>NC_069662.1:117152793-119953626 GCF_027244095.1 Hemicordylus capensis
ACGTGCCTGCTACCACGAGCATATATTATATGATTACGATGAGCTCAGGCCATGCACATTCAGAATGAGAAACATAAATAGGAGCCTGATTAAAGAGAGTCTCTCCAGTTTTGTGCTATAAAAAATATTACAGCCAGGAAGCTAACAGTTCACCGCACCAAACCGACTGTTGCACAGAGAATTTAATCAGATGCAAGTGTCCAGTTTGGGCAGAGGTTTCTTTAGAGAATTGCCAGTCCACAAACTCCCCTTCCTCACACTCTGACTGTCAGAGAGAAATTGCTCCACCAGCACCCTGCACTGAGACCACACTCCTGCACTGACTTCAGGACAAAAGGAAGATAATTGCATAGGTGAACATAGTTCTTCTTTGGAATACTGTAACTGGATATGCTATTGTGTTAGGGCTGGTGTCAAGAATAGCTGATGGGCCCAGATTCCACAGAAGGGTGCATCACTGAACCTCAAGAGGAGGAGAGCTGGTCTTGTGCTAGCAAGCATGAACTCTCCCCTTTGCTAAGCAGGGTCCACCCTGGTTTGCATTTGAATGGGAGACCATGTGTGAGTACTGTGAGTACTCACAATCAATCAATCAATCAATCAATCAATCTTTTAGGGGATGGGGCCGCTCTGGGAAGAGCATCTGCATGCTTGCATACCAAAGGTTCCATATTCCCTCCCTGGCATCTCCAGATTGGGCTGAGACTCCTGCCTGCAACCTTGGAGAAGCCGCTGCCAGTCTGTGCAGACAATACTGAGCTAGATGGACCAATGGCCTGACTCAGTGTAAGACAACTTCCTACGTTCCTCTGTACTGACACAGCTATTGTGGGAATAAAGCCAAGGGTGATTGCAGCATGAGAGGAGCTTGTTTGTAGATCACAGTGACTGACATTAGAGTGCTATATCCAGTTGAGAGTAAGTAGATACCTGGAGAGAAGTGGGATTATGACCTTGGATACCAGAGAAGTGTATCTCCTTGTCTGCATTGATTATGCACTTAAATGAAGTGAAGAAGCAAACGAGCCTTTCATGGGCGCAATTTGGATCCCCCCCACCATGCAATTGCCATTTCATAATAATAGGCCACCAGTAAGTCAGGTAATATTTCCTGTATTTTATTTTATTTTTAAAACCTTCTAGGTCATGCCAGCTCACTGTTATGAACAACATGAAAGCAAAAAATAAATAAATAAAAATCCTCCAAATCATAGAATCTCATACATTTAAAACTTCATGCAAAAACAAACAAAGATGATAAGAGAATCAGCATCATTCAGAAAAGACCATGAAGTAAAAATGAAGAATATCTCATTCTAATAACCATTCATACAATAAATATCCCAGTTATAATAAAAATACACTCTATGTAAATTCTTGTGATCATCCATATGTAGATAAAATGGTTCTTATATAAATCCACAGATCCACTCCACAAATCCACAATGGTAACCTGGTGCATAACAGTTTCAAAACTCTGCTTCTACTGTTCCTTGTGCTGACTGTAGACAACGTCCACCTTGCATCATCTCTGCTTGTCCAGAACAGGGATTCTCAAAGTTGGGTCCCCAGAAGTTATTGGACTTCAACTCCCATAATCCCCAACCAAAGGCCACTGGGGCTGAGGATTATGGGAGCTGAAGTCCAATAACATCTGGGTACCCAACGTTGAGAATCCCTGGTCTAGAGCAACCACTAGCTGGAGAGGAGAAATGGATTTAATCAGCAACACTGAATTGCTGTTTTCAGTGCTGGGTGGGATCCTCACAATGGAGGCACAGCACACAGAGAAGATGTCTGTATTGCCTGCAACAAAATAGTCCTAGTTATGATAAAATTTAGCAAAAGTGATTTTTTTAAAAAAGTTACAGCCATATACAGGTCCATGGTACCAGTTTGCCTTCACTAACATGCATTTGAAAAAACTTACAAGGAAGTTTTTCACACCCAGCTTTTAGTTTACATCTCCTGCGGAATGGATGTGTGCATTCACATACTGGCCAATTCACCCTGAAGTCCCTGTGAGCTATCGGGGAACACTTCACACACAATTCAGGCTTTTCATTGCGTGTTACCCTGATTTGTATCCAGGGTTAAAAAAATCCAATTTTTGCATTGGTGTTTTTGGGCAACTTTGAACTCACTGTAGTGAACCCGCGATAAAGCCTGCTGTCTGGGAAAGCTCAAGGGGGAAAGCCACCAGAGATCATTTGAAGTGTGGAAATGACAGCTGGGGAAGGAATCCTATCCCAGCTGCTTCTCTGCTTCCCGTCTCCCTGCCTTTGGAGTGGGTTATTAAAAAAACACACACACAAAAACCATCTCAGCCTTTAAATAGCATAACTTATCCCCATGGGGCCACACACAAATGTTTTCACCAGCAATGGCTCTAGTTTAAACATAGTTTGGTAGCAACCTTTGCTCCTGATAGCCACAGCACATCTGAAGCACCTGAAATATTAAAGATCCCATGGTCTCTAGAGCCCTGCCCTGAGTGCATGTCTTCTTGTATATCTACTTGAAGAAGAAGCAGTTCCAAGATTTAAAAACAGGCCCACATATTCTGCAGTGATGCAAGGGTGGGAGAAGGTCTGCACCCTCACAGAGAAGCTGGAGCATACTAGTTTCAGTGAAAGCTTCTTCCACAGCCAAGTGCACAGGGAAGGGGATGAGGAAGCAATTTTCACTTCTCTCCCCTCCCTCCAAAAGCCAATTTCACTTCCAGAAATATGGCACTGAGGGCCATACAGCCCTCAGAGACATACTTCTGAAGGAGAAAAGGGCTTCTGGAGGGAAGGGAGAAAAATGAACGTCACTTCTGCATACCCCTCCTGCATGCTTGGCTGCAGGACGTAGCTTCGCTCCAGCCTCTCTGTGAAGGTGCAGACTGTCTTCTGCCCTTGTATCGAGCTGGTCTTGTGGTAGCAATCATGATTTGTCCCCATAGCTAAGCAGGGTCTGCCCTGGTTGCATTTGAATGGGAGACTACATGTGAGCACTGTAAGATATTCCCCTTAAGGGATGGAGCCACTCTGGGAAGACCATTTAGGCTCCAAGTAGTTCCTTCTCTGGCTTCTCCAAGATAGGGCTGAGAGAGACTTCTGCCTGCAACCTTGGAGGAGCCGCTGCCAGTCTGTGAAGACAATCCAATGGTCTGACTCAGTATATGGCAGTTTCCTATATTCCTAAGATACATGGGTCCTCATTCTGGTGTAGAACATGAGGGCCAGTGAGAAGCAGAAATAGAATGTATGGGGAACTATCCCTACAAATATTGCCTTCCCAATGGGAGACAGAATTAGCTGCCATGAAACGTTACTTTAATATATCCGAATGTCAAACTAGACATTTGAAGGGAGGTATAATTAAAAAGGTATGCCTCCAATCAAAATACTCTTCCCTTCCCACTTTCTTTCTTTCTTTCTTTTTTAAAACAGCCTATTGGATGGGGAGGGGGCTTGCCCTGGGAGTATATTTAGGTGGCAGATGCTAGAGATGTGGATTTTGGGGAGACAACTTGTGTCTTCTTTTATGGATTTATTAACTGGTCTCCTCTTTTTCACTTGGATAAACATGGTTCCTTACATGTCTCAGCCTTTCAGTGCAATCCTCATCCTAATGGGTTGGAATCCCAAAAGCTGCGATCTATCACCCAACCAAATGTTATAGTTCTTATGAGCACTGTTAGTAGCTACATGAATCATTATTCAGGAATGGAAGTTATGTTGTACTCTTAGTGGATTAGAGTGTTGCTGGATTAATAGGCAGCACATGCACAGGTGGCTTTGGCCAAGAACAACAACCCTGACAAATCTGACGAGATGTGGCATGGTTTTGGAGGGCGGAGCGGGGGTGAATTGTGTAGTGATTGGGATCAGTCCTCTCCCAGCTACTGGCTGCAGATTTGTTGTCCTGCGTGGTCTGTACCATTACCAAAGCAGGATCATACCACCTAGGGTCAAAGCAGATGCTCACATTTGCATCAATATGAGACAGGGCTGAGCAACTTTGACCCTCCAGCTTTTGCTGGACTACAACTCCCATCATGCCCTGATAGGAGGCATACTTAATGCTAGGGACTGAAATGACGAAAATCACTCAAAATTAAAAGGACAAGTTAGGCAAGGCACTTCCAGTTTTAAGTACCGTATTTTACGGACTATAAGACGCTACGGACTATAAGACGCACCTTAATTTTAATCCAGTTTTTCAGAGTTTTAACATATTAAACTGTTAAAACATATAAGACGCACCTGAATTTTGGCGGATATTTTTTGAGGAAAAAAGTGAGTCTTATAGTCCATAAAATACGGTATGTCTTCTTATTAAGACAACTAGCTGTACATCTAGCTTAACTCTAGTTAGATTCCTACTTTGTTCCAGTTTTGAAAGTTTCCCCTCCTTCTCCATTGATGAGCAAAAGGGGAGGGAGCAAGTAGATGGGAGGGAAGTTTCCTCACCATGTCTGGGGAGGGGGGGGGCTCCATTTGAACTTGCAAGAAAGCACACACACACACACACACACACACCCAAAAAAGGTATTACTAATGGTCTGCAGTCTGGCCCTTAATTCATGGACTTATCTGTGTCAGTTGTGCAGATGATCCATTCATATAAAACATTTTCATGCATATAAGGCCCCTGGAATACATTTAAGGAGACATCCTATGAACATAAAACCTTACATTGAACTTGCTCTCAAAGATACTGTATATACTGTATGGACAATGAAATGCATTTGTCTTTACAGCTTTACAGTTGCCCTGAGAATCTGCCTTAAATACACACTTCTTTGTGCCATAGTCTCTATTGGTGCTATACCTTTTCTGCCCTGTATTTGTGCATAAGGCACTAAAGGCATCAGGATCCAGGGGAACTTTTTCCAATCCATTTTTGTCTTTTGAACAAAAACCAGTAGCAGCCCATGCTAACAAGCTGGAGGGGTGGAAAAGAGGCCCAGCTACTTGGGTACCAGCAGCCACTCCCTCACTGCCTTCTTGTCCCACCCTGACTGCAACTGAGCCCTGCAGGCTGGTCATTTGTGTAGGAGGGGAGAGAAATCCCCCAACTGGGTGAATGACCAGGGTTGGCGATTTCCCTCCACTACTGGAGGAATGAACAGCCCAGATGGCTCAGTAACAGCCAGGGCAGGGCGAGAAGGCAGCAAGAGAGTAGCTGCTGGCACCCAAACAGTTGTTGGGCTCATTTCCACCCCTCCAGGTCACTGGTGCAGGCCCCTACTAAAAATGAAACCAACAATTTCATTATCGACTATGGCGGGCATCGTGCCTACCAAAGCATTTTTGCTGCAAGAGGCTGCAGGGACCCAGTGAAAGCAACTTTGCTGTTGGCATTATGAGTGAAATTGCACAAGAATGCTAATATTTTTGAGTGCTCCCCCTTGCTCTGGAAATGCTCTATCAAAACGTAAACATGCCCCTTAAGGTAGGAGTGTGCACAAAAATGGAAAACCCAGTTCAGTTTGAGTCAAACTGGACTTGAGTCGAAATGTGCCCAGTCCAGTTTTGTGCACCTCAAGCCGGGTCCGGGTCCAGCCATGGCAGTACCCTCACCCCCGAGGCCACTGGAGGTGGTAAGTTTTTTTTTAAAAAATTCTCGTAGAACCCCAGAACTGCCCCTGAGCTGGTCCGGGGAGGTTCGGCTCGACCTTGAGTCAAACCGGGCCTGGACCAGCTCAATGCCAAACCGGCTTGAGGGCAAGCCTTAAGGCTGGGACATGTTTCTCCTTTTATTTATATAATAAATAAAAATAATATAGAGCACTTCTGGAGTGTGAGGGAGCACTCTGAAATAAGTAGCACTCTAGTGTGCTTGCACAATTGGGCTCATAATACAGTGGAGCAGGTTGAGGGTTCTCAAAGCGTCCCTGCAGGTGCTTGGAAAAGTGTGAATGTTTCAGTAGTCATAATGTCTGCCAATGAAAATAGAATACGAAATGATCAAAGAACATGAAACAGTAGTGTAAGTTAAGACAGATATTTAGCAGAGCTGGGGTGGGGTGGAGATCTGGTGCTGTGGTGGCAAGTTTTTTTTGTAAACCACCCAGAGACATGAGTTTGGGGTGGTCTATACATGTGAAAATAAATACATAAAATAAGCCTGAATTGTTCCCTTTGCTAAGCAGGCTTCACCTTGGTTTACATTTGAATGGGAGACCACATGTGAGCTCTGTACAATATTCCCCTTTGGAGATGGCACCATAGCTCCAGGTAAGAACATTGGTCCCAGGTTCAGTTCCTGGCATCTCCAGGCAGGCCTGGGAAAAACTCCTGCCTGAAATTTTGGAGAGCTGCTACCAGTCAGTGTAGACAATACTGAGCGAGAGCGACCAATGGTCTGACATAGCTTCCTATGTTCCTATATTAAGACTAACAAATCGGCCACTAATTAATCTACTAATATAAATACATGGCTGTTGCAATGAAGGAATCATGGGGAGATCTGCAGGCTACAATAGTGGCATTCTTCTCTGTTCAAGCATCCTATGGCATATGATGCACTTGAACTCAGAGAAACCAATGTGAATATTCAGCTAAAATTCAAGGCTGCTCAACTTCGGCCCTCCTGGAGATGTTGGCCTACAACTCCCATAATTCCTGGCTATTGGCCACTGTGGCTGGGAATTATGGGAATTGTAGTCCAAAAGCAACGGGGGGGGGCTAAGTTGAGGAGGCCTGTTTCATGATTTTAAATGAAAGAGGGATGACGATGTTGTTGCTGCATAGTAAAATATATATATATCTGATGGATGATTAGGAAAAGGTCTCCCACAATTTTGCATAGTATTTTTTTTTCTGGTTTAAATTCATGAGATATACAATATTAATGTCACACCTGAGGAGAAAAAGAAACCCACGGAAGAACAGCCAAGGGGGAGGAGAAGAAGCATGGACTATCATTTTAAATACACACACTCACACACAAGTACACACATACCTCCCACCTCCCCCGCACCTTCTCTTGTGATACAGACTGACAGCCCTTTTAATATGAAATAAATCAGCCAGGATAAGAAATGTCTGCGAGAACATACAGATTGAGTGTTGATTGACACAGCCTCTCTGAAACCCGCTCTGTTTGCATTCGGTTTATAGCAGCTAACTTGAAAGGCTGTCAGGTGCTTTGAAATGTTTCAAGTGCTTTGAACCCAGCGAACAATCATCCAATGTGCTTATTGGTTCTCAGGCTGAAGCTACAGCACTGCAGTGTTCAATGCCAAGACAATGCTGAAGAAGAAAGGCCAGTCGAGCCGGAGCAAGGCTTTCATCTTTCCAGTCAAGTGGTGCCATCCAAGAGAGAGAATTCTGGACTGCTGTCTGCAGTTGCTACCTGTTAGGATATTGCTAAATCATGACAAACCTTCGCACTGGGAGCATGGAGTGAGACTGGAAAATGAGAGCTCAGCATCTTCTGTATGTTTCACAGTCACAATGATGTTGCTGAAAATGAGCCATGACTTTTTTCTTTTTTTTAAGAAAAGATTCTGTGTCCAATTCATGCCACTGTTTGCCTTTCTGATAGATTTGTGCCAGCTTGGATAATGCAGCAGATTGCATGGCAAGACAGGCTTCATGAAATGTCCTATATCTGTTGCTCCATTACAAAGCAAACACTGGCATATTTCTCAGTCAGATTAAGAGAAAAGATGGAACTATGGGTGCCTCTGGTAGCATTTACAACCTATTAAAATCTTTCACACAAACATCTGAGGGTAGTCCCAAAAGACAGGCAAAGCCTCCATTTGGCTCTGCAAACCCGACATCTAGTTGAACATGGCAGCTGCAGTCTGGAAATAGGAAGCTGGGTCCTCCAAGGATCAAAACAGGTATCCCAGAATGCATTGAGCTCCCAGTAGAGAGGCAGCCTTGATGGCACCATCACCTGTCCTTTGCTTGGCCCCTCTAGGTGCAGCAGTCTCTGACAAACATGGCTGCAGGCTGCTGGAAATAGCAATTTCACCCACACAATCAAACTCTGAAGTAGGATAGCTGCTATTTTGACCAATAAGCTAAAAATCAGGTCGAGTTATCCAGGTTTGAATATTCTTGGAAGGCATATTACAAGGATTCCAATGAGTTCTCACAAGATCTCTCCTCCCCATCTCTGACAATTTTAAAAAAGCATTTGAAAACCCACCCCCCAAGCTTTTTCAGTTTTTTAGATTTTCAGGTTTTAATCTGTTTGATTTTAAATTATCTAAATTGTGTATGTTTTTAACTTGTTTTTATGTTATTGTTAACTGCCCAGAGATGAAAGTTACGGGCGGTGTACAAATCTGATGAAAAGATAAATAGCAGCTGGGTTTACTGCTTCCTGCCCTCTAATTCATGGTCATGCGAATGGGCTCAGTTTGTTAAAAGCCTGCTCATCGGGATGCTGAACTGCTTGTGGGACCACAGGGATGAAATCCTATAAAGCATTTTAAGTAATACATACACAAATTAATTAAAATCCATTAATATCCATCTCCCAATGTTGCAGATTGACCTAACATATTCCAGTATTTAGATTAGATGTAAGCTCTATCAGGAAACTGTTGTGTGCAAGGCTCCAATTCAGAAGTTACACTGCAATATGGGTTGGTATTGTAATGGCAATATAAATAAAGAACTCAAAAGAAAAAGCTTCTATAAAAATATTAGTTCACTTATATAGTTTCAGGTATAGTGCATGTAGAGCTTATGACACAGATAAAGCTTAAGACATCAACATAGCATTGATGACACAGGGTATTTCATGCAGTGGCATAGTAACCATTGAACCAGGGAGGACAAAAGTCCTGGGCTATGGGTCTCTGGGGGCCACATGCCAGCCCCACCCCCCCTGCACAAGCCCTGTGCTAGTCATGTCACTGAGGCAGCATGGAGTTGCCCCATCCCACTGAGGACAAGGCATAGAGAGAAGCATTATCACCTGCAAATCAAAGCATTAAAGGCACAGGAACAAGCATCAATTTAAAAAATTGGCACCCTTAACTGGAAAAAAAAATCCCAAGGAATCTAGATTTCATTTAGGTGGGGTTGCCATCAATTTAAAACTCAATTTCTCATTTGCATATGTCCGTTAGGATGTGCACGAAATGGATTTTGAATTTCGTTTCAAGCTTGAAACAAAAATACAAATTGCTCCAAAATGTTTCATTGAAACAGCAGCCAAGCTGGCTGTTGCGACAAAAGAAACTCAAAACGTATCAAGTGCTTTGAGTGCTATTTTGGAGGGCTGTTTTTCAGGGAAGTGCTGAGCTACTGATTGGGGATGGTGGGAAGACCAGGCCTACACCCTGGACTTAGTGAATTGGCCTGCCTTTGAGAACTTGTCTAAGCACTGAACCCAATAGATACACCAGCTCTCACTGGAAAAACATCCTTCCAAAATGGCACTCAAAAATATTAACGCTCAAAACATTTCTACCCGGAATGGGGTAGTTTCGTCTCAAGCTCAAAACAGACCCTTTATTTAAGGGCATTTTAACGGCCCATTTCAAGCTCAAAACATTTTGCACTTACCGAATGCCTGTTAATTTAGCTACATTTCAGTATCAACTTCAAAATGGACAAAGCCAGGCAATCATGGCCCCTAGTTCCTCTTGCCCTGCCGAATTTACTCTCTGCTCAGGATTCATTCATATAGCTCTCCTAGCGTTGATCTGCCACTGACCGGATTCATTTGAGCTGACACACTGTGTGGAAACAGCTCTTGACTGGCCAACTAGTTAGGCTTCAGTCAGAATCTCTCTGATCTGGACTGACAAAGCAGGGACACTCCGAGTTCAGAAGTTTCCTCCTGTTATAATTAATGAAATTAATTCGTTATTAATAGATTGCCCTCACCAATCAGTACTCAGTATAGATACTTAATATCTAGATTCCAAAGAAAAGGTACTACAAAGCCATATTTTAAAAATACACAGTAGAACCATTTCACATTTGATAATACACCGGGTTGAAGGATTTCCCCCCTTAATCTCCTTTCATTCCTCTTCAGTCAGCACTCACAGTGCCACCTGTTGGCAATCTGGGGCTATTACAGGATCGTAGCCTTAGCAGTGCAGCAGATCCTGCTGTCCTGCAATGACCATCTGTCTTCAGCAGCTTTGACAGCAGACAACAGACTGGCACCAGTCCCGCAAGCATCCTCTTTGTTGCCCCGTAGTGGAGAGAGCCGATTCTGCGGCCGTTCCCTTGCCTCGCATGCCACAGACACAGAGACCCACTGCTGATGGCTGGAAGGAAGTCCCCGGGCCCCACGGGCTGTTCTACAAAAGTCGTCGGCTTTAAAAAGGTAGCACCCTGGAGTGCTGAGCCACCGCGCCACTAACATCAACTCTCCCTTAAAGTTGGAAAATATGGTGCAGTGGGGGAATGCCCGTGATTTAATGTACTTCCAAGTACTACAGGGCTCTCTCCTTAAAGAAACTGCTGTAAATTATTTATGGCTAATTCCATTCTGGATGGAGGGCATGCGATGTTCCAAAGTACAAGAGTCTCGCTTATATCTAATCATTGTTATATCTTCTCTGAAAATTTACTGCCGATGTCTCAATTTTAACAATTTAAATAACAAGCTTAACCAAGTGGAACTGGGCAAAGGCAGGCTGGCTCCCTTGATGAAAGCAGGACAACTCGGATGTCTGAGCCCATTTATACTTTGACATGAGCAGTGACACACAGAGATGAAATCTGTTTAAAGCTGCGGCTTTCTCAGCACAATGACAGCTCCTGAGTGTAAAGAAAAACTGTTTCACAAGAGGGCATACCTGTTAGCTTTAGTTAGGGAGAATATATTGGGGAGAAGACTAGAAGCAGCAACATTACGACAGGCGGGTGTGTGTGTGTGTGTGTGTGTGTGTGTGTGTGTGTGTGTGTGTGTGTAGGCACGCAAAACAGATGCCCAACTCTGAATTCAGAACAGACAGGAGAAATATATTTTCTCTGGCAAAAAGCCTTAGGAAACTTCTGTAGGCACCATCTGACTTGGTATAATACTGCTTGGGTGAAGGATTTCAGAAAGGAGCTTTTCATGTTATTCCATGAGCTGGCTTTGCTTATCTAGGAAACTGGAGAGCTTTTTCCTAGGGGCAAAGGAGGGCTTTTTGTCCTGGTGCAAAGGAGAGCAGGACTTTTCATGAAGACGAGAAGAGTTTGGCGAAGGCCACTTGTAAGGGTGAGAAAAGCTGCCCCAGCTGAAATTCTATCTTCTGTCCACCTACCGTTTATGTGAAAGATCTGTATCACGCTTTAGGGTAGTGAAGAAGAGCTGGTCTTGTGGTAAAGGTAAAGTGTGCCGTCAAGTCAATTTTGACTCCTGGTGCCCACAGAGCCCTGTGGTTTTCTTTGGTAGAATACAGAAGGGGGTTACCATTGCCATCTCCCGCTCAGTCTGAGATGATGCCTTTCAGCATCTTCCTATATCGCGGCTGCCCGATATAGTCTGGGAAACATACCAGCGGGGATTCAAACCAGCAACCTTCTGCTTGTTAGTCAAGCATCTCCCCACTGCGCCACTTAAGGTGGCTTGTAGTGAGAGTGAATTGTCCCCTTTGCTAAGCAGGGTTCACTGTAGTTTTGCATTTGGATGGGTCATTACATGTGTGAGCACTGTAAGATATCCCCTTTAAGGAATGGGAACATGGCTTGGTGGAAGAGCATCTGCTGCATGCTTGCAGATCTCAGGTCCACTCCCTGGCATCTCCAGGTAAGGCTGGGAGAGGCTTCTACCTAAAATCTCAGAGAGTCACTGCCTGTTAGTGTAGACAATCCTGAGCTAGATAGACCAATAGTCTGACTCAGTCTAAGACAGCTTCCTATGTTCCTGGTCTCCAAAGTAACTCATAAGAGATGAACAATCAAGCCTTAGCCAGCAGCACTCCAACTCTGCTATGTCCCTGACTGGGGGCAAAGGTTATATATTAAAACCTTGTCACAAGCGCTAGCTAGGGGATATCTTTTCTCTGTGGGAAGAGTTTTATGGCTTAAATTTTACCCAGCACTGCTAGGATAACAAGGTTCTCTCTGCATATTGCTCGAGGAAGGGGAGAATAGAGTCTTCCATATAGCTGGAGGGGGGAAAAACTCTCTCGTGACTGGCACCAGTCTACAATATAGTGACTGGGGGAAAATTTCCCCTAAAGGCCTCCCCTACACACACACACACACACACACACACACACACACACACTACCATCCTTTTTTCATGTGCAGAGAGGAAAGGGGACAAGAGTGCTCAAAGGGGCTAAATTCTGGGATGGAGGGAAAACACAAGCTGCTTGTTTAAATTCTTTTTGGCAACATAGCAAGGTTCAAGCAAAAACCATTCAGCACTATGGAGAACAGATGGACACCATGGGAACATCATATCCTGACAGAGGATAAAAGGAACATCACATCCTTGAGCAGAGGAAGTATCTGAGGAATTTGACCCAATATATTACTGAAGATGTACAAGTGCCGCAGGGGTAGGATGACCAGATGACAAAGAAAATGCTGTGTCCCCTGCTATCTGATCAAAGAGGCACCTTTTAAAAGTGTTGATTCTCTTTATTGGCCCTATCCATCCTCAGCACAGTATCCCTCCAGTGGCTGTTGCCAGTGTCTATCTTAGGTTTCTCTTTTAGATTGTGAGCTCTTTGGGAACAGAGAGCCATTTTATTTATTTGTTTATTTGCTTTATTTATTTCTATGTAAGCAGCTTTGGGACACTTTTGTTGAAAAGCGGTATATAAATATTTGTCATATTTGTAACAATGGTGGAGAAGAGGGAATTTCCACAGGTGCAGCCCCTCTCTTCCTGGTATGGCAGACTGCAGCTGGCTAAATCCCTCTTCCACTCAGCTGTTAAAGGTATACAGTATTAGTCCTATCCTCTTTTGCCTCTGGTCACTCTTTTCCTGGTACTGGAAAAATATGCTCAAGTACCAGCCTAATGCAAAGAACAGAGAGAGAGAGAGAGAGAGAGAGAGAGAGAGAGAGAGAGAGAGAGAGAGAGCTAACAGTAGCAACACAGAAAATATGAAGATGAACACTATCAAACAATTGTGAAATTCTACAATGAATTTTTTTTTTAAAGGGGCTGTATTTCAGGCTCATCCTCATGTGAGGTCACTTTGTCTACCAAGAAGCCCTGTGTCTGTCTTGTCTTTGAGATAAATCCTCAAACAGTCTGAGATTGGTTTTTAGTTTTTCCCACCCAGAGATATGTTGCTCGATGAAATTAGGGTTGACTTAGAGACAGCTTGACTGGATCGGGAGACAGCTGGTAGGATCTGAGAGGAGAAAGGACATTTGTTGATTGTTCTGGGGAAATGGTGGCAACTATTGCAGTTATGAGTTTGCTTTTGTTAGAGCACCTGCTATGCCCCAGGTTTCCCACCATGACTACAATTAGTACTAGCAATCCAAAGAACTAAAAAGAAAAAAGAATCAGGACTTCAGTGATGCAATGATTTATTCACATATATTTAAAAAGTTCCAATTAGTGCTGGAGACAGATCCAGACTAGTGTTGCAGTCGCTCAATTAGAGGAGCTGTACACACCTAAGAAATCTGCAGAAGTGCACAATATTGAGGTGCTCTCAGAGGTGCACTTAGGTAGTTTTGGAGCCTGGCCTACACCCCCGCGGCAAGTTAAGCACCATCCCCCTACATACACAAACACACCATGACAAACACAAACATGTAGGGTATATTTATGCAAATATGCAGTGGCAGAAACTTTCAACATGCAACTTAAAATATTCCCATCCCACATTTTTCTTTTCCCACTCCCCCTTCTGTCTCTAAAGCACCCGGCACAGGCCATAATCACACTCCATTGCCCGGCGCAGTACAGGCCAGCAGTGACCACACCACCTGGGAAAGCCTAAAGAGGATGGGGGGGCAGGGGGTGTGGAGGCCCTGGACTTTGGCCCCGAAGTGCAGGGGTAAGAGTGCCACTGGGAGCTCTGCAGTTGCACAACTGGTAGTGGAGGTCCTTCATGTGCAACATGTTGTGCTAGGTATTGTGCAATGTGTTGCACAAAGTGTCAGCATCTTTTGCTAGCACAAAAGCAGATGTTCCTTTCTTTCTGCAGTGAAATTGTATGATATGGTGTTGTGGTTTTAAATGGTTTAGCTTGTTTTTTGTCTTATGAAATTATTTAGAACGCCCTGTGCAAGTGCACGGGGCATCCGGGAGAGACCCCCGAGCTTGGGAGGCTGCTTGCAGCCTCCCAGTCGGGGGTCTGCTCATGTGTCACCATGCGCCACGGCAACACACGAGCAAAAAAGATGAGGTTAACAGAGCGCTCGCTCCGTTAACCTCATCTAAGGGGAGCGGTATTCATGTCGGCTAGCTGCAGGGAGCTGTTGCAGCACACGATCGCCCAAAAGCGGGCTAGGCTCCCTTAGCCCACTTTTGGGCAATCGTGAGAATAGCCTCCCTGTGTTAGATCCTACTTTGGGTGTCAGTGGGATGGCAATGCATCTAACACCACACATGAGTAAACCCAATTAAAGAAGCAGCCAATCTGCCTTATCTTCAATTTCTCTTTAAGAGGAATTGCCTGTAACCTGGGGGGACCCATGCATGCTCACTACCACGAGACCAGATATCCCGCAGGATCTCATTATCAGGGGATGTCAACTTAAAAGGAACATAGCAGATTTGCTTAACACAGGTAGCCACTTTATACAGTACTGAGTCAGAACCTTGGTCTGTCCAGCTCAAGTTTGTCTACACTGACTGGCAGTGGCTCAGCTCTCCAAGTTTACAGGCAGGAACTACAGAGCTGGCCTTGTGGTAGCAAGCATGCATTGTCCCCTTTGCTAAGCAGGGATGGGAGACTACATGTGAGCACTGTAAGATATTCCCCTTAGGGGATGGGGCCACTCTGGGATGAGCATCTGCATGCAGAAGGTTTCAAGTTCCCTCCCTGGCATCTCCAAGACAGGGTTGAGAGAGACTCCTGCCTGTAACCTTGGAGAAGCTGCTGCCAGTCTGTATAGACAATACTGAGCTAGATGATCTTACTCGGTATATGGCAGCTTCCTATGTAATTATCTGCAAGAACATTTGACTCTCCAACATTTGCCAAATGACAGTGAGTGAACAACTCAGTGAGTGAACAACTGGGGGTGGCAACCTGCTGGGGGGAAAAACCCTGTTTATTTTTGAAAATATTAACTTCAGATGAAATTGTATCTTTGTATTATTTCATACCACCAGGGCCTTGATGTGCCTGTTTTATTAGCTGGGAAGCAGGTTTCACTCAAGGTCAAACTGATTTCAGTAGGTAGTTATATATTTGGCACAGACAAAAGCTCCCCAGTTTTGTCAGCTGTCAGAGAAATTGTAACCATCTTGCCAACTTCAGGAAAGCTGCCGTAAGCACCTTGCAAAACCCCAAGGTTCGGCTACCCAGAAAAAAGGAAGCCGTTGTCAACAGATGGCTGATTGCATCCCCCATGTATTTCCCTTCTATGCTGAAATAAAAGTGGCCCCAGGCACTCAGACGACAAAGAGAGGCTATATAAGCCAGAAGGAGCTGTGGTCTTCGACAGTCCCCATTGGCTGTTCCGTGCGAAACAACCAGAAGCAAATGCAACATTTATGGCAGCATGCCCCATTTTCCACCATTAAAACTCAGTGCTGAGAAGGAAACAGGCAACAGCTAGTATACTGCATTTGAAGTGCACTTCCAGTCTTTATAAATGCTTCTCTATGGAAATAGTTGCTACCCTTAAAAACAAACAAACCCCAAAACTGGCCATGTTCTTTTTATAGCAGCCTAACAGAGACATTAAGCTGGTGTAGCTTTCTGCCCTCACTTTATCACCCTGCCACGAAAATCTTCACTTGCATAATTACTGTAAACTGAACTTGGTATCAAAAGTTAAGTATCAAGATTGCTGTAACCTCCAGACTGCATGACTGCAATGTGCTCTATGTGGGGCTGCCTTTGTTTGTAGTCTGGAAACTTTATCCTCAAGGATAAATTGTAAAGCACACAGAACAACAGGCCCTGCTGGGAGAAAACCAGCATGGCTTCTGCAAAGGTAAATCTTGCCTCACCAACCTTTTGGAGTTCTTTGAGAGTGTCAACAAGTATGTGGATAAAGGTGATCCAGTTGGCATAGCATACCTGGACTTCCAAAAAGCTTTTGACAAAGTTTATTTTATTTTATTTCATTTCATTTCTATACCGCCCTTCCCAAAATGGCTCAGGGCGGTATACACATCATCAAAGTTCCTCATCAAAGATGCCTGAGAAAACTTAGCAGTCATGGGATAAGGGGACAAGTACATGTGTGGATTGCTAACTGGTTGAAGGACCGGAAATAGAGGGTAGGTATAAATGGAGAGTTTTCACAATGGAGGGAAGTAAGGAACATAGGAAGCTGCCATATACTGAGTCAGACCATTGGTCTATCTAGCTCAGTATTATCTTCACAGACTGGCAGCGGCTTCTCCAAGGTTGCATCCAGGAATCTCTCTCAGCCCTGTCTTGGAGATGCCAGGGAGGGAACTGGGAACCTAGATGCTCTTTCCAGAGCGGCTCCATCCCCTGAGGGGAATATCTTACAGTGCTCACACTTCTAGTCTCCCATTCATATGCAACCAGGGTGGACCTTGCTTAGCTAAGGGGACAAGTCATGCTTGCTACCACAAGACCAAAAGTGGGATCCTCCGGGGATCTGTACTGGGACTGGTGCTTTCTAACTTATTCATAAATGATCTAGAAGTAGGGGTAAGCAGCAAGGTGGACAAATTTGCAGATGATAAACTCTTTTAGGTAGTGGAATCCAAAACAGATTGTGAAGAGCTCCAAAAGGATCTCTCCAAATTGGGTGAGTGGGCAACAAAATGGCAAATGCAGTTCAATGCTGGCAAGTGTAAAGTGATCTACATTGGGACAAAAAAACTCCAACCAAGTGTACGTTGATGGGATCTGAGCTGTTGGTGACTGACCAGGAGACGGATCTTGGGGTCATGGTAGACAGCTCATTGAAAGTGTCGACTCAATGTGCAGCAGCTGTGAAAAAGGCCAATTCCATGCTAGGGATCATTAGGAAGGGGACTGAAAATGAAACTGTGAATATTATAATGCCCTTATACAAAATTATGGTGCAGCCACACCTGGAGTACTGTGTACGATTCTGGTCATCACATCTAAAAAAGGACATTGTAGAACTGGGAAAGGTGCAGAAGAGGTCAACCAAGATGAGCAGGGGCCTAGAGCACCTTCCTTATGAGGCAAGGCTACAACATCTGGGGCTTTTTAGTTTAGAGAAAAGATGACTGAGGGGAGACATGATAGAGGTCTATAAAATCATGCATGGTGTGGGAAAAGTGAATAGAGAGAAATTCTTCTCTTTCTCATATAACACTTGAATCAGGGGTCATTCCATGAAATTGATTACCAGGAAATCTAGGACTGGCAAACGGAGGTACTTTTTCATACAACGCATAATCAACTTGTGGAGTTCTCTGCCACAAGATGTGGTGACAGCCAACAGCCTGGGTGGTTTTAAGAAGGGTTTGGATAACTTCATGGAGGAGAGGTCTATCAACGGCTACTAGTCGGAGGGCTATAGGCCACCTCCAGGCTCAGAAGCAGGATGCCTCTGAGTACCAGTTGCTAGGGAGTAACAGCAGGAGAGAGGGCATGCCCTAAACTTCTGCCTGTAGGCTTCCAGCAGCATCTGGTGGGCCACTGTGTGAAACAGGATGCTGGACTAGATGGGCCTCCTTGGGCCTGATCCAGCAGAGCTGTTACAGTTGGTCCAGAATGTGGCAGCCAGGTTGGTCTCTGTGTCATCACAAAGAGACCATATTACTCCTGTATTGAAAGAGCTACACTGGGTGCTGATTGGTTTCTGGACAAAATACAAGGTGCTAGTTATAACCTATAAAGCCCTAAACAGATCAGGCCCTGGGTATTTAGGAGAATGTCTTCTTCGTCATGAACACCCACCCACTGAGATCATCAGGAGCAGTCAGTCTGCAGTTGCCACTGGCTCATCTGGTGGTTAATCTGGGGTGGGCTTTCTGCACTGCTGCCCCAAAGCTTTGGAATGCACTCCCTGCTGAAATAAGAACCTCCCCATCTCTTACAACTTTTAAAAAGTCTTTAAAGACACATCTGTTAACTGCTGTGGCTAAACTGAATTTAATTAGGAGAGATAGCCAGGATCTGATCCTGGTACAACCTTTTACAAAAGCATGGAAGTTTAGGTTTTTTTAAAAAAATGTGTAGCCTCATACCAGCCATTTGAACATACTTAGTCATGTGCAAAATCACCTACAATCCAATATCCTTGTGTAACAGCCAATTTTAACTAAATGCTGTTTTAATAGTTTTAACGTAGTTTTAAAGTTTTTAACTTTCAAAGTGTCATTTTCAGTTGTCATTATTTGGTTTCGTTGTAACTCATAGACACAAGTTTTGGACGGTATAAAAATAGGTTGTAAATAAATAAATAAATGGCATATAGGTATGTCTGAGTGAAGCAGAATGCTAATCTTTTCTACATCTGAAGACTCGGGGGCTGTGTGTGTTTTGTTGCAGCTTTCCCACAATGCAATGGTTTTAACTCCTTATTTGTAGAACTGCTGCCTGAGGGGGGTGATTAAAAATTGATGTTTCTGTAAATAATTGACTCCCACAATTGCATATGTTGGCATTGACTCAGCCACAATGGGAAATGATAGATTCCAGGTATACTCCACTGTTTCATATTCAGTCAGTCAGATGACCCAGTTCTTCAATCTGTTACATTGATTCAAATTACTGGCTTACAGTTATTGGCACATTTGAAGCAAAGGAGCATGCAAGGTTCATTGCCCTCATCCTGCAAACATTTAAAAATTCAATCATATCAAAACCACACATCTTAAGAAATACAGCATTACTAATATACACAGGGCTTTCCTTCATTTCTAATAAAAGCTTGAGACTTTTGAATATGTTTAGTACTAAATAGATTTCAGTTCTGTTATAATCAGATAACATTAATTAGAAAATTCAGTATATTTCCATGCCTATGCTTTGAATACCAGCCTTTTAAATTATGTAGCATACATCATTTATTGTTTCAAATCCATCTTTTCTTGTTTCACTTTTCAAATACTACTCCTCAGACCACATTCATCCAATATAAGCCTGTCGGGGCCCTCCGTTCTGCTTCTCAGGCCCTGCTCACAACCCTATCACTGACTGAGATTCAGTTGGCAGGGACATTTGGCTGGATTCAGAGACAGGACATTGTCAGCTGAGGCCCTTGACTTTGAAATGCTTTCCTGAAGCAGTTTTCTCAGTGATCCCTCTCTCTGGGTTTCTAAAAAACAGTTGACTTGACCATTCTTTCTGTAGTGGCTTTGTAGAACTTTTATCTGCAGCTTGTATCTGGTGGGTTTTTAACTTAGGCTGTGTTCTCACGATCACAGTGATCCTGGTTAAAGAGTGAACCAGAATTGCTGAGCCCTGTGAAGCTAGTTGTGAGAATGCTGATTTCCTGAGTAATGCTGATGTTTAACTGCTGTGGCTAAACTGAATTTAATTAGGAGAGATAGCCAGGATCTGATCCTGGTACAACCTTTTACAAAAGCATGGAAGTTTAGGTTTGTTTTTTAAAATGTGTGGCCTCATACCAGCCATTTGAACATACTTAGTCCTGTGCAAAATCACCTACAATCCAATATCCTTGTGTAACAGCCAATTATATGAAGAGATTTGTGCTCACTTGTCATCAAAGCTTGAGGACGAGATAATGATAAATTACAGACATATAAGTATCCCTATCTTGACTGGTTGGTTGATTGCACCCACCTGAAGAAATCCCCACCTGAGGGAATGTCGGGTTCCCCCCACCACAAGTTTGATAGTATATTCAATGTGATTTGCACTGAGTCAACATGGTAAGGAGAGGGAAATAACCTGCTATTGTTAAAATCCACTCACAGAGGCGAGTCACACAATCGGTGAGACTCTCCAAAATGAGGTTTGCAGGGAGAGCAGGCTCAGCCCACTCTCCCCGAACATGAGCATTGCTGCAGCCCTGAGCAGCCAGATCGGCCGTCCACACAACTGCCAGCTCTGTCACAGAGCCAGCAGGAGCTGTGGGGATCGGGGGCCGCGTGGCTCCTGGAAGTTCCAGGATGCCCCGCATGCTTGCGCGGGGCATGCTGGAGAGACCCCCGAGCCCGGGAGGCTGCTTGCAGCCTCCTCAGCCAGGGGTCTCCTCATGTGTTGCTGTGACACAGAGCCATGCCACGGCAATACATGACCACAAAACCTGGGTTAGCGGAGCGCTCGGTCTACTAACCTCTGGCTTGCTAGTCAAGTCATTTCCCCGTTATGCCGTTAGGTGGAAGAGACTGCTTACCCCATAAAGGAGTGCTTCCATTCTGATTCAACCTGATTCAAGGTTGAATCAGGAAACCGCTCAGATTGAATCAGGAAGACCCCATTCTGAATGCACATGTACACACACTGCCATGATACTGCCGCCCAGAGCGAAACTCATTCTGCGTACAGATGGGAAAAAGTAGAGGGAACACTGGACCCAACTCCACCATCTGCCTGGATTACCAACCACTTTAGAATTTCATTTTTAGTCCATTCAGATTAACAGTATCATCTACAGAGGATGAGGCAAGAATGTGCCCAAACCAACATCACTAAAAGACATGCTGATGTGTTCTCAGTATGTTCTCTAACTACGTGTGAAGGTGTTCATCTGAATCACTCTTCTACCCATGCGTCAAGACCTGTTTAAACAGAGTATCCTGAATGGAATTCAGTTGTTTAATACCAGTTGTTTAAACAGACTTTTACAGTGTGCGTAGAGGGGCAATTCGGATGACCACTCCCTCACACAGTTAAAGGATGGGCTGAGATCACATCAGCATGTCCTTTAGTGACATCAGGCTGGGCTTGTTCTTGCCATTGCTCCATCCTCCTCACATGTAAAGGAGGCTGTTCATCTGAACCAACTTGTTGTCTCCACTGACAAGAAACTCACTACATGTATGAGATCACAAAGGAAGTAACCTGCTTTACTTCATGTGACCTCAGGGTTTGAGTCTGAAAGCCAGAGATGGAGAACTCCCCTAAACCAGCCCTAGTCCCATAGAATTCTCTTCTCTTCTAAAAGCATACACATATGAACATAAAGAGTGTAAGAGAAGCTCAAAAGAACTTTTGTTAGTATGCATGGAAAAACAACCTGGGAATCAGTACTTCAATAATACCCATATGGCCTTAGGGTCAAGCCATAAATATTTATAATTACTTATGTAACAAGTTGGTCAACAATTATTGACAGTAGATGAGGAAAAATGTTAAAAATACTACAGAGAGTTGCAGGGAAGCTTCAAAGCATTCTGTCATCAAGTCTTACTTGTCTTCAGTATATACTGAATCCACCCCTGCTTATTATCATGGTGCTCTTTAAGGTTTCTTTACCATTTAAATTCCATTAGAGTAAATTATTGCCCACTATGCTAATGTAAATGTGGGAAAGGCATATTTCATACATTCTGTGTCATCAGTCAAGTCCCAATGGGACTTCACTGGGATTACTTGAGTGAGTAACTCCTCATCAGTGTAAGAGGGCCATAATTCCTAAATGTAGCTACTACTGATGAAGATTTACCATGACACAAAGAGAGGGAGCATTCTGTTAAATTCCTATACAGCAATTTGTCCCTAGGAACAAGACTGCTCCCCAAGCTGTCCCTCTTCTCCCTTATAAAAGCTTCAGTCCAAATGAATGGGGTTACTCTAGGGGCTTATCTGTACTTGTTTTTTAACACTCGTCAGCACAACTTGAAGGATCTGAATTCTCTGATGACCTCTGCTGTCTGCACTCTAACAGGTCTGCATCATGTGCACTGACAACATCTGAAAATTGGTGTTGCTCCGGTACCGTGTGGTGTTATCACACTGAAATGTTGACTGACTTGAAGAGGGTTACGTTTTCTTGCTTTCTGACTTGCCACGTTACAAAAATGTGCCTGAGCACAAATACATCAAATATAGTCAACTCAACTGTCACTTGTGGGTACACTGTGTTCAATTATTATTTCTCACCACCATTTCCAAGCAGTCTTGGGGCTGCTTTGGTTTTCTGAGGATTGTTATTTGCATATCACTTTTCAACAGAAAGTTCACAAAGCGGTTATGTTGCTGAGTACTCTCTGGTAAGGATCTTCGAACTTTTAAAGAAGTGCAGTTACTGTGTGAGAAAGACATGACAATTTAATTAGTTTTGGCCTCTAGGGCAATGCAAACTGGGCAATGCAAACTCTAGGGCAATGCAAACTGGTGCAGTTAGCACCAAGGTGGCCAGTGTTCTCTCCTCAGCATGCAACCCCCACTCTCTGCTCACCTGCTTTCATGTGCACCTCCTGACTGACTCTTCCTGTCCTGCTGCTTGCCAGCTCTTCCAGCTTCGGCAAGCAGTGGTGGTGGGCAAGGCAGAGGAAGCCGGAGGCAGGCACATGAGGGGGTAGGTGCAGGAGGTAGGCAAAGCAGGAGGCGGGTGGGTGAGGCATGGGAGCACCATCTCCATTCAAAGCGAGGTGCACATGAGGCACGGGAGGAGCAGGAACAACTGGAGCAGCTGGCCAATCAGCTGCAGGAGGGAAGGGGGAGGCAAGAACGGGGGTTTCCTAGAGGCAGAAGGGCCCATGTTCTTGGGACATTTTCGAACATCAGTAGCTCTGCCCCTGTCAGTTAGAGGGAACTTTCCTGTAAATGAGTCATTGCTCTACATTTGGACGTGTGTGTGTGTGTACACATAGACAGACAGACAGACAGACAGATAGATGTGTGTTATATTTATATTTATATTATTTCTTATCAGATGTGGAAAACATTACCTAAGCCAGGTTATCCGTTATTTTTAAGGATGTATATGGTGTTGCAAAAGATAGGAACATAGAAAGCTGCCTTCTACCTGTTGGGGTTTTGTGATTATTTAGCAAAGTACCAAGGAAGCTACCACTCCAGTTACAGAGTGCAAAGTTTAGTTGCTGCAGCTATTTAAGTAACACACATGGAGATCACTGTTACAGCTGGGAAAGGGAAGTCAGATGGGCAGCAGAACAGCACAAGAAGAGGGTGAGCAGCATCCTGTAGCATGTACTTTTGCTACAAATACATAGATGGGTAGCTACTGCATGCAGAGCAAGTATGTACATTTTATTTATTTATTTATTTAATTTTTTTTTTTTTACATTTTTATACCGCCTTTCGTTAAAAGAAAACCCCAAGGCGGGGTTTTTTCTTCCCTCCACTTACCTTTATAGTGAGCCTTAGGTGTTTAGCTGGCTATCCAGCATCGACTTCATGGGGGTGAGCCAGCCATACAGCTAACTGGCCCTAGTCTATGTTGGGGTTTGTGATTATTTAGCAAAGCACCAAGGAAGCTACCACTCCAGTTACAGAGTGCAGAATTTAGTTGTTGCAGCTATTTAGAGGACACATGGAGATCACTGCAGAGTCTAAACTAAATTGATTTATTGGTGAAGTACATTTGGGATAGGAAAGACCAATCCTATCAGTTACATAATGAATAGGTAGGGGGAGAAAGAGATGTTTCCATCTTCTTTCTAGGAAAGGAAGAGGACTTCCTACAGGAAGTACCTCTTACAGGAAGTAAGAAGACTTCCTTTCCTACTACAGGAAGTACCTGAGGAGCCACCACGGCAGGCGGATGGGAGGGATAAAAAAAGGCAGCGGGTGGGTGGCAGGGCCCTTCTTGGCCGCCCGGTGAAGCTCTGGGAGGGCGAGGGCTAGAGAGTGTGGGGCTGGAGGGAAGGGGAAGAGAGAAGAGACCAGGGCAGGAGGGATAGGGAGGGGGAAACAGCCAGCCCCCAAGTGCTGCACAGATGCTCTGTGCAGGGTCGGCTAGTACATTATATTCTGTTGTATTTGATACAAGAATGTCATCTTGCTTTCCTTTGTCTTGGAATCAAATCATCCGCTGCTTTCTTCTAAGTAATATAAAAAGAACTTTGTTTCATCAGCATTTTTGCTTCTCTGTTTAGAACCACATATTTTAAGACCTGTTCTATGGATAAAATCTACCCTACAAGCTAATCACACACACACACTTTTGCTTTGTTCTGCCACTATAAGACACTTTCCAGTTATTCAGTATTTTATTCTCATTAGAATCATGCTTGTCACGTGTTTTTACCAGAGACATTCATCACCAAGGTCAAAGGGTGAATATCGTGATCTATTACGCTCTGAGGAGTCTAATGAAAAGTCACGTAATTATCCAATTTTAAGAGAAGAATGTAAAAGAACAAGAGGAAGGAAAAGAAGAGGGGGCACTTGCTATAATTTAAATTGTTTTGTTTCCCTGAAGCAAAATTCAGTGTGTGATTGACAAGACATAATGATAATTCCTATTGATATGGCGATGTTAATTGTGTGGAGATATTTAATAAGCTGCTCTATCTCTGAGGTAAAATGTCTGCTCTTAACCTGCACCTGAACCTGATTTTTGATTCAGTGTGAGGATGAGGCAAAAGATACAGATAAGTGAGCACGAGTGGATTTTCAGTCTTGTGTGGCAGAATGGAAATTGGAATCTTCAGAATCTATTAAGAGAACAATTCTGTCCTTGCTCACACTTTTATAAATTATGCTGTATATGGTGCTAAGGCACAGTGTGAGGGCGTTTCAACGAAGGGAAATTACCATGACTTTACTACCGCTTTCAGTAGTGTGTAGGTATTGTCTCCCCAAAGGGAAGGTAGGCAGAGAGCAGTTTACATTCTAATAGAGACATTCATAAATTAGATTAAAAGCAGCACCCTGCCTCAGCCCACTACAGCCTAGCTGTGAGGCATCTCCTGTGGGGAAAAAGAAGCAAACAGTAAAAATGACAGGCATCACTGAAAAGCAAGCAAGGTTAGGTGCCACAAATGATTATGTAATTTATTTAATATGGTGTCGTTTCAGAATTCTAGACCTTTAGTAACCTCTACTAACTGAGCAAAGAGGCACTTTTTTCTCTTAAATTTAGAAAAGAGTGGGAAACTGTCCCTAGCCAGCCCCAACACAACATCCCTCCGGTGCTGGTGTCTACTTTGTTTCTCTTTACATTGTGAGTCCTTCTGGACAGGGAATCATCCTTATTTTGTTTTTATTTATTTATTCTATTTCTTTGTGAGATTTGAGAACTTTTGTTGAAAGTGGTATATAAGTAGTAGTAGTAGTAGTAGTAGTAGTAGTAGTAGTAGTAGTAATAGTTATTTTATACAGCAGCAGGATAGGCTTTAAATTATTCTCATGTGCCCTGATTGAATGATGCTCTCTGGAAGCCTTTCCCTTCCCATCCCTCTGGCCTCAGCAGTTGGCACTGCCCTCTCCCACTGTGTTTGAAGAAGGCAGGCTGGGTCAGCTGTGCCAAATGGAGGTGGTTTATTTCAGCATGGAGCAAAAATTCCCTTCTCCCCAGGACCCTGCAGAGTCAGTAATGGCTCTGGTGAGTGCTGAGAGGCACCTTTTCTGGTAGAAGAGAGGCACCCACAGTTCCATCATAACACTAGTCTATAACAGCCAAGGCCAAGCTACGTCTTAAATTTCAATAATTTTTTTTTAAAAGTCTTGGATCTTCTACAACTATGTAGATCTATGTAAATATTCTACAACTTTGTTGTAGATCTTCTCCAACTATTACATGGGAGAGCAGACAATGTTTTTAACCCTTTCATTGTTTTTCCTTGATCAAAATTGCCTTCCCAACAGCTGTTTCCCTTGCAGAGGTGAGGCCACAGACACCTTGAAGGGAAACATCCGGATCCCATGTAATAAATTAGTAAGCACTACATGTTCATTTGGTTGGTTGTTTTCCATTCCAATTTACTTCAGGTATTTTGATGCCACATTTGTTCACCCAGGCTTTTAATTAGTTACTGTTTTAATAGTTGGATGATTTTAAATAGTTTTAATGTTGTTTGAAGTTTTAAATTGTTGTAATGTTTTAACCTTTTTACTTGTTGTTTTTATTGTTTTATTGTAAACTGCCCAGAGACTTGCATTTTGGGCATTATACGAATAGGTTAAATAAATAAAATAATTAATAGATAATTTTAAAAAGTTCCCAAAGTGGCTCACAATCAAACAGTAGACAATACAATACTAGTTCAAACATTCAAACAACATTCAAACAACTAACACAGCCAATACCAATAGACACAAGCAATAACAGCGGTCGATAAGACAGCAGCATGTTTACTGCATGGAAGAAAATGATAGTCTGGATACCCTCGCCCTTGGCCTGCTTCACATGTTACCATTTGTTAACACCATGGACTCCTCAGAAAATAAGCCCTGTGTAATTAACTCAATTGGACATGAAAGAAGGCAGGGTTATGGCATGTCAGGTGTGTGTTTTGTCAGCACATACCCACAGACAGGAGAATGTGGGCAAGCAAGAATATAAGGAAGAGCTGTGTACTGAGTCAGAAAAAATCAGAAAGACTAGTTAAATGTTTATTATGTAAATCCAATGCATTTCAAGTCACAAGACTCTTCCTAAGAGCATTTTCCATCATATTTCAAGAGTAAGTTTCTCCCATGGGAGAAAGCATTCATCAGAGAGAGATACTTGTTGTTGAAATATGGTAGAACATTCCCTGAGGAAGAGCATATATGAATTGAAATGTGTTGAATTTACATAATAAACATTTGGATAGCAGCTTTGAATCTTTTTCTCTCTTCTGTTTGAAGCCAGGGATTGGTTCAGTTCTTCCACACCAAACCGACCCATTGATCCGTTTGCCCCAATACTGTCTGCTTGGACTGCTTGTAACTTTGCAGTGTTTCAGGTACAAGTCTCTCCCAGCCCTACCTATTTTGGACTCTTCAGATTGAATTGGGCCTTCTGGCCAGAGATCATGCATGGTCCAGAGGAAGAGGCCAAAGGACATATTGACTGACTGCTGTTAGCAGTAATAGAATTGCTGTGTTGAGTTAGAGACTCATTCATTCATTCATTCATCATTCATTCATATTTATTTATTTGCCACATTTAGGAACATAGGGAGCTGCCTTATACGAATCAGGTCATTGGTCCATCTAGTTCAGCATTATCTACACTGACTGGCAGTGGCTCTCCAAGGTTTTAGGTACAGTCTCTCCTGGCCCTACCTGGAGATGCCAGGGATTGAATCTGGGACCTTCTGTGAGCAAAGCAGATGCTCTACCACTGAGCGACATCCCCATCCCCTAAGAGGACTATCTTACAACAGCAAGCGCTCACACGTAGGAACCTATTCAAATGGGAACCGGGTTAGACCCTGCTTAACAAGTGGGCAATTCATACTTGCTACCACATGACTAGTTCTCTTAGGAAACTGCCTTATACCAAGTCAGACCATTGGTCCATCTAGCTCAGTACTGCCTACTACTGGCAACGGAACTCCAAGGTTGCAGGCAAGAATCTCTCTCAGCCATATCTTGGAGATGCCAGGGAGGGAATTTGGCACTTTCTGCTCTTCCCAGAGTGGTGCCATCCCCTAAGGGGAATATCTTACAGTGTTCACATGTAGTATCCAATTTAAATGCAAACCAGGGTGGACCCTGCTTAGCAAAGAGGACAATTCATGCTTGCTACATCAAGACTGATTGGTTTTTTTTAAAAATGTCCTACAGTTTTCCATTTGGAATAACTGAAACCATAAATGGATTGTATGGAATAAATCAAGTGTGCCACGGTCTGGAACAATCAGAACAAGTGACTGACTGTATCAATGCTGAAATCTTTGTGTGGATTCGCCATTGTTGACAATGTTTCTAGCCCCCACTGGCCATTTTCTTTGGGGGAGGTAATATTTACATACTGCCAGCAATACAGGAGTGTTATGGAAGCATTTGTGCTTTTCGTGCACATATTGGGTGCACATGAGTATGATGTCATGGCTGGTGAAGGAGTTGCATGGTTGCTTTGAATTCTGTAGTGACTGTGACACCATTTCTGCATTTAATGTCCTTTTTTTTAATGCTGTGGTGCTGCTTGCTGAGAGTACAATAACCTATGGAGCTGCTTTCAGTGGTCCACCTGGATCAGTACTGTCTACATCAGGGCTGCTCAGCTTCAGCCCGCTTGCAGCTGTTGGCCTGCAACTCCCATAATCCCTGGCTATTGGCCACTGTGGCTGGGGATTATGTCCCAAAACAGCTGGGGTCCCCTACATTGAGCAGGCCTGGTCTACATGGACGGGCTGTGATTTTCTAGGACAGAGCGGTCCCTGGTTCACTCCTTGACATCTCTAGGTAGGACTGGGAGAGACTCCTTCCTGAAACCTTGGAGAGCAGCTGCCAGTCAGGGTAGGCAACACTGGGCTTGATGGACCAATGGTCTGACTCAATATAACGCAGCTTCCTACAGGTATATTCAGGACACTGTCAGTCACCTCACCTTCTTGCTGCAGTATTTCCCCTTTCTTTCTCCCTTTCAAGGCTGCTCTGTCCATCTCCTTCCCTTTGTGCTATGGAGCAATCACACCACTGAGTGAGAGCAGGGACTTAAGCTTGTATTGCCCAGCATCCTCTATAAGTCACTGCTTATTCAGAGACTTTTGTGGTTGAGCCTGACAGTGGCTGTGATGATTGGCTTCCCCTGCACAAGAGCTCTGCTTCCACCCACTGTGCCTGTAGCAGTTCAGATGATGGCACACAACCAGCCAGCCAACCAGTGCCGGGGGAGAAAGGAAGTAGTCCACTGAAAGAGATTCTCCTCCGGGGATGGGGCCGCTCTGGGAAGACCATTTGCATGCTTGCATGGAGAAGGTTCCAAGTTCCCTCCCTGGCACCTCCAGATAGGCCTGAGAGAGGCTTCTGCCTTGTAACCTTGGAGAAGCTGCTGCCAGTCTGTGAAGACAATACTGAGCTAGATAGACCAATGGTCTGACTCAGTAGAAGGCAGCTTCCTATGTTCCTATTAGCTGCAGTGAGGAGGAGGTGATTGACAGTTTTTGAGGCACTGAGCAATTGGTTCAGGACCTTTGCCCCATTGGACCAATGCCAAAGATGCCCATGTTCCAGGGTTTCAGATGAAGGACTTTCCCAGTCCTATCTGGAGATGGCAAGCAAAACATGCACTCTTCATTGAACAATGCCCCCTTCCCTAATGTTGGCACTTGAGCTTGACCATGAGATGGTCTAGTGACATTGACTTTAGTATCCTTCTAGAGGCCTATGTGGGGATAGGGCTGTAGCTCAGTGGTAGAGAGCATCTTCTTCATATGCAGAAGGTTGCAATGCCTGGCATCTCCAGATACCTTGGAGAGCTGCTGCCAGTCATTCATTCATTCGATTTCTATACCTTCCAAAAATGGCTCAGGGCGGTTTATACAGAGAAATAATAAATAAAGATGGATCCCTGTCCCCAAAGGGCTCACAGTCTAAAAGAAACATAAGATAGACACCAGCAACAGTCACTGGAGGCACTGTGCTGGGGGTAAATAGGGCCAGTTACTCTCCCCCTGCTAAATAAAGAGAATCACCATGTTAAAAGGTGCCTCTTTGCCAAGTTAGCAGGGGTCAGTGTAGACAATACTGAGTTAGATAGACCAATGGTCTGACGGTATAAGGCAGCTTCCTATGTGTTTCACAATTGCACCCATTCTGTCCTTTAACATTAGATTGCTAATTGCCAAAAGTAATCAACAGGAGCTGTAATACAGTTGTGGGTTATACAGGTCAATAGTACTTGCGTGCTATACAGTTCTCTAATGCTTCTGGAAGTGTCCACAACCACAGCCTGATGGACCATGGGGCTGATCAAGTTTGTTTTGTTCCAGACTTGCACTGTTGTGATGAACCAAAACAACTCAGCCTACCTACCACATGCGGTACAACTGATAAACCTCCTGCTTGATAGGAAGATGCCTTATACTGAGTCAGCCATTGGTCCATCGAGCTCAATTTTGTTTACACGGATTGCTAGCGACTTTCCAGGATTTCAGATGAGCCCCTCCTGGGGATGCCAGGCATTGAGCCTGGAACCTAAAGTCGATGCTCTTCCCCTGAGATACAATCCTTTCTCTGTGCTAGCTGCTTGCCTGAGACTGCAAAGCTGTAGGGTAGTCATTGTCAAGCATCTGAAAATCCACTTCACATAGCTGGTGGGTTGCATTCAGCTTGGCAGACCAGTTATGCAGACCAGGTTATCTTTCTTCTGTTCTTGAAGGAAAGAACTATAACCCATTATTATAGTGTTCAGGTAATGCAGAAATACTGATTTTTATTCAGGTGAAACTGAATGTTCTTGTTACCACTATAGTGAAACTAGTGATTTGTTTTTTCTGATGATGTTTATTGTTTGTATGTGTACTTGTATCCATAAAAATTACTATATCAAACTTATGAACCAGACCTGCACCTATGGTCAATACTTAATACCTTGGAGTAAGTTACAGCCAACACCAGTAATGAATAATTATGAAATAACGTATGCAGAGAAAGAGTTTTATTCTTACCCCAGGCAATAAGTGGTTAGTTTATTTCCTGAAAGTGAATTTAATCAAGAGTGGGTAATAAGAATATATCTACCATAATGAACTTCAAGGCGCTGCGAGTAGACATTTTCAGGGCTGAATCCTTGAAATATGCTGTTTATAATTGGAAACCTTTATATCTTTGTTCCACCTGTCATTTCTCTAATCCTTTCCCAAGGATATCAATTAAAATAATATCTGCCATAGTTACATGGCAACTACAGTGGCGAATCAAAAGAAACTCCATCCTTTCTGTTTAAAAAGACAGGTTTGCAGCATTCTGAAGTTGCTGGGACACTTGAAATATGGGTAAAATAGGCCAATTTGTACAGTAATATATGAACTGGAAACTGTATGCACCTCACTTTTAACCTAGCTGTAACCAATGTACATAAAACAAACCTATGCCTTGAGGGGTGGCATTTGGATGGTGGGAGGGGCTCACTTCTCTATGGATCTGCCAACTGCCCAAGCCTGGAGTGCTTTATGACGCCCGTTTTCTGCTTCTCAGAGCCCCCACAGCCCTTGTGCTGTCATGCAGCCAGCATTTTAACATTGTATTAGGATGGGGCATTGTGTGAGGGCAATGAGAGATACCAGGATGTGGCAGCAGTGGGGAGAATCCAAATCTCTGAACCCGTTTTGTAGAGTTTGAATCTGAAGGCTGAACTGACCCAATTTTGGTATGAACAGAGCCATCAGTTAAAGTAATATATGCAACCAAAATATTGATTTGCATGCCAATAGATAGCCTTGGTGAATGTCTGTTGCCCCAACAATTGAAATATTACTGCTATTAATTGACAAGGGTTTACATTTTTAAAACAGAACTCTTAATTAGCAATCTCTGTGAATATGATTGTTGTATTGTGTCCTAAAGTTTCTGTCCTCCAAAGGATGATCTTTTCCTCTGGATTGTTGTTGGGGGTTTGAGGGTGTGTGTTTTTTTAAAGGACTATGGATTGTATCCTAAGGAGTCCTTCCTCTGGAGAAAATAAACCTTTGGGTACAATTCTTTGGCTGCTTTGCTAATTCTAACCAAAGTTATTTATCTTACCATTCAACATTTTAAACCAGTTGAAGGGAAAGTGTCAGGAAGCAGCTTCCCAGCTGTGGAGATTGGTAAAATCGGATATATTTGGATCACCCTGGGACTTGGATCTAGGTAAACCATTTCAAGTCTGGCCAGTCTAATATCAGCTAGTGCCAAAGATCAGACTGGACATAGAAGTGAATGCTGGAGAAGTGACAGTTCCAAAGAAGTTGACTGTACCTCAAAGGTACAGTGAGGTACAGCTCCTCATGGAAGAAGGTTTATGGAAGAAACTCTTATTTGTGGAAAATAGCTGTTCCACAGCTCCATAATTTCTATTCACTGACATCTCTGTGATATAGTACATTCCAGGACAAAATTTCAAACCATGGTCATGTGGCACCTATTTCCTACACACACACACATGCATGCACATTTTAAAGTGCTTCAACACTGTCTCCCTTACCAGGATCCCTGTCAGTGAATTGACCCATATTGAGTGTCTGTACCCAAGCTTGGGGACAAGGATAGATTGGGACTACTGTTGGTGTACAGATCACCCTGTTGTTCAATGGAGTACCTAGCTAAGCTGATGGACCTGGATGCAGGGTTAGCATTGGAGTCGCCCAAACTGTTGGTGGGGGATATCAATGTTCACTATGGGACCGGGTTGTTAGCAGTGGCTCAGGAGTTTATACTAACCATTACAACTATAGGCCTATCTCAAGTGGTCTCTGGACCGACACATGTTGCTGGTCACATGCTTGATTTGGTCTTTTACTTTGATCAGGATGGTGTTCCATGGTGGGGACTCCTGTTATTTCTCCATTGTCATGGATGTACCACCATCTGGTTAAGGTAGGACTTGCAACTACAACCCACCTCTGCAGGGATGAAAGGCCCATTCACTTGGTCCATCCGAGGTGAGTGCAACCAATAAGATTCCAAGAAGCCTTGGAAGGGTTTCAAGTTGGCTCTGCCAATGATTCTGTTGATGCTCTGGTGCAAACTTGGAATAACGCACTAAAGCAGTAGACACAATCGCTCCTAAGCGTTTTCCCTGACTTGCTTCAAAATTGGTTGAATAAGTACTGCCAAGTCGGTGTCGACTCTTAGCAGCAACATAGATAGATTCTCTCCAGGATGATCTGTCTTCAACTTGGCCTTTAAGGTCTCTCAGTGGTGCATTCATTGCTGTTATAATCGAGTCCACCCACCTTGCTGCTGGTTATCCTCTTCTTCTCTTTCCTTCAACTTTCCCCAGAATTATGGACTTCTCAAAGGAGCTAGGTTTTTGCATGATGTGTCCGAAGTATGATAGTTTGAGCCTGGTCATTTATGCCTCGAGTGAAAATTGCGCATTGATTTGGCTGTCCATGGTATCCTCAAAAGTCTTCTCCAGCACCAAAGTTCAAAAGCATCAATACTTTTTCTATCCTGCTTCTTCAAAGTCCAGCTTTTGTATCCATAGAGCATTATGGGGAATAGCCATTGTCTGAGCAATTCTAATCTTTGTAGGTATAGACACGTCATGGCATCTAAATATCCTTTCCAAGGCCTTCATTGCAACCCTACCAAGTGCTAGTCTGCGGCGTATTTCTTGACTGCTGGATCCTTTACTGTTGGTAGTCGATCCTAAAAGGCAGAAGCTATCCACCACTTCAATTGCTTCATTATCCATTCTGAGGATGGTTGCTCTACCCATTGTCGTTGTCTTCTTTACACAGGGACGTAGCATCCTTTGACTCCTCAGGCTTAGTAATGGAGGTATGATGTGATTTTCTTTTTGTGGTTATTTCACCCCTACTTGGATATTTAGGGATTGGCTTGCCATAGTGCTTTGATATGGGGGGTGGGGGATATAGGGCAGATTGAGAAGACTCTGAATATTTAATCTGAAACAGATTGATGAATTTGCTGGGTTTAAATATATTTTTTAATTTTGGGGGGAAAAACATCAAACATTCTTATAAATGGCTTGTTTCATGGCAGAAATTTACAAAAACTAGCTGAGCTGGGCACAGAGCAACTGTGCCTCCGGCCAGCCCACCCACTGCTGCTGACTTTTTCGCCCCACTCCCACCGGCCCGCTTCTTCTCTCCCCCGCCCCCACTTCTCCCCACCCGGGTGCTTTCCGGCTGGCAGGCCGGCAGGCCCACTTCTTCTCCTCCCCCCTTCTCTGCCCCCCCCCCCGGCTAGCTGGCACACCACCTCCTCCCACCTGCCCTCTAACTCCCAGCAGCAGCCACCTTCTCCTGGTAGCCAGGCCGGCTCGCCACCACCTCCTGCTCCCACCGGCCAGGCCGGCCCAGACCAGCCCGCCTCCTCCTCCTGCTCCCACTGGCCAGGCCAGCCCGCTGCCGCCGCCGCCTCCAGCTGTCATCACTATTTTCTCCCCCATCCCCATCACTATCCTATCTGGCAGCTGCTCACAAACTCTCGTGAGAGCTGCCATGATTAGTGACGGGTACGTTTAAGAGAATTAAATATATAGAAGATGTCTGGAATTGAAGCCCCCTCTTAGACCATCATTGCTTTCATAAAAAGACACATCCCCTTTCTGCCCCAGCCTGCAGATTACCTGGAACTACCAGGCACAGGGCTTTGGTATTGAGCAGAGATGTAGGGCTGGGTGGGAGGAATTTGTATATTTAAATTGAAGTGGATTGGACAAATTGTTGGTTTTTAATATTTTTTAATTTTAAAAACCCATCAAAAACGTCCTGTAAGTGGCTTGTTTCATGGCAGAAAATTATAAATTCCTTTAGGTTTCAGTGAAATGTACTTCCAGCTATATGTGGTTGGATTTCCTGCCTGAGGCTGCAATTGTCCACACACTTACCTGGAAGCAAACTTTACTGAATTTGTTAGGATTTCTGAGAAAACAAACATAGGGGCCCCTTTTAAAATCTTGTCCCCAGGCCCACTCCAGCCTTGCTATGCCCCTGTCTTTACATTTAGTTGTAGTCCCATTTTTTCACTGTGCTCCTTGACTTTCTTTACTAGTGCTTGCAGATCATCCACATTCTCAGCTATCAAAGTGGTGTCATTAGCGTAGTGCAGGTTACTGATGTTTCTTCCTCTGATTTTAAAACCATGCTCATTTTCTTCCAATCCAGCTTCTCTCAGTATATGTTCAGCATATACGTTGAATAAATAAGGAGAAAGTAGACAGCATTGTCTTGCTCCTTTGCTGATCTGGAACCAGTCTGCTTCACCATGTTTCATCTGGACTGTGGCTTCCTGCCCTGTGTATAGGTTTCTCATGAGAACAATGAGATGTTCTGGGACGCCCATTTTCCTAAGGATATTCCACAACTTGACATGGTCGACGCAACCGAAGGCTTTTCTGTAGTCAATAAAGCACATATTGACTTCAAAATTATCCCCATAGTATTCGGAAGAATTACGGGCGCTGAAGTGGAAAGGTAGATGACTAGAGCACAAACGGAGAAAGACTCAACTCGAATCCAAAAGTTTACAACATAGAGCACATCTGAAGATGTATGCACTGGCAATATGTGCAGCAAAGAAGCAATTCTTTTTTGCCCACATTGCACACACAAGATCATGTCCAGCAGAGTTGTCTAGGGTTGTGAGAGGGCTAGTATGAGCCCCCTCCCCTCTGAATCCAAATTTGAAACTATCGGTTACCAGCTGTGATGCTTTTAATGATTTTTTTTTTGGCGGACAAAATCTCTTGTATTCGGGCCAAACTGAATTCTGCAATTAGGGCAGAGTCTGTTATGTAGGTATCCAGCAACTCCTGTGATCAAACTGTATCACTTTCAGTTTGACTCCTGAGGATATGGACAAACTGTTTCAGACTGTGCATCCCACCACCCACCCATTTGGCCCTTGCCCAGCTTGGCTTGTTTTATCTAAGAATCAGATTATCAGAGAGGATCTGGTAAAAATCATGAATGCTTCTCTGAGGAAGGATAGGATGCCTCCTTGTCTAGCATTAGACCATGCTTGAAGCTAGCATTAGACCATGCTTGAAAAAACCTACATTGGACCTCTCAGAGCTGGCCCGTCTCTAATCTCCCATGGTTGGGCAAGGTGATTAAGTGGGAGGTGGCCTCTCAACTCCAGGCAGTCTTGGAGGAAACTGATTATCTAGACCCATTTTAAACTGGCTTCTTCTTAGTGGGCTATGGGGTTGAAACTGCCTTGGTGAGCCTAATGGATGATTTCCAACTAGGTATTAACAGAGGGAGTGTGACTCTGCTGATTCTTTTGGATCTCATAGTAGCTTTCGATACCATCAACCATGGTGTCCTTCTGGGTCATCTGAAGGAGGTGGAATTACGTGACACTGTTTTACAGTGGTTCCATTCTTATCTCTTGGGTAGATTCCAGATGGTATCATTTGGAGATTGTTGCTCTGCAAAGCGAAAGTTACTGTATGGAGTTCTACAAAGCTCCATACTGTATCCAGTGCTCCTTAACATATACAGGAAACAGATCATCAGGATATTTGGTGCAGGGTGTTATCGATATGCTGATGACACCCAAATCTATTTCTCCATATCTACCTCATCAGGAAATGGCTTAACCTCCCTCCCTAAATGCCTGCCTGGAGGTGGTAATGGGCTGGATGAGGGGTAACAAACTGAAGTTGGATCCAAATAAGTCGGAGGTACTGAGGGGTGGGGGTCAAGATCTGAGAGATGATTTAGATCTGCCTGTTCTGGATGGGGTTTCACCCCCCATGAAAGATCAGGTACGTAGCTTGGGAGCAATTTAAAGAATTGCATTGGTTGATGATAAGTTTCTGAGTGAAATACAAAGTGCTGGTTATTACCTATGAAGCCCTGAACCAGGAGTAGCCGGTGTGGGTGCCCGTGGGGGGTGGAGCAATGAGAGGCACCTTCAAGCATAAATTAGTAGGTGCTTACTAATAAATTAGTAGGTGCTCCGAGCAGCAGTGCACTGCCCAGCACTCTGGCTCCGCCATTCGCCTGGCTTCCACGGAGCCGATCCCCCCTACTGCCCTGAATGACTTTGGTCCAGGGTACTTAAGAGAGGACCTCCTATTACAATCATCAATTGTTTTAACTGTTTTATTCTAAGAAAGTGTTGTAATTGTTTTTATTTTATTTTTATACTGTAATGTGTACTATGTACACTGCCTAGAGAGATGTATATCTCAGGCACTATAAATAAGATTGATACATGAGTAAATAAGTGGGTGGTTCAGAAGAACCATCCCTCAAGCAATTGACAAACAGTACAATGACAGCCACCTAATGGCACAGCGGGAAATGACTTGCCTAGCAAGCATGAGGTTGCCGGTTCGAATCCCTGCTGGTATGTTTCCCAGACTATGGGAAGCACCTATATTGAGCAGCAGTGATATAGGAAGATGCTGAAAGGCATCATCTCATACTGTGCAGGAGATGGCAATGGTAAACCCCTCCTTTATTCTACCAAAGAGAAACCACAGGGCTCTGTGGTTGCCAGGAGTCGACACTGACTCAAGGGCACACTTTACTTTATTTTACAATGGCAGGAAGAGAGGTGCATGCTGATGCTCATGTCATGTACATGTGTTTATCACATTAGATGGCCCAGTACCATCCAAACCAGCTCAGTACCCATTTTTGCACTATATGTACATACTGACTATACTTGTGGACAGTGTTCCCTCTAACAGGGATTCCTAGATGTTGTTGACTACATCTCCCAGAATCCCAGAATCAGCTATAATGGCTTTTACTTGGGGATTCTGGGAGTTGTAGTCATTAACGTCTGGGAATTCCTGTTAGAGGGAACACTGCTAACAGAGTAATCTGATATTTGTGATAAGTTCACGTTGCCTGATATAAGTTAGCAATTATCCCTATTGACCAGGCAAAGTGCAATATCTCCTGTTGCTGTTATCAATTTGCACACATTTTCCATGCCTTATGTGAACGTATGCACTTAATGGAATTTATGCATATTCACCATGCTGTGCACACTAATGTCTTGATCAGGTCTTGAGAAGAGCTGATCTTGTGGTAGCAAACATAAATTGTCCCCTTTGGTAAGCAGAGTTTGCCCTGGTTTGCATTTGAATTGCATACTCCATGTGAGCACAGTAACTTATTCCCCTTACAAGAAAGGGCTGCTCTGGGATGAGCATTTGCATGCTTGCATGCAGATGGTTACAAGTTCCCTGGCATGTCCAAGATAGGCTGAGAGACACCCCTGCCTGCAACCTTGGAGAAGCCGCTGCCAATCTGTGTTGACAGTACTGAGCTAGATGGACCAAAGTTCTGACTTGGAAGAAGACAGCTTCCTATGCTCCTATCTGCATATAAAATTAGGCAAATACTGTTTCTATTGGGTTTGTATATGATCATCGACAACTCGCTCATTTCTAGGTGTTAAATCAGCCGAAATGGTTAAGGAATTCTCTGTTGGCTGAACTGGTATGAAAGAATTTCAACACCTAGACGCATGATTCTTTCCCCCCACAATTGCCCTGGAAGCCCCCACTTCCCAAACAAACAGATGAGAGTGAATTTCTGAGATTTCTCTTGATGTGAAAGGGAAAGAGATTTCCTTTTCCATTTCCTGCTGTGTGAGGCTCAGTTATTCAACCAGAGTTCGAGGGACACGGCACAGGCCTCAGGTTTTGGTGTCACAATAAGTTTTGTGCTTCTCTCTCTTTTGCTTTCACCGAAGGTTTAATATTGAAATTGCATTTGGAAACAATTAAGCCCAAACCTGGGGATACTGATGATAATGCAGCCCTACATAAATAGCATTGGCTGTTTCATTTTCATTCACTTATCAGATATATTTACTTCTCAGATATTTCCTTAACCGGAATTGACTGTACTATAATTGCCTATTTCTTTGGTCCATTGGCTGTTAACCTTGAAGTGACTAGGGTAAAACTGGCGAGGCCTCCCCTGTCAGCCCTGACCTCTCACTATGCTGGAGAGGGTGCTGCCATGACAACCACGACAGATGTCAGCTAAGCAATGTGCGCCCTAGAAAGACTCCTGGATTGAGAAAATCGATCTTGTAATGGTACTAGCGAGCACATTCACTGAACTGCCAAGTGTTCTAGGCTTAATCATTTATTTCATCTAGCAGAGAGAAGAAAACATAAAAGAAATGAAATGAATTTGACCTCTGTCTTTTGAGTGACTTTAGTGCTACACTGAATTCAAGCAAGTGCCGCTTATGAATTTAAAAAAATTACATTAGGAATAACATTTTGAAGTGAAATGACTCTTGTAATGCCAACCCTCCAGAAACATGTTATTTCAAATGTCAGATACATAATAGTCATTTGCTGTTTTCTGTGTGTGCCCAGAGGTTATCTCCAGCTAAGGTACATTGTAGGTAAATTATTATAAAGAACCTGCTTATGAAGTACACATGCAGATTGCCTGTGGTTTTTCTTAATACTCTGTCGGCACAGAAACTTCCTTTGTGACTGTATTATTATAATGCAGCCGTGCTGAGAAAACAATAAACAATGTTTCATATTGACAGCCAACCCTATTTCTCGTAACCCTCTAATATAAACCATTTTCCTCCAGTCCCGAGTGGAGCTCTGCTTGATAACAGCGAATTCCCAGTGGAATGGAATAGATTCCACACAATGTATGAGGCAAGTCAATCACTCTTCTGTTTGAATTCATTTGGGTTTGGCTTGTTGTATATGCAGATAGCTTTATGGCCTAACCCTTTATCTCCAGAGTAGCACTTGCCAAAATGTCAGTACTGTTGCAGGCAGGGGGTGACCACCACAATTGTACGTGTCCAATGAAAAATTTAAAAAAACCCATTTGGATCTGGCTGCTATGCTATGCTGCTTAAAAAAAAAAAAAGCCTTCTGCTAGATTTCATAGAGAATGAAGCCTTAACACTAAAGAGAGTAAACATCTCTGAGATAACTGTGGCCTTAAAAAAAATTAGAGATGGCTTGGCATGGCCTGAGTGAAAGCAACCTCTTAAGATTTTCAATGCGATATGCCTGTCTGTGTGCTGTGGGATATTTTATTGCATTTTTGCCCTCAAGTGAAGCTGACGGGAGCCAGGCTTGTAATTTAAATCAATAAGAACCCTTTACCAGGGCCATAAAATACTTGGCTAAACCTTTGAAGTGGCCACAGCTGAATGCACAGTGAGCACAGTATAAATGTTCCTTAAGATGTATTGTGTACGACCACTACTAAAACAGCATTCAAAGGAACCATTGCCTAAGCACTGCTGGTGAATGATGGGAGAACATTGGACTCTCTTTTGATCATTTACATTCACTTTCCGCACTGCCATGTGAAGTTGCATCTTAATTGGCAGATCACCCTGCTGCAGATGTCAGGCTTCCATGTCAGGCAGCCTTTTGCTCTCGGCTTGATGGGTTTCCTGGGATCTAGGCCCGGTTCTAAACCAGTAATCCACATCTGATATGAAGTTATGTCAATGTTGCCTTTATATTTCAGCAATGGTTGGGGAAATAGGAGTTGAATGGGTGCAGTTCATTCGTCACCATAGCAGGAGCGCAAACTGTGGTGCTGTGTTTCAAAGCCAATTTTTGTACTGTGGGGAAGAGCTGTGCTGGAAACAGCAACCTAGATAAATTAGAACAATTTTGAGCTCTGCCGTGTGAGATGATTTTGCCGGTGTGGCTGTAGGCATCTCAAGTTCAAGCTCAAATGGCACAGATTCATCTAGACCTGTTCATTCTAATATAACTTTACTGACATACCCTAGATATGGCATACTTTATTTTGAGAATACAGTTCCCCTACAAAAGATAAGTAGAAAGCTTCAATGCCATGCTTTTCAAAGGAAATAGCAGGAGAAGTCAGATTCTAATGTTTTTTTCTTTTGGTGAATGTTAATCATGTAAGGATGGTGTTGGAATTTACATAATTTATGTTTTTGAATAAATAAGTAAGCACACACTGAGGCACTTCACATGATTGGTGTGAATTGCCGGAGGGAGTTCTGTGGGGTTCTGCAGAGTTCTGCAAATGATTAAGAGGCAGCCCTGGGTGGCCGGATCGGTCACCCACATAACTGCTGGATCCGTCATGGAGCTGGTGGGGTTGCAGGGATCGGGGGCTGCACGGCCCCTGGAAGTTCCAAGATGCCCCAAGCGAGTGCTCGGGGCATCCTGGAGAGACTCCTGAGCCCAGAAGGCTGCTTGCAGCCTCCTGGGCAGGGGTCTATTCATGTGTCGCCACGCACTGCGGCAACACAAAAGCAAAAAGATGAGGTTAACAGAGCGCTCGCTCCATTAATCTTGTCTAAGCGGAGGGGTAATTAGGCAGGCTAGCCACCTTAGGAGCACTGGGCTTGCCTGCGAGCCCGGTGGTTCCCACGATCCCTGGAAAGTGGGCTAAGCTCCCTTAGCCCGCTTTTCAGTGATCTTGAGACTAGCTTCACAGATTTCTTCACTGATAGGATGAGTTGGCCCGAGTTGTTATGTTACTATACTGTGACCATTATATACATCAGCAAAGAACTGATCAGCATAGAATCATGAAAAGCCAGTTTTCAAAGCTAACATGTAGAGGCAGTGAGACCAAAATTATACCCTCCCCCATTCTGATGCTGTCAACAGGATAAGCAAATCCACTATTATAGTCCTAGATAGTTGAACTCAGAGGACTGGAACCAAAGCAAGGCAAAGCCTTTAGACTGTCAGGTAATCACCCTCTTGCTATTCTTCCCCCGCCCTTGTAGACCGCTTTGAGGACTTTTCGGTTGAAAATTGGTATATAAAAAATAAATAAAACCTTTTAATCTTACTATTGGCAACACTGAAGTATGGTTATGCCCAGATAGCACTGGCCAACATCTAGACTAATGCTGCGCTTGCACAACAAAGTTGTGCTAATGCAAGTGTTGGGGGTAATTACTTATATGCAGGGATGTATCTAGGGTGGGGCAGGCAGGGCACGTGCCCCAGGCGCCACTTGAAGGGGGCGTCATTTTGTAAAATTAATTTTTTTTAAGAAAAATGGCTGCCAAAAACAAAATGGCCACCGTGCATGCGCAAATGGCCTCTGTGAGGCCCTAGGTCATGCCAGGCTTTGCAGAGGCCATTTGAGCATGCGCGGTGGCCATTTTGTTTTCAGTGGCCTTTTTTAAAAAAAAAAGATTATTTTTTAAAATGGCCACTGCACATGCTCAAATGGTCTCTGCGAGGCCCTAGAGGCCAGCAGGTTGAGGGGGAACCTTTGCAAAAAAACCCAAACCCCAGCCTTTAGGAAGTCCCCCAAAGGGGTTACGGGTAAAAATAATAATAATAATACTTATATAATATAAGACACTGTACACATTCAGATTGGCACTATGTACAGAGAATCAGGGTTTGTGAATACTGAGCTGACGCTTATGAGCTAGGATTGTATTCATTTGCTCTTACTTTGTTTCTTGTGATAAGTGAGTTAAATATGATGTCTTGCTAATATGGCTATTAATGGTGAGTTTGTCTTTGAATCAGTGTGAAATCCTTAATATTAAGGCCCACTGGGAGTTTCTTGCTCTCTTTCTCTCATTTTAAATGTCTTTCTGAAAGACTAGAATATATTCCAAGCAGTGACACAGTTTACTCTGCATATCCTTTAATTATTTACAGAGTATCTGGGAAAAGCCCAATTCTCCATTTATTTTTAAAACTTATGTAATGGTGATGCTACAATACATAGTAGAGAATTAGACAGGCACTTCTGTTTAGTTTTCCAAGTACACCTCCACATAGTATTTGGGTATTTCATAAGCCCCAGCATACTGAAATTTGTAGTTTTCCAGAATTTTTTGTCTGGCTATGTCCACTGCTAAATAGTTTTTGAAATAATAAAAGATTAACGAGCTTGACTTGTATTTTTGAGCTGATATTATGGTAAAGTTATCTCAAAGATGGGTGTCAGATGCTTGGACAGTGGGCACAATTTCAGTGTTTGCCCTAGGCGCTATTTTCCCTAGATACGCCTCTGCTTATATAGCAGAGTAATGGAGCTAACTCACTACATTACAGCAGAAGTTAACAGGGTCTCAGGGGCAACAGCTTGTAAATGATAAGCATGGAGATTCATGTAAGGTTTAACTAATGTACTTTATTCAGAAATACGTTATGATAGGAAAAGACCTATATCTAATTACATGTTGGTCAGAGAGAGACCTATAAAAGCATGGTGCTCAAAGAGAGAGCTAGAAGCATTCTGGGAAGAAGGGGAAGAGGAGGAGGAGGAGGAGGATACCCCCAGGAAGTTCCTGAGTACATTCCACCCATAGAGGGATCTTAGAGGCAGAGATAAATAGGAAGGAGAAGGAGCTTCTGGTGCAAAAGGCTGACACCTCTCAAGCTGGATCTCCATCAGCAAGAAGGTTGCATAGCTGCACAAAGTTGGGATGTTAGAAGTTGTGTTGTCTAAAGGTTTCCTGCAAAACCTATTAGGAAGAGGTTTCACAGCAGGAGGTGCATCACCTTGTTGTGCAAGCACAAACATGCACAGTAGTCTGGAACTCAAACTTGTGACTTAGCACATCCGGCTAGTGCAACAAAATTGCACTAGCACATGTTTGCACAAGTGCAGCATTAGTCTGAATGTAAGTCACTGACTTCTGAATAGCTGCTTTAGCCACAGAAGTTATTTCTGTCCTCTTTTTCTAGCTCTTCCCACAGGGTTCATTTCAACAACGTCTAATATTTACGAGAAACCCCCCAATTAAAGGCCTGTTAAAAGACTTCTGCTGCCCAAACCATTCACTTCCCTCATCACTCTGATCACATCACACCCGTCCTTAAATCCCTGCACTGCTTCCTGTCCACTGCTGGATCCAGGACCAGGCCCTTCAAAATCAGGATTGCACAACTTTGGCCCTGCTGCAGATGTTGGCCAGCAACTCCCATAATCCCTGACGACTGGCTGCTGTGGCCGGGAACGATGGAAGTTGCAGTCCAAAAACAGCTGGTGGGCCAAAGTTGAGCAGCTTTGTTCAAAGCCTTGCATAGCCTTGCCCCACCTTCTCCACTGTCAAATCCTATTACACTCCTGCCTGTGACCATTACTCCTCCAGCTCCACCACTCAGCCATCTGAAGGTCTCCTGCTTCTTCAAATGACTCTGCCCTCTCTCTAGGGTTCCTGGCAAAAACATTCCCAGGATTTCCCCAGGATTGTTCACAATATCAAACTATTAGAAAATCCAGGATTTCTTTCAATAGTCACCTGACAATTGTTACCGATTCCTGGAAATTCTAGGCCAATCCAGAAGGGCTGGCCACTCTACCTTGAACAAGAGTCCTAGATCACCTGCATGATGCCTCCTCTCTCAAACCCTTCTTCAGTACATGTATAGGAAATAATAATATATTCTCCCCCTTGCTTACCTTGGAACCCTCCCCTTCCTGGTGGAGGCTATTTGCATGGCCAGCAAATGGACTCCACGCGTGTGCAGAGGCCAGATGAGTGGCAGAGCCAATCCTCCACCACAGTGGGTGCTAGACGTCGTGCCACTCCTGGGGAGAGCTTTCAGGTGCAGCGGTTTGGAAGGTAAGCACCTACTAATTTACACTTAAAGGTGGCTCCTGCCACCACCACCAACCCCTCCCCCCCACCTCCCTGCTGCACACACACCAGCCACCATTGGACTATTTTGGGGACCAAACAACTTTTTTTTTTTTTTTTGCATGTGGTGTCCAAAGTTCTGGGGGGCAGCTGGGACATTTTGTTTATTCAGACCACTTTGCTCTCACAAGCAGCTTCTCTTCCTCCGTCTCCTTCCCCTTCATCCAATGAGGAAGCCAGCGTGGAGGTTCTGCTTCAGCGGCAGGTTGCAGAACCCGGGCGGCGCCCAATTAGGGGCCGTGCTTTGTGACCCCGACATGTCCCCCGCCTCTGACGTCAGACGCGGGGGTGGTAGTTTAGCTCCTGAGCAGGGGCCGCACGGCCCCTTCAGGAGCTAAACTAAGGCAGGCGCTGTGTTCACAAGGAGCGCCTCTTCCCTGCAAAGTTTGTTGTTTTTATACCGCTCGAAAGGGTGGTATAAAAATCAAATGAATGAATGAATGAATGAATAAATAAGGCAGCGCCAGCCTAACTAGCTCCTGAAGGGGCCGCGCGGCTCCTTCAGGAGTTAAAAGAGTGGCGCTGCTTTCGCAATGCAGCCCAGGAGGGGCTCTTCCCTGCCTTTTGCAGGGAAGAGCTGCTCCTGGGCTGCGCTGCAAAAGCAGCTCGAGCCTTTGTTTAACTGCCAAAGGGGCCGTACAGCCCCTTCGGTAGTTAAACTGCAACTCCCGAACGGAGCCTCAATTATTATTATTATTATTATTATTATTATTGCGATTTCTATACCACCCTTCCAAAAATAGTTCAGGGCGGTTTACAAAGAGAAACAATAAATAAATAAGATGGAACCCTGTCCCCAAAGGGCTCACATTCTAAAAAGAAACATAAGACACACACCAGCAACAGTCACTGGAGGTAATGTGCTGGCGGTGGATAGGGCCAGTTACTCTTCCCCTGCTAAATCAAGAGAATCACCATGGTAAAAGGTGCCTCTTTGCCCAGTTAGCAGGAGTAGAGCCTCAAGGCTCCGTTTGGGAGCCAGACCACGCCCCCCGTGTCTGACGTCAGACACGGGGGGTGGGGTTAGCGGAGGCGGCTGCTGCGGCCGCACACGAGCCACCAGTGGTCTTGCTCCGCCGCTGCTCACACATGTAGTCTCGCTTTCATATGTAACCAGGGCAGACCCTGCTTAGCTAAGGGGACAAGTCATGCTTGCATCCTTACCATTCAAAGTCCTAGGAAGGGGCAGAGAGGGAGAGAGAAGATAACGCCTGGGCATGCTCCAAGAGACTACTGAGGAAACCGAGATCCTCTTGTTAGCATCTGTGTTACTGATTGTTGTGGGCAAAGGCATCCATGCCCTGCATCTCCAGTTTCCTTTCCCATGGATTAAAGCAGAGGCCTCTGCCTGCATTTGGAATGAGAACAAGCTTGCTATTACTCACACTGCCACAGTGCCCACAGCATCATTTCTAGCTTCTAGGCTAGTTTCCGAGAATCCCTAGCAAACAGTGGACACCCCCGCCCCTCAATATTTTGCTAGCAACTTGAAAGCTCTGATTATTTATTTATTTATTACATTTATAAACCGCCCCATCCAGAGATTATTAGTGGTCTTATCATTGCCTCCTTCAAACAAGGAGGCAGATCCTACCATCCCTCAGCAATGAGTTAATGATATTAACTAAGCCATCTCCAACAATCTCCCTGCTAGATAAAAGTAGCCAAGTCGGGCAAGGATCCAGAGAACAAGTGGTAATCTAATACTGCAAGAGGGATTGCTGGACACCACCTTAATAGACTCTGCAGAAACAGTGGAGTCCAAGTCGGCCCGAATACAAGAGATTTTGTCCACAAAGAACCCATTAAAAGCATCACAGTAGAACAAAGTCCCCAGGGAGTGGTTCGAGTTGGAAGGAGCCTGAATCAAACTCCTCACAACCCGGGACAGCTCTGCTGGACGCGAACCCGCAGAAGCAATGCACGTAGCCCAGAATTGTGGTTTCTTTGCCGCACGCACCTCCTCTGCATAAACCTTCAAATGGGCTCTATGCTGTGTCCTGTCACATTCAAGCTGAGTTCTCCTCCACTTGCGCTCCAGCCACCTACCTTGCTGCTTCAGACCCCATAACTCCTCTGTATACCAAGGGGCCACTTTTAAAGCAGATCAGAAGGAACGCTTAGGAGCGATCATGTCTACTGCCCTGGTGAGTTCCCTATTCCAGGTTCCCACCAGGGCATCGACAGAATCGCTGGCAGGACCAACGTCAAAACCCTCCAAGGCTTTTTGGAATCCTACTGGATCCAACAGCCTTCTTGGGCGGACCATCTTAATAGGTCCTCCACCCCTGATTGTCTAATGTCAGCATGGTGTAGTGGTTAGAGTGCTGGACTAGGAAGGGGAGACCCGAGTTCAAACCCCCATTCAGCCAGGATACTTGCTGGGTGACTCTGGGCCAGTCACTTCTCTCTCAGCCTAACCTACTTCACAGGGTTGTTGTGAGGAGAAAGTGTGTAGTACACTGCTCTGGGCTCCTTGGAGGAAGAGAAGGATATAACATGATGATGATGATGATGATGATGATGCAGGGGTTCCCAACCTGTGGTACTCCAGATGTTGCTGAATGACAACTCCCAAGATCCCCAGCTACAATTTATGGGAGTTTTAGTGCAGCAGCATCTGGAGTACTACAGGTTGGCAACCCATGGTTTAATGTATCATTTTATGAAGTTTTCCTTTCTCTGAAGCACCTTCCTTATGAGGCAAGGATACAACATCTGGGGTTCTTTAGTTTGAAAAAGAGGCGACTACAGGGAGACATGATAGAGGTGTATAAAATTAAGCATGGTGTAGAGAGAGTAGACAGGGAGAAATCTTTCTCCCTCTCTCACAACACTAGAACCGGAGTCATCCCATGAAACTGAAGGTTGGGAAATTTAGGACCGACAAAAGGAAGTACTTCTTCACACAGTGCATAATTAACTTATGGAATTTTCTGCCACAGAATGTGGTGATGGCCACTAGCTTGGATGGCTTTAAAAGGGGCTTAGACAAAGTCATGGAGGACAGGTCTATCAGTGGCTACTAGTCTGGTGGCTATAGGCCACCTCCAGCCTCAGAGGCAAGATGCCACTAAATACCAGTTGCAGGGGAACAATGGGAGGAGAGGGGGCAAGCCTCTCGGAGGCATCTGGTGACCCACTGTGTGAAACAGGATACTGGACTAAATAGGCCTTGAGCCTGATCTAGCGGGGCTGTTCTTATGTTCTCTCCTTCCCCCTGCCCCCCTATCTAAAAAAACCAGCTTTTCCCAGACTGTGTTCTCACCCTTCTCCAGTGCTGCTGAAACACTCCATCAAGCTTGCCAACTTTTCTCCTTCGCTCTGGATTGCACCCAGGCAGCAGATCCACTCATTCTAATCAGTAAGTCTGCAAATGTGTTCAATTAATGATGATTAAAAGAAAGATCCCAGTTTCACAATCTACATTCTCGACTGGATCGGGCCCTCTCTGCAGCCATGTCTAAACCGTGGAATGCACTCCCTGCAGTGCATTATGGGGCAAATCAGCTTGACCAGTGGGGAGTTTAAACTCCACACTTTTGGAGCTGACTCAGAGTCACACTAGCCAGTGTCATTGAGGCACTCTACTGAGTGTTTCCCAACCACACTAGTTGGGAAACACTGCTCGCACTCTCATCGCATTGGAGCACATACAGAAGGATTTCCCAAGTGACTGTGTTCAAAGGCCTGTGTTTTATTTCATACCTGAAAATATGAGCTGCTGCATGAGCTTTGTTCTCTCTCCCATAACACTATCAGAACATGTAATCCTTGCCTTCTCTGTGAGAAACGTTTGCGTAATTACTGCCGTGGTTTCCCTCCCCAGTGCAAGAGTTGCTGTTCCAGCAGTTTGTGAACCCAAGTCCCATTTCTGGATTAGACTCTGCCAGAAGCAAGCCTCATGTCAATCACCCACTTTGCCCCAGAAGGACCAGCTCAGCAGAACTGGGATTGTGCATCTAACAGCTGCAACATGAGGAAAAGTTCATTTACATAAATGAAAACATTCAGCCTTAATAAGCAAGGCAAACACAAGGCGGGGGGGGGGAGATGTGAACAGAAGGGAGTAGGATAAAGAGTGGGAGACAGGGAGACAAAAAAGGAACTGGGGAGAGAATCAGAAGAGGAATCAAAGACAGCAGCTCCAAGGGACTGCAGATTATCTAGGAGGTACATGACACCGTTCTGCTGGTGCTAAGCAGGCTTGGCCCTGATTTCTTGGACAACAGTGGTGTAGAAGGGTAACAGGAACAGACAAAAATATGGAAGAGGGATCACAAAAGGAAAATGATGTTTCCTGGAGGTGGTAGAAAGAATGGAAAGAGAAAATGAAAGAAATAGATGCAGATATGAACAGAGAACATATACCTCTATATAAGCTATAGGAACATAAGATCAGAAAAGTCCACCTTGTTCAGCATTCTACAACCCACAGATCCCCTTGTTTAATCTTGGAATGCAACAAATATCCTCTAGCTTCAAGACTTACAAGAGGCCTATTTTTACCTTCAGCCTTCTCACAGACACCTTCAGCATGACATCCTGCAACCACAGTCTACCTTCCTTTCTTGCCTTGCAAGACCTCCAGGCACAGCAGAACTCGGAGCGGAGTCCTGTGGGAAGTGAGCTGGAGACTTGTATTGGGAACCACTAGTAGCTCACTTTTGCAAACCACATGCCTCCAACAGCCTCATTAAGCACCCCTCACCTTTTTTTTCTTTTTCTTTTTTGCTCCAGCCTTGTATGACCAATCCCTGCCCATCCTTCCTGTTCTTGCAGGGATGACTCCAAGGGGTAGCAGGCACTTCCACAAAAATACTTCCCGTTCCCCCTTCCACAAGACTGGAACATACAGAGTGTCAGACAATACCGTAGTGATATATTATGATCCTATAGCTTGGATTAATTATTTTTAAAGACCACTATTGTGTTAAAAAGCCTCATTCATTCACTCCTCTACCCTAGAACAAGCAGCGCATTCTTGCCACGTACTCTTGGCACATCCTTTAATCACCAGAGGGGGCGCTCATCTGCATCGGCCCTCTACATGCACTCCAACAAGGTTTTGGAAGGCAAGTAAAGGGGTGATTCACCTGGAGCAGCCCCAAGTGCTGTTCCATGGCTGTACACATTGCTATACAACTTTGCAGACTTATTTGTCTTTGTTGCAGTCCTCCAGCTTGCTTCCCAAGGTAAACGTATCTTACCCTGCAACAACTTACATCCCTGTTCAGGTACCTTGATCCTGAAAGAAGGTCCAGGCAACACCTATTTGCTGCTTTCTTACACAGTTGTAAGAGCTGAGTTCACAAATTACCAACTGTGACTTAATCAGAATAGATGGGCTGTTTGTTCTGTTTAGGTTATTAAGGGATGAGCCATCCTCTGATGGACTTCATCAGCAATGGGTCTGGGGCAACCCCTAAAGCTGCTCTTAATGCAAATTTTCACTACCATTGTAGTAGCAATGGTATGCATGGGTGGTGCAGATAAACAAACATGCATCAGTTGTACATCAGCATGTAACCAATGTACAGCTGATATGAAGGTTTGAGGAAATGTAGCTACATCCTAAGACAAATCAATATTATTGCTTCTGCAAAAGGAACAAAAACTATCTTTTCTAATCAAGGTTTTCCTGCACAAGATCTCAACTGGTAAGATCCTGATATTATGCCTAGAGAAAGGAGGGGGGAGATTTTGGTTTACAGAATAGTTATGGATATGGTAGCTCCAAATGAGCTCCAAAAAGAGGACATTTGATGGCCCATGTTGTTTACACCATGAGGGCATGAGATCTGATGTCCAGTCTAGGGGTGTGCACAAAACTGGTTGGCCCTGTTCGGTTCAAGTCCGCACCGGACTTGAACCAGACTAGGCATGTTCAGTTTTTCACACATCCATACACCCCCTGGCTCAGCTAGCCGGTTCTAAATGTGGGTTTTTAAAATAAATTTAAAAACCCTTACCGCCAGGTCTGGGTCATCTGGTTGCCTTGGGGGGAGGGGTGCTGCCATGACGACCCGGACCCAACACAGAGTGTGTGTGTTTTTTAAAAAAATAAATCTTCACATTTAGAACCCCCGAACCGGCCCAGGGAGTTTGGCAGGAAGTCGATCCGAACCGAACCAGGCTCTGTTTGGCTCGAGGGTGAGCCATCAAACAGGCCCGGTTCAATGGCGAACCAGCTCAACCTTGAGCCAGTCCACACATCTCTAGTCCAGTCTGAGCTATTGTTCTGGCTTGTAAAATTATAACCATGGAAACACAATTTGGCTTGGTCCTCCTGCATAGACTGGTGGCAACAGCAAAAGCTAGGGATGAGTGCTACAGCAATGTTTAATGAGAATTCAGTAACACATGCCTCTGAGCATATGATGAGTCCCATTATCTCAGCAGGCAATGACTACAATCAGCACAATCACTCCCAGAGTCCACACTCCAGAGATTTAAATAGCATTTTAATTCATTCTGAACTTCTCTTGGTGTGAGCACATCTAAAGCCTTGCCCTACATTCTCTGCTGACACAAGAGTCCTACTGGCCTCCCTGCTGGGAGTCTGGGGTGCATCAGGTAAGCGGAACCAGGCCTCACAGAGGAGGAGGAGGAGGAGGAGGAGGAGGAGGAGAAAACTGGAGCAAATATCAGGGCTAACCAAGATAAATCAAGCCATGACGTAGAGCATCAGCCCCATGCTGCATTCCATTCAACCAAGAATTTGACTCGTCCAGCACTCCAGGTTATTTTCCACTTGTAATTAGGGCAACAAAGAAAGAGCCTATTCCTGTTTTGCTCCATCAGCATAGCCGCAGCAAACATCCTCATTTTCAATAACTCTTCCCCTTTATCTCACACTGCCTGATGCCTAATAAGCTGATTGCTATTTGCTTTGGACCAACAGCTAATCTGTTAATGATTGATTTTAAATTTTTACAGCCATTTGTCTCTGGCAGGACTTGAGATGGTGAGCAGCATTCTTTTCCTACCTGATGAATTGGCTTTTCTTTAACCAAAAAAAAAGAAAAAAAGATTTAAGTCAAAACTCTTCACTGTTGTGTTTTGCTGACAAACAGCTGATATACAGCAAGCAAGGAACAAATGGTTACTCTTCACAAAAAATTCATCGGCCTTTGGAACCGTCAGCAAATAATATAAGTGGACATTTTGTTAATAGTAGGAGTAGGGTAAAGACCTTCATTCTATGTATGAAGTAAAGCATAATTGTGCTATAAATTTACAGAGCTTAAAATTCTTAATTAACAAAATTGATGCTCATCACCAGGCTAGAGCAAGAGAATATGAACTAATACAAGTACTGTCCTTTAAAATGATCTCAATTGTGTACCATATGATATATGTATTGGCATGATATACACTTTAAAGTGAATTTCATTTCCCATTAAAGAACTGCCAAATAGACAGTAGTTATTTTAATTGGTACAACACAGCAGTACAGTGCACTTTAATCACAGAGTCTAAAAATGGAAGGGGAAGGAGCATTCCCCTCTGTATTACTCTACAACAAAAGGCTGTGTGTTATTTATAAAATCGTCATCTAAAGTCACACTGGGCCATTTTGGATAATACCTTGCTGGCCCACACAATTAGGAAAGGAACACACCAAGAACATGCTATTGGGACGTCCTACACAGAAATCCCAATGCCCTTCCGATACATCCCTTTTTGGGGAGGAAAGATTACTGTTCATCCAAATGGACTCTCTGCACCAGTGATCACTGGTGGGAGACTCTGCTTAGGAACATAGGAACATATGCAGCTGCCATATACCAAGTCAGACCATTGGTCCATCTAGCTCAGTATTGTCTACATAGACTGGCAGTGGCTTCTCCAAGGTTGCAAGCAGGAGGTGGTTCCACTCGTTGGTTCCACTGCTTGGAGGTGGTTCCACTCATACCTTGAGGCCCATTCCCAAAGTGGTGCTGGGAGATTACTGATCAACCCCTTGGAAGTTATGCTTTGGAGTTCCGCAGGGTTCCCAGTGAGGTTCACCTGGCCTTCATTACTTTGTTCTTTTAGATGCTTTTTGTTCACTTGGGCCTTTTAAATTTTATTTTAACTGATTTTAAAAGTTTTAAAATTGCTTTATATTGTATTTTATATTGTCTCCCCCCACCCGCCACTTTTGGTCTGTTTTAATTTAATGTGTTTGTTTTTATTTCATGTTTTAATGTTGAATCGTGAGCTGCCTAGAGAACAATTTGTTATAGGGCAGCTAACAAATAAAGTTTATTATTATTTATTATTATCTTCACTGTTTTTCAATTCTTCAGTGTAAGAGCCGTTTCTCACCGGGCTCAGCTCTGCACAGTACTGCACTTTTCTCAGTACTGGGAAGGTCCTTTAAGTACCTGGGGCACTCTCTTAAGAACTCTAGCAGCTTTCCCAGACAGGGTTCCTTAAAGGAACCCCACTGGTGCTGGACAAAATGCATCGCTGCACAGTGGGAATGGTCACCTCTACATGGTGCCAGGGGGACTGTGCAGAGTATTCAGCTTTGGCTGAAGCTACACAGGCCCAATTAACAATTAGTCAGGGGGAAACACTTATGCGTCTTATGCATCAGTTAGTGATGGGGGCCGCCACGAGACCCTAGGCCCCACAATTATTTATTTATATTATTTATTTGCTACATTTTTATACTGCTTTTCTGCCTTGACAAAGGCACCCAAAGCGATTTACAATATTAAAAGAAGCAAATTACAGAAGATTAATAAAACGTTGTCTCAGGCTGTTGGTCTTTTCAGGAGGTGGGGACAAGAGCTCCCTGGCCTGGGCGCCTCCTTTCTTGCCTTCCTCTCAATGAAGAATAGTGATCTACATACACGCTCCAAAACTTGTTTAAACAAGCATTTGGAGCATGTGCAGGGGGGCCATTTGGATGAAAGCCCTCCTCAGGCAGTCAAAGGGTGTGCCGCGTTGGGATGTCCATGGAAGATGTCATGACAGATGCACTCTTGGTGCACCCCCTTTCTAATCACATGGGATGCTAAAGTACCATCTGAACTGGCTTATAGAGACAGACAGAGTTAAGCAGATGTTAATGTTTAACTCTGACAGCAATATTCTTTTTGATTTATTTTTGAAGGATTAGTAAGCATCACTGTAGGGAATTTATGTTGTGAGCAAGAACATTCAAATGGTTGGCCCTTGTCCCCTTTTATGTATCTGCAATGATGGGCTTAGACCACCCTAGAATGCCTTTGTGAGACCCTGTCAGGACTGGGCTATGGACAGCTTCCTCTGAATAATGCAAGGCCCAAAGCTGGCACCAGGAGTGCCAAGCAGACAGGCCAGAAACCAGATGCAGGAAACAATGCATGAGAGAGCTCAGAGTAAAAGCCAGGGGTTAAAAACCAGGTGGACAAACCCAGGGGCATATCTAGGGGTAGGGCAGGCAGGGCACGTGCCCTGGGCGCCACTTGAAGGGGGGCGCCATTTTGTAAAATTATTTTTTTTTTAAAAAAAATGGCTGCCAAATACAAAATGGCCACTGTGCATGCTCAAATGGCCTCTGTGAGGTCCTAGGTCATGCCAGGCCTTGCAGAGGCCATTTGAGCATGCACGGTGGCCATTTTGTTTTCAGTGGCCTTTTTTAAAAAAAAGATTTTTTAAAATGGCCACTGCACATGCTCAAATGATCTCTGCGAGGCCCTAGAGGCCAGTGGGGGGAGGAGGAACCTTTGCAAACCCCCCAGCCTTTAGGAAGCCCCCCAAAGTGGCTACAGGTAAATATATATAAATATAAAAATATAAAAATATAAAAATATAAAAATATAAAAATATATATATATATATATATATATATATATATATATATATATATATATATATATAATATAAGTCACTGTACACATATTCAGATTGGCACTATGTACAGAGAATCAGGGCTTGTGAATACTGAGCTGATACTTATGAGCTAGGATTGTATTCATTTGCTCTTACTTTGCTTCTAGTGATAAGTGAGTTAATTGTGATGTCTTGCTAATATGGCTATTAATGGTGAATTTGTCTTTGAATCAGTGTGAAATCCTTAATATTAAGGCTCACTGGGAGTTTCTTGCTCTCTTTCTCTCATTTTAACTGTCTTTCTGAAAGACTAGAATATATTCCAAGCAGTGACACAGTTTACTCTGCATATCCTTTAATTATTTACAGAGTATCTGGGAAAAGCCCAATTCTCCATTTATTTTTAAAACTTATGTAATGGTGATGCTACAATACATAGTAGAGAATTAGACAGGCACTTCTGTTTAGTTTTCCAAGTACACCTCCACATAGTATTTGGGTATTTCATGAGCCCCAGCATACTGAAATTTGTAGTTTTCCAGCATTTTTTGGTCTGGCTAAGTCCACTGCTAAAATAGTTTTTGAAATATTAAAAGATTAATGAGCCTGACCTGTATTTTTGAGCTGATATTATGGTAAAGTTATCTGAAAGATGGGTGTCAGATGCTTGGACAGGGGGCGCAATTTCAGTGTTTGCCCTAGGCGCTATTTTCCCTAGATACGCCTCTGGACAAACCAAGAGCCAGGCTCAATCAGTAAGCTGTAGGTCAGAGACAGAGCCAAAGTTCAAATCAAGCACTAGGGATGTACAAACAGGTTTGATGTCGAACTGGTTTGGTTCAACAGTTCGGGGTCAAACCGAACCAACCCCTGTTCAGTCCGACCCCAAACCAGACCCCCGCCCCATTCAGGGGGTTCACGTTTTTAAAAAGATTCCCTAAACTTAGCCCCTCTGGGGGGGTTCACTGAAGTGTTGGGGGGTCCATGGAGGGGTCCATGGTCCTTCCCCCCGCTGGCCTCCCATTCATCCTAAACTGGCCCATTTGGGTGTTCTTCAGCTAGTTCAGGCCTTTCCCCTGGCATGACCCAGGTCACACAGAGGCCCGTTGGTCAGGCATGGCAACCTCCGAAATGGCCACCACACTTGGGGGAAAGCCCGAACTGACTGAAGAATGCCTGAACAGACCAGTTTTGAACAAATGGGATGCTGGCGGGGGAGGGGGAACCTCTGCAACACCCCCTCCGCCGCCACCTCAGAAAACTCCCCCGGAAGGCATAAGCTTTTTTAAAAAAATATTATTATTATTATTTTAAAGCTCACGCACCTCCCCACCGGACCAAACCAAAGGGGGTGCTGGACCAAACTGGCCCGGTCCACTTTGGGTCCAGTTTGGACTCAGACCGAACCAGACTAGCTGGTTCTGCGCACACCCCTATCAAGCACACAGACCAGTAGCCAGGATGAGTCAAAGCCAAGGATCAAGATTAGCAAGCAGTCAGGGTCAGAAGATAGGCCAGAAGTCAGAGCCAAAGGCAGAGGTTGAAGAAACCAAGCAGACTAATCAGGATTAGCAGCCACAACAAGCAAGGAGAGTTTGTTATCATGGCAAAACCTTAGTCCAAACATAGTCTTTATCATCCTTCCTGCTCTGGCTGCAAATCAGTTAAAGGCTTGCATGATCTACATTTTGGCAAGGCTCTTGCAGTTCAATGGTCTGCCGTACAGGGCCACTATATATAGAATATTTGGTTCTCAGCCTCAAGCGAGGCAGCTTCTGACAGGTCCAGAAGAAAGGAATAGCAACTTCTTCCCTTGTTGCCCCATCATTAGATGGTTCATTGTCCCTCAAGGGTTAACAGGTCCCCTAGCAATCAGCATTGATTTAGATGTTCTACAAAATAGCTGTTTTAGGACTGCACAACTTCACTGCATTTTTTTGAATGTTCTACTTTGCATGCACAAAACATGCAGTCAGCGTTATATGTGTCCCTCTTTCTGGGCCTTTCCCAGACAGCAGGATTAAGAGGGGTGAAACACTGTGAGTTATGGGGCATATTAGATAATTCAAATTTGCCCAAAAACCTGAGACAAAGAGTGGCATTTTTAACCCTGGACATAAATCGGGCTAAGTTCCAATACACAACGGAAAAAACCTGAATCACATATGGGGAGCTCCCCGATAGCTTGCAGGGACTTCAACGTAAATCTGGGAGATATGTAAATGAACACACCTGCCCTTCCAAAATCAAATCGCCCTCTGGCAGGGCTCCTTGTGTGCTAGCTATTCTATCCAGGCCTGAAGTGATGGATATGCATATGGATTCTTCTATGTGATTTCACTGAACATATAGCTTGGCTCTTTAGTCTCTGTTTCTGGTGGTAGATGCACGAGTTAGCTGCAGAGAGGCAAGGTGACATTCTCTTCCTGGTAAACTGTGAATATTGTTGGAGCTAGGACCCTGGCAGCATCAGCTCTCAGCTGCAATGTCTCATAGTGACCACTGGGGGTTGGGGGGTTGGGTCAAGGATAAAAGTGCTGGACTCCTCCCCTCTTTATTCTTCCAGTTTAGTCTCTATTTTGTCTCTCCAGAGATGGCTGTTTGTTTTGGTGTCTCTCTTCAGCCATGAGCTACAACCGAAATTAAGCTGCAGGCTTTTTCACATTCCTTTTGTAACTCCTAAATAAATCCTTATTGTTCTTCAAACTTAAAGGACTGTCTCCAGACCTCTTGCTTGGCTGCTTCCACACCAAACTGGTTTTGCTTTGCTATTTAGGGACTGAACTGCCATTCTTCCCCTGCAAATATTAGCTTAATGGCTCTTCCCAGTGGAAAGGACCCACTTCCTATCAGATTAACTTAATTTGGCTAATGTTATCTGTCTGATTTTACATTGTAACTGTTTTATAAAAGTTGTGAGCCGCCCCGAGCAGTAGGGTACTGGGGGGGGTGGGGTATAAATATTTTAAATAAATAAACCAGCCGATTCTAGATCAATTTCTGGTCATGCTTAGTAAGCACCTGTACAGATTCAAGGGCTGTCAGTCCTTTCAATATGGTGGGCCAGTATGTGGAGACATCCATGCCACAATGTAATCCAATTGTAAGGTAGCCATATTTTGCTTTACAGTATAACATGGGGCTGGGCAACCTGAGGCTTCTAACTCCCATCATCCCTGCTTATTGGCCATGTGGCTGGGTATGATGGGAGTTACAGGTTGTTTAAAATGAGTTTTACATATGGCAGGGAGCATATCCTGATTCTTTGCTCTGCTATTAGCAGGGAGTTCATATAGAAAGTAGTAGTAGTAGTAGTAGTAGTAGTAGTAGTAGTAGTAGTAGTAATACCAGGCATACACAGGGCAGCATAAAAAGTGAATTTTATGCTTACCTCCTGAGAACTACACTCCTTGTTTGCTGTACCTCTTGGCTATACTCGATCATCAGAACCAAAACACTTGAACATACATGCAATATTTTAAGCAAATTGAGTCCTCATAAATATAATTATTCCTAGGATATATTTCAGATATGGAGCACCATTTTTACTATGTCAACAGGAAATATATTCTGATGTATTCAGCAGAGCATTTGAGTATTGTCTGCCGTACACAACAGATGTTTTTAAAAATACTTGTTCTGCATTGATTGTCTGGATGATTCCAGTGCACCAAAAAGGGCATACGAAACCAGTTGAACAATAAACATACCAATCTTATTAATATTTTAGATGCCATAAGACACAAAGGCTCCATCTGCTGTCAGCAGAATCCTAGAATCAAAGGCAGCTTGGGAGCAAAAAGCCTGGACCCCCACAGTGGTCTATTGACCTTCTTGTGAAGCAGATATCATGTGACAGAGATTGCCTATCTCAGCAGATGCACTGGAAACAGGAGAAAGTGTTAAATATAACCAGGTAGACAGTGATGAATTGACATGCTGAAAAATCGAACACTTCAGTAATCAGCCTAAGGATCTGATATCAACAACATTTTTCAGTTTTGTCCAAATTCATTGAAAGGTGTAGTTTAGCAAGTTCACTTCTCATTGGCAAGACCTTTTATCTTTATGCAGGGTTTCTGATTGGATTCGGGGTCATCCACATTGGATTTTGTGTCATGGTTGTTCTTGCATAGAAAGTTGACTCAATATTTGCATATGAGCAAAAGGGAAAAAAGACTGGAATACATACGCAGGGTCAGGGCCCAAGGAAGGCTGATGGTTTACCTCACACAAGTTATAACGTTACTCTGTTCACTCTCCTGCCCCCTCATATGGGGTATAACAGCCCATTCATTTATGCATCATATTCAGTTCGATTTAAAACAAGGACAAAGTTAGGGTTAGCACTTTAAGGATGGATGAAGGTACTCTTACTCCCCCCACCCATCACCATGCATCCCCCTCCGCGCTCTGTGTATAAATATTCCAGCAGGGCGGCAGCGTACCTCCTTGCCACCCCATTGTTTCACTGACCGGAAGTGCTGTGCGTGCATCGTGGGTGGACGCATGTCACACATGCAACGCATGCGCACATGCATGGCACTTCTGGACACTTTGGGCACTTCCAGACACAATCTGTCATCGATGCCCACCCCAGTTGTCCTTGATGGTGTCGACTGTCCTGAAGCTGCCACGATGTTTGGTGCGCCCTACTGAACTATCAGGGAATGTCTGCAGTAGGAACTCTTGATGGAGTCTTGGGGGCAGGATGAAGGCAATGTTCCTGCACCTGGCCCTATCCCGCACTGAGCAAAGTAATAGCCTGTCCACATCCACACAAGTCCACTCCTCCACAGGTCCAGTCCTGTGTGGCAGCCAGCCCATTGCATAATTGCCAGTTGCAAGACCACAGGAGTTTGTTGGCAAACAACCTCTAGTTTCATGTGGATGCCAAGCTGCAACAAACAGCCATTCAGTCCCAGCCATCTAAGTAATTAGTGTGTGATCCCATGCTCTTCTGCAGTTTTATTGAGGTGACATCACTGAGAGTACGGTTAAGAAGGGGATCTGGGATCTCAGTCAGATTCTGAAGTATTTAATACATTGACTTTTTTCTCCATTTTTAAAATGTATCAGTAAGAAAGATAAAGAGATCACATTACTCCAGTTAATGGGTATGTCCTTAGGAAAGTATGTTATTCCTTTAAACCATATTTATGGGAATCTAAAATATATCTTTACAATGGCAAAGTCTTTTTCCTATACCCCTTAAATCCCACTTTATTTCTACTCTAGTCGACTGTCATCTGGGATACTGCATCCAGTTTTGGGTGTCACACTTTAAGAAGGATGTAAACAAATTGAACAGGTTGCCATATTCAAGCTTCCCAAATCCGGGCAGTATAATTTGCATATTATGCAAACTATGCCGCAACTAATTTGCATTTATTTATTTATTTACTTACTTACCTACTTACTTCTTTTATTTGACAGATCTATATACTGCCCGCCACTACTGAAGTCTCTAGGCAGTTTAGAATAATAAAACAAACCAAAAAGGCTTTTACAGTTTAAATATATAAAAGCCATTTACACTCCCCCCACCACACACACACACTTTTTGCTGGCCAGTTCAGTTCTGGCTTTTTGTGATTAACACAATTTGCCAGGAATAAAGTTTGAGAAGGGGACAAGGGGTGAACTTTGAAACCTTTGAAATAATAAGCTTGAATACTCTATTCTTTTAAATCAGTGCACTTTGCACTCACCAAGTTCCCTGACAGGGATGATACTGGTAGGGAAAACAAAGCTGTGCCTCTCTGGGAAATGCCACTCCCTTTAACTCATCGCCTGCCTCATCCCGCAAACCAAGAGCGCAGAAGAGGTTTCTGCAAAGACACCTCCAGCATATGCCCCCCACCCCAGCCAGGATGGGAGAGTTATGCTGCCTGAAGAAGAGGGTGAAGGGTATGCTGCACACACAGCTGCTGCTGGGAAAAGAAAGGGCAGTCGCTCCCAGCCCTGCTCCTCCCCCCAGCTCGTATTCCTGCGACTGAGCAGGCGCAAAGCACACAGAAGCAGCAGGGCATACGGGAGCGGGCTGCTTTCTCAGCTCCCAGCCAACTCTAGAGGAATCCGGGCAAACCGGGTGTAAGATTTGAAATTAGGGTGAAAAAAAGGTGATTTCAGCAGCCAGGTGGAGGAGTCAAAATTCAGAGGCTGCCCAAAATTCCGGGCAACATGGTCAGGAATCTGGCAAACAACTCCATGAGAAAAGGTTGTAAGAAGCTGGGGGCCACATTCTCACGATGAGAATGATCATGGTTAAAGAGTTAATCGCAATCAGCAAGCCCCACACACTCCCAGTGAGCGTGTCATGAGAACTCGGAATTTCTGGACAATCCCAGTTCAATCACTGTGGTTAACCAGAATTTATTTATTTATTTATTTTATCATATTTATATACCTCCTGATATATACATCTCTAGGCAGAGTACACAATCCAAATTACAATATAAAAACAAACAAAACATTTTCACAGAAGTGTTTTAAAACATTTAAGAACAATTCATCGTGAAAGAATTAAAATAACCCCAGCATTTAACTGGGATCACTGATGCCTAATCAAATCCTGGTTAGCAAATCTAGTTAAATGCAACTGCAGTGATTTAACTGGGATTGCCTGGAAATTCTGGGTTCTCACGACACACTCCATGGGAATGCATGGGGCTCACCAATTGCAGCTAACTAGGGATCTGCACACGCCAGTATGGTACCTCCTTTGGGAAGTGCCGAACCAGCTAGGGCACCCGCAGCCAAACTGGTTTGGCAAGGCAGGCAGCAGTTCCCTTAAGGAGGTAAACAGGTCCTTACCTGCTGCGCTACTGCCCTGCTGCTTTTCCAGGCTATGTATGGCTGTGACACTGTTTCCTGCAGCCTGCACACGTGGCGTCGGTACACACATGGACACCTTTCATGCACAGTAACCATTTGTGTGATCAGCATGGTGTTGCCACACAATGTGTGGCCATGTGCATGCTGACCACGTGTGTGCCGACCATGCTGACCACAAATGCATGGTGGCAATGTGTGTACCGATGGCACATGCACAGGCTGCAAGGAATAGCGCTACACCCGGAAAAGTGGGGGGCAACAGCGGAGTAGGTAAGGACCTCCATACCTCCTTCTTAAAGAAGCCGCTCCCCACCCTGCCTGTGCCTGCACGAACAGCTCATGCACATCCCCACAGTTAGTTAGTACATTTATATACTGCCTCCTACAAAAAAGTCCCTGGGCAGTTCACAATGTAAAACCATTAAAACAGAACTCTTTAACTGTGATCATTCTCTGTGTGAGAATCAGGATATGTTTAGTCTGGACAAGAGGGGACTGAGGGGGAGACATGATAAAGGTAAAGTTTGCCAACAAGTCAATTTTGACTCCTGGTGCCCACAGAGCCCTGTGGTTTTCTTTGGTAGAATACAGGAGAGGTTTACCATTGCCTCCTCCTGCACAGTATGAGATGATGCCTTTCAGCATCTTCCCACATCACTGCTGCCTGATATAGTACCAGTGAGGATTCGAACCAGCAACCTTCTGTTTGTTAGTCAAGCATTTCCCCGCCGCGCCACTTAAGGTGGTGGAGACATGATTGCACTCCTCAAATACTTGAAGGGCTTTCTCAGAAAAGGGCAAAGGCTTGTTCTCTGCTGCCCAAGAAGGCAGGACTGGATTTAATGGGCTTAAGTTTCAGAAGGGTAGGTTTTTAGTTGAAAATTAGGAGAAACCTCTTAATGGCAAAAGCAGGGACCCATTTGGGAGTGTGGGTGGGCTCTTCCTTGCTAGAGGTCTTCAAGCAGAGTCTGCACAGCCTGCACAGTTGGGGATGTGGTAGCTCCGGATTTCCTGCACTAAGCAGAGGTTGGGCTGGATGGCCTACAAAGCCTCCTCCAACTCTATGATTCTACTTAGCAAATGGTCAAAGGGCCATTTCGGAAGAGCCTTTGACCAACCAGCCCATGCCCTGCAGGGAGTGCCACGGATCAGGCTAGAAACAGATAACGTGGACAACACTGAAAACACTGGACTGCAACGATCTGATGATGACATCACCTGGATACTCCATAAAAAGTGAGAGAGAAAAGGATGGCAATTCCAGAGAACACGGCTAATGCAGAAATAAGCTATGACATAGGGTGGCTTCACATGTATACCAAACTAGAGGTTAGGTGGAGCCTCCAGTTCCCGCAGCATGCACATAAGCCCGGCTTCCGATGTTGGGAAGGCTATGCTGACATTGGGTGTTATAGGAACAAAGGAAGCTGCCTTCTACGGAGTCAGACCATTTGTCCATCTAGCTCAGTACTGTCTACACAGACTGGCAGCTGCTTCTCCAAGGTTGCAGGCAGGAGTTTCTTTCAGCCTTATCTTGGAGATGCCAGAGAGGGAACTTAGAATCTTCTGCATGCAGATGCTCTACCCAGAGCAGCCCCATCCCGAGGCGAATGTCCTACAGTGCTCACACATGTCTCCCATTCAAATGCAAACCAGGGTGGACTCTGATTAGCAAAGGGGACAATTCATGCTTGCTACCACAAGACCAGCTCTCCTCCCATAGTGCAAAACCAGTCAGCATATCCTGTCCTACTTGTAGTACAGAATTCGACATTTGTCCCACACTTCCAATCTAGGCTACAGATGTTGGGGTTCATACCACAAGTAGGGCAAGATGTGTCAGCATTGGCAAGTTGGCATGTCATGTCCAGTGTCGGCCTAGCCTTCTCAACACCAGAAGTTGGGCTTGCTCCAAGAACCAGAGTGCTCCAAGAACCAGAGGTTCCACTGAACCTCTGGTTTGGTGTGATGTGTGAAGCCACCCATAGATATATTGAGTCATTTATCCATGGCCTTCAACAGAATCTGAAATGCCAACTTGAATTTAGCCTATTACTTATAAAGGAACTATAGCACCATGAAGAAATTATAGGAGGGAATACAATATCTTAGATATGAAGAACGTACTGTGGTATGTACTACAGCAGTGATCAGAGGATTAGGTAAAAGGTAAATGGTGCCGTCAAGTCGGTGTCCTGGAGGTTTTACAGACAGGGCTTTCCCCCCAAATCCACTCCTGATTGGAGTGTGCCAGTCCACATATTCGCTGGATTTAACCCGACCTCCCTGTGGGCTATCAGGAACCAGAACAGACATGCTTTGTTTTTCTCCGAAGGGAGGCTGCAATTCTGTCTTAGCCCGAGTTATTTCCGGGGTAAAAAAATCCTCTATTTCCAGCAGCTTTTGAAAAAAACTCCAGGGCTTCTGCTTTCTCCAAAGGTGTTGATGGAGGTGCTGATGGCTATGCAATCAGCACATAATCCCTCTAAATCCCTCATTTAATCCCTCTAATTAAAATGCCTCGAATTTGCTGCGAAGCAGATTTGCCCTTCAGATACCCTGAGGCATAGAGCCATGTGTGAAAAACCTCCAGGCAACCACAGAGCCCTGTGGTTGTCTTTGGTAGAGTATGAGATGATGCCTTTCAGCATCTTCCTATATCGCTGCTGCATTAGGTAGGCATGGCCCAGATGTGTTGGGATGGTAATAGTTGTCTAAAACTATTATCTAAATTACTATTATCTAAAACTATTACTATTATCTAAAACCTCTGTTAATTTGGCAAAGAGGCACCTTTTAACATGGTGTTTCTCTTTATTTATGCACCCCAGCACAGTACCCCTCCAGTGACTGTTGCTGGTGTCTATTTTATGTTTCTTTTTAGATTGTGAGCCCTTTGGGGACAGGGTTCCATCTTATTTGTTTGTTATTTCTCTGTGTAAACCGCCCTGAGCCATTTTTGGAAGGGCGGTATAGAAATCGAAATAAGAGTAAGAGTAAGAGTAAGAGTAAGAGTAAGGGTAAGACTAAGAGTGGCAAAGGCACGGCAGCAGTCACAGTCTGGTCACCAGGGTGGAAAACAGAATAAATCCCCCTCTCTTCCACATATCAATTGCACAAAACACTGTTTACTAAAAAACAAGAAACCGTGAAATATCACCAGTCTCTTTATCACTCTGAAGCATCTGAGCTGATAATTCCAGTTCCAGTAGTCTAATTAATGTCTTTATAGCTTCATTAAATTTTTAGGATATTTATATTATCCGCAGAAATAATCTCAATCCATTAAGAGTACATAAATCTTCAGTCATATCTCTAAAAATGCTATATGCTTATTTCATTGCAAAATACATAGGAAATATAAAGAAATCCATTAATGGAATAATATGCACTTTCTGTAAAATTTATTTGGCCTTTAATACATGGCCACAAAGGTCTGATTGCTTGTGAAGGAACGCAGAAGACAGTGTTGAAAGATAATTAGTTGAACAGTCAAATAATCAAAAATTATATGGCCAATATACTTTCCATTCTCTCTGAAGATCCATCTTTATCCCAATGAAGCTTCAAAGGAGGAACACACACACACTTTGATGGGATAAGGAAATGTCATTGGCCACATTCATTTCAGTCATGCCTCTCAAAGCATATATACCTCTTTCTGGAGGCTATGTTGTGAGAACCTTATTGTATTAGGCTGTATTGCAAAAAGCTCTTGCACCTTTCTCCATTGGTTTTACAAAACCTCTCCTGCTCACCAAGTATTCCTGAGTTGTTGTTGTTGTTGCTGCTGCTGCTGCTGCTGTTGCTGTTGTTGTTCTTCTTCTTCTTCTTCTTCTTTAATGTCGCCATTCCATCATCCACTTGTCTCTTATTTCAAGAGTAGTGTTGCTCCAGTACTACTAAATCCTGCAATAATTAGTAATAATAAATCTAAATAATTGACATTTAAAATAAGCATAATATATGCGCAAATTATATACAAGTATGGACCTGCAAGAAATGTTGCAGTACATTCCTAGTGTACATGTGTTACCTAAGCCTATGATGAAAGCTTTAGGCACTTTCCCCCTCAGAAGCAGAAGCGACTGTTTTGAGGGAGTATTTTTCAAGATGAGAAATTTCCCACTCTTTTTGTTCAAGCCCTCCTTCCCTCCTCTCCTCACCACTGAGTTCCATTAGTTCCACCCACCTGGTTGTCTGTTAACTGCCCTTTGAATCCACAAACATTCTGCTCCTCCAGTTTGGAAGGTTACCCCTTTAGGGGGTTTTTCCTTCAGATTTTTGTGGAACTGACATATTTATGGGTTACCCCAAGTCAGCTGGAACTTCCTTGTTGCACACAGGTGCTCCAGTTTTGTGTCCATACGGATAATATTTCCAGCATTTTTGGAAATAGATGTAAAATGTGGATGAAAATGCTATTTATGTAATATTGTTTACTCTGTTTCCTGAATATTTTCAGCCCGATTTTAAGTGTTTAGTGTATAAGATCAAATACTTAGTATGTTTAAGCCTGCAGCTTGAAAACATTATTCAGAATGGGGCATGTGCACTGAAGGTATTTGAAGCATTCCTCTATAAGCAGCTTTCTTCAGGTAGCTCTCATGCTACTTTTAAGCGTTCCCTGGGTTCAAAAAGCAATTTAGGGGTTTGGTGCAAGAGCTAATTCTGACATATGTGCAGAATTACATATTATGCATATATTTGCATAATAAATCCAAATCTCAAAAAAACCACTTTGAAATACAGGGTCTGGTAAAACATATCCATTTCTGAACAAATGTATGAACATGCTGCTTTGAACATGTGTGTACAGTGGCTTCTTTCTGACCTCCATTATGACAAAATAAGCCCATTGCTCATGGCTGTGGCCTCCAAAATTGTTTCCCCTGAGCAGATGGTGAAAAGGCTCAGGTGGTTTTAGTGCCAATGTGCTCAAACCATTTTCATCAGCACTGCTTCAGCAGCAACTCAGAAACACTTTGGGAATGGGAAAGCACTAGGGGTGAGAATTGACTGAAGACAGCCTTTTTAGCCAACAGCTTCATTTCTTAGATTAAACAGCAGCTTGCTGTAAAAATTATGAGCCCAAATGCTACGAGTTATGAAAGTGACAGGGCTGATAGCATTGGTTAGATCAAAGAGTAATGCAGGTAGAAGCTGTGTAAGCCTCCTTGCACAGACTCCTGTTAAAGCACCATAAATCTTGACCTGCACTTATTTTGCTCCTCAAATGTTTTCAGTCAGTGATGGAGGAGCACGCAATAATATGGTCAGATATTCATTTCACTGGAATGGCAACAAAGGATGGCTTTAGCTAGACACGTGCAATATCTGAAGCCACGTTTTGTGCGTATGGGGTACTATGTATTGTATATCTGGGTACACTTGGTAATTTTTTTTATTATGATGCTATTTACACAGTCTACCAGATGTTATTGATTGGATTTGGTACTTTAATTATCAGGCCCTTTCCAAAGGTCTAGGATAACTAAAGAAAAATTTAAGATACCATCACAGTATTCATGCTGTCCTGAGTAGTGTGCCCTTCTATAGTTGATGTGCTGTAATTTTATCGATGCCCAACGTGTCAAGATGGTGTTCAAGTTCTTTTGGTACAGCACATAATAATAATAATAATAACAACAACAACAACAACAACAACAACAACAACAATAACAACAACAAACAGACAAACTATAATAACAAATAATAACAAACAGACAAACATCTGCCACACAATACACCAGATATAACTGTAGTTGAGAAGAAAGAAAAACAACTCAAAATAATTGACATAGCAATACCAGGGGATAGCAGAATAGAAGAAAAAGAAATAGAAAAAATCACCAAATACAAAGATCTACAAATTGAAATTGAAAGGCTGTGGCAGAAAAAGACCAAAATAATCCCAGTGGTCATTGGCGCCCTGGGTGCAGTCCCAAAAGACCTTGAAGAGCACCTCAACACCATAGGGGCCACAGAAATCACCATCAGCCAATTACAAAAAGCAGCTTTACTGGGAACAGCCTATATTCTGTGACGATATCTATAACAACTGACAATAAAATTCAGCCATCCCAGGTCCTTGGGAAGGACTCGATGTCTGGATAAAACAAACCAGTCAATAACACCTGTCTGACTGCGTAAACAAGAAATAATAATAATTTTTAATTTAAAAAACCTACCCTGAGGGTAGATATCAGTATAAACACATACATGCATATACATATAAAAATCAGTTACATAGAAGATTGACATTTTTAAAAATGGATAAAACAAAATTAAAAAGAAAAAGGAGGGATGATTAAAACTGACCATTTCTGACACACCATGAGCAAATTTTAATCGCAGCTGTGCAGAATTTGGCTACTGTGTGCGAGACATAAGTGTGTTTATCAGAAAGAAATAAGTTTATATAAAATTCATCCAAATTGTCAGGGTATCTAAGAATATATTTGGAATGCAACTCATGGTAGAAAGAACAATACAGAAGCACATGGCCAACCTTCTCAATATTCCCATTTCCACAAGGGCACAGTCTCCCCAAATAAGGAACTCTCCTATACTTACCCTCTAGTACTGCAGAGGGCAGCACATCCAACCGAGGCAATGTCAGAGCTCTTCTGTGTGCTGGATATATCAGGTAATACAGGTATTTAGCTGATTTTTGTGAGGGCTTGGTGGCTCCAAGTCTTGTGAGGTCTGGTGCCTGGCTTAAATCTGTCTGGCATTCCATATCAATAATAGGCCTCTTAAGGATCACCATAGCTTTATCACAGTCCAGAGGGAGAAGATATTTCATTGACAGCCCATATGATTTTAGCTTTTCAGTAATTAGATACATCCAATCAGAGGGATGTTCATCCTTAAAAATTAGGGGAACTAGGCTAGAAAGGGAATAAATCAATTTCAACCAAAAGCTGAAGATATAAGTCCAGGCACAGGACGCCAAGCTTGACAAATGCAACTTAGCATTTGACACACAGCAGGGGGTTGAAAAGATGGCCCTAAGGAATTTAGACTGGACCCTGACAAAAACTCAAAACATTTCACTCAAACATATAGAAAGGATGTGACAATAGATCAGGCCTTGATAAATCACAGGTGCCAGGGAACCAGGGTGCTTAGAAATATAACCCTAGCACTTAGATTAGGCTATTCAGGACTCAGGAGGTAGAGTTATTTAATAAACTTTTTTTTCTCCCAGCCACCCATGTTTCTGTTCTAAGTATGTTAATTGTAAAGGGGATAAAGAGGAGCCCATTAACTCCACCCCCACCCACTAAGTCCAGTAATTTTGTCATATGTCCATTGTTGGCTTCTAAATTTTTTGTCTGGCTCCTAGATCCAAGGAAAATTTGTCAAGACCTGCACTAGATGTTACAAAAGACACAGAGATACTGCTTAAAATGGCATCCCCATTTTGAATTCTCCTGCTCTGTAATATATAACATCTCCTGACAACATCACATATATAAGTCTCCTGGCAATATATAACATCTCCTGACAACATCAGATGATGGAAGGAGGATGGGGAAATGAAGCAGCAGCAGAAGAGCAAGAGGAGGAGGAGGAGGAGGAGACAACATGGTTAGATGTTACTATATGGAGAGGGAGGGGGAGTCTTAAAACAGGGATGCCATTTTTGACAGTGGCCCTATCTTTTTATAATAAAAGAGGAATAAATGCACACCAAAAACAGTCCAAACTAAGTCAGAGCTCACAAATAATTATGACGATTATTTCTTAGACATACCGTTTTCCCAAGGACCATGTGTTCCCAAACCGTATCTTTACAATGAAACAGACCTTTAGGGTGTGAAAACAAATCCCAAGTACGTGTAAGGCTAAAGGAGTGCAGTTTCCGAGCGGCTTTTCATATTCATTGTACACAGTGAAACATTTGTTAACTTTGACAAATAATACAATACATGCCACTTATACCAGCCTTGTTCAACCCAAGTAATCACTTGGGGTGGTTTTGCATGGGCACTTCCTACATCAAAGTATGTAGCACTTGATAGACATGGTGAAGCACAAGCCTACACTTGTTTACTTGAAAGTAAATCACATTTTGTTCAATGGGGCTTACCTCTAGGTGACTGCATTTAGGATTGTAGGCTTACAGTGCAATCCTAAGCATGCTTACTCAGAAGTAAGTCTATTGAGCTCAGTGGGATTTGCTCCCTAGTATGTGTCCTTAGGATTGCACTTTAAAGTATTACACCCTTTCAGTGGCATATTACTTTAACCATAGAAGTGATCTTCCCATTCACTTCTATGAATCCTTGGTACTGCAGTGCATATAGAGCGTCTTCTTCGCTATGAGCCCCACCGGCCGTTGAGGTCATTTGAGGAGGTCCATCTCCAGTTGCCACCAACTCGTTTGGTGGCTACACAGAGACGGGCCTTCTCGGCTGCTGCCCCGAGATTGTGGAATGCGCTCCCTGCTGAGATACGATCCTCCCCATCTCTCGCAATTTTCAGAAAACACCTGAAAACACACCTCTTCAACCAGGCTTTTTCAGCTTTTTAAAATTTGTTTTTAAATAGTTCTGAATATTTAATTGTTGTTTTATGATGTTTTTAATTGTTAATTATTGTTTTATGTTTTATAATTTTTGTTTTAATGATTAATTGATTTTAATGGTGTTTTAATGTAAACCGCCCTGAGCCTTTTGGAAGGGCGGAATAAAAGTTTTAATAATAATAATAATAATAATAATAATAATAATAATAATAAAGCTGCTTTTTGTAATTGGCTGATGGTGATTTCTGTGGCACCATAGGGTCCACAGAAATCACCATCAGCCAGTTACAAAAAGCAGCTTTACTGGGAACAGCCTATATTCTGCGACAATATCTATAACAACTGACAATAAAATTCAGCCATCCCAGGTCCTTGGGAAGGACTCGATGTCTGAATAAAACAAACCAGTCAATAACACCTGTCTGACTGTGTAAACAAGCAATAATAAATAATAATAATATACATTCTTGGAAGTTCAGCATAGTAAGTGCATGTGGAAGTAGCCTTAAGTCAATTCACAAGCCAGAAATCACTTTCCATCCTGTTAAACTCCAGTTAAAGGACTCCTGTTAAACTACTCTCATCCTGGCATTTATTTCAGGCCACTTTTCTACACAGCAATACCATACTGCCCTTTACTTTGCTTACAATCTCACTCAGAAAAGCAATTAAAGGGCAAGGTGTTTCCTTATTAGAGGAATCAGAGTTCAAAACTCAATTTGTTATTTTGCCAACAAGCTTTGAGGAAAGCCAGATTTTTCCAGCAGATAATGGGTGGACATGTGTAGTGAGAGAGCGAGGACTGGTGGAATGGGGAAATTGCAGATATTTAGATCAGCAGCATGTGCTATTTGTGTCCTTGGGAGAACGTTGCTAATGTGGACAGAATTTTTTTCAAAAATTTAATATCACTGTACATTCTATCACACTGTACATTGTGATATTAAGATTTTAATATCACAGACACAGAAAATGAAACCAACCGCATATATAAGAATATCCTTAATTCTTCAGTAGCACTACTAACATAGGTAGGTGTATGTATGGAAGACATATTGACAAGAGGGCTCATGGGAAAGCAAAACTGCTAAAGTGGCATTGGCAAACGTGTGGAATTTTTGTCCTTGCAAAACAGGAAAATCACAAGGTTGGGATATCAAAATACGCTTGGAGAGGAATTAATCATGTCTAATTCTAATGGAAAATGATTATTGATCACATTGTTTCTGTACATGTATAATTCACCTTCCCACCCCTCCGCCATAGGCTCAATGCAGCTTTCAACATTTAACTCTAATTTGGCATACCTCACCCTTACACATTTCAGAATTGTAACAATCCCTATAGCACAAGTGTCCAATTTAGGCTGTGCATGGATGACTGTGCATGGACCGAACCGTGGGTATTCAAACTGGTTTGGTCAAACTGATCAGCTGGACCAGTCGGTTTGACAAGCCAGCTCAAAGAGGTTTGAAGCGGTTTGCGATCAAACCAATCACACTGAACCAATTTGTGGTGGTCTAGTTCACTATTGAACCGGTTCTGCACATCCCTAGTCCAACTTGTGTATTCTTGGGAACCAGAACCATTCTGTTCTCCAGGGTGGGTCTGAAGTATACATTGCCACACAACACAACCCTTGTGTACATGGACCTAATCCATATTAAAGTTGGCACCACCTATGAAGGAGTCATATTGTGCAACAAAACACACTTTCCAGTACCTGGTCCATCAACTTCAGAGGTGAGTGGCCCCCAAGAACTACAGATGTTGCTCATATCTGGCATGCGGATGGTTATGATCTTTTGGTTATGGAGCACACATTCTTGAGAATGGCCAAAGCATATAGTCTACAGTGTTCTCTCTAATTTTTTTCATCTGTGTGTGGAATGAGTTTTGTTCTGGGCAGCAGTATCAAGACAGTGTGAGCACACAAGCATTCAGAGTGGGACCTTCCTGATTAAACCTGAGCGGGATCTAAAATTCTGAGCGGACATCAAAAAATGTGTGAGCGCGCGCTCACACATGCCTTAGAGGGAACACTGATAGTATATACAGTATATTTCAGTATATTGTTATGGCCAGCGTGGTCAAAGATAGTGGACTGGACCCAGAATTTGGTTCAGAACTCAGTTTCAGAACCTATTTCCAAAAGCAATGTTCAGCTCAGAGAAACGCTGATGCAAGGCCTCACTCAACTATGAGTGAAATGATTAACTCCTAGGAGACAAGCTGGAAGCTAATCCTTTACTTCCTCATACAGAATGTTTACCATGTTGATGTCACCTATATTGTTTTGCCTTAGTCAAATGCATCAATTAACTAGTCTCAAACATGTACCCTTTTGCTGTTACTTTGAACATATTTTTTTTTATAATTACACACTAGGTAGATGTACACAAAAAATAATTGAATTGCTGTCTCACATACATAGCTTAGCTTCTTCCTTCTTAAACAACCTCTTTTGACTTTTTAAACACTCTTTGGAGCAAGAGGTGCTAGGAGCCTGCCTCTTAGGCAAAGCCAGACCAACAACTTAAGAAATGCAGATGTTTGGAGAGCAGAGGAACAAATTGCTTCCTGACAACAAAAAGACAGTATGCAGAGGATGCCGCTCTTAACTGACATCTAACAAAGAAACAGTATTGTCATGAGAGGGAAGTTTTATAAGAGTGACTGACACTTTTGAGATCCATGGCGGAAATTGCTATCTTGGAAGAACTCCTAGTGCAGATCTATAGGATCCGTTTGCTATAAAAAGGGGTCTCTGAGACATGGCAAATCAGCAAGCTTTGCCTAACCAGCAGATCTTTGCTCAAGAGCGATCCCCAGAGTTAGCTGCTCAAGCCTTGGGGCTAAAGCAGGAATTGGACATGGATAAGGGACTCTCTGTGACTTCTGCTGCGTAGTGAGAAGTCAAGACTACCCAGCCATGGTGCCCTCTCTCGCTCTCTCTCTGCCTTGCTCTGAGTGTCTACTACCACCAGCCTGCTTGACTGTTTGAAGCCTGCATTGTTCCCAAGCCTAGCAATGAACAAGTCCTTTGAAGCCTTCTCCATGACTGGTGAGATGCCTATTCAACAGCTCAGCCTGCTCCCTCCTCCCCTCCTCCCTACTAATCACTGCCGTCCCCTTTCCTAAGCCCTCCTTTCTTCTCTTTCTCTGTTTCTCTCAAAAATGTTTTTATTAGCATTTGCTAGACAGCTGTAATTACTGACTGCACATGCATGCTCACACATTGGATAGTCAAGAACATTGCACTACACTTTGAATCGGAAACATGTTTAATTTGGATTATCTGTTTGAATTTTATCTTGATGAGCAACTTTCTATAATAAAGCCCATTGAACTTTCTGAGTGTGTTTTCCTCTGTCTCTGTTTGCATGCCGAGATCCTACATGGTCACCATCTCCAAGAACCAATTCAGTTTATGTATGATGTGACTTTCCCTCTGAGCATATACAGAGTGTGAAACCAGGTGAAGTTCACAACATATAATTTGGTGTTTCCGCCTGGTTTATTTGGTGACACCATGGCTTTCTGGAAGCATAAGGAGAAAGAGAGCAGACCCAAACATGAGTCCTGGGAGGGAAGTGAATTTAGTGGTGCCTTTGGGGGGCCCAAGAAGGGGGACGCAGCCTTAGAGGAATTTGGACCTCGCCTTTTCCAAATTTAGAGTTTGTTAGGCAGATTGGGCTGATCCCAGCAGCACCGCAACAGCAAATCCACCTGTGAAGCCTCCCTCTATTGTTTTAATCTTTTGTGCCGTGGCTGACAGACTGCGGGAGCCGGGGAGGGATCCCCATATTGCACTGAGCACTCACATGGTGCATTATGGTATTTCGGGGGGGGACGGGGTGATGTGTTCCAGCACCCCGAACCCCGGAGCCACTGGCAGCAGCTGGTGCTTGTCTGGGTGGGTGATCTGCCCACCTAGGGAAGCCTGGAGAATCATCTGCAGGGAGATAAGCTTTTCTGGGCCTCCTCTTCACAGACAGGGTAGCCCTTTCTCACTAAGCATGAGAAAGGGCTCAGTATCTTTTATGTTTTGTTGTTCAGAAGTTTGTCCCAGTGGGAATCCTGTCAAGAGTGTGGGGGGGGGGGTTGGAGTCAGGAGGGGAAAGGGAGGAGAACGAGAAAAGGGAGTTGTTCTTGAACAAACTCCTAGTTATATCTATATAAGATTACCTTGTGTTCAGTGGTGCTCTTAGCCCTTGGCAGGAGTGTAGCTAAGGGAGAGGGGACCTGTGTTCTCCCCTCGCACCGGTGGCATCTCAGAGTGAGGGAGATAATGAAGAAAATAGGGAGGAGTGGAGCTGGGGGCCCCGGGTTCTTTGAACCCATCTGCTCAATTATAGCTATGCCCCTGCGCCTTGGTAAGTGGTGCTCCACACCCCCAGGGGCTCCCAGATCCTTTTTAGTCTGTCCTGGGTGGTGTGGTTGCCACTGGCCCGCACCATGCCCAGTGGCAGAGTTTGATTATGACCCGTGCTGGGTGCTTTAGAGACAGAGGGGGGAGTGAGGAAAGAAATATGTGGGATGGGAATATGTTAAGTTCTGTGTTGAAATGTTCCTGCTACAGTCTATTCGCATAAATATACCTGTTTTGTATTCTAACATTCTTGTGAGTTCAGCTGCTGTTTATGCCCGCAAGAACCCACTTATTAAAAATACTGTGTTTGTCATGGTGTGTGTAGGGAGAGAATGCTTAACTTGCAGTGGGGGGAGGCTCCAGCATTTGGGGGAGGGGGCCCTCCAACGGCCTTTTGGTCCAGCCTCCAAAATTTACCTAAGTGCACCTCTGCTTGTGTTATGAGGGAAGCAGCTATCAAACATACCCCTACCTCAGGTTCTGAAGAAACCCGTGAGCACATCCCTCATGCTATTTTTGCAGCGCCACCTGCAGGCCAGTGCTTGCTTTCCTATCTTTTCTCATGACCACTCTACAGTGGTGCGCTTCTTCAGAAAGGTGAAGGGACAGAACCGAGCCCAGGTAGAAAACAACAGACTTGGTAACTGGTCAGTCTCAGCTGTGAGCTTGGTTTCTTCTCCATTTCACTAGCCGAGACACAAACAGGTCCGTTATAAGTACCTTGAGCTATATTCAGCTTGGAATTCTTACATATTACATCACTTAATTTGATTCTTGAACTCCCAGGAAAGACAAAGCACACACCATTTCCACTACACTGACATAGCTGGAACAAAATCAATCACCCACAAGTCATATATCTCCTGACTTCATGGAAATGGAAGTATAAATCTACAGCACGGATCAGTTGTTGCTGTATTTCCTATTCCTGTAAACAATGAAAAAGCTACACTGACAGGTATGGACATTTTGATTTAAAAACAGATCTCCGCATTTGATATGGGTTCAGAAATGGAATGTTCCACACTAAAAGCTGTTCTCAGCATCCCATGTGAAAACCCCTTAAGTTCAGAGTTTCAGAGTGGTGAACATATTTGCAAATACAACATAGAAAGGTAGTTCACATGATCTTAATGTGGGCAGGGAGAGTGGGGGGATGGCAGAGTCGGACCTACCTTCCCTCTAGACAATCTTCCTTCCTTTGTGGGAAGCATGGATTGGGCACCCACATGAGCCGCTCTGCTCCTGGCAGCACGGTGTTCTGGAGGCTAGGTGAGCACAGCTTGGCCTCCAGATATTCCTCAATGCACTGTGCAAGGAGTGCAGTGGATTGGGGGATTCCCCCCACAAGCCGGGCGCTCTAGGCATCCAGCTCTGTGTCTGCTCAGGCTACTTGCAGCCTGAGCAGACACATGACTGAAAACCCAAGGACATGCCCACACCCTTTTACCTGGGTAAAAGCCCAGAGGGGTGGGGAGGACCCCAGGCTACCTGGCAGGGCAGTGCCGGGATCCACCTCAATCACTGTGCTTCACATGAGCAGCCCTACCCAGGCAGGGCTGTGCAGGCCTGGGTAGAGCTGCTCCTGTGAACAGCCTGATTGTTTTGTGGCACCTTAAACGCAAACATTCATAAGCAAGACTGGAGTCAGATGTGTTAACATCCACTGGCAGATTATCCAGACAAGGGGTGGGGGAGGGAGCGAGGGAGAGGAAGGAAAACAATGAAGTACAGAGATCATTAAGTGTGACAGGCCTTTGGACGCTACATTTTTCTTCTTTTATACACACATATATTCCTGCCAATGAGGATGACACCTTGCATCTCATTAAGTGGGCTTGAGTTCACAAAAGTTTATGCCATAATAAATCTATGAGCCTTTTTTATTTTTAAAAATGTTTATTCTAGTTTAGTTTAGTTTAAAATGAAATATTTTAAGGTGCCACAAGACTCTTGTTTTTGTGTTTGTTCACTGTAACAGACCAAGGCTATGATCCTAAACACACTTGCTAGGGAATAAGTTCCATTGAACTTGTGGAAATTAATTCTGAGTGAACTTGGTTAGGATCATGCACCAGACTCTGGAATTTTTCACCATGGAATGAGAAATATATTTATAAAGTAAAGTAAAGTGGGCTGCTGAGTTGGTGTCGACTCCTGGCACTCACAGAACCGTGTGGTTGTCTTTGGTAGAATACAGGAGGGGTTTACCATTGCCATCTCCCGCGCAGTATGAGATGTGCACTGTAAGATATTCCCCTGAGGGGATGGAGCCACTCTGGGAAGAGCAAAAAGCTTCAAGTTCCCTCCCTGGCTTCTCCAAGATAGGGCTGAGAGAGACTCCTGCCTGCAACCTTGGAGAAGCTGCTGCCAGTCTGCGTAGACAATACTGAGCTAGATAGACCAATGACCTTACTCCATATATGGCAGTTTCCTATGTTCTTATTATGCCTTTCAGCATCTTCCTATATTGCTTCTGCCTGATATAGGTGTTTCCCATAGTTTGGGAAGCATATCAGCAGGGATTTGAACCAGCAACCTCTGGCTTGCTAGTCAAGTCATTTCCCCGCAGCACCGTTTGACTATATTTGTACAGTTGAAATGCCAAATACACAGAACTAGGGAATTCTCAGTCAACGGATAGCTATCTATCTATCTATCTAGCTAGCTAGCTAGCTATCTATCTATCTAAAGACAGACAGACAGACAGACAGACATATAGATATCCCTCAGAAACATTGGTGGGGGGGGCACAAGGATAGGGGAAGAGAGGGTTTCAGAAAACTGCCCTTCTGTGCATGTGCAAAAAAATATTCCCTGTTGCTCAGTATGTCATACACACACACACACACACACACACACACACACACACACACACACAAAATAACCCATTTGGACCATAAGAGTTGCTGCTTCCTTACAGGATTGTCACATGACACTTTCATTATCCCTGGATCATTTGCACAGCAGACCAAAACTCCAGTGTGTCATGTCAATGTGTACTTAGGGAGTCCTTAATCTACCGTGTTTCCCCGAAAATAAGGCAGTGTCTTATATTAATTTTAGCCTCAAAAAATGCACTAGGGCAATCAGCGGTACATCAGAAATTACTGCTAGGTCTTACTTTCGGGGAAACAGGGTATGGGTCGTTGGCAATGCTGTAGTGTAAAATCTTGTATCAGCTGTAATGGCATAGCCACTCAATGCACACTTAGGGACACCTCCTCCTGTGGATCATTTACAGTGCATCATCTCAATGTACCAATGGGGAGCTTTTAATCTCGCAGCCCCAAGCACCTGCTGGGTAACAAAAAAGGTCTCAAGTGATAGGCATTTTAGGGAATTCAGTACTCTAAAAGGGTAGGCTTAGCATGTACATTACAAGCATCATGTACCATACTTTGAATTATATTTGTATAACATGAATGTGCTTCTGTATATCGGCCCAATAACCAAAAGCATCCCAAAATATCTCATGAGAAGGCTGGACCTTGGTATAGTATGGTACCACATCTTCCATGAAGACATCAATGCTGAATTCTTCTCATGTTATGTTTTTAGATCAATTTGAATAAATGGCAGCAGTTCTGTTTCATGCAAACATAATGTAGAAATCTGCTCTCACATTTAGAGCAAAGGACCAAATGTACAACTAACCACCACCAGTGGAAAGAGGACATGGTCATTGGTATTTTTCTTTCTTTCTTGGCTGTATAAAAATCCCAAAGTTCATCAGAAGAGATAACACTCTGGTCATCTGCCCTCAGTGCTACTTGGAACCATTAAATGAAGACAGTGGCCCAGATGTGAATTAATATTAAGGCTGATCCAAATGCCACACACACACACCCGAAATCCACAGACCCATTTGTGGGCAGCAAAAATGGGGCAGACCTTTTGGCAGTTTTGAAGGGGATAAGACATTCTACAAAAACTTTGAGGGTTCTATTCTCCCATCCCCACCACTGCCTCTTTGGCAGCAGTTGTAAAGGCAGTGGTGGAATCCTTGCTGGCAGTTAGTTCACACTGGAAGTTTTTCACACCCAGCTCTTAGTTTGCATCTCTTCCAGAATGAAGGGGATGCATTCATATATCGGCCAAATTTACCCCGAAGTCCCTACGAGCTATCAGGGAGCACTTCACACACAATTTGGGTTTTTCATCACACGTTAGTGTGTAGCCTGATTTCCATCCGGAGTTTTAAAAAAACTTTTTGGGTCGGGGTTTGTTTTTTGTTTTGGCAAGTTCACAGTAAAGCCTCACAGAAAATCCACAGTAAAGCCTGCTTTATAGAAAAGCTCCTGGTCACTATGACTTCCTCCCTACTCCCAAGGATGTCCTAAGATCTATATCGTAGTGTTCCTGGATCATTCTAGGGAAAGAATCATGGTGTCTGGTGAAAACCAATCATCAAGAAGAGATCTCTCACTGCCTCTGCCACCACTGACCAAAGAGGAGGTGAGGCAAAAGGACAGCCAATCAGCAGCAAGCCACCTAAATATAGTACTTGGTCACATGCATGGGATACATGTGGGATATATCAGTGGTAATAACCACTGTAATAATGACAGTCATATGCTGATTGTATAAATAAGATGAGGTACACAAATAGCTTCCTATCTAAAGATTAAGCAATAAGCACAATCAATACTTTGAACCCTTTGTAAATGTTTTAAATGCCTCAGCCTCTGCTTCTAAAATTGATTGATTGATTGATTGATTGATTAAGTGTCGTCAAGCTGGTGTCAACACTTAGTGACCATATAGATAGATTCTCTCCAGGATGACCTGTCTTCAACTTGGCCTTTAAGGTCTCTCAGTGGTGCATTCATTGTTGTCATAATCGAGTCCATCCACCTTGCTGTTGGTCGTCCTCTTCTTCTCTTTCCTTCAACTTTCCCAAGCATGATAGACTTCTCAGGGGAGCTGGGTCTTCGCATAATATGTCCAAAGTATGATAGTTTGAGCCTGGTCATTTGTGCCTTGAGTGAAAATTCTGGATTGATTTGTTCTATGATCCATTTTTTTGTTTTCCTGGCTGTCCATGGTATCCTCAAAAGTCTTCTCCAGCACCAAAGTTCAAAAGCGTCAATGCTTTTTCTATCTTGCTTCTTCAAAGTCCAGCTTTCGCATCCATAGAGTGTCATGGGGAAAACCATTGTCCAAACAATTCTAATCTTTGTAGGTGTAGACACATCACAGCATCTAAATATCCTTTCCAAGGCCTTCATTGCAACCCTACCAAGTACTAGTCTGCGGTGTATTTCTTGACTGCTGGATCCTTTACTGTTGCTGGTCAACCGTAAAAGGCAGAAGCTATCCACCACTTCAATGTCTTCATTATACTGCTTCTAAAATACTGCTTACAAAATTTTTACTCTCCTGCAAATTCTGGGCTAAGAGTCATTGATCAATTTCATAAGTGCATGAAAAGTATGCTTTACTGCAAATAATGAACAAATCAATGACCTAAAACTGAGAATGAGAATATTGGGGCAGATAAATATCAGTGAGATCAATTATTTTAATGGCCTTCTCTGTGTGTGTGTGTGTGTGTGTGTGTGTGAGAGAGAGAGAGAGAGAGAGAGAGAGAGAGAGAGAGAGAGAGAGAGAGAGAGAGATTGGGCCCTGGTGGACCAGGCCCAAGGCCTATCCTGTTTCACATAGTGGCCCACCAAATGCCTACAAGAAGCCCATAGGCAGTGGGTGAGGGCTTGCCCTCTCTCCTGTTGTTGCTCCCCTGCAACTGGTATTTAGCGGCATCTTACCTCTGAGGCTGGAGGTGGCCTATAGCTACCAGACTAGTAGCCACTGATAGACCTGTCCTCCATGAATTTGTCTAAGATAAGGCCCAAAGCCCAAAATGTAGAGGTCTCTGTATGTACATTACATTCAGGTAAGCCATCATCCCTGCCTGCTCAACAGCAAATTCCAACGACAGAAGAGAGACTTTGAGTCTTATTTCAGACTCCGCATTTTACACAACGGATCCAAAGTAAAATTGTAAATAATAATTATTCTATACCTTTAGTAAACATGTCAATTCAAACCAGCAGAGAATCTGGTTCCATGTTTGGGATAAATAATTTTCTTAAAATAAGAAATTTAAAAGCAAAAATTAATATCCCAGGGCATATTGGAAGAAAGGGGTTGCTCTAATAATATTTAAGAAACCACCCATCTTCACTGCTTAGCGCTGCTTCACTTTACTTTTCCCACTACTGCACTTCTTAGTACATGAATGGCCTTGATGGTTTTAGGGTGTGTGTTTTTTGTCAGTAGCACCAAATCAGGTGTTCTCATAGACTGGGATCATAATCCCATCACAGTCATGATCTGACTGTCATTTACCCCCAGAAAAAAGCCCCCTTGGCACCAATGATCAATGGGACCTTTTGATCAAAATGGGATATTTTCCCTGCAATAAATAGCAATCAGATCAAGTGCCCTTTGAATCAGAACCATAGAATGGTTCCATTCCAAATGGTTAAAGCCTTCTATCCCACCTCTGATCCTGATCTGCTGCTAATGACTAAAGGGGAAAAAAGCCTACATCAGCACTTTAAACATAATGCTTAGTTTGACCCTTGGAGACAAGTGTGCATAAGACATGTGCAGTCCAGTATACATAAAGTTAGAGTCAAATCCCTTCTCTGCCACAGACTCAGTGTTTGACCTTAGAAAAGTCTCTTAGTATCTCTCAGGTTCAATTTATCATCTGTGAAATAGAATAACAACAATCTAAGTCACAAGTTTGTTAGGAAGGCAACAAAGGATTATAAAGCATGCTGTCAATGAAAAGGGTGCACACATTTTTCTTTGTTTCTTGGTTGGTTTTATACCCTGACATTTGATCAAATGGTCCTCAAGGCAGCATACAATGGATTGTGGCAATAGCAATTTTAAAACAAAACCCCCACACATACATGCACAGACACACAGGTAGAGGGCTTAGCAGTTCTTAACAATGTTTCTTAGTGTTTTCCAGTCAGTGCCATGACACACTAGTGTGCCATGGACGATGGCTACTGTGCCACAATGACTCAGCCCCGGGGGGGGGGCATTTAAACACCCTGCTTTTGAAGCCAGCTAGCTCCCTTATATACTGTGAGGGACATGACAGACAGACAGCACTGTGGCTTTGCTGCCACACACAAAAATTGAGGCAAAGGACCAGTTCAGGGTGGAGGCGGGTGTGCTGAAATTTGGAGGGGTTGAGTGTGCTACCAGATTTCTAAAAAACATTGAGAAACACTAGTTTGACTTATGGTTAACGGATTTCCGTTTTTGCTTCTGCAACCCTTGCCTCCCGCAGGCAACTGGCAGGGCAAAAAGTCTTTTTTGGCAGGGAGGACGGAAATCAGGCTTCTTCCTGCAGCTGTTCCATCTCTGGCAATGGGTCAGGCCAGGCTGATCATCACTTAGTCCTGATGTTCTTCCAGGGAGGAAATAGGTGCAACCTCCCAGTGGTCCTGAGCTCTCTGGCCAATGGCAAGGGTCAGAGGGAGGGGGCTTCCTTTGCTTCTGCCAGCCCTGGGCCATGTTATAAACAATAGCTTGACTACACAAATTTTGTTGGCTGGACAACAACAATGCTGTTCTACAATGCTGCTGCCCGCCCACTCTGCTGCATTAATGCCGATCTCAAATTAATTATTCTTTTCCACCTTTCATGCTTTTTCACTGAATTGGTGCTTGCTAGTTCTCAGTTTATTCGGCTGTTTTAAGATCAACAGTCTAGTCTTCCATGGTTTTACATTTCCCTCTGCGTAGAAGTGCATACAGGATATGCAGATCAACTACAGCCTAGTTACACAGACTGAAGCTTTGGCTGAATTTCTAAGGCTTTCTGTTATTTCATTCATTCTTTCTTTCTTTCTTTTTACTGCCAGGGTTCCCAAGATAGAAACTGCCAAATGCAGAACATACAGTATTGTATTCCAAAAGGCCTGTGCGAGCTTGGAGTTTCTTCTCCCAAGTAATTCTTTATAAAAATGGATTTAATATGAAAAGGACCTAGCCAGAAGAGCTCAACAAAGATAGAGGGGAGCAGACTACCTGGACCAAACCCTCCTTTCTAGATCTTGGGGGTGGGTGGGAGGGGGAGTTAATAATTGTGTTAAAATGAAAGAAACGCAACAAATTACACAGTTCCAGAATGTACCCCTGTATTTCTTACAACGCTCTGCATCATTCCAGCATATTCTGTGATGTGAGCAACTGATCTCTTTGCTGTCATTAGCAGTCAGAACATGATGCCTTGTATTTGCAACCAGCATCACTCAGCACGGCCACCCATAGATTCACAAACACAGCCGCAGCCGCTATGTTCCTTCTTCATCAGCGCAGAAAGCAAGCATTGGGGGCAGGAACACTCAGTAGGAGTTCAGGAATCAGTGAAGCAGTCACCCGGGCATTTTCTGATCTGCTGTGGGGATGGGGAGAAGGAGAAGGAGGGGAGGGGAGGGAGGGAGGGAGGAGGGAGAAGTGCCAGGTCTATTTGAATATCAGGCACTGCCACACTCAGGGCTCTTCTGACAACTTCATTACCTCCACATATAAAAATGACTGCAGGGTAATGCAAATGGCTTTTGCGTCGCACTCTCCTGCATTCTGCATGCAGACTGCAGCAGAGGAGGCCTTGAGACAGAGCTCAAAGGCAGACAAGCTATTGTCCAATTTAATAAGATCTCTCTTCAAGGCATAAGCCTCTCTTCCCACTCGTCTTGCTTTATGGAGTCCAGCAATCCAGTTCTTCAAACTGTGTGTGTGTATGCTCTCTCTCTCTCGCTCTCGCTCTCTCTCACACACACACACAGGGCGGGGGCTGTCACTGACTTGACCTCCCTGTCAATTGAAGCTGAAGGGGAAGAGAAGCAAGGGGAGTTGCTCCTCTATCTATGTGTGGGTTTTTTTAAAAAAAAATTCTAATGAATGTTAAGCAAATTTCCTACAGTCCTGACAAGGTGATCTGATTAATATTATAGAAATGTCAACATAATATCATTCTGGAGATAGGATTTATCACCCTGAACTGCTGCATAACTGATGGTGAAGGAATAGGCACCCCAGCCCCGCCAATGCTGATTAAATTAGACATAAGCATCAATAGGATACTTATTGGAGGCCAGAAATTTCATGCTATTACTCTTCAGTTAATCAAAGGAAGGGATTTTTAAGAGACTTTTTAAGACTCACCATTTTTAAGACTCACCATTTTGTGTCTGTCTGATAAAGGAAACGAAAGGATTGGGGCTATAGCACTCATTGGGCACAGGGCACTCAAGGCATAGATTAAGATGAATAACGTGCAGAATGGACTCATAGTGACCTTGCCCCCCAAAAAAATGGTATGGATATTTGGGATATCTGACTTAGAAGCAATTGGGTGAACAGCACGATTCCACCTTCAGGTGTCACATTTCTTATTTGATAGTAACAATTCTTAGTTGATGGTGAACATGAGGTCTGCATGGGATTTCCACTGCCTTGCTGTCATGATCCTGGATGGTTCTAAGTTCCCTCCTTGGCATCTCCAAGATAGAGCTGAGAGAGACTCCTGCCTGCAGCTTTGAAGAAGCCACTGCGAGTCTGTGTAGACAATATGAGCTAGATGGACCAATGGTCTGACTCTGTATAGGAACATAAGAAGCTGCCATATACTAAACCAGACCATAGGTCCATAGGCAACTTCTGATGTTCCGCTATGTTCCTATGACCACCCCAACTGGGGGACAAAACAGACAGTTTGGAGGATGAGGCAGGATAGATGACCCTTTGCCACCAACATGCCCCACACCAATAGAACTAGGGAAACCAGAGCCAGTCCCCCACCGTGACCTGAGGACACAGCCCTGCCTTCATCCTCTGATTCAAAGGAGTTCCTCAACGACCTGCCAAGCCAAGTTGAAGTCCCCCAGTGCTGCCCTTCAGGCAAGGTCCCTTTAAGCAACAGAGCTTTCCACAGGGAAGGGAAGGGGTCAATCCACTCTACCTCTAAACAGTCACTGGAGCAGCGCCCCTCTTTATACCCAACTCTCTTGGGATCCGTTTCGAGCTATTATGATCCTGATTGCATCCCCCTTGGAGCTGTCTGAGATTGTGTCCCTTCTAGATCCTGTCTCAGCAGAGAACTTGGAGCTGTTTTACACCATTCTATCAATTCCTGAAAATTCATCTGTGCTTTTGACCATGATAACAACTGGAGTTATTAACAAGCCATTTAGGTTTGGTCTGGGTAGTCTGCTAGGACATCTCTAGGTCCTAGTACTCTGTGTGAAGATGGTGAAACGAACAGACCATGCCTTTTAGGCAGTCTAGAAACAAAACAGGTAGCAATCAGGTAAGGGAAATGGGAAGCAGATGAGCCAGGCAGGTTACTAGCAGGGACAGAGAGAAGACTTCATCCCTTATCTGAGCAATAAGTTCAGAATCAACTAGGCAAGAGATAGAAAATGTATAGGACCAGCTGGAATCCTAGTGGCCCTTTTGTTACCTAGCTCTAGCTGAAACTGCAGCTACAATACTACCCTCTGGCTATTCACAGTAGAAAGCAGACCAGTAGCTTTCATGATCTCTGCCCAGATAGGGCAGCCGAATTGGTAGGACGAACCCTGGTCTCAGCCCTGGCTCCTGACACCAGATCAGAGCCTGAGCCTGTCAGCCAGAAGGAAATAACAGAATTAAAGCAAACCACAGTTCTCTGAGTCTGGATGTAAAAGGGAGCTGTGGTTTGTTCATAAGTGGATGTTTTCTATCTGTACTTCTGGTTCAAGGAGGCGAGGAGAAGGGAAAGGGAATACACAATTCCTCGACGAGCACAAGCTCATTCACAATAATTTATTTGAATCCATAATTTAGGGAATTGTCTGAGCCGGGCCAGAATAATAATAATTATTATTATTTCTTGTTTACACAGTCAGACAGGTGTTATTGACTGGTTTGTTTTATCCAGACATCAAGTCCTTCCCAAGGACCTGGGATGGCTGCATTTTCTTATCACAATGTTGTTGCTGTTATTATAGATATCGTCACAGAATATAGGCTGTTCCCAGTAAAGCTGCTTTTTGTAATTGGCTGATGGTGATTTCTGTGGCCCCTATGGTGTTGAGGTGCTCTTCAAGGTGTTTTGGAATTGCACCTAGGGCGCCAATTACCACTGGGATTATTTTGGTCTTCTTCTGCCACAGCCTTTCAATTTCAATTTGTAGATCTTTGTATTTTGTGATTTTTTTCTATTTCTTTTTCTTCTATTCTGCTATCCCCTGGTATTGCTATGTTGATTATTTTGACTTGTTTTTCTTTCTTCTCGACTACAGTTATATCTGGTGTATTTTGTGGCAGATGTTTGTCTGTTTGTAGTCGGAAGTCCCATAATATTTTTGCATCTTCATTTTCTACCACTTTTTCAGTGTTATGGTCCACCAATTTTTGGCTACAGGTAGCTTGTATTTTTTGCAGATGTTCCAGTGTATCATCCCTGCTACCTTGTCATGCCTTTGTTTGTAGTCAGTCTGTGTGATCTTTTTACAACAGCTGATTAGGTGGTCCACTGTTTCATTTGCTTCTTTACAAAGGTGGCACTTGATGTTTGTTGTTGACTTTTCTACTTTTGCTCTTATTGCATTTGTTCTTAGTGCCTGTTCTTGTGCAGTCAGTATTAAACCCTCTGTTTCTTTCTTCAAGTTGCCATTCTTAAGCCATTGCCAGGTCTTGCTGATGTTTTATTTTCCACTTATATTGTGCAAGTATTGACCATGCAGTGGCTTATTTTTCCATTTTTCTGCGCGGTTCTTGACTTGTTCTTTCTTGTAGGCCTGCTTTGTTTCACTGGTGTTGAATAGTTTCTTGTTATTGACCATTTGAAGTGCATCTTCTTCACTGACCTTTATATATTCTTCAAGGCCTCTTTTCTCCTCCTCCACTGTTTGATGGACTTGCAGCATTCCTCTTCCACCTGAGCTGCGAGGGAGGTAGAGTCTATCTACATCACTGTGGGGGTGCAGATCATGATTGATGGTCATGATTTTCCTGGTCTTACGATCTAGCGTCTCTAGCTGTGCCTGGGTCCAGTCTATTATTCCTGCAGTGTATCTGATAACAGGTATAGCCCAGGTGTTTATGGCTTGTATGGTGTTCCCGCCATTGAGTTTGGACTTTAGGATTTTTCTAACTCTCCTGATGTATTCACTTCCAATTTTTCTTTTCACTTCAGTGAAAATAACACCTGTCTGACTGTGTAAACAAGAAATAATAATGATGATGATGAGGATGAGCTGGGCCTTTAGTTCCCACACTTAAATGAAAATACTGTATGCAGAGTATATACAATTATTTTGCTCAATTTTTTGCCCACAAAAATATCTAGGCATATTACATTGCACAATTTGCTATACAAATCTTTGGGACAGCCACATTTGTATAGTTCTATATCTGCAGAGTTGGAAAAGGTCTGGAAGGGGCAATCAAAATGATCAGAGGGTAGGAGAACCTTCCTTACAAGCAAAGGCTATAGTATAAGGAACTTTTTAGTTTAAAAAAAAGTCTGGGAGGGTGATATAACTGAGGCTCATAAAGTTATGCATGGCATGGAGAAAGTGGATCGAGAGGAGTTTTTATTCCCCTTTCAAAACACTAGGAAGGGGGATCAGCCAATAAAACTGACCGGAAGGACATTCAGGATGAACAAAAGGAAGTACTGTTTTTTACATAGTGTATAGTTAATCTGTGGAATTCGTTGCTGCAGGGTATGGTGGTGATTATTGCATTTTAAATTTTTATTGGCTTTTACAATAGCTTCACATTTAAATTACATTCATTTATTTAATTCTGCACATAAGTAAATATTGACTTTCCGCTTATGGTATGGTGGTGACTATTAGCTTAGATGGCTCTAAAAGAGGGTTCAACAAATTAATGGAGAACAAGTCTATCAGTGGCTGCTAGTCAATGGCTATATGCTACCTCCAGGTTTAGAGGCATGATGTAGCAACAGTGAGAGAGGGATTTGCCTTCATCTGCTGCCTTTGGGCTTCCCAAAGATATCTGGTTGACCACTGTGGGGAACAGGATGTTGGACTAGATAGACCTTGGATATAATCCAGTGGGACTCTTAAATTCTCACTTGTTTTGTGCTTTATATTTCTACAAATGAAATGTAGGGTTGTTTGTTTGCTTTGTAATGTTTGGCCCGTTGGTGGCACATTATGAGCCTATTGCTTTAGGCTGCTGAATAGCTGTAAAAGGATTCTGCCTGTGCTATACTGTTCCGTAATCTTATCTGCTGACATTTATTTAGGACGTTCCACAGTCATTGGATTCCTTGGAGAACACTCCTTCTTTGTATATAACAACAACATTGAAACTGAACAATAGTTTTCCAATAATCTTAAATGTGGGAAAAGGGAATGAGTAAGAAATTCCAGTTTTTTGCAACCAGCATGGCCCTTACTAATGAGTAGATGGTTAGGGAATTTCTTCACTTAGCATTTCTCATTATTAATAAATTTTGCGCTGACAACTATTAAGTGAACACTTTGGATTTATGCACCTAACCTAATTACATATGCTGCATGTACGCATTTCATTATTTACTTGACAGATTCATTCCTTGAAATCATACATAATTAAAGAAGGATCAAATATTAACAATTAGATACATGTTAATTCTCTTCAAATCTATGGAAACAAACACATTTTACTCTTTGGTACAACAAGGATGGGAAAAGATACATTCTCACCAGCAGTTATTTTGTAAGCAGAATTCTTGATTTTCAGTTTTATTTTACTTGCAATTAAAATGATATGTGCAATTAATTGTCCTCTACCCCCTTTACTGGAAAATATATCAGTATTTTTAATAAGTGTAAGAGGTTAGTAATTTCTTCCTGACATTTTATAAATGAAACAATTTGTTCGGGTGTTCCTTGGCAATTTCCAATATACGGTTTGCACTCAGCCTCACTAAGTCAGTGGCAAACTTATAGTGACCTCAGATCAAATGGAAAGCCTCCCATTAATTTATTCAGACAATGAAGTACACACTTTTGGGGTCCATCCCAAGTGCTATGAGAACAGCAGACCTCATACCACAAGATATTTTTGTTGTCATTTCCTGTTAACACCCAAAGTTATTATCTTCTGTTTCCACATGTAGTAATAATAATTCCTCTGACATTATAGAATTTTAATATCACAGGTGGAAGAGCATCCCTGATAACTGAACCGTGATGGAGAATGCTTCCCATCAATGCTATTCTTTCACCTCCAGAACTGTTGTGCATAGCTTTTGTTCATAATCATGGCTCGACTCCTACCCATCACAACAGCGATTCCCTCTGCTAATAACTGCTGGTGCATCTAGTTACAGAGACAGGGATGTTAACAATAATGATGGAATAACACCTGTGTTGTAACACCTGTTCTGAGTATGCAGACTTGTGGTACACGTGATTGTATTCTTGAGGCCAAATAAATGTGAGTTATTTCTTGAAGCTGGATTTCCTCTTAAACCCCATTGCATATTTGTATTTCACGGGATGTACGAAAAATGAGCTGGTGTTTCACCAATCCGTATCCTGAGCAGGTTTTTTAATCTGATTGCCAGGACAGATTCTTAGCATGCATTGTGTTGTGTTGTGTGCAAACATCAGTATTAATTAAGGTCTCAGTTTTGTTTCTCTTGCGCATACTGTATTTAATTAGCAAGGCGTCCTGATGGAACTGAGGGCTTTGTTGTTATTGTTGTTGACTGTACAGAAGAAATTAAGGTCCTGGAATCAAGCCTTTGGGGCCACAAAGTACTGCGATGACAGCTTCCAGCTACTACTACTACAATAATATGTATATACCACTTGTCAACCAAAGTTCTCAAAGCGGTTTACATAGAAAAATAAATAATACATCAAGAAGATGGTCCCCTGTCCCCAAAGGGCTCACAATCTAAAAAGAAACATAAGGCAGATACCAGCAACAGCCACTGGAGGGATGCTGTGCTGGGGTTGGATAGGGCCAGTTGCTCTCCCACTGCTAAATATAAAGAGAATCACCATTTTGAAAGATGTCTCTTTGCTTAGTTGGCAGGGATTGAGAACCAACTACATAGGAAGCTGCCTTATTCTAAATCAGATCATCGGCCCATCTAGCTTAATACTGTCCACACTAAGCCCATTGGGAATAATGGGTTTACTCATCTGTAACACCATTTGCACAATTTTGGCATCTGTGCAACTTGTATACACACAGTATTACTAGGCAGATGTACCATTGCACAATATGTCTGCCCATATCTCCATTTGATCAGAAGTATTCTTCTGTTGATCAAATTTACTTTTTCTTATAAAATCTCATAATCTCACCATTTGGAAGGTGTTAAAAATTCATAAGTTGCCACATTATTCATCATGTAAGATTAATGCCAGCCTGACAGGCTTTGTAAAAATCTGGGCTCCACCCATGCACCGGTCACCCATCGTCCCAAGTGCCTATACCATCTCTGTGTAAGATGTGTGCAGGATGCTGAATATTGATTATTTCCACCTTCTTTTTTTATTTCTGATGCTAAAGAGAGAATATGAGGCTGTGATTGTCAGGGTTAGAGTCTCTCTGACCTACACATGTACAGTTAATAATTTATGAGTTGATTCAAAGCAGATCTCTGCGGAATGAGCCTGCAATAAGCAGCGCTGTCTAGGATGACAAAGATGCAGAACAGGCCAACTCATGTACATCACATCTCCGTTTCAATTTTAAAACCAAAATGAAACAATATTCCTTATAGAGCAGTTAGAGATTTGTTATTTGAACACACACACAATCATGCCGTATCCTATTAAAAGTTACATAGGGGAAAGACATTTGATTTATCAACTTTTGGTCCAATTTTCCTAGGCATTTTGTTTGTGTAACTCCTGTAAGTTTGACTGCAAAATGGATGATCTTATGTGTAAGGAGAGTAATAAACCCTTGGTGCTTAACCATTGCAGGATCTGATCAAAGTACAGGCAGTGATGAGAAAACAGAACAGAAAAGAATAATGGAAGCTAATATCTGACAAATCCAGGGTTTCATGAGGTGGATATGCTAAGCAGGGAAAGCGGCATCTTTTAAAGTGGAGGCTGTAAAAGTGGGCAGAGAGAGCAACTGCCCCTATTCATCCCTGCATAGTGTCCTTCTAATAACTGTTGTTGATGTCCTCCTTGTGTTTCCTTTTAGATTGTGAGCCCCATTGGGACAGGAAACCATTTTCATATTCCTCTTACTGCATAAGCCCTGGTGTGTATCAACAGAGGGTGCAGGAGGTGACACACAAACCGCTGATGCTCAGAGACTGCCCACCATGCCCTCCCACCACCACCAATGGGCATGGGGCCCACTTCTCTTTGTGGTTCCCACTAGTCAACTTGTCCCCTGCCTACCCACCACCACTGTCATGGCTACCCTTTGCCAGCCTTGACGCAGTCTAAGGACATCACCGTGACAGCACAACATCATTGGACTGTGTTACAGCTGGAAAAGGGAGGTAAGATGGGCAGTTGGGCAGCATAAGAACAGGGTGAACAGCATGAGTGGCTAGCAGTGGCAGCAGGGTCATCCTAAATGCCAACTCAGGCCACCCTCAACATCGTTATGCCACTGCCATCACCACTGCTGCAGGACATAAACTGTTGGAGATGGAGTTCCAGTGCATCGACCTTTTGCACCAACTATCCTAATGACCACTAGGGGCATTGGGAGTTGGATAGGACCAGTTATCACTGCAGCTAGTGAGGGTCTCCTTACCTGTCCCAGCTTGCCTCTGCTCTATGACTCCTGCTTTGACTCCTCAGGTACTTCCTGTAGTGAGTCAGTCCCCTTCCTTTCCTCCTAGAGAGAAAATGGAAACATATCTATCTATCTATCTATCTATCTATCTATCTATTTCCCCCTACCTATTCATTAGGTAACTGATAGTTGGGATCTTTCCTATCTCAAATGTACTTCACCAATACATCAATTTAGTTTAGACTCTGCAGTGATCTCCATGTGTCCTCTAAATAGCTGCAACAACTAAATTCTGCACTCTGTAACTGGAGTGGTAGCTTCCTTGGTGCTTTGCTAAATAATCACAACATAGACTAGGGCCAGTTAGCTGTATGGCTGGCTCACCCCCATGAAGTCGATGCTGGATAGCCAGCTAAACACCTAAGGTTCACTATAAAGGTAAGTGGAGGGAAGAAATGTACATACTTACTCTGCATGCAGCAGCTACCCATCTATGTATTTGTAGCAAAAGTACATGCTACAGGGTGCTGCTCACCCTCTTCTTGTGCTGTCCAGCTGCCCAACTGACCTCCCTTTTCCTGCTGTAACACAGTCCAATGATGTTGTGCTGGCACGGTGATGTTATTCGTCTGCCTCACGGCTGGCAAAGGGAAGCTGATCGGTGGTGGTGGGTAGGCAGGTGACAAGATGGCTGGTGGGAGCCACAAAAAGAGGTGGGTGGGCATGGTGGGCATCAGCAGTCTGTGTGTCACCACACCACCTGAGCCCTCTATTTATTCCATACTTCCATAGAAGTGGCAGTGTATGAGATTTCCCTACACAGAGATTATCTGTCACTTGTAAATCAGTTTTTTGAGGTACTCTAAAAGCTTGCAAAACTGTCTGACCACAGACCGTAGTGGGACAGATGAAAATGAAAATCTATACCCCTAAGTAACAACTCTCTCATACTATATTCAAGTCTCTGATAAATTGTTGTCTGTATCCTGACTAGGAAAGGTAATCAATCAGCAAAGTGCAGAACTGTATTTAATTTTACAGGTACAACATGTGTATGGTAAGAATAATTTCCCATTACTTAGCAGGATTTGAAGAACCTGCATTCACTGGTGCAATTCCAAAAAGCAGCAATTCCAAAAAGATGAAACTACTTACAAATACTGGGATGTCTTTTTTCATGTACATACTTTACTTCCTAGGACCTCCATAGATATTGATATGTATTTATTTTAAAGGTGTCCAGCCACCATTTCGATAAAATTATCTCAAAATATAACTCATGATCTACTATTTATGGGGCTAGCACTGTGTTGCTAGAAAGATAACCTGGCCCCATTGATACATGTGAAAATAAGCATCAGATAGTCTATAATAAAATGGAATATACAAAACTTTTAAAATAATGGTACACTGCCTCCATTGAGACCTTTGCCATACTTTATGTTTCTTTGGGGAAATTTTCCATTCCTAAAAATGCATTGTTTCATACAATTCATTAGTAACGTTGAATGGATGCCAATGCAATATTAAGCAAGCCTGATAATTTCAAAGTGCAATTAATGTCTGATATCCAGCCTAACAAAGTGCTGGTGAAGCAATAGTGTGCTGATGCTGCAGGAGAGACAATTTTTGTCTCTCTCCCCTTCCTTCTAAAGCTGACTGACTCCCAAAAATATGTCCCTGAGGGCTACATGAGTTAGTCCCCAAGGGCTAACACTCAGATGGGGAGTGTCAGATGGAATGGGAATGTTGCCCCTCTCGCATCGCACGAGCGCACCATCAGTATACCAGTGTTTCATTAATTTGGAAGTCAGTCAGTGTTTTTCAGGTGATTATCCTTAGGAAGTGTATGACAGAGTACATATGTTTTATTGGTTTATTGCCATATTCAACAATAAATCTCTTTCCACATAATAAAGCTTTGAATTTGTTTCAGTATAACATTTAAACCACATTAAGCATCTTTATTGATTTCTTTTCCCAATATTTCAGTTCAACTACTTGGCTACTTGAAAAACTAAGATATAGCAGAGGAAATTAATATGGCATTTGTATATAAGTCAAATAACATGCCAAACCAGTTCACAATCTACCAGGAAAAATATTGCACAGTAAAATGTTCTGATAAAAAGGTATTATGAAAATTTTATGCAAATGAGAAAGATTGCATAGGAATATTTTCTGGAACATTTTCTAGAAAATTGTCCTTTTCAAAATCCACATCTCTGTACTCCTATTATCTTCCATGTCTCTTGGATCAAATGGCAGCACCTGCATTTTCCAATAGGACGATAAAATTCCACCCAAGCTTCTCATTCAGTTTTATCTCCTGCTAGAGTCCAACATGAACGCAAAGAACAGTCTAGTCCCGTGCTAAGGCTGACATGGTGCAGTACTGAGGATGGGGCTCCTGTTCCTTTCATAGCTGTGCAGAAGAGAGAATTTTGGCAGCTGCTGCTGCTTGTCATATAGCATTGCACAAATGAGAAAAATTGCCCTTGTCAAACAACACTACACGGTATTATCAGTTCAGCTGCTGCATTTTGTCAAGCGCTAGAATCATGAAAACTGCGTAATACAGCAGTTAAGAGTCTGAGCTATGAGCTGTAAGTCATAATTTTTTTTTAAGATTTAGATATACGGGCCAGTTCAGGCATCATGCAGAATGCTTTAGCACAGGACTAGACTGTTCTTTGCGTTCATGTTGGACTCTAGCAGGAGATAAAACTGAATGAGAAGCTTGGGTGGAATTTTATGTCTTACATTAGCATGTAATCGGGAAAGCGCTACAACAGGGGTAAAATGCTTCAGCTTGGCAGGATCGTATCGATCCCCAGAATCTCAAACTCCTACAATGGGAAAACTATAAAGCAAAGATAACATCCAAAAAAAGGCATTGGAAATGTGAATGGCACCTTGCTGTCAGCAGAGGGACTGCGGTGTAACAACACAGGAAGTACAGAAGCAAACTTAGCAGATCCATAGTGACACTGTTGTATGGTTTAATCTGGAAAGCGCCCAGGTCTCAGAAGCATATGTACTTCCCCATCCCCTGTCCCCATGTGAGTTGGAAGAATTCTGCTTCTGATGGTGGTTAGAAACAAACCAAGTTCAGTTGTGGCATGCAGACCTGCCAATCTTGATTTATTCTAACCAAAGTGTTTGAAGTAAACCAAGATATGACTGCAGTGTTTGATGTGGGTTTCAGATCTGTTTTCCCCCCAACATGTTGGTTAGAATAAACCAAGATCAGTCAGTTCAGCTATTGTGGCTAATCTTGGTTTGTTTCTAATCACAGTCAGAAGCAGAATTCTTCTGACTCATGGGCAGGAAGGAAGAGAGCAACACATGTCATCCATCTAGGACAGGGATCCTCAACGCTGAGCCCCCAGATGTTAGTGGACTTCAACTCCCATAATCCCAAGCCCCAGTGGCCTTTGGTTGGGGAGTTGAAGTCCAATAACATCTGGGGGCCCATCGTTGAGGATCCCTGATCTAGGAGACATAACACAGGACCTAGATTTAAAGTGATTCTGCATGACATCTGAACCAGCTCAATGCCTGCGAAGCACTTTCAAAATTCTGAAGTGCTATAGAAATTCTAAGTATCCTGTAAAGGAAGGAGGCATTAATTTATGAGTCAGTGAATATAGAAATAAGAGGATTACAAACTAAAGGGAAACAGCTATACAGGGCACAGTTCTCCTGAGCTATGAAAAAAACTATCTCTAAACAGACACACTGGTGCTTTGACAAATATCAAGCAGCATTCTTCATACATCAGAGATCTGGCCACAGCTACCCATGCTTTGCTAATATTCTGGCTTGACTACTGCAGCATGCTGTACAACTTAGGTCCCCCAGCTGTTTTTGGACTACACCTCCCATAATCTCCAGCCACAATGGCCAATAGCCAGGGATTTTATGGGAGTTATAGGCCAATATCTGCAGACGGGCTGAAGTTGAGCAGCCCTGCAATACATGGACCTGCCCTTGAAAAGTGTTTGGACCAAATGGTTCAAAACATGGCAAGATTATTTACTGAAGCTCACCATATTGTCCACATTTCTTTAACACTGACCGTTCAAGATGTGGTGGTTACCTATAAAGCCCTAAACAGTGTGGGACCAAGCTATCTACAGGACTCTTTTTTCCCCAATGTGAGCCTTTACAATCATAAGACAGGTCTTGACAAATTTTCTTTGGATCTGGGAGACAGCTGAAAAATTTAGGAGCCAGACAATGGACGCTTGACAAAATTACCAGACTTAGTGATGGACATTGGTGTGGGGGAGGATAAATAGGCTTCTCTTTATCCCCTTTACAAGTAACATATCTAGAACAGAAACAGGGCTGCCTGGGACAAATAACACTTTTATTAATTACCTCTGAATATCTTAGTTTAAATGCTGCAGTTAAATTTCTAGATGCTATGGCTCCCTGGCACCTGGGATTTCTCAAGCCTTGCTTGCTTGCTTGCTTTATTTATTTGTCACATTTATATACTGCCCAAACTTTCATCTCTGGGCGGTTAACGTAAAACAATTAAAACACATATAAAAAGTTAAAACAATTCAACAATTTAAATCAATCACAAAATTAAAACCAACAAATTCTAAAAGGCTGAGAAAGCTTGGTTGAAAGGATGGGGTTTCAGATGTTTGTTTTTTTAAATGCCAGAGATGGGAGGATTGTATCTTAATAGAGAGTGCATTCCACAATCTCAGGGCAGCAACCGAGAAGGCCCGTCTCTGTGTAGCCATCAGACGGGTTGGTGGTAACTGGAGACGGGCCTCCTCAGAGGACCTCAATGGGTGGTGGGGATCACAGTGAAGAAGACGCTCTCTTAAATTAATCTTAAATAAGATTATCTTTAAAAGATAATCTTTTGAGGGCCTTCTCCAAGTTGCCTGCCTTTAGAAGGAAGCTGTGACTACTGGAAAGAGTAACTTCACTATTAAGTAATGCAGACAGTGTTGAAAATATTGTTTTTCTCAACTGTTTAATTAAGCTTGCTTACAGATGTCTGCAAAAAAGGGTATCCAGTTTTCTGATCAAATCACATTTATGCCCTTTAAAATATTCCGCTGGGATGGCTCTATAGTGGGGAGACTTTTTAACCTTCTCTGACAGACTGTGGAGCAATCCAGCTGGCAAACATCTAGTGTGACTTAACGTAAGGTGAAACATGGCCATTCTAACCAACATATGGAATCCTACAAACTAGTTAAGGCCTTGTAACAAGTCTGAAATAAAGACGTTTGTCCAAGAAAATGACACTTAGCCACACTAGCTGCAGCAGAAAAGAACAGCCTGTCAGACTCGTGTGAGGACTGTAGTGACATATAGACAATAAAATGGGATGGCACAGACCCTTCTCAGTGGGAGGGCTTTCTTCTGCAGTCTCCTGGGAGCTTCTGTGTGCTTCCTTTTGTAGGAAACCTTTCTGCAAAATGTGGCAGGAAGCCCCTTTGAGGTCTTATTAAAATTCTTCCTTCATGCTGTAATATATGTTGTACAAGGCAGATGACAGCACCCCAACAGTTAATTCTTTATAGTGTAGAAATAGAAGCAACAGAGGCAAAGCAACTCTGCAGCTGACATCTCCTGGTAAAACTGCACAGTTGGCATCTTGGAACAAGAAATTAATCAGGAGGGAGAATCGGCTCATAATCCCATGGCCAGCAGCCCTGAGAAGTTAGTATATATTATTTACAGTACACAGCTGTGAAGTGGACTTACAGACAATGGCTGCAATCCTGCAGCTGGTTTTGTGAGCTCAAGACCCATTGGCCTCTATGGGACCTAACTATGCTCAGTTCAGTAAAGGGCCATAGGTCATGGGGACCAGAGTGAAACATTTACTGCTCTGAACAAACACAGTTTTGACATTGATTTTTGAAGGTTAGGATTACACCCTGTCCCTGCTCCTGTCAAGTTTTCAATTTATAATTCTGTGCAGTATTATGGTTTCCAGGAAATTATTGGCCTACATCCAAACTAGCTCTGTGCTTGTGAAAGTATGTCCTGCCCATGCAAGTGGGGAGGAGAGATTTTCAATTATTGTCCCCTTCCCTGACAATGATTCTCCCCTTCCCTCTAAACCAAAAATGTGTCCCTGAGGGTCCCCAAACATTTGGGCACAGGGGTTTGGAGAAGATCAAATGTCTAGGTGAAACCTCTTAGTGAGTGCAGGATTTATATGGATGTAGGACATTGTTATTTAATTATTATGGGTTATGATGGGATAATCATTTGACTGTAGCCCTATTCAGACATTATGCAGTACATGCATTCAGCTGTCTGCAACACACATACATGGTTTTGTGTATGTGTGTTTATTTAAAAAGTGAAATTGGTTATAGGCCGACCTCATTAATCACAGCACCACTATTCGCAGTTCTGCGTATCCATGGCCACCTAATTGCCACCCAACCTCAATATCTGTGGATACAAAAGGGTTAAAATCCATGTGTCCGTGATGTTGCCTTTTGTGAAAAGAAACCATTTTCCCCTGTGAAAAATCATGAAAAAAATGCTGGATTTTGGACTCCTAGGGGGCACTGGTGGACATGTGGCGGGCACTTTAATTTGCTTTTTTTCACCATTTCCAGCCTTTTAAAGCATGTTTTTCCAGCCTCCATGAACCAAACGCCCCCATTCCCATTGCCACAATGCCCCGTTATCTGCAGTTCCGTTGTGTGTGGTTGTAGCAGTGAATGGAACCCCCACAGATAATAGGATGCCTACCACTGTATGTGGATTTAACATAACATGTGAATAACTGTTCATGCATACAGACCTGTATGTGTTGTACGTGTACAGATTGTACATGTGTTGGACATAAGGTGTTAATAAAGTTTGTTTCTCAAGTTGTTTATGGATCTCCTTACATTTATAGGTGGTTCTGGAGAATTGTGTAGAAATCAGGGAAAGCTTGAAACTTGCTGTGTGACCATATAGACACTCTTTCCTGTTTTCACAACTATCCGTTAATAAAAAGGATAGGAGGTGTCAGCACTGGGGAGAGTGAGTATTATTGTGAACTGAGAATCAGTGTTATTGTGAACTGTAACTGGAAGGCAGACAGTTTATTCAAATTCACTTAACTTATCTTGAACTCTTCCCAGGTGTGTAGTGGAGGGGGGACACCCAGGACTTCTCGGCTTCTCTGGCTGTTGGGGTGGGCATGGCCATGAGGGCTGTCATGCAGAACCCCTGCACTTCTGAATTTGCAACTATATCACTGATTCTTCCAAGAAAGTTCCAGGCTAAGAAATAATCATTGCAAGTGCAAAACCAGAGATTAAATGGTGCATAAACTACCTTCATTTATCAATTGTTTTCCCCCATAGTCTAGAAGCAATTTTTCTGTGAATATACTGTACAGTACATGTTCCTTAATTTAGTACTTGCCTTAACACGGCTGTGTTAGTGCTAATTCCCATGTTCTCCTCCTAATGCAGGAGGCATATCTGAATCCCTCTCTACTTATTTTGGAACTGTGAGGAAGAGGGCAGGCTTCCTTCCTGTACAGCAGCCAGTACAACCCAGAAACATGAGAGAAGCTGGACTCAATATCCAACTCCACCACATAGTCATCCTTGGCAACAATAGCACCTCTCATTTTCAAGAAAACAGTACATTGCCTACTCCAGCAGCAGCTGATGTCATTCTCCTCAAACTTTATACATAGGAAGTTGCCTTATACCAAGTTGGACCATTTATCCATCTAGCTCAGTATTGTCTACACTGACTGGCTGTGACTTCTCCAAGGTTCCAGGCAGGAGTCTCCCTAGCCCTACCTGGAGATGCCAGGGATGGAACCTGGAACTGTCTGGATGCAAAGCAGATGCTCGATCACTGAGCTATGGCCTCATCCCCATTCAGGCTTAGACCCTATCCTATTTCAGAAGCTCAAGGCAAATGATAGATTAATTTTAAACTTACATATTTATGTATTTATTTAAAATCTAGATTGTAAGCCCTTGGGGCAGAGACTTGTCCTCTCATCTGCTTTATAAGTGCCATGTACATGGGTGGTAGGAGTGGTTATAGAGGAGGAGGAGGAGGAGGAGGAGGAGGAGGAGGAGGAGGAGGAGGAGACCCTTTAGAAATATCTTTGTACAAATGGCACATTAATTTTACACAGAAAAAATCCATCCAAAATTAGAAATGTTCCTACTTAACCCTGTCCACCTAATTGCTGCCCAAACGCTCCTATGTTCACAAGTAAATTGCGATGTTGCTGCATCTTCAAACATTAGTCTATTACAAAGCTTTGAGATAGAGCAGGGGACAAGCCTGAGTGATTGATACATATGGCGACAGTTTTATATTTACAGTAGCAACATGCAAGTATTTGTTCTCTTCTCTAGACCTTGATGTTACTCTCCGACACAAACCAATTTGAATGAGGAGAATGAGAGCCATGTTACAGTCTTCCTAATATCAGAACTTCCAGATGGTTCAGTAAAGAAGATATTTCTTAGGCTAAAATCAGACATGACACGTGAATTCTGACACTGGAACTCTGACAAAGTTTTCTTTCTCAAAGAAAAGCCGCAGGGATCCCGACTTGGACTGGGGCCATGCTACAGATGGAGTGGGCTCTAGTCCTTTCCCCCTACACCGATTCTTCAAGTTACGTGTAATCAAATTTTCTAGAGACAGAGGAGAAAACTTATGAGTAGAACATTTGTGCCTGTAAGTATTCATCACAGTGGCTAATAGCAAATTGGACACAGATTTGGACACAGGGGGAAGGGTTAACCTCCATCTCTCTCTCTCTCTCTCTCTCTCTCTCTCTCTCTCTCTCTCTCTCTCACACACACACACACACACACACATCCCAGTCCATATCCCCACCCAGCTGCTAGTTGAAAAAGAAAAAGATCTTGTAAGTTCCAATCACAACAACAACAACATTTATATACCACTTTTCATCTAAAGTTCCCAAAGCGGGTTACATAGCAAAATAAATAAATAAGATGGATCCCTGTCCCCAGGGGCTCACAATCTAAAAATAAACATAAGATAGACACCAGCAACAGCCACTGGAGGGGTGCTGTGCTGGGGGTGGATAGGGCCAGTTGTTCTCCTCCTGCTAAATAATGAGAATCGCCACATTAAAAAGGTGTCTCTTGGTCCAGTTAGCAGGGGGAGTTAACAGGACTCTCACATCACATAGTGATGGGGTCATAGCTCAGTGGTTGGGCATCTGCTTTGCATGCAGAAGGCCCCAGGTTTGATCCCTGGCATCACCAAGAGAGGCATTCCAGGTTGAAACTTTGGAGAGCTGCTAAACGTCAGTGTAGACAATACTGAACTAGATGGACCAATGGTTTGATGCAGTATTAGGCTGGTATTATCTGGTGTGGCTATTTTAAAAATAGATCTCACCTAGGATGACTGTGGCAAGGTGTGGGGTACTGGCTCCTGCTTCTCTTCTCCCCAGGAGCATTGACCATGGAAATACTTGTGTCGTGTCAGTGAGGAGGAATATTTCAGTGAGCAAGACTTCCGAATTGGACTATACTACTACTACGATGACGACGAATATTTATACACCGCTCTTCAATAAAATTCTCAAAGTGGTTTACTTAGAAACAAGATGGTTCCCCATCCCCAAGGGCTCACAATCTAAAAAGAAACATAAGGCAGACACCAGCAACAGCCACTGGAGGGATGTTGTGCTGGGGGTGGATAGGGCCAGTTACTCTCCCCCTGCTAAATATAAGAGAATCACCACTTTAAAAGATGTCTTTTTGCTCAGTGGGTAGCATCCAGACTACATTAAACATCAATTTAAGTCAATTAAATTCAGTTACTTATGACTAATTTGTCTCACTCATTTCAATGGTGTGTAGTCATGACTAGCTTGGACTGGATGCTGCCAAATATCTTTGCAACAGTGGCTCAGCAACAGGGCTGTACTGGGGGCACTGAGAGGGCGGTGGAATGTATGTGGGGACGATGCCGGGTTTTGGGTAGAATGGGAAATAAAGGGTGAGAGTGTTCACTACTGCTGGGTGCATATAGGGAATATGCCCTGTGGGCCAGTCTGAGCCTGCTCAGCAACACAAATCTCCTTTCAGACAGCAGTTTGACAATAACATTTACTGACATTAGCAAACTCTGCAACACCACCACAAGCTTCCCTAGAAGAAAATCATTTTGATGCTACACATACAGGCACGATGTACAAGCTACTCTGTCGGTTACTGCCTTTTCCTTGAAGTCCTTTCATTCTTCTACCAGCAAGGCCGGCATGCTAACTGACACACAGCAAAATCAACCTCGTTCTTATACTGTAAATGGAGGCTAGAGCAATTATTAAGAAGTGACATGTGATCAGCAGCACTAGGTTCATCTGAAACTGCAGCCTTCTTCCAACATTCGGAGCAACGGTGTGGTACACACTTACATATGCTAAAAGTTGGTCGGAAGTCCCACCCTGGCCCATCACTCACTGTGCCACTCACGGAGATGCCGAAGTTCATCTGAGGAGCCAATGGCACAAGCTTCCATGATTTGGGAGGCTGGATGCCCCAGCCTCATCAATCACAGAAGCACCCACCATCACCGATACAGAATTTGCTTCTTCAGACAAACAGTGGCATAACTGTGAGCAGGATGGAGGAGGCAGTGAGTGACGGTCAGGGTGGGACTTCCGGCCCACTTTTGGCACATGTAAGCATATACTGTGCCACTTCCCTGAATGCCTGAACAGGGCATGGGAGCTAACTAAATACTCTATCTGTACCCCTCATTCAACCCAGATATGGATAGCAGGCTCAGGAAGATCTCAGTATCTTTTACCCCAGGAGAGCTGGACAGGGAGAGGAGGGGAAACCCAGGGAGCACACCACCTTTCATGCCTCTTATTCCCAGGAGGAAGTGTCTGCACACCTGCAAGCAGCAAGATGTTTCGGAGCAGTACTAAATGCTCTATTTTCCTTGGAAACTTATGGTGAATGGTGTAGTGGTTAGAGTGCTGGACTAGGACCAGGGAGACCTGAGTTCAAATCCCCATTCAGCCATGATACTTGCTGGGTGACTCTGGGCCAGTCACTTCTCTCTCAGCCTAACCTACTTCACAGGGGTGTTGTGAGGAGAAACTTAACTATGTACACCGCTCTGGGTTCCTTGGAGGAAGAGTGGGATATAAAATGTTTGATGATGATGATGATGATGATGATAGCAGCAGCAGCAGCTTTATTTATGAATGTATGTATGCAACATAGTGGAAGCAAACTGGTTCTTACAGTAGGCAGCCAAACTGTATTAGTCATCAGATTCCCAAAGCAATAGTGTGGATTACCACAGCCCAATCACCACCACCCTAAAACACACAGGCTGCTTCTAGTCCAGTTAAATTCATAGCCAAGTAGGATGACGTATCGGAACCTGCCTCTTATCTTGCTCTGCTTTAAAAGGATAAAATTCGTCATGACTTTCTGGTTGTTTAAATCAAGACATTTTAGTGAGTCCAGAAATATTAGACACCTGTCTAGGCTGATAATGTTGCACTCAAATCAGAAAAAAAACTTTGCACTCAAGCAACACCATTCCCTTGGGGAGGGGTTATAGCTCAGTGGTAGAACAGTTCAATCTCTGGCTGGGAAGGACCTCGATCCAAAAACCTGGAGAGCTACAACTAGACAATGAAGCTGTTCTCACGAGCAGCCTAGCCTGGGCTAGTCTGCTCATATGGCGCGCTGGGATCTGCACGGATCCTGGCACTCCCACCCAGCCTAACCCCACTCCCAAGCCCAGCTCTAAGCCGAGGTTAAGGAAGCAAGCACTCCCTTAACCCAGCTGCCTGGCTCGTGTGTCTCCTCGGGCTCCATGAAACCCGAGGAGACACATTGATGAGCACCTAGAGTGCCTGTCTGATGGGGCAATCCTGCCAATGCATCATGCTTGTGGCGGCGTGGTGCACTGTGGGGTTTCTGGAGGCCGGGATGCATCATCCTAGAGCACCACGCTGCGTGGTGCAGCACCGATCCTCTGGGAGTGCAGTCAGTCTGTGCTCCCAGCAGGCTTCCTGTGATCATCTGGGGGGAAGGTGAGTTGGAGCAGCCTTCCCCCCTGCCCCCACCTCACCTGCCCGGTCATGTGAATGGCCCCAGTGTATACAATATTGAGCTAGATGGACCAATGGTAAGGCAGCTTCGTATGCCCAGAGTCACATTTCTATGCATGTGCATGTATAATTCAACAATTATACCAACTGACCTCTTGGATACTCCTCTGACTAAATTTTCTTTGTTTCACCAAGGCTATGATTTCAAAGTGCTCATGAAAAGAGATTAACCTCGAAATCCATGATTTAAAATAAGAAGAAGCCGCATCAAGGCTGAGCCACAATACTAGGCCCCAACAAGGTTGCCTTTTCTCCTTTCCTTTTGTCTCAAAAGAGTTTCCCCTCACTGATTGCAATTAATGTTTTCATTCAACTGCAAAAGCTGGTGCTCAGTATAAATATTAGCACAGCGAGCAGAACTGCCATCCTTCCCTCCACCGGCAGGGTAATGTCCCTTCCCCCCACTGCTCCATTTTCCCATTATCCCTTTAATGCAGAGCAGGACTGCTGATTACAAAAGAGGCAGTTTGACTCCAGCAATAGGTCTTCTTCACTAATCCTCACTGTCATGGAAATTCCAGCTGCTACATGAATAAGAAGCTCAATCCATATTTGCCAGCTCTAATATGAAATCTGTCAGAGCCCAAATTAATGAGTTCCAAATTCCTTACATCACGATAACAGGTTAAGACTGGTCAATTAATTACATAAATCCTTCCCGATTCATTGTGCATTTTCAGGCGAGATTGTGTCTTACATTACTCCATGACACAAGGCCTTTTGGCTCTTGTTGTTCCGCAGAAAAGCCCCCATTTAAGCGCAGCCCGGCTGCCACAGCCAAATGTTAAATGTCATGCATTGGATTTGCACTTTTCTGTAATTGCTTTTGTTAAAAAAAAATTAAATTAAAGGCTTTAGCATTGCAGTGCATTCAGGGAGGGAGAGGTTAGTTGAATGGGACCCTAGAAATATCCTCCTCCCCTCGCCAATCTGAAAATAAGCATCTCTCACTGAACAGGGCAGCGGTGGGGGGGTGGGGAGACACACTATGTTGTCCATCCGGGTTTTCTATAGCAACTGATTACATTTAATGGCTAAGTCGATCGTTCGTTGTGGAAAATAGGGGACCTTTGAAGAGGACATATAAGTCGTGCTACTAGATTTGCAGTGGCTTTGAATATCTAGAGCCTTCTAGAATATTTGGCCAGTGGGGAGAAAGCTTGATTGCGACATCTGTTCTTGGAAAGACACCATGAAGGGTTCTTTTTTTTCCCCTTTCCCCAGTCATTTTTGCAGTTAAATGTTCATCTGAATATGCCCCCTTGTGGCAAGATCAAAATTTACCACATCTGAAAACTAACAATTTCTGAAACAAGTTTAAATACTATAGCTCTCCTGCTTGGAGGAATGTCCAGAACTCACTACACAAAAATAATGAGGAAAATTAGCCTTGTAGATATTTTGCTACAGAGGGGGAGGGGGGAGAATATACGGCATACACATACTAGGCAGAAGAGTACTGCTCCCCACTGCAGAGATTTGGGATCGAATCCAGCAAGGTGGCAAGCAGGGTGCTAGAAATAAATAAGCACACAGAAGCATTTTCCCATCTAGTCTGTCTGCTTTCATCTCCTTGTTGTCAAACTTCTAAAGTACTTTTTAAATTGAGCAAGGTTTACCGCGAGGAAGTAACTTGCCTAGGGAGCAAGAGGTTGCCGGTTCGAATCCCCACTGGTATGTTTCCCAGACTATGAGAAACACCTATATCAGGCAGCAGTGATATAGGAAGATGTTGAAAGGCATCATCTCATACTGCGTGGGAGATGGCAATGGTAAACCCCTCCTGTATTCTACCAAAGACAACCACAGGGCTCTGTGGTTGCCAGGAGTTGACACTGACTTGATGGCACAACTTTTACCTTTACCTCTAGGGAAATCAACAGGAAATTTCTGGTCCATGCACACAGAGATGGATCATGGTCTTAACACATGGCTGGACTATTTTGGCCCTCCAGCTGTTTTTGCACTAGAACTCCCATTGTTCTCAGCCACAGTGGTCAAACAGGGAAGATGGGAGTTGTAGTCCAACATCTGCAGGAGACCCAAAGTTGTTGTGCAGCCGTGCCTTAATACGTTTTTAAAAGACCAAAGAACAGCTAGCTGTAATTTGTGGGGAGAGAGACACTGAACACTCTCTAGAGGAAACAACATTTGCTGAGCAAATTAGCTATTCGACTTTAGAATAATATTAATTCCACTCCACAGAATAGCACTGTAGTCCAGGGGGCTGCCCCAGACTTTGGAATCCATTAAGGGCTGTCTCCAGAGCGAACAAAAATTGTAGACAGCCATTGATGGTACATTAGAAAAAACCCAGAAGCCACAATCTGATTTCCCCACCCCTTCTGCCTCCTTTTTGCCACATCCAACCTGATGAAGAGCTCTGGAGAACTCACAAGCTTGCTGTTCAGCACTTTGTTTCAGTTTGGCTAGTCTTAAAAGGGGGTATTACCACACTTTGGCTTTTGCATTGCTTAGGGCTGGCTCACCATGTTAGCTTATGGATAACATAATGTGTGACCCAGTAGCTATTTCAATGGGGAACTGCATCTGGGGATACAGCAGACCACACATTACATGCTCATCTTCCTGCATCCCTGAAGACAGTTAGAGACATTGCCACGGACGTGCTTTGCACCATGTGAAGCATGAATCGGCCCTTTCTGCTGCAGTCATGTGCTTGCTAGGAATTATGATGCCTCTGCTCAACAGCAACCTTATATGATTGCAAGCTGCTTTACATAAAAAAGAAAGAGGCGGAAGCCTTGGCAGGTGTACATTGACAACCACCGTGCCTTAAGACTGGCATCATCTACCATACTACACTTTCCTCCAAAGCCAACATACAGTAGCATACAACCCCAAAGCTGTTTTCAAGGTATAAGGAACATCTGAACCCATGAGGAGAGAGTGCAGGTAGGAGTCAGTGTGGTGTAGTGGTTAGGGCTGGGCTAACCAGAAGACCGGAGTTCAAATCCCCATTAAGTCATGAAAGGGCGACTCTGGACCAGTCATTTATCTCTCAGCCTAACCTAACTCGCAGGGATGTTATGACTATAAACATATGCCATGTACCCTACTCTCAGCTCCTTGGAGGAAAAGCAGGGATATCAATGTAAAAACAAACAATATAACCTCTAGGCATACACAGAATTTCTCCCCATTACTAAGTAGCTACTATTTGCCCTTCCATATCTAGAATTAGAGGAGTGCCGCTTGTGGTTTTCCTTCACAGACTAGTTGTACTGTTTAGTTTCCTTCACAGACTAGTTGTACCCTACCATTTCTTTTTAGAAGTACACTGGCATGGAAGACCTATCTCAGAGGAGCACAATTTGTGTAAATGTTGTATTAAGAATCCCTGATCCATCAGTTTATTGAGACACCTTCCCGCTACTTTCCATTTGGGGTGCATGTCTATCATTATAGTCAGCAAGTTAGGAGCATAGGGTCATAGGAAGCTGCCATATACTGAGTCAGACCACTGGTCTATCTAGCCCAGTATCATCTTCACAGACTGGCGGCGGCTTCTACAAAGTTGCTGGCATGAATCTCTCTCAGCCCTATCTTGGAGAAGCCAGGGAGGGAACTTGAAACCTTCTGCTCTTCCCAGAGCGGCTTCATCCCCTGAGGGGAATATCTTGCAGTGTTCACACAGCAAGTCTCCCATTCATATGCAACCAGGACAGACCCTGCTTAGCTAAGGGGACAGGTTGCTGTGCTTGCTACCATAAGACCATCTCTCGTCTCCTGGTTGTTTACTGTGAATGACAGGCAGCAAGAGAAGAGGAAGGACTATTGCAGGCATGGCAGCACAAGAGCCTGGCTAGCCACAGACAGCTTTGACCATTGCACAGATTCTGACTTGCAGTGTGCGCATGTAGAGAAATGTGACTTTTCAAACCGAAACAATGGTTTTGAACCTTTTTGAAGCTATGGACCTCCCCAGATCCTCAAGTATTGCCCATGGACTCCCACTTCATTTATATTATTTATTTTCAAAAGACTGTAGAGAAAAAAAAGCACAAAAAATAAGTGCTTAAGGTAGTTATTTTCAATAACTTTATTTTGCCTCTCTAGAAGGCAAATTAAACCGAGCAGCAAAATTTTTCCACAGATTACCAGGATTATATGGACAGCGTCCATAGGGTAGTAGATCCTATGAGGACTTCCCTATGCGGAAAGACTACAAAGTATGGGTCTTTTTTTAATTTAGAAAGTAGACAAGTAAAGTGGACATGATAGAGGTGTATAAAATTAGGCATGGTGTAGGAAATTTTTCTCCTTCTCTTATCTTATTAGAACCAAGGGTCATCAGTTGAAGCTAAATGCTAATCCCTGCTAATTGCTAAATCTCTGCTAACTGTGCAAAGAGGCACCTTTTTAACATGGTGATTCTCTCTTTATGGTGTCTATCTTATGTTTCTTTTTAGATTGTGAGTCCTTTGGGACAGGGATTCACCTTATTTATTTATTTATTCATTTATTATTTCTCTATGTAAACCACTTTAGAAACTTTTTTTTAAAAAGCATATAAATATTTGTTGTTGAAATGTTGGGAGATTCAGGACAGACAAAAGGAAGTACTGTATTTCTTTGCACCCCATGTTAATTAAACTATGGGATTCGCAGCAGCAGCAGCTGCTGCTGCTGCTGGATGTAGTGGTGCCTACTACCAATCGAATGTGCTGTCAAGTCAATTTCGACTCCTGGCACCCAAGACAGAGTGGCTATTGGATCAGGTTTGAGGAGGGGGTGCACAACTGGAAGGCATTTGAAGGGGTGTGCGGGCTGCACCACTCTATTTAGCCCAGTGGTGGCCAGGGATGAGGTGGACCTCACAGAGGGAAGACCTGAGGCCTCTGGAGGCCTTTCATATCAGATTGAAAATAAATGAACAGGAGGAGGAATGGAGTGTGTTAACTCCCTCCACTCTACTTCTGAGACCATGGCTGAAGCCACTCTGTGACAGCCCCTAACAACAAAACCAGGCTTATGGGCATGTACATATTTTTGTGCAAATGGCTGTACATGCATTCATTTTAAAAGTGGACCTGGACCTGGATACAGATGCCTCAGCTGCAGGGTACAGATAGGAAGTGTACTGCTATACATGCATTGAACATAATGTGGGGGTAACTGTACATGCATATGCTGTACAGAGATTGCATGTATATTGTGCATAATAGGAACATAGGAAACTGCCATATACTGAGTCAGACCATTGGTCTATCTAGCTCAGTATTGTCTTCACAGACTAGCAACGGCTTCTCCAAGGTTGCAGGCAGGAATCTCGCCTGATTTGGAAAAACAGACTTGGGAAGAACTAACCTCGGGTTTGAGCGATAGAACCTCCTTTCGAGGTCCCAGAAAGAAACCTTCAAGGAAACGGGACGGAACGGGTGCCCCCATACTAGGGAATTGGAACGTTCCCCTTCTCGTAATCAGGTTAGTAAACTTGTATGTCATTTATGCAATGCTCGTGCATAGGAATAGGGAGGGAAGACGCGACCAAGAGGTTCACGTGGATGAGACAGTAAATCTCTTCTGGAAAAGTTTGTATGGTTATGTGCAAAAAGACAAGAGTATCTCTTCTAAACAGCAATGGGACAAATTGTGGAAATGGACGTCGGATGTAAAACCCCCCCCCCCGATTACCTGATGTGCCTTGTAATCCCCCACCCGCAAGTTACAGTACTACCTGCATATACTTCATAACTTGTGTGTTTCCAAATTCTTGTGTGTAAATCTTTGTACATATATCATGTACAAACAACCACTTTGTATATAATTGTGCTCTGGCAATGTACTGTATGCTTCGGTAGTTTGTTGGTTCAATAAAAAAATCTTGTCCTATTAAAAAAAATAAAAAATAAAAAATTTTGTCCTATCTTGGAGAAGCCAGAGAGGGAACTTGAAACCTTCTGCTCTTCCCAGAGCACTCCATCCCCTGAGGGGAATATCTTACAGTGCTCACGTGTGGTCTCCCATTCATATGCAACCAGGGCAGACGCTGCTTAGCTATGGGGACAAGTCATGCTTGCTGCCACAAGACCAGCTCTCCTCAGTATGTGTGTACTGCACATACTGTGCAAATAGGGCCTCACCTTAGTCCCCACCACCAATTTTATACATGACCTGACGTGCTTGTCAGAAAAAAAACACAGCTTGTAAGCATTTTGCAAGTTTGAAAGTGATCGATCCATTGTTCTTAACCATTTTTAAAGTGTTATACCAACTGCTCCCCTGAAGTGTTTGAGAAATGGAGGGTTATTGAAAGTCTCTGATTTTAAAGCGACATATTCTGTATCTTATAGGGCAGTATCTTATTCAACGCAATGCTAAGACTATGGGGGAAAGGTAGGAAATCCCACAAGCCCCACAGCCTGGTTTCTTCAATTTTTGGCAAAGTATCCGTGATAGCCTTCTACAAGGCAGCTAAAGGGAGGGCCTGAAATTCCAGCATTGACTACTGTTCCTGGTTCAAGAACAATTCAGCTCCACAAGGATGGTTCTGTGCACTGCAGTCCACAAAAGCTGCAACATATTGGTCAATTTTAAGGTGTCTTGGACGGTTGTTGGTGAAATGACTGTCACAATAAAGATTTGATTTTGGTTGTTGGGGGGTGGGTAGGGTTGCCAACTGTCCTTCAGTACGCAGGATGTCCCTCATTTCAGGACTCATGTTGATCCTTATAGGGACGGCATTTGTCCCTCATTTATTCAATAGCATATAATGCAATCACATATACGTCAATGATACTCAGCCTCTGGATTACCACTGCATACACCTCCCAGCCCCCAGCCAGCGCCCACAAACTTGTGTCCCTCCTTCTGGCAATGAAATGTTGTTGGCAACCCTAGGGGGGTTACCACAGCAAACCAACATGGCTGCCCTTCTGAAAGTGGTGTCCCTTGCTTTTCAGGCAGCCTGGAGAGGTGTCGCGTCCCTACTTTTAAAGGAGCCCCCTGCTCTTATTCCAGAATGGCATATGCAGAAAAATCCAGCTTCACATAATGGTGCTGCTGCCGCCGCTGCCCACTCCTCTCACAGCATTTCGGCTCCCATCGCTGCTGCAAAGCGCATAAAGGGAAGGCGTGGGGTGGACAATGAGCTCCAAAAGCTCCGCTGACCCCTTATTTCAGAAGTCATCTGACAACCTCGGTCTGCACAGATCAGCGACAGCCGGCAGCCTGGGCGTTTGCATAACAAAAGCCGACCATCAAGTCGGCGCCTGGGAATGTCCTTCTCCCCCCACCCGCGTCCCTCCCTCCGCCTTGCAACAGCATATTTGCCTAACATTGTGCAGACCCCTCCTGTCTCTCTCATTGCATGCATCCGCAGTGTGTCGACGGGGTGGAGCGTGGGGGGAGGGGAAGGAAATTAGGGGTTATTTGCAAATAGACAAACAACGCCTTTAAAAAAAAAAAGTGGGGGGGGGGCCCACACCCTATCATTGCCAATTGCATATATCCATCTCCTACACCGAGCTGCGCTTAGAGCAAATGCTACTGTTGTACCTTCTTCTTCCTTGCCTTTGTGGTTTCAGAAGGGGAAAACCACCTATTATTCGGGTTATTGTTCTGGTGGTCCTTTTCAGAGCTGAAGAGTGGGCTGTTGGCTCGGAAGACCTGCTAGGGGCTCGCTGCTTTGCTGCCGGCGGCTCTGCTCCCGTCCCCGTGCTTATTTGGGCCGTTGCTATGGGTTACGGGATCAAGGCCGGCTGCCTTCTCCAGCTGACAAACGGCCCCCAGCAGAGCTTGGGCACATGGAGGGCGCCTGGAACACACAGACTCCCAGCGAAGGGAGGAGAGGAGGAGGAGGAGGAGGAGGGATGGAGCTGCTGAGCAAGCGCCTTGCACACTCCCGCCGCTCAGAGTGCACTTGCAGCTGCAGGAAAAAGTCCAGCATGTGGGGGTGGAAGGGCGGGGGGGCTAAAGAGTGGATCACGGCCCTGAGGTAAGAAACCCGCAAACTGCAACTCTAGATGTGCAAAGCTTGCCTGGAGGAGTAAAAGCTTAGGGTAGGGCGGGGCGGGGGCAGAGGAGGGAGGCTTGCTGATGACTAGGCATTCCTTGCAGTCCTCGTTTTGCTCCTGGTGTGAAGTCAGATGAATAGTGAGTGGTTTCCCCCCGAAAAGTTAAGAGGCAGGGGAGGGGGAAGGTAGACGTGAAACCTTCCAGCGTCTAACGAGGGGCAACGCTTGAAGCATCAGATCGGTCGTTGCTAAATCAGTCAACTGTCAAAAAAAAAAAACCCAAACCCCACCTGAAGGAGCCAACCAATAAGGAAGAAAAGTTCTAGAGTTTGGGAAAGCTCAAGTTGGGCCAAGGAGCATTGGTGGAAGTTTGCTTGTCGATGCGCGCATGTTTCTTAAGTCACAGCAGCACAGAGCAGGGAAAGGGTTACTCTGAAAAGCCTTTCTGGAAGTTGGAGACATGCAAAAACAGAGCCTCCCCACTTTACTGCTTCTTGCAGTTGTATTTTTGGTATTTTCTCTTTGATGTTGAACTGTAGTTAACCAATTTTTTAGAACGGATATACGGAGCAATGTCAAACAAATGATTTATTTTGTGAAGTTATTTCTGATCAGCGTGAATTATGCAAAAGGGGGGGGGGGACAGGCAGACTGTGTTCATATATAGATGCTACAGCAGTTTTAAGAATTTCCAAATAAAAAGTATAGAGAAAACTATTGCATATTCCAAAGAGGTCTCGGAAATGCTGGTGAACTGAGGAAGATGCTTATTTCATTGCCATTATATAATTCAGTGAAATGTGATCTGTTCAAACGGAGCAAACAAGCAGTTTAATTAAATCTTTTAAAAGCAGTGGTATTTCCTGTTAATCTAGGTTTAGGCCTTGCTAAAAAGATCCACAACGTTATATTGGAATACACTACAATATACTCTCTTAAGCAAAAAGAGATGCATTATGGCTAAAACAAGTATTCTTTTATAGGTGAAAATACTTGTCTATTATGAAGGAAGACACTATTATTCATTTCTGGTAGTATTACTATAGCGTTCAAACACACAATTATCATTTACTTTCTCTGTTAAGTGATAATTGTGTGTGCAATTGTGTTTTATACACAAGTGTGCATGATGCTGCTGGGGGGAAAACCCCAAGTATTATTTTAAAATAAGAACTTTTAAATGTTTCTTTCAAAGGGTATGTTGCGCCAAGCATGTTTTCAGTATGCATGAAGGAAGAAGTATCTTATTTTCTTAGGTATAGAAGATAAAGTTTTAAGATACAATTTTCTTTTTTGCTTTATCAAAGGATATAGAACAGAAATCATTTTGGACAGTTGATTACCTGTACAAAATAATGGAAACAAACTTGGGAAATTACTTACCTGTTTTCTCAGCTAGAGTTTATATTTGTCATAAAAGACAAAATGAGAACTATTGTTACAAACAGAGAAATAGGGAAAAAACTAAGGAGTAAATAAATGTAAAAATGACTCCAGAAGTGGGAAACTTAAGAATTCTTGGTACCTTTTTAGAAATCAATGTACTGGAATAAAAACTAGGACCACAATTATTATTATTTTTAAATGAATCAAATCAACATCTGCTATTTAAGTAAAAGGAAAAGCTTACATACAAAATGATTTATTTTGAGATGTGACAATACAAACACTTTGGATGTATTAAACAGTAAACATCAAATATTCAATATTTTAGGTATTTCACTAGTATTTGATATAGAAAAAATGTTGGAAAAGAGAAAGTGACAGCTGTCTAGACTGAACAAGAAGTACATACTACTATGTAACAATACAAAACAAACTTTAAGCTAACAGTAATACACATGAACTGCTTTAAGAAACTCTGAAAAAGTTTACCCCAAACCTTACATTTGCTTCACTTCAGGCTCCTCAGGCTGAAATAACTAAATCACGGACTCATGAATAAATAAGTGGCACTGCACTGCAGGGAGAGAGAGGGCTTTAGGCTCAGTGTACTGAGTATAAGCAGACTCTAACATGTAAAGTGCACAGTTGCTTCAAATTAACAGTAATGAGCACAGATACATAATTTTAAAGTAAACAAAAATATTTCAGTACATATTTCACCCTCTCTGATTTAGGCAGTATTCCTGTTGGATGTCTTTCGTTCACTTTATGGCAACAATTACAGCAGCTTTAATTACATTTTCCAACAGTTGACATCAGTGATTGAGACTAGATATTATTGTGCAGTGTGACAACATGAACTCCAAGACACTCTGATGTTTTATCTTGTGTAAAAGCTGACGAAAACAACAAAACAGTGGTTCAAAGAAGTTGCCTCTTCTCCCCAACTCGTCCTGAAAACACATTTACTTGATTTGAATGGGGCTTATTTCCAAGTAAATGCATTCTGGATGGAGTGCCGGAGAAGTCAAAGCATACACAAATGTATCTATGGAGGTAACCAGCTAGTTACTTTAAATATACTTCAAATAAGCAGTAAACTTCCATCCGGTCCCACAGAAGTTTATTTCTGTTGCTGGCTAAAATGATCCCTTCTTTCATAATTCTGATTGCTATATTTCTATATGAAATGTTACTTTTAAAAATTAGTTTTAAAAAGTATCTACAAACACATGCTGTTGGCGGGCCTTGACACACCCACACCAGATACTATTGCCTGTGGCCTGAGTTCAGCACAGAGTTAGGCGTGCCCTACACCTATTGGATTCAGTCGGTTTAAGCATGCCTAACTCTGCACTGGATTGTGACCTGCTGCAATGGCTATAGAACCTCACCCAAGGTTTCCTTTTAGGTGAAAAGTTACTCTTTCAGTGTGCTTGCTAGAAAAGCCTTTTGGTCACCTATTCTTCTGTATTCGTTATGACTTGATAATCATTTGGTTTCTATAATACACTAGAATAGTGTCACTATCATCATACTAGAACGACAGCTGTATTGTAAATTAAAATGCCAGATGATAGCACATTTTGTAAATTTCCAGATGTCAGATATTCCAATATATTGGTAAGCATTCTCTTTGCTCCTTACAGTAAGCTCTGTAGAATCATGACAAGAAATCTCATTTATTCAGGTGTCTAGCTACAGGCAGTATTTGTATTACTCAATAGTATAAGGGCTATAAATGTGTACATATTACAATGAATGAGTGAACAAACTGTTCTGAAAATGGAAAAGAGACGTGTTTTGGCAACTGGCAGGTGATACGTCTGTGTAACATGTAACGTTCAACCATGATAGAAACTATCTCTGTCATTTCAGCGGTGGCAATATACAAATGATATTTCAGGGTTCTTCAGGAACTGTGCTTCCTTTACGTCCGTGTGAACTGCTATCATCACTGCTGTGTCCAAGCCCTGAGGATGAACTGCAGAGAAGGGGGCGGGGGGAAAGAGAGAAAGAGAGGAAATTGGTTTTCACAACACACTCAAAGCCTGAGTAACAGAGGAGAACTTTAATTATCCCCAGTCACAAAAGAGAGACAGGAAATTTGGACTTTTAATTAGCCATTTGGAGTGCAGTTGGATATTTTTTTAGCGAGATAATTTAAACGCGAATAATTCAAGTCTGACTAAATGAAATTCACATAATCAGAATGCAGATAATTGAATTTCTACTGCATTCATTAATTCAGTGTGGAGGTGTATGTGAAGACTTCTATGATGAGCTGTCACAGCTCAATAAAATCTCAGTCAATTAATTTTTTCATTATCTTAGTATTGCATCAACAACAACAAAAAAGTGAAGTGTGTTTATTATCTTGTGTGCGTGTTTAGCAGAAAGTAAGGAAGTAACCTCTCAGAATCTGAATCTGCATAATTTTCTTCATTTTTCCTCTCTTCATGTTCCACAGGAAACCGTCGTTTCAAATTGGCAAACTCGTGGATCGCATCAGCAACAGAATATTTAGTACGTCCGGATACACATTCCTCAATATCGTCTGGACATAGCTGGGTTTGTATGAAGAGGTGAAGTCTACTGTCTGAAAGCAATACTGGACACTGGAGGATCCTTTTAAAAAAAAAAAAGCAAGCAGAAATTTGAACTGCTTTCCAAGATCATATTTGCAGTATTATCTCACTTCTAAATATTATCTTTAAGTTACACCTAATGCAGTTTTGAATGCAGTATAAATACTACATGATTGAGCATGTGCTATTTATTAAATTATTTTGAATTTTAGGTGAGTAAAAACATGAAGCTAATAGTTAAGAACATCTGTTATAAGAATAATTCCAAGGGCACTCCCCCCCTCCCAATTTAACCATCTGTTCTACCATGTGGATCAATTACTTTTTTTGACTGGGTTGAGGGAGCTGGTGGTGGGGATAACATCCTGTTATGGAAACTGGTTCACAATCAATAACCTTGTATACATTTTATTTTTAAAAAAACACATCAAAGTAAAAGGTACTATACAAAGTTTGCTATGCAAGTTCAAATGCCTGTGTAAAACAGAAATTATTTATCTGAACAAATACAAATGTTGGTATTTTGTGTGTGTGTATACACTACATGCCATGTACAATTATTATGTGACTTTGTTTTACCAAGGTTTGAAAAATAATTTTAGAAAATTGAGAGGAGGGAACCTCTCGTTTCATTTTTTAAAGTGCAGCATGTAATTTTAAAATGAAAAGTGTTCCATTCAGCATAAACATTTTAATACCATTAAATAAGCAGGTAGAATAAACTCTATTCAAAGTTAACAAATTTATCTTTTGTAGCTTTAAAAATCCAGAACTATCCTGTTTATACAACACCATCCATTCTGTAGTTATAAAATATATCCTTTCTAAATAGAGTTGCCATGCCCCGCCGCTCCGGAATTTCGGGTTTCAGCCGGATTTTAAGCATCTCAGACAGATTACTTAGCCCACCCAGATTTGCCTGGATTTCACCTTCCTTCCCTTTCTTTTTTTCTTTCTTTCTTTCAAGCTAAGCTCTAGCCCTTGTAGAAGCAGAGTTATGGAGCAAAACGTGCAGTCACTATTCTGCTCAAAATTATTTTCAAGCCAATTTACATAATATGCAAATTAGGCACCCAGATTTGGAAAGGCAGAATAATGCAACCCTATTTCTAATGCTATTCTAGAACCAGAATGAATTAGACACATTTATACAGGTAAATTGCTCCAGAGAGCCCAGCTACATCAGGCCCTAAACTAATACTTTAATATACCAACAAGCAAAACAGCTTAGGCATTGCTGTTTGAATTCATATTCATTGACTTAGTTCATGGTATCTAACCATCAATACTTCTTTAATCAAAATTCTAAAATCTACTTTTCCAGAGTAAAGAATTTCAGGACACAATTTATATTTGGCATGAAGTTATTGATACTTTCCTACAAGCGATGCCATCAATGTAATAGGAACAACTAAAGCTGCCACCACTCCAAAAATGGAGGTTAATATCAAAACAGTCTGGTCCTCTGTCTCAAAGAAACCACATTTAGACTAAACCTATTAAAAATGGGCAGTGTTTTTAAGTGTTACTTAAACTCTGTTAGAATCACATATTGTATATAGTATGAAGTGTCATTCGTTCCTCACAGCCTATCAGAACAATAAAGAGAGACAACACTGAAAATTTCTCCTACAATATTTGCAGCGAGGATGGTGAGGAGTGTATGATCTGAAGAGAAATGTCAAATTCTATACACCACGGGCAGAACTTAAACTAAGTAACTGAAATTAATGGGACTAACATTAATCATGACTAACATGCCTCATTTAATTCAATGGTGCTTAGTCATAACTAGCTTAGTCTGGATTCAGACCAGAATAATTTAGAAAGGTTAAGGAAGCCTGCATATGTATATTCTTATTCCTGGAAGTGTGGGAGAGGAGATGGGGCAAGAAAATAAGGAGCCGTGGGACAGAAACAGGGAGCTGTGCAAGACCCTGAAACCCAGCCCTCTAAAAGTCCTGCTTTGCCTACCCCACATACTGCCCCCTAATGTTTCCAGGCCTTTCACTACAACCAAGAAGAATAGTAACTTGCTTTCTCTTTTTACATGAAAATTACAATTGTGGGACAAATTATAGTTTTCAAGGAGAATGCAAACATGTGCATAGAATGTACACAACTATGCTTCTAATACATTATCCAGCCACATGCATGGAGAGCTGTCCTCAGGAATGAAATGCATAAAGAATCTCAGCATCCACAGGAGCTCTGGAGGTTGATGATTTGACTGGTTGACTTCGCCACTAAGGGCACACCTTGCAGGTAGCAACATTCACAAAACAATTGACTTTATCCTCTCTTAATTATGAGACTACCCTTTATACTCCCCCCCTCCCCCCCCACAACTACTATTACTGATTTTTATTTTTATTTTTGGCAGAATATAGGTGCTTTTCTTATCATCACATTTAAATCCATGTAAGTTATCTGATATTATTCAATAACCAAACGTAAGCATTTTAAATGGGAAAATGTCAATGGTCTTGCTAGGCTGCAATCCTATGAACACTTTCCTGGGACTACAAGCCATAAACATGCATAGGATTGTGCTGCATTTCTCCCATCAAAAGCAGTGGACTGTAACTAGATTGTGCCCTAATCCTGAACTCAGAAACATACTCAATTTGTTGCCAGAAGCAATGGTTTCCATGAATAAGCTTCAGTTTGAGAAATCATGACCCACACTGACTCCTGGTACACAGGATATCCTAAACAACAAATAAGGTAAGCAATCTAGCAAAAAGAATTCTGCAGAAAAAAATTAGATTAAGAACATGAATATACCCATCCTCCTTTAAAAAAAATGCATACATTTCACTAATTTTTCTTTTCTAATTTTGAGATCAACAAGACCATTAACATTTTACAGTGCTGGCATGGATATTTTTAACAGAGTCTTGTAAGAAAAGCCTTACTATTGAAAGCAGCATGCATACTGTACAGTTCTTTGCAGAGATTTTTTTTTTTTTTACTGTAGTGCCTTTAGTAGTTTGATTTTCAGCTAAAACCTAAGCAACTGTTCATGAGATTACACTATAGTTACTGCTATGTTGCTGTTTGAAATGTATTTTATTTTCCTTTATAAAATAATGGGTAATCTTTAAAATTGATTTTTGATGGTTTGAGGCATTGCACCGCAAAAGTAATGAGCACTAATGTCAATGATATTAGACAGAAATTCATTTTAGCTTTATTTCATGTCCAGTGCAATTCTGCTAAACCTTGAACTGCTGAAGCACTGTTATTAACTTGCTGGTAACCTAACACATGGGAACAGCAAACAAAAGTGATAAGAGTACAGGTTGATCAGTACCTCAAGGCTAATGTCCTTTACATACACACACACACACACACCCTGCAGCTATAATTTAATTTCCAGTTTTATTTTACATTGGACTCATTATTTTACAGTTATTCTCTTTTCTGCTTAATAGTGCCATCTGGAGGTTAAAAGACTGAAAAGACCAGAAAGAACAAATTAGAAAGATGCTCAAGAGTAACAAGAAACATAAACATGTGCCAGCCAACCTGTCAGTTGAAATATAGATGCCAGCCTTATGCAGAGTCAGATCATTAGTCCTTCTGGGTCAGTACTGTCAAATACAACTGACAGCAAGGCTCTTTCCCAGCCCTACCTGGAGATGCCAGGGATTGAACCTGGGACCTCTTGCGTGCAAAGTATGTGCTCTACCACTGAGCTATAGTTCTATCCTCTTTTCACTTACATGTGCCCTTAACCTTTTCAAATTCCTTTGCTAGGAACCTGACATCTGCCTTTTGTGCCAACAGATCCTATAACTTAGCAGAACAATTTTTTTCTGTTCTACCTTGTCCTTTGACATATTTCACATGGATTCTGATTTTGTTTCCAGTTGTCAAAAAGTTTCATAAGGTGATGATGAGCCACCAGGGGAACATTATAGGCAGCCTTCAAAATATGCAGCTGGTGTTATGCAGAGTTAGTCATGCTACTGACTCAAATGGGTTTAGCCATGACTAACTCTGCATTGGTTCAGGCTGTTACTAGTTTTTATCGCTAATCAAAACTTAGTTGTGATTACATGCCTTGAAGGAGCCCTCTCTTTATGCCCTTCCATAATCTATATTGATGCTGATGACAGATAGAATGTTCAGAAACATTCTAACTGCTGAGAGAGAATGGCACTCTCTTGCACAGAATGGCTGCAAACAAGAGTTTGCAAGAAAAGTGAAAAATAACTTTGGTTAAGAGGGGGGAACCCTCACACAACTCCTAGAGACAGAAAAGCAAATAGAATGGACAAGTCCGGGGAGTTCAGTGGGAGATGGTCCCAGAAGGAAGGGAAACTAAAAGGAACAAAGCCCAGAGGCAGTGTGGCTTTCAGCAACCCAAGTAGAGTAGGTGGAGACAGCCATCCGTTTTGCTCAAAGGACAGAGAAGACCAGTAGCTGATGAAAGAATAGTTTAAAAGAATCGATCCTTTACAACAGGGCTGACCAATTCGGGCCATTCTGCAGATGTAGGACTACAACTACCATCATCCCTAACTTGCGGCCAATGCAAGACTGGGAGGGACTCTTGACAGAGGCATGGCAGCTGCAGAAAGCAGGACAGAGTAATGGTCAGTAGTTTAAAAAGCAGAGAAGCTATTCTCGCGAGCAGCAGGAACAGGGCTAAGGGAGCCCCGGCCAGTTCCAGCTGCTTGTGTGCAGCAACGGGAGTCATGCAGCTCCTGGCGGTGAGCCCACAGCTTTAACTCTTGCGCCCAAAAAGCGGGTTAAATGGTCACATGTCACCGCAGCTCTGCGCTGCAACAACATACGAGTAGCCGCCCGACTGGGAGATGACAAGAAGCCTCCCAGCATCGGGAGGCTCCCCAAAAGGCACCACAAACTCACACGGTGCCTTATGGGACTCCTGGGGACCAGGAGGCCGCCGAACCCCAATGCCCCAACTGGCTCCATGACAGAGCCAGGAAGCTGCCTGGGTGGCCGATCCAGCTGCCCAGGGAGGGTCAAGCCCGCTCTCCCCACAAACCCCCTTTTGGCTCTACACACGGATCGTGTGCAGAGCCTTAGAGCATTGTGGGAATAACTGGTGGTGGAGGCAGGGCACGAAAGAAAGAAGCCAGTGGAGCGGCGAGCGGAGGCAGCACAGGACTGCTGGGCCCATCCTCCAAGGGTGTCCCCGGGGTGGGGAGGGGAGACTAGCTTGACCTGCCACAGCAGCACTGAGTGGAAAGCCACCACTACTGAGATTCTTTGTACTCTCAAGTGTATAGGACTCTCGTGGGGCCTGGCCTTGGAAAGCTTTAGACAGGACAGGAGATCGGTGGACTACGTGTCACAACATGGTCTGACCGATGGAAGGAAAGCACAGCCTAGACTGAGTTGCCCCAAGCAGGCTACCTTTGGGGCACAAGATACAATCCTGGCAGGCAGCAGCAACACTGACGCCAGCCTTTGCTTCACCTGACTTCCTTCTGTGGCAGAGGCGGAAGTACAGAGAACCACAACGGCTGTATCACCATTAAGGAAGGAGGGGAGGGGACGAATGGTTCAGGTAGGGTTTATAGAGGACATGTGACTATTTGGGGGACCAAATGCCCCCCCCCCATTTGTTGTGGTGTCCAAAGTTCTGGGGAGCAGCTGGAACGTTTTGTTCACTCGGAACCCTTTGCTCTCTTAAGCAGCAACGCTTCCTTGGTCTCCTTCCCCTGCCGGCAGCCTACCGACCATCCATCCAATGGGGAAGCCAGAGGGGAGGTTCTGCTTCAGTAGCAGGTTGCAGAGCCACGTGATGCAGGCACACAGATAGGGGGGCCCGACAAGTGCAGCTTGCTTCCTTGCATCCACCCAGAGACGCAAGTTTTGAGCGGTATAAAAAGAAGTTAAATAAATTGTGTTGTCAGTGATGGTGGCAGTGAGAAGTTAGCAGTCAGCTAACCAACTTTACTCAGCAGTCACGCCCTGCTAACTCATTAAAAAGGCACCTTTTAAAGTGGCGAATCTCTTCTATTTATCACGGAGAGGGCAACTGACCCTATCCAACCCTAGCACACCATTCCTTCAGTGGCTGATGCTAGGGGTGTGCACGGAACACACCATGGTGCACAATGCAATGTCACTATTTCTGACCCCGCTGGGCTACTGCGCATGTGAAAGCCCTGGGGCTATTATGGAGGCAGGCAGTTGCGCAATGACTTGAAACAGAGCATGGGCACTACTGCAGCACTATTCCATTGTTTCCAATAGAAGTAGTGGAACGCAAGTGCCTAAGTGCTGTTTCAAGTAGCTGCATAACTGCTTGCATCCATAATATCACCAGGAGGCTTTACAGATGGGGCTGTTACCCCGAATCTCCTCCGGAAGAGACACCAGCCAGACATACCCCGAGAAGTCCATTCAAGATCCTTGGAAGCAGTCCACACACAAATCGGGCTTTGTCTTCCGAATTCTAGCTTCTCTCTATGTATTTCCGGGGTTTTTTTTAGTGCTGGTTTTAAGGAGTTTTTCTGAAAAATTCGGGTGCAAACAGGGAGAGGCACTGACATAGAATCATTAACATGATAAGAGGGATACACTCTTTTAGGGATGCAGACATAGGCTTTAGAAATCCCTCCCCCACTGGCTAGAAGGAAAACAGGGAGGCATGCAATGTGAACCTGCACCAAAAGGAAACCCAAGCGCAGAGGGGAGGGGCTGCTTCCTTTAATGCTGTGAGTGTACTCTGCAGCGTGAAGCCATATGTGAATAACTCCCAGGGCTGCCTTTTGTGTGTACAGCAGCTCCAGCAGGTTGGAAACACAGAGGTTGCATAATGTGCCATTGACGGCCACTGTCAATACGCAAAGATTTAGATTTTTTTTTTTTTTTAAGGAAAAAGGTGAGAAAACCTCTCTTTTAAAACAAAAAAAATAAGAACAAGGGACCCTCAGCTCCAATGAATTTAAGATCACAAAGCAAGAAACACACAGGTGTGAAAGCAGAGGGAAAGGAAAAACCAAGAGACTAATAAAAGTAAACTGAACATGAGAGAAAAAATTCCACCTAAGAATACAACAGGATAGTTAAAAGACATTAAGAGGTAAATGATCCACATTAAGCAACTTTTCAGCATGCACTCTTAATTTACAAATTAGAGTTAATCCTCAAGAGCTTGATTTATGCTGCTATTCAACACTTTTAACAAGCAGTTTCAGTTATTGAACAGGGATATAATCTACTCAAGTATTTACAGTGCATTTCTTCTTTAAAAGGGAGGGAGTGTAAAGGTGTTAGGGCTCAGCTCTGCCTAGCTGCTATACTTTCCAGTACAGAAGCCTGTTCCAGTGGTGAGGGAGAAGACAAATCTGTACATGCTCAGAGGCACTTGACAGCTTCACATACAGTATCTGTGGGTCAGGACCTTGGCTAGCATTAAACTTGGGAGTATTTGCATGCAGGAGGCTTTTCATGATCCTAATCTTTGCCGGTACGCGAGACCATAAAAACGTGTCAATTCATCACAAGGTGTTCATAAGGCAGTCTCCAAGAGGTTTACTTTAAACCATTCAGAGAGGCTCAGCATGCGAGATGCAGAATGTGCTTCTCCTCCCACAGCTAAAGCAAGTATTTTTTAATAAAGGCAAAACATGTGGCTTGTCTTGCTTGGACAGAGGCCAAAATCTGGTTCTTTTCAAGATGATTTTATTAGGGATATTACACACTGTTCTGTTGGAGGAGAACATATGGCTGAGCCGCGCAACTTAATCCTAACTAAAGATTTCCTGTATCTTCTGTAACCCAATACAGTGACAGATGCACGCCTGCATGTGTGCAGAAGGTTAACACTCTGATTTTGTTTTCAACAAATTTACTCAGCCCATTTACATCATATCATGACAGAAGAAAGTGGGGGGAGGGAATCAAACCTACAGAAATAAGCAAGCACAGCCAGTCTTCTAGTGCCCTCTATTGAATGGCACAGGAATTCTCGGGAAATACAGGCTACTCTAACAGCGACTCCATTCCCCCTTATGTATGTATGTAAGTACATGTACACACACACACAGTTAAGTATATGCGTGCAAGTGTGAGTATATATAGGAAGCCCTTTCTATGAAATGATGTATGGCAATATAAAAAGCAGCACAAAGAAACTTCAAGTACATGCCAGGAAGACCTTCAAGCGATGTAGAATGTAATGGAAAAGAAATAGGCCCTGTTTAGGGTAGAATCTGTGTGAGTAGAATTTTGTTTGGAAAGCCCATCTTTCTGCCAGAAATGGCACCAAAGGTGATCAGTAAGAAGAAATACCAGTAAGAGTCTGCAAGATTTGCAGGAAGAGGGCAAGGAGATTCATTCCTTTGCTCCTATCCTCCCCACTGAGTTGTATTCAGACACAGTAAGATTGTTCACAATCTTGGAAGCAGGGCTCGGGAGGGCTGTGGGGGAAGGCAGGCCAGCTCCTGCCTCCCCGCCCAGACGAGTGGTGGCCATCACAGCTGCACGCCCACATGAGCACTGCTGTGGCTGAGTCTCGAGCTGGGATCAGGAGGAGGAAGTCCTCCTGTATCCTAGTGTGCCCCGCATGAGCAGCAGAGTGGCTGCTCTCAGTAGGTGTGGCCACTCTTTCCTCCCAGCTCGCTGCCCAAAATGTGGGTGGGCCAGGGGGGCAGGCCCAGTTACCTAGCAGCAATTACACAGATGATCTCAGTAAAATGCCAGGTAGAAAAGGTGAGCTACCCACAACTGGAGCAGCCAGGCAGCTCATGTTGTGAGGATGCCTTCAGTGACTAACATCCTAACCGACACTGTACATGTGCAGCCAAAAGATGCACATGTGCGGTGGATGTGCTTCTGCAGTGCAGTTGTTTGTGGGGGACAGCAAATTCATTTATCTTGATCTTCCCTTCCCCCAGAAGCACTATGTGCAGCACACAAATATGTCCCTGAGGATTGTGCAGCCCTCAGATATATGTCTGCACGTTGCGCAGAGCACTTCCAGGGGAAGAGGAGAGATGAATATCCCCCCACCCACCCGCACAAACATCTGCATTTCAGCAGCAGGATCATGTCCATTTTATACACACTTATTTGCGCTGCATATGTGCAGTGCTAGTTAAGATGTTGGCCAGTGAATTAATGCCACATTGGCTTCTTAAGCACAACCCAGACTCCAGACCCCGCTCCTTTGCATCCCTTGGCCTAAGAAAAACCCTATAGCAGGGCTGTGTTTAGAGCCCACCAGGGTATTGTATATATATAGATGGCCTTCATTATCCATGGGGGTTCCATTCTGACCTACAACAATGGATAATGAAACCACGGATAATGAGACTTTGAGTCAATGGGGGTTAGGTTCCTGAAGGTTAAAAAGAGGCTAAAAAAGTGGGAAGGGGTAGAAATAAGTGAAATAAAGTACTGTACCATGCTCTCCAGCGGTCCAGTAATACCCCCAACCCCTGATTCCTCCATTTTTCCATGAAAGATTGCAGGAATTTTTTTCCCTAAAGAGCCACAAAATGGTTCCATCCTGCAAAATGGTGGTTGGAAATGACATCGGAAGTCGTTTCTGGCCACCCAGGAACTACGGATAGATGAATTTTGCCTATTTTTAAAACTGCAGACAAGATTGGGTCTGCACTGCCTGACTGCGGATACATGAAACTGGGTGGCAGGGCTGCAGATAACGAGTAGCCAGCACCTGTGTCAAAGTTTAGCAAACACAGGAATGTACTCTCCTCTCTCCCACAGGCACATGGACTCAGCACTTAAATATACATATGAAGCCAGAGCCACAGATACCATCTCATAAGTGGAGTGACAGGCAGAGACATCACCTGCTCCTTTACAGTTTTCCTTTTACCAGCAGCTGGCTGAAAGTGATGGGAGTGGAGAGAGCAGTGCATGGATCAACAGGAGGATCCATTGCTCACCATGGAAGTTTGGGCACTGGGGAGGTGTACCTCCTAATTTAGGTGCACCTCCTAACCTCCCGTTTTGCTGATCCAGGGAAGAATAGGCATTTTTGCACTTGCCTTGCATTAAGGTCCTAGGTTCAATCCCCGACATCTCCAGGAAGGGCTGCCTGAAACCAGTGCCCGTAAGTGCAGAAAACACAGGAGAACCTGGTTACTCACGGGGTTTCCGTTCCTCGCCTACTACCACAAGTAATGAGGCATTACGGCTATGGGGTAAGCGGGGGTTAGGTTCCCAAGTGGAGGGGAAACAACAAAAAATGGATTTAAAAAAACCTTTAATGTGGCGTGCTCCGCAGGGTCTGCATGTGTCAAGGAATCCCCCCGTGTGCCCAGGAGAAAATGTCCCTCCAAAGTATGAAAAGCCGCGGCAAAAGTGTTTTTTAAAAAAGAAATGAGTCACAAAATGGCTCCTGCAGACAAAATAGCAGGCAGAAGTGACCTCCGGGGTCACTTCCGGCCCTCTAGGAACTGCAGATACATGGGTTTTAACCATTTCTAATCAGCAGATACTGAAAACGGGTGTCTCTTAGACACCCTGCAGATACATGGAACAGCAAATAGCAGTTCAGTTCTCCTAAGCTAGACAGACCAATGGTCTAACTCGGTATAAGGCAGCTTCATGTAACTCTGAGCATGACCATTTGAGCGATTACTTGCTAAGAAAATAACAGATTTCTGAAAGCCTTCTGATCTTCTGGTCATAAGCCAAATGAATGACTAACCTCAACTGAGAACTTTCACTATTTGCAGTTTCCACATTAGGTTTGGTGCTAAGACAGAATTCTTAGGGATTCCATTCCCACTAGCTGCCAGGTCCCATGCAAGTGTGCAAGGCTCCTACTGAACTTGCAGCCTGGGGAAAATCATGTGACAGTGCAGTTCATATGAACCTGTCCACTAGGGAGCTGTAAATGATTGGCTTGAATCATGGCAACTACATGCATCACCCCATGTGGAGGCACCTGTTCATATCACGGCGTTCATAATCACAGCAATTAGCTTTCAGTCATGACCATACATGTTCCCGAGCTGCTCGTCAAAATTTAAAGGTATACACATTATGTGGAAAAATAAATCTGTACACTTGTTTCATACACATACACGCTCTTCATTGACAAGTTCTAACTTTCCGCTATTCATTTTCATCTACAGCTTTTTAACTTATTGCTGCCAATAGCTGATTATTGTGTTTTTACTTTTATTGTTAAATTTATTTTATTGAGAGTTTAAGCCATCATGAACGCTTTTGGAATTTGAAAATGTGGGATATGAATTTTCTAACTAAATACATCAATAAATGCACACACTGGTGTTATTTCTACCTTTACTCGAGCTGTCATTCCACAAGTTTTTCCACCTAACCGTTCTCCTTTTATTCCACAAATAAAAGGATTGACGGGGGAGTGGGGGAAGACTTTTTAGTTTAGAGAAAATGTGACTCAGGGATGATAAAAGGTTTATAAACTTATACATGATGTAGAGGAGGTGAATAAAGAAAAGGGTTTCTCCCTCTCTCACAACACCAGAACCAGGGGTCATCCCATGAAACTGACTGCCAGGAAATTTAGAACTGACAGAAGGAAGTACTTTTTCTGTCACAGGATGTGACGATGGCTACCAGTTTGGATGACTTTAGAATTAGACATATTCATGGAGGACAGATCTAGTAGTCAAGACTAGGCTACTAGTCTTCATGGCTACAGGCTACCTACAGGTTCAGAGGTAGATGCCTCTGAATACCAGCTGTAGGAAAGCAGCAGCAGGAGTGGGGCCTTCCCTCCATCTTGTGTTTGTGGGCTTCCCAGAGACATCTGATGGGACACTGTAAGAAACAGGATTCTGGCAAGGCTCTCCTTGTGTTCTAATGGAAATGCACTCCTTTTCCCAATCAGTTCCCCATCACTAGAATGCCCTAAATCTGTGAGCTAAGTTCAATAGCTACATGGAGCATTTCTTTCCTTTCTGAGTTGCACCTTGACAAGCACAGGGAATCCTTGATTCTGTTTCATTCAGTAAAGACATGCACCTTCCTCTCACATTGTATTGTCCACCCTATCAGCAAAGGAACACAAATATACGACTCTCAGACCTATGAATAGAGTGCACAGTCAGGGATTTCCTTCCCTTTCTAGTTCATTCCAAAGCAATGGGGAATCCCCATCTCCATACCAGCATCTGCATGGTAATGTTTATGTGGCCATGGGATGGATACACATGGCTGTTATAAACACAGTAACAGGAACTATAATCCTAGTGGTTTCTCCCAGATGTTATAAATCCTGCTCATGAATACAAGTCTTCTGTGCCAGTAAAAATTGGCAACTACAAGTAATGTAAGTACATCAGTGTTCCGCTCATCGGTTCTTTCAGGTAATCAGGCTACAATGACCATAATTACAGGAACTTGTAAAGGATGGGCTAGAAGTTAAACATTTTAAAGATATGAAATGTGATTTATTATACTGTAGATATCCCAGCATGAATTTTTAAAATGTTGAAGTTGTAAATGAAGGCGTTTAAATTCCCTCCTAGTGAAAACCCTAATATAACTCAAACCAAGGGTTTTAAAGAGCAAAAATGGGTGCAATCAGCACTAGTCCCAAGGCCATACTAACAGCAGTCTAAAACAAAACAGTATTCCTCCAGAACTAATTTCCCAATGAGAAGGTGTTAGACCAGAGACCTGAGCACTCGTTTGAAAGGCTGAATTGCTCTCAAGGACAGACGGGATTCTGCTGGCCTTGTTAACAAGGGTAGGTGAAAAGATCTACAAATGGGGTAATAAATTATGTTCTCCTGGGAGATCATCAGTTCAAAAGCGAGTTATGTTTGTAGTAGTAGCATGCCTGACAGACACAGATCCACCAAGCACAGTGTTTACCAGTGACATAATGAAATCTGATAGATATGCTTCTAATTTGCAGGTGGATTAAACATGAAAATAGTTCTGGAAATCCTGTTTCTGTGAGGCTCAAATGAGCCAACCCTAACACAGTACACTGCTTTGGACTAAATCTCCTACATTTAAGGAATACTTAGTGAAGACATTCCTCATACTGCCAAAGGTGGGGATGGTAATTTACAGCCTTTTAAAAAGTTTGTTTAGCTTATATAAATATAACATTTATATTTATTGTTAGCTTAACAATATAACATTTCAGAAAAAATGAGCAAACTATTTAGCACAGAGTGGTGTTTCAAAAAGAAACAAAAATTATAAATCCCAGAGCAAAGGAAACAGAGACAACTGAAAGAGTTTGTGAAGAATTTGGGCGCAGCTATGAACTTATGAAGCCATTCCTTGAGAGCAAGAGGGTGTGAAAACACATAATTATGGCCACAAGGTGGCTGTCGTGTACAAGAGATGAGGCATGCTAGAGGGATGGGAAATTAATGGCCTCATTAGAAAAACAAAATTTTTTTAGACATGTACTCACTTTTGGAGAAATTCCTGCAAACCTTGCCGACGATGGTCCACATGGTGGGGATTATTTATGCTAAAAAATGGAGTTTTGGATGGAAGTTCTGGCAATTGTCTTTGAAAGAAACAGAATAAATAATGATCCAAGCTGAATTATTTACACACACACACACACACACACACACACACACACATATATATATATATATATATATAACACACACACACAGAGACAACTCATACAGTGGGTATTGGAAAGAATCACCCCCTTTGATAGACCTTAAATTCTGGTTCCCTTACATCTTGAAATGAAAACACAAAGAAAATTCCCTTCACCAGCTGTACTTATCCAATGCAACCTATAACATCCAACTGAAAAACATCACAATTACAGTCCAGAAAAAGTGTCAGAAACAAAAAACAAGAATTACTGAGATTGAAAAAGGATCACCCCCCCAATGTCAATATTCTGCTGAACCACCTTTTGCTTTAATAACAGCCTTGAGTCTGTTGGGATACTTCTCTATCAACCCTGCACATCTAGACGGAGCAATATTTGCCCACTCCTCCATACAGAACTGTTCAAGTTCAGTCACATTGGATGGTAGGTGTTGGTGGACTGCTATCTTCAAATCTCTCCACAGATTTTCTATGGGATTTAGGTCTGGGCTCTGACTGGGCCACATGAGGACATTCACTTTTTTCTCCTTCAGCCACTGTGTGGTCAATTTGCTGTGTGCTTCGGATCGTTGTCATGTTGAAAGGTGAATCTTCTGCCCATTCTCAACTGTCTGGCAGAGGGTAGCAGGTTTTCTTCCAGAATCTGACGGTATTTTGCCCCATCCATTTTTCCTTCTACCCTAACGAGAGCCCCAGTCCCTGAGGCAGAGAAACACCCCCACAACAGGATGCTGCCACCTCCATGCTTCACTGTAGGTATGGTGTGTTGTGGATGGTGAGTTGCGTTGGATTTACGCCAGGTGTACTGTTTGGTGTTGAGGCCAAATAGTTCAATCTTGGTCTCATCTGACCATAAGACCTTTTTCCATTTGGCAGCAGAATCTTCAAGGTGCCTTCTGGCAAAGCTCAAACGAGCTTTAATGTGGACTTTCTTGAGAAGTGGTTTTCTCCTTGCGACCCTCCCGAACAAGCCACATCTGTGGAGCGCTCGTGAAATTGTTGTGACATGCACAGAACAACCACTCTTTGCCATGAAGTCCTTTAACTCCTTCAGAGTGGCCATTGGCCTCTTGGTAACCTCTCTTACCAGTTTCCGCCTTGCTCTTCCATCTAGTTTGGAGGGCCGACCGGATCCAGGGAGGATAGCAGTCCACCAACACCTACCATCCAATGTGACCGAACTTGAACAGTTCTGTATGGAGGAGTGGGCAAATATTGTTCCGTCTAGATGTGCAAGGTTGATAGAGAAGTATCCCAACAGACTCAAGGCTGTTATTAAAGCAAAAGGTGGTTCAACAAAATATTGACATTGGGGGGGTGATCCTTTTTCAATCTCAGTAATTCTTGTTTTTTGTTTCTGACTCTTTTTCTGGACTGTAATTGTGATGTTTTTCAGTTGGATGTTATAGGTTGCATTGGATAAGTACAGCTGGTGAAGGGAATTTTCTTTGTGTTTTCATTTCAAGATGTAAGGGAACCAGAATTTAAGGTCTATCAAAGGGGGTGATTCTTTCCAATACCCACTGTACATCATAGATGGCAACTGCCAGAGAGGAGCGTTTGCTTGTTACAGCAAACACAATAAAGAGTTTGGGGCTACTTTAAAGATTAATAAATATATCCTCTATTAAGAAGGAGTGGAAGCAGAAGCAGGAATAATAATCATCATTTCTATAGTGCTTCACATATATTATCTTGAGATAATCCTGACAATAACTTGTTCAAAATAGGGAAGCCCTGATGCATAGCACAATGAGGCCCAGCCAGGTTTTGCACACACGCGTGTACTGCCGGGATCGGGCCCGATCCCAGGGTCACCATGGCGACAAACCCACCTATGGAGCCTCCCTAATGAGGTTAAGGAAGCAAGCGCTCCCTTAAGCTAATTTTTTGGATCATCTGTCAGCTGCAGCTAGGAGTCTCAGGGAGGGAGAATCCCCATAATGCACTGTGCATGGTGCATTACAGGAGCTCCGGGGTGTATGTGTGTGGAGGGATGCATCCCAGCACCCCAACCCTCAGAGCTACTGGCAGCAGCACCGCCAACCCTTGGAGATACCGATCAGCCCGCGGAGAGAGAACTTATCATGTGCGGGGAAGTAAGCTGTTCAGGGCTTCCTCCCTGCTAACCCTATTGCCCATAATGAGAGCTCAGCCTCTTACTCATTATGCTACCATAGCTCTACCCTATCTATCCCTTCTGCTAGCAAGATGAGCTGAATCTAAAACATCTCAGAGAAACATGTGATAAAGCTGAGGCAGGTGTTAAGATAGCACTTACAAGATCAAAGCAGATATCTGACATTTACATAGCCATTCAAGTCAGATACCACATCAACTCATGGTTAAGGAAGGTTAAGCATGAGGGATGTGCCTGAACCAGTTTGGCGGTCATTTTCCGGACTGCTGAACCAGTTCGGCGGCGGGGGGGGGTTACCCTTAAGGGACCAAGAGGGTGCTCTTACCCCCCACCCACCGTGTTCTCCCCACCAGTGCTATGCCCCAAATCGCTGTGTACCTTCTTGCTGCCCTGGTAAGCATCAGGCCGGGCGGCAAGAAGGTACACTGCCGCCCACACAGCAATTTGAGGCACAGCACCGGCAGGGGAAATGCAGCAGGGGTGGAGAGGTAAGAGCACCCTCCCTGGTCCCTTAAAGGTAACCCCAATGCCGCCGAACCATTGGTCGGGCAGTTCACGCACATCCCTATTTAGCATGAGATCTGAACTGACACTGGCAAACCAGAATCAGAAACAATGGACTTGACGTGATATGCAAAGCATGATTGGTGTTAATTATGGTTTGGCATGAAGTCTAAATTCCTGCTGTGCCTCCAGAGACCACTGCATCATAGGAACAGAAGTTGTGAGCAGGTGGAAAACAAAGAGCCCTTTCTCACAATCAGTAAGAAAGGGCTCCGATATGCAGGGGAGGAAGCCTTAAAAATGCTTACCTCCCTGGAAGGCGATCGAGGGATCCTTCCTGGGCAGGCAATCCAGATGATTGCCGGCTACTGCCGGCAGCGTGGAGGGTCGGGGGTTGGGATGCATCTTCCCAGCTCCCAGATCTCCTGTAATGCAACACCGCGAGAGTGCCATGCGGCTCCTGGCGGTTGACACACGCAGCAGATCGGGCTTAGGCAGCCAAGCCTGGTCTTTGCTGTGCATGTGAACAGCCTCACAATACGCAAAGCAGCAATGCTTCTAGACATAAAGAAAATTGCCTGGCTCCAGAGAGGAGAATGCATGGCAGAAGCAGACCTACAGATGGCAGGCCATCATCCCTTTATGATTGGGAAATATATACATATACACACACATTACACACAGACACTCTCTCACACACACATATATTGCTATGCACAATTCCAGGAGCTTGGTTTCTGCAACAGACATTCATCTCCACGTGCATGATTACTATCACTGGGTTGGAATTTATTTATCACTCTAATTCATTTCCTGTCTTTCTATGATGAAATTACAGCAGATATAAAAGGAAATTCTCTATGCACGTCTGGAAACTTCATCACCAGTCACCTGTTTGACAGGAGTAAACCTAGTGCTGGTCTTGTGCTGCTGAACAGATGATCAGCACTGGGTATACATTCCCTCAAACACATGACTGGTGGAGAAGTTTCCTTTCCCCACCAATGTCCTTTCCTCCTTGTGTATCAGGTATGAGCCTGCAAGCCATTCTGGCAGAGACCTGAACACGTTACTTAGCACAGCACTTACCAGAATGTTAAGCTCTTAATAAATAATAGATACTATTTATATATTATTTATAGCACAAGAGGCTTAGGAGAAGCAGAATGATGGTTGGGATCAGTCTCTGCTTCCCTCCTCGTGTCCCACTCCCCACATGCTGCAAGTCTCCTCTGTTGGCTGCTATCTTGGGGAGACAAGGATTATCCCGTGTTCCTGTGAGGCTAGATCCAAGGTAAATGACCTCTTCTCACCAGTTACTGCTATTGTAAGTTGTCACTGTGTTTCTCTTATATATTTTTCACCCTTATATAGAATGGCTGAAAAGTATATAGACTTTATCTCTTCCATTTCTTAGTCATTTGGCACCACTGCTAATATTTATCTCTCTCTCTAGGGGTGTGTCTGTGTGTGCGCGTACAGTATTTGCATACATACGGAAGCTAAGACTTCATGCATCCAATGGAGTGGACTGCAGTCCATGAATGCTCATGCTACAATTTATTTACAGGTGAAACTCGGAAAATTAGAATATCGTGCAAAAGTCCATTAATTTCAGTAATGCAAATTAAAAGGTGAAACTGATATATGAGACAGACGCATTACATGCAAAGCGAGATAAGTCAAGCCTTAATTTGTTTTAATTGTGATGATCATGGCGTACAGCTCATGAAAACCCCAAATCCACAATCTCAGAAAATTAGAATATTACATGGAACCAAGAAGACAAGGATTGAAGAATAGAACAATATCGGACCTCTGAAAAGTATACAGTGTACTGTGCTTGATTGGCCAGCAAACTCGCCTGACCTGACCCCACAGAAAATCTGTGGGGCATTGCAAAGAGAAGGATGAGAGACATGAGACCAAACAATGCAGAATTGCTGAAGGCCGCTAATGAAGCATCCTGGTCTTCCATAATACCTCATCAGTGCCACAGGCTGATAGCATCCATGCCACGCCGCATTGAGGCAGTAATTGCTGCAAAAGGGGCCCAAACCAAGTACTGAATACATATGCATGCTTATACTTTTCAGATGTCCGATATTGTTCTATTCTTCAATTCTTGTCTTCTTGGTTCCATGTAATATTCTAATTTTCTGAGATTGTGGATTTGGGGTTTTCATGAGCTGTACGCCATGATCATCACAATTATAACAAATTAAGGCTTGACTTATCTCACTTTGCATGTAATGCATCTGTCTCATATATCAGTTTCACCTTTTAATTTGCATTACTGAAATTAATGGACTTTTGCACGATATTCTAATTTTCCAAGTTTCACCTGTATTGGTCTATGGTGACACAAGTCACATTGTTGTACCAACCCAACAGGCTCACCCCTCTGGAAGCGAACTATTCCTATCCATTAAAAGAGGGGGGAAATTACCTACCCTGAGCTTTTCTGATAGACCAGGGCTGCACAACCTAAGGCCTGGGGGCCAGATCCAATCCACAGAGACTTTTCTGTTGGCAGTAAAATAGGAATATCCTGCAGCAAGAGCAGGCGCCAAGAAGAGCTCTTGGCCTGCCCCACTGACCAGCAGCAGCTCAATGAAGTTGGCTGCTTGAGACCAGCACTGACACCATCCCTCTTTCCCCTGACTTCAGCCTTGTTGAGTTGTGCACCCCTGTGATACAGCAAGGGAGAAAGCATGGTCTAAACATAAATAACCTCCCCAAAAAGTTTAAATTGAACATGTTCAGAAGTTACTCACATTAGCACAGCATTACTCTGCAGTTTCTGACGAAGCCACACAAATTCTCGAAAACGTCGTCGGACGCAAGACGTTTTCCTCGTAAAACACATGCTATTTGTCTGCAAAGAAACACGACTGGCTTTATCTGCAAGTTGCAGAGATAGTTTAGGATCTAAAAGACTGCATGGTGAGCTAATTAAGACTCAGCAGGACTTGGGAGGTCCTTTTTCTGCTCGCAGGTCTCTGTGCCACCTAACAAGGTGTCTTGAAAGTCAGGGTCCCTAGGGAGGAGCTACAGTCAGAACAGAAATTTGGATAGATGCACAGATATATGTGCCTATAATACCCCTCACTGCATTCCCAACCCTTCGCATTCCTCCTTAAAGCCTATTTGCATAAAGTCTTTAGTACAACGCCCAAGGCCCCTTTTCCTATTGTATACTTGCGCCCTTACTTAAGCCCAGATTAAAGCCTGCGGTAAATTCCCAGGCTTGGGGCTGGGTCAGTGCCAGAATTGGGTTCAATCCCAGCACTTCACATGGGCACCCAAGCCCAGCCTGGGCTGCTTGTGTGAATAGCCTCATTGTGTGATGAAGAGTGCTTTGGATGTTCCACTCTTTCCACTTGGTTATATGGCAGCAGGACACTCTGCTGGAGGGATGGGACATGTGTGTACACAGGCCCTATCGCATAACTGGACCAGCACTCAAGCAGTAGTTTCCAAAGTAACTTGAAAACAACAGAGGCAGGGGTAAGCACCTTTGCAATAAAATTATTTATTGTGATCTGGATTTATTTTTATTATTTATTTATTTATTTGATTCTTTATACCGCCCTTCCAAAAATGGCTCAGGGTGGTTTACATAAAAAATGCAATGGATGGAATTTATCTACAGATTATTATCAGTTAGAATAATTAGCATCCAAAGTAAGACACACAGGGCTTTCTTCCAAGTTCTTTAGATGCAATTTCAAATGTTAAGGTCAAGATAATGCCAATATCCTTATCCACTTCAGTTAAATACAGTGCAATTAGTACCAATATCAATGAGAGGTACATAAGGAATAAAGTCTTGTAAAGCTGGATTTATCCATCAACCGTCATCTGACTGTTCCCTTTAAGAGATAACGGCTCAGCTCCACAGGAAACAGCTTTTGAGAGAACAATGCCCTGTATTTCCACTGGCAGGACTACTTCTCTCAGAGTCTCACTAGCATATGTGATTAAGCCACTGCAATATTTCTCTTTCACAAATAAAAAACTTCCAGACTTCAGAGAGAGTGGGAATGGATTCAGGTCAGGGGATCTTCCAAACTGCAGCTTGAAGAACCAGAAGTCAGCCTTTGGCCTGTGTACTCCTCTCTCCCTTCACATTCACCAATTCCCTTCTCCCTTTCTGATTTGGGCCAATAATAGTTTGCTATTTCCAAACTGAGCACATTATCATTTGCAGAAGTCACAAAGGACAGGGGGAATCAGAGCTAAGGGAGTGGTTATGTGCAACCCCAATGACCAAACTATGGTTTTCTGTTGTGTCTGAACTAGGCCAAAGTTTGGCTACAAATTCAATACAGCTACTGAACTACATAGGTAGAAACCTAGGTACTGTACTGGGTACAAGAAGAAGCTGGTTCAAAGGATACTGCTTTCAGCACACATAAGCAGAAGGCAGTGGCAGGGGCACCAAGACCCCTGACATATCCATTGATCACACATGTGGGGGCTGCCCATCCAGAAGCCCCCAAATACACACTCCAAAAAATTGTCCAATCAAATATTTGGAGTGCATGCTTGGGAACCATTTGAATGAACATCCCCCATATGCGATCAAGCAACATGCCAGGGCACTTTCCAGACTAGACTCTACAACAGGGTCAGGACGCACCTCGGAAGTGTCCCTACGTGGACAGCAGGGTACTGTTCATATTTCCAATGCCATGTTTAGAATTTAATCGCTGCAATATAGAGCTAGGATGTTGTATATTCGGTGTGGGAAAGTTGCTGTTTTTTCGGGTTGTTAGTTGCTGCGGGACTGCTCCCCCTGCTGTTTATGTTCCGAATGCGACCTGCCCGAATGGAGGTATTTTGCTACTGATGAGCAGCTAGTCTGGAAAGCACCCAGGAGGGTGTTGGGATGTTTGTGGATGCCAGTCCCCTCTTGTCATGCCCCCTTTCTGTTCACATGTGCTGCTAGCTTTTCAAGTGCACTAATTGTATTTCTAAGGTAGGTTGAAAAGCATCATCTAGCCAAGAAATGAGCTGAAAAGAGATAAGAAAGAATCCCTGGGAAAGCACAGGCATGTATTGGGAGGGCAAGGATGAAGTCTTACCTAATCTCTCCCTAATATATCAAATTGAGAAGTTAACATAAGATTAATGCCCTAGTAGAGGGTTGGGCAAACCTGGCCCTCCACAATAAATTGTGGCTGGGGCTGTTGGGAGTTGTAGTCCAAAAGCACCTGGAAGGCCGTTTGCCCACCCCTGTCCTAGAATTTTAAGATCTTCTAGAGACAGATAGTCACCTACTCATTATTTATTTATTTATTCATTCATTCATTCCATTTCTATAAACTGCCCAGGGCGGTTTACATAGAGAAATAATAAATAAATAAGATGGAACCCTGTCCCCAAAGGGCTCAAAAACTAAAAAGAAACATAAGATAGACACCAGCAACAGTCACTGGAGATAATGTGCTGGGGGTGGATAGGGCCAGTTACTCTCCCCCTGCTAAATAAAAGAGAATCACCATGTTGAAAGGTGCCTCTTCGCCGAGTTAGTAGGGGTTCAGTGCAATCCAATCAATCAATAATCCAATCAGTGCAAAGCAGGGGGCGCTTTCTGTGTTAAGGCCAATTCACACATGCACGTATATTAATCTATGGACCGGTTCAGACACTGTTCATGTGACAGACTTCAGGAGCACACAGGGCCATTGGTAGGTGGGAGCACATGAAGGCACAGATGTATGAACTAGTACGTCCCCATAGGGCAGGTCTGCACAACTTTGACCCTCCTGCATATGTCAAGACTACAACTCCCTTCATCTCCGACTACTGGCCACTATGGCTGGGATGATGCTAGTTCTGTTCCAAAAACAGCTGGAGGACCAAAGTTCTGCAGCCCTAGGGGAAGCCACATGTTTGAAGAGGCGCAAGAGGTGAGAGTGGATAAAGCAGGCTGCTCCTCTCTGCTTCTTTAAGTCTCTCCGCACACCAGCTGAGAAGCAGGGAGAGCTGCTGTTTAAACTATATACCAATTTGTTGGGGTGGGTGGGGGGAAGGGTAGAAAACCTCAAATTACCGACTCCCGTGATAACTGAATACAGGAAGGAAGCTCATGAATGGGCAAAATTGCGACTTGTGAGCCACCAATATCTGTCATATAATTCTTTTATTAATATGCTTGCAAATAAAGTAAAGTAAAAGAACTGTTTGAAATTTGTAGAGTTTTAATTTCAAACATTATTCATCTTATTGACTAATTACTATATATGGTGACTTTGAATAACAGTAAATGTGAAACTGAGAAAAAAAAATTCTGGGGTATTATCTCATTTTGGAGTTATTGATAGGATTATTGAGTGTTAAAAATCTGTTGAGAACCATAACTGTTAAAATACAATGATTATATTCATAATTTATTCTTTAAAATACCAAAAAAAAAATATTCAAAGCTTCCTCCAAGCATATTCTGGTGTTTGTCTTACAAGGTTGTTATAAAGATTACAAGAAAATAATATATGTAAAGCACTTTGAAAGTGCTATACACATGTCAAGTATTATCAAGGGCTTTAGCATGTGGGGTTTCTGCCTGCCAGACTAGCGAAGAAAATGCCTACCTAACAAGTATGTTGGATGTAGCCGTATATACAAAGCCATATATACAAAATGATCAGAGCTTTAGACAGGAACACCAGAAAACCCTGCTAACTTGGCAAAGAGGCACCTTTTAACCGTGTCTATCTTGTGTTTCTTTTTAGTTTGTGAGCCCTTTGGGGACAGGGATCCATCTTATTTATTTGTTATTTCTCTGTATAAACAGACAAACATCTGCCACACAATACACCAGATATAACTGTAGTCGAGAAGAAAGAAAAACAAGTCAAAATAATCGACATAGCAATACCAGGGGATAGCAGAATAGAAGAAAAAGAAATAGAAAAAAATAACAATAACCCTTCCCACGTTGTTCAGGAGATTTTTATGTTTCCTATCTTCTTGCGGATAGAACTTTAGATGTCACCTTTAAGGTGGCCAAATTCTGTTCTATTGCAGTATTGTTACGGCAGCGAGATTGTCTTTAATTTTAAAATTTTACTGATTATTTATTCGTGGATATTTATCCATATTTACATATCTCTTTTTTCCAATTGTATCTTTCTATGTTATGAGATGTTTTGTTTACGTTATGTTATGCTAACCTTGGGTCTCAAATAAAGAACCTTGTACAAAATACAATGATCTACAAATTGAAATTGAAAGGCTGTGGCAGAAAAAGACCAAAATAAGCCCAGTGGTAATTGGCACCCTAGGTGCAATTCCAAAACACCTTGAGGAGCACCTCAACACCATAGGGGCCACAGAAATCACCACCAGCCAATTACAAAAAGCAACTTTACTGGGAACAGCCTATATTCTGCGACGATATCTATAACAACAGCAACAACATTGATAATAAAATTCAGCCATCCCAGGTCCTTGGGAAGGACTCGATGTCCGGATAAAACAAGCCCGTCAATAACACCTGTCTGACTGTGTAAACAAGAACTAATAAATAAAAGTATTTTCACTATAGCATGTATACTTACATGAATGAAGATCTCATAGTCTATATGTGAATGCCAAGTGTCTTTCTGTATCCTGGGGTCTCGTACCAAGACTGTTACAAATTCCTGTAGGTGCATATTAAAGCAATTAATATGGAAATAAGGATTTGCGAGAGGAGAGAGATAGACTTTTAATGACTACTCTTTGTGGACTACTGCTGAAGGCAGAAATTGGTCTGCTACTGTTACCCAGAGTCGCAAGTCATAAAAAGAACTTTAAAAAAAAAAGCTGATTCATCTTGTCAACAGCTCATGTTCGGGAAACTTCCTGTTCAAGTAGCCAAAGGGGAATTTCTAAGTGAGCCAATACTGTATATTTCTATGCTTGTAATGAGGAGTATTTTTTCAACCAGCCTCATATTAGGTTTTTGTAATGAAATGTTAGCAGCAGCTGCTACTGAGCAAGTGGGACAGTCTCTAGAAAACTATGTCACCAATGCATTTCAAATAACTTAAGAATGGCATTCACAGGAACCAAATGTCTTTGCTGAGACTGCAAAACAGCAGCCTTAGCTAGTGCTAAAGAACTGTTGAAAAGCATTTATTCTGATGGTCCTTTTGATGTGGTTTCTAACGGCTGGTTTACACATGGCCCAGGCATGTCATACATGCATTTGAGTGAGCTGCTCCCATGAACCAGGAGCTAAACTCAGAGGTGCTCTCCAGGGCCAAAGTCCAGGGCCTCCACAGCCTCTGCCCCCCCCATCCTCTTTAGTCTTTCCCAGGTGGTGTGATCAACTGGCAGAGCATGATGTTGCTTAATTTGCAGGGGGGGGGGGCAAAGGCTTTTAGGTCCAGGCTCCAAAATTACCTAGGTGCGCCTCTGGCTAAACTACAGTGAACGGTTTGCATAACTGGGCCCACTTGCATAAACATTCTTGCATGCTTACATTAACTTCTGCTAACTGGGCAGAGAGGCACCTTTAAAGTGGGCTCTCTTCTGTTTCCCAGGTAGCATTACTGACTCTGACTGAAGCTACTTCTGGAGATATGGACTGACATCCTGACTTAGCCAGCAGAAGTGCACCAAGAAGATGCGCCCATGCAGCAGTTTCCCCTTAGCTTTTCAGCACAGAGTGAGTGAGAGAGAGAGAGATTTACAATGATCTTTGCCAGGAAATTTAGGACCAACAAAAGGAAGTACTTTTTCACACAGCACATAATTAATCTATGGAATTTTCTCCATGGGGATGTGGTGAGGTGATGACCACCAGCTTGGATGGCTTTAAAAGGGGCTTATACAAAGACATGGAGGTCATGTCTATCAATGGCTATTAGTCTGGTGACTATAAGCCACCTCCAGCTTCAGAAGCAAGATGATTTTATTATTATTATTATTATTATTATTATTATTATTATTATTACAACATTTATATCCCGCTCTTCCTCCAGGGAGCCCAGAGCGGTGTACTACATACTTGAGTTTCTCTTTCACAACAACCCTGTGAAGTAGGTTAGGCTGAGAGAGAAGTGACTGGCCCAGAGTCACCCAGCTAGTTTCATGGCTGAATGGGGATTTGAACTCGGGTCTCCCCAGTCCTGGTCCAGCACTCTAACCACTACACCACACTGGCTCTCAATACCAGTTGCCTCTCAATACCAGTTGCAGGGGAGTAACAGCAAGAGAGAGGGCATGCCCTCACCTCTTGACAGTGGGCTGCTCAGAGGCATCTGGTGGACCACTGTGTGAAGTAGGATTCTGGACTAGATGGGCCCTGGACCTGATCCAACAGGGCTTTTCTTATGTTCTTATGCTTCTCCCAGAAATGCCCTTTGCCACACAAAACTATGTCCCTGAGGGTCACATTGCCCTCAGGGAAAAATTTTCAGGTGGGCAGGGAACTTCTGGGGGATGCAGAGATTAGCAAAAGTCACTTCACACTGCAGTACTCTAGAAGCCTTCCACAGAATGGGTGTGTGGCCACACTGCTGCTGGCTAATCAGGCTGTCAATCATTTCCCCCAATATTTTTTACAAGATCAAGCCATTAAAACCTTCAGGATCGGTTTCAATGGTCACTTGGAGACTGATGCCAACTCCTGGAGACTCCAGGCCATAGAAATATACACTCCTGGGGGGCTGCAGTCGTAGAGCAACTGTTCTTATTCAATCCAGCATAGCATCACTCATGGGTTAGACAAACTGAGATGAGATGCTGGAATAATATCTCTCAGCCTAACCTACATTATGCAGAATATAAATGTAAAAAATAAAATTAAGTAAATAAGCCTTGGGCTCGTGTGCTCTCTCTGCATCACAAGTTCATGTGAACCTAGGTCTATATTTATTATTGTTATTAATTAATAAACAACAACAACAACAATAATAATAATAATTAGAATATCTATATAGAGCTTTCCAGCAAAGGGTTCGCAAAGCAGTTTATATGGCAAAAAGAATAGTCTTGTCATTTTTAATTTTTATTTACATTTTATATCCTGCTCTTCCTTCAAGGAGCCCAGAGCGGTGTACTACATACTTAAGTTTCTCCTCACAACAACCCTGTGAAGTAGGTTAGGCGAGGAGAGGAGAGCTGGTCTTGTGGTAGCAAGCATGACTTGTCCCCATAGCTAAGCAGGGTCTGCCCTGGTTGCATCTAAATGGGAGACTAGAAGATATAAGATATAAGATATTAAGATATAAGATATTCCCCTCAGTGGATGAAGCCACTCTGGGAAGAGCAGAAGGTTTCAAGTTCCCTCCCTGGCTTCTCCAAGATAGGGCTGAGAGAGATTCCTGCCTGCAACCTTGGAGAAGCCACTGCCAGTCTGTGGAGACAATACTGAGCGAGATAGACCAATGGTCCGACTCAGTACATGGCAGTTTCCTATGTTCCTATGTTAGGCTGAGAGAGAAATGACTGGCCCAGAGTCACCCAGCAAGTTTCATGGCTGAATGGGGATTTGAACTCGGGTCTCCCTGGACCTAGTCCACCACTCTAACCATTACACCATTGACCATAATAATCTCAGATTCCGATTCTAGCAAAAGGAATGAGAAGATGGCTCTCTATCCCCAAAGGGTCATAATCTAAAAAGAAACACAAGTAAGACAACAGCAATAGGCACTGGAAGGGACATTATCTTGGATGAATAGGGGCAACAGCTCCCCACTGCTAAAAATAAAAAAGACACCATTTAAAAGGTTCCTTTTTCTCCAGTTCACAGGGGATTATATAACTCAGTAATCAACTAATTTCTCTCAAGCTCCTTCAACGTACTCTTTCAAAACACTTATTCTACCTTGGGATCCCCCAGCCTAGAACAAACCTCCTTCTGTTTTATGGCTAAGCATGAGGAATCCTTGCACACAGGCTTATGAATGCATCCCACCTACTGAGTGCTACTAGGATCTGTGGATCAGGATAATCCACAATGAAAACCAGTGTGGTGTAGTAGAGTGCAGGACTAGGACTTGGGAGAACCAAGTTCAAATCTCTGTTCAACCAACAAACACACTGGGTGACTCTGGGCAAGTCATTTATCTCTCAGCCTAACCTAGCTCATTGGGGAGGCTATTCCATAAATAGGGTGCAACCACCGAAAAGGCCCTCTCCCTATTAGCTGCCCATCTCACCTGGTTTGTCAGGGGTACTCGGAGCAGGGCCTCCGAAGAAGATCTTAAGGCACAAGTCGGGACAAATGGGGCAAGGTGCTCTCTCATGCACAAGTAAATATCATAACCCCAAAGCAAAGCCTCTTTCTGAGCTTCCTTCTTCCCAAACCATACTAAATGATTGTGCAAGTAGAATGCATTCCCACATATACCTAACATGGACTGGTGAAGCCCACTGTCAGTGTTATGTTCAGAAGACCCAGCTCCTGGCGAGTGGTGATAGAGTTCAACACCAGCCTTAGGGTCCCTCCTCGGAGCTTCTTGCCCTCTTTCAGGGGGCTCACTCCACAGTGCAAGAACCACTGTGCACTATAGTCAAGCCTCTTTTAGCACATGAAAACATATCCCACTTCTCAGATTAGGGTGGAGTGCATTCTTTGGGTGTAATCCTCAACCATTTCCTCTGGAGCCATCTTAATATAATCACTCACCAACAAACTGCTCAGATACAGAAAACAAAAGCTAATCAGGATGTGAAGAAAACAAAAACCTTTGCCTAGAGGCACTGACCAGCAGTTAATCATTGAAGCCCCACCAATGTCATTTACATAACTTTATCTAAAGAGGAAGCCAGTTGAGGGAAGAAATTTCAAAAGTCATTTAAATTAATGGATCACATTGGCATTACTGAAAGCATCACATTTTCAAAAACATCTCAGCAGGGCTTCTTCCTATCATTCTTCCACAAGGAGGTTAAAAGACTTTGTCTTTCAACAAAACAAATAAAGGACATTTCAGTCCTCAAATATATTAATCATGACTTTTAACCAAAGCTCACCAAGAAAGCTTTCTAAATCCTACTTTCATGATAATTTCAGCATTCTTTTCTTCTTGTAGCATGTGTGCACAACTCCACTCAAGAATCTCCTACATATTCTGCCTGAAGAACCAAAGTGGACTAGGACCGGGGAGACCCGAGTTCCAATCCCCGTTCAGCCATGATACTTACTGAGTGACTCTGGGCCTGTCACTTCTCTCTCAGCCTAACCTACCTCACAGGGTTGTTGTGAGGAGAAACTTAACCATGTACACTGCCCTGGGCTCCTTGGAGGAAGAGCAGGATATAAATGTAATTTTAAAAAAAACAACAAAAAACACAAATGTATCTATACATAAGGACAGCAAGTTTAATTGGTGAGGGCCAGTTTCAGCCAGTGAGGCTGAGAGTTAGTGGCACAGTGATTGTCATCCCGAGCAGCAATTTGAAGATGCAGCGCAGCTGCGTTCCTGGGCAGAGAATCTTCTGATAATTCAGAGTCTTCCAGAGCAGCAGAGCACACACTTGCAGAGAGGGGCAAATGATTTTCACTGTTCTCCCCTGCCTCCCTAAGTGCTCTTTGCCTTCCAAAAACATGGCCCTGAGGGGCTGAAAATCTAAAAAAGAAACACAAACGAGACACCAGCAACAGCCACTGGTGAGGCAATATTCTGGACTGAGTGGGACAGTTGTTTCCACTCTGCTAAATATAAGAGCTACACCCTAAAGGGTTCCTTTTTTCCCCATTAGCAGGGTTACATTGGAGGGAATCTTCCCCAGAAGGCCTCACTGTCCTTTGAGTTTAGAAGATGCAGAAAACTGCTGGGAACATGTGAACATATTGTGGCAATATTGTGGCAAAAGGAGTTTTTCTTCTTGGAATTTCCCCACCGCATTTGAAATAGCCCTTGTTAAGCATTTCCTCCTTCACACCTGCTTTATTTCTTGTCAGTTGACCAGTTCTTGGTTTCACGGTTTACGGTCTCAAGCTTTGCTTTTCCTTTGCTCCTTTGTCTCCTGAGTTGGCTGCCACACCATTGTACTACATGCTTAAACTTGCCCCAGGTCTATTGCTTTGGTATAGTTTCATCAAGCTTAAGTTGGTAAAAGTGTCCTTGCAGGCCTGTTTCTTTGCACCCTGTTTTTCAAATTTCTCTCCTCCTTTTTGGCAAGTAATATGCACCTGGCCGTGACAGGAGACTGGATTTGTGATAAAGAGCTAGAAAATTTTTCTCTTGGGGAGAATTTCTAGAAAAGTAATGCTATAGCAGCAAATAAATGCTATAGCACTTTACAAATCAGCTTGGACAAGCAAGGACCTACCTTATCAAAGGCATGAAAGGAGACAGATAGCTTTCAGATTAGACACATTGTATTTGGGGCTCCCTTTGAAGGCTGTTTGGAAACTGCAGTTCATTCAGACGGCAGCCCCAGGCTACTAACTGGGACCAGAGGTCAGGGACAAGCCAAGGACTTCAGGGCTGCATGTATTCTGCATAACTTGTATAAGTTCTCTATAATACATCTGGGTTCATCCAGAAATCTTCTTTCTTTGGCCATTTTTAAAAAAAAAAAAAAAAACCCTCTAATATAGAAGTAAGGTTTTGCAAATAATCTGAATTGTAAAAACCAACATTATCCACATATTCTTAGGAGGGCAGAAGATCGATTGGGATTGACTGGCAGATCTTTGAATGATCTGCAGTAAATCAGCAAGGGCTTCTGACTTCCTGCTAATTGAGCAAAGAAGCACCTTTTAAAAGTGGTGATTCTCTTTATTTAGCAGGGGGAGAGCAACTGGCCCTAACCATCCCCAGCACAGCATCCTTCTAGTGACTGTTGCTGGTGTCTATTTTATGTTTCTTTTTTAGATTATGAGCCCTTTGGGGACAGGGAGCCATCTTTATCAATCTATTTATACCTATGTAAACTGCTTTAGAAACTTTTTGTTCAAAAGCGGTATATAAATATTCATAGTATTCGTATTCCTGGTAGTTCCACAATTTGAGGTGGTGGTTGTTGTTTTTTAAGTGGCTAGCCTTGTGCTAATTTGCTTATCTCTCAGCTTCCCATGTTCCTCATTCATTCATTAAAATAGGGCTATTAATTCATTGCCTTTGACCAGGCCTTTGTTCAGCTCTGCTGGTGTAGCTCAAGCAAATGCAGTGTGTGTTCCTTGCTCTGCTTTCACGGAGGACATCACTAGCTGACAACACCTCTATAGCAACAAGTAGTGCTAACAGCTAAGAATGACTTGTAATGTTAAAAGGGGGTTGTGTGCTATGGAAATAATGTTCTTGATGGGAAAAATAAGGAAGAAGAATGCAGTGATAAAGCACTGTGCAAAGTGCAAGAATGAAGGAAATAACAGATGATAAATACTCATGTTTTACAGATTTATGAGCAAACCACTCTGAAGCAGTTCCAGAAAGTCATCAATTAAAGAAAGCTAAAGAGAACAAACCACGATCTTTTCTTCCCCTGCAAGCCAAAATGATACAGAAGACAAAGTGCTGGATGCAGATTGGGTAGACCCGAGTTCATATTTCTCTTCAGCTAAGAATTATCTAGGCCAGCATTTCCCAACAGCTGTGCCATGGGACACTGGCCAGTATGCCACACTGACTCCTCTCCAAAAGCGGGGCATTTAAACACCTCACTTTTGGAGCTGGCTCACTCCATTATGCACTGGAAGGGTTGTGCCCTTCCCAGGGCACTATGAGGTGAGTCGGCCCAAAAGTAGGGAGTTTTAACACCCTGCTCTGGGAGCTGGCTCACCCCATAATGCACTGGGAAGGGGCGAAGGACATGTCCCTCCTGGTGCATAAGGGAGCTAGTGAGCCCCCTAAATTAAAAAAATATCATTTGGCAGCTTTGCCACCGCAGAAAAGGTAGAGGAGAGTGGGGCCAGTGTGCCACAATTTGTGGGGAGTGGGGGGAAAGTTAGGTGTGCCGCCAGGTAATAAATGTTGCAAAACTTGATGCAAAGTTGTAAGATCGAAGGTGCATGTAAAGTCTGCAGCCTGAAGTGTATGATGGGGGCAGAGGGCTTGGGGACCATGGGAGAGGGCAGGGTGAAGGCCAAATGCCAGAGATGAGGTAGGTTATTGAGGTGGGATGAAGAAATGGCAATGGAGGGGGCTGTCTCTCTCAGCCTTGTGAAGTTCTGAATGTGCAACTTAGAAAGTCAACAATCCTCTTTGAAGGCAGATCTTCAAAGTAAACATTTTTTAAAAATAATCTTGTCATTATCCAAATGTGATTGATGGACAACTGTTTTAATTGCAGTATGTTTCTGAACCACAGAAATAAATTGCCTGTCTATTGATGTTCCCACCAAGGTGCTGGGAAGCATCAAGGTGCTTCTCTGCACCCAATTATAACCACATTATTTGCCATTTATAGCATGTGATTTTGGTTCTGTCTCATTGAACATAAGTGTTGGTTTGGTTTGGGCTCATTAAAAGTCAGACCAATATATATCTTATTTGTAAATCCACTGTTTGCATGAATGAACTACAAATTCATTTTAATGCCACTATGGCTTCCTTCCAATGCCTTTTTAATGGGGAGATCCATCAGCTCTAATGTAACTGTAGTTATGCATTTTAATGGCTGCAGGTTGTTAAAATGCATGCCCAAATACTGAACATTTAACAAGGGGAACTTGCATTTCCTCCTTTGGGTTTATTTACACAATACATTTATTTTAACAAGAGAAACTACTCTATAGACCTCTTCCTCATTAAAGCTCACAGAAGCACAATGCTGGTAACAAGAAGGCGGGCCAAGGCTCAGTAACAGAAAAGTAAAGATAAAATGTGCTGTCAAGTTGGTGTTGATTCCTGGCAACCACAGAGCCCTGTGGTTGTCTTTGGTAGAATACAGGAGGGGTTTACCATTGCCATCTCCCATGCAAATGCTGAAAGGAAGATGCCTTTCAGCATCTTCCTATATCTCTGCTGCCCAATATAGGTGTTTCCAGTGGGAATTCAAACTGGCAACCTCTGGCTTGCTAGTCAAGTCATTTCCCTGCTGTTACTGTTTGTTTAGTAACAGAACAGACAGTCAATTCCGACACCTCCAGTTAAGAGGATACAAAGTTCCAAGGCTAGGAAAGACCTCTGCCAAAGATGCCAGAAGCTTTTGCAGATCAAAGTGAACAAGACTAGGCTAAGTGGACCACTGGTCTCATTAAGCAAGGCTGTGAGCAGTACTGAGCTCAGAATTCAAACTTCTAGAAAGGGGAACTGCTGCCAATCAGGGTAGATCAGGGATAGGCAAGTCTTGACACTCCAGCTGTTGGTAAATAAATTGTGGCTGGAGGTGGTGGGAATTGTAGTTTCACAGCTGGAGTGCCAAAGGTTGCATCTCTGGTGTAGTTATTTATCTATGGCAGGACTGCTCAACTTCAGCCCTCCTGCTGATGTTGGCCTACAACTCCCATAATCTCTGGTTATTGGCCACTGTGGCTGGGGATTATGGGAGTTGTAGTCCAAAAACAACTGGGGAGGCCTACGTTAAGCAGGCCTGATTGAATAGAATACAGTTACTACTATGAACTACAATTACTACTATGTATATACTGCTTTTCAACATAGTTCTGAAAGTGGTTTACACAGAAAATAATAATAAATAAGATGGTTCCCTGCCCTGAAGGGGCTCACAATCTGAAAAGAAGCATAAGATAGCCACCAGCAACAAGCACTGGAGGGATGTTTGTGCTGGGGTTGAATAGGGACAGTTGCTCTCTCCCCACTAAACACAAGGGAATTACCACTTTAAAATGTGCCTCTTTGCTCAGTCAGCAGAGGTAGAAGGCAGGGGTGGGGGCTGTAGAAGAGCATCTGCTTTGTATTCAGAAAGTCTTAAGTTCAATCCCTGGCAACTTGTGATTTTTTATTATCTTTTCTCTGATAGGAAACAACCATTTGGAAGGCTGGAGGATTGCTGCCAGTAAGTAACAACAATAGTGAGCTAGATAAACAAATGGTATGAGTCAATATGTGACAACTTCCAGGATAGGCTACATTAAAAAAAACACCTCACCTTTCAATAAAAAACAAAACAAAACACCACACCACATCCTTCATACAGAACTCAGAACTGTATCAACTGTGGTTCATTACAACCCCAAAGTGGATTCTTTCAGGTGTACACAACGGGAAAGGAGAGGAGACAGAGCCACACAAGTCTGAAGCCTAAATATGTTCATAGCCGGAAAACCATGGTCTCCTCATTAAATTGATCCAAACTGATCTGTCAATACATGTGGAGAGCAGCTGTATTGTAGGGATGTGCAGAACTGGTTTGATCATGAACTGGACTTCCGCGAATGAGGTCGGTTCGAACTGTTTGATCGCAACCTGCTTCGAACTGGTTCGTCAAACCAACCAGCCCAGCTGAATGGTTTAACCAAACCAGTTCACATACCCGTGGTTTGATCCAAATTCAGACTGAACCATGCCAAATGGTCTGTGCACATCTCTACTGTGTTGTCCTTTGTTTCTGTTGCACACGCAAAAAATTCCCTCAGGAAAAGAAACAGATCAGACTCTTGAGCTAAACACTACATTTAAGGATACTTACATGGGAATAAAACTTGGGGAAGGACTATATCTCAGTGGAAGAGCGTCTGCTTTGCATGCAGAAAGTCCAAGGTTCAACCCTGGCATCTCCCAGTGAAGTTGAATGGATTGACCATTCCAAGGAACTAGGGAGCCCAGAAATTTAACTCTGGTGCCGAGACTACGATATTCAGAGGCAGAGTTTAAAAGATAAATAAAATAAAATCTTTATTTGTCCCAGGCTGCTTCAGTTTTAAGTATGTTACTTGTAAAGCAGATAAAAAGAAACCCAATTACCCTCCCCTTCCACAATGTCTGTCACTGAGTCTGGTAATTTCATCAAGTGTCCATTTTTGGACACTTGCCACTACATTTTTGGACAAATGCTACTACATTTTGGTGCTGGCTCTTAGATCCAAAGAACATTTGTCAAGGCCTTACCTGTCTCCCTAATGGAACAAATGCATTCCACGTGTGGAAGCAGACTCCAGCACAGAGGTGACCTTCCTGCATGAGCTTTTTGTACAAATTGTTGCTCTATTAGATAGGTGTGCCTATAGAGCTCCTTGTATAAAACAGCTTGCTCCAGCAGAACATCTATGCAGTAGGGCCTTCATACAAGGGGTGTGCATGGAACCATCTGGCCCGGTCCGGTCCGGCCCCTTATTGAACCCCCTCCGGTGTGGTCCCTTTCCCAGACCAATCCGTGAACTTTTTGTTGTTTGTTTAAAAAAAAAATTTTTTTTAAAGTACCTTTAGTCCCTTCGGGGGGCTTACTGAGGCCGCGGGGGGCGGGGTCCACGCGGGTTCCCTCTCCCCCCCACCAGCCTTCTTATTCACCGCTGCAGCCAAGTAAATGAACATTTTAGGCCCTTTGGGGCCTCCATAGGAGCACTCCTACGGAGGCCCCAAAGGGCCGAAAATGTTCATTTACCCGGCTGCGGCGGTGAATAAGAAGGCCAGCAGGGGGAGAGGGAACCCGCGCTGACACACACACCCCCGCAGCCTCAGTAAGCCCCCCGAAGGGACTAAAGGTACTTAAAAAATAATTTTATTTTTTAAAAAACGCCCCAAAAAATTGCAGACTGGCTGGACCGGACCCAGCGGTCCGGTTCTGGTCCGACAAAACTGGGAGGGTGGTTTGGTTCGACCCCAAACCCCCAAACCGGACCGCCAGACCGGTCCGCACATCCCTACTTATTATTTATTATTATTTATTTATTTGATTTATATACCGCCCTTCCAGAATGGCTCAGGGTGGTTTACAATTAAACTTCATACAGAAAGACAACACTGGTCACTCAGTCAGCCCTGTCATGTCCACCATTTCAAGGAAAGAGGCACATACAACTACATTAAGAATTTCACTTCTTAATATATTCACTGTAAGGCAGTTTAATATTTAAAAGGGTCACACATACCATGGATGTCCAGGGGAGCCAAGAGGGACCTGTTGCCATCCCCACCCGATTGAACCAGTTCCCATTTGGGGCATGCTCCTGGAGGGGTATTGGATAGCTGGCTTCCCCCCTCCCTTGGAATAAGTCCCGCAGATACCTGTGACTCACACACGCGCTAAAGGCTTACAGTTCTGCTTGTTTCAAGCACTTAAAAAACAAAACAGCATATGACAGTGGAATTTCTTTCTGTCATCATCCCTTTTGCAAGAATTGCCTGGCTCTTAGAATTCCACCCCCACACCCAGTAATATGACATGCAAGTCCAGAAGAACTATTTTTGCCATCTCTGCATTGCAGCAATTACACAATCGTCTTGACAGCCATGCCACCTACCCAACACATGTTATAAGCACAGTTCATTCAATTGTTAGTTTTTAATTGTTTTTTATGTGTTTTTATGTGTTTTTAACGGTTTTATCATTGTGAACTGCCCAGAGACACGAGTGTGGGGTGGCATAAAAGTGTAATCAATCAATCAATCAATCAATCTTCAGGGCTGGTTGTTACAAATTCTACGCAAAATGATAGCACAAAGTGTACTCTGAAGAGCAGTTGCCAAATGCAGCAGTTTTTCTTGCTTTATTGATGGAAAAACAGCTTTATTAATAAAAATTAGCACAAGTATTCAAATTTTTAAAAGCGTACTTGCCTCTTTTCCATGCTTTGGCGTCATCTTCCAACTCACATGTACAATCAGCCTAAAACATCAAAGTGGTAAAACCAAGTAAATACAATTGAAATGACATGTAACCCTTTCATATGTGAACACAGGAATAAAATGGACTATACTGAATACAGTTTTTGGCCCAGTGTTTCAAGTCACGATCCCTTTGAAGATGCAGAGAAAATGGTCTTTGAGACCTAGGGTCTTGAGGCTCATATCAGGTTTTCAGTGGAGAAAGCAGACTTAACATTTATACCTCTTGTTCACCTTTTGCACAACTCAGAGGAGCCAAGACCCCATGCAAACCTCTCCATGCATCCAAAACAAATTTATTTATGGATAGGAACATACATAGGAAGTTGCCCAATACCAAATCGGACCAACAGACCATCTAGCTCAGTACTATCTATTCATTCATTCAATTTATATACCGCCCTTCCAAAAATGGGTCAGGGCAGTTTACAACAGAATAAAAACAATTTAAACCAGTTAACAATTAAAATCAAAACTATAAACACAGAATAAAACCAATTAAACATTCAAACAGTTAAAAACCCTGGAAAATCAGTGCAAACATTTAAAACAATTTAGAACAGTTTACAACAATTTTAAAACCCTGGAAGGCCAGGCCAAACAGATAGGTTTTAAGGGCTCTCCTGAAAGACAATAAGGAACTCAAATTACGGATTTCTGCCGGGAGTGCATTCCATAACCCAGGAGCAGCTACAGAGAAGGCCCACCTCTGAGTCGCCACCAGACGAACCGGTGGTAACTGGAGACGGACCTCCTCAGATGACCTTAACGTGCGGTGGGCATCATGCAGAAGAAATGATCTTCTGACTACACTGACTGGCAATGGCACTCCAACGTTTCAGGCAGGAGTCTTCCCCAGCCCTACCTACAGATGCCAGGAATTGAACCTGGGACCTTGTGCATGCAAAGCAGATGTGCTACCACAGAGCTATGGCCTCATTTCCAGAAGTGTGACAGCAGTCTACACCAGGGTTTTCTGGTACTCCAAAACCTCAAAATGTTGCGGAACTACAACTCCCATCATCCCCAGCTATAATGTATTATGGCAGAGGATTATGGGAGTTGTGGTTCAGCAACATTTGGAGTACCACAGGTTGGGAACCCCTGGTCTAAACATTTCCAGGCAGCACTCTGAAAAACAGCTTTGGACTTTGGCATCAGACAAGCACTCTCCTCTTTCTTCCTCAACCTTCAATTTTGTGGCTATACCTAGGGATCAAAAATATTGGCTCTGTTCACCAGCCAGACAAAAATTTTACTCGTTGAGCTATGCTGGTACACTACTCATCAGGATTGTTTCCCACACGCCAGGCAACATTTTTTACTCATCACAGACAAGTAGACTAGTGGATTTCCTCAGCCCTGGCTATACCCAGTAGGGATGTGCGTGAACTGTTTTGTAGGTCCAGCAGGGAGGAGTTTACCTTTAAGGAGCAGGGAGGGTGTCCTTACCCCCCTCCCCACCACGTTTCAGCCACCGGCGCTGCCTCCAAAACCACCAGTGTGGGGCTGCTGGATACCTCCTTGTAGCCCCTGCCAGTATCAAACCAAAGTGCTCAATGTGTGTGCGTGCACCAGGTAACCCACTGCCACCGCACCATCCAACCAACAGTTCGTGCACATCCCTAATACCCAGCATGTTGTTTTGCATCCCACTGCTAGTGTCTCTAACAAGTCAGCGTGCTATAGTGCTGAACTTCAACCAGGGAAGCCCAGGTTCAAGTCTTTACAGAAGCCGCCTAAGGGACCCTGAGCCAGCATTTCTCTCTCACCCTACCTCACAATTTTGCTGAAATGAGGAACCTGGTATGGTAAAGATGTAAAATAAATAAATATAAATATAAATATTTGTTTTGACTAAAAATTGAGATATATAATGTATGATTATATATTTAATTCTTTATTTTAAAAAAAAATAGATTCCATCTGGTTTTTACAAGAAAATCTAAAGCAGCAAACACCTAGCTATTTATTAAAACAATCATTAAAACACACTTAAAAGGAAGAAAATCATAGAAAAATGTATATAGAACAACAAGCACAGAATCACAACAGCAGAATATATTCACAGCAGTCATATGCTGAATCACATCGCTGGTTATTAATTCATGTTATCTATTGCAGTGTTGCTCAGGACTTCAGTTGTGGTCTGGAAGTCATTATATTAAACATCAAAATGTTGCATTTGTTTATGTGTGCATAGTTTATATATGTATGATATACATTCTTGTGCCTTTCTGACAGTCTCATGGAGGTATTAGAAAATTGTTTGAATATTTCCAGAATCGATAAAAGAGCTAAACTATTATACACAAGTGGCCCACAGAAACCATATTACTAGAAAAGTTTGAACATTCATATGTTTGAATAGTCAAAAGATGCATACAGAGCCAGCATGGTGTTGTGGTTAGAGTGTTGGACTAAGACTGAGGAGAACCAAGTTCAAATTCCCATTCAGCCATAAAACTCACTGGGTGACTCTGGGCCAGTCACTTTTCTCTTGGACTAACCTACCTCACAGGGCTGTTGTGAGGATAAACATAACCAAGTATACTGCTCTAGGCTCCTTAGAGGAAGAGTAGGATATCAAGATACACTCTCTCTCTCTCTCTCTCTCTCTCTCTCTCTCTCTCTCTCTCTCAATATATGTGAGTAGGATATCAAGATACATACACACACACACACACACACTCACTCTCTCACTCTCTCAATATATGTGACAACATTAAAAGTTCCAGAAAGTCCCTTTTCACATTCTTGAACCAGCCTTGGATTGGGTGGGGTGTGTGTGTGTGGACATCTGGATGGGGCAGTGGTTGCCCCATCAATGGTACTGATATTAGCACTGGACACAACCTGCTGTGTTTTGATATCTATATTCCCCACCCCCAGAAAAAAAAAGTCCTACAGATGCCCATGATGGGGTGGGGGGATTCATGGCAACCTACTTGGAGAAGACACTTGCACTACAAAAAAAATGGGGGCTCAACTCATCAATACTACCCTCAAGGCAGTCAAAAGGAAACTGAGGAGGAGAACCATTCCCCCTTGAGGATGTGAATCCGCACAATGTATCAGATCAATTTACATCAGCTCAGACTGCCAGGTGCAAAAATCACAAACAAACAAGATGCATTACTCCAGAGCCTATGGAGACAAATCAGAGTTTAATATGAAAATCCATTCAATTTTCTTAGACCATTATATGATTAAAGTAACTTCTATGTGCAATCGTTTGGCAATTCCAATATAACACACCCTAGTAAGAAAACATGAAAAAGTGTGCATTCCCTTCCATTAAGGGAATGCACTCTTTTTCTGCCCAAATTTTGAAATCAGGAAGTGCACAGTGTATTCAGGCAAAGTCTGAAAGCATCATGTAAGGAAGAAACTTTCCAAGGGTGTTGCAATACCTTGTGGCTGACTGCAGAAGCAGGTATGGGATTCCTTTCGATATTAAATGTTTCCAACTGTGAACATTAGGTTTTAAGCACCGATCTGCTGTTTCTTAGGTTACATGGCAATTCTGTCAAGACAGCAGCTTCCAGCAGGAGTCTGCCTTGTGTGCTTGATTTGAGCAAATACAGGCCTGATTTATTTCACTTAACATTTAGTTCTGTACACACAGTCCAACCAGTTTTCAGCTGGGTGCAGGAGTCAATGAAGCAGCTCAGAAGTCGAACCAATATCATAAACAAGCAATCTTCAAATACATGGCCAATCAAGAAATGGCTTGTAGCAGTAAATTGGGAGGCTGATAATTTTGTTGTTCACAGCATTTTAATTGGCCAAGCAAAACTTGGGTAAGAATTTATGATCAGGGGCACAGCACACAGAATATGTTCAGGGCTCCTTGCCCCTCACCCACACCAGCCATGTCCCCTGTGTGTGATGTGGGGGCATGGCCAGAAACCAGAAGGACCCATGCAGCCCTCCAGAGCTCATTTCCCAGCTGGTCTCGTTGTCGGCTGGGTGTTTTCTTCATTATCTCCCCCAGCGAGGGAGAGAACAAGAATCAAGAAAACACCCGGCCAACAAAGAAGCTTAGAAAACACCCAGCCAACAAATGAGCGGGTGGGGCGGGGGGAGCCAGGCAGCTCTCAGGAGCTGGGCAGTTTGGGTTCTTTGAACCCAATTATAGCTCTGCTAAAGGGAAAGTGTGCTGTCGAGTCGGCACCACAGAGCCCTGTGGTTGTCTTTGGTAGAATACAGGAGGGGTTTACCATTGCCATCTCGCACGCAGTACAAGATTATGCCTTTCAGCATCTTTCTATATTGCTGCTGCCCAATATAGGTGTTTCTCATAGTCTGGGAAACATATCAGTGGGGATTCGAACCGGCAACCTCTGGCTTGCTAATCAAGTCATTTCCCCACTGCGCCATTAAGTAGCTATAGCTCTGCTACCGAACATTTATTTATGTATTTATTACATTTCTATACTGCCCCATCCAAAGGCTCGGGGCAGTGAACAACAAAAACAAAAAAGCAACCATTCAAAACAATTGACTTAAAACAATAAACAAGTTTAAAAACAGTTTAAAACAATTTTAAACCAGTTAAAAACATTTAAGAACAATTTAAAAACCTTGGAAGGCCAGACCAAACAAATACATTTTTAGGCCTCTCTTGAAGGCCAATAATGAGCCCAAACTATGAATTTCTATGCCAGGAGTCATTCCATAGCCCAGGAGTAGCTACAGAGAAGGCCTGGTTCTAAGTTGCCACCAGAGATACTGGTGGTAACCAAAAATGGATCTCTCTAGATGTCCTCAACGTGTGATGAGGATCATATAGAATACAGTGCTCTCTAACCCAGACCTAAGTCATAACCTGGACCTTTAAAGGTAATAACCAGCACTTTATGCTTTGCCTGGAAACTATCAGCAGCCAGTGCAAATGTTTAAGGACAGGCATAATATGGTCTCTCCGGCATAATATGGTCTCTCTGGTCTCTCTCTCTCTGGCTGCCGCATTTTGAACTACCTGAGTTTCCGAACTACATACAAAGGCAGCCCCACATAGAGCGCATCGCAGTAGTCAAGCCTGGAGGTTACCAGCTGATGCACCAGTGTACATGTGAGAGATTACTCACCACCAAGAGATTTTTACTTTGAGCAAGAGTGTTCTATCTTCACACACACACACCCCACCACCACCACCACCACCAATAATCATCCGATTCTTTGGGCATGTTTACACCAGTGCGCTTAATTTATTTCCTTATATTTTGCTATCTTTCTTAATGTTCCAGGACTGTTCTTTATGGCCCAGGCCTTAACAAATTGTCTTTGGATCTAGGAGCCACCCCAAAAATGTAGAAGCCAGGCCTCTGACACTTGACAAAATTACTGTACTTATTTATATATTATTATTTGTTTGTTTTATATACTGCCCTTCGAAAAATGGCTCATGACTACAATGACTTAGTAATGGACATTGTGGAAGGGAGAGTAAAATGGGCCTCTCTATCTCACTTGCAATGACTATACTTAGAATAGAACCAGGGCTGCCCGGGACCATTAAGATTTTATTAAATAACTCTATCTTTTAGTCTAGCCACTGCAGTCAATTTTTTTCTAAGCACCATGGCTGCTTGGGATTTGAAGAGCCCTGTTTTATGCATTTCCTGAACACATGATTCCTCCTTGCATGATAAGGGCCAAATACATACCGTATTTTCATGAATATACCCTGCATGCAAGTATAACCAGCACACGAGTATAACTTGCAGCTGATTGCAAGTCTGGGGGAGGGGGGGACTATATTGCTTGCACCTGTGTGTTACATGTAGGTATATACACAGAAATATGGTATTCCTGTCCTGCTAGGGCCTTCCTCCCTGGCCTTCTGAGAGGGAGCTGATCTGGATGCAAAAAAGCAGCTAGCAGAGCAGGAGGCAAAGGAGTGAATGGATGCTAGGGACTGAGACACTGGAGCTAGGAAGGCAAGAGGGGCAGGACAGTATAGAATGGGACTGGCAGCTCCCAACTAGCTTGCAGGGGTGGGAAGAGCATTGGCTCTAGCATCTGGGCAGCTGTTGTTCTTGATATAGGAAAGTTGCTGGGGAGAGGTAAGTGGGAAGGGTTGTTGTTATTTATTTATTTATTTGATTTCTATACCACACTTCCAAAAATGGCTGAGGGTGGTTTACATACATACATACATACATACATACATAAGATGGATCCCTGTCCCCAAAGGGATATTTCTATACCGACCTTCCAAAAATGGCTGAGGGTGGTTTACAGAGAGAGAGAGAGAGAGAGAGAGAAATAAATAAATAAATAAATAAATAAATAAATAAGATGGAACCCTGTCCCCAAAGGGCTCACAATCTAAAAGAAACATACAGAGGCGTAACTAGGGAAAATAGCGCCTAGGGCAAGCACTGAAATTGCGCCCCTGTCCAGGTAGGAAAGATGGGTCTTGTAGTCAACAATATCTGGAAATCCCTGTTAAAAGGAACACTGTACCATCTAGACATGGTTGTTGATCAAAACCTGAAAACATGAGCCATCTCTGTATAAGACTTAGAACAACAGTCAGGAGTTATGCGAGGATTCCAAGTGTCATTTTCTCTGTCTCATCTCATTCTTTTTAAAAAAACATTACTTTGTCCTAGAGGATCACCTGCCCAAATAGCCACTAGCAAAATAGGGGAAGAAGAAGGTGGTGGTGGTGGTGGTGGGTCTATAAACCAGTAAATGATTCCTGCCAGCCTTTGTCTTATGATGACTGTTGGCTCATGATGGGGTATACATGCATTCACCACACCAGTGCTTACTTTGACACCAAGGGGGAGGAGGATACATTAGTTTGCCACACTAGACAGAGGAATTTGCAACAGGAGCAGATAGCCAAGTTCTGCCAGGGCCAAAACTAGCCCCTGCCAGACTAAGAAATCATTGTAATTTGCCCCTTCCTGTCACAAGCAGTGTGCTGTTCTTTTATTATTGACTCTAACTCTCAAATATCCCAGTCATGGATGGAAAATTCAGGGTCAATTTACAAGAGACACATTTTCTACATGGAAGTTTCTTCTGTGCAGGTGTTGTGCAGAAACCCATGTGTAGTGACCGCCAGGGGCATAGCAAGGTTGGAATGGGCCAAGATGAGATTTTAAAATGGGCCCCCAGACCCTCAAAGTCCAGGGCCTCCACATATCCCAGGTCCCCAAGGATTTAAGTCTGATATTTCAAAATAAGTATGCTGCCTGGAAATACATTTCACTGAATACACACATGCACACTTCACAGTATATAGTGATATACAATGAGTACTATATATTTCTGCTCCTTTTAATGCCTAGAACACACTAGCAACGCTAATTATTAAAATGGCCCCCTCGCTGCAGATTAGCAAAGGAGACTTTCAACCATGCAGGGTGAGCCTATGTTTGTTTTCTCAGAATTCTGAACAAATTCAGTAAAGTTTGATTCCAGGAGGTGTTTCACACGAGGCTTTTAAAGCGCTTTAACACACATCTCCTCTGGAATGGAGGTGCTGCATTCACATGTTGGCCAGATTTATCCTGAAGTCCCTGCAAGTTATTGGAGAGCAGTTCACACACAAGAAAAATAAAATAAAATAAAAACACAACACATGCTTCACAGTTCTCACTCAGACCTTCTGGGTTGCAAAACAACTTGAACATAGGTGCATTTATAAATGAACTAGTATTTTTAAGCCCGTTATGATAACGGGCGCTAGCTTTCTATCCCGTCTTTTCTGTCTCTCTCTCTCTCTTTCTGTCTCTTCCCCCCCACTTGTCCCCTCTCTCTTTTTGTTTTTTGTTTTGTTGTTGTCTCTGTTTTTGTTCTTCCTTATTTTGCTTTTACTTTTTTTGGGGGGGGGTGGATGAATAACGGCCAAAATGGCCCATGAGAAGGTGGCCGCCCCCGCCTATCGCCCTCCCGCGCACCCAGCTGCCGGAGCCCACCTTACCCGCTCCAGCCCGAAGGAGAAGAGAGGAACTCGGAAACAGAGCTATTCTCTGTGTTAAGCTGCTGCCTATACTGTCGCAATGGACGCAATAGGCGTCCTTTGCGTCCATAGCGGCAGTTTGAGCAGTGACTTAGCACAGAGAGGAGCTCTGCTCGTGAGCTCCTCTCTTTTCCCTCGGGCTGGAGCGGGTAAGGTGGTCTTCAACAGCTGGGAGGGCGATAGGCGGGGGCGGCGACCTTCTCATGGGCCATTTTGGCCCTTAATCTTTTTTGCGGGGGAGCGGGGAAGGTGATTTTGGGCAGCTGGGAGGGCGGGTGAGCAGGCGGCGGCGGCGGCTGTGAGCGGGCGGGGGCCTCGTTGGCGGCTTCGCCGCCACCTCGCCCAGCTTCATTTTGGGCAGCTGGGAGGGCGGGTGAGCAGGCGGCGGCGACGGCTGTGAGTGGGCGGGGGCCTCGTTGGCGGCTTCGCCGCCACCTCGCCCAGCTTCCCTGTCCCCCGTCTCGGTCTTCCCCCGCCGCCATTGCCCTCGCCTTTTTCAGGGCGGCCACTTCTGGTTGCCTCGGCCTCCTCTCGCCGTGCCGCAGCTCATGGCCGAGGCGGCGGCTCTGCCGCCGCCTCGGCCACTTTCCCCCACCGCCACACACCGGCTAATGGCCGCCCGTGGCTGTGGGACACTGGTGTCTGAGGTCCTGTGTCCCTTGGGCTCAATGGCCACCCGTGGCTGTGGGACACTGGTGTCTGAGGTCCTGTGTCCCTTGGGCTCAATGGCCACCCGTGGCTGTGGGACACTGGTGTCTGAGGTCCTGTGTCCCTTGGGCTCAATGGCCGCCCGTGGCTGTGGGACACTGGTGTCTGAGGTCCTGTGTCCCTTGGGCTCAATGGCCACCCGTGGCTGTGGGACACTGGTGTCTGAGGTCCTGTGTCCCTTGGGCTCAATGGCCACCCGTGGCTGTGGGACACTGGTGTCTGAGGTCCTGTGTCCCTTGGGCTCAATGGCCGCCCGTGGCTGTGGGACACTGGTGTCTGAGGTCCTGTGTCCCTTGGGCTCAATGGCCACCCGTGGCTGTGGGACACTGGTGTCTGAGGTCCTGTGTCCCTTGGGCTCAATGGCCGCCCGTGGCTGTGGGACACTGGTGTCTGAGGTCCTGTGTCCCTTGGGCTCAATGGCCGCCCGTGGCTGTGGGACACTGGTGTCTGAGGTCCTGTGTCCCTTGGGCTCAATGGCCGCCCGTGGCTGTGGGACACTGGTGTCTGAGGTCCTGTGTCCCTTGGGCTCAATGGCCGCCCGTGGCTGTGGGACACTGGTGTCTGAGGTCCTGTGTCCCTTGGGCTCAATGGCCACCCGTGGCTGTGGGACACTGGTGTCTGAGGTCCTGTGTCCCTTGGGCTCTTCTGGGCCTGCGCTTCGCGCAGGCCCAGAACAGCCCAGGGAGGCAGGGACGCAGATCCCCAACGTTCCAAAGCCACGGCCACTCACTTAGCCTTTTATTATATAGGATGAAAGAATGAAAGAATGAATAAATAAATATTTGTTCCAGAAGTTTTTGTAATTTTCTGACATGAAACAAGCCACTTATAGGCCTTAGATAGTTTTTGTTTTTAAAGCCAGCACATTTTTCAGTCTGTTTTAAATTAAATATTCAGAGACTTCTCAGTCTCGCCCCACCACCCATATCAAAGCCCTGTGGCAAGCAGATCCCTATATATGGGGGTAACCACAAAAAGGAATTCACAGCCTACCTTGCAAAGGCTGTGCTGGGTGGTCTGGTCTGCTGCAGGGAGCTCTGCCAGCCTCCTTCCTGCCTCCCTTGGGTCCTGCCGAGTTCCGCCTTCAAGGAGGCCTACTCGGAGGCCTCTCTGGAAGCCCCGCCCACCCGCCGATCAGCTGAGAGGCGGGGAGAGAAGAGCTCTGCAGTTTGTAGGCTGCTCCAATTCTAGGCCTCGCCATCGCCGATCCTAGGCCGGAGCTGGAGGCAAGTGGCTGAGGAGCCCTGGGGCTGGCAGGTGGGCAATGTGGTGGGGGTGGCAGGAACTGGCGTGGCACCCCCACCTCAGTGGCGCCTAGGGCGCGTGCCCTGCCTGCCCCCCCCCCGTTCCGCCTATCCTCTCTAATAAAACGCTTGTTGTCCGTCCGTGGATGGACACCAAGCGTGTGTCCGTGCCTCCCTGCCCTGTTCTGCGCCTGCGCGAAGCGCAGGCGCAGAACAGGGCAAGGGAGACACGCTTGCTGGTACCAGGGAAAAAGCAGGAAAACACCAACGAGAGAAACGAGCCAGGAACACGAGCACCGGGAAAACGAACACCAACGAGGCCACCGGGAAAACGAGGACCAACCAGCAGGACCTGAACGAGACAAACCCCGAAGCAAACTCCGGGGGCCGAGTGGAGGCTGTTCCGAAAAAGCCTGACAGGGAGAATGCTGCCCCCGCCGCCAAACTCCCACCCTCCCTCCCAACTTCCAAAACCACCTTACCCTGTCCCATGTAAGCTGGATGATGAAATACCGGCATTGAAGAGGAAGTGAGGAGCACGCAGGCAGAGCTCCTCTCTCTGCACAGACTCTGCCCGAACTGCCGCTTTGGGCGGAAAGGACGCAAGAGGCGTCCTTTCCGTCCAAAGCGCCAGTTCAGGAAGAGGCATTGCAGAGAGAGAAGCACTGCTTGCAATCTTCTCTCTCCCTCTTCTATGCCAGTTTTCCTTCAGCCAGCTGAAAAGGGCCAGGGTGAGGTGGTCACTGAAGCTGGGAGGAAGGGTGGGAGTTTCGCTGCAACGGCGGGGGCAGCTTTAACCCTTTCAGGCTTTAACGGAACAGCCTCCGCTCGGCCCCCGGAGTATGGTCCCTGTCTCCCCGGTGCCGTCTCTGTCGCTCCTGCTCTCTTTCCCCCACCGCCTCGCCCCCCCGGATCAGAACCACAACAACATAAAAGTAACACTAAGCACTACAACAGCCACAAAAAGTAACACAAAGCACAACACACTACATTAATTAAAAAAATAAAAAACTGAGGCAGTGGCCACAAGCGAGACCAGCACTCCCCCCCCCCAACAGCACAGCATAAAAACTCCCACCCACACACACACATACACACACACAATGCATGAAAAGAGGGAGAATAGTCTAGCACCCGTTATTCTAACGGGCTTAAAAACACTAGTGGAAACATAAGATAGGCACCAGCAACAGCCACTGGAGGTACTGTGCTGGGGGTGAATAGGGGCAGTTACTCTCCCCTGCTAAATAAAGAGAATCACCACGTTAAAAGGGGCCTCTTTGCCAAGTTAGCAGGGTCATGGCACCATTCTCAAGGAGGGAAGGCTCAGGCGGTTTCCCCCTCCAAGATAAAATAATATAAAAATACTGAGGTATAACCTGCACCCACGTAGTTCCCTGCACCCCCTGCCTTGGGAATTTATTTATTTTTTAAATGTATAATCCGCAAGTTATATATGTGAAAATATGCTTCTGAATTTATTGGTGCTTCTGGTTCCCTCTGCTTCATTCAAAGAGAGAGAATAGCCAGGTTCAGGTGATTCAGCAAAACACAGTTTCTTTGGCTGTAAACACAAGCCTAAGGAGCATGTAACTATGATCTATAAATCAATAAGGAGGATCTAATCCGAGTTTCATATCCTAGTATGTAAATCACAGCTAAACTATGATTCTCAGTTTGGACAACATACAGAGCTGTGATCTAACTACAAAGGATTCCTCTCTCTCTCAGACATACACACACACACTCAGAGCTTCATAGGCATTTCACAAGCAAACAAGCCATGGTTTGTTGGGCCATCTGAACATGTGGTGGTGGTCAGAGCCAGAAGATTTTGTGAAAAGTCTGAGGAAAAGCAACAACTTTACAACCATCTTGGTGGTTGTTTTGGAGCCTTTAGTCCAGGGCTGCACAACTTCAGTCCTCGTGCTATTTTTGGACTATAACTCCCATAATCCCCACCCACAGCAGCCAATATCAGGGATGATGGGAATTATAGGCCAACATCTGCAGGATGGTCAAAGCTGTACAGTTCCACTTTAGCTTAACAAAATATTTTTGAATGAATACTACTCCCATTTCCCAAAGCAATGCATCTATCAGAGGTACCAAAAGTGTGACTAATTCAATATCATGCATTCATGTGACACAAGCAATCAGCATTTATTCATTCCCTTAGTAGTTATCTAGACAGGAGTTAATTATTGTTATTGTGCATATGAAAAATAATTGACTAAGCATTAAAACCCTGACGCAAAATAACCAGGAACAGAAAACCAGGATTTTTCTTGGCATCACACAGTATAATGTTGTCATGTTATTCTAAGAGTTAGTCAGCCTTCCAGGAAATAAGAGGCATTCTTACAAAATACATGTTTTATCCCATTTCCTAAATGTCCACATTGAGAAAAATATGAGAGAAGGGAAGGAGCATATTTTCTTCCATCAAAATAAAAGCCACGAGAGTGTAATTTCCACAATTCCTATGGCTACAAGGAAATTATATTTTATCTTCAAGGAAAACCACAGAGTACTGAGCACATTTTCATTTTCATTTTACTTGTTCACATGAGGTACAGTTATCCCTTGCCAACCACGGTTTTACTAACCGTGGTTTTGAGTATATGTGAATAGGAGATTATGACAGGTCTTGCCAAGTACTTACTCAAGTATTTGCAATTGGCGAAGTTTTTTAGTGATCCGGGGAGGGGGGATGTTCCAGCAATTTTGTGGGGTTCAGAGGTTTGATCTACTCATTCCTCTTGGTGACCCTTGCTGACCTTGCTTTCCCTTGCCAATTTAAAATGCCTTTGAGTGATGGGGGGGGGTTCAAAAAATTTCCAGAGGTTCGGTCTGCTCATTCTTCTTGGTGATATTACAGGATTTTTAAAGCGCTTTAAAAAAATGTCCTTTATTTTTAGATCTTTTTGCGGTCTTGATTCCCCTAACCCCATTTCCCATAGACTTTAATGCCTCACCAACTGCGAATTTGCCAACAGCGAGGTTCTGCCAGAACGGAACCCTAGTGGTTGGCAAGGGATGACTGTATAATGACAGACTTGCCTCTCACACAGCCAGTCAGGTAGAAGAAACTGATAGAGGCAACATAACTTTGATTATAAACCAAAAGCAAAATTATGCCATTTCCTGAAGTCTACTGAAGTAAGCATAGCCACCTAATGGCACAGCAGGGAATGACTTGACTAGCAAGCCAGAGGTTGCTGGTTTGAATCCCCGCTGGTATGTTTCCCAGACTATGGGAAACACCTATATCGGGCAGCAGCTATATAGGAAGATGTTGAAAGGCATCATCTCATGCTGGGCTGGAGGTGGCAATGGTAAACCCCTCCTCTATTCTACCAAAGACAACCATAGGGCTCTGTGGTTGCCAAGAGTTGACACCGACTCGACAGCACTTTACTGAGGTAAGCATTGTTAATCATGGAAACTATGAAGTCACACATGATCATAGCTCCTCCTGCCTACAACTTGTTGCTATCTTGTGAGGGTCTGCAACTCCTGAATTACACGGAGCATGTGAACAGACCATCACATGAACAGAAGGTTTGGGTTTGTTCTTTATTTTTATTTTTAAATAAGTCAACCCAGACAGATCAGAACCATTTCACAGTTCCCCAGGTAATGCAAGGAAGAGAACTCAATAACTTCAGATCAGCTTTTTTTGGTAACATTTTGATTTAGTGAATTGGTATTTTATCTCCCTTATAACAACCGTGGAACAGTAGTCATCAATTATTCCTAATGTATAGATAGAGGATGGGATTAAGGCTTAGACAGAGTGACTCTTGCAAGGCTTCCCTGTGTCTATGGTAGAGATGAGATATTATGAACCTAACTATTCCAGATCTAGGTCCCACTGGAACATAGTTGCAATAACAATAATCAGCATCAGTGCTTCCTATAACAGGAATTCCCAGATATGGTTGACTACAGTTCCCCTGCAATGGCCTTTTGTTGGGGATGATGGCAGTTGTAGACAACAACATCTGGGTGTTCAGTGATCAGAATGTCTCATTAGTTTAAGTCACCAAATTAAGAAAAAAGAAAAGTATAATAGAGCCTGCTTCTCAGGCAGCCATACCATAGCCTGCCCCTTGGTGTTACACTCCTATAGCCAGAAGAGCAGAAAGTGAAGCTTTGTTTGCATATCCCATAATTGACAAAATCAAACAGGTCACTCAACAATCAAGCTGTCCGCACCATCAGTTTTTACTGCACAAATAAATAAGTCCATGGTTGCTACCCTATTATGTCTGATCCAGATGTCTTTTCCCAAGTTCGTACTTCTGTTGTGAAAAAAGTGGTCTACATCCTAGTAGGTGGCCTACATCTTCAGTGGCCTACACTGATGAAAAAGTGGGGAAAGTGGCCTGCATCCTCAGAATTCGCAGCAGTATTACAGAACAGAACCCTACGCGGATACCGAGGTCCACCTGTATTAGGATGTTAGCCATTGCACTCTATTTAGTACCTGTGAAATGTATCCATTGTTAGTGCAACTTCCATGGGGACATTGCCACTCACAAGTATCATAAGAAACTACAAGGTATGACCAGTGTCACTGCATGCATTACAGGTTTAGGAGACAATCATGGGTTACCCTTGTGCAGTACATGAGAAAGCAATGCAAAATTTTATGGTGTGTTGTACAACAGTTCCAGGGAATTGGAACTGCCTTATACTCAATAAGCTTTCCCTACCTATCTGCAGTTTGGATTACTATGGAAAAAGGAAAAAAGGTATAGTGTTAAAGCAACCCACTAGGGATTTGCATGAACCGGTTTACGGGCCTCTGAGCAGGTTTGAACACCAGACAGTTCAAAGTGTTCAGCGGGGGGTGGGGGGGATAATTTTAAGGGCAGGGGAGGGTGCACTTACACACACGCACACACACACACGCATTTCCCCTGCCAGCGCTCGCTGAAAAACCAGTCCAGCAGGGCAGCAGCACATGTCACACTTGCTCGCACGCATGTTGGGCACATGCGCACATGCTCCTTCCTTTCACTTTTGGTCCGAGAAGTGGACAGGGTGGCAGGGAGCTATGCTGCTGCCCTGCCAGACCGGTTTTCAGCGAGCGCTGGCGGGGGAAACATGGCGGGTGTGTGTGTAAATGCACCCTCCCCTGCCCGTAAAATTAAACACACACACCCCACCATCGAACCAGCCCCTGCCAGTTCCGTGAACATCCCTACAACCCACTCTATGCATGTTTACTCAGAAGTAAATCTCATTGTGCTCAACAGGGACTCACTTTTGAGCAAGTGTGCATAGGACTGCAACTTAAAATTTGGAAACAGCAATGTGGTTCTGAATTGGGCCCCTACAGGGTTAGGAATTGATCCCTACAGGGATGTCTTTCAGGATACAACCTGAAATACAAGTGTTAATGGTTGCACAGAAAGGTTCTCAGTCTATCCCACATCTGCACTAGATTTGAACAATGGTACATACCCTGCACCCTATCAACTTAGGCTTAATGACAATGAAGACACTAACTTGGGATAAATGTTTCCTCAGCAATGCGCAAGGGCATACAATAGAACCGCCCTGAGCCATTTTTGGAAGGGCGGTATAGAAATCAAATAAATAATAATAATAATAAATTAGTTAGGCTGCTTAACACCCATTGATTTCAGTGGGGTGTAGGCAGCAAAACTACATGCAGTGTTGCAGACGAAATCACCAGCAGGAGACCTTTCTGGTTCTATTCCTTTGATCATTCTGCTTCTATTTAAAAACTGTATTGATGCCTTCAAACTGTAACATGCAGATCTGATGCCTACTGAGGCTTAGCCACTTGCAAAATATTTCCTGTGAATGAGGCCTAAGGGAAAGAGGAAGTAATTGCTACTGAAAGCCTGAGAAATGTAGTCTCAAAGTCTGATGAGAGAACTGGTCATCTTTTGGACATCCACTGTCCTCAAGATTACTTCAAGTTTTCCACAGTGATTCATGTAGGCATCAACCTACCAGAGGTGGTATGTGATAAAAGCCAAGAGAATTTCCCCACATTCCCTTGGCTTTTATCACATACCACCTCTGGTAGGTTGATCATAAATGATCATATCATAAATGAATGACAGGTCAGAGAAGCAAAAGAGAAGTGTATTACAAGATGGTAGGAATGCTGGGGCAGGGGGAGTTCCTTTTTGTATACCATAGGTTCAGGAAGACAGCCATCTATTTTATTTACTTATTTTATTTATTTATTTATTTATTTATATACATACATACATACATTTTATATCCCATTCTTCCTCGAAGGAGCCCAGAGCGGTGTACTACATACTTGAGTTTCTTCTCACAACAACCCTGTGAAGTAGGTTAGGCTGAGAGAGAAGTGACTGGCCCAGAGTCACCCAGCTAGTTTCATGGCTGAATGCGGATTTGAACTCGGGTCTACCCGGTCCTAGTCCAGCACTCTAACCACTACACTACACTGGCTCACTACTGGCAAGTCTACAAATCCACTTGCCAGCAGTGAGCATCCCCAACCCTCTGCTGAGCAGGACATCCAGCACTACAAATATCTCCTCCCTAGAAGTTTCATTTCCAGGGCCATTTATTAGAAGCCAAGAAACAGCAAGAATCCCTTTTAAGCAGTAGCTAAGGGCTTCCACTTTTTTTCTTACCATCTCCATTTCTCACTGCAAACGAGAGAAGATCCACTTCTCTCCTAAGCCCTCTGCCTGTGTGCCAGAAAGGATTTGGGGGAGGAGAAGGGTTGGTGGCGAGCACAAATAAGGCTGGCTAGTGAGTTATTCCTAAATTTGTAGACCCCTGAAAGAGGATGAGGAGAATTAAGGGCAAAGGCTGCAGCCTACAAAGCAATTCAATCTATGTACACAGAAACAACATGCAGCCCATTCATATGCACGTTCAATCACCTAGTTAACTGTGCACAGGATTGCACAGACATACTAAGCTTTAATGGAGCTATGTTATTTCAGCTACAAGTATACAAGACACATGAGTGGACTGCTGTATAACAAGGCACCTAAAGAACTGTGGTCAAGCAATAAGTCATGAGCATCTAACTTTAGGAACTTGTGGGTTCACTTCTTAAACCACAGTAAATAACTTTATAAATAAATAAATAAATAAATAAATAAAGGCCTTAGGGTGTATGGCGCACATCCCGTGGTATGTGGCCTATCTCGCAAGAGTTGTCCAGAGAGAGAGAAGGCACGGGGCAGCTGACGGAGAGGCAGCAACAAGGAAGAAAGAAGAAGAGACACTGAGCAGCAGCCTCCGTCACCCTGCTGAGCCTCCTCACGAGGAGGACGGCTGAGCTGGAAGAGAGCACCGAGGGCCATCTGTGCAGGCTGGAAGGGAAGCCCAGGCTCAGCTGTTCTCCTCATGAGGAGTGGGGAAGGTTTCACCACCTCCACTGCCATCCCAACACAATGCAATAATTTAAGCAGGAGGTTATCAGGGCATGGATAACTGCGGCCAAGCTAACTCAGTCCAGGGAAGGTCACAGCTGTCATATCAGCTGAAGCTGATTATGTGTCAATCCCTGCTTTGTCACTTTACCAGGGCAAATAAATGTTCCAGAATCGGAAAGAAAGAAAGAAAGAAAAAGTACCCCAACGGTCATTACTCAGAGGAAGATTAACTGTTCTACTCCCAAGCTGTACCATTACACAGTGGGCTAATAAGAAATACAACTGGCTTAGTAGACTCCCTTTGACCAATGTCAATGAATTATGAGATTACAACATAGAACACATTTAAAGATCTATGCTCAGGTAACACACAATGAATGTGTGTACTTGAGTTTGGGGACCAGGGGTAGATTGGGACTTCTGTTGGTGTACCGATCGCCCCGCTGCCCAGCGGAATCCCTTACTGAGCTCACGGACTTGGTCGCGGAACTTGCGTTGGAGTCTCCCAGACTTTTGGTGCTGCGGGACTTCAATGTTCATTTTGGGACCAATTTGTCCGGGGCAGCTCAGGAGTTCATAGCGGCCATGACGACTATGGGCCTATCCCAAGCGGTCTCTGGCAAAGCCAGCTATGTTCAGGGAGCGGGCGGCAGGCAAAAGGCTCCTTAAAGCCTTTTGCAGCAGCAGCTACATTGGGGGAGCGGGCGGCAGGCAAAAGGCTCCTTAAAGCCTTTTGCTGCAGTAGCTACGTTCGGGGAGCGGGCGGCACCATTCTATGGTGGAACAATTGAGCCATTTAGATTTCCACCCTCCTAAATTTGCAGGGAGGCATGTATCTATCTTGCTTTATGCAGATGATGCGGTCCTCTTGTCGAGGACGCCAATTGGCCTCAAAAAAACGCTGAGCGCATTAAGTCTGTACTGCAAGAAGGAGGGCTTGGAGATAAATTTCCAGAAAACCAAAATAATGGCTTTTGCATGGAGACCTAAGATTCGCACTTGGAGGATCGAGGGCCAACTTATTGAGCAGGTATCATTCTTTAAGTACCTAGGGGTAGTTTTCCATGCTGGGGGCACTAGGAAGGCCCACGCGAACTACGTAGCCTCCAATGCCCAGAAAAGCTCACTTGCCATTCTACAGTACTTGCGATCAAAAGGTGGCTACTACTTCCCAGCAGCTTTTAAGCTATTCAAAGCAAAGTCACTGTCCCAACTACTTTATGGAGCGCAGCTGGGGCTTTTTCCAAATATAACATCTTTGGAATGTGTACAATCAAAATTTTTGAGAACTGCCCTTAATATTCCAAGATCTGTTTCAAATGCTGCTGCCCGTTTGGAGACTGGCTTTATTAGGGTGGAGGCCAGTATCTGGATTATTATACTCTGTTACTGGCTCAAACTAATTTATCATCCAGTTGGCCTGGCTCCTCTAATTTTATAGGATGATTTTGGCTCCAGGTGGATCCAGTCTATTGAGGCTAAAATACCTACTTTGGGCCTCTCTGTTACAATCCTGTCTAAGCTGGGATTTGATCAGGCAAGGTTGCTGGTTAAACAACGAGTGTTCGACTCTGAACGGCAGAATGACCTTGGGAAGGTCTCCAAATTTTACATCTCAGAGGAAAGAAGATATCTAGTCTCTGCAATGAATTATTTTACCTGGTTGGAATTTCTGAGGTATAGGAAAGCTTTTACCTTGGCTCGTTGCCATTGTTTGCCCTTGGCAGTTCTAGAAGGGCGCTATAGAGGGGTTCCATTTGCTGATAGACTCTGCCCTTGTGGGTTGGATCAGGTGGAAACTACTGAACACGTTCTATTATTCTGCCTGTTTTACAAGGATATCCGTGAATCTTTCATTACTCCTTTGCTTTGTAAATTTCCCAGTCGACAGGAGCAATTTTATTGTTCCTTGTTGCTTTTGGACTCAGAGTGTTTAATTACATCTAATGTGGCTAAATTCTGTGCTGCTGCCATAAATATACGTCACCGGATGGTTAATAAGGATATTTTACTGTTTAAAATTTTTATCATCATTATGTTTTACATTTTGTCAATTTTTTTTAACTAATTCTAATTTCAGCCTGTTTTAATTACATACATTCAATTATATAACTGTAATCAATTATATAACTGTAATCTTTCTCTTCTGTTTTGGCTTGTGGCTGTAACATTAAAGAACTTGAACGTTCGGGGAGGGGGCGGCAGGCAAAAGGCTTCTTAAGCCTTTTGCTGCTGCAGCAGCTACGTTTGGGGAGGGGGCGGCAGGGGGATTTGACAGAATCCCTCGTTTATCCAGCCGCCGCAGGCAGCCTCCGACAGAGGAAACAGCAAATACACATGGTGGGGGATCTCAGAGCCAACAGTGCAACGCCGATTGCTCAAAGAAATAAGGGCGCACACGCAGCCAAGCGGGGGAAGGGGCGGCAGGATACCTCCCATAGCTAAAAGAAATACGGCCGCCAGAGTTGGAAAGCGCGAAACCCTCCCCCGCCCTTAAAGGAACCCCCCACCCCAGTGCCGGACCGCAGCTCCGCGGTTCCGTGCACACCCCTATTGTATACTATTGTAAACTGCCCAGAGACGAAAGTTTGGGGCGGTCTACAAATTAAATAAATAAATAAATAAATAAATAAATAAATAAATAAAATAAAACTGAAGCCAATAGCCTTTAAAGGTGTTGTTTTGTCTCGTTAATAATAACAGACCAATGGAAACAAAAAATTTCACCTGGATTTTCTCCCATGGCATTCATCAAGTATCATCCTGAAATGCTGATTAGAAACTACTTGCAATTTTTTTGCTGTTTGGAGAAGAGCTAGAAACAAACCAAATTTCTTTCCTACTTACTGATGAAGGTATCATCACCTACCTTCACCTAATGCAACTGGTGCATTGGCAACAACTTCCTTACCATCAATAACAACAATTTCAACACTCCTACACTTATACTCAGAATTAATCCCTGAAAACAATTGTCTCACTTCTGCCATGGTGGGCTTGCAAAGAATATCATCTGAGTTGTATCAGCTTTTACTTACCCTGGACACTGGGAACGTCTTTCTTGGTAATTGGATTTGTTTGAGGAAATGGAGAAAGATGGTTGGTCAAAAATTTGGCTATTTGCTCGACTCTAGGAGAGACATGATATGAACGTATTAGTCACTAGTAAATAATACTGTCTAACCTGCACTTAATTCACAAGCAGAATAGTTCCCACAGTTGGAAAGGATCTGGTCAGCTAGGTTCCTTATTATCACATTTGCTGCAAGTGTCCATTTGTAAATCATTGTAGTTTTGTAATCTCATTTCACGTAACCTGGTTGCACAAGATCCTAAAGTTCTTTTGCTTAACCTTTAACCTATGGACAATCCCTTAAATCCAAATGGAGAACTTTGCTTTAGTTATTGCTAACTGCCAAACTGCCTGACCAGTAATTGGTAGTCACCTAAATCCTATGCAGGCATTTAAAGTGTGCACAGTGAAAACATTTGGGGAAACTTACTATGTTCTATTGGACATCCACACAGATCCAACGTTACATACAATGTATGCACATAGAGGTCTTTCCACACAATTGGGAACCTTGATTTTTCAGCGTACCAAATCTCAAAGAGAGAGGTTCAGTAACAGTTAACTACATATAGGGTCCATACAGATGTTCAACAGATGGATCCCCCTGCGATGTAAACCTATTCCCCGCACCCCATCTGTTCACTGAACACAGGGCTACTGTCCCTACTGTGAAATACTGGATGGATAAAGAAAGGGATTTATTGATTATGTACAAGCCAGGTCAAGGCAGCACATAATCTTTTTCTTACAACCTTGTTTCTACTCTTCACCTATCTAAATTGTGGGGAAGGGACTGTTTTCTCTTGATCTAGGCTTAAATGTGTTTTCAATCTTCAGTCTTGATTTACAGTGACAGAAGCAGCATTGATACGGATTCTCTTTTATGCTTGTATTTGTTTTGGCTCTCAGTTTTTCATTGCTCCAGATCACACACTTTTGTTGTTTTTAGTATTCATATTTATATTTTTTGTATTTTTATAATAATTCGATGTATCAATTCCTTATAGAATTGACATAATCTTTATGATTTGTATAATCAGATAATCTTTATTACAGTCAATGACCAGCCTTAATTGCTTTATACAAATCTATATTTATGTTTGATCACGGTACTATACTTGTCCATGCTTTAAAAAAAAAAAAAGACAGACATATACATGCATAAACATAAAAAAGGTTAATAATTCAATTGCTACAGCATCAATGTCTTGCAGATGTCAATGAATCACTGCAGGTCATCACACAACGTTTTTCATCACTCAGTCAACTGTGAACACTCCAGGCATAATCTACATACTGGCAAAGTGGCCTACAAACAAGTCTTAACAGCAACAAATATGTATATACTGCTTTTCAACAGAAGTTCCCAAAGTGGTTTACACAGGTATAAATAAGATGGCTCCCTGTCCCCAAAGGGCTCACAATCTAAAAAGAAACATAAGATCAGCAACATTCACTGGAGGGGTTCTGTGTTGGGGGGGGGGATAGGGCCAGTTACTCTCCCCCTGCTAAATAAAAGAGAATCACCACATTTAAAAGGTGCCTCTTGGCCAGGTTAGCTGGTCTTAAAGCTTAAGATTAGCCTTGAGCGCCTAGTCGATTGATTAAGTGCCATCAAGTCGGTGTCAACTCCTAGCAACCACACCGATAGATTCCCTCCAGGATGATCTGTCTTCAACTTGGCCTTTAAGGTCTCTCAGTGGTGCATTCATTGCTGTCGTGATCGAGTCCATCCAGCTTGCTGCTGGTCGTCCTCTTCTTCTCTTTTCTCCTTCAGCTTTCCTCAGCATTATGGACTTTTCAAGAGACCTGGATCTTCGCATAATGTGTCCGATGTATGCTAGTTTGAGCCTGCCTACTTACTAGAGCCATAATCCAGAGGGATGAATCACTGGGAACATTTCAGCGAGACATGCCCAACGGATGAAAAGGAGAACGATCTATGCGTCTCCTCCCATACTCCCTTTTCCTCCCCGGGCGCAAGGTGCTGAAACAAACCCCAGGGTAAACGCTCGCGTAACTTGATGGAACAGCATCCTGCCGTACGCACAGCTAGAGCGGGTAAAAAATGCTGGACTCTTCCCACCCGATCCACTCAAAGCACTGCTGGAAGCGAGACGAGGACTTCCCCAACCCATTTACTACTCAGCACCAAACCGGGGAAGGGTGCTGATCCAGGGTTGGGAAGGCAGCTGGCCTGGCAGAGCTCTTGTGAAAGAGCGGCGCCAAACCCCACACAAAACAGGCGCTCTTCCAGTGCCACACATCCCCATAGGAACTGAAACCACAAAAGGAGCGGGAACACACACACATACACACACATACACACACACACCGCGCTGCGGCTGTCCCGCTCCCCGCCAGAAGCAAAGGCTTCTTGGCGGGCTGCTGCCTGCCGGACTTACCCAGCTCTCTTCCTCTTCGCCTTGCCAACAGCTGGCCCCGATGCTTTCGACTCGGCTCCTCAATGAGAGAACAGCCTCGGCTGAGTCAGCGCGGAGGAGCAACAACCATCAAGCTACAGCAGGTGACCAACCCGCGGCGACGAGGAGGACGAAGGCTTCGCGGCCACGTGATCGCTGGTAGGAGGAGGAGCTGCAGACGCCAGGCTCCGCCGCCGCTGCTCACGTTGCACCACGGAGAGGCCGTGGAAAGGGCCGCCAGGGTGGACTCTCGGAGGAGGAGGGAAGAGCGGGCGGGGCGAGGAGTCATCCATCAGGCTGGTCCGGCGGCAGGCAGGCGAGGTGTTCCTTCGCAGATAAGGAAAGGCTGAAGGGCTCGGTGGGTGGTTGCAGCAAGAAACACCAGCAAGCGATAGATTCGAAACAACAAAAGTAGAAGCGACATTCTAGTCGTGCAATAAAAAAAGAGGCTCGCTCGTGGCATTTTAAGAGGCTGGGGACAAAAGTGTCAAGAACATAGGACAAGAGGGCATCGCCAGGCCAGCCTAAAAGTTTAGTAGGGCGGCAGTTATCTGACCCCCACATCAGACCTAAGTGCAAGCAACATTCAGTTATTTGAAAATTATTTGTTTGTACAAAAGGATTAAAGATGAGAAAAAAGGCTCATGCCCCAGTTACGGGTCTGAAGCATCCTCTCACTTCTGGCCACTCAGAGGTTTCCAGGGAAAGGTGCACAAGCACAGCATGAAGAAAATAGTCCTGCTCCAGCAACTGGCATTCAGGGGCACAGTCCGTCAGCATCTGGAGGTTCAGCTTAGCCATCCTGACCACTAGCTCTCCTCCATAGCTCTATTCACATGTTACGGTCAATGCAGGGGCGTAACTATAATAGGGCAAGGGGAGACAGTTGTCTGGGGGCCCCCTGCCTTGGGGGCCCCCCCAGAGGCAAGTCACATGACTGACTCCCCCAGCTGCGCACCCGCCTGGGCTTCTCTCAGTTGTATTCATCCTCCGAAATTGATGTGAGTGTTAAGACTTGAAGCTACCAGAACATCATGTCTTTCTCTAGTACCATTAAATGACTTGCATCGTCCACAATTTACAAAACCTTAAAAATAATAATTTAGGAAGATGTTCTATAGTGGCACATAGGTTATATGGAGAGAGAGAGAGAGAGAGAGATGCTTTTTGTTACCACTATTCAGCCTCATTTAAGATTTCTTTACTTCATGAGCTGAGCTTAAGTGAGCGGGGGAGCCCATTTTAAAATCATGTCTCTGGGCCCACTACAACCTTGCTACGCCCCTGGGTCAATGCACATACAATCTAACCCTGTTCAGGAGTTATAAAATCTGGGGGTGCTGTACTTGCATAGAGCATCTCCAAGAGCATAATCTGAATCCTTCCTCACCCCACCACAATCACGTGCACAGAAGAAGGTCAATACTATGTTGCGGACGTTTACAGTGTTTGCATTCCATTCCTGGCAGGGGCGTAGCAAGGTTGGAGGGGACTCAGAGACAAGATTTTAAAATGCCCCCCCCCCCGAAGTTCAGCTCATGAAGTAAATAAATCTTAAACGAGGCTGAATAGTGGTGACAAAAAGCATAGTAAAATTTATATATTTTATTTATATGTATATTGTGCCACAGTAGAACATCATCTTAAATTATTTTTTTAAAGGTTCTGTAAATTGTGGATGATGCAAGTCATTTGATGGTACTAGAGAAAAAGATGCTCTTCTGGTAGCTCCAGGTCTTAACACTCACATCAGTTTTGGAGGATGAATACAACTGAAGGAAGCCTGGGCGGGTGCGTGGCTGGGGGAGTCAGTCATGTGACTTGCCTCTGGGCCCCCCCCCCGGTAGTGGGCCCCCAGACAACTATCTCCCCCATTATAGTTATGTCCCTGATTCCTGGGAAGAATATGTCCACAAGTGGCTGTTCAGGGTTCTGGGCCACAACAGGGCTTCCAGGTGTCATTTTGGGGATGCTGTGCAGGGCCCCCAGTTTTTATTACAACTGAACTGGTATTCTGTGTACAGTGCATGCATTTATAGATTATGCACATACAGATCTGTATGCACATGTTATGTTCAACATATATACGGTAGTACAGTATCTATAATAGCCACCTAATGGCGCAGCGGAGAAATGACTTGATTAGCAAGCCAGAGGTTGCTGGTTCGAATCCCTGCTGGCATGTTTCCAAGACTATAGGAAACACCTATATCGGGTAGCAGTGATATAGAAAGATGCTGAAACTCATACTTCACGGGAGATGGCAATGGTAAACCCCTCCTGTATTCTACCAAAGAAAATCACAAGGCTCTGTGGGCGCCAGGAGTTGACACCGACTCAACAGCACAACTTTAGCTTCCAGTATCGGATGGGCAAACTTAGCCCTCCTCCAGCTGTTGTTGAACTACAGCTCCCAGCATCCCCAGCCACAATAGCCTGCATTTGAGGGTGCCTGTACCCGAAATAACTTTCAGTGGGGCTTGTGAATGCATCTTGCTCTTGAATCTACTGCCCATGAATATGTTGGGTGACCCCAAGTTCTAGAATTAAGAGGAGGGGGGATCTCTATTGTGGCATAAATGTGTGTGGACTAGAGCCCACTGGTGATGTGGGCTATAGTCATCAAAAGCCTATGCCAAAATAAACCAGTCAGTCTTTAAACCCCCCATCAAACTCTTCTATCTGAGAATTTGGATAATGGGAATTTGACTTAACAAATCACCCCGGGGGAAAGTTGCAGATTATTATTACAGGACAATGAAGTGCCTTTTCAAGTGGTAGCTCTCTCATATTTAGTAGCAAAGAATAAGACCCCAGCAACAGCCATCGGAGAGACCCTTTGCCAGGCTGAATAGGGACAGTTGAACTGTCCCTTTTCAGCCCGACAAAGGGTCTCTCCAGTGGCTGTTGCTGGGGGTCTTATTCATTTATAATTTTTTGTTTTTATTGTTAACCCTTTTTCAGGACAGGGAACCATTTCCTCCTATATATTTGTGCTATGTAAACTTCTTTGAGAACATTGCAAGCCCTGGGTGATCATGATACCATAGGTCTATTTTCAGTTCAGGTGGTTTCCTCAGACTGGCTGAACAGGTTTTTTGGTGATATTAGTGGAGACACAATAGAAAGCTTCTGCACTGCAAGAATGTGGCCCAGAACTTGGTACACAATATTATACATATTTTTCAATGACTTTTGTGAACTTTAACAACGTTTTCTCATTAGACCATAAGAAAACTTAGCAGTCATGGGATAAGAGGACAGGTTCATGTGTGGATTGGTAACTGGTTGAAGGACAAGTATATCTTGGGTAGATATAAATGGAGGGTAGGTATAAATGGACAGTTCTCTAAATGGAGGAAAGTAAGAAGTGGGTTTCCCTCAAAGAGCTGTACTGGGACCAGTGCTTTTTAATTTATTCATAAATGATAAATGACCTAGAATTTGGGGTAAGCAGCAAGGTGGCCAAATTTGCAGATGACACCAGACTATTTAGGATAGTGAAATCCAAAAGAGATTGCAAGGAACTCCAAAATGATCTCTCCAAACTGGGGGAGTGGGAAACAAAATGACAGATGCAGTTCAATGTTAGCACGTGTAAAGTGATGCATATTGGGACACAAAACCCACCTTCACATATATGTTGATGAGGTCTGAGCTGGGGATGCTGGGATGCTGGGAGCTGTGGTGACTGACCAGCAGCGAGACCTTGGCATTGTGGTGGACAGCTCATTGAAAGTGTCAACACAATGTGTGGCAGCTGTGAAAAAGGCCAATTCCATGCTGGGAATAATTAGGAAGGGAACTGGAAATAAAACTGCTAATATCAGAATGATCTTATACAAATCTATGGTGTGGTCACTGTGTACAGTTCTGGTCACCATACCTCAGAAAGGACATTATAGAACTGGAGAAGGTGCAGAAGAGGGCAGATGAGGTGATAAGGGGCCTAGAGCACCTTCCTTACAAGGCAAGGCTACAACACCTGGGGCTTTTTAGTTTAGAAAAACAGCAACTGAGGGGTGACATAATAGAGGTCTATAAAATCATGCATGGTGTGGAGAGAGATTTTTCTCCCCCTCATGTAACACCAGAACTAGGGGTCATCCCTTGAAACTGATTGCCAAGAAATTTAGGACAGACTAAAGGAAGTGCTTTTTCACACAACACATAATTAACCTATGGAATTCTCTGCCACAAGATATGGTGACAGCCACCAGTCTGAATGACTTTAAGAAGGGCTTAGATAAATTCATGGAGGACAGGTCTATTGATGGCTACTAGTGTGAGGACTACAGGCCACAAGCCTAAGAGGCAAAATGCCCCTAAACAGTTGCAGGGGAGCAACAGCAGGAGAGACTGCATGCCCTCAGCTCTTGCCTGTGGGCTTCCCAGAGGCATTGGGCTTCCCAGAGGCCACTGTGTGAAACAGGATGCTGAACTAGATTGGCCTGGGGTCTGATCCAGCAGGGCTGTTCTTATGTAACTAATAAAGAACAAGTCTTATTTTGAATACGGTGTTCTTCCCAAACTTGGAAACTTTGAGAAAGTATAAGTAGCTGGGAGTTAGTTAAGTATTAGAACATAAGAAAAATCCTGCTATATCAGGCCAAGGCCCATCCAGGCCAGCATCCTGCCTCATGCAGTAGCCAACCAGGTGCCTCTGAGAAATCCACAAGTGGGAGAAAGAAGGCAACCTCTCCTTTTCTTGGTGTTCCCTAGCACCTGGTGTTCAGGGGCATGTCACCTCTAATCCTTTATAAATTAGTCTTCACTTGATGTGCTGAGACCCACAGCAGGCATGAAATACTAGATCATCACTTCCTGAGCTGCCATTGAGTGTCTAGAACAGAGATTCCAGCATTTTCGAATGGGACTTGGAAGATGAAAAGAAGCAATTGCCATTGCTGCAAAGTAAGGATGGGGCTGGAGGTTGCAAGATTGTACGGAGCTGGAGCCTGGGAAGGCCACACAGGGAATTAGTTCACGTGGGGGGTTGAGAATGTCATGGGGGCCATTGAAGTGTGTTCACAGCACCTTTGTCCAATAAAGTTCATCAGGACAGTAAAGTACCCAAGGTACTGAAGGCTCTTCCACTGAAATAATGACAGGTTCTTGATGGTTAACTTTGGTTGAATGGTGACCTATCTCAACATGTTCAATGATGGCAATAAAATGTGAGGCTCAGACCTTCTTTTGATGAGAGTTTATTCCTTGGCAGTTGTCACTGCAGTAGTAGAACATCAAACTGCAGCTTCTTCAAAGAAATTGGGTAATTCTGGTGATAACAGTACCAGAATCCTAAGAAGGGTATTCATGTTACTCTACTACAGAAAACACTAAGGGTCTCTCCAGATGGTGATTCATTTTAACATCACCACTGATTATTACAGGTAGTGTTGTGGGCTGTCCAGATTATGGTATCAGCAGAAAAGAGACTGTGTCTCAAGATGCTGTTGAATGTTGATAAAGTTATTTTATTGCTTATAGATATGGTGTGCCCAACGTATTTCTTCAGCCACAAGGTCTTCCTCGGGGGCAATTAGGAACATAGGAACATAGGAAACTGCCATATACTGAGTCAGACCATTAGTCTATCTAGCTCAGTATTGTCTTCACAGGCTGTCAGCGGCTTTTCCAAGGTTGCAGGCAGGAATCTCTCTCAGCCCTGTCTTGAAGAAGCCAGGGAGGGAACTTGGAACCTAGATGCTCTTCCCAGAGCGGCTTCAGCCCCTGACAGGAATATCTCACAGTGCTCACACATCAAGTCTCTCATTCATATACAACCAGGGGAGACCCTGCTTAGCTAAGGGGACAAGTCATGCTTGCTACCACAAGACCAGCTCTCCTCTCCTCTCTCTCTCTCATCAATTATATGTGAATCTGTCAAGATGTACACTACATTCCATGCAGTGAAATGAAGCTAATAAGCAGTAACTTTTGTCAGAGATTTCTTGTCAGTCAGGCCTATAATTGCCCCTGAGGAAGTCTTCTGGCAGGCTGAAATGCACCAAGTCAAACAGAAGCAACAGATGCCATTGCTGAAAAGAAAGAGGGTGGCCGAGGGCGGGGGAGGTGGTGTTTCAAAGCAGCTCTTTGCTTAGTGGTGGTTGTGCCATGCTCCCTGAGCATTGCTCAGTAAAGAGTTGTTCCAATGGCCTAGGGTGGTGTCAGACAGAGGCAATCAGTAATCTGCTGCTTAAGGCAACCACCTCCCCTCATCTCTGCCCTTGGGATTGTTTTGTTCATATTCTGAATTAATCCAAATAAATACTATTTGAAGGCCTGCCCACAAGTCTCTTGCAAAATATACTTATTCATGGGAATCATATCAGAAGGAAACAACAAATACCTCTTTGCTCCACTTGTAAATAAAGTTTATTGTTCCACTTGTACCAGACTTGTAATTATTTATAATTACTGAGAAACTGTACAGCTCTGCAAATAGCAGACTCATGCTGCAGGCTCCCTTAAGATCCAGGGGCATTGCTAGGTTCTTAAAAGATCTAGCGCCTGGGACCACAGACCCCCCTTTTGACAATTAAAACTCAATTGTACCCCCCTCCAAGACGAATTACGTATATTTTTAAAAGTCTCTAATGTTATGAAACTGCACCTATGAAAATGGAAGCGGCAGAGAGCTAGGTGAGGCTTGGAGCTCTCTCCACTGCTACACTTCCTCTCTGGAAGAGGTCTTGGCGGAGGGGGGTGGCTGATGAGATTTGGAACACTGAGCAACTCGTTGTGGGGGCCATGATGGGCCACCCCACTAAAATCAATGGGATGTTTTTCTACTGGCTGAAATATGTCTTGTAACAATCTTCTCACAACATATTATCTTCTCACAAGCATTGCTCAAAATTTAACTTGGAAAAATTAATAATTATCAGTCTTCACATATTTGTTTGTTTGTTTGTTTATATGCTTCATGTCTGCTAGGGCCAAGCTAGACATGATGCTGCAGCTCCAAGGACAGACCTCTCATCTCTTTAAAAAGTAAATTGGGGAAGAGAGAAGAATTAGATCAGAACGTAGGCCGCTGCCTTGTACAGACTCAGACCATTGGTTCGTCTAGAAACAATTGATATTGTCTACACCAGGGATTCTCAACGTTGGGTCCCCAGATATTATTGGACTTCAACTCCCATAATCCCCAGCCCCAGTGGCCTTTGGTTGGGGATTATGGGAGTTGATGTCCAATAATATCTGGGGACCAAACGTTGAGGATCCCTGGTCTACACTACACTGACTGGCAGCAGTTCTTCAAGGTTTCACGCAGGAGCCTTTCACAGCCGGAGATGCCAGGAGCCTTTCACAATACCCGGAGATGCCAGGAATTGAACCTGAGACCTTCTGCACATAAAGCAGATGGTCTACCACTGAGTTACAGTCTGGGACCATGGCTCTGGGAAGGGGTCTAACCGTTCCCCACATGCCATTTTCCCAATGTAAATTGCCCTGTGTAGTGATAAGGGATGACTAGGTCTCACTTCGAGTAACAGCTGGGAGTGTGGGCCTTTCCTAATAAGGGGGAAAGCCCGGGAATATCAAAACAGAAGGACCAGTTCAGAGGACTGGGCGGGATCTACACACAAGCCATCAGCAGAAGAAGAGAAAGCTTTGTTCTTTGTTGAGTCTGTCCCAAGAGTGCCCTGAGAAAGCAGTGGGCTTAGAAACTGCTGGGGAATTGGGAGGCTGGAAACAGCAAGAAGGTCCTTGCCAGTGAGTAGTAGAAGAATAGGGACCAGTTCAGTTAGATGCGTGAAGGAAGTTATTTGCTTATATCTGAGTTGCCTGGTTAGAGAAGCTCTCTCTCTCTTACAATCTGCTTTATAAAGAGACAATTGTTCTTATTACATATGCTTGTTTTTAGCCTACTTTCCAGTAGGCATATGAGATAATCCGGCATTTCTTGTGCGTGTGTCCATGTGTCCATCTGTGTGTGTGCTTTCCCCCCCCCCCATCAACTTTGCAATGTGTGGACCAATATAAACCAAATTGGGTACAGCTGTAGGGACACCTCAATGGTATAGTTTGTGATGATGTCATCCACCCCAATTCAAGATGGCGAACATGTAAACATGGGTGGCACAAGTGGGCTAATTTGTGAACTGCCTAACCAATTTGAACCAAATTTGCTACAACTATACGGACATATAGGGACAACTCAGTGGTGTCGTTTGTGATGATGTCATTCACCCGCTCCAAGGTGGCAAACATGTAAACAGAGGCGCAATTGTGCTAACTTGTAAACCGCCTAAATGATTTGAAGCAAATTTGCTACACATAAGGACACCGTAATGGCATGGTTTGTGATGATGTCATCTGTCCCAATTCAAGATGGCATACATGAACGTTTGAGGCATAAGTGGGCTAACTTGTGAACTGCCTAACCGATTTGGACCCAATTTAGTCCAGTTGTAGGGATAGTAAAAGGAAAGTAGGCAGATTAGTTCTTACTATAACAACTTGTTCCTTTAATATAATAATAAACCCTTGTTGGTGAAGTGTGCTACTCTTCGTTTTGGGTCTGCCTTAGTCACATGCCTTTGGAGGCCTAGGACCGCTCAGCCCTTCTAGGGAGGGTTTTGCCACTTTAACCTCCCCCAGGAATCTTATGTCGAAATAGTGGTTTGTCCCACCTTAAAATAAAGTGGATGGTGGCAGCCTACTGTGAATTTCTTGCAGTCAAGGATTCATTCCAGTGAACTCCCTTCTGCTCTGGCTCCGTTAGGAGTCATAACACCCTCCTAAGCTGTTCTGTGTCCCATTCAGGAAAACTTACAAGTATGGTTAAATTAATTTTGTCTTTTGTCCTTGTTGTTGCATATTGAAATCACTGTGGTGTGTTTTTCTAATTATAATTGTGGTCCATGATGTTACTGTTTTGACTACTGCAGTTGTTAGCTCATCAGTATGTTTTTTTTAAAGGGTGGATTTTCTGCACACTGTTTTGTTTGCAGTTCACCTTTTTCGCCCCACCTTTTTGTTTGCTGGTCTTGAAGAGGGAGGAAGCAACGAGCTTGTATTTCTTTCCTAAAGAAGATATCAAGCAAGGGAACACAGCAAGGAAATAAAATAAATAAATAAATCACCAAGAAAACAAGAGGGGAAGGAGAAGCTAGGTTTGCTAGGGCTGGAAATCTCCTAGGATTTGATTTCTGGTTGGCGGGAAGTGTTTGTGTCTTTGACAGAGGAGAAGCCTGAGTGGGGGATTCATTCCGGGTGAGGGCCCCAGCTTGTGGAAGGCCTCACATTCTTGAGCTGAGTCAGTTTGACTGCTGCTGGTGTTGAATACAAGGCCCGGACCAGAGGAGCTTTCCTAACAGAAGTTTGCAAACAGATAACAAAGGAGTTTTGCAGGAGAATGGTGGGAAAATCTGTGGGAAGGCGCACAAGTAGTGCCCCTTCATCACAGGGGAGACACCCAATGCAAGATAATAAGGTGAGTACTATCCAACCTTTGTAATTTTCTTGGAGGACAAAACTAAAAACCATTAATTAGCTAACAACTGTACACAGAACCTAGCTTCAAACCCCATATAATCTAAGTAGCCAGTAAAACTAGTAATGAAGGTAGAATGCCAGCAGTGGAGGGGCTGCTTCCCAGCGTATTGCACAGAGTGTCGCATGCATGACTGTCTGCCTGAGGGGCAGAAGTCGTGGGTGTGCACTCAGTGCAAAGAGCTCTTGGCTCCCAGGGAACAAGTTAGCTCCCTTGAAGCCAAGGTGTCTGACCTGGAGAAGCTTAGGGAGGCAGAGAGGTGCGTGGATGAGATCCTCAGGGATGTGGTAGAGGCATCCCACTCCCAGGCTGACAGAGTTTCTGCTGCCATGGAGAATGAGGGTGTCAGCGAAGGAGGACATTGGTCTGAGGAAGAGGGAAACACTCTTTTAACAGGGACCCCTTCCTTGGGTGATGTGCCCATATCCTCTCACACAAAGGATACTCCTCCAGGAAGTGGGGGCCTCTTAGTAGTGGGTGATTTGATCATTAAGGGCATAGTTAGAGGGTCTGTGACCCATGTATAGCCTGCACAGTTACTTGCCTGCCTGGTACGAAGGTTGCAGATGTCACGCTGTGTCTAGGTAGGCTGTTAGGTGGTGCTGGGGAGGAGTCAGCTGTCATGGTGCATGTTGGCACCAACAATGTTGGGAAATGCAGTCGGGAGGTCCTGGAAGCCAAATTGAGGCTGCTAGGTAGCATACTGAACTCCAGGACCCCCAGGGTAGCATTCTCTGAAGTGCTACCTGTTCTCCATGCAGGGACAGTGAGACAGGCGAAGCTGAGGGGTCTGAATGCCTGGATGAGATGGTAGTGCTGGGAGGAGGGATTTCGATTCATTAAGCACTGGGATGCATTTTGGGGAAAGCGAAGCCTGTACAAAGAAGACGGGCTCCACTTGAACCAAGAAGCAACCAGACTGCTGGCGCTTAAAATAAAGAGGGTCACAGAACAGCTTTTAAAATGACGCCTGGGGGCTTGCTGGCAAGAATAGGGTGGTATCTGCTTTGGCCAGCAAAATCCCCTAAGGTGTGCGGATGAACATGTTTTGGATAAACCAAAAGGGGACAAAGTAGAGCCAGGAGTTGAGCAGAAGGAAACACAGGACAGCTTGCAAAATAGGTCAGATGATGGTAAGTGGGATAGCACATGCCAACACCAGGTAAGGGACCCGGGATATAGGTGTCTGTATACCAATGCCAGAAGCCTCTGATCCAAGATGGGTGAGCTGGAGTACTTGGTTACTAATGAAAATATAGATATAGTGAATGTAACAGAAACCTGGTGGAATGGTTATCTGGTGGGCCACTGTGTGAAATAGGATGCTGGACTAGATGGGCCTTGTGCCTTGTCCAGCAGGGCTGTTCTTATGGGGGTTTTTGTGTCTGAAGCTATCCTCAGAAAGGTTATTTTCAAAAGTCATGGAAATAATTTGGGTAACTTGAAACATTGCCGGAATGGTCTGTCTCTAACTTAGTTATCTATTCCACTGATCAATAAGTATTTGGACTGACATATCTGCAGAGTTGGTATAGCTGGGCAGACAGCATTAACCAGCACAACAACTTTGTGGTTTTTTTCTGTTTCTTTTCCCCCTCCAGCCTGAATTCTTATCTGTTTGTTTCAAGCATTAATGTTGCCACAGCTGCCTTCTGTATAGAGATACAGCTAAGTAATTTTGGACCCTGGACCTAATGAGCTTATGGGGCTAACCTGGAAAATAAGCATTCTCTCATTCTCTACACACACACACACACACTTCACCACAAACCCACAGATCTGGGCCAGAATGTATTTGGAAGGGGGAAGGACTACACAACCCCCAAAGGATCCACACAGCTTTTTGATTGTTCACCACAAATCCACAGATATGGGCCAGAGTAAGGGGTGCAGTGTCCACTGTGTGAACAGGTTCAAAGTACCTGGGCTGCTATGTACTGGGGCTGTGCCTGGCACCCCAGCTATACCCATGCATATGATGTCAGACACAGGGGGCGTGGCAATGATAGTAAAGGGGGGTGCGCAGCTCTGTTTTTGAGAGGTTTCAGCCAGTGCTGAGATCTCAGCCTGGCCAGGAAGGCCTCTCCCTGCTTTTGAAAGCAGGGAGAAGCCATCCCAGCCACGCTGGGAACCCTGTGCTTGGCAAATTTTACTTCAAAATGGGGAGTGATCCACTTGTGGAACTCTCTGCCACAGGATGTGGTGACAGCCAACAACCTGGATGGCTTTAAGAGGGGTTTGGATGACTTCATGGAGGAGAGGTCTATCAATGGCTACTAGTCGGAGGGCTGTGGGCCACCTCCAGCCTCAAAGGCAGGGTGCCTCTGAGTACCAGTTGCAGGGGAGTAATGGCAGGAGAGAGGGCACGCCCTCAACTCCTGTCTGTGGCTTCCAGCAGCATCTGGTGGGCCACTGTGTGAAACAGGATGCTGGACTAGATGGGCCTTGGGCCTGATCCAGCAGGACTGTTCTTATGTTCTTATGAGTGCAGCCCCATTTACTACCATAGCCATGCCTCCTGTGTCTGACATCAGATGCAGGAGCATCTGACATCAGATGCGGGGGTGTGCCTAGGGTGGTGGGGGCCGGCGACTGCAGCCTGAACAAGAGCTGCCGGCGTCCTCACTACGCCACTGGCCAGGGCGCATTTGCTTAAAGAAAATGAGAAAGAGAGAGAGAACACACAAGCCCTAGTGGATTCACATAGTTTCTTGACCATTCACAAACTGAGACACCACACTTGTCCCTTACTCCACAGTTCAAACACAAAACCAGTTTGGACATATAGCTCATTCGTAAGGGGAAAAACATTAAAACCACAACACATGCCTCTTGCTTCACAGTTCTCATGCAGACCTTTTGGATCACAAGCCAACATAGTGCATTTGTTTTAAAAAAAAAATTATTCAGTTGTAGCAGTTAGATCCATTTTCATTAGATGTTAATATTCTATGGATAGAGATAACTCTTTCTGGCAGCTTTACTGCAGTAGGGAAAAATACATTAAAAATCACAGGATTGACCAATTTCCTTGAAATAAAAATACACAGAATCCTGCCATCTTGGACTACATGTGTGCCCAATTTCAGAAGTCTAAGCCCAGCATTCTGGAAATGAAGAGGTTTGAGCATGTTGCACTTTTTTAAAAAAAATGAAGGCTAAGGACAGATTCTTTCTCATGTGGGTGGACCGATGGTCCAAGGGGTGGTGGCGCCAGTTCCAGAATTTTCTGCCATGAAACTAGCCACTTATAGGACTTCTTAAAAGTTTTTTTTTTAATTCAAAAAAATCATTAAAAATTTACAGTTTGATTGATCTGCATCAAAATCAATACACAGAGTCCTGATAACCTGTCCTACATCTTTGCCAAATTCCAGAACTTTAGACCAAGCCATTCCAGAAATATAAAAGTGACTCTCTTTTCCCTTGAGGAAAATCATTGGGCCCTCTAGGAGAGTGGACACATGGTCCATGCCTAACAGTGCCCCTGCTTCTGTGGAACCAAGACAACAGCTAAGCTTCTGATCTACTATACCTCCTTTCTAATTTTGCTGAAGGATATCCTCTTTAACATTTTTCAAATGTTGGATGCAGCCCTTGGAGTCACATAGGATTCTTCTAATTATTTTTTAAAGGTTAACTTATATGCTTCATAATGTATTGATCATATATTTTAATGCTATTTTTCAGTCTTGTTTATCTCATTGAACTGATCTTGTTTATCTCATCAAACTGAAATTCTACAATAAGACTTTCCATAAATACACAGCCTTCACATATTTTCCAGCACATGGGCATAATGTATCACAAAGAACACCAGGTCTGCTGACTAGGAACTATGAGACTCAAAGCCACAAATAACATTCAATGGCCAATAAGCCAAGCCAGCTCTGCTCTTTGATGCCCATAGGCTATTAAAGTACTTGGTTGTGAACAATTCCTTCCTAATATATAGTACAAGCAGGGTTCACGGTGTGGAAAACTGTGCAAGAATTTCCTAGCTATTTTTCTCAGATTGGTTCTGTGCAGGAAAGAAGAATCTAATTGGGCAATATAATGAACAGGAGATATAAATTGCAAGGTAGGGGAAGGATGGAGAACAATATGTTATAAAGGAAAAACTGGGTTGGTTAGAAGTATGACCCAGCTTGGAAAACTCATAGGAACATAGGAAGCTGCCATATACTGAGTCAGACCATTGGTCTATCTAGCTCAGTATTGTCTTCACAGACTGTCAGCGGCTTCTCCAAGGTTGCAGGCAGGAATCTCTCTCAGCCCTATCTTGGAGAAGCCAGGGAGGAAACTTGAAACCTTCTGCTCTTCCCAGAGCGGCTCTGTCCCCTGAGGGGAATATCTTGCAGTGCTCACACATCAAGTCTCCCATTCAGATGCAACCAGGGCAGACCCTGCTTAGCTAAGGGGACAAGTCATGCTTGCTAATACAAGACCAGCTCTCCTCTCCAACTCATGTCCTTTCAGTCAGACTGAAGGTGATCGTGGGGAAACTGACCGGTGTCAGGCTTGAGGCCACGAGGATTGGCCAGCTCCTCTCCCTTGGAGGAGACCAACAGCTGCACTGGTAAGCTCCAATCCCGTGGGCCACCCGGCCTGGCCCAGCCCAGCCTGACCCGACCATGCCTGGCCCTGAAGGGAACCCTCAGGTAATACATGGCTGGATGGCATCCTCGCGTGAGACTTTGGAGAGGACTCTTGAGCTCTTGTGGAAGTCTTGTAAGCTTCCGGGCAAGATCTTGAAGCCTTCTGAGATCTTGCAAGAACAGCACCACCATTCAGGAGCTATTTAAGGGCCAGGCTGCCAATGATGAAGGGCCAGAAGCTGAAGAGAGCTTGACTTGGCAACAGCTCTGTGATTCGGCTGGAGGCTTGAGGGGGCACCGTTGATCCTGGGGTCTTTGTGAAGTAACCAAAGAGTAGACTCGGGGCTGGGCCGCTAGCCATTAATCTGAGGTGACCGGGCCAAAGCTAAAGCCTGACTGGCGGGAGACAGCAGTACCCTGAAGGGACATGACAGTGATGCACATAAAAATTAGCAAAGAATCTGGTCTGATCATGGATCCTAGCTTGTACAAGCGAGCAGAAGCTAGGTACAGTTTGAAAACAATAGTTTGTATGGTTTTCCAGAGTCGCTCTTACCCCCGGACCTTGAGGCCCCAGCCTGTGGCCTCCTGAGTCTGAGGGGGCCTCCAAATGTCCTGGGGGGCCTCCCGCTGCCACCCTGTGCCCGTCACTGCCCGTGCTCACCACCGCCATGTGTGTGGCGGGGGGCGGGGTGAGTCGAGCAGGCCTCGGCTTCCCCCGTGGTGTTGGGGGGCGCGCAGCAGTTGGTGGGCCCGTCCATCTGGGCTTTGAGCTTGCCTGTGCAATGGGAGTATGAGAGTCACAAGCCCATGGAAGGCAGCGATGGGGCAAAAATGGTCAGCAGCACGGCCCCCCAGGACAGAGGCCTTTATTTTTAAAAAAGTAAGGGGGGCCTCGAGGTGCAGGGGGTGGGATTGCGGCAGGGGCCTCCGAAGCCCTTCAGGTCCGGGCACCAAAATTACCTAGGTATGCCCCTGTGGTTTTCAAACTCTAACAATGGATCCAGGCGCCATTAAATCCAGTTTGAAAACCAACGTTTAATCCAGTATCAGATGTAAGTTGTGAATATTCAAAGAACCATAGAATTTTAATATGAGACAGTTGCTTGGAGGTCTTCTAGTCTAACCCTCGGCTCAGTGCAGAAAACTGCTACACCACCCTTGTCAGATGGCTGTCCAGCTTCTGTTTGGAAAATCTCCCACAAAGGAAAGCCCACGACCACTGTACTACGAGACGGACTGTTCCACTGTCAAGCAGCTCTTGCAGTTAGGAGCTTCTTCCCGATGTCTAGCTTCAATCTGCTTCCTTGCCGTTTCCATTTTCAGGAGCAACAGGGAACAAGTCAGCTGCTTCTTCTCTGTGACAGCCCTTTCAGATATTGAAGGTGGCGATCATATCTTCCTTTAGTCTTCTCTTATCTAAGCTAAACAAACCTAACTCCTTCAACCATTCCTCATGATTTCCAGACCCCTTGGTGTCTTTGCTGCCCTTCTCCAAACCCACTGCAGTTTATCTTTTTAGATCTGATATGTCTTGAAGATGACACCACCCTTGATTACACTCTTGTGATTAGTTATGCTTCAGGGACCTGCTAACTGAGCAAAGAGGTGATGAGTTATGTGTACCCCTGCTAACTGAACCAAGAGGCACCTTTCAAAGTGGTGATTCTCTTACATTTTGCAGGGGGAGAGCAATTGGCCCTCTCCAACCCCAGCACAGCATTCTTTCAGTGGCTGTTGTTGGTGTCTAACCTTATGTTTCTTTTTAGATTGTGAGCTTTTTGGGACAGGGAATCATTTTATTATTTATTTATTTGTTTCCCTATGTAAATCGCTTTGCAAACTTCTGTTGAAAAGCAGGATATAAATATTGGTTGTGGGGCCTGCATGACAATTGGGGTATAAGTCTGATCACAAAGTTATGTTGAAATCACCAGCACTTGTGTCACATGGACTGACACAATTTGAGCACACCTAACTTTGTATCAATAGTGCCTTCAGCCTGAGAACAATCTTCATGTAGACATACCTTTTTAAAAAAACAAAAAAAACAAAAAAAACACCAAGTGCATTCTGCTACATTCACATCAAACTGATGAGAATTAGTTCTTGGAAAGTGCTCGTATTACAGAAGGATGGGGAGCCCTAGTCCCCTTTCTTTTGGTTCTGGTCCTCTTAGTGACTGTCTTGAGGGGCATGATGTGGCTAAACTGGGGGCAATGATGGGGGTGGGGGGGGCAGGGGTCTGTAGATTCCATTAAGGGCCTTCCTCTTTATTCCATAATTTGAGTGTTCACAGGGGTGGGTTGAGAGTCTATGGAGTTATTCACATGACCAGGCAGGAGGCAAGGCAGGGTTTAACTGACCTTCCCCCAGAGGACCATTCTGTGGTGCACAAGCCACACACCCACACGACCAGTGCTGCCAGGAGCAGCACAGATGACTATCCACACTGTTCCCAGCAATGTGAGTAAACAGAGGCCAGGAAGGATTCATTCCGGCCTCTGAGAATCCCACATTGCACCACAAGCCAAGTGCAGTGTGGCACCCATCTCTGTGCCCATCTCTAGGCGCCCATCTCTGTGTCAGTGTGAGCCCAGGAGCAAGATTAAGGGAGCAATTGCACCCTTAATCTCAGCTAACAGCCGGGCTTCAGTGCTGGGTTTAGTGCTGAAGCACGGCCAGGGTCCATGTGGATCCCAGGGTTTCTCACGGGCAGCCAAGCCCAGGCTTATCTGCTTAAGCCTGGGCTTGGCTGCTTGTGAGTACAGCCTCTATGTTTCAGTTTAAATGACATTCGCCTATACAGTCAAATTCTAAAGCTAATAGCCCATTGATGTGAATAAAGGTCTTGAAAGGGTGCAGCAAGCTCAATATCCTTCAGAATCTAGAAAGTCTCCATCTAGAAATGCCTGAGGTGCATTTTAACAAGGATTCATTGACACAAGAATTCCTCAGTTGTGAGTCCTTTGGGGGCAGTTGACTTTGATGCAATTCTAGTACACTGCTCTGGGTCAGTAGGATATAATTATGCATCAACACAACTTATAAATCTAATTATTATCCCAGTCCTAAAACTTCACACATCTGTTCTACGCTATATTTTGAAAAGAGTAAGTATGGGGCATGAATTAAAGGCTGAACTGGAGATGGAGTACATATCCCAGGATTATGCTCAGAATCCTCAGCTCATCCATAGGCATGTATTAAAATAGGGTAGCAAGATTATTATTTCTTGTTTACACAGTCAGGCAGGTGTTATTGACTGGTTTGTTTTATCCAGACATCGAGTCCTTCCCAAGGACCTGGGATGGCTGAATTTTATTGTCAATTGTTATAGATATCGTCGCAGAATATAGGCTGTTCCCAGTAAAGCTGCTTTTTGTAATTGGCTGATGTTGATTAATTGGCTGATGGTATTAATTAATTAATTATTAATTCGATTTCTATACCGTCCTTCCAAAAATGGCTCAGGGCGGTTTACACAGAGAAATAACAAACAAATAAGATGGATCCCTGTCCCCAAAGGGCTCACATTCTAAAAAGATAGACACCAGCAACAGTCACTGGAAGTACTGTGCTGGGGGTGGATAGGGCCAGTTACTCTCTCCCTGCTAATTGCCCTTTTGTACCATTTTAGCCACACTGGTTGGAAGATGGATTAAGGAATGTTAACAGATTAATCATCTGCATTGAGCAATGTTGACTATCAGCTAACAAAAAATTCACCCCCATACTTTAAATTAAAAAAATGGCAGACTGTAAATTATAGGGGGGAACAAAATAAACCTAGAAACTTTGTAACAATCCTGTGGTTGTGCACTTAAGATAATTGCACGAGTAGGAATCTACTACCAGGAATTGCTGTGCCAATGAATGGGAGCTGCGAAACTGCAATCTTGTACAATTTGTGTTCATTTCATGGAGCCTTTCTTGTTATTGTGGAGCTGGAAATGGTAGGTTGTACTCTTCAGGATATTGTAGATCTGGGAAAGATGAAGAAAAGGCAACAAAAATAATCTAGCGGTTGGAATGCTTTTCCTATGAGGAAAGGCTAAAACAGTGAACGGAAGGGATGAGGATGATAAAGGTTTATAGAATCATAGAGCAAATGGGTAGAAAGAGGTTATCCTCCTCCTTTCACTATTCTAGAACTCAGGAGCCCCATTCATACATTATGGTCAACAATGAGTGTACAGTGTACACAGGTATAGATCTGCACACAGGTAAAGTTATTCCCATCTTATGCTGAACACAGGTACAATACAGCAGTACACTTCCCATCTGGATCCTGCCTTTGAAGAGGCCTGTACCCAGGTTCACTTTTAAAACCAATGCATGTACAATCATTCACACACAAAATGTACAAATGCACAGACATCTGGATACAGGTATAATATAATAGCCCTCTTAAGACATTATGCTGCACACTTGTACATGTTTGTGTGTGAATGATCTGTGTTCATTTCAAAAGTGAACCTGGGTACAGACCCCTCATATGCATGGTACATGGCATCAAGTGTCAAACATAACATGTGAATAGGGCTAATGTCTGAATAGGGCTAGGAATATCCAGTGAAACTGACTGGGAAGAGATTCAGGACAGACAAGAGAAAGTAGTTTTTTCACACAATGCACAATTAATTCATGGAATTCACAGAATTTACTAAAGATAGGATAATGGTCCCTAGCTCTTAGAGAAGAGTGGCTATTTGTCATGATGTCGGTATGGAACTGGCAGCTTCAGGGACAGTGTGCCACTAAAAACCAGTTGCTGGAGAGCAACAGCAGGTCAGGGCTTATGGGAGGAGAGCTGGTTTTGTGGTAGCAAGAAAGACTTGTCCCCTTTGCTCAGCATGGCCCACCCTGGTTGCATATGAATGGAAGACTACATGTGTGAGCCCTGTAGTTCCCCTCTTAGGGGATGGAGCCGCTCTGGGAAGAGTATTTGCATGCTTGTATGCAGAAGGTTCCAGATTCCCTCCCTGAGAGAGATTCCTGCCTGCAACCTTGGAGAAACCACTGCCAGTCTGTGTAGACAATACTGAGCTAGATGGACCAATGGTCTGACTCAGTATATGGCAGCTTCCTATGTTCCTATGTCTTCAGGCCCTGCTTGTGGGCTTCTGAAAAGCATCTGATTGGCCACTATGGGAAACAGAATGTTGGACTACGGACCTTTTTTTGTAGATCCAGGAAACTCTACTTCCCCATTCCAATGCTTCATGGAGGCCAGAATAGGGAAGTGAGTTCTTGTACTCTTAACATTTACTGCAAACTTAGGCCCACATTGAAAACTAGTCCAGCTCATTGAGTATTCTCAAGCTCCATGTTAAAATGTGCGATGCAAATGCTGGGAGCTACTTCAGAAGCCTCAGCCCTTTGATTTGCCAAGGTGAGATATTGGAGTCTCTGTGCCAGATGGGCTGCAGAAGCACAAGCAAAACATTTGCTTCTTTTGAGGGTCCATGTTCAAAACAGCTCTTTTGGTGGCTCTTTAGAGCACAATATTTCTTTCCACACAGATAGCTGTTGATCTCCAGTTTACATCTGCAGTGCTGCTGGAAAAGAAATAGATTCACACTGGCTGGATAACAGTGTGGCTTTTTGTACCATCTTTACTAAGGCAGGACAGGAGCCTTATTGCTTGGGAATTTTATAAATCAAAGGGAAAATGACTGCTTACTTGCCATGACTCAGACAGATGCCTTTTCTGCTTTCAATGGCTTATTGGATTGCCATTAGGAGGAGGTTGCCAAAGACTTTCAGGGTCGGCACACAATCTGAGGGGTCTGAGTGTGCTCAATTTTTTCCATTTGAGACAATTCAGTGGCCCACAAGGTTAAGATAATAATAATCAGGTTATGTGCGACCTGATTATTCAGATGACAATCATTTAAGGTCTTCTGGTCCATGATGTCTCCACTTCTGATTCCAAGAGATTGTCTAGACTATCTAGTTAAAGAGTATTCTTAGTACATTTTAGCTTTTGTGGGGCACATTCCAAAAGGATTTTCCCGTTCCAACGCTAATTGCGCAATGTTCATTCCACAGATATTAGATAGGTAGAGGGGCAAAGACTTAGGAGGGACGGCTATGATGCAGCTAATCCCCCGCCCTCGCCTTGGGTCCACCACAAAGAAGGGCTTCTCTCAGGAGCTGTAGCAAAGTGTAGAGAAGGCACTTGCCAGTTTCACCTGAAATCCAGCAAAAGTCACCAGCTAAAGTTTGAAGACTCTTCTCTGCAGGCAATCTTCAGCCTTTGACTTGTGAGGTTAGCTGGGCTTTTGGTGAAGCTGACAAATATCTTCTCTATACTTTGCCTCTAATCAATTGCAGCTCCTGTGAGGAGAGTATAGCCCCATTCACATTTCATGTTTGGCACACACACAATCTGTGTGCAGTCAGTGTACACATGTACAGATCTGTATGCATATACCGTTATTGACATATTATGCAGCCGAACACATGCACACTAGTACCTTTCTGACTGTACCCTGCATTTGAGGGGATCCTGTACTCAGGATCACATTTATAATGAATGCATGAAGAGTCACAAAAACATGTACAGTACATGTGTAGAGACATGTATGCACATATAAGTCTGAACAGAGCTTGTAGAAGTGAGCAAGGGGGACTGACAAAGAACTTTTTCACACTTCTTGTCTATAAACTAGTCAGTTTTAGATCCTGTGTGAATCTGGCCACTGGAGTGAGGGTCACAGCACAGGTGCCTGTATTACTTCTCTAACCATATTCCAGAAAGCATACAAACTCTCAAGAAACTCTACTACGTAGGGTGAGGATGGACTGCATTTTTCAAACAACAGTATGTTGCAGTTCAAGCACACTGTTCCTGAAACAGAAACACTTTTTGAGGGAAGATTTCTGGATTCAATGCAACACATGAATAACTGTGCATTTGATATACATGCATGCATGCATGCATTCATTCATTCATTCATTTAATACATTTATATACCGCCCCAAACCAAAGTCTCAGGGCGGTCCTAAAACAATTGCTCTAAAACAATTGTCTGAAAAAGCCCCTGATCGTATGCATGGTTAGTGAATACATTAAAAGGTTATACACAACTACTAGTTCAAGGATGAAAAGCATGCAATGCTGTTCCTCTTCTGAGTCAACTTTCATTTTTCAAAAAAGTAAGTTACTAGTCCTCATGATTACAGACTTGGGCATCCGCAGAACACATTCACTCTCACTCTCACTCTCACTCTCACTCTCACTCTCTCTATCTCTATCTCTATCTCTATCTCTATCTCTATCTCTATCTCTATCTCTATACACACACACACACACGTGTGTGTGTAGGCTGCAATCCTACATCCACTTATCTGGGGGTAAGCTCCATTGAATTCAATTGCACTAGTTTAATCGGGGGGGGTACCCCTCTTACTTCTGCCCCTGAATGACCATGATTACAGACAAAACTAAATTACTCAGTAGTACTACTCAGGAGTTACTTTATAAGACAACTTATTATTTATGTACTAGTATTTTTAAGCCCATTATGATAACGGGCGCTAGCTTTCTATCCCGTCTTTTCTCTCTCTCTCTCTCTCTTTCTGTCTCTTTTTTTCCCCCTTGTCCCCTCACTTTCCCCCACCTCCACACACCGGCTAATGGCCGCCCGTGGCTGTGGGACACTGGTGTCTGCGGTCCTGTGTCCCTTGGGCTCAATGGCCGCCCGTGGCTGTGGGACACTGGTGTCTGCGGTCCTGTGTCCCTTGGGCTCTTCTGGGCCTGTGCTTCGCGCAGGCCCAGAACAGCCCAGGGAGGCAGGGACGCAGATTCCCAACGTTCCAAAGCCACGGCCACTCACTTAGCCTTTTATTATATAGGATGCTTTCACTTTTCCAGCCTTCCTTAAGGAAAACCTGAACCAGGGGCGTAACTACCATTTGGCAAGGGGAGGCAGTCATCTTGGGGCCCCACTGCCTTGAGGGGGCCCCCAGAAGCATGTCACATGATTCCCCACCCGCCTGTGTTGCACCCCCTATGAATCATGTTGAGTCTTTTGGAGATCGGCAGTAGCAGAGAGTAGCAGAGAATAAAACTAGATTCAATGTGAACTGGATATTCACCATATTCATAATGGGGATGTGAGTGTGAGTACACTATATATTGTGAAGTGTGTTTGCGTGTGTATATCAGTCAGGGGCCCATTTTAAAATCTTGTCTCTGAGCCCACTCCAACCTTGCTACACCCCTGACCTGAACAGAAGCTAGATTCATGTGCCGTAGAAGAATAAATTGTTTTTCCTTCTTGCAAAGCTTCAAATGACAATGCCAGCCTAAAGCTCAAAGGTGATGTGAACTTCTTTGGCTTGAGCACTGGCTAGCTGATCCAGATGCAACATGTTTACCTCAGAGGGCGTTAGTCTTTCTGTCCCCTGGAGACAAGCATTGCTGAGGAATGCACTGATCACTATGTGTTGAAATGGTCATATACACAATTCATCTGTTGCAAGAGTAAGGAACGGCCTCGGCTTATTTTACCAAGCGGCACGGACACGCTGCTTTTAGGAGTAGGTTGTTGACTTAGCAGGGTGGTCCGTGCATTCAGTAATCCAATGTCTTGTACTTACTTTGAGAATGGCTTTTTCTAAAGTTTTTCTCTCTCCTTGGAACTCATCCATCTGACAAGACAACAGACCCGTTGTCCCGAAAGAAACAAGGAAGCATTTTCTCATTTCATTCTCTCACCCCTTTCCTTCTACTATGTAAACTACTTTGAGAACTTGTTGCAGTTGAAAAACAGTATACAGTGAGTTATTCAATACAACAGCATGCAGGCTGACATGCTTTGCATTATGTCTCTCCCATCTTCCAAGGAGTTTGGGGCAGTGCACATTTTTTTTGTTCATTGTCACCACAACCTTGTGATACCGATTAGGTTGAAAGACAATGAGGAGAGTCTCATGATCAGCCAAAAGTGGGCTAAGGGAGCCTAGCCTGCTTTTGGGTGAGCGTGAAAACCACCGGGCTCACAGGCAAGCCCGGTTTCCTCAAAGCAGGTGACCCACTTAGGTAGCCCTCCCCTTAGATGAGGTTAGTCGAGCGAGTGCTCCGCTAATCCCATCTATTTGACCATGTATTGCCACAGTGCGGCTCCACGCCGTGGCAACACATGAGGAGACCCCCCCCCTTGCTGGGAGGCTGAAACAAGCCTCCCGCCCCTAGGGGTCTCTGCAAGATGCCCCGTGGGCTTGTGCGGGGCATCCTGGAACTTCCGGGGCCCATGTGGGCCCCGGTCCCCACAGCCCCCACCGGCTCTGTGACGGACCCAGCAGTCATGTGGGCGGCCAATCCGGCCTCCCAGGGCTGCCGGCATGCTTGTCCGCAGGGAGAGTGGGCTAATCCCGCTCTCCCCACTAACCCCATTCAGGCGAGTCTCACTGATCGTGAGACTCACCTCAATGTCTGGCCCAAGGTCACACAACCAGCTCCATCACTCTTAGGAGATCTGAACCCCAGATGATCTGTGCACTGAGAATGACCTGGAAGTGGAAATTTCAGCCAGGAGTGTGCATGCACCTCCTCCCCGCTCTGTCACTCAACATCGGACAGCAGAAATAGCTCAGCCAGCATCCCACAGATATTAACAATGGCTCAGTCAGCATTCCCACGCTGGAACTGCACAGCGGAAGAGCGTCTGGCTTTTCAAGCACTAACTTTAACCACTTCACAAAATGGTCTCGACATGGTGTCACTGATACTAATCATGCCACAGTTTCCAGTAAGAGCCTTGCACCCGTGCAACCACACTCCAGACAGCACTGCAATCGCACATTGCAAAGAATGCCACAAATGGGAGAACTGTGTTTATTTCATTACAGGCATCTCACTTTTCTTCCAGGGGGCGGGGGCAATGCACATTGGGGGGGGGGAGCAGTCACCCATCCAAGTACTGACCAGCCCCAGAGCTGCTGAGCTTCAGCAAGGTAGCCGCACCATGTGTCCTCGGACCATGAGCAGCTTGAAAGGAAAATTACTTGGTCAAGTCAGCTGCTCCGAACTTACTCATGCCTCGTATCTGGAACACAAGGACATAGGGAACTGCCTTCTATCGAGTCGGTGCATCTAGCTCAGTATCATCTACACTGATGGGCAGTGGCTCTCCAATGTTCAAGCAGATGTTTCTCCAAGACTTACCTGGAGATGCCGGGTGCTCTACCATTGAGCTAAGGCCCCATCCCTACACAGGCCAATTAATAAGAAGTCTCTGAACCATAAAGAGGCCAGTGTAGTGTAGCAGTTAGAGTGCTGGACTAGGACCGGGGTGACCTGAGTTCAAATCACCACTCAGCCCAGAAACTCACTGGGTGACTCTGGGCCAGTCACACATCTCTCAGCCTAACCTACCTCACAGGGTTGTTGTGAGGATAACATAACCATGTACTGGGCTCCTTGTAGGAAAAGCGGGATATAAATGTGATTGATTGATTGATTGATAAGTAAGTAAGTAAAATAAAATAAAATGTCCTCTATGTCAATGTAAGAAGAACCCTACTGGATGTGATCAAGGTCTCATATACTCATCCTGTTTCCCATAATGGCCAGCCAGATCCCCCTGGGAAGCTTACAAGGAGTGTTTGAAGGTTTTAAAAAACCCTCTCCTGCTGCTGCTCCTCTGCATGCAAAGGGCTACAGGTGATGGGATTATTAGTATCACACCTACTTAAAAGGAAAAGGAATTGCATTAGCAGCTAACACAGATTGCTCGCTCAGCCTCTCCCTAGCTGAGAGGGAGAGGCTGAGCATCCCTTAAATGCTACATGGTGCCCATCCAACAGGTAGATCACATCTACAATTGCTTAGCTTTAGCAATGCTGCTGCCTTCTCAGATGTTCTCCCAGAAAATTCACTGGGTCCTATCCAATTTTCTTTTTAAAGCAATAAGGCTAATTGTTCTAACAACCATTTGTGGGAAAAGAATGTTAAAACAGCTGCACCTAGCAGAATGTATTTTGGATCATTGAAAGGCACTGATCATGTAAGCATCAGTGAGCCTATGCCTTCAGTACACCATAAAGCAGGGGTAGGTAAGGCAACCTTGGCTCTACAGCTATTGTTGAACTACAACTCCCATCAGCCCCTGCCACAATAAATTGTCTACCACTGTCATAAAGTGAATGATGATGTCATTGAAGAATTGAAGCAATCCTAGGGACAATGGATGAACAAGTGACTATTCTAAACCTGACTCTAATGAAGACTGCCACCTACTGGATCATCACCACCACTGCCGGCAACATCTTTTAAATTATCAAATATAATTCACATAATTCTAAGGGCTGGTTCTCATGATCACTGCAATGTCCGTTAAGTGTTCCTGCAAAGTGTGTCGTGTAAACCTGGACGTTTTCGCTGGTGGGGCTGGTTATATTATAAATTCTTAGTGGTATTCTGAAGATAAATGATGAGGAGAGGCAGTGTGATGTAGTGTTTGGAGTACTGGACTGGGAAGACCTGAGTTCAAATCCCCATTTGGCTGTGAAACTCACTGGGTGATTCTTGGCCAGTCATGTATCTTTCAGCCTAACCCAATTCACAAGGTTGTTGAGAAACATAACCATGTACACTGCTCTGGGCTCCGTGGAGGAAAAGCAGGATATAAATGTACAAACAATAAAATCCCTAGGCATATAGGTCCTCTACGAGCCAACCTGGTTTGTATTACAAAGACCTGGTTGGGGGAGGCCGGTGGCCCGGTTTGGTCCCAGCTTCTCCCTCCAAGGTACGCTGTTGAGGAGCGGGTGAAGGACTGCAGGCGGGGAGGTGGAGTGCCTGTGGTCTATAAGAACAACATCTCCCTTACCAGGATCCCTGTTGAAGTGCCAGACCATATCGAATGTGTGTACCTAAGTTTGGGGACCAGGAATAGATTGGGACTTTTGTTGGTGTACTGATTGCCCTGCTGCTCAACAGAGTCCCTAAGTGAGCTGAAAGACTTGGTCTCGGGCTTGGTGTTGGAGTCCCTCAAGCTTGTGGTGCTGGGGGACTTCAATGTTCATTTTGGGACCAATTTGTCCGGGGTGGCTCAGGAGTTCATAGCAGCCATGACAACTATGGGCCTATCCCAAGTGGTCTCAGGACCGACGCACATTGCTGGCCACACACTTGATTTGGTCTTTCACTCTGATCAGGGTAGTGTTCCGTGGGTGGGGACTCATTGTCATGGATGGACCACCATCTGGTTACGGTTGGACTCACAATCACTTCCCACCTTCGCAGGGCTGAAGGCCTATTAGGATGGTCTGCCCAAGGTTATTGGATCCAATAGGATTCCAAGAAGCCTTGGAGGGATTTAGTGTTGGCTCTGCGGGCGATCCTGTTGATGCTCTGGTGGAGAACTGGAACAGCAAACTCACTGGGGCAGGAGACATGATTGCTCCTAAGTGTCCTCTCCGACTTGCTGCAAAATTGGCCCCTTGGTATATGGAAGAACTACGGGGGCTGAAGCAGCAAGGTAGATGACTGGCGTGCAAGTGGAGAAAGACTCAACTCAAATCTGACAGATTGCAACATAGAGTACATTTGAAGATCTATGCTCAAGCTATATGTGTGACAAAGATTCTTTTCTGCCCGTATTGCATCTGCAAGTTCACATACGATGGAGTTGTTCAGGGTTGTGAGAGGGCTAGTATGTGCCCCTCCTCCTTTGAATCAGAATCTGGAACCACCGATTACCCGCTGTGACGTGTTTAATGAATTCTTTGTGGGGATAATCTCTCATATTTGGGCCGACTTAGACTCAGTCTCCATAATTACTTCAGTGTCTGATGTGGAGTGTCCAGCAACTCCTCTTGTGTGATTAGGTTGGATCAGTTCCAGTTTGTGACTCCTGAGGACGTGGACAAGCTGCTTGGAGCGGTGCGGCCTACCACCTGTTCTCTTGACCCTTGCCCAACATGACTTGTACTATCTAGCAAGGGGATTGTTGTAGGAGGCCTGGTAGAGATCATAAATGCTTCTCTGAGGGAGGGAAGGATGCCTCCTTGTCTTAAGGTGGCAATTATTAGACAACTTCTAAAGAAGCCTACCTTGGATCCTTCAGAGTTGAGTAACTACAGGCCTGTCTCCAACCTTCCGTGGTCTGGCAAGGTAATTGAGAGGGTTGTGGCTTCCCAGCTCCAGTTGGAGAAAACCGATTATCTAGACCCATTTCAGACTGGCTTGCGGGCGGGCTATGGGGTAGAGACTGTCTTGGTCAGCCTGATGGATGATCTCCAATTGGAAATTGACAGACGAAGTGTGATTCTGTTGGTCCTTTTGGACCTCTTGGCGGCTCTCAATACTATTGACTATAGTATCCTTCTGGAGCATCTGAGGGGGTTGGGAGTGGGGCAGTGGTTCCGCTCCTACCTTTTGGGCAGATTCCAGATGGTGTCCCTTGGAGACTGTTGTTCTTCAAAATCTGAACTTTCGTATGGTGTCCCTCATGGCTCAGTATTGTCGGTGATGTTGTTTAACATCTACATGAAACCGCTGGGAGAGATCATCAGATTTGGTGCAGGGTGCTATCACTATGCTGATGACACCCAAAAATCTATTTCTCCATGTCAGCCTCATTGGGAGAAGGCATAATCAGCCATAAAACTAGCTGGGTGACTCTGGGCCAGTCACTTCTCTCTCAGCCTAACCTACTTCACAGGGTTGTTGTGAAAGAGAAACTCAAGTATGTAGTACACCGCTCTGGGCTCCTTGGAGGAAGAGTGGGATATAAATGTAAAAATAAATAATAATAATAATAATAATAATAACCTCCCTAAATGCCTGCCTCCCTAAATGCCTGGAGGTGGTGAGGGCTGGATGCGGGATAACAAACTGAGACTGAATCCACATAAGATGGAGGTACTTACTGTGCGGGGTCGAAACTCGGGAGATGAGTTTGATCTGCCTGTTCTGGATGGGGTCATACTTCCCCAGAAGGAACAGGTGCACAGTCTGGGGGTGATTCTGGATCCAAGCCTCTCCCTGGTGTCCCAGATTGAGGCAGTAGCCAGAGGTGCCTTTTTATCAGCTTCAGCTGATATGCCAGCAGCATCCGTTTCTTGAGATAAATGACCTCAGGACAGTGGTACATATGCTGGTAACCTCCAGACTGGATTACTGTAATGAGCTCTACGTGGGGCTGCCTTTGTATGTAGTCCGGAAACTACAGCTGGTTCAGAACGTGGCAGCCAGGTTGGTCTCATCTCGGATAAACCATATTACTCCTGTACTGAAAGAGCTACACCGGCTGCCAACAAGTTTCTGGGCAAAATACAAGGTGCTGGTTATAACCTATAAAGCCTTAAATGGCTTGGGCCCTGGGTATTTAAGAGAACATCTTCTTCGTAATGAACCCCACCACCTATTGAGATCATCAGGAGAGGACTGTCTGCAGTTGCCACCGGCTCGTCTGGTGGCTACTCAGGGACGGGCCTTCTCTGCTTTCCTCCCAATGCTTTGGAACGTGCTCCTTGTTGAAAGAAGAGCCTCCCCATCTCTGAAAATCTTTAAAGACACATTTGTTCATCCAGGCTTTTAATTAAATACCATTTTAATAGTTTTCATATTGTTTTAAAATATTGTTTTAAGGTTTTAAATTGTTGTAATGTTTTAACTTTTTGCTGTCATTTATTTTAACCAATGTTTTAATTTCTTTGTTGACATTTATCTGTTTTAACTAATGTTTTAATTGTTCTGTTTTTGTCGTAAACAACTGTTTTTGTCATAAACAAAGTAATTTTTGGGCAGTATTAAAATATGTTAAATAAACAAACAAATAAATAAACAGAATTCCCCTCCATTACTAAGTAGCCACTATTTGCTCTTTCATATGTAGAATTAGAGGAGTGGGGCCTGTGGTTTTCCTTCACACTAGTTGTACGCTATCATTTATTTTTAGAAGCACACTGGCAGGGAAGACATAAAATGGAAGACATGGCATGGATAAAATAAATATATCTCAAACCTCCTCTGCATTAAATTTTAGGAATTGGCAGTATTTTGGAGTAAAGTCCCTCTAAACCAGGGCTGCTCAACTTCGGCCCTCCTGCAGATGTTAGCCTATTGTCGCTGCAGTTTATGGGCGTTGTTGTAGTCCAAAAACAGCTGGAGGGCCAAACTTGAGCAGGCCTCCTCCAGACTCTCCAGCTGTTGTTGGACAGCAACTCCCATAATCCCCAGCCACAATACATTGATTGATCAGTTGACCACCCCCAATCTAAACAGATCTAATATTTGCACATTTTGTAATTGCTCAGACTCATCTTGTATAAGTGAATCTAAACAGTGACCTCCTATTGCCCTGCATCCTTGCAAAAAGATTTGCAGCTAAGTCAGCCTCTACTCAGCTGGATACAGTCACATTTTGCCTTTTTAAACAGAGAATGGGATGGAATCATTGGCACCCACTTCACCAAGAAGGATGAAGTCCACACAAGGATTTAGCCATCTTTCCTAAAATAAAGAGTATTTGGTAATCCTTTCTCCTGGTCATTTGCCAAGGCAACAATTTGGCCTCACAATGTAGTGATTATACTGCATTTGGCTCTCTGTGTTCCAGGCAGCATGATGATAAGATCACACAGAGCCATTTCACCATTCTCCAAACACCTTTCTGATTAAAGTATTGAACTGATGCAAAAGGCTCCAAGTGATGGGATCAGTACCACACCTACATAAAAGGAAAAGACAATTGCATTAGCAGCTAACACTGCCTCTCCCTAGCTCAGAATCTCATACATATCCATTCTGCATGAGTACTTCTGTGTAAATTTCAAGCTTACATGCCACTGAACCCACAGAAGCTAATCTAGTTAACTATTATCTAGCTGTTTTGGATCTTCCATTAAGTCATGAAAGCAAGCTTTTTTGTTTTAACAAACTCAGCAAACAGAATGAACTAATGCTTGTTTGAATCCTGACGAGTCTTGTGCTAATATATATACTTCTGTGCTAGTGTAAGTACTTTAGAGCATGGCCATTGGATAAAGATATTCAATTTCATTTCAGACTTGCACTCCTACAAGCACCACTGTGGATGCTACCTATTTAATAATAATAATAATAATAATAATAATAATAATAATAATAATAATAAAGAAATTATAATTTGAAAATGCAGAAAAATAAGTGACAAATATATAAATCATAAAATATATTACAGCAAGGAAATCATACAAAATAAATACTATATATTCATATTTCTGAAATGTATAGTTGTGTTTAGAATACTCAGAAGGTAAGATCATTCTATGTAGCAAAATGATCACATCAATAACATATTAGAAAAGAAAATAGCTTTGATGTGCTCATGCTTCAGGACCCCCACCACTTAGTAAGATTTTTGGGAGAAGAAGCCTGGGGCTGCCCCCAGCCCATCTGGTGGTGACTCAGGGTCAGGTCTTTTCTATAGCTGCCCTGAGGCTCTGGAAGGAACTCTGTTTTTGTAAGACCTTCCAAATCTCTAGTGGGTTTTTAAAGTGTGCTCAAGACGCATTTATTTCATCAAACTTTCGATCAGCTGTAAGCTAGTTTTTATGGTTGGTGGTATTGATGTTTATTGGTTGTTTTTCTAACTGTTATAATATTATAACTTTTGTTTGATTTTAATTCTGGTTTTATCATTTATTTATAAACCACCATGAAACATTTGTATATAAATATAACAAAGAAACAAATAGTATTATGAATGTCACATACTATTTGATCCCGCAGTAAAATCTCCCAGAGTGAGGTAGTAAACTGAGAAGGTAGAATTTTGGACTTTTCTACCTCAGTTTGCAGGTGGCATAACATTTAAAAATCTTATCCTATGCAAAGTTCCTTAAAGGAAAGGGTTCCCACAGACTTCTCTCCAATCTGCTAGTTTACTACATGCAATATCTTTTCTCTCCATAGAGCAGGCTTAAAAAATAACAGTCCCCACCTAGAAACTTAAGTGCAACAGTCCAAATTTCGACTTCAACCCACCATTTCAATCAGTGGTGTATAATTAACTCTATGAAAAAAGGGAGGGGGCTCTTGAGGAGGGAAACTGCACTATAATGCACTGTGTGTGGATAAAACACAATGCCTTTCTCTCTTTTGTTGCCTGGGGCGGGTGGTGGGTGGGGGATTGATTGATTAAGTGCCATCAAGTCGGTGTCGACTCTTAGTGACCACATTAGATTTATTCTCTCCAGGATGATCTGTTTTCAACTTGGACTTTTAGGTCACTCTCAGTGATGCATTCATTGTTGTCGTAATCAAGTCCATCCACCTTGCTGCTGTTTGTCCTTTTCTTCTCTTCTTTCCTCCTTCAACTTTACCCAGAATTATGGACTTCTCAAGGGAGCTGGGTCTTCGCATAATGTTTCCAAAGTATGTGGGGAAACAGAGACTGAAATCCTCTTAAGCTTTTCCGCATAGTTCAGTTTCTGCAGCGTGGACACAACAAAAATACAAGCCTTTTCCAAGTCAAACGTGCATCTTTAACCTTCTATGCCTTGAACGATGCTTTGCCTTTCCTTGGCGTATGCTGCGCACGCTAAGCACTCCCTCCCCCCAACCATTCTCCCCTGAAAAGCGGAACTAAGATTGCACTTTTCTTAAAACCTGATTTAGAACGTAAACGCTACAAACACTGCACTTCACAGTACTTGTTGCAACTTGATCACCCTATTGCTCTCTTTAAGGAGAAAAAAGTCCCTTTCCATTTATGGGAAACAAGGTGGCGCTTATACCATCAAGTACTACCACTTAATGCGGCTAAGCCATGGCTCCCAGAGGACCAGCAAGAGTGCCCTAAAATCACCTGCAAACAGAAAGCTAGTGAGATAGGCAAAACATTCAGAGAAACCCACTCACATTTCTTAAAAGAGTGTGTGGTAGCCAAAAGAGTGTGGCAGGGAGTAAGCAAGCTGTTAGAGTGGCCTGATTTGGAAAAACAGACTTGGGAAGAACTAACCTCAGGTTTGAGCGATAGAACCTCCTTTCGAGGTCCCAGAAAGAAACCTTCAAGGAAACGGGACGGGACGGGTGCCCTCATACTAGGGAACTGGAATGTTCCCCTTCTCGTAATCAGGTTAGTAAACCTGTATGTCATTTATGTAATGCTCCTGCATAGGAATAGGGAGGGAAGATGCGACCAAGAGGTTCACGCAGATGAGACAGTAAATCTCTTCTGGAAAAGTTTGTATGGTTATGTGCAAAAAGGCAAGAGTATCTCTTCTAAACAGCAATGGGACAAATTGTGGAAATGGACGTTGGACGTAAACACCACCACCCCATTACCTGATGTGCCTTGAAATCCCCCACCCCCGAGTTACAGTACTGCCTGCATATACTTCATAACCTTGTGGGTTTCCAAATCCTTGTGTGTAAATCTTTGTAGATATGTCATGTACAAACAACCACTTTGTATATAATTGTGCTTTGGCAACGTACTGTATGCTTTGGTAGTTTGTTGGTTCAATAAAAAAATCTTGCCCTATTTTAAAAAATAAATAAATCTTGTCCTAAAAGTTATCGCATGGCAAGCACTACGACTGCTACTACAAATTGTATGAGATCCTATACACGCCTTTTTATGAAGAAGTCCTGAGAGCAACGAGATTTAGTTCCGAGTAAGCATTCAAGGGATTGCACTACGTGTGCTTTTTAAATTGTCTTTGGCCATCCTATATTTTGGTTCAGACAGCGAAAAATTGTTTAGGGAGAGACTCGGGAGTATTTCATTGAGCATTATTCGGCAGGAAGTTGCTGGCAATGGGGGACATAATAAAGGAGGGACCGACTTCCTGTGGTTACAGGCAGCTTCCCCCCGCCCCCCCCGGCTTCCCCTCTTCTGACAGGCACTCCGATGAGTAGTGAACGTCGATAGCACATGCTGCAATGGCGTGGTTGCAGGAGGAACGGATATACTTAGCAGGAATCTTCTCGATCTCACAAAGGCAAAGGGGATTCTGTGTGCGACACCTAAAAGGGCCTACGTTCAGATTAGGAAGTGGCCCGCTGACGGAAGGAACCATTAGCGCTGGTTCTAGGATGGATCGCGTCCCACAAATTATGTGCATTGTGATTGATATACCTTCCTTTTCTTTACCCGGAATCTCCTGCTGCTATCACGTGCCGTTTTACACCAGAACGGGAGGAACTTTTGACTGGATAGCTTCGCAGGGATCATCCTTCTGGCTTTAAGTACTCTCACTCTCTCTCTCTTTTTCCTTTTAGCCTCGCAAAGTCTGAAGGTGCTGGCAAAAAGTGATTGGATGCTTATATAATTATAATCATTGGGGGCAAGTAGCCAGGCTGACTATCAGTGCTCAATGTAGGAAATCCAGAACTAGAGCATCCCCAACAGATGGATACCCAGCCTCTGCTTGAAAAGCTACACTGAATAAAAGATAATTGCTTCCACTATGAGACTGCTCTTAATATTAAGGAATTGTTCCTAATGGTCAACCAAAATATACTCTCCTATAATTTAATAATATTATGTCTAATCCTGCCACCTGGGGCACCAGAGAACAGACGCTTGCCCTCTTCTATGTAGCAAACCTTCAGGTATTTGAAGAGTGCTGGCATCAGTTACCTCCTCTTAAGGTTACATACCCAGTTCCTTCAACCTTACCCCATCTTCGTTCTTTCTCTGAACATGTTCCACTTTGTCCATATCCTTCTTTAAAGTGCAACATCCACAATCGAAAACAGTACTCCAGCTGGTACACAATTTTGACTATTATTCCTGTTTGCTAAGGTGTTAGCTATCCCTCCCCACCAGTTTAATGTCTTCTGCAACTGGTTGGAAAACTACTCAAGTGTGCTCATCAGTGCTTTGATAACATTAAGATAAATTACTTACACAGCATTCCCACAATCTACTACACTAGTCTATTATATTAATTCTCCTGGGTGTGCCTTGGAATGTGCGTCCCAGTGCCCAGCTGATTGGCTGGGCAGCGGACGGGCCTGATTGGCAGAGGTGCACCCAGGAGGGTTGGTCACCACGGCAGTCCTGGCTGCAGAGACCAGGGGCAGCAGTGGGCCTGGCCCAGCCATCAAGGCCCAGGGGAGTGGGGGGAGAAAGCAGAAGTGGCAGTGGGGAGGAGAGGCAGCTGGGCCTGGAGGTGGAGACTGGGGCAGAAGGTGGGGGAGGGGAGAGGTAACCGCCGGCCCCGAAGAGTGCACAGATGCTCTTGGGTCGGCTAGTAATCTGATAATTCTCAAGAAATCCACACTACCTTCTATGAATCACTGCTTTGCCATCAATATGCTTATAGACTGACTGCTTTATAACCCAGTTCTATTATCTTCCCTGGAATTGAAGTCAGACTGGTCAGTTTCCTGCTTTTAATCTTTTGAAGATTGAGGCATTAGTTGATCTCCATTCTAGTGGTACCTTACCTGTCCTCCAGGATTTCTCAAAGATAAGATATTCTGAGAGTATGCTGGCAAGTTATTTTAGCACTTCAAGATGCAATTCATCCCCTGCAGACTTGAATTCATTTAAGAGACTGCTTTTCTGAGGCTGTACACTGCCTGGGAGAGGACAGAACTCAGCCATTCTTCCTTCTCTTTGGCACCAGTTAACATTTCCCCATACTTCCTAAACAGTAGGCCTAGTTTATTTCCTCCCCCTTACATCAAACATATCTAAAAAGCCCTTTTTGTTGCTCTGAATAGAAACTGACTTAATCAAGCAATACATTTTTAAAAAAAAAATTCTACCTAGTCACAACTCCCCAGATGAAGCTCATACAGATCTCAAGAGTTAATAAACCAATACCACAGGTGAAGGAGTAGTTTCTTTATTAGAACAGTCCCATATAGAGAAGGGACTTTTGCTGATACCATCCCCAAGTCACTCAGGCCAATCCTACGTCTGCCTCCTACTCTGACTCTTAACCCCATCATAACATAGCCAAGTTTCACATGGTAGCATGTAACATTCATTGGGTCCTGACCAACAGCAAGAAGCCCCAACACAGTGCATGTTTACAGTTTATCCTTTTATATTTTTATATGGTTTTTATATTATTACTGACAAACCTTCAGAGTAGATTTTAACCACTTAAAGCTTTTAGTCTTTATCCATTTTACATTAATTTACTTGCCTTAACAGTAGTTTTAAGATAGCTTACCACACCTTAATCACTAGCTGTATAGCAGTGTAGTTTTTATACTACCACCTACTCCACTGTATTCACAGTTCCAGGCACAGTCGATTTCAATGCTGCCTCAATGTTTTTAATGTACTCTACTTTATGCCAGTCAAAGATCATAATAGAGTGACTGACTGTATACCATCAACAGGCACTGTTAGTAAACAGTAACGAAGTATAGAAGCAGTTCCCACAATACTTTTTACATGCCATGTTCAGAAACTTCTATATTAAGTACCTAATACACAAGTCTCTTAACATGCATATAAAAAGTGTATATACTTTGTGTATGTGTATGTATATATGTGTATATACTCAAGTGTATGTGTATATACTCAAATGTGTTGTAATTGGAAAGGAACTGAGGATGCTGCCATTGCTCAGGGTAAACCATTGGCTTAGCATGCAGCAGACCCCAGGTTGTCTTTGACATCTCTAGGTAGGGCTGAGGAAAATTCCTGCCTGAAGCCCTTGAGAGTGGCTGCCAGTCAGAGTAGACAATATTGAACCAGCTGGACCAATAATCTGACTCAGTAGACAGCAACTTCCTACGTTCCCAACTGTGGACATATTAACTGTTGTTTACATATCTAGAGTGCAGTGTTCTAATTTTTTTTCATCAGTGTGCGGAATGAGTTTTGTTCTGGGCGGCAGTATTAAGGCAGTGTGTATGCACATGCATTCAGAGTGGGGCCTTCCTGATTCAACCTGAGTGGGATCTAAAATGAACTGAGCGGCATCAAAAAACTTTTGAGCACATGCACATGTGCACACTTTAGAGGGAACACTGCTAGAGTATCATGTGAAAATATGTAAATATTGGCTTCTGCTGAAAGGTGATAATAAATTCAAACTTACTCGTTTTGACAGGGACACAAATCTCTCCCCAGGAAAACTAGGATAGCTCCCTCTGATTTTCAAGAGATTATTAAGATTTTCCTGTTTTGAAAAGAGTTCAAATACTCCTGTAAACTTCTTTTGTGCTCAGTTTGATCTGCTTGCTGCTGACCTATTTGTTTTGGTACTATTTGTAAGCCACTTGGTTATTTTTGAAATGCAAAACTGGTATAAAAATCTATACTAAGCTCTGCAGAAGGTGTGACGTTATTACAATTTAGTGGACAGTAATGTGGTAACAGGGAAAACAACACCCTATTATACTTTATTTCTCATCTGTTCCATTAAGACATTTCAATGTTTCCAGTTTTTTGAAGTCTCATTCTGAACTCCAACTAGAAGCAATCAATGAATGTTGTATATTCATTGGCATTTATGATAAACTCTCTTATAATCATCCCTGCCTCTTCATCCAATGAAGAACTATGCATAAGATTGTATCCCAGCAGACACCAATTTGCTTTGGCTACAGAAATGGCAGCTAATCCCAGACAGCAGCATCCCAGAAACTGAGAAATTCATTACTATTCATGAACCAAACTAAGCAACATAAAAGCATGTTACTGGGAGATGTGCATGAATCCAAACCAATGCATCTATACTACAATCATCACCCATCAGTCAATTTTGGCCAACACAGCACAACAGCAGCTGTGAGAGAAACTGCAGGGATTGCATGCAGCAGTTTAGCAATTCTGTTTGGGAAAAGCTCTGCTTGTGTGTATTAGAGAATGCCATTGATATGAACAACCTGGCAAACCCCGTTTTAGAATTGGGGGTCTGCTCTCTGAACCCAAAAGCCAATTGAGGCCTGTGTCTGGGGGTGCTCTATTGCAAGAAACAGTTGTGGAAACTCAGGTGTGAGCCTTTGGATAGCTAAGCAGGGTCTGCCCTGGTTGCATCTGAATGGGAGACTTGATGTGTGAGCACTGCAAGATATTCTCCTCAGGGGATGAAGCCGCTCTGGGAAGAGCAGAAGGTTTCAAGTTCCCTCCTTGGCTTCTCCAAGATAGGGCTGAGAGAGATTCCTGCCTGCAACCTTGGAGAAGCCGCTGCCAGTCTGTGAAGACAATACTGAGCTAGATAGACCAATGGTCTGACTCGGTATATGGCAGTTCCCTATGTTCCTAATTGCTTATTTCTGCTCAAGGTTTGAAATTTGTTTTTGAGCTGTGCTCATCAAGTGATACGCATGAAGCTCAGTTTGGATATGTGCTTAACTGCTGAGAGCAATTATATATTAAATGCTGAGAATCATATTTAGAAACTGCAGATTTAGATAAAGAAATGCCTATGTGTTTATGAGAAGCATCTTAGATAACAAAATGCTGACTCCTTTATATGCTCTCTCTCTGAATGACATTTTTTTCTTCTGATTAACAATTTCGCTCTGGACTGACAGGCTAGCTGATCGTAGGCTGGGTCAAGTTGTCTTGGGTAGGAATGTTCTCCATCTAAATCAGCATCAAGCTCTTTGATTGGCTCCTTACCCTGACAAGGTATGAAGAGAACCATGGGAAACTGAATTGTTTAAGTCAAGAATGGAGATGCTGAGAGATAATTAAAGGGGCTGTCTTGATCTCGGAGAGGACCACAGCCTTGAGGAGGGGTATAAAAGCACACACCCCCTGCCACACAAGAAGGGGGAAGGTTGGTAATGCATGGTCTTGCTTCTTTGGAAGAAGCACCCCTCACAGAGGACAGGAACACCAAACCTGGGAAGAAGAAAAGAGCAATGTAGAGATCGCATGGGAAGGGAAGCCACTCAGACCCCAGGGAGCTGGAGGTCTGCCCTGACAAGGGAGAGACCCCTCTCTGCCCCTTTGGTTGAGCTGGAAGAAAGCCTGTGCTAGCTGGGCCTTTCACCTAAGCTGTTTAGACAGCCTCCACACGCCCCCCCCCCGCCCCGCTGGCCTCCTGAGACTACAAACGACAGGCTGGTAAATTGCTTATCTACTAGAAGACTTCAGTCCAGCCCTTTTCAGAACTAACATACCTTTCTCATCTTGCCATCTCTCCTTTCAACCTTTGTCTTCCCTGCTTCCCAGGAAGGCGGCTCTCAGTCCCTTAGCTGGCGTAACAGCATTCTGCCTTGGCCTGAGCTCCGCGCCGCCATCTTTCCTCCCCACTCAATCCCCTTATCTTTTCTCATATTTTTCTACGTCAGTTATGAGCTTTCTTCTCCCCCTCCTTTCTCAGTCTTGGCCTCTCAGCTCAGAGACTACGCGTGGCTTTCTGCTTTTTGTCTGAGCAAACTGGAGATAACTGACATTGCTAGGCTTCGTCTAGCTGCATTAACGAAGGGAAAAAGTGATCTTCAAAACTGCTTGTATTTAGTAATCTGCCTGCTAAAGTGGGAGGGAATGCCTTTGCTGTTAGAACCAGGCTGTGAGATTGTTTTGGTTTGTTGCTAAGTAGCAGAAGAAATAAAGTCACTGCCTGCTTCTAGGCAGAACTGATTTTAGCAGCTGTGCACTTTGACAAGGGAAAATACTTTAAAGTTGCTTCTAGCTGTTACTGAAATACTACACTACAATCTGATTAAGTTTGCTGCACACTTATTGCTCACATGTAATCACTAGCCTCAATAAAGGATTGATTTAAACAATCAGCTTGTGTGGATGTTTCTGCCCACTCCTCCAGATTGCTTCCATGATCTCAGCTCGAACAGGTGCAGCCAATCGGATTGGCTGAGGATAGGAGGGGCACAGCAGCCCTATCTTATCACCATCAATACCAAAAACAACTCTCTGAAGACTCCTAGCTTCCCACTGTTTGACAAAGAAGGAACAAGAATATAAAACTATTTTATTGATAACTGTTCACCAGTATTTACAATAAAGTAAACAATATACAGTCTGCACCTTCAACTTACTACAAATTTTTCATCTGGTCCCTTTGGACCAAGTAGCCACGTATACTAGAAAGAATAGGCTTGCAGATTTAAAGGACTAAGTTGGGGATAAGATGCATGCACACATATCAGATGTATAGAAGGCTACAAAAACACTTGTGAGTTTCAACAAACTGCCATTAAGATTCACTACTAACTATCAAGTTTTATAAAACATGTTATGTACTATGCAGGAAGCAGTATCAAATGCTCTCCTGTAATAAACAAAGCAAATAGGACAAACTTCTTTTTCTTTTCAGTTTCTGAAAAACACATTACTTCAAAAATAATCAAACATCTTAGAATGTAGTTTTCCACATTTCTGATAAGCCAAAATCATACTTATAAAAAAGAAAGCCAAATAATTATTGTGCTTCATCTTCTGGGCATGAGTGCCAAGTTAGCCGTTCTTCATAAAACGCAATTACAATCTGAGGACATTTCACATTCGCTTCTTTGGCTAGCACCAGGTCTGCTTCATCAGAATCCTTCCTGTTATATGAGAGAACTCTAATGAAAAAATATATTGACTACTTTTCATCAACATACAATCAGGATTCCATGAGCTTGGGATAATCCTAAATTATGTGGAATCCCCTCCACCACCACTCAGGATTTGCTAATGCTTTTTCAAGTAACCTGGGCAGTAGCAGCTCTTCAATGCACAAAGGAGGGGAAAAGAGAGCGAGTATCAGTCCTGTCTATAGCAATAGCTGTGTAGCTATTCACTGAATAGATGGTGCTATCAATAAAGTAGCCAGCAGCAATTGAGGTGTCTGCATAAAACTGCTAATACTACAGTTCTAATGGGAGTAAATCCCACTGATGACATTTTATAATACAGTACATTCATACATACTTCTATTGATTGCTGGACTCTTTGGGGCAAAAATTAAACCTCAAATTTAAGCCAAAACAATTTGAATGTAGTCATGCATACTGATAAACTAGAATGGTGACACCCATGTTTTTGGCAGGTGTGAAAGATGGACATGGCTAAAGCCCTTTCCTATTTAACAGTGCTGCATGGTTTAAAGTAATCTCTTCAGCAATCTGTGTATCAGTGAGTGTTATATCTGACAGGTTGATTCATCTCCCAAGTGAAGAACTATGCCTGTGCTTTGGCTGCTCTGATTCCAAAAAAAGTGCTCTATCATGTTGGTGCAGCATTGAAGCGGCCACTTACAGTGCAGCTGTCTTGACACAATGCTGCATGCACCTGATGTGTGCATGCGCGTGGGGCTCCTTAATGAAAAGCTGAGTCCCATACCACCTGGGGACAGCACCCGGGGCACAGCAGGAGTGTGCATGGGGAAAGATAGGAGAGGTAGCCCCACTGAACACTTTCCTCGAGAACTCTAAGGGAAAAGTACTTGGAGGGACTACCCCTCCCAATGCCTCCTATGCATACCTCCTACTGTGCTCTGAATACCATCCCAGCTACTGCCGGGCTTGGATGAGGTCTGACTTCCTTGAAAGGAAACCCCACCACATGCACAGAAGTGTGCATCTGTACAAAGACAGCCAAGCTGTGAGTACAGGACCAGCACAACAGTGCACATTATTCAAATGTGAATGGCCAAAACATAAGCCTAGTAAACACAATAAGGAATCTTCTGACACCCTAAAGACTCAGGATCAAGAAATGTTTGCTCAGTTCACCAGCCAGATAAAATGTTTACTCATCAGATGTATGAAGACATACCGTATTTTATGGACTATAAGACTCACTTTTTTCCTCAAAAAATATCCGCCAAAATTCAGGAGCGTCTTATATGTTTTAACAGTTTAATATGTTACAACTCTGAAAAACTGGATTAAAATTAAGGTGCGTCTTATAGTCCGTAGCGTCTTATAGTCCGTAAAATACGGTAACTCGAGCTATGTTGGTACATTACTCGTCAAGCATCGTTTTTCACTCGTCACAGACTACTGGATTTCCTTAGCCCTATTAAAGACTAACATATTTATTGCAGCACTGGACTGCAAGCCATGAAACCTTAATCTACAATAAATTCTTAAGTCTTCAAGGTGTCACAACATTGTAGCAACAAACACAGATGATCATGGCTACCCCTCTGGAAGTTAATTTCCCACGCTGCAACTGCAGACTGAAAAAAAAAAAAAAATCCAGGCAAATTAAGTAGTAAAGCACAAATACTGACCAATGGCTGGAGAAAGAGGACCAAATCCACCACAATAATGACAGCTTCTATTGATTCATTTATACTGGCAATAAAATTCTATTCCTCTTAAGTCAAGGCAAAATATTAAGACACATTCTGAACTGCTACTGCAGTTCTCATCCCACCACTTACCATTTCATAAGAAACATAAGTTCCCCACTACTGTCCGTGGCTCCAATTATTCGCTCAGGATCAAGACCTCTTGCAAATCCTCTGGGCTTATCTACCTATTTGATTAAATATTTAAAGAAAATCACTTTTAGTCAAAGTATTTTCTGATTACTGAAGAAAGTAATATGTAATCCTCCAAAAAGAGCTTCAGAATTTCAGTAAAAAATGACAAAGTCACACAATATGTATGTGAGAAAGTTCTTAGAGTACAGGCAGATTTATCCAAGAGGCTAGCCCAGCTTAGATGTCATGCAGAGCCAGAATTTAATCCTGGTTTAACCCTAGCTTAGAGCATGTATGCTTCCCCTCCACCTTCCCCCACCCACAAGCGAGGGGAGGGAGGATTCTACTTCTGATCCTGGATAGTCCAGTTCTGGCTTATCTAGAAACTCTGGGGAGCATAAACCACAACTGCCTGGTTTGGACATCATGACAAATTCTGGCTTTTTTCTAAGCTACAACTGGAAGTAGATTCTTTTGCGTGCAAAGGAAAGGAAACATATGCAACTAGGCTAGGAGATATCATGCAAAGCTAAAGAAAATGTTAAGACTATTCCCATGACCAGCCAAAACTGGGCTAAGGAAGCCCAACCCTGTTTTGGCTGGTAGGAACTCTAAAATGCCCCCCCCCCCGGCTAGCAGAGCAAGCACCCCATTTTCGTCACCGTGAGTCACCACAGCGCGGCTCTGCGTCATGGTGACTCATGAGAAGATCCGAAACCCGGAGGCTACAGCAAGCCTCCTGGTGTCAGGGGGTGGGTGGCCTCACCAGAATGCCCCAAGCAGTTGCACAGGGCATTCTGGGACTTTTGTTATGGAGCCGGTAATCATGTGGGTGGCTGATCCAGCCACCCAGGGCAAGCTGCGTGCTTGTGTGCAGGGAGAGCAGGTCAAGCCCATTCTGCCCGCAGACTCCCTACAGGCTCTCCACACTGCTCGTGTGGAGAGCTTTCTTGTGTGCTAAAAAAGAACCATTCTAGAAAGTGAAGCTATATGTGATTAAACACCATTAGACTTAGTGATGCAATTTAAGGCGAAGTGATACATTGAGACAAACAATTTAACTAACTTACGGAATCTCTCTTTTTCTTTGACTTGCTGTCATCAGATTCACTATCTGAAAGAGATTTTCTTTTGGTACCATCTGTTTTTTCTTTACCAGCTTTCTGAGAGTTCAGAAAAGCTTCTATTAACTCTGGACAATCCAAATTTTCTTCAGGCTCCCACGTATTATCAGCACTAACACACACAAAATTCATGAAAGGAAAAAAACTGATTAGAAATTAAACTAGAAAGACTAAGCTTGGAGTTCAATAACCTATCATGAAGATACTGTTCTAGCAGGTACAATTCAGTTGTGCTCAGTTAACTAGGACAATACTACTGACATCAATATCCTGTTTTTCTCTACCCCATTTTATCACAGGTCACTGCTATAATCTCTCGCTTAAGAACAAAGCCACATGTGTACCATTACTTAATAGGGATGTGCACGGTCCGGAGAAGTCCGGACCGGCACCGAAGGGGGGCCTTGTTTTTAGGGCGGGGAGGGCTTGCTTAGCCCTCCCGCCTCCTTGCCCCCGCCAGCGCCCGTATTTAACATTATAGGGGCGCTGGAAACCAGCCGCCCCCCCCCCCGCCGCCGCCACCGCGAAATCACTCTTAAAAACATCCAGCCCTCCCTCCCTCCCAGCTAGCTGCCCGCCCGCCCGCCCACCCACCCACCCAGTCGCTCACCCGGTCGGTAGATACTAAGCGAGAGGAGCTCCGGCACAGAGCTCCTCTCGCTAGGAAGGCCTCCGGGAGAATGGTGGCTTGCGCGCGCATGCGCGTGCCGCAAACCACGCCGTTCTCCGGAGGCCCGGTCTACCCGCCGGGAAAGGGCCGGGTAGACCGGGCCTCCGGCGATCAGAGGCCCGGTCTACCCAGCGATCGGAGGCCCGGTCTACCCGGCCCTTTCCCGGCGGGTAGACCGGGCCTCCGGAGAACGGCGTGGTTTGCGGCGCGCGCATGCCACCATTCTCCCGGAGGCCTTCCTAGCGAGAGGAGCTCTGTGCCGGAGCTCCTCTCGCTTAGTATCTACCGACCGGGTGAGCGACTGGGTGGGTGGGTGGGCGGGCGGGCAGCTAGCTGGGAGGGAGGGAGGGCTGGATGTTTTTAAGAGTGATTTCGCGGCGGTGGCGGCTGGTTTCCAGCGCCCCTATAATGTTAAATACGGGCGCTGGCGGGGGCAAGGAGGCGGGAGGGCTAAGCAAGCCCTCCCCGCCCTTAAAGATATACCCCCCACCCGGACCCGGACCAGCCCAGTCCGAACCGGTCCGGCAGTTCGGCCATTCTTTGGAATGGCCGCCGGACCGGTTCGGGCACACCACTATTACTTAAACAAGATCACAAACCTGAAGTCAGGAAAACTACATGGGTTGCTGTAGATCAGACATAGCAAGGTTTGTAAAATGTGCAGAATCTACAAATAGCACTACATAAGTAGTACTTACAGATCAAGTTAATCAAGCAACAAGTACACTAGAGTGCTCCATGTGTGATAATCTTGTAACAATGCATTACATTAAAAAAAACAAAAACCCAACACTATTTATTCAGTTTATATCTTGGCTTTCTTTCACTATGGGGCTGAAGACTGCGTACTTGGGGTTCCATGGAGACACTGAGTAGTTAGATCAGGGGTGCACAACTTTGGCCCTCCAGCTCTTGTTGGACTACAATCCCCATCATTCCCAGTTAGTGTCCAATAGTCAGGGATGATGGGAGCTGTAGTCCAACATCTGCAGGAGGGCCAAAGATGTACAACCCCAAGTTAGACCCACTTAACTTTAACAAGGCAGCTGCAGCATGTGTCCGTGTGTTTGTTTTCTAAACAACACACAAGCTTCCTCTTTGGAAGGAAATATGAATGTTACATCAACCAAAGAGATAATGTAATGCTCCCTTTCAGCCTATTCTGCACGATCTTTCCCACATGTTAGAGGCAGTTGATACTGCTTTTGCAGGAGGACCTATGAGCTAACATCTACCTAACTCCCGGACAGAATTCTAGAGTAGGGTTTGCCAACCTTGGCTCTCCAGATGTTGTCGAACTATAACTCCCACCACAATTTACTGTGGCTAATACAAGTTGCAGTTCAACAACAGCTAGAGAGCCAAGGTTACCTACCCGTGATCTAGGGACACCACTGCCCTAAAACTTGAGACTGTGCTTTTTTCTTTTAAATATATTTTATTTTTACAATGTCATTGATTTCATTTGGCCTCTTTTATTCCCTGAACTATTAAGTTTCCTAGAAGGCACCGAACAAAGCAATGTTCTCTGAAAACCAAACTCTTATTTAATTTCCAGCTCAACTGGCAATTAATTTTGTAACTGCTTGAAGCACTAATATGGATAGTTGTTTTCTGTGTACTATTTTAATCACACCTGAAGGACATGCCTACAAGAAATATAATTAGCTAGGCATATACTTTCAGCAGCACTTGAAGAATACATTGCTCATGGCCACAATCCAACCCATCCTTAGTGTAGGCGGAGGAAGGAGAGATCACATGGTCACAGTAAGAGATGCCAAAGTTTTTATTGCAGCCAGACACAGAGAAACAGACTAACCACAGTTTGAGAGAAGTAGCATACCCATTCTGCCAGGTGACTGGCTGCAGTAAGTCAATACCGGTATACTGTTTTCCGCTGCATATGTACCTTTCCTATATTCCTGCTAGGTCAGTGTAGAATAGTGACCTACATTTTCAATTAAGCATTGTTACAGGTTTCAGAAGAAGTAGTTCTGAAGTTCCTTACTCGGTAAATCCTTTCCATTTCAGGAAGAACTCAACCTTGCCATTAACTACACGCCTGTCCAGGACTTTTTCCACAACATATTCTTCAGGTTCTGCTTCTTCAACTTTTTTGCCTTTGCCATTCTGTTTTTTCCCCATTTTGTGCTACAAAACAAAATCATTTAAAAACACACACCTTATAACAGATACACTGCTACCCAATTCTAGGTTTGTAGGACTTAGACCCACAAGAAAAGAGGTTATATTGTGCTCAATGATAATACCTAGTACTAGTTAAAAAGAGCCCTTTGGGGGCTATGCAGTCAATGCCACTTCTTCCCTGTGCTATGAATTCCAAGTCATTTTGTTTCAAATTGCTGCTAGCCATTCTCTCAACAGCCAACCATATGAAAAGACTTTGAATGAGAGCAAGAAGCACATTTAGCAGTGAATTAGTTGTGGGAAGGTGTACAGAAAATGTAAGAGAGAGCTCCTCTGGCTTTTCAAATGCCATCAGTTTTGAGGGGAAAATAGTAAAGTATTCAAGTACAAATTAATGCACAGTTAATGGCAATGATCAACAATTAACAACACATTTTACAGATGCAAATTTTGTAATATTTTCCCCAGTCATTTCCATGCATCACTTCAGCTTTCATAAGGAAAACCAGAATATACATGTGCAAAAGCTTCCAAGTTGCTTGCAGTATTGTTAAGCTGAAACTCCTATATTGGCACAATACCAATACTGGCATTGTCCATCAATGAGGACAGCACTGGTGTAGTTTTTATAATCAACAGGTTTAAAACAAGACTGAATATAAATTAGACTCCATAGAAATGTACTTAACAGCCAAACATTATTCAGATAGTAAGGTATTACATCCACATCATCCTCAAGGCATTCCAACTTCAATAAAGCAACATTAAGGATAGCAGGACATGCTATGTTTCCACAATTCCCCTAATGCATTGGTTTGAAATCAGTATGTGTTAGTGTCATGTTAGAAGTGCTGCAGTTCTGTTGGAACCCAATGCAGAGTTGTGTAAGAAGGGGCATTCAAAATAGCCAACATGAGGAAAGCATGTTACATGGGAAAACTAGGTTGGAGTAAACGAATGGCAACTAGTTTTGTGAACCTGACAGGGCCTTGCTTTTTGTTGAACAGCAGTCAAATTCCTTTTGGAACTGAGCATTTCAAACAGTTTGTAAATGATGATATGGACAATTAGCTAGTTGAAGGAAAAACATAGTGCTAGCAAAATCATCAATAGAAAATGAATATATTCAAATGGAAAGTTTTCAGAAGTTACTACTACTACTACTACTACGTAAAGCAAGACTGCCAGTTAAAAGAAAGTAAGGCAAATGTGTATAGGGATTCTCTCTAATAACAGGTAACTGAGGAAAGCATCTCAAACTAGCCAACTGGTTATGAAGCTATTGTAATGGACCCCAAAACCTTGGAGTAGAGCTCAAAAGAAATCCAAATAGTTTGATCTACAACTATAATGGGAAAAACAGGTGAGCTGTGTGTACTCAATAAATTTAACTTTGCCTGTCCTGATACATGATTGAACTAGAATACCCTTAACATACTGCATATTACTGATTAATTTTCTCTGAATCATTCTCCTCCTCCTCCTCTGTGAAAGTCAGTATTTCTCATCCACCATTTTGAAATTGAGTTTCAACCAAAGATAAGAACAGCTGCTCATTCACATCAGATTTTTTGCACGTGTAGGGGTGCATACACCAGGATGTCATACACACAGTATTTGCAGCTCTTGAAGGAGAGAATGGGATGCAGAAGTCATGCTCTTTCCTTAGGAACCAAGCATTATCAATTTGATAAAAATGATTCTTCTGCTTTCAAACTGTTTCCTCTATTAAAAACTCAAATGTTGATTTAGCTTTCTTTCATTTATAAAAATAAGAGACTCCAAGATATTCTCACTAATTTCACTAAGTGCTTATATAGCACCGAGTTATAAAGGCACTGTCATACAGATTTTGTATAAAGACACATGGTAGAGATCATAGGATCTTGTGGGAATAACTAATTTGGACAACTATTTTCAAAGATACCCACTGCCACTCAAATTACCCACTGCTTTCCCCTCACAAATAGTAGTTGGTAGTGCTCCTATTTCAGAGATTCCCAGTGTGCAGAACTACATGACTGTTCCACGATGGGGTGACGAATGTCCTGAAAACTTAGGCCACTATGCTGGGTGCATCTATTCTATCTGCTGGAACAAAAATGCCCTGTGCAGCACTGATCTCTGCCTCTCAATCAATACATGGGCAGCAACATTATCCCAAGAGAGGGAGTAAAGATTCTTTGATATCATCCATGCTACAGCTGACAAACATGCGGGAATCCCAGAAGGAATCTCTGCCTAGAACTTACAGCCCCAATCCTGATGCAGAGAGGGCAGGACACAATATCAACTGGGCCACTCCATAATTGCAAGAGGATACATGCCCAATGTTCTGAGAACTGATCAAGAAAGTGTAAGAATGAAATGTTTTTCCAATGTGGAACAGAGAAACCTTGGCCCAGGTACCAAAAGTTTGGAAAACACTGCCTTAAACTCAGATCTTCTATTTAAATGTTTTGTCAAGTGTTAGTGTGATTTAATATATGCACGCCTGAATTCTTGCCCAATGTTATTGTTAAAGACCTGTGACTGGGTTCACATACACCAAGACAAAACACAGAGTAAGCCATATATATAAGTGTTCTAATTTTTTAAATCTGTGTGCGGAATGAATTCTGGGCGGCAGTATCAAGGAAGTGTGCGTGCATGTGTGTTCAGAATGGGGCCTTCCTGATTCAACCTGAGTGGGATCGAAAATTAACTGAGCGAACATCAAAAACCGTGTGAGTGCGCACACATGTGCACACCTTAGAGGGAACTCTGCTGTATACATGTATAAAAATATATTATTTAGAATCACAATACCTTTAACATACACTTAATATAATAAAGTGTTCAAAAGATTGTTAATTCAATAAAGCGAGTATCTCCACAAAGTAAAAAAAAATAAAAATGAGAATATGTATACTCCACAGGTCCACCAATATTTAGTCCATGCCTAGGACACAGTCAGATATACTGCTCTCAATAAATTTCATAAAGAATCCAAATGCATTGTTTGTATTTCTTGTATATTGGTCTATGACCGTAATAAAGTTTTGTTCAAGAATCCAATGGTACATTCCTGTTGCAAGTTTTAGAGTTGAAAAAGTCCAAATGTTAAAATAACTGCTGTCCTAATGAATCGCCAGACGTGTTTCAGCCAAAATACGGCCTCCTTCAGTGACATTTCTTAAAAATACAGGCTCTGTTGGTACTAATTTCATTGTATTATTCACCAGATCAAGTGAACCACCTATGATCCTTCTAGCAGAAGTAAAATTCTTATGCTCTTTGCAGTATTTGCTCTACAGAGCATAATAATTTTATTTCTGATAGAAGGATCATTGGTGGCTCACTTGATCTGGTGAAAACAATGAACTTGTATTTATAGCAACATAGCCTGTATTTTTAAGAAATGCCACTGAAGGAGGCCTTATTTTGGCTGAAACGTGTCTGGCAATTCATCAGGACAGCAGTTATTTCAACGGTTTGACTTTTTCAACTCCAGAACTTGCAACAGGAATGCACCATTGGCTTCTTTATGGAATTGACTGATACCAGCGTATTTGATTATGTCCTACACATGGACTAAATATTGGTGGAACTGTGGAGTATACATATTTTCATTTTTTTAAAACTTTGTGGAGATACTGGTTTTATTCTTGAATTAACCATCTTGTGTACACTTTATTATATCATGAGTATGTTATAGGTATTGTAGTTCTAATTGGTTCTTTTGCATTTTGTATTTTTAAATTATCTGTGATCAAAAAATGATTCAGGCACATTTAATGCCTGTCAACACAAGATGTGTAGGTGGGATCACAATAATTATCGTGATAGCTGCAACTGAACTTGCACCAGTCGGTTACTGCTGCTAGATGCTCATTGATTCCATGAAATTCCACTATGTTTTCTTAAACTGATTATAATTCACTTCCCATTCAATATAATTTCCCCAATAAAAAGTGAAATTACACAACTTGGTCATTCCCCCCACATTCCCAGGCCACAAAATGCATAGTGTATATTGCTACATAAACTTATTGTAAAGTAGCAAATCTACTGAAGTCAGAGTTCAGTAAGTAGCCCTACTTCCAGGAGCTGATATTTTGGTACAATAATGCTGGGGAGGAGAGATGTGGATGTATTTTTACATAGAGATGCCAACTTAATATATTTGAAGTAGTATGCTGGTAAAATCCTTACATATTTTAGGTGCTCATGAACTTACCAAAGTAGATTTATTGGTGGCCATTTTTATTGCAGACTTGCTGAGCTTTTACTAGAAAAATGCATGACAAAAGGAATGTGACATTACTCAGAGAAAGGCATCTCAATACAAGTATGGTCCTTGTTCTATCCCACAAAAGCTCAATGTATAATTCCAGGTGATGAAGAAGAAAAATCTGTATTTCGAGTACATTCACAACATTTAGTTATATTCCTGTTATGCTACATATTATTTGGAACAATGATATACAAGACATGCCATGCGTTTTTGATGGCTATATATCACAGTCATCATAGTCTAACACTCAAAGAAGTTTGTAGAAAAGCTTATTTTCCAAAAGCTCAAGACAATAGGCTATAGTCAAATAAAACCTTCAACAACAAGCTGTAACATTACAGAATACTGAATCTGCATGATTCTAGACCACTGCATGATTTTAGATCAAACGTATTTACAATCATTCAAGCAGATTCAGGATTTTGGTCTGGTTACCTGCAAAATAAAATTACAGCTATTTATCTGCAAATATCCTACAATAATTTATTTCAACCATTTGTAAAGGTTAAATATGTAGAGCTTTGCTAACTGAAAGAATTTCACTAAAAACCTTCCCACAGATCAAATTCCCTGTGATTTCTTTACAAGCTATAAAAAGCATCAACCATAAGATTCAGCAAAGGAAGATAGAAACCAAGCCCTCTTTTGACTCAGCAATTCTGTCTGATTCCCATCTCCTTGCAGAAGATGTGATACCACAAGACGATTTTAGGCCATGCAGATCGCGCATCGTGCTCCCATTTAGAAGAAATGGAATGCAAGAGTAACAAAGGCCTGTTGCAAAAATACCTGAAAACATCTTTAGCATGAGGTGGGTGAGAAAAGGGGAGGGAGGTGGTAGAGCATTGAGCACGGATGGGCGTCTCATGACCCTGAGCACAGACGGTAAAGTTAAATAATCAGCTCAGGTAGGAAACGCGGCCTCCATGGGATGCGTGAAAAAACGCCAAATCACTTCAAGACTCCACCACCATCATTCTAAATTGACCAGCTGCCCCAACAGGCACCGCCACATCTAGCCCCCGTCTGTAAGCACAACACTACCCGTTCAAGGCGCTAAAAGTTCAACCGATTAAAAAAAAAAAAAAATCCCCACGCCTCTCAAGCTCCGCTTTGTACGCGCCTCCTCCTCCTCCTGTGGTGGTGGGGCTGGCCTCAGGCTGCAGCCCCGTTTCACTTATGTGGGGGCAAGCGAGCCCTGCTGAACTGGGCAAGATTCACTTCTGAGCAAACCTGCACAGACGATCGGACTTGGCGTGTGCCTGCATGCTCACTGGCCTCCCCTCAGACTGCAAGCCACCAGCAGAGCAGGGAGGAAGGGAGGGAGTGCGGGCGAGGCGGGGGGGAAGGAGGGAAGGCCTAGTCAGAAAAGATGAAGGAGCAACCCCGCGAAACGCTGCGGCCTGTTTTACAGTCTCTCCGAGCCCCAAGGCGGCGGCGGCGGCGGCACAGGTAGGGTTTGGAGAGGAAGGGCGGGGGGGGGGGAGGAAGGAGGCCCCACGCGGGGGCATTTAAGAGTTACATAAAAGAGACGCGGAGTTCTGGGGATGGGGCGCAGCCCGCTCCCCCCCCTCCCCTAGTGCGCCTCCCTCCCCTCCTCCCTGTGCCTGCCTCCCCTATGCACACATTACAACAAGTCAGGGGTGGGGGGAAGAGGGGGGGATTGGGGAGAAAAAATACGGACTTCGATGCTGCCCGGCGCTCTGCTCTGCTCTGCTGCTGCGCTCCGCTCCCCCGCAGTCTCCTGGCTCCCGGCGCGCAATGAAGCAGGAACGGGGACGATAGCGACATCTGAGGGGGCGGGGAGAGCAGGAGGGAGGGGAGAAGACGAGGGGGAGCGGGAGGCGGGGCAGCAACAGCCGCAGCCAGGGCGGGAGCGGGCTGGGCAGGGCTCCGTCAGCACCGCCGCTGCGCACACCAGACGCCGCCCTCCTTCGTTCCCGCCCTTCACTGCGCCGCCACCAGAGTCGTTAGCCGCTTCACACCCGTCTGCTGCCGCCGCCGTGCTTCTACGGGGGGAACCGCCGGACCGACCACCCAGGCCACCCTTTTCCAGCACCCACTCGCCTCCTCCCGTCTTTCTTTCCTTCCTTGACGCCCAAGATGCCTCGCGGAGATCGGGAGAGCGACTGGGTGAGTGAGGTAACGGACGGTGTGGCTCAGTAATGGCCGACCTTTTTTCCCCTTTTACTCCTATTGTGCCCCTATCGGGTTTCCTCACAGGCGGGCGGGCCTTTCGCTTCGCGAAGGCAGGATGGAGGAAAGATGGCGGGCGCAGGGAGGGGGCCGGAGGCTGCTCTTCGGTTGCTTGAAAAGCGGCTCTGAACGTGACAGATGGGGCCAGGAAGGAGAAGCCATGAGGCGATTAATGGCGGCGAGAGGGAGACTGACTCGTTCAGGATAGGGTTGGCTTGCTCACCGCTTGCTTCTGAGAGATGGTTTATTAGGGAATATTAAATGCAGAATATGAAAAGAGAGAGGAAACTACGAATACGCCCCCCCCGTGAGTTTTCATCAACAAAAGAACACTTTGAGAGAACACTTTTTTAAAAATACAGCTTTCCCCGTTGGGTCAGTGGTACTGATTTAATGGGGGGTGGGGTGGTAATTACTCCTCCCCCGCTTTTTTTGGCGCGATTATTCTTCATGCCTCTTCGGCATTTTCCGGAAAATAGGCTGGGGGAGGCTTTTGTTATCTTCGGGTTTTCCGGAAATTGTCGAAGCGGCTGCGTTACGGAGACGAGTGGCATTCGGGGTTCTTCCGACCTGTGCCGAAAATGGCCGCCTGGAGTCGGAAACCGCCGAAAGGATCTCGGTTAGATGACGATGCGTGCTTCAGTTATTTCCAAAAGGAACGTATCGTATTTAAATTACTGACTATATAAAACCCGTTTATTCTTCTCACTCTTTTCACCCCGCTTTCTGGAGTGTTCTCACTGAAATGACACTAAACAAAATTTCTATTTCACCGGGGGTGGGGGGAAATCAGTATGAAGACGGCGAGTGGATGTTACTCAATACATGCCTTGTATGCCCGGTGTTATTGTGTCATTTTTGTGGTTTCGTGTATTAAATTAACTCAGAAGCCGTTTTATGAGTCAAGGGGGAATTGTGCGAAGACGGATTTTTTAAGTACGTAGCAGTGAGGGCCGCCATTACGCTCGAGAGGGGGTTGTATTCTCAAACCATGTTACGCAAACCATGCGGCTTCTGGCGGAAGCCGAATCTCGAGCGTTACGCAAACTCGAGTACCGGGGGTTGCGGTGTGAGCGGGTAGATGAGAGGCCCTAACTGCGGCACTCTACGCCGTTAGCGTAGATCCTTGGGGTGACGCAGAGCCCGTTATTTGAAACACTTGGTGGCGCAGTTGGCGAGACTTGCTGCCTTCTACCGACTGAAGACGTTAGAAGGGAGGAAGGTTCTGGAAGGGCCGACGACGGTTGGGAGGGGAAGAGGAAGAGAGGCGGCCGTTAAGTTACTGATGCGGGTTCCGGACCCAAGTCGGGCCCGGGGGGGGCGCGTTATGGAGGTCAGTCGCCTCTCCACGTTGCGTCTAACGAGAATGGGTTGAGCCAGTTCAGGAGGGAGGGAAGTGGCTGGAGAAAGTGTGCGGCCATGAAGCAAGCGAGCTCATTCTAGTGGGGAGGGAAGGGTTCGTGCTTTTCTCCCTTATCTAGTAGCAGCAGGGGGAGCCGTAAAGGGGTGGGGGGAGGAAGACACGCGTGCGCAGGAGGGGAGTAAAATTGCCTTCCTTGGCTTTATGGGAACTAATTCCCTCCCCCTCGGTGTTGCTCGGCGCCATTTTCTCTCCCAGCCCGCTGAGCACCTCGGGTGCTTAGAGTCGTCACATGGCGGAGCCGCCTTTGCTGCGGGAGGCGGGGATTCGGTCTGTCCTTTAAAAGGATTTTTAACTGTTTAAGGAGTGCGCCTGACTAAAACTTGCTCTCCGAAGAGTTCATATTTCTCCCTCTATCCCCCTCCCTTTTAAAAAGAGATTTAAGATCTTTTCCCCTGTTAATATTCGGGACACAAGTTGTCCCTGTGTAGTTATTTATTTATTTATTACATAATAAAGGCCATAAATAATGGATCTGTTCACATCTTATTCTCTTCTATCTACTCTTTAGAAATGGCGCCAATTTTAGCACCCGCCATACTTCAGAGTAATAAATTAGCTTTTTCTACGGATTAAGTCTTACAGTAACTGATAGTAGGACTATCCGGTCCTAAATGAGAATGCTGGCAAAAGTTGTGAAAATGTATTGTGATTTTTATTGGCTGATTTTGTTTTGGTCTGGAATTTTAAAGACTATAATTGCAAGGCTAAAATTCACAAGCAAACTATCTTCAGTAGTATTATGTAATTGCTGTTGTAGAAAATGTGCTAAATCTTGGGATAACTTTTATCTTTCTTCTAAGATACATCAATCTTAGAAGGTAGTCCTATTGACAATGTGAAAGACACCTGAGCTTCTTGGGCAACTGTATTAGGCTTGAGAGCAAGCTGTTATCTTTAGGAATCAGGTTCAGGAAACGTGCATTAGATGCACCTAAACTAGTTTATGCTGGCCTTGGGCCGAAATAAACAATACTACTACACCTAAACTAGTTTGTTTAGAACTAGATAAGTAAGTGGGAATGGCCATTTCTTTTTAAAAGTAGTAACTGGTGGGATATTTTTACTTGCAGAGTGACTATTTCACATTATTTGAATGGGGAGAGGTCTGATCATTCTACTTATACACTCATCTGCTGACAGTGCAGTGCCATTGCACTTCATTGGCAATTCTCTCCCCCCCCCCCCTTTCTAGAGCAGAATGTGGTTATGCTGTATTTCTGGGGGATCTTAAATCCTGCACTTAACCAGAGATACTACTGGGAAGAACTGAGCACTGCCAGTTAAACTTTCTTCACTTAGAAAAGTTATGATGCAGCTTAATACCTCTTAAATAATTATTATTTAAAAGCTTGTGCAGTTCTCAGAAATAAAGTATTTCAAAATGTGGGTGTATTTTCTGATATGTGAGATTGATAGAAGGTGTGAAAAGTTGCTTTTGCGTGTTTTTTGTTTGCTTTGAGCAATATTGTGTAATGGCTGTTGTAGAAAATGTGCTAGATCTTGGGTTAACTACTTGAGCTAAAGCATTGTGACTTTAAGAGGAACTCCTGCTAGATGGTTAAACAATCCCAGGTTCTCTTCTTTCTCTGTGTGTTCTTTGTGAAACCTCTTCAGGCTGTCTTTCAGAGATGTGGAGTTGGAAAATTTCCCATACTCTGTTTTTCTGTGGAAAATTTCCCATCTCTAAGATTTGCAACCTTTAGCACACCTTAAATTTTGCACAATAGCTCTAGTGCAGTTCTGAAAACTCCAGTGATTTAGGGCAGCTGTGTGACCTTGAAGTAGTGCAACTTTGTTGCACAGTGCTCAGGATGTCAGCCAGTTTCTTTCAATATGCAGCTTTGAATTTGTTGTAGATCAAGTGTATAGATGAAGTAACATGCCAAATCAGATCAGTTTATTTGGGGCATCAGGAAAGTGTGCATAGTAAAACTCTAAGAATTTGTAATGCGAAGTTTATGCAAACATGAAAAAATACACTGCATTTCGGGGGGGACGACATTTTTCCAAATCAAAAATTTCTGGAAAACCTGTCTCTGCATTTGCAGGTTAAGCATAAGGCAACTCCTTTGAGATTTCTTCTGTTCTAGCAATGTGAAACTCGATGATTGAGCTGTCAAGGAAGCTTGCAATGCAGTGCTCTGATGGATATATTTTATTTTCAAATAATGGTGTCCCTTCTGGTACTGGGGACACAGTCTAGTACTAGTACCTTTCCCATTACTAAAGTATCCATGTAGGAATAGTTGTAAAGGCTTACTTGGAAACATAAAATTAGGAGAACATAGAAAGATTTTAACTGAAATGTGTGTAGACTGCAACTCTATTGCTGACTTTTAGTAAAGAGAGTAGTCCATGTAGCAGTTTTGGAAAACTACAAGTGCAGAGTTGACTCCATTGTGAAACAGCTTGTTTCATAGATGACAGTATTAAGAAAGAAACATCTGTTTCCAAGAAAAAACGTAATATTTGCAGACTTAGAATGTTGTAAGTTTGTGGATATTATTAAAGTAGTTAATTCATTCTATGAGTGCAGTAGCCTAATCAGAATTCTGGGGTTCAGCACACTCTCCCTCCTTAAAATGAGACTTTCTAGCTCCTGAATTCTATCTTTTTCCTTATGAGGAGAGCTGGTGTTGTGGTAGCAAGCATGACTTGTCCCCATAGCTAAGCAGGGTCTGCCCTGCTTGCATATGAATGGGAGACTTGATGTGTGAGCACTGCAAGATATTCCCCTCAGGGGATGAAGCTGCTCTGGGAAGAGCAGAAGGTTTCAAGTTCCCTCCCTGGCTTCTCCAAGATAGGGCTGAGAGAGATTCCTGCCTGCAATCTTGGAGAAGCCGCTGCCAGTCTGTGAAGACAATACTGAGCTAGATAGACCACTGGTCTGACACAGCATATGGCAGTTTCCTATCTAAAGCACAAAGGCAGAAAGAACAAGCCAGAGCTTTATCTACCTAACTAGGTTATCTGGCAAGGAAAAAGAGAAATAGTAATTAACAGCCACATATTTACTTGGAATTGAAGCCATATTGAATTCATTAGATCTTTCTTCCCTGTAAGTATGCTTAGAACTGCAGCATAAAAGTCACTTGGAGGAAGTTCTGTTCTGCCACAGATGATCAGGCATGTGCCTTTTTCAAACGCTTAAGAGTGCTAATAAGAATTACTGGATAGAATTTTTAAGTGCTGCGGAACTTCAGACAGTTGAGGATCTTTAGCTGTGCCTGAAAGTAGTTTACTGTATAGAATGATCAGCTCCCAACTTGTGTTAACTATTTTATCAGAACATTAACTTGTAGGCTGCACTAGACCCTGAGCACTTAATTAGAAGGGCTTTTTCTCCTTGTTTCTGGAGAAGTTCATAATAATTTTTGTTCTCAACAGGTTTTTCCCCTAGATGTGGAATAGATCACTCATATCTATCTTCCAGTTTAGATAAATATTTGTGCTTCTAGATTCAGTTCTAAATTAATTCTTCCACACCTTTCCTGGTGAACATAACAAATTGAACTTGGAACATATGGTTTTCTGTCCCATCTGTAAAATGTTTGACCCTCATGGAGTACTGTGTACAAAGTGTATTGTATATAATGTGTACTAAGTATATTTTTGGGGATATAAAATCTAGTTTTGTTAAGCGGTGCTAAGTAGGAAACTGTATGTTTATGATTTTTTTTCCTATGTTTTATTTTTAATTAGAGGGAAAAGGAGCAGTTCCGCAAATTATTTATTGGTGGCTTAAGCTTTGAAACAACAGAGGAAAGTTTGAGAAACTACTATGAACAATGGGGAAAACTAACAGATTGTGTGGTAAGTTGTGTACATTCATCTTGCTTGTTTGCTTTTTGTTAAATACATGTTTGAAATGGTTTAAGCAGTCTGATCCTCACGTGGTGAACTATGCTCTGAGGACCAAATCTTATAACACTAGTGACATTGAGAAGAAAGTGTTTCTTAAGTGAATACAATGATGTCAGTGTAAATGTTCCAGAATTTTGGGATGGGAAACAAACTTCCAAAAAAAACCCCCTAAATTGACCATTTCTAACACACCATGTATGGGTTTTAATCACAGCTGTACAAAATCTGGCTACCTGATGTGAAACATTGGTGTGTTTATCAGAAAGAAATAGGTTTGTGTAAAACTCATCAGAATTATCTGGATATCTAAAAACAAGAAGAGTGGTATATCTGAAATGTAAATCATGATAAAAAGAATAATACAAGAGCACATGGCTGATTGTCTTAGCATCCCTATTCTCACAGGGACACAATCTCTCCAGGTAGGGGACTTTCCTTAACCTACCCTACAATACCACAAAGGGCAGTACACCCAGCTGAGCCAGTGCCAGGGCTCTTCTGTGTATTTGGGATAGGAAATATTTAACTGAAAATATTTGCACACAAGAACAACGTTCACTCAATCTCAGCTGGATAGGCATACAACCCATATTGCATTGCATGTGTTTTTAAAAGCTCTCTGTTTCAGAAGTGGTTTGCTGGATGACATGGCCAATGTGGGTGGGGGAGTTCCTCTTGTTTGAGAAATACAAGCCTAAAGTTTTCTTAGCACTATTTTGTGGCTTCCAGCTTAAAATTGTAATGTTGGATATATTTGTGAAATGTAAAAGTATAAATACCTGTATTAATAAACACACACATTCATTGTTCACAGGCTTTTAAAAAACTTCTCCAATTCACAGAAAAGAAATTTTAAAATGTATTTTTCCATATCTCCCAACCCTTGCCTTCACAACTCTAGGCCCTTGCTCCTTCACATCTTTGTGTAATATTTTATTGTAGCACATTGTGTTGTAAATTGTACCATTTGATGCCCCGCTTCTTCTCTAACATTAACTGATTCCTGTGCTTCTGTGATGTGGTGTTTGGTTATAGATGTTTCCTGGTTTTCATTCCCTGACCTCTTTCCACCCCTGTTGTTTAGAGGGTCCCCCACTGTGGGAGTGTCTCCTTGTGAGTGACGGGTTGATCTGGCTTTTACCTTGCAGTCTCTCTTCCTCCCTCATTTGATTAATTAGTGCCCCCCCCATTGGATTTAAAAAAATTAGAGGGAACACTAGGTGGGAGTTTGGGGTAAATAAAAATATGCAGCTTTTAGAATGGGAGAAGCAGTGGCTTCTATATATAGGTGCTGAAAGTGTTAGTGGTGGTGGTAATTTTCTGTCTGCTAGTGAACTGTTATGAGGTGGCTTCACAAACCTGACTTCTGCGGGGGGAGGGTGTAGATACGCTGAAATTGATTGTGTCGCCCAGACCTGCCAATGTTGGCACATTCATCCTGAACTAATAGTTCCAACATCTTTAACCAGCGTCAATTAGTTTTTAAAAAACCTTATACAATAATTGTTTGGTAATTCAGAAAACTCTGTAGTTGAAATATAAAATTTTCCATTTAGGTAATGAGAGACCCTGCAAGCAAACGCTCACGAGGATTTGGTTTTGTAACATTCTCTTCCATGTCTGAAGTTGATGCAGCAATGGCTGCCAGGCCTCATTCAATTGATGGAAGAGTAGTTGAACCCAAAAGAGCTGTAGCAAGAGAGGTAAGCTCTGTTGTGAGATTGGGAAGCTATCTTGTGGGAGATGCCACTCTTTTTTGTGCATTTTTAAAGCAGCCAATACTCATACAAGTTTGAGGAAGCTTAATTGTGAGTGGGTGCAGAATATGTGCTTGTCTTACAAATAATTAGTTAAGAATGTCACAAAAATTAGGAAGCTAAACTTACCTAGTGCACATGTTCTGTAGCCTCACACAGGTGGTGCTGATCCAACAGTGCTTCTGAAGACTCCGATCGAAACCTCCTATGTGCAAGAACACAAATTCTTAAAGTAGCACTAGAAGCACTATTCTAATTCTTAAACTAGAAGCACTATTTGGATCAGAAACATGTTGCTTGACATTCAGTGACTTAATTCCAATCTAGATCGTGCTTCTACAATTTAGTCACACTGCTTCAAATATTTGCGCTCTTGTGCAAGAACACAAGCATTTCATGGCAGCATGGGTAGATCAACACTGCCCAACATGTGGTCTGGTAAGTTTAGATTCCTGATTTTAGGCTGCAGAGCATGTGGGCCATTAAATCTGATGATGTAATCCAAATTCAGAATTGGTATAGTGTGTTACCTAAAAGGTTGAGCTACAATTTAGGAATTCCCTAGTTCAAACCTTGCCTCTGCTATAATTAGGCAAAGTACTTTCAGCCCCAGCCATCTGCAATATAGGGATAATTATAAAGCTTCTCGTAGTTGTGTTAAGGATTACAACATGGTAACTATATGTGTGAAGTTTTTTGAGCATTCTAAAGTGCAATATAAATGTTAAGTATTAATGTTGTGTATTGTTGAGATTGTAAGTAATAGCAAGAATAGAAAATAGACAATTCAAAGAAAGGTCTTCAAATTAATTGATAAAAATATAGCCTGGAGACTTTTTATGTTGGCAGTCTGCTATTTTCTTATCAAACTGCAGCAGTAACAAAGATGAGCACTTTTAATATTTCTGTTAAAACTAACATGTAGAGATATAGGGGTTGTTTTTTTGCCTGACAAGCAGCTAGCCTGACAAGTTCATCAAAATGTTTTTCAAGGAATCTGGAAAGCCTGGGGCTCATGTTACTGTGAAAAAATTGTTCGTTGGTGGAATTAAAGAAGATACTGAGGAGCATCACCTTAGAGACTACTTCTCAGAATATGGAAAAATAGACACAATTGAAATCATTACAGACAGGCAATCTGGTAAAAAGAGGGGCTTTGGATTTGTAACTTTTGATGACCATGATCCCGTGGATAAAATTGTATGTAAGTAAACATTATTAAGCTTTGTTACCATTACATATTTTGTGTGCTTGGGATTGGGGCCTTGTCCTATACACTACTGTATCAGCAAGTAAATGTTTTAGGATGAAGAGTGACCAGACCTGGATAGTAGTTTTGCTGCCATACATTTGCCATGACAATACATTTGCCATACATTGGTCACAGTTGCTTGCAAGACTTGCATCGTGGCTTTGACATGCTCCCTTTGTATAAAGAGAGCATCCCAGTCTACTACTACTCACTTTGTGTTTACCATTCATGGGCTAGTTTGTACTAGTGTGCTTTGACTGAAGCCAGTGTATTTCACAAATAAAAGTGATAGTGAATTCCACCCGACCTTTGCAGTGTCTGACATACTGTGCGAGAGTACACCAGCTTAGTAACACATTTGCACAAACACAAGATTTTGTGAAATATATTACACAAGAGTACACCCACTTGAAATAATGGGCTTGTGTGTAACAGTTGGTGCAAACTGCTCAGTTGGTGCAAGCAGTTTCACTAGGCTGACGTACCCTTGTGCAATATGTTAGCCACTAAGATATTGGTAGCACAATATAGACTGACAAGATACATTAATCATATAATAGCCTTTGTTATGGTTTTCTCTACAATAATGATGAAGTGAAACTGCCATGGACAGCTCATTTGAAGACTGCGTCGTTCACCTTAAATGTGGTCTCTTCACTTTTTTGTTACTGCAGTGCAGAAGTATCATACTATTAATGGTCACAATGCAGAAGTAAGAAAAGCTTTATCTAGACAAGAAATGCAGGAAGTTCAGAGCTCAAGAAGTGGACGAGGAGGTAAGTTATGAATTGCATTATTTACTATTTTAAAATATTTTAGCATATATGTGACTTAAAACTGTTCTAAAACACTTAGGTAACTTTGGCTTTGGAGACTCTCGTGGAGGTGGTGGAAACTTTGGTCCAGGACCGGGAAGTAACTTCCGAGGTGGATCTGGTAAGTTGGATAATCACTATGGTCTGTCCAAATAACATCTTAAACCAACTTACCTTTTTGACCTATAACAATTTAACTCTATAAAATTTGACCACCTTAAGTGGCATAGCAGGGAAATGCTTGACTAACAAGCAGAAACTTGCCAGTTTGAATTCCCACTGGTATGTTTCCCAGACTATGGGAAACAACTATATCTAGCAGCAGCGATATAGGAAGATGCTGAAAGGCATCATCTCATATTGCACGGAGGAGGCAATGGTATGCCTCTCCTGTATTCTACCAAAGACAACCACAGGGCTCTGTGGGAGCCAGGAGTCGAAATCGACTTGATGGCACATTTTACCTTTTATCACAGAAAGTAAGGAGTCCTGGCTGAAAAGATGTTGCTACTTTTCCTCACATGAACATGGCTATGGTTGGTTAACAAAAGTAAAACTTTTTTTTTAGTTGACACTTTAGGTAAACAACAAACTTTCTCTTCAGCAGATGGCTATGGAGGTGGCCGTGGTGGATTTGGCGATGGATACAATGGATATGGTGGAGGACCAGGAGGTTAGTTGCTTACATTATTTTATTTTAGAGGATACTTGTGTGTGCGCATGCACACTTCTACTGTTAGTTGAAACAGTACCACTGTCTGTCTTCCTTCAGAAGCCAATTCTCAATTGGTAGTATTCCTGTAATACAGGGCTGCAAAACTTCAGCCGTTCAACTACTTTTATACTACAACTCCATCATCCCCAGGCATAGTGGCCAGTAGTTAAATTCTGTAGGAGTTGAGGGCCAAAGTTGCGTAGCCCTGCTGTAATAGAATTTTTGATTCTGGATGACCAGGCTGTTCTTTCTGGCCATATTAGTTTTCATGTTTGGTTCTTAAATATTCATAATAAATTTAGTTGTTAAATATGTGTCTGGAATGTTTTAGACAATAAAGATGTTTCGGTAATTTTATTTAGATATATTTTTTGTTTGGAACTAAATCATTCTTTCTGACTTTTATGAATATTCAGACCAGTTAGTTATGACCAAGCACCATTGAAATCAGTAGGACACCTTATGCAGGACTGACTTAATTTCAATGGAACTTGTTCATGAAGTTGATGAAAACTTAGTCTGGATGTTGCCCATTTATTACTGCAAAATTTTTAACTTTTATGAATATCTTGTGTCTAAACAAAATGGCTTGCAGGGTAATAGCATTTCCATAGATCAGGCTTGATTCTGCAGAATAAATGTAAAAACATATCCATCTGATGAGGGCCATTATCTACAGAACTGTGCAACTGTCCTCCCTCCACAAATTGCTCAGAGGTCTGGACTTTGTGTTGTCATACCTCTATACTGCATGATGCATCATCTTTTAAAGTTTAGTGGACACAGTTTGTGATATGACTAGAAGTTTGCTGTTCTCAACCAAAAGCCAGAAATCCACTGGACAAACAGACCTTAAAACTTGAAGTAGCTTCCTGGGTTGCAACCTTAATAGTATCCATCATAAAATCAATTCAGCTCTGACGTGAGCAGTGGATTTTTATTCTTTTTATTATGTCTTATTTTGCAATAGGTGGCAATTTTGGAGGCAGTCCTGGTTATGCAGGAGCAAGAGGAGGATATGGTGGAGGAGGACCTGGATATGGCAACCAGGGTGGGGGCTATGGAGGTGGTTATGACAACTATGGAGGAGGTAATACTTAAACTCTAAAATTAAGTCTTGGTCTAGACATTTGTTTGAAATGGAAACGGTTTAAGAATTTGCTTTTCCTTTAAAGTATCTGATCATCACAATTTTAAAAAAAAGTTTGTCACAATGATTTAAAAGCTGCTTTAGTACCACTTCAGCAGAATGGCTGAAATTACTGTAGCTTGTGTGATGGTCCACAAGACTAATTTTATGTTCGCTACTTCTTAGCACATACACACTGTAGTACTTATTTTTTGGAATTTCATCATGTGTTTTTCCAACATGTATAAGAGTGCAGAAAGAAAGTGCACACCGTGTATAGGGAAAAAGTTACATTAAGCAGACCTCATTCTTCTAACCATTGGTGAAATAGGTTGGCTGAGATTAGGACATTAAGTGACTTGTTTTTTGTGCAGGAATTTAAATATACATTTTTGTACATACACAACTAGCGTTGGGCATAGTGCTATACTGGACAGTTGCACATGAACTCTTTTTATTAATTCAGGCAATTACGGAGGTGGGAATTACAATGATTTTGGAAACTACAACCAACAGCCCTCAAACTATGGTCCAATGAAGAGTGGAAATTTTGGTGGAAGCAGGAACATGGGGGGACCATATGGTGGAGGTAAGATATAGACTCTTAGGTAGAAACTTCCATCTGAAATGTAGGTTTGATGTGAAGAAACTTAAGAGCATGTACCTAGTTAACTACCCCTCAAAATTGATAAGTGGGGAAGGACAGGGACTTAAATCACTGCTGTCCCCCACATATTGACTCCCAAAATGAAGAGTCTAGCCTGGTCTCATGGCCTCATCACTTGCTGTACCCACAACAACAGCCTTGCAGATAAATGAGATGAGAATAGGCTGGAGAGAACCTTTCCCATGTATCCCTTACCCACTTGCCCATCATTAAGGATATTGAAGCCAGTGGTGATGCCACACCTGTTTTTCCAAACCTGGCTATGTTTTGTTATGCTAAGCTAATCACAGCCTTCAAGTTTTGAGAAGTACAGTCGTCCCTCGCCAACTGCGAGTGTTCCGTTTCCAGAAAACATTGCGGTTGACAAATTTGCAGTAGACAAGCCACTGAAACAATGGCAAACGGGGTTAGGGAAATTGTGGTCGCAGAAAGACCGAAAATAAGGGTGGTAAAAAAATATAGAATTGCCCCTGGGCCCCCGGAAATTCTCCCCAAACATGCCAATTTTTTTAAAAAACCAAAACACTAAACCACAGGTGCTCAGGTCACGGGTTGGCAGAGGCGGTCAACATTTCCCAGTCGTGGATACTTGTTCCAGCCAGAGCTTACACTTGAGCCTTCCTGAACCTGGTCCTCTGCTCCCTACAAAACAGATTTCTCCCCTCCTTCCCCAAAACCTGGAACTGCCTTCATAAGGGGGACATTGCCCCTTCAGACCAGTGTTGTCTCATTTTTTTCATCTGTGTGAGGAATGGGTTTTGTTCTGGGCAGCAGTGTCAAGTTGGTATGTGCGCACGTGCATTCAGAGTGGGGCCTTCCTGATTCAACTTGAGTGGGATCTAAAATGTAAGTGAGTGGGCAGAATATTTTGTGTGTGTGGGCCCATGCACACACCTTAGAAGGAACATTGCTTCAGACCAATAGAATAATCCTGTTGGTCATGGCTGGGCCACTCATTATTTGAAGTACTAGACTGGCTTGCACTCAAGTAAAATATTTCCATTGAAATGAATGGCAGACTTTCATAAAACTAAAGAGATATTACAGTGGAGGTTAAACCTTTTCCTTGTCCTTGACTCAAGCTATTAAGAAATCTGTTCCTATTTGCATAGTCTCTTACTGTTTGTTGTTAAATCTGAATATTGAGAATGGCTTTTTAATATATAGATCACAGCAGGGGTGTAGCAAGGTTGGAGGGGGCCCAGAGACAAGATTTTAAAATGGGCCCCTCACTGATATACACACACAAACACACTTCACAATATATAGTGTACTCACATCCCCATTATGAATACGGTGAATATCCAGTTCACATTGAATCTAGTTTTTTTACTCTCTGCTCCTGCCGATCTCGAAGAGACAACATAATTCATAGGGGGTGCAACATGGGCGGGTGGGGAATCATGTGATGTGCCTCTGGGGGTCCCCTCGAGGCAGTGGGGCCCCAAGACGACTGCCTCCCCTTGCCTAATGGTAGTTACGCCCCTGGATCACAGCCATTTAAGAAGGGCATATAACTATCTCCCTGTGTTATAGTTTACCACAAACAGTTTGGAGACGAGAGTGGGCTTTAAGCACTGTGATGTCTGTAGTACTTATATATTTGATATGACCTTGAATAGTGGAACATGATTCCACTATTACACAAGTTAGCAATTATGGTGTTCTCACCAGCGATTTGTAGGGACAAGGCAGATTAGATTTAGGTTAAAATATGGGTTTTCTAATGCTATGTTTTCCATTTTCACAAAATAGGAAACTATGGTCCTGGAGGAAGTGGTGGAAGTGGGGGATATGGAGGGAGGAGTCGTTATTGATCTTCTGTAAGCTTTTCATGGGTGAGTGTACCTTTTTTTAAATGCTAAAGTGGCAGTATTTCTTGATTTTTAGCTGCAGGGGTAAAAGCTTTTTAGGATCATATTATCTTTCCTTTAAAAAAAATTGGTTAGATGGATAACTTCATAACCTATTTTTTTACTCTTTACTTCTGTTGAAACAGGCTTCACTGTATAAATAGGAGAGGATGAGCCCAGAGGTAACAGAACAGCTTCAGGTTTTCGAAATAACATTGTTAAGGAAACACTTATCTCAGTCATGCATAAATATGCAGTGATATGGCAGAAGACACCAGAGCAGATGCAGAGAGCCATTTTGTGAATGGATTGGATTATTTAATAACATACCTTACTGTGGAGGAAGGATTGTAAAAATGCCTTTGAGACAGTTTCTTAGCTTTTTAATTGTTGTTTCTTTCTAGTGGTCTTTGTAAGAGTGTAGAAGCATTCCTTTGATAATGTTAAATTTGTAAGTTTCAGGTGACATGTGAAACCTTTTTTAAAAAATTTTCTCAAAGTTTTGAAAAGCTACTAGCCAGGATCATGGTGTAATAAGACATAACGTTTTCCTTTTAAAAATTTAAGTGCGTGTGTAGAGTTAAGAAGCTGTTGTACATTTATGATTTAATAAAATAATTCTAAAGGAAATGTTGTGTAATTATAGATTTATTTAAAATATGTTGTGAACTAAGGCAAGGAGTGGGTAGTAGAAGGTCCCACAAATACTACAAAGTTGTTGTTGTTCATGTAAAATGCTGGTCAGATAATGTTTTCTGTAAATCACCAGGTTTAAAATACCTAGATAACTTAAGGGATATCTCTGCGAGGAGAAACACCTTTTTAGATCTTTTAGATGCTGCTTCTTCAATGGCAAGGAAAGGAAATATCCCCAGCGAGGTACTCTTCCAGGGACACAGGTCTAGTGCAAGAGAACTCTTGAGAACGGCACTAAGTACAGCCAGTCTTAAAAAGCTGTGCTGTACTTCTGCAAAACTTTAACTACAGTAGTTTTATAAGGATGCCAACGAAAGCTGAGGGTGTAGAGCAAAATAGTTCTAAGCTTCAGTTAAACTTCTTTAGGTAAGATCTTATTTACTTTTCCTTTCTTAATATTCCAAAAAACAAGAAACTAATACTATATGACAGTGTACTGTTTGAGTATAGTGGTTATATTATCTAGTTTAACATAGCAATGAACAAGCGTTAACAATCTTATATTGAAAATTAAAAATTGTTTTTATTTGTTTTGTGATGGGGTTGGGTTTTGTTTTGTTTTTTTGCTATTATATTTTGATTTAATATATTTTAATTTCAGCTACTTAACCTATCTTTTCCCTTACTGGAATCTAGCTTTATGCATCATGGACAAGCAATAGACCTGCTGAGCAAATGAACCAGCGAGTGTCCATTATTGCTTTGCAAGGGTTGCATCCCTGCTCTGGTTAGTTAAAATGGTATGTGGCAGTTCACTTACACGATCAATTTCATGTTTTGACCCTTCAGTTTTAACTCTCTTGAAAGCCATTCAGTGTTACTGAAATCTTTAAAACTTATATCTAAATATATGTCTTGTAGAGAGGTGCAAACAGGAATAATTTTCTTGATTGGTTTCTAGCACACATTCTTGTTAGTAGTTTGTGGGAGTTGTATATAAAAAGATACTTAAGTAAAACTTCAGGTAGAATTTAAATGACTTGCTAACTGAAACTAGCTAGGATGCAAGTGAAGTTTGTCTTGTAGAGTTATGCTTGTCAGGTTCCTCTACCATTACCTAATGCTTTGTTATTGTAATCTCTGCAATATAGTTGACGTCTAATGTTAATGCAGAGTATTATACTATTTGGTATGAATTATGGGAACAATGGTAGATTCAATGGCAGCTTTTTTGGCCCTAATGTTTACCTTTAAAATTTTCATTGTACCAAGCAATCTTGACACTGAAAAACCTGGATTTGTCTCATCTGCGGCTTGCTACACTGGTGAAATTTTCCTATAAGTGAAATGAAGAGACACAAATGATAAACCTCTTCAGATACTTTCTTTTTCTTTGGCAGGAAGGTGCCAGGCTGCAGGTAACTAATGAAGAATTGGTCAACCACAGAAAACTGCAAGAAATAAGATATTTCTGTTGTCATCACAAAATAGTTGTTTGCTGGTTTTATTAAAAACCTTTTAAATTTACTACAGAATATTAGCGCAGCCTCTTGTAATGCTTTTTAATATATATATATATACACATATAGTAACTACTGTTTTTAGAATTCAATCTGGATAGAAAATAAAAACTAATGTTAAGGCAGTAACCACTGTCATATTTTTATAAGTGATATAATAAACTTTTATACAAAAATAGTCTTAGTCTGATTGCTAACATTTTAAAATTCCATACAGAGTTTAAAATATAAATAACAATTTTTCATGGTGTAGCTTGTGTTGTGAGGTAGGTAGGAACTTTGGGGTATGTTGTGTGATATACATTTATATCTAGCTGAAAGCACTGCTATGCTGAAGGAGACAGCCTGTAACCTGCTAATACACATGTGAATGGTGAAAAAATACCTATACTTTACCAGTAATGTACAGCACCTGATGCACTTGTGCATGTGGCCTTGACATACTGATAACAGTGTGGGAGAAAAGCCTTGTGATTCTTGTTGCAACATTTCCAGATCAAGATAGTTATTGGTACTTTTCAGCAATAACACAATCTTTATACAGTCATTCTTTGCCAACCACAGTTTTACCAACTGCGGTTTTGAGTATATGGGAATGGAAAATTGTGACAGGCCAACCAGAGTACCAGCGGTTGGTAAGGTTTTTTTAGCGATTTTGAGCGGGTTTCAGCTATTTTGGTGGGTTCAGAGGTTCGATCTGCTCATTCCTCTTGGTGATCCTTGCTGTCCCTTGCCCATTTAAAATGCCTTTGTGATTTGGGGGGTTCAAAAAATTCCAGAGGTTTGATCTCATTCTTCTTGGCGATATTACATGATTATTTGTTTACATATATTTTTTAGGCAATTTTTCTTCTATTTCTCTTTTTTGTTTTTAGGTCTTTTTGTGGTCATTGTTCCCCATATCTCGTTTCCTATAGACTTTAATGCCTTGCCATCCGTGAGGTTTTGCGAGGGATGACTGAACAATAAATAGTCCATATCTGAGCTGAAGAGAATGTGGGTTGTACACAACTGGCTTTAGCATTTCTGGAAAGATTATTCAGAAGAATAAGCTTTATTTCTGTTCATGGTTCCACGTATTCACAAGTGTCTAATTGACACCCAATTTCATTATCCGTCTGTATGAAAGGGTTAAAACCCAGGTATCCGCATTTCCTAGAGGGCAGGAAGTCGCTTCTGGCCACCATTTTGTAAGGAGGGGCCATTTTGTTGCTCATTTCTTTGCCTCCACACCCTTTTCACATTTTGTGGGGTTTTACTAGGCACACTTTCATGGGTGAGGAACAGAACCCCCATAAGTAACAAGGTATATCTGTACTATTTAGTGACCATATTCTTCATTTCTGTCTTAAAGAACAGACATTAACTTGTACTTAAAGTTAAACCTTAAGAAACCATTAATATGAACATGGCTTGAAATAAGCCAATTAACTATCTATTCACTTTTATTATATTGATTTTGGAGCATGCATACTTGTTCTATTCAAGTATGTTCAATGTAGTTTCATATTCATAGGAACAAGTTTTTTCATAAAGAATGGATGCTCCCACCTGCCAATCAGAAGCAGACTTGTCATGCCCTAGGGGAAGAACTACCCCTTTTGTTCTCCAGTTTTTGACCTGTCTTGCTTGTAGCAGGAGCCTTTCCATCTAGCTTAGTACCTATCTATATATTTAATTCTCTTAGCTGGCATGCGTGTCCTCCTGGATTTGGCGGTGGAATTCTCGTGACACATTGGGAGAGTTCTGGCCTTGGGCGAGACTTGAAGGGAAAGAAAAAATTGAGGTGGCGGCAGTGGGCTGCAAAACAGCCAGAGATGGTGGTGGTAGGACAGCCAGGCCATCCTGGGTGAGGAGGAGGAGGCGGTGCTGGTGGCAAGATGGCCTCGCCTGGCCAGGCTGTCTGGGGAGAGGAGACGGCAGTGGCCTGGGCTAGGCACTGGGAGACGGCAGTGGCAGGACAGCCTGGCCCATCCCCAGTGAGGAGGTGGCGGCAGCAGCCTCCACCTCGCCTGGCTACTGGGAGGCATTGGTGGTGGAATGGCCAGGCCATCCGGGGAAAGGAGGCATCAGAGGTCTCGGCAGGGCGTTGGAAGGCCCCAGTGGCAGCCGCCGCTGGAAGCAGGAGGCAGTGACGTGACGGTCAGGGGAGTGGAGGAGGAGAGCCGGCGAGGGGGCGGGGAAGCGAGTGGGGCAGCCTGTGGTGAGTAGGAGGGAGGGGGCAAGAGAGTGGGACAGAATGGGGGTGGGGGGACAGCTGGCCCCAAAGAGCGCACAGATGCTCTGCGGGTCGGCTAGTAAGCTTGTATTTCGAGCCTTGTTGCCCCCCTCCCCTTTTTGACACAAACATGAGTTGGGGAAATATGGAGATGGCGTTTTCAGCTGCTCAACTCTGAACTGGATGTGCTGCAGCCCACAGAACAGCACCAACATGGTTGCACAGCAGTGAGAGGGTGACTCCTCTCTGAGGACTCTGCTGCCACTTCAATTTGTAGGCAGAATGGATGCAAGCAGTGGCAGCTGCCACTGATCCCACTGCTGATCAGCAGTGGCCCATTTCCTCTGTAAAGCCTTGGAGCAAGCCAAAGCATGTTAAGATGGATGTGAATTCTGGCCAGGGAGAAACACTGGCACTGATAAGTGAGGGCTCAGGCCTATTCAACTCAACCTCCATTTGGCCCACGCTGCCTCAGGGCTCCTGGGGGGTGCCTCTGCCTTCTGTGCTCAGAGCTGCCTCTGGCCCATAGCCTCCCAACAATGGTGTGAGTCTGGGCAGCTCCTATAGTTTCTGTGGCTGTCACGGTGCAGGAACTAGGCAAGTGGGTTGGGGGGAGATCCCAGAATATATTGAAGCTCACCCTCTGGCACTTGTTAGGGAGGAGAGGCAAGCAGCAGGCCCCTAAACGTCCCACCTGTTCTCCAGGTAGATGGCAGCCTCCCTCAGTTGCCCCTTCTGCCATCAGAAACACTACACTTAAGGGTTGCTCTGAAATTAAAAGAACACGCCCTAGCTAATTCTTCAGTGGGTCAGAACATGGCCCCTCCTCACATTAGGAGTAGACAAGAAATGTGTTTGCCATAGACAAACTTTATTTTTGCATGTGCATCCATCTTCTCTGATTCCTCAAGATTCACCCAAGTTAAGGACTTAACAAGTTGAGGGAAGCCATGGCCCTCATGCTTGACTCTTCAGTGGATGCTACTCAGTTGTCTGTCAGAGCCCTAGCATCTGATGTTTGGTGTGCTGATCTGGATGCTTTGGCTGAAGAACTAGAGGGTAGACCAAAAGTCTTGCCTTGATTTAGCCAACTAACCTTAAGGGGGATGATGACTATTTGCTGAAGTTCTTGAGCCAGTCAAGATGAAGGACAAAAAGAAGGCCCTACCCTCATTCTCCGAGGACTACATTCCAAGCAAACCGTCCACATCTCGGTTCAAAGGCCTTAAGGCTTCCTTTTGCCAGGCCAAGCAAGACCAATTTGCCCAGTCTAAAAATTGATTCTCATTTTGGGACAATAATACCCAGCCTGCCCACGCCAGCTAAATGGAGTTCAGATGCAATAACAATCAATTACTCAGCCCCACGATAGGAGGGTGTCTTCAGGACTTTGCTCCTCCCTGAACATCCACGGACATTTAGATCCAGCAAACTACCTCACAGGGCTCCTCCCTGGATTTCCTCTCCCAACCCCTGTACAAGTTCTACCCTCAATCAAATCAAGGAAGGATAAACATAATGTTACAGGCCATTCATCTTTTACAGATCTAAACCATCAAACTGTTACCTCCCTTGGAAGATCACTGGGGGTGTATTTGATTCTGCTCATCACATTGAAGAAGAAATGGGGGAATGGAGAAGCCATATTGGACCTGAAGTTCATGAAGTTTGCTTGAGAGAAAAGGAGACCAGTGTTTCCTTGATAAGGCGTGCGCTTACACACTTGGATGTTCTTTCAGTCAGTTTTGGATCCTGCTCAGGTTGAATCAGGAAAGCCCCACTCTGAATTCACATGTGCACACACTGCCTTGATACTGCTGCCCAGAACAAAACTCATTCTGCACAGATAAAAAAAATAAGAACACTGATGGAGACACTTCATTTTATCCTGATGATGATCCAGAAGGGGGATCTTCTCACTTCAATAGATCTGATGGGGATCTACCTGCAGGTCCCCAATCACACCCAGGACAAAAGATACCTCCAGTTTGCCTTCAATGGGCTCCACCTTCAGTACCAAGCCCTTCCCTTCAGTCTCTCGACTGCCCCACAAGTATTCACCAACTTCTGGCACACTTGAACCAGAGGGTTTAACCTCCATAGCTGAACAATATCCTGATCAGGTCTCCACCCAGAAAAGCCTCAGGAATGTCTAGGATACTCTCATTTGTTTTCAAGAGCATGGGTTTATAGTGAATTACCAAAAGAGTTCCCTAGACCCATAGTCTAGCATTTTTCACCTTGGGGCCTATATCAGTACCACCAGGGGAGAGGTTTCCCTCTGCCCCCAGACGCAGGCAGGAGAGAATGAGGATTTGTCGGACCCTTCAGTGCCATCCAAGGGCAAGCTTCCTCTTGCTCAGTCAGCTACAGGGAGCTGTAATATCCACCATAGGTCTGGCTCCCTGGGTGAGGTTCTACTCTCGCAATCTGCAATGGGCATTCCTCCCATGGGAGGACGAAATTAATTTCCTCTTTCACGTGCTGGATGTTCCCAGTCACAATGAAAGGAGTCTATTTCCTTCCGGTAATGTAGGTTCAAGTAACGATGGATGGCCAGCCTGATGGGGGTGGGGTGCCCACTGCCTGCACCTCATGGCATAGGGAACCTGGTCAGCAGCCAAAAAGCACCACAGCATAAATTGGCTAGACTGAAGGGCAATTTGGCTCCCTCTTCAGGAGTTCCTCCCCCAGGTCAGGCCAATGCCACCACAAAGGCCCAGGTAACTAGACGGAGGCACAAAGTCGTCCTTGATGCAGGAGGTGATCTTTCTCCTAACATAGGCAGAAGCCAACCTGGCCACTGTCGGCAGATCACATAAAAGGGGCATTGAACACAGTGGCGGACTGGATAAGCCATTCGCAGATTGATCAGGAAGAGTGGTCCCTGAGCTCCCAAGCATTCCATCAGATAGTTGTGAGATTTGGAAATCCTCTCATTGATTGCTGCCTCTACAACAAATGCCAAACTACCACGCTTCATGTCCAGGTACTGTACTCGGGGAGCAGAGGATGTAGACGCTCTCAACTTCTTGGCCAGGCAGTCTGGTGTATGGCTTTCCTGTGGCCATCATCCATCAAAATATCTGCAGGGTTTGGGCTCCATACAGTTCTCATTGTAGCAGCACCGCCACTGAACATGGTTCTTGGACCTGGCAGAGCTCTCATTGGAGAAAAGTCTGGAATTGGACCCTCGACTTCTCAGCCAGGGCCCAGAGTTCCATCTGGAGCTGGGTTGGATGACTCTTTATGCCTGGAGGTTGAGCAGAGCTCTTTGATGGCCACTCAGGATGCTCTAGACATCATTATGGCCTCTCTCAAACCCTCCACTAAAAGGATTTATCAGGCTACCTGGAAGGCCTTTGTTGGGTGGTGCAAGACATTCTCTCCCCATGCTGCTTCTGTTCCTCATATATTGGTCTTTTTGCAGAAGGGTTTAGAGAAAGGGCTCTGCCCCAATACCCTGAAGTGTCAGGTAGCAGCCATTGCATCTACTCCAGAGCTTGCCACTCATCCCCATGTGGAGTGTTTTCTTAGGGCCACCTCTAATCTCAATCTTCCTATGGTCCACAGGTTTCCCACTTGGATCTTAAGGTCCTCACAATGCTAAGGCTCCTTTTGAACTGCTCAGATAAATTTCCCTAAGATTTCTTTCCTACGAGGTCCTGTTTCTTTTCACCATCACCTCTGCACACGGGGTGACTGAGATGAGGGCTATTTCAGTGCACAAGGAGCTTTGCTTAGTCTTCCCAGATTCTGTAAGGATAGACCCTATCTTTTTCCCCAAGGTAAACTCGCCTTTTCACAGATTGCAGGAGCTCGTGTTGCCCTCTTTCTGTCCTCTTCCCCCAGGTAGAAGGCATTGCACAGCACACTTTGGACACGCATAGGGTGATCCACGTTAATTTGAAACACACTGAGACTTCTAGATGCTCTGAATCCCTTTTTGTGTTCCGAGATTGTTCTCTGCAGCAGAGTGTCCAATTCCACCTTAGCCAGGTGGATTTGCCAATGCATTAATCTGGCCTACTCCTCCAAAGGGGGTGATGGCCCATTCTAACAGGAATGCTGCAACCTCAGCAGCCCTATCTACTCTGGCCCCTCTGTATGACATCTGTAGAGTGGCTACCTGGTCTTCTGTGTCCACCTTCATAAGGCGCTATATGATCCAGACCTTGGCATCTGAGGAGGCTTCATTTGGATGAAGGGTTTTGCAACAGGTAGTGCCTATCTGAGGACCAGCCTCTTCATTCCACTGAGAAAGGGTCAGGGGCTTTGGCAGGTCCCAGCACAGGATACACTCACTCCCCCACTGAGAGAATGATGCATTGGCACTTACTTGAAAGGTCTTTCTCCTCAGTGGTAGGGAGTGTATCCTCCCCTCCCTCATATCTGTTCCTCTTCCTTCCCAATACGGTCCAATCAGGCAGTTTCTTTTCTAGGTGGTCCATCTCCCTATGTCATTGTAATAGTGATAAGTCATATCCCTTCTGAGGTGGTGGTGGGGTGTCCCTTCCCTTGGGCTGTTGTTGTGTGTAATGTTAATCTGTTGAGCTTGTTCTAGGTATCTTTTGGGGGGGGGGTTGCACCAGAGTGCATTTTTGAGGGCTTTAAACTGAAGTCCAAAGAGGGGTAGCTCCTCCCATAGGGCACATGAAGTCTGCTTCTGATTAGCCCGGTCTCTGAAAAGATGGGAGGACCAACCCCAATCTGGATACACTCCCTACCACTGAGAATGACCTTTTAGGTAAGTGCCAATGCATCTTTTCTTATTCTATGAATGTTCTCCCAAGTGTGAATTGCTCTGTGATGTGCACATGCAATGGAAATACATTGCTGTTTGAATTTCAAAGTGAATGTACATATACAGCACATATTAGACTCTTAATATAGAAAGGGGTTTAAGACAGGAAATTGGAATGGGTGCCTCCTGTGCCTCCTATTGCTGAAAATAATGTATAAGTGTTAACACCACGTTAAACACAATTGTGTAGACATCTTGACTTTTGTGCCTTTTTTATGCAGGGGTGGGGAAAGGAATTGTATATTTTAGACTTGTTGCATTCTCTCTTCAAACTAGAGTTAACCTAATCTTGCTACCACAAACTTCCCATCTGCATATTTGTATATTTTTCTTCTGCCAACCAGGAACAGAAAGTTGCCAAATTTTCAGTCATTAGTATCCTAGCTTTCTGGCAACTGCATGCTTGGTTCCAGTGCACAAGATACTTGCAAAATCAGCAATATGTTTCTGGAATTCTCCCTTGTTACATCTTGGATGTAGAGCTATTCATGGAATAAGCACCACCAAGTCAATTTTAAATTTTCCTTTAAAATTAAGCTCCCAATGACTAAGAAACATGCTGGTAGATATTAAAAAATCTTTTAGGTATGTGCAGGAGAGGACTTCTTTAATCACAAGTATTTTGGTTTTCTAAGTTAGCTGAAGTGGTGGCAGGAATGATTTTAAGCCCTACTCACATATTATGTGCAACCTCTGTACAGTGTACAGGCACACAGATCATCTTCCATATACATTGAATAGAACACTTCCTATCTATTGCCTGGACTTGACCAGTCTTGTTCAAGAGTATTTGCAAGCTCACTTTTTTAAACACACGCAGTCTTTCACACACAGCCTTTAAAAGGGGCTTAAACTAATTTATGGAGGACAGGTCTATCAATGACTACTCATTTTGATGGCTGTAGAATACCTTCAGGCTCAAGCAGGATTTCTTTAAATGCCAGCAACAGCAGGAGAGGGGACCTGCCTTGATCTCTTGCCTGTGGGCTTCCTAGAGTCATCTGGTGGGCCACTGTGTGAGACAAGATGCTGGACTAGATAGGCCTTGGGCCTGATCCAGCAGGCGCTGTTCTTAGGATGTATACCATATTTACGTGAATGAAAAATGGCTCTGAATTTAAGAAGACGCCCTCTAAAAATAGAGGTTAAATATACATTATACTTGTATTTACCTGAAAGGAAGAGGACTCGGGTAAATATGCCATATGTATACAGACACTTCTATGCATATAGAACAAAGGCTGACTAGGACTTGTGTCTAAACATTTAGTATAGACTGCTATCTCAGCCTTTTATAAAAGCTGCTTGCTGACTGGCAATCATGACTGAGGGAAGATAAGGGTTTGCTTATTTTTCAGTTCTAGTCCATGCTGTGTCAACTACCACTCCTCAAGGAACAGCTCACCTTAAGTGGCACAGCGGGGAAATAATTGACAAACAAGCAGAAGGTTGCCAGTTCAAATCCCCGCTGGTACTATATAGGGCAACAGCAATATAGGAAGATGCTGAAAGGCAGCAGCTCATATTGCACAGGAGATGGCAATGGTAAACCTCTCATTTTCTACCAAAGAAAACTACAGGGCTCTGAAGTCATCAGGAGTTGAAATTGAAATTAGTTTACCTTTAAGGAACAGCTTGCAGGTGGGGAGAGAGGAATGCATGGACTGTAGTGGGAGGGGATCTGGAAAAAACCTCATACAGGTGTAGAAAACTAGGTCCTCCAAATCCAAGCCAAAGTGCCATAATTGTCTTACTATGGCAGTTCTCAGTCAATGGAGGAGGATGTCCAGAAGAGGCCCACAGAGAACCAAGGAAAGAAGATTGAATGGAGGGTTGCAAGAGAGAGAGTGGTCACCCAATCCTACCTTCTGAGCAGCAACACCCAGGTGGTGCTGGATAATCTATCCTCATAGTAGGTCCAACTGTTCTTTTCTCAGGCAGTGAAGAATGGTGTCCAGGATGAGAAGTGCACCAAAGTCCTGGGCAAGATGACATTGCTCAGACTTGGGGAAGAGAAATTGTTGGAACACCTCCTACTGAATACTATTGCTAGATTAATGTCCAATCTGGAATGTCTACAAAGGAGAATTGAGCTGGTGACAGCTCTGCAAATCTTCAATAGAGCAATAGAGGGAAAAGGCTGTCATTTCCCTCTGATGGAATGGGCTGCGATTAGGAATGGTAAGTGCTTGACCTCTAGGCAAGGGATATATAAGCTTTAGCTCACCTGCCTATTATGGATGTCAAGACCTTACCATAGTTGAAGAAACATACAAAGTAAATATGCTATCAGACTTTCTAGAAGTTGAAATACATACATTTCATAATCTTAAGTACTTTCCCCACATCTAGCTTGTGCCACTATTTTTCTCTTGGATGCAAGCTGGTGTTAACTTTCAGAATGAATGATGAATAAAACCCATGCATCACTTAGTTACAATGGAACTTAACCTGTGTAACAGTTTATCACATTTTGGAAACTCTCCATACTCTTTCAAGGAGTCCTCGTCAGTGTTCCTTTCTAGACAACTGTATGGCATTCTTGTGATAAACAAACTGGAAGTAATGGCTGTCACTTGTCTCTTCTTAAAGTGTAGTGGAAAGTATGCCCTTTTGCAGAGTGGTGTTCTCTCTATCCTAATTGTTGCACTAAGAATACATAGCATGAGTGAATGCGAGCTCAACATTTCAAGTCAGAGTATTAAGGGATGGTTGACTAATTTAAAAATCCTAAGGACATCTCAGTTGTGTGTGAGTTACATTTTTCAACTTAAAAACCCTGCAGTATACAACTGACATTCAGACTAAGTTACTAATGTGTAGTTCCATTGAAATTAATGGGACAAGTTAGTCATGAGTAACTTGTTCCATTAGTTTTCAACAGGACTACAATTTAGCTAGTCTAGATATCAGCCTACATGAAATTGAGTAGTAATTTAGGATTATGCACCCTCATCATGCTAAACCATAGTTTTCCTGTTTGAATCTACTTCTGTAGGAGATCTGAACAGAACACAGTACTGAGTGTATCAATTCTCAGTTGACAATGAAAGCTGCTTGAAGGATGAACACAACTTACCAAATGTCAGTGACCCATGCCACAGCCTCTTATAACCACATGTTAATCATATTCCTTCCAAGGGCAATGTATAAGTAGAACTACAGTTTTTTGAACCAATGCATTTGTATTGGGGGGTTAAGACAGAATCAAACTTTGTGTTGAATCTAGTTTCCCAAGTATTAATAAACTGTTTAAGAATGTCCAATTCTTGTATGCAATTCCTTTGTAGAGGAGACTTAAGCAATCGGAAATGAACTCAAAGGTGCTTGATAAAACCCAATAGTACCAAACTCGTAGGATCGAAGGTTGCCACTTGTACCCTTTTCAGTAGCCCGCTGGGCAATACACTTAGGACTACTTTAGTGCATGATCCTGTAAACTTTGCTGGAATTCCACCCACACCCCACTCCAGGGATAAACTACAATATCAGACAAGTGACTCACAGTAACTATAAACAAGCAAAACTTATTCCTATTATAGAAAGACATGTATAAATATATAATATTTCAACTTTAAATAAGTTCTGCAGCTTTTAGGGGTTCATATGAGAATATTGCAGTGCTAACATGTGTTCTCTCAAAATACAGGATTTCATTAGGGCAGAGTTTAAAAGCTCAGCATAACTTTAATACCTCCCCTTGACTAGCAAAAGCAGCATTATGCAAAAGAAATATGCAATATGATTAGTCCATAATGTCTTCAGTTCGGAGAAGTCTGCTTTTCTTAGCCAACACTTTTTGTTTTTGGCACTGAGTATAACCAGCCCTCTGTATCATAGGTGCAATGTTTTAGAATACTGTCTGGACTGGAGTAAAGACAGTGAATTAAATATTTAAATACTAAGCTGCTTTCAGTGGCCTAGTATTCTGTTTTAAAGATGGTGGTGCAGTTAAGTTCTGTTTAATGTGGGCAGGCGAGGTGAATCTCTTATAGTTTGACTTATTTTCTCCTGTGTAAACTGTAGTTTCAAATGCCCCAGTATTCAAGACAGCCATTTCCATTAGTACACCTTTCTAAAGAATAGTTTTTGGATCTATATGGTCACTTTTTATTTTTTTTAAATTTTGTTTAGGCTCCAATTGGACTGCTTTTCCAGGCAGAACCAGAATACTGCCATTTTTACAACAGTGCAGAGTGTATTGACTTGGGTTGACGGGTCTTCCTTGGTCATCTCTTAATTTATTGAAAATGTCCCAATAAAGATAATGTAATTTTTGTTTTATAAGCCTAATTGACCTACTGCATTGGGCTTTTTGCTTCTTAAGGCTTTCCTTTTGTGCTTGAAGGTGACACACATCCTCTTCCAGGTTCATAATGACATCTAGTTTACGTTTGCGGCAGTTGTGAGCAGCAACTTTGTTTTTCCCCCTCCGCCGTATGTCATGAATAAGTGATTGTTGATTATCTGTCAGATAGTACTTAGATAACATGCTATTAAAGGAATCAACAGGCAAGGTCACAATATCATTTACAGAAAATGGAAATCCCTGGGCTTGTGCACGGCGTTCATCATGGCTTTGATTTCTATATATATTCCTACTTCTGGCATTATTGGATTTATCTGGCCATTGAAAATAATGCTCTGATTTAGATGGCAGTTTCTGTGTGATCTGACTGTATGTGTGATTATGAGACACATCTGCAAGCGACTCTGCACCAAGATCATAGTTACTTTGATAATCCATGTGGCAATGCTTGCAGTATCCTAGGCAACAGCCTCCAACAGCTCCTAAAACATCACAAGGGGCAGATTTGGCATCACTATCACAGGTCAAAACAAATGATGATGAATTGCTGTGATCTAGATTTAAAGAGAGCCCAGAATCAGAGTCCAGTTCTTCAAAACAAGAGGAGACTTCCCCAGGATCAAACTCTTCCTCTATGGCTAATGGAGTGAGATTAACTTCATCAAACCTATTTGCATTTAAGCCCATGAAAAAATCCTGGTCGGTCAGGTTCTTACAACAATTGTCAGATGCAAATATCCCCAGCAAGTTGGTGCTATTCATCAGTGATAAGTCAGAATGGGTCAGGCTAGGACTGAATAACAAAGTCTCTTGTATCTCCAAATTCCTCCTCTCCGCATTTGCTCCTGTTGTATAGTCAGATCCCATCATTGTAGCATCATGAAGGCTCACATCCTGGCTAATTGCCTGGGTCAAGTCTACAGTATTATGAAAGTTTGACAAGTTCACTCCTCCGTTGCTTTCAGATGCAATATTTCCCAACAATTGTTCCTAAAAGTGGGGGTGGGGGGATAAAAACATGTTTTCTATGCACTGTTGAAATTCTGAAACTGTTCCTATTAAATATTTATCAGGCTAAACAGCATCACTTCATTTTTATATTTCTGGAAAATGGTCTTAGAACACCAAGTGAGAGTGCTCTTCAAAAATTCCATCATGCCTTTTATCCCGAAAATGTTTTCTATGAGACCAGCTAACAAAGAAAACACAAAATATCAAAACGCAGCAGGAGTAACTCACGATAAAATGCAATATCCTCTTTTGTTACCTTGTTACCAGCATTTCAAACTGCAACCCATCATGACCGGTATGACCTGCTAAAAGAAGTGCAGTTTCTATTGTTTTATATAGGTTACTTATGCATAAATGCACCACACCCAGGGGAGCAAGTTCCACAGCCTACCTCCCATCACTGCGGGGCCATTCACATGACCGACAAGGGTTGGGGAAAGGCTTCCTAAGCCTTGCCTCCCCCCGCAGATGATCATTGTTGTTCTGGATCAGACGTGCTCAGTGCAGTGCGAAGCAGGGCTGATCACCCAGGTGAGCCCACAATGTGTTGTGGAGATCCCCCCAACAGGCACCTGTCAGTGCTTCAGCACTGGCTGAAAGCAGACACAGGATCAACTGAATGGGGTTACAGGAGTGTTTGCTCCCTTAACCTTGTTTAAGTGCCCAGCTTCTTAGATGGGTCTGCTGCAGAGGCGCTGCCGGGATCTGCACACCTCCTGCCGATTCCCATGGGCAGTCAAGCCCAGGCTTAGCTGTTCTAGCTTGGTCTTGGCTGCTTGTGAGCTGCTTTAGATTGTGAGCCCTTCGGGGACATGGAGCCAGCTTATTTATTTATGATTTCTCTATGTAACGCTCTTTGAAAACTTTGGTTGAAAAGCAGTATATAACTTTTGTAGTTGTGAGAACAGGTGCCAGATGGGGTAAATAGTGCAAGGCTAGATGGATGATGCAATATAAGAACAGCTTCACAACTGTATTGTTCAGCGAGGGCCATACTTCCGAAAATAATGGAAGCAGACATGACAAGATTGTGCATCTTAACATCTCACATATACACTCTGTGTTAACTATGGAACCCACCACATTATCAATAAAGTTACTCTAACAAAGTAAATGGCTGACACTTTGAGACTAACTGGGTATTGTGTTTGCTGCAAACCAGCATTTGCTTTCGTGTGCAACCACCTATTTCATCATCAAATCATAAAGTTGGAACATCTGATGAAGTGGGTCATTGCCCATGAAAGCCAATGCTTATTTGTAACAATTAAAGATAAACTGCACTTAGTCTCAAAGTACCACTTATTTATTCTACTGGATCAACAAAAGACTCACACACACACACGTGTACGTACATTACTTTATCAGTTAAGTGTTTAGCAAAAACAACACTTGTGGAACTCTCTGCCACAGAATGTGGTGACAGCCAACAACCTGGATGGCTTTAAGAGGGGTTTGGATGACTTCATGGAGGAGAGGTCTATCAATGGCTACTAGTCGGAGGGCTGTGGGCCATCTCCAGCCTCAAAGGCAGGATGCCTCTGAGTACCAGCTGCAGGGGAGTAATGGCAGGTGAGAGGGCACGCCCTCAACTCCTGTCTGGCTTCCAGTGGCATCTGGTGGGCCACTGTGCGAAACAAGATGCTGGACTAGATGGGCCTTGGGCCTGATTGAGCATGGCTGTTCTTATGTTTCTTATGTAACAAAGCAGACTCCACCTTGGGTACAAGCTTCCTCCACACAGACAACTTGATATTGTACATCCAGAACTAGGCAGTGTTGTCAGTTTATTGGTAGAAAGTTTTGATAGCATAATTGCCTCTTAGTCTGCAAATGGAGTCCAGAGCATGCGCTGCCAGATTCAGCATACATCTTTCAGTTGCAGTCATTTCATTGCCACTACCCCAATCTCCTTCAGCAACTCAGGAAAACAAGAAATATCTCCCCAAAAGCAGCTGGAACTGGGATACTATTTTATCAACAGCCGCAGCAAGCTTCCTGTGCTAGGTGCTGACCAATTGAACATAATAATTTAACACTTAAATACCCGAGAGACCATATGCTCCCAAGGGTTTCTGCCAGCTTGACGAGGTCATTGGAGGGGGCTCTGCTACACATGCTGACAATGAGCGGGGGTGGTGGTGGTGTCAGCTGTCATGCGCGTGGGACAGGGCCTTCTCAGTTATTGCCCCCAGACTTTGGAATGCTCTCCCTGTGGGCACCAGTCTCAGTTTTTAGAAAGCATGAGAAATCTTGGCTTTTTGCCCAGGCTTTTATGAGTGTTGTTTTTGTTTCTGCTCTGTATTTTATGGTCCTTTGTGTATGTTTTTAAAACTTCCAATTAGATTTCTATTTTTATATTCCAAATTAATATTTTTGTTGTGTAACTGTTTTAGAGTCTTAAATTGTCTTAAATGTTTTGTAAACTGGAACACAGGCAGCTGCCTTATAGCAAGTCAGACCATTGCTCTATCTAGCTCAATGTTGTCTTCACAGACTGGCAGTGGCTTCTCCAAGGTTGCAGGCAGGAATCTCTCTCAGGCATGGGGCATAGCATGGTGGGGGAAAGGATCTTTCAATGGTAATATCACACAAGTATTAAAAAGAGAACACCCGGACTACTTGAGAGATTTGTTATTCACACTTAAAAAATGGAAGGTTGAACTGGATCTATTTAAAGGATCCTCCTCAGTTAAGCAGCTAAGGAAAACAATTTATGGAGAGATTCTAGAAGTGGGTTTCTTGAAACCTGATTTAGAACGTAAACGCTACAAACACTGCACTTCACAGTACTTGTTGCAACCTGATCACCCTATTGCTCTCTTTAAGGAGAAAAAAGTCCCTTTCCATTTATGGGAAACAAGGTGGCGCTTATACCATCAAGTACTACCACTTAATGCGGCTAAGCCATGGCTCCCAGAGGACCAGCAAGAGTGCCCTAAAATCACCTGCAAACAGAAAGCTAGTGAGTTAGGTAAAACATTCAGGGAAACCCACTCACATTTCTTAAACGAGTGTGTGGTAGCCAAAAGAGTGTGGCAGGGAGTAAGCAAGCTGTAAGACTGGCCTGATTTGGAAAAACAGACTTGGGAAGAACTAACCTCGGGTTTGAGCGATAGAACCTCCTTTCGAGGTCCCAGAAAGAAACCTTCAAGGAAACGGGACAGAACGGGTGCCCTCATACTAGGGAACTGGAACGTTCCCCTTCTCGTAATCAGGTTAGTAAACCTGTATGTCATTTATGCAATGCTCCTGCATAGGAATAGGGAGGGAAGACGCGACCAAGAGGTTCACGCAGATGAGACAGTAAATATCTTCTGGAAAGGTTTGTATGGTTATGTGCAAAAAGACAAGAGTATCTCTTCTAAACAGCAATGGGACAAATTGTGGAAATGGACGTTGGACGTAACACCCCCCCCGATTACCTAATGTGCCTTGAAACCCCCCACCCCCGAGTTACAGTACTACCTGCATATACTTCATAACCTTGTGGGTTTCCAAATCCTTGTGTGTAAATCTTTGTAGATCTATCATGTACAAACAACCACTTTGTATATAATTGTGCTTTGGCAACGTACTGTATGCTTTGGTAGTTTGTTGGTTCAATAAAAATATCTTGTCCTATTAAAAAAAATAAAAATCTTGTCCTATCTTGGAGAAGCCAGGGAGGGAACTTGAAACTTTCTGCTCTTCCCAGAGTGGCTCCATCCCCTGAGGGGAATATCTCGCAGTGCTCCCACTTCTAGTCTCCCTTTCATATGCAACCAGGGCAGACCCTGCTAGCTAAGGGGACAAGTCATGCTTGCTACCACAACACCAGCTCTCTGCTTTGAGTCTGTTTTAATGAAAGGTGATATAAATTTTTAATTATAAATAAATCAAACAGAGGTCCACTCTCCAAGATAATTCTGATGACTGAAAGGATCTGTATGTCTTCAAAGAGATCCACACACTTGTAGAAACTCTGAGGCTACCGCAATCCATATCCTAGCAAGACAATGGACTAACCTTACTTGAATCAGACAATGGACTAACCCACTTACTTGAATCAGCCGGTCTCAATACCAAGTCATGGTATTGATCATTACGTCTGCCTCACATCCTCCTTTATGATCAAACAATGAAAAATAACCATTTTCCTTATTACCAATGCAAGGCTTAAACAACAATGCATCCAAATGTGCAAGATCTGTGTGTCCAACTTTCTCTCTCTCCAAACCATGTGGAAGAGATGTACCAAGGGACAACAGCCAGTGTTGCCTCCTTGGGTGGAGGCTGCAAAATATAGCTCTACCCTGAAGTGCACTCCCCTTGACTAATCTGGAAAGCATATGAACAGGATGCTGCAGGTTAGGCAAAAGGGACCACCCCTGACAGCTGCTCTCCAAGAGCTGGGCAAGATAAGTTGACTAACATCAGAGAGACTAACTTAGGTGCCCAAATACTCTCACCCAATCCTCCAAGAATCTCTGCAGACATGGCTCTGGGTGTCGGAATACAGGATTTTCCAATTGTATGCAGGGAGAGTATCCAAAATAGCAATCCGTGCCTGGAAAGTCTGCTTCTGTGCACAAATCAACCTTGCAGTAGTTGAGCATGTGCTTTGAACAACTAGGTTAATGGCTGGACAGAGCTTTTCGTTCTGGAGTGCAAAAATAGTTTTGCTCAAGGTGCTTAATTCCACCTCAAGAGTTACAGCTAGTTCACCACACACAACTCAACCCTGTATGTGGATTGTACCTTCAGCCAGTGTCATGTATGCAGAAATTTGTCGTAACAGCTAGAATGGCAGCGTGGAAGTAAAGACTGTAAAGGATTCTTCAGACGTACAGGTCCAGCTTCCTGGAAGCAGGAAAAGAGGAGCTTTAAGGCTGGTAGACGAAGAGTTGAACTGTAGGGCTCCTGAAGAGATCCAAGCTTGGATCAGACCATTAAATCAATTAGTTATGAATTAGTAAAACTATTAACTCTGAGGGGCAATTTACAAGCACAAAGCCATACAAGCCAGCATAGCATAGTGGTTAGACTAGGACCAGGAAGACCTGAGTTTGAATCCCCATTCAGCCATGAAACTCACTGGGTGACTCTGGGCCAGTCATGGATCTCTCAGCCTAACCTACCTCACTGGGTTGTTGTGAGGGTAAACATAACCATGTACACTACTCCGAGCTCTTCGGAGAAAAAGCGGGCTATAAATGTCATAAATAAGTAAATAAAAATAAATACAAGCTTACATGTTTATTTTTCACACTTACTTGCAGTGCATTTTCAGTCAGTGATGACAGTAGAGGGAAATAACCTTCCAAGGGAATAGAATCAGTTGTGCTTCTGTGGTTCTGACAAAAAAGAAAAGATGGGGAAAGAGCAGACCTTGAAACAGGCATGTCATTGGAGATAATGGCATATCCTGCACAGAACAGAATTGTAAGGGAGAGAGGGCCAAAACAATACAGGAACACCTCTTCATCACTTCAGGCCACCTTAGCCACCGAGGATGAATAAGCCGTCTAATATATGCTCAGCAGGTATATCACTGAGTGCCAGAACTATCTGCAGAAATCAAAGTACACCCTATTCATTCCAAGCTAATGATTGCTGGTGGCACCTCCACCTTGAAGTTCTGTTGAGGGCCCATTCTAGCCTCTTGTCAGCTTCATACAAAGGGCAAATACAGACAATTAAGAGACAAGGAGAGCATGGCTAATTAATATTGTCTGGAGACATAAAGTTCTAAATAAAGTAGTTTATTTCGGAAATCCATCAGGGAGATATAGAAGACCTACATGCCTGGTTGTTAGCTACATACAGGGAGAGGAAGAGGAAGTCGGTCTCTCAGGTGAGAGAATGAAACCTGACACTATCCACCTAACAAAGGGAGGGTAGAGTAAAGAAATGGTAGTCAGAGAGAGGATTATTAAATATGTATGACATTCTCTGCTTCTGGAAATGAAATGATATATTTCTAAGGCAAATGGGCAGACAGTATCAAAATGAGGACAAGTGGGCTTCCCTTCAGAAATTCAAGCATGTTGTTGATCAAAAGTCTCAGCCAGAATTCTTTTTACAATAAATACAAGTCCTATTGAGATGCTATGTTGTACGAGTGTACAGATGCCTGTACACTCCAAGGACACCTGTACATACTTTTGCATGAATGACTGCACTGTGTCAATTAAGAAGTGATCCTGGGTATAGGCCCCCGCAAATGCATAGTACAAACAGGAAGTATATTGCTGTAGCTGTGTTCAACTTGACTTGTGAATAACTGTTCTTGTGTACAGATCTGTACCTGTGTGCACTGTACACTCGTACAAGTGTTGAATATAACATATGAATGGGACTAAAGCCTTTTAAGAAAAAATTTCTGAATTTGTAAACAACACAACTATTAACTATGTGAACATTCAAAAGTTTCAAAGAAACAAAAAGTTGACCTTCCAGTTTAAAACTGGAAGCGGTATAGCAAGGAGTTGAATGATAAACCCTATTCTTTCTGCTCATGAGTATTGTACACATTATACTATATTTTCTGGTAGAAAGGCCGCGGCACATACATTTTAAAAAGTTACTTTAAGGCGCCTGTTTTACACCAATGTGGTGTTTATGCCAGAATTAAGGGGCGAGGGGTTTGAATACTCCCCCTCCTTTCAATTTCCCATGGAATGCCATTTTGTCTCCTTGCTCTCTCCCCCCGCCTCACCCGGAAGGTGTTTGCTTGGGTGGGGGTGGCCAGGTAGCCAGGTTGGGCCAGCGGCAAGATCATGGTCATATTTAGCGGTCAGTGCAGGAGGCACCTTTAAGTGGAAATTAGAAGGTGCTTCCCTCCCTTGATTGCCGGCCCTGAAAGCTCTTCCCAGCAGCAGCAGCAGCAGTGGATCGGTTCTGCTACTCACCTGTAGCCACTCTTCCAAGCAGTGTGTGCCCCAGCTGAGTAGGAGAGCTGATCCTCTGCTGCTGCTGGGAAGAGCTTTCAGGACTGGCAATCAAGGGAGCGAAGCACCTTCTAATTTCCACTTAAAGGTGCCTCCCGCTGCCCCTGTGGTGCCCGCACTGGTTGCTAAATACAGCTATGGCCTCGCCATGGGCCCAACATGGTCATCCCTGCCCGAGCAATCCCCTTCGGGGAGAGAGAGCAAGGGGCCGAAATGCCCTACATGGAGCACAAACAGCTATCCATGGGCAATGAAAAGGCGTGTATGTACTCGGTGCTTTAGCTGTGGTCTTTACGCCGATGTGGCATTTCCGATTTGATTTTTTAAAAATTCCAGCCGTTTTCCAATGATGCGGCTTTTACACCAATCAGCCGATGCGACCTTTCTATCAGAAAATACGGTACTTCTTTTCCATGAACTCTTTGGCACAACCTCGCAGTCCTCATGTTCTACTGTAACTGAGCCCAAGTAGATGCAACTGAAACAAACACATTTTGTTCCCATTCCTCTGTTGCTTCTCCTGTGTTGAATTATAGATTGTGAGCCTCTCAGGGCTGGAACCTGCTCTCATAATTTGCAAAGTACCATGCACACAAATGGCACAACAACAACAACAACTCAGACTGTGTGAATCAATGAGAGAAGACTATCTGAATCCGTTTTCAAAACCATTAAACCTAACATATCTTTCTTCCTTATTCTCACCAAAGGGCTAGAAGCTGTAGTCTCCCTTTCTTTCCAGTCAATGTGGTCACTTTCTTCACTCTCTTCATCTTCCAAGTGTGCTCCTTCTTCTGGTAAGTGATGGTTCCCCAAACATTCCTGGCTTGCTTTGAAGTCTACGTCCTGTAAATATCAGATGAAACCATGTAAATAGCTGAACTATTAACTGAACCAGTTATTTTTAGCAGTGTTATTCTAATGGGTCATCAATTAGCATGTTTATTTGAATAGGTTATTCTTCTATGTATATTGCAGCAATTATAACTAAAGTAATAGTTCATCAGCCACCTAATGGAGCAGCAGGGAAGTAACCTGCCTAAAGAGCAGGAGGCTGCTGGTTTGAATCCCCGCTGGTGTGTTTCCCAGAATTTGAGAAGCTCCTATATCGGGCAGCAATATAGGAAGGTGCTAAAAGGCATCATCTCATACTGCACGGGAAATGGCAATGGTAAACCACTCATGTATTCTACCAAGAAAACCACACTGCTCTGTGGTTGCAAGGAGTCATCACTGACTCAATGGCACAACCTAAAAAAAAGGTTCATCAGGTGTAGCCTCACAATCTTTACCCTTTGATCTGCTACGAAAAAGATATGTCCAATATTTAACAAGTTATTCTGCACATGTGCACCACACATTTGAAACAGACATTTTTTGGTTACACTGTGAAATTCCTAACAACATACCAGAGAGCAACTTTTAAATCCATTCAAAGTGACTTTTAAACTACCAAGACAGTACAATGGAAAATTAAATGTGCTTAAACTTGATTATAAGTGCCTTAACTTGAAACATGTATATAATCAGATTTGATTAAACAATTTCATGTTTGAGCACTTATATTCAATCACAGTAGGTCTGCATTAAGGAACATGGGACAATATCTGGACTAGATATTGCCCCATGAAAAGCACTACAGTCTCATGATTTCAAGTTGGTTCAAAGAAAAACCTATCATTTGGTATACTATATTACACTATGCAAGTTTAATATCCTCCAGTCTCAATCTTCAGGGTGTTGGTAAGTACATGAGACTAAGGCTGTAATCCCATGTACCTTACCTTGGAGTAAACCCCATTCAATGCAGTGAACATGTTTCTGAGTAAACATACATCAGGTTGCACTGTAAGTCTAACTCGGAATTTGTAAAATGTTACTCAGAACTGGAAAAATATTGCATACTGGACAAAACCTTCAAGACTAAGCCATACTGGAACTCCAGTTTAGCACCATATTCTGTCTCATTGGTTTAAAAAAGAAGTCACCACAATTTTATTTTATTTTTACTCATTTTAGTTTTTAAACCCCGTATATACATCAGACTAACAGCTTTGTCCTATGCATATGATTCAAAAGTTAATCCAACTTAGTTCAATGGGACTTTCTCCCAAGCAAGGGTGGACCACTACAGTCCTATGAATGTAACTTGGAAGAAAATACAATATAATTCAGTGGTAGTTATTTCTAAACAATCATGTATAGGATCAGTCTGATAATGTAAAATTCTCTAATTCCATAGACTCCATGTGCTTGACATTATACACTATGAAAACAATTCCCCATCCCAAAGAGTCACAATCTAAGATAAAGCCACTCATTCCCAACCAATGCAGTAGCAATGAGAATTATTGCTCTTACAATCATACCACTCCAGCAGTCTACTTGAATATACTATGCAAAACTAATTTCAAAACTGCAGGTAGACTATCCATGTCACCTGCCCTGATGCCAAGCTAATGAAATCTCAGGCTATGAAACAGGATATAAATTATGAAGCACCGAATCTCCAGGACAGTTCTCCAGGAGAGGTGGGAGCAAGCATGAGTTGTCCCCTTTGCTAAGCAGGGCCCACCCTGGTTTGCATTTGAATGGGAGGCTACATGTGTAAACACCTTACCTGGACAAGGTGATTGAGAGGGTGTAGCCCCTGCTAACTGGGCAAAGAGGCACCTTTTTTAATGTGGTATTCTCTTTATTTAGCAGGGGGAGAGTAACTGGCCCTATCTATCCATCCCCAGCACAGTACCTCCAGTGACTGTTGCCAGTGTCTATCTTCAGTTTCTTTTTATATTATTATTTCTTGTTTACACAGTCAGACAGGTGTTATTGACTGGTTTGTTTTATCCAGACATCGAGTCCTTCTCAAGGACCTGGGATGGCTGAATTTTATTGTCAGTTGTTATAGATATCGTCGCAGAATATAGGCTGTTCCCAGTAAAGCTGCTTTTTGTAATTGGCTGATGGTGATTTCTGTGGCCCCTATGGTGTTGTTGTTGTTGTTGTTTATTCAATTTCTATATCGCCCTTCCAAAAATGGCTCAGGGCAGTTTACACAGAGAAATAATAAATAAATAAGATGGATCCCTGTCCCCAAAGGGCTCACAATCTATTGTATGGTGTCTGTCAGCACTCCATCCTATCCACTATGCTTTTTAAAATATCTACATGAAACCACTGGGTGAGATCACCAGGGGATTTGGTGCAGAGTGTTATCAATATGCCGACGATACCCATTCTCCATGACATCATCATCAGGAAATGGCATAGCTCCCCTAAATGCCTGCCTTCAGGCAGTAATGGGATGGATGAGGGATAATAAATTGAAGCTGAATCCAAACAAGACAGAGGTACTAATGTTGAGGAGTCATAATGCTGAGGAGTCATAATTTGAGGGATGTGATAGAACTTCCTGTTCTGGGTTGCACTCCCCATAAAGGAACAGGTATGTAGCTTGGGAGTGCTTCTGGACCTAGGCCTCACCTTGGTCTCTCAGGTGGAGGCTATTGACAGGAGCACTTTCTATCAACTTCGGTTGATAGGACAGCTACGTCTGTTCCTTGAATTTAATGATCTCAGAACTGTGATGAACTCACTAGTAACTTCTTGGTTTGACCACTGCAATGCGCTGTACATGGGGCTGCCTTTGAATGTTGTTCGGAAACTTCAATTAGTTCAAAATGCAGCAACCACACTGCTTTCTGGTTTTCTCAGAGAGACCATATTATGCCTGTTTTAAAATAGCGGCTCTGGCTGCCAATATGTTTCCGGGCAAAATACAAAGTGCTGGTAATTACCTTTAAAGCCCTAAACAGCTTAGGACCGGGTTACCTGGGAGAGGACCTTCAGTATGATCCCCACTGCATTTTACAGTCATCAGGAGAGGTCTGTCTCTGGCTGCCGCCAGCTCGCCCGGTGGTGATTCAGGATTGGGCCTTCTCTGTAGCTTTCCCTGGGCTCTGGAATGTGTTCCCTATGGATATTAGAGCCTTAAGAGTTTTAGCAGCCCTTAAAACTTATCTTTTTACTACTAAGGATATTTATATACCACTTTTAATTGGGATAGTTGATAGGAAGCTATATGACAGGAGAAAGAAAATAATGTTAAAGAAGAAACATGTATCTGCTCAGATGGACTGAGTGTAATAGAACATTATCTTATGCTGTATATCTTTTAATGATTCTGATTTAAATTTCCAAGAGAAGCTCAGCATTAACTAGAATGCAAAATTAGTCATCCCTTGCTCTAATGCACAAATCCCTTTAGGTTAGGGTGGAGAAACTTGTTCTGCAACTATATACAGAAGTAACTGATTTGGAATCATAGCCAAGAAAATAGTTGTTCAAAATATTATTACAATGTGGGGGCAGGAGAGTTGTATTTAAAAACCGGAACAATAGACAATCTATGTGGCAATGAACTCTTTGCGGGATAGCTACCTACATCTGCACACATTTATTTGAGTATTAATTGTTTTATCTCTTATTCTTCTTAAATATTCTGTAAACCACCTTGTAAACTATAATTAAAAGGCAGAATAAAGCATTTAAATAAAAGTACCTATTTAAAATAAAATTTGCTCCATTCTTTGCATGCTTAAGGTCAACATGTATGCCTGACACGCCTTTCCAGTAGCTCCATTTAATTACACAGAAGCACTGATCTGACAGTCTTCAAGATATTTTATTGTCTTTAATCAGGAGGTTATTAAAAGCTAGAACCAACTCACATTAAAGTCAACAGGGCAACTCCCCCAGGTTTCAGTGAAAGCTACACCAAATGCTCAAGGTAGATTGCCTGTTGGACCACAATGTGCACCTTTTAAGAGAAAAAGGAGAGCCCTACATTGGCAGATGCCACCAATTCTTTGCCCTCCCAACTGTTCTGTCGCAGGAAAGGAAGCATGTGTGAGTATGAGCCACCAATTTGAGAAGAAACTCCTGCTGTTTCCCAAGAGTGTATAATATTGGCATCTACATCATTTTTGTGGTAGAAATAGTGAGATGTTCGCAGACAAAAGATAATCCTTATTCTAAAGCATCCTATTCACAGAAAAAGATATCCTTTATTTCAGAATTTCACTTCTTGCAAATTCCACCAAAATATGCTATGGTGTCCTGACTGACACATAGAGCAAGGATGCACAGGTGCAGCAACAGAGCAGCCTAACAATTGCCCAACTAACTGTGCACTGGTGCACTGGTAATCTCCAGCACTCCCCTAGCCCAGAAAGCCCTCTGTACCATCTGAAAATATGTCCCCAATGCCTGCGCAACCTTTGGGATAATTTTTCGGGTTGCACAGAGGGCTTCCTGGGGAAGGGAGGGCATCAGCAAGAGGCATTTCTCCACTGCACTGGTGCAGATAGTTGAGAAGTTCTGTCAGGCTGCTCTCACGGCATTCATGCATCTTTGCTCTAGGTCAGCCACTTTATTTGGAAGTTCTCATCTAGCATGACTACACAGCTATCACAACCAAAGGTAGCTATTTTATGCACTTACTTGGGACAAAGGTAATGAATTCATTGAGACCTGCTTCTGAATAAGCACATCTGAGAATGAGTTGTAAGAGGAAGATTTGGGCCAATATTGACTCCAAAATGATGGAGTGGGAAGAAAATGGGCAGATGAGTGACAAGATCCAATGGTTTTTCCTCAGAGCCGCTGCATATAAAAAACAACAAACATATTCCAGACAACTGGTGGACCAAAGCCTGACCTCCCTTCCTATTCCCATACTTTAGAGCTTAGAGAGAATCCTGTTTAATGCCCAAAGCCACTGTATAATGAAGACAATCTGACCTAGTGAGATCATCTTGGGATCTTTCAGTGCTGGGACTCAGCATGAAATCATGTGGCAACAGAAGGAGAGCTCATCTGAGCACGTGCAGATCAACTGCATGGTCAACTGGCCTCCACACGTGTGTGTGTGGGGGGGAGTGTTGGTTAAGGGAGAAGGGTCACAAGATCACAGGATGCAATTTCTGAGCGAGCTTGAACCCTGACCTTCACAGAAGTTAAGCATGGTCCTGCAGCATACAGCCAGGGGCATAACTATAAGAGGGCAAGGGGAGACAGTTGTCTGGGGGCCCTCCGCCTTGGGAGGGCCCTCCAGAGGCAAGTCACATGACTGACTCCCCCAGCTGCGCCCCTGCCCGGGCTTCCTTCAGTTGTATTCCTCCTCCAAAACTGATGTGGGTGTTAAGACCTGGAGCTACCAGAACAGCATGTCTTTCTCTAGTACCATTAAATGACTTGCATCGTCCACATTTTAAAAAATAGTTTAGGATGATGTTTTATTGTGGCACAATATATATATAAATCGAATATATAAATTTTACTATGCTTTTTGTTACCACTATTCAGCCTCATTTAAGATTTCTTTACTTCATGAACTGAGCTTCAGTGGGGGTGGGTGGGCCCATTTTAAAATCTTATCTCTCGGCCCACTCCAACCTTGCTACGCCCCTGCATACAGCAGCACACCTAGCTCTTAGGAAGCCTCTCCCCATTTTGTGTACTATAAAGATATATAAGCAACTACCTTATACAGAGCCAGACTATTGATCCACCTCATCCAGGCAACACTTCTCTGCCAGGCGTAAGCCTTTCCCCTAGCATGATCCTCCAATATCTTTGAGATTTCTGCAATTGAAGAACCTCCTGTGTGCAAGGAAGGTGTTCCAACTCCTGTGATATCTTTCACTTCTCAGTCCAGTGCTGGAAAAGCCAGGAGTTGTCAGGTTCTCTACCTGCCATGTTGTCTGTTTAACCTCAGCCTTGTGAGGATAACCACCCCACTCTCTACTACTACACTATGAAGGGGAGCTGGTCTTGTGGAAACAAGAATGACTTGTCCCCTTAGTTAAGTAGGGTTCACCCTGGTTGCATATGAATGGGAGACTAGAAGTGTGAGCACTATAAGATATTCCCTTTAGGGTATGGAGTTCCCTTCCTGGCATCTCCGAGACAGGGCTGAGAGAGATTCCTGCCTGCAACCTTGGAGAAGCCGCTGCCAGTCTGTAGACAATACTGAACTAGATGGACCAATGGTCTGACTCAGTATATGGCAGCTTCCTATGAAGATTTATATCATACCTGCTTGCATGTCCCTGCTTCTCCATTCAAATAGGAACATGTTGGCAGGTATGCAGGGATGTAGCTAGGGGAGAGGGAGACCGTGTTCTCCCCTCTCCCTGGTGGCCTCTTGGACTGAGGGAGAGAATAAAGAAAATAGGGAGGGGTGGAACTGGCTGGGGGACCTCCGGAGCTGGGGGGCCCAGGTTCTTTGAACCCATCTGCGCAATTATAGCTACACCCCTGCAGGTATGTCATAGATACCACTTTTCGGCAAAAGTTCTCAAACCCAGAAAAAGAATAAAGACGGTGCCCTGTCCCAGCAGGGCTCACAGGCTCAAAGAAACAGAACGTAGAGTAGCCAAGAAAGACACCAGCAGGAAGGAAGGAAGCCCTGGAAAGATGGGAAGTCCCGTCACTCCATAACCGAAGGAGAGAAGCGCTGCACACCTTACCTCCTCTTCACCGGGGCATCGGCTGCTGCTTTCTTCAGAGCCGGCGCTGGTGGGAGCGGCTGCGCCCGTGGCTCGCCCTTCGCCGCTCCGCCGCTGCGCCCTGCCAGGAAAGCGGGCTCCGGAGTCGGGCGCCTCCTCCTGGCTGCTGCCCCCGCCCCCTGAGCGGGGCTGCTCCGGCGTCTCGGCGCCCTCGTGGACCAGCCAAACTGCTACTCGCGCGGCAGGGAAGCGGGGCGCCCCCAGCTCCCGCAGCCAGAGGAGCTTTCCCTTGTCGCTGGCTTGGGAGAGCGGCGAAAGCTCCGGGCCCAGCCGGAGTCCCACGAGGCTGAGCAGGAGGATCAAATGCAACCAGTCCTCCTCGGAGCAGCAGCGGCGACGGGGCTTCTTCCTCTCCCTCCTCCTGGGTGTTCTCATGCCTGCAGCTTCGGCCGCGCGGAAGGTCTCCCGCCGGACTCGACAGAGCTCCTCCCCCGCGCCCTGGTTGCTCCGTCTCGGTCGGCTGCCCGGCAAATGCCCACGCACGAGCTACCGGCGAGCAGGCACTCTCCTGTCCTCGCGGTGTCTTCTTGCTCTCTGCCCACACCCTGTGGCTGCCGTGCCGGGCCTTTGGCTAGGGCGGAGGAGCAGCCGGGAGGCGGGCTGGGGCTGGCAGCTCCCGAACTCGTGCTTTGTCGCCTCTCCACCATCCCGACTGGATCTTCCGGTAGAAGGATAATAAGGCTATGAGGGGGAGGAAGAGAGGTCCGAGCACTGACACGAGAGGAACTCTGCTGGGTGCGACTCACAACAGCCAGCCAGGTGTCTCTTTGCTGCGAAACCCACAAGCTAGCAGAGGCTGTAGGCAACAGCCCCTGTTTGTTCCCCAGCAGCTGATCTCCAGAGGTAGACTGCCTCTGAGCATGGAGGCTCTATTTGGCTGTCATGACTAATAGCTGCTCCTTCATGAGTGTGTGCAGCCCTCAGGGGCGTAGCTAGGGGAGAGGGTTCACCCCTCTCCCGGGAGATAATGAAGAAATTAGGGAGGGGGGGTGGAGCGGGGATGGGTGGGTTCTCTCAACCCATCTGCTCAGTTATAGCTACGCCCCTGACCCCCTTTAAAACTTTCTCACTGGTACCAGTGAAAGCCTTTGCACATCCTTGGCAATAACAGCGAGCATAGGGATTGGATTCTGGACTGTGGCAAAGGAAAGGGTTAAAAAACCCAAACACCTTCACCTGCTTCCAGGTCTTGATTAGAGGGGTGATCCAAAACCTGCTATTCTGTACTGTATTATAAATAACTAGCGGACCCTGCACAGAGCATCCGTGCGCTATTTGGGGCCGGCGGTTACCTCTTCCCCCCCTTCTGCCCCAGCCTCTGCTTCCGGGCCCAGCCACTTCTCCTCCCCACTGCCATTTCTGCCCCCCTCCCACTTTCTCCCCCCCTCCTGGGCCTTGCCTCCGCGGCCAGGCCGGGCCCACCACCTCTGGCCTTCATGGCCGGGCCGCCATCGTGGCAACCAATCCTCCTGGGTGCGCCTCAGCCAATCAGGCGCCTTTGCCACCCAGCCAATCAGCTGGGCTCTGGGACGCACATTCCAAGGCACACCCAGGAGAATTAATATAACTAGTGGGCCCGGGCACAGAGCATCTGTGCCTCTACTGCGGCCGTGCCCACTGCCGCCTGCGCTGTGGCTGGGCCCGCCGCCTTATCTCCGCGGCCGGGCCCGTGAGTGCCGCCGCCTTACCTCCGCGGCCGGGCCCGTGAGTGCCGCCGCCGGGTCCGAGAGTGCCGCTGCCACCGCAGGGCCTGAGAGTGCCGCCGCCGCCAGGCCAGAGAGTGCCGCCGCCGGGCCAGAGAGTGCTGCTGCGGCCGGGCCCGGCCAGGCCCGCCGCCTCACCTCCGCGGCCGGGCCCGCCTGGCTCCCCGGCAATGGCCGCCACCGCCGTTCTCCTGGGTGTGCTGCCAGCCAATCAGGCGCCCCCTGCAGCCCAGCCAATCAGCTGGGCTGCCGGGACGCATTTCTCCTGGACACACCCAGGAGAATTAGATAGATAGATAGATAGATAGATAGATAGATAGATAGATAGATAAGCACAGGCCTGCAAAGCACTGCCTAAAGTACCGTATAGCTTCACCTCAAGGTTTAGGCAGTGAATTCCATCAATTAATTCCCCACACTGCATGCAAAAGTACTTTCTGTTGTCTATCCTGCCCAATGATATATAATTGTATGACCCTGAGTTTTAGTAATTCCCTTTTATGAGTTGTATGGATTGCTTCTGAAGAGATGGCAGTTGAGTGGGGAGGATCTGGAAAGTGGGTCTTTAGGAGACACTTGGAGAAAGCATGCGAAGGTGTTTCCCAGGCAGGGTGCGCAGCTATAATTGAGTGGATGGGTTCAAAGAACCCGGGGCCCCTGCTCTTGAGGGCTCCCCAGCTCCACCCCTCCCTATTTCCTTCATTATCTCCTTCTCTCCAAGGGGCCGCTGGGAGGAGAGGTGAACACGGCCCCCTCTCCCCTAGCTATGCCCCTGTTAATCCCAGGAATATAAGAACACAGGAAGCTGCCTTATGCCAAGGCAGCCTGTTGGGTATTGCCTAGTTGGGTATTGCTACCCTTCAGGGTTTCAGGCAGAAGCCTTTCCCAACCCTGTCTGGAGATGGCTGGTTGAAATCTAGATGATTGAACCTGGGGCCTTCTGCATGCACACCAGATGCTTTACCACTGAGCTACAGCCCCATCCCTTAAGCAGAATATCTTACAGCAGGCAGCACTCGCATGTGGTTACCCATCCAAATGCAAACCTAGGCAAACTCTGCTTAGCAAAGGGGACAATTCCTGCTTGCTACTGCAAAACTGATTTAATCTCAGAGGGAGAAGAATGTTTCCGCAGTTCTCAAACTGTAGTCTGTGGACTGCCAATGTTCCCCAAGCTCCATCTAGGTGGCCTACAGGAAAAGTTGCAGCATAGTTGAGAATATGCCCTGCATTTGATTTTTTGGTCCGGCAAGACCCCAACAATTTTCAAGTGGTCTACTAGTAATAATAAATAATAATTAATAGAGAATCTCTGTTGTGGGTGTAAGGGGCATGAAGTAGACTAACCCAGGGATTCTCAACATTGGGTCTCCAGATGTTATTGGACTTCCACTCCCATAATTCCCCACCCCAGTGGCCTTTGGTTGGGGATTATGGGAGCTGAAGTCCAATAACATCTGGGGACCCAATGTTGAGAATCCCTGCTCTAACCTGTCCAGTAGGATTTGAACATCATGGCTTCATTAGTTTGTGACCTGCAACCAAATACTGTCCACACCCTAGAGCTGAAGACCTTTCACTCCTCAGCTTCATGGAACCTGAGGGCCTGTCACTCCAATTTTAGGCACCAAAATTTATGAGATGTCCCATCAATTCCAGGATGCCATGCACTTTTTGAAGTTGTTCATTTGGCAGTCAGCCAGAGCCCACTTCTCACAGTACCTTCAGCAATGTGGCGGCTACCAGCCCAGGGTTACTCCCAGGCCACTCCCAATAGAATGCTCAACTTCTGCCAATGAGGTTAGGGTGGATCACCAGTTTAAGTACCACACTAGTGATGATTAGGAAATACCAGTTGTAGCTTGTGAAGTCTGAATATAATCCTGTGTTCCTTCTTTATAAATTAGCATTTTATGTCAGGGTTTCTAATACTTTTTGTTGTTGTTTATTCCATTACTAAACTAAGGTGAGCCGATTTTGGAAGGGTGGTATTAAAATTGAATAAATAAATAAATAAAAGGTGGCTTCACTTGTGACAAGTGGTAAAAAGAAAGTGCACAGAAGACTTGCATTTTCAGTGTAATGTGGGAAGTGGAGACTTCCAGACCTTTCCTGGGGTATCATGCGCAAACTCTACACCATACAGCTCCCCTGCAGTACAGAGGAAATGTGCAAGTTCTTTCTGCACATATTACACAAGCTTCACGAAAAGCAAAAGTGGAAGTCCTTGTGGTATAGTGGCTGGAGTGTTAGACTAGATAGAAGTTCAAATCCCCATTCAGCCATGAAACTCACTGGGTGACTCTGGGCCAGTAAGATATCACTCAATCTACCCCACAGGGTTTTCATGAGGATAAACCTAATCATGTACACTGCTCTGGGCTCCTTGGAGGGAGAGTGGAATATAAATGTAGTAAACATATAAATAAAACAAATAAGTTATTCGGTGCATCCATGTTGCACCACTGAAGTGCAAAATGGCTTCAAATATCATGGGGTGGGTGGGGAAAAATGCTCACCTATCATTACATCATCAATGTGTATCTGAATAAATGTTTTCAGTCATCCTGGCAGTTGCCCTATCACTCCCAACTTCCACCTTTCTTTTTTAGATTTCATGTTTAATTTATGCACATACACGCCAGGTTGACCAGACTCCACTTAAGCACCTATGGCAGTATCCAGACCTTTTTAATAGTGCAGCACTGCAGGGCAGGCAGAAGCTTCTTTATTTACAGAAGGAAGGGGAGCTCAGGAAAGCGAAACACCTTCCTGCTCCTGGAAGGAACTTCCCCTGGCAGAGCACTAGTCTGGATGCTGCCTCATATTTCCACTTACCCCACCCTACCTTACAAAACCTCCAGGTGTTTTGCATTCTTGTGGGTCTCAAGTACTCTTCTTCCCTTTTCAGTTGCATGCAGTTGACCATGTCTGTAGACAACTGACCAATACTCAATCCTACAAACGCAGAAATCACAAGAAGGGCAAGCACAGTAAGCACAAAGCACAGAGGTAAAAGTAAGATCTATAAGGAGGAGAGCTGATGCAGGTATAATTTCAGCAGCAGCCAGCAATAGAGGCAGGGTGGTAGGCAAGCAGAAGGTCTCATCATAGATGGACTGCCAAGGCAGAGAGTGGACAGCCTCTGCCTCAAGCATATATTGGCTGTAAGTAGTGTTTGGGGAAGCAGGTGTTTCATTAAGGGGACTTGACCTTCTGTAGTGGAGCAGCTGGGGGTGCCTAGCATGTAACACCATATCGTCAAGTGCTGTAAGTAAGTTCACCATGGTGAACTCACCAGCTCCAGTTAACTGGTGAGTTCAGTTTACACCCCACCTAAAGGGCATCGATCAGGGCTGTTCAGTTTTGGCCCTCCTGCAGATGTTGGCCTACAACTCCCATAATCCCAGGCTATTGTGGCTGGGGGTTATGGGAGTTGTAGTCCAAAAACAGCTGGGGGGGGCCTAAGTTGAGCAGGCCTGGCATAGATTCATAGAGGAACAGAGTGTTTGGCTGCTATCTACAGCAGCCAGCTACTGGGGAGAAGGGAGTGAGCCTCACTTTCTCTTTACATGCTAGTTTTCTACGGATGGGCTGGGCTCTCATAACCCACACAGTGCCAGAGGTATCAGAAAGGGGAGATCTGCAAGGTGTGTGCACTCCTGATTTCTAGTTGTAGTAGGAACACGGAAATGTTCAGCAATGTTGGGTTGGCAGCACGCCAACCTGACCCGTAACAGAGACTGGGCAACCCTAAATCAAATTCGAGATCACTGATCGTTGTTAAATGCCAGGCTGATGGAGTGCCAACCCAACATCACACACACACACACTCATGGGTTCATAAGACTGGAAATTGGGAGCAACCAGGAGTGTGCACACCTCACAACTCTCCCCTTTTCTGTTCCTCTGAGCTGAGAGAACCTGCCCTATGTGTAGGATTTTTTTCTCTCTCTCCTGAGGAAGCCATTGTGCCATGTGAGCCCCCATCTGCAGTCTGAAGTGGTACAGTTGAGAGACGGGTTTCATGCCTCATTGTGATTCAGTACAAAATCTGTTTTAATTTTGCACTGAGTACTAAGTGGAATCTGTAGTATCTACTTGAATTGGTACCAACCAAGCTCCTGGAAGTCTGACCCCATGCGGGCATAATATCAAACCTTGAGAAGATGATGCCATGTTTCATCTCTGAAGCTGGGAATCATGCCATAGACGATTGACTAACTGTCGTTTGGCAACTTCTGGCTTTGGGGCAGAGGAACCCCTCCTTCTTCCTGGTCTGTCCCAGGGGTGCACCAAGGTAATTTGGGTGCCCGGACTGCCCAGTTGCGAGCCTCCCCCCCACGTGAGACCCCCCCCAAACCTCCTTTGGGGGGCCCACCACACCAAAGCTCAACTTTTTTTTAAAAGCCTTACTGTGGCCGAGGGGGGTGGCTGCGGGGGGGGGGGGAGCAGAGCACTCCTTTCCTCTCCCCCCGCCCTGGCAGTGGTAGGGTGGGAGCAGGAGAGATGCTGGCCCCATCCATTCGGGCCAGTGTCTTTAAGCAACTGCGTGGCGCGCCTGCGCAGTTTAGAGATCGTCGCAAGCCTGTGGTCTTGTGACAACACTTTCCCCTCCCCTAGGAAGAGAGAAATGGGCCGCTCTCTTGCCACTTCTGCTGGTTGAAGTGAACACTGCACAAGTGTTCCCTCTACTTTTGTGCATATGTGCACCGAATGAGTTAGTTACTGGCAATTGGTGACTCACCCATGCCAGCCCATTCTCCCGCAGATATGTTGGGACCAGCCAAAGCCAGTCCAGTTTGACCCTGAATCTGTTGAGCCGAGCCAGCTCACACATCTCTACAGCGTTTGTCTCTGCAGACAAGTGTTGTGGATGTGGACAGGGGAGTGGGGGGCTTCTGACTCATTCTCAGGGATGCTGTATGCCACAACAGCATTCCTTGAACTAAAGTGACAATGGACTCTACAAAGGACTTGTGAACTGGACAAAGAAAGGTATCTTTGAAAGTGGAGATTCTCTTTTATTTAGCAGGGAGATAGCAACTTTCCTTATTTAACCCAGCATAATGTCCCTCCCTGTGGCTGTCTGCTAGTATCTTCCTTGGATTTCTTTTTTAGATTGTGAGCCCTTTTGCAACAGGGAACCATATTCTTAGTTCCTTGCTATGTAAACTGCCCTGAGAACTTTGTTGTTGCTGTTGCAAAGTGCTAAATTAAATATGTGCTAAATTAAAAAAACAACCGCCATAAAAGTTAATAGAATCTGCTAGTGGGGAATGTTTTGAAGTGCTTAAAAGCTCATCAAGAAGTTGTGGAACAAGTATTTTCCACTGTCATTAAGGCAAGCACATGAACCATAATTTAAGCTGAATCCTGTTAGAACAGATTGCTGGGGGTAATTACTTATATAGTGGAGTATTTCAGGAACTAACTCACTCCCATTACAGCCAGGGGCATTCTTTGGACCCGACTTCCAGGACCAAGTCTGGTCATCAGAGCACCCCAAATGGCTCCCGGGGTTGGCCGGGCCTGGCTGCCCGCATGCACAGTGTCGCAAGCACATGACGGCATGTATCTGTGATGCTTGCGCCTTGCGAGTATTGCAAATATGTGATGTCACATGCTTGCGACACTTGCGAGGCACATTGTGCAGGCGCGAACGTTGCAAATACGTGATGTCATGCACTCCGCGACACTTGCGGGCTGCATTGCACCGGTGCGAGCGTCATGGGCGTCTTGCCAGGCCCAGTGGCTTAGCTGCTGCTGTGCAGGCCAGGGGGCCGGGGGCTTTTCAGGCTGCGAGGAGAGCCTTCCCGGGGTGGGGCGGTGGGGAGGCTCCAAAGCCTTGTAGGCCCGGGCTACAAATATGCCTAGGTGTGCCACTGATTATAGCAGAAGTTAACAGGGTCTTAGGGGCAACAGCTTGTACATGATAGGCATGGAGATTCATGTAAGGTTAAACTAATCTACTTTATTCAGAGGTGTATAAGGATAGAAAAGACCTATTTCTAACTGCAGGCTACATGGAGGTCAGAGACAGACCTATAGAAGCATGGGGCTCAGAGCGAAGGAGCGCTAGAAGCATTCTGGGGGAGGAGGAGAAGGAAGTCACTCCCAGGAAATTCCTGAGTACATTCTATCCATAGAGGGGTCTTAGAGGCAGAGATAAACAGGAAAGAGGAGGAGACCCTAACTGACTATCTCTACTCCCAATGCCCCTAGTGGTCATTAGGGTTACTGGCGCAAAAGGTCGATGCCATCTGGAGTTGGATCTCTAACACAGTTTGCCTATGGACATGTTTTCTCCCCTCCTTTCCTCAAGTTATCTATTATCACAACATTTTCCCTTTTGGAATCCTTTGTTATTTCTTCCCGCATCTCGAGAGCATCATCAGAGCTTGGATCAGGGAGGTGATAGTATGACCTCAGCACTATTATTTATTATTATTATTATTAATTCGATTCCTATACCGCCCTTCCAAAAATGGCTCAGGGCGGCTTACACAGAGAAATAATAAATAAATAAATAAGATGGCTCCCCGTCCCCAAAGGGCTCACAATCTAAAAAGAAACAAGAGATACACACCAGCAACAGTCACTGGAGGTACTGTGCTGGGGGTGGATAGGGCCAGTTACTCTCCCCCTGCTCAATAAAGAGAATCACCACGTTAAAAGGTGCCTCTTTGACAGGTTAGCAGGGGTTACTGGTGCAACTATATCATGGTTGCTTTGGCCTGGTGTTTCAATGACTGTTTCAATGACTGTGAAAGTCATTGACTCACCGTCATTCAGTCATTGACGGTGAGTCAATGACTGAATGTATTCCTCCTAAGACCTCTAACATTTTTCCTGTCAGGATTCTCTTTGGCATATGGAGCAACACCACTGCCAGCACAACCTACTCATCTAGTCTTTTTTCCCTGAAAGTCGAACAATTTGAAGTAACGGTAGTGAATGCATGTCACCGCTGTTCTGGCCCCCACCCCATGGGTGGGTGGTTTGAGCAGTTTTTGACATGCAGAATGTACTGAATGTGCTGTCACAAAAAATGCCATTGTTCCAGGGAAATCTCAAGCACAAATGTGCATGCATTTGGGGGTGGGAATTCGTGGTTGCTCAGCATTCTCAGGAGATGCTGCCTGGCCAGGTTGTGGTGCAGGGAAATCCTAGCTTGCATTTAAGGGGAAAGGGGCCAAAGAAGAGACAGACACCAACAGAGCAAGCGGGGGGGGGGATGAACATTCCCCAGTGGGGTGAGGAAAGGCAGTGGCAATGGGTGGCGGGAGGGGGCAATGGGGTAGTGGTAGTCTGTGGGTAGTCAATGGGGTCTGTGGTAGTGGGAAGTGGTGCTTGCCACACCCTTTGCCCCTCCTTGCACTTATGCCTGAGGTGATCACCCCCCACCCCCACCTCATGAAAAGGCTGCCCCTGGCTGCAGGCTCCACCATCATGGAATTGAGTCCATGAGGATCTGCCCCAATCCTTACTGTGATATTCTTCTTTCCCTATTTAAAATGTCAGTTGCAGTCAAGGAGAGTGAAAGATTCTCAAATATCTCCCTCTCTCTATGCACATATAGACATATATATTTAGCATTTTTCATTAATTTCCCACTACATGTATATCTGTCAATTTTAAAATGCTACTCCATCTGCAGAGCTTTTCAAGAATGATTCACAAATATGCCCTTAAAGGAGGGGGGTGGGCGGTACTGTACTATTTTCTATCTCAGCTTTTGACATACACTATTTCAGCACAAGAGTGTTCTTAATATATAAACCGTTAAATAATCAAGAGTAATAGTAGTCATAAAAGAAACAGAGACCTCTACTGGGCGCTTTCCAGATTGCATGCTACCACAGTGTCTCACAACGTATCCCTTATAAGTGTGCTTCCGCACTGCCTGCGTTGTCCCTGTGCTGTAAGCAAGATGCCGTTCACATTTTCGATGCCTTCTTTTGGATTTTGTTGCTGCGTTGTAGCCCTATAACGTCGCATATGCATCACAGAAAATTTTCCCCGTTGTTGCTTACAACGGAAATTTCCCCCGTTGTTGCTTACAACAGATTTCAACTGTGGTTTGAGTTTGGAGCACAAAACACTGCAGTTTACACCACTTTTTGTGTTGTAAGGCTCACTATCTGGAAACCACCCAAGCTGACATGGCTTATCACATTGTAAACATATACGGCCAAGGCTGGCTTTGCTGGCATTGGTTATTGCAAAATGACATGGGACAGTTGTCTTTTACCCTGACAGTAAAAATTAATTTTTACTGGGGTCATTTCAAAGTGGAAACTTCAGAACTGACCTCCTCGCTAATAATCTTGAGACAGCTATCATTGTACATCGTGAAAATTATATTGCACACACCACTTTAATTGAATGCATAGGCTTGCTGCAGGATTATCTCTAGTTTTCTGCTGTTGACAGCATAAAGTCTGATCTGTAAACCTAGAATTAAATGGAACTTCGATTTTGAAAATGATTTGGCTTCGGTTGGAATTTGTAGCTGCTGAAATTTCACCAAAAGCAGTGGAGGATTTATTTGCAATGTGATATATAGTGAACAGGAAGCGATGTCGTTTCCTCAATATGTTAGACAAAATGATATTGTCTTGCTCTCAGTATATACCACAGTGATGTATGATGGTTCTTTAGTTGCATGCAAGATCAATGAAACTATATATATATATATTTAAAATCTGTATTCAGTATCTGAATCTAAACCGAACCCTTTGTCATGTTGTACATCATCATCTACCCGTTTTCTATTTTCTCCTTTCAGGTTCTTAGACTGGGATATTGCTGCCACTACCAGACCCATTCTTTATAAGCAGGGCCAGACTGCCAATGAGGTGCAGAAGGATAGCTGTCTTAGAGGGAGAATTGGCAGGAGATTGGTGGGTACACCTCCACCTGCCAGCTCATTATGCCTCTCTCCCAAAACCCTCTATAACCAGGCAGTTCACCAGCTGCCACTGTTTCTTCTCTTCCTCTTACTTCCTGGCTTTTAAAAAGGCAGAGGAGAAAGGCTGGGACTGAGAGTGGAAGGAAGTGTGGAGGAGAGGAGAGTGGTGGGCTGGACTGGAGAAATTCTAGCGCACCACTCTCCTCTCTTCATCACTTCCTCCCTCCCACTGCAGCCCCCCCCCCACTATATACCATGCTGTTGCTGAAGGTCCCTCGACCTTTGCAACAGCATTTCAGGGGCTCAGAAAATTAAGTTCAGGAGGAAAAGTGGCTCAAATTGTGCCAGCAATACCCTGAAAGACATACATGGTGGAGAGGAGAGGGAATATTTGCTGCTCACTGTTGTAGTGTCATGTTTTTTGTTTTTTGTTGGGCTTTCTTGAAATTTGAATTGTTCTTGCCATAGTTTGCTTGGCTAGTTTATTCCTCCTGTGCCGATAATAGATTCTACAGTAAGACAACAGATTCTACAAAAAAACCTTAGAAGGTTCCAAAAGATATTGCTGATGAAAAAGAAAGAACCTCTAGATGCAATCTACTCCTCAGTTTACATAATAATCAAATATCATTTAAAAGCAGAAATATAGTTAAGATAATAGGTTGCAGATAAGAACATAAGAACCACCCTGCCAGATCAGGCCCAAGACTTATTCAGTCCAGCATCCTGTTTCATACAGTGGCCCATGAGATACCTCTGAGAAGCCCACAGGCAAGAGGTGAGGTCATGCCCTCTCTCTTACTGTTGCTCCCCTGCAACCGGTATTTAGAGGCATCTTGCCTCTGAGGCTGAAGGTGGCCTATAGTCACCAGCTAGTAGCCTTTGATAGACCTGTCCTCCATGACTTTGTCTAAGCCCCGTTTTAAGCCATTGCCACTTCCCGTGACAGAGAATTCCATATATTAATTATATGCTTTGTGAAAAAGTATTTCCTTTTGTTGATCCTAAATTTCCCAGCCTTCAGTTTCATGGAATGACCACGGTTCTAGTGTTGTGAGAAAGGGAGAACAATTTCTCTCTGTCCACTTTCTCTATTCCATGCATAATTTTATATACCTCTATCATGTCTCCCCGTAGTCACCTCTTTTCCAAACTAAACAGCCCCAGATGCTGTAGTCTTGCCTCATAAGGGAAGTGCTCTAGACCCCTGATAATCTTGATTGCCGTCTTCTGCACCTTTTCCAGTTCTACAATGTCCTTCTTAAGATACGGTGACCACAACTGTAAACAGTACTCCAAATGTGGCTGCACCATAGATTTGTATAAGGCATTATAATAGTAGCATTTTCATTTTCAATCCCCTTAATGATCCCTAGCATGGAATTGGCCTTTTTCACAGCTTCCACACACTGAGTCAACACTTTCAATAAGCTGTCCACCACAACCCCAAGATCTCTCTCCTGGGCATTTTCCCTACAATGGGGTCAGGACATATCTTGGAAGTGTGCTTTCTACACTTCCTGTGTCAACCCACACATGAACCTGTCCCCTTAACCCATAACTACTAAGTTTACTCACGAAGCTTTGGTGGGGAACTCTGACAAATTAATATTCATCAGAATCAGATTAATATTGTTCAATCTATTATCTATATTTCTGATTTTAAAAGATATTTTATTATGTGGATTGAGGAGTAGATTGCATCTAGAGCAGGGTTTCTTAATCTTGGGTCCCCAGATGTTGTTGGACTACAACTCCCGTCATCTCCAGCCACAAAGGCCATGGCTGGGGATGATAGGAGTTGTCATCCAACAACATCTGGGGACCCAAGGTTAAGAAACCCTGATCTAGAGGTTCTTTCATTTTTCATTAAAGCCAACTGCTGAAGCTTTATTTATGGAAGAAAACCCAAGAATCTGAGTAACTGAAGACTACAACATGTTTTTAGAATCTCTCAGTTTCCTTGAGTGGTGAAAGATCCAAGGGCAATACTATAGGATTTAGTTTCTTTGTGGGTATGTGGGATGGGAAGGCTGTGTGTGGAAGCATATAATTTTTGCTTTATTTACAAACATGCATACAAAGTATAGAAGCAGACAGGCTATTCTACAGAAGGCAACAGACGGCAGTAAAACGCACTATGAATAGATCTTGTGAATCTATTGTGAATCTAGAGCCAGCGTGGTGTAGTGGTTAGAGTGCTGGACTAGGACCGGGGAGACCCGAGTTCAAATCCCCATTCAGCCATAAAACTAGCTGGGTGACTCTGGGCCAGTTACTTCTCTCTCAGCCTAACCTACTTCACAGGGTTGTTGTGATGAGAAACTTAAGTATGTAGTACACCGCTCGGGGCTCCTTGGAGGAAGAGCGGGATATAAATGTAATAAATAAATAAATAAAATAAAAGTTGAGAGTTTACAGATGATCCAAACACTCCTGTGGATTGTCACTCCCCCACCAATCCACTCCCTTCCCCCACCCTGCCTCACCCCAACATCTGACAGGAGACCTGGGAAGAAGCTCCTGATGCGATTCCAGCTATGCCCCTTACTGGCCAGCTCTTGCTTTTTGTGATTAACTCACTCCTTTTCAAACTTCTTTTCTCGCAAATGTGAGTTAATCATGGTTCGTCTCCCATTATATAGCATAGCTATATAGTTATATTTCATCTGGCCACAATGGCTGAAGGGTTGATGGGAGTAGTAATCCAATAAATATCTGGTGGGGACCCACAGCAGAAGACAATGAATGTTTCGGGCTGAATGATATAAAACAACAGAGCTGCTGGTGTAATGGTAGCATGCACAACTTGTCCTCTTCGCTAAACAAGGTGGGTACACCCTGGTTTGCATTTGAATGGGAGACTACATGTGAGCTCTGCAAAATATCCCTCTTAGGGGATGGGGCCAACCTGGGGAAAGCATCTGCATGCTTGCATGCAGAAGGTTCCAAGTGCCCTCCCTGGCAGGGGAGTGTCTAGGATATCTAGGGTAGGGCAGGCAGGGCACATGCCCCAGGCGCCACTTGAAGGGGGCGCTGTTTTTTTAAAATGAAAAAAAAAATTTAATTGCCACCAAAAACAAAATGGCCACCGTGCATGCTCAGATGGCCTCTGCGAGGCCCTAGGCCATGCCAGGCCTCACAGAGGCCAATTGAGCATGTGTGGTGGCCATTTTGTTTAAGGCAGTCATTTAAAAAATTATTTTTAAAAATGGATGCCGCACATGCTCATATGGTCCCTGCGAGGCCCTCAGCCTGGGACGGGCTGCAGTGGTGAATTAAGAGGTTGGTGGGGGGAGGGGGAACCTTTGCAGACCCCCCCCCATGGTCTTTAAGAAGCCCCTCGAAGATGCTACAGGTTAAAAAAAATATTATTATTAATATAATATAAGTCACTATACACATATTCAGTTTGGCACTATATACAGAGAATCAGGGCTTGTAAATACTGAGCTGAAGCTTATGAGCTAGGATTGTATTCATTTGCTCTTACTTTGCTTCTTGTGATAAGTGAGTTAAATGTGATGTCTTAGTAATATGGCTATTAATGGTGAGTTTGTCTTTGAATCAGTGTGAAATCCTTAGTATTAAGGCCCACTGGGAGTTTCTTGCTCTCTTTCTCTCATTTTAACTGTCTTTCTGAAATACTAGAATATATTCTAAGCAGTGACACAGTTTACTCTGCATAGAGTGTCTGGGAAAAGTCAAATTCTCCATTTATTTTTACAACTTATGTAATAGTGATGCTACAATGCATAGTAGAGAATTAGACAGGCACTTCTGTTTAGTTTTCCAAGTACACTTCCACATAGTATTTGGGTATTTCATGAGCCCCAGCATACTGAAATTTGTAGTTTCCCAGCATTTTTTGATCTGGCTACGTCCACTGCTAAATCGTTTTTGAAATATTAAAAGATTAACAAGCGTGATTTGTATTTTTGAGCTGATATTATGGTAAAGTTATCTGAAAGATGGGTGTCAGATGTTTGGACAGGGGGCGCAATTTAAGTGCTTGCCCTAGGCGCTATTTTCCTTAGATACGCCTCTGCTCCCTGGCAGCATCTCCAAGTTAGAGCTGAGAGAGACTCCTGCCTGCAACCTTGGAGAAGCCGCTGCCAGTCTGGGTAGACAATACCAACGCAGTAGAAAGCAGCTTCCTCTGTTCCTGTGTATGTACCTTACCAGTTCACAGAACAGGGAGAATATTTATGGTGTTATTTGTAGGAGATAGAGTTCTAGTGCACTGCCCTTTTACACCAACTATCCTAATGTCCACTAGGGGCACTGTGAGTAGAGAGAGAGAGAGTAAGGGTCTCCCTAACTGTTCTACCTGTTTCTACTCTATGACCCCTGATATTGCTCTTCAGATATTTCCTGTTGAGAGTCAGAATCCCTTCCTTTCCTCTTAGAGAGCAGATGGACACATCTCCCCCCCCCCACCTATTCATTATGTAGTTCTTTAGATTAGGGTTAGGTCTTCCCTATCCAAAAGTGTACTTCACCAACACATACTTAGTATTTATTCTACAAGACTCTCCATGAGTCTTCTCTAAAGAACTGTAACTTTAAACTCTGCAACTACTCTGTAACTGGAGTGGGTGCTTCCTTAGTGCTCTGCTGATTATCTGCTGGGGGTAAAAATTAACAACACCTAACATGATTGTACTGAGTTGTACAGTGATAGTATATTTAGTCTGCATTAGGTCTGCAGAGGGTGTTACATGAAGAACGGTTGCTTAAGGACGAAAGCAGCAGTTGCAAAGGTTAAAAAGTCATCTTGTGCACTACCACTCTGATACCACCATGCTTCTTGAAACAGAGTGACATTTAACCATAATAATGTGCTATTAGCTTATGATAAATTGCATTGCAGGGGACAGCACCCCACAGATTTACAAACTACATTTGTGATTTTGTTCAAAGCATGTGTTCTTGGCACTTTGAATATTGCAACTTGCATGCTCCTACTTGTCAAATTGGAATGTAGCTATTAGAAGATAGATAGTGAGCTAATTTGTATTCACATGCACCAGATATTTACACATTAAAACAGATAGCATGCACCTGTTACTAATCAATGCCCCAAACAGCAGGAAGAACAGATCATTAACAAGTCTGAGACCCTTTTACAAACTGTTGTTCATTAATGCATTAGAAGAGCTCTCTTTTAACAACAATTCTGATTATTTGCTTTCCAATACACAGAAGGATCTCAAAATCTGAAGCTAAACAGGCAGAACCAATTGATGGCATGGGCACAGTATATAAAAGAATGTGTCTTGAAAATGACTGGCCAATAAATCTGCTTGACAATTTAATTGGTATAATTGATAAAATCCATGTAGTTTTCTAGGGAGGAAATTAAATTACTCTATACAAATCAGATTGAGATTTAGATTAGAATTTTCTGGGTCAACTTTGTTTCATGCAAATTGTGTTACTGGCAAGACCCCATGATTTAGAATACATTTGGGAAGCTCTCTCATCAGAAGTATATTTGTTTCACTTATCGTGTCATAAGCTCCCATTCTTGATTACTGGCAGGAGTTTCCAGTTGCCAACAAACATTTTTAATCACAAAATGCAAAAATTGTGCTAGGCCTGTGTGTGAAGGGCTTTTAACCACACTTGAAGTAGCAAATTCATTTACATCACACTGTACACTCTTTAATTGTGTTTGTCCTCGCAATAACCCTGTAAAATAGATTAATGCTTCTCCCCTGTCACAGATGGGAAAACTAAAGCTGAGAGAGAGCTAGTGTCTAAAGGCCACTCAGTGGCTGACATATTGTGCAACTGTGCAATGTTCCATGCATGTTTTCATGAAATGAGTATGCAGTTGCGCAAGAGCGCCCTTGAACAAACACAAATATTGCAAAAATGCAGTCATATAATGGACAGCCATTATTTCCATTGGCTGTCCATTGTGCAGCTCTGCGCAATTTCATGCTGTGGTGTTTTTGGTTAATCAATTCCTTGATCCAGGCCAGCTTTTGAATGGGGCTTTAGCTACTTGTCTTACAGTCCTGGAGTAGAGGTGGGGCTAACAAACAGCCTGGAAAAGCAGTCTGCACTTGCCTCTCTGTACAGAATATCTATTTCATTAAACTATTAATATTTCTGATTCCACTTCACTGGCTTGTCCTTGCATACCACCACTCTTTCCCTTGGATTCTACACAAGTGTTTGCATTCTACACAAAAACATACATTGTTGCACAACTATACACGTTTCATTAAAACACACACAGAACATAGCTCAGTATGTCAGCCTGTGACTCTAAAGCAGCAATCTTATGCACAGTTACTTCAGCGCTCTGCTGTAACTTGCCTAGGGAGCAAGAGGCTGTGGTTCAAATCCTGGCTGGTATGTTTCCCAGACTATGGGAAACACCTGTATCGGGCAGCAGCAATATAGGAAGATGCTGAAAGGCATCATCTCATACTGTGTGGAAGATGGCAATGGTACACCCCTCCTATATTCTACCAAAGAAAATCAACAGCACAACTTTTACCTCTGAGTAAGCATGCATAGGCTTGAGCTACACAGCTGAAGAGGCATTCAACATCATATTCAAAGTCAACTCTCCCTGAATGGAATTAACCTTCTGCTCCAAGGGATCTGTTTGTTGATAGATAGTAGATTAAGCAAAGTGTGTTGATTCCAAGCTCTTATGTGTTCCTAGAATACCTCCAGTCACAGGAGGGAGCCAAGCAACCTTCTTGCATCATTTAAAAGGTTTCCCATGAACGAGATTTTCAAAAGGGTTTCTTCCGAACCCTCCAGGTGTGCTGCACAGCAGGCTGTGGAGGCAGAGAAGATAAAAGAACTAGGGAAGAAACGGGGGCGTGGGGTGGGGGGGGACTGCTCTTCTTAATCTCTGTGAGTACGCGTGATGTAGTTGCAAATTCAGAAGTGCAGGTGCCCTCTGTGACAGCCCTCATAGCCATGCCCACCCCAACAGACAGAGAAACCGAGAAGTACCGGCGCTCCGTCCCTGAGCGCCCTCCCCTCACTCCATTCCACCCCAGATTGCTACTTCTAGAAGAAGAGAGTGGATCTCCAGGAGGCTTTACAAACATGGCTTTTACTTCAAATCTCCTCCAGAATGGAGTGTGCCATTCCACATATCAGCTGCATTTACTTCAAAGTCCCTTCGGGCTATCAGGGACCAGTACAGACAGGGCTCTGTTTTCCTCCACCCCGCCCCGCCCCGCCCCCCCAATCATGGCTGTGTGCATTCTGGCTTAGCCCAGAGTATGTCCACCTTAAAAAAAAATCCTCTATTTTCAGCAGCTTTTAAAAAAAACCAAAAAAATGACCAAGGCTTCTGTTATGCTCTGTTGTTTCTCTGTGATGTGTGGAATGGCCATTGGCAGTAATTTGGCATTTTTCAAAACTCAGTGAAGGGGAGTGTGACAACTCTGTTGGTTATGGTCTGCTCTTGCAGACCATAATATGCAATTGCAAGTGCTGGGGCGGGGAGGGGTTGTAGCAGATTGGTGAAGTTCTGTGGAGGGAGTTCAGAAGGGGAGGGAGAGGGAGAAATTCCTGAGTTAAACACTTATAGCTTTACATATGCAGAATGGAGACGGTAGGTTCTGATGTAACCTGAGCCCTTTGTGTCTGAGCTGATTCCATCGGCTGCATTTTTCTTCATGACAGAGAGAAAGCAATGATCTCTACTTTAAACTTCCCTGCCTCTTAAATGGTCTGGGGTGTGTGTATGGGGAAACATGAGGTGATGAAGGAAGTCACTCACAGAGGCAGGGTTTGGGTTTGGGTTAAGCCTTCTGTTGTTGGCAACTTGTCATGCCAGTCTTGCCATCTTCCGTAACCAGCTGTCAAACTAACAACAACAGCATCAACAAGCTCTCTCACTGCCTCCTCCTGGGATGGGAGTGGTTGGATAAAAAACCCAGAGCAAGAAGTGGGAACGCACACATAAAAAAGATCTGCTTGATTGCGGAGCCAACCCTATGTGAACTGTCCATTTAATTCCCTGAATTAAACATCTGTGAATCTCCTGCAAAGCAGATTCACTCTTCAGATACCCTGCAGCATGAAGCCAATAAGTCCCAGGTTGCAGTCTGGGAACCCTACTAACCAACCTGCACTGATGCAGAACATCGTCCAGTGAAGAAGGTGATCTCTCTTCAAGGCCTCATTGTAACTCCTTCAATTTGTTATGGGGCAGCTAACAAATAAAGTGTATTGTTTTATTGTCATCATCATCCTGTCCATCCCCCCGACCCCCCACCACTGCTGCTATCAAAGCTGGTGCTGTGCCAGTCAAAGATGAACCGGCATGCAGCAGAGAAGCTGATGGTGGAAAATCAGAACCTGACCCTTGCCACCCATTCCCTTCCCAGTAACAAACAAACAAACACACTTTTTTAGTCACCCCATTACAAATTGTTCTCTGGGCGGATAACAACACAGCATTAAAACATAACATAAAAACACATAGCACATTAAATCATAACAGGGACTTTTACACACAGCGAACTTTACCGTAAGTTTATGGGGAGGCTTTACTGCAAATTCAAAGTTGTCCCAAAAACCCAACACAAATAGTAGATTTTTAAAAAACCCAGATATAAATCAGGCTACACTTTAACGTGCAGTGAGAAGCCCAAATTGTGTGTGAACTGCTGCCTGATAACTCACAGGGACTTCGGGGTAAATTTGGCTAATATGTGAATGCAGCACCTCCATTCGAGTTAAAGGGCTTCAAAAGCCCCATGTGAAAAGCTTCCAGACCAAAAAAAGCAGGATAGGGGGGAGAGAAAATACAAAATGCAATACAACACCATTTAAAAACTATTTTATAATCATAAAGCCATTTCTTTCCTGGCTTTCTCACTTTTCCAAGGAAGGGAGGGAGGTAACTGGGTGGCTCACTATAATCTCTTCCTCTGCCTGAGTAGTTCTTAGACAGGGAAGAAAGGATGGGCAGGAAGTGGTGTATGGGCTGAGAACAGGCTGGGCTGTCTCCTACTCACCAGCCTGGAGGAGGAGGAGCCAGAGTAATAGCGGTCGCACTTCTGGGCAAGCCAGCCAATCCTTCTGCAGCCTGAGACGCAGCAACAACTGCCACTAGGGCTGAGAGAGACTCCTGCTTGCAGCCTTGGAGAAGCCTCTGCCAGTCTGTGTAAACAATACTGAGCTAGATAGACCGATGGTTTGACTCAGTATATGGCAGCTTCCTATGTTTGTATGTTCCTATGTTCCTAGGACTGCCAGTCTAGTTGACAATGTCAGCCTGAGCTGCTGTTGTCAACACCACCAACACCACCACCACCTCCTTCTCCTCCTCCTGTATCTCACGTGCCAGCAGCTGTCTAGCAGAGCTTCCCTTTCTAGCAGCTTCCCTTTCTAGCACGTGCCAGCAGCTGTCTAGCAGCAAGTGTTGTAAAGTTGAAACACAGTTGTAAAGCTGGAACAAGGTGGCAGTTTACCATATTTATATGAATCCAAGACTAGTTTCCCCCCAAGGTATTTGATTTTACAAATCAGGGGGTGATCTTAATTTCAGAGTCCTCTTAGGTAAATGCAGGTATAACTTGGATATAACCTATTTTAAAGAGGGTTGTCTTAAACAGAGTTGTCTTCTTCAGCTCTCTGGAAAAAATCTATCAACTGTCCCTGACCAAGATAGCAATTTCATTTTAAGAAAGTTTTAAGAGCTAGTGAGGTAATCTAGGGATTTTATGGTGCATTGCTTACCTAAGCTATAGTGTGTGGAATACTACATATATGCACACATGCACACACATAGTGTAGACACACAGATATGCATACATTAGATTAGTTACTAGAGTTATCTATGCATACATTAGATTAGTTACTAGAGTTATCTACACACACACACACACACACACACACACACACACACCCCACACACACACAAAATTGCAGGGACATAATAGGTAAGGTTTTGTGATGAGGAAAAGGCACTCTGTACATGCCCAGAGGCACTCACCTCAAGGGACCAGAACAGAGGTGTAACTAGGGAAAACGGCGCCTGGGGCAAGCACTGAAATGTCACCCCCCGCGCCCCCCGCCCCCCCAACATACTACATTATACTTAGGTTTTTCCTCACAAGCGCCCGCCACCGCCAAGCCAGGCCACTGACTGGCCGCCAGGCGCCAGCAAAGCAATGGGGGGCGCGGGCGGCGCAGAAGGGACCGCTCGTGGGGGAGGGGGTGCCGACGCGCTCCCTTGACTGCTGCAGCGCTGCTGCACTGAGCAGGAAACATTTGTATTAACAAATAATAATAATAAAAAAATAAAATATTTTTTGTCATGGCGGCGCCCCCCACGTGACCAGAAAAGATGGCGCCCAGGGCACGTGCCCCCCTGCCCCCCCATAGTTACGCCTCTGGACCAGAATGTCTGAAATCAACAGTTGGCAACCCAAGCCCACAGCTGCCCTACCACAACATCACAATCAATATGGCAGCCCCCTCTAGTGAGAACTCCATGAATGCGTCAGGCTGCTTCAGATTTTTGGCTGGGTTCAGTGGAAGGCCACACAGCGGGGGAAAGAAAAGAAAAGCTTAACATATGGTATTGGTAAACACCCCAGCAAAAGGCTAGCTTTTCAAACAAAAGCATGACATATTACAATATAACAGACATATTTTTAAAAGACGCAGAGCACTCAATGCTCAACAAATTAAATGCCATTGCACTGAATTTAAAGACAGTAATATTTGTGTGAATTGCCCTTTAGATCTCTATGGGTATGCTTTAGGAGTTTCATTGTACCAAACTTTGGGAGTTCTGATCTAAAGCATGTGGCCTTGTACGAAGTATATTTATGTATAATGAAACAAACATCAGAAATAAAATATTGTGGCTCCAAGACAGAGATAGAGCAGATGAAAAAAATGGATACAGATCTCATTGTGCGAAGCAGAGTTTTTGCTTTGAACATATTACTCTCCCTTTGTGCAAAGAGGGGGAATCAGAATGATCAGAGGTCCACATGTTCAACTCTTCTGTGACTTTGCATTTCCAGCTGTGCAGTAATATTGTAATCAAAATGTTTGACCAGTCATTGTTATGCCAGTGCTGTTTAGCAGCTTGCTTCCAATACTGTATTACAAAAATTACATATTTCATATAATCAGGTCTGTCTCTTACTTAATCATTCTACTCTACGTATAAATCTTTAAAATGGTCAGGTCCATAAATCACGTGCATTTTTCATTTGGATCTTATTCTAAGCCAGGCAGATTCTTATTTAAATTGCCCCCCTGAATAAATCTAATAAACCTTATTCACTTACATCATCTCAAACTTTAAATCTTATTCTGACTGAGGTCATAAATGAAATCAGTATTGAAGGCAAAACTAGCAGCTGTAACAACTGTAATAGCTCACCAAATTATATTAAAGGGCTCAAATAACATTAAAAAATGAGGAAGAATTGAATTACCGTATTCAAGCATGTTATGCTGAAACAAACAAACATGTGGCTTAACCAGAGATATTGAGTGGGCATGTACTAAATTTATCACATGCCTCACTTTAATGATGGAATCAAGCCATCTACTATACAATGGTATAAGAATGGATGCTTGAAATTTGGTGCATGTAAACATTCACCCTACTGCTGAAATACTGAAAATTCCAGCTGGAATTTGTGAGCACCTGAAAATAGATACATTGTCCCTTTTCAGATGTACACAAGTTCCACCAAATATTCTCAAGCAAACGTTTTTTGTGTGAAAGGGAAGTTTTGGAGAGTCTTGAACTCTTCCCCCAATTCTTCCATATTTACTTTTTAGCCTACTTTCCAGTAGGCTTATGAGATCACCCAGCAATCCATGTGTCCGTGTGTGTGTCCCATCCCACAACAACTTTACAATGCCTGGACCAATATGAACCAAATTGGGTACAGGTGTAGGAACACATAGGGACACCTCAATGGCGTAGTTTGTGATGATGTTTTCCACCCCGATTCAAGATGGTGGATGCATAAACTTGCAAGTTTCAAGTGGGCTAACTTGTGAACTGCCTAACTGATCTGAACCAAATTTGCTACAGCCGAATGGACACATAGGGATGCCCCAATGGTGTCGTTTGTGATGAGGTCATACATTCCAAACCAAGCTGGCTGTCATGTGAATTTCTGAGGCACAAGTGCACTAACTTGAGGACTGTCTAACCGATGTGAACCAAATTTGTAGGGACACCTCAATGGCATAGTTTGTGATGATGTCATCCACCTCAATTCAAGATGGCCGTGTGAATATTTGAGGCACAAGTGGGTTAACTTGTGGACTGTATAACTGATTTGAACCAAATTAGGTACAGTTTGTTTGTTTGTTTGTTTATTCATTCAATTTCTATACCGCCCTTTCAAAAATGGCTCAGCCAAAGTTGTAGTGAGTGACACAGAGCGACACCTCAATGGCATAGTTTGTGATGATGCCATCCACCCCATTCAAGATGGCAGATGCGTAAACATTTGAGGCACAGATGGGCTAACTTGTGAACTGCCTAACCAATTTGAACCAAATTTGCTACAGCTGTATGGACACATAGGGATGCCCCAATGGTGTCATTTGTGATGATGTCATCCACTCCAATCCAAGTTGGCAGATGTGTGAACTTTTGAGGCACAAGTGCACTAACTTGAGGACTGCCTAACTGATTTGAACCAAATTTGCTACAGCTGAATGGACACATAGGGATGCTCCAGTGTTGTTATTTGTGATGATGTCATACACTCTGATCCAAGATGGCAGATGCGTGAACATTTGAGGCACAAGAGATCTAACTTGTAGCTCTCGATTTGAACCTAATTTAGTCCAGTTGTAGAGTCAGAGAAAGGAAAGTAGGCAGATTAGTATACTGCCCAGAGCCTTTGGATGGAGCGGTTTATAAATGTAATATATAAATAAAATAAAAACTGCTGCCCTGTAACCAGAAGGTTACAAGTTCGATCCTGACCAGGGGCTCAAGGTTGACTCAGCCTTCCATCCTTCCGAGGTCAGTAAAATGAGTACCCAGAATGTTGGGGGCAATATGCTAAATCATTGTAAACCACTTAGAGAGCTCCGGCTATAAAGTGGTATATAAATGTAAGTGCTATTGCTATTGCTATAAATAAAATATGTTCTTACTAGAACAACTTATTTTTGCATCTGCTTGTTGGTCTACTGCTGTTCTAGCACCATATTTCTCCTTGTTTCTTGTAGTTCCTGGAAATGTAATCCCAACCAATCAGGGGTCATGCTGTGAATGTGATGACATAACAATGTCATATGGTCAGTCAGATCTGGCTATATTATGACATCACAAATTCAATTCAGAATGATGGTGGTAGCACTGCTCTCATTCTGAATAGGTACTAGAGTACTTTTCAGTCCATGTTCATCACCATGAAAAATAACCAAAAGGGTGTGGTTTCAAGGTGTGTGAGAATTTTCATGAAATGTGTTCCCCATCCCTATTTCAGCTCAACCTTAGTTGACAATCGCATCACATCTAGGTGACTACTATCAACATTCATTGCTGTTTCTCTGAGATATTCACAACATTTATCTGGAATTGTATATATGAATGGGGACCCTAACAACAAGGGGCTGATTTGGGTGATTTCCTCTGCAAATCTGTCCACATGATTAAGAAGGGGGATGCATATACATCCTGATGTCTTTCCTCAACATCCTGACATCTTCCTGATGTATTCCTTTATCATGGGTGTATGTGTGTGTGTGTATTCAGACTGCTGTTTTATATATGGCCCAAGTACTAGTTTGAACTAGTAACAGAAGGTGAGGTAAGGCAATGTATTGTATTCATTTGTTTATGTTTACTGGGTTGGTTTTGATGCGACCTCCATATCTGATTGTGCATTCCAATAACAGATATCTTGTTCTTCCCCAAAGGCCACTATGCATGAGGCAAGGTATTTTACACATATTGGTCAAAGTCCCAAAGTTGTTCATGAAGATTCTGCATGCTCACTGGGACATTTGAGGTTCCTTTTGTATCACTGCCTCTATGTACTAACCCCAGAATGGCATCCAAGGCAGCAGTGCTCGTAGCTGCTACAAGCAGAATGGGAAATCAGACAAGTCCCAGTGCACAGACTCCTTGGAAGGACCTCTTTGGATACTGACCTAGATCCTATTTTGGGGGTAAAAGACTATTGTTATTTTACATTTTGAATTTGGGTATGGCTAATGTAAAATACAGAAATCTCTTGTCAAGTGTTAAAAGTGTATAAAACTCAGCAGATGTTTCTTTAAATCCTTAGTGATGGTGATCAGGAAAGACTTGGGAAGCATCTTTTCATAGGCAGCCCAATGCTTGTGTGCACATGCTAGGAAGTATAAGAGGTAGTCCTCTTTTCACTTTGTGCTGGTGCTCTGGCTCCTTGAAGAGCTTGCCATGGATTGTGCACAAGTTGGTAACTTTTGGAGCCGGAGATCAATGATCCTACTAAATGGGCAAAGAGGCACCTTTTAAGTGGTGATTGTCATATTTATGAGGGGGGGAGAGCAAATGTTCAGCTCAGCACAGCATCTTTTCCAGTGGCTGTTGCTGGTATCTCTCTTGTTGCTGGTGAGGCTATTCTGACTATCACCAGAAAGCGGGCTAAGGGAACCTAGTGCAGGTGCGGGTGGACCCGGTGGTTCCAAGCTGGCTAGCCTGCCTAAATCCCCCTCCCCTTAAATGAGGTTAATGGAGCGGGCGCTCCGTTAACCTCATTTATTTGCTCGTGTGCCGCGCCAATGACACATGAGTAGACCCTGGCTGGGAGGCTACAAGCAGCTTCCTGGGCTCGGGGGTCCTCTCAGAATGCCCCGTGCGCTTGTGCAAGGCACCCTGGGACTTCTGGGGGCTGAATGCCCACCAATCTCTGCAGCCCCCACCGGCTCTGTGATGGGAGTGATACAAAAGTCATGTGGGCAGCTGATCCAGATGCCCAGGGCTCCGCGGGCGATCATCTGCGCCTCAGTATCTCTCTTGTTACTGTTGCTGATATATTTACCCAAATGCAAGAGGACCTTGAATTTAAGACAAGCCCCCTAAAAATGGAAGTTAAATACAGGTGATAGCTATATTTAACCGAATGGAAGAGGACTTTGAATTTAACATAACCCCCTGATTTCTAACATCGAAGAACTTGGGGGCGGGGAAACCATAGTTTTAGATTCAGGTAGAGGGTTTGCATATATAGGAACATAGGAAACTGCCATATACTGAGTCAGACCATTGGTCTATCTAGCTCATTATTGTCTTCACAGACTGGCAGCAGCTTCTCCAAGGTTGCAGGCAGGAACCTCTCTCAGCCCTATCTTGGAGAAACCAGAGAGGGAACTTGAAACCTTCTGCTCTTCCCAGGGTGCCTTCATCCTCTGAGGGGAATATCTTGCAGTGCTCACACATCAAGTCTCCCATTCATATGCAACCAGGGCAGACCCTGCTTAGCTATGGGGACAAGTCATGCTTGCTACCACAAGACCAGCTCTCCTCTCCTATCCACTGGACAAGGTTCTCATAGCTGCTGCATGATAGCCAGTGTGGTGTAGTGGTTAGAGTGCTGGACTAGGACCGGGGAGACCCAAGTTCAAATCCCCATTCAGCCATGAAACTAGCTGGGTGACTCTGGGCCAGTCACTTCTCTCTCAGCCTAACCTACTTCACAGGGTTGTTGTGAAAGAGAAACTCAAGGATGTAGTACACCGCTCTGGGCTCCTTGGAGGAAGAGCGGGATATAAATGTAAATAATAATAATAATAATGATAGGCAGACTCCAGACACACAGATCCCCATTACCCTGACCAGCAGGAAATACCAGTGCCATTGTTAAAGGTGCAGGAGCCAGGCTGGAGGGGTGGGGAGCAGTCCTGCTTCCTCTTCCTGAATATGGAGTTCTCTCATACATGAGCCAAATTCTTATCTGACTTAACATCACTGATGCTAGTGGAGAGTAATATGGGGTGGGAAGGGAACATATTATTATTATTTATTTTATTATTTACATTTTATATCTCGCTCTTCCTCCAAGGAGCCCAGAGCGGTGTACTACATACTTAAGTTTCTCCTCACAACAACCCTGTGAAGTAGGTTAGGCTGAGAGAGAAGTGACTGGCCCAGAGTCACCCAGCAAGTATCATGGCTGAATGGGGATTTGAACTCGGGTCTCCCTGCTCCTAGTCCAGCACTCTAACCACTACACCATGCTGGCTTATTCAATTTTTCACTCTGATCATGCACGTTTAGCTGAAGTATTGTGATGAGCAGAAGCAGGTAAAACTCCCCATGAGTTTGACCAGAGATCTGATGAAAGATATTTTACAAAGAATTAATTAAACACACAAACAACACACACCATTATGTCCTTTCAGCCATGCTGATGTGTGGCTCATCCACTTAAGGGTGAAATGTCCTGGTAACTTTATTTTTAAAAAGAACCATATAAACAGCTTGCCATTAAAAGGTCTTCATCCTGTGTGACAAAAATACAGCATGGCTGGATAGTTTTTCAGAAAACGATCTAAACAAAAGCATTGTGTTTGTCCCCAAAGGGGATGTTTTAAATTTGTGTTTGCCTCCATTTAAAATCTGGGAAAGCCTATCTGGAAGCCACAGCAAATGCTCTTGAATACATAGACTGTTTTTACTCACTTCCTTTAAAGTACTGTCTGGCAGGGTGTGTTGGGTTTTGTTGCCAGCTACAGTAGATGTATCATGGCTTGTGTAATGCAAATGGGCTATAAAGTTATTTTGGCAACGAATGACTAGAGGGCTCTTGCTACAATCTGTCTAAAGAAGTCACATTTTGCATTCTGTTGATGAAAATATGTACTCAAAATTAGAGACACCAGTGAATTTTGGAAATTCATGGATTTTCAGTCTAATTCTCTGGCTCTGGTTAAGTTAGGCCAGATTTTCAGATGCCTGCCTAGAGTAGCTGGATGTTCAAAACGAGTCAGCTAGCCTAGATCTGGGCCCTAAACTTCTTGGCCTTGCTATAGGTTTATTACAGCCCTATTCACACATGATGTTTAACATTCCCAGACCCGGTTCAGGCATTCTAAATAAAGCCGACTATACATGCTTACAGTGGGCAAAGCAGGTTAGAAGTCCCACCCCTGGCGCATTTCTGGAGCATCAGTCATCCTGCTGGCAGCTCTCTTCATGCTTAGGACATTCATTGGAAGAAGCGAATGCCCCAAGCATGACTGTGCCCGTTTCCATGGTCAGCAGGCTGGGGCGTTGTTGTGGACCTGGCCATCTTATCTGCAAGGAGTATGTAGGCTGGGTCTTGTGGTTGGGCACCAACACTTCCATGTTCAGGTATTATCAGTCTAAATATATAGAAATTGAATTATTATTATTATTATTATTAATAATAATAATAATAATAATATTGCTGCAAGTCCATCAAATGCTGGAAATGCTGCAAGTCCATCAAACAGTAGAGGACGAGAAAAGAGGCCTTGAAGAATATATAAAGGACAGTGAAGAAGATGCACTTCAAATGGTTAAATACCAATGAAACAAAGCAGGCCTACAAGAGAGAACAAGTAAAGAACCGAGCAGAAGAAATGGAAAAATAAGCCACTGCATGGTTGATATTTGCACAATATAACCAGAAAATCAAACATCACCAAGACCTGGCAATGGCTTAAGAATGGCAACTTGAAAAAAGAAACAGAGGGTTTAATATTGGCTGCATAAGAACAGGCACTAAGAACAAATGCAATAAGAGCAAAAGTAGAAAAGTCAACAACAAACAGTAAGTGCCGCCTTTGTAAAGAATCAGATGACTACAAACAAAGGCATGACAAGGTAGCAGGGATGATACACTGGAACATTTGCAAAAAATACAAGCTACCAGCAGCCAAAAATTGGTGAGACCATACAATTGAAAAAGTTGTAGAAAATGAAGATGCAAAAATATTATGGGACTTCTGACTACAAACAGACAAACATCTGCCACACAATACACCAGATATCACTGTAGTCGAGAAGAAAGAAAAACAAGTCAAAATAATCGACATAGCAATACCAGGGGATAGCAGAATAGAAGAAAAAGAAATAGAAAAAATCACAAAATACAAAGATCTACAAATTGAAATTGAAAGGCTGTGGCAGAAGAAGACCAAAATAATCCCAGTGGTCATTGGCGCCCTGGGTGCAGTTCCAAAAGACCTTGAAGAGCACCTCAACAACACCATAGGGGCCACAGAAATTACCATCAGCCAATTACAAAAAGCAACTTTACTGGGAACATCCTATACTCTGCGACGATATCTAGAATAATAACAGCAACAATATTGATAATAAAATTCAGCCATCCCAGGTCCTTGGGAAGGACTTGATGTCTGGATAAAACAAGCCAGTCAATAACACCTGTCTGACTGTGTAAACAATAACAATAACAACAATAATAGATGGATTGTGCCTACTTTATGTAAGCTATGCATAGGAACCTGGTGTAAAAGTTGGCTGAATAATCCTTAGGATCCTGGGCTCTAAGAAACACAATCACTACTTAATTATACAATGTGGATAAATTGTATTGATATTGGTATGTGTATTGCATTGCTATTAAGATAAATCTTTTTAATAACCTTAGAGAAGAACCAGATGTACCCAGTTTTATCTTGCCCCTTCCACCTACGTAGAAGGGTTCCTACCTGTATAGCTTCTGGAATAAATGCATAGGCTGTGAAGTTTCCAATTAATATGGCCAGATGCTATTCCATTCTTAAGGCTGTGCTTGTAATTTATATCTAGAGAATACTAGCCAGCAACAACAGATTTGCTTTAAACGAATGACCCCAACCACTGTTGAATAAGCCAGCTCTGTATATTAGGGTTTCCCTAATATTTTTGTTCTCTTCTAACCCTTCTAACCTAGAATAATCCCTATAATAACTGGTTCAGAGTACTACTTTGCTGAATGTGAATAATCACAAACAGAAATTAATGTGAAGACCATTTTGCTGGTGCTACTGGAAGATACTAATGGAAGTGGTCAGGCAATGAAAACATACAGAAAAATGAATATATACAGTAATTGTGTAAACATCCATAGGCTGCAACCTTAAGCATCATTACTTGGAAATAAGTCCCAGCTTAAATGGGACTCTCTTCTGAATGAGCATGGTTAGGATCAGAGAGCTGGTCTTGTGGTAGCAAGCATGAATTCTCCACTTTGCTAATAGTCTGGGTCTGCCCTGGTTTGCATCTGGATGGGAGTGTACATGTTTGTGTACTCTACGTTCCTCATAGGGAATGGGGGTGCTCTGGGAAGAGCATCTGCTTCTAGATTGTGAGCCCTTTGGGGACAGGAAGCCATTTATTTAATTAATTAATTAATTAATTAATTTCTATGTAAACCGCTTAGGGAACTTTTGTTGAAAAGCAGTTTATAAATATTCTTCATATTCATGGTATTCATCATATGCTTGCATGCAGAAGGTTCCAGGTTCCCTCGCTGGCATTTCCAAGATAGGACTGAGAGAGACTCCTGCCTGCAACCTTGGGAAAGCCGCTGCCAGTCTGTGCGGACAATACTGAGCTAGATGGACGAAGGGTCTCACTTGGTATAAGGTAGCTTCCTATATTCCCAAGCTGTGAATCTCATATTCCGGACAAACTGACCATATGAACATAGGAAGCTGCCTTACACTGCGTCATTGACTGATCAAACTCAGTATCATCTACATTGCCTGGCCATGGCTCTCCAGGGTTTTGTATCATCTACTGAAGACCCATGGGGAAGGATCTTCCCCAGCTCTGCTTGGAGACACTAGGGACTGAACCTGGGACCTTCTGCATGCCAAGTGTGTGCTCTGCCACAGAGCTGCAGTGTCATCTCTCTCTGTGTCCATGCCGAACAGTTCAGTTCTTCACTGAAGGCTTGCCTGGAGTGCCCTCTTCTTCTAAAGTTAAGTAAGTGGCAACAAGCCAGCGTGGTGTAGTGGTTAGAGTGCTGGACTAGGACCGGCAAGACCTGAGTTCAAATCCCCATTCAGCCATGATACTTGCTGGGTGACTCTGGGCCAGTCACTTCTCTCTCAGCCTAACCTACTTCACAGGGTTGTTGTGAGGAGAAACCTAAGTGTAGTACACCTCTCTGGGCTCCTTGGAGGAAGAGCGGGATAGAAAATGTAAATAATAATAATAAATAATAATTCCTCACTTATGGATGACCCTCTCCTCATTAATTTGTTTGTCTTATGGCATTTAGATACCAGGTGAAAATGCTGCTGCTCTTTCAGACCTTAAATAGAAGCTTAGTTTTTTTAAATCTTACTGCTATTTTCAATGGGCTGTATTATAAGACTTAAGTAACATAGTGCTTAAGCCATAACTAAGTACTACTGAAATCAACAAGACAAGTTAGCTGCACTATCTTAAGTCACATTAATTTCAATGGGATCAGGCATGACTAACTTCTTTAGGACACAACCCATATTTTCCAGAATTTTGCTTCCTTTAGCAGCCATGCAGACATCTCCAAGAAGCAATCAAGCACGGCATGAAGATGACAGCCAAACCCTGTTTGTTGAACCTTAAAAAAAACACCTAAAAGGAGGAGCCACACTCCATTGAAAACTGTAAAGGGAAAGGAGGAGAAACCAGCCCATGAATATAAGAAAAAGAAATTCCAAGGTAGAAATTCCAGGTAGAATTTCTAGAAATTCCAGGTAGAATTTCTAGAAATTCCAGGTAGCCATGTAGTAATTCCATGTAGTAAAATGCATGTGACAGTGTTGTGGGGAGTGAAAGCCTAATAAATGAAGGAGGGGCTTATACATGAGAGTCTGAGAAGAAGAACTCTGTAAGGCTGTCCTCATGAATCAAATTAGGGTCAGAGATGTGTCCTATCCAAGTTCAGGAGCTGTACCATTCATCTGTGAATGAAAAGCAAGATAGGAGTGGAATGAAGTGATTGTCTGCTAAATAGCAGCTGGGTCAGAGGGCTTTTCGTCCTACCTTGTTAAAGAGCTGGGTACAGCTGCTGGGTAGGAAAAAGATCAGATCAGAAAACTGGAGCATGTACAGCTCCTGAACTTGGGTAGGGCGTGCCTCCTACCTTGTTTGTTTGTTTGTTTGTTTGTTTGTTTGTTTGTTTGTTTGTTTGTTTGATTGATTGATATACTGCCCTTCCAAAATGGCTCAGGGCGGTTTAGAATCAAGATGGATGATGGTACCCTCCTGTTGAATGTGTTACTTTTGGAGAATGCTAAAGACAATCTGTTACTTAACCTTGGAAAAAGCATGGCCTATGCCTTTATAAAGACTAAAAGAACTGGTAGTACAATTACAACATTAACATTTACTGAACTTGGAGATGTGTGTATGTAGGACTTGTAAAGCAGCTGATAAACCTCTCTTTCATGAATGTCTCCAATCCTTTTAAAAGTCCTTTGAGCTAATGACCATCCCTTCATCTTCTGGAAAGTTATATTTTCCACACCCTTAATTGTGCACTACTTGCATCAAATAAATACAAGACAACACCACCTGGGGATAGCGAGTACAAATGTAAATCATCTGGTCATGAATTCCCTTGGAATGAACTGCTGATCACGGATGTGAAACATCCTCTGCACATTTCATATCACTGTGCAGAGATTATCCCAGCATAAAAGCAAATATACAAAAGTGTGTTGGAATGGAGAAAAATGAGCACCTAAAGCTGTTGCACTTGACTGATGCCTGATCAATTTAAAAATGACTTGTTTCAATCCTGTTTGGAATCAAAGGCCAAAATGGTCACGTTGCCTTGTTAAAACTAACATTTTCGATAGTAAATGACAATAAGCATAATCCAGCCCAAGGTAAGCACTTTTAAGTCCCATTGGTTTAAGTGGAGAGATGTGCAGTACAATCCTAGGAATATTTGCTTAGATGTAAGCCCTACAGTGTTCAATATGGCTCACTCTCTACTAAATTTGCTTAGGACTGCAGCCTTCAGCATATGTTTTAAGACTCTCCCATTGAAATCAATGGAACTCGAAAGTGCTTGGCTGCACCATGCCTCATTTTCCATATATATCACTTCCTTTTCTGATTTTAATCACTAGGGCTTGCCAAATGCATTCTACCTTAACAGGCAAAAGCAATTAAAGAGGGTAAGGTTTAAGAGGAAAATAATGAAGTTTTTCTTCCATAAATTATTTTAAAATCCTAAGATTTTGCAGTCTTGTAATGGTTTTGTAATCCACTGACCCGGCTTACATTACTTTATCTTTATGAAGGTGATAAAGAAAACATTACATAGTGCACGTGATTATAAATTCTAATTTTATGAGTATCAAAAAATGCAGACTTGCAAAGCTTATGTTCATGTTTATATGCCCACAAGTTTAAGTGCCAGCAGATGTTCCCTGATCAATAAAACTCCCTTTATATACATTACGCTGAAGTGTCCTTGGTCATAAATGCAGGCTGAGAATATTTAACTACAGTTTGGCTATGAATGATGATAATCAACGATAAAGTTACGATACAGATTGCCACAGTGGCGAGTTTTATTTTGGCTCAGGAAATAAAAGTTATTGATTTTATCCACACTACTGAGACAGACTCTCTGATTTAGATGCAGCACTGCAGATTTATAGAAACAGCAAGTGGCTAAAATTAAGTGCGTTGGGCACGCTTGACTGCAGGGAATCTTTCCACCCAACGCAGCTGCTCCTTGTGGATATTGGCTTCCCCAACAAAGTGTCATTGAATCATGCAGCTTGTGCTCCGATAACTACAGTTACACGGAGACTTCTCTGGAACTTGTCCAGAAAGATAAGGCGACTTGTGGATTTACAATGGTGTCTTTTAGTCAGTGCTAAAACAAAAAACAAAACATCAACGTGAAATGTAGTTAGGAGTAAAACTCAAAGTAGATTGTCCAACAGACAAAAACAGTAATTTTGTATAGAATTTTGCCACCTGAATGCCCATATTTCAAAACCAAAAATCTTGGGCATGATCCAAAGGGAACCCCACTGATTCCAGCATGTGCTCTACTCTTTGCTGTTGAGATAAATGGGATTACAACGTGCTTACCTTTGGTTGCATCATACCCCCTAGGGGTAGGCAATGATGGCTCTCCCACTGTTGTTAAACTACAACTCCCATCATCCCTGGCCACAATTCTGTAGCTGGGGATGATAGGAGTTGTAATTCAGCAACAGCTGGAGAACCACTGTTGCCTATGCCTGCCTTAGTTAGTAACATAAGACCATAAGAAGAACCTTTTGGATCAGACCATATATTTGTTTACTCCAACATGCTGTTTCAATGGAGATCAGTTAGATGTGGCATGAAACAATGCCTCCCTCGCATATGCTCCATTGTAGATGGCATAGAGAGGTGTACTCAGAGTTGCTTTTACCCTTGGACTTCTGGCCCGAAGTCCAGGGCCTCCACAGCCCCTGGGACTCCCCTAAGTCCGCCTTAGTCTGTCCCAGATGGTATGGTCGCCTGGCTGAGCATGATGATGCTTAATTTACAGGGGGTTGGGCCTCCAAAGGTCTCCAGGTCCAGGCTCCAAAATTACCTAAGTGTACCTCTGGGTGTACTGCCTCTGAACTTGGAGGCTCAACCTATCCATCATGGCTATAACCCACTAGTAGACCTATCCTCCATGAATTTGTTCCAAGCCCTTATAAAGACATCCAACTCTCAGTACGTCACAGCATTTTATGGTGATGAATTTATGCTATAAGTTACTTGTGTATTGCGTGAAGAAATACTTTATTTTATCTGTTCCAAAATGACTGTCAGTCAGTTCTCTTGGGTGTTACTGAGTTCTAGTATTATGAGAAATCAAGAAAAATGTATTTTTATCCAGTTGCTCCAAATTATGTGCCATTTTGTGAACTTGCATCATGTCACCATTTACCTTGCCTTTTTTCCAAACTAAAATAATCCCCTAACGCTTTTGTTTTTCCTCACTGGAAAATAAACATATACCTACCCATTTTGTTCTCCAGTCATTTTTTTGCACCTTCTCCAGCTCTGTTGCATCCCTTTTGAGATGGCATTTCTGGATACAGTATTTCAAGTGTAGCTGCATCATATATTTTTATATAGGCATTGCAATACTGATGGTTTTATTACCAATAGCTTTTCTAATAATCTTTAGCATGGAATTTATCTTTAAAAAATAACACTGCTAAGTACTGAGTTGATGTTTTCTTTGAGTGTCCACCATGACCCCACAATTTATTCCTTGGGTAGTTAACACTAGTTCACTTTTCCATCAATGTATATGTGAAGTTAGAGTTATCTGTTGATTTATTACTGTACATTTTTATCCCACCCTTCTTCCAAGGAACTCAGGGTAGCTCAGGACTCAGGATTCAAAGTGCTGTTTTTGACTTTTAAAATCCCTATATGACTTGACGCCAGGGTACCTGTCCAACCTCATTTACGAAGATGAATACAGCAAATATTTATATACTGCTTTTCAACTAAAGTTCCCAGCAAGGTTTACATAGATATAAATAAAATGGCTCCCTGTCCCCAAAGGGCTTATTTGAGCATATGAATCAGCCAGGGCCCTTTGCTCATCAGCTGAGGCCCTGCTCACGGCCGTTCTACTGACCGAGATTTGATTGGCAGGAACAAGATGCAGGGCTTTCTCAGTTGTGGTCCCTCAGCTCTGGAATGCCCTCCCAAAAGAACTTGGCCATGTCCCTCTTAAGGTTTTTTCAAAAAAGTTTTAAAACTTATTCATTTAGAGAGGATTTTTAATGGTGTGTTTTGTTTTGTTTTAAAGTACAGTCAGTCTTATGGGTTTTTAAATTTGTAATTGGGTCTGTCATAGAGAGGTGTTTAATGTTTTTAGTACAATCTGTTTGGTTCTTACAGTTTTCATTGGGTCTTTTAAAACTGATTTATTTCATGCTGTCTAATGTTTTATCTGTTTTACGGTTTTAATTGTATACTGTTTTTATTATTTTGTTGTTGTGAGACATCCTGCGAGCAGTATTGCACTGGAGAGGTGGGATTAGAATATTTTAGATAAAACAAACAAACAAATAAATAAATAAAAAATAAGGAAAGTTAGACACTGAGAGACAATGATTGGCTTAAAGTTACCCAGTGACTTTCAAGATAGGGCGGGAACCATTTTTTATTATTTTTAACATTTATATCCTGCTCTTCCTCCAAGGAGCCCAGAGTGGTGTACTACATACTTAAGTTTTTCTTTCACAACAACCCTGTGAGGTAGGTTAGGCTGAGAGAGAAGTGACTGGCCCAGAGTCACCCAGCTAGTTTCATGGCTGAATGGGGATTTGAACTCAGGTCTCCTGGGTCCTCGTCCAGGACTCTAACCACTACACCACGCTGGCTCTCCATGTCTCTCTGTGTGTCCATCTAGCGCACACTCATAACCTTTGCATTTGCAGTATGTTTCACAGCATGTGGGAGGGGGACCTAGGTGACCCTGAAAGCTTTTTTGTTTTTGTTTTTGCCAGTCCACCATGTTGGTTCAAGATGGCAGGCACTCAAAGTATAGACAACATTCCTTTGTAACCTATGTGCTGACAGTCAGATACAAACCAAAATCACAGCACCTAGGAGGGGCCATCTAATTGCACAGAGAGAAAATAACTTGATTATCAAGCCAGAGGTTGCCGGTTCAAATCCCTGCTGGTATGTTTCCTAGACTATGGGAAACACTTATATCAGACAGCAGCAATATAGGAAGATGCTGAAAGGCATCATCTCATAGTGTGCGGGAGGAGGCAATGGTAAACCCCTCCTGTATTCTACCAAAGACAACCACAGGGCTCTGTGGGTTGTCAGGAGTCAAACTCAACAACTCAACAGCACACTTTACTTTAGGAAGGGATGTATTTTATTTATTTATTGTATTTATTGTTGAATTTCTATACCGCCTTTCATTAAAAACAATCTCAAGGTGGTTTACAAAAGTTAAAAAACATACAATAATATGACAATAAAATATTAAACTAAAAATATAAAAACAAACCAAATTTAAAAACTATAAAATATATGTATTTACTATAAAATGTGTTTATTTATATTTTATATTTATATCCCAAGTAAGCGTCGCTGTGTTAAAAGAAGTGAAAAGTAGGCTCTATTAGTTCTACGGAATTACTTGTTTTCTTATTGTAACGTATTTTTTGGACTTTGTAATATGATAATGAGTCAAGATGAAAGTAGGTGGAACATTGTGAGATCTTGAGGCTAATGATCAGAGACCTGTGAGGAACTGTGCAGAAGTTTCAGTTTCTCCTTCATTGTTATCTGAGACTTTAACAGGCAACACCCTATAGGAGCTACTTTTTTTTAAGAAGGTTTAATTTTGAGAGAAGGAGAGAGAGAAATGTTTACAATAAAAAATCTACTACGTCATTAGTTCTTAACAGTGCATCAGGACTCACAAGTTTGTCGTGGCCTGGCCTAGGGTTAGTCACACCAGGGGCCCTGCACCTGCAGCATTTAAAGGGTAGTTGAAAGACAGGCTAGAGCAGGCCTGATCAACTTTGGGCCCCCCAGCTGTTTTTGGACTACAACTCCCATAATCCCTAACCATAGCAGCCAACAGCCGGGAATTATGGGAATTGTAGGCCAACATCTGCAGGAGGGCCGAAGTTGAGCAGGCCTGGGCTAGAGAGAACGTAAGGTTAAGTCTGCACTACAAATATCAGTTCTCCACTAGTGTCATGGCTTTGCCCTTCCGCCTCAGATCTTGGGAAACAGAGTGGCAGGAATGGCTCTGTGTGCAAGGTGTGTTACTTTCTCCGTAAAAAGTGTCAAAATTTTAGAGCAGTGGTTCCCTGCCTGGGGGCCTCCAGATGCAATGGTTCTTTTTCTCTCTTTTCCTTAAAGACTGGGTGATTTTCATGTGCTCAGTAATGCTAGCAATACTGCCATCTAATGGAGATTGAGTGGGATTAGCAGCTCAAGAAACAAAGCCAATTAGAAATGGCCTTTCTTAAAAAAAAGGTTTTCACAGTTTTTCACATTACTGTATAAATGTGCAAGTGTAGCCCATGGAATAATCACTTTAAAATTACATTAGACACAGTAGTGATAATATTAACATCTGGAAAATGATGCTTTTAAAAAACAGATTATGAGATGTGTAATGAATCCTAGCACTGATGGGTTCAAAGTTTTTGGATGGAAGAGGATTCCCCACAAACATAGGAAACTACCATATACTGAGTCAGACCATTGGTCTATCTAGCTCAGTATTGTCTTCACAGACTGGCAGCGGCTTCTCCAAGGTTGCAGGCAGGAATCTCTCTCAGCCCTATCTGGGAGATGCCAGGGAGGGAACTTCAAACCTTCTGCTCTTCCCAGAGCGGCTTCATCCCCTGAGGGGAATCTCTTCCAGTGCTCACACATCAAGTCTCCCATTTAGATGCAACCAGGGCAGACCTTGCTTAGCTATGGGGACAACTCATGCTTGCTACCACAAGACCAGCTCTCCTCCCACCTGTAGGAGGGGAAGGTATGCTTTCAACATGAAGCAATGGAGAATACCAACTTGGGTCAGTGAAAGATGAAAGAGACTGTTGCCTCAGTGCTGGGGGGTGGGCGTCGAGGCACTTTATCATCATAATCAATAATTACATAGTGGGCAAGTTCTCACACTCCAGTGATGTTAGTTAAGCTATTGAAAGTCGAGAGGCATGTGCACTTCTGTGAAAGACAATGAAGTGATGGCTCCAACAATGGCTGGGTGCCACATCCCAACCACAATCCCCCATCTAAGATCTGATCTACAGTGCCAGTTGTGATTGAGTGTCTGGCAGGGTGCAGCACCCAGGTGACCTTGGAGGCGTGGCACACAATCATGTTACCAACTTTCATAGGCGTGCACACACCTCCACCTCCCAACTTTTGGCGCCATAACTAACATCACCAGATCATGAGAACTGGCACATTGCTTTTCAACAAAGATGTTCTCTAAGTGGTTTACATAGTAAAAGGATTTAGAAAATTGTTCCCTGTTCCCCAAAGGGCTCACAATCTAAAAAGAAAGACAAGGGTGACACTAGCAACAGCCACCGGAAGGATGCTGGACTGCAGTTGGATGGGAACAATTGCTTTCCCCTTAGTATAAGAGAGTAACTACTTCAAAACTTGCCTCTGCAGCCAATCTGCAGGGTTTCCTTTACCTTTTGTCCCTGTCTCCTTAGATATTGTTTTTAGAAGGCTATGAGTGCATTGTATAGCTAAATTGGGGGAGGTTGTAGGGTGGGGCTTGTGTATTATAAGGGCCCCCTATCTATTGTCCCATAACTGGAGCACTAATGTTGCCATGCCCACCTGGCTGGATTGCACCCCTGTGCACCCATGATTAGGGATGTACACAAATCAGTTTGGCAGTCCTTTTATGGACTGTTGAACCAGTTCGGAGGTCCGGCGTTCAGATTGGTTCAGAGGCGGGGGGTTACCTTAAAGGAGCAGGGAGGGAACCCATCCTTCCTGCTGTTCCCAACCCCCCCCACCCACCCACCCCGCACGTGCTGTCTCCAAAAATGTTGGTGCGGGGCTGCTGCCTACCTCCTTGCAGCCCTGGTCAGCATCATACCAGAAGTGGCTGGTGTGTGTGTGCACATCACACATGCACACTGCCCACTTCTGGTATTATTTTATTTTATTTTTTACATTTATATCCTGCTCTTCCTCCAAGGAGCCCAGAGTGGTGTACTACATACTTAAGTTTCTCCTCACAACAACCCTGTGAAGTAGGTTAGGCTGAGAGAGAAGTGACTGGCCCAGAATCACCCAGCAAGTATCATGGCTGAATGGGGACTTGAACCCGGGTCTCTCGGGTCTCGGGTCTCTTCTGACTGGTATGTCACTGACCAGGGCTGCAAGGAGGTATGCAGCAGCTCCACGCCAGCATTTTTGGAAACAGCACCAGCAGGGGGAAAATGGTGGTGGTGGGGGGGATAAAGGTAACCCTCCCACCTCCTGAGAGTGCACCATATAGGTGTCCACCCCCCCCCCCCGCCTCCTGGGAGTGCACGAACCCATTTGTACACATCCCTACCTGTGATTTAATTTTGGCTTTTCATAATAGCTGTGCTGTGTCATTCTGGAAAGCACTCCTACCCCTCCAGTTGTCTCTATATCACCCTTGCTTTTCCTTTGAGGAGAAATGCCTAGAGAACCCTTGAAAGGTTCTTACTATCCAACAGCCCTGTCACACTGCCAAACCTTTTGTTTAAGACTATAATTCACATACAGACAATTATGGAGGTACCCAGAATTATGTCCCCAGGCCATTTTGCAGCTGTAGAACCCTTTCTTGCCCCTTCACTCTTGGGATACGTTTTGGAACCAGTGCATATGCTTTGTTGTTTTGCTCTTGCCATTGTCCCAAAGACATCTCACTGTCCATGCACATGAAGAACTGGTCTCTTGCACAGAATGTTTTGGTTTTCCACTCCCCTTTTCCCCTGGGAAATCCTTTGGTATGTCTCCCTGAAGCAGCAAGAACTTGGCCCTCAATAGGCACACTCCCTTTCCCCACAGCCTGGAGCCTTTCTGCCTTAGTCCCCTGTAGCCTCCTTTCCATGAAGGAATCCTGCACCTGTGACCCTTGAAACCAGATTCTCCCCACCATCTTATTTATCACCCCCCAACTCTATTTCCTATCCCTTCCTGCTAACTTTTGAATGCATATTGGAGGTAACCCAATGCCATTCTCAGAGCATTAACCCCATAAAGAAAGATAATTGAGATTATTTCCTGTAAAGGAGAACCTCTGTATTCATGGGGGTTCCATTCTCTGCTACTACTGCGGATCCGGAAACCGTGAATAATGGATCATTGGGGTTATAGAAATCCGGGGGTTAGGTTCCTAGAGCTCGGAAAAAGTTAATAAAAGGGGGGTGGGAGTAAAAGGCCCAATAAATTTGGTGGGGAGTGGCCTGCCATGTTCATGGGTCCCCAGCAGTCCAGCAGTGCCCCCCAATAGCAAAAAAATTCGGCTCAAAATCACCTTTCCCCCCTGGTGTTTTCTTGTGGTTTTTTCGCAAAAGGACCCATAAAATGGCTCCTGATCTCAAATGGTGGCCAGAAATGACCTCCGAGGTCATTTCCAGCCATTCCCAACCCATGGATATGTGGATTTAACTCTTAAAAAACCTCCCCCAACCAATATACCAAGGTCGGGTATCTATTACCTGGTTGCAGATAAGCGAATCTGCAGATATCAAGGTTCTACTGTATATTATAAACTCCTGAAGTGCTAACTACTGCTTTTAACTTGTAAATGTCTGTTCCTCAATGAAACTCAGCTTTGCTTTCAAGGAACTTGTATGTACTCTGTCGTGCTTTTCTACTGAGGTACCTTACCCTTCCTGGTACCTTAGTTTATAATTTGGCTGTATGCCGGTTTGCACCCAAATTGAGTCAATTTTCCCACAATAAGCCAAAATATAGTCCCAAAGGGTGGTGACTACCACACTTCAGAGCAAACCGGCTTACATTACCCCTCCTGCACTAAAGCTTCAAGTCACAAGAACAGGGCTCATGCGAGGAAAGAGAGTGAAGTGGGTGATGGGCCAGTTGGAAGGGGCACTGTGGCAGAACAGCAGCCTGACTTTGGAGCTAGTAGAAAGCCATGTCTTTCTGCCAGCTGTAAAGATGAGGAAAGGATGAGGAGAGCATAAAGCTGCCACCACCTGGGCCTGAAATATTTCCTCATCCAGGAGCTGCCACTTTAGCCTGTCTGGGAACAAAGGCCTATTTATGAGTAAAGTAGGGAGGCAAGGAAGTGGAACTGGAAATGGGAGTGGCTTAGAGAGCTGCTTGCAAGAGGAGAGGCAGCAGGAAGACGTGTACGTACGCACGTTTGCCCCCAGTACGGGCTCTTTCCTCTTCTGAGGCCATGTGCAACAGGTTGGGATGAGGCAGGAGAAGTGTCTACTGGAGGTAGAGGGTACACCAGCTTGCACAAAAGCAAATGTGTATACTATTTCCCACAGTGCTCTTGGTCAAGCCGACACTTTAGTACCAAGCCAGCTCAGAAGTGAGTATTGAGCCAGTGTGGTGTTGCAGTTAAAAGTGTTGGGGCAGACAGTAATGCTTCCAGAACTAGACTGTAGGGCATCTTTGCCCAAAGTACAATCTACCGGAATGTTCTTCTGTACATGCCCTACTGTAACGAATGGTCCTGCTTCACTCCCACTTGCTTCAGTGCTGTTACTGTGGTTGGTTTTGTTTCTTTTGTCACAAAGATGGCTGGTAATTGTCCAGGACGCTCAGTAGATGGAAGCCAACGATTAGGAGACAGTTGGAAATTCCTCGGTGTTGGAATGAAATCGCTATCAGAACTTGGGGAAGATGGCATCAGGAGAGCGGAGCAGATGTATCTACAAGTGGAATGACATCATGCTACACAGTGGTGTCATAAGGAATGTGGGTTAAAAAAAATTGGCCACTATCAGGAAAAATAGCGGCCACCATGTAGTCCGTTCGTCTAGGGATCCATTCATTCTGAAAACAAATAACTGAATAACACAATCTTTTACCGATCAAAATCATGACCTTGGACTGTGCTTGTAGACCATTTAAAAGGCAGTGCAGTATCTGGAGCCATGTATTCGCTCACAGAACATGTCTAACTGAGGGCTATACAATGATAATTTGTAGGTTACAAGGAAAGAACAAACAATCACAGATACCAAGAGCTCCGACTATAACAAGGGTACTGCATAAACTGATCTGCTATGAAGAACTGATCTACATATACTGTACATGACCTGGAGTATGGAAAGCAACACCCAAGTTTTTTCGAGACATTACTAGAAAAATAACTAGCTAGCTATTGAAACTGACTCGCTAGATGCAGTCCTTTCAAGCGCAAGTCTAAAAGCATGCAAAGGTATGAATCATGCAAGAGTTTTACATTAAGCTCTCTACACAGTCTGTGGCATAGAACTGGAACTTGATTCTGTGTTCTAATTGCACAGCACAGTTAATGATATACTTATCCATAAGGAAAGCAGCTTTGTAATGATAGGCTAAGGATTTAGCATTTAGCCCACCTATCAATTTGTTCTACATGAGCACATGGTGGCCACCTGTGGGGGCAGTCGGATTGATTGCAGCTGAAAACAGCATTTAAAGAAGAGAGAGAGAGTAATTTCATTTTCACATATCGGAGGGCTATTTGGATCTGAGTTCAGGTGTTTTGGCTGTCTGCAGTGCAGTCACCAAGTTTCCTTCAGTAAGAGGTATATGCTTTTGAGAGGAGCATGAAGCCATGCAATTTTTTAAAAAGGAAATTGCATAAGAACAATGAAAGGGTCCCCCCCCCACCCTGCCACACCCATGCCCACTGCAATCAGAGGCACTCTTACCCCTGGACTTTGGGGCCCAAGTCCAGGACCTCCACAGCCCCTGGGGCCAAATCCTCTTTAGTCTGTCCTGGGTGGTGTGGTCGCCTGGTGGAGCATGATGATGTTTAATTTGCAGAGGGGGGAGGGCCCTCCAAAGGTTTTTAGGTCCAGGCTCCAAAATTACCTAGGTGCACCTCTGACTGCAATAGCACATATATACTTTCCCTCAATCCTGTCTATAGCATGAGGACTATAAATAGCAATAGCAATAGCAATAGCACTTACATTTATATACCGCTCTATAGCCGAAGCTCTCTAAGCGGTTTACAATGATTTAGCATATTGCCCCCAACATTCTGGGTACTCATTTTACCGACCTCGGAAGGATGGAAGGCTGAGTCAACCTTGAGCCCCTGGTCAGGACTGAACTTGTAACCTTCTGGTTACAGGGCGGCAGTTTTACCACTGCGCCACCAGGGGCTCAAATCACACTGTTACCTCTGTGAGAGATAATAGTGCTTCACAAGTAATCTGGTTGAAGCACATCTTGAAGTCTCTTATGAGTATCATTAATTTGTGAACACCATACATGTCACCATGGCATGTTGTATTGGGTGCAGAGTCTGTTCTGTGTGGCGTATTGGTTAGGTTAGAACAGGGGTCAGTCATGTTTCAGGGGTGTTGTGCCGGGTTTTCATTTGTTCACTCTTGTTAAAGGTTTCATTTGCCAGTATTATAGTTTAATGTTTAGAAGGTTTCTCTCTCTGTAAATTATTGTTGTTTGTAAAGTAAATGCTTTTTAAATGCTCAGTCAGCTTAATTTTAAATAAATCAAAGTCTTACCAGTTTCCCAGTTTAATTGGGAAGGAAGTTATTCACATCCAGTTTTTAGTTTGCATCTCCTCCAGAATGGAGGTGTGTGTTCAGTTTGGTATCTGCCATATTTACCCCAAAGTCCCTGCGAGCTATCAGGGAGCACTTCACACACAATTCGGGTTTTTTTCATTTAGGCTCTTCTCAAGATCAGTGAGAAGAGCCTGGAATGGGTTAGTGGGGAGAGCGGGCTTAGCCTGCTCTCCCCGCACACGAGCAGGAAGTCTGCTCCAGGCAGCCGAAGCGGCCCCCCACATGACTGCTGGCTCCATTATCGAGCTGGTGGGGGCTGGGAGTATCGGGGGGCTGCACAGCCCCCAGAAGTTCCAGCATGCCCTGCGCGAGCGCACAGGGCATGCTGGAGAGACCCCCAAGCTTTTTAGCCTCCCGGTCGGAGGGGGGTCTACTCATGAATTGCCATGCCGCGGCAACACACGAGCACAAAGATGGGGTTAGCAGAGTGCTCGTTCCACTAACCTCGGCTAAGGGCAGGGGCAATTAAGTGGGTTACCCGCTTGTAAACTACCAGGCTCACCTGCGAGCCCGGTGGTTTACACAACCAGTAAAAATCGGGCTAGGCTCTCCTAGCCCGATTTTTGCTGGTCATGAGAATAGCCCCATTGTGTGTTAAAGTGTAAAGTAAAGTTGTGCCGTTGAGTTGTTGTCGACTCCTGGCGCCCACAGAGCCCTGTGGTTGTCTTTGGTAGAATACAGGAGGGGTTTACCATTGCCATCTCCTGTGCAGTATCAGATGATGCCTTTCAGCATCTTCCTATATCGCTGCTGCTCAATATAGGGAAACATACCAGCCTGATTTATATCCAGGGTTTTTAAAAAAATCCACTTTTTGTGTTGGGTTTTTTTGGGCAACTTCAAACTCACAGTAAAGCCTCGCAAAAAAACCCGTGGTAAAGCCTACTGTCTGGGAAAGCTTCAGGACAAGCAGAGTTTTGAGAAACTCCTACTAATAATGCCCATTGGAGAAATTCCAGTGGCCCTTTCTGGACATGGGGAAAAGATGACCTAGCACAGAACTAAGTCCTGCTAAATTCAGTGGTGCAGCCGCCTCTCAGGAGTCTGTGGTTTTTTGATAACTAGTGTGTCACTTTTGGCACATGTGCCCTAGATTGCTGACCCCTGGACCAGGACCAGGAAGGCCCAGGTTCAAATCCCCACTTTGTCTTTCACTAGGTGACTTTGAGCCAGCCACTACCTCTAAGCCCAGCCTAACAAACAGAGGTCATTCACACAATCAAAAACTGTGTTCTACCCAGGTTTGAGAACTGTGTGTACTCCCAATTTTTGATTGTGTGGAAGCAAGGTTAGAGGAAAACCTGGGTAGCTTTTTCTCCTACCTTGCTTCCACACAATCACGTCTACCCAGGTTTTCCTCTAACCTTGCTTCCACACAATCAAAAATTGGGAGTACACACAGTTTCCAAACCTGGGTAGAACACAGTTTTCAATTGTGTGAATGACCTCACAGAGTAGTTCTAAGGATAAAATGGGAAGGCATGAACAATGTACATGGTCTTAAGCTCCTTTAAGAAAGGGCTGGATCACAATGTAATTTATAAACCCAATATCCATAATGCTATTCATAGAGAATGGGTGGCAGGGATTGGCTTTCATTCTTGAGCTGCATACAAAGATGTCCTGACATGCAGAGAACTGTATTTTATATTTGTTTTAAAAGCATTTTCCTGGGAAGGGACCCAAACATAGGCTAAATTGATCCTGGTCTTGGAACAGAAGTCTCCTTGCCTGGTGCTGCATATAAAATAAATCTATTATGATGCACATGCAAACAGCTGTCTGTAGATGTATACATGAGTTTGTGTAAATGATGGTACATGGCATGCGTCTATTTTAAAAGTGTACCTGGGTACAGGCCCCCTGAACTGCAGTGTGCTACTGGATTGCATTGACTGTAATGTGTGAAGAGCACTATTGGCAGCAAGAAAACTGAAAACTAAAGAAATTAAAAAATAAATTAAATAATATAAATAAATACATTAACTAAAGCAAAGAGTTGTTTGCATTATTGGACCTTATTTGAAGAAACCTGCATTGGATCCCATTGCAGACCCATTTCTAATCTTCCATGGTTGGGCAAGGTGATTGTGTGGGTGGTGGCTTCTCAGCTACAGGCAGTTTTGGATCATACAGGTTATCTAGACCCATTTCAAACCGCTCTCAAGTGGGCTATGGGGTTGAGACTGCCTTGGTCAGCCTGATGGATGATCACCAATTGTCTGTTGAAAAAGGGAGTGTGGCTCCTTTTGGATTTCTAAGTGGCTTTAGATCCATCGACCATGGTATCCTTCTGGATTGCCTAAGGGGGGTCAGATTGAGTGGCATTGTTTTACAGTGGTTCTGTCCCTACCTCTCTGGTAGATTCCAAATGTTGTTGCTTGGAGACTTCAGTTCTGCAAAGCGAGAACTAAAGTGTGGAATTCCACAAGGCTCCATACTGTCTCCAGTGCTCTATACATGAAACCACTGGAAGAGATCATTAGGAGGAATGGTGCTGGGTGTTATCCATATGCTGATGACTAGATCTATTTATCCATACCAACTTCATCAGGAAATGGTATAACTTTCCTAAATGCCTGCCTTGGAGGCGGTAATGGGCTGAATGAGGGATAAAAAATTGAAGTTGAATACAAAGATGGAGGTACTGACTGTGTGGGGTCGGGATCTGAGAGATGGTTTAGATCTGCCTGTTCTGGATGGGGTTACACTATCCCTGAAAGATCGGATATGTAGCTTAGGAGTACTCCTGGATCCAAAACTCTTTCTGGTTTCTCAGGTTAGGGCAGTGGCCAGGAGTGCTTTTTATCAGCTTCAGCTGATACATCAGCTACATCCTTTTCTGGAGGTACATGACCTCAAAACAGTGTTACATATGCTGGTATCCTCCATGCTTGACTACTATAATGTGCTCTACATGGGACTACCTTTGTACATAGTCCAGAGCTATAATTGGTACAGAATGCTGCAGTAAGACTGGTCTCTGGGACAACCTGAAGAGACCATATAACTCTTAATTTTTAAAGAACTGCACTGGCTGCAGATGTGTTTTGGAATATAAAGTGCTGGTTATTACCTATAAAGCCCTTAATGGTTTGGGCCCAGGGTAAAAGAGTGCTTTCTTTGTCATGAACCCTGCTGTCTATTACAATCTTCTAGAGAGGTCCAGTAACGGTTGCCACCAACTTGTTTGGTGGCAACTTGGGATCGGGCTTTCTCTGTGGCTGCCCCGGGGCTTTGGACAGGGGCAGAGCCACCATTGGGCAAAGGGGTTCAAAGAACCCAGGCTGCCAATGGGGAAAGGCCATGGCTCAGGCTCCATAGGAGCCCAGAGCTAACTCCCCCCTCCCATGCCTGGACCGCCGAGAGCCCAGGTAAACCCTTTCCCAGTTATTTCAGGCAGCTCTGACTGCCCAATAGAATGTATTTCCCTTCCTCTCCATCTCTGGAGGGAGAGAAAGAGGAAGACGTCCTGTTAGGCAGCCGACCCTGCCTGAAATGAAGAGCTGAGAGCCCGCCTGTTCCGGCTCTCGCCAGCCCAAGCCACGCCCCCTTGCCATGTGCCTTGTCATGTGTGAGGGGGCGTGGCCTGGGCTGCCGAGAGCCAGAACGGGCTCTCAGCTCTTCATTTCAGGCAGGGTCGGCTGCCTAACAGGACGTCTTCCTCTTTCTCTCCCTCCAGAGAGGGGGAGGAAGAGAAATACGTTCTATTGGGCAGTTGGAGCTGCCTGAAATAACCTGCAAAGAGTTTGCCCGGGCTCTCGGTGGCTCGGGCATGGGAGGGGGGCATGGGAGGGGGGAGTTGGCTTTCTGGGCTCCTAGAGAACCTGAGCCACGCCCCATGCGTGTGATGTAACGTGCACAGGCATATTCAACTGGGGCCACCGAACGAGGCTGGACGCAGGCCGCCGCTCAGCTGGCTCTGTGCCTGGCTTTGGGATATGCTCCCTGTTGAGATAAGAGCTTCTCCTTATCTGTTTTCAGGAAGACCCTCAAGACACACCTGTTCTTGCAGGCTTTTAACTAGAATTAATCTTAAAAGTTTGTTTTAATAACTTTTTTGATGATATTGGTTTTATTGTGCAGTCTTAATCTGTTTTTACTCTTTTATATTGTGTGTTACATTTTGTACACTTCCTAGACATGTACATATCAGCTGGTATAAAAATATGATCCTTACCCATAAAAGCCTTGGGCGTGCGTCCGTGCTGCCCGTGTCTTTTTCGCCCGTTCTGGGCATGCGCGGAGATGGGCGGCCATGTTGGACCCGGCCGCCGGTGGGCGACTGGCCCCGATGGCGGCGGCCGCCGCCACGGGAGACCAGAAGGAGCAGAAGCGGCGGGCGGAGAGTGCGGCCGAGGCGGCGGCGGAGCCGCGGCCTCGGCCAAAGGAGTGCGGGCCAAGGAGGCGGTGGCCGTGGCGGGGCGACTGGCTCCGATGGCGGCGGCCGCCGCCACAAGAAACGGCGGGCGGAGAGAGCGCCCGAGGCGGCGGCGGAGGTGTCGGCCCAAGGAGTGTGCCCGAGGGGGGTGAGGCGGCAGCGGGAACCGCCCCCCCACTAGAGCCCGTTATTACAACGGGCTTACACATACTAGTAAATAAATAAACAAACTCATTACTGAAAATACACATTGTCTAAAATAGGTGGGACTAAGAGGTCAAGCATGAACGAAGCAGGAGGCAGCATCTTTGTGCCTCATTCACTGCAGAACTGGCTAAAGAACATTTTATCATAATGAAAATATTACTCTTGGAATGACAGGAAGGTCAGTGTCAATGTAAGTTAGCTGTCTGTTTAGTTCAAGACGCTCCAATAAAACCTCTCTGAGGCCTATTATTGAAGTCACTGGTTTTATTTTGGAAAAGTGCTCGGTTTCACTCACAAGATCAGCTTTCTGGCGTCAGCTTTCTGATGCCAGTTCTATTTTCTGTTCTTTTATTTGAAGCATTTTGTCAGAGTGAGCAAGTGCAATGTCCAGGTGCGTTAAACATGAAAATATCCATGTTTATCTCCATCTCCATCTCCATCTCCATCTCCATCTCCATCTATATCTATATCTATATCTATCTAAATATAGATAGAAAGATTGGATACAAGTATCCTATACGGTCTTACAGGAAACACCTCATTTTCATGGGTTGCAAGAGCCTCATGAACGCCAATGAGGATATCATTTGGAAGAATAAACCAGTAGCTTTCAAACAATGTTCTGAAGGAGCTGGCTCCATTGGCCCTTGGCAGGGGGGGGGGGCGCCTTGGCAAAGTAACCTTTGGTGGACCCCCTTCTACCTGCTGCCTGCAGCTTTTCCCTTCATGATGCCCCATGTAGCACAGCAACACTACAGGAGATGGTGGTGGTGGGGAACATGGCAGGCTGCAGCCACTGGCCAGGATACTTGTTAGCTTGCTGACAATGAAATCAATCTGTGCCTGCCCTGTGATAATGGGAGGTGGTTGCAGGTCACCAACTGGGATCAACCATTCCCAGAGGGGCTAAAGAAGGTATCAGCAGTGGTCTGTCCCTCCAGGATACTGGGCTTTCAACAACTGCTTGAGACTGCCTTGTGTAGATGCTGTCCCTGTACACTAAGGAATCTAGGAATTCCTTGGAAATTCTTCCGTGAAAAGATCAGTTGTGGCAGTCAAGCTTCCCTAAGGACAACTTGCCTTCCATGGCTGATGTGCTGCTAAAGGAAAGTGTTGAACATATTCTAGAGCACTCTTTCAGTTCTCATAGGGCAAAGGTGAGGCCCAGTGGGCCTGCCTGGTATCCAGGGGTATAACTAGGTATTTAAAATATCTGGGTCCCAGGCCTAGGGCCTGTCTCTCAGATGCCCTTCCCATTTTGATAATTAAGCCTTTTCATGCTCTCTAAAGGAATCCCACTCTCTTCCAACATTTTTGAAGCCGTTAATCACCAGTGCATCCGCCAGAGCACCAGGGCACTAAAGAATTGAGCTAGGCAGGGGCGGCCCTTCCAGGAGGCAAAGGGAGGTGATCGCCTCAGGCAGCAGATTATTGGGGCACCTGTGAGATGCCACGATGCCACTCTTCTCCCCTGCTTAAAAAAAAAGATAGAGAAGAAGGAAAGGAGGGTGCACACAAGAGGAGCAGCATTTGGCACCTGCCGCAGGTGCACGGAGCTCTGAACTGCCACTGGAGCTGGGGCATGTGCTCAGGTGGCCCATGCTGCCAATGCCTCTGCTAGTATCTGCTGTAAACTGAGAGTGACAAATATGTGTCAGTGACTAAGATTTGTGTCACTCTGCAATGTAGCTTTGCCCAGCGTTTTAAAAAATAGGAATACAGTAGATTCTATATAAAATATATGAAATGCAGTTTTGGGAGCATGGCCTGAATCTCATCCGATATCAGTTTTAATGCCTGTCTGTATAGAGCAGGGATTCTCAATGCTGGGTCCCCAGATGTTATTGGACTTCAACTCCCATAATCTCCAGCCCAAAGCCTCTGGGCCTGGGCACTGTGGGAGTCGAAGTCCAATAACATCTGGGGACCCAATGTTGAGAATCCCTGGTCTAGAGTCCTACTGCATTGTTGTTAAATGAACAAATTAAAGTTGTTCCAGGTTTGCTCCGAAATACATAATGCAGTAAATCACCCCTGTGGCCCTCATTGCTTCTCTTGTACCATGTAATGATGGTGGGGGTCAGGGGGACGATTGATGGTATAAAGACTTAAGAGAGCCAAACCAATGACCTGTAGATACAATTAATAAACCTTATCCCGCCCTTATCCCAATACAATAATTATTCCGGCAGGCACCCTCACTTCATACATTTATGATTTGCAACAATCACTTCATATTTTACTCTTCAGCGATGTCACAAGAGCTGCACTGAATTGCTATAAACCTTGCTTTCTCTTTGACATAGGAACATAGGAAGCTGCCCTATACTGAGTCAGACCATTGGTCTATCTAGTTCAGTATTGTCTACACAGATTGGCAGTGGCTTCTCCACGGTTGCAGGCTGGAGTCTCTCCCAGCCCTATCTTGGAGATGCTGCTAGGGAAGGAAATTGGAACCTTCTGCTCTTCCCAAAGTGACTCCATTCCCTGAGGGAAATATCTTACAGTGCTCAGACACAAAGTCTCCCATTCATATTCAACCAGGGCGGTCCCTGCATAGCTAAGGGGACAAGTCATGCTTGCTTCCACAAGACCAGCTCTCCTTAACACTCGTAAGTTAAGCAAGTGTTCCATTTTTAACATAAAAGGCCCTTTTCTGTTATCCTGGTTTTCAACAATAATCTGAAATCTTTCTGTTCCCAACCAAGTGGAGATCTTATTAGACCTTCAATCACAGACTGCCTTGGAAAAAAAAGCACACTCAGATTAAACAAACATTGCAAATAAAGAACAAACTTGCCAGACAGGATTTGGAATTACACTGCAACAATAGGCTCTTAGAGAATGTGAACTTGCATTTATAGCCTTTAATTTCTAAACATACAAAAGAAAGGAGTGGCCTATGTGGAAGAACTTCAGTATGTGGAAGAACTTTACAAAGTTACACATTTAATGACAATTCTTTTCCGAATTTATGTATGCATCAGGCAGTGGTTATATTATTTTACTGTAATCTGACCTCACATAATCATGCTAATGTGTGAGTGTGTTCAGCCTGTACGATCCCTTTGGAAGGTTGCAGCCCATAGGATCACTATGGAGCTGTTGGGTTGAATCCAAAGGGTCCTTTCTCCTGTGCAAGCTCACCCTCAGTGCCTCCTTGCACTGTTATGGTAGTTCTTAACAAGTTGTTCTAGCAAGGACTAATAAGCCTACTTTCCTTTCTGTGTCTCTACAACTGGACCAAATTTGGTTCAAATTGAGGTCCACAAGCTAGATTTCTTACACCGCAAATGTTCACACTTCTGCCATCTTGGGGTGGATTACATCATTGGGTGGATTGGGGTGGATTACATCATTACCAATGCCACCACTGAGGTGTCCCTATGTGTCACTCACTACAACTGTACCGAATTTGGTCCAAATCGGTTAGAAAGTCTTCAAGTTAGTACATTTGTGCCTCAAAAATTCACACGTCTGCCATCTTGGATCAGGGTGATTGACATCATCACAAACTACGGCATTGAAGTTTCCCCATTTGCCCCTATAGCTTTAGCAAATTTGGTTCAAATTGGTTAAGCGGTTCATAAGTTAGCCCACTAGCTCCTCAAAGGTTTATGCTTCTGCCATCTTGAATCAGGGTGGATGACATCATCACAAACTATTCCATTGAGGTGCCCCTGTTTGTCACTCACTACAACTATACTTAATTTGGTTCAAATTGGTTAGTCCACAAGTTAGTCCACTTGCGGCTCAAACATTTACATGTCTCATCTGCCATCTTGGTGGGGTAGATAACATCAGCACAATCTATGCTGTTGAGGAGTCCCCATGTGTCCCTACAGCTGGAGCAAATTTGGTTCAAATCAGTTAGGCGGATCACAAGTTAGCTCACTTACGCCTCACGTCAAAAGTGTATGTGTCAAAAGTTACACGTCAAAAGTTTGTGTGTCTGCCATCTTAAATCAGGGTGGATGACATCATCACAGGCTATGCCATTGAGGTGTTCCTGTGTGTCACTCACTGCAACTGTACCTAATTTGGTCCAAATCGGTTAGACAGTCCACAAATTAGCCTGCTTGTGCCTCAGATGTTCATGTGGCCACCATCTTGAATTGGAGTTGATGACATCATCACACACCAGGCCATTAGGACATCCCTATGTGTCCCTATAGCTGTAGCAAATTTGGTTTAAATCGCAAGTTAGCCCACTTGCATCTCAAAAGCTTACATGTCCATCATCTTGGATCAGGGTGGATGATATCATCACAAACTACACCCTTGAGGTGTCCCTATGTGTCCCTACAGCTGTACCTGATTTGGTTTATATTGGTCCAGGCGTTGTGAAGTTGATGGGGGGTGGGGTATTCACGGACACACAAACACACACACAGAATGTTGAGTGATCTCATAAGCCTACTGGAAATTAAGCTAAAAATGGGACCTGGAAGTGTCCTCATATCCTGCTCCAGACTGAGCCAGGTTTCCTCCAGGGCAGAGCTCAAGGATCACACAGATCTTGGATGACTCCTGGGGGTGCAATAGGCCAGGACCTCAGCCAGGGCAACTCACAGGAACTGGGTGCTGCTGCAGAAAACAATTGTTACTCTAGCAGTTTCTTGCCACAGACTGCTGGATTTTATAGCCCACAGTTGTGGCTGGGTGATTTGGTCCTGCCTCTTCTATAAGGAAGCTCTGGATCTTAAAGGGCCCTTGACTGATTTGCAAGCACTGGCTGCAGCAGTGCTGTTGGGGCAGGGGAGGCCTTCACTAATAGGCCAGATGTGTTCTTTGAATCATAGGACACAGGCAAATGTAAGAGTATGTAACGATCAGGCAGTAACAGCCTCTCTTTTCCTCTAAAGAGTGGACTGGAATTGTACCCTGTCTGGACTGTCAGGCTACGGATCAGTCACTCAGCACACGGTGGGTGGGACCTAGAGGGCCATGAGGCAGGAAGAGAAGCATGTCTTTGTTGAGAAGCAGCTAGGCAGGAGATGAGAGAGGAAGGGCGGAAGGCAATGGAGTTTTGCTGCCTCATGGTCAACAGCTAGCCTGGATAATTCTCTCATGAAAGGACATCTGCAGATCCTTGAGAGACAGGATTGCAGGAAACTTGAATTCTCTCTTGGAGTTTGGGGTGAGTTCAAGGGGGAAGGAAGCCAGGGCTTCTGGAAATTTAGTCTTGGGAACAGTTGGCTAGTCAGTTTGCATCAGAAACTTATCTTTCTTTCATGTGCTCTGCATTTCCCTGATATTGTTCTGTCTATCAGTAATGCAACTAAGCTAAGAAACAATAGCCTGCACCCAACTCTGTAACTAGGGCACTGCAAAAGTCTCTGTAAATTCTTAAAGGTGCTTTTTGTATTTTCTTTCATCTATGTTCTTTGCAACTAGGTAACCACAATTTTTAAAGTGTACCGCCCCAATATCATCTGAGGGTTCTTTTTGAAGTATTCTTGTAGCTACTGAGTGTTCCTTTTACCTGTAACTAAAACCCGATATAGCCTCAGATGGAAGCAGTCTGTAGTATTTTGAATAAAGTTTATTTTTCTTTTTGATCTTTGCATTTTTAACCAGCCTCTTGAGTGGATTTTTAACTCTGAAAGGGGGGCTGGGGAAGGGCTTGCTCTGGTGCAACACATGTCTCAATTTGATCATTCAGCAACTCTACCAGGTTTCTCATCATGTGTATGCTGCACACGGAAGGTTTTTGTACTTTTCCAATAGTAAGAGGAGGAGAGTTTCCCTGGATATTCACCCAAGCCAGGGGGGGAATACACCCTTGATGTGGGTTTGGTGACAGTGTATTACCTACCAGGAAAGTTTTGGGGAGCAGTCTTTGTGAGTGAAAGCATAAAGAGAGGATGATTCAGCATGTTCTTTCTTCCCCTCACGTGGGCTTGCTTTGAGACAAAGGCTGCGTTAAACTTGCTACAGAGTATTACTTTAATTAAAATTAGATTGGATGATTCACTGAGCACTGGTCAATGCCCAAAGTGAAACACACAAAATCAGAACAGATTCAGTCTAGGCAAAGTCTCCTAATAGTCACCAGGAGTGCTTCTGTCAAGCAATGCTTTTTCAGAACCCACCAAGAAAGATGAGTATATTACTTATTTGCAAGGTTTTATTTCAGAACTCACCACAGTCAGAGTAGTAGGGAGCAAAACAGGGCTATTCAGCCAGCTGAAGGTGTCCAGATTTCCAGAGAAATCCGAGGACCCAGTACAATCGAATACAATTATTTTTATACTCTTTGATGATGATAGTTGTTTACTGCTTTCTGACTGGATCTCCTCTACTTGCGTATTTTTCATGACCAGGCCCCAAAGAACATACATACTATGTCAAAGTGCAGGAAGCTGTACTTGTTTTTCTTCATGGGTCTTGGTGTGGGTACTGGTTTGGGTTCCCCTGGTTTACCCGGTGTGGGTGTCCTAGTGACACAGGGTCATCCTGTGTCAGAGTCATCAGTGTCTCCCACTCTGTCTCTTCCCCTGGACTTCCCCACTCACCCCCTACCTGGAGAGTTCAGAGTCATGACACCCCTTTGTACTAGTGAATTCTATCTAACTCCCTTGTTATTCTTAGAAGAAGAGGACAAACCTCCCTCCCCAGCAACCCACAGTCTTTCCTGAGGCAAAGCTTTGTTGAGTGGCCTCCTCTTACACATCACAACTTTTAAAAGACTTGTACAGAACTGATTTCTTTGGATGGGGCTGTGCTCTGGCTGGATAGAACACCTGTGTATCAAGAACAAAATGTCATTTGTGATATCTCCTGGCAATTCATGTTGAAAACTTTGGAAACTGTAGGGTTTGGAGTTAATTATATAAGGGTGACTGGGTCTATATATTCTGAACAAAAAGCAAATATTAAGGTTAACGGAGAACTTACAGATTATTTCAGTATTCAAAAAGGTACTAGACAAGGTTGTCCCCTATCTCCATCATTGTTTATACTGGTTTTGGAAATTATGTGTAGGATGATAAGGGAAGAGACTAAAATACAAGGATTGACAATAGGGACACAAAGATATAAATTAAGAGCCTTTGCAGACGATATAGTGTTATTTTTACAAGATCCTTTAGAATCAATTGATACACTATTGGAGATATTAGAATCATACGGGAACCTGGCAGGGTTCTATATAAATAAAGACAAGACAAAGGTATTAACTAAAAACATGAACAAAGAAGACATTGAAAGATTTGCTCTGAGATCCAGTTTTAAAGTGGGGAAAAAGGTAAATTATTTAGGAGTGACGCTTACCACAAACAATGCATTATTGTTTCAAAATAATTATATCAAAACTTGGAAAGAAATAAAGACGGACTTGAGCAGATGGAATAGACTGAATTTATCACTAAGTGGAAGAATTTCTGTTATTAAAATGAATGTTCTTCCCAAAATGTTATATCTCTTCCAGACAATACCAATAATAAATTCATTGTTAGTTTTTGTCCAATGGCACAAAGATGTAAGGAATTTTGTCTGGCAAGGCAAAAAACCAAGGATAAACTTTGAAAACCTAACAGATGATAGAAAGAGAGGAGGATTTGCACTACCAAACTTTAAGTTATATTTCTAAGCGATATGCCTAACCCGGATAAAAGAATGGATTACATTAAAAAATCCAAGATTGTTGGATTTGGAAGGATTTGATTTAAGATTCAGGTGGCATGCATATTTATTTTATGACAAGGTAAAAGTAAATAAAGAATTTTTAAATCATTATGTTAGAAAAAGTCTATATATGGTATGGATGAAAAACAAATTTTTGTTAGAAGCAAAAATCCCACTTTGGGTATCCCCACTGGAAGTTATATCTAGAAAACAGAAAAATATGCAACAATCCTGGCCCACGTATCGACAATTGCTTGTCCTTCAAGGTGTAAAATACGAACTGAAAAAGTTAGAACATATGCAGGATTGGAATATCTCTTGGTTCCAATACCATCAAATTAATGCTTTATTTAAACAAGACTGTAAAAAGGGTCTTAACCAACTAAAGTCAGAATTCGAACTACAGTTGTGCGATAAGGAAGAAAAACTCGTATCCAGGATGTATGGCCTATTACTATTGGAAGATACAAGAATAGAGGTAGTAAAAACCTCAATGATTAAATGGGCCCAGGACCTTGGTTATAACATTGACTTGGAAAAATGGGGAAAACTTTGGATAAAAGATATAAAATTTACTGCTTGTTCTAATCTAAAGGAAAATATTTTGAAAATGATGTACAGATGGCATCTTACGCCCAAAAAGTTGGCTGTAATCGACAAGAATATGTCAAATAAATGTTGGAAATGTAAGAAAGAAGAGGGTTCCTATTTACATTTATGGTGGACATGCAATAAATCGAGAGGTTATTGGGACTTAATATATAACAAACTTAAAAATATATTTAAAATGACTTTTCCCAGGAGTCCAGAATCAATACTATTAGGTATTGATAACAATGCTCTCCCGAGGAAATATTGGACCCTCTTCATGTACTTGACAGCGGCAGCAAGACTGACATTTGCGTGCAAATGGAAAGACAGTCAATGCCCATCTAAAGAGGATTGGATTCTTAAAGTACTAGAATTGGCAGAAATGGCGAAATTAACATCACTACTAAGAAATAAATTGGAAGAATTTAAAAAGGAATGGGACCCTCTTCTTGTCTATCTAAAAATACATCACAAAATGGATTTCTGTCAGGCTTTCGAGGGTTAACAACAAATGTTTCAAAAACACCCCAAAGTTGTTTTCTATATGAACTACTGGGGAGAGAATGTTTAATCTATAGGCAAGATCCGGTTATTGTTAAAAACACTTGTTCCATTGATGAGATGGAAGTCTTTATTCTGTGTGTTTGTATTATTTGTGTTTGTTCTTTTGTGTTGTGAAAATTGAATTAAAAGTATAAAAGCAAAATGCCATTTGTGAAGGGGTGCTTAATTAGCCAATGAAATGGATAGAGAATTTACAGTTGTCCCCCCATACAAACTGTAAGACTGTAATTACTACTTGAATGTATCTCTTTCCAGTAGCAAGGCCGGAGGGGGCCCTGGGATAAAAGGTGAAGATGGGGCCCTGCCTCCCCTTCTTTTCCAGAAAGGTGTGAGAGAGAAAGCAAAGAGCAAGCTGTCACTCACCTCCTCCCTTAGGGGCTCAGGGACAGGGGCGTAACTATAATAGGGCATGGGGAGACAGTTGTCTGGGGGCCCATTGCCTTGGGGGGCCCCCAGAGGCAAGACACATGACTGACTCCCCCAGCCATGCACCCGCCCAGGCTTCCTTCAGTTGTATTCATCCTCTGAAATTTATGTGAGTGTTTAGACCTGGAGCTACCAGAACAGCATGTCTTCCTCTAGTACAGTGTTTCTCAACCCCCGGTCCGCGGACCGCTGCCGGTCCGCAGAGGGTTGAGTGCCGGTCCGTGACCTAGCTGCTAGGAAGGCAGGGCTCTGAAGCGTAGGTGGCGCCAGCAGGGGAGGAACAACCGCAATCGGAGCCGGACCATTTCTACCCGGAACCTTGTTGCCTCTGCTTGCGTTATCGGGCGGGAATGGTGACGCGGCAATACTGGGGGTGCACGAGCTGGAGGCGGTGCCACTGTCTGAGCCGGGCCTCGATGGAGTGGACACAGACGTGCAAGGGACAGGCAGGCTGTGGCTGGTGACGCACGCGCGTGCGCTTTCTCCTTCTCCCGTCCGCTCGGGCACTCTCCGCCTCCTCAGCCATCCCGGCCAGCTCGGGCGAGCTGCTGCGATGCGACCGCGCCCCCTTCCTGCTGGCAAGTGTCCGGCCCCGCCCGCCGCGCCCCTGACCCGCCGGGCTCCCAGCAGCGCCCGACCTCCGGGCCGTGCACCGCTTTGTTTCCCGGGAGGAGGAGGCCACGCGCCGTGCTGCTCCCCGAGGGTCGTCGCGGAGCGCCAGACAGGGCTGGCAGAGGGGGTCGAGTCAGTCCCGCCTGGAGGAGCCCGGCAAGTAGGCAGGGGCTTCTCCACCAGCTGCGTTGCTGCTGCTGCCACACGTCACGCGAGTCAGATCTTTCTGGGGAGCCCCGCCCCCCCGCTTGGGGCGGCTCCCGGTGCCTCGCAAGCCATTGAAAGGTGGACGGGTCAAGACTGCTTGCGATCTTCCCTCACGCCCCAAGTTAAAATACCGCTTTCCCTTTCCACTTCCACCAGTGTGAAGAATGCTGCCTCCACGCAAAAAATTGAGAGCATGTCTACACACGACAGACTTAAACTGTTTCAGTATTCAATTCTCCCCAGCAGACACTGGGAACTGTACTAGTGTGGGTTTGTGTGATGGGGGCAGGAATCGCTAGTGAACCATTTTCAGTACTTCACCCAATTATGATTCTCAGAATGCTTTGTGGGGTGGAGAGAGACAAAACAACTTGTAGTGTACCTATATCCTGTGCGCTGTTCAGCATCTTCTTGCCCTATGGAGGGCAGGGGAAGGGCAAACAAAATCTGGTGGTTCTGTTCAGAGGCTCACTTGTAAGTCACATAAAAACAGATTTGGTAGCACTTTAGGGGTGATTTTATTTTTCAGCATCTAAGTTCAGTTTTAGTACTTGAAATGTTTCTGAATAGCTGTGTTGATAGGACATTTGGCTACTTGCCCACAAGCCATTATGTCTTGTGTCAACTCGAGGTGGGGCAAGTGCAATAAATACAGTTTGTTTAACAAATTTTATTTTATGATATTATTTTAATTGTAAACTGCCCAGAGATGCAAGTTTTGGGCAGGTATAGAAGTCTGTTAAATATATAAAATAAACTTAAACTTGAAACCCCTTTACTAACTGCTAGTCCAGGAAACTGCACACAAAGAATGTAGCGGTCCTTGACACTCTGCACGAATAATTTAGCGGTCCTTGACTCCAAAAAGGTTGAGAAACACTGCTCTAGTACCATTAAATGACTTGCATCGTCCACAATTTACAAAACCTTTTAAAAAATAATTTAGGATGATGTTCTATTGTGGCACATAGGTGTTAAATATATACATTTTGCTCTGCTTTTTGTTACCACTATTCAGCCTCATTTAAGATTTCTTTACTTCATGAGCTGAGCTTCAGTGAGGGGGGGCCATTTTAAAATCTCGTCTCTGGGTTCACTCCAACCTTGCTACGCCCCTGCTCAGGGACATTTGTCCCCCCTTGTTCAATAGTAGTTACATACTTATTGGACACCTGAACACCTATTATATAAACATATCACTGCTTCTCCTTTATGTTGGCATTGTGGTGTTACTGAGGGCTCCCTGATTCATAATATGTGGAGTTGCAATGTAATAGCTCCCTTTTGGCAAGATGTGATTGACGTCATCAACCTAGTTTGAATTTTGTGACAGAACAATCCTTCTTAGATATTTACCATGTCTGGAATCTCTCCTGGGGTAGCAGATCATGGCTTTCCCGTGCACTTCTTGTCACCAAGTATATTATTTTACAGTGCTGGAAAGATTGTTCCAGCTCCTCAGTTTATCAATGGATGGAAGACCTCTCTAATCTGACAACTTACCGTCGAATGCTGAAAGAGGACTCCCATACCAGGTTTTGGAAGGACTACTTAGAGTTATTTGCATATTTTCCTCTATTTCAAAACAATAACTGTGCCTTCATTCTCCTCTTCCCTCCCCCACTTTTCTATTTGTTTCTGGGGTTTTCCCCCTCACATCCCAACCTTTTGGTTAATAATTACTTTCTTAGAACATGAAAAAAATGAATAAAACTGTTAGTGGGTGTATGTTGGTGGGGTAGCTTTTCATCGGAGGGACTCTTGAGGTTTCTGTGTCCAGAATGTTACTTGTGTGTTAATTTAGCTTTGTTAGCTGAGACCATGCTGCAGGGCTCCTAGAAGTATGCAGACTTCTCCATCATGCAAACTTTTGTTTTGTGAACTGCAACTTAGGACCAAAGGTCTGCTGAGCCTCCTGTCTAACACCAGACAAGAAGAAAGGTACCTCGCTTGCGCTTTTAAACCATGTTTGCCTTGTTTGCCTGTAAGCTGCCCTGCTTTTTATATTTACTTCAATAAACTAGATTTTGATTGTTTTGAACTTGATCTGGGCTGGAAACTTGCGCTATTCTGTCTCCCTATGTGCCTGCTCTGCCTACACTCTCTTTAAAGTTAGTTTTGTCTCATAGGAGACTGGTGGCAGCTCTACCGGAGGATTTTTTAAACCTCCAGCAACCCTCTTCCGGTTCGCCAGAGTACCCCACAGCTCAGGCTGACAGACCTTTTGAAGTCTCCATTTTGAAGGTGATAGGAGAAGAGTTACTGCCATTTCCCTTCCCAAGTGACAATAATCAGCTATGCTGTCTCAGTTGCTTCATTTAGGAACATAGGAACATAGGAAGCTGCCATATATTGAGTCAGACCATTGGTCTATCTAGCTCAGTATTGTCTTCACATACTGGCAGCAGCTTCTCCAAGGTTGCAGGCAGGAATCTCTCTCAGCCCTATCTTGGAGAAGCCAAGGAGGGAACTTGGAACCTTTTGCTCTTCCCAGAGTGGCTCCATCTCCTGAGGGGAATATCTTACAGCACTCACACTTCTAGTCTCCTATTCATATGCAACCTGAGCATTTCCCTGAGCAGTGAGAAGTTTAGGGATTCGCAACACACCTTAGATTCTGGTTTCCTTTTCAGGGAGAGGCACTGAAGACTGATGGTGTATTTTAAATATTTGGTTCATGTCTTACACAGACTGAGAAGTGGAAGAAGTTGGAAATAGCAGAACATTGTTAAAGATCAGCATCAGTTTCCATCAGACAGCCCAAACTCAGCATCGTAAGATGCTGCCTTTACTGTCTGCTTGGCTCATGTATCTTCTAGGCTCTTAAAATCTTTTTTGGTTTGTCTCCCCAGTCCCCTAGCAGCTGCTTGCTGTTTCTTCTTACACAGTCCTAACACTGGCAGGGAAGGGGAAGGAGGACAATCCTGATGTCATGTTCAGCTCCTCCATGCAAGTTGGATACTGTGAGTCTTACAGAACTGCTGATGACATCCCCCATTTAGAATACACCCATAGCCATTAGCAGAGCCATTCAAGAAACATCCTCTGTGGCCACTTTGCCCATCAACTTGTGATTAATTCACATAAGAATTGCCAGCCAGATAACTTTACCCCAAACTCCTAAGAAGTGTAATGTTGGGATGAATACTGGGATGGGGCACTGAATCCATTTCTTCAGAAGACATGGAAGAAATTACATCTCTTGAGTAAAACCATGGGGTTGTTTTTAATGAAAGGCAGTATATAAATTTAACAAATAAATAGATAGATAGATAAATAAATAAATAAATAAAACTCCATAGTCAGACCAAGGGATTACTTTGTTGTTGTGTTTACATTTATATCCCACTCTTCCTCCAAGGAGCCCAGAGCAGTGTACTACATGCTTAGGTTTCTCTTCACAACAACCCTGTGAAGTAGGTTAGGCTGAGAGAGAAGTGACTGGCCCAGAGTCACCCAGCAAGTATCATGGCTGAATGTGGATTTGAACTCAGGTCTTCCCGGTCCTAGTCCAGCACACCTTTGAGCAATTAAATTATTAAAATAATATCATTTCCTTGCAAAAAATGGATTTAAAAAAACAAGCAAATGAAGTCAAACATACTTCCAGCCACCAGAACCCTGCTACCACCCCAGTAGCCATTTTAATGCAGAAAAGCATGAAACATCAACAGCTGAGAGCAGTCTGTGTTTCTCTGAAGGGTGGCCAGTTGTAATAGAAGAGAGGGCTTCTGTCGCATTAAAAGTTGTATAAAAGGTTGAATTTCAGCAGATGCACTTTAAAAAAATCTCTTGATTCACTATGACAGAAAAAACTGTACCTGTCGAGATTTTTCCCCACTATCCAACTATGAAACTACAGCATCCTTTTCTCTACTGCACTGGCTACTGTCTTTAATTAACTATTATTAAAAATGTCACAGAAGCCCCAAACTGACCCCCACACACTCCCTAATCTATATGTATAGTATTATCAATCTATACTGTAAATTTTATTATTTGTTTGTTTGTTTATTTATTTATTTGATTTCTCTACCACCCTTCCAAAAATTGCTCATTTAGAAAATAAAATGGTTGAAGTTAATTTTTAATGTCCCCCAGTACTGATTCATGGAGAGGCTGGAGTATAAGAACATAAGAACAGCTCTGCTGGATTAGGCCCAAGGCCCATCTAGTCCAGCATCCTGTTTCACACCGTGGCCCACCAGATGTTGCTGGAAGCCTACAGGAAGGAGTTGAGGGCATGCCCTCTCTCCTGCTGTTACTCCCTTGCAACTGGTACTCAGAGGCATCCTGCCTTTGAGGCTGGAGGTGGCCTATAGCACTCTGACTAACAGCCGTTGATAGACCTCTCCTCCATGAATTTATCCAAACCCCTCTTAAAGCCATTCAGGTTGTTGGCTGTCACCTATCTTGTGGCAGAGAATTCTACAAGTTGATTATGCGTTGTGTGAAAAAGTACCTCCACTGGTCCTAGATTTCCTGGCAATCTATTTCATGGGATGACCTCTGGTTATAGTGTTAGGTGAGAGGGAGAAGAATTTCTCTTTCTCTACTTTCTCCACACCATGCATGATTTTATAGACCTCTATCATGTCTCCCCACAGTTGTCTTTTTTCTAAACTAAATAGTCCCAGGTGTTGTAGCCTGGAATGAATGTAATGACTTAAATGCCATAAAGTCTAATGTTGCAATAGAAAAATTAATTTCTCAGCATGAACAGCCTGGATTTTCTTGCTTACCAAAAGTTAGAATAAGAACACAAGCTTTAAACCATGATTCGATTTTTTGCTGTGTACTGTAATATGCTCTCAGTTTGTTACATGTAACATTTTTGTAATATATCTGACTATTCAGACATCTAATTTAGTGAAGTATTTTATTTACCTATTAATCTTAATTGATCTGTATCATATGCTTTTTATTTTTATTTTTACACTGATATCCCACTCTTCCTCCAAGGAGCTCAGAGGCACACCGTTATTTTTATCCTTACAACAACCCTGTGAGGTAGGTTAGGTTGAGAGATACATGACTGGCCAAGAGTCATCCAGTGAGTTTCATCGCTGAATGCGGATTCAAACTCGGGTTTTCCTGGTCCTAGTCCAACTCTCTAACCATTATGCTATGCTAAGTCGGAAATCATATATAAAGTGAGGTATTATGATGTTGTGTCAGAACTGCAGTAAGTTTTTCTTGTATAAAAAGTTAAAGAGTTGATCACACATTGAATTGACAGAACAGCTACAGTTTCTGATCAAATATGGCTTATGGCTGCAATACTGTGCTCATTTTTGCCCAGTTATGTCCCATTTATTTCAATTAGTTACAGGAACCTGTGTGACTGATCTTAGATTGCAGCCTTGGCCTTGCAGAAAGGAGGGCGAATAATCTCTGCCCGGAAAAACGAGTTCCGTGGTTTATTTATTTGATTGGTCATTAATCCTGGAGACATTATGGGAGTCTTTACTGATATCTCCTGAGTGACCTCCTTGTCTTGCTGAAACACAAAACACAGCAACCTGATTGGATTTCCATGGCAACCAAGGACCCTCCCAATTTCCAGTTCAAAGAAACTGATGACAGGAGGGAATCGTGTGCACAGGACATTCTGAATGGTTATACTGCCTACTGTGTTCTTCACTGAAGCCAAGGGGAGCCTTAAAATGTTTTTAGTCTCTTAGCTGAAAAATTAAAATGACCACTACTCTATTGAAACCCTTCTTCTAATGCAGGCCCCTCGTTGCCTTTTGTAAGTGTATGGCATAGAGAATCACTCTGATACTTACCAGACTTTGCTTAACATCCTACATGTTTCTCAAAATGCAGCTATCCATTCACAGTGCCACCTAGGTAGCTGCCTCTGAATGGAAAATACGACTCGTGAGTGGAACACATATAGCATGATTAACAGTTGTGTGGATGTTGTGACCAACCTTTTCTGAGGTCAAGACGGTCCACCCAGATAGAGTTGCCCTGACCCCCTGAAATTCCAGGTTTCACCCAGATTTTAAGTATCTCACCCAGATTGCTTAGCCTACCCAGATTTGCCCAGATTTCAGCTCTTATTAAAAAAAAAAAAGGGGGGGGGGAGGAAAATAAGCTAAGCTCTAGCCCTTGTAGAAGGCGAGTTATGGAGCCAAACATGCAGTCACTGTTCTGCTCAAAAATGGTTTTCAAGCCAATTTACATAATATGCAGATGAGGCACCCGGATTTGGAAAGCCAGAATATGGCAACCCTACACCCAGATAACATTAGGATGGCAATGTCTGGCTTTCAGAAGGCTTCTCATGAGCCATTGTTTTTCTTGGTTGCTTCGAGCCTCTGCTTGTGGTATGCAATAATCCATTCTTGATATCACAGTCCTATGGGGAAATGTTTATGGGCCAGTCTGCTGGTGAACAGGTCTTCTAATGCACTCTGTATCAAATTTCTCAGGTATGACTTGAAAGGAAATCAGCATACCACCTTGAAAAAATCTGCTTTAAAACATATTATTATTATGCTGGATATGAAAAACAATGGGCTGAATAGAAAGTGAAGTCCTTCAGTCGGTGCAACCTAGCCAGGGTGCTTTCCAGATTGAACCCTACAACAGGGATAACATGCTTCAGCTTGGCAGGATCGTATCGAAAACAATCCCCAGAAACTCAAACTCCTACAATGGGAAAATACAACTACTTTTTTGGCGACACACATGCAATGTTGTAGCACTATATCGCAATGATAAAATCCAAAAGAAGGCATCAGAAATGTGAACGGCACCTTGCTGTCAGCGCAGGGTCTCTGTGGTGTCACAACACAGGAAGTACGGAAGCACTTTTAGCAGATCCATAGTGACACTGTTGTATGGTTTAATCTGGAAAGCGCCCAGATAAAAGCAGTTTTAACTACCATTAAATGATGTGTGCAGCCCTATCATGTGTTTACTCAGAAGTAAATCTGTGCACAAGATTCCACCCCAAGCACGTGCTTCTCTCTGTCTCATTGTAATCAATGGGACTTAAACCGTTCTAACTTAGCCAGATTTGCATCTATAAAACAGTGGTACATATGCTGGTCACCTCCAGGCTTGACTACTGTAGTGCGCTTTATGTGGGGCTGCCTTTGTACATAGTCTGGAAACTACAATTGTATATGTAGTTAAGTTTTTGTATATGTTTTTAACTGGTTTTATGTTATTGTAAACTGCCCAGAGATGAAAGTTTGGGGCGGTATACAAATTTGATAAATAATTTTTTTAAAAAAATAAAATTGGTACAGAATGTCCCATTGGTCTCTGGGACAACATGAATGGAGCACATAACACTGGTTTTTAAAAGAACTGCATTGGCTGCCAACATGTTTCCGGGTGAAATGCAAAGTGCTGATTATTGCCTATAAAGCCCTTAATGGCTTGGGTTCAGGCTATTTAAGAGAGCATCTCCTGTGTCATAAACCCTGCTGCCTGTTACAATTTTCTGGAGACGTCCAGTTATGGTTGCCACCAGCTCATTTGGTGGGGACCCAGGACCGGGTTTTCTCTGTGGCTGCCCCAGGGCTTTGGAATATGCTCCCTGCTTCTCCTTCTCTGTTTTCAGGAAGACCCTCAAGACTCTCCTGTTTTCGCAGGCTTGTAATTAGAATTATTTTTAATAATTTTAAAAACTGGTTTTAATAATTATTTTATTCTATTGTTTATATTGTGTCATGTGTTTTAATCTGTGACTTTTAAATGTTTTAAATTTTATGTACACCACTTAGAGATGTACATATCAGGCAGTATAAAAATATGAGAGCGAGAGAGAGAGAACAGTGTGCTAGATTCCCTTCTTGTCAAACCATAGTATTTCGTTGCATACAGCATTCATGTATCTCAGCTCTTTAACAGTTATATATTAAATATGTACAATAAACACAGGGAACATAGGTTAATTAAAAACAAAGACATTAATTTTTAAAATTAAGGTGTACTGTATTGCAAAAGCACACTATGAGCTGTGGAATGTTCTCTGAATTTTACTTTAAGCCAGCCCCATGTCCCAATATGTTAAATATACTGGCACTTACACTAACTCTGAAGTAGGCAAAATAAGAAAACACATTTCCATTTAGTGACTGACCTCAATCTCTGAATGAGGACCCCTGCGTGTTACATTAGCAGGCTGGGCTCCATTACACCACCACACACTCTGCTCCGTCTACTGAAATATTGATTTTTGGACTGCGCACACACAGTGTAAAATCAATACCCAGTACACATAGCAGAGTGGTTACAGTATAAAGGCCAACTCACTGGCCTTGTGTGTGGGTCCCTGCCCAAATATTGGGGTGGGGAGGGTGGGATGGGGGGGCATAAGGAAACAGCAAAACCTGAAATGCAACAAAAGCACAAAGAAAAGCAAGAAATTCTAGAAGGGGCAAAGAACCATGTGGATAAAGAAAAGCAATCTGAAGGGGAGTCTATATGAAGACAAAGAGATGGAAGAAAAGGAGAAAGGAGGTGAGAAACACTTTGTCCAGCAACAGTCATATGTTTATAATTTTATGACATAGCTATAGCTGTGCAAGACAGTAATTGAGGACCAGTGTTAATGGGCTTATCCCCTCAGATATTGTTGTCCATGTCTGTGTAGGAAGTAGAAATTAGTGACAATTATAAATCTATGACCATGAAATACTTTGCCAAGTCAACATATGCAGATTCTTTGAAAAGTTGTCATCTTTTAAAGATTCAACATGCTTACAGTTTCACACAAGGAACTATCACATTATGTTCAGTGTGACCAAGAGCATGAAATTAGCCATACTTGTAAATATTACAGGGAAACTGTCTTACTTTTCACTTGCCACTTCTTAATCGGTGTTTTTAAAAGTGAGTTTAATTCCAGAAACAATGTCACTATTTAGTTTATGTGTGTTTGTATGGTTCTTCTGAAAGAAAATACCCAGCAACTGCCTAGGTTATTACTTTTATGTATATTCCTTACACTTTCCAGACTCATTTTTTAAAATACTACAATACACCAGATTTTTTTTTGATATAGTAAGAGTGATTACTACATGCCGTGATGGCAATTAACTTAGAGGGCTTTCAAAAAATAATAGGCAAATGCATTGAAAGTAGGTTTTTCAGTGACTATTAGCCCTAACAGCTAAACATGAAATCTCTATTTTCAGAGGCGGTACACTGCTGATCATCAGAGCTAGGAGAAAGGTATCTCTATCCATTCCTCCTGATGAGTTCCTGGGGCATTTTGTTGCCCAGTGTTAAAGACAGAGTACTGGACTAGAGGGACCTTTTGTTTTGATCTAACATGACAATTCTTATGTACCTAACTACAGTTATCAACTGATTATTTTGATTGATTTATTTATTTACACTATAATTTGTATCCCACCTTTCTATGATAATATTGTACTCAAGGTGGCTTCCAATTTAGAAAGGTGAACATCCAATACACAGAAATGAAATCTAAAAACCATCGACATAATCATAAAATCATAGTATAGCAGCAGCATTTTACAAATAACAAATATAAGAAGACAGGTTTAATTAAATGCATGCTGAAATAAAACAGTTTTCACTGCCCACTGAAAGCCAGGCAGGTGATGGGACCAGGGACATAGCTAGGGGAGTAGGGGTGTGCACGGAACCGCGGAGCTGTGGGGTTCTTTTAAGGGCGGGGGAGGGTTTACTTACCCCTCCCGCCGCTTTCCCCCCTCCGGCGCACGTATTCTTGTTAGTAATCGGGGCGGCAGGATACCTCCCTGCTGCCTTTCCTCGCTTGGCTGCGTGTGACGTGCGTACGTCACACGTGTGCTTCATGTCTCTGCAACGTGCGCTCGTGTGTGGCTGCGCGTGCACACGTCGCAGAGACGTGAAGCGTGTGCGACATGCACATGCACAAAAAGCTTCTTGAAGCCTTTTTCAGCCAAGTGGGGAAAGGGGCAGCAGGGAGGTATCCTGCCGCCCCGATTACTAACGAGAATACGCGTGCCAGAGGGGGGAAAGCTGCGGGAGGGGTAAGTAAACCCTCCCCCACTCTTAAAGGAACCCCCCACCCCAATCCATCCGAACCCCAAACCGCCCATGTCCGGACCAGTCTGGAGGCCTGTAGAATGGCCTCCGGACCGGTCTGGGCACATCACTATAGGGGAGAGGGGGCCTGTGTTCACGCCTCTCTCCAGTGGCCCCTTGGAGTGAAGGATAGAATGAAGAAGACAGGGAGGGGTGGAACTGGGGGCCCTTAGAAGCTGGGGGCCCCAGATTCTGCGAACCCATCAGCTCAATTATAGCTACACCCCTGGATGAGACCTGGCATACCTCACTGGGGAGGATGTTTCACAGTCTGGCTGCTATTGCTGAGAAGGTCGCTTCTCTTGACATCAGAGAAGGCATAGCAGGATTTATTCTAATGTGCAGCTGGACACGTTTTGTGAAGTGAGAACTAGGTTTTTGTGCAGCTGATAATAGGGTTTTTAAAAATAAGGAATAGAGTTGTAGAAATAGATGAGAGAGAGAAAAGCTCAGTCCTCAACAAGTTTGGGAAGGAAGACAATCTCACCCCTTCTTTGCAAGGCACCTTCTTTTTCTTTCCTTCTCTTCTTTTCCTGTCCTTCCTTCACTGCTTCCTCTCTGCCTCTTAGGTTTTCCATTCAATTTCATTTCCCCTTCCCTTTGTAATTCCCCCCCACTTTTCAGTTGGAAAAGATTGGGGGTGAGGGTGGGACTCCACATGCTGCTGCTTCTGCAGTTTGGAAAAATGCTTAGAATACACTCTGGAATACTGTAATCAAGGACACGTCAAGGAAGGTGGAGTTGAGTTCTGAAGTGCAGTGGAGTTCTGTTTGGGAAACTACTATTACCCGAAGGCCCTTTGAACCACAGTTATACCACAGGTGGTATACCTCAGGTGGTATAACTCCCTCTCCAAATCCTTTTGATGGTGATGTTCCTTGTAGCTGAAACTAACTTTGTCGGTGGAGAGGGAATTAGTCCCATAGAACATCCTGTGGCCCACAATTTTCCCCTCCACTCAGGATCTTTTTGTGACAAAATTGGATTGAACTCTTCTTGTCCCTGAAAGAGTCATTACGGACAAGGAAGAAAGACCTGGACCACAACTCCCTTCTCTACTCTGGATCCTTTTGATCATGAAGGAGCTGGCTAGGGGTGTGTACAAAACTGGCTGACCTGGTTTGGTTCAAGTCCAAACTGGACCTGAACAGGACTTGGCCAGTTTGGTTTGGCCCCCCCCTTGACCCCCAGGGTTCGGTTCAGTTTGGGGGGGTTGCGAATCAAATTACAAAAAACATTTTAGTACTTACATCCTCAGGGGGATTCTTCAAGGCCACAGGGTATGTTTGTGTGTCCACAGAGGTTCCTCCTCCCCACTGCTGGCCTTTCTTGTGACAAAAATCACCCGGTCCAGGTGTTCTTTGGCTCTTTTGGGGCCTTTCCCCCATCATGGTGGCCATTTTGGAGGCTACCACATGTGCGTAATGGACCTCTGCATGACCTGGGTCATGACCCGGCCACATAGGGGCCCATTGTGCATGCGCAGCAGCCTCCAAAATGGCCACTACGATAGGGGGAAAGGCCCAGAAAGGGCCAAAGAACTCCCAAACCGGGCAGTTTTTACCAAATGCAGCCATGTGTGAACTGCTTTGGGAACTTTGGTTGAAAAGGGGTATGTAAATATTCATCATATTCTTATTATTTATTTATGTATTTATTTATCAATCACATCTCTATATACCACCTGATTTGTGTATCTCTAGGCGGTGTACACAACAATGAAGAAAGCCTTCCCCTTCAGCAATCACTACGAGTCTCCATATCTCTAGATTAGAGGTAAGGGTTTCCAAGCACAGAGTGCAACCTGCAGGTAGTCTTGAACCCAGTATCTTTTGATTTCAAAAGTAAGTGCGTGGGAATTAATAACTCTAAGCATAAATTACCTAACACAAATGGTTGGATTTTTTAGTCCCCTTTATAGTCATCATTAATCCTTTTACTATTCTGTAACAGGCTAAATGTGTGCCATGCATAGGAAAATCCATGTTGCTGAGTGATTATAGTTGCTTCATCAGTGATTGGACTAGAGATCCTATGTGATAACACTCTCAATGCAGAAAAAGCAGGATCAACATTTTGATGGTTTTTTGGGGGAAACTATTAAATAAGCTCCAAGATCTAGAATGAAAAAAAAAATAGAGGACCAATGTCAGCTGAAATGGTTCCAGCAACAATACAAAAGCAGCTGATGAAAAATATTTATTTATTTATAAAACTTCTATACTGCCCAAACTTTCCAACATGTTTCAAAAATATCTTTTTCAAGGAATATCTATAAACATATTATCTATAACATATATATTCTTTGGAAAATATATTATCAAAATGCTTTTGAATATATATATATTTTTCATCAGCTGCTTTTGTATTGTCCCAAGATCTAGAACACAGTCAGCCGGTTTACACAAACGTAAATTGGATAGCACAAGCATCCTACCCAGCTTTGTGAGCTGTGCTAGGCACTGATTTTTGGTCATATGTTAGCAAAGACCTAAGTAGGAGGATGGGGATGTGATTATCTGGGGGGGCAGGAGCAGGTAGAATGGCCTTCTATCCACCCTTGATCAAATACTGAGTATAAATGCTGGGTAGGATGGCACTGCTCTACCCACTTACTGGCTCACAGACAATCACTTTCCCCTCCTCCTACCTAGTTTTTTGCTAATATATGACTGAAAATTGGGAGTGTACACAGCTCCTGAAGCTAGGTAGGATGCTTGTCCTTTCCAACTGATGATTGTGTGAACTAGCTGAGATACTTCCGAAACTAAACTGTGAAAAAGCAGTCTCAGTCTGTGTTGACCACATTTGTTGTGATTATTTTCTAATATTGTGAGTACATCATATCAATCCAATAGGAAGGACTGGAATTCAATTTAAGTTGGACTGGCTTGGTGTTCAAATCAAAATTCAGATATTTCTGTGATATGGATATCAAGTGAATACCTCTGTTTTCTTGTCAGCATGAATAATAGGAGCATTATCCTCCCTTTGAAGCAAGCCTGAGAGTTCTAAGATAGCAGATATGAAAGCGGGGTGGAAGAAGCTTGGGGAGAGAAGGTGCTGGCTAGTTGTCTGCTGGTCTTGCAGCAAGAGGAAGCAACCGGCTTGTATTCCTCTCCTAAAGAAGATATCAAGCAAGGGAACACAGCAAGGAAATAAAATAAATAAATAAATCGCTAAGAAAACAAGAGGGGAAGAAGAAGCCAAGTTTGTTAGGGTTGGTGATTTTCTAGGGTTTGATTTCCGGCTGGGTGGAAGTGTTTGTGTCTGTGACAGAGGAATAGCCTCTGTCACAGTGGGGGATTCATTCCAGGTGAGTGTCTCAGCTTGTGGGAGGGGTCACAGATATCAAAAGAGTTTGGCAGGAGATTGGCAGGGAACTCTGTGGGGAGGCACAGCTGTGGTACCCCCTTCATCACAGAGGAGACACCCAGCACAAGAATAAGGTGAGTACTACCCATCATTTGTAATTTTCTTGGAGGACAAAGCTAAAAGCCTTTAATTTGATGCCAATTGTACCCAGTACATAGTTTCAAGCCCTATATACTCTAAATAGCCAATAAAACTAGTTATGAAGGTAGAATGCCAGCAGGGGAGGGGATGCTTCCCAGTGTAGTGCACAGAATGTTGCATGTATGACTATCTGCCTGAGTGGCAGAAGTCGTAGGTGTGCACTCAGTGCAAAGAGTTCCTGGCTCTCAGGGAACAAGTTTGTTCCCTTGAAGCCAAGGTGGCTGACCTGGAGAAGCTCAGGCAGGCAGAGAGGTGTGTGGATGAGACCCTCAGGGATGTGGGAACCATCCCACTCCCTGGCTGACGGCACTTCTGCAGTCATGGAGAATGAGGTTCTTGGGGAAGGAGGACATTGGTCTGCGGAAGAGGGAAACACTCCCTTAGCAGGGACCCCTTCCTTGGGTGATGTGCCCATATCCTCTCACACAGGGGATACTCCTCCAGAGGGTGGGGGCCTCCTAATAGTTGGTGATTCAATCATTAGGGGCATAGAGAGATGGGTCTGTGATCCACATGTAGACCACACAGTGACTTGCCTGCCTGGTGTGAAGGTTGTGGATGACACACTGCATCTAGGTAGGCTGTTAGGCAGTGCTGGGGAGGAATCGGCTCTCATAGTGCACAAACAATGTTGGGAAATGCAGTTGGGAGGTCCTGGAAGCCAAATGAGGCTGCTAGGTAGCACACTAAACTCCATGCGCAGGGACAGCAAGACAGGCGAAGCATGTTTCAGATAAACTAGAAGGGGACAGAGTAGAGCCAGGAGTTGAGCAGAAGGAAACACATGACAGCTTGCCAAATAGGTCAGATGATGGTAAGGGGGATAGCACACACCAACACCAGGTGAAGGATTTAGTGTATAGGTGTCTATATACCAATGCCAGAAGCCTTCAAGTCAAGATGAATGAGCTGGAGTACTTGGTTACAAATGAAAATACAGTATAGATATAGTAATGGAAACCTGGTGGAATTTTGAGAACCAGTAGGACACGGTTATTCCAGGATATAAACTCTATAGAAGGGACAGGGAAGGGAACAATAGGTGGAGGAGTAGCACTGTATATCAAAGAAGGGATAGATTCTAATAAGCTAGAAAACCTAGGTGGACCGGAGTCCTCCACAGAAACATTATGGGTAATATTACGAGGACTGAAAGGAAATGTGTTACTAGGTACATGCTATCGCCCTCTAGATCAAAGCACTGAGAGTGACCTGGAATTGGAGAAACAAATAAGAGAAGCTTCAAAGAAGGACGGAGCAGTAATAATGGGTGACTTCAACTACCCACACATAGACTGGGTGATTCAGGTAATGACAGAGAGGCCAAATTTCTAGTCACGCTAAATGACTGTGCCTTATAACAGTTAGTGACCGAACCAACCAGAGAGATGATGACCTTGGACTTAATCCTGAGTGGTGCCCAGGACCTGGTGCAAAATGTCAGAGTTACAGAGCCATTGGGTAGCAGTGACTATAGTGTGATCCAGTTCAGCATAAATGCAAGTGGAGAATTGTCAAGGAAGTCCAACACATATGCGTTGGACTTCAGAAGAGGAAACTTCACAAAAATGAGGGGACTGGTAAGAAGGAAGTAGAAAAGGAAAGTCAAGAGGGTCAAATCACTCCAGAAAGCATGGAACTTATTTAAAACCACAGTACCAGATGCACAGTTGGAATGTATACCAAGAAGGAGGAAAGGTACTACCAAGTTCAGAAGGATGCCAGCGTGGCTAACAAGTAGAGTCAGGGAAGCTATAAAAGGGAAGAAGACTTCCTTCAGAAAATGGAAGTCCTGCCCAAATGAAGAGAACAGGAAGGAACATAAGCTTTGGCAAAAGAAATAAAAGGAGACAATAAGGGATGTAAAGAGAGAGATTGAGGAACATATAGCTAGAAGTGTCAAGGAGGATAACAAAAACTTCTTTAAATATATCAGAAGCAGAAAACCTGCCAGGGAGGAGGTTGGTCCCTTAGATGATGAGGGTGTGCAAGGGATTATTAAGGAGGATATGGAAATTGTAGAGAAGCTGAATGAGTTCTTTGCATCTGTTTTCACAGCAGAGGACACTGACCATATACCCTCTCCAGAATTGAGCTTTTCAGGTTTAGCGGCTGAGGAACTGGGCCAATTTGAGGTGACAAGGGAAGATGTTCTAAGCTGTTTAGAAAAACTAAAAATTAACAAATCGCCAGGGCCAGATGGCATCCACCCGGGGGCGTAGCGAGGTTCCCGGTGGTCAGGTGACAAAGTTCAGCCTGGGGGCCTCGATCACGTGCCCCCGAGTCCCCAGCCATGCTCCATGGGTCTGATATCATACGCAAAGGGGCAGGGCAACCTAACCTGCCCCCCCAGAACCCTTCCCCTCCCCATTTCTTGAACTCACCATTCGGTAAGCCTTTCGGTGCAGGAGGGTGGCTGTCACCATGGTCAGCAGCAGCACTGGCTCTACGGTGTGTAGCCGGGGGTCACTGTCCACCACTGGGGGTCACTGTCCTCTGCCAGGGGTGGTAGTGGATTGGGGCTGGGCAGCCCCTTCTCTGGTGCCTTTGCGTGGCAGCAAGGGGAAGGATCAGCAGCGAGGGGTGGTTTACTGGGAGGAGGAAGTGTGGGGGGAGGAGAAAGAAAGCCCCAGTGGGCTTCTTCCATTGTGCAGGTGCAAAGCTCCATGTGCCCCAGTTGCAGGGCACCAGCACTCTGTGATTTCACCTGTCCCCAGCAGACAGCCCTGCCAGAGGCATCGGCAGGCAGGGATCTGGCAGTGTCAGGGCACACCCCAAGCCTTGTGGGCCCCATGTGGGCTCCCTGACCCTCTGGGCCTGGGGACATTTGTCCCACCTTATCCAATGGATGCTACATCCATGCATCCACCCTAGAGTTCTGAAGGAACTCAAATGTGAAATTGCCAGTCTTCTAGCAAAAAGAATGTAATGTGTCCCTACGATCAGGCTCTGTATCAGAGGACTGGAAAGCAGCCAGTATGACTCTGATTTTCAAAAAGGGATCCGGGGGGATCCAGGAAATTACAGGCCAATCAGCTTAACTTCAGTGCCGGGTAAATTGATGGAAAGCATACTTAAGGAAAAAATTGTTCAACACATAGAAGAATGGGCCTTGCTGAAGGAGAACCAGCATGGCTTCTGAAAGGGAAAGTCTTGCCTCACTAACCTTTTGGAGTTCTTTGACAGTGTCAACAGGCATGTGGATAAAGGTGATCAAGTTGACATAGTATACCTGGACTTCCAAAAAGCTTTTGACAAAGTTCTCCATCAAAGGTTCTTGAATAGACTTAGCATGGGGTAAGGGGACAGGTTCATGTGTGAATCAGTAATTGGTTGAAGGACAGGAAACAGAGTAGGAATAAATGGACAGTTTTCACAATGGAGATAGGTAGGAAGTGAGGTCCCTCAGGGATCAGTACTGGGACCAGTGCTTGTTCGTAAATGATCTAGAAGTTGGGGTAAGCAGCAAAGTGGCCAGATTTGCAGATGACAGTAAACTGTTTAGGCTAGTCAAATCCACAACAGATTGTGAGAAGCTGCAAAAATATCTCTACAAACTGGGGGAGTGGGTGACAAAATGGCACATGTGGTTCAGTGTAAGCAAGTGTAAATTGATGCACATTGGGGCAACCCCACCCCACCTCACCCCAATTTCACATATATACTGATGGGATCTGAGCTGAGCTGTCAGTGACTGACCACAAGAGAGATTTTGGGGTCATGGGGTACAGCTCACTGAAAGTGTTGACTCAGCGCATGGCAGCTGTGAAAAAGGTTAAGTCCATGCTTGGAATCATTAGGAAGGGGATTGAAAACAAAACTGCTTAAATTATAATGCCCTTCTACAAATCTATGGTGTGGCCACATCTGGATTACAGTGTACAACTTTGGTCGCCATATCTTAAGAAGGATATTGTAGAACTGGAAAAGGTGCAGAAGAGGGCAACCAAGATGATCAGGGGCCTTTAGGCTTGGCTACAGTATCTGGGGCTCTTTACCTTAGAAAAGCAGTCACTAAGGGGAGACATGATTACGGTGTATAAAATTATGCATGGTGTGGAGAGGGTGGACAGAGAGGAATTTTTCTCCCTCTCTCACAATTCTAGAACCAGGGGTCACCCCATGAAACTGAAGGTTGAGAAATTTAGGAATGACAAGAAGTACTTTCACACAGCACATAATTAATCTATTGAATTCTTTGCCATGGGATGTGGTGATGCCCACCAGTTTGGATGGCTTTAAAAGGGGCTTATACACATTCATGGAGGACAGATCTATCAATGGCTACTAGTCTGGTGGCTGTGGGCCATCTTCAGCCTCAGAGGCATGATTCCTCTCAGTACCAGTTGCTACGGAGCAACAGCAAGAGAGAGGGAATGTGCATACCTCTTGCCTGTGGGCTCCCCAGAGGCATCTGGTGGGCCATTGTGTGAACAGGATGCTGGACTGGATAGGCCTTAGGTCTGATCCAGCAGGGCTGTTCTTATTTTAAGCTCAAGAGAAATCAGAGTGGCTCTGAGTCAGGGCTTCTGCCTATAGACAGAAAGGTTTGAGTGCAGCAACATAGGTCCACAGAAGTTGTCATGTTAGGGCGTGCTTCAGAGTCCCATGGCTTCTCCATTTCCATCTTCACCCCTTCCCCTTAGTTTGACTAGGGACCAAGCATCATTTCTTTCAGCCCAGTACAAACTTTTAAAGTGGGCCCGCTTCCATAGACACATTGATACTCTACACACAATCAAGGTGTAGAACCTCAAGGGGTTTGGTGGGGACAGTGGGCTTAGCCCGCTCTCCCAGCACATGAGCAGTTGCTCATTGCTGGGCAGCTGGATTGGCCACCCAGATGAGCGACGGCTTCGGTTGGGCGCAGGGCCGGATTAAGCTAGTGCGGGGCCTGTAGCATGCGTTATAAAGGGGCCCTAAAATTTAAAAAATTCATATAAATATTAAAACATAAATTATTTAACAAATGTCTGACACTTCAGTAATACTATTACTTACGTGCAGGTATCAATTTCAAATGTCTTTTATTTCCCACATCATGGATCAAGTGGGACCTGTTTCTCTCCTTGCTTTTTTCAGATTCACTCCTTGTTACAGCCATAAACCCCCAACAACCAAATAGTTACCTCAGCAGCCTGCTGGAAAGGAGATTTGTGCACACGTTGCCTTCACCGTTGAGTAATCACAGCAGGTTCTCAGCCCTCTAGGTGAGGGCACATAGTTTTCAAGAACAATAATAATAATTTTTTTTTACCTGGTGCCCGCCCGGCCCGGCTCAGGCTCTTTGGATTTGTATTTTTGCCCGGGGGGGGGGTAGTAGTAGTTAGCACTGCAGCACCCTGTGGAAATGGTGGCGGGCAGTGGTGGGTAGACACGCTCCTCTCTGAGCATAAAGCGGCAGCCAGCCAGCCCAACGAGACGGGTGGGCGGAAAGAGGGGTCAGGTGGGGTGGCGAGACCGTGTGCAAGAGAGAGAAGCACCGGAGGAAGTGGCTATTACGGGCGATTGCAAGCAACGCGTGCGTCACTTGGTGTGATAAGGTTGCACGCCGCAGGCATGAGGACGGTGAGAGGGAGCGCAGGCTACCTGCACCTGTCATCAGCCCCCATGAGAAGCACGTGGGTAAAGGGCAACTGGGCAAGGAGGCAGCAGCCAATTGGAATCTGGCGGCAGTGGCGGCCAACTCAGGGGGAGAAATGGCTGGGCAACAACAATGAGGAGAGAAGCCACGCTGCAGCACTGAGTAGAGAGCAGAACAGGGCAGTTGGGAGCCAGGTGTGTGGGGCCCTCAAAAACGTGGAGCCCATAGCAAAAGCTACATTTGCTAATAGGTTAATCTGGCATTGATCGGGTGCTCCTACAACTGGCCGCAGCTCACTGGGGAGCTTGCTGGGGAGTGCTGCCATGCAGCAACCCAACCCCCAGAGCCCCAGGAAGGCACGTGTGGTGCGAGTGTGCGGTTCCTTCCTGGGGTTCCTCCTGCCCTGAGTGTGTCAGCCGTGGTTGCAAGAAGCCGCGGCTGACACGTGATCAAAGAAACAAGGTTAATGGAGTGCTTGCTCTGTTAACCTCTTTTAGCAGGAGGGGTTTTAGGTGGGCTAGCTGCCATGGAACCACCGGGCTTGCCCGCTATCCCGGTGGCTCTGACGATCACTAGAAACTGGGCTGGGCTCCCTTAGCCTGGTTTCTAGTGATCGTGGGGATAGTGTTATCATCTCACAGACATAAAATCTCATTAATTAGAAATTAAAATTTTCTATTTTAATTCTGAAATTACATTTTACATTGCTGATAATTTTGTAGCATTTTGGTAATGGTATTATCCAGTTAATCTTTTTCTTTTTCTTTTTGGTCTAAAGGACCAACATGACTCATTTTATGAACAGATCAGCTTTTTCCCCCTGCTCCTGACCTTAATACCCTTTTAGTTCCCCTTGTTTCACCTCCCTATGTTTTTGGCTGCCTGATCTGTATTCATGACCAGTGTCAGACAGTAGGCTTGTTTATACAACCATTTGGAGGTGGGTTGGAGGGCAGGAGAGCTCCTACCCCATTAGCACATGGTCAGAACCTCTGCTCAACTTCACATACCCAAGAAACAGATGAGCAAGGCATCCATGGCATCCATGATTCAAATCAGCAACTGCAAGTCCTTCTATTCCATGGAAAGTCATCCAAAGACTCCTCTGTCTTCCCAGCGTGCTTTGCAGTGCCAGCCAACTGGAAAAGCTTCATGATGACATCAGTGCCTGCCTTCTGATTGGCCATGAGGAAACAGGAGGTGGACACAGCCCTGCTGAAGCGGCTCCAGCTTCAGAATCATAGAGTGTGCTTTGCATACTGGCACATCCATGAATAGCAGCTTCTGTAGCCAGAGCTCTCTATGGTTCATCTGTGGTGGATGTATGTGCAGTGTGCCATGGCTGGATAGAAGAGCTGTGTGCATCCTTACAACCAAAGAATCAAGATAGGAGAGCTCTCCTCTCCTCTACCATGAGTTAATAGCCAGGTAGAGAAGCTGGGTTACCCAGCTTGGAAAAAGCAGGGAAGGAGGGATTCGTGTGAGTTCTCATGATCGTACACAACAGGGTCACCCAGCTCCTACCCTGATTTTAATGGTTGTGTGAACCAGTCTTGTGCAATGAGTAGACTACCAGGCCTAATTCATTACTCACTTTAGAGCCTGTAAATCCTACCAGCAACACAGTGGCTTCCACTGCCCCTGGATCAATGTGTTTATATCATGCTTTGTCCCTCTCCTCTCCACCTGTATGCACAAGAGACTCTGGGACTTGTAGTTCTTCAGAAAGCATGTAACATCGGGAGGCATAAATCCCTCTGTCTTTCAAACTACAAGTCCTAGAATTATCTGCATACTCTCTCCATTTTACAGAAGAGCTCTGGGCTGGCCAGTAATGCACTGTTCAGATTGTTACTTCTGATTGGCACTAGCAGATCTCACAGTAGAGATCCCATTGGTAGTACATAACCGTCCATAAATATCCTCAAGCATGATCTACAATATTGCCTTAGCTTCCCCCACTTCATGTGCTGCGTTCTCACAATCACAACCTCATAACTAGGGCTGACTCCTAGTTATCTGTCCAGTTATCTATCCTGGTTAAATGCTGGTTGACTGGAGCGGTTTGACCAGAATAGCCCTGAAATTCTGCATTCTCACTATCATTTCTGTGGGGCTCGTTGATCCTGATTTATGTTATAACCAGAGTCCTTTGTAGTTGTGAGAATGCAGCCATGATAATTGCAGTATATTGCAGCCTATGTTCAGTTCTCCCCTGCATCTTCAGGCTCCAGTAAAGTATACCCTTCTCCTTCCCAGAACGCTTGGGCCTTGAGTTTGACAGGACTCCATCCTCACCTCCAAGATGGCTCTTTGAGCCATATAGCTGCATTTTTAAAAATCTTATGTTTAAATTAAGGGTGGCTAACTTCTCTATTCTCAAGAGATAGCACAGTCTCCAGTGGTCAAGGAGTCAGAAATGTTTTTTACTTTAAAATCTGATGTTCTCAGTGGTTGCCAGGCTTTATAATCAAATTGGTGTCACCTAACACTGAGGGCTGTACAGGGGTGAATTAATGGCTGCTCCCACCCCTAGAGAAGGGCAGCAAATCCTTGGCTGCCTATGGGCGACAAAAAGCTTAATCCTCCCCTGGGGCTTTACAGTTATGGGAGACATCCACCTGGGCCTGACACAAACTTTACACACCACCACCACCCCAGTAAAGGTAACATTAAAGTACAGTAAGGGATATTTCTGGCTTACAACTTTTCTTCTACTTACTAATGAAGCCATGGGCAAATGTGTTACAACATGTTATTTAAACTGGTAAGGTCATCAGAAATCAGATGAAGTTGCTTTGTGGGCCAGATTCAGCATATGAGCCAACCAGTTGGCTACCCTTGGTTTTAGGCCAGTCTTATGCATGGATTTACTCCAATCCTATTTCCTTTCTTTCTGAGGCCCAATCTACCAGAAATCTTTGATGATGTCAAGGTAGCAATGCAAAGATTAAGTCTTCCGGTAGTATCACATATTGCACTGTCAAGAAATGGTCATCAAGAGTGTTTTGTAACTTGCTGGTAGAATGCTGTCCCTGGACCCTGACTGGGAGTTGCTATTTGATTCTTTGGCCTATGAGTCCCACAGGGCCCTGTCTTGTCCACTCATGCTGTTTAACATCCACATAAAACTGCTGTTGAGGAAGGTTATCTCAGGGTTTGGTCCATGGTGCTATCAAAATACAGATGACATACAGAAGACTCTCTCTGTCACTTAATTCCAGGAAAGTTGAGGAGGTTCTTTACTGGTTTGGGTACAGGCATGGGCTGGATGTGGAATAGCAAACTGAGATTCAATCCAGACAAGACATAAGTGTTTTGGTCAGTAGGTAGGTCAATCAAGACATGGTACACTCCTTTTTAAAGTCTGGTGCACAATCTGGGGGTGCTTTGCTCTTAGACACTCTGGTGGCTTCCAAGCCCAGGTGCTGCTGGTGATGGTGGTGATCATTATTGTCACAGCATTATCATTATCAAATATTACAAATTTATATACCACTTTTCAACAAAAAAAAGTTCTCAAAGCAGATTACAAAGAAAAAGAAATAAGATGATTGATTCCCTGTCCCAAAAGGGTTTACAGTTTAAAAAGAAGCATACAATAGATGCTAACAAGCACTGAAGGAATGCTGTGCTGGGGTTAGAGAAGGACAGTTGCTCTTCCCCTATAAATGAGTCACCACTTTCAAAAGGTGCCTTTTTGCTCCGTTAGCATGCCTTGGTCGCTTCAAAGTTAGAAAATTGCAGCATGCTCTACATAAGATTGCCCTCAAAAAGTACTTGGATACTTCTACCAGAGCAGAATGTTGCAGTCAGGTTGATATTGGGGGCCTCTTAAATGGAGCATTTTATATGTATTCTGTTCCAGCGATGTTTGCCTTCCTATCTGTTTCTTGGCCTTAATTTAAGGTAAAGGTAAAGTGTGCCATTGAGTCAATTTTGACTCCTGGCACCCACAGAGCTCTGTGGTTTTCTTTGGTAGAATGCAGGAGGAGTTTACCATTGCCTCCTCCCTCATAGTATGAGATGATGCCTTTCAGCATCTTCCTATTTCGCTGTTGTCCAGTATAGTACCAGCAGGGATTTGAACCAGCAACCTTCTGCTTGTTAGTCAAGCATTTCCCCACTGTGCCACTTAAAGTGGCTTAATTTAAGGTGCCAATCATCTATAAATATAATTTTCTAAGGCGTACCCGTGGCTAATCCTGTGCATGGCAGCTCTTGTGAGAGTTTGCGAGCAGAAGCACTGTGGTGATTGGGCAGTGGAGATTCCATATGCAGATAGGGAGGAGGAGCCTGTGAGAGCAGAAGCACCATGGTGATTGAGCAGTGGGGATTCCATATGCAGATAGGGAGGAGGAGCCTGTGATGGTTAAGGACAGTTGGAACGCAACTGTTACTGGCCGGAAGATGTTCTTGATTATAGAGGAGAGGGATCTCTCTATATAAAAGGATAGTGGGCAGGGGTCTGCGAAGAGAGGGGTCATGAGGGAGGAAAGAGCCCCTTCAGGAGAAGGAGGGTGCCACTGTGTAAATTAGATGAGGAAACAAGATCTGTTAACTCAGGAAGGGAGAGAGAAAGAAAGAAAAAAGGAGGAAGGGGAAGAAAGACAGAGGGGAAGAGCGAGGGCAGGAGAGAGAAAGAGAGAAAAAGAAGAGAGGGGAAGAGACAAAGAAGGAAGGGTGAGGGATAGGCCTGAGCCTGTCAGTGGCCTGAGAGGAATGAGCGGCCATAGTAGCGTCTATTGGCAGCAAGGAAGGGCCCAGTCAATCGCTGCTGCTGTTTGGGGCTACCAAGGCCATTGGCAGAGGGAGGCATGCAGGCAAGGGATGGGCCTGGGCCTGTCAGCGGCCTGAGGGGAACGAGTGGCCAGGGTGGTGGGGGCAGCGAGGAAGGGCCCCAAGGAAGGGCCCGGTCAACTGCTGCTGCTCCTGTGGGGAGGAACAGAAGCAGGGCTCGGGTGAGGATGGGGAGGTCTCTGGGGATAGGGGGCTGCAGCGTGGCCAATAGGCAACAGCAACACTACAGCCGCGACCAAGAGGAGTGAGAGGGATGGAGTGAAGGGATGGAGGAGTGATCAGGAGGGGTGAGGGGGATGGAAGCAACTGGATGGAGGAGGAGGAGGAGTGCAGCTTAGGTGAGGGTGGAGAGATCTCTGAGGTGAAAGGGGCTGTGGCAGGGGGTGAGGGGTGCAATCAAGTACTAGCGTGCAGATGCTCTGTGCGGGTTAAGTTATCTTTAAAGCTCTGAATGGTTTGGGGCCAGGATATCTGAAGGACCACCCACTTCTGTATGAATCAATCCTCCCATTAAGACATTCAGGAAAGACTCTGTTTCCTATGCTGGTTCTGGCTGAAGTTCAGCTTGTGACACAAAGAATAAGGCTTTTCCTGTAGCAGTGCCTAGGCTTTGGAACTCCCTCCTCTGGGATGTTCAGGTTACCACATCTCTTCTGGCTTTCAACAGTCATTAAAACTGTGGTTGTTCTGCCAAATCTTTTATTCCACTAACTAAAGTCTCATCAGATTATTCATTTGCTGTAATTCGTTGTTTTCATTCTGTAGTTCTGATGTTGCTAGCGTCGATTCTGAGCTGTATTGGGGACGACACGAGATAAACAAATCTTCCAAAATATGAGAATATAGTGCTCCATTGTCACGGTTATTTGCAGAAGCCTTTTAAAATAAATAAATAAATAAATAAATAAATAAATAAATAAAAACAAGCAAATAAACGATTTCTTTACATTGGTGGTAGTGGCACTATTGGGACTTCACTCTGGTTTGAATAAAAAGGCCTAGCTATGAAGACCAGTAGCGGAAATAGGGAAGGGACCAAAGCCTGCTTAGAACGCTGTAGCTGTGACAGCCATAAGCTTGGTTTTGTACTGGCATACCTGCTCTTAAGTCAATTTGAAAGTGAGTGCAGAAAGGCAACTTCAGGGTGTGGTTACAACAAGCTTCTTTCGTTTTAATGTTTCACCTCGGCTTTTTGCTGGGATGGAGCAATGCATGTTTGTGAACTTAACAAACCTAGAAAACCCCTGTGAAAAAGCCCTGATTGGCCACTGGAACCCTTATTCCTGATAAGCGATTGTGCCTGATAGCTGCCCAGCCATGATTCGAGAGCTGGCAGAGGTATGTGCATTCATGCAAGTCGAGTTACATTGTGCTCACTTACCGCATATTAATTGTTTTGTAACTAGTACATGTACGAGTCAGCATGAGAGCTGGGTGTGAACGTGTCTCTACTAAATTCCCTTTCATGTGGAATGCCATCTCCCAATTGCTTTAGTTTTCCAGCTACTGATATGTTACTTTGTGTGCTTTTTAGCTATTATATTTGCACTTCCTTTTTATGAGTGGGGATCAATTTCCCAACAAAAATCTTCAATACCATTACATGGTCAAGGCTCAGTTTAACATCCCCTTTCTGTCACAATGCCTAAAAAGCATTTCAAATTGACTGGGCAATTGGGCTGTGACGACAACAGATGTTGATATAAATCAGAATCATGGCACGCACACCTTGTGCTCATAGTTATTTCCCATCTGTACATGCTGTTTTAAAAGAGATGATAGATTCTGTCCTTGCAACTATTTAAACATGTACAGTCCTGATTGGCCCATGCCTGAGGCAGAGTGCCAAGTGCTGCTGCCTACTTCCCCACCCAGTGGTGTGTAGCACCTTGCTGCACCCTTGCTTTTCTTCTCTTCCCCAGTGGTACTACTGCTGCCACTTCTCCTCCTCCTCTTCTTGCACTCCAGCTTAAGGACAGGGCTGAGGTGGACTGTTGCCTCAGGTGGCAGATTGGCAGGGATTGCCTCTGCCATCCACCACAGCAGCACTCAACACCATTGCTCCTCCTCCCCCCCCCACACTCCCTGGGTATAAAAAGGGAGAAGAGAACAGAGTGAAAAAGAAAGTGTGATGAAGAAGAGTGATGGGCTAGAGCAGGCCTGCTCGACTTTGCCCACCCCAGCTGTTTTTGGACTACAACTCCCATAACCCCCAGCCATGGTGGCCAATAGTCAGGAATTATGGGAGTTTTAGGCAAGCATCTGCAGGAGGGCTGAAGTTGAGCAGCCCTGGGCTAGAGCAATGCTGCACAATTCTGGCTCTCCTGCAGATGTTGAATTACCACTTCCATCATCCCTGGCCATTGGCCTGGGGTTGATGGGAGCAGTAGCCCAACAATAGTTGGTTGTGCAGCCCAACTCTAGCCCATCACTCCTCTCCTCTGCACCTCCTCTTCTACCCTGTTCCCCCTTTCTTTTTAAATCCAGTGAGTGTGATAGGAGGAGAAGGATCAGTGACAGATGGCAAAGGCGACTCCTACCAACTGTCTCCGTTGACTTCATGAATACACCAGCCCTACGCTGGAGTGCTTGGTTAAGTGACTTACATTAGCATTAAAAGTACTAAGTCTGAAATCCTATTCATATGGTCTCATTGAATACAGTGGAACTTAACTTGGGACTATGCATGTGTAGGTTTGAGCTATACTTTGACTTATGCACAACTGGGTTAAGGATCAAGCTGGAAGTTTGTAACTGCTCTTTTGACTTCTGATGGCCAAGGACTACTACAAAGGTTTGTGTATGCTATGCATAATTCCTTCTAGGCTCAGGGCTTTCAACCTTAAAAGTGATGATGTACTAAACATAAATTATATTTGATTTCCAACTACTATGGTATATGCAGCTACATATACAGGAGCAACAGTAGCCTCAAAGGTGGCAACTATATCTGAGCATGGGCATAGCATCCATTGGACAAGCAAGGACAAATGTCCCTGGGCCCAGAGGGTCAGAGGCGCCCCGGTCCCCAAGCAGTCCACCCCACTGCTGCCCTGCCCTGCTGCTATTTCTTATCTGTTGGCCTCCAGGGGAGGTGGAGGGTGAGCTGACTGAGGCAGCCCACCCCCCATGGCGGTGGCAGGTGCTGTGACTGGCGGACCTCTCTGGCTGAACTGTGCGCCTTGGTGTCGGGGGCGGCCAAGGAGGAGATAGGAGCAGCAGAGATGTTGGTTGCCCCACCCCTTGCATCTGATGTCAGATGCGGGGGGTATGGCTTAGGGCACCGCGGTGCTTTGTGTGTGCGATGGGGGGGCTGCCCAAATTTTGTCCCCTGGCCCCCAAGTGTCTTGCTGTGCCCCTGTATCTGAGACTGAAGCCTTGTGGTCCCAGAAGTGCCAAGGCTTGTTATGGTTCTTTGATTGGCCCAGGTTCCATTGCATCCTACACATACTCAGGTATATTTACTTTTCAAACAGTACAGTGAACTTCACTATTTTTCAAGCAGAAGCCACTTTAGCAAAAAACGCTCCATGTGAGAGCCATTTCCCACTTTGCTGACCTTTGCACAGCACTTCACTTTTCTCAGTGCTGGGAAGGCCCTTTAAGAGAGATGGAGCCCACTAAAGAGTTCTATGGGGAAAGCACTGGGAAGGTCTATACTTCCTAGTGTTCTGTGAATGCCTTCCAAGATGGTGCAGGGGCTCAAGAGGGCTCCTTTTCCTTTAAAGGAGCCACACACCCCAGCACTAGGCAAAGTGCAGAACTGCACTGTGAGAAAGGTTGTCTCCACATGGTCCCCGGCGGGGACTGTGCAGAATATTCAGTTTCAGCCAAAGTAGCTTTGCACAGGCCCAATTCAGTCAAGGTACTGCATTTAGGGCTAATGGGGGCTGCCACTGACCCCCAGCCCCAGGCCTTACAGTGACGAACACTGAAATACTATCTGATGTATTCCAGGGCTGAGGACTGCCATTTAAAGGAAATGATGGCTCAAATTAAGCTTTGCCTAATGGTATTCCAGAGGACTTAGCATTAGTACCAATGTCATCTCCTCTCCTCAGCAGTGTTGCCTCTAATAGGGGTGTGCACAAAACTGGCTGGCCTGGTTTGGTTTGAGTCCAAACTGGACGTTAACTAGACCCAACCAGTTCAGTTCTGCACCCCCTCAAAACCTTCCCCTGGTTCGGTTCAGTCTGAGGTGGGGTTGCGATCCTAAAAACTGTTTGTACTCACCCTCTCCTGGGGGCTTCTCTGAGACCACAGGTGTGTGTGTGTCTCCGGAGGTTACCTCTCCCCCAGTGGTGGAACAGGACCACCAGTGGCCTGTGTGCTGCCGCCGCCGCCGCCGAGGCCCCGCTAACCCCGCCCCCGCGTCTGACATCAGATGCTGGGGCTAGCCACTCCCCTGTGTCTGATGTCAGACGCAGGGACATGGTCTGGCCAAACGGAGCCTTGAGGCTCTGTTCGGCCCAGAGAGAGTTTAACTGCCAAAGGCAGTTAAACGAAGGCTGGCACTGCCTTTGCAGCGCAGCCTAGGAGCGGCTCTTCCCTGAAGGGAAGAGCTGCTTCTGGGCAGTGCTGCGAAGGCAGTGCCAGCCTTTTAACAACTGAAAGGGCCGCGTGGCCCCTTCAGGAGCTACTTAGGCTGGTGCTGCATTCGCAGTGCACAACCAGGAGCAGCTCTTCCCCGCCTTTGCACACAAAGGGCCCATTGGGCATACATGGCAGCCTCCAGAAATGGCCACTGCAATGGTGAGGCCCGGAGCAAGCTGAAGACTGCCCAGACAGGGTGATTTGCTATGTAATGGAGGCCCAAGGGGGCGAGTGCAAAAAATTAAATAAAATAAAAAATCATGAACGCCCCTGAACGGCGTGGGGGGCATGGGGTTCGGTCTGAAACGGAACTGAACTGGGGTGTGTGTGTGTTTCAGTTTGCTATAGGAGAGGAGAGCTGGTCTTGTGGTAGCAAGCATGACTTGTCCCCATAGCTAAGCAGGGTCTGCCCTGCTTGCATATGAATGGGAGACATGATGTGTGAGCACTGTAAGATATTCCCCTCAGGGGATGAAGCTGCTTTGGGAAGAGCAGAAGGTTTCAAGTTCCCTCCCTGGCTCCCTGGGCTGAGAGAGATTCCTGCCTGCAACCTTGGAGAAGCCGTTGCCAGTCTGTGAAGACAATACTGAGCTAGTTAGACCAATGGTCTGACTCAGTATATGGTAGTTTCCTATGTTCCTAAACTGAACAGGTTTGATTCAACATCAAACCTGTTCACACATCCCTACCCTGTAAGGCGTGTGTGTGTGTACGCTCACACATTTTTCATGTCAATTTGCTCAGTCAATTTTAGATCACTCTCAGATTGAATCAAGAAAGCCCCACTCTGAATTCACATGCGTGCACACTGCCTTGATACAGCCACCCAATTAAAAACTCATTCCGCACACAGATGAAAAAAATTAGAGATAACACTGCTCCTCAGAATATTCTCATTGGACATACTGGGGGCTGCTTCCTGTAGGGTTCCATTCTATATTATCTCATGCTTACCTTTTTATTGGAGCATCTTCTCACCCATACCCACCTGCTCTAGTCTTTCCCACCCTTAGCCTCTCACTTTGGTCTTACTAAGTGTGTGTGTGTATATATATTTTGAGTTTTAAATTCATTTTATTTAATTGCATTTATAAGCCACCTTGAGGGCCCTTCTTAGGGCTAAATAATCATTATATCCTTTTGCCAACACTTCCCCAATGAGTTAAAACAGGGGTGGCAGTGTTTACTTTTTCAGAGGAAAGGTAATCAAGGGTGAGACTCTAAAGGTGAAGATGGGCTATAAAACAAACAACTGTAAAACAAACTTTGTGCTGTAAAACAAACAACAAAATGTGTGTGGGGGGACCATTTCATGACTATTTTAAATTAGATTTAACATATGTTTTAATATCTTTTCTTTAACTATCTTCAAAGACATTAAAGTTTACTACTTAAGCTTCTATGAAGCATCACATCTACATTGTTCTGGGGGTTTTGTTGTAACTTTGCACGATTCGGTTAATGAACATGTTGAATGCAGCATGCTCCATCTTCAGTAGCCTCTCCTGTATCCGGTACTTCTGACCCTTCAGTTGATATGCTCATTAGTTCATTCATATGATCAGGCAAAAAGAACTTTTTTCAGAACACAAAATTCTATTCAGTGGTGAAAAGAATGGTCAACTGTAGCTGGAAGTAGCAAGATTTCTGCCAGCTGAGGCAAAATTAGGTTCTCAAACTCTTTCAGATTATCAGACCAGGGATTGCTTCAGGTAGTCTTGGCTTTTCAGACTCTCATCCTTTTTGGTCCTGGCTAGTTGAGTGACTGAACATTGCAGAGCTGCTACTGCTGAAGGTTCTTAAAAGACATTGGTTTCTTCCTCACACAGAAATCTCCTTCTCGATGTCTCATCAAACTGTCCCCTCTCCTCCTCAGAGATGCAATCTTTCCTTGCAGGGATTCATACTGATGGGATAACATAGACAATATATGGGAAGGTCAATATGATTAACAGCAAGAATCTGTTAAAGTACCTACCGGTTGAACTAATTCTCTGAGTTGAGAGCAATGGGCAATAGTTCTCAGACTCAGACCTGTGACTAATATAGTCTTTGACTGAATGCATCTGCAGGTAGGGACGGCCCTTCCATGAGGCAAAGTGAGATAGTTGCCTCAGACAGCAGATTACTGGGGCGGCAGCAAGATGCCCTCCTCCCCCTTTTAAAAAAAAGGGAAAGGGGGGGAGGATGATGTATGCAGTGGGTGTCATTTGGCCCCCTGCCTCAGGCACATGGAGGTCTCAGATTGCCACTATCTACAAATCTCTAGCTTGTCAGTCCCCAAGGCTACTTGTTGAGGTGCTGTACAATAGTGGGCTATTAATTTCTCTCTTCCCAGTCCCTCTCTCAATACTATTATCTCATTCCTCTCATAAGAGAAATGATTGAAAACATTTCTACCTCAGAGCTCAACCACCATCACCACCACCCCCTCCTTCTCAGACTATTCTCTCCTCAGATTTCTGGGACAATTTTTTTTTAAAGGCTTCCCTTGCATGCATCTGCCAATGGGCTAAAACTACAGAGTTAAATATAGATTGTCTGAAGGACTTTTTATAAATGCTTAGAGCCACTGCCCCCCCCCCCATTAAAGGTGAGAGTATAGTTTTCATACAGCACCTCAGATGTTTTTTCCATTCTGGGCTGCATCATTGCCATCTCTTAGGCACTGATGACATTACATTGGAGAGAGAGAGAGAGAGAGAGAGAGAGAGAGAGAGAGAGAGAGAGAGAGAGAGAGACACTGAAGACCTGTGATATCTTTGTAGTACCTACAGACAGTGGCCCAAGGTATTGGCCTGAAGTGACGTGCCAAATACTGCCTTGCACTATGGCCCTAGTGGGAACCAGCTCTTGTTGAAACTTGCCCTTGTTGCAAACTTTGGAAGTGGTGCGAAGGGGTGAAGAGGAGGGGAAATTGCCAGCAGCCTGTTCTCATGTCTTTCCAGTTTTGCAAAGAGCGTGTGGAGAGGAGGGAAGCCTTCTCTCTTCTCCTTGTGCTCACTGCAAAGCTTGCAAGGGTCATATCAATCCAGAAGAGTTGCTTTGATGGTGGTGTTGAGTGGCATCTTGCTGCCCTGCTGGCACCCCAATAATCCACTGCCTGAGGTGACCATTGTGTCTCCCCTCCCCTCATGAACTGACCCTCCTGCATTGCAGAAGTGTAATCTGAGACCCTCAGATTGCACCAAATCCTTAGCTAGATTTATCCAGCTCTAAAACCCCTCAGCTGGCTTTTTGACATCAAGCTTTTTCTTTCAAATAGGTACTGATAGTTATTATTGAGGCCATACTGCATTGAGGCCAATCCACTGCATTCTCATGTTTTTCCTGTTCTCATTCCATTTCCCCACCCTGCTTTTTGAGACAGCAGGATTTAAAGCACAATTCTGTACTGCATAGACAGACTAACAGAAGTATTCCATGTGGAGGAGTGGGTAATGATGCAATCAGTGATGTAGGTGGTGACTGAAACAACAATTTTATGCATTGAATTTTTTTTTAAAGTGAGATGGAAGTGCTGTAGCTCAATGGCAGAGCACATGTTTTGATGCAGAAGGTCCTAGGTTCAATTTCTGGTGTCTCCAGATAGGGCTAGAAAAAGACCCCACTGGAAACCCAGAGAGCCCCTGCCAGTCCATGTGTAGTCAGTATTAGTACAGATGGACCAATCATCTGACTGAGTATAAGGCAACTTCATATGATCAAATATATTATTAAAGATAGTAAGGGAAAGCTGTGGTGTGAGCACCAGCTGTGGGGGAATGTGAGGGAAGAGGAAAGCATAATGGAAAAAGTGGAGGGGTGATAGTTGTATTTCTTTAATGTAGACAAAACCATGTCATCTGTTCTTTTTCTTTCTCAGGGAAAGGGAAACACAAATACACAGAGAGGAGTGGGAGACAAACATCAATCCCTCGCCTACCTTGGCAGTCTTTCTTGCTAAGGTAGTGCCTCTGATGAGAGGAGAGCTGGACTTGTGGTAGCAAGCATGACTTGTCCCCTTAACTAAGCAGGGTCCACCCTGGTTGCAAATGAATGGGAGAATGTGAGCACTGTAAGATATCAGGGCTGGACTGGGGGCACTGAGAGGGCAGTGGAATGTATGAGGAGAGGGATCCGGGTTTTGAGCAGAATGGGTAATTAAGGGTGGGCGTCAGGGTGCAAGGGCACCTTGCGGGTGGGGCACACCAGGAATATGCCCTGTTGCCCTGTGGGCCAGTCCAAGCCTGTAAAATATTCCCCTCAGGGGATGCAGCTGCTCTGGGAAAAGCATCTAGGTTCCAAGTTCCCTTCCTGGCTTCTCCAAGATAGGGCTGAGAGATATTCCTGCCTGCAACCAGGGGTGCAACTATAATAGGGCAAGGGGAGACAGTTGTCTGGGGGCCCACTGCCTTGGGGGCCCCCCCAGAGGCAAGTCACATGACTGACTCCCCCAGTTGCGCACCTGCCTGGGCTTCCTTCAGTTGTATTCATCCTCCGAAATTGATGTGAGTGTTAAGACCTGGAGCTACCAGAACAGCATGCCTTTCTCTAGTACCATTAAATGACTTGCATCGTCCAGTTTACAAAACCTTAAAAAAAATAATTTAGGATGATGTTCTATTGTGGCACATAGGTTTTATATATCTATAAAAATTTCACTATGCTTTTTGTTACCACTATTCAGCCTCATTTAAGATTTCTTTACTTCATGAGCTGAGCTTCAGTGAAGGGGGGGCATTTTAAAATCTTGTCTCTGGGCCCACTCCAACCTTGCTACGCCCCTGCCTACAATCTTGGAGAAGCCACTGTAGTCAGTCTGAGTAGACAATATTGAGCTAGATGGACCAAGGGTCTGACTCAGTATATGGCAGCTTCCTATGTCCCTATGATATATGTGGTCAGGTGCTGCGGGGTAGTGGTTGTAGGAGCAGAGGTAGTGGCTAGGAAGACTCCGGTTCTTGTTACGCCCTGCAGTTCTCAGGCAAGCCAATCCTGTGCCCAAGGGAGGGCACTGCTCTTTTGGCTGTGCAAACACCTTTGCCTGTCTTGGAAGAACTCAAATCCACCACCACAGCAGTGCTGCTTCCAGCTTCTGCCACACACCTCCACGGCAGAGCAGTCTCAGCATCCAGCCTGCAAACAGACTGGCCCTCCCCCAGTCATTAATCCCCATGTCCCATTGAGAGAAAGTATAATCTAATTTACCACCACCCACCACCCCCGATTATTAGCAGGAATGGTCAGTCGCCCAGCGGCTGGAACAGTATTAATGTCTCGATCAGCTCAAAAATAGTCTTGGCGAGATTGGAGGCGTGTGTAAAAACCCTCGACTTCTTAGCCCGGTGAGTGGCCTCCTCCACCCCCCTATGTTATAGGACGAGTTTCCCCTCACAAGCCAAGGGAACCTTCTCTCACTTCTTCTTCTGTTGGCTCCTTAAGAGTCTGGCGGCACCGGGATGGGGATCGAGGGGCGCAGAGAAAAGTGTGTGTGTGTGTGGGGGGGGGGCAAGCTAGTTCTCGCAGGGGGGGCGGCGCTTGCAAGTTGCCACCCCCCCCCCACCTCTAGCCACTCTTGCCTTCAACACGCGTCCCCTCCGCTCCCCTCCCCACACCTTCGCCTTCCTGCTTGGCCTGGGCCCCCTTCTCCACCCAGTTCTAGCCTTCCCAGTCTTGACAGCCCCTCCCCTGGTCTCAGGGTGACAGTTGGGGCAACGCAACGGTTGGAGGAAGGCACGCGCCCTCCACGCCCCTCCCTCAAGGATTCTCTCTCTCTCTTCCTCCCTCCCTCCCTCCGCCGGCCCCCTTCTCCAAGGTGCTCCTTCCACCTCCACCACCTCCCTCCGCCTTTGCGCGAGATGGGCGTGACCCTACTGCAGCCCCGCCCTTTTCTCTTTTCTCCACCGCCGCCTGCGAGAGAGAGAGAGAGAGAGACTCCTTGGCGCGGAGCAGCGACAGCAGCTGTGACCTCCGACCCCGCCCTCCGCCAGCCAATAAGAGCGCAGGTCGTCTCCAAACCCAAAATTTCCACGTCGGCAAAAGTCAAGATGGAGCGGAGCTCGCGGCAGCCGGGCACGAGCAAGCCAGTGGCAGCAGCAAGCAGCAGCAGACAGAGCCACGGAGAGGAAGGGAGGCTGGTTGAGAGGGATTGGGGAGCCGGGCGGGGCGGGGGGAAGCATGGGGAGCCGCGAGTGGCTGCAGCAGCAGCAGCAGCAGCAGCAGCCGCCGCCGCCACCGAGTGGGAAGAGGAGGAGGAGGAGGAGGAGGAGGCGGCGCCGGGAAGAGCCCGAGCCACGGCCAAGCTGCACAGCCGCTCGGCGCTGCACCAGCCCTTTCCACCTCTCCGGCTGCTGCGGGGACGCCCGACCCCTCCCCCTCTGCACCGGGGGCGGCTGCTGCAGCTGGGGAAGGAGGCGCCGCACAGACCTGTTGCATTGGGAGCCGCGGCTGCTCCAGGTGGAAAGGGGGCATCATGGGGTGGGCTGGGCTACTGTTTCTGCTTCGGCTTTTCGCCAGTGCATGACTGGGTTCTGGTTCGGGTGGCGGGTTGCCATCCTCTTTGCAGGGGCAGCGTTCCCTGTGTGTGCGGACCCCCCCCCACCCGCCGCGTGCATCCATGCCTGGATTCCTGTGGGATGGGGATTGCATTAGCTAGGCTCCTGCAGACGGGGGTGTCTTCCCCTCATGCATGACTGGATTGCTGTTTGCAGCTAGACAGACGGGTTTCCTCTCCCTTGACAAGGCTGCGATCTTGCATTACTGGAGTTAGTTTCTGTTGTGCATGTTTCCTGACTGCTGGTAAAGGGCAGGAGGAAGAGGCCTTTTATTCCTTTTTGCAACAGCAAGCTTGCATGCATAGTGGGATGTATTGTCCATGTATGGTATGTATACGTGGCCTTCTGTGAGCGTTCATCCGTGTGCTTCTCCTCTTCCTCCAATGAGGTGGACCCTATAGTCTGAGTGTGTCTGGAGTTCTACCTGGAGCATATGGGGAATGAGGGCAAAGCCCATCTTGGTTCTTTCAGCCTGCTCCCCATCTTCCTTTTTGTTGGGGAGATGCAAAGCAAGCTGCCAATCTGGGCTGTATGTTGGGATGCCATTTCTCCCCCTGCCTGTGGTAGCAAGCTGTGGATAGGTTCATAGTGAGGAACCCAGCTGGTAATGAGCTCCCTGTCTGTGGTGTTAGAAGCTGATGTTTGGGGATTTCCAGCTACCATGCACATACTTGGGAATGGGATCCTGTTCAACTCTCAGCTTTCTCACTCCTCAAGTAATCGAATTGTATAACTGGCTCCTTTGGTATCTTAACCATATCTTTATTCCTTCATTTTGTCTTAGTTGGCAAGAAAAGGATACCTTGCAGTTGATGAAGCACTTTTTAGTGGAGAAATGGAAGATTTGGTCTCTGGAAGCAAAGTTCTGTGACACTCAGACTCTGATTATGATAGAAGTCAGTGCACTACAGAACTTTGTCTCCAGGGGCTTCAGCAGCCAAAGAGTTAATACAGCACTCCTGAAACTCAGGTGGACACGTCACTACTAGCTAGCTACTTCCAACAGGGTGGGATGAGAGGACTGAAAGCAAATAGGACGGAAGAGGTGGCACTGATTTAGTGGTTATGCAAAAGCACCAAACTGTATGCCTGTGTTTAAATAAAATCTTTGCTCTTTTGAAACTTGTGGCCTCCTAGTTTCTAAATCTTAAATAGCACAACATCTGGGTAGTATTTAAGTATGCTGTTTGACTGAATGGGAAAGTAGAAGGAATGCTGAGGACTACTGAATGCTACTAGTTACCCTACCGGCTTTTGTATTCTGTAAAACATGCCACTGTAAAAATTGTTAGTACATTTAGCAAACAGTAGTTAAACTGTAATCTTTATTATCTAGGCTTTGAAGTTGCTTTCTAGTGTTCATTAGCAAGACTAAAACTGCCTGACCAAATTCCAAAGCAGTATGAAAGCTTAATCCTAGGCACACTTACTTGGGAGTAAGTTCCACTGAATGAAAGGGACATTTTGAGTAAACATGCATGGGATCATGTCCTAAGCTGAGTATGTGGCACTGTTTTCATTCTTGCATACTTAGTAATTACCTGCATTAGCAATTTATTTAAAGTAAACAAGGCTTCTTTAATAGACATGTAGGCAAATGACAAATTGGAGGTGATCAAACAGGAGTTTTAGGGTTTTCTCAAATCAGTGTTCACTAGGAAAACTAGTGTCCAGGATATAGTAATGAATTGACTCTTGGTCTACTACTATTGCAAATATAGTAGACTGTCATAATGGCAAGTGATTTGGGAAGTTGATATCTTCGAGATCGAGGATGTGGACCATATTTTTCAGTGTGGAATAGAAGTTAATTTTGTAAAGCAACTCAATTTTTAGTAAGGAAGACAGCAGATGATATGCTTGACTGGCATTGGGCTAATGCAGTCTTCAGAATATAAATGAATGAATTATTTGGCTCTTTGGCTGGAAAGTCTCAGATTTTAGTTTGTAACACTGACATTGTAATTATGAGGGGGAAACATGACCCTAAAACTATTTTTATAATAAACTTCTTTGTGTCATAAATGTCTATTTGTTACTCTGTCAATATATGAAAATCAAGGTAAGTATGCTATATGTTTAGCTTGGATAGGGAAAGCAATTTTAGCAACAATAGAACACTACTAGCCCTCTTCCATCTGTGAGGCATGCGTACTATGCAATTTGAATGTGAGAAGGTTGGCTTTTTTTTTTTGCATAGTATCTTTGCACTAAGTATTTAATGTTTCATGTTTGTGCTATTGCTTTTTAAAAGTAGGACTAAAATCTAATTCTGTATCTTGAAACATATGGCTATGGAGAAACATTTATCAATGGGGTTAAAGTTCATTTGTTGCATAATATCTGTTCCAAGTCTTTCAAATTTTAAAGTTTTCACCACCTGTAACTTCTGCACTATGTGGTCTGTGTAGAACCTGCAGTTCTCTGACATTAGAATGAGCACTACCTTTAAAACAAGGGCTCAGAAATGTTGAATGACCCTCTAGAGTTGCAACACTTTCAGTTTTGCAAGTGGAAAAATATTGCTTGAGTATGGCATGTGATTAGAACATAACTTAAAATGAGACCCAGTAATGGGCTGGAACATTCGGTTGTTGATTGCTTATGCCATTGTAAACCTTTTTTGTTAACAATTGTCATACTGTTGGAAGCTTCATCCAGTTCCAGTATACATGCTGAACACTTAAGGGCCCATTTTACTTGCTTTCAGTTTAATCTCATAAAACACACTTTCCTGAGTAAGTTCATAGAAATCTGTAGAACTACTCCGGTCCAAATGGCTTGCAGAGCAGAACATTTTCCAGTCACCGATCAACTATGCAAACATGGCTTGGCCTTGTACTACTGTAGCAGTTGGTAGAATACCTGTCATTCATCTGCTGCTTTCCCACAATGTATTTACCTTAGCAGGTCATGTGGTACATATGTGCCAGTTTTAGAAATGAACATACTAAAGGGGTCATTTTGATTAAATTTTAATAGCAGGAAGATGTTTGATCTTGAAGCAAACCTGGAAAAATGTTAGTCTTGTTCAAAAATTCAGTGAGTTGCTTTATGGAGTACCTGTGCTGAGAACAAAAGATCTTCCAAATTCAGTCTTCATCACCGAGCAGCAATATTCTTTGGGTAAACTATATCTAATTTGTTTGCAAGTAAATAATAAATTGTGTTAAAATGCAAATAACAGACCTAAATATGTAACACTTTGGGATGCACAAGATTGTTGCACTTAACCTCAGTGTAAGCTGCTCATTTGACTGCTTTTATTTATAGATGCATAAAAATATTTCCCTCTTGATGAAGTAGGTTTCTTGAGTTTCAAGCCTTGATGTTATTTGGTTTGTGGCTTTTTCCAGTTCTGCATACATTACTCAAAAGTCCCATTAACTTCAATAGGTCTTGCTGCTTGTAGGGATACTTGGCATTGCACCCATTAAGTGCCATAAACCAAAAGTAAAACAATAAATAGTAGTAATAGTTAGCATTTTATGTGTCATTTGCCATGTTAAACGAGCTTCACATAATATTAAATGTTAACTCTCATAATAGCCCTGTAAGATACTGTACATTGTTATCCCCAAATTGGGGACTGAAGCTGAGTGACTTGCCTAAGGTCATCAAGTGAGTACATAGCAGAGATCTGAACCCGAGGAGTTTCTGAGTTGCAGTTCAGTCTTGACCACTATGCTACACCAGCACTCAAGATGTATCTAATCTCTCCTGTGCGCATGGTACATACTGTATGCTTTGCATCTTACATAATCATTCAGAGTTCTCTGGCCTATGACTTAAAAAAAGAGTCCCTAATATGAGAGGCTTGCAACATCAGGGGTTTGTGCATATTTTAAGCTGCAATATGTGGAATTGCAATAAGACATGTAGCAATATTTGCAGGTGCAATGGGGCAGAAAAAGTGTCACAATTGTGGCAATTGCCTTTGGGTATTTGGAACTTGTAATGTGAACTGTTATCCTTGGATAGATGCAGTAGTATACCGTAGTAGTGTGCTTAGTACAGAAATTGGCATGTACAGTATTGGACTTGCTATTAAATGTTTCTGTATTGGGTTTATTTTGAGAAGTGCTTGTATTTGATAATTGTTGAACAACATAGTCATTTTTGTTCAAAATAAGTACCACAATGATCAAACTGATAAAAGTAACATGCATGGGTCAATGGCTGCTGGTTGAAGTAATAAAACTACTTGATAGCACATTCAGAAATCAAAACTGGCTCTGCTGTGGGTTGGCTTTGTGAAATAGGTAGGAATTTCTCCTCTTAAAATCACAAGCCAGTGCAAAGTCTTTGTATCATTGTAAAATTGGTGCAGAGCATGACTATATTCAGCAAAGAGGGATGAGGCGTTAGGAAAGTGATTCAATTTGGGAACATCCATGGCTCTGGCATTTCATGTGTGGAATCCAGTTAACTACTGTAATATGTATAACTATTGCTTGTCTTTACTTTGGACTTGTAAACCACTCTTGAAATGCATATGGGGAAAGCAGTATATAAGCTTATAAAAATACATGGGGCTGCCTATAAGGAACACTCAAACTTCAACTGGCTGAATATTAACCAGGATCTGCAGAGCTGATAACATCTTGCCAATACTTAAAAGAGCTGCACTAGCGGCCAGTTTTTCTGGGCTCAATTAACAGTGCTTGTTTCTGCCTTTAAAGCCCTAAATGGCCTGGAACCTGGTTATTTAAAGCACTGCTGGCTATTGTATGAAACTAGAGATGTGCACGAATTAGATTTTGTGATTCAAGCTCAAATTGAATCACAAAATACTTGATTCAAAACAGTGGTCATTGCTAGCTATTTTGATGAATCAATTCTAATTGATTTGAGTGATTCAGCCATAGGGAACTTGAATCAACCCATTGTTCCCCATGGGTAGCTCCTAGGACACCAAAATGGGTTGGGTGGTAGGGCATGATGGTGCTACCTATCACCAAGCTCAAAAAGGAAATGGGAAAGCGGGTGACTAAAAAAAACCTTTCCCCAAACCCCCATAGGATCTACTGGGGGGGGGGGTATTGGAAAAAGGTTAAAAAAAAATTAATAGTCTGTTCACCCATTTCTTTTTTGGTTTGGGTGGTAAGTAACACCCAGTGGGGACACTGGTGTCCCTAGGGCCTACCCATGGGGAATAATGGGGTGTTTCAAGTTCCCCATTGTTCCCTATGACCAAAACAAGCAGAGTGCACAAATTTTGCAACCCTGCCTTAAAAAACGCTGCAGCACAGAAGCACATAGCTCCTCCCAACACAGAACACTACATTTTGCCAAACACACAGGCCAAAAAAGTATCACTGACCCAGAATTCACTGTCAGTTGCAGTGCCTGTGCTACAGTAACATCATTGGCACAAGTTGCTCACCCACAATTATAGCACTTACATTTAGCACTTACATTTATATTCCGCTCTATAGCCGGAGCGCTCTAAGCGGTTTACAATGATTTAGCATATTGCCCCCAACATTTCTGGGTACTCATTTTACCGACCTCGGAAGGATGGAAGGCTGAGTCAACCTTGAGCCCCTGGTCAGGATCGAACTTGTAACCTTCTGGTTACAGGGCAGCAGTTTTACCACTGCGCCACCAGGGGCTCCTTGGTGACTCCTCACTTCAGCATTGCAACAGCAGCACCTTTAGCAGCCAGCAAGTGTACCCATGAACTCAACTAGAATGTCTTCAGCCACATGTTGACTGAGTACACCTTGCAATAGGTACTATCTAATGGCGCAGCGGGGAAATGACTTGCCTAGCGACTTGCCAAGTGGTTGCTAGTTTGAATCCCTGCTGGTATGTTTCCAGACTATGGGAAATACCTATATTGGGCAGCAGCAATATAGGAAGATGCTGAAAGGCATCTCATATTGCATGGGAGATGGCAATGGTAAACTCCTGTATTCTACCAAAGAAAACCACATGGCTCTGTGGTCACAAGGAGTTGACACCAACTTGACGGCATACCTTTACATCTTGCAATGCAGAACAGACGAGAGCAGTGGTGAAGCTTAAGTTTGTCTGAAGGTCAGACATGGAGCTCATGGCAATCACCAAGAAATATTACATACAGCTAAGCTGCCATTGTCCATTTTCTTGCTGCAACACTATCTCACAAATGGACCAACTCAAGGCAGGCACCCAAGTTCTGTCAATCAGATCCAGCAAAACCAGATAGTTGTTAATATAGCAGCAATAGCACAGTGTTTTCTCTCCAAAAGAGTCGTTGGAGTCAGGTGGTATATAAATTAAATAAAAAATTTATACACTCTGCTGAGAAAAGAAATCCACAAAATCATACCTCCTTTGATTCCTCCCTCCCTCCTCTTTTGATACATCCTCTTCAAGGGCTCTCTGCCTCCCCTCCCCAGGCCCTATGAAAACATTTTGAAATTCCCTCCTTTTTTGTTTCTCCTCCCAGCCAATAAAGCTACAGTTGTCCATGACAATACTTGATTTGTAGGATAAGCCAAGCTTGTGGGAGAGGTGGGGGAGAGAGAACTTGCCAGAATGGTGCTCGAATCAATTTGACCTCGAACTGGTTAATTTGATTCAAACTTGAATCAGGCCCATTATTCAAAGGGTAATTTGATTCGAGTTCAAATTGGCTCAATTTGAGCTTGAATTGATTCTACTTGAATTGATTTGCATATCTCTGTATTAAACTGCTTGTTATCTTCTTTGATCCCCACATTCTAGAGAACAGGTTCTTCTCTGTGATGGCACCTACACTGGAAGACACTCACCAGCAGTGTTCCCTCTAACAGGGATTCTCAGATGGTTGACTACCACTCCCAGCATCCCCAGCTGCAATGGCCTTTTGCTGGGAGTTGTAGTCAACACCTGGGAATTCCTGTTGCCTGTTGAGCAGTGTTTCCTCCAACTGCATTTAAACTTTTTAGGCACCACTTGAAAACTTTGTTTGCCCCAGCTTTTGGCATATGCATGTAATCCATACAAACATCAATTGCTTTATCATATTATAATGGTAGTTTTATGTATATGTGAATGTTTTGAACTGGTTGTAAGCTGCCTTGGGTCCAATTTTGTGGAAGGTAGGGTGTAACTTTTTAAGGTGGTCATAATTTGGTAACTTGAGCGTCTGTCGTCACTCAGTTTTTCCTCTGCCTTGTTTAATCCTAATGTTTTCTGCTGTTCATTTTAATTTTAGCCTAACTTGCAATCGTTGATATTGGCATGTTTTTAATGTGAATACTTAAAATAGCACTTATTTTAAGCCATCTTGAGGACCCAGATGGTTGAGAACTGTGGTTCCTGAGAACTGAAGTTGTACTAAAGGTTTAGAGAACTTACATGAACAAGTAAAGCTGCCTGATATTGAATGAGACCATTGGTTGACCCATGTCATACTGTCTGTGCTGACTGGTAGCAGCATAGTTTCAGGGATACCAGGCCTTGAACCTGGGCCCTTCAATTTGCAAAACATATTGGTTTATTTCTTTGTATTTATATCCCAGTAATCTTTCAAGGAGCTGAGTAGTGTACATGGTGGTTAATTCCCCAACAACCCTGTGGGTTAGGTTAGGTTGAGAGATCAGTGACTGATCAGAGTCCCTCAGTGAGTTTCATGGCTGAATTTGAACTTGAGTCTCCCCAGTTTTAGTCCAACACTCACGCTGGCTCTCTATCATTGACCTAAAGTCTCTTTTCGGTGTTCAATGGTTTGCTTCTCCCAACATTGTACCCACCGCAGCATATTGGCCAAAAAAGTCCCAATCCTTTTTTTTTCTTGCTCTGGGATCTTTGCTTTCCAATCCATCATCACTATTTCCCTGAAATGGTGAAGTGAATAGAGTTTGCATAATTTATTCCTGGTATATGGTGAACACAGGCTCTGTTGGGCTAATAATGCCTCATTGGTTGGGCTAACAATGCTTAGCTTTAGAGATAAATATGGTACAAACATTAGTTGAGTTGCTAGGCCTGGTGGAATAATTGAGTTCAGTGTCCAATCTTACTGGTGGGTCAGGGAATGGAGTTGCAGGGGCTTAAGACGGGGTTTCTTAACCTTGGGCCCCCAGATGTTGTTGGCCTACAACTCCCATAATCCTCAGACATGGACTTTGTGGCTGAGAATGATGGGAGCTGTAGGCCAACAACATCTGGGGGTCCAAGGTTAAGAAACCCTGGCTTAAGAGATTGTTAAAGCAGGAACTACACCTGTGCTTCTGGTGGGATGCATGAAGTGTGTGATGGTAACTGCATATGGCTGCCTAGTCAGTCTGGGAACCAACATGCCTAGCAGTTTCAAAAGGTCACCTGAAACACCATGTAGGAAGCAAACGGCAAGATGAAGTGAAGCAAGCTCTACCACCTCCACCTCCAAGTCACCATGTGGGCATGTTTGTGAAATGTATGTTAAGTCCATTTAATTTTAAGGCAGCCCACACAGAGCTGTGTTCTTTCTGTTGACTACCTTTAGAACATGCAGACCCTGTTTACTTCAATAGAACAAAATGGGTATAGTTGAACGTGTACTCAAAATTCAGATGTGCGTGAAATGACTGAACAAGATATACAAGAGGGGGCATATGTTGATTTACATCTTATGCAAATTATCAGGTTGTAAAGTGGAGGTTGCCGCATGTATCAGGTGGATGTGGGTGGCCTGTCCTGCAGGTTATTTCATGTGTCCTGTAAAACACTTTTTGTATGGCTGAGTGGATTTTCATTTGAGCAAATGCCTTTGTCACTGCTGACTGGAGTTAACTTCATTGTAGTAAAGGTAAAGTGTGCCATTGAGTTGGTGTTGACTCCTGGCAAGCACAGAGCCCTGTGGTTGTCTTTGGTAGAAGACAGGAGGGGTTGACCATTGCCATCTCCCATGCAGTGTGAGATGATGCCTTTCAGCATCTTCCTATGTTGCTGCTGCCTGATATAGGTGTTTCCTGTAATCTGGGAAACATACCAGTGGGGATTCAAACTGGCAATCTCTGGCTTGATAATCAAATCATTTCCCTGCTGCATCATTAGGTGGCTTCATTGTAGTACTAGACCTCAGTGTTACAGCATTTCATATACCAGAGCAGCATTTCATATCTTCATATTCACATGTGCTTGTGAATATGAAGGACATGTAGCCGAAGGTGGGTCCTTCAGTCTTGCTTGACTTCTAGTACCAGAAATGGGAATGCAGATTTTGACACTGCCATTATTTGAGAGGAAGAATGACAGGGTGTAGGACCTACTCTGTCAACACAATTTCTATACTTCTCTTCCACTTCACGCTGATCTTGTGACGCAGACAGGCAGGGAGCCAGACTGGATAGAGTGTGGGTACACAGTGGCATATACACCAAAAAGGAAGAACACACTGCATGGTTAAGGAGTTCTTGGGCTCCATGGAAGGTACAGTGTCGCCTTCATCCTAACACCTACAGGTTTTACTCTAGTGGCTGAATAACAAATGAAAGCTTATATGTGTTTGGGGTCAAGAGGAATGTGTGTTAATGATCACCCTCCCACAAGATAACCTCTGTGGATTTTCTAGTAAAGTTCGCTTATCAATAGCAGAATCTGATTCTCAAATGACTAGAGAAGTTAGCATTAGCAGGTCTTCTACAAATGCAGCATGTGCACACGGAGAAGTGCTTGGCCCACTTCTAACAGCAACAGCTGCTGGCATCCAGGGCTTTTAAATTGTCTGTACAGTAGCTGCTCAGCTCTTCGTAGGAATTTACCTGCTCTTCAATAGGAAAACCATTCTGTGGCTTTCTTAACACTGCTAGAGACTACTAAGAAAGTCTAGTGGTAGTGTGGAGACACATGGCAGCAGATATCCCAATATTGATTCAATATATGTGGTAGAAACCTGTATTCAGTGGGAAGAGTTGAGGTATTTCCTGGACACAACTGAGCTATCCAGGAGAATAGCTTGTCCAGATGGTCCTGACCTGAATTTTTTAAAAAAGTTGCTGGCAGTTGTTACTATGAACAGAGTGCTTCAAAAATGTTCTCTTAGTACTTAGGGCTGTGCATCATGTTGTACCTCTTGGGCATTATTTGACAGAATTCTATCACAATAGCAGAGAGCCCTGATAGTCTCCAACTGAAATCCCTGCTGTCATGTTGGAACTCTGAGTTCCTACATGCCTGTCAGATCCCTCGCCTCCCCCACCGTTACCTAGAGCCGGATGGGGGAAGAGGAGACAGCCTCACCACTAGCCTTCCAGTGCAGCTTCTGTGTAAAAGGTATGTTATTGTTTTTTAACCGGGCAGCAGCGATATAGGAGGGTGCTTGAGGCGGATGCTCACTTCAGTGGCAAAGGCATCATCTCACACTGCATGGGAGGAAGGCAATGGTAAACCACTCCTGTATTCTACCAAGAAAACCACATGGCTCCGTGGTCACCAGGAGCAGACACTGACTCAATGGCATAATTTTTCCTTTCCTAAGTTCCTTTTGGGTCTCCATGTGGGGCTGAGCTCTGTGGGAATTGTGGTGGGTTTTGTTTAGAACAAAAAAAAAAATCTGTGGTTGGTTTTGATTTTAAAAAACAAACAACAACAAAAAAACACCTCACTATGATTCCCACAGACCTCAGCCCCACTTGGGGGCCTAAAATGAATTTTGAGCAGAGGGGATTTTACATAGAGCTGTGTTGGAAGATTAGTGGTTGAGCTATTGGCTTAGTGCTCAGTACAGAATGAAGATGACAGTGCATACACTGTCTCTTCCCCTGATCTGACAAAAATGTTGAAATTCTGACTGAACCTCACCTTTGCTATAGGAAGGTGCTGGAGGCAGATGCTCACTCCTGACCAGATAGCTGGGAGGGGCCATGCTGGCCTTTCATCTTGTCTTGCAGTTGGATGAGATTGGAATCCAATATTTAGGGCCATGTACAGGTCTACTACTTACATCAACCATATAAATTAGGCCAATATCTTTTTGTGAGGGTAAGAGTTGAGAAAATGGTGGCTTCACTAAGGCCGTCTGGTGAGTTCAAGCAGAAGTAAGACTGAACAGATTTCCTGGTTCACAATGTGTTTAGTCAAAATAAGTTGCATCCTTTGCCTTCATGTATCTAATTCTAGTTTAGTAAATAAAGGTGCAGGAGTCATTATCACCATTGGCCCCGTGGCAAGCAGGGAAGGCCTTTGCCATGGTTGCAATCTGGATTTTGTTCGCCTGCAGCTGTTATCTGGGAAGTGACCATCGCTACTAATAGGAGCATACCACCACCACCCCCCCCCCCCCGCAACCAGGGCAAGTAGCTGCTGTCATGTAGGTTAACCGCTGTAGTACAAAGTGGTTCTGATCATATGGACAAAGCAAAGAGGGAAAACAAACTAAATTTACAAGCACTTACCTGGAGAAACAGTTGAGGTCTTATGGATGTCTCTGGTCTCCTTGAAGACTATTTACAAGTGGTTTGGGTACTGAATCTTAAGTGGAGCCCAGAGTGCAAAGTTGCATAGGTTATGACCCAGTTCATACGTAACACGAAACTGGAGGTTGGTGAACCTGCAGTTTTAATTTGGAACTGTAAATCACGCCACAGACATTTGTCATACTGCGGCCCGCCAACCTCCAGTTCCAGAAGAGGGTAGTCCCTCCCTGTTGCTTGGGCCACCAAGGCTGATCCCAGCAAGCTCCACTGTCAGACTGTGGGCAAAGCATCAGCAGAGTAGCTGTGATTGGTCACAATCATGAAGGTGGCATACTGAGCATGATTTTGCCTTTCCAGAGCACACCGCCTGCCCACCCTTGTCAGGGAGAGGTAATTTAATTTAATTTAATTTAAAATGCCCTGCCATCCCATGGCAGCACTTCTTCTGGCAGTGATGGCACAAGTGGCCTCCAAAGAGCCCTGCACCCTGATAGTCCTACACAAGCATAAATTTGGGGTGAGGGCAGAGGTCCAGGGTGATATTTCCCTGTTACTCTGGGAGTGGAATCTTGAGACTTCCTTGGAGGAGATGGTCCTCCGGGGTGTGTGTCTGTTCCACCATAACCTAGGATGCTGTTGCGAGGGATCACACCACCAAAGCAGTCCATCCAGACCCCACAAACATCCTGCTCCACTGGCAGTTTGCTGCTGATGGGCTCGCCCTCTCATGAGGGCAGTCTTCTGGGGAGACCAATGTGGCTGGAAGGGCTCTGGTCAACCCACAGGCTGCGAGTTCACACGTTGAGCCAGCTCTCCAAAGGGAGCCTTGCTTGTGTGGGGCCCCCAACTCTCCATGGCAAAAGGATAGACCAGAATCTCCACAACCACCCCTCCTGTCCCTGTGAAGCCTTGCACACACCCAAAGGATATCTAAACGATCCATGTATCATAGCCTGGCTGCATGCGGGGACAGAGGAGACACTGTCCCCTTTAAACACTGAACTGTTAAAAACATTCAGAACTCAAGGGCCCAATCTGGCATCACATTGTATGCAGATCTACCAGCATGGGGGAGAGGAGAGCCCCCATTTTCCAGTGACCCTGGGACAGCAGGGTTGCCGTTTCAAGGCACAGGCAAGGGTGCACATGTCTACATGGTCAGGGGCTGGCAGGGGGTATGCTTTGGCAGTAACTTGGTGGAAAGCAGTCTCCGGGGTACCCCTCCCTATGGCTTTCATCCACACAGCACTCTGGCTCGATATAGAGCCCTAATGGACTGTCACTCTTGTGAGAGAGCAGTCTGTGGGAGAAGGGGATGTTTTGCTGTTGGGCATCAGTAGAGCTTTTGCTTGGCAATGCTCTCATCTCCATTTGGATGGTCCTTCTCGTGAGTTGTAGTGGGGTGTCCCCACGGCTGGCACTCCTGTGAGCAGTCCATCCCAAGTCAGACGAATCTGTCTTCACAGTAGTTGTGCACTCTCCTGAGACGGGAGAACTACTGACCCTGGTGACTGGCCTTGAGTGAGCCAAGGGACTGCAAACCCCCACAGGGGAAGGGGCTGGGCACCCATCCCCAACCTTTCAACTGGAAAACAAATAAAACTAGGCTGCTCCAGAATTCCTGCTTGGGGCTGCCTTCTAAACCCAGCCAGGATCAGCCCCTCAAACCATTTGCTCCCTTGATAGGGTGCTCTGCTCATGTTGGCTATTCCTCCTATGAGAGGGGCTGTCTACTGGGGAGGACCAAGGGGTATCTTCCCCAGGTCTCCCTCAGGACTGCATGTTCATGGGTCAAGCTAATTTCTCCATAGGGGGACCTGCTTGTGGGAGGTCATCCAACTCTGTGGCAAAAGACTGAATTTGAGCATTGCAGTCCCCCTACCCCATAAAGCCTTGTGTACACCCATAGGGGATTTTGATACCCCATGTGTTAGTCTGCCCATGTGCATGGATGGGTGAGCCACCGGCTTCTTGCATGGACCTTCAAACCTATTCAGAATTCCTGAGCTCAGTCCAGTATTGCACCATATGCATTGCAGATGTCCCAGCATGGGGATTCACGGGAGAGGAGTTCCCTGGTTTCCAGCAGCTCCGGAAGAGTTTGGAGTTTGGCGAAGCAAACCAGAGGTTGCTTTTGCCACAAAACAGGTTTCATGCATTTGGACACACTGGAGTTCCAACCTCTGCCATGTTTAACTCCAGTTTGGCTTTACATTTGAATTGGGCCTATATGTATAATCTCTCCCTTCTCTTGTGTTCACAGAAAGGGTAATGTATGTTAGCTAAAGTTTGAAAAACAATTAGTGATGCCTTTAGTTGGTACAAATTTAACATTCTCAATGTGTTTTGTTTAAGATGCACTGGATCTATATACTTGTGAAGCAGTTTCTGTAATTAGCTGGTGACCTGTAGTGTAGAGGAAAAGTAAAAAGAAACAAAGGAGAGCTGAAGGTACCATATGTGAAATCAATACCAGTCAAATAAATGGAACACACTCAAATCTCACAGGAGTGCTGAAAGCATCTGTGGTGTCTTACTCTTAACGTACAGGAAATGCTTTGCTGGTTTGGATCAGCTTTTACCATATCGGAGCCGTTCTTCCTGCTCTGGAACCAGAGCAGGGATTTAAATACACAGGATCAATAGAATGGGTTTTAGCTAACTTAAAGCTGAATCCAGCTGGAAAAGGCTATGTGGGGCTTTAAACAACTTACCCCAAGACTGCTATATAGATATCTAGTTCATATACTGCTTTTCAACAAAAAGTTTTAAAAGTGGCTTACATGGGGCACAGTGTGGGTGGAGAATAAGATGGTTTCCTATTCCCAAAGGGGTTCATAATCTAAAATGAAATGCGAGATAGACATCAACTGCTGTTGAAGGAATGCTGTACAAGGGCTGAATAAGGACAATTGCCTTCCCCTTGCGAAGTCACCAGTTTCAGGCTGGCTCTACAGCTACTTCATAGCAGAAAAATCTTCAGTCTCCTCTCCTTCCAGTCTGTCTCTTCTTGGATCTTTCCATCTCAAACACTTGATTAAATGCCTCTTCTCTAGCTATCCAGCACTGCCTCAGCACCTTCTCCCCCCCCCCAATCTCTCTCCTCAAGGGCCAAAATAATTTAACACTCTACCCATACAGTAGAGCCCCCACCCTACAAACACTGTCTGCCTCTAGCAGGTCACCTCAGGTGATCCAGAAGAGTAAGTTGTGGAGAAATGTTGCACATAGGAGCACAGGAAGCTGCCATATATTGAATCAGACCATTGGTTTATCTAACTCAGTATTGTCTTCACAGACTGGCAGCAGCTTCTCCAAGGTTGCGGGCAGGAATCTCTCTCAGCGCGACCAAGAGGTTCACGCAGATAAGACAGTAAATCTCATCTGGAAAAGTTTGTATGGTTATGTGCAAAAAGACAAGAGTATCTCTTCTAAACAGCAATGGGACAAATTATGGAAATGGACGTTGGACGTAACCCCCCCCCCCCGATTACCTGATGTGCCTTGTAATCCCGCACCCCCGAGTCACAGTACTACCTGCATATACTTCATAACCTTGTGAATTTCCAAATCCTTGTGTGTAAATCTTTGTAGATATATCATGTAAAAAAAACCACTTTGTATATAATTGTCCTTTGGCAACGTACTGTATGCTTTGGTAGTTTGTTGGTTCAATAAAAACAATCTTGTCCTATAAAAACAATCTTGTCCTATCTTGGAGAAGCCAGGGAGGCAACATGGAACCTTCTGCTCTTCCCAGAGTGGCTCCACCCCCTAAGGGGAATATCTTACTGTGCGCACACTTCTAGTCTCCCATTCTTATGCAACCAGGGCAGACCCTGCTTAGCTAAGGGGACAAGTCATGCTTGCTACCACAAGACCAGCTCTCCTCTCCTTGTCTCACCTCACACTATTTATTTTTGCTTCTGCAATGGCCACTTAACGGTGCAGTGGGGAAATGACTTGACTAGCAAGCCAGAGGTTGCCGGTTTGAATCGCTGCTGGTATGTTTCCAGGACCATGGGAAACAGCTATATTGGGCAGCAGCGATATAGGAAGATGCTGAAAGGCATCATCTCATACTGCACGGGAGGAGGCAATGATAAACTCCTATATTCTACCAAATACAACCTCATGGCTCTGTGGTCATCAGGAGTCAACACCATCTCAACGGCACACTTTACTTTAGTGGCCACAGAAACATTGTCATGGACAGAAAGACTCCTAACATGGCTATTAGCACTGCCTTTCTCACCATTGTCACCAAAAATATCAGGAAGGATGGAATGATGACTTTGGGGAGAGATGGTGATCTGAAGCAAGTCAAAGGCCTGCTCCTGAATCCTGGCTACTGTATATTCATGAGTAATGGAAGGGAAAGGGGGTGGGGAGGCAGTGTATAGTATAAGCACTTATTGTATGTGCTTTTATGCCTGATGAACTTTGGTACATCTGTGGAATCATTGTGCATATGCTGTTGAGGGTCTTGTGCCCTCCCTAAATGGTGTCCCCAAATGTTCTCTTGCTCATGGAAGAAACTGAAAGACAAATAAGTAGATCATAATATCAGTTTGGACTGATCTGGGTTGGTAAATGAAGCTCGGAAGCACCAAGTTCTTCTGTTGAGATTGGATGAGCTTTTCCAAGGTTGCAGGCAGGAATCTCTCTTCGCCCTATCTTGGAGAACCCAGGGAGGGAACTTGAAACCTTCTGCTCTTCCCAGAGTGGAAGAGCACCTCATCCAATCAAAGCTGTTTGCCATTGACTGTCTAGTTCTTTGGGAACAGAATGGTAACATGTGCATCACTTGAAACAACTGATGTAGAGAATTAGGTGCATCAGACTCCTGGACACCCATCTAGCCTCAAGCTACTCAGACATGTGGATGTCTGATAGGATTTAACAGCTCAAGGGTGCTGCTGAAATACTCTTGATCTAGACTCAAGAGTCCAATGAAACACTAGGCTTAACAGTAGCTCATTCATCTAATACTTGTCTGTGTTACAAGACTTACTGTGTTTGTGCAGGATTGTGATTAATTGAGTTAGATGACATGGTCATTGTACACTATGAGAAGTAATGTTCATCATTGTCTCGCCTAACTATAATATAATCCCCTTATGCTTAATCACACGGAGCACAATTTGTCTTGACTGAGGGTGGCTGTTGGGCTGTGCTCAGCATTGTTCCCAACATAACAAACTGGGTGGGATTTTGTACAGTAGTCAGATCTTAACATACGTCTGCCAAATCTCTAGAGCTTCCGAAAGGCTCAGTTTCTTGATTGTGGCAACAAGCCCAAAAGCAATTGCACAAGCTGAATGGACTCTTACTTTATTTAGGTATTGCTTTGTAAATGTTTTTAGGCTTGTGTTTTGTATCCAAATGGACCCTGTCCTTAATACGTTTTCAAAATGTGGTAGATGCAAGGGCTGTTCTCATGATCAGCACTAGAGTAGGGGACAGTCTCCTATCCTAAGTTGGAGCCATCCACGCTCCTGATTGGCCATTGTGAGAGTTCTACAATCAATGTAGGAGGAAGAGAAAATGATTGAGGTAGGCATCAGCAGTGAGCCCAGAACTTGTACCCAACTCGAGGGTGGAAGGAAAGCACTCTCCACACCTCCCCGTCTTACCTTGCTTGTAAAATTCTCATGATGGTTGTAGTGATCAGCTTCTTCCTCTAAAAAGTTAACTAGAAGTGAACCCTTGTCTTGACTGACAGGCAGGTGCAGATTAACGTGTCTGCCTATGGCAGCAAAATTTGAGCATCAGTGGCGGCAGTAGCTCCAGGGAGTGGGGGTGAGTGGAAAGTTTCCCCTTTTACTTTGATTTGGAAAAAAAGCTGTGGTGGAAGTAGCAAGTGGCTTTTGTGCAAGGAAGGCTGAAAGCGGGCTGCAGTCTACAGAGAGCAGAGCCTGGCTGTTCAGTTAGCTAGCAGGAGGGGAAGAGGGAGGAGCAGGAGCTTGCCACTGCCACCTGCACAGGGGACTTAGAGGTAAAAAAAGGGGGCACTGTTACTCTCCCCTCTTCACCTCCATACCCTCCCTGTAACTGCAGCCAGCCACCACTGCCATGCCCCATCCTGCCGCCAGCAATCTTTTGGGGGCAAGAGGGAGGACTTTTCCCTCACCGAGTCAGCCTCCCTCCCCACAGCTGCTCCCCACGGTGGCCCTGGAGTCCCCCCCCCCTTTATAAGGGTGGCAAAAATCTTTCTTGCCTATGAGTGGCAAAAAGGTTGATTCTCTCCTGCTGACAGGCTGGTGAACTTTGGGGCTCAGCCAATCAGCACACCAGGTGGATGGGACCTAGAGAGCTGTTACCAGGAAGAAGGGAGTTCTTTGTTGGGAGAAGCTAGGCTGGAGGTGCACAGGAGGACATGTGGCCATGGAAGCTGACTGCAGGAGAATAGCTCTGCAGATCCTTGAAAGACTGGAAGGCAGGATCTTCATCAGGAGTTTGGTGAGTTCAAGGAAAAGAGAAGTTTAGTCTAGGGGAAAGTATTAGTCAGACTTCCCATTAGGGGTGTTGTTTTTCTTTGGTGCGTGCACTTTTGCATATTCCTGATACTGTTCTATAATTGCTTACCTTTAACGTAATTAAAATAAGAAACACTAGCCTATGCACATCCTACCTAGGGTGTTGCAAAAGACTCTATAAACATTTAAGCGTGTATTAAGGCAACCTATTTTTGTAACCCTACTAAGCATTCTTAACTGTACCTAAAAGCTGAGAGAGCCTCGGACAGAAGCAGTCTGTAGTAATTGAATAGTAGTTATCTTCTCTCTGAGTTGGTTTCTAACTTGGGAAAAGGGGGTGGGGCTGAAGGGGGATTTATCTGGTGCAAACACTTCCTAAAATATTCAGCATTAGTTTTCTGACCACGTGGAGGCTTGCATGTGGAAGATTTTTGTACATATTCACTAGCAAAATAAAGAGAGTTTTCTCTGGGATTCCACCCCAAGCAGGTTCTAGTTCTGTTGGTGGTGCTGGCAGCGACAGCATTTTGAACCTACCGATAATACAGAATTGTTCTAGGAAAAGCCTAGCCAGACAGCTCAGCAGGGATGGTTCATCATTGCTTTCCCTCATGTGAGTTTGCTTTGAGACGAAGGCTTTAATCTGCTACAATGGTCAACTAGGAGAATGCACATGGCTCTTGAATTAAGGTTGGCAGCTTCTCCAACCTTAATACTGAGTGTGAAGACCTCTCAGTTGCCTAGTAAAGAAGAAAAGGAATCCCTATCCTAAAGGGTGGTGGTCTAGCAATAGTACCACAACTTAGTAATAATGATGTCAAATTTCTGCAAAAACCTGTGTCCACACAAATCACTGAGCAACCTGCAGTACCCGTATTACTATTATTTTGCCACCATTATACAGGGCCTCTGTACCTACTGCACAAAGAAAAGGAGCTTGCATAAAATGCAGCACAACAGGGCAAGGCAGGGAAATGGAGGTGAGGGAATAGGCACATGAGTCACATGTACTAGGACTGACATATGGTGACTAAAGGGTGATGTCAAAGTCTTCATGGAAAAGATAATGCGTTTTGAGGAGGGAGTTGAAGGAAGTAAGAGGTGGCATCGCATAGGCAATCTGGGATGTGGTTCCAGGCATCAGGGGCAGCAAGGGGTCAGAAGGGGGGAGTGGAGTCCCATGATAGTGCAGGAGACAGTTGCACAGCAGAGTGTTGGGGCTGGAGGAGCAAAGGTCATGGGCATGTATGTGTTGGAGTGTAGAGAGAAAAGCCAGGGGGGATTTTGAAGGTAATGATGACGAGCTTGTGATGGATCCCAAAGCAAGCAGGAAGCTCTAAGACCAATATCCTGCAGATGTTCCACAATGTGCTGTCCTTGAACAACCACCCTAAAAGATCACTTCTATTCCCATTGACAGAGGAAGCTTTATTTTTTAGAGGTGTTGAGGTCAAGTTGCCTAAAGCTACAATCTGTGACCTGGAATCCATGCCTCCTAACTCCACATGCATGGGAGCAGGCTATGTCCATTTGATGCCAACCATAATTATGGCACCTATGCTGTAGTCTGTGGCCATAACCACTGGGCATCTAAATTTCTTTGCTGGGGTACTATAGAAGTCATGTTAAACTACTAATGGATAAAAATGCAGGATAACTCTGTGGTGAAATGACATGGTTCATACTTTAAAATGCTAATAGGGAAAAATTTGGTAGAAAGACATAGGATTTTTATATTGATTGATTGATTGATTGATTGATTGATTTCTACACCCTTCCAAAAATGGCTCAAGGTGGTTTACTTTAAAATAAAAACAATTAAGATCAATTAACAGTTAAAATCAAAAACTATAAAAACAATACAGAACCAATTAACAATTAAAACATTTAAAACTGTTTTAAAACCCTGGAAAACCAGGCCAAACATTTACAGTCTAAAAACCCTGGAAGGCCAGGCCAAACAGATAGGTCTTAAGGATGAAGCTAAAGCAAAGATGACAGAGCACTAATTACAAGATTTGAATGTACTTGGATTGCGATTCCATTGTTTCGTGTTAACTGTGAGGTCTGAAGTGTTAGAAACATAGGAAGGTGCTTGATACAGAGTCAGACCATTGGTCCATCTAGCTAGTAATTTTAATGTGCATTGTATGACACCATGAAACCCATTCACACATTGTTCAACAACTGGACAACAAGAGTACAGTGTACACAAGTACAGATCTGTACAGAGGTACAGTCATTCACATGTTATGCTGAACACAGGTACAGAAGTACACTTCCTAGCTGCATTTGAAGGGCCTGTATCCAGATTCACTTTTTAAATGAACATGAGTGCAATCATTCAAGTGTGTTTGAGTGTACAGATGTCTGTACACTCACACAACATAGTGTCTGAATTGGGCTCATCATTTGACTGGTGCATATGTGGAGTAAAGTTCAAGCTTGGGTGAAGTTTCTAAAGACTTCCAGACTTCCAAGTACTTCCACAGAGTGAACTTCACTTGTCCAGATCAAAAAGTTCTCCACTACATTGCCTTTGTTATCATGCAGTGATGAGCTTCAACAGTTTACCTGAGAAAGCCCAAGGGATAATAGTGTGCTAGCATCTCTCTACACAGTAATGCAAATGTTCCATTAGTAAGGACCTAAGAACAGCCCTGCTGGATCAAGCCCATCTAGTCCAGCCTCCTGTTTCACACAGTGGCCCACCACATGTCCACCAGAGTGTGGACAATGGAAACAAAACCTGCAAAGAGCACCTGAATATGGAACGGAGAGAGGACAAACTTATCCAAATTGGAGTTGACTGAACCCTCAAGGATTGAGCAATGTGATGCAGCAGTGGTTTGTCAAAGCAAAGACCCAAAGTCCATGAGAAGCTGTATACTTCGGTCACTGAGGCAGATGTGAACAGACTGCCTTGAAGCTCAATAGGACAGTAACAGGGAAGGCCTGGAATAGGCAAATGTCAGGAGTAAAGTGTGGATAAAGTGTATGTGTGCCTGACCCTATGCGGTAGCCAGGGTTGTGGGCGGTCCTGCCACAAGCTGACCTCCTAACTGGTGCTCGCAGAGTTCAATCCTCTTGGCAAAGGAAGACAGTCTGGCTCTGGGAATAAACCACTTTGAGATTCTTTTCATGAAAGGCACTATATAAATGAAAGAATATATAAATATACACATGCTATACCAGCCTTCAAACTTGTATAGGCCATTTCCTATACTCCTTATTTCAGATTTAAATACTAAGACAAGAATGTGAGAGAATTATGTAAAAGGAAGGGGATATAATATGGCATGGGATATGGCCTATGCCCAGGGGGTAACAGCAAGATGTTTGGGGCCCAATCCACTGTGTGTGGATTAACCCTGCCCCCTGCCCCCAGCATGCTTGGGATGCCAAACAGATTTCCACCCTCATCCCCAGCCCAGCCTGTCCACTGCTCCCTCCCTCTCGTCTTCCCTTTCCTCCTCACTCCCTTCCTTTTCTGGCAGTGCATTCCTGCTCTTTTGAAATGGAGGACTGGAGTGAAAGTGTATATCCGCCAGTGCAGTAGCCTTGAGCAACTTGGCAGCACTGCTCCTGGCCAGCATTCTACAGCCTCAAGGAAGCTTTCTGAGGCTGGCACTCCATAGGCCACATTGCAGTGGTAAAAGCAAGGAGAAGGTGGGCTGTGTGTGTATTGTCATCTCCTCAGTCCTCTTCAGGGTGTTGCTTGTCTTCACTTGGATGGAGTGACTCATGGGGTCCATCTTTCTCGGGGTTGCCCCCGCTATCCTCTTCTTGTCTAATATATATTATGATGATGTACCACATCAGATTCAGGAGCCAGCCTGGGACAGTATTTCTTAGACCAACGAAAGGAAATGGTTCTAGAGGGGCATCACCCTGCTGCATTGCTCTCCAAAACTAGCCTGCAGCTGCTCTCAGTCTAGGATTTGGGTTGCCCATCTTGGTGTTCTTCCTCTTATAATGCTAACCCCCGCTAACTTGGCAAAGAGGCACCTTTTAACATGGTGATTTTCTTTATTTAGCAGCCTCACTTTTATTTTTATTAATATTTAATCATATTTTCTCAATTTCATATTTATTCAATTTCTCCACCCTCAGCACAGTACCTCCAGTGACTGTTGCTGGTGTCTATCTTACGTTTCTTTTTAGATTGTGAGCCTTTTGGGGACAGGGATCCATCTTATTTATTTGTTGTTTCCCTGTGTAAACCACCCTGAGCCATTTTTGGAAGGGCGGTATAGAAATTGAATTAATAATAATAATAATAAATTAATTAATGCATGATGAGAAGCACTTGGGCATTCTCCAGGCTGATAACATTGCACATGCTGAAGTTAAAAGAAAAATTGGAAGTGAACACATCAAGAGAGTTAGAAAGATCCTAAAGTCCAAACTCAATGGCGCGAACACCATACAAGCCATAAACACCTGGGCGATACCTATTATCAGGTACACTGAGGGAATAAGAGACTGGATGCAGGCAGAGCTAGAGATGCTAGATCGTAAGACCAGGGAAATCATGACCATCCATCATGCTCTGCACCCCCGCAGTGATGTCGATAGGCTATACCTCCCTCGCAGCTCAGGTGGAAGAGGAATGCTGGAAGTCCATCAAACAGTAGAGGAGGAGAAAAGAGGCCTTGAAGAATATATCAAGGACAGTGAAGAAGATGCACTTCAAATGGTCAAGAACGAGAAACTATCCAATGAAACAAAGCAGGCCTACTAGAAAGAACAAGTCAAGAACCGAGCAAAAAAATGGAAAAATAAGCCACTGCATGGTCAATACTTGCACAATATAAGTGGAAAATCAGAAATCACCAAGACCTGGCAATGGCTTAAGAATGGCAACTTGAAGAAAGAAACAGAGGGTTTAATACTGCCTGCACAAGAACAGGCACTAAGAACAAATGCAGTAAGAGCAAAAGTAGAAAAGTCAACAACAAACAGCAAGTGCTGCCTTTGTAAAGAAGCAGATGAATCAGTGGACCACCTAATCAGCTGTTGTAAAAAGATCGCACAGACTGACTACAAACAAAGGCATGACAAGGTAGCAGGGATGATACACTGGAACATCTGCAAAAAATACAAGCTACCTGTAGCCAAAAATTGGTGGGACCATAAAATTGAAAAAGTGGTAGAAAATGAAGATGTAAAAATATTATGGGACTTCCGACTACAAACAGACAGACATCTGCCACAAAATACACCAGATATAACTGTAGTCGAGAAGAAAGAAAAACAAGTCAAAATAATCGACATAGCAATACCAGGGGATAGCAGAACAGAAGAAAAAGAAATAGAAAAAATCACCAAGTACAAAGATCTACAAATTGAAATTGAAAGGCTGTGGCAGAAAAAGACCAAAATAATCCCAGTGGTCATTGGCGCCCTGGGTGCAGTTCCAAAAGACCTTGAAGAGCACCTCAACACCATAGGGGCCACAGAAATCAACACCAGCCAATTACAAAAAGCAGCTTTACTGGGAACAGCCTATATTCTGCGACGATATCTATAACAACAGCAACAACATTGACAGTAAAATTCAGTCATCCCAGGTCCTTGGGAAGGACTTGATGTCTGGATAAAACAAACCAGTCAATAACACCTGTCTGACTGTGTCAACAACAACAACAACAACAATAATAATAAATGCATGATGAGATGCATCACTTGTAGGCAGGAAGGGTGGCACCTCCCTTGCCAGGCCCCCTGTTGTCTCTGGGCTCAGTATGGGAGGTTCTGTCTGCTCCCTGCAGTTGGCAGCACAGGCTGTGCACCCGCCCCAGTTATGCAAAGGTAAGGGAGCCCCTACCATTGGCCCAGCAGTTCCTTGCATTTCCTGCACAGATAATCAGAGAGCTAGCATAGGAAGAGTGGCTTCCTCCCTCCTCAAGGAAGAGAGCTGGTCTTGTGGTAGCCAGCATGGATTGTCCCCTTTGCAAAGCAGGGTCCATTCTGGTTTGCATTTGAATGGGAGACTCCATGTATGAGCACTGTAAGATTTTCCCCTCAGTGGATGAAGCTGCTCTGGGAAGAGCAGAAGGTTCCAAGTTCCCTCCCTGGCATCTTCAATATAGGACTGAGAGAGATTCCTGCCTGCAACCTTGGAGAAGCTGCTGCCAGTCTGTGTAGACAATAATGAGCTAGTTGGACCAATGGCCTGACTCAGTATGAGGCAGCTTCCTATATTCCCGTGCTTCATCCAGAAAACATCTTAAACATGAAATTGAATTACCCGGCATGATATCTTTTGCTGTGATGGCACATGTGGAAGCTGAAGCAGGCAGTGCAAGGAGTCTGTAAAAAATTTTCTCTGTAGCCATAATTAAGGCTAGATGCTAATCTCAAAAAAGAAAAACTCTGCCTCTTCCATGTCACATGGGCTCAGTTAAATCCATGCAGTCATTGGCATTGATAGATGCTGACACACCTGAAAAAGTTGGTGTTGGTATTTGCCTTTCTTTTGCTAGAAGTGCAGCCAGCAACCCGTGTGTGTGTCACATGCAGGTCAACAGGCTGCTGGAATATGGGTCAAGGAAGTTCATTTACTGTGCTGCTGTTGAAACATGTGACGATCCAACTTTGTATTGCTGCACTTCTCAGACAGGCTGAATATCACACTTAAAATCTACTTTTTCTATGGGACAAAACTGCTTTCAGAGCCCACAGGATGCTGAAGATGCCCTCCCTATCTGTGGATGATCATTATTCTTCTGGCAAGGAGATGTGTATATTGCAGAAGCTAGTAAGCGATTTCTATGTTTGGATCTGCAGCGCGTGCCTTAATTTTCTTCATTTTAAGAGAGTACCTAACAGTCTGTATGGTGTAGTGTAGAGTATAGGACTAAGATAAGGGAGAAACCCAGCCTCAAATCCCCCACTCAGCCCTGAAAATCATAAGGAGACCCTGGACTAACTGCCATCTCTCAAGGCATAATTTATTCCACAGGGCTATTACAAAGATAACATTAAGGGGAGAACCTTGCATACCATCCTGAACTCAGTGGGGAAAGGGTGGGCTGGGACCATTAATAATACCAGCTTTCTTTCTCTACCAGTGCTGTATGGGAACTGTATGGTATCAATCACCATTGAAAACGGATTCCACAGCTATTGGGCCTACCTGCAGATGCAGTGGTGAAACAACCAGCACAGCTGAATGTTGAGTGTGTGTGTGTTGGGGGGGGGGGGGATATTGGTATTTGATTTAATTTGGTTTGCTTCAAGCACATTGGAGTAATTTAGGATGCATTTGTACTGTACTTAGTTTCTTCTGGAAGAATAAGATCCAGTTCCATGGCAACTGCTTTGTTCCTGTTTCGTTTGCCCCTTTTAGCTGTCAATTTTTTTCATTTCCATTCCTTTCTTCCTTTTTCCTTATGGCCACCATGGTGCCTTACACAATGAATAAGAAATTGCAGGGGGTGCTGTATTAGGATTTGTTGGCAAAAGCCTCCATATATCAATCTGCACAACAACAGTGACTAAAATTCTGTAATCAGCATTATCCTGGCTTCTCAGAGAGGCTTAGAACTATTGCTGGACTTCTAGTAGTGACTAAATCTAATTCAAGCACTGAATTCTCTCTGGGGGACTTCAAATGTTGGAAGAGTGACGCCTCCGTAGTAGTTCCAGCAGCAAAATGCAATGGGACGTACACTTCCTGTTCCCTCCCTCAAAGTACTGATAATGCACTCTGCTTCTTTTTGAATGGACAGAAGGATCCCTTGTTCAAACTTGGAATCTATGATCTGTGCAGTGTGAACAGCTAAGGGTTAATTGCAATTGAGACTTCTCAGAGGGAGGGGGGCAAAAGACATTTGCCAACAGTGTGGAGGAATCTGCTAAAACATGGGCTCAAACAATGCCTGTTGGCATTGAGATTGCTGTTGGGGTCCATGACACACTGTGCATGGTAGACTGAAACTCTTGGGCACTTTCCAGACTAGCTGCTCATCAGCAGCAAAATGCCTCCGTTCGGGCAAGCCACATTCAAAATGTAAACAGTAGGGGGAGCAGTCTCACAGTAACTAACAACCTGGAAAAAAAAAACGCGTGGCAACCTCCATTTTCAGGGCAGGGGAGCCCCTCCCTCTTCTGGGTATGCTGAGGCCTCATCCTAGCAAGCTCGGTAGTGCTCATATCAATAGACTGTGGATGAGGCATCAGGACATCCCTAGGACGGCAGCCATTGGCCATGATTTTCAAGGGGGCATGCACAGCACAATCATGCCTTTTGGAATGGTCTGCCTGCCCTCAGCAGGGAAAGGGCATTTAAATCCCTTTAAATACCCTGTCATGGAAGCCCTTCTGACAGTGATTGCATTGCTGCCCTAGTAAGAACTCTGCAACAAAACAGTCTCACACAAGCACAATTTCTGGTGGGGGGGGGATGCTGAAGGGCACTATTTTCCTGTTACTCAGGAAAAGTCAGGGAACATGATGACTTCCTAGGAGAGGATATGTATATGAGGGAGGGAAAAAGGATTCTGGGGTCTGGCCCGCTGTGCCTAAGGATGCTCTTGCGATGGCTCACCTCGCCAAAGCAGTCCATGGAGACCAAACCACATGCCTACCCCTGTGATGGCTTGCTGTCAGGGGACTAGCACTTTCATGTGAAGGCCAGTCTGCTGGGGAGGACCTTAGACTCACCAGCCTTTGGTCTGCTGTTGGACTGCATGCTCATGAGTTGAGCTATCAAAAAAGGGGGCTGCTTGGATGGGACTCCCATTATCTCTAGTTAATGATAGATCTTTTGCATTGTGATCCCCTCCTCTCCAGTGAAGCATTTGACATGCCCAAAGGAGATTTTGATGCTCTATGTCTCTGGGTGTAGCCTGGTGGGTATACAGGAAAAACACCAGGACTGGGGGCAGATCTTTACTCTTGTTCAAATTTCCCTAGTTTGGACCAGCGTTGCAGCATATGCAGATGTGCTGTTGTGGGGAATCATGGGAGAGGGGAGCCTTGGTTGTCTGTGACCCCAGTAGAGTGGGGTTGCCATTCTGGGCAAAAATAAAGATGGACATGTGACATGAGTTGTGAAGTGGTATCCCCATCACCTTACACTTTCATGAGTGAGTAGTCCAATCAGAAACATCATCTGTTGTCATCACACTTGTAAAATTGCTCCTTTCACAGGAGGTAATGCTGATCCTGATGCCCAGCCCTTCTCGTGAGTAAGCCTAGGGACTGCATGCATTCCACCCCCACCCAGGGAAGGGGCTGGGCCCTCCTTCCCCAACATAATGGTGCAAAAAATAGACCTGAGCCATTTAAGAATTCCTCACTGGAGCTGCCCTTTAAACCCAACTCCTGGTATTGCCACACTGCCATATGTTCCTGACACAGCAATCTAATGGGGTTGTCCTGTTTATGTTTCCACCACATGTGTTTGTGAATATACATATTGATCGCTTCGTTTCTGGAGAGCGAAGCACATAGTGCTCATCTTGCCATCCCATCCCCTTTCTCTCCTCACTGCCAGGAGTGGGGAGCACGGGACAGAGTGGGGAGAGGGAATGCCCCTTTGTGACTTGGCCATTTGACAGCCTTGGAGACTTGGGATGGGATGTGGCGGCATCCCTGTTGCCGGGCAACTGCTTTCTTAGATTGGAGATAGGAAGGGGGAAGTTCTCGGAGAGGCAGCCAGAGAAAAGCACCACAGGCATGGAGTAGGCATGATCCCGGGTGGGGCTGGGCTACCCTCTCTATGATCATGGTTCCAGAAACTGTGTGAAATTGTGGTTATGGTGGTGTCCACATTCAGATATAATGCCATTGAGAAATCTCAGGTTGAGGTGGTGAAATTCACTACAAACTGAAGGTACAGATTGGAATACGGTGAGGCAAACCATTTCGATTTTGCCATGAAATCGTGGTTGCATGCATTAGGATGTTCCCAAATTCCAACTTCTGCCCCATTTAACTGTGGTTTGGTGTTACATGTGAATGTAGCCTCTGCTTTGCAGATCCACCTGCCTAACTTCAGTTAGGAAGTGGAGTAACCTGATGTTATTCCATGTGGAGTGAGGACCTTGCAAGTGACCTAAGAGGGCAGGGAGGTAGGCCCTCTCAAAGTAGTAAAGAAGTAGCAACAAGGAGGTGTGTGCAAGAGATTACAAATGCATAGGATCATGCAATCCCTTCACCATTAAATTACTACCAGTTTACAGTGACGAGGGGGTGGGGTGTGTGAAGCATTTCCAATTCAAAGGAGTTGACTGCTAAGCAGAAGCCTAGTACTCTCATTCTAGAAATTAAGTACAAAGTCTGGCTATTGTCCAGTTCACTTACTTATGTATAACCCTTTAAACAAGACAATACTCTGAAAGTGCTCCCTGGAGAGCTCCACCCACCCCCCCGCCCAGAATAAAAACCGGATAGTCAATCTGTGCTATAAAAATTGGAACCGATAAGCCTGATGTCATTGGATGCCACTTCCCTTGCTCTAAGAAAAATGCTATCCCCTCTGGAGGACATTAGGTTTTCTAGGAATCTAATTGGACATCTTGGACTTTTTTTGTTAGATGAGACAAATCTGATTAATATAACGGAAGATGGAGGCTTCCCAAATATCCTTGTTTGTCATCCATCAGCTCCTGACATCTACAGTATTATATATCGTAGCTGTCATGGAAAATAACTTGCGGATGTTATTGCTTAACTTTCCCCAGTGCTGTTAGGCACAGTTAGTTGGTCTTAGCGAAGAGAGATGACTTGGAGTTTCAGTATAGAAGAACCATTTAAGTATGCTAAAACTTCAAAGCCTGGTTTTGGTGGACAGTCTGAAATGGAATATTGATTTGTTTCTGTAAGAGTGTGACTTCTGAAAAGGAAGATTTCTTACAAAGTGAGGTATATAATGGCATGTAATGTTACCGCCTTGCTGCCTGATGGAGCCTCGCCCTTTGTTAAATTTTATGATGCACAATAGGAATAAAATGGTTGCAGATATGTTCTTATTACATTAATGATGGTGCACATTTTTCCTTGCTTCAAGTGAAAAATACCAGCTGGCTTAAATTTCTGGAAAGATAGCAAAGTCCGTGGGCACAATTCAGAGGAAGTGGGGGTAAATATCAAACTCCATGGGATTGAAGTGATTAGCGGTGCACTGAATTCCTATTGTTTGTTTTATGCAAATTAAGACCTGGACTATATGTCACTGTATTGGTAGCTGCAGAAAGCCAGCACTACGTTCTGCATAGGAAGCTGACTGGGTGAAACGGTACCCTTGGGACCTTTGTGGTGGCACAATGGTACTAATTTTAATCATGCCACCCTAATTGATCCAACATTAAAAATGGTGTGCTGGGTTGTTAAAATTGGTGCAACTATGCTAGAACAGTATGGGTGTGGCTTGCTTTAAACCAGGGTTTCTCAAACATGGGTCCTCCAGATGTTGGACTGCAATTCCCATCATCCTCAGCCATGGTGAACAACATCTAGAGACCCACGTTTTGAGAAACCCTGGTTTAAATAGCTTCTCATGCACAATGGTGTTAAGAGTTCTGATCTTGGGTGGCTATCACACTATAGAAGTAAATTTTATGAATCTGACACTAGGCATACATTTGCCTTTATAGTGTCATGACAATTCTATTCCTTTGTCCTCCTTTATAATTTTATTTTATTTAGCACATTTTTCTACTGCCTCATACAAAGGTCCCTGGGTAGTTCACAAACTAATCTAATAATGTTATATTGGAGAATTATTAGCGGTGTATAAAATTATGCATGGAGCAGAGAGAGTGGACAGAGAAATGTTTCTCCCTCTCTTACAACACTAGAACCGGGGTCATCCCATGAAACTGAAGGTTGGGGAATTTATGATTGACAAAAGGAAGTCCTTTCTCACACAGTGCATACTTAATCTATGGAATTCTCTGCACCACAGCTCACTGGAGACTAAATTCTCTGCCCCAAGATGTGTTGACAGCCACCAGCCTGAATGGCTTTAAAGGGGGCTTAGACAAATTCATGGAGGACAGGTTTATCAAGGGTTACTAGTCTGGTGTCTATGGGTCACCTCCAGTCTGAGAGGCATGATGCCTCTGAATTCCATTTGTAGGGGAGCAACAGCAAGAGAGAGGGCATGCCCTCACCTCTTGCCCATGGACTTCCCAGAGGCATCTGGTGGGCCGCTGTGTTCAAACAGGATGCTGGACTAGATAAGCCTTGGACTTGAGCCAACAGGGCTGTTCTTGTGTTCTTATGTAATTCTGTCTTCTTCTGCAAATATTTGTTTGTTTGTTTGTTTGTTAGATTTTTATATTGCCCTTCCAAAAATGGCTCAGAGCAGATAATATTGGCACAGATCTGTTAGACTCTTAAGTGGAAGAGCCATCCTTAGTAAGGAAGTCCTGATGCTGTAGTAGAGTTGTTTACTCGCTGCTTACCACCATTTAATTTTAGCAGGTAGCTTGGTGTTAATGTGCTCACTGCTCTCAAGGTTAATAATTCTACTTCAGGTGAAAACAATTGTCATTAGATACAAACCCTGAATTGTAATCATAAACATTGGCAACTGGGAAAATAGCAGAATTCCAGCTTTATTTATGAATACTCCTGCTTTTCCAATCACACGAGAGCTTACCATAGCTTACAATTGGGGCTAAAGAGATACCAGTAATATTATAATTAAACTGTGTCCAAAACCAAAACAAACAAACAAAACCACCCACCAACAACAAGCAGCAAAACAATCCAGCAAACATAGCAGAGAAAGTATCTACTAGATACTACCTAAAGCAAGCTAATTAAAAGCATAATGAGAAAGCCAAGTCTTTATGTGCATAAAAGTGGCCAGAAAGGGTGTCAACCAGATCTCCCAGGGCAAGGAATGCATCTTGCAGGCCACCATAGAGAAGGCTCTTCCATACATCACAATTACCTGAGCTTTGGATGGTGGAGGTATAACAGTATCTCCAGTGACTGTTGCTGGTGTCTATCTTATGCTTCTTTTTAGATTGTGAGCCCTTTGGGGACAGGGATCCATCTTATTTATATTCTATTTCTCTGTGTAAACTGCTCATAGCCATTTATGGAAGGGCGATATAGAAATTGAATGAATAATAGACAGGCAGATCCGTGGGGGAGGGGAGTGTAAGAGTCCTTGATGTGTTCTGGTTTTAGGGCAAGAGGAAGGAGGAAGAATGGATGGATGGGTGACCTGAAAGAATAGCTAGAAATGGACACAGAAGATATCCACAATTCCAGAGACCGCAATCTATGTCTTTTGCTGGCTGCCAACCTCACAATCAGAGAAGGCACATGAAGAGAGAGATGGCACTAACTGTAATAATTGGCACTTTGGATTGTGCCTGGAAACTGACTCAAAGCCAGTGAAGCTGGTATAACAAGGGATAATAGGCTTCCAAAAATGAACCTTAATCGGAACTTGCAGCAGCAAGCCGCAGCATTTTACACCAACTGCTCTTTCTGAATAGTCTTAAAAGGCAGCCTTATTAGAATGCATTGCAATCGTCCAGCCAAGATGTGAAGACCTGACTAGGGCATGGATGACAGAAGTGACATCTACTTTCTAGAGAAATGGGCCCTGCTGGTGCGCTAGCTGAATTCTGGCAAATCATAGAAAGCCCGTGTGGTGTGATGGCTGGATTAGGATCAAGGAGACCCGAGTTCAAATCCTCACGCAGTCATGGAATTCACTGGATGACTCTGGGCCAGTCATTTATCTCTTGGCCTAACCTACCTCACAGGGTTGTTGTGAGGATAAAGATAACTCTGAGCCCTGCTTTGGGCTCCTTGGAGGGAGAGCAAGATATAAATGTAAAAAGAAGCAAGACATAAATGTAAACATGTAAGTAAGTAAATAATTATCCCCAGACTCTACTAAACCTAAACCTTCGTCTGTGTACCATAAAACTTATATTTACCCCGACTTCACTTCTTCATCTTCCTTTGCCTTAACCCTTGTGTCTGTTTCTAGATTGTGAGGTCCTCGAAGCATGGACCAGTCCCCTCACATGCTGTCAAGTGCCATATCAATAACAAGAAAGACCAGAGCCACCACAAGTCAGTTCCTCCACACCCCTTCTTGGACAGGAGCCCCAGAAGGATATGGTGCATAGGCGTCGTGTGCATTGGGCAAGGGGAGACAAATGTTCCCTGGCCCACAGGGGCTAGAGGGGGCCCCCAAGGCCAGTCCTCCATTTGCTCTCATGAGTTGCCCTCTTCTCCGACTTGCCCAGGTGAGCTGCGAGCCACGCAGCCGGCTGCTGCAGCGCTTCCTTCTGCCTGCCAATCAGCTGCTTCTGCCTTCTGTGGCTGCGCCCACCCAACAGAGAGAGTGCAGGGGGGGGGAACGGGGCGGCCGGCCGAGTTGAGCAGGGAAGAGAGGCGGAGAGAGGCTGTTGCAGCCGCGCCGGAGCTGCTGGGGGAGGGCTGCCCAGCCCCGATCCACTGTCACCCCTGGTGGCCCTGCGTGGCCCTCCGTGCCATTGAGCCAGCACTGCTCCTGGCCACAGTGGTGGGATCCCACTCTACACTGAGGGACTGTCCGTCCCCAAGGTGAGAAACAGGGAGGGGAAGGCTTGGGTGGGTTAGGTTGCCTGCCCTCTTGTGTCAGATGCAGAGGAACATGGCATGGGGCACTGGGGTGCATACGGGCTTTGCACACGCGATGGAGGTCCCCTGGTTACACTGTGCCCCCCAGCAAGCTCGCTACGCCCCTGATATGTTGGTTGATAGTATCAAACCTATGAGAGGTCTTGGGAACAGAGGAAGCTGCCATATACTGAGTCAGACCATTGGTCCGTCTAGTTCAGTATTGTCTACACTGACTGGCAGCAGCTTCTCCAAGGTTGCAGGCAGGAGTCTATCCCAGCCCTACCTGCAGATGCCAGGGACTGAACCTAGGACCTTCAGCATGCAAAGCAGATGCAGAACTAGCAGGCACTCATAATCTCTGGTGTAGATTTGCTACCAGGGTGACCAAGGCTGTCTTGTTTCCCAATTAGGCCATAAGTCAGACTGAAACGGATTTAGATCAATGTTCCTGCTAAGGCACATGCGCACGCTCACAAGGTTTGATTTTTTAAAATGACCTCTCAGTTCGTTTTAGATCTGCTCAAGTGGAATCGGGAAGGCCCCACTCTGAATCCATGTGTGCACACACTGCCTTGATACTGCCACCCAGAAACTATTACACACACTAATGAACAAAATTAGAAGGAATATTGGTCTAGACCACCAGTTCACCCAGAAAAACTTGGAGCTCAGTGAAACCTAGAGTGAAATTTAGGTGAAATCCAGAAATTTTGCAGGGCCACCTTAAGTGGCACAGCGGGGGAAATGCTTGACTAACAAGCAGAAGGTTGCCAGTTTGAATCCCCGCTACTACTATATCGGGCAGCAGCAATATAGGAAGATGCTGAAAGGCATCATCTCATATTGTATGGGAGGAGGCAATGGTAAACTCCTCCTGTATTCTACCAAAAGAAGAGCACAGGGCTCTGTGGGCACCAGAAGTCAAAATCGACTTGACTGCACACTTTACCTTTACTTGTGATACTACACAAAACATTTCTTTAAAGTCAAAAAATCTGGTTTTTGCTTCCAATGTTCTCTGGATTGAACTCTCTCCTTATTTCAGAAAGTCTCCATACACATACTTCAGCACCCCGTGGGTCTAAATAGTTGCTTCTGGCAGCTTTCTCACTCCAGCTTTCCTCACTTGTTGTGTATTATCCAAGGAATATTTTGGCACCAACTGAATGAATAAAACTATAACGGCACTGTGAACTGGAGCTGGTCAACCTTGGCTTGATAAGGGGAATGAGTTCCAAAGGTTTGTGTGTAGACAGCTCTGATTGGCTGTGGTACGGGCAGCTCCCGGATGCAATGCCAACAAGTTGGTAGCTTGGGCCAAATGTGTGCATAGACCTGTTACACAAGGGGAGTGTAAAACTCTTAATTCCAGCGTCGTGTGAGCATTTTTCATACTTAACGCTCTGGATGATAAAGAATACAAGTCTATGCCTAGCATTTTACTTGCTGCCTGTTGTGGTCTGATGTAGCAGTGGAAACTTTTCAATAAAGTCTCTAAAGGGGAAACCCAGCATATTTTGTTTGTTTTGCATTTCTTAGGGTCACATGACAATTCCTGTTTTCTCAGAAGCAAGTCAGTCAGCTGGTTTCTCTCTCCTTTCCCTCTACAATCAGTTCCACCACCCCCTTTTTGAATAGATCTCTCTTGGTGTGCATAAAGTGCCCACCTACTGGGCAAGGATTGGTACTGCACAGCACAACCTGTATCGTGGCTGAATCCTGTTAGATCCAGGTTCTGGAAAATGGTTTAGTCCTAGACAACATGGTCCAATGGATTTTTTTTAAAAAAGTGGACCTGGGAGACAAGGGTTCGAAGGAGAGGAGAGCTGGTCTTGTGGTAGCAAGCATGATTTGTCCCCTTAGCTAAGCAGGGTCCACCCTGGTTGCATATGAATGGGAGGCTAGAAGTATCAGCACTGCAAGATATTCCCCTCAGGGAATGGAGCCGCTCTGGGAAGAGCAGAAGGTTCCACGTTCCCTCTCTGGCTTCTCCCAGATAGGGCTGAGAGAGATTCCTGCCTGCAACCTTGGAGAAGCTGCTGCCAGTCTGTGAAGACAATACTGAGCTTGATAGACCAATGGTCTGACTCAGCATATGGCAGCTTCCTATGTTCCCATTCAGCACACAGATTTCACTGGATCCTTAAGCAAATCAACCTCTGTTTCCTGACTCTGAATCAAAGATTAAAGTTTTACCTCATGCTTTTAGGCTACAATCCTATACACACTTATGAAACTTACTTCTGAGAAAGGATTGGGTGGTTACTTAAAAACCAAAAAAAACCCAAAACAAAACATCAAACTTTTAAGTTTTCCTGAAAATGCAGAAAGTTCTTTCAAGTCTGATTTCCATGCATCAAAAGTAAGGAACATTCTGTTTAAGGATTGTTGCAAAGAACAATGGGCATCATCCTGACTAATAATAAAAATTATAATAATAAACTTTATTTGTTAGCCGTCCCATAACAAATGTATTTATTTAACATATTTATATGCTGTCAAAACCTGCATCTTGTTCTCTGGGTGGCTCACAATGCAGGATTAAAACATACAACAAAAACACATTAAATCATGATAGACAAAAAGGAGAAAAGAAAATACAAGATACAATACAAAGCTGTTTAAAAACTCAGTTTAAAATTAGTTAAAAATCAAATCAAATCTGACAATCAGACTTTAAAAGGCCTGGGTGAACAAAAAGGTCTCTACCTAGCCTCTAAAAGAACAAAATGATGAAGATGTCATTGGCTGACATGAGGAAAATTACTCAAAATCGTCCCATTGAAATTAAAAGGACAAGTTAGCCACCACCTAACTAGTTCAACAGGGCTACTTTGAGTAATTTTCCCCGTCAGCCATTGAAATTGGATGGGTTAGTCATGATTAAATCCCATTAATTTCAATAGGAATTAGCCATGATTAAATTAGTCTGGATGCTGTCCAGTGGATCTATTTTTGTTGAACCAGAACCTGAGCCATTTAATTCTCAGGTCTGCATATTGCTGGTTATTGTATCTGATGCTTTAAAAAAAGTTGGGTCTGTTATTCTGTCAGTCTAGACACACTTGTAGAGAGATTCAGTGTAAATCACTCTTTTGGCAGACTTACTGGAATTAGATCAGCAATGTTGCTGTTGACCGCACATGCCATTTGCTGGGCATGCTTGGCACTGATCAAGAAGAACCACACGCACAGTGCTGGATGCAATCCTTTATCCAAAGGAGAATTGATACTTATTTTATTTACTTGATTTATATACCGCCCTTCCAAAAATGGCTCAGGACAGTTTACATCAAAACAAAAACAATTAAAACCAATTAACAATTAAAATCAAAACTAAATCAAACAATTAAAATCATTTAAACATTAAAATCATTCACATTAAAATCATTTAAAACCAACATTAAAAATTTAAAACCATAAATCTAATTAAAAGCCTGGGCGAATAAATGTGTCTTCAGTGCCTTTTAAAAAGTTGCCAGAGATGGGGAGACTCTTATTTCAACAGGGAGCACATTCCAAAGTCTAGGGGCAGCAACTGAGAAGGCCTGTCCCCGAGTAGCCATCAAAGAAGTTGGCGGCAACTGCAGATGAACCTCTCCAGTTGATCTTAACAGGCAGTGGGGCTCATGGTGAAGAAGACATTTTCTTACATTTTTAAGGCCTAAGCTGTTTAGGGCTTTATAGGTAATAACCAGCACCATGTATTTTGCCCAGAAACGTATCGGCAGCCAGTGTAGTTCTTTCAACACAGGAGTAATATGGTCTCTCCTAGATGACCCAGAGACCAACCTTCTGAACAGTTCTGGACCAACTGTAGTTTCCCAACTATGTACAAAGGCAGCCTCACATAGAGTGCATTGCAGTAATCCCGCCTAGAGGTTACCAGCATATGTACCACCATTTTGAGGTCGTACATCTGAAGAAACGGACGCAGCTGGCGTATCAGCCGAAGCTGATAAAAAGCATTTCTGGCCAACACCTCAACCTGGGACACCATGGAGAGGTTCGGATCCAGAAGCACCCCCAGACTGCAGGACTTATGTGTCTCTGTGTGCAGTACATTACTCATGGTAGATTATGCTTTGGTGTATCGAGGTTCATTCTAATGTGCAGCCGGACACACTTTGTGCAGTGCAAAAAAACACATCATTTGAAGTGGAAACTAAGTTTGTATGTAGTTGGGCCTATGCAATAAGGATGTAGTCTGCTTCAAAAAAGAAGTAGAGAAGAAAGAGGATACGAATATGGTTTTCTTTAAATCAATCTTAATAACTGTATACAAAATGAATAGCAAAGCCTTCCCTTTGTTGCCCATTCTTTGCAGGTCACCTTCATTGTTCTTGCTTCCTCTCAGTCTTTCCCATTTTTCCTTCGTTCCTTGTTTTCCCTCTCTCCTTGGACATTTCTAGATGGCAACCATGAACATAAATAGCAAAGAGAGATTTTCTGGGGCATCCAGATGATGTCAAAGGACTTAGTGCTATTTCTTATCCCCATCTGCTGGCTATTTGCTGACAAGCTGGGGTGGGGGTGGGGAATCCCTTTTAAATACAGCTTTAAAATGATTTTTTAAAACAACAACAATAACAAATATTCATATACCACCTTGCAACAAAAAAGTTTCCAAAGCAGTTGACATAGAGAAATATTAACAAATAAATAAGTAAGTAAGGTGGATCCCTGTCCCCGAAGGGCTCACAATCAAAAAAGAAATATAAGATAGACACCAGCAACAGTCACTGGAGGAACTGGGTACTGGAGGTACAGTTCTTTCATGGATCGTCAGCAGATGGCAATAAGAAATAGCACAGAATCCTTAGACATCATCTGGGCACCCCAGAAAACCTCACCTTGCAATTTGTGTTCATGGTAGAATAAATTGCCATTTGGAAATACACCATCTCTCTTTGTTTTTCTATTTATTCTCATATTATCTTCCACCACTCACCCTTTTTTCCCTATTGGAAAATTCTAGAGGAAGGGGATACTTGTGCTTGGGGGCAGGCTGTACCCACCACTTGTGCAGTACAAAACAAAGCTTAGAATAAACTTTGTGATAAATATGTGAGTGCTAAGTTGGTATCCATTATTATTCTAGGCTACTCTTTGCCAAGCCCCAAAGTGGTGTATAAACGTGGCAGGCAGTGGGGAGCCACACATCAAAACAACAAGCACAGTGACATGAGAAACAACCCAAGAACTCCTAATTCCCAAATGCCTGGTGGAACAAGCATGTCTTTACCAGTTGCTGGGGAACATTGGAAGCTGCCATATACCGAGTCAGACCATTGGTCTATCTAGCTCAGTATTGCCTTCACAGACTGGTAGCAGCTTCTCCAAGGTTGCAGGCAGGAATCTCTCTCAGCCCTATCTGGGAGATGCCAGGGAGGGAACTTGGAACCTTCTGCTCTTCCCAGAGCGGCTTCATCCCCGAGGGGAATATCTTGCAGTGCTCACACATCAAGTCTCCCATTCAGATACAACCAGGGTGGACCCTGCTTAGCTAGGGGAACAAGTCATGCTTGCTACCACAGGACAAGCTGTCTTGGAAAATGGGAAGGGATGAGGAAGTTCCTAAGTCTAATGAATGTTGAGAAAGCAGAGAGGAAGAACATCTTGGTAGCACTGGGAAAGAGTAGGAGTGAGGGAACAGCACCTAGGAAGTGATTCCATAAAATAAGAGAAAGCAAGACCAGAAGGAAGGCACACATAGCCTGGGCCAGCTGCCCTGTTGTGCAGCAGGGTGAAGTGAGCCATTGCTGGTGACAGATTTGGATCTGGCCCCTATGCTCCCACACTCCCAAGGCTGCAGATAAAGGGAACGCTTGAGGAACAGATGGGAGTTCTTCGCACATGGCTTCATGCTGCGGGGTAAATGTTGAGCAAAGCCACTTCAAATCACACTCGCAGCATTGAGGGAAGCAGCCCCTCCCCTCTGCTCTTGGGTTTTGTTTGGATCCAAGTTCACATGGCATGCCTCTGTGTTTTCCTTCTAGCCAATGTTGGGGGTGGGGAAGGAAGATTTCTAAAGAGCTACATCTGCATTTCTAAAGAGAGTATCCTCCTTATAATGCTGGTGATTGTCAGTGCCTCTCCCTACTTGCTCCCAGCGTTTTCAGAAAAAGTAGCTTAAAACCAGCATTTTCAAAAACTGGAAATAACTCGAGATAAGCTAGAATTCTCAAGACAAAGCCTGATTTGTGTGTGGAGTGGGTTTAAGGATCTTGAAGGGACTTTGGGGTACATTTGGCTGGTGTGTGAATGCACACACTCTCTTCTGGAGATTCGGGGTAGAAGCCCTGTCTGTAAAGCCTCCTGCTCACTTAAATGTTTTGGGTGGGAGAGGGAAGCCACTTCTGGAGGCTTCTGGTGGACCCCTGCTAACTGGGCAAAGAGGCACCTTTTTAATGTGGTGATTAACCGCCCAGAGATGAAAGTTTGGAGCGGTGTACAAATTTGATAAATAAATAAATAATTACAATACAATACAATACAATACAATACATTTTCTTTATTTAGCAGGGGGAGAGTAACTGGCCCTATCCACCCCCAGCACAGTACCTCCAGTGACTGTTGCTGGTGTCTGTCTTATGTTTCTTTTTCGATTGTAAGCCCTTTGGGGACAGGGAGCCATCGTCTTTTCTTTTCTTTTCTTTTCTTTTCTTTTCTTTTCTTTTCTTTTCTTTTCTTTTCTTTTCTTTTCTCTCTGCAAACCACATTGGAAACTTTTGTTGGAAAGTGCTATATAAATATTTGTTGTTTGTTGGAGAACAATATGTTTCGGGGACTGAAGAGATGGATTATAAGCTTTGGTGGGGTAGACAGTTCAGTAAAATGAGGGGAGAAAGGAGTGCATGTGGGTATGCCATTGAGTTGGGGGGGGGCAGCAGAGCCTCCTTCTTGTGAGGTTTGCCCCCTCCCCAGGTGTGATCCAGACTGCATCCAGTTTGCTTTGTTCCATATCATGCAATGGGAACCTCTGAGAATGGTGGGATCTCATAGCTCCACCCCTTCATTTGCCAATCCCTGCCCAATGTTCAATTCCTTCTTGTGATGTTGATTTGTGGCTGAATCTTGGGAATCTGATAAACTAGGCAGCTCTAACTCAGAAATTACTTCTGTCAAATTGAAATGGAGCCAGGTAAAAATGGGATGTGGCCTGAACCTGTATTTGGAGTCTATGCCACGTCAAGATTTTAATATACCATGTGCAAGCACACAATTTTCTGTGCCATCTTCCTCAGCCAGCTTCATGCTGTTGTACTAATTCTAATATTTATTAATATTTCTTAAGATTATCATACAGTTTGGGGACAGGGAGCCATCTTTCTCTCTCCCTCTCCCTCCCTCCCTTCCTCCCTGCCACCTCTTTGGGCTACCAAAGCATATCAATGGCCCTTTTGGCAGTGTCAGACAAACTAGGGTCTCAAAGCTGACCACATTTTTGGAGGGAAGATGAAGTCAGGAAGGGTTCTTTCATCCAGTAGCAGCCCCAAGCCATTTTCTCAAGAGGCAGTGCTAAATCGGTCCATTGGACACAGGACAGAGATCTAAAAATACTACAAGTAGGAGGGAAACTGCCACAGGATTTGTGCAAGAAGGAAAGAAAAATACCCAGATAAAATGCTTGCCAGCTTCTTAGAAAAGGAAAAAACCCTTCACAGAACTCAGAGGTGATGTGGTGTTTTGCAGCAAAATATAAAGAAGCCTTCCATGGAAGCAATTGCCACACCCCAGAAATGTGATCAGCAGCACTGGTATTACCGTGATAATCCCCCCCACACCCCGGGATGTTTCTTTTCTTTTCTTCACATTGCATGGTGTAAAATCCTTTCTCTCTTTTCTTTCTGGAAAAGAATAATCATGATGCACCTGCATTTGGATTTGTACTCTGGCCCTCTGGGAACTGTCATTGGCTTAAAACAGCTGTATATTGTTTCATCTGGATTTACAAACACCAAGCACACACACAAAAATTACCAAATTGTGGCATACGTGGTACTATGGTGCCCCCTGGTGTATATTGAAAAGCATAGCAACTTCACAGAAAACTGGTCAGATAGAATTTCATATATGAGTATATATTATAAACTAACAGCTCAATAAAGCAAGGGAGCTTTGTGGATTTAATTCTAGGACATTTTCCCCTTCTCTCTTGGCTACCACTGACAATTATTCCCAGCCTCCCCTCTTTTCTTAGCCTTCACCATATTCCCAAGCACTAGAACTAGTTCATCCTACGCTTTGCAAAACACAGGAGTGTCCCCAGTTTCTACAAATGAGTAGCTCCTGGAGTATTCCCAGATATCAGGAGATGATATATATACAGCTAGGTTGAAACTTTTAATTTATTGATCAGCTAGAGTAGCCACACACAGAAAAATTGTTATGGGGCCACCCACAGATAACATTGTTGTTATATCATCATCATCATTATCATCTGCGCAGGTGCCCCTGCGATTCAGGAGAAGCAGAAGGTAGGGATGTGCACAAACCTGTTTGGAGGCCCTTTTACAGGCCTCTGAGCAGGTTCAAATGAGCAGCAGTTCAGCAGGTTTGAAGGTGGGGGGGATACCTTTAAGGGCAGAGGAGGATGCTCCTACCCTTCCCACCGTGTTCCCCCCCTGACACACACACACCGCTGGTGCTGCATGTTAAACGGGTCCTTCCTGCCACCTCATTGCCTCGTCAGACCGAAAGTGACTGCAAGTACCCGACTCGTATGCTTGGGATATCCTGCCCCAGCCCTCCCAATTTCATTTCCGGCGGTCTGTCTGTATTTATTTCCCTTTCACTCCCTCGCTGGCTATGCCCCTAAGCCAGGCTATGCCCTCATGAACGTGACATCACACACCAAGGGGGCATGGCCCAGGCTTGGGATAGGCCATGCAAGCTCTCCCAAGCTCATTTCCAGCCAGCGTTTGCTGCCTGGCTGTGTTTATTTCCCTTTCTCTCCCTCCGGCAATAAATAAATAAATACAGATGCTGGCTAGAAATGAAACCAGGAGGGCTGGGGTGGCCCCTCCAGTGATCAGGCCGTGCCCTGTTCGTGCGTGATGTCACACACAAGGAGGACACTGGCGGCCCTTTTCATTTGCAGCCTGGGTTCTTTGAACCCTGCTGCGCAATGGTGATTCTGCCCCTGGCAAAGTCGTTTATCTTATTAGGTAAACTGTTCTTTGTCTACAGTAAATGTGGTTAGTTTGATAGAGTGACTGTACTGACTGTATGCTTGCTATGAACTGTATTTATTGTGAACTGTTCCTTCTCACATACTGTAATAAAAAGAGGAGAGGAGAGCTGGTCTTGTGGTAGCAAGCATGACTTGTCCCCTTAGCTAAGCAGAGTATGCCCTCGATGCACATGAAAGGGAGACTAGAAGTATGAGCACTGTAAGATATTCCCCTCAGGGATGGAGCCACTCTGGGAAGAGCAGAAGGTTCCAAGTTCCCTCCCAGGCGTCTCCATGATGGGGCTGAGAGAGATTCCTGCCTGCAACCATGGAGAAGCTGCTGCCAGTCTGTGAAGGCAATACTGAGCTAGATAGTCCAATGGTCTGACTCAATATATGGCAGCTTCCTATGTTCCTAAAGGTCTGTCTGTCTTTAAAGGCAGTCTCCTTTCACCTTCCTGGAGAAAGGAATGCATCTTTTTGGACAGTGGCTGCTACAACACAAACATGATATCCTGAATGAATGAATGAATGAATGATTTCCCCCTTCAAAATGTGTTTGTAATATAGATGATGTAATTAATTGTGTAAAACTTGATGATTCCAGTAAGATTTCTTTGATCAAGTGACAGCTAAATGTTCAGTTCCGGTTACCTTTGGCATGTTCTTTGTGGTGGCTCTGCAGGAAGGTAAGTGCCACTGTGCTTGGAATCCTGAAGTGCGCCCATAATGTAGGACTATCATATGCAAAAAAAAAAAAGAGGCCAGTCTTCTGTACCAGGAGTCATAGAAGAGTCAATTTCAGCAGGCGCAGCTTGTCATGCAGGGCGGGTGGGCGGGAAAGCTGCAGCTGTTGAAACTCCCTCTTCTGTGCATCTATTAAAGGTACAGGACACCTGTCCTCTTTTCCACATGGCAGCCCTAGCCTAATTAAAAGAACTGCACTGGCTGCCAATATGTTTCCGGGTGAAATACAAAGTCCTGGTTATTGCCTATAAAGCCCTTAACACCTTCGGTCCAGGCTATTTAAGAGAGCGCCTCCTTTGTCATAAGCCTGTTACAATCTTCTGGAGAGGTCCGGTTAGGGTTGCCACTGGCTTGTTTGGGGGCATCCCAGGACCGGGCTTTCGCTATGGCTGCCCCAGGGCTTTGGAATATGCTCCCTGCTGAAATAAGAGCATCTCCTTCTCTGTTTGTTTTCAGGAAGACCCTCAAGACTCACCTGTTCTCGCAGGGTTTTAATTAGAATTTATTTTAATATATAAATATATTTTAAAAACTTGTTTTAATGACTATGTTTGATTTTTTATGTCATGTATTTTAATCTCTGGACTTTTATATTTTAAATTTTGTACACCGCCTAGAGATGTACATATCAAGCGGTATAAAAGTATGATAAATAAATAAATAAATAATCTGACTGTGGGTTATTCTTTTTGAGCAGTCAAGGATATAGGGAAGAATGCATCCTCATGCCAGCCTCCCGTTAGTGCTACACTGGAAGCACATAAAAGGCAGAAATGCTGGTTCTAAAAGAATGAGACCCTTAAAAGGGGACGGACAAGAAACCTGCCAAAGTTAAAAGTATTTCATACATTGGTTTGTATCTGTTCTTACTCCAAGGAGCTCAGCATAGCATATGTGATCGCTCCCTTTTATCCTCACAACAGCCCTGTGAGGTAAGCTAGACTGAGAGAGCGTGACTGGCCCAAGGTCAATCAGTGAGTTCAGAGGCGTAACTAGGGAAAACGGCGCCCGGGGCAAGCACTGAAATGGCCCCCCCGCGCGCCCCCGCCCCCCAACATACTACATTATACTTAGGTTTTTCCTCAGAAGCGCCCACCGCCGCTGCCCAGCCAGGCCACTGACTGGCCGCCAGGCGCCAGCAAAGCAATGGGGGGGGGGGCGCGGGCAGCGCGGAAGGGACCACCCGTGGGGGAGGGGGCGTCAATGCGCTCCCTTGACTGCTGCAGCGCTGCTGCACTGAGCAGGAAACATTTGTATTAACAATTTAAAAAAAAAAATTAAAAAAAATTTTTTTGTCATGGCAGCGCCCCCCATGTGACCAGAAAAGATGGCGCCCGGGGCACGTGCCCCCCCTGCCCCCCCTATAGTTACGCCTCTGAGTGAGTTTCATGGCTGAGAGTGGAGTCTCCCTCGTTCCAATCTCACGACTATACCACACTATTTAACATCTCTTTTGTGGGTTTTTCATCTACAGATTTCATTGCATTTCGAAACAATACAAATGGGCATGCGCAGAGGCCAGACCCAGGCCTCCATTGGCCTGTGCTGCTTGCAGGGGGAGTGCTGGGGGTGGGGGTGGGGGGCTGAGGGAGCCGCTGCTGCCACCAAGGAACTGCCGCTGCCCTGCTGCGGGTAAGGCGCCCTTTTCAACTCCTTTAGCGTTAGGGATCTCCTTTCCTTGTAAAAGGGAATCCTTACCAGATTCCTCTTTACAAGCATAGGCACCCAACCGGGCTGAACCGGTTCAAACTCAGACCCCCCCTGCCCTTTTTGTGGACTGGGCCAGTTTGAGCTTGAACCAATCGAATTGGGCCAGTTCAAATCAACCCAGGTTCTCTTTAAACCGGTTCTGCATACTCCTAGTCGCTGGAGGGGGGGGGGACGGGTGAGTGCAGATGTGAGAAGGACTGACTGCTATGATGCCCACTGCCTGTTGGAGATGGCACTCCGGGAGCATCAGCTCCTGGCCCCTTTTATCCTAGTGGCCATGAGAGGCCTGAGGGGTAGTGGCAGTGAGGAAAGGTCTTCCTCTTTATTTCACTCTTCTTCTCTCTCTCTCTCTCTCTCTCTCTCTCTCTCTCTCTCTGATCTGACTTTCTCTGTTTGGTAGACTGATATTCCCAGGGCCTCTCACTCTGTACTCTTTCCTCCCACACCGCTTCTTGCTCTCTGCTCTGTTGCAAACTCCAGTAGCCATGTGGCTTCTCCTTCTCTCTCTCTCTCTCTCTCTCTCTCTCTCTCTCTCTCTCTCTCTCTCTCTCTCTCTCTCTCTCCCCCCCCCGGTCCCCCGCCCCGCTCTCTCCCCTCTATACTATGAAGACAGAAAGCTCAGGCACACAGGCTTTCTATCCACAAATGTAACTTCTCCAATCAAGCTCAATTGCTTTGGGATCTAAAACAACTGCCTCAAGCTTCTCTTTGATGGGTTCAACTTTTACGGCTTATCCTCACTCTGTTATAATTGGGGTTAGTCAAACCTTTCCCCTCTAACACTGCCTGCCACCAGCTAGCCTCACACGCAGGTGCGTAACTAGAATAGGGCAAGGGGAGACAGTTGTCTGGGGGCCCACTGCTTGGGGGGGGGGCAGAGGCAAGTCACATCACTGATTCCCCCAGCCACGCACCTGCCCGGGCTTCCTTCAGTTGTATTCATCCTCCGAAACTGATGTGAGTGTTAAGACCTGGAGCTACCAGAACAGCATGTCTTTCTCTAGTACCATTAAGACCTTGGGTTAGGGCGGTATAAAAATGTGCTAAATAAATAAATAAATAAAAATTAAATGACTTGCATCGTCCACAATACAAAACCTTTAAAACAAAAATTCAAACATTCAGGATGATGTTGTATTGTGACACACACACACACACACACACACACACACACACCTATGCTTTTGGTTACCACTATTTAGCCTCATTTAAGATTTCTTTCCTTCATGAGCTGAGCATTTTAAAATCTTGTCTCTGGGCCCCCTCCAACCTTGCTACGCCCCTGCTCACACTGCTTGCTGTAGCAGGCAGTGGACATCTAGGAATGGCAGCAGTGGTCTCTAGTCTGGCGCTCTCTCTCTCTCTCTGTCACACACACACACACACACACACACACACACACACACACACACACACGTTCATTTTTTCAGAGTGTGCACATTCGAGAGGAAGAGCTACCAGCCAGCACAGCTCCGCCACCAATCCTGGGCGCCCGCTGCCTGCTAGAGCAAGCAGTGACATGCCAGCCGGAGGCAGGCAGCAGGAATTGTAGCAGCCAGAGCCTTCCTAGCAATGTGAGTGCCACTCCGAGTCATTCCACATGCCACTTTGGGCACGTGTGCCGTAGGTTGCTGGCCCCTGCTATAATCCTTTAAAAATGTATATATGACCACCTTATGTGTTGGAAATACAGCCCCAGCAGCATTGACTCTTCACACCTTCTGTCCTATTGGCCACTAGGGGCATGGGAAATAGACATGGTCAACAAGAGTCTTCCTCTTTGTTTCCTCACTCTTGTTGTCTCTGTCTGCTCTGGCTTCTGCTAATTGGTAGACTGATATTCTCTGGTCTCCGACCTCCTCTTCGTGCCTGCTGCTTGTTGCATTTTTACCTTCCTCCTCCCTTGTTTTGCTCTCACACTATGAAGGCATACAGCTCAGGGACGCAGGCTTTCTATCCAAGTATGTAACTTCCTTAATAAACGTTTACAAGTTTTTGGACCTTAAATGTTAAACCTCTTGATGAGGTTGGTTCTTCCAATACATTCTTGCTCTGTTATAATTGGGGTCACTGAAATCCTTTCCCTACAACATTATATGCTGCTGCTTTTCTTTTCTTTGCAAAGAAAGAATCATCGGGGAAACTTTGGCATCATCATATCACACAGTACTTTGTGTTACTTATATTAAGATTTGATAGCTGGGGGCCAAAAACTGGCAAGTCATCACAGGTGTCTGCCTCTGATCCATCTGGGCAACCTTGTACTCCCCCTTTATGCCTTATCTGCACTTGTTTCCGGGTCAGTACCATAGTTATATACAGTTGATGTAAGACTTCACCTGCTAATCAAGGAACAAAGACATTTACTGGCAATCTCATAGAAAACGCAGATCTTCCCAGTAATTATTTTGCACAGAATGGCAGATTAGGGATGAGAGCTGGTCTTGTGGTAACATGCATGGCTTGTCCCCTTAGCTAAGCAGGGTCTGCCCTGGTTGCATATGCATGGGAGACTTGATGTGTGAGCACTGTAAGATATTCCCCCTTAGGGGACAGATAAGCTTTGGGAAGAGTATTTAGGTTCCATGTTCCTTCCCTGGCATCTCCAAGATAGAACTGATTGAGATTCCTGCCTGCAACCTTGGAGAAGCCGCTGCCAGTCTGTGTAGACAATACTGAGCTAGATGGACCAATGGTCTGACTCAGTATGTGGCACCTTCCTATTGTGTTGATTCCAACTGGCACCCATCTACAAAAAGTTAAAAACCATCACCACTGAAAGTTGTAAAAGAGGCCCTATTTGGAAATAAGTTGACAAAATCCCTTCACTGGATGTAGAAAAGAAAAGAAAACATGGCACATGTAAACAGTGCAACAAAGAGATGCAAGACTTGGTTGCCATTATGGAGCAGAATTAAATCAATATATTTTCATAGTTATAGCAACCAATTAGCATGGGTTTTGTTTGTTTGTTTGTTTTTTGTAAATATCTAAATAATGAATGAAGATGTCTTGTTTGATCCAAATCCATGATTTATATCAGCCTCCCCCCGCCTTGAGTGATTTAAATCAGGGTTTAAGTTGCTGATTTAAATCATCTTGATTTTAAATCAATTCACCACCCAGCCCTGCATGAGGAGGAGGTAAGGCAGTGAAGTCGCTGCTCCTGTGAAGGTTGAACCTAGATTGCCCTCTCCCTGCTGGGGCTTGGAATTTATTTTAATTTAATTTAATTTAATTTTTATTTGATTGATTTGATTTATATACCACCCTTTCAAAAATGGCTCCGGGTGGTTTACATCAAAATAAAAACAATTAAAACCAATTAACAATTAAATCAATGGTGCTCTTGGAGGCAGGGTCCTAGCTATCTACTTGCTCATCTGCCACATATTGCACGCAATGCCCCAGCAGCTACTGCAGCACTCTGCAAATGGATGCAGTTCTATGTGGACAGCAGTTGAACATGGGTCAGTTGGTCCTAAGAGATAGGTGAGCGCCGTTTCCGAAGGCTCACCTAACACTAGAACCAGGGATCATCCCATGAAATTGATTGCCAGGAAATTTAGGACCAACAAACGGAAGTACTTCTTCACACAACCATAATCAACGTGTGGAATTCTCTGCCACAAGTTTGGCTGCTTTAAGAGGGGTTTTGGATAACTTCATGGAGGAGAGGGCTATCAATGGCTACTAGCTGGAAGGCTATAGGCCACCTCCAGCCTCAAAGGCAGGATGCCTCTGAGTACCAGTTGCTGGCGAGTAACAGCAGGAGAGAGGGCATGCCCTCAACTCTTGCCTGCATGCTTCCAGCGGCATCTGGTGGGCCACTGTATGAAACAGGATGCTGGACTAGATGGGCCTTGGGCCAGCAGGGCTGTTCTTATGTTCTTATGGATGTCCTCCAGAGCTGCACAACTTGAGCCTTCCAGCTGCTGTTGGACTATAACTCCCATCAGCCCCAACCACATTGACCAATAGTCAGAGATGATGGGAGTTATAGTCAAATATCTGCAGGAAGGCTGACCTTGGGCAGCCCTGATGTATTCCTTTCCTAAGTTGCAGGTCATAGGGGCCTTCTCTCCCCAGCAGTCCCACAGCAAGGTTGGGCGTGGGCACTCTACGTCCTACTTGGGGATTGTGGCTGTAGTCCAGCAACATTGGGGCACCCAAGCTTGGTTACCCTAAGATAAAAGGAGCTCCGAGGAAGGGGGATTTTAATGGGGAAATTGCTGGAGGGGAAGAGGGAAAGAGGAATGTTAGTGGTCTTAAGTAGACAATTGTTGCAATAAAAACTCTGGGTGATATCCAAACTAATGCAGTTCTGGTGCTATGGGGGAAAAGAGCAGGGGGTGATATTTGTTAGTCTCCCCTTCCTTCTGAAACCATCTGTGCCTCCCGAGAATATGTCCCTGAGGGCTGCGTGACCTTCAGGAACTTCAGAGGGAAGGGGCGATTGACTAATATCGCCCTCCCCTCTAGCACCAGTGCGGCATTAGCAAAATCATGCTGCATAGGTCTGGATGTTCGCCTCTGTCTGACCAAAAAAGGTTGTCTAGAAATATAGGCTTTATGTATAAACATGAGATAAAGAAAGAGGCATAATTAAACAGGCAAGCTGAATTTTAGAAATCCAATAGATGTATGTCTTTTCATGTTTTATATGCCACCCTTCATTGGCCAACATGATCTGAAGTTCTCTGGAAAAGGAAGAAAGGCTGCAGAGGGTTCCAGTCCAGACCCACAAGTGGCCTTCAACATCCCTGAATTGAAGGCTGCTCTGTGCAGTGGACCCGGGAAGGGGAAGGGGGAGTCATTTTTGTTCCTCTCCCCTCCCTCCAAAAGCCTTAGCTCTTTGAATAAATCTGTTCCTGAAGGTTGCACAGGAGCTGGGGATGATCGGAGTTGTAGTTCAGCAACATCTGGAGAGCCAAGTTTGTTTATCCTTGCTTTGGGATGTGATCCATTCTCCTGCATTCCCTGGAGGACATCCTCAGAGAGTTCAATGGAGTCCTCTACGTCTGCCATGTGCATGACCACTACAATGCACCAGCCACCAACAGTTATGGGAGGCCTGGATGCACCTCCTTTAAGTAACTCAAACTGGCTTACTCTTCCCCAGAGCTGCATACACAAGATATTGGAAGGATGGATTGTACTCGTAGAAGTCATTCACACAGTCAAAAACTGTGCTCTACCCAAGTTTGGGAGATGTGTGTTCTCCCAGTTTTTGGTACCATGGTTTTCCTCCTACCTTGCTTCCATACAATCACTTCTGTCCAGGTTTTCCTCTTACTTTGCTTCCACACAACCAAAAATTGGAAGATCACAAAGCTCCTAAGCCCAGGTAGAACACAGTTTTTGACTGTGTGAATGACCTCTTAGTCTCTACAGTTACGAGGCTTAACTTAGTGCAAAGCCGTCGGGTCGGTGTCGACTCCTGGTGACCACAGAGCCCAGTGGTCTTCTTTTGGTAGAATACAGGAGGGGTTTACCATTGCCTCCTCCTGTGCAGTATGAGATGATGCCTTTCAGCATCTTCCTATATTGCTGCTGCCCAATATAGTAGCAGTGGGGATTTGAACCGGCAGCCTTCTGCTTGTTAGTCAAGGTGGCCTAACACCTCTTTACAGATCAGGTCATTTGTCAGCTATCTCTCAGTCAGGCCTCCCTGCTTTCTTGAAGCTCTGTCCTGATTTTACTTTGGTCACATGATACTGGAGCAGAAAAAAGAGACCAGGAGTATAATATCTCTCCTGGTGGTGGTTTCCTCTTTCATGGACTGCATCCTGATCCTTGGACCTTGGAGACTGCTGACATCACAGCTTGGTGAAATGAGAATATTATAACATGCAGTCACTTTAAAGGTGCAAATTAGGGATGTGCACAGAACTAGGCAGAGGAAGTTTGAAGGCGGAGGGGGGTCTGACTTAAAGGGTGGGGGAGGGTGTACTTACCCCTCCCTCCGCTTCCCCACTGCCGGCGCTCTGTTAACAAAGACTCCTTCAGGGTGGCAGCATACCTCCCTCCTGGCCTGTCTCCTCTTTGCCCAGAAGTACCTGGCGCTCGTACACCCGCATGTCAGGCAGGCGCATGCGTGTGTGTGACGTGCATGCGCAAATGCCCGGCACGCACATGCGCACCAGGTACTTTCAGGCAAAGAGGAGATGGGGTGGCAGGGAGATATGCTGCCACCTCGAAGCAGCCTTTGCTAACAGAGCGCTGGCTGGAGGAAAGCAGAGGGAGGGGTAAGTGTACCCTCCCCACCCTTTGTCAGACACCCCCCCGCCCAACAGCTGGCTGTTCGAACCGGTTCAGAGGCCCTTAAAAGGCCCTCTGAATGGGTTCGTGCACATCCCTAGTATAAATGTTCTATCTAGAGTTCACACAGGGTCTTTAGCTGCACATTTTTTACACTTAGACCAGGACTGAGAGATTGAGTGAGCTCGTCTACAAGACTCTGGAGAGCAAAAGGGTGAGGCCCATTCAGAGTTGAATCCCCACTCCTTAGGATGTTTAAGTTCACACTAGGCAGGTTCCCATGATGCTGGCAAATAGGGAGATTAGAGGTTACTGTGGCATGCACAGTCCTGATTTCTAGCCATAAGAACCCAGACTCATTCATTAATGTCAGGCACTGTGCCAGCCAGATATAATATATTCAAGGGAAACCAACAAGCATAGATCAAATCCTAGATTAACCATCTCCATTAAATGTTAGATTGGCATGGTGCCAACCCAACATCAATGAAAATCTCTAGGTTTCTATGAATGGAAATTGGGAGTAACATGCCATGTTACTCTCCAATTTCCTGTTTAGTCAGCATTGGGGAAATCGTGAGAACCTGCCCTGAGAATCCTTGATTTACAATAGAACATTCTCAGTGGAGTTAGGTTCAGTGGGCCTTGGTTCAGTACAAGCATCTTCCATAGTGAGTATACTGTAAAGTGGGGGGAAATGTATAGGATTCAGTTTCTGCTTGCAGTCACGCTGGCATATTGGACCAATACATCATACTGTAAAGTAAATAAAGATGAAAGTTCACATTCTGTGCTGAGCTTCACCTATCTGCTCGCATTACGAGTACAATGTGCCCATCAGCACTGAATATGGCCCTGAGACAAAAAGATTTGTTTCCTATAAGTAATATTTTTTTCAAACATGCAGTGAGCTCGCCATAGATAATGGTGAAGAAAGCATCTTGGTTCTCTGCAAAGGGCCACAGTGATGAGAAGAAATCTAATTCCAAGTGGAAATCTTTCTACTTGGTTACCACACAATTTAATCCTGACAGTGTACTAGCCTTGAAAAATGATACCCCCATCTCTTAAGGATTGAAAGGTGGCAGAAATAGCAGCAATTCAGGGCTTTAGTCTAAAGCAATTATGAGCTCTTCACAAACTCTAAGACCAAAATTGATTTTCTTTTCTAGATTATCAAGATGTGGGAGCAAGTAGGTCAAGGAATCCGACCCCCATTTTGACCTAGTAGATTGGATTGTTCTCAAACTTATTCAATATTGAAAGGAACTGCTTAACAGAGGGAATTCTTCTTATTCAGTCTTTGGCTCCTGAAATCTAAAAGGTATTATGTTTTTCTCCACCACATTATGGTTCTTCATTTTCTGAAACACAGATAGATGTTTCAGAAGTTCCTTTTAAAGGGGAGAGAAAATGCCTTTGTTTTGCTCAAAAGCTTGTGGAAGGTTTAGTATCATTGCAGAATATCAACTTTAATGGCATTGGGCATGATCAAGCAAGCACCATTGCTGCCCAACTTTCATTCATTCATTTCAATGGAACTTTCCATGCCATTCCGTTGAAAAAGAATAGAGGCTGGACAATAGCAGTATGTAATGAATTGTACCCAAGACCCATTTTTCTAAAGCATTAACCAGGATTGCAAAATATCCCACTTTGATGACCAGACCTACTCAATTAGCTATTAAAGCATGGTACTAAAATTTATACAGCAGAGCCAGCTTGGTGTAGTAAAGATAAAGTGTGCCGTCAAGTTGATTTTTACTCCTGGCAACCACAGAGCCCTGTGGTTTTCTGTGGTAGAATACAGGAGGGGCTTACCATTGCCTCCTCCTGCGCAGTATGAGATAATGCCTTTCCGCATCTTCCTATATCACTGCTGCCTGATATAGTACCAGCGGGGATTCGAACAGGCAACCTTCTGCTTGTTAGTCAAGCATTTCTCTGCTGTGCCACTTAAAGTACAGGGGTGTCAAACTCAAATTGGGTGGTGGGCCGGATATGATTCCAGTGCATTTCTGGAGGGCCACACACAGCCTTGTGCCACCTTCTCACATCTGCCTCACGTTGCCTCACACCTGACTCGTGCCACCTTCTGTCTTCCTCCTCCTCTCATCAGTTCCTTCAGCCTCAATCAGGTGGCAGCAGTTCCACCGAGTCACCCGTCCGTTGCAGAATACTTTCTCTTCCTTTCTTCTTCCCTCTCCTCTCTGTCTCCTTCCCTTGCCCAGCCATTTAAATTGGCTGAATGCACTACTTTTTACACCAGAATATGCTCAGGGGAAGGCTGATTTTTTTGTTTGTATTTTTAGAAGAAATAATTCAAACAAGTTTTATAACTTCTAAGTAGATTGTGATATTTCTATCAGCTATGTACCTCTTCCTTTTTGAATAGATATTGTGGTTTTTTACTCAATCCTATTGGCTGGTTAATATGTGACTGCTGTTGACAACAACTCAAAAACTCCCAGCATCCCTAGCTATGATGGACTTTGGCTGGGGATTATGGGAGTTGTAGTCAAAAACATCTGGGAATTCCAGAAATACTGGTCCCAAGTATCAATGTGTGGTGCCAGCATGCAGGTACCTGGGACAAGCACCACCACAGCAGGAAGCTGCATGCGGCAGCAGAGAGCAGGTAAGGACCTGCTCTCTTTTTTTGAAAAAAAGATCCTACTCACCACTCCTCTCCTCCGAACCGGTGCCAAACCGGTTCAGACATAATCCAAACTGGTGCTGAACCTCAGTTTGTGCACATCCCTAGGCAACAGTTATCATGTTCTAATTCCTTCCTCCAACTGTCCTATGTTTAATAGAGGTGATGCTGAGCTGGTTCAGACAAGTCCACCAGCCCTTCAGAATCTTGTGGAGAAGGAGTATGGTTCCTCTGTCCATCCAACATTCCTCTGTCTTATTGGATGGGAAGAGTTTGCCTGAATCTCCACTTGCTGCATAATATAAAGTACTAGTATCTTTAAGCCCGTTAAATTAACGGGCGCTAGTAGACCTTTGGGGCCAGCCTCCTCCTCCTCCATACCTCCTCCTCCGCCTCCACCTGGCCGTGCCCACCACCTCCTCTGGACGAGGCGGCAGCTCTGCCGCTGCCTCGGCCGTACCGCGTCCTCCTTAACCTAGCCAGGCCCCCGCCTCCTCTGGCCGAGGCGGCGGCTCCACTGCTGCCTCAGCCGCACCGCATCCACTGGCCGAGGCGGTGGCTCCGCCGCCGCCTTGGCCAGCTTCCCCCGCTGCCTCCTCGCCCGCACCTCGCTCTTTGGGGCTGGCTGTTCCCTTTTCTCTCCTGCCCCACTCTTCCTCCCTCCCTTCTGCCCCACACTCTTGCCTCTCTTCCCCTCCCTCCCACCCCGCTTTATTGCCCTCCCTCCCCTTCCCACCCCTCTCTCAAACCCTCCCCTCCCTCTCAGCCTCCTGCCCCAGTCCCTCTTGCCCTCCCCCTGCCCCAGTCCCTCTTGCCCTCCCCCTCCCCCTTGCCCTCCCCCTTCCCCACTCCCTCTTGCCCCTCCCCCACTCCCTCTTGCCCCCCTCCCCGCCCCACTCCCTCTTGCCCTTCCCCTCCCCCACTCCATCTTGCCCCTCCCCCTCCCCCTGCCCCACTCCCTCGTACCCCTCCCCCTCCCCCTGCCCCACTCCCTCTTGCCCTTCCCCCTCCTCATCCATTTTGAAAGATCTACTTACCTGGCCACGCCCGCTCCTCCTCCGTGCTGCTGGGCCATCCCCGCCCTGCCGCTGTCACACCACCACGGAGACCACCCGCCGGCTCACCTTCCCTGCTGTGGCTGCGGCCGCCGGCTTGCCTTCCTTGCTGCGTCTGCAGCTGCCGGCTCGCCTCCGCCGCCGCTGTGGCTGCCAGCTCGCCTCCGCCGCTGTCTCGCCTCTGCGGTCCAGCCCGGCCAGGCCCGCCGCCTCGCCTCTGCAGCCGGCCCGGCCCGGCCCGCCGTCTCGCCTCCGCGGCCCGGCCCGGCCCGGCCTGGCGCCTTGCCTCTGCGGCCTGGCCGGTCCCGCGGTCGCCACCTCCAGCCTTCCCGCAGCCGGGCCGGCCATCCGGCCAACATGGCCGCCTGGTGCCTGCAGCCGTATCTTCCTCGGACGTTCTGGGCATGCGCGGAGTGCATGCCCAGAATGGCCGAGGAAGACATAGGTGCAGAGACACGGGCTCACACCCAAGGCTTTTATTATAGAGGATAGTTGAAATTGTGAGGTGAGGAATTAAGTGGTAGAATGATGGTGTGCCTGTGTGTGTGGGAAGAGATACACACACACACACACACACACACCTTTCTCTTAAGTTATTCCAAGGGGCCAGGTGGGGGAAGGAAACATGGAGGTGATGGCTGGAAGGAAACAGCCGCAGAAAGCTTCAGAGTGCAACGAGGTAGTGGAGGGGAAACACTCTGGCCAAATGGCAGCTGTTTCTGGCTGGTTTCTCCTCCCCACCGCTGGTGCCTTTCTCCCCTCCCCTCCACCCCGCCTCGCTACGCTCCAAAACTGGAAGACTGGGAGCACAGTGAGGCAATGAGGGGAGGGAAATGTGGGGGAAACGCTCTGGGGAAGGAAGAGGGAAGCAGTAGCTTTCTGGGGGGCAGATTGTTGGGCTCCGTGGGCCAGCTCCGGCCTATGGGCCAGCAGTTTGACATCCCTGGTATAGTGGTTAGAGTATTGGACTAGGACCAGGGAGACCTGAGTTCAAATCCCCATTCAGTCAAGCAGCTTTCTGGGTGACTCTGGATTAGTCACTTATGTCTTAGTCTAACCAACCTCACAGGGTTGTTGTGAGGATAAACATAACCATGTGTACTGCTCTGTACTCCTCAGAGGAAGAACAGGATATTAATAAATAAAATAGTGTATTACTGGGCATACCCCTGCTAACAGGGCAAAGAGACACCTTTTTAACATGGTGATTCTCTTTATTTAGCAGGGAGAGAATAACTGGCCCTACTCACCCCCAGCACAGTACCTCCAGTGACTGTGACTGGTGTCTATCTGATGTTTCTTTTTAGAGTGTGAGCCCTTTGGGGACAGGGAGCCATTTTATTTATTTATTATTTCTCTGTGAAGACCATTTTGGAAACTTTTGTTGAAAAGCAGTATATAAATTGTTGTTGTTGTTTGTTGTTGTTACTGAAAACAACCCACTACTGAGTCCAAAGATTTTACTTTTCATAGGAACAAGATCTAATAAGGACACAAACTAACACTTAATGAAGAGTTTAAATTTGCTATCTCAAATCTGTGGGTGTGCATTCTCATAAGATTTATTACCTTAAATAACCTTATAATATATTCCCATCTAGCTGGCCACTTATTTACCAGTTTTACAAATATTCCAACATTTTGTATATTGCAGAAAATATTGCTTATCTAAATAAAGCTCTGTGAATTGTACTACTGATGAGGAAATGGCTATGTGCACTGTTAATATTTTTTTAAGCAACTAAGGTTGGAAATATTTTAACTATTTATTTGCATTCATTTTCAGATAGAAAAAGAATACAGAAAATCATTGAAGAGGTACATTCCACTCCCCTATCTTTGCCACCTTCCTAAATATTTTTGCACCCAGGCATCATAATGCAGATACATGTGGCCTCTTCCAAAGCTTGATGATGACAAAGCGGAAATTCTGAGAACCAGTTTCCTCTTCCTCTTGGAATATTGTTTAAAGAACTATGAATCTATGGGACATATTTTCTCCTGGTCAATTTATGATCTGTCTACAAACAGTCTATAGAATGAATATGATCAAATTAAAATTGTCTTAGGAATAATTTGGGCATTGCCAAGTTTTTTTGACAATAAAATTTGGGTTGAACTATGCAATTGAAGAATGTTGTTCAAAACTGCAGGAAGCCTTCCTAAAAGCTATGGTCCTTTCATCAAGTCTAATATACATTCACCAAGACGCGTTTTTGGAAGTGTTTTCACACCAAGAAGCAAGGGGTAGTCATCTTTCTGTTTTCAGTATATTATAAGGCTTTCATGAAAAGCCACCTCATGTAATCGTGTCCAACCTCAGCTGTTACTGTTGTTGCTTGTGACAGAGGCCGAATGCAGACGTAACAAGAAACCAGGTTGGATTTCATAACACGAGATCAGGGGCAGAGGTTGGAACTCCACTATGTCCAGATTTGTGAAACCACAGTTTTGAGCTGAAAGAGACCTGCAGTTTGCCTTGCCAAATGCCAGTTTGAACCTTTGGTTTGCAGAGGTTCACTGCTGAGACCTCTGGTTTGGACACTGAAGTGCTATGTCCAACCACAGATGCCGCCATAACTGAGGTTTCCTGCTGATTTTCAAACCACAGTCATAGAGATGGTGGTACAGACCTGCCCAGGCTTCTCACTGGCTGCCTCTCCGAGCAGCAGCCCCAACCCTCCGGTCACCTATCCAGCTATGAAGTTGCCCGGTAACAGGGATGCCGCCACATCCCATCCCAAGCTTGTCAGCCTGTCAAGAGGCACAGTCACACAGGGGCATTCCCTCTCCCCACTCCATCCCTTGCTCCCCGCACCTGGCAAGCAGGAGTTAAAGAGGACAGGATGGGCACTAAGACCTTTGCTCCCCAAGAATGATGTGACAATGATGTATGTTCACAAGCACAAACATTCCAGGTGGAAACATAAGCAGGGTGCCCTATCACAGTGCCGGGAGGGGACCATATGGTTGGAGGAGGGTACATAAGAACAGCCCTGCTGTATCAGGCCCAAGGCCCATCTAGTCCAACATCCTGTTTCGCACAGTGGCCCACCAGATACTGCTGGAAGCCACAGGCAGGAGTTGAGGGCATGCCCTCTCTCCTGCTGTTACTCTCCTGCAACTGATACTCAGAGGCATCCTGCCTTTGAGGCTGGAGGTGGCCTATGGCCCTCTGACTAGTAGCCAATGATAGACTTCTCCTCCATGAAGTTATCCAAACCCCTCTTAAAGCCATCCAGGTTGTTGGCTGGCACCACACAGCCAGGTAACTTGGGTAGGGTTTAAAAGGCAGCCCCTACCAGGGATTCTTGAGCAGCCAAGTTCTATTTTTTGCACTGGAAGGCTGGGGAAGGGGGACAGAGCCCCTTCCCCACTGGGGGTTTGCAGTCTCTTATCTTTAATCATGAACTGGGCCAGACAGCAGGATCAGCATTGCTCAAGTGAAAGGAATGATTCCTCATAAGTGATGAGGATGGATGCTGGCCCAGGGTGGACTGTGCATGCTCAAGAGAGTGCCAGACCATGGGGACACCCCCCTCACAACTCATCAGAAGAACTGTCAGAGGGGAGGGGAGAGAATTGCCGAGCAAAGTATCTACTAATGTGTGACAACAAAACAACCCCTTCTCCCATGGATCGCTCTCTCATGAGAGTATCAGGCCATTGGTTCAACACCAGATCAAACCCAGGAATTTTGAATGGGTTTAAAGATCTGTCCAGGTACCCCGTATTCCCCCAGTCCGTGCACTCGACCAGGCTCTGACACATGGAGTGTCTGAATCTTCTCTGGGTACTTGCAAGACTTCATAGGGGACGTGGGGAGTTGCAGTGCTTCTGATCTATCTTTAACATGGAGAGTTGTGGGCCCCACACAAGTGGAGCACCCTCTTTTGGGTTAGCTCAACTGGTGAGTGTGCCATCTGATGGGAGACCTAGCGATTACAGCCCCATGGTCCTCTTCAGTAGACTGGCCCTCGCATGGGAGGGATAGCCCACCAGCAGAAAGCTGCCAGCACAGCAGGGTTGTGGTTTGGTGTGCATGGACTGCTTTGATGGGGTGAGCCATTGCAACAGCATCCTAGGTCATGGAGGGACAGACACCCCCACCCAGGATCCTTTGCCCTCCCTCATATATTTATCACCTTCTAGGAAGTCTTCATGTTCCCTTTCCTTTCCTGAGTAACAGGGAGATAGTCTCCCCAGACCACCCCCAAAACATGCTTGTGCAGGACTATTTAGGTAAAGGGCTCTTTGGAGGGCGCTAGGGCCCTCCAAAGGCACTTGCTGTCTGAAGAAGCCCTGGCATGGCATAGCATTCAGAGGGATTTAAATGCCCTTCCCTTGCTGAAGACGAGTGGACGGCTCTGGAACTGCATGATCATGCTTGGTATGCCCCCTTCAAGATCGTGACCAATCACATCCACTCCGCTGACATGCTGATGCTTTGCCCAGTCTGGACATGGAGTCAATGGGCTCGGTCTCAGTGGCAGAGAGTGGCTCCCCTCTCCTGGATCAGAGATTGCCAGACCGCAGTTGGAAGAACCTATGTGGTGCAATTTACAGTTTAAAATTGAAACTGTGGGTTCACCACCCTCCGGTTTTGTGTTATGTCTGAATTTGGCCACACAGAGCCAAACTGTCAGCCATACACAAGGAAGCTGAAAAAATGAGATTACTATAAATCCCTGATGACATGGAACCAAATATATGCAAGGTTTGTTTGAATGCCGATTGTAGTAACTTTAAGACTACAAAACCCATGATGCAATGTGACAACAGATTAAAATGTGAATAAGCAATTATTTGTGTATGTTTAAGATGATAAGCCATGAATTAACATGACTGGGAGCATATACACATGCCTGAGAACAGCTGAAGCCTTGATTAAATTGAACAATTGAGAATGTAGCAATTACTCAGAATGCACATATAACCGGTTGAATTTTAATTCAATCAATAGATTTTTTGTGGGGGGTAGGGGGTTGGAACTCCATTGGTCGGTACTGAGAAAACTAAACTGGCAATGGAATTCCTCCTATGGCTTTTGCACCCTTATTTGAAATGCATCCTCTCTTCTGCTTGCAAAATTATGAACATGCTTGGAGGCCCCACACTATTTGATGTACATGACACGCCACCCCATCTTTATGCTTACATTTGTCTTCAGAGACAAATTCTGTACTTGAGAAGAGATCCTCCCCCTCATCAGAATGCTGAGACGCCCCAGGTATAGTGTGCAGTGTACAGTTTATTTTAATGATAAAATATAATTATTTTTAGGCTACGACAATTATCCTTAATAATCATCTGGGGTTTAAACGCTTTCATCATATCCTAAATTCAACACTTCAGTTGCTGGGTGGATTCTATTGTGTTGTGAATCTCAGACTTAGATTTCCCCCTGCCATCTTATTTATAAGGTGGAAATGAGGGCAATACCACGACATTTCCTGTTTCCCAGGAAATCCCTTGAGCTTCATTTTTAGGCTCTTTCTGCTGTTAATTAATGATTTGCCAGCTGCCTGTGCTAATTCTATAACACTAACAGAGACAGATCAATTGCTCTTTAGGGTTTTGTTTTGTATTTAAGAGTATAATTCAGATAATTTAAAACAGGAATTACATTTTAATTTGTTTTACAAGGGATTTGTCTTCATGTATATTTAGTTCAACTTTCTGACTGTTGCTTGAATAACTTGGAAAGAACAGCAGGGTTCTTTCTTTTCTTTCAAAGAAGCAGCTGTGTTAGCAAAAACCATCACAGAGATCTGTGGCACTTTTAAGACTAGCAACCTTACAATAGATTACTGTAATGACATGCAATACACGTCTTAGCCTTTAAGGTGCCACAAGATGGTTTTGTTGGTTCTTATTTTCCATGAAAACTTCAGTTCCTTTTTCAGATAGCCATTAGTGTGGACAAGTTCAGGCATAAGAATAGAAGGTGATGAAGGGAAGTAGGCAAACTAACTTTCTGTAAGCCACCTTGGGCATCCTTGAAAGGAAAGATGGAGTATAAATTTGTAAAGAAAATATTCTAAATTGCAGGTGGTTTGGCTTATGGCCAAACTCCATGGATTGTGGTACCATCAAAGTTGCTATAACTGCTCGACCACTGCAATGCCCAACAACCACCATTGCTACTGGTGCAAAACACAGTGCATGGGACAGAACTGGTAAGTCATCCCACACAGCAACCAAAACAAACAAACAAAAAGGTCTTTGGGTTGCCACCAGAAAACCAGTTGTCTTGGAATAAACCTGGATGAGAAGGTATGGGAAAAGTGACAGAGAATGGATGCCTCCCAGTGTCTGGCCATACCTCAAGCGTATGAGATATGTATGGGCACAATGACACCAGCAATCAATCCAGCCCTTAGATGCATCATCAGACACATACACACACAGATGACTCCAAGGGGTCATGGGTGCTTTCCCCATTGCATGCCAGTAGCATATAACTCTCAGAATGCAACATCAGTGCAAACCATTTAAAGGCTGCAATCCTTAGCATCTTTAGTAGCGATGTGCAAACAGGTTCAACATCGAATGTGCTTGACATCGAACTGGTTCGGTTTGACGGTTTGGTGTTGAACCGAACCACCCCATTTGGTCTGACCCCAGACCGAATCCCCTCACTGGCCCATTCAGGGGGTTTGTGAGGGTTGTTTTTTTTAATGCCACTCACGGTAATGCCAGAACACGCAGAGGCAGGCACAGGGGCCTCCAAAATGGCTGGCATGCCGGGGGGGGGGGAAGGCCTGAACAGGCTGAAGAATGGCTGAACAGGCTGTTTTTTTAATTGAAGGGAGGCCAGCAGGGGGAGGGGGAACTTCCGTGGACCCCCATGCCTCCTCCTCAGAGAACATCCCCAGAGGGGCAAAGTTTTTTAAAAATTAAATTTAAAAGGAAAAAAAGTCGATGAACCCCTCCACCCCAGAGCGAACCAAAAGGGGGGGGGTCCAAGGGGGTGCTGGACTGAACTGGCCTGGTTTGGGTCCAGTTCAGACTTGAACCGAACCAGACCAGCCGGTTCCGTGCACACCACTAGTCTTTACTGAAGTATTTAAGGCAATGCATTGAAATTAATAAATTAGTCCTTAGGCTAATTTATATATGTGGTGCCATTTTTATTCATGCATTTAACAACATAGTACCTTACAATGTTGCCTTCAATTTCTTCCCCAAAATATCAATTTCTTCCCCAAAATATATTTCCCACTCTGGTAGAAATCAAATACTACTTTTCTGAAGAGGCTGGTATCCAGGATACTGTTGTTGTCATCATCATACTTTGGACAAGCTTGATGAAGTCATGATGACAGCAGAATGTAACTCCTTTAGATATCCTAATTCTCTAGATTCCTACCTTCAGACTGAAGAAACAAAGGCTATGCACAGACAATAGCTTTTCAGAGACTTAAAGGAAGTAGGAGAGAACTAGCATTGGTGTGTGTAGACACCAGTTATATTCTTTGACCATTTTGTTCTGTTCTTATGACCTAGCTCAGAGCTACCAAATACACATTCCTTGTTAGTATAGTAGTGAGTATCACTGCCTGTCATGAGGGAGACCGGGGTTCAATTCCCCAATGGGGAGGCTTATTTGGAAAGGATGGCTGGTTTTGCAGTAAAGGTAAAGTTGTGCCTTTGAGTCGGTGTCGACACAGAGACCTGTGGTTTTCTTTGGTAGAATACAGGAGGGGATTACCATTGCCATTCCCTATGCAGTATGAGATGATGCCTTTCAGCATCTTCTTATATTGCTCCTGCCCGATAGAGGTGTTTCCCGTAGTCTGTGAAACATACCAGCAGGGATTTGAACCGGCAACCTCTTGCTCCCTAAGCAAGTTACTTCCCTGCTGCACCATTAGGTGGCTGCTGGTCTTGCAGTAGCAAGCAAGAGTTGTCCCCTTTGCTAAGCTGGGTCTGCTGTGGTTTGCATTTGGATGGCTGACTACATGTGAGCACTGTCTTCTATAAGAGATTTTCTTTAGGGGATGGGGCTGTAGCTCAGTGGAAGAGCATCTGCATGCTTATATGTAGACATATAAGGTTCCAGGTCCTCTCCCTGGCATCTGTAGGTAGGACTGGGAGAGACTCCTGCCTGAAACCTTGGAGATCCACTGCCAGTCAGTGGAGACAATACTGAGCTAGATGGACCAGTGGTCTGACTCTGTAGAAGGCAAGTTCCTATGTTCCACATCCATCATCACAAGGCAGATGCCAGCAGCATAGCAGCTTTTACTAAAAATTGTGCAAGCTGACGACAAAAGGAATTTCCAAAGGTCAAAAATCATGAGATTATTCTGTGGTTTGGACTTTCCAAAGGGAAACTGTAATCTCCTCATCGAATACCATGGGGCAATGCCTGTTAGTCTTCTCCCAAGTTGACCATATCCAAATGGCTTCTTGGCCAAACTTAATCTATGCCTAATCTGAATTCTTTCAAAGTAATATCACATCATGTCATTGCATCTGATAAATAAATAATAAACAGATTTGTTAAAATAATTGCCTAACACGATGAGGAAAATTACTCAAAGTAGTTCCATTGAAATTGAAAGGACAAGCTAAGCATTCTCTCTCTCTCTCTCTCTCTCTCTCTCTCTCTCTCTCTCTCTCTCTCTCTCTCTCTCTCTATATATATATATATACTGCCCAAAACTTGCATCTAGGTGGTTTACAATTAAAAATTGTCCATACTGTCTCCAATGCTTTTTAACATCTACATGAAACTGCTGGGAGAGATAGGAGATTTGATGCAGGGTGTTAGCAGTATGCCCAAATCTAGTTTTCCATGTCAACATCATCAGGAAAAGGCATAAGCTTCCTAAATGCCTGTCTGGAGGCAATGATGGGCTGGATGAGGGATAACAAATGGAGACTGAATTCAAATAAGAGGGAAGTACTTATTATTTAGGGTTGGAACTCAAGAGACAATTTTGACCTGCCAGTTCTGGATGGGGTCTCACTTCTACAGAAGGAACAGGTAAATTGTCTGGGAATGCTTCTGGATCCAAACCTCTCCCTGGTGTCTCAGGTTGAGGCAGTGGCAAGAGGTGCTTTCTATCAGCTTCTGCTGATATGCCAGCTGCCTCCGTTTCTTGGGATAAATGACTTCAGAACAGTGGTACACCTGCTGGTAACCTCCAGGCTTGACTACTGCAATGCATGCTATGTAGAGTTGCCTTTGTTTCTAGTCCAGAAACTGCAGTTGGTACAGAATGCGTCAGCCAGGTTAGCCTCCAGGTCATCTCAAAGAGACCATATTACTTCTATATTAAAAGAACTACACTGGCTACCAATAAGTTTGTGGGCAAAATACAAAGTCTTGGTTATAACCTGAAAAGCCCTGAACAGCTTAGGCCCCCTGGGTATTTAAGAGAATGTCTTCTTCACTATGAACCCCATCTCCCATTGCATTCATCTGGAGAGGTTCGTCTATAGTTGCCACCGGACCATCTGGAGGCTACGCATGGATGAGTCTTCTCTGTTGCCGGCTCGGGACTTGGAATGTACTTTTGGCTGAAATAAGAGCCTCCCCATCTCTGACAACTTTTTAAAAGTCTCTAAAGAAACATTTATTAACCCAAGCTTTTTAACTAGACTTGTGGTTTTAAATTGTTTTAAGGTTTTAATTTCTGTTTTAAATTGTCTCTGGTGCTGTAAACCTCCCAGAGATGGAAATTTGGGGCGGTGTACAAAAATAATGAATAAAATAATAAAATAAATAAATTAAACTGCTGACAAGATCATTTTCCAGTTTAAAAAATCTGTCATTTATTATTGAATAATTGAACAAGTTGTGTATGCAAAACCACTGTGAACCTAGACAATGTGTGTTTTGTACTCAGAAATGATGATAAATTCAAAAGATGAATATGCTTACATTCCAGTCCGGTAAGACACACTTGTAAAATGTCAAGCACTCAGTTTATTGTCTTTCAGCCAAAGCTGAGAGCTATGACTGAGTACCTGTACTTAATTTAACCATATATTAACATTCATTTCAATTAGATATTAACTGGAGTCTGGAGCTTCTGCCTATTATGAGGCTGAGCTGGCCCTGTTGGACATGATTACAAATCAACTAAGCACACCATTTTATCCAAGCTACACAACCATTGTCTTCTTAAACAATGAAATATATGCATCAGTGTTAGAAATGAAATATATTACTCAGCTTTTGAATTTCTTAAATGTAATGAAGTTAGTTTTTATACATTTTTAATTTACTGGAAGCCTGGGGTATCAATAGCATCTAGCTTGTAGCCCAAACATTTTGTGGCTGTTACTTCCCAATCATAAATATTACTTGGAATTGAGACTGGGATGTTCATAGACACAATGCATATTGTTTAAATAAAAGTTATTATTATTGTTGATTATTATTATAAATACTACATTTCAGAGTTCTAGCAAAAGGTATGGGGAATAGTTCCCCGAAGGAGACATCAGCAGCAGTCACTGGAGAGATGGTGTGCTAGACAGAACAGGGATAGTGGTTATGTGGTAGCAAACATGAATTGTCCCCTTTGCTAAGCAAAGCCCCAGTTTGCATTTGAATGGGAGACTACATGTGAGCACTGTAGGACATTGGGGCTGTTCTGGTAAGAGCATCTGCATGCAGAAGGTTCCAAGTTCCCTTCCTGGCATCTCCAAGATAGCACAAGATTTTTATAGGACAAGATTTTTTTTATTGAACCAATGAACTACCAAAGCATACAGTACGTTGCCAAAGCACAATTATATACAAAGTGGTTGTTTGTACATGATGTATCTACAAAGATTTACACACAAGGATTTGGAAACCCATGAGGTTATAAAGTATATGCAGGTAGTCAGAGAGACTCTTGCCTGTAACCTCGGAGAAGCCACTGCCAGTCTGTGTAGACAATACTGAGCTGGATGGACCAATAGTCAGACTCAGTAAAAGGCAGCTTCCCATGTTCCCTGCTAACATGCAGGAGATCCACCACTTTTAAGGGCACTTCTCTACACAAGCTGCAGGGGTACATAGAAATGCACATTTTATACTACTGAAGCTTTCTTTTCGGAATAGCTTTTCAAACCCGCATAATGGTTTTAAAATCAACTCTTTTTTGGGTGAAAGCACTTCCTTATTTTAAGTAAACATAAAATTTGCCACTCATATTAGTGATGGTAACAGTTTTCAAAGTACTGTAAGTGGCCTTCATAGATGGAACAGAATTCACTTGTCTCCATAAATACAGCACAAAATCCGGAGTTGCACACTGAAGTGACAGTTTCCCCATTTTAGTATACAGACTCCCATGTCTGAATATCCTGTTGAATTGAAAAATTTTAAGAAACAGGTATTTTTTCTTGGGGAATACAATCAGACCTTCCAATTGCTTAACATAAATCGAATTTTACCAAAAAAAATTATATATGCTGGTAAGTGTTATATGCTAGCAAAGTTTAGGTTACTGTTGGATGTTGTCGGCATTGCTTCGTTATATCCATTGCTTGCTATTAATGCCTTCACATTTTATCAAATAAAGCATGTCTAAAAATTTAAATTTAATCCCAGTTTATGCTCTTTTCACAAATTTTAGGTGAAAATATACTTAAATAATGCACGTGGAGCAGGTGTGAATATTAAAGGACTATATAAACGACAATTATTTATTAATGTATAATTTTAATCGTCAGTTTAACGGGCGTATTAAAAAATAATAAAGTGCTATGGATATGTTTTTCCTAGACTGCACTGGTTACACAGTAATTAAAAGACTATTCTAAATGTAGGAAGTAAATTAAATGCACTGTTTCTTCTATTAGGGTCTCTACGGGACAAGACAGCTATCATTAGCGCTTAACAACCTTTTTTGCAAGCTCTGAAGTGTTCCTGGATCGTGATAGGTGGCTCCCTCAACCCTCCCACTATTTACTCCTCCAATCCGTCTTGTGACGCCTCCTTGGAGAGAGGAGAGGAGAGGCGGAGGAAAAAGCAGCGGCGGTTTATTTGCATACATAACTTAGTCCTAAACCAAGCTTTCCACTATCTTGAGTTAGAGTCCCGGATGCAAGATTTTGAATAGGCAGACTATTCAGCTCCACCAATCGGAATCAGTCTATTCAAAACGCAGGCGGAGTCTGCATAATATAAATAACCACTCCACCCACCAGGGCGTGCCCAGCATGTCCCACCCCTTTATGCTATTTGCATACGGTTCTACTATTCGCTGTTCCCCCCACCTAAAGAAGGCGTTTCAAAGCGAGGCGCGCTGGGGGAGGTCTTGACAAAAGGTCCGATTGCAAGCCGCCTTCCAACCTCGAGCCATCCCGATTGGACAGTCTTACGATTGCATCACTAGGAAGGTGTGTCGAGTGAAATCAATAGTAAGGCAGGAGAAAGAAAAAGTCGCCGCCTCTTGTGACAGTGGACCAATCCGGCAGCTTAGCGTCACAGAAGGATGCACGTCTCAACAGTGTCGTCATTCTGCAAATCCATATGCAGCAGTGGGCGGGCATCCGCGTGAGTTATTCCTACCTCGGCTGGGCGGCTTCTCCCCCAGTGTTTTCTTCGCTCGTATTTCCCCTCGTTAGAGCAGGAGACACGCGCTATAAATATCTTCCCCCGGACTTTATTGCCACTCATTTGCCTCCAGACCGTCCAGACTCTCCGTCCAGCCCCCCCTTCTGTCTCCGGCAGTGCCACCTTAATTGATCTGATGTGTGGTCCGACTTTTTTTTAGCTCCGCTTTCTTTCTGCATTTTCTGTAATTCAAGCCCCAACCGACATTATTAATAAAGTACAAGATCTGGAACAGATGGAAACAATTAGCCATCCCCTCACTTTTTTCTCCGGCTAATCTTTCTAATCTCATTAGTTTAATGACCCACGCAATACAGGAGGGCCTACTTCTTATGGATCAAAGGGAAATTGGGGGGCGGGGGGAATCCCATTGAATTTCCTCTTCCTTGGCCCAGGGAGTAGGATTCGTTTAATTTTCCAAAAGCGTGAGAAAGGGAATGGTTAGCATTAGAATCCCGCCTGTTTTAACGGAGATGTCCACAGGGTCTCTTTTTCGCAGATGCATTTGCAAAATATTTTCGCCCGCGGGTCAAGCTCGGTGTCCTAAGTGCACTTTGGCCCTCACTCATAAAAATAACCAGATGGATCGAAGAAGCTGCATGCATATGTACAACTATACTCGTGGTGCAGGCTTTAAATAATCATTTTTTCTTTAAGACAGGCAGACTGCGTGTGTGCAATGCTCCTCGCCCTCATAAACCCGTCGGTAAAAAGCATTCCAAGTGCTTCTCGGCGTGGGGGGTCTCCCCCCACCCGGATCATTTAGAAAGCTCTCTGATTTATCAGATGCTATCTCGGCGGATGCCTTAGACACGCCTTCAAAGAGTTAACTTGCATATTATCTCGGTGTTGCGTTTCAATATCCTGCTTGCGCTTTAGAACAACAACGAGGACATGAAAGGGAGAGGAAATCAAGTCAATTGTCTTCAGCTGCTGCAACAATGTCTGTGGTCTGTTGACCTGGGGGCTGCTTTGGATTTTAGTGGCACAACGTTTATTCTTTGCAGACTGCCTCTCCTGCGCCGTTCCCCCCTGCAATAACTTCTCCACGCAATAAATTAGGCGCACGTAGCCTGTGGTCCATTACGGAGAAGTGTTACATCACGGCCCCTGTCAGAGGTTATTGCCCTTTCTAAAGCCACATCAGGGCTTTGTATAGATGGTAAATATTTGGACAAATTAAACGGGTATAAATATTACGGGCTGGATACACTTTGAAAGTGGTCGATTACATTTCAGTAATGGATAAGTGGAACATATGATCTTGATGAATAGCGCCGCTCAACGTAATATTTGAAGCTACACAATAGGGTTGAAGAAATACAAAGCCGGTATTGCGCGGTAACATACACTTTAATTCTGGGGCAGGTTAAGATTGTTCTTGACATTGATGTGCACACACAAATTCAGCATTCGATATATGCAGTGGGCACGATCCTGCCAAGGACAAACCTTTTAATGTCTTATTGATTTGAATGGGCATGTTAAGCGATTGGTTAGGAGTGCGATTCTATACCTGCTTCCTGGGGAGTAGCGTGTTGAATTTACTCCCAAGTAAACCTAGGAAGGATCGGGTCGCACAACTTCCCTAATCATGGCAATGGATTTTGAAGTGCTAACCTAGATCGTGCCTACATACGGGGGAGTACTGGATCATTTTCTCCGGGCAGCTGCCCCCCGCCCCCGCCCCAGATCTATTCAATCCAAGTGGACTGATAATTAAAAGTGTCGTCTAAATACATTAGCTGTTGTGGTGGGGAAGAACCTTCTTCAGGCAGGAAGGGAGCTTTTTCCTCGGAGGAGTTTAGCTGAAGGAGAAAGTTTACTGCTCTGTCCTAAACTCCTCGTCCAAAATGCAGTAACGGCACCATCTGAACTAGGGTCTCCTCGCGAGCAGCTGCAGTACGGTTGCCACATCGCGTTGCGGGGGCTTCACCTGCTGAGTTCCTGTCCATGGTTTGCAAGAAAAAAAAATGAAATTAAATGAAACAAATGACAAAGCAAGACCGCGATGTTTCGTTTGTACTGGGGTTGGGTGGGATTTCCCAAGTTCTCTCGTTGTTTACACACAACGGTTATAATTTTAATAATATGGGGTTTTGATTTATTATTTTTATTTTTATTGGCGCTCTTTTCTCCCATGGCCATTTCGCTAATTGGGCTTCATTACTGAGATCTTTGGGCACAACTGCGATATTTTTTTGCTGCAACAGAATCTGTCTCAAAACTGGAAGGGGAAAAAGATCTGTTGTTCCTTGAATGTAGGAAGAGCTGGCCAGCGAAACGCGTCTTGATAGACTTATTGATGGACTCCAGAATCCATTATTTCCAGTCCTATAAATTCTACAACGTCCTGGGCCATAAAAATTATTCTACACATATAATATCGATTTGCTGAAATTTCAAGGGTCGTATATATCTCTCAGAACAACCGGATACCGAAGTTTAATTTGTAGAAGGGGGGGGAGGTGGTGGTGGGGGAGACTACTGGATTTCGTATAAAGTTACATGCACAGATAGACCTTTTCCTCCAAGAGTACAGATTGCTTTACACTCTTCTCTACTCATTCTGCAGAGTGGGACTGTTTGGGTCTGGCGTAAGCGATTTGAAGTTTGCTTTAGACCCCTAAGAAGTCGTAATTAAAAACGATTTAATGCACGTTTGCTGAGAAGTAAGCCCACTAAGGATAGGATTACAGTTTTAGGGGATTAAACTCGGCTTAAACTCAAATATTTAACCTGAGAATCGGGCTATATGCGGTGGTTAAAGGATTAGGATTCCCCGTGTGCGCGCGCGCACCCCCACACCCCCCCCCCCACCCCTTCTCTTCTTTGGAGGCTATTCTGCGGATACCAGATGTGCACTTTATTTCAATATGGCTCGCCAGGCCTCCTAACTTGTTAATCCCCTCCACAGTTTTATGGTCAATGGCAGGAATAAACAGAAGTGTCTTGAGACATTTTGTGGGGCGTTCTGTGGAGCGAAGGGATTCCGGAGGGCCGCCGCCGGAGCCGTACCAATATAATTCCCCTGAAGTTTTGTGAAATCTGCCCCGTGAAGAAAAAGAATTAGAACGCAGCTCCGGTTTCTGCAGAGTGGAAAATTTGAACGTCCACCACAGAGTCCCGAGGATGACTCCACTATCGGTGTGGAAAGGAGCCTTCCAGTCACCACCACCATTACCAGGAGATGCGATTCTTCTTCTATGTGATCTTTCTCAGGCGCAAAGTTGCTTTTATGACCTTTGCTTTGCTTCTTCCTCCCAGAAGTCTTATGAGACAGGGCATATGTAGTATTGTTTTGTATCTGATCGTAATAAACTGATCAACCGATTGAGATATACGAGACAGGCCAGGCACTACTGATCCTTAAGCATTTGAGGTGCCCCCACCAAATCTAATATGTCATCTGAGCCTACCCACCAAATCTAATATGTCATCTCCGCTAAAATAAACAAATAAATAAATAAAAATAAGCGAGGAGTTGTTCCTCAAGCTTTCCCTCTGTCTGTATCCTGATTGTTCCCATTTTCCAGCTAGAAAACTGAGGCTGCGCGAGACGTCGACTTCCTTGAGAATCGAGAGCAGAGCAGAGGTCAGACTTGAGCCAAACCTGTGTGAGTTCACTAATGCTCATAAAAAAAATATAAGAGATAATATATAAAAGTATAAAAGAGAGAGAAAGTACCAGATTAGAAGATGGCGATGGGAAAGGAAGGGATGCAGAACATTTAGGGCATAAGAATCCTGCCAAAGTAGAAAGCAATGGGGCCTTTCTTTCCGGATAGCACGCGCGGAGACTCCGATACCGACCGTCACAGGGGAAAGAGTTAAAGCGCACGCTATTTTTCTTTCAAAAACAAGCACTGTAGGCTTTACTGGTTTACTTTGACCCTTTCCTTGCGCACGTGCTTAAATCTTGCCTGTCCAAATAGTCATTAAATGTTTGACTTTGGGTTTGATCGTGCTCCAGGTCCTTAGAATCCTAAAAACACGATGACGACAAATTCCAGTTAAGGTAGCCTGTGTGATTATGTTACAGTACACACACAAAGACTTCTTTTGAAACCTTTAAGACTAACAACAACAGATCGATTGTGGCATACATTTTCGTGGGCCAGAGCTCGCTTTCACAGAGGTTTGTGACACAATAAATATGTTCTTCCTTAAGATGTCACAAAACTAACTCTAACACACACACACGGGTCACCCATGGCTCATTAAAAATGTCTCCGATTTCACCAAAATTGACCCCAGTGTATCACGAAGAATGGAGGCAGGGATGAAGTTTCCCAGAGAGAGTGCAACGCAGTTCCGTTATCCTCTGATTTCCTGGAGGAATTACAGTTCCATTCCCAGGGATATCGAAAAGACCACCCTTTAAAACATACAAGCTACATAATTTTGTCCCTCCAGGCTCCTGCAGATGTTTGACTACAATTCCCATCATCCCTGACTATTGGCCACTGTGGTTGGGGTTTATGAGAGTTGTAGTGCAACATCTGCAGGAGGGACAAAGATGTGTAGCCCTCTTTTAAAAGCTCCATCATTCCAATCCTAGCTATGCGGTTACTTGTAAACAAGTCTTATAGCTAAATCAGTGCAAAGGAGGGCTGCCGCTGCCCAAACATGCTATTAAGCGATGGGCAGGATCCAGACCAAGTTATCCACGACTCAGTCCCATTGAAATTATTGGGACTTTAGTCAGGAGGACTAACCTGTCTCATAGATTTCGGTGTTGCTCAGTGATGACCAATTTCGTCTGAATCCTGCCCTGTGAGTCCCACTGAACTGCATAGTACTTACTCCCAAGGAAGAGTACATAGAATTGTGTGGCCTAAATAATTAGGCGTTAGGAGCAGTACAGACCCAGTTCAGTCCCACCTCAACCCCAGGAAATAACAGAAAGTGTGCAGGACAATCACAACTGCCCGTGACAAATCTATCTATCTATCTATCTATCTATCTATCTATCTATCTATCTATCTTTAATTTGATTTAATTTAATTTAATTTAATTTATATACCGCCTGACTCCAAAGGCTTGGTGGTTTACGCGTATGCAGCGCTATGGCTTAGAATACACAAACCAGTCCCGCTCTGAATTTTTTTTTAAAAAGTGTTTTGTATACTTTTGTAGCCTTCCGAAGAGCGACTGGTTAGTCTCTTCCTTTTCAAAACTGCAGAGGGAGGTTCTCATTAGAGGAAGAGCTAAACCTATGACAAAGCCTAAGCCAGCAACTGGAATCCGCATCTTAACCCCACACCAGTTTAGGAACACGCGAATCTCATTGTGAATGACGTCCTCACACGTTGAAGAGAGAAACTGGTGCGCGCGGTGCACAAAAAACCATTTACTCTAAAAGAGGCGCAAGTAATCTACAGCCAGCAAGAACAAGGTGGCCTTCCCTCTTCCTGAGACACTGTCTCTTAATAGGCCAAAAATGTGAAATTAATACTTATTGATCAGAATGTAGTAGTCTTCAGCCGCCTTACAGCACGCACTCCTGAAAGATCATGAAGGACTGGGGCACGGAAAGGTTACTTATGATGCAATCTTAAACCCCATACCTAGGGAATGGGTTCAACTGAAATCCGCGTGAGTTACTTAAAGTACGCGCTGTACATAGTTCGCAACTTAATGGTTCAGCTTGGCTTGTTTATTCGAAATTGAGCCCTTCTGAGGTTAATGGAATTAATAATCCCAGGATCACCGCCTTGCATTCAATTCTAAGCATGTTTACCCACAAATTAGCCCCACTGGTTACTGTGGCTAAGACTGCAGATTTAATGGGGAAATTTACGTTTTTCATCCTACTGTAATCCGCATGGGGCAGCGGGAGGGGCCAGCCGCCATAGCATCGAATAAATAGGCCTGAGTTCTGCTTTCATGGTGCGTTTCATGGGTGACTTCCTCTGGGCCCAGTCATGTAGCTCTCAGCATAACCTATCTCACAGGGTTGTTGTGAGTTAGGTTAAAAAGAAGCATGTACACCTCTCTGAGCTCCTCGGAGGAAGAGTGGGATATAAATGTAATAAATAAATAAAATAAATAAATAAGCATAAGCTTCTAGTCCTCACTGAAATAATGTATTCATATCTAGGAGGCCTGCCAGTCTCAATACAGCCGCCAAAGTCACGTGGCTTTACAGATCTATTGAACTGGTCACGGAATCGATGGCCTTGTGCTCTCCGCCTCTATACCCGGCTAAATCTTTCGCTTCCAGGTTAATCGGGGCCTAGCTCTATTTCCTGGTTTCCCCTTGTAACCGAGACATCCTGAAGGGGCCCCGATCTTTGTTTCTCTTTCAGACCGATCCGCGCAACACAAGAAAGCTTAGACCAACGAAGCGCTCTTGGATCTATAGGAGTTATTTCCCCACCCCCTCTCCCTCGACGGCTCCCGCCGTGAAATAACCTTACTGCCAACTTCAAGGTCATGTTAGAATGTCTGAAATGTGTGCCCCTTTAGCAGTGACTGGGGGAGGGAAAAGAAAGCAAAACCAGGGGCCCCGTGGCTAATTCCTCGCGCGGTGATTCAGTTTATTCGTGTATTGACTGATTTTCAATACCCTCAGATCTGGAAGCCTGAAAAGCCGATTTGCATTACGTGTGACAGAAATGATACCCCTCTTCTCCCGCAACCCCCCCTCCCAAATAGCCAAATAGCCTAAACAGAATCCTCCCCCTCCCCGCCTTTTGGGTCCCCCAATTTATGGGCTACCATTGCTGCCAAGATCACAAGGGCGAGAGCTTAAACGGGGCTCCCGCAAGGGAAGTCATTCGATAAACCTCAAGCCATACTTCATAATCTTTTACTGCTCGGAGGAGCTTTACAAATCTTTAACACGCTGTAACCTTTTCAAGACAGATCGCCAGACGACATTTCGGTGTTAGGTTTTCCTTAATGCCGCTCGGGAGGAGGAAATACAATTTCCACGGTCCCCCGCTCATTGGCTGCCACCCCTTTGGGCCCTCCCCGCGTCTGCGGAGATTTATTAAAGCAGCTGATTGATTTACGAGCGCTCCATACACCAAGAACCATCTGTCAAAAATCAGAGAGTCCTACCCAGCTGCCACTCACGCCGCCTAGCAAAGGCGGCCTGGCTGGTTTGTTGGGGCACTTTCGTCGCCGATTACGCGGACGGGGGTGAGTGAGAGGAGATTTTAGAGGGGTGGAGAGGGAAGAAATGATTTATTCTTAGGCTAGGTCATTTAGGAAACGAAATTGACCCCCGATCGTCTCTGCTTCATTTGCTTTGAAGTTCGCGGCGTGGGCACTTGCACTGTACCGTTGGGCAATCAAACGCCCTCTTGCGTTGGCTTAAGGAACCAGACCGGATAGGAGACCTCGCTATTGCCCGCCACTGACAGTTTATCGTCGGGAGACGTTCCCTAGGATTCTGTGGGATCTTCTCCGCGCCTTTTGATTGGGATGTTATAAAAGGAAGACATAATCATTCCCTCTGCCTTGATTCTGCAGTGGTTTCCTTGTTTCCCCGGTAGTTAGGCGAGCGCAGTTCTCAGTGTGTGTGTGTGTGGGGGGGAGTTTTTTACTCATGTTCTATAAGTATGCTTTTTGATCAGTTGCGCTAGCAACATCTAGCTGGAATCCACACATGACCACAATAAGCTCTCCTACAATTCCATCACACCATCTGCTCTCCTCCTTTAGAAAACCAAACCAAACAACAAAACCCCCAAAGTGTAGAGCAACCCACCATCGCTGTATAAAGTAGTACTGCCCGCCTGATCCATACATGTTTACTCAGAAGCAAATCCCACTGAATTAAAGGGGGTTTACTCCAAAGAAAGTGAGCATAGACGGGCTGCTTAATTTGGCTTCGCTAGAATTTAAATCCGGATCCTGCTGCCTTATTCTGAAATTCTCTGCACGCTTCCTTAATCGCCATGGACTCAGAAAGACTAACGTCGAAGGAACATGCATAGAAGAACCGGGCTGCACGATTCAACCTTGACCATGTGAAATAATAATAAAAAAATCTAGTACACTTGATCCCTGGCAGAGTGCTTTCTGTCCCCGAGTAAGCCATATAAGCAGCCCAACGCCTTTGGAATGAAGACCGAGGATGGACACCAGGCAGCTTCGATTGCCCGCGTATCATTCTTTCGAAATTAAGCCCTTATTTGCTAGGGCAATTGCGTTGTACGCTACATTATATGCAAAACGGACTTTTGTTTTCGGCATACAGATACAGTTGTTTACATATTGCTCTGTTAAAAGCTCTATCCTTTATAATCAATCTTACACACTCTAATAATCAGTCCGATCAGAGCAAGCTTTGCGGCCCTGCGCAGACCGGAGGATCAGATTTTAGGCTCATAAAAAAAGAGAAAGAAATACGAGCATATGAAGCCATACGGAAATAAAATCCATCATGTTGGCCATAAACCCCCAACGCGGCTGGATACAAACCCCTGTGTAATTTGGCACAGGGAAGAATACTAACCGCCAATTGTACCTAGGAAAAGGAAGCTATAGATCTTGCTTTTAATAACTTCCCAACGTGTTACAAATAATGAAACAGACGCGTAAATCATCGCGGGCCGCTAGATTCACAGGATGGATTTACTTCCCTCCCTGCAAGTTCTCCAATGCGCTTCGACTTCCACCCAGTCGAAACCCCGCCTCCCCCTAGGCTTCTCAAGGTACTCGACGATTGGTTGTTGGTCCCCCGTGACGTAGCCTGTCATATGGGAAGAGCAAGAATGATTGACAGTTCCGAACTTGGGCAACTACAATGTTTGACGGGGTATGGAGGCATTTTCCGCTGAGTCAGTCAGAAGAAGGTCTAACCCTCGGGGGTGAAGTAGTACAGCGCATGCCCACCGGAAGGGCTATCAAGGGAAGAAGATCACCAACACATACAGTAAATGGAAAAGGATCTGCAGTCTTCCTAAGCGATGGGAGTAGGAGGCAGAACCCAAGGGGAGAAATCTCATGCTATTTACCTCTTGAAAACGATTATAATCCTCCGCCGCCCCTCAATTACATTTCTAATCTCGTTCAACTATGTACTTCACTGTTAACTCCCATATCTTAAGCACAGTATGGCGCGCCGCTAAAGTGTGCACGGCGCTGCTCAAGCACACAAAAGTCACAAGTCGCGGGCTGAACATCTGTAGTATGGAAGCAAGTTTTCTTGAACTCGAGATAATCGCAGCCTCAGCATCTGAAACGCTACAAGGCAATTGGGTGGATCATCATATATTGTTATTATTTCCTCTTTATTTCTTTTCTTGATGCTTAATTCCTTGGGCGGGGGGAGTGCACTAATTTACTTATAAATGTGTATGCCAAGAAGTAAGACTGACAAAGAAAAAACGCCTTCGAATCCCATCCACGGGAGGCCTGTGGTTAAGACGAAAGGGTAATTTAAAAATGCAATAGAAGAATTGGTACAGAAATGTCAAGACACACGTGTACCAACAAGAGTAACCCCACTCCTGTGGGCACCCCTTCATTCATAGACTGGAAATACTTTGAGACAAAAGACACTTCCAGTACATTTCTTCGTGTGGTTTTATTTATAAATACCACACGAAGAAATGTACTGGAAGTGTCTTTTGTCTCAAAGTATTTATTTATTTATTAATAAAATAATAAATAGTTCTATATACCCTCATGCAGTTCATGGACCACCTTGGATTTTAAGTGGATTGCTGAGATAAATAATAATGGAGAGTTCAGGGAGTAGAAGTGTAATCCTATGCAAATATAATAAAAAGTAAGTTCCACTGTGTTGAAAGTGTGCGTAGGACGACTGTCTTAATACAGTCCTACCATGAAAGATCTTGTACTACATAGCAAGTTTAAATTTAGGCGTAATTATAGTTTGTGTGTTTTAAGTCTCGATTTATACAGACTCTTATAATTTTTTTAAAAATGATTGAGTTATTCCCTTTTTAGTAGACTACCAAAGATATATATTGCGTTTCACCGCTAAAAATCACGACGATTTCATATTTATCTTTCAGTCTCTCAATTCCGTCCGACACGCTTTCCACCAGAACTCCGTATACAGTAAATGTTTTGCTTCTCTCCGTCCTTTGTTCCCTGTTTCAGCTGCAGCCACAGACTGGCGCCCGGTACGCATCCGAAGGTCCATTATGCAAATTAAAGTGATTGACGACCATCATGAACACCAATCACAGGGATCGCGGCCAACCATTGGTAGATAAGTCTTGAACGCAAGATATGACGCAGGTTTAAAAAAATTAACCAATCACGGATGGCTATGCAAATATCGGATGGAGATTTCCCCCCTCCCCATCGCTACTACTCTCTGGCGCCACACAGTGTTTAGTTGGTGATATTGCCCTCCTCAATTTCCTTAGCTTTTTTTCGACGAAGGTTCTCATAGCTCCAAAACTCTGTGTATGTATGTATGTAATGAATATGACTATATATAAAATTTTAATGACATTTAGAATGTTCATGGCTATAGGAGACAAGAGAATGGGGACTATAAACAGATGATTATGAGAATTTAAATGTCTACACGAAAGAGAATACATTTCCCTGTCCCTGAAGGAAGTTGTAAACTCTAAGCCTCTTAAAATTCTTCATTTAACAACAAGCAGTTCTTCGGCAAGACTCGGATCTTTCAGCGTAGGGTCATTTCATTTAGGACACCCAGCAAGTTCGTGCAGTACTTACTAAGCAATGTTGATCTCATCCTGATACCGGCCCTAGAGCCGTGATCAGGCAACAAACAGAGAGCCCAACAAAAATAAGCCGATATATGGCAACAAAATTGCCAGAGAACGATGGTCGTTGCAATCACAAATCAAAAATAAAGGCCATATATACGTGCTGAGTAAACAATTGTGTTATATGTGTTTACGTGACATTATGCTGCTCCTGCTTGCTCCAATGCAGTTTCCTTGTCAAAGGGCTTTGGGTGGCAATTCCATTTTATACCACCAGATGGCGAATCCTTTAACGAAGGATCTAATTGCTTTAAGTCCTTTGAGTTTCCCCCGTTATTTTTGCGGTGACACGTATAGCTAGGGAAGGATGCGCGACATGCAATTCCCATTGAATCTGACTTTATTTTTTTAAAGGCAGGCAGGTAGTCTTAAGCATAGGTACTTAGAAGTATCAATATGGAACGTCAGGATTAGACTGTACTTTGGCTTTAGACTCCAGTGTGTGGATTTATTTTATTTATTTAAAATATGTATACCCCACGCCTCCAGTACATTACTGCTGCGGCGGCTCACCACATTTATAAAACAGTTACAATATAAAACCAGACTAATAAATTAACCAAACTAAACAAGTTAAAAATCCAAGCTAAAACCACAACCATAATTAGCTTTTAAAATTCCAAATTAAAATTGGATTGTCTTTTGCCTTTAGACAGAATTAGGTGCACTGTTTCCAAATGTATTATTCTGTTGGCATATTTCTTTCATGTGTGGTCTCAGTGACGATATTACTTTTAACCGTGCAGCTTCTTCTCTAGTAAAAGTACAATTCTGCAGTTCCACAGATTTCTCCTGATAATGAATTCTGTCCAACTCAGAGTCTACACAGAAGTTGGTCTGGGCTGGTGATAAGGCATATTTCACTAGGCCTTTCCCGGGTCGGCCGTTCCTCATGGAACAAACAAGCAGAATGTGGAGTTCAGCAAAGCCCTTCAAAAGCGATCCTTTAATGAAGCTGAGTATACACATTCTCCAGTTTCAGAAACTCCTTAAGGAAGAGTTCCACCCAATTCCCAAAGGTTCACAGCCTTTGCCCTAAAACGGATCTCGTTTTAAGATAACTTGAATGACTATGAGAACTCCTGTGTGGAGGCAGGGGTGCAGTCCAAGGGAAACCTGGAGGAGCCACTCAAAATATACTTTTGGGGTGAGAAAATATGTTCTGGGGACTGGCGGTGTGGATATTAAGTTTGGTGTGGAGGTAGCTCAGTAAAATGCGGGGGGGGGGGTTTCAAATGCTTGTGTGGAGGGATCTTCACCCCTGTTTGGAAGAACCCTCAGGACTGGCTCGCCTGGCCCATGCTGCGAAGCTCATAAGATCAGTGCCCCGTCTTTGCGAACCGCCGCTCCGATTTACCCCCTGCTCGTGCTTGATTTTAGCCAGAACTACAATCAGCCGGAAAATAAGCACAGCGTGCCTCTGACAGAATGTTTCGCCCTCACCATTGAGTCATCACTACCACAACACCTGCAATGTATTTATTTCCACCGTATATCCCGCTCTTCCTCCAAGGATCCAAACGGCCGTGTACAACAACAACCCTGTGAGGCAGGCTAGGCCAAGAGAGAAAAGTGACTGGCCCAGAGTCACCCGGTGGGTTTCCTGGCCCAACCGGGATTCGAACTTCAGCTGCATTCCCGTGCTGCTAGGCCGACTCTCTCTAACCACCACATCCCTTCTGTTTGAAAATCAGCCCCGCGGCGGGCCAGGTGGCCCCACACATTTCCGGCGAGCGGCTTCCAGCGCGTCAGTTCGCCGCCGGGAGCCGGCTATTGTGACACCCGCTTGTCAGTTTCAGGCAGAGACCGCCGCGTCATCTTTGCTTGGTTTCAGCCCCGGCTGTGCCTGGAAGATCTCTCGGCCTGATGTCTGTGTACACAGCGTATTTCACAGGAACAGACTGTTGAACCTCAACTAGTCAGCTCCAGCCAAAGGAGGACACCGCCTCCTCCTCCGGAGTCAGGATTTCAGCCTCTCCACGGGATTCTGGAGGCCTTTACTGCTCCGATTCCCCATGGCCAACAATACAACAATATATCGATTCTACTTTACCAGGGGTGCAGATCTCCCCGTCACCATTTGAGCAGTTCCCCTCCAAAGTGTCCTTCTGTCCTCCAAAACAGATTCCCGCCCTCCCAAAAGTCTCTTTCCTCCACCCCCAACCCCCAAATTAAGTTAGGAGTTAGTTGCTCTTCCACTGACTGCGCTCCTGAGTATGGGGGTACCCTGATTATGGGGTACCTATGGGGCCCCCTGATTTGAGTACCTTCTTTGGCAATACGATTGCAAAACATCGCTGCTGCTGCAGCCTGTCGTATTTAGATATGGGGTGTGTGTGTGTATGTGAACTATTTGTATTTTCAACGGTCCTCATACACTGCTGGGCACAAATTTCCATCGAATCCAGATTCAAAGGGAGGGACTTATTTTCACGCAGGCTGTGTAGGAGACTGGCCTCCCCCTTCCAGCCTGCTCCAGCGGGACCGTCCAATCTCCGACGTGTTTACTCGGCAGTAAGTCTCGCTGTACTTAATAGAGATTACTCCCAGGTAAATGGGCAGGAGACTGGAGCCCAGCCTCGCGTCGGTCTCCTGTCAAATTCCGTGAACGTGCCTTACCTCCTGGCAAATAAAAGAACGCTAAGAGAAATATTCATCCAGTGGGGGAGGCGTGCTGAGTGATCCTCTCTGCATATTTGGACAGACGTCCGTTCAAAAGGGGCTTACTTCCAAGTAAATGTGCCCGGGATCAAGCCTTAAGTATCTGGTGAACTCTCCGATTAAAAACGAGTGGGAAGGGTAGCCCAAGAGCCTAGGGTGTTTACTCCGAAGTAAGTCCCGCTGTGTTCAGCGGGGCTGACTCCTAGCTAACTGAGCAAAGAGGCACCTTTTTAAAGTGGTGTTTTTCTTGATTGAGCAGGTGGAGAGCAACTGGCCCTATCCAACCCCAGCTCAGCACCCCTCCAGCGGCTGTTGCTGGCTTCTGCCTTATGCTTCTTTTAAAATGGTGAGCCCTTTGGGGACAGGGCGCCATCTTTATTTTTATTTCTCTATGTAAACCGCTTCGGGAACTTTTGTTGAAAAGCGGTATATAAGTATTGGTCGCGGTAAGCGTTCGTAGGATTTCGGCTTTAAAAAGTGCTTAACTGTGACTGCGGCATGTTTCAGGATCTAGCTCCGAACGGTTTTGACGATGCCCCTCCGAAACATGCTAACCTGCCATTGATTTTCAGACGAATTTATTTCCGCGTCAGGCTGTCTCGGGCTTGCAGATGGGACGCATCATGGAAGTGGGGATTTGAACCCCCTGCTGCAGTACTCGATCGGTCTCGGTAACCCCAGCGCCCGCCTCTCCCTCCCCGACTTGGAGCCGGCCTTTGTTTTCCTCGCGGTTCTCACAGTGTTTGCATTTTTCCCCAGGAGATCTTGCTCTCTTCCTCCGCTTGTTGACGTTTGTTTAGGCCCGGCCAGGCAGTGGAAGCTCAAACAAATAGTTCCCGTCTTTAAACAACTCCAAGTGGCTGGCAGGAACACGCGCGATCTGAGCCTCCCAGCATATAAATAATACGACCACGCGCTGCCGCAGGATCGCCTCGCCCTCCTCCTCGGGTGGGTCGCTCCTCCTGAGCCGCGCGTGGGCTGCCGGGCCGTAATTTGTGCGTGCACTTGGAAGGGTCTTCTGACAACAGGAGACAGAGAGGGGTGAGGGGGAGGAAGTCGATCTGGCCAGTCCTTTGTAACGGGAACATTCGTATTCCGGGGCTGTTCTTGGGAACAAGTTAAATCAACATGAGGGGAGAAATATATGTTCGTTTATCACCCGATCTGCCATTCTTCAAAGCCCCGAAATGAAGCCATCGATGAAAAACACATGTTCCGGCTCTGGGACACGCGGGATCGGGTTGGGAGGGGAGGATGGGGGGGGCCGGCGGGGGAAGGAATCGGGTGTGGGGAGGAGGAGAGCCTTGTGGCTGGAGGGAGCCTAGCCATGTTTACTCACAAGGGAGCTCCATCGTGTTCAATGGGGTTTACTCCGAGGGAGGGGTGTGAAGAGGGCTGCAGTGCAGATGGCTTTGTCAAAAACCTTTTTGTCTGGCGGGCGGGGGATTATTTGGTTTGTGTGGGGATGATGGGGGGGAGGGGACTGGGAGAGCAGCAGCTTGGAATATATTTTGAGCGCGCCCCCCCCCCCGGAAAAAAAAATCCTAAACAGAATAGATATTCCAAGAAAAGCAAAAAAAGCAAAAAACTACCCTAATATTATAGGGTTTGTTTTCACGGGAGGTTGTAAAACAAGAGCTAAACAGAGCCGGAGAAATAAACCACCAGCAAGATCTCCCAGCTGTTCAGTTGCACGTCGTCCAAAAGGGCTCATCCGCCCCCTCGCTTGTCTCTCTGCCCCGGCTTTCTCCCTGTTTGTCGTTTCTGTATAAATAAAGACGGGTCCCTAGAGGCCAGCTGGGGGTGGAATTCACTCCCTCCAGGACAGGCTGCCTCTCTGCTGGGGTCATTCTGAGGAAGGAAAGATGTTGGGTTGCGGGGAGGGAGGAAAGAACCATGGAAGCCAACATGGGACACACACATGCCACCAATGGATGACCGACTCCTCTCCATCTCTTCCATCGCAATCTTACGCCAACTAGGAGTGCAAAATGGATCTACTGGCTGAGACAGGATGAGGAAAATTCCTCAGAGTAGTCCCACCAAAATGAAAAAGACAAGTTGGCCAATCCCCCAGTATGGATTCTGTTGGGATTATATGGACTTGGAGTGTGTGTGTGTGGGGGGGAGAGACCCCCTACTCAAGATTTAAAAATGGGGAGGAAGCAGGCATTTAATCTTTTCAAGTTTTATTAAAGGTACGTGTTTACAAAATCTCTCTCAAGGCCGCATTTCAAAAGCAAAAGGTTGAATTCGGAAATGTCTCCACATTTCAAGTCTATGTATTTCAGCTAAATCCATGACCTCTTCCAAAACCAAGCAATTGCTAAAATGTCCCCTCCCCAGTCGTAGCCAATTTCCAGTTTCCTTTCCCAGCCTCTGATATTTCTTCGTAGACCATGTTCACACAGAGTTATTTCAGCTCAACAGTTACTCAGTAAGTCCCAGCCCCTGAATTATAAACAAGGCACAGGAGCACACCTACTGATTCCTGAAACCATTTCTGTGCACGGTACTGGAACAAGGCCTGCTCCATCAGGGTGTCTTTACCTGGGCGGGGGCGGGAGGCACCTCCTTTTCAGGAGAGAGAGGCAGACAAAGCATCTGTGAAAAAGTACCCAACACTGTTTGCTGTTAGTCATGTTAATGCATCTGGTAGCTTCTTTGAAAGCTCCCTGTACTGGAATCAAAGGGTCTCTCCAGACACCACCAGGTTTTTGTTGTTGTTGTTTAAAAATCACAAAGGTTCCTTCCCCCCTGGAGAATCCAGATTTCTTTCCTTAAGTTAGCATATTTGTTCTGTGCATTTTTAAAAAATGTATTTTATTTTTGCAGTTTTAAAAATCCTTTCGAGGCATTGGGCTTCCTCTCGCTTCCAGCCAAGCCCTGGTGAATGCCAGGAAAGGTATCTGCCCTTCCTCTTCCTCCACTAATGCTTTGTAAACCCTTTCCTTTTCATATATTTCAGTGCTGATCTCTCCTCCTTTCCACCATTTGAGTGACCAACTCCCATGATTCAAGAAACGAAGAAGTGAGAAACAGGAGTATGGCTGTCTTCCAGTAGCAAGATCTATTGGCTCTTAACCTGTCATGAGCTAGATTGTGTATGGGGAGCTTTGGGAGTATGCCCCCTCTCCCAGCAATGCTACGTGTTGGAGAAGGGGATAACAGTTGCATTTTAAGCACATTAAAAAAATTAAATATGCTTACCTTGAGCATGTCTGGATCTGGGTTGCAATAACAGAAACACGACATAATACTCATTCTGATTAATACTATTCTGCTTAAGTTGAAATGTTAAAGAGTTAAAGTGGGTTTATCAGAAGTTGAGACTGCAGCAGGTTTTGAACTCATAACTTGAGGGATGGTAGATGGGGGTTTAACCTGTGTGTCACATACACCGCCCCCCCCGCTCCGATCAAGGGGGAGGACTGCAGAGTGAGCCATTTCACCAGCCAAGGAAGCGCCTTCCAGAGCTGGTCAGCTGATTCTCTCTGAACTGATGCACATTTCCAGGTCAGGCTTCTTAGCTTATATGAGCAAGGGAAAAAATATTTCTTGCCCACCCTAAATAACACCAACCCATTTGGAAATAAGGAACAATAAATCATGTGGAAAAGCTCTGAAAGTAGACATGCCACATAATACAGGGACTGTGCCTTTAAGCCTGGTATTTGGGCACCGGAAGTGAGGGGCAAAATGCTGCTTGCCTGGGCACCCCTGCTTGGGCCAGCCTCACCCCTTGGGTCAGTGTTGTCCCTCTTGCCTTCTCTTTCCCTTTCTACCCCGCCTGGGCCACACTCTGCCCACTTGCCACCACTGCTGCTCTGCCCTCGTCTTCTCCTGGAAGAGGAAATAGAGGAGTCAAGAGTGCTGTGCTGAGGGGGACACTCTAGCTGAATCATCTCTCATGCACAGCACTTGTCTCCTCTGTTTCCTCTTCCAGGAAGAGACGATATAAGGCAGTCTCTGATGCTTCGGGTGGTGGTGGTGGTGGGGTTAAAGTGTGCCTAGGAGGGGGAGGAGAGGGGAGGGGAAAGATGAGGCAAGAGGGGCAGTGGCAGAAGGCTGGAAACAGACAGGAGGCTGGTGGGGGGGGGCACTGGTGCTGTGGGGAGTGCCTGCACTTGCCACGTGAGGCAATGATGTCACCCCGCCTTATTAAAGGGCCACCCCTGCTTATGACACAGAAATGAGCATGTTTCCAAGAGGGTAGGGAATAACAACGCCTGTCGCCTGTTTAGCACGGGGAGTAGAACAGTTTGGTTCTTTCACATGATGTGTGTTGTGACAGTATCTTGGCTGAACAATGTTTAGAAAAAAATGTGTGGGACCCCAAAACCAATCAGCAAAGTCTCTCTCTCTCTCTCTCCCTCCCCCGCCTCAAAATATACCAGGACTGCACCTGAGTTAACGCCAACTGGCGTGTTCAGACCAGTCCATCTGAACATCACCTCCATTTACAGTTGGACTCTTCATATGTCCTTATGTGGTCGACGCAGTTTTCCATCTGAAATGGAAAATGGAAATTCCACTGGAGCTCTGCTCACCACAAAAGCTTGCTATCCAGCCCTATCAAAACATTCCAGTAAAAAGTTGGTCAGTTTGGGTTTCTAACCTCCCTGGCAGAAACCTGAAACTGGAATATGCAATTCATGCATTTTGCATGAGGCTTAATGCTGTAATAGCCATGGGCCTCCAGAGGACCCAGCAATGGCATATCATATCCTTTCCAGGCAGGGATGGCCAAAGCGTTGGTGCACATGAGGTGAGGTGTCAGACGCTGCCTTGTCCTCTGCCCCTGGTGGGGGGCAGCCCCTTTCATAGGGAGCTGCCTTATACCAAGTCAGACCATTGGTCCATCCAGCTCAGTACTGTCTACACAGACTGGCAGTGGTTTCTCCAAGGTTGCCTCTCTCAGCCCTATCTTGGAGATGCCAGGGAAGGAACTTGGAACCTTCTGCATGCAAGCATTCAGCTGCTCTTCCCAGACCACCTCCATCCCCTGAGGGGGGATATCTCCCTGCTTAGTAAAGGGGGGGGCAATTCATGCTTGCTACCACAAGACCAGGTCTTTGTAAGGGAGGACCCTTACAAAACAGATGTTGCAAGCTTTGAAGGCAGCACAGGGGCAGCGAGGAGGGATGTCTGCCAGCAGCCTGCTCTTCACAAGGAGTGTGAGGAGAGTCACTCCTCCTTGCAAAGCTTCAGATCAGGCCTGAAGCTCTGCTCCGGTGGTGAGGCATGGGGCACCCCACTCCCCTGCTGGTGCCCCCATAATCTGCTGCCTGAGGCAACCACCTCACCTTGCCTCATGAAAGGACCACCCTGCTTCTCAAAGGAAAAACAACAGGAAAAAGCTTGATTGCTTCTCCACAAATCTTAAAGGCTCCCAAAGAATGCTTAATGAAAGGTTGTGTGGCTTACATGGGAGATCCCTTCTCTCTATCCCCAAATCTGTGGGGGCCAGCTGGAGTTACTCGTTGTTGAGCAAATGGCTCTGCACATGCTCAGTGCTGCTTCCTTAATCATTTTGTTTCACAGGGCTGACTCCGTCTCCTAGCACTGCACCCATAAGAACAGCCCTGCCTATCTTGTCCAGCATCCTGTTTCACACAGTGGGCCACCAGATGCCTCTGGGAAGCCCACAAGCAAGAGCTGAGGGCATGTCCTCTTTCTTGCTGCTGCTCCCCTACAGCTGGTATTTAGAGGCATCTTGCCTCTAGCTGGAAGTGGCCCACAGCCAGCAGACTAGTAGCCAATGCCATTGATAGACTTGACCTCCATGAATTTTTCTAAACCCCTTTTAAAGCTATCCAAGCTAGTGGCCATCACCACATCCCATGGCAGAGAATTCCCTAGATTAATTATGCGCTGTGTGAAAAAGTACTTCCTTTGGTTGGTCCTAAAATACCCAGCCTTCAGTTTCATGGGATGATCCCTGGTTCTAGTGTTGTGTGTGAGAGAGAGAAATTTCTTTGTCCATTCTCTTAACTCCATGCATAATTTTAGACACCTCTATCATGTCTCCCTGTAGTCGCCTCTTTTCCAAACTAAAGGGCCCCAGATGCTGTAGCCTTGCCCCATAAGGAAGCTGCTCCAGGCTCCTGATCGTCTTGGCTCTTCTGCACCTTTTCCAGTTTGACAATGTCCTTCTTAAGATACCCCAAGAAAGTTCTTCTAGTTTAAAATCCCACCTTTTGCTGCTCCCCCCCCTTTTTAAAGGAAGAATGTGTTTGTTTAGCTAGGAAATAATTCTTTCTGTCTTTTTGCAGAGCATTCTGTGCTTTCCAGATCCCAAAACAAGGGGTCACACTGACAAAGAAGAGCAGCATTTAATGCTTCTTCATGATACTTATCGGCCACCTAATAGGAAACAATCCGAAGCTTTTTGCTTTTGGCAACTGAGTCAGACGCCTTTCACTAGATCCTTAATTTTCCTCCCACTCCAAATGGTTTGCCTTTTTGCAACTGTTGTTTAGAGCAGTTGATAATATGCACAAAGTACACAGAGTGCCTAATGGCGCAGCGGGGAAATGCTTGACTAACAAGCAGAAGGTTGCCAGTTCGAATCCCTGCTAGTACTATAACGAGCAGCAGCGATATAGGAAGATGCTGAAAGGCATCATCTCAAACTGCATGGGAGGAAGCAATGGTAAACCCTGCCTGTATTCTACCAAACAAAACCACAGAGCTTTGTGGGTGCCAGGAGTTGAAATTGACTTGACGACTTTACCTTACAAAGAGTGTACTGCCTAGTGTTTAGTGGGATTTCATTTATGAGTGCCTTCTGTTCAACAGTGGGCCATTTCTCACTTGGGCCACTAGAGGGCAACAGAAACCGAATCAGAAAGCAAAGCGGCCGGTGTGGCCCCATAGCCACCATTCATCACAAAAGCAGCAGCTAATCTTACCCTTAATGTTGATTCATTTCTTCAGTTTTGTGTGACTTGTACGTGGCCTGCAGAGGTATTTCTTTTAAAGAGGCTTGGTTGATTTTTGGTGTGTAAACACAGATTGATCTGGTCAGCAGTTTAAAGAATGAACTACATGACATATTAATGCAGAAACAGGCAATTGGACGCAGGCTTCCTGTCTGCGTCTTGTGCTCGTTTCCTTGTTAAGTATGTTCGTTAAAGGGCTGCAAGCATTTCTCATGTAATTGGTGAGATTGATCAACTGAGACATTCATTACAGGTTAAACATGTAGATTTGAAAACAGAGCTGAATTGGCGCTGTCTTTTTTGTAAAGGTGCTCAGAGCTTGTGAAATGATAGGAAAGAGTGCCAGGAAGGAACAGACATATAGGAGAGACTGGCCCTCTCCACCCCTAGCTCAGTACCTCCAGTGACTGTTGCTAGTGTCTATCTTAAGTTTCTTTTTAGATTGTGAGCCCTTTGGGGACAGGGATCCATCTTATTTATGTATTATTTCTCTGTGTAAACAGCCCTGAGCCATTTTTGGAAGGGCGGTATAGAAATTGAATGAATGAATAAATAAATATTAACCAAAAGATCCAGGTTTTTCTTGTATGTACGCTGTTGGCACTGTAGAAATGATCAAGTTGTAGTGTTTAGAGCTTTCCCCTCTAAAATCCCTTTTCTCTGCTCCTAGCTAGCAACATAGCAAGCTGCCTTATACGGAGTCAGACCATTGGTCCATCTAACTCAGAACTGCCCCCACACTGACTGGCAGCGACTTTCCAAGGCTTCAGGCCAGAGTCTCTCCCAGCCCTACCTGGAGACGCCAGGGATTGAACTGGGACCTTCTGCATGCAAAGCAGATGCGCTCCCATGAGCTGCAGCTCCATCTTTAAATATGTGGGGATCATATAGGGTTGCCCAGTGGTGAGCAAAGGCTCTGCACATGCTCAGTGGCGCCTCCTTGAGCATCTTTTTGCACTGGGTTGATGCTGGCACTGAACCCAATAGATTTTGCTGTTGACATCTCTAGAAGTGAGAGATTGCACTTGGGGTTGCTATTCAGTCCGTATGAATGGCTGCTCTCTGATGGGGCCAGAGCACCGTGGTAGAGCATCTGCTTGGCATGCCGGCGGTCTCAGGTTCAGCCCCTGGCATCTCCAGGTAGGGATGGGAAAGACTCCTGCCTGAAACCCCAGGGAGGCAGTGTAGGGATACTGAGCTAGATGGACCAATGGTCTGACTTGGTAGATGGTAGCTTCCTATCTTCTGAAGCATCACCCGGATCAATGTCCTGCAGTAGTGATTCTATTCCGTTATAGTCAATCGATTCAATCAATTGAAATCAAGACAGTAGCACACTGAAAATCTTTAATCAGCAGGCTGCTCAGGTTTTTTTCTGTTTACCCTGATCTATTGGTTACTAATATTCCTTAAAGAAATAGTGACCTTACCTTTGTCAGCATTTCCTTTGTATATTGGAGGAAGAGAATTCTGTGCAGTCGGGATGGAGATGGCTGAGATGTGAAAGAAAGCAGCAACAATAGGGAAAATAAGATCTGCTGCCACTGTCTGACTATTAATACAGTAATTTATGAGTGAAGTCTGCAGGAAACTAACAAAATCTTCATGCACAGAAAACACACCAAGATTCAATCTATGTTAATTAACGTTGTTTTATTTGTAAAACAAGACACCAGAACGCAAATCTGATTTCATTTTTTACATTTTTATCCTTTTTCTCTGAGGAATTCAGGGCAGCGTATGTGCTCCCACCCCCAGAACAACCCTGTAAGAGAGGTAAGGATGAGTGTGTGTGTGTGTGTGTGAGAGAGAGAGAGAGAGAGAGGGAGAGAGAGTGCGGGTGGCTCAGGAAAGTTTTTATCAGAGCAAAAGATTTGCACTTTGGTTGACCAGGCTATGGGAAACACCTATATCGGGCAGCAGCGATATAGCCTCCTTCTGCACAGTATGAGATGATGCCTTTCAGCATCTTCCTATATTGCTGCTGCCTGTTATAGGTGCTTCCCATTTCTGGGAAACATACCTGCGGGGATTCGAACCATCAGCCTCTTGCTCCCTAGGCAAGTTACTTCCCTGCTGTGCAATTAAGGCCCTTTTTATTCAGTGCTGATATCTGAGATATCTTCAGGAGAGTGGGGTATGTTGAAACGAAATACAAGCATTCTCTGAAAGTGACCTCACCAGACTGGCTCTGGTTTTAGAAACCAAGGCCTCTTGTTCCTACAGTTTCATTCAGAAAACACACTGGCCCAAAGGACTCTATCAGTGTTTCCATTTATAGACCTGTAGAACCCACGCCTTAAATATCCTCTCTAAATGCCAAGCTCACATACATCTTTTTTTTTAATCTTCCTGGTTTGTAGGGAATGAGACTGCTTTGGGACCTCAGAGGTGCTGCAGAAGCAGATGATTTATATTATTCTTGTTATGGTTATTATTATATTTTATTGAGGGTTTTTCCACATTTGCCTGATAACAAATGACAATTGTCCTTGTCCCTAATTCAATTTTCATCTTGTGATTGCAAGGGCCAAACCACACACGATGTGAAATGCATCATTAAGAACATAAGTACAGACCTCCTGGATCAGGCCCAAGACCTATCTAGGCCAGCATCCTGTTTTGCACAATGGCCCACCAGATGCCTCTGAGAAGCCCATAGACAAGAGTTGAGGGCATGTCCTCTTTCTTGCTGTTGCTCCCCTGCATGCAACTAGCATTTAGAGCAGGGCTGCTCAACTTTCGCCCTCCTGCAGATGTTGGCCTACAACTCCCATAATCCCTGGCTATTGGCCACTGTGGTTGGGGCTTATGGGAATTGTAGTCCAAAAACAGCTGGGGGCCCAAAGTTGAGCAGGCCTGATTTAGAGGCATCCTGTCTCTGAGTGAGCCTGGAGGTGGCCTATAGCCATCCAGGCTAGTAGCCATTGGTTGACTTGTCCTCCATGAATTTGTCTAAGTCCCCTTTAAAGCCACTCAAGCTGGTGGCCATCACCACATCCCATTGCAGAGAACTCTATACATTAATGATGTGCTGTGTGAAAAAAGGGCTTCATGTTATTGTTTGTTGTTGTTACTAAATTTCCTGGCAACCAGTTTAATGGGATGACCCCTGGGTCTAGTGTTGCGAGACAGGAAGAAATTTCTCTCTCTCTCTCTCTCTCTCCACACCATGCATAATTTTATAGACCTCTATCATGTTTCCCCTTAGTGGTCTTTTTTTTCTGAACTAAAAAGCCCCAGGTGTTGTAGCCTTGCCTCATAAGGAAGGTGCTCCAGGCCCCTGATCATCCTGATTGCCTTCTTCAGCATCTTTTCCAGTTCTACAATGTCCCTTTTGAGATACAGTGACCAAAACTGTATACAATATTCCAAATATGGCCTCACCATAGATTTATATTACGGCATTATAAAATTAGGAGTTTTATTTTCAATCCCCTTCCTAATGATTCCGAGCATGGAATTTGCCTTTTTCACAACTGCCGCACACTGCATCAACACTTTCAATGAGCTATCCACCACAACCCCAAGATCCCTCTCCTGAGTGCTTTCCAGTTAGCCGCTCAACAGCAGCAAAATGCTTCCATTCAGTCAAATCACATTCAAAATGTAAACAGCAGGGAGAGCAGCCCAGTCTCGCGAAAACCAACAAACCTGAAAAAATGGCAACTTTTTAATGCCAGATATACGATGTCATAGCACTATATTGTAGTGATTAAATTCGAAACAAGGCATTGGAAATATGAACAGCACCCTGCTGTCAGAGTAGGGACTGCAGTGCCACCACACAGGAAGTGTGGAAGCACACTTTAGAGATATGTTGAGACCCCATTGCAGGGTCTAATCTGGAAAGCACCCTGGTCAGTTGCCGATAGCTCAGACCCCATCAGTATATATGTGAAGCTGGATTTTTTTTGCCCCAACATGCATCACCTTACACTTACTTACAATGAACCACATTTGCCATTTTGTCACTCAGTCATCCCATTTGGAAAGATCTTTTTGAAGTGTCACACAATCCATTTTGGATTTCACGACCCTAAATAGTTTAGTGCAGGGTTTCTTAACCTTGGGCCCCCAGATGTCGTTGGACTACAACTCCCATCATCCCCAGACATGGCCTTTGTGGCTGAGGATGATGGGAGTTGTAGTCCAACAACATCTGGGGGCCCAATGTTAAGAAACCCGGGTTTTGTGTCATCTGCAAATGTGGTCACCTTATTGCTTACCCCAACTTCTAGATCATGGCTTGTGTCTTAAGAAAACCAAAGAACAGCACATGTAGGTATCCCGCTCAGGACAACATTGCATGGGGAGGGGGATCCTTTCCCTCTGTGCTGCAGTCTTGACAAAAATCACCCTCTCCCTGAAGGTGCTATTAGTCCCAGGAAGGAAGGAAGCTCCCATAGTTTCCATGTGCTTTTTAGTGCCAAATGGAGAGTCTGGGAATATGCTGCATGAATGTGCCTCACATTTATATGGATTTTGTGGAAGGAAAGAATGTAGTTTATGAGGATGTGCAGAGTGTTTTGCCTCCACCATATGGCATAGTTAGCCTCCTCATGTCTGTTTTTTAAAAAAAACAAACCCTGAAAAAAATGCAAAGGTTTATATCCAAAAGCATCCAAAATTTTAGGATACAACCCAAAACTTCCTGGAAGAATTAGATCTTGGGATACAATCCAAATTGATCAGTACAATACAGGTGTCCCCTGCTAACTGAGCAAAGAGTCACCTTTTAAAAGTGACAATTCTCTTTATTGAGCAGGGGGAGAGCAACTGGCCCTATCCTGGTATGATTTGTTATTGTTAAGCAAAGCACCAAGAGGAAGCTGCCCACTCCAGTTACGAAATAGGGCAGAGCCTTGTTGCAGTTAGTCAAGAACAAGCATGGAGATTGTAGTGCAGTAAAAAACTAACTAAGATTTATTAGGTTAAGTACATTTGAGATAGGAAAGATCTATCCTAACTATGAGCTATATAATGAACAGGAGGGGAGAGAAAGAGATGCTCCCATTTGCTTTCCATGGAGAAAGGAAGTAGAACTGACTCGCTACAAGAAATACCTGAGGAGTCAAGGCAGGGGTCATAAAGTAGAGGGAAAGCAGGGACAGGTAAGGGGACCCTCACTAACTACCTCTACTCCCAATGCACCTAGTGGTCATTAGGATAGTTGGTGCAAAAGGTCGATGCACTGGAACTCCATCTCCAACATATCCAACCCCAGCACAGCATCCTTCCAGGGACTATTGCTGGTGTCTGTCTTATGTTGTGAGCCCTTTGGGGAAAGGGACCCATCTTTATTTATTTTTATTTCTCTGTGTAAACTGCTTTGGGGACTTTTGTTGAAAAGTGGTATATAAATATATGTCGGTAATGAGGAATAGTTTTATTTCCCCCCTTTTGACAAGCAGATTACAATATAGTTTCCACTGTGCTTTAATTATGATCTTAACATAACCTACAAGAGAAATTCAGGAAAGTTCACAAAACTCTTTTATATGCCAGTAAGAAAGCAAGCAGGAGCGAAGAGACTTCCTCCAAAACATATTCCTTTGTATTGGGGGAAAAAAAGCTGAGGCCATTTATGCTGAAGGTTATGGAAATGATCACAGAAGTTAGTCACAGAATTGTGCCTGAGTGGAATTTTTAAAAGAATGCAGGAAGGCTGATTGATTTGGAGCAATCTACAACCCAGCCTGCCAGTTTGGGGCACCACAAAGTCCTGGGAAAAGATCTGGTTTTAATTCACTGAAGCAGCCTCATTACAGAGGGCAGCCCAACCTTATGCATGCCGCTCACTCTGAAGTAAGTCTCCCTGGACAACATCCAGACTAAGTTAGTCGTGACTAAGCCCCATTGAAATTAATGGAGCTTATGTTAGTCATGACAAGCTTGTCTCATTTATTTATTGGGTCTAGATGTTGTCCAGTGCACTGAGTTTAGAGGCTTTAATTCCCAAGTGCAAGTGTGCGCTAGCCTTACATGTATGTTCAGTCTCCTATTAGAGCCAGTAGGGCTTACTCCTAAATAAGTGTGCATAGGACTGAAACGGAGTCATAGGAACACAGGAAGCTGCCATATACCAAGTCAGAACATTGGTCCATCTAGCTCAGTATTGTCTACACAAAGGGACAGGTTAGGCTTTTTTACCACGCCCGTAGGCTAAAAAGCTTTTGCCACCCTTTTACCTTAAACAAAAAAGGTTTGCCTTTTTAAATATAAGGTAAGGTGGGGGCACTTTCTCCTTGCCCTCTCCACCATTGCTGCAGCCACTGCTGCTCACAGAGAGGGGTGGCAAGATGTGAGTAAGGGCAAAATCTGCTGCTCCTCAAATTTTGCCGCCATAAGCAAATGCCTACTCTGCCTCTCCGTTAATCCACCACTGTCTACCCAGACTGGCAGCGGCTTCTCCGAGGTTGCAGGCAGGAGTCTCTCTCAGCCCTTTCTGGCAAGGCCAGAGAGGGAACTTGGAACCTTCTGCATGCAAGCAGAAGATCCCAGAGCGGCCCCATCCTCTAAGGGGAATCTCTTACAGTGCTCACAGCAGCAGTGGCCAGTACAGGCACTGCCGGGTGTGTGTGTGTGTGTGTGTTCAAGGAGCAGCTTTAAGCATAAATTAGTAGTTGCTGCTGACCTCCGCTCCGGCCACACCTGCAAGCTGTTCCAAGCAGCAGTGTGCCACCTAGCACTTCCTGCGGTGGGGGATCAGCTCTGCCACTCAGCTGGCTTCCACGGAGCCTGTCCCTTTCCGGTGGCCAGGTGAGTGGCGGAGGCAATCCCCTGCTGCAAGGAGTGCTGGCTGGTGCACTGCAGCTGCTTGCAAGTGCTGCCGGAGTGGAGGCAAACACCTTCTAATTTATGCTTGAAGGTGCCTTTCACCACCACCCTGGTGGCAGCCACACCTCCTGCTACAGGCCACGTGTAGTCTCCCATTCAAATGCAAAGCAGGGCAGATTCTGCTTAGTAAAAGGGACAATCCAGGCTTGCTACCACAAGACCAGCTCTCCTCCCATCAACTCACATCAGAGTGTGACTGCGTGAGTCACACTCAACAGTGATGTTGACGGGTCCCTAGCTCAGTGGCCAAACCTCTGCTTTGCATTCAGAAGGTCCCAGGTTCAATCCTTGGCATCTCCAGGTAGGGCTGGGAAAGACTCCTGCCTGGAACCTTGGAGAAGCTGCTGCCAGTCAGTGTAGACAATACTGAGCCAGATGGACCAAGGATCTGATTTATAGAAGGCTGCTTTCTGTGTTTAAGATACCTTTGAATTTTGTGCTTGCAATTCTCCATGTCATGTCTTTAATCAAATGAAGCTGTAGGGACTCCAATCGAGAAATAAACCTCCCCACCCCAAGTTGATAATTTCTCCCAAATATCATGTTTAATGTATTTTTATATGAGACTCTATTCAACGTGCAGCTAGGTAAGAATGGCAAGATATATGTCAGCTTGCTTGTCCAATGGTTGTTCATCCTTTCTTGTTTCCTCCTCACAGTAGGATGAAACTCTGCTTCCTAAAAGGTCTGCCCAGAACAGGTAAAATAATCAAGGTCCATTCAAACTTTGTTTTCAGCTATAATTCATGTCAGACTCTTATTTCATTAATTGCCCCCCCCCCAACAAAAGTCAGAGCACTTGCTGCAAACTCCCCAACAAATCCAATTCTTTAAAAAGCGGATAGAAGAATTCCAAATAGGCAATAAATATTAAGGCAGGAGAGCTGGTCAGTTGATTACATATGATTCAGCTGTCCTAAGAATATATTGAGCACCTTTAGATGATAACCAAACTGTGATCTTTTACTCAGAACTGTCATCTTGTGCTCAAGTAACTTCACGGTCTTTAAATAACACAAATGCTTGCCTAACTCTGCATCTTTCAAGCCTATCCAAACGGATACGTTTCCTTTTCAGTGCTACTTTATTGGCATGACGGCACTATACAAATGTCACCAAAGTCTACGACTAGGAGTCCGCTATTGGAGACTGAGTTCATCATGGAGAGTTCTGAGCCCAAAATGTGCACAATAGCTGGCAGTGACATGGTAACTGCCCATCCTGTCATGTCAATGAAAGTGGATGAAAGGCCATTGGAGGTGCTGGGATTGGAACTGAAGCACGGCATCAGCTTCAAAGGGCCTCCCTATTCTTGTTTAGGACAGTAGCTGCCTTTTAAAAAACAACAACAAAGGAGATAGCAAATCCAAAGCAGCAGGAGGCAGATGCTTTTGTATCAGTCAAGGATGCTGAGGCTTCAGCCAGGAATCTCCTGGTTGAAGATTGTCCGATGGCCTTGCTGTTTTCCACTCAGGGCTTTTAGCTCGAATCTCTGCCGGAATGGAGATGTGTGTTCACATATTGGCCAGATTTACCCCAAATTCCCTGCGAGCTATCAGGGAGCATTTCACACATGATTTGGGTTTTTCATTGTGCGTCAGAGTGTAGCCTGATTTATATCCGGTTTTTTTGTTTGTTTGTTTTAAAGTCAACTTTTTGCATAGGTTTTTTTGGGGACAACTTAGAAAACTGCAGTAAAGCCTTGCAGTGAACTTGCAGGAAAGCCTGCTGTGTGAAAAATGCCCTGGGCGGAGGGGTATCTAGGAGTGTGCGTCCTTAGGCCTCACAGCCTTATTCCGGCCTGCTGTCATGTGCCTTTAGGAATATTCTCCAGAGGGGCAAAGCCACCATTGGGCGAATGGGAACCCGGGCCGCCACCAATCAGGGGCCGCGAGTGCAGCCCCAGACACCCCCCCCCGCATCTGACATCAGACATGGGGGCGTTATTTCAGTCCCAAACGGGGCCACGTTACCCTGTTTGGAGCCGAAATCGGCCCACCTTAAAGGCAGGGAGAGCCGCTCCTGGTCTCGTGGGGCCGATCGATCTTCCTTCCAAACGGGGCTGCGGGGCCCCGTTTAGGAGAGAGATCGGTTCTCGGTGCACTGGCAGCACTGCAGGGAGAGTCGCTCCAGCCCACTCCAGCCCCCAATGCAGCAGGGGCCAATCTCCTTTCCAAACGGGGCCGCATGGCCCCATTTGGAAGGGAGACCGCGCCCCTACATCTGACATCAAATGCATGGCTGCGGCTAGCTGGGCCCCACATCTGACGTCAGAAGTGGGGGCGGGGCCAGGGGGCCGCAGTAGCAGCCGGCCACACACAGGCCGCCGCCAGCCTCACTCCGCTCCTGATTCTCTAGCATGAAAAGACACCATTGGTCTTCCCTTGAGAGCTAAATGACATGTAACTTGAGTGTTTTGTGGTTAAAAATCTCCCTAACTCCTCCCACTTAAAAAGCAGTCAGAGGGCCCCCAATGTGGACTGGAGCTGCAGCACAGGGGTGGGGGGAGGGAGGTCTGACCCTTCCCTGGTGCAGTGGTGCCCAGTACAAACAAGCTGGATGGGTGGGCAACAAACCACAGGTGCAGTGCATGTTGCTCCATTCTGGCCTGCTCTGGCTACCCCTTTCCCTCTCTCCTCTCTCCTCACTTCGGGCCCAGCAGACTGGTTAATTGCCTGGTTGGTCTGCCTGGTTGGGGAGCTTAATCCAGGCAAATTAGCAGCCCACTGGGCTTGGGACAGGAGGAGATGAGAAAGGGAGTGAGGTAGCCTGGATGGGGTGAAGTGGGAGCAGAACACACCACACCTGTGGCTTGTTTTCTACCCCCCCAGCTCATTTGTACTGGCTGTGACTGCCCTAGAGGCATCACCCCCATCCAAACCTTCCCCTGGAGCTGCTAGTAACTATGGAGGGGGGAACCTACAGGCACAAAATCCCCCTCAAAGCTAATAGGAGCTTCAAGGGAGCAATTTAAGTTAGGGAATAAGTGTAAGGAGAAAGGTTTAAGCCACAACACCCCCCCCCGCCATGCACACTGTGGTCCCAATCCAAATCTCTCCGTGCTGCATTTTTGCTAAGAAAATACCTACAATAGCAGCGAGTTACAGCAGACAAAATGTACACACGTGGTCTGTGTATGTGTGTGTTGGTGTGTGTGAGATAGTTTCAGAACAACAACATATTACAGTTTGGATCCTGGAAATATGGAAAATCCTTCCTATGAAAAGGTTACCTGTAAGGGAGATTCCTGCTTCCTCAGCAGGGCACGAGCAACACACATTTATTATACAAATACATGATAATCAAGAAAAGCCCTAACTTAAGAATAATGGAATAAACGTACGTCTCTGTGTGTGTGTGTGTGTGTGTGTGTGTAGAATTGCTTTCTTTGACAGTTAGAGGCAAGAAACTTTAGTAGGTAGGGCTAGATCACTTTCTTGCCCCCTCTGGATGTCAAATGTCAAAGGGGTTAGGGTCAAAGCTCAGTGGTAGAGTATCTGCTTTCCATGCATTTGGCCACATCTGGAGTACTGCATACAGTTCTGGTCACTGTATCTTATGAAGGACATTGTCGAACTGAAAAGGTGCAGAAGAGGGCAACCAAGATGATCAGGGGCTTGGAGCACCTTCCTTATGAGGCAAGGCTACAGGATCTGGGGCTCTTTAGTTTGGAAAAGAGGTAACTGTGAGGAGACATGATCAATATGTATAAAATTATGCATTGAGCAGAGAGAGTGGACAGAGAGGAAAATTCCCCCCTCTCTCACAACACTAGACCCAAGGCTCATCCCATTAAACTGATTGCCAGAAAATTTAGTACCAACAAAAGGAACCACTTTTTAATCTATAGCAGGGGTTCTCAACTCTCCTGCTGTTACTCCCCCACAACTGGTACCTGGGGTGCCTCTGGGTACCAGTTGCGGGGGAGTAACAGCAGGAGAGAGGGCATGCCCTCAACTCCTGCCTGTGGCTTCCAACAGCATCTGATGGGCCACTGTGCGAAGTGGGATGCTGGACTAGATGGGTCTTGGGCCTGATCCAGCAGGGCTGTTCTTAACCTTCGGTCCCCAGATGCTGATGGACTTCAGCTCCCATAATCCCCAGCCAATTTTCTGGCCATTGGAGCTGGGGATTATGGGAGTTGAAGTCCAGTTGCATATGGGGACCCAAGGTTGAGAATCCCTGATCTATGGAATTCTCTGCCACAGAATATGTTCATGGCTACTAGCTTGGATGGCTTTTAAAAGAGTTTAGACAAATTCATGGAGGATGGGTCTATCAATGGCTACTAGTCTGGTAGCAATAGGCCACCTCCATCTCCGCTCTTCAGGGAGCAACAGCAAGAGTGAAGGCATGCCCCCATAATCTCTTGCCTGTGAGCTTCCCAGAGGCATCTGGTGGGCCACTGTGTGAAACAAGATGCTGGACTAGATGGGCCTTGGGTTTGATCCGGGAGGGCTGTTCTTATGCTCCTTAGCAGAAAGTCCCAGGCTCAGTTCCTGACACTCTCTGGGTAGGGCTTGGAAAGACTTCTGACCAAAATCTTAGTGAGCCACTGCCAGTCAGTGCATGATGGTCTTCACTATTTTTCAAGTGGTCACTTTGGCAAAAAGACCTTTAATGACAGAGCCATTTCCAACTCTGCACAGTACTGCACTTTTCTCAGTGCTGGAAAGGCACTTTAAGAGAGACGGAGCCCTCTCTTAAGAGCTCTATGGGGAAAGCACTGGGAAGTAGGGATGTGCTCGAAAAGGGATTTGGCATCCGAATCGTCTTTTGGTGCTTCCCTCCTGGGAAGGACGGCACTTGCCAGCACTCCACGTATACCTTCTAAGATGGTACAGAGGTTCAAGAGGTCTCCGTTTCCTTGAAGGGATCTCCATAAGTGCTGGGCAAAGTGCACCATGGCACAGTGGAAATGGTTGCCTCCCCAGCATGGTGCCAGAAGCAATGTGAAGAGTGTTCAGCTTCAGTCAAAGCTGTGCACAGTCCCAATAAACAATTAGTGGGGGAACTGCATATAGGGTTGATGGGAGCTGCTCCTGGCTCCTGGGCCTTACAATGAAGAAGACTGGCATAGACAAAACTGAGCTAGATGGACCAATGGTCTGTCTTGGTTGAAGGCAGTGCCCTATGTTCTTGAATACCAGTGATTCACCAAGTATTTGCACAAATAATCTTTGGCATCCAAATTCACAGGGAAGGCTGTGAATTTGATGGTGTGTTTAGAAAAAGAATGTTTAAAAACCATCCTTGTTCCTTTGTACAGGTACCCGATTACAACCTTTGGAGTGTTTTTGGCCCTGTGAATCCCTGCAACATAGGCTAAGTTAAATAGCTGTTAAATGTGCACTGGTCTCACCCCCCTCTAGTCATTCTCACAGGCTTTCATGACATAAATTGTACGGAATGCTGGCTATGCTTATAGAGCACGAGAGATGCAATCTTCACAGCCTGGGCAGTTTGTCCAAGACGAGTGACAGAATGTGTACGATGAAGAGGAAAGGAAAAGGACAGGGCTGTGGAAAAGCAAGTGCAATTTACAAAAATGACAGCCTGAAGACTTTTCCAATTCTGGGAGTTTCCAAGGCTGAATGCAACTGAAAAATGATTACTAGATACGAAGGAAGTCGATTGGAACTTTGCATAAACATGGACCATGTTTTCCATGTAAACCAAGAAGCTCTTCTTGGGAAGGTTGCTTATTTCATAACCTCTTGTTGAATGAGGCCCTCTTTCATGGTGTAGGATCCAAGATGCTTCTAAAAAAGGAGGCAATGAGGAAACTGTTTGGATAACTGTTTGCTGTGGTTTGTGAATTGCTTCCCACAAGTGCTTCACTTTGCTTTGCTTTCATGTCAGGACAGTTGTTTCTAAAGGGACATGTTCTGATGTGAGGTTAATCACATTTGAAAGTGACTGTAAGAAGTAAGAACATATCAGGAGTGGAGGTTTGGTTATGATGACGCATTCTTTTTAGTGTGTCATTGTATTTCAGGAAGAGGTTATGTGAATAACTTCTTCTCTGGAATATAGGGGACACTAACCCTATTCAAACATGATATGGCCTGTACACATGTAGCTCTGGCTTGCTAGTCAAGTCATTTCCCCGCTGTACCATTAGGTGGCTCTGGTTTGAATCCCCGCTATTATGTTTCCCAGACTATGGGAAACACCTGTATTGGGCAGCACTGATATAGGAAGATGCTGAAATGCATCATCTCAGATTGTGCAGGAGATGGCAATGGTAAACCCCACCTGTATTCTACCAAAGACAACCACAGGGCTCTGTGGTCACCAGGAGTCGACACTGAATCAACAGCACACTTAACCTTACCTTACACATGTACAAGTTTTTGTGAATGTCCGTTTTAAAAGTGAACCTGGGTACACATCAGTTCTAATGCAGGATACAGCTATAAAATGAACAACTTTGTGTGCACTGAACATAACATGTGAATAACTGTACATATGTACAAATCTGTATGTCAATACACTACACAGATTGTGCATGCGTTGAACATAACATGAACAGGGCTACTGTCAGCAATGGGTCTTACCTCTCTGGAAACTGCAGCTGCCTAGGACAGTATTTTTGATTGGACTCATTGTACCTGCAGCTGAATGGAGACCACACTCTTGAATCTTCTCCTGCCATCTTCCCCTGCTCAGCAAAATAGACCAGGAAGGATGGGGGTATTGATGCTAGAAGAGATAAAGCAACAAGCCCTTCTAATGCTTTGTATAGCCATGACACACACATTTGTGAATCCTTAGATATGGACACATGATGCGGTTGAACTAGAATAGGGCTGTTCAACTTTGTTGGCCTACAAAAATGTTGGCCTACAACTCCCATCATCCCTGGCTATTGGCCACTGTGGCTGGGGATTATGGGAGTTGTAGTCCAAGAACAGCTGGGGGAGCCAAAGTTGAGCAGGCCTGGTCTAGAAAGTGGGGAACACGAAGGAGAACATGAAGCTGAAGACTCAGGAGTAACCAAAGAATAACTAATGGCAGCAAATCTAAGCGAAGGCAGTTCCTTCAGAAGTGCTTCAGTTCTACAGATTCATAAACAGAACGGTTCCCACATGGTCGCTCTCCCCTCTTCTACCTTGATCTTTGCAAATATACGGCCACCAATCGGGAGCCTGCACACAGCTCTCCTGCCCTGGCTGGGCGCTCCCTCTGACCCTGTTTAGGGTTGTGAAAACAGCCCTAGAAACCTGTAAGATGAAGCCTGAAATCTGGTGCACAGTTACCCAGCAGTAAGACCCTTTGGACTTCATAGGATTTACTTTCAAGTAGACTTCCATAGGATCTGGGTTTAAGGCTGATTCCAAACACAGTTATGAGTGTTAGTGCCACTGAAGTGCAGTGGGAGTTATTTTCAAGTAAACGTTCAAGAGTTGAAGGTCCCCTTCAGATGTGCCCTTATTCTATTAACTAGGCACAGTATTGCCTAGTTATATTATATTCTCAACATGTGAATGCAAATATGACAAATATTTATATACTGCTTCCTAAGCAGTTTACATAGATATAAATAAATAAATAAATAAATAAATAAATAAATAAACAAATAAACAAACAAATAAATAAATAAAATGGCTCCCTGTTGCCAAAGGGCTCACAATCTTAAAAAGAAACCTAAGATAGACACCAGCAACAGCCACTGGGGGGACTGTCCCCATGCTGTGGACTGGAGGGACCATCCCCATGCTGTGCTGGGGATGGATAGGGCCAGTTGCTCTCCCTCTGCTCAAAAACGAGAATCACCACTTTAAAAAGGCGCCTCGTTACTCAGCTAGCAGGGGACATGACTGAGAGAGCAAACAAAAGCACTAGTGGTGGCGATTTGTATCACATCTAGTTCAACCCTGAGAATTTCTACCCCTACTGCATAAAAGACAAATGTTTGGAACATAACCCCATAGTTCATAAGCAATAAAACATGGCTGTTCAGGGCTTTTCGGGGATATGCTATGCAATCAGACACAGTCCTCTATGTGTGTGCTTCCCTCAGATTATTGGGAAATAATGCACTGGAGACAGAGTAAGTGCACATCTGGCATGGCCTTAAGAGCCGTCTCTCTGTAGGTGGAAAGACTTCACTGGGAGTAATTGAAAAATGTCCAAATGCCACTGGGGATGGTCTTGGCCCGATGATAGAGGGTTCTCTTGGCTCTGTGGTGCAGTCCTAAGCTTTCTGTCTCCAAGTGATCCATCTGTCAATCACACTCTTCCCATTCTCACTGCTGTCTATTCTGAGGTGACATTCCAGAGCAGTTCTGTAAAGTCATAGCCTTGGACTTCAATAAAAGTTACTCCTTTGTGCTTGAAAAATGCACTATCTCATTCTTCTTCTTTTTTTAAAGAAAACAATCTCAACTTGATTACCACTTCCAGAATTTTCCGTGTTTTTTAAGAGGGCATACTTTATGTGATAGGATGTTACCATTTTACTGACACCAACTTTCATGTCCAATATACTGCTCTATCTCCAGGTTGGCAGGCAAACCTGGGCTCCGCATAGGAGGAAAAACCACTCTCTTCACCTTCATGGTGACAGATTTGTGGTTTAGATGCCTCTCGTAGATATTAAACAGAGTGGATGGAAAAAAAGTTGTTTGCCTCCAGTTTGACTTTCCCTCTTCTTGTAATTTTTGGCTTGGAGTCAACGGCTCGACCATTCGCCTGTGCTCTCTGGTCCCGGGCCAGCCTCGTGGGCTTACTGTCTCCAAGGTGCTGACAGAAGGTTTTTTGGCTGTACCAAAGGCCACAGATTTTATGTCAGACTTCAAGATACACAGCTTGATAAACATGTCTGCCTCTGGCGATTGGCAGCATTCTTCTGGAAAAGAAAACAAAAAATGTTCTATGTAAACAAGAAAAGTGGTATGAATAGCATAGAATAACATGACTCTGAGGTGTGTCTGGATCCTTGGCTTCTAAATTTCAGGAGTTATTTGTATGCAGAGGGCATTACTAAAAAAAGAAAGAAAAAGAAACCCAAACCAACAACTTTATCCACATCTCATATTTTCCTGCCCTCTTCTGGGAGGAGCAAAATGAAATTCTTGTTTTTCTTGTAGGGATCTTGAAATACCTCAGAGTAGTCAACAATTTCAGAAAAGTCTCATAGCTGCTCCTTTTCCCAGCACAAAATGACTTTCCCAGTCAACTTGGGTTAAATCATGCTGGCTTTCAAGCATGATTTCAACAAGGTTAGTGTGTTGGATTAGGACCAGGAAGACCTGGGTCAAATCCCCATTCAGCCATGAAGCTCAGTGGGTGACTCTGGGCCAGTCACGTATTTCTCAGCTTAACCTACCTCACAGGCTTGTTGTGAGAATAAACATAACCATGTACACTGCTCTTGGATACTTGGAGCAAGAGCAGGATATACATGTAAAAATAAATAAAATAAAATATATGTAAATAAAAATAAATAAATAAAATATATGTGCTGCTCCTCAGTCCTGTGAATAGCTTCACAAATGTTCAGATTGTAGATGAGTTTTGGGGTATGAGCAAGCCCCCACAGTGCCTGCAAGAGAGATTGGCAGAAGGCCCAATGGAGTAGGGGTGTGCACCATGATTTGAGAAACTTATTTGATTCAAATTGGGTCGATTTGGATGATTTGCCCTTGAATCAAATCACCATTGACCTCAATGGTGATTCGAGGGATTGAATCGACCCTGATTAGATTTGAATGCATTTGTCAGTTCAAATTGCCATTTTGTTTGCCCATTCTACTGGTTGTCTGTGGGAAGAGCAGGTCTACCAATAGGTTTTCTGGGGGAGCAGGTCTACCCATTAAACCCAATTGATAAACCAGCTCTCCCCAGAAAAGGTGCATTTCGAGCCCTGTGTTTCTTGGGAGAGCTGGTCTACCCATTGGGTTTAATGAGTAGACCTGCTCTCCCAGAAAACCTATTGGTAGACCAGCTGTCCTTTCCATGGAAAATTTTAATTCAATTAATGAACTGAACAGACGAATCAGCTGGCAAGTGCCAGCTGCTTTGATGATTCAATTTGAGATTTTGCTATTTGATTTGAGGTAGAAGTGAATAGCAAACTCTGATTCGTGCACACCCTTACAATGGAGCCCTCTTGCCCCTCCTCTTTCCAGCTGACCTTCAGCCTCAGGAATGTGGAGAAAGTATCTAATACAATATTCCAACATTTATCTTTGAGAGGAACCCTCAAAATCCTGAATTTTGAAGAGAATTTCCACGGTGGAGAAATTTCTCCTCATCCCTCCCAGAGCCTCAGCTCATGAAGGAAGTAAGGTTATGTTTTAATTATGCTTTTGCCTCCATGTGGACAATTTCCACAGTGGGCATTTGAAAAAGTAATATGTAAGACTGGGGGAAAACAGAAGGGAAAAGAGAAGGGATTTACATATCACAAGATGGATCCCAAATAAAGGCAAAATGTCTCAGTTAAAAAGGGCTCAAGAGATATTCAGTTATAAGGTGAGCTAATATGCAAAGTATTTTATTTATTTATTTATACCGCCCTTCCAAAATGGCTCAAAAAGTACCACTTAGTCTGCTATTATTTTTTTGATTCGCTTTTGGAAATGATATCTAGTGCTACATTAGGCAACAGAAGTTTGTTTCTCTGTGTGTTCAATGGCTGTGGCGACAATATATGCTGATTCTGACATAACATTTTTATGTTTCCCTCCCTTTCACATAGCATGCAGTACATCTGAAGCTTCATCCACTTTGATCATCTTCCCCAAGATAAAGGTGTTGGTTGGTTGGAAGCCCCTTTCATATGAGCATTTGGATATCTGATAAGGAACTGGAATTCGACAAAGGTCAATGATAGGTCCAGGTTTATCAAAGAGATCAGGAACTGAACCCTGATCCCAGTTAACTGGCACAGACCTAAGCCCCTTTTTCTTTTCCTAAACTGTACTTTCCCAAGGATGATATCCCTTTGACAGAAGCCTAAATGAACCTAGAATGTAAATCCAAATATAAAATTTGCTTATGGCAAAAGCTGGTATCTCTCTCTTTGCAGGTATTGTGATGCGAACTTTTTATATTTTCAGGAGAGCTGATTAAGTTGTTGCTTTTTCATGGGAACTTCCAAGGAAATTTTTAAAGTGTTGTTGATCTTTTCTGCCCTGCCTGTGCATAATTCATGTTTGACAGCAACCTGATCTAGGTGTTTCTCAAAAGGCAAGCGTTTCCGGACAATGTAATATCTCCCAGACACTCAATTGATTAAATACTTCTTTTGCAGTTTGATTCAGTAGCTTTTTGTTACCCTGTATTTTGGAATGTCTTACTTGGTGAGGGAGATCGCGATGATGTAGAGATGGCTGTCCATAGTGCATGGTAGTCATGTGCTCAAAGCAGAACTCTGATCCTCCTGGCTGGGTCATGTGGTGCTAGCATTCACTGGATCCTTCACAGGGATAGCCTAATGCAGGGGTAAGCAATGAGTGGCTCTCCAGAAGCTGCTGAATGATAACTCCCATCATCTCAGCCACAATTTATTACAGCTGTGGATGATGGGTGCTGTAGTCCAGCAACATCTCCAGAGCCACACATTGCCTACCCCTGGCCTAGTCGCACCTCTAGTCACATAAAAGGAAGCTACCCATTGGATGGACGGTTGGGCTATGGAAGTTCCTCGTCCCCTCATCTATCGATCTATAATTCTCTTAGACGTACCCATCGCTTATGCCATGTGTGGTGAGTTTGTGAGTGAGGGGAGGGGGAGAGGAAAGTGATGGTAGCAGGGAACATAAGGCCAACAGACAGGCAAGCAAACAGGCACGGAGGCAGGCAAGCAGGTGGGTGGGCAGGGAGAGAAAGCAGCAGCAGCAGTGGCAGCGGGGAAGAGAAAGCAGCAGAGGCAGTGGCAGGGGAAAAAAGAAAGCAGTAGGGGGTGGTGGGAAAAGAGAAAGTGGCAGTGGGGGGGGATAGACAGTGGCGACGGGGAAAGAGAAAGTGTGTGTGTGTGTAGAAAGCAGCGACGGTGGGGCAGGGGAGAAAGTGGCAGGTGGCTGGAAAAAGTGGCTGGCCAGGTGGGCGGCCAGAGGAAAAAAAAACATTGGAAGGGGAAAGAGGGAAAATGAGTGGGGAGGGCCGAGAACGAGGGGCCGAGAACAAGGGAGGGGGGTCGAGAATGAGGGAGACCTATAGGCACAGATGCTCTACGCCTGGGCCAGCTAGTACCCTTGATTCCAAATGTGCTGTCAAGACATGAGGAGATTTCTAGTAGCAGTCAGGAATGTTTATCCATGTTTGTAAAATGCAAGCAATATTATGTGTGAGTGCATATAGTACAGTAACGGAAATTTAAAAAAAAATCTCAACCATTTTTTAAAAACTAGTTTGGACTGGTAAGGATACTTTTATACATGCTTATAAAAAGTCCTTTGAAACCAGCAATTAATTGCATGTTATTATTGACAAGGTGAACAGACGGGGGGGAAAGGCATTTGATTGATCAGATAAAAGGCCTGATCTTCACCTATGCAAGCTAAGAAACAATTGAGGTACTCTGATAGAGAAGAGACATCTTTTGGGGGTGGGCTGCAAATGTCATTCACCTCTCCAAGTGTCAAGATGTCATAGTATAAATAACCTAAACCCTGTTGACAGGGGTTTAGGTTATCCAGCCTTGCAAACATTCTTGTGCATGACAGTCTATGGCTGCATTTGCATGCAATGCAGAGCTGTGGGTTCAATGGACCCATGGTTCCACTCCCCCGCCCCCACCTTGGCTCTTCTGTCCGCATTTGGTTGAAAGAGAGAGCGGGCTCTCTGCAGTCAGGGAGACTGCAGAGAGGAGGGGAAACTGGCTGTGAAGGCTTCCTTGTTGCTTGAAGGACAGCCTGCATAGCCAATCACCACTGGAGAGAGGGAGGAGCTTCCTCCCTCAACTCCAGTTAGAGCGAATGCAGCCTCCAGTGCTGCATCTGCACATCAGACTCCAAAACTCCAACCCTGGTTATGAGCAGTGAAACTCACTATAGCTGAGGGTTCAAACTGGAGTGTGTGGAGCACAACCTTGGGTCACTTTACAGATGGGACTGGAGTTGCACTCATTCAGATGTAACACTAGGGAAACCTCTGGCCCCTGCAACTCTAGTTCTGCATTATGTGTGAATGCGGCCTATATTCGAGGAGTAAAGTATTGGGTGAAATAGATCATTTTCTGAGCTCAAGTTACTAATGTGCACAAGCAAGTAGCTGCATGTGTGGATGCACCAAGATATGAAAGATATATTTTTGTTTGCTCTTGTTCTGTAAAATTAGTCAGGTCACCGTGCCATGTAAATTGAATCTTCCAAGTTGAAAACACATGTCAAAATCCTCAAAGTGCTGCGTTTCTAAGGGAGCTGACAGGGCCGCCATGTGCTGTCATATATTTATAAAAGGAACCGTGAACAAAGTCAAACAATCGCTCCCGCTGCGAATGGCGGGAAGGATGTGTTTCCTGGTTCTCTAAATGGAGTCTCTGTGTTGGCTTGTGACTTCCTTTTCCTCAGCTGATTGCAGATCATAACGATCGCTGCCATTTGGACAGGAATAATTAATGGGCTAAGTGTAGGTTAGTGGCTTCTGAGCAGCCAAGGGCAAGAATGCCTGTCCATTTCAGCTTCAGCCTAACCCACTGAGGCACTTAACTTCCTGAGTCAATAGTGATCCCGTAATGCTAACAAAAGACCCCCATTGATCATTGCCCTCTGGTAATTACTGCCAGCGTGAGGCTGTCCCTCACAGCTTGTTGACATCTTTTGACAATTTAAATATGGCAATTTTTAAAAAAAGAAAACAAAAATCTCTCAAAAGGAATGGGCTTATAGATCTCGAATCATAAAATAGCCTGGGAAAGTAGAGACAAATAAGGTCTCTCCATCCAGAAGGGCATTCAAGGAATTTCAAGTCTTGACATTTTTAATCACACACCCTGCAGACTCTTGGTCAGCTACAAAGCAATTTCCCTACAGATTGACTTTAGGGGTGATTGGTCTCTGCAAAACAAGGGTACCCTAAAGCAAAAAGAAAAGAAAAAGAAAAAGGGAAAAAAGAAAAAGAAAAGAAAAGAAAAGGGGGCATGTTTGTGTGTGCAACTGTGTTATAAATAAATCTACCTTCTTGTGTAAAGCAAAAAATCTTTCAGACAGCCACATGGCCAGAATCAACCAACTTAAGGGCTCTCTCTGCTGAGTTTTGTGTTGTGCCTACTGGATGAACACATAGCAAGAGTGTTAGGGAGAAGTCTCGCTTGAATTCAGTAAGATGTGCTTCTGAGTAAAGAATCATAGGATCGCACTGTTGGTATTGTTAGCTTATTTATGACATTTATATTCCACCCTTCCTGCATGGAGCTCAGAGTTTTATACATGGTTCATCTTTCCCCTATTTATCCTCCCAACTGCCCCTGTGTGGTAGGTTAGCCTGTGAGAAGGTGATTGGTCCACAGCTACCCAATGAGATTCATAGTGACCTTGAACAAGTTACCACCTCTCAGCCCCAGCTACCTCACAGGGTTGTTGTAAGGAGACCAGGGAAGGCCCCTACTAACTGAGCAAGAGGGACCATTTAAGTTGTGGCGCCCATATTTAGTAGGGGGAGAGCAACGGTCTCTATTCGACCCAGCATAGTGTCTCTCCCAGTAGCAGCTTCCTGGTGTTTTTCTTCCTGGTGTTTATCTGAGAGGTCTCCTCAGTAGAAGCTGAAGTGCAACTCTTGGCAAGAGGGATGCTGAGCTGGGGCTGGATAGGGCCAGTCACTCTCCCCCTGCTCAATCAAGAGAATCACCACTTTTAAAAGGTGCCTCTTTGCTCAGTTCGTGGCCCTGTTCGTGAGGAGCTTCAGCCAGCACTTTGTTTCCACCCTGGCTGGGAGCGCATCTCTTGGCCTTTCAATGCAGGGAGAGGAGCTCCCAGCCATGTTGGAACCCTAGCACTGGCTGAAGTATCTCATGGATGGGGCTGAGCGGCCCCGTTTCTGTGGCTTCGTTCCTGCGTCTGACCATGCCCCCTGCGTCTGACAGATGCAGGGTGTGTGATCAGGGTGCATGCATTCTAGCGTGCGCCCCCTTCATCACAAATAAGGGCCACCCACCAGTGGTGGGGTGCACCCCTGCCGCTGGCAGTTTCCTACACCACTGGCTTTAATACAGAGATTTCTACCCTTGGAGCCTAGATGTTGTTGGACTACAAACCCCATCATCCTCAGCCACAATTGCCAAATGGTGATGGAAGTTGTGATTCAGCAACATCTGGGGACCTACAGTTGGGAAACTCTGTATTAAAATACACACACACCACAAGATACATACACTCTAAACGTTCCCTATGTATTGGACCCACCCAATTTTCTGGTGCCTGCTGGAGCGACTACATTGTCCCTCTTAGGGGTCTGGGTGATGTCTTTTAGAAGGCTGGGGACCCATTTTAATACATATGATGCAAAAAGGCCTAAGGGTGGTCTTGTCAAGATCAGTTTCAGCCACTCAACAGTATCTCTGGCTTTCAGATCAAGTTCTATGGACTTATGTACACATTCAGCCAGTGTATATATTTGGGTAGGTGTGGGGCCCTCCTTGCTTGCCTCCTTGTGTTCATCCTAAAGTGTAAATGTATGCATTGTATGCTTGATAATGTGTGTATATGTTTGTGTGTGTGTGCATAGAGGACATGATGAATGTTAAGAGGGTATGTGTATGTACTTCCGTCCACATTTGTAAACTGGTAAGCTCAGTATGATGAATGAATGGATAAATCCTTGCTTACAGCTGCTGTTTAAGGCAGCAGGAGTTCACTGAAGAATCAGTCCACATATAAGGCAAATATCAAAGTAGTGCCATTAAAGTGGAAGAGGACTACTCCAAAATGACTAAAAATGGAATGGTTTGTGACTTTGTGGCCTATGGCCTGTGTTTGCAAAGAAAAGCTTCCCGCCTTTCTGCAAACTGAGAAATGCCAAAGTGCGATGTGTGTGTGTTAACTGTGCTCTGTTGCACATGTGTGCAGGCCTGCACTATGGATGAAGAACATGAAGCCCGTTACATCGTCTGCTGCCTACATAAGATGAGAGACAGGTTGAAGCATTCTCCTGAAATGAATTGTCATCAACCCTCTTGGTAATAAATTTGATTACAGTTTTTGTGTGCTGTTCTTTGAAAGGCTGAGAATCCTCAACTGGAGGCACATCTGGTGTACAGAACATCTCTCTAGAGGGATCATTCTCTTAGGCCTGGAGCATCAACTTTTCAAGCATGCCCATTTATTTACCACTTGAAAGTAACATTCTTTGATGTCCTGTATACATTGATGTCAGCTGATACAACGGAACAAAGGTTCCTAGCTTTAACTGGGAGAGTAATCATTACAGCTTTTAGTTGATTAGCGGAGGGAGGCAATTTTAACTGTTGATCCTGAGAATTAGGGGTGTGTGCTGAACTGTTTTTGGTGGTTCAGTTTGAATTTGAAACAAATTCGAACTGAACCACCAGTCTGACGGTCAATTTAGTCGAGCCAGATTGAACCAGTTTGACCTAGTTTGACTCAGTTTGAGGGGCTAAGCTTTTAAAGGGGAATCTGGTGATGATTCCCCTTTAGAAGCAAAGAAGAATCCTGCCTTTAAAAGGTTTCTAAGGGGACTGGGGAGGCGGTGAGAGGGCACCTTACTGGCGCTGGAGGCAGCTCCTCCCTGGTGCTCCCCCCAGCAGTCCAGTTTGGTTCGAGTTTGAACCAGTCAAACCAGGCCAGTTTCAATTGAACTCGGTTCAATTCGAACTGGTCTGCACATCCCTACTGAGAATTAAAGGCACACTTGTTTGTTTTCTGAAAGCTATTTTGATTCTGGTCTGTTGTGAAGAAAAAGATGAATTCTTCTAGCAATGGAGAGCTTTTTTATGAAGTTGTAAATTAACCCTTCAGTATCTTAAAAAATATTTATATTTAGGTTTTTGGTAATATGTAAATATATTTAAATGGTAAAAAAGCACAGGATTAAACAATTACTATTTTTTCTTGGTTGATAGTCCTTATATAAGCCTGTCACTCACTGGCCTGGGATCACAGTCTCCCTCCAACCGCCTCCCTTCCTCTGATCCTGTTCATAGGCTGTGGAAGTGGCCTCAGAAGTGCTGGTGGGGGGTTTATTATTACCCTATTCCTCTACCAGCTTTCAAGGAGAGGGGTAAGACTGCTTCTCATTGGGAGTCTCTAGGTTCAAATCACTCCCATCTCTCCAGACCTCCTCATTCCTGGCCACTCAAGTCTTAAATAAAGCCCTGCAATCAGGGCAATCCCAACCACCCACTCCTGACTCTGCCCTCTCCAATGTAGCTGCCAGCATCCTCCCTCCTTCAGCAGCTGCCTGTCTTGCCAGCTGTTGAGGCCCTGCCTTCTCCTCTTCACCACCAGGAGGCAACCTGTTGGGTCATGCTGGCTCATCCATGGTCTGTGGGTTCCTGGGTGTCCTGGCTCTTCTTGGCAACTGTGTAAGGTCCCAGCTGGTTGTCATAAATCTGTCAGGCTAGCCAGTTGGAGTGTAAAACAGGCAGAGGCAGAAGTCGAATAGCAAAGTCTTACAGGAAGAAAGAGAAATCTTACAGGTCTGGAGAAATCAATCCAACAGAGTCAAAACTGAAGTCCACAGGCAAGGTCAACACAGTCCAGGGTCCAAACATAGTCAAGGCAATACACGAACACAGCCGATTAGCTCACAGATAATTGATGTTGCTATCATCAGGGTAGCTGTGGTGCAGTTGTCTTAAATAGGCTGATCCCCAGTGGTGTTAATCAAGAGTTCCTGAGTCATCAGCTTTGCCTGTTGTTCTATGCATGCGGTCCCTTAACTTTTGCTGTCTCTTGGACTGACGCCTCTCCACGGTTGAGACCAGTCGTGCATCCTCCATAAGAGCTGCCTCACCCGGCTCTAACTCATTTTCAACTTTCCATATGTTGGACCCACTCTCCTTTGTAACTTCTGGTCCTTGCCCTCCCTCCTCTGCTGTAACCTCTGTCCCCTCGTCCAGATCCTCCTCAGAGTCTTCCAGCATGCCCATGACACTGGTTTTGCCTGCACCCAGGAGCTTTATTGCTTCTGTCTTCTTGGCCTCCCAACCGGGTGCATACTCGGGCCACCCTGAGGCCAGTGGGAAGACCCGACAAAGCCAAATACATTATTGATTCATCCACACAGGTTGTGTCTTTTGAGAGATCCAAATAATTTTATACTTTGTTAGCAATCATCTTAGTAATGGAGTAACGATTTAGAAACAGTATGAGAAATTCATACCCATTATTTGGCATAGGGTTATTTATTTATTTATTTATTTATTTATTAAATTTATAAACCGCCCCATCCAAAGGCTCTGGGTGGTGTACAACAAATTTTAAAAAGACACACATTTAAGACACAGTGCTAAAAACAATTCAAAAACAATTTAAAACCAATTAAAATACTTTAAAAACAATTTAAAAACCTTGGAAGGCGAGGCCAAACAAGTAAGTTTTTACAGCTCTCTTAAAGGCCAACAGAGAGCCTAAACTGTGGATATCTGCTAGGAGTGCATTTCATAGGCCAGGAGCAACTACAGAAAAGGCCCGGTTCCAAGTCACCACCAGATGTACCGATAGTAACTGGAGACGGACCTCTCCAGATGACCTCAATGTGTGATGGGGATCATACAGAAGAAGGCGCTCTCTAAATGACATTACTCAGAATTAATAAACCAATTACATCAGCTTTCAGCCTACACCTTTGCATTCTTCATATCTTTGGGAGGCTATGCCAGTGATAGATTTTAGTAATCTGCACGGATTAGGATGTAGCACGGTCTTCACATAGTTTGCAGAGGGCAGGGATTTGGTACCAGCTGTTGTTTGGATTCAGCAGCAAGTGGAAGGGATACAGCCAGGGTTATACATATTCTGTGATCACATATTGCAAGTATAGAAACTGGCATTACATCCATGCAGGACAGACCAAGGAAGTACATCGTCACATGATGATGCAGGGGGTTGGAAGGCTTTTATCCCTGATTTCAGTATTTTTAATTTTTTTAAAAAAAGCAAAATAGCACTATTTCACTATAAAAATAATAAATATAAAAACAACAAGGAAGCCAGGAAAAGAAACTGACATTGGGGTAAAGAGGCTACTGAAGGGGCAATTTATCATGAATGCTCCAGCTGCAACCAACAGAAAGCAATAAAACCAGCAGGGCCTGAAAATAGGTTTTCATTAACATTGGGAAGGACTATACCTAAATGGAAGTTACTTGAGAATAAATATTACAGAAGAGCGTATTCATACAATGAATATGCTAAATCATTGTAAACTGCTTAGAGAGCTCTGGCTATAGAGCGGTATATAAATGTAAGTGCTATTGCTATTGCTATTGCTATTGCTAAGAGTGCTGGCCCTGGAGAAGTGCATTACTGGATAGCAAAGCTTCAGATTAAGTGCTCTATGAAACCTCTGTTTTAATTCCACTTCTAGCTCATTACAGAAAAGCAATGCTTTCGGAGAGCTGAAGGGTGTTAGTATGGAGGCAACCCAAGATTTCCACTGGGGTGTATAGGCGTGTGTGTGAGGTGCTGACCTGTGCAGTTTTCTGCCCCTCCCCATTACAGTGATTGAGAAAATTCCCATCACGTGTTTAGGAGAGACATTCCAATTGTTTGGTCTAGGACCATAAATAAAACTTGACTTGACTTGACTTGAGAGACATTCCAAATGGGCTGTAAACTGAGAAATGCTTTATGTTGACAAACCATCCCTTCTGAAAGCCATTGTGGTATAGTGGTTAAAGTGTTGGACTATAGGGGTGTGCATGAACTGAAAAATGTGGTTTGGGTCAAAATTGGACCAAATCCAAACCAGACTCTGTCCCCAAACTGGTTTGGTCAAACCAACCAGCCAGTCGAGTCCGTTTGACTGAACTGGTTTGGTGGTTTGAGGGGCTATACTTGTAAAGGGGAATTTGGTGAGGATTCCCCTTTACGAGCAACGGAGTGGGGGAATCTTCGAAAGGGCAGTGGGGCGACGATGAGAGTAGTAGTTTAATGTTCTTACTGGCCCAGTGGCAGGGGCCGGCACCACTGCTCACCCCCTGCCTCAGCCCAAGCAAGCGCGTGGCAATTCCTCTCCAGCAAGCCACCTGCACCACGGCGGCATGGTTCCGGCCTCAGCGGATGCTTCTGTTTCAGTTCATGATCAAGCCGCCAAACTGGCCTGGTTTGAGGCAAACTGGTTTGGGATTGAACAGTTTGTGCACAACCCAATTGGACTAGGACCAGGGAGAGCTGAGTGCAAATCAGGGTTTCCTCTAAGGCATGTGCCTGCACGCCTGCATATAAGTTTTTTTTTTATTCGCTTAGTTAATTTTAGATCCCGCTTGGGTTGAATCAGGAAGGCCCCATTCTGAATGCACATGTGCTCACACTGCCTTGATACTGCCAGCCAGAACAAAACTCATTCTGTGCACAGATGAAAAAAATTAGAGGGTACACTGGTGCAAATCCCTCTTCATCCATGAAACTCACTGAGTCACTCTGGCCAATCACCTCTCAGCTTAACCTACCTCACAGGATTGTTGTGAGGATGAACATAGCCATTTATATTACTCTGGGCTCTTTGGAGGAAGGGGCGGGATATACATGTAAAGAATGAATGAATGAATGAATATTGGGAAATACTGAAGGCATGACTTGGATCTGAACATGCGAACTGTCTCCATTGAAAAGTATTGTAATTGATATGATGCTTAGCATTAAGGACGGAGCAATAACGTTGTGCCGTGGGGCTGCTACAGACCCCAAAGGCAGCACTACCACTGTTAAGAATGTGCAGTAGCCCAAGCAGCGAATGGGGGAAATGGTTGAAACACTACTTACCCCACTGCCCATTCTTAACAGCATCAGGGGGCTGTCTTAGGAGTCCACAACAGTCCCGGGGTGCAGCATTACAGCTTCATAATGCTGCACATCATTTCAACCTCTGTCTGTAGTGACATGATGACAACTCTTGTCTGTGTTGATCTGTGATTGCTATTTCACCATGCAAGAAGCCATCACTTGCAGCTGAAGTTTCTGTGTGATCAACATGAGTTGGTGAACTTTCTCTGTGTTATGGAATACTACAGTCAGTATTTATATGCACTTCCCTATACCTCCCATGCTCTTTAGCTTTGAAACTGTTCTCCCAAAAATTCAGGTTCCCCTCCCACTCCATGTTCATCTGTGGAGACAAAAGTGTACAAATGCATCAGCAGGAAGGGCACTGGGTATGTTTGAGATGGGCAGCAGGTGGTTTGTATCCTGGCTACTCACATTCTGGGTGCTACGATGGCTCCAGATGATGTATGCCAGTTTTATAGCACTGTTGAATGGATACATAAAGAGCATGTTGATTAATGTCTGCTGGTGTAAGTTCTTGCCAAGGCACTCATGTAAAATAGATCTCCCAGATGCTGTGATTTAGCAATGGCAGGATGGAACAAAAGCCAAGTGTAGGCATGATACTTTACTACAGAATATTGGCTTAACTCAGATTTTAAATTCATAGTGTAGTGTAGTGTAGTGTAAGGGTTAGAGCATTGGCTATAGACTGGGGAGATCTTGTTCCAAATCCATGTGTTGTGGCAAAGCTCCATCCACTATCTTGCAGCCTAACCTACCTCACAGGGTTGTTTTGCAGACAAAAGAAGTGGGAGACATCATATTGGCCACCCTAAGCACTTTGGAAGTAGGGACGGCCCTTCCATGAGGCAAGGTGTGGTGCTCACCTCAGGCATAGGGAGGGGCACTGGGGGCGGCAGTTACCAGGCCCCATCACCATGGGAACCATCCTGCTGCCTACTGCTTCTACCTTTCCTGCCAGGGTACTCTGTTCATATTCCCCTCCTTGTCCCACTGGGGCTCACCTCTTCTTTGCACCTCTTATCTGAACTCAGAGCGTCCCCTGCCATCACTGCAGGCTTGGTGTCATAGTCTGCAGATGCTCATGTGTTTCCGCTGCTGCCTTGGCAGCATGGCCTGAGACCGTCGAGTACCACTCACCGATGGGTCACATTGCCCTTCACAGGCAACCAAATCTCTCGGACCTACCCTGGTAGAGAGAAGAGCTGGTCTTGTGGTAGCAAGCATGACTTGTCCCCTTAGCTAAGCAGGGCCCACCCTGGTTGCATATGAAAGGGAGACTAGAAGTGTGAGCACTGTGAGATATTCCCCTTTAGGGGATGGAGACACTCTGGGAAGAGCAGAAGGTTCCAAGTGCCCTCCCTGGCAGCATCTCCAAGACTGGGCTGAGAAAGATTCCTGCCTGCAACCTTGGAGAAGCTGCTGCCAGTCTGTGAAGACAATACTGAGCTAGATAGACCAATGGTCTGACTCAGCACATGGCAGCTTCCTATGTTCCTTGCTTAGATAATAAGTAGCATAAACATGTAATAGGTATGTAAATTCCACCAGGGCTGGCCAAGTCATAAGAAAGTAAAGTTCTTGTCACTGAGGGAATTCTTGGTCTCACCAGGATGACAGGAAGCTTGGCAGCTGTTCTACCTGCTGCACCACATATCAAACTGCTCAAGAATTTGCAGTAATAATGGGGACTGGAGCCTGTTCCTGTTTTCCAACTCCCCCCTAGTTTCTCTGGACAGATAGCAGCTGCCTAGGGCATGCTAAAATTATAGTAAATATACCAACACGAGGGCTGTTGTTTCAGGGCTGCTGCGTGTGCTCCGTATTTCTGTCTTGCTTCTGTAACTTGATGGCAGGAGCAGGCCCCGGGAGGGATGTATATCCAGGCAGGGACGGGTGTCTCCGCAATGCCACTCCAGACTCCAAGGTGCCAGTTCAGCTCTAGGACAGAGAAGAATTGACACCGCTTATGATTTATGTGGCGTTTGCTTTTTATGTGATTTATTTTATCTCTCGGTTTCATTTCCTGCATTAATGAGTGTGGAGAGCTTTAATTTTTAAAGCAGCAAGGGTTCCAGGCTGATTTGCTCGGAGCTTCTGCGGCTCTCATTGATCACAGCATTGTAAATCTTTGAATTAAGTATGTAGGTTATTGTTATGGTTATGATTGTTCAGGCAGCATGCTGCACTCTGCACGAGGATAAATTGATTCGCCTAGGCAAAGCCTGCGCTATAGTGGAAGGGCAGTAGTTACAGAGCAAGAGAAAAATGTGCCAATGAAATCAGAATGAGCCATTTTTACTGTGGGCCAACCCGATCAGAATGCAGTCCCGTGATAGATTTCCATGCAGTGGGACACATAATAATGGCCCTTTCATGTTGGAAAGACAGCAAAACATAATGCAAAAAGAAGATCTATAGTTCTTGTCTCTCATCCTGACCTACCTTACAGGGTGGTTGTGAGAATAAAAACATAGCAGTGCGGATCATGTATGCTGCCTCTCATTCCTTGGAGAAAGGCAACTATGGGCAGGTTTAGATTTAATCAGGCACCTGGGTAGAAGCCAAGCTCCAGACAGCATCCCTTGGCCTGAGATCTGTAACTTCAGACCAATCAAGACAATGGAGACGGGGCGTTAACTTTCCTCCCATGAAATTAATGAATTAATAATTATGTATTATTAATGCATGATTAATCCATTAATGATTAATGCATTAATACCCACCACTCTGGTCTCCTTGGAGGAAGAGCGAGATATAAAGTTAGCACCCCTGCTAACTTGGCAAAGAAGCAGCTTTTAAACGTGGTGATTCGCTTTATTTAGCAGGGGGAGAGTAACTGGCCCTATTCACCCCCAGCACAGTACCTCCAGTGACTGTTGCTGGTGTCTAGCTTATGTTTCCTTTTAGATTGTGAGCTCTCTGGGGACAGGGTTCCATCTTATTTATTTATTATTTCTCTGTGTAAACTGCCTTGAGCCATTTTTGGAAGGGCGGTATGGAAACTGAATAAATAATAATAATAAATGTAATATTACTACTACTACTACTAAATTCAAAGTATATTATAGCACATTACAGGTTTAATTAATAATAATGCTTAGCATTTATATAGCACCTTTTGAATATGCAAAGTGTTTCATATATATTATTTTCATGTTATCCTGACAAAAACTCTGCAAGGTCAGTATATATTACTTGCTCCACATTACAGGCTGAGAGGATCGTGTCTTGTCTAAGACCACCTAGTGAGTGCATGGCAGAGGTGAGATTCAGACTGGGGAAGCCTGGGTTTGCAGCTCAGTCTCTTATCCACAGCCACTATGCCAGCTCTTTCTGTACTTCACTCGGGAAAGAAAGGGGTTCTACCAACCTTCTAGCCGGGTGCTGAAGTGCATATAGGAAATGGGGGAATCTCGTGTGCGTGTTCATGCTTAGAGAGAACAATTTGTTTTCCACCAGGGATGTCTGTATGTACTAAAACCACCTTTTCTTCAGCCTGCCTCGATATATTTATTCTTCTTATGCTGTGTTTTCGAGACAGTGCAGTAATATCTGGACCACTTGGGCTCCATTAGACAAAGAATGGTCTTAGAGCCAATGCTTATACTATATGTACTGGCTGACATCTAGACTAATGTTTTGTTTGCAGAAAAGCATTTTGTGGGGAGGGGTGATTTTTTGCCAATCTCCCCTTTCACTCTGCAGTCCACTGTGCCTCCTGAAAACATGTCCCCAAGGGTTGTGGGCAGTACTCTATCCCCACCCCCCACCCCCCACCATCTATTTGTGGAATGAGTTTTGTTCTGGGTGGCAATATCAAGGCAGAGTGCGCGCACATCCATTCAGAGTGAGGCCTTCCTGATTCACCCTGAGTTCAAAAATTAACTGAGCAGACATTTAAAAAAAAAATTGTGCATGCATATGCCTTAGAGAGAACACTGGTTGTGGGACCCTCAGGAACATATTTTCAGGAGAAAATGCGGCTGCAGAGAGAAGGGGAGTTTCCCCCCTGACTCTTAAGGATGTAAGTATATAAGAATTATCTTGTTGGACCAGATGTTTTAATCCGCCACCTTGTCTCCAACAGTGGCCAACCAGATGTCCCAGCAACCTCCCAAAGACTGCCCTCTTGTTTGCCTTGAGCATGTGATAACCAGAGGGACACAGTTTTTGTACATGAAAGTGCCTTTCTTACAGCCATTGATAGACCCATCCTCCATGAATCTGCCTAATTGCTTTTAAAGTGGGGACTCACTTTTTAAGACCCGGCCCATTGCAACGTCCTGTGGCAATGAGTGAGTCAATTATGTGTTGCATGAAGAAGTACTTCCTTTTGTTTGCACTGGACCAGCTGCCAATCAGATTCCCCTCCTGGTCCGTTTTTCTTGGTCTGTGTGGGAATGTGTAACGTTTGGAGCGGTGGCTCTTAAACTCTTGATGATAGAAGCCAGAATTTCCTGAGGCTTAACAGACAGCTCTAGCCCGACCAAGCCAGACAGGTTACATTTGTTTAATTTAGAACAAACTTTTATGGTTTGGTCTGCAGCAAGGGAGGCACCACATTCCATCACTTCCTGCAAGTATGTCTAGTTTCTTTCTCCAGGAGAAAACAGAGTTTATGGCTCAAGTTATAGAGCTCTGGTGAATGTTATAAATATTGGCTCATCATATTTATACAATCGTGCGCTTTTGTGACATGGTTTTAGGTTGTGCAAACGCTGTGCCAATGACAGTGCAGAGATCAAGTGTCTCTTGCTCCCAGGGACATTGGATTACTCTCAGAGATGTGTTGCTTCTCCCTTGTTTGCCTGCTCACTGGGTTGGGAATTACATGCACGGATGCCATGTGCATGCTGACACCACATGGGCTTCCTGGGATGTGCTCTGCCCCAGCAGGAAGCTGGGATGGCAGAGAGCGGGTAAGGAGCTGCTCTCCTCTTTCTTAAAGCTCCCAGGCCCCGCAGTCAAAATGTCCTTGAACTGCGGGTTGAATCGCAGTTCATGCACATCCCTAGTCCACAGTAATCCTTCCCCCCACACTGCAAGTTAAACAGAAAAGGAACTCACAGCCTCCCCATTTTATGAACAGATGGATGCATTTTTTGGCCACGTTTCCCCTTTTGGTTTCAAGGCAGCATACAAAGGATTAAATATCAAAACAACATTAAAACAGGGAAAAAATGAAATTGCAACTAAAGCAGATACAAGAAACAAATAAAACCACATCTACAACAGCGGCAGCAAATGTCCTCAAAAATCCTCTAAAAGTCCATAGGCCTGGAGGAAGCGTGCTGCACTCCCCCCAGACCCCTCATTTAGGCTCGTCCTCACTTGGCGGCTCCTGTCTTGCAGAAAGGCAAGGCCCACCCTGCACCCCATCTGCCACAACCCTACTCTTGCCAGGTCTGCTGCCAGACCTAACTGGGGAGAAGACCAACCCCACAGAGACAAGCACTTATCTCCAAGGCCTCCACTCCCAAGTCCTTCCTCTCATGAGAGTCCAGAAAGAAAAAATAAAAATGGAAGACTCTTGCCTTCACGGTCACCCAACAGCCTGTGTTCTACAACTGGCCTCCTATCAGTAGTAGTGAAAAGCTGTTCACAGACAATAAGAAAGAATGTAAGAATTGCATGCTGGGACAGAAGACCCAAGGCACACCTTGCACCACACTTTTGTTGCCAGTAGTGCCAGGGGAGCACCTTTCCAGGCAGGTTCACAAGCAGGGCATGAGGGAGTTATCCATCCCATCACAAAAAAAAAAAAATGGCTCAAGTTAGTCCATTCAGCACATGAGAATAGTGAAATTTACCATTTTGCAGAACCGGGAGGCGAACAGATTGCAATGGGAAACAGGAGTTTACCTAAATGGCTTGGAGTGGAGATACCAAAGGAACACCTCCCATATCAGCTCGAGCAATTAGATCTGCTGGAGAGGCTGTCCTGTATGCCACCAATATCTGACATGTTCTGTGGACTTGCCCAGGTTTGGGAGCTCAATTTGCCCTTTCCTGATAGCTTTCTGCTGCCAGATGAAAACATATTTAGTTGTACACCACCCAGAGCCTTTGGATAGCGCAGTTTATAAATGTTAATAATAATAATAACAACAACGATGATGATGATGATGCCAGGCTTTTAATGTGTTGGTGGCCAAAAGTGTCCCTCCCCTCCTCCCTGCCCTGTTCTGATGTTATTGGTTCTTATCTGATGTTATTTTATTTAATTATTGTTATGCTGGAGAGTATTTTTAGTGAGTTTTTAAAATCTGTTTTTTAATTTATTATGAATGTTGTTAGTCTGCTCGGGCATCCATTGGTTGGGAAGACAGGGCCTAAAAGTCTAAAATGAATGAATGAATGAATGAATGAATGAATGAATGAATGAAATTTTTTAAATGCCTAGATTTCTAGTTACTGGTGGCTACTCTTGCTGGCAAAGTGGCACTGAGCATCATGTAGACAGGGTGCCGATCCTGGGCATTTTGTATTAATGATTGTGATAGAAGACACAACACTCCTCCATACCTAATGCATCCTACTAGACAGCAGCCCATATAAGACACCAAGACCCTACAGGGGGAAGTGACAGCCTTTTATATGCATTTAGATGATGGTGTGTGCCAATGTCCAGAGAAAGCAAAGGTTTTGGTCTGCACAGGTTTCATGAATCCAGATCTGGATCCCATGATCCAGACACCAGGTGATCCTGCACCACCAGAACCCCATCACCAGGAGAACCAGGGAAATCAGAGCCAACATCTTTACTATGAACTGAGGACATAGACCAGCCTTCATTCTCCTCAGACTCCTCAGAGTCTGAGAGAATCTCAAAGACCTGCCAGCCCATGTAGAGGTGCAAGTGCCATCAGAGCCAGCACTTAGAAAATCAGACAAGGTCCCTTTAAACAGAGTTCCCCAGGAAAAGGGCAGGGCCAATTCACTCTGCGTGGGCAGCTGTCATAAACACACTGGCAGTTCGTTCCAAACAGCCACTTGAGCAACATCCCTCTTATGTTGCTATACCCAGCTCTCATGCTCAAAGCTATCCAAGGTTTTGACCCCTTTCTCCTTGGAGCTGTCCAAGATCTGTGCCTGTCCTGAATCCTGGTCTTGGCCTGGAAGAGGATAACAGAGTGTATCAGGTCCTTGCCACTATCTCTGCATGCTTGATGTCCTGCAGAGTTGACAGGGAGAACCTGATATTCTGATATACTGCAGGTCCCAGCCATGGAAATCCAGTCTTTGGAAATTTGATATTGATTGAATTTCTCCATCAGGTTTCTGCTATCCCTGCAAAATTAACTAATGCTGGCATCACAACACTTGAGCTCATTAGTTAAATATCTTAATCATGCATTTTGTGGCAAAGACTTATTTCCTTTGGTCCATCACTGGACTCTGCCTTCAGTACAGTAATGTGCTTCAGTGTTTGAGTAGCAAGTATTACCCTAGTACTTGTGGTCTCTGTTTGATGGCTTTGCTTTCTGCACCAAGGAGAAACCCTTTGCTGGCCTAGCCAATGACAGTTGTCTTTCCTCATCAACTTACGCTTACTCCACGTTAGGCTGTATCTTTTGCAATTGCTGATTTTACAAGCAATAAAAGCTGACTGTGCTTGTGGTTCATCTGTGTCTATTGGGTAATAAAATCTACACTTCACCCACAGGCACTATCAGCCAAGACATCTCCTCACTTGTGGCTGTATAAAACGATACCACACTGTTTGGCCAGGCTCTATTTGGGAGAATTACATTTCACATCTCTCATAAAAGAGCCATTAGGTTATAGAGGTATTAAAAGAAACCATTTATGAGGTTCAATCTTTATTTAAGTGTAATTCCAAGCATGTGTGTTGGGGCAGAAGGAGAGGCAAATGAGGCTTAGGGATTTTTTAAATGAAATAAATGCACACGTACTCAGGTGGTGTGTTAAGTTCTGAACTATTATGCCACACAAGCAAAGGTGCTAACTATATGCTAAGAAGAACTCTGTGTATGTGTGTGGATGTAAGTTTAGGGCACTTACTGTTGAACACCTGTCACTCAGATCTTAGAAGTCTTAAGATCTTAGGTCCAGGGTATTTAAGAGACTGCCTTCTTTGCCATGAACCCTGCCACCTATTAAGATCACTTGGGGAGGTTCAGATATGGTTGCCACTGGTTCATCTGGGGGCAACTTGGGGCTGGGCCTTCTCTGTGGCTGCCCCAGGGCTTTGGAATAAGAGTCACAATAAGACTCTTGTCAAAATAAGAGCTTATTTCCATCTCTGATTGCTTTTCAAAAGAAATTTCTTTGGAATTTGTGCGATAGCAGCCAGCTTACTCCAGTGCCCCCTAGTCCCCTAGCCTTTTAATTTCCCCCGAATTGATTTGAATTAGATTTGAATCCAAATTGACTCAAATTGAATCTGGGGTGATTCAATGGGGTCAAATTCGAGCTTGAATTGAATCTGGCAGATTCGATTTGAAATGAAACATAATCGAAAAAACTGATTTGTGCACATCTCTACTCAATTATACATACGTGTTCATTATACATACATGTTTACCCAGTATGTAGGGAGGAGAGGAACAGCTGAGTAATATAGGTAATTGCGGGGGGGAGGGGGGAGTCAAAAGCCAGGGGGAGAAAGCCCACCAGTTGCAGCTTTCTCAGCCGATATTGTTTTTCTTTTTTAGGCAGGAAGGGTTTTAGCAATGCCTCACTTGCAGCTCCACCCACTTTTGTTGGCACCACCCACTTTGGCTCTACCCTTCACCTGCCCTGCAAGCCCCCCCCCCCCGGCTTGGACTATTTCTAAGGGGGGGCAGGTCCTCTGTGGCTACTGCCCTGTGGAGAGCTAGAACGCAAATGACCACATGTGCTCTGCATTTTAAACTATTATGGTTAAAAGCCTAACTCAATTTTTAAAATCCATATACTGTATGCTGCCAGGGGGATAGCAAGGTTGCCAGCAGCCCCAGGACAAGCTGCCGATACTGCTGAGCATGCAACTCTGTGTTACTCTGCACTGGACACGCCGTTCCTTCTATGTCATCATGCTGAATCAGGTGGTGTGGTCAGCACCAGGAATGAGTGCACTTTATTCCCTGGCTAGATGCTTCCTTTTTCTCCTTCCTTCCCTTCCCTAGCAGTGGGGTGGGGTAGGAAGTGTGGTGGGGGAAAGGGGTAACAGAGCGGGGAAGAGGGGTACCATGGCAGCCCCCTAGGCCCCAATGTCCAGGGAAATTTGCCCCCCCCACCCCAACTCCATTATCCCTATATACGTGTATGCTGCTATACATCACAACATCTTGTGTCAATGTGTTCTGTAAGCAGAAATGTCAGGTGATTTCCATTGATGAATTTATGATAATTCCCTGCTGTTTGCGTTTTGAATAACTGGAAGGATATATTGCCTCTGAACGTGGAAATTCCATGTTCCAAGTGGAATAAAAAGAGAGGAAGTCCAAGTTCTGGCTAAAAGCATGGCTGTTTCTCACAAGCTCCTCACAGCTCAGGCTTTGGGAAATAAGGACAGAGTAAAGGAAAGTTAAAGGAGGACTCTGCAGAAGAAAGGGAGAAGCTTGCATGTGGGGGGGGGGATAATGAGAATATTCTCTGGTGCTAGGCAATGCTTATTGTTTTAAGGGAGAGAAATAAGCTACTTGTAGGAAGCTGTGATGGACTCTCAGGTATAGGAAGCAGCATGGAAAAATAATCGAGGAATCCAGACACCTTCTGGAACTGGAGGTTGCAGAATTGCAGGAATGAAGATCCCAGACCAGAAGGTAGAGCCAAAAGGAGAGTTTGGAACATTCACAAGAATGCTCTGAAGGTGATGACAAGGAGTTGGTGTGGGATGCAGAAAGGGGAAAGGGTGCCATTGGAGGAATCTGAGGAGAATAATGTAAGTATTTCCCTGAACGTGACATGCAGCATATTTAGCCCATTGCTAATATCCGATTCCAGCTGTTGAGACGTTGGAACACATCCACAAGACTAAATCAAATTAACATCATTTCTCTCTAATTCAATTCAGAGGTTGCACAGCTCAAATGTTGCCTGCAAATATGCTGTAATATATGCCCGTTGTTTAAAATGACACCATTAAGATTCTCAGAATGCTGCCTCCCGTAACTCTGCCAGATAATTTCCACTCCAGACCACTGGGCTAGATGGGAATGCATTTCATGAAATGGACTTTTGCCTACGAAAGTTCATGACACAACTGGATCCTATGCACGTTGACTCAGAAGTCAGTCCTGCTTCCTTCAGTGGAAGGAATTATGACCAATTAAGTGGGCATGAAATTGCAAGCCAGCATGGAACTAGAGATTACACTGGCAAATGTGAAGTGCAAACTGCTTGAGAACCTTTTCATTGAAAAAAAAACCACAATATATTAATAATGGCAGACATCTAGGGTTGGATTGCCACAGCCTCGCTATCATAGAAGTGCCAGCCATCAGGGATAGGGTGCTTCCCTCTTCACACAAATGCTGCTGTAAGTAAGAGTGGTGGGAAGCCCTGCTTGATGAGTGGAGGGCACATTTTGAAAGGTCTGGATAGGGCTTTAGACTTCCAGTGCAGAGACTTTATGACTCTGGAAATTACAAAGAGCATGCAAAAGTCTTGTGCCTGCCTGCAAGGGTGTCTTCATTCATTTCTATGGAGTGGTCAGCTCTGTGTGTACAAAGGGATGTGGGCATGAAGCTGCCCCTTCTGCTGAAATGCAGGGGAAATCCTGTTTGTGCACTGAAGCACCATGTTCACACTGAAGCACATGATTCTACACCAGAGTGTTTCTGTGCAACATCCAGGCTAGTTCATTGTGGCTAAGCACCAGTGAAATCAAAGAGACAAGTTAATGATGACTGACATTGGATGTTGCTCTCTATTTCTGGCATTTACCCTGGGACAGGTTGTACTTGAATTTATACTAATACCAGAGATACTCTAGTTATCTTTTATTATGACTGAACTGCAGGTCACGGCAGACTTGTACGGGATGGCCTCCCCTGTCACATTCTTACCTCCCATACCCCACAAGAGGTAGTTTCACTTACCCATAATGCAACATTATCACATGGTGAGTCTTTTCTCATGATCAGTGAGAAAGGGCTTGATGGAAAGCAGGGAGGAAGGCTGCTAGCACGTACCTCCCCACAGACGACCCCTCTTCCCTTCCTGGGCAGGCAGATCACCCACCCACCTGGTAGCTGCCAGCAGCACGAAGGGTCAGGGGATGGGAAGTGTCATCCCACCACCTGAAACTCCCATAATGCACCATGCAAGCGTGCGGTGGCAGATGCAGAGAGAGAGAGAGAGAGAGAGAGAGAGGGAGGGGGGGAGAGGGTGGGGATTAAGAGAGCACTTGCTGTCTTAACCTCATCCCGCTGCTTCTCACAAGCAGCCAAGTGTGGGCCTGGCTGCCTTCGCTAGCTTTTAGCTGCTTGTGAGAACAGCTTCTGTTTGTTTTCTTGCCCCTCCTTTACATACTATTGGCTGCTACTTGTAGGGGAGGAGAAAAGTACAAAGTCATGTAGACATAGCCAAATCAGGGGCAAATGAAACTGCATGTTATAAAGAGAGAGCAGCAACAATTATTTGGAACAAAGATGGCATGCAAACAGTTGCAAATAAATAAATGGCCATGGATCCCCTTTTGACGGCCACCCCATGTCTGCGGCAAGGTGTAGCTTGGCCCTTATATTCTTACTTGTCTCTGGTGAATTGCCTCTAGCCACAGCGTTAGTGGTGGGTTTGCTCCTGCAGTTACCTTGTCATGAGCACAGCAGTTATATATTTGTACAACAACCAAGTAGTAAACTGTAATATGTACACTGGCCCAGCAGAGGAAAACCACATTGTAAAGAATGAAGGGAAAAGTGTTACAATGTAATAAATATTGACAATCCAGCAAAAAACTTACTTTATGGGCTAGTGTTAGCACATAGGCTGGCTTTATTAGATTAAGTTCTTATTGCAGTAACCCCAGTACAATTGGCTGGTCCAAGGCCTATAATTATAATTAGGGATATGTCGTTCTGCTGGCTTGCTTGGAATTGGATCACCTCCTTAATCCAGAATAAGTGAAGCCAATGGAGCTGCTGTAGATTTAGTGCAGCTATTAGAAACAGTTGACTCAACATACCAGCACCTCCTGGAAGCAGTCCTCACTCCATGAAACCTCAGCTTTTAATAAATCTATCTAGAACTGCGATGTTTGCTGAAAAACATTCACTAACAGCCTTTCCAGATGATTAAAAAATGTACTCTTAAAAATGGCTCCAAGAGTGCTCCCCCACTTGAGGAGCACAGCAGGGGCCAATTCTTGTGCTCTAAAGCTGTAAAATAAAACAACCCTTTAGAAACAAAAGGTTACAAAATGGGGTAGGGGTGCTTGAGGGAGGAGTCATGTTGCTCACCACTAGTGGTGCTAAAAGTCTTTATTGGATATAGAGACCAATGACACCTTTGTAACCATATTGTCCATATAACTTCACTACCGAAATAGACATGCCTAGTATAGATGGGAAATTTTCATTTCCCCCATAGGGTGGACAGACTTTTATTGGCCAGCTTGCCATTAGGGCCACTTTTAAAGGTCCTGAACGATGCTGTGGAGACAGCGAACATACAAATCCAGTTGCACTTAGGCCATGTGTCTGGGTTCCAGTCCTTTGCCTGTAATCCTGTTTGCCACCCCTTCTTTCTGACCAAGCCACTCACTGGGTGTTTTGTGGATTCTCCTGCTCTGCTTTCTCTGCATCGAACCCCCACCTTCAAAACGTTAACCCATTTGTCGGCGCCCAGAAGGTCCCTGCTCAGGTGCATAATGTGCATTTTGTACCCAGCACTGATTGGACTTCCACGTGGTTCGTCTCTTGCCAATGATAACTGGTCTAAGTCCAAAGGTGCGGATATAGTTGCTAACTTTTCTTCCCACCCTGTCAGCTTTTCCCTGTTAAAGGGGCCGGTACAGTATGAAGCCTTTCTCATGAGCAGTGAGAAAGGGCAAGAGGTCTAGCAGAGAGGAAGCTTACCTCCCCACAGATGAACAGGGCTCCTTCTTCAGTGGGCAGATCGGCCGCCTAGTTGATTACTGGCTGCTGCTGGTAGCTCAGAAGATCACCGTGCCGAGACCTGTGGGCCCACATTGCTCTGTTCCCTGGAGCTGCCATAATGCACCACATGAGTGGGTGCATGGGGATTCCCCCTCCCTCCCTGAAGTTGGCCAGGATCCCAGCCATCTGCCAGATGATAGTCTGGCAGGTGATCACAGAAATGGGCTTAGGAGAGCGCTTGCTCTCATTTTAGAAGGTGGCGGGTTTGCTGCTGTGTTGCCACCAGGATCAGGCCCGAACCCAGCTCTATGCATGCGCAGGCAAAACCGGGCAGGGCTTCCTTTGACTGGTTTTGCCTGCGCATGTGAATAGCTTCATTGCGTGTTGTCTTTCCACTCTGGGAAGAAAAAAAGCCTGCATTTTAGACAGATGTTGAGGCTGTTCCCATGTGAGCCTAACCTGAGCTAGGGACGCCCGGACCAGGTTTGACTGTGCATAAGAACTACCAGGATCTGCACAGATCCTGGCAGTGCCTTGGTGGCTAACCTGCCAAAGAAGCCCACCAGTTAGCTGAGATTAAAGGCATGCTTGTGCCCTTAACTGCATCTAACTGCTCGTGTGTCAGCACTGGCTGCTTGCAGCTGGTGCTGAGACACTGCAAGGCTCCTGGCCGTTGCCAGCATACCCACAATGCACCGCACACTTTGGGATTTCCGGGAACTGGAATGATGCGTGCTGACCTCCGTACCTCTGCGCTGCCAGAGGCAGCGGCAGAACGTCTGGGTGCACAATCCATGTACCCAGAGGCAGCAGCAGGATCGTCCGCAGGGAAGGTAAGCTCCTGCAGCCTTTCCCGGTGTCTGCCCTCAAGCCCTCTTATAGGATCGTGAGAAAGGGCTCATTGAATTGAAATTTTTCCCCTTTTATTTTTAAATGCAAAATTATCTTTGATTTCCTAATAATATCTCTTCTTTTTTTTAAACCATGAATATACTTCTTAAATCCTTTGGGAACATAGGAGCACAGGAAGCTGCCATATACTGAGGCCACCCTGCCTTTGCCTCCTTTCCTGCCCACTCCCACTTCGCTGGCCCTAACACTGGCTGTCAGTGGTGGCACCTTCACCTGCCAGGCTCTCCTCATTCATGGCCACTGTGCACCAGCTCACTTGCTGGATCTTGAGAGAGAGGGAGGGGGGAGTGGCACCCTGGTGCATCAACAACAAAGATAAGCTGGTGGGTATACTTCCCAGGAGTATGGAGAGACCAGGGTGCCCTGAGAGGAAGGCATGAAAGGAAGTGCCCAGGCCAGGGAGCTCTTGTCCTCACCTCCTGAAAAGACCAACAGCCTGAGACAACGTTTTATTAACATTCTGTAATTTGCTTCTTTTAATATCATAAACTGCTTTGGGTGCCTTTGTCAAGGCAGAAACTGTGTGGGGCATTCTGGAGAGACCCCCCTGCATTTACTAAAAATGTAGTAAATAAATAAATAAAGCTGCCACCTCTGGATGCAGGTTCAGCACTGCGTCACTTAGTGGAAATACAGCTCCAGCAGCAACTCTTTACACCTTCTATGCTATTGACCACTAGGGTCATTGGGAACAGAGATAGTAAGCAAGGCTCTCTCTCTCTCTCTCTCTCTCTCTGGTCTGTTGTCTGATTGGTGGACTGATACTCCCAGCTCCCCGCTCCTCTTCCTATCTGCTTGCTGCATGTTTACCTTCCTTCCTTATTCTGCTCTCACACTGTGAAGACACAGAGTATTCAGGGACTCTATCCAAGGCTTTCTATCCAAGCATGTGACTTCCTTAACAAACTTTTACGAGTATTTGGACTGTACATGTCTGTCTCGAGATACTCTTAATGGGCTCAGTGCTTCTTACACACACTTGCTCTGTTATAATTGGGATGACTGAAATCCCTTCCCTACAACATCACTGGCCTACAACAGCAAGCAGAGGTGCCCCATGGAAGGTGAGGAGGTTGAAGGGAAAGGGGGGCTGTGTTGGGGCCAGTGAGTAGGTGGGGTGGTGGTGGTGGTGGGAAACAGGCCCAAAGACAGGTGGCAGCTGTAAAGAGGAGGCAGAGGCAGTAGCAGCAGGCACATGGGATGAGGTCTGCATAGGACCTCACACTTGCCACCTGAGACTGCTGCCTGATGTGGTCTCGTGAGAAAGCCACCCCGGTTAAGGATCTGTATCAGTCAGTGTTCCCTCTAACAGGGATTCCCAGCTATTGTTGACGACAGCTCCCATAATCCCCAAGCAAAAGCCATTGCAGCTGGGGATTCTAGGAGTTGTAGTCAACAGTATCTGGGAAACCCTGTTAGAGGGAACACTGGTAGCAGTTCTCTGCTCTGAGCAGGAAGTTGGACCTACCCAAGGTCAGCTCTAAAATTCTATGGGCAGCATCCCGACTGGTTAGCACCATTTAAATCAATGAGATAAGTTAGTCATAGCTAACTTGTCCCATTAATTTAAGTGGGATCCAGTCATGACTAACTTAGTCTGACACTACCTTATGATTCTGTCTTACCAGGAAGCTGAAATCTGGTCCATAGGACATCAGAGGTGATATTGAAAGCAGTTGCACAAGCGCCTACTGGACAGTGCCAATGGAACCCATAGTGATGAGCAATAGAAGTATGCATGACAAAATGTGTCACTTAGGCTGTAGTGCTAAACACACTGGCTGACATGTTCCGCAGCGTAATGTGGGTGGTTAAAACATATGTTGCTGCACAACAGAGCTGTTCTGTTCCTACTTACCGTTGTGCGATTGCACATCAAAAAGTGAGTTGCATTATTCCTAATGCAGTTCAGAATAACCTGCGTTATCTGGCAGGACGTGTCATTGTCTCCACTCATTCGGAAGTAACCTCACTGAACACAGTGTGTAACATACTTCCACATAAACATGCACTGGACTGTGCTATTAATGTTTATTTCAACTCTGCAAACAATGAAATACATTATAAACAACTGCAAGTACAACAATTTCTCATACACCAATGAAATTACACCACTTAAAGTTCGGAACATCCATCTCCTTCCTGGAATGAACATAAAATATTCACTTAGCATTACAAAATAAACAAACCCACTTGTGGAAACTAGGAGTAAATGTTGAACAAACTGACAAAACCAGCTTTCCTTGTCTTTTATCAGCTGTCATTTGGTGTGAGAACTTCTCCATTATCATATGTTCTCACACCCTGAGCCTCTTCTCACGATCACTGAGAAGGGCTAGAGGGCAGTGTGCGGGGAAGGTGGGTTAAACTTACCTTCCCCTTAGACGATTGAGCCAGCGTTGCTGAGTGTGTTCCCCATGCACCCAGATAATTCCCCATGCACCGGGGCAGCAGAGAGGGCCAGGATGTGTTCTCCCAGCCCTCAGAAATACAATGATGTACTGTGCGAATGTGCAGTGCATCATGGGGCTCCCCCTCCCCTCCCCAGGCTCCATGCAGGCAGCTGCCACACGATCAGTTACCACACGATCAAGAAAATGGGGTTAAGGGAGTGCTCACTCCCCCTTTCAAGGTTTCCACGGGTGGCTACTTAGGTGGGCTTGCTGCTCTGTTGCCCCTGGGATTGGGCCTGATCCCAGAGATTTACACATGCGTGCAAAACTGGGCTGGGCTCTCTCAGCCCAGTTTTACATGTGTGTGTGTGAATAGTCTCCCTGTCTATCCATAACTCGTTAGCTGGTATAATGCAGGTCTTCCATTATATAGCAGTAACAAATTTAGCGGCTAACAACAAAACTGCCGAAAGATGTCTGTAAGCTTACTTACTCATGATTCTCCTGTGGATGGAGAATTATTACTGGGGTGGTCCATAGCATCCTTTGCATTGTTCATTCATTTGGTTTTTTTTTTAACCCTGCTTAGGAGACTGACCACTGCGTTGCTCAAGTGCAGTAGTCCTTGAAAACAAAAACGACGAATGCCTGCAAAACTAACCTCTTCCCCTACGGCAATGCCCCATCATTTTGAGGCTGCCCTTTTTAATATCTGTTCTTTCTAGTTTCTTAGAGTGACATTTTAACTAACAATATTGCTACTGGGTAAATTAGATGGGATACGCTAGTGGTCTGAGGCCACTCAACATGCTTTTATGAATTAACAGAAATTTGAATGGTAACTTTACTTTGGCCCTAAGAATAACTTGTGATTTAACAAAAATGTCTGGAAAGGTCCTCTGAAATATGCAGCAAAGCCCATGGAGAAGGCAATGGAAAAACCCATCTGAAGTGGTTGGTAGGGGTCAGTTGGTTAGTAGGGGTTAGTTCTTTATAACAGGATAAGTGAGTGTGCATGGAGTTGATGCAGATTGGCATCTGGTGTGACTGAGTCTGGGCTCTGGTTCATGATCTAAATTTAGAGCTTTACACAGATGGTAAATCTGCTTCTAAAAATTTCATTTTGACCTAAATTTGTGGTTTGCTCCTCCAGCTCAATATCCCTTTCATCCATAGTTCCATGGCAGTTATTCCCATCAAGAGGCTGCAGTGGATGTGCTGAAAAGTGGCAAAGTGGAGCAATACCTAAAGTGCTTTTACAAATACTGCCAGAGTCTTCAGGAAGATTAATCAGACAGAAGTAGCCGAAAAGCTGGAAAAGCTTCAAGACACTTCTGAATACACACATTCATTTGGAGCTGATTTCTACTTCTCCTGTGCCTTGTAAATCCTCAAAGAATGCAACAGAGACCTGAGATCGTCCAAAAAGAGATTTACAGAGGGTGAGAGCCGAAAAATGGAGGATTTGTAAAGCCTTTATACAGCTGACATTCTTAATATATATTTTTATTGAGAAAGTACTCAGCCATACATATTTTACAGAGGATCTTCCCTGAACTACTCTGTTAACATATTTGCCACAGAACTGTGAGGTTAGGAATTCTAACATTTAAAAAATGTCTTTAGGTGATCACAGCAGCTCTTCCACACCATATATAAACTTTCCTAGAGATGTTTAAATGAGCTTTAGCTTTCATTTATTTGGAGCTAGCAGGGCATAGCTTCTGTCAGAGGTGTATACTGTTGGGTGAAGGAGGAAACAGTGTTTTCCTACCATTTGAATGCCTCTTTTAAGGGCTGGAGAAGACATCATTTGAGTGTGAACCTGAATGACTCCATTGGGGAGCGTTTTACTGTGAAGAAACTAGGGTGCTTTCCAGACTAGCTGCTCATCAGCAGCAAAATGCCTCAGTTCGGGCAAGTCACATTCTGAATGTAAACAGCAGGGGGAGCAGTCTCGCAGCAACTTTTTCACGCCGGATATACGATGTCCTTGTTCCATATCACAGCGATTAAATTCAAAACAAGGCAGTGGAAATGTGAACGGCACCCTGCTGTCCGCATAGGGATGGCGGTCACGACGCAGGAAGTGAGGAAGAACACTTCTGAGATATGTCCTGACCCTGTTGTAGGGTCTAGTCTGGAAAGTGCCCAGGTAGAAAGTTGCTACATAGGGTTTCTTTTCTTTATTATGGAAACTGTTTGCCACTTGGTTTCAGAAGACAGCCAATATAGACGTCAGTAAATCTCTGAACTTACAGACAAATTTATGAAGGACAGGCAGGACCAGAATTTTTGGGCCTACTGCAAAATTAGTTTTGTGTGCCCTCCCCTTCTATTGGCAGCACCACAGGCACCACCAGAATTTTGGGTGGGGGATGTTTTCTACAACTCTTCCCACCTGAGGGTCAGCAAGCATTCCCTAGAGCTACACTCACTCTGACAGCCATACCCTATAGCTATGCCCACTGCAACATTCACACCTGGTTGTCTTAGTGGATGAGCGGAATATGAGCCAGCAGTTTGATGCAGCTACTAAAAAAGCTAATGCAGTCTTAGGGTGCATTAACAGAAGCATAGGGTCCAGATCATGAGAAGCAATCATTCCACTCTATTCAGTGTTGGTCAGACCTCATTTGGAATACAGTATCCATTTATAGACCCCCACATTTATAGACCCCGAGGCCTAGGGCCTCACAGAGGCCTTTTGAGCATGTGTGGTGGCCATTTTGTTTTTGGCAGCCATTTAAAAAACTCTTTTTATTAAAATAAAATGGCCGCGGTGCATGCTCAAATGGTCCCTGAGAGGCCCTAGTCCTTGCCAGGCCTCGCAGAGGCCATTTGAGCATGCGAGGCGGGCTGCAAAATGGCCACCGCACTGATTGCTGCATGCCCAAACTGGCTGAAAATCAGCCCAGGTGGGGCTGCGGCAGTGACTTAAGAGGCCGGCAGGGGGGGAGGGAAAACCTTTGCAGACCCCACCCCACAGCCTTTAGGAAGCTCCCCGAAGGGGCTACAGGTAAAAAATTTGTTTTTTAATTAAAAGAAAACAAAAATTCATGAACCCCCCCGGACTGGACTGAACCGGGGAGGGGGGGTTCAGGGGGGTGCCGGACCGAACTAGCCTGGTCAGGTTCGGGTGCAGTTCGCACCTGAACTGAACTGGGTCAGCCAGTTCCGTGCACACCCCTAATGTGCACTCCACCACCACTCGTTCTGGGCCACCCTGGTGCCCCCCAAGTGGAGCTATGGGGCTGCTGAAATCCCCATTATTACCTATAGGGAAAAAGCTTAAAGGCACGCAAACTTCACAAATTCTTTAAAAATCACCCTTTTCACCAATTCCTTTGAAATCTGGATCGTAGCAGGCACATTGAGGCTCTACTACCCGGCCCACTCTTCTGCCCCCAAAGCCCCTTTTCTGCCCCAAGGACACACAAATTTCAGAAATTCTTTAAAAATCACTGCTTTGCCCAATCACTCTGAAACTTGGATGGTAGCAGGCACTCATTGGGGCACTACCACCTAGCCCACTGTTGCACTCCTAGGAAGCACCCACAGGCAGAAATGGGCACTGTTTGTCCCCATTGTCCCATAGGGTGGATGCAGCACACATGAACAACAACAGCAGAGCTTTGCAAAGAACAAGGTTTCCAAAGGTCACACACATCAACTGTGTCATTCAGCACATCCACTGTGTCTCACCATCCCCCTGCGAAATGCATTGATCTACACACAACAGTGTGAAACAACGACAACAATGAAATGCACTGCCCCACGTGCCCCCTCCCAATGCAGGGTAACAGCAGCAGCCAGCAACAAGGAAGCAAGCAAGTAAGTGTGATGTCACAGCTGCAGCAGACTAGGGCAGCAGACTAGAGCCAACAACAGCATCAAATGTGCCCTGCCCTCCCTCCCCCAAGCATTTTTCATCCACAAGCAACAGCCACAGCCACATCTGTGGCACCCGGCCATAAAAGCAGGTTAAGTAAGGAAGGGTGCAAAACAACATTCTGCCAGTGGAACAGTGAGGTTTGGCCCCCTCCCGCCCACACAAGTAGAAGAGTGATGATGACAACAATGGCACACAATTTTTGGCACATTTCTTTGACATTTCTGCAACAGATCGGAGCCTGTGGCACCAGCACAACCTATTGTAGATGCAAGCAATCTAGTCAGAATAAAAACGATGATGATGCTAGAAGTCACAATATGACCCAGTCGTCATTGCAAAGAAGTCCACAGACAGGGAGAGCGAGAGAGAGCCTGTCCTGTGCCCATCCATGCGGTCCCCAAAATATAGGCACAACAACAAACCATCCAAGGGATTTGAATTGCATAATATATATACTGCTACTTAAGATTATGTAGGGGGGAAGCATAGTATACGTGTGTGTGTGTGTGTGTGTGTGTGTGTGTGTGTGCGCTCTGTGAAAGGGTTAGTGGCTTTAGGGTTAATTTTTGCCCTGGCCTCAGAATGCTGCAGTTGCGGGTGGGGGTGGGGTAAATGGGCGCAGGGAGGAGGCTAGAGTCTGTGCCTTCCTGCCAACTCAGAGCCTGTAGGCTGCTGGGCAGAGAATATTAATACTGATATATTATCATGGGCACAGAGGGCTGGAGGACAGGTTTCTGTTTTTTTAAAATACAAAAAAACCCAACAACACCCCACTTTGGAATGGGAAAAAAGACATAATTGTTTTAATCACCTACTAGTACTAGCTAGTGGGGATCCCTCCCACAAAGAACCCCTGTTTAAACTTCTTCTAAACTAAACAACACACAACTTTTTAAATTCAATTGCAACCCAAATCCTCCCTCCAAACAGGAAAACCCTCGAAGAATACACAATTACAGAGACGTGTGTGTGTGTGTGTGAGAGAGAGAGAGAGAGAGAGAGAGAGAGAGAGAGAAAATGGGTACACACACTCAGTCTGGAGCTTCTCTCACATTGTGTGTCCAGTTGTCCACTTCTGTGTTCTGGTCTCTGAGTCTACTGTTTTTTCTTCAATCTTCTTCTCCTTCAGTCTTCAGATTTTTTTGGGGGGGGGGAGGCGGCTGGGGCAAAAGCCTGAAAAATCTGGGGGGAAAGGGGGTGGCTGGCTAGGTGGCCAGTGGCCACAGGGGCTGGGACTAGTGGCTGGCACAGACACAGCAGGCACAGGCAGGCAGTGATTCTCTCAGCAGCAGGAAGGGGGTGAAAAAAATTCTCTTCTTCTCAGGAACAAAAAAACAATGCAGCAGACATAATTTTAATTGTGTAATTTTTATAGTCCTCTTTTAATTTTTTCTATGTGAACCATCTTGTGATTGGTTTTAATGAAAGGCAGTATATAAATTTAACAATAAATAAATAAATAAATAAAACAATCCATTCCCAGGCTGGCATGCAGCAGCCAGCAGGGGCAGGCAGGCTGGGTGGCAAGGCAGGCTGGGTGGCAAGGCAGGCTGGGCTCAGGCAAGGCAGAAGGCAATAGGCAAGGGAGGCAAAGCAAAGCAAAGCTCTCTCTCTCTTCTCCCATGAGGCAGAAAGGCAGAATGGTGGCTCTTTAAATCTCATTGAAAATCCCTCCTTGAACTCCCCCCACCCTTGCCCCTTCTTCAACCCTTCCCGTGGCCAATGTGGGATCAGTTAGGAGTGGCAAGAGCCAAAAGAGTCAATCTGGAACCAGGAGAGAATCGTCAGCAGATCAGCCCATGCTTTCATTCACCGATCTTAAGCTTGGAAGGGTGGGAAATTCAAATAGATGTCAAACACAAAATGGAGACTACACGGAGGTCGCCACAAAATGGAAGTCCAAAACAACAAAATATTCGGCTCCAAAATTTGGTCAATTTGTTCGGCCAGATCTTTCAGGACTTGCAGAGGGGCGATTTGTTTCTTACACATATTGCCCAAAACAGGCAGATTTGGGTACAGATAGTTCTGTACCCAAAACGTTTTGCACATCCCTAGTCAGAAGCACTGGTAAAACTACCATTCCTAGCAGTCCTAGAACATAAGAACAGCCCTGCTGGATCAGGTCCAAGGTCTATCCAATCCAGCATCCTTTTTCAAACAGTGGCCCACCAGATGCCTCTGGGAAGCCTACAGGCAAGAGACGAAGGCATGCCCTCTCTCCTGCTGTTGCTCCCCTGAAACTGGTATTTAGAGGCATCTTGCATCTGAGGCTGGAGGTGGCCAAAAGGCACCAGACTAGCAGCTATTGATAGACCTGTCCTCCATGAATTTGTCCTTGTCCTTGTAATTGGCACAAAACCATTCTCGCCATGCCAGGCATTGGCAATGGGAGTGAGATTGGGGGCGGCGAGAGCTGGGCCACCATTCTCCTACTGCCACTGCTGGAGGAAGAAGAGATATATGGTGGGTAGGTGGATGGATAGGCAGATGGAGGGAAGCAAGACATTTGTTCTTCTCCAGCTTGAATTAAAATGCATTCCCATATTAAAGCTCCTTACATGAGGATTAGGAAGCCATCAAAATTGATGTCCACGCTGCACTCAGATAATGTTCAGTGGCATGATTAGCCAGAATGATGTACATTTCAGCAGTTATTATTAACTTCTAGTGCAATGCCTTCTTTTGTGTGAGAGAACACAGTTTAAAGGGATGAACCAGCAGATTTTGTAAGGGGTAATTTCTGTGAAATATAGCTATTTTTGCAAGAAAGCCACCTGACTTCATAATGGTGTATTGGGAGGGGGAGGCAGGCTCATAGGGCAGTGGCTGAAGCACTATGTTTTCCTTTGCTGGTATATTTTGGATCATGGTTCAAGTCAAACTGGCTTCTTTGATGAAATGAGGCTGTGTTTTCATCTATGCCTTCCAATGGACAATAATCCAGATCATAAAATATACCACTTAAACTTTGGCAGTCTCCTGTTCTGAGGAAGCTTTATTGCTCAGCATTACCTTAACTCAAATACAGTCGTTCTAGACTAGGTTCAGCCCAAGGTCACAGGAAGAATATAGCTTGTATTTCTTACTAGAGCTGTTTTGTGGATAACGAAGGATACTAATATGGACATAGAGCAAACCTGAATGCCTGTCTGCTGAACACTCCTGACATTTTAGTACCTGGCAGACACATGCTTCAGGGCCCTCCAAGTGTATCTCCCTCAGAGCCCAGAGGAGGAAGAGGGGCCTAGGAAGAGCAATTTTTTTTGTCTAGTACGAGACAAGATATTTTCTACTTGTTCACATTTGCATTTAGCCCAGCTGTGATCTGAATGAACTCACAGAAAAGGGCAAATCTGTCATTTTGGCCCTTACTCCATACAACCAATGTTTTAATCAATGTTGATTAGATATGATGGCAGGTAATTGTATGCCCATTATAGAAGGAAGAAGATCAGGTAGTTCTTTCCTCCTTCAAAAGATTACTAAAACAAAACTATTATAAAATGTGCCTAATCCAGATTGGACAATATTTTCTCAAATAAATGGTCACAATTAGGGATGTGCAAACAGGTTCGGGGGGTTGAGGTTTTGGTTTGGGGGTTCAATGGTTTGACCCTCGAACCAAGCCCCCCCCCCCGTTTGGTCCGGACCTGGACAAAACCTCCCCCAAAGTTCGGGGGTTTGTAGACTGCAAATGTTTTTTTTTAACCTTCTACTCCCCTAGGGGGAGTTCTGGAGGCGATGGTGGGGAGTGTGTCCACAGAGGTTCACCCTCCCTCTCCCGGCCTTCTAAATCACCCCTTGCCCCATTTCGGGTCCTCTTCAGCCAGTTTTTGGCCTTCACCCGGTGGCCTGCGGCCATGTTGGGGGCTGGGCACCTGCGCACATGGACTCTGCATGGCCCACCCCAAAATGGGGTGAGGGGGTGATTTAGAAGGCAGGCAGGGGGAGCAGAAAACCTCGCGGGACCCCCCCCGCCTGCAGGAACTCCCCCGAGGGGAGTAGAAGGTTAATTTTAAAAAAACAAACATTTGTGGTCCACGAACCCCCCGAACCTGAACCAAACCGGGTGGTGGTGGTGGGGTTCGGGGGAGTGCTGGACCAAACCGGGCCAGCCAGTTTTGTGCACACTCCTAGTCACAATTTCTGCTAATGGAACATAGGAACATAGGAAGCTGCCTTGTACTGTGTCAGACCATAGGTCCATCTAGCTCAGTGTTGTCTACTAGGACTGGCAGTGGCTTCTCCAAGGTTGCAGGCAGGAGAGTCTCTCAGTCCTATCTTGGAGATGCCAGGGAAGGAACTTAGAACCTTCTCCATGCAAGTATGCAGGTGCTCTTCCCAGAGCGGCTCTATCATGTCTTACAGTGCTCACATGTAGTCTCCCATTCAAATGCAAACAGGGCGGACCCTGCTTAGCAAAGGGGACAATCCATGCTTGCTATCAAAAGACCAGCTCTGTTTCTCAGCAATGCTAAACAGACTTTCACATTCATCCACAAAGCTCAGTGTGTATGCTGATGCTAGGGATGTAAAATGTAAACTATTTAAATGTTAAAATCAGTCCTATTGGTAAGAAAGTGGTATTTGGAAACAAGGTGATGGAACAAAAGGGTGGGTAGCAGGACTTGGGAGACACCTACATAAGAACATAAGAATAGGCCTGCTGGATCAGGCCCAAGTCCTATCCAGTCCAGCATCCTGTCCCACGCAATGGCCCACCGGTAACTCCCACAGGTAAGAGGTAAGGGCATGCCCTCTCTCCCACCGTTGTTCCCCTGCAACTGGTATCCAGAGGCAGGATGCCTCTGAATAGGGGTGTGCATGGAACCGGCTGGCCTGGTTCGGTTCGAGTCCAGGCTGCACTCGAACCTGACCGGGCCAATTCTTATTTTCAATCCCCTTCCTAATGATCCCTAGCATGAAATTTGCCTTTTTCACAGCTACTGTGCTGTGACATTTTTAACGAGCTGTCGACCACAACCCCAAGATCTCTCTCCTGGTCAGTCACTGACAGCCCAGATCCCATCAGCATATATGTAAAGTTGGGGATTTTTGCCCCAATATGCATCATTTTACACTTACTTACATTGAACCTCAATATCAATGGCTACTAGTCAGAGGGCTGTGGGCTACCTCCAGCCTCAAGAGCAGGGTGCCTCTGAGTACCAGTTGCAGGGGAGTAATGGCAGGAGAAAGTGCACGCCCTCAACTCCTGCCTGTGGCTTCCAGCAGCATCTGGTGGGCCACTGTGCGAAACAGGATGCTGGACTAGATGGGCCTTGAGCCTGATCCAGCAGGGCTGTTATGTTCTTATGTTCTTAACCTCATTTGCCATTTTGTCACCCACTTACCCAGTTTGTAGAGATCCTTCTGGAGCTCCTCACAATCTGTTGTGGATTTTACTACCCTAAATAGTATAGTGTCATCTGCAAATCTGGCCACGTCGCTGGTTACCCCACCTTCTAGATCATTTATAAACAAGTTAAAGAGCACTGGCCCCAGTACAGATCCCTGAGGGTGATCCCACTTCCTACTTCTCTCTATTGTGAAAACTGTGCATTTATTCCTACCCTCTGTTTTCTGTCCTACAACCAGTTACCAGTCCACACATGAACCTATCTACTTATCCCATGACTGCTAAGTTTACTCAAGAGCCTTTGGCGGGAGACCTTGTCAAAAGCTTTTTGGAATTCCAAGTATACTATGTCAACCAGATCACCTTTATCCACATGCCTGTTGACACTCTCAAAGAACTCCAAAAGGTTAGTGAGGTAAGACTTGCCCTTTCAGAAGCCATGCTGGTTGTCCTTCAGCAAGGCCTGTTCTTCTATGTGTTTTTGTCCTTAAGTATGCTTTCCATCAATTTACCTGGCACCAAAGTTAAGCTAACTGGCCTGTAATTTCCCGGATCTGTGCTGGATCCATTTTTGAAAATCAGAGTTATATTAGCTGCTTTCCAGTCCTCTGGTAGAGAGCCTGACTGTAAAGACAAGTTACATATTTTTGCTAGGAGATCAGCAATTTCATGTTTGAGTTCCTTCAGAACATTTGGGTGGATCATCTGGCCCTAGCGCTTTGTTAATTTTAAGTTTCTCAATGAAGTTTAGAACATCCTCTCGTCACCTCAAATTGGCCCAGTTCTTCAGCCTCCAAGACTGAGAAGCTCAGTTCCAGAGAGGGTATATGGTCAATGTCCTCCACCATGAAGACAGACCTGTGTGGGCAAACTGCTGAGACAACAGGAAGCACTTTGCCAAACGTCCCTGTTGCCATGGAGACAAGGCAGCAGCCAGCATTTTCTTTGCTCTGTGAATTGCATTGCGATTTTAGAAAGGAATTTTGGATAACTATGGTTCAGATACTGGAATTTTACCATATCACAGTTGAAGTAGAGCCAGTGTGGTGTAGTGGTTGGTGTGCTGAATAAGCACTGGGGAGACCTAAGTTCACATCCCCATTCAGCCATGAGACTCACTGGGGGATTCTGGGCCATTCACTTTTCTTTCAACCTAACCTCCCTCACAGGCTTGTTGTGAGGATAAACATATCCATGTATATCGCTCTCGGGTCCCTGGAGGAAGAGTGGGATATAAATGTTTTTTAAAATGTGCATAACTAGTGCAGGTGGCTGCTTAGGGTTGTACAATTAAGATACACTCTTTAAAAAATATATATTTTGAAATGTCATTTAAAATATTCCTGGAGTAAGGGTTAACTAACTCACCAGCCAGAGGCCTCTGAATGCTAGCCCCTTTCTTTGAGTCAAAATGGGGCAGAGATGGAGAGTTCTTTTAAAGGTTTGGTTAGGGCTTTGCAAAGCTTAGAGATGCCATTGTGAGTAATGTTGCATGTCCACAGGTTTGTAAAGGTAAGTTTTAATTAGCCCCAACTTGTCAGTGTCCTTAAAGTTTAAGTAGGTGTAGATGTAAGTGAATTTATTAACTCCCTAGGCTCCACGAACTCAATATGTTTCCATTAAATCCATGGTGAAACTATCTTGCTCGTTAGGAACCTGCATGCTTACTGCTTAAATTTAAAAAAAGAAAAGAAAAGAAATCCAGAGCATAATTTATCAAAGTTAAACATTTTGAACTCCCATTAATTTCAGTAGAAGGCAGTTAAGCACATGCTTAACATCCACAGTGAAATCAATGGGAGTAACTAGTGCCTAATTCTTGATGGATTCAAACCCACACCCTCTCCTTCACATTAGCTTTATTCAGACATTATAAAAATAATAACCATGTACACCGCTCTGAGCTCCTCAGAAGAAGAGCAGGATATAAGGGTCAAAATAAATAAATAAAAATAAAACATATCCAATGCTCGTAGAAGAGTACAGTGTACACAGGTATAGTTATTCACATGTTATGTTGAACATAGGTATTATAGTAACTTCCTGTCTGTACCATGCATTTGAGGGGCCTGTACCTAGATTCACTCGTAAAATGAATGCAGGTAAAAGTCATTCACAGAAAAACCTATACAAGTGTACAGACATCTGTACATTCATATAACATGATGGACCGGTTCAAATGATACCAACTTCAGCACACATAACGAGGGGCTGTGCTAAGAGTGCACCCATTGGAGCATCTTCCACGGACATCCTGACACCCTCCTACCGCATCCCTTGATTGCATGTGGGGGCTTTTGTCCAAATGACTCCTAATGGACAGCCTCCACATGAGTTCAAGGGGTACACCAGGCGGGCATTGGTACATCCATGGAGGACATTCCAATGGGCCCATTCTCAGCACAACTCTACTTGGTTCATGTGTCCTGGGACCAGTATCATTAGAACTGGCCCACTGTCTGAACAGGATTATTTACACTGCAACTGTAATGGTATAAGAGCCAGCGTAGTGTAGTGGTTAGAGTGCTGGACTAGGACCGGGGAGACCCGAGTTCAAATCCTCATTCAGCCATGAAAACTAGCTGGGTGACTCTGGGCCAGTCACGTCTCTCTCAGCCTAACCTACTTCACAGGGTTGTTGTGAAAGAGAAACTCAAGTATGTAGTACACCGCTCTGGGCCCCTTGGAGGAAGAGCGGGATCTAAATGTTTTAAAAAAAAATCATCATCATCATCATCATCATCATCCAGTTCTCTGAAACAAAAGATTCTTCTGACGCCAAAGATGAAGGGCTGCTTGCCATATTGCTGTTTGCCAATACGTATCCATATATATAAATATTTGTGGTAGTTGTAATTGTATTCGTATATTGTAGCACATCTATCATGAATATTGCTTTTGTTAAAAGACCTCTTTAGACATTATAAAAACTGAGGATGCTGACTCACATCTGAATCCCTAACCATGTGCTGATGGGCCCAGGAGGTCCCTCAAATGGTCCATGGTTTCAACATTTGCAGAGACAAATGCTGTACTCATGGTCAGATTCTTCCTGTGATTAAAATACTGGGGAGTCCCAGGGTTCTGCATTATGGGAAGAATCTGACCATGAGTACAGTGTTTGTCTCTGCAAATGCCGTAACCACAGACAGCTGGAGGCAGGGTTTCCTAGTGCATTAATGCAGAGGCAGAGATTCAGATTGTGGTCTCAGGGATGTTGTATATGAATCCAGCATCAGTTTTTATAACATCTGAAGAGGCCTAAAAAAGGTGGTTGCAAAGAGGATGGACTGAAACCCAATGAAAATGGTTCTAAGAAATCTGACTGTACAAATATGAGGATTAGTATAAAGTGCCATTATTTGTTCATAGGGTGTAGCATTTTGTTTTTTTGTTTTTTATACTTAACACGCTGCCTTTTGTTAAAAATAGCCTCAAGGTGATTTGAGGAAAACAATAAAACAAGCCAATATAAAACTGATGCAAACACAGCAGGTTTTCCTGTTCACCAAAGGTACTCCTGAATAAAACAGTCTTTAGTTGCCTACAGAAGGTAAAGAGGGAGGTAAGGCAACAGATCTCCATAGCCTGGGGGCAACCAAAAAGAAGGCCCTGCTCTGTATGCAGGATGACCAAGCCTCCAAAGCTGTTGTCATGTGGAGCAGGGCCACTCATTTTATTTTAGTGAAAAGAGACATGTGGTTACCCTGGGATCTAATTTAGGGTTGCCACTCCTCTTTCTGGCCACATGAAGGCAAAATTCCCTTAGGGTAAACACATTTTTTTGCACCTCAGCAATGCAGAGATAGGAAGTGGGCAGGGGCGTAACTACCATTAGGCAAGGGGAGGCAGTCGTCTTGGGGCCCCACTGCCTCGAGGGGCCCCCCAGAGGCACATCACATGACTCTCCACCCACCCATGTTGCACCCCCTATGAATTCTGTTGAGTCTCTTGGAGATCGGCAGGAGCAGAGAGTAAAAAAACTAGATTCAATGTGAACTGGATATCCACCGTATTCATAATGGGGATGTGAGTGTGAGTGCACGATATATTGTGAAGTGTGTTTGTGTGTGTATATCAGCGAGGGGCCCATTTTAAAATCTTGTCTCTGGGCCCCCTCCAACCTTGCTACGCCCCTGGAAGTGGGGTGAGGGTTTGTATTTGCCACATCCCGCCTCTTATAGAACTGGGGGCACTATTCAACACAGCTGTAGCTCCGTGCCTGCCAGCATGGAAGTACGGTACAAGAAAAGCATTTTTTGCAAGACGGGGAGGGTCAGTTCCACAAGAACGTCATAAAGCCAAATACTTGTGAGAAAATATCCTGAAGGCTCCCCCACTCCCAGAAGCAACTGCTGCTTAATCAAATAATCCATTTTATTGGACAAATTGGTTAGAAAAGTAGGATGCCTGGCTCTCCTCCAACACTAATAATGCTATTAACAGGAGACATGGAACTGATGCCAGATTAGAAGAACAGTGTGTTCTTTGACTGACAGAGGTGGACTTCTGCCAGGAAACGGTACATTTCAACACGTGGGGAGCATTTTCTTCTTTTTTTAATGTTTACATTTAGTATTTTGCATTAAGTAGCCATAGAAAAACAGCTCTAATACTGAAGTAGTATCCAGCTAAAGTTGCAAAGCAAAGGGCAAGAAAATGTTGAAGCTATTCATTTGCAAACTCTCATGAGCTGTGTCTTTTCCTCCAATGAGTTGCTACTCAGGCCCAAACTAGATGTTTCTTTATGGGTATGTTGGGATCCTGTTCTTGGGACACCAGCTGTGGGCCCCCGATGATTCAAACTGTGACTCTCTCTCACACACTCTCTCTCTGAACCCTTTCTCTCCTATGCCATTTTTGCTGCAGGATGTTAGATGTTGTTTTGTTAGAGGATAAATAATTGAGCAGGAAGCAACTTTAACTGAGGAACAAGAGTTGGATATTCATTACTTACTCAACACAGGCTAAGAAAACAATAAACAGGCTGACAATCTCTTATGCAGAGAAAGGGAGAACCTCTCCATTTGAATTTAAGTCAGCAAGCGAGAAGCTTAACTGAAACTTAGACTCCACCCCCTAGACTGGACACAGACACAGACATATTGACAAGTATGCCCTGGACCAGAATAGAGACAATGTTCAATGACATAGCAAATGCCAACCTTTCCCCCACAGAAGATGTTTGATCAGATTGACAGACATGTTTGCAAATCTGGGCAAATAGCAGCTTGATGTGTGTGTGTGTGTGTGTGGGATGGGATTTTCAGTGGGGAAATGGCATGGGGAAAGGATTAATCCCCCTCTCCCTGGTTCCAGTCTAGATCAGCCCCCCTTGCTGCTTTTTTTGTTTAAAAAAAAGGAGATCCCAATATGCTCTTAAAGTAATGCCTAGAAGAGGATTGTGTAGGCCATCTAGTCAAACCACCTGATGGATGCAAGCAATCCAAAACTAGAGCATCCCCAAATGATGGCTGTTCAGTCTTTGACCGGACCCTCCCATAGCCCACTACTCCCCTAGCTAATTTATTTCATTATCAAACTGCTCTTAATATTGAGAATTTTTTTCAAATGTTCCGTTGAAATATACTCTTTTATAACTTAATCGCATTAGGTTTGGTTCTGCCTACTGGGGCATCAAAGAACAGGTGTTTGTCCTCTTCTATATGACAGCCCTTCAGGTATTCTAAGGTCAAGTTCAGACAAAATACAAAACCGGAGGTCCCTTCACCTCTGGTTTTGCTAACCAAACATCCGTACCCCGGGGAACTACAGTTAAAGGAAAAAAATGATCCACAGTTTCCCTCTCCAAATTCCATTTGCCACCTTTGCTTATCTCAAAGGTTTATGGCCTCCATCACCAGTTTGCCTATGCCAGCATTACATTCGAACGCTGCCATGTTGTTTTGACCGTCTGAAACCAGAGTTAAGGCAGAAAGCTCCTCCCTCACTTAGGCTGCTATTGGCTGTGCAGGCTGCCTTTCAGGAAAGAAGGAAGCCCACACAATGAGCTCCCTTGCCTCTCTGCAGTCTCACTCTTCCCAGTGTCTGAATGTGGACAGGGGAGTGGGGGGAGGGGGCACGGAACCATTGTCCATTGGACCCACAGTTCCATATTATGTCTGAATGGAGTTTAAGAGTGCTATTATGATCTCCATCAGTCTTCTCCTCTCTAGGCTACATACTCAGTTCCTTCAACTTTATCTTACAGGACTTATTTTCTGGAACCCTGATAATCTTCACTGCCCTCCTTTAAGCCCATTCTGGTTTGTCTACATCCTTCTTAAAGTTTGGGGCCCCAAACTGAACAGTACTCCATATGAGGTGTGACTAATGTGGAATAAAGTATAACTATTACTTCTCCTAACTTGGAAACTGTGGTTGTATTGATGCAACCTAAGCCTTAAAAAAAAAAAAAAAAAAAAGCGGCATCACACTGCTGATGCAGCTGAATCATGATTGGCTTGTAGGAACATAGGAAGCTGCCTTATACCAAGTCAGACCATTGGTTCATCTAGCTCAGTATTGTCTACACAGACTGGCAGCAGCTTTTCCAAGGTTGCAGGCAGGAGTCTCTCTCTATGCTATCTTGCAGCCTTGAGACCATTTTCACATATACTGCTGCCACGCTATCCCCCATCCTATACCTTTACATTTCATTTTTTTCTTGCCTAAATGCAGAACTTTGCGTTTGTCTGTGTAATTTCATTTTGTTAGTTTCTGCTACTTTTGTATGCTATCAAGGTCATTTTGAATGTTTTTCCTGTCTTCTGAGGTGTTAGCAGAGCCGCTCTAACTCCCAGACCTTGGGGACCTGGCTCATACCCTCCAAGGTCTGGGGAAGCTTCCGGGGGGCCTCCTGCCACCACCCCAAACTCGCCCCGATGCTTCTCCGCTATGCGGAACCACCAAAAGTTACCTCATTTTTAGCCACCAATGTTTAACAAGCCCCCTCCCCCCCGTGGAGGGGCAGGTGGAGTGGGTGCTGGGCCTGTCTGGCCCAGTGGTCCTTGAAAACTGCGAGGTGCCTCTTTCTGCACAGGTGAGCTGGAGCGCCTCACAGTTTTCAAGGACTGCTGGGCCAGACAGGCAGGTCCAGTGGCCACTGCACCTGTTGCCACCACCACAGTGTGGGGGGAGGCCTGCTTGGCTCTCCCCATCCCACCCCCCCGATCTACACACATTGGTGGCTAAAAATAAGGTAACCTTTGGTGGTTAAGCATGGTGGGATGGGTGTGGGGTGGTGAGAGGAGGCCCCCCAAATGCAGGTGGGCTTCATGGTCGGGGTCCTTGTGGCGGGGCAGTCCAAGTGTCAGTTTTACCTAGGTGCACCACTGGGTGTTAGCTATCCCTCCCAGTTTTGTATCATCTACAAATTTGATAGGGATTCCTTATCTAATGCATTGATAAATGTATTGAAGAGTTCTGGGCTCAAGGCAGAGCTTTCTGGCACCCCGCACAAAAACTGCTCCACTGTGATGAGGAGCCAATGATGATGATAATAATAATAATAATTCGATTTCTATATCACCCTTCCAAAAATGGCTCAGGGCGATTTACACAGAGAAATAAACAAATAAGATGGAACCCTGTCCCTAAAGGGCTCACATTCTAAAAAGAAACATAAGATAGACACCAGCAACAGTCACTGGAAGTACTGTGCTGGGGGTGGAGAGGGCTAGTTACTCTCCCCTGCTAAATAAAGAGAATCACCATGGTAAAAGGTGCCTCTTTGCCCAGTTAGCAGGGGTTAAGCATTCTTTGGGTAGTTTGGGGTAGTTTTAAGGGGATAAGCATTCTTTGGGTAGTTTTCCAGAGAATTCTGAATCCATCTGACAATATTGTCCTTTAACTCACATTTGACCAGTTTGTTAACCAAAATATCATGGAGAACTTTGTCAAATGCTTTGCTGAAATCAAGATAAGTTAAGTTCACAGCATCCCCCCAATCCACTAAGCTAGTAAACTGAATTTTAAAAATAGATATTTTTTATCAAGATGCTTACAAATCAACTGCTTTATAATCTGTCCTAGAATCTTCCATGGTATTGAAGTCAAACTGACTAGACTGTAGTTTTGCGGTCCTCCTTTCCCCCCTTTTTGAAGGTTTGAGCAATCAATCAAGCTTTATTACGGTCAGAGACCAGCATAGAGAGCAACATTAGCCCATCTCCAGTCTTGGCAACACATCACCCATTCTCCAGGATTTCTCAGAAATGATACAGAGGTTGTCAGTACATCAGCAAGTCCTTTTAGTGCTTGGGAAAACAATTCATTGGGCCCTGTAGTCTTGAACTAGATTGGCCCTCAGGCATATAGGATGCTTTGATGAGCACACAGGGCAGAAGGGCATGCTTCCTGGAGGAAGTTTCATGTGCATCTTTCTTTGCCCTCATAATGTTTTATCCTCTATTGGAAGAAACATCTAATTTGTGCGACTTGGTTTCTCAATGTGTGGTGTGTCTGTCTTAGGCAAGGGCAGATGTCAGCGTACATGTCTCATGCAGTTGTTTGGACTGTGAGAATATCTTGAGCCAGCAGAGCTTTCCAAACTTGTGTGGAAATTTATGATAATTATGTATTTTTATTTAAGAATTATGTATGAACATATTGAAGTAAAACACAACCATATCTGCCCTGAGCCATTTTTGGAAGGGTGTCATATAAATTAAACAAACAAACAAACAAACAAACATCATCATCAACAACAATAATAATCCATTCTTTAAAATGGGATATTTATTTATTTATTTATTTATTTGAAATATTTCTATATTGTCCAAAACTTGAATCTCTGGCCGGTTTACAATTAAAATCATGTAATACATTAAATCAACTAACAATAAGAAACGTTTTTAAAAACTAAAAACATTTAAAACTCAGTATTAAAATTATTTAAAACTATAAATCTAATTAAAAGCCTGGGTGAATAAACGTGTCTTCAGTGCCTTTTTAAAAAGGCTGCCAGAGATGGGGAGGCTCTTATTTCAACAGAGAGCGCATTCCAAAGTCCAGGGACTGCAACAGAGAAGGCCCCTTCCCGAGTAGCTGCTAGACAAGTTGGCGGCAGCTGCAGGCAAACCTCTCCAGATGATTTTAGCGGGTGGACGGGCTCATGGCGAAGGAGACGTTTTCTTAGATACCCAGGGCCTAAGCTGTTTAGGGCTTTATAGGAAATGACCAGTACCTTGTATTTTTCTGGGAAACGTATCTACAGCCAGTGCAATTCCTTCACCACAGGAGTAATATGGTCTTTCTTAGATGACCCAGAGACCAACCTGGCTGCCGTGTTCTGAACCAACTACAGTTTCCGGACTATGTACAAAGGCAGCCCCACATAGAGTGCATTGCAGTTATCCAGTCTAGAGGTTACCAGCAGATGTTTTGAGGTTGTTCATCTCGAGAAACGGACACAGCTGGCGTATCAGCTGAAGCGGATAAAAAGCACCTCTGGCCACTGCCTCAACCTGGGACACCAGGGAGTGGTTCAGATCCAGAAGCACCCGCAGACTGCGTACTTGTTCCTTCCAGGGGAGCGTGACCCCATTCAGAACCATCAGATCAAAATCATCTCCCGAGTTCCGACCCCGCACAATAAGTACCTCAATCTTATCTGGATTCAGCCTCAGTTTGTTATTCCTCATCCAGCCCATTACTGCCTCCAGGCAGGCATTTAGGGAGGTTATGCCTGATATGCTTATCAACTTTGTGAACCTGAAATGTTTCAAACTAAATATTTAATTGCACCTCACAGATCTCTGATATTTGTGTCTCGGCATTCAGAGATGGAGCTGTTCAGCTTGAAAGAACTGAGCTATTGTTTGCCTTGCTCAAAATGAGAGTTTCTATCTAAAAGGTGGGGTATCCCTGGTTTTGCCAATTTGTGTTTGTTAATATATTTAGATATATGCAAATTGGATTTTCTCCTTAGCCTACATTTAAGTCTTAACCAGGGGGTGGGGGTGGGAAAATACTCTGTCAGATAAATTTTAAATAGGTAAGGTCCAACCCCACCTAGAATGTGTAGAACACATTTTATTTTTATTTAAAATAAAAAGGAATGGACCCATGGTTTGTGGTTGGTTGTTTAAAAAAATCAAAAAACCTTTTTCAGGTAACTGTCTATTTAAATGAGTGAACAGTTTGACACAAACAATGGACTTGTTTAAATGGGAGATATATTTATTTAATGGTTGAAAAGCAGAGGAGAAGCTAAACACTGTCTCCTCAGACCCACATTTCAGAATATGTGCCCAGATGGAGCAGTGCTAGTAGAGCTATCATGGAGCTAATTAAGGCATTTTATTCCACTCACACTTGAAGGTGCTGCATGTGCTTACCGTGGCTTAATTAAAGATTCTTTCCCTCACAGACAGCACTTTCTCTCTGGCTGATGCACCACAAGCTCTGGGTTCATCAAGGCCAGTAAACTCTGTTGAATTTACATTTAAAAGAAACAACACATACCATAACCGAGCCGTGCCCACTACAGCAACAGCTAAAGTTTGTAGCTGCACTAGTCAGAACTGAAGGTCATTGAAAGATTGGATGGAAAATAAATATATGTTTCCAGAGGACTCATTCTGATCTTTAACAACAACAAAAAAGCTCTCATACTTTTTGAAGGTGACCTATTCAGCAGTCATCCAGACAAATATGGTACCAAGTGCCATTTTGAAAGCGGAAGGCTGTGTTCCTTGTGTGGGAAATGCAAGTGCTGAGGGACCAGCAATCTTTTTGCAAAAGAGAAACATGGCTTTGGAGGCTACCAAACACATACTCCATTCAGAGAGTGATTTGCATTTCAGCAGAACAAGGTGCCACTTGTACATTTATGATAAGCAATTTGCTTACCAGGAGGAAAAGAGGAAAGGTCCCTTAATTCTGAGTTGTATGTGCATGTAATATAGGGAGTTTTGCTGTTGAACAGGCTTTTCAAATCCGCATCTGGGGACAAGATGACAGGTTCTGAATCCCCACAGCTTACAGAGTTTGGCGTTATTAGTGTAAGCAGACTCCCATTAAAAACAGATTCAGAAACAGGAGCATTTAAAGGACTATGAACTGGACCTTTGGTCTGTTTCAGCAGAACCCTTCTGTTCTTATGCCTTTCACTATCCCTCAGTGCTGACCCCGATGACAACAAAGATGCACATCTAGCAATAGCAATAGCACTTACATTTATATACCGCTCTATAGCCGAAGCTCTCTAAGCGGTTTACAATGATTTAGCATATTGCCCCCAACATTCTGGGTACTCATCTACACATACAAACAATGGTATTTGTTTACACTTGCTCTTCCGTTGCTCTGGCCTCTTTTCTTCCCCTTCCCTTTCCCCCTCTGTTCTTTTCTCCTCTGCCAACATTTAGATTGTAAGCTTTTCGGGGCAGGGACCTTACCTACATTACTCTGTAAAGTGCTACTGGTGGGACTACACAAGTAAATAATTATAGCAACGCTTACTCAGAAAAAAAATAAAGGACCATGAACGCAGCCATTTTATAAATATTTAAGCTACTTTCTAAAAAAAACTATTCACTGGAGAGGAAAAAGCTGGAACCTCTTGATTTAAAAAGAGTAGCAGGACTAAAATATGCAAATGTTTATAGCCGTAGGACGTCATGCTGTGCTAAATCAATTTCCAGCTGAATAAGATGTAAATTGAGTGCAAAGGTCTGCAAAAGGCTATTGTCTAACTTGACCTACCTTTGAAAAGCTGTGTTTTAAAAGACTAGAAAGTAATATAATATTTTTAGTTGAAAAAGGAGAGTCTTTTTTATCAGCTTTATGCATGTGGCGGTTGTGCACACTTAAGGTTTTGTGGCCTTTTCTATTTCAACAGCCTTTTTCCTTATAGGGTGTGTGGATAACAACTATTATCCACTACGATTGTGCTGTTTTTGTCCACCCCACCCCACCCCACCCCGGGGCTAACTCTATCTATCTATCTATCTATCTATCTATCTATCTATCTATCTATCTATCTATCTATGGATTGTGGACATGAGATTCTTCACACAAGCTGTGTGAGCTTAAAGAGTTATTTGGATCTCAGCCTGTGTTTATGTTTTTTAGATTCTCACAAGCAGGCCTGCATCATCTTGACTTGAGCAACAGCAGAACTTTATTCATCTCTTTGGAATTCAGGGCCAAACAACATGTTCCCCTAAACCCATCATTAGCGGAGATGGGCTTAACTTTACTTCCAAAAATAACAATTGTGGGGAGTCCTGATCCAGATTGAAACCATGTTTCGGGGAGAGGGAATTTAACAATTTGGATTGGGACCAAATTGGGACCTGCCATTGTCTTGATGCAAATTGGACTTTCCCTGCAGTTGCTATAGGAAAAGGTAAAGTGTCAACTCCTGGCGACCACAGTGTCAATGCCAGTCAGTGTCAACTCCAGGCGACAACAGAGTCCTGTGGTTATCTTTGGTAGAATACAGGAGGGGTTTACCATTGCCCTCTCCCGTGCAGTATGAGATGATAAGGGGGGGAAACACCTGTTAGAACTAATAGCAGGTGTGTGAGCGTTTAACCTTGTTCAGGAGTGCAGTTTGCTGATGCTGTTCTTAAGTGCAATGTCCATAAAAGTGTGCTTGTAAGCCTCATCCTTCTTTGATGCACTCTTTAACCTTGCTCCTTAAGCTCCATGAATGCAACATTTGTCCGAAGAGATAAACACTGAGCTCATGGAGAATGGGAGGGGCTGGGTTTAGTGCACATCCTGGCATCACACTCTCAGATGCTGCAGGGCTTGCTGGCACATTCTCCGATGCTGTCGCCATGTACACAACCCCCACTTTCATATCTGTACAGGGATTTTGTGTGAACTGGATTGGGACTGTTGCAGGGACAAGAGTGAAAACCAGCCCTTGTACTGCAGTTCTATTCTGGATTGTCTGGATAGTAGGGGAGAATTTGAGTCAACTCCATATTTTTATTTTTATTTTTTTTACATTTATATCCCGCTCTTCCTCCAAGGAGCCCAGAGCGGTGTACTACATACTTGAGTTTCTCTTTCACAACAACCCTGTGAAGTAGGCTAGGCTGAGAGAGAAGTGACTGGCCCAGAGTCACCCAGCTAGTATTATGGCTGAATGGGGATTTGAACTCGGGTCTCCCCGGTCCTAGTCCTATTTAGCAGAGAAAACTCCGTTTGATGAGATCAGAGCTCAAAGATGAAATCTGGAGACAGTTGCTTAAGGGCTAAAACAAGGAAAGGTTTATTTTAAGAAGTAACAAACTTGGATAGAAAGCCTGCACCCTGTACTAGCTACCTCATGGTAGGAGAAAGAAGACGAGAGAGAGCTCAGAAGAGGGAGTGCCCTAAGAATATCAGTCTACCAGTCAGAAGACTCAGAGTTGACCAGACATATAAGACAAAAGAGAGAACAAGGGGGAAATCCTATACTCTCTGTCTTAACTCCTAAGAGTGGCCAATAGGAATTGTTGGTGCTGAGAGATAATGCCTATAGAGTCACATCTCCAACACGTAACTGCAGTCTTTAAGCAAGTTGGTTCTAGTGGCAGACTTAGGGGCTATTCACACGTGCAACTGAGCGGGTGGGCAGGTGAGGGGGGAGGCAGGGTTCAACCTACCTTCCCCCAGATGAGAGCCCTGAGCCCCTGTGGCATGCAAGCCATGCACCCACAAGACCAGCGCTGCCAGGAGCAGCGTGGATGGCTATCTGCACTGCTCCTCGAAGCATGGGTAAATTGAGGCCGAGACTCATTGATTCCCCTAAGAGACAGGTGCTCTAAGTGCCCATCTCTGGGTCAATGCAAGCTGCAAGTAGCTCGTGTTGACACATGATCCCGGGAGCCAGGTTAAGGGTGAGTTTTTGTCCTTAACCTTGGCTAAGAGCCAGGCTTCAGCTCTGGGTTTAGGGTGAGTGAGTTGGTGGGTGGGAAAGCAGGGTTCAACCAACCTTCCCCCACATGACCGCTTTGAGCCCGCATGGCATTCAAGCACACACCCACACCCGCCCCGCCTGCCTGATTCTCACAGTCAGCCAAGCTCAGGCTTGGCTGCTTAAATCTGGCCGGGCTGCTCATGAGAACAGTCTCTTGATGTAGCATGTAGTTTGGCCCTTACACAACAAAACAGAACAGAGCAGTCTGGAGAGAACTCTTAGCACCCCACTCTTGTATGTTTCTCACATTACATTTTAAGGTGCAGCTGTAAAAGTTTTTTCCCCATCTATGAATGCAACAGACGCAGGTTTATAAAAGTGTTCATTATACTGCTAATCATGCAGCATCCAGAGTATACCCTTAGTGGCAAACATGATTCTAAAACTGTATATTGTATATCAGCTGCTGCAGGCAATGCCGTTGCTCAGTGTGGGCTGAGTTCCAGCAGTGCCATGAGAAGATGATGTACTTATCAGGCGGTATAAAAATATGAGGCAGGCAGGGGGAAGAAAAGGGGGAAAAGATGAGTTGTGCCCTGGGGCCAGTGCTGGGACCAGTAATCTTGAGCCTATGAGCCATTTTCTCAGCACAGGAGCTAACAAGATTGAACCTTAAAGGATATTTATTTAGCTTCCTGTTTATACCCTGCCATTTGGCCTTTTCCATGGGACTGATTTGGATGGTAATAAATGGAAACAAGCCACGTTTCAAGTAGTCCTGGTGATTCCAGTGAAAATCCTTTGGGCTCCGTTACGTGACTGGATGTTGTGGCCTTAGACTTGGAGACTAATGTGTCAATAGGTGCATTTTAATATTTTGCTTTTCATGAACATAATGTCCGTTCGGTGGCTCAAGAGAGTGCATGTATCTTATATTTTGCATCTTATATGTCCTATGATCTACGGCATTCTTGTGGCACCCTTCATGTCTCAGTTCTGACATCCTGGGTTGTGACATTGGTTTGGCACAGGTTGGAATGCGTTATACTAGGCATTTATTTGATGGTTAGTGGAGACCTTGGAAGGGGCAGTAAGTCATTGTTCAGTGAAATCTGACAGTTTCAGTATTAATGTGAAGTTGCTGTTCACCTTTGTGCTTTTAGGCTAGTCATAGATGGTATTTTTTAGGCCACACACAGGCATCCTTTTCAATTCTGGCAAGAGGCACTCAACCAAGCTCATAAATTACATCCATAAATATTTAGTGAACTCATATGTGTGGTTTTTAAAATAAAGTGGAGGAAAACCTGGACCCAATGAAACGCAAGCTCTGAAGGAAAGTAATTTATATTTTGGAATGGGAAGGGTGGGGGAAATCCTTTTTATTGAGCTTGTAAAGAAAAATCTTTGAACACTTAAAGCATATCATGTTCTTTGGATATAATGTAGAGAAGGTTTTGGAACAAATACAATTATGTATCAGAATCATCCATACTAAACGCATATGATAGAGACCACCTTCTCCCCTAGAGACCCCTGCTTACTGAGCAAAGAGGCACCTTTTAAAGTGGGGATTCTCTTATAGTTAGAAGGGGGAGAGCAACTGTCCCTATCCAACCCCAGCACAGCCTCCAGTGGCTGGTGGTGGTGTCCACATTATGTTTCTTTTTAGAATACGAGACCTTAGGGGAGAGGGAATCAGTTTATATTATTATTGATGTTTCTATGTAAACTGCTTTGAGGATTTTTGTTGAGAAGCGGTATGTAAATAAGCGTAGTAGTAGCAGCAGTACTATGTCTTATGAGAATCCCTAATATTAACCAATAATGCTTTCTTTAAGTATACTTCCCACATGCCAATTTAAAATTACTTAGCCAGTGGCTGCTACCTTCCACTTGAGGTTCAGCAAAGCCTCAGATGAAGCTGCTTCTGGAAATGATATAATCTTCTATATATTTAATTCTCTAAGGCATACCCGTGGCTAATCCCATGTGTGGCAGCTCTCGTGAGAGTTTGGACAGCTGCTGGATAGCCACGGGATGGGTGGGAGGGAGGAAAATGGCAGCAGCAGATGGCCAGAAAGCGGGGGTGGGTGGGTGGCATGCAACAGGGTGGTGGTGGTGGTGAGAAATAGGGGAGTGGGAGAAGAAGCTGGCACTCAGCTGGCCATAAAGTGGTGGGTGAGCCAGCTGGCTAGAATCCGGGGAGGGGAGGGAGGGAGAAGAAGCTGGCCCACCTGCAAGGAGGAGAAGAAGCAGGCGCCCAGCTGGCCAGAAAGTGGAGGGCGGGCCAGCTGGCCAGAAACAGGGGTGGGGGGTGGCAGGAGGGAGAAAAAGTCCGCCCACCAGTGGAGGTGGGGAGAAGAAGCCAGCACCCGGCCAGCCAGAAAATGTGTGTGTGTGGAGGGGGAGAAAAAGGCGGCCTGAGGGCCAGGCAGTGGGGGAGGAAGGCGGCGGTGGGTGGGTGGTCCAGCCAGTGGCGCAGATGCTCTGCACCCGGCTCAGCTAGTACTTTTTATTCTGGGTAAAAGTTTAGTGGTATACACAAATTTTAAATAAATAAAGAAGTATTCTTGTGCAAATGACTTCTGTAGTAATACTGACCCACAGTCACAGGTGTGTCTACCCACCACTTAGGTGTTTAGCAGATTTGTTCGTAGCCATTACCTTTTGGAAGAGGAGGATTAGTCTCACTCCACTAAACAGGAATTCAGTGCAGTCAAAGCTGATTGATGTTATGCAAAGACTAACCTATAACCATCCTTATACATTCTCACCATTTGGTGGACATTCTGCTAGTATAATATTGCTGCCTACCTAATTAGTATTTCTGTAGCATTACAACAATTGTGGAATGCATGTGTGTGTATGAACAAACAAACAGACAAACAAACAAATAGGCACACACACAGAGCTCTCCAACAATATTCAGTGAAACAGTCATTGCTTGACTGACATTGGATAACCTGCCCAAAGCTTCTGCCCTTTAAATTTTGAACTCAGTGCAAAACAATGTGAATTAGCCAGACAACACAGATTTACTGTACAATGCCTGGAATGTGGGCATTAAGACACTATTTCCTCACAGTTTGGTCCAGGGTTATAAAAATCTAAAGTACACCCAGAAGAATGAGGATATGTTAATTTCCCTTTCCCCCTTTGGTCTCACACTTTGGCCGAATTTGGACGTAATGTGAAACCGGAATTAAATAGGGCAGAGGTTGTAACTCCACTATGTCCAAATTCGTGCGACTGTGGTTTCAAGCCAAAAGCGACCAGTAGTTTGTCTCACCAAACTCCAATTTGAATCTTCAAATTCAGTCTGAAATTCAAATTCTAAAATTTGCAGTGAGGTTCGCCACCGAGACCTGAGTTTTGGCTGCTAAAGCATTATCTTCAAATTTGGATGGTGCCCTAACCACGGTTCTATTTGTTTCTTGAAACTGTGATCAGAGGCGGTGGAGCAGACCCACCTGGGATCGTGCCCACTCCATGCCTGCACTGCTTCTCGCTGGCTGCCTCTCCAAGCACCAGCAGCACCCCTCCTGTCTCCAAACCAGCAATGCATTTTCCCAGCAACAGGGACGCCACCGCCATGTCCCATTCCAAGCTCGTCAGACTGTCAAGCTGCAAAGTCACACAGGGGGGCATTCCCCCTTCCTACTCTATACCCCACATCCCCTCGTGGCAAGCAGGAGGGAAAGGGGATGGGATGACAGGATGGGCACAAAGTGCTTTGCTGCCTGAGCATAAAGCACAAACACTCCAGGTGCCAACATAAACAGGACACCCTATCACAGTGCCGAGATGGGAACATATGGCAGCGGGGCGGGGTCGTCGTCTGTGGTTGGGTATAATATGCAGCCCCAACCAGGGATTCTTGAACAGCCAAGTTCTATTTTTTTCACAGAAAAGTTGGGGAGGGGGCCCCCAGCCCCTTCCCCTTGGGGCTACCTCTTCACTCCCTAGGCTTACTCGTAAGAAGGGTCAGGCAGCAGGAACAGCATTGTCAACACTGAGAAGGGAGACTCTTCCTCTGTGATAATGATGGATGCTGATCCCGAGCAGACCACTCATTCGTAAGAGTGTAAGGCTATGGGGACACCCCCTCACAACTCATGAGAAGAACTGTCTGTGGGGACAAGGGTGTTGGGCAGAATCTCTAATAATGTGTGATTATTTCTCCCATGTCCCTTTCTCCCACGTACAGCTCTCTCATGAGAGTCTCAGGCCATGAGAACTCTATATCGAGCCAGGTTGCTCTGTGCTGGAAAGCCATAGGGTCAAGTACCCCAGCAACTGCTCTCTCTGTTCTGAAACCAGAGGTTGTTGGACCTCAGTTGGACAAATGCCTGCAATGAGCTTTACAGTTTAAAATTGAAACCATGGATTCATCAACCACCAGTTTCATGTTACGTGCATATTTGGCCTTTCCCCCACACACGGTTATCTGCCCATTTTCTTTTTGCACTGAGCATAAGTAAGCATGTTTCTCCTTGCCATACTGGCTGGTATTTTAAAAATGGGGTAGGTTTCATTAGGACCATGTACCACTTCCTCGTACTTCTTGTTTTCCCATTACTATGGAGCTGTTACTGGAAGGATTTCTGCAAGAAGGATTTTAAAAGCTTACTTTGAAAAAACTGACGTTTGAGAAGCAATAGGGAAAAAAAGATTTGAAGAACATGTGAGTGTTGAGGAGCGCAGTGAACCTTGTCAAATCCTAGGTACAGAAGAGTTCAGAAACATGTGTGATCAATTTTCATGGTGGGCTGATAAGCAGCACTTGTTGCCTTAGGTAAAAGCTAAAGCTCATGCCCAAGTGAAAATAATCGCATGTCTGTCTCTAGGCAGATGTATATTCTGCTTATGGTCCTGTATTATTTTCAGATGTCCATGCCTTTGCTCAGATGCTAGGAGTGAAGGGATTGATGCATGGCTTCAGATTATATTTCAAATGCAGTCATTTGAAAGGGTTACAGAAAGCCCCTTTTTCTTCATTCCCACCACAGAGCTGACAAATGATGTGTCTCCCAACATGCAAAAGGATCGTCACTTAAATTATAGCTGCGTAAACAGGACTACAACAACAGTTTTCCATCTACAAAGCGTTAAGCTAACGACAGAGAACCGTGGAAAATAATATTAACACAACCTCATTCCACATAATTCTTTGACTACTCATTTTATAGATAAAGAAAACATGTTTTACTCACATCCCTTTCCCCGCAAAACAAAAACTCTAGAAAACCAAGCTTCTGATGCATGAACATATTAAATCTTGACTAATGATATCCTGCTAATAAAGCACTTCTCTTTTTCAAGCAAAGTTGCACTAGTGCAAGAAGATCTCAAAGCTATGTTAAAAAAATTGGGATCTGTGGAATTGCACTATAATGCTCTTGAACAAAAGTTCACTTTAAAACAAATCCGGTATGCTGCAGGTTGTGTGACTATCGCACAAGTGCAAGCATGCTTGTGATTGCTCAACTCTAATCTGGAACACAAGCTCCAGAATTAGCACAAGTCTCTTGCTGGCTTATGGGGATTGTATTTGCTATCTAATTCTTTCTGAAACTAGGAGTCACCAGCAGTGCAGTGGAGAAATGCTTCACTAACAAGCAGAAGGTTGCCGGTTCGAATCCCCGTGGGTACCTATACTGGGCAGTGGCAATATAAGAAGATGCTGAAAGGCATCACCTCATACTGCACGGGAGGAGGCAATGGTAAACCCCTCCTGTATTCTACCAAAGCCAATCACAGGGCTCTGTGGGTGCCAGGAGTTAAAATTGACTTGACAGCACATTTTACCTTTAAGATCAGGGTGGTTGAAGTCCACATTGTACCTATAATAAAATATAGAACTAAAATAAAATTTAGAACTAAAATAAAATTTTCAAGTCAGCTAGGTCAGTATCCCATCATAAGCTCCATTATGTCATATAAGCTCCTGCACTCTAGTAAGATTATTATAAACTATAGACTTTGGGGTTAGCCAGCCACCCTCTTAGTTTGTGTTGCTTAATAGCTAGCCTGATTAAGAGTTCTGGAGTTTCCACCTGCCACATGCTTCTCTTGATGCTCCTGTGGAGCTTGGATGGAAAGATATCTAGTGCCTCCTTATTCTATGGTCTTTGTTGCTGATATCTTAATAAATGACTTTCTGAAAATCCCATTTGAGTGTTTCCTTCCTGCTGCCTGATTATCCCCCTCTAATGATTTGGCTGCAATCCTATATACACTTTCCTGGGTGTAAGTCCCATTGGAGTTAATAGGATTTATCTCCAAGTAAACATGTATGTATGTATATGTGTGTGTGTGTGTGTGTGTGTGTGTATATATGTATATATATATGTATATATATATGTATATATATATGTATATATATATATATATATATATATATATATATATATATTCATTCATTTGACACATTTGTATACTGTCCAAAACTCATGTCTCCAGGTGGCAGGGCCACAATTTCATCCCTTTTACTTGTTTAATCTTAAATTGATGCTCTTTCACTGGGGGAGGGGATAAGCACTATAGAGTACATACTGCTTATGGCTGATATGATGCAGCATGTTACAAAGTCATAATGCTGTGCCCTGGGCTGTGGAGGAATTCATGAATTCCTGAATTCCTCCGCAGGGGAGGGGAAACTAGGGCAGTACTCCTTATGCAACCACCAATTCTTAACAGCGTTGAGGCTGCTTGTTCCTCCCCTCAGTAATCAAAGGAGCAGCAAAATAATAGCATCATATCAGCCATTGTTTTGTCTATGCTTGTGATTGTGGGGGTCTCTGCTTGTGTCTCTGCTTGTGATTGTGAGGCCCTTCAGGACAGGGAGTCATTTTCTGATTTCCCCCCTCATTCCTTTTGCTATATAAACCTCTTTGGAAACGTTTTTTTGTTGAAACATGGTAAGCAAATACACACGTGGACAAATGTGTTGGTACCCCTCCACGAAGAAAGAAGAACCCACAACTGTCTCTGAAAAAACTTGAAACTGACAAACGTAATTGGCACCCATCATTGTTTATTCTGCATTGAACAAAAATCAGACTTCGCTTTAGAGTTTTGATGCGACAGAATATTTCAAATAATCACACAAATGAAAATGGCATGGACAAAAATGATAAGACCCTTAACCTAATATTTTGTTGCACAACCTTTAGAGGCAATCACTGCAAACAAGCAATTCCTGTAGCTCTCAATGAGACGTCTGCACTTGTCAACGGGTAGTTTGGCCCACAATTCCTGAGCAAACTGCTCCAGCTGTATCAGGTTTGAAGGGTGCCTTTTCCAGACTGCGTGTTTCAGATTCAAATCAGGGCTCATAGAAGGCCTCTTCAGAATAGTCCAATGTTTTGTCCTTAGCCATTCTTGGGTGCTTTGAGCTGTGTGTTTTGGGTCATTATCCTGTTGCGAGGATCCATGACCTGCGACTGAGACAGAGCTTTCTGACAGAGACAGAGCTTTCTGACACTGAGCAATGCGTTTCACTCCAGAATGTCTTGATAGTCTTGAGATTTCATTGTTCCCTGCACAGACTCAAGGCACCCCATGCCAAATGCAGCAAAGCAGTCGCAAAACATCACCAAGCCTCCTCCATGTTTCACAGTAGGTCTGGTGTTCTTTTCTTTGAAAGCTTCATTTTTTAATCTGTGGACATAGAGCTGATGTGTCTTGCCAAAAAGCTCCAGTTTTGTCATAAAAAAAACCAGACTGGAATTTGCTAAAATGCATATTAACAAGCCACAATGCTTCTGGGAGAATGTCCTTTGGACAGATGAGACAGAACACATATAAACAGAGGGAACACATATAAACATGTAAACATTGTCCCGGCCTCTGGAGATCCCTCAGTGCATAGCATGACAGACTCAATGCGTTGGGGGATTGGGATTCCCCCAAGAGACAGGTGCTCTAGGCACCCATCTCTGTGTGAGGCTGGGCTAGAAGCAGCCCAGCTCGCACATGAGCAAGTAGCCCATCAGTCATTCAGTCAGGGCACAAACCTCTCATGGCAGCAGGGAACAACAAAGGACAAAAAGGCCTAGGGGAAGAAGTACCACAGAATATCTGGGTTCAGTCCATGGAACCAAGCACAGAAGCGCACAGAAGTGACATGCAAGGGTTCCTTGGTGTCATATACTACACAAGTGAACAACTGGTCATTACCATGGGAATTATACCAGACACAATCCAGGTTATATGAGACACTGTCCAGATTTTAATTGTGGAATATCATCAGAGCCACGGGAAGGCAGGGCTGTCAATTTGATCAGAGTCGTGGTGGAGGAAAGGCTTTTTAATTATCCTCTCTGAACCATCTCCCAACTAAACGCCTGCAGTTGCTGTTTGCCCTGCAAAGAAACAACAACAATAGGTAACTGCACTTTTTGTCCAAGGGGTAAACAGCAGCTAGAGAAGGAGGCAGTTTTGACTGGGAGAACAGTGCTAGGAGAAAAAAAATGGATGTCCCTCCCCTGGGGCTTCTCTGATCTTACTGGAGTCACCATCCATGGCTGCATTTCAGATATACATAGGGAGATGCAGTCAGTCTCCTGCACAACATATTGAGGTCATTCACATGACCGGGTGGTGGGTGGGCAGGCAGGCAGCAGTGGGGGGAGGAGACTTGGCTTCACTCACCTCCCCCCCCCCCAGATAACTGGCAAAATGTTGGTGGGAGCACCGTCCATGCTCCCACACGATCCATTATTGGAGAGGTGGGATGATGCATCCTAGCCTCCGAGTATCCCACAATGCACTGCTTGCTGAGTGCAGTGCATTGAGGGATTCCCCCAGGAGATGGCTGCTCTAGGCTCCCGTCTCTGTGCGACTGAGCTGGAAGCAGCCTGAGCTCGCACACTAGCAGGAAGCCTAGGTTAAGGGAGCTCTTGCTCCCTTGATTGATTGATTGATTGATTAAGTGTCATCAAGTCAGTATTGATGCTTAGTGAGCACATAGATAGATTCTCTCCAGGCTTGCTCCCTTAACCTGGCCCAGGTTAACCAGGTTAACCTAGGTTAGGCTGCATGTGAGAACAGCTTCACTGTTTGGCCCTCATGGAGGTTGTGAATGTATCTGGATTATACTGCTTCATACTGCTGTCACATGACTGAATGTTCTTTCATACAAAAAATTATCTCCCCTTAAAAAAAAACAAGATGCCAAGGAGAAAGGTGCTAAAGTGTGACGTTCATATTAAAGAATTTGTCCTTCAGGTTAATTTTTCAGTTTTAAATGCATACATAAACACATACAAAATAGCAGTCAGATAAATGAATGTAAACCTGTAAGGCTGATTTGGACCTGAACTGAATGCTGATTTTAACTGGCATTCTGGCTATTCAAAGGAAGATGAGAAAAGGCCTCTTACCATCAAAAAATGTTGAAATGATACTTTCAACTTCAAATGTTTGCTCACTCAAGCCTGCAATTAAATGTCTTTCCTACACTAATAATATTTGCAAATGCCAAGCAATTTCTAAGGGCACATGTTTGCTTTGTCACTTCCTTGACAGTATATGCAAATTGAGTTGTCAGAACAATCTGTAAACATCAAGTGACTATAAAATGAACATTTATGATTTTAGAGTTTGATTAAATATCTTCCAATGAACCTTTAGTAGATTTAAATTTACTCGACATTTATTCATATTGCTACTTGTGGGGAAAGCTAACTTACTTGTATCCCAAATGAATTGATTTTTCAAATAGAAAATCAGGACTCAGAGAATTTATGTCTTCTGTAATGTCCCTCTAAAATGAATTTACCATGTAGACAAGGAATATTTATCTACCTAACTCATTTGAGTAAACTTGACAGGAGCCAAATGGAATGCCTGGAGTAAATTCATAATGCCTAAATTTATTACATCTAGGGGTAGTTTGCATTTTATGTTAATAAAGTAAAAGTGTGCCATCGAGTCGGTGTCGACTCCTGGAGACCACAGAGCCCTGGGGTTGTCTTTGGTAGAATACAGGAGGGGTTTACCATTGCCATCTCCCACGCAGTATGAGATTATTCCTTTCAGCATCTTCCTATATTGCTGCTGCCTGATATAGGTGTTTCCTATAGTACGACAACAATGAATGCATCACTGAGAGACCTTAAAGGCCAAGTTGAAGACAGACCTTCCAGATAGACTCTATCAGAGGCGTAACTAGGGAAAACGGCGCCCAGGGCAAGCACTGAAATGGCACCCCCCCCCCGCGCCCCCCCCCCCCCGCGCCCCCAACATACTACATTATACTTAGGTTTTTCCTCACAAGCGCCCGCCGCCACTGCCAAGCCAGGCCACTGACTGGCCGCCAGGCGCCAGCAAAACAATGCGGGGGGGGGGGGGGGCGCAGGCGGCGCGGAAGGGACCACTTGTGGGGAAGAGGGCACCAACGCGCTCCCTTGACTGCTGCAGCACTGAGCAGGAAACATTTGTTTTAACAAAAAATTTTAAAATTTTTAAAAAATTTTGGTCATGGCGGCGCCCCCCACGTGACCAGAAAAGATGGTGCCCGGGGCACGTGCCCCCCCTGCCCCCCCTATAGTTATGCCTCTGGACTCTATCTATGTGGTCGCTAAGAGTGGACACCAACTTGACAGCACTTAATCAATCAATCAATATTTTGTGTTAATAGTGTTTATCTTTAAAGAAATTCATGTGCGTAGCATTCATGTGCTTATTTCACAATGGTTTGTCTTAATAGGTTAAAATTCTGATCACCCAGATGACTTGGTTGTTAGGACTAATGATGCTGCCAAATTTCAAAAATAATAGACTCAGAATACTAGTTGTTCCAGCTCATAATGCCGAAATGTATTTTGAGGAGAGCTCCCTTGCCTTGAAAATTTCTTCTATTCATAATTTAAATTGAGAATATTATAAGCTTATGTGCTGATTTTGCACCTGTGTGGCTGGCATTCATCATACTAGTCACTTAAGCTGGCAGCCATTGTTGGTGCATGCTCTGAAGTTGATTACTTTAACCCCTTACTTCTGATAAAACTGTGGTTGGTTGACTGGAACTTTAAAAAATGGGAATGTAATTTACAGAACAATACCTTGGCTCCAGTCCTGAGCAATCAGTTGGCCCAGGAATTTATAAGTTCGAAAAGACAGTTACACCACAAGAGATTAATGTTATACTCTTTGTTTGTGATGCTTGTAATTGCTGACTTGATTCCAGTTCAAGCCAAGGGGAGTTTGCCCATCACTAGTTATAACCATTCACGGGAGATAAACCACTGATTTGTTTTGCCTTTTGAACTGGTCTTTTTGGGATTCTACTGCCAAGATTAAAGTGTAGTGTTATTTAGGACATACTTGGATTGATTGTCTCAGTAAACCCTTAGAAAACAATGTGAAATGTTGGAATGCTGAAACGTTCCTGGTGATGGGAAATTCGGACTTTCACCATTGTTAAGCACAACTTCCAGTATTTAATTTTGTTGCTTAACACTTTTTAAAGCAACTCTCCTCCTCCTCCTCCTCCACAATACAGTATTATTTGGAATACACTCTACTGCATATGAAAATAAATTTCCAGACCTCATAGCTGAGTGGATTTCTAAGAGCATATGTATCTGTCACAGATAGTTTGAAATTACTGCCAAAGCATAAACAAAATTCTATGAAGAGTCAGGTACATAAAATCTCATTGCAAATGTTTAAGAAGTGGCAACAGTTCAAAGACAAAGCTAACAGGAAAGGATAATATTTACCTGACAGGTTTTTAATTTCTTTACATAGGCTGTTTCTCAGTAATGCTCCATAGCAAAATGTTAATTGTTCTTTTTCTTGGCACCATGCTAACCCAATTTTGACCGTCCTTAAAAAGGAACACTAGTTTGTACCTGTGTAGGCATAATGAACTGCCCCAAGCTGTAGTATACTGGAGGGTGGGATATAAATATTTTAGATAGATAGATAGATAGATAGATAGATAGATAGATAGATAGATAGATAGATAGATAGATAGTTTGAATGGTAAAACCATAGGAAAGCATACTCACAGGATTATGTATCTATGTAAAGTTTTCTCTTCTGCAGTGACCTAATGGGAATTTGGGTCTTCCTGTTTTTTACAGATGCTAGATGCAAAGATTGTTCATTGGCAGACCCCTGCAATGTCACTAAGTCGCCTCTTTCCTCCCCTTATGGAGCATTTTTTGACTGTTAAAAATTGATTGAGTAATTTAAAAAAACCAACCCCAGATAAGGGCTGAATGAATCAAGTGACTGAATCTTCATGTTGTGCTTTAAAAAGTTTGTTTTTTTTAAAAAAAGGGCAACAGCTTGCTGGAAGTGCAGAGAGGCAAGACCATAATGGACTAGAGTTCAATTTGATATATCTGACAAATGGGCTGTGTAAGTGGGAAGTCAGGCATGAGCCATGTGGAGAAATAGAGATATCAGCCCCAGTTTTAAGGTACTTCTTTACTCAGCCTGTGTTTAGATGTCTGCCCCAAAATATCTTTCACTATCTGCATGAGAGGATTACTGTGTAAACACAGCCAACATCCACAAGTGTCTTTTTGCTACTCGGATCAGGTACTTATAGGTAGCCACCTAGTGGTGCAGCAGGGAAACAACTGCCTAGAGAGCAGGAGCCTGTTGGTTTGAATCCCCGGTAGTGTGTTTCCCAGAATATGGGAAACTCCTGTATTGGCATCATCTCATACTGTGACACCAGCTCGACGGCACAACTTTCCTTTCCTTTTGCCATTTCAGAAGCAAGACTTCACTGGCTAGTTCCACTGACTCCAGTGTTGGGAAAATCAAAAGCATTTTAGCTCCTCTGAAAACATATCATTTTTTATAATTCAAATTTTGGTAGGGTAAAGGGACAGATAAGACTTTATGGATGGGCTAGGTTGGTGAAACCATTGTCAAATTGCCAAGAGAGGACCCAGGAAATAATCTGATCCCTGCAAAGATTAGGCAGGATCGCAACCTGAGGATTTTTAGGACACTGCTTTTTCATTCTGCATTCACCACCTTCTTTAATTGAGCCAGGCAGTAAGGACTGTGTTTCCTTTTCTAAATAAATGCATGATGGGTGCGTAAAAGGAAAATATTAATCCTGATTTTGGGGGGAGGAAAGAACACTCTGACTCACTGAGGGTTATTTTTTTCCCCCCATAATAGCCCTAGAAAAACACCACAGATGATGTCATTGCAGCTGCTGATTGCCTGACAGACAGCTTCCGCAGCGCAACATGAGGCCCTTTGGTGTTCATGTCAAGAAGATTGGCAGTTGAATGACACCAATGAGAGCTGGACTGTATTCCCTCTGGGAATGCTGCCCTAATTGATAGACAGAATGCAAAGAGAAAGACTGTCTTTGAACCTGAAAAGAATCTGCTTTCCCCCCCTCCAAAGCTCATGCCCCCACTTTCCACAGTTCTTTTTCATTCCTCTCTCTCTTTTTTAAAAAAGGTGTTTTGTTCTGCAGCAGTTACTGAGCTTAATGGAACTGAATGACTTTTCCCCTTCACAATCTGTCAGTCAAAAGCCCAAACGGCAGGGCTGCTAAATGAAGTCCTTTCAGAGTCAGATGGGGGAGGAATGTGTCAGTTATCCAACAGACCCTGTTGTGTTTTAATCTGTCAAAGGGGTGATAGGGGAGAGCAGCCGGGCAGAGCTAGGGCACATTCCCAGCAGCAGCTAAGGGGCCCTGATCAATCCAGGTGGCAAAGCCAGAAAACCAGCCAATCATCAACATTCTTGAGAGATGGCGCTCGGAGCCCCAGGCACTTGGCTTTGCAATCAACTGTGAGATGTTTGGGCAAAGTTTCAGCACCAGGTTTCATGCGAAGAATCCGAAATATAAAGCTAGCCTTTAGGTCTGGGACAGAACGAAGTCACGGCTTTCAAATTAAACCATCTCTCTGCTTAAAAACACTGGAGACAGTAATCCTCTGGATGAAATGCATTTAGGTGAGCTACGATTCCAAACTGTTTCTGCAAAAATGTCTGTGGTTCTTCTTAGCTTCACCTATAGGATTTTCACTTAACCTCACTCATTAGGTAAAAAAGGCACTAGCCATTTTTCATGGGGCTTGAACAGATCATATTCACTACCATGTTGTATTATACCCCATGACAAACACCCACAACTATCCTGATGGGACAGTTATCTATCTTGCACATATTTGCCAGCACTTAAAATGATGACCCTTCTGGGTGATCATTTGATTAAAAAAGTAAACATGCAATTGTTATGATGGGACATGCAGATGTCTTCTTCCAAAGTAGACTCTGAGGATGTTTTCACACACAGCCTAAACTGGGCTAGGGACACCCAGCCCAGTTTAGGTTGTGTGTGAGAACAGCTGGGATTAGGCCCGATTCTGGAAGGCCAGCACCTCCTAACCCCATTGAGAAACCCACCTCCTAACTTGTTTTTATCATGTATAGTGTCGGTTGTTTTCAGCCATTGTTGCAACACTGATGGGCACCTGCCTTTCACTGGGGGTATCCCCACAATGCACTGTGCACTCACATGGTGCATTGTGGGAGTTCTGGGGGGCTGGGATAATGTGTTCCGACTCCCACACCTCTGTGCTGCCAGGGGTGGTGGTGAATCAGATCATCTGGGCACACAGGATCGCGCAACCTGACCCTCCCTGACCTGGCAGCCGAGTCATCTGTGGGGAAGGCAAACTTCTGCTGCCTTCCCTGCTGCCCACCCTGCAGCCCTCTCACACAATCGTGAGAATGGGCTCAATCTGTGACAAAACTGTGACTTTTGAATACTACCTTTAAACATACATAGCTTTTTTAGGGATTGCCACCAATTTCCAGCAGATGGTGCTACGAATGAATAGATGCCCTTGAACATCATCTGGATTCACTGATTTATCTCCCATTGTAATTTGCACTGAAGAGGCTCTATTTTCAGAGAAGACAACTGCATACTCTGTAATAACAATTGTATGATTACATTTTAAAGGCAAGTTCTGTTTGATTGTCTTGAGCAGTTTGGGACTTATACCTATGTGGAAACAAGGCCTTCTCCCATGGAATTACCCATTTAGAATGGTAATTTTGTGTGGTGGTTAGAGTGCTAGACAAAGACTGGGGAGACCTAGCCTACCCATCAGTTGTATTCATCCTCCGAAACTGATGTGAGTGTTAGGACCTGGAGCTACCAGAACAGCATGTCTTTCTCTAGTACCATTAAATGACTTGCATCATCCACAATTTACAAAACCTTTTAAAAAATAATGTAGGATGATGTTCTATTGTGGCACATAGGAGATCTATCTATCTATCTATCTATCTATCTATCTATCTATCTATCTATCTATCTATCTATCTATCTATATCAATATCTATCACCATGCTTTTTGTTACCACTATATGAATGTAATAGTAATGCATCTGACCCTAGAAGTTTGTCAATAAGTTGTGGTTGTTATGGAGGAAATATAAAGTTTCCCTCTATAAGTGCTGAACTGTGGCACTGAAAACCAGTTCTTGGCTAACCTCTCACTCAGATGAAGACCAGGGACCTGCCACAATGTCTGCATTTATTGGAAGAAGAACATTTAAACAGAGTTCTGTCCCCCACCATGCTTATGGGATATCAAAGGGCAAAGAATTATGTGGTTTCTCCATAGAGCTTATATTGTAGTTCTACATACTTTAATGCCAAATTTTGTTGATATATTTGGATCTATACATTTTCTACATTTAGTGGAATTCATTCCTTTCCTTGGCATCTCACTGTTTTTCTCCTCTTCCCTATTCCCTAGGTTCTCCCCCTTCCCTGCACTCCCTAAGTAATCAAGATTTGAGCTAACGTCCATGGAATTATTCTCTTTGTCTTCTGTGACTGCTTCTGTTGGGTTCTGAAGTTAGCAAAACGTCTGTTCTCTCCATATGTTGCACCATGGAAAATCCGGGGACTCCCACCGTTTGTCACCCACTGAATGGAATCATAAGATTCACGCCAGATATAATCTGCCTCCCAAACAGTGCAGCAAAGGGAACTGCTCCAGGCCCTTTTCCTATTCTCCAGTATATAATTTGCATTAGAATTTGCATTACATGGAATATGGTCACTGCTGACACTAGCACAACAAGCGCTTCCTTTGAAAGGCCTACTATTCTTGTGATCCACTTTTAGTCACGCCAGTGATATTGAACAAACTTATCTACTAGGTTGCTCTCCTTTTATTACACAGGGTGACTCCCTCAATAAAGGTGGTTCTATGAAGTATACGCTAAAACTGTTATGCCATCAGAAATTAGGCTGTTGGCCCTTTCTGCTGGGCACAAGATACCCCTGTAAACTATTTTTACTAAAATTACTACTTCTGAAGCAAATTGCTGCTTCAGGAGGGCACATTTCAGTAGAAAAATGGGGTGTGGGGGAAAACTGAACCTTCCCCACTCTGGCCCCACTGGGTTCACTTCTCCATGCAGTTGGCTTTTTTCCTGTTGGAAGTAGACCTCTATTGCATGCATCCGCATGCCCATGTATTTTGGCTGTAAACGAATTAGGCCTCTGGTCCTTGGAGTGCATAGAATAACTGACATGAGATTTCAGGCTGTATCTAAATGGTATTTGTCACTTGTGTATAATTCAGATACATCAGGGGTTCCCAGCCTGTGGTACTCCAGATGCTGCTGAGCTTCAACGCCCATCATCCCCAGCTACAATTGTGGCTGAGGATGATGGGAGTTGTAGTTGAATAACATCCGGAGTACTGCAGGTTGGGAACTCCTGAAATACATGAATGCCATACTGGCTGCCTGATGCAAATCAGGCAGCCAGAAATGTAAGGCGCTTAAACAAAAGAATCTAAAGACGCTAATAGAGACCAATAAATCCTCCCATTTCCCAAACTAGTCAAGGTTTTTGGTGTGTGTATGTGTGGCAGGGGGAAAGCATGTTAAAACCTGGTACTGGGGGCAGATGAATGGTGTCCATCTATTTAAGGACTGGATTCTGAAGTTCCACTTCAGCTTGTCGTGGTATTCTAGTACAGGATGGTGTTTCCGATGCAACTGTTTCCGTGTGCACATTATACCAATTAACTGTCCTGTAAAGTGACCTTAAGTGGTGCAGCGGGGAAATGCTTGACTAACAAGCAGAAGGTTGCCGGTTAGAATCCCCGCTGGTACTATATCGGGCAGCAGTGATATAGGAAGATGCTGAAATGGTAAACTCCTCCTGTAGTCTGCCAAAGACAAACCATAGGGCTCTGTGGTCGCCAAGAGTCAAAATTGACTTGACAGCACACTTTACCTTTAAATGATCATAAGAGTTTGATTTTCATAAGCATTTCAAATTCTTATTTCAAACTGTATTCTGGAAAGAATATCTTGTATGCTCTTGTTTTTACACTCTCAGCTGCTTCTATTGTGGAAATAGGCACGTCCCCTGTGTTGTGTTTGCAGGATCAGAAGCGCAAGAGTAAAAGGCTGCATTTAAAAAAGATTTCTCTTACTATTTACATCTGTGTGTAGACTCTTACTTTTAGAAAATACTCTTGTGCTGAATGTGATCCACTGCCATTTTTGAAATATGTTGCAATTTTGAATGCAACAATTAAGACAATTCATTTAATGGCAGAGAGGCCCTGCTGTTTGTGCAGCTGAGTGCAAATGACTCTCCTTGCCATATTTTGTTCCAAAGAGGCACAAGTTTCTTTTACCTGCGACAATTTACCACAGGCTGTATCTTAAGTTTTTGGAAAAAAAGAAAAGCTGAAGGGAGCAGTCAAGCTAGAATTTGTGGGGTTTTAAGCAGCATGACGGTTTTAATATGTGCACCATGACCACTGCAGGTAAGACCTTTGCCCTGTGTGCCATAAAGCAAATGCCTTTGCTTTAGAATCCTCACCAGGGGAAATGTTCTTAGGCCACAAGATGCCATCTTGTTCTTTCAGCAGATTTACAGTCCTTTGAATGGCCTCTTTTCCCTTCTGAAGTGTTGCGCTTGCAAAATACACCACCAAGATGACAGTATTCCACCAAGATGTTTGAGTCCGAACTCCATACATTTATTATTGCCTCCTCCTTCCTCACCCCAGAGTCCTTGACCTCACAGTTAAATATTACATCAGGAGATTAAAGTTGTATCCTTTCTCATATGTTACAAAAACAGCCCCGAAATCTGAGCGTATCTTCTTGCACAGAGTGTGTAAAAGAGGACCCTTACTTGGAGATTTACAAACCAGACTACAGGTAGCTACTATGGCTCCCCCCTCCTACCCCACTACCAGAAGATGGCCTCTTCTTTGCAGTGTTAGACAGATTTTTTACTTTCACTTCAGGATGAATGAAAATCCGAATTCTAGAGCCAAACTATGAGGTAATTCACACAATCAAAAACTGAGGCTATTCTCACAACCGCAGGAAAGCGTGCTAATGGAGCCCAGCCCACTTCCCTGTGGTCATGGGAACTGCTGGGAGCTGTGTGGCTCCTGCTGTTTAGCCCGGTTAAATGAGGTTAGCGGAGCGAGCACTCCACTAACCCCGTTTTACTGATCATGTGCTGTCACGGTGCAGTTCTGTGCCGTGGTGACACATGAGTAGACCCCTGACCAGGAGGCTACAAGGCCTCAGGGGTCTCACCAGAATGCCCTGCGCACTCATGCGGGGCATCCTGGGACTTCTGGGGGCTGGGCGGCCCCCGACCCCCACCGCCCCAACTGGTTCTGTGACAGAGCCGGTAGTTGTGTGGGCAGCCAATTGTGTGGGCTAAGCCCGTTCTCCCCGCAGAGCCCAGTAAGGCTCTCCAAACTGCTCCATACTCCACACTGAGCTGATTCTCACAATCACCCAAAAGTGGGCTAAGGGAGCCTAGCCCGCTTTTGGCCGACGATGGAGCACAGCTCCCGGCAGCAAACCTTGCTAAATACCCCGCCTCTTAGATGAGGTTAATGGAGCGAACGCTCTGTCAACCGTGTCTTTTTGCTTGTGTGTTGCTGCAGCGCGCGGCAACACATGAATAGACCCCCAACTGGGAAGCTGCAAGCAGCCTCTTGGGCTCGGGGGTCTCTCCAGGATGCCCCACGTGCTTGCGCGGGGCATCCTGGAACTTCTGGGGGCCACACGGCCCCCAATCCCTGCAACCCCTGCTGGTTCCATCATGGAGTCAGCAGTCATGTGGGCAGCTGATCCAGCTGCCCAAGGCTGCATTCTGATTGTCTGCGGGGAGAGCTCTCCCCGCAAACCCCCTTCTGGTGAGTATCACTGATTGTGAGACTTGCCTCATTGTGTGCTCCCAGTTTTCAGTTGTGTGGAAGTAAGGTTAGAGGAAAACCTGGGTAGAAATAATTGTGTGGAAGCAAGACAGGAGAAAAATCTGGGTTGCTTTTCCTCCTACCTTGCTTCCAAACAATCTCTTCTACCTAGGTTTTCCTCTTACCTTTCTTCCACCCAACCAAAAGTTGGGAGCACATGCAGCTCCCAAACTCGGGTAGAATACAGTTTTTTAAATTGTGTGAATGACCCCAAAGTGTAACATTAAAGCTGTCACTGATATTATTATTATTATTTATTTATTTACACAGTCAGACAGGTGTTATTGACTGGTTTGTTTTATCGAGACATCGAGTCCTTCCCAGGGACCTGGGATGGTTGAATTTTATTGTCAATGTTGTTATTGTTGTTGCTATTATTATTATTATTATTATTATTATTATTATTATTTTACATTTTATATCCCGCTCTTCCTCCAAGGAGCCCAGAGTGGTGTACATACTTAAGTTTCTCCTCACAACAACCCTGTGAAGTAGGTTAGGCTGAGAGAGAAGTGACTGGCCCAGAGTCACCCAGCTAGTATCATGGCTGAATGGGGATTTGAACTCGGGTCTCTCCGGTCCTAGTCCAGCACTCTAACCACTATACCACACTGGCTCTCTATCACTGTGATTGTGATAATGCAGCCTATATTGCTTCTGTTCTTTGGGGCCTGATACTCCCTAATGTTTGAACTTTTATCTGCTTGCTCCAGCCTTGGTCTTGCCTGTTTGGGTTGGCAATTCACGACGCCTCCTATTACAATCTGACAGGATTGGAAGTTGCAGGGGAGAAGGGGAGGGAGGCATTTTTATTTGAAACTAGTTCCAGCCTTTACCCATTTTCCATCCAAACTCAGACATTAATTTGCTGTAATTGCTTCATAATTAAGTTGCTGTGATTCATGAAGTTAAGCCACTTTTCTGGTCAGATGTTTTGGCTTGCCAGAGAATTACGAGGAAATGTTTTTGGAGGGGGGAGGCTACTACTATTTTCTGCAGCCTGGAGTCTGAGTATTGCCAACACATTCGGCTCCTGGAGAATTGTACTATCAGTTGCCATTAGCCATGATGGCTAAATGGAACCTCCGTGATCAGAAGCAAAGCAATATACCCTTGTGTACCAAATCCTAAGAATAACAATGGGAGATGGCTCTCACCATAATGCCTGCATATGCGCTTCTGGAGGCATGTTGTTGATCACTACTGGAAATGAATGGGTTTTGGTTTGATCTGGCAAGGCACTTCTAATGTCATCGTGGGATGTCCTGCACATGCAAGAGTTCTGTGTGCACATTGTAATGCTTTAGGTTGAGGCATGTGCTTTCACTTGCCATTGCTGCTCTGACATAGAAGTAATTGAGAGTAGGGTTATTGAGATGCATTGCCCCAAGAAAGACACAGGAATGGACCATGCAACGATGCCATTCCATAGCTCTGGGGTTCTCAGATTTGGCTCCTCGGCTGTTGTTGCACCTCAACTCCCATCATCTCCAAAGGACATTTTGGCTGGGGAAGATGGGAGTTATAGTCCAGCATCTGGGAACCCAACTTTGAGAACTCCTCCCATATCTTACACACACCCAAAGCAGCACAACTAGGTATATACAGGGAGGAGAGCTGCTCTTGTGGTAGCAAGCATGACTTGTCCCCTTTGCTAAGCAGGGTCCACCATGGTTGCATATGAATGGGAGAATATATGTGTGTGAGTACTGTTAGATATTCCCTTTAGGGGACTGAGCTGCTCGGGGAACAGCACATGAGGTTCCAAGTTCCCTCCCTGGCATCTCCAAGATAGGGCAGAGAGAGAGGCTCCTGCCTGCAACCTTGAAGAAGCTACTGCCAGTCTGTGTAGACAGTACTGAGCTAGATGGACCAATTTTCTGACTTGGTATATCTGAGGCAGTAATGGGCTGGATGAGGGATAACAAACTGAGGCTGAATCCAGATATGACGGAGGTGCTTATTGTGAGGTGTTTATTGTGTTGGAACTCAGGAGATGATTTTGATCTGATTTTGATTTTGATCTGATGATTTTGATCTGGATGGGGTAACACACCCCTGGAAGGAACAGGTGCGCAGTCTGGGAATGCTTCTGGATCTGAAGCTTTCCCTGGTGTCCCAGGTTGAGGCGGTGGATGGAGGTGCTTTTATCAGCTTTGGCTGATACACCAGCTGTGTCTGTTTCTTGAGATGAACAACCTCAAAATGGTCCTACATATGTTGGTAACCTCTAGACTGGATAACTGCAATGTGCTCTATGTGGGGCTGCCTTTGTACATGGTCTGAAAACTACAATTGGTCCAGAATGCAGCAGCCAGGTTGGTCTCTGGGAACCTAGGAGATACCATATTACTCCTGTGTTGAAATAACTACACTGGCTGCTGATACATTTCTGGGCAAAATACAAGGTGCTGGTTATTACCTACAAAGCCCTAAATAGCTTATGCCCTGGGTATTTAAGAGAACATCTTCTTCACCATGTGACCCACTGCCTGTTAAGATCATCTGGAGAGGTTCATTGGCAGTTGCTGCCAACTTGTCTGGTGGCTACTCAGGAGTGAGCCTTCTCCCTTGCTGCCCCGGGACTTTGGAATGAGCTACCTGTTGAAATAAGAGCCTCCCCATCTCTGGCAACTTTTAAAAAGGGACTGAAGACACATTTATTCACCCAGCATTTAATTAGATTTATAGTTTTAATATTATAATGTTGGGTTTTAATGTTAATAATTTTAATGTTAATAATTTTAATGTTTAAATGATTTTAATTGTAAACCGCCCAGATACACAAGTTTTGGGCAATATAGAAATATGCTATATCAATCAATCAATCAATCAATCAATCAATCAATCAATCTGGCAGGTTCTTATGTCCCTATGTACTGACTGGCTCAGCCTTTAAGCTGTTCTCAGCCTCTAAGATGTTCTGGAACAGATACTCCAAGCAAATTTGTAGCTTTAAACACTGGTAGCATTAATGGGACAAGGTATTTAATTCATAAAGCAGATGAGTAAAAAGCAATAAATGCAAGACCAGGCAAATCCAGTATTTTCATTTCTCTTCTGCAATCAAGAAAGATCACGCCATAGAAAAATATACCAGTTTCTTTCATATAAACTTTGGTATGTGGGAACACTACTTCACTGTATTGTTAATCTCTTGTGTTTATATAGCAATTTCTATCACATAATCCCACTGAAAACCATCTCAAAATGTTTTTCCTATGGGCTTCTTTTTTTTGATAGCGATAAGTGCAGTTTCATTCGTGTGGTGCTTTAGTTATTTGTATTGCTGTCCAGCAATATCTAGGTATCATTTTTCTGAACAGTCCCAAGTTTTTTCCTTGAGTGATTGATTGATTAAGTGCCTTCAGGTCAGTGTCAACTCTTAGCAACCACATAGATAGATTCTCTCCAGGATGATCTGTCTTCAACTCTCCAGGATGATCTGTCTTTCAGTGGTGCCTTCATTGCTGCCGTAATCGAGTCCATCCACCTTGCTGCTGGCTGTCCTCTTCTCTTTCCTTCAACATTTCCCAGCATTATGGACTTCTCAAGGGAACTGGGTCTTCACATGATGTGTCCAAAGTATGATAGTTTGAGCCTGGTCATTTGTGTCTCGAGTGAGAATTCTGGATTGATCTGTTCTATGATCCACTTGTTTCCCTGGCTGTCCTCAAAAGTCTTCCCAGCACCAAAGTGCAAAAGCATCAATACTTCTTCTATCCTGTTTCTTCAAAGTCCAGCGTTCACATCCATAGAGCATCACAGGGAAGACAACTGACTGACTAATATCTAATTGATATTAGTTGGTCACTGACTGCATTGTACCCAAGTATTGTCATTGCTATATCCTTCCTGACTATGAAAGCTACACCATTCCCTCTTTGTTTTTCATGTCCTGGGTAGTAAATGTATTATTTTCTGACTGAAAGTGTCAAATTCCAGTGCATTTTAAGTCACTGAAGCCCAAGATGACAATCTGTAGCCGATTCATTCATTTTTCACTATGTTGAGCTTTCCCATATTCATGCTTCGTACATTCCACATTCCCACTGTGATTCTGTCTGCAGCTAAGGATTTTCTTTTCTCACATGGCAACATCAGCAGCTAGACGTCCTTAATCAAGTAAAACTCGTGGCAAAATTCATGTTTGAAGCTTGGCATAAATAAAGACTTTCAGAATCAGATCTAACATCATTTTAAAGTTGTTTATAAACCTCAGCTGTTGATATGCTGTAACCTTTCCCCAAACATATATCCTGCACCTTGCAATCACTCAGATTTTGCACTCAGTTATTTAAGCAAAATGCGATAATATGCAATTTGACAGCAGCAGGTCTCATTCAAAAGCTCATAGCATGTATGCAACAGTTACAGTTTCTTTTAATTTCACAATAGCTGCCTGTTAGGTCTTGGAACAGAAATACTTTGATGCCATTGGCGGATCTGCTACGATGTGTCATTGTGGACTCTGTGGTCCTCCTTAGCACTGCTAATGTGTTCTGACAACTTTGCCTGAAAATTCCCATTGTGACATCACTGCAGATCAACCAATGGCATCAAGGTTAGGAGGGGACATAGACTGAGGTGGTGATAACTAAAGTGAGGATGTCAGATTGACAGTGGGGAAGATATTGTGGGAGCATAAAAATACAACCTGTTGGGTATGCTCTTAGCTGGTCAATAAAAAGTGGTTTGAGAACCATCATCATAGGCTTAAAAAAACCAAATATAGGATAAAGTTTATAATGTACAAATCAGCACTAACAACAACATTGCCCTTGAAATGCAACTCCTCAGCACAAAATGTAGCCTGTCACAGTCATTTTTCTATAAAATATGACCTACAGGTTTGAGACATATGGCTCCATGAGTTCTAATTTAAGTGGCAACTTCTTTAGTCAGCACTGTGAAGTCTGCGTGATTGTGGGAACTAGAGTCAGCACCATCCCCGGCTGCAGTGAACAGTATCCCTTATGGATCTGTACATGTTTCAGGCTTCACTGGAAGGATTTGGGAAGAAAATAGACAAACATTCCTCTTCAAATGAAAAGCATAAGCATGCCCTTCCACTGGCTAGAATGGCTGTTCATTTCCATAGAAAGAATTCCCCCATTTGCTCGCTTGTACATCTCCTGTAATCCTGACTGATGACTCTAGATGCTCATGCATTTTCAGATTAGAAGTTATAAGCATTTCACTTTTTGGTTGCAAATCCAGCCTCTCAGAGCCCTGCTACAAGTTAGTAATGTAATGCCATCTGTGTAGCTAGAGATGGATGCAGCCTCTGGATCCACTCCTGAATGTAGAACTGGATTCTTGTCTGCATTTCACTGAGTTTGAATTCTGGTTAGGATGAAAGTCAGCCGGGTTCCTATTTGCAGCTTATTCCCAATATTGTTGTTGTTTTGAGTGAGTTTAGTGATACCACTGTGTGGATTCAGAGGTCTTGGAGAACCATTTAAAATTTTGATGCATGGGTCCTGAAACCACGTATATTGGAAGTAATCTTCTGTCGCCTACGCCCATGTCATTAAGTTTACTGTTACCACATTTCCATTTTCCTAGAGTCTGAGCAGTTGTGAATTGATGATAACATTGAGCTTGACCCCTTTGTGTCAGAGGCGATAATAACCTTCCCAGATCATAAAAGCTCAAGATGGTAAGCTTTTAGGCAACTATTATTTGACTATTGGTTATTTGGAACCATCCACTGGTCATTGGATTTAAGGACCCTAAAATGGTAGGTCTGTAGAAAAATGGTAGGTCTGTAGAAAATACAGACTACGCTTCTCCCATATGAGGCAATAACTCTTGTTATTACCTCATATGGGAGAAGCGTAGTCTGTATTTTCAAATGAAATTCAGTGAGGCTATTCACATGGGCATGCAAAACCAGGCTAAGGGAGCCCAGCCTGGTTTTGCACATGTTTGTGAACTGCCAGGATCAGGTTGATCCCGGCGGCATTATGGTGGGAAGCCCGTCTATGAAGCTTCTCTTTAAAACAAGATTAAGGGAGCAAGTGCTCCCAACCTCATTTTACCACTTGTCTATCAGCCGTGGCTGTAAGCAGCTGTAGCTAGCAGACTCAGGTAGGGGAGGCGGGATCCCTACTCACACGGTATATTACTGGAGTTCCGGGGGGCAGGATGATGCGGGCGGCACATCCTGACACCCCGACCCTTGGATCAACCCACAGCAGCTGGTGCTCGTCTGGGAGGGTGATCTGCCCATCCAGAGGCAAGGACCTGCTTGTCTGCTGGGGAGGTAAGCTTTTTGAGGCCCCTCACCCTATCGGAGCCTTTTCTGTGCTCATGAGAAAGGGCTCAGTATGTGGCATTTCCCAACATGGCTGGTCAGCAAGTATAAAGGCTCCTTAAAGGTAGAGTAACCTGTCTCTAGGCAGTCTGGTATATGAAATATGCTATCATTCTTACTAGCTGATAAGGGAGCCTCAGCATTTCCCCCTAGCCTACATATTTCACCCTTCACTGAAGTCAGTGACAAGTCCCCTCCCATTAGCTGAACTTTAGGCTTATCTGGAGCAGACATCTGTGACCACTGTCTACTGAGACCACCCACTGGTAACAAAAAATACCACAATGCAGCCAGTGAATAGTGAAAGGTTAAGGGTCATGTGCTCCAACCAGCTGACTCTAAGTATCTCACTAAAAGTTAGATGGAGAAAAGAAAGTTGCGTTAAGAAAATATGCAATTCACTGATGCAACCATCAGAAACAGCAGCACAAAATAAGTAGCAATGTCATCCGTTACCTGATTCTTCATATTGGGATTAACTATGATAATTCAAAAAGTACATTTTCTTGACAATTTAAATTATGTACTAAAAATAGCATGTCTACCCTGATGCTTTCTACCATCAGCCTTCCCACTTAAACAAGTCTGACTCCTAGCTTGTATCCCCTCTCCCATGAGGGGTTCAGCTTGAGACACTTCTGCCTCTCACACAAGCCCTGCTCAGAACTGAATTATATGTGTGAACAGGTGTCTGTATACATGCACTTGTTTTTGTGTGAATGACTGTACATGTGTTAATTTTCAGAATAAACCTGGTACAGACCCCCTCAAATTTAGGGACTAGATAAGAAGTATACTTTTGTACATGCGTTGAAATGTGTGAACAACTATATGTGGATATTGATGTGTATGTTCGTACAGTCATCCCTTGCCAACTGTGAGGGTTCCATTCCTGGAAACCCTTGTGGTTGGTGAATTTGCAGTTGATGGGGCATAGCAAAGCATGGGAGACAGGGAGTTAGGGGAATCACAGTTGGAAAAGACAAAAAATATGGTAGAAAATAGAAAAACTGCCCCTGACCCCCCCATTACCCCTTGACCCCCAGAAATGACCCCCAAACCCACCCAAATTTGAAAGGAAAAAAAGTCACCAAACCACAGATACTCGGGTCACATTTGGCGAGGGTGGGCACAATTTCCCAGTTGCGGATACTCAAATCCGTTATTGGGAAATCCGCAGTTGGCAAGGGATGACTGTACCTTGTATCACTGAACATAGTGAGGCTGTTCTCATGCGCAACCTAACCCAGCCTAGGGAAGCCTATCCTGGGTTAGGCTGCACATGTGAACCTCCAGGATCAGGCCTGAGTGAGCGCTCTCTTAACCCAGGCTTGCTGCTCATGTGTGAGCTCGGGCTGCATACAGAGATGGGCACCTAGAGCTAGGGATGTGTGAGCCGGCTCGAGGTTGAGCTGGCTCGCACTTGAACTGGCCTGGTTTGAGGGCTCGCCTTCGAGCCAGTCCGGGACTGGTTCAGCTTGAAGTGACGGGCACTGTGCATTGTGGGGATCCCCCCTCATGATGGGCAGGAACCTGTCAGTGTTTCACCGCTGGCTGAAAGCGGCTGGCATTGATTGACACACAGTCAGGTAAATGGGGTTAAGGGAGCACTCTCTCCTTTAGCCTTGTTTAAGAGGCAGGTTTGCCATGGAGGTGTCATCGGGAGCTGCTCCCGGCAGTTCCCATGGGCAGCCAGGCCCAGGCTTAGCTGCTTGGGATGTGCACAAAATACTTAGTGCATAGGAAACATAGGAAACGGCCATATACTGAGTCAGGCCATTGGTCTATCTAGCTCAGTATTGTCTTCACAGACTGGCAGCGGCTTCTCCAAGGTTGCAGGCAGGAATCTCTCTCAGCCCTATCTTGGAGAAGCCAGGGAGGGAACTTGAAACCTTCTGCTCTTCCCAGAGCAGCTTCATCCCCTGCGGGGAATATCTTACAGTGCTCACACTTCTAGTATTCCATTCATATCCAACCAGGGAGGACCCTACTTAGCTAAGGGGACGAGTCATGCTTGCTGCCACAAGTCCTGCCTGCCTCCTTTTATAGACACCCCTCACCCGCGCTGAAATGTTTTGGCTTCAGGGGGCTGAATTGTTTCGGCACTCTTCAAAGACGTGCTGAAATGATTTGGGCACATCCCTTTAAGCTGCCCTAGCCCGGCCTTGGCTGCTTGTGAGAACAGCCTTATTATGTTGTATGTCAGTGCCTATACACATGTACAGTTTTTGTGTGAATGACTGTACCTGTGTTCATTTTAAAAGTGGACCTGGGCATAGGTCCTTTGATATTAGAGAGTAAAGGTCGGAAGTGAACTACTGGTCATGCACTGAACATAATGCATGAATAACTCTGTGTGTGTGTGTGTGTGTGTGTGTGTGCGCGCGCGCGCGCACGCGCACTGTATGTAGATGTGCATGGAACATAAAATGTGAATAGGGCCACTTTCAGTATTTGATCCTTTTCTTTGTATTGTTTAATATTGCTGTATCAGTGTTTTGATCCCCTAAACCAGGGCTTGCCAAGATGTTGTGGGACCTCAATGCCCATCATCACCAGCTACAGTGACCTTCACCCCAAGGTCTGAAGCCCAAAGTTGGAAACCCCTGCACCACATCGTTTCTGTCTGTTCCATACTCTTATTTTGTTCTCTGTGTCGTGGGGATGATTCTGGGTGAAAGCGAGGCCTCTGGGTAACCAGATCAACACCTTGCAGGATTCCCCCTTCTCTCATTTTCTGTGACTGGCTGTGCCGAGTAATGCTCATATTGTTTTCCTTGGATATTAACTGACAAAGTTTTGCCAACTTCTGATGAATAATTTTGGTGACAGATTTATGCTTTTCTGTATACCCTTCTGATGCCAACACTGAGCATTCAGCTGTTCCATGATGGCTAAAGTCTGTGCTCACTTGGCACAACCCACTTCCATGTGACATATGCAGATTCAGAATACATCTGCTTTCAGTATTCATGGCAACTAATTGGCCTAAAATAGCAGTAAGAAGACCATCCATGGGAACCCCTCTCCCTAAACTCATATGTAACCACATCATGGATGCAAAATTGAGCATGAAACACACCTCCCATCTAAAGATTTCTGGTAACAATTACTTAATTTAATTCCCCACCTCCTCCTATCAGGTTACACAGATGCTTTTGAAATATCAAAGACATCTATACATCATGATTATTGATGATGATGGTGAGGAGGAGGAGGATGATATCACTATGCCCTGAAAGAAATCTTGTCCTTTTCATCAGTGGGTACAAAGAGGTTCTAAACAAAGCCAGATTTTAAATAAATAAATAAATTGGGGACTGTAAGAGGCATAACAATGGCATGCATTGCTAACTTTCATTTGAGCATGGGATGGGAGGTGGGGGCGGGTTATGATGCCATTGTAATACTGATTTAAAATTCTATTGGATGCAAAGAGACTTCTAAAAGCAGGCAGGGGGAAAAAATGCTGTTCCTGCATCAGATTATCAGGGAGCCATTGCTTCATAAACTTCTAAACTTGCATCCCAGTTTAAGCTACTTCAGCTAAGATTCTTAGCACTCTACTTGTCTCTCTTTAACACCAAACTGAAAAAAACTGGCTCCAATTTGTTTCTCTTTTCCACTTCCACTAGCTGCAGGTTGTCACCATCCTAACCTGTGATGTATGTTACATTCCAAAGGCTGGAGAGAGTTTCTAAACATCAAGGAACATTTCTTCTTGTTTAAGTCCCTGGCCACCCATTATTTGGTCATTCACAGTAGTCAAGGTGGCCAAACTCATAACAGCATAGTTGGCGAACTGGGAGGGTTGGAAACAAAGGCTTTAGCTAGGCTATGCATATCTATATGAATGTATTAGTCAGTGCCTCCCACCGAAGAGGTGAAGAATGGTCACATGGTTTGTAAAAGCATGAATTCTCAGTGGTGCTTACTGACAAAGGAAATATTTTATCTCTCCTGAAGGAAGGAGGGGAAGAAGAGTCAGGAAACTGCAGGCTTTAAGAAGCTGGGATGAAGGCTGGGGAAAATCTTTTAGAGAGCTTAAGGACAGCTGTTGCTGGATACTTTTGGTGGGAAGCAAGGGAAAGTGAGGGAAGCAGGGCAACATAGGGCCACTGGGCTTGGAAACTGGCAAGATGTTGAGGAGGAGATGACAGCTGAATCTGACATGTTGCTTTGAAAAGTATTTTGCTGTACAGAATCATACTGTGTTTGGACTATATTAGCTTACTTTATGCACTGTATTTTGCATCTAAAATCAAGGGTTTCAAATAATTTGGAATTTTCTGGCATGAGTTGGGGGCATAAGGCAAGGATAACATAATATTGGACATAAAGTGTCTGTAGGGGCAAGAGCTATGGAATAATGAGCTTGTGGTGTGTGTGGGGGGGTGGGAGGGTGGGCGGGAGAGTGCAGAACCATGCAAGAGCCAAAGAAGCGTCAGCCCCCGCCTGTCTGCTTGTCATTTATGTTCAGCCTCTGCTTTGGCTTCTACTGTTTTGCTAGGCACAGTCCACACATTCCCGGTGGTGCTATAAGAATGAAATATTTGTGCCATAAAATGGTTGTAAGGATCCCACACCACTGTGGACTAAATAACAACATCTGTTCTTGCCAGCCCAAATTTTAGTGGGGTATGAGAAGTTTGTATTTTTGTGTTTTGCTGTACACCATGTCCCCTGAAGAGAGATTTTTTTCCTCATCCCACTGTTGAAAAGCAAAAGCTTTCCCCCCTGCTCCCATCATGCCTCACCATCCAACTGGTGGGGTGAAAAGTAGAGAAGGCACTTTCCCAAGCATATTTCCTTGGCTAGTTGCAGACAATACATGTTAGCTGGCAGTATCATTTGGTCATATGTAGAGAGATGGCTTCCAAGGAAATTTAGAAATCCACAGCCAATAGCCACTGCCCCCCCCCTCTCTCTCCCTCTCCGAGAAAAAAAAGGAAATCTTGTTAGTAGCTTTTAGGAGCACTGTTTCAGGTCTTTGCTTTCCATTATATCCACAGCCCACAGGATGTCCTCTGAGTTCTATCAGGCCGCCCATGGACCATCCCTCTTTTCCCATAATGCCATTAGCAGAAGGCTCCATTAGCCTTTGTGCTCAGTGACCTGCAAACCACTGTTTCATTTCTGACTCTCTCTTCTCAAGGGACAGCCATAGTCAAATCAAAACCATCTGCATGAACGTCTCCTTGATGAATATACCACACCGTACATGGTTTATATTAATCGTGAACCTTCAGTTGTGTGTATGTGTGTATGATTGTGATTTGGCTCCCCCACCCCCCATCCTGAACCACTGTTATCATTGTCTTTCCTGCAGCTGTTGGAGTGTGAAGCAGAAAAACTGTTCTCCGTGATTTCACTATTGAACAAAACAAGAGAATCCCATTCCACCATAAAGCAAGTGTTCCCTCTACTCTTATAACAAAATGAGGCTGTTCACACATAGAGTTGCCATGCCCCCCAAAATTCTGGGTTCCACGTGGATTTTAAGCATCTCACCCAGATTGCTTAGCCCACCCAGATTCTCCAGGATTTCAGCTTTCATTAAGAAGAAGAAGAAGAAGAAGAAGAAGAAGAAGAAGAAGAAGAAGAAGAAGAAGAAGAAGAAGAAAAAGCTAAGCTCTAGTGCTTGTAGAAGCGGAGTTATGGAGCAAAACATGCAGTCGCTATTCTGCTGAAAAATTATTTCCAAGCCAATTTACATAATTTGCAAATTAATGTAAAGTGTGCTGTCAAGTCGATTTTGACTCCTGGCGCCCACAGAGCCCTGTGGTTTTCTTTTGGTAGAATACAGGTAAATACAGTTTACCATTGTCTCCTCCCGCACAGTATGAGATGATGCCTTTCAGCATCTTCCTATATTGCTGTTGCCTGATATAGTAGCGAGGGGATTTGAACTGGCAACCTTCTGCTTGTTAGTCAAGGATTTCCCCGCTGCACCATTAGGTGGCTGCTATATGCAAATTAGGCACCGGGATTTGGAAAGCCAGAGTATGGCAACCCTATGCACACGAGCAGCTCCACCTGGGCTTCCACAACCCTATCCAGGTATGGCTGATCATGTGGAGCGCTGGGATTGGGCCTGATCCTGGTGCTGCCCCACCAGGTAGCCTTGGTTTTTGCATCAGGCTATTACTCAGGTAGAAGGGCACGAGCATGCCCTTCTACCTGGGATATTGGTTGTGTGATTGCTCTGGCTGGTTGCAGCCCGAGCAGCCACAAAGCCAGGTGCCTAGAGTGCCCGGCTTGTGGGGAAATCCCTCCAATGTACCAGACTTCTCCCATGGTGCATTGAGAGATTTCTGGAGGCCGGGGTACATTTCTCTGGCCTCTAGATGGCCATGTGGCTCCAGGCAATACCAGCTGTGTGGGCACCAGTGTTCTCTCTAAATTTTTAAATCTATGTGCAGAATGAGTTTTGTTCTGGGGGGCAGTATCGTGGCAGTGTGCACGCACGTGCATTCAAAATGGAGCCTTCCTCATTCAACCTGAGTGAGATCTAAAATTAACTGAGCAGACATCAAAAAACTTGTGTGCATGCCTTAGAGGGAACGCTGGTGGGCACGTGAGCTGCGCAGCCAAGGAAAGGAAGAGGATCATCTAGGGGGAAGGTAGGTACAATCCTGCCTCCCCGCCGCCCTCCCCACCTCGCTCACAGTTTGTGTGAATGACGTTAATATCTTGCAAGGTACAGAATAGGCTTGGTGTGTGTCCTCCTCTAAAAATAAATTTGGGTTGATGACTGGTTATCTGCTGAACACAGAGCATAGACCAACTTGGCTACTAGTTCAAATATATTAAAACAATTATTAATTGTTATCAGTTGGGAAACTCTGAACTTTTGTCATGTGTTTAAAATGTGAATCTTGTTCAAGCCATGGATAACATACAGATTTAAGGTTGTTTTCTAATAGATCCTTGTTTCCAAGAAGCTTACAACATAACATAGACCATGGAGAAGACAACCAAAGCAGGGAGGGAGGGAAGAAGGTGAGCAAATGCCAGTACGTGAACTTAAAGCTTAGTTGGACAAGAGGATCAAGAGGATCACCAATGCTTTTTAACATGAAATCGCTGGGTAACATCATCAGAGAATTTTGTGCTGGATATTATCAATATGCTGATGACACCCAAATATATTCCTCCTTGTCATCAATATGAACAAATGGTGTTAGTCCCTTAGATCCCTGCCTACAGGCAGTAATGGGCTGGATGGGGGGATAATAAACTGAAGCCGAATCCAAGCAAGACGTAGGTCCTCATTGTTGGTGGTCGTAATCTGCAAGATGGGATAGAACTTCCTGTTCTGGATGAGGTTACACTCCCCTAGAAAGAACATGTTTGTAGCTTGGGAGTACTTTTGGACCTGGGTCTCACCCTGGTGCCTCAGGTTGAGGCTGTGTCCAGAAGCACTTTTTACCAACTGCGACTGATTCAACAACTCCACCCCTTCCTTGAGGAGAATGACATGAAAACAGTGGTACACCCACTCATAACCTCCAGGTTGGACTACTGCAATGCGCTCTATGTAGGGCTGCCACATAGCACATAGTTTGGAAACTTCAGTTAGTTCAAAATGCGGCAGCCAGATTTATCTCTGGAGTTTCCCAGAGACACCACATTATGCCTGTTCTTAAACAGTTGCGCTGGCTGTTGATATGTTTCCAGGCAAAGTAGAAAGTGCTGGTTATTACTTTTAAAGCCCTGAGTGGCTTAGTTCCAGGTTACTTGAGAGTACACCTTTCGCTACAAGATCAGCACTGCACACTGAGATAATCAGGAGGGGTCTATCTCTGGATGCCACCAGTTCATCTGGGGCCAACCTGGGATTGGGGCTTCTCTGTTGTTGCACCTAGGTTGTGGAACGCGCTCCCTATGGATAGAAGAGGATTGTCTTTCCTAGAGGCCTTCAGGAGAGCCTTAAAGAGCCATCTTCTTAGCCTGGCTTTTAATGATATTTTGTTTTAACTGCAATCTTAATCTGCTTTTAATTGGTTTTTTATTTTAATTGTTATGTTTTTTTTTAATTTTAGCGTAAACTACCATGAGCCACTTTAGGAAGGGTGGTATATAAATCAAACAATTAATTAATTAATTAATTGATCCAAAAGAAAGCAGAAAAGGTAAGTTTTGGGGAGCCATATGAAAGAAGGGAGTCATGACATCATAGTCTTGTCTCCAATCTAGTCAATGCTGAGCCCACTGGACTGATTTTTGTGCCATTTAACTATTGCAGTTTGGGGTTATTTAGGTATGGATCAAACAGTTTGTAGAAAAGAGTCTTGACATGGTCTGATATTGAAAACTTTGGTCATAGGTTTCCATGCTTACTCTGGAGTAGCTCTATAGTACTTAATAGTACCATTTGGGAGGGAGACCACATATCCTGCATCTGACGTCAGATGCGGGGGCGTGGCTAGCGGGCCCCTGCGTCTGATGTCAGACATGGGGGGTGGGGCCAGGGGGGCAGTTGCACATGGGCTGCCGCCAGCCTCCCTATGCTGCTGCTTTACTGAGAATTTTCGGGAGGCTTTACTGCAAACTCAAAGTTATAACAAAACCCCGGCACAAAAAGTGGATTTTTGAACCCTGGATATAAATTGGGCTGGGCTGGGCTGGGCTGGGCTGGACTCTAATGTGCAATACAAAATGCAAATTGTGTGTGAAGTGCTCCCCAATAGCTTGCAGGGACTCCATTCTGGAGGAGATGTGAGCTAAAGGGCTTTAAAAGCCCTGTGTGAAAAACTTCCGGTGGATGCTAATCATCTCAGGAGAAGAGCTCCCATTGGTACTAATTGTTGGGAACTCTCTCTGGTAAGAAAATCCCTTTGTTCATTATAGCAGAGTGCACAGAGGCACAAAACAGCAGAATTTGGTTAGGCATGCATGTATGCTGAGAGTAAAGTAACTTGGAGCCAGTTCATAGTTTCAAATCGATATATATGGCATTTATTAAAGAACTCCATTCTAGATAGGAAAGTGAGGAGTTAGGATCTCTAATCTAGCTAGCTAGCTGGATGCAGATGGATTCTGCATCTCTGCACACATGGTGCAGGGATAGGGCCTTGCATGTTGCAAGGTAGAAGGAACAGGAAGAGAAGGGAGAGGAAGGAAGTCCCTAAGATTAGCAATCTACTTTCCAAAGGGATAGTGTCAGAGCAGTAGAGAAGGGATGACCAATTTCTTGACCCACTAGCCCTCTGACTCACTAGTCTGCCCTCCTATGTCACTGAGACAAGAGACAGCGCATAGTCCTTCACTTCCAACACTAAGACATTGTCTCTCTGACAGAGAGATAAAACAGAGGGAATTCTGGGGTATCCTGATATGAGTTCAGGGCATGTGGCTGTCCTGTGGGGGAAATCCTGCAAAATATACTCATGTACATTAAACAAAATGTGAACAGCACAGAAGTAAGGCATGCCACTCTCTACAGACACCCTATAGAAATACCTATGTCTTGTTCATAACTCCTAGTTCAAGCTGCAAAGGTTGCTTGGTTGAGTACCTTGTGCAGCAGGTATTGCTTGCCTAAATCCTTCTTCTGTTTCCACATCATGTGCTCAAGCCTGTATTTCTATGGCAACCCTCCCTTTGATTCCTCTGTGAAAGGCAGTTCACTCCAGCATAAATCAGCACAGGGAAAGCTCAGTCATTTGGTTAGTCAGAAGATCCCAATAAGTCATCATGTCATGAGCAGCAGCTTATGCCTTTAATAGCATTGTCCTTATTTCTTTTAAGAAAGGAATTCATTTTGGTGGGCTCATCAAGTACAAAATGCGGCATTAGGGATTCCATTATTCACAGAGAAGGTAATACTAATAATAAAAAACCCTTAATCCGCACGTGATTAATACTTGGAATACATCAAGAGGAAACCATGTGCTGGACGTGAGGCATCCATCAGCCACTGAACATCTGCACTCTATCCATGACAGGTTGTTGCTAACATCATGAACAAATCATGGATACCCTATGCATGAAAAGTGGTTTATAGGCCTTGCTTTAATATAGAGTCCATATTGTAGAGGGGTTTCAGTATAAGCAGCATAATAGCGGGGTTTTTTTGTGTTTTTTAACCCCATGGAAAAAGTTGGGGACTACTCAGAAATTGCATTTCAGGCCATCGATACAGAGGGAAGCCAAAAAAAATAAGAAAGGTGTCTGTGAAATTTAATCAAAAATAGGCAACAGTGCCCATCACACACACACCAAGATGATGCTAACATCCAGTGTAGGGATGTGGAAACTTTAAATTCCAATCCTCTCATGCCTCATATAAACTTCAGTGAAAATGCTACCAGTATTGATGGAGCAATATTTCTGATGACATTTTAAAATTTGCAGTGCTTCATGATTTAGCTTTGGAAAAAACATCAAGAAGGATCAAAAGTTATTAGCACAATTTTTAACAACAGGCATCTTGGCATTCGGATCCTATCGATTTTGCATAAGTGGTAGTGGTATAATCAGTCACTTACGCAGCAGTGAAAGCATGACCCTATGCTTGAGAACTGGGGTATAGTTGGCTTGGTATTGAGTTGCTTCCCAGCAAACTCCACATCTTTTTATGGATGGTGCAGCTTGGGTTGACTTCTGATGGTCCATCTGATGCTACTCAAGGACATGGAAATAAATGGCCAACGATCATCCAAAGGAGCACTGATGCAGCAGCACCACCAAAGCAGTGGGCATAGCACTCGTAGGATTCTTGACACTGACTCTTGTGAGTTATTGCCTCATTACAGTGGCTTATTGGATCAGCTTGCAGCATGGCATATTTGTACACAGACCTGCTTTCCCCACAACGGCATACATGGAATTGAATAGATTTCTGGGAAAACGCATACACAGTGAACTGTGTTGTCTGAAAATATCTATGAACACATATCTATTTAGCAAGCAGCTAGGATTGTCGGTTTTGAAGAACATTGACCAAGTAGGGAATATGGTAGACGTTTCCAAGACTGTGCATGAAGTAGAGCAAATAGGCAGAGATAATACCTCCCTCCCTCCCTCCCTCCCTCTTCCCCCACTCTCTTTCTCTCTCACACACACCAGCCCTAGTGTTTTCGGGGTCCTAGGCAAAGTTTGACTTTGTTGCCACCCCAAGCAAGAAGCACAGAGCCCTAGGTTTAACCTGAGCCACATAGACTACTAATTGACTGGGTCAAGAGAGAGTTTGGGATGGGGAAGAGAGCAAAGCAAAGAAAGGAAACTTTGTTTGACCTTTCTCCCCACACACCCCAACTCCCCCTCCAGGGAGGAGGGTGAAAGGGCATTCCCAGCAAGTCAGACATGTCAGTGGTTACTTGGGGAGGGAAAGAGAGGCACGGAGTACCCCCACTCCCCCCACCCCAAGAATTGGTGCCCCAGATAACCGCCTAGGCCTGCCTAGCAGATAGACTAGCCCTGACTAGAACTGGGGATCACACAGTGAAATTTGTTGGCAGTAGTTTTAGGAGACGCTTCTCACAATGCAGAATTCATGTATGGAATTCACTGCCAGAAGCATAGATGGCTTTAAGGAGAGATGAAACAAATGTATGGACACTGATCAGACCTATCACTCAATAGTACTACTTAGGAGTTACTGTAATAGGGCTACTTAATATCAATAGGACTACTCAGGAGTATTTAGTCAGAATGTTTGTATAGAAACAATCAGCCCAATATGTCTATCAGTGGTCAGGGTTGCAGATCCCCCCGCCCCGCCCCAAGTATTTGAGAAGTTCCCCCCTCAATTTACTGAATTTCTCCCCACCAAATGTGTAATCATCTTAGATCTTCAATCTCCAAAACATATTCTTCTCTCCTCACAAAAATGGCTTTCCTCTGCTCCCCAAACAATTCAAGCGAGAAGTTGCTCCTCAAGCTTTTCCATTGTCTGCATCCTTGCCAATGATGATTATGGCTGGGTGGAGTTTCCATATACAAAGACAATAGGCCCCTGAATACCAGCTGCTGGGGAGCAATACCACGGGGAGGCTTTTGTCTTCACACCCTACTTGTTAGCTTCCTGGCTGGAAGTAATTGGCTGGCCACTGTGGGAAGCAGAATACTGGACTAGATAGACCATTGGTCTAACCCAATAGGAATAGTCTTGTGTTCTTAGCTTTTGAAGCCAATTAGGACATCAGCCCCTTATACCAAGTATCGGTGAACTTGGCTCTCCAGCTGCTGTTGAACTACAACTCTCATCATCCCCATCCTGTGACTGGGGGTAATGGGAGTTGTAGTTCAACAACAGCTGGAGAGCAAAGGTACCCCACCTTATACAGTCATTTGCAGGAGGCTGTTGGTTTGAAACCCCATTGGTGTGTTTCCCAAACTATGGGAAACACCTATATTGGGAAGCAGCAATATAGGAAGGTGCTGAAAGGCATCATCTCATACTGTGCAGGAGGAGGCAGTGGTAACCCCCTCCTGTATTCTACCAAGAAAACCACATGGCTCTGTGGTCACCAGGAGTCGACACCGACTCGATAGCACGATCTTTCCTTTTTTCCTGTGATACAGTCAGAACTGAGTGTTGAGGTACTTTGCAAAGCTTATCTACTCTCTTGGGCACTTTCCAGATGACACCCTGCAATGGGGTCACGACAAATCTCGGAAGTGTTCTTCCACACTTCCTGTGCTGTGACACCGCAGTCCCTACGCTGACAGCAGGGTGCCATTCATATTTCCAATGCCTTGTTTTGAATTTAATCACTGCGATATAGTGCTATAATGTTATATATCCAATATTAAAAAGTTGCTGGTTTTTTGGGTTGTTAGTTTTCACAAGACTGCTCCCCCTACAGTTGATGTTTTGAAAGCGATTTGCCTGAACGGAAGCATTTTGCTGCTGTTGAGCGGCTAATCTGGAGAGCGCCTTGGACAGAGTGTTTTTCATTTTGAACAGTTTTACCCACACCCCACTTGGCTTGATGAGTGTTTCTATACATTTGCTGACATTGTGTCATCTTTGATTTATTTTCCAATGCATTTTAGAATGCAGATTGTACATGCAGGGTTCAGATTGTGGTTGATGCCCCTTTGAATAAGCACACCAGGATCTGGAAGCCAGTATTTAGGGTAGGAACATCAAGTTTCAGAGACTCATGATTTCACCTTGCTCTGCCCTTGGAGAATGAATACAAAAGTTATTCCAGTCTTTGGGTGTCGTTTTACTTATGCGCCTGCTGGAAGGAAACGAGATATTCCCTATCAGTACAAACTGGTCAGGATCACTTTCGGAAAGTTTAGTTGAAGGGCAGATCCTTTATGGGAATATGAATGGCTTTGTAAATTGCCTTCAGAAGTAACACAGAATGTTTCAGTCATCTCTGAAAGAACTGTTTACGGTTGCATATGGCAGTTATTATTTGGAATAATAAACCCTTGGAGAATCTGAACATTCATGGGCCAACAGATGGGTCAACCTGCTTAGCAATTTAACAAAGTAATTTATTTCAATCACTAGGACAGGGTGCGGGAAGATTGCTAATTCATTTCCAAAGCACATGCAGCAAAACATCTCTGCCTCTCTGACTCTTAAAGCCATTATGGAAATGCACACCTGTTCAGTTGGGTTTGGGACAGTTCTCAGATTGGCTGGGCTCTCTCTGTTCTCTGAAGATATACAGCAAACGGCCTCTGAAGGTTTTCACCCAAGTTGATTTGCTGATTCTACTCTAGGTGAGTGAACCCAACAGCAGCTGGAAATATATTGCCGAGTAAGGTCACCTGGGTTGTGCCTCTGGCACAAAAATATAAGTAGTAAGCAGACGTGATTCTGATAAAACCAGTGGTTTTGAATAGGCATTCATCTTCCCTGAGAAATAGTTACAGCATTGTCAGCCAGAAAGAAAACTGCAGTGAGTTCAGACAGCAGGAATATAAAATCTGCTAATGTGTGTTTTGGCAACACAGTGTTATGAAGCGTTCTGTCCCTTCGTGCCTTTCCGGAGCAAAACCAAGAAAATATGAGGTGAGCATCCAAGGGGCAGATATGGGATCAGGCAGATGTTAAGGTATTTAGAGCCAGAGCCATTTAAAGCTTTCAGAGTAAGAACCAGCACCTTGAACGGAGCCTAGAAATGGATCAGCTACCTTCCTGAGTGAACAGAGCAGTTTTGTACCTCTTTGCTGCTCTCCGACAACAACCCAATAAGATGGCTCCCTGTCCCCAAAGGGCTCATAATCTAAAAAGAAACATAAAATAGACACCAGCAACAGTCACTGGAGGCACTGTGCTGGGGATGGATAGGGCCAGTTACTCTCCCACGGCTAAATAAAGGTGCCTCTTTGCCCAGCTAGAAGGGGTAACGTCACACAGAAACTCCCCATACATGCATGCCGTGCTCTCTCTCTCTCTCTCTCTCTCCTGGTTTAGAAACGTTTTAAACAGCATATATACCTATAATAATCATCTCACATATTTATACAACATCAACCATGAAGAGTGAAGAATGGACTGTCACGCTGCCAGTGGGCCCTCCTCCCTCAGGGACCCAGTAAAATTCATCACCCCTTGTTCAGTTGTAGCTTTGTCCCTAGGCCCATTCACATATTATGTTCAACACTTGTACAATGGGTGTACACCATACACAGATATAGTCGTTCACATGTTATGCTGAACACAGGTACAGAAGTACACTTCCGATCTGTACCATGCATTTGAAGGGCCTGTTTCCAGTTTCACTTTTAAAATGAACACAGGTACAGTCATTCACACAAACATGTGTACTAGTGTACAGACATCTGTACCCTCATTCAGCATAATGTCTGAATCAGGCTCCTGACTGCAGATCATACAAGACTGGAGTAATAGATCCCAGCATCAGTCAACATGATGTCACATAGCTCCCATTCCACTGTCTTTGCTTTGCTTTGCTTCCAAAACTGGTGGGAGGGAGAAGGGCATCTTAACCCTCTGCCAATTTTCTATCTCCAAAATGACCCTAAGGTATTTTGAGGGAACAGGGATGGTTACCTGTAACTTCTTCTCCACTAGACTAGAATATGTTTGTGGTGGAGTGTGTGGGGGGAAGAGAACTGGAGGTAGAAACCAGCAGAGAAGCAAGAGTTACTCTGCATCTCTCCAGGCTCTGCTAGCCTTCTGCTGGGAGTTATTTGCATGTGGCTTCAGGCTTCAGGCTAAACGTTGAGTGAAGCCACTTCGAAGTACACTTGCGGCATTGAGGGAAGCAGCCCCTCCCCTCAGCTCTCGGGTTTCTTTTGAAACAAGTCCACATGGCAGGCGTCCGTGTTTTTCTTCTAGCCAGTGGCGGGGGGCGGGGGAAGCTCTGTAGGGACAGAGAAAGGGTTTCTGTAGGGTTTCTCTGTAGCGACAGAGAAAGATCTGCATTTGTAAAGAGAGTATCCTTCTTATCATGCTAATGGTTCTACGTCAGTGCCTCTCCCATTTGCTCCGGCGTTTTCAGAAAAAGTAGCTTAAAACCAGCATTTTAAAATCCTGGAAATACACCGAGATAAGCTAGAATTCACATCACAAAGCCCGGTTTGTGTTTGGAGTGGTTCCAAAATCTTGAAGGGACTTCGAGGTAAGTTTGGCTGGTGTGTGAATGCACACACTCTCTTCTGAAGGAGATCTGAGGCAGAAGCCCTGTGTGTAAAGCCTCCTGGAGATTGCAGCCTGGGTGGCAACTATGAGTAACAAAAAGAAAAGTTTGGAGGAAAAACTATTTGTGATTAAGATCATGTGCAGCCTAAGCCTTGGTCATAGCCGAACACCAATGAAATTCAGCCCCAGGGTTAGGCTCTGATTGTCTTAGCAGGCTGCAGCACCCCCACTTTACTCAGTATGACAGTTCTGATTGCCCCTCAGTGGCCTTCCAGAGGTCTTTGGCTAATAACATCCTTGTTCTGCATCACCTAAGCCCAAGCATGAATCTCATTCAAAATGTGCAGCTTCATTCTGATTGCAGCTTTTTAATGTATTTCAAACTGGAAAAGTTCCAGATGGTTAGCAAAATATTGAAACATGCTTCTTAAAAGGGGAAATTATCCATATGCCAATAAAAGCCGATTTCTATACCAAACAGATTACTTTTCAGCCCGAGGTGTGAAATGTTAGCGGGCTGGGGCAAAATACATCTTGAAAAGACTTTTTTTTTTTAAACGGTTGGATATTTTTTGAAATTCTCTTTTGCACAGATCTAATTCTTGAAATGAGAGTCACATTACAAAATAATGGCTGACATAACTGTGCAACAGTACGTCAGCCTAGTAATGTTGCATACACACAAGCTGCACAAATGCAAAATATGTGCAAATGATGTTACATGAGCATAAGCCCTTCATTTCCAATGGGCTTACCCTTGTGTAATGTCACTTGCATGCATGCAACATCAACAGGCTGATGTACCACTGCACAGTATGTCAACCAATAGTATAAAACAGTATTAAACAATTTACAAGGTCATAACATTTATGTATTTATTTGATTTCTATACCACTCTTCCAAAAATGGCTCAGGGTGGTTTACATAGAAAAATAACAAATACATTCAAGTGGTTCAAGTGAGCAGTAACTGCTACACATGATAATGTTGGGGGTACAGTGAGAATGTTCCCACTCATTATCAATAACATTAAATACCATTAAAGCATATGCCAATGCAATCTTAGCACATCATTTAATTGCGTCTGAGAGCTGTTAATCTGAATCAGCCTTCTACACATGCTAGAACATCCTGTTTAAACCAGGTAATTGTGTACACCGATGTTACAAATGTTGAATATAATGGCCACATTCACATGTAACACATAACTTGCAGTTGAAAAGGCCTGTGATTCTGTGGATGTTATGTCTGAATGTGGGGAACCGCAATTGGGCGCAGCTACAAAACTGAGTGTTCAAGGTTGGTACTCCAGTCTGAACCCTAAGATTGAATCAAGTCCCATTGCCTCAACCCGAGGTCCCCAGCAGCCTGCGGTACATCCAAATTCAGAACTGCAGGGCAGTCCTTCTGTCAGGAAGGAAGCCCGCACAGCCAGCTCCCCTGCCTCTCTGCAGTCTCGCTGACGGCACATGCTGACTGCAGAGAGGCAGATCTCCTGAATGTTTGAATTTGGACCGGAGAGAAGGGGTAGGGGTGTGTGGGACTGCAGGTCCAATGGACCCGCAGTTCCATGTTACATGCAAATACGATCAATGTGTGAATAAAAGGTTAGTGTTACCAGTACTAATGGGTAAATCCCCCCCAGTTCTATTCACAATCGGCCTCCGTAAGCCAAGTTATTCTCACCCACTCTACATAAGAAAATACTTAATTCAGAGCCCACTTTGGATTCTGTTGCACTCACAATGACACAAGTGCAGAGCTATAAGTGAGTGGACACATTCAAAGAACATGCACCACCTTGCCCCTCCCACCTCCCCTCCCCTACCAGCCAGCTGGCCAGCACTGCCACTGCGCACCCACTTGCCCGCACACCACCCCGCCCCTCACACCCCGCCCCTCACTCATCAGGCTCCTCCCAGACTGTGGGATGCAAGAAAGCCCTGAAAAGCCTTTTCCTGGTTCACACTGGCCAGGAGGTTAGAGTGCTGGACTAAGGCCGGGGAGACCTGAGTTCCAATCCCCATTCAGCCATGAAACTAGCTGGGTGACTCTGGGCCAGTCACTTCTCTCTCTCTGCCTAACCTACTTCATGGGGTTGTTATGAGGAGAAACTCAAGTATGCAGTACACCGCTCTGGGCTCCTTGGAGGAGGAGTGGGATAGAAAATGTAATAAATAAATAAATAAATAACTAAAGCATGCCTTGCATTCCCAGCTGGCTTTGTGCCGGTGCAAAGCAGGAGGAGCCCATTCAGAGCTTTCCTGCTTCCTACAATCTGGGGAAGCCTGGTGAGGGGGTGGTGGGAATGGTGTGGATTTCAGCCACAGGTAAGTGTGTGGTGTGCGTGCGTGGGGGGCTGTACCATGGAGAGCAGAGGGGCTACTCATATTCATGTATTGTACACAGGCTCTCTCTGTATTTGCTACACCACTGCAATGACATCAACCAGTGCATAATGAGATCTGAATCCCTCTCCCACTCCCTGTGAGCTCCAACACCCACTCGCCTGCCTGCTGTGGTGTCATCAGCCGCTTCAACTGTTGCTGCTTCTTTAGCAGCAGGGAGGAGAAGGATGTCTTTGTCTCTCCATCCCCCTCCCTCTCCCCCATTCTCCCAGCATTCCTAGCACCTGCCACACTTCTGTAGTATTATTTTAAGCACCAGCTGGGGGTGGGGAAGTTGGAGAAAGGTGTCTTTTCCTGCCCCTCAGCTGCAGACATAGCCATGAAAATGGTGGGAAGGAGAGCATGACAATTTGAGCTGCAGAAGAACTATTGGGAGGGGAGAATGGCCCAGTGTAGCAGGTGTATTCTGAACTAGATCATTAGGAAATCTGGAAACATCTCGCATTTATTTATTTATTTATTTATTTATTTATTTATTTATTTATTTATTTATTTGATATGTATATACTGCCAAAACCTATGTCTCCACAAAGTTAAAATTTAAAACCATGCACCCCCAAATTTAAAAAAGGATGTTTAAAAAATACATTTTAAAACTAGTTAAAATGAACAAAAAGCCTGATTAAAGAGGTGCATCCTGAGCTTTTTCCTAAAAGCTGGCAGAGATGGTACAGTCATAGCTGATATGTTCATTGGATGGGCAGGGATTTTATGTTTCCAAGATACTGCTGGTTGAATTCTGGGAAAACACATGTCTGTGTTGAGGATGCTCTTACGTTGAAGACAGATATCTCTATTCCACACAATAACTAAGTAAAAACTGTGAAATTATTGCAGAGCTAAAAGAGGAGACCAAGATTGTCTAAAAATGTGACACCTTTGTTGTGGAATTATGCACAGAATCATCCATTAATCTTTTTAGACTAAAACCTTTCCTGTGATTGAAATTAACCTATCTTCTGACACCATGTGTTAAGATTTTTAGGCCAAAGGACTGAAACATTTTGCTCTTTTCAAAACCACTTTTAAAAATCCAGATGTTGAAATGCTTCCCCACTACTTGCATAAAAGAGAACCTGCCAGGGGGATAAATGAGACATTTCCTCCTTGACAGTAATCCAAAATGCACACAATCTGTTGGGAAGTCTGTATTGGTAACAGGAATTAATGATGGAAACTGTGATCTGTGGGGTAACCATAGATGTATCAGCTTTCTTTTCATATTCCCCTTTGCTTAGCTGGCCATCGTTTTCAGAAACAGTAAGCCACTGAACAACAGACTGAAAACCTCAATGCAAACAATGACTAGAACTATTACGACTGTTATCCAGCTTTGTAGTGGTTGGTGAAGATGGCTCCTGAGCTGTATCCTGTCCCATAAAAGATGCTATCAGTGGTCGCAGCACCAGGGAGCTTTACAAACATGGCTTTTAGTTTGAATCTCTTCCAGAATGGAGTGTGCTAGTCCACATATCGGCTTCATTTACGCCAAAATCGCTGTGGGCTATCAGGAACCAATACAGACAAGACTCTGTTTCCCCCTCAATTATGGCTGCACATTCTGGCTTAGCCCAAATTATGTCCGGCTTTAAAAATCCTCATTTTCAGTGGCTTTTAAAAAACCAAACAAACCCCAAGGCTTCTGTTATGCCCCAAAGTTTCTCTGTGATGTGTGGAGGGGCCATTGCTAATAATTTGGCTTTTCCTCCAAACTGGCACTTGCTTTCTTTTTAAATGTTTGCTGGGTGGATTTCCAGAACTCCAAGTGTCAGCAAAGTAGAGTTTGAGAGCTTGACAGCTTTGACAGTGATTCAAACTCCACAACTTTACAGAAGTCTGAGGGGGAGTGAATGAGGAGGCACTGAGCACCCCCAAGTGCCCCAGCCTCTTTCCCTCTTTTAAAAAGAATTAAAAGAGGGAAAGAGGCTGGGGCAACAAGCATGAGGTGACATGGGGACAGCTCCCAACTCCCTGATGGGTTCTGGGCAACTTGGAAACTTTCGCAGAATGAAACTGCTTTCCTCACAGCCCCCCCAATGGAGGAGCCATGCGGGGAGGGAGGATTCATGATGCCCCCCCTTCAAGGCATGGCTGCTCCCAGCTTGCCCATCTCCCTCCCCTCGAAAAAAGAGTGGCTCAGCGTGAGCTGCCTCGGATGGAAGCTGCTGTGTGGGCTGTGTGGGGAGCGAGTCCCTGTATAACCCCCTCCTCTCGACTCAACCTGCTCCTGCCAGAGCTGCTGCTGCTGCTCTTGGTTGCTGGTGCTTCTTCCCTCCCTCCTGTCAAGTGGGGAGTCCATCCCCACACCCACTCTCCCACCGCTGCATTGATACTAGGGCCTGCCCCCCCCCCCATATATATTGTAGCAAAACATGACTGAAAAACATGACATGTAGCAAAACATGACGAGATAATTAAAGGAAACCAAAGTTTAGTTGAACATTTCAGCTTGCCTTGGTTAACAACAGATGGATTAAAAAAAAAAATTGCATGAGCACTGTAGAATCCAAGGAAAATAGTTGTGGTATGCAAGGACCTGGCAGTGGAGTGGAATCAGGAATAGTAATAGTTTAATGAAATAGATATTCTGTACAGAGAGGCAAGTGCTGTCTGCCTTCAGTGCTCTTGCTGCTGGCTGTTTGTTAGCCTCGCTTCTACTCCAGGACTGGAATACAAGTAACTAAAGCCCCATTCAAAAGCTGGCCTGGATCAAGGAATGGGTTAACCAAAAACACCACAAGCACTCTGCTAACAGAGCATTCTTAAGTGCCACCTTGTGAGCTGTATGTGCTAAGTTGAAACATTCAATTAAAATTATGTTTCCTTTAATTATTTCTGTTGTCAGTCATCTTTTTATATGATATAGATATATAGATTTTATATACCTGTAGATATTCTATAGATATCGATAGATTTACATTTATAGTAAAGAAAAGTGATCTCTGTATGTAAAAGTGCCTTTCCTTCCAAGTTACTAATGGAAGGCATCAATGGGGTGAGCTACTCACCCTGCAGGGTGCTTGCTTCAACTCCCTCTGATGCCACTTAGGGATGTTATGGGGCTTCCCAGTAGCAACATCCAACTTACACTCTCAGTTGTCTGACAAGTCTTATCAGAAAACTGAGAGTGTAAGTGGGGAGTAGAGGCTGACGGATGGATGGAAACTCAGATATGACAACACAAGAAATCACCTTTCTCTCACTGGGTGCTCCCCAGTGAGGATTTCAAAGCCTCTTAATAACTAGTAAAGCTAAAGTGTGCCGTCAAGTTGGTGTTGACTCCTGGTGATCACAGAGCCCTGTGGTTGCCTTTGGTAGAATACAGGAGGGGTTTACCATTGCCTCCTCCTGCAAAGTATGAGATGATGCCTTTCAGCATCTTCCTATATCACTGCTGTCCAATAGAGGTGTTTCCCATAGTCTGGGAAACATACCAGTGGGGATTCGAACTGGCAACCATTTGCTTGTTAGTCAAGCATTTCCCTGCTGTGTAGTAGCCCATCCTAAAGAGGTTGATGCAGAAATTAGTCCTGCTGAATTTAGTGGAACTTACATTCTAGTAAGTATGCTTAGGACTTCAGTTTTAATGTTTGATTTTAGTAGAAGTAAAAGGGCTTAAATTAATCTTGCATGTGTATTTTAATTCACACAAGGTCTACATCTATCTATCTACATACATACATACGTACATACATACATGGTATAGTGTAACAGACTGCTGTATTTGCTAGGATGTAGACACTCTGGTCTTATATGAGAGAAGGTATAATATTAATTTGCCAATAGAGGTTGTTTGAGAGCAGAATATGAATATATAGTATTTTATTCTTTCAGGTTTTTCACCTTTTGTACATATTTCACAGTCTTCCACTTCTGACACAGCTATGGTTCATTTGAGAAGAAATATTACTTGAAGTGCAGCTTTGGATAATATCTTTTCAGGTTTGGGGGCCAAAAATGAAATGATCAGCACTACTGTAAGATTCACACAGTTATGACATCAAAGACCATACAGAAAGGCTTAAAAAAATACTGTCCCTGCAGGAACAAAGGGTGTAATATATGATTGGGCTGCACTGATAAAAGAGGCTCATTGCCGTAAACCCAGCTGCTTGACATCTCGTGCCTTTATATTTATCGATCTCTTGTTGTATTACAGCCCAGCTTTCTTGATATTTCCATTTGTAACAGCACAACCCATGTCACTTCTCCTTGAGCTTCTGCAGTATTTTTCTTAGTTTTATTTGGTTAGGCCCGTGTGAGCAGATTATCATGTGGATTTGTCACAATTTATGGCTGCGGCATTTTATGGGCTTTGTTTGACAGAGCTAATGGCAGGGATAGACTGTGGAAGCAAATCTATTTTAATGGAGGAACATGTGAAAAAGTTGGGTCTTATCAGGCTATTTGTGGGTCACCTCTAGCTTTCCTTTCATTGACTTTGACAACTTATTGGTTAGCTCAGTGACCAGCAATTCTGTCATTTTTTCAACATCAATTTGATTTTCCTCCACAAATGATTTAGGCGGGGGGATTATTTAGATGTGCATAGGAACATAGGAAGCTGCTTTGTACCTAGTCAGACAGTTAGTCCATTTAGCTCAGTAATGTCTACCCTGACTTGTAGTGACTCTCCAAGGTTTCAGGCAGGTGCCTCTTCAAGTCCTATCTGGAGAGGCCAGGGATTGAACTTGGGATCTTCTCCATGCAAAGCAGATGATTTGCCACTGAACTATGCCTCCAAAGATGTAAGCAACGTCCATTTACTGCTGAGGAAGCTAGGCTCACCTCTTTCTGTTTTGGCCTTAGCAGAAAAGGAAGCACTAAATCTCCTTCATCATATGACATGTTCACAGCAAGATCTTAGATATCCCATTCTATTTGTTTTTCTCTGCCAGAATAGCAAAATGTGGATTCAGGGGACAAGAGCTTAGATGACAGAGAATATTAGCTCTCATGTGCTTTAAATCAGTATCTCCAGGTACATCATCAATCTTGAGTTTGATGGCATTATTTTATCAGGCAGATGGTCAGTTATGGTCAACCAACCAGTAGATGGAGCACATTCCAGCATCATTCACCCTTAGGAGAAATGGGGAGACCTTCAGACTGTTCAGATTAATGATTACTTATTTTGTTTGATCCAGCAATCTCTGCTGCTCCAGCATGCAAGAAGAACAACCTGCCAGCCAATGGACTGAAACTTGTTTCTTACAAAAATGTCATAGGTGAATGTTATTGAAAAATCAATACAAAAGAAGTTATGTTGTTCAAGAAAACCTGTATGTTTTACTCCACAGTGTTCAGGTCCCTTTATAGCAGTTCAGTCATATTCTTTACTGATGCTGACTCTACAAGGATAGGATACTAAGTCCTATTTTACAGGAGATCCAGATGGTACGCTGGAGTTGGGGATCCACACTGGCACAGCACCATGGATTACACTGTCATAATGTTGTATCAGTGTCAGGAGCAGAGAAAGGTTGGCTTTGGTCCTAGAAAATGGACTTCTAGGCCCCCTGCCGCCTTCTCCTTTCCACCCTCTGTTTTTGCTACAGAAGAACTTTAAGGACCTAGTGAAAAACAAAACATTTCTGGCATAACCTTCCTCTCTTGTTCCTGTGCAAATAATACCATACACTCCCCACACATGAGGACACTTTCACACACACTACAATCACCTCGTCATATATCCATATAACATCAACTGTGAAGAGTGAAGAGTATAACTGTAAGGTTAAAAGGATCCATCACATGTTAGGCAGCTGGCCCTGCTCCTGTCTATGCATATGTTTGTCATGGCCTGTGAACAAGAGTACTCATATGAACTTTGCCCTGCCTATTGAAAGATCTTCAGTGATGTGTCCAAGTCCATGTGCATTCATTTCGTAGGTGCGTAGACTCGTGTACAGTATGTGCATAGACATAACACAGGTTATGACAAACATTTATTTTTTAATTATTACATTTTAATCCTGCTCTTCTTCCAAGGAATTCAGGATGGTGTATAGCCCCCCCCCCATTTTATCCACATAACAATCCTGCAAGGTAGGTTAGGCTAATCAAAAGAGAGTGGGGCTATTCCCATGATCGGGGAAAATCGAGCTAGGAAAGCCTAGCCCGAATTTTCCCGATCGTCAGAATCATACCAAAACATCATGGTATGAGTGCTTACTTTTCATCTTACCTGAATATAGAGCAGGGTATAGGATCTGGGTTACCCAGATTTGACTGAGTTGGGTTAGAGGGATTCCCATGGGCTCACATGAACATGAGTCCCTGGATATAATGCCTTCCACCCTCTTTTTTATGATCATGTGAATGGGCTCAATGTATTACCGTACATTCGATTTTGGATTACTGTACATTAGATTTCTTTTCATAAGAAAAGTGAAGGATTTTCTATCTTTGTTTCACTAGAAGATTGACATGATTTTTTTAAAAAGAAAAAGATGTGCAAGAACACATAGGAGAATTCTGAGACCCAAGCGTTCGCAGCATAGACACCTTTCTTGAAATCTTCTGATTGCAAACCTGAACTTAAAATTCAGCAGGATTATTTCATGCTCACTTTATATCACATTCTTGAGCAAAGCTGACTACTAGTGAACGTGAGAGGTTGCTTGTTGATGCTTTTAAGTGTGGTGGTCTGGGTCCCTCAGTTTTCCTCCAGATGTGTGCTATTAAATTAACTACCTCTGTGTATCTGCAACAGCAGACATTAGCCATGGCTGTGACCATTGAACTCTTCCCAGACCACTGTGGAAGCCCCCCGCCGGTCTGCTTTCCTATGCTGCCAGAGTATTTACAGGGGAAGCGCAAGGAAATATAACATGAGCCATGGTGATAAAAATAAGGCATTAAATAACTTTTTCCTGTTTAGGCAAGCTTGACAAGCCAAATGTAACAGATAACACTGGCAGTGGAAATGGAGTTAAAGACTGTACAGAGGGCAGGAAGTCTAACCAAGCTTCACAAAGGTAACCATAAGCTTAAAATACAAGGAGGCTGTTCATACGAGCAGCCCAACTCAGGCTAGGGCAACCCAGTCAGGGTTGGGCTGCTTGTGTGGAGCACCAGGATTGCTCTAGATCCTGGTGCTTCCATTTCCTGCTAGCCCAACCTTTAACCCCAGCCCTTGACTGTGGTTAGAGGGCCTCAAGCTTAGGTCCGGGATCATGTGTGTGGCTCAGGCTGCACACAGCCAGCGTGCTCACAGAGTTGGGTGCCTAGGGCGCCCAACGACTCATGGGGAAATCCCACAATGCAGCACAAATTTATCCTTTGCTGCAGAGGATATATTACCTGCTCTTGAAGTAAGGATCTTTTGTTGTCTTTATCATTATGTATTTATTTTATTTTATTCTTCTATCAATCAACTCAAGGCAGTGTAGACTGGGTTCCCAGGCAGACACCCATCCCGGTCCTGGGACTGATGAGGCCATAGCTCAGTGATAGAGCATCTGTTTTGCATGCAGAAGGTCTCAGGTTCAACCCCTCGCAGCATCGTCAGATATGGCTGGGGAGGGCTCCTGTCTGAAACCTTAGAGAGCTGCTGCCAGTCCGTGTAGACCAAGGCTGCTCAACTTTGGCCTTCCTGCAGATGTTGGCCTACAACTCCCACAATCCCTGGCTATTGGCCACTGTGGCTAGGGATTATGGGAGTTGTAATCCCAAAACAGCGGTGGGGGCCCTAAGTTGAGCAGGCCTGGTGTAGACAATACTGAGCTAGATGGACCAACACTCTGACTTGGTATAAGGCAGCTTCCTTTGACTGTTGGCTTGCACTTCTGTACGTGGACATATTGTTGATGGGGCTGTAGCTCAGAGGTAGAGCATCTCTTTTTACACACAGGAGGTCCCAGGTTCAATCCCTGGAGCTTCCAGAGACGGCTAGGAAAGACCCCTGCCCTGAGTCTGAAACCTTGGAGAGCTGATGCCAGTCAGCATAGGAAATATTGAGCTAGTTGGACCAATGGTCTGACTCAGTATAGGGCAGCTTAAAAATGACCAGCTCTAGGAAAGGATGGGGAAACTAAGCATAAGATCTAAGCCCTGTGCAGAGCCAAGACCTATGCATGACCATACCATGATGGATGATGTCTACCTATGTCCTGTCTCTTCATCCTCAAGTTCGGCTACAATAATTTCTGTTGAGCAGCTAGGGGTTCATGCAAAGATTCTGAGATGGCCATCAGACTGCACGCAATCATCAGGATAATTTCAGGAGAAGCCTGTTTTAATTCACTTCCGTTAAAACCAATTGAACTTTTTCTAGTTACTTGGCAGGCTTATTCCTATTCTTTCCTTGTTTCCTTAAAAGTTTACCCCATGGCCAAAGGGCATTGAGTCTTTGCCACATTGTACCAGCTGGCATTACATGTTGGTGAGTTACAACTCACTGGAGCATTAACCTCAACCTGGGGGCATTTGCCATCTGTTCCCTGGTGGGAGACAATACTTTTATAACCTACATTACAGGCAACCTTGAAAATATTATTAGAATACAAAATGCTATATCAAGGCTACTCAGAAATGACGTTTTGTTTTTGCAGTTTGACTTTTCATATCATTAAGTCATTATTTTTAAATCATTAAACCATTGTCTAAACATAGATATGCACATCCAAAAAGAGCAATAGCAATCATGAAGCATTTTGTATACAACTATTTCAGCTTTTGAGATAAAACATTTATGGCAAAATATTTCAAATATGTGTCCATATACCCCTTTCTTCTTAGGATTCCTGGAGTGCTTCAGGCTAAGTATGAGGTCATTCACACAATCAATAACTGTTCTACCCAGGATTGGGAGTGTGTACTCCCAATTTTCGGTTGTGTGGAAGTAAGGTAAGAGGAAACCTGGGTAGGAATGATCATGTGGAAGCAAGGTAGTAGGAAACTAGGTAGCTTTTCCTCCTGCCTTGCTTCAACACAATCACTTCTACCCAGGTTTTCCTCATACCTTGCTTCTACACAACTGAAAATTGGGAGCACACACAGCAACCAAACCCGAGTAGAATACAATTCTTGATTGTGTGAATGACTTCTATGAATAAGAAAACCATGACAGTCTACTGGTTGATGGAAAGCCAAGTAGAAATCCATTTTCCATGGGCAAGGTACTGTTCCTCTCTGTGTACATATAATTATTTCTTTAGAGCAGGGCTGCACAAGTTCAGCCCTCCAGCTTCTTTTTGACTACAGCTCCCATAATTCCCATCCAATGTGGCCAATAATCAGGGGTGATGGGAGTCGCAATCCAACACTTGTAGAAGGACCAGAGTTGTGCAGTCTACCCAAGAGCAATATGTGAGATTCCCCCTCCAGCCTTGCAGTGGCATCAGCTCCTAAAAGGCAGCAGGAACCGAGAACCAACTTTAGTCTCATGCTAAATAAAGCTGACTATACCTACCTACTATTTAGTGAGAAACCAGTTGCCTATGGTTGCCTCCTTTGGCCTCTGGAAAGGGCCATATGGTTTTGTATGGGTGGCTGACATACAGTGCAGTGAAGTGTGGGCCCTTGAGCATTGCCCATGCTGCTATGTGTCTCTAACCCACTGCTGGTGGTGTCGTGAAACAGCCCTATTCCACGGTGAAAATCACTTTTAGTACTTGAAACATTTTGAGCTTCTTGTTTGCTTACCTTTCATGTGTTTCCATTAGGAAAACCTTCCTTTCCTTTCCCCCAAACTTATTAATGCAGATATATGGAACTAGATGTAGGAGTATGACTACTAGGAGAGGCTCACTGCTGACCACTGTTGCCAGACCTGATCATGGGTTGAATTAATCCTTTTTAAGTCATCTGAATGAACCTCTGTATGGTTCATTTATCTTCTCAGTTCCACAGGCAGACTCTCACTAATGCAAGAAGGAGCTATTTATTCCCTTCTGATGGCAACAAGGAAGAGTGCATTCTGGACCTACTCTGCCCCTAAGTTCGATATTGCCTCCTCCTCTTCAATGGAGTGACCAGAATTGTACACAGTATTCCAAATGTGGCCTCATGTGGCCCAATGTGGCCTATAAAGGCTTTATAATACTGGCCATTTTATTTCCAAGCTCATTCTGCCTTGTTTCACTGCTGGTGCACATGGAGTTGGTGTTTTCATTGAACTATTATCCACAACCCCAGTATCTCTTTCCTCCTTAGTCATTGCCAGTTCTGACCCAAATGTGTATGTGTAATGTTGGAATTTCTTGCCCCAGTCTACATCATTTTACTCTTATACTGACCCTCATTTGCCATTATGTTGCCCAATCACTCCATTCAGAGAGATCCTTGTGGGCCTCTTCGCAGTCTCCTTAGGTCTTCACCATCCTGAACAATTTGGGTGTCATCTGTAAATTGGACTACTATCTACTGTAACTGCTTAGCCTGATCACAAATCATTATGGTTTATTAAAAAGCATCAGTCCAGGTATAGAACCTTGAGGGACCCCAGTGTATAATTTCTTCCAGTGTGAGAACTATCAACACATTCCTGCCCTTTGCTTCCTGTTCTTTAATCAGTTGCTGATTCATAAGAGAGCCTGAACTTTTATCCTGTGACTGCTGCATTTTTTCAGGAAACTTTGAAGAGAGATCTTGTCAAAAGCTTTTTATCAGTCCAGATGTATAATGATCATCCTTTTTCTTTTGCTCATTCAATTCTCAAAGAATTTGAAAGGATTGGTGAGGCAAAACTTGCCTTCCCAGCAGCGATGCTGATTCTTTCTCAGCAAGGCTTTTCAGCTTTAATAATGCTTTCAACCAATTTACTTAGAACAGACACAAACACAAAACTGATTTCCTGGTTTCTCCTCTGCACCCCTACCTACATTGTGTGTGTGTACTTGGTTTTATGTTTACTACTTCCAAATCCTTGGGAGCTGATTTTAGTGACGTTATATATTTTGTTAGATCTACAATTTTACATTTGAGATCTTTGGAATGTATTCCAGGACCAGTGACATTAATTAATTATGTAATTAATGCATTTGTTCTACAGCTTCTTCAGACATTTTTAATTTGGTTATTTAAATTCTGTCCCTGAAAAAAGTGGTTTGAGCATGGGTATTTGTCCAACATCTTCTGCAATGAAGATCAATGAATTCATTCTACTTTTCTGTACATACTTCCTGTCTTCCTTCAGTAATTCTTCTACACTTTTATCATTGAATGTAAAAATAAAGAAATAAAGAAATAAAAATGAATAAATAGCAGGAAGAGATGGAGAAAATTGATGTTCTGTTGTTGATACCTGATATTACAGTAAGGTCACAATTAATCTCCCATGTATTTGAATTCAAATGACTTGTCAAAATTTGAGACAGAGAATTTGGAATAAGAATTTACACAAGAAACCCTGAAATTAGTAAACGCCATATATGCCACGTGTGTTTCTGCTCTGAACCCTCTCCTCCCCATTCAGTATAAGCCCAGACTGTTACATATATATGCTCCTTGGAATAGTTGTGGGACTGCCAACCAACCAAGAAATTGACCTAGTTTGCTCCTATGCCTTTTAAGAGCAAATCAGATCTGCAGAAATCAGGTGGATGCTTTTCATGACTGGTTAATGACTGGGCTGGTTCAGACCTCATGTGGAACCATAGTTAAATCTTGGTTCTGTGACATCTTCTTCAGGAATGTGCACTTTCCCCTTCCCTGTCTTTGGTATGAATCAGAAGAATCTACATTTTTAAATATTATTATTATTACATTTATATCCCGCTCTTCCTCCAAGGAGCCCAGAGCAGTGTACTACATACTTGAGTTTCTCCTCACAACAACCCTGTGAAGTAGGTTAGGCTGAGAGAGAAGTGACTGGCCCAGAGTCACCCAGCAAGTATCATGGCTGAGAAGGGGATTTGAACTCAGGTCTCCTCGGTCCTAGTCCAGCACTCTAACCACTACACCATGCTGGCTCTTGACTGAGGTTAGAAACAAACCACAATGTCATGATGTCCAAACTGACCAATCTTGGTTTATTCTAACCACACTACTTGAAATAAACCAAGATACAAACCCAAGGTTTGCAATGGAGTTCAGATCTCAGTTTATTTCAAGCACTGTGGTTAGAATAAACCAAGATCAGTCAGTTCAGACATTGCAACAAATCTTGCTTTGTTTCTAACTACTAATGGAAGTCAAATTCTTCTAATTCACACACTGGCAGGGGAGCGGGGGAGAGCTTGTGCTTCCAAGATGTAGAGGACCAAGATTTAAGCATGTACTAGGCCTGTTCACATGACCACTTAAGGGTGGATTGGAGGGTCAGAGAGTTTCTATCCCAGCAGCAGACAATCCGAACCTCTGTTTGGGTCAGCAAACTCAGGAAACATATGATTAAGCCATTGGCGTTCATTGCTGAAATTGGGAGCTGATAATCCTCCATGGCTCAGTGCCTTCCCAGCATGTTTTGCACTTCCCAGCATGTTTTACACATGAGGCCTGGAAAGCCTCATGACATCAGCAGCTGCCCTCTGGCTGCAAAGAAGCATGAGGCAGACCCAGTCCTGCTGCAGCTGCTGCAGTTCCAGGATCATGAATTGTGCTTTCCAGAGTGGCACATGGTATTCATCATATTTGTATCCATGGATGGTAGCCCCGCCTGTAGCCACAGATCTCTATTGTTTTCAGGTCTGCTAGGTCCTGTTGACTGTGTAGAAAAGGCAAGTGGATCCACACAAGAAGAAAGCAAGGTAGAAGAGCTCTCCTCTCCTCCTGCCTTGGCTAAGAGCAAGCTATAAAAGCTGGACTACCCTGCTTTGAGCAACCTGGGTTGGAGGGATTTTCATGCAGCCACCTGCTGATCTCTGCAGGTCAAGTTGCTATTAAAGGTAAGAAGCAAGGGCTGTTAAAAATGCTGACAGCCTTACATACTCTTAAATACTGCCTGATCTAGTCCTTCACCACATCTTTCACCTTGTCCCCACATGCACATCTCAGTGCAGGGGATTCTCTGTGCATGTTGGCTGTGTTCCCTGCCAGCTTCCATCTCTCACATGCAGAACTGTGTCTATTGTGCATAGTCACATGTGCAGGGGAAGAGAGCTGGTCTTGTGGTAGCGAACATGCATTGTCCCCTTTGCAAAACAGAGCACTTGGTTTGCATTTGGATGGGTTACTACATACATGTGAGTGCTGTAAGATAGTCCCTTCAGGGGATGTGGTCATAGTTCAATGGAAGAGCACCTCCATGCTTGCATGCGGAAGGTCCCAGTTTCACTCCCTGGCATCTTCAGGTAGGGCTGGGAGAGGGATCTCCCTGAAACCTTAGAGACCCACTGCTACTCAGCGTAGACAATACTGAGCTAGATGGACCGGTGGTCTGACTTGGTATAAGGCAGCTTCCAATGTTCCTAAACATGTGAATTTCTGCAGTCAGGAGATGAAGTGAATCACTTGCTGGGCATTTAAGAGCAGAGCCATTTGCTATCAGAGCTGAAACATGCATCCTGATCAACAAAGTTTGGACTTGACACACACCTACATATAACCAAAGCTAGGATTCAATTCCTAACACAAGAGTTCTTCAAAGAATAACACTTTTCAAAAACTGGACTTCAAATATTCACATTAAAGTGTGGATTTTGAGATATGGCTCTTCACATGATTATTTGCTGAGGAGGGCTTTTTTGAACGTAAATGTGAGATACATGGGAACTTCGAATTTTTCTCTGAGAAAATATGATTCCCTGCACTCTGCACTGAAGACGTTGCAAGCTTTCAATGAGAATGATAAGACTTAAGTCAGGAATGACAGTTATTTAGATTTACAGTGTTTGAAAACTGATAGAGAGAACAGGAAAATAAACAGATTGCCAGTGAAATTAACTAGGCATGCCAAAGGTTATAGGCAAGTATTAGATGACATTGAGGAGTGGAATAATAAAATTTCCCCCACCTGGAGAATGAAACTTCAATAACTCATAGTCAATAATACCCGAGATTGTATAAGACCTAATAACTTACGAATCTCACCCTCAGTAGCTGTGATAAATTCGCTACTTCATTCCCCAGTGCCACATACTCCATAGGTGGCTAAACACTTCAACTCTTCAGACCACATCCTTTCTGATTTCAGGATTTTCCCAACAGAGGAGGTATTAAAAAACCTGAAGGCTTGGATAAAAGGGAGGACTCTGGGCACTGTGGAGCTAAAGAAAAAGAAAAAAATTCTAGCTGCCTGTGGTTGAAAACTTGGAAGACAATGTTGCCTTTTATATCGTGCTGCTTCTGGAATCCTCATTGAGTGAGCTTTAGACAGAGCTCCTACAGTTTGGAAACACCCCTGCCTCACTTACAGTATGTGCCTCTTCCTCTTTCAAGCACATCGTCCAGACAAGTAAAAGCTCTTTTTAAAAAATCTCCCTGAAAATGAATCTGGAACTGCAAGCAATTAGGTTATTTAGCAATCCCTTTCCCCCTTCCACTTGAATGCCATGTTAAGTTTTATACACACTTGGTGAAGTTAGCACATCCAAATCCCAGCTAACTACCCAGCCTGCACACAGATGCATCCGAAATATACACAAGCTTTCTATGGACTGAGCTGGAATAATTGTTGGTTGTCTATTGGAGGCCATAATTAAAGTGCCTTTCCTCCCCCGCCCCTTGGCACTCTTTCGTGTTTATGTCTTCATCATTTTCCATGGATTATTTTAGAATAATACTATCATTATTTATACTCGGCTTACAAAAAATAAAAATCTGTTTAGTATAATTGTGACCTGTTTGGGCTTAACGTAAACATTAGTGTTTGATGAAAGCTCCGTCCTTTGCTTCTCTCCCCATGCCTGCCCTCTATCCTCCCCTGGTAGCTGTTTGCCGAAGTCTGCTCTGGAGCAGCAGTCAGACTCAGAAAGTGGTGTTATTTCAACAAAGCCAGAGACCTTCTTTTTTTGCTTGTAAATATTAGTACATCTTGCAAGCAGGGCTAAGAGCTGCCAGGCATCCTGTCATTTAAACAGAGTCAGGACTGATTGACGCCAAGTTTCTGTCAAAGATCTGAAGAGCAGTGCATTAGCTCAGGAGCATGGTGTAGACATGCCTCCTTAAAAAAAAAAAAATCACATCTACTCCCCCCGCTCCTTCTTGGAAAAAAATGTCAACAAATTCCAGGGGAGCTGGTTTCTGTCACCGTCCAAAATAATTAGCAATGAAAGAAACATTTTATTTAATGTTTTAAGAAGTCAGGATTTGGTAACAGGGTAAAAAAAGCCAGATCTCCTGCTGACATCTTGTAAAACTGGGAGGTGACAGAACATGAAGAGATGGGTGGCCTAAAAGGCCACAGGAAAACACACACTCACTCACACACACACCATTCAAAACCTCTCCACTTGGGAGAACCAAGACGATGCAGTCAAGTCTTGCTGACTGACCTGGGGAATTAAATGTTCTACTTTTTAATAAGGCAGTTCACATGATCAATACCTGGGTAGGACGAACATCCTACCCAAGTTTGGGAACTGTGTGCACTCCTGTGATTGTGTGTGAGTGTAAAGCAAGGTAGGAGGCAGGGAACTTGGTCTGCTGGGTAGGATAAGCACTCTCTACTCAGATTCCACCCCCAGCTTCATAATGAGGTAGGAGGAAAAACTGTCCTACCAGCAGGGTTAGATAAGGCAAAAGATGTGTGCCTGGTCTACTGCTGAATGATGTCAATGGATATAGAGGGTGATTGAGGAGAAGGTGGCTTGGGAGGAAAAATAATTAGACCTGGACATGCTGAATCTGATATAGGCTCAGGAGAGAAGGAAGAAATTTGGACCAGGGAAGGAGGGGTCCAGCCTTTTCACTCTGCACAGCAACTCTAATCCAAATTGCCCCCTGGAACTGCCTTTAGCCACGGAGAGGAAAATGTATGGGCACAAAACTGGCTAATGACAGCTTTGGGGGGTTCGGGTGGAATTTAAATCAGGGAATTTGTGCAGGGCAAAAAGTTGTTCTTCACACACACACATTGTGGCCCTGATCCAAATTGCCCCCTTGCAACTGTTTTTGATAAGAAAATGTTAGGAGTTGAAATCTTAGAACTCTCACATACCACCCATCTTGGCCCTCACTGGAAGGCTTAGGCTTCTGTCCCTCCCTCAACTAGCCACTCCTCAGAAATATCACCGACTTTCAAATACTGCAAAATAAATGTGCACCCCTAGTTTTAGATATCAGAGTTGGGGCTAATTCACTGGAAGGTTCAGAAATGTCAACAACCAGGAATGTTCTTTGGATTCTTGGTAGCACTGTATAGTTCCATGGCACTTCACCATCATTTTATAGTACCCCTGCTAACCAGGGGTGTAGTGGAGGGGGGACGCTCAGGGACGGAGTGCTGGTACGTCTCGGCTTCTCTGGCTGTTGGGGTGGGCATGGCCATGGCTTCTGTCACAGAGAGCACCTGCTCTTCTGAATTTGCAACTACATCACTGCTGCTAACTGAGCAAATAGCCAACTTTTAAAGTGGCGATTCTCTTATATTTAGTAGGGGGAGATAAAATGACCCTATCCAACCCCAGCACAGCATCCCTCCAGTGGCTGTAGCTGGTATCTGCCTTATGTTTCTTTTTAGATTGTGAATCCTTTCAGGACAGTGGACTCAACCATTTTTTACGAAGATTTTTTTCTACGTAAACTGCTTTGGGAACTTTGGTTGAAGAGTGGTATTTAAATATTCGTAGTAGTAGTAATAGTTATGGTTAGAAAAACATAGAAGAGATGGAGCTCACACTCTCTGCTGTATGTCGAAAGAATCACCCCAGTAGAGAGAGGTCCTTCAGCCATGGGCCTCTGCAGGAATTCTTCCAGCAGGAAAGCATCTATATTTAGATATCTAAATGAAATCAATGGCTGCTCCACATTAATCCAGCCATGAATCTGGGATGGGGCCTCTCTTGCCCACCCTGCAGATGTCCATTGCCTTCGGCTCTTTTCTCAGCTACTTGGACTTGGGCTGTGATCCTCTAGCCCTGGGTTGTCTTGGTACAACCACAGTTACGTCTTCTGCTTAAAAACAGGGAGAGGGAGAGAAAGGATACTGTTGGGATATATTGATGAAAGTTGTGATAACAAGAACTTAATTTATGGCACCTAGTTTTTTCCAATGGAAAGCATTAAGAATTATGGCTTCTCCCATTCCTATGGCGTATACTCCAAGTTACCTCTATATTTGTATACTTCAGTGTTCAAATTCTTCTGTATCTGTTAGCCTGTTGTGTTCCACATGAAATATCCAGCACAGTAGCTTCCATCATGAGAGGTGAGGTTCTAAAAAGAGCAAAATAAACCTTGTCATATTCCCAGACTGATTTCCATTACATATATCCATTTACTGTTGACAAGCACATTTTTTCCCTAATACATGTTTTCTACTTGTTTGACCATTGGCCATATGGCAGGCTTGTCCTGTGGGTAGGTATATTATTAGCAGCTCACAGCTGGAGATGCAATAACTCCACATAGCTATGATATTACACTAATTGGCCAAGACATCTCTGAAGTGGGATGTAGAAAATAGCTATATGAAACCTGAGGTTCATTCCAGCCATATGTGTAAGAAAACAAGGCAGAGTCTATCATGTACAAAGTGTCTTTGGAGCCCCTTTTGATTAAGATTTTATTAAAAACAAGTATTTTCTAAAAGCTTCTCATGAATAGGGGTGGGAAATATAATGAAAACCGGAGGCTTAGACACTGGGAGCTTTCAGCCATATTTTCCATTTTAATCTTGCTGTGCGGAACTGGGCAGAGTTTGTGAACAGTGTATGTAATGTTAGCCCATCACATAGCATTATCATCACAAAACTAAGGTTTGATGAGGCGGGGGAAACACCACACCCTATTAGGAATTAAGTATAAGGGAACTGGCTACTGTTCAGAAGCTTTATCCAGTGCGTAAGCCACAAAATGTGAATTGCCTGCTGTCTGTCTCCTCTGGTCAATTTCTTTCTCAGCTGTTCATACAGTGCATGCCCTGAAGGAGAAATGATCTTGAAATCCACAGGGGGAGCCCAGTGAGATGGAGGGCTTAATGCTGTATCTTATAAATCTTAGCTTGAAGCCTGGACAGGAATAGGATGGAAAATGCAGCCAGCTACACAAACCTGCTGCTTTGTTTTTTTTAATAAGAAATAAATAGAAGTTTATTTGAAAGCATAAAATAACAGAGAGAATGAAACATCACAGAACAATTAGAAATATGGATACGCATAAAGAATAAGTACAATACATAATGGTGAAGAAAGAACATGTCTCTTAAGTCATCCAGCTTCAGCACTAATTGTGGTGAGCAATTAAAATATAGATTTAATAACCTGATCTGCAAAACCACTGGGCCATTATGGACATGGACATACATATCTCCCCACCCAACCGGTATGACATCTTACCACTGCCTAATGGCACAGGGGGTTCATTAGAACTGCCCCTCACTGCATGGATGAAGTACTAGTACTATCATCTAATCCATATGTTAAGAGGAGGTTCCAATAAACTATGTGCTTAGGCTGTGGTGAGATGGCACACTGGATGGGAGGTGCAGGGAAGATATACACATGCATGCTCCTTTCCCACGTCTGATAGGGTTGGCAGACATATCATCCAAACCAATCCATTGTGGTCTATTGGTCATAGTATGGAGACTAGACCTAGGTGACTGGGGTTCAATTCCAGGTTCTCTCACAGAGACCGCATTTGCACATAACACAAAACTGGAAGTGAAGGGACCTCTGGTTCTGGTAACTGTAAGACTGAAGGTGGGCAACTGCAGTTTTGTCCAGAAAGGGACCCACAATTTCCCTCCCCAAACTGTCTTTTGTACCTTTGGTTTATAGTGAGGTCCACCGCTTGGACTCCAGTTCCATGGTGCTAGTGTTATGTCCAAACACTGGCACTTCAGTCTCCCCTTTCTACAACTGGACTTGAGGGAGGAAGCTCCTCCCTCACTCTGGCTGCTATTGGCTGCTGGGGCTGTCCTTCATTAAAGAAGGAAGCCTTGGCAGCCAGTTCCTCCTCCTCTCTGCAGTCAGCAAGACTGCAGAGGGGGAGCTCTCCATTTTGTCCGAATGTAGATGGGGGAGTAGGGGGAGGGGTGGCACAGAACCACAGGTACATTGGACCCACGGTTCCATGTTATATCTGAAGGTGGCCAGAAGAGAGATCTTAGGGAAATAACCCTTCTCTTGCTTTTACTCATATGTACATGCACATCTGTCCAATAGAAACAACCAGGACTGCTCTCATAGGGTTAGTTTGAAGGAGAGTAAGATAAACATTGTTAAGTGCTTTGTACCTTTTAACAATAGAAATGATTAATAACAATAAAGGTAAATTATACTACATTACTTTCATACAGAAATAATGTATGAAATTCAAATTCAAATTCTGTGGCATGTCTCAAAATATATTCATTTGAATCCCTTCCTGTCTGTCTATTTTTTTAACACAGTGAATAATGCATAGTTCAGTGCACTGTGAGATAGGAGAAATCAGGCTGAAAATTAAAAACACACAAGGGATATGCTTCTGCAAGAAATTCCTAAACACTGGATTTTTATTTTATTTTTTGCCAAAGTTTGTGCTTAAGATACTAGAAGAGATTGCCTTTAAAAAAAAATAGATGGTTAGTCCAACAAGTATTTGGGCATCATTTAGCACTTCTGAAAAATGCTTAGTGGAGATCTCTCTCTCTCTCTCTCTCTCTCTCTCACACACACACACACACACACACACAAAACCTTTTACCTCTTGAAACTGCTTTTAGGAAAAGGAAACTTGTTTTTTTATATTCAAGATCCATTTCAGAAATTGTCTGTGGTCAGCCATTAGAATAGGCTTAACCACTCTGTTCTCTAAAGGCAACCCATGCTGTAACAGTTAATTAGGAGGATTGTAAGTTTATGAATCAACACTGGTGCATTTATAACAGGTTCTTGGCATTATATATTATATATTGTATTTTATATTATGTATAGCATTCCTTCAGCCACCAAATCCATGTAGATTGTTGAGTTGTAATTAAGAGAGCTGTAATTAAGCCATCAATCAGTTATCCAGGATCACACCATTGTGATTCAAAATGATGTGTCACCTGTATTTATCTCTGTGACATATCTACTTTAAAAAGTACTAGGGCTGGAAGAATGTATCAAATCGAACAGAACATCACCTGCAGATCTAATGTAACCTACCTGACTGAGTCAGAGCAAACCACCAGGATGCAGTGAGGTCATTCACACAATCAAAAACTGTGTTCTACATGGGTTTGGTAGCTGTGTGTGCTCCTAATCTTCAGTTGTGTGGAAGCAAGGTAAGAGGGAAACCAGGGCAGAAGTGTAACCATGAGAGCCTGTTTCGGGGTTCCCCAGAGCAATTTCCAAACTACAGGCTTGTAGTTCCCATATTTGCTGCTAAGATCCAACGGGACCTTGAGATCTCCATTTTGGTTCTCATGAGCTAACTCATAGGGCATGTCACTTGGTGTACAGCCTGGGATGATACCTCTCAGGTCAAGTTTAATTTCTGGACTGCAGGTGTCTCCGTGCACTTGCCTCCGTGATTGCTTTTAGGTGAGAAATGCCGGAGTAGACGTGACTGAATCAGCGCTATTCTTTTCAAGAATCAGCCAGGTATTCTCCTTATGTTGCCACAGCGGATTCGGTCATGGTATCACCTCCTCAGGAAGGTGCGATAAGGGAGCAGGTCATCTCCTCTGCTTTGTTAATGGTTGGCTCAAGGCACAGGAAGCCAGGCTCGGACTGGCTCACCGAGCAGCAAGGCATTTTCCTGGTGCACCCTCACCTGGTGCACCCTCCTGCGCTCGCTGGGATCTCCCTGTGCCAGCTGCTCAGCTCCCCTTTCCCCCTCTCCCTGTCCGGAGAGCCCCACCTCCTCTCCTTCCGATTGGTTGTGAGAAGTAGGCTCAGACTGCCCTCAGGGCAACAGGGCATATTCCCGGCGTGCCCCACCTGCCCCACCCCACCTGCTGCACCCCACCCCACCTGGTGTGCCCCGCCCCACCCCTGTGCCCCAACTCCCACCCTTAATTACCCATTCTGCTTAAAACCTGCCCCCTCCCCACATATATTCCACCACCCTCTCAGTGCCCCCAGTCCGGCCCTGCAGGAAGCTAGCTTGTTTACATTTTAGTCACTCCCAAGTATTCTAAGAAAATGACATCTATATATTTAATTCTCTAAGGCATACCCATGGCTGATCCTGTGTGTGGCAGCTCTTGTGAGAGTTCGCAAGCAGAAGCACCTGATTGGGCAGTGGGGATTCCATAAGCAGATAGTGAGGAGGAGCCTTTGGCATCGTGGTGGCTGGGCAATGGGGATTCCATATGCAGATAAGGAGGAAGAGCCTGTGATGGTTAAGGTCAGTTGGAATGCAACTGTTACTGGCTGCAAGATGTTCTTGATTGTAGAGGAGAGGAATCTATCTATCTATCTATCTATGGAGAGCAGGCAGAGGTCTGTGAAGAGAGGGGTCGTCGTGAGGGAGGAAAGAGGTCCTTCAGGAGAAGGAGGCTGCTGTTGTGTGAATTAGATGAGGAAGCAAGATGAACAAGATCAGTTAACTCAGGAAGGGAGAGAGAAAGAAAGAAAAAAGAAGGGAGGGGTAGAAAGACAGAGGGGAAGAGTTAGTGGAGGAGAGAGAAAGAGAGAAAAAGAAGGGAGGGGAAGAGAGACAGAAGGAAGGGTGAGGGACGGTCCCGAGCCTGTCAGTAGCCTGAGGGGAATGAGCGGCCATGGAGGCACTGGCAGCAAGGAAGGGCCCAGTCAACCACTGCTACTGTTTGGGGCTACTACGGAGGCCATAGGCGAAGGGAGGCAGGCAGGCAAGGGATGATCCTGGGCCTGTCAGTGGCCTAAGGGGAATGAGTGGCCATGGTGGTGGCGGCAGCAGCAGCGAGGAAGGGCCTGGTCAACCACTGCTGCTGCTGCTTTTGTGGGGAGGAGCAGGAGCAGGGCTCGGGTGAGAATGGGGAGGTCTCTGGGGATAGGGGGCTGCAGCTTGACCAATAGGTGAAAGTAGTGCTGCAGCTGCAACCAAGAGAGGTGAGGGGGGTGGAGTAAAGGGATGGAGGAGTGACCAGGAGGGGTGAGGGGGATGGAAGCAACTGGATGGAGGAGGAGGAGCAGGAGTGCAGTTCAGGTGAGGGTGGAGAAGGGGCCTGTGGCAGGGGGTGAGGGGAGCAATCAAGTACTAGTGTGCAGAAGCTCTGCACAGTTTAAGCTAGTTTTCTTTCTTTCTTTCTTTCTTTCTTTCTTTCTTTCTTTCTTTCTTTCTTTCTTTCTTTCTTTCTTTCTTTCTTTAACATATTTTTATACCGCCCCAAACCCATGTCTCTGGGTGGTTTACAACAAAGCAAACAAACAGAAAAAGTTAAAACATTAGTTAAAATAAATGACAATAAAAATTAAAACATTAGTTAAAACAAAATCAGTGATACAGTAAAAGTTAAAACATTACAACAATTTAAATTTTTAAACAATTTTTAAAAAAATGTTTAAACTATTAAAACAACATTTAATTAAAAGCCTGGGTGAATCGATGCATCTTTAAAGACTTTTAAAAAGTTGTCAGGGATGGGGAGGCTCTTATTTCAGCAGGGAGAGTGTTCCAAAGCTTGAGATAAGATAAGGACAACCAGTAGCCAAACATTTTAGCTCCTGAGAACACAGACTTTCCGACTAATCAATTACTGCAATAGAGATGCTGTCATATGCTGCAAAATTGGAAGCCAGAGAGAACTTTGGATATGTGCACTTGGGACCCTAGCCGCAAGAGGCCTCAACCTCAAGGACAGCACCTGACATCTCCGCTGCAATCCTAGACTGCTGAACATCACATCACAGACATTCCATAACTCTCATTGAAATGACTGTACATCTATCTATCTATCTATCTATCTATCTATCTATCTATCTATCTATCTATCTATCTATCTATCTCTAAGGCATCCCCGTCGCTGGCAGGGGGAGAGGAAAGCGGTGGTGCTGGTGGACAGGCTTGTGGATGAAGCGGGAAACAAAACAGTGGTGGGGGGAAATGGTTTGTGTGTGTGGGTGTGTGTGCAGAGAGGCAGGGAAGAAAAGGCTTGCGGGTGGGCAGGGAGAACTAGAAGCGCAGATACTCTGTGCCCAGCCCAGCTAGTTGCCTTTAATATCAGAGCAGCCGAAGGCGGAAGCCAAAATGCCTTGTTTTGTTAATCTGTTTTGTTAATCAACAATAAATGTATACAATTCTTTTCGAGCAACAGCATCTTTCCGAGAAACCGCTCCCCCCACACACATCAACAATGTGATGTGCAACTTACCTTCTCAGTGACAGGTAGTCATGACTTCCCAAGTCATAGACTTGGGCTGGCTGGTATAAATAACAGAGATATTATAACACTCCAGATAACTCACCAGCTGAGAATGTGAAACATGGCATGTTACCCACAAGTATTTGCTGAGAATGAAATTCACTCTTTGTTAGTACTGCATATCCTGCCTCTTCACTGTCTGTGTGTCTATTACCTCTGACATAAAAATAACATTATTATAATTAGAGGAAAAAATGAAGACTTTGTGGGCAAGTATAAAGCCTATCACCCAAATCAAAGAGCCTGATTGATGAATAGTAAGAATTGATGCCACAGTGGGATTAGGCTTTGTCTTAGAGTATTTAAACTTCCTACAGTAGAATTCTCTAAAGTGGATATGTTTAAATCTTCTGTCTTTATACTCCACTTCTATACTGCAGTCCTTCAATATGCTGCTCATATTGTATTTCTTGACACAGCTGTTTAATTTCATGTGCTGTGTCCATTAACAAATATCCCTCAAAAGCAAATACATGTCCAATATGGGCCAGTAAAGATTTTATTCCACCTTTTTCTCTAACCACATTAAAGGCATGGTCCACATACCAACAGAGTTGTGCCCTTAAACCCATTGAAATCAATGCACTTTAGCATGCGTAACTCTGTGATGGATTGCGGCCAATAAAGGCACCTGGCTAGTTCATTGGGGAATGTTTCTTCTCACTTCCAAAAAGCATTAAGTCTGAATTCCCCCCCTGTCTGTATTAGTAAAGTTCTCTTGTCAGTTTTGAAAGAAGGAAACCAACTTCTTTGTGGAGGGTTATGTCAATATCCTTATTGCTTCAGCATCACATAGGCCTTGTTCACACGTGTATGAATACAACTTGATTCCTTATCAGTGAGACTCAGCAATTGATGGATGGCTCATAGCTGAATGTTAAACTGGCTCTGTTGAAAAAGAGTCTGTGCTTTAGGAAAGTGAGGACTTTTGAGCATTCCATCTGTGGCATTTGATTCCACATATAAGTCACCATGATGTTTCAGTATCAAGTGATGAATATGCATGTGTGAACTGGTCTCTCATCTTTTCTGTACAACCCTGTATCTCAGAATCATGAGGCTAAAATCCAGAAAATCTGTGTCTTGGGGACTCCAACCCACCAGCTGTCCTTCCTCAAATGCTGCTTTCCCCTCTGAGCATAGTGGTGCAGAGGGAGGGAGGGGTTGTGCTCTGCCTTCAGGAAGATACAGCACACCCAGGGAGCCTCCATCCATTTGGGCATGTGTTTTACGTGCTCAATCACAGCCTGGGTGGTGGGCCACCTTATAAGGCTGGCTCTGCCCTGGCAGCTTTATCTGGGCTCAGACTGGCACCTGCCTATCCATCTTTACTCAGTGGGGGAGAGCCGGTCACCTTTAGGGGCCAAATAGGGATTTATTTATTTTTACATCCACCTGATTGGTGTTTGGTGGTAGTTTTTTCACCTACTCTCCACTGAGTTCCTTGGGGCTTCTAGTGGTGGGATGCTGTAAATAAGTTAGCCTTTGTCACACGGGCAGGGATTGCGGGTTGGGGAAGGCAAGTTTCAGTAAAGGGTCTTGACTGGAGGCACCATTAAGGTGAAGGGGGATCCCATGGAATAGCCTTGCAGGATTCTGTGGCCTGGGGTGGTTGGGAATTGAATCCCTTGGGGAGTTGCTTGGCTTACACACTCAGAGCTTCGTGTGACTTGGGCAATTGAGTCACTCAGAGCTTTATGTGACTTGGGCGGTGATTCGGGCAATCCTCTCTCAACTCAAAAGACTGTGTGATGGGAAGGAAGCAAGAGGTCACATGGCTGATGACAACCTTCCAACCCGATTGTTCACCCAGCAGTGGTGAGGTGGTCCTTACAAGGAGGTCACTTTCCACCATGGGAAGTGCACTTGCCTGCACTCAAACTAAGCTGTTCTTTGCTCTGCTGCATGATTGTAGATAGTTAATAAAGTGTGGCTGACTTTTAATCCATACGTATGTGACTTGTATTCCTTGGGGTTTGGGTGCAACAGTGCAACAGTATGTATCATCACATTTTTTTTATGAGTTTCTTTCTTAAACTGATTGAAAACATACATTTCAAGCCAAGCCATTTCCTGCTAATTAAGCACATTGAGATGGTGTTGCCCCTTGTTCTCTAGGAAAGAAACCAAATGGCTGCTTTCTTTAGCGATAAAGCACTTACCTCTGTGTTGGTGATGTTAATATCTGACGTTTTTAGGCTCCTTTTTCTGAAACAGTGCAACAAGTTATGTTCCTTGTCTTGCATCATTCTTTACCTTGTGTCATGATTTTTGTTAGGAGATTATTTTCTTAAACTTGGTGGAATCATTCCTTTTTTTTTTTAATTTAAAAACTTGGTGGAATCATTCCAGATGATTTCCCCAAAATGAAGTTGGTCTTGTTGTTGTCTATTTGTCTTTAGTTTCCTGTTCAAGCTGGTCTATTTCCAGGGTGAAGATACTTCTCCGGGGTGTTTTTCACACAGGAGGGCTTTTAAAACCCTTTAAGTTTCATCTCCTCCGGAATGGAAGGGTGTGTGTGTGTTCACATATTGGCTAGATTCGGGGTTTTCATGTGCCTTAGAGTGTAGCCCAATTTATATCCAGGATTTTAAAAATCCACTTTTTGCATCATTTTTTTTTAAACAACTTAGAGTTTGCAGTAAAGCCTCGCAGTAAACCTGCAGCAAAGCCTGCTGTGCGAAGAACGCGCAGGCAACACAGCATCTTTTCTCCCTCTGTCTCTAGAATTAAGTCCTGGCAAAGGTTATTTACAGAGCCAAAGAAAGGAAGTGAAAGAATTTGGCATTTAGAGATGCTGAAATATTTGCCTCGTCTGCTGGATCACTTGGTTTCAGACTGTCTCCAGCTGCTAATGTTAGAGAGCTCAGGAGGGGAGATTGCTTTATCTACCCTAACTACAGCAGAAGTGCACAGGTAAAGGAGCACTGCTCATTCATACTGTCTGGAGACATGGAGTTAAAAATTCCAAATCAAGTAGTTTATATGCAAAATCCATCAGGGAGATAGATGGAGTCCTATATGCCTGGTTGCTAGATACATACAGAGATGCTGTGAGATGCTGCTCCTTCTCCTGCATCCTCCATACAACTGAGCCTGACCTTTGAGCTTTAGCCACCACCAAGGAGACAATGAGGTGCTTCACACGATGAGCGTGAAGTGCCTTACAAGGGCTCTCCCTGCAGATGATCAGGCCTGCAGCCCTTGGTGGCTGGATTGGTCACCCACACAACTACTGGCTCTGTCACAGAGCTGGTAGGGGCAGCGGGAATCGGGGGCCGAAAGTCCCAGGATGCCCCACACAAGTGCACAGGGCATTCTGGGGGGACCCCTGAGCCCGGGAGGCTGCTCGTAGCCTCCTGGTCGGGGGTCTACTTATGTGTCACCATGTGCTGCGGTGGCACACGAGCAGAAAAATGAGGTTAACGGAGCACTTGCTCCGTTAATCTCATTTAAGGGGAGGGGGAATTAGGCGGGCTAGCCGCCTTGGACCCACCGGGCTCACCTGCGAGCCTGGTGGTTCCGATGATCACCAGGAAGCGGGCTAGGCTCCCTTAGCCCACTTCCTGGTGATCGTCAGAATAGCTTCAATGAATGCATCATAATGGAGAAGCCATAGATGATGTAATAATTGTCACCAAAAGAGGTGGTGGTGGGAGATGTCTTTCAGCACTGGGGAGAGATGTAGCTTGTGGGCACCTAGCTACTCTACAAACATGTACATGGTTTATTCCTGGTCTATTCTGGGAGTTCTAGTTTGGAAAGAGTGCTGATAATTGTCAGATCTCCAAGTCCAGGGGTCAATTTTAGGTTCTCAGATGATGTTAGACTGCATCATCCCCAGCTACAATGACCAGAGGCCTTTGTGGCTGGGGATGATAGTCGAATAGACTCTGGGGACTCAAGACTGGGAATCCCTACTCTAGCCTTTCCCCAGCTGTGTTAGCCCATTGTGGCCAAAAAAAAAAAAAAGGTTGGGGGGACAAACAGCAACTAAGTTCAACAACAGTAGCCCAACATCTGAATTTGAAAAATAGTAACCCCGTTCTAGCCCACCCTTCATTGAACAAGAGCTTCTGAGGTTCTGTGGAGAGAGGGAACTGAGTTAAGTCTATTGTGTGTCAGGCTAAGAATTTTGAAATGTGTCAGTTGTGGGAAGGAGAGGAATTTCACTTCCCCAGTAGATGTGGCGTGAGTCCCGAAGCAATAGAACTGTGCAAATCAATTTGAGTTCTAATCGATTTGAGCTCAAAACAGTCTGTTTTGAGTGATTCAAACTTGAAATTAAATACCCTTAAAGTGCCTGTTTCGAGTTCATATCAAAACAACCATGTTTCAAGCTCAAATAGATTTGAGTGTTTCAAGCACCATTTTGGTGCGTGTGTGTGTGCGTGTGTGTATGTGCGTGTGGGGTGTGTGTATGTTTCTTGCTGATTGGTTTTCTGGAACTGGCTTCCAATTGGCTTGAGATCTCTTTGCTTTTTGGTTGACTTGTTAACATACATGTCATGTGTTGTATTGGGCAACTGTCCCCTCATTGGCTGGGGTTGGGGGGAAGAAGGAGGGAATATCAAAATGTTTTCAAAGGGCCTGGAGAGGGGAGGCAGAGAGAGTGTGCCCTTGAAAACATAGGAACATAGGAAGCTGCCATATACCAAGTCAGACCATTGGTCTATCGAGCTCAGTACTGTCTACACAGACTGGTATTGGCTTCTCCAAGGTTGCAGGCAGGAATCTCTCTCAGCATTATCTTGGAGATGCCATAGAAGGAACTTGGAACCTAGATGCTCTTCCCAGAGCGGCTCCATCCCCTAAAGCGAACACCTTACATCTAGTCTCCCATTCAAATGCAACCAGGATGGACCCTGCTTAGCTAAGGGGACAAGTCATGATTGTTACCAAAAGACCAAATCTCCTCTCTTAGACCAGCTCTCCTCTCTTATCTCCATCAGGAGAGGAGGAATGAAGGAATCAAGGAAGGTTTGAATTTGTAGTTTTCTTTTTTCAGCACTAAGTATAATATGCTGTGCGTATGCAGCTATATTATTAACTATCTGGATTGTCTGGATCTCAGATTGACAAAGACAGAACTTGGGTGCCTGCCTGAGTTGTGGTTTGTTTTGTTTGTGAGACGGTGCTGTGACAAGAAATGGACAGTGGCAGTTCAGCTCTCTTTCTCTCTGTACTATTTTCTTGTGGTTGCTTGAGATGAGCCCCATGTCTGGCCTTGAGACTAACTTGTGCTTCACTCACTGTGGTCAGCTCTGCAATCTGAATTCTGTATTGCAAAGTATACTCAGTCAAAATGTACCTGAAGACATTGTGGTAGCTGAGCATATGGCTATGCTTACTGGCTGCTAAGGACACTGCTGTGTTGTGGCAGCTGTTGCAATGCTGAAGTAAGGAGTCATAATTGTGGGTGAGAGAGAGCAACTTGTGCCAATGATATTACTGCAGCACAGGCACTGTGGCTGGATATGGATTCTGCGTCAGGGATACTTTTTTGTGTGTGACCATTTTTGGACTGTCTTTGAAATGTTTGTTTTGTTTTTTTGTTTTTGTTTTTTAATTTATTTTTACATTTTTATACTGTCTTTTGTTAAAAGAAAACCCCAAGGCGGTTTACAAAAATTTAAAACATACAATAAAAGCAGTAAAAACATCAAGCTAAAAACAAGCATAAAAACAAGACAACAGATTAAAAACACACAAGAACAGCAGTAAAAGACGATTATGTAAAAGCCTGGGTAAAAAGCCAAGTCTTTAAAAGCTTTCTAAAAACTGTGATGGAGTCTGAGGAACGAATGGCCACTGGGACAGCATTCCAGAGTCTAGGGGCAGCAACAGAGAAGGCCCTGTCTCGAGTGCACGACAGCCGGGCCTCCCTCATTGTCGGCACCCGGAGCAGGGCCCCCTCAGATGTCCTAGTCAAGCGGGCAGCAACCCTTGGGAGCAGGCGGTCCCTCAAATACCCCGGGCCCAAACCGTTTAGGGCTTTAAAGGTCAAAACCAGCACCTTGAATTGGACCCGGAAACAAACCGGCAGCCAGTGCAGCTCTTTCAAAATGGGGGTGATATGTTCCCAATGGGCAGCTCTGGATAGAACCCTTGCTGCCGCATTTTGCACTAGCTGTAGTTTCCGGATATTCTTCAAGGGCAGCCCCACGTAGAGCGCAATCCAGCCGCGACGTGACTAAGGCGTGGGTAACCGTGGCCAGATCTGCCTTCTTGAGAAAGCGATGCAACTGGCGCACCAGCCAAAGCTGTGCAAAGGCACCCCTGGCCACTGCCTCCACCTGAGCCTCCAAAAGCAGAGCCAGGTCCAGTAGTACCCCCAAGCTGCGTACTTGCTCCTTCAAGGGGAGTGCAACCCCATCCAGAACTGGTAAAATATCCTCATCCTGACTGGCTCTCCTACTGACCAACAGTACCTCCGTCTTATCCGGATTCAATTTCAGTTTATTAGCCCACATCCAACCCATCACGGCCTCCAGCCCCCGATTCAGGACATCCACCGCCTCCATAGGATCAGATGACAAGGAGAGATAGAGCTGAGTGTCATCCGCATATTGCTGACAACTCAGTCCAAATCCCCGGATGACCTCTCCCAGTGGCTTCATGTAGATGTTAAACAGCATGGGGGACAAGACCGAGCCCTGCGGGACCCCACAGGCCAACGGCCACGGGGCTGAGCAGGCAAACCGATCACAAAGAGCCATAGATGACTCCTCCCCCATTGTCCGGGGGATGTGTGGAGCAATGTTTTCACCACACGAAACAGCTCTGTTTGCCTGCACTGAGCAGACGCAATGGAGGTGGAGAAAAAATGTTTCTTCGCCGCCCCCACCGCCACGGCGTAGTCCCTAAAATGGGTTCTAGCCCGTGTTCCATCGGATTTGTGACGACTCTTCCTCCAGCGTCGCTCCAGCCGTCGTCCGAGTTGCTTCATCGCCCTAAGCTCCGAGGAAAACCAAGGAGCCGAACGGGCTCCACCAAGCCGGAGAGGGCGCTTGGGGGCAACCGTGTGAACAGCCCAGGCCATCTTTCCATTCCAGAGATCAACCAAGGCCTCAACAGGGTCACCAGCTCTGGACACTGGAAACTCCCCGAGGGCTGTCTGAAATCCAAGCGGATCCATAAGCCTCCATGGGCGGACCATCTTAATTGGCCCACCACCCCTGCAGAGGGCAGACGGAGCAGTTATACTAAACCCCACCAGGTGATGATCTGTCCATGACAAGGGAGTGATCTCAAATTCCCCCACCTCCAGATCATTTATTTCCCGGTCGGCAAAAACCTGATCCAGAGTGTGTCCCGCCACGTGGGTAGGGCCCGATACCAATTGAGATAGGCCCATGGTTGCCATGGAGGCCATGAAATCCTGAGCCGCACCCACTAGGGGGGCCTCAGCGTGGACATTGAAATCCTCCAAAACAATAAGCCTGGGGGAACCCAAGGTCACCTCCGAGACCACCCCCGCCAGCTCAGGTAGGGAGACTGAAGTGCAGCGGGGTGGTCGGTACACCAGCAGAATCCCCAGCCTATCTCGGAGGCCCACCCTCAAGGACAAACACTCGAAATTCTGAGATTGCCTGACCGGGCACCTGGAAACGGGGAGGGTCTCTCGAAAGATGACTGCAACGCCTCCTCCCCGACCCTCGAGGTGGGGCTGCTGCACGATCTGGAAACCTGGAGGACAAAGCTGAGAGAGACCAACCCTGCCCAGCGCATCCAACCAGGTCTCCGTCACTCATACCAGGTCAGCACGCTCATCCACAATCAGATCGTGGATGAGAGATGTTTTTGCGTTAACTGACCTGGCATTCAGCAGCAGCACCCTAATCCTCGAGGGAGTGTTCTCAGAGCTCCCTGGGGTCAGAGGGTTGGGAGAGGGGCCAGAAAAAGGAACAGGCCTCAATTGCCTGGACCGATTTCCCCAGTAACGGCCCGCCCAACTCCCACCGCCATACCTCCCTCTGCCCACTACCCATTTGGGCCTTCCCCCTCTGGTGCAGCAGCCATTTTGGAGGCTGCCGCACCTGCGCAATTGGTCTCTGCATGGCCTGGGTCACACAGAGGCCAATTGCACAGATGCAGCAGCCTCAAAAATGGCCGCTGCACCATAGGGCGAAGGCCTGAATGGGCCAAATGGCTAGTATAGGCATGAAGGGAGGCCAGCAGGGGGAGGGGGAACCTCCGTGGACCCCCTTGCCACTTCCAACAACTCCCCTGAAGGGAGTAAGTTTTAAAAAATTGATTTTTAAAAAAGTCTGCAAAGCCCCTGAACAGTTGGGGGGTGTTTGGTCCGGGGTAGGACCGAACAGAGGATGGTTCAGTTCAACCCCGAATGGTTGAACAGAACCTGTTTGCACATCCCTACCCATTGCTCCCCATGGGTAGCTCCTAGGGATACCAAAGTGTGTTGTGTGGTACAGCATGATGGGTGCTACCTACTTACCAGTCCACAAAAGAAATGGGGAAGCAGGCAATTTTTAACATTTAAAAAAAATCTTCCCCCACAGGATTCTATGGGGCTTTGGGGGAAAGGTTTTTTTTTTTAAGCCTGCTGGCTCATTTCTTTTGTGGGTTGGGTGGTAGGTAGCACTCATTATGCTCTACCACCCAACCCACTTTGCTGTCCCTAGGTGCTACCCATGGGGAACAATAGGGTGTTTCACATTCCCCATTGTTCCCTATGGCCAAAACACTTGAATCACTCTAATCATTTTGAGGCTGATTCATCAAAACAGCTGACTTGGCCACTGTTTCAATGAATCAATTCAAGGATTTTGCAATTCATTTTGAACTTGAAACAAAGACCAAAATTTGTTTAGTGCACATCCCTACTAAGCACCAGCCTCTGTTTAGGAGAGAGAGATGAAATACAGTACAAATTAAGGGCCACACTACACATGACATTCAACATGTCATCATCATGCTTAACTGCTGTGCCTGCTTAGCAATCTCGTGAGATTATTTATTTATTTATTTATTTATTTATTTATTTATTTATTTATTTATTGTTAAATTTATATACCACCTTTTATTAAAGCAATCCCAAGGTGGTTTACAGCAAAAATTTAAACACAAGATGGTAAAAAAGACACAATTAAAATATTAAGTGGAAAAAAAGTAAACAAATCTGATTAAAAATTTAAAACAAAAGCATAAAGGCAATACAGACTATAAAGAGCAGCAGCAGAGAATCAAATAAATGCCTGGGCAAAAAGCCAAGATAATAATATCTACATTTCAGTTAGGATGCAGAACTTGTGGTTTCCAATATGTTTTGTTTGTTTGTTAGTTTGTTTAAAATATTTATACCCCACCCCTTCAGCTGCTTGAGAACACTCACAATATTAATAAAATAGATACAATGCAAAAATAAGACTAATAAAGTTAAACAAGTTAAAAGACCAGACGAAACCCACATTTAAAATTACAATTTTAAAAATGTTTCAAATTAAGAGTTTCAAGTTTCAAATTAAGTTTCAAGTTTCAAGTTTCAAATTAAGTTTCAAGTTTCAAATTAAGTTTATTAATAATAAGCTAAAAACTGAGAATTATGAAAACTAAAGAACCTACCAGAAATATGCAGCATATAAAACATTAAAATGACTCTTTAAAAAGATATGTTTTAAATTGTTTTTTAAAAACACTGAGGGAGGGAACATGGTGAAGCTCTTCGGGGAGGGTGTTCCAAAGCCAAGGGGCCATGAGCGAACAGCAATCCAGAGCCGTGCCTCATGGGTCCTAATCAGGCCAGTGCTGTTTGCTGGAAGGAGGAAAATGTGTGTGTGGGGCAGACAAACTGTGGAGATGGAATTGAAGAATGAACTCTGTCAAGGACAGACCTACAATTGAGCAAACATATGCAATGAACATGGGCCACCACTAGGGAGCGCTGCACCCAGATTTCCTATTTAAATCTTAATTTCTCTATAGAGATCAATGGGAATCTCAAACATATTAATAACTCCCAAATGGCTGGTTAGAAAGCTCTGAAAGCTCACGTCGTGTTCCTGCATGATTATAGCATTTAATATGTGGATTCTCAAATTCCATATAAGAGGGGTTTTCCCCACTCCCATCCAATTTTTAAAATGAATTTTTAAAAATCACTAAAAATCAGTGGGTGGACTAATCTCAAATGTCCACATATTTAATACTACCATTATGTGCTACTCCTAATGAAATTTGAGGGCTTTCTGCCTAGCCATTGTGGAGTTATAACTTGGAAAGCAAAAAAATTGGGGTACTACTTCTTTTATATGAAAGCAAGGAGCACATTCCTCCAAATGAGGCTTGAATGACGGACAGAGTTCACAACATTTTGTAACTTTCTGCCATGAAACAAAGTAGTCATGACACTTTTAAACAATTATAGGCACTTTTTTTTTTAAAAAAAAGCATTAAAATCAACAAGCGAACCAATATCCTTAGGAACATAGGAAGCTGCCATATACTGCGTCAGACCATAGGTCCATCTAGCTCAGCATTGTCTATACAGACTGACAGCGGCTTCTCCAAGGTTGCAGGCAGGAATCTCTCTCATCCCTATCTTGGAGAAGTCAGAGAGGGAACTTGGAACTTTCTGCTCTTCCCAGAGCGGCTTCATCCCCTGAGGGGAATATCTTGCAGTGCTCAAACATCAAGTCTCCCATTCATATTCAACCAGGGTGGACCCTGCTCAGCTAAGGGGACAAGTCATGCTTGCTACCACAAGACCAGCTCTCTGGACATTTGCACACCTAATGCTATAATAATATGGTAGTGTTAAGTGTTCGGTTTAATTTAACACCATGTGAAATTTCAGAGCTTTCTGGCCATTCAGGAGTTATTAATCTTTTTGAGTTTTCCATTGATCCCTATGGGGAAATTATCTGATGGGGCCCCTGTTCAATGATTGCACAGAGACCTCTTTAGAGATCGTTACATAATTGGCTTGTGAGGCAGCTCTTCAGGCTCAAGCAGCTTAATTTGGACTTAAGTGGTCCTTCAAGTACTCCAGTCACTGGCCATGAAGGGCTTTACAGTTGGCTATTAAACTATGCTCCGTGGAGATATTTTGTACCATGGAATACTGGTCTGATTTTGGTGTGCATAAAATAAAAGAGATCATGGCATGAATGATGATGGGTTCCGGGGCTTGTTTTTATTTTATCAGTGTTGATCTAGAGCTTGTGCCAACTTGGAAAGGGGACTGGGAAATGCAGCATACTTTTAAATTACATCCCTGAAGCAAGCTATGTTGCCAGTGTACATTGTGACTTTTTCAGCTGTTCCTTCCTTTTTCTCTAGAGTGTTTGACGGCACACAATGGCACTCTTGCAGTCAGCATTTTTGTCATGATGACTTCACTGAAGCCTCAAAAGGTGTGCATTTCTTGTTTCTCTTTTTGTGCTGCTATAAAATGTCTGCTAAACAAATTGATTCCTCAAATGTTCCTTTATGGGAAGGCACTAAAGAATTTAATAAGATGAAATAAAACTTTTAAGCTTAACTCTGAAATAAGTATATCATGTTATTAAGCTCGAGTGGTTTAATTGGCCATCTCCCGAGTATTTAATTCTGTATGATTACAAAGTTGTTTATATGGTGCCCTGTTGGTTTTAAGTTTATTGAGTTCATAAAAGCCTTATGAGTTAACTACTCATAAGGCTTTTATGGAGTCAGATAACATTCAGTCTTATCCTCTTTCTTTGTGAGCCAACACACAGAACGCAAGATACCCACATAGTCATGTAGGACAATAGACTCCATTCAATTTTGTAACATGATTAAGTAATGCGCCAGCTCAAAATATTGCTTTGGAAAGTTGTCGTTTTGACATGTTGCCTCTCCTGTGCCTTCACAGCTGACAGAAATATGACAACCTCTTTTAAATAAACATACGTTTTGTGCCATGGAATTGCTGAATGCTCTCTAAATAAAATAATAAGGTTGTTCACATGACCTATGCATACCTGGCTGAGGGAAGGCTGGGGGGTGGGGGGGTGGCAGGAGCCATCCTGCCTTCCTCCACATGATTCAAGCCAGCGCTGTGCACCCACACCCACACAATCGGTGTGCAGCAGCTCTGAGACCAACAATGGAGTGGGAGGAAAGCAGGTTGCCGCCTCCTGCATGCTGCATAGGGGAAGAGAGCTGGTTTCATGGTAGCAAGCATGACTTGTCCTCTTAGCTAAGCAGGGTCTGCCCTGGTTGCCTGAGGTCCTAGAATGAAGGGCAGTTTAGAAATGAAGCAATAGACAATCAGAGCTGACTTAGTGGCATTTTTTTGTTTTGTTTTCAGATCAGCTTTCTTCTCCTAGTAACAGTGATGTCACAAAGTCTTTCTAAGCTGGCTATGATGCCACTGAGGGCAAACAAAGCTTTTTAGTTTAGAAAAAAAAGGGAGATGTGATAGGGGTCTATAAAAATGATGCGTGATGTGGAGAGTGTGGAGAGAGAGAGACATTTTTCTCCCTCTCTCACAACACTATGATTGTCAGGAAGCAGATTGTCAGGAAATTTAGGACCAACAAGGACGTACTTTTTCACACGGCACATAAGAGAGCTGGTCTTGTGGTAGCAAGCATGACTTGTCCCCTTGGCTAAGCAGGGTCCGCCCTGGTCGCATATGAAAGGGAGATGAAGTGTGAGTACTGTAAGATATTCCCCTTAGGGGATGGAGCCACTCTGGGAAGAGCATTGCAATGCAGATGCAACATTATAGGGCTGTGACGCAGCAATAAAATCCAAAAGAAGGCATCGGAAATATGAATGACACCTTCCTTACAACGCAGAGGCTGTGATGTCAAAACACAGGCAATACGGAAGCACACCTAAGGGACCCATTGCAACACTGTGTGCAATCTGGAAAGCGCCCAGGCATCAAGGAGGACAGAAGGGGATGAGGAGGAGGAGAGAGTGGTCCCTCCATTCTCCTGTTGCCACTGCTGAAGCAACAAGAAAGGCAAAGGGGATAGGATGGAGCTTGGAGGCAGTGTGGAGGGAGGGAGGGAGGATGGGGCAGAGCTTATGTTCCTCTCCAACTCAGATTAAAATCGAACTGGAGAAGCACTTTTGGGTCATAATGTCTGATTCACATTGGAGGTGAGAATTAAAAGTCTGCTGGATTTGAATTCTGAGCCATGCTCAGATATCATTTGCCAGTATTGCTTGCACAGAATGGGATGTTAGACTGAGATTATAGAATTTTGGATGGTACCACTTCAGGCTGTGGGGTGGGTGTGGGGTGGGGAGGATCTAATTTTGAATGCTTCCACAAATGAAAATATCCTCTTGTATGCTCTAAATTAGCACATCCGAGCAGCTAGGGTGCCTTTTAGATGTGCTAGCATTAAAAAAAAAAATCTATCAACTGCAGTCTAAAGAGGTAGAGAATAGAATCCTACTTCTTCAGTTCACCACAGAAGCCCTGTTAACACTGACACCTCTTGAGCTGTTCTGCTGTCTTTTATACTGCATTTACACTTGTGTACTGTTGCTTTTATTTTTAAAACGTGTAAGCCACTCTGGGAGTTCTTAACTGGAGAGTAGAATACACATATCCCAGATACAGATGGATAGACAGGTAGACAGGCAGACGGAAAAACAAGACAACGTGTAGCTTTCAAGTCTAGGAAACTATATGCACCAATGCCTTGCACACCACTGTTTATCACATGAGAAAGAAGATCTATTTGGGTTTCTGCACAACAATATTTGTGCAACCACATCATTAGACATCAACAATTACAAGAGACAGTTAGTTAATAGTTTGTCCAAGCACAGACAAGCAATTTGTCTTTGGCAAAAAAAGATACCCCTAGGAATTTTGTTTAGGCTGCTGGAACGGTGCCAGAGGTTATGTATTTAAGTGCTTTCAAAACCTTTGCAGTGAAGGGAACAACAGCCCAAATAATGTAGTCTCATTACAGAAAGAGGGCCATGAGGCAGTGTCCCTGTTAGTACTTAAATCTGCCACTGCTATTATTGTTGTTGTTGTTGTTTACACAGTCAGACAGGTGTTATTGACTGGTTTGTTTTATCCAGACATCGAGTCCTTCCCAAGGACCTGGGATGGCTGAATTTTATTATCAGTGATGTTGCTGTTATTATTCTAGATATCGTCACAGAATATAGGCTGTTCCCAGTAAAGTTAATTTTTGTAGTTGGCTGATGGTGATTTCTGTGGCCCCTATGGTGTTGAGGTGCTCTTCAAGTTGTCTTGGAATTGCACCTAGGGCGCCAATTACCACTGGGATTATTTTGGTCTTCTTCTGCCACAGCCTTTCAATTTCAATTTGTAGATCTTTGTATGTTGTTGTTTTTTTCTATTTCTTTTTCTTCTATTCTGCTATCTCCTGATATTGCTATGTTTGATTATTTTGACTTGTTTTTCTTTCTTCTCGACTACCATTATATCTGGTGTATTGTGTGGCAGATGTTTGTCTGTTTGTAGTCAAAAGTCCCATTATATTTTTGCATCTTCATTTTCTACAACTTTTTCAATGTTATGGTCCCACCAATTTTTGGCTACAAGTAGCTTGTATTTTTTGCAGATGTTCCAGTGTATCATCCCTGCTACCTTGTCATGCCTTTGTTTGTAGTCAGTCTGTGCGATCTTTTTACAACAGCTGATTAGGTGGTCCACTGTTTCATCTGCTTATTTACAAAGGCAGCACTCAGAGGCGTATCTAGGGAAAACAGCGCCTAGGGCAAGCACTGAAATTGTGCCCCCTGTCCAAACATCTGACACCCATCTTTCAAATAACTCTACCATAATATCTGCTGAAAAATACAAGTCAAGCTCGTTAATCTTTTAATATTTCAAGAACTATTTAGCAGTGTATGTAGCCAGACTGAAAAATGCTGGAAAACTACAAATTTCAGTATGCTGAGGCTCATGAAATATCCAAATACTATGTGGAGGTGTACTTGGAAAAATAAACAGAAGTGCCTGTCTAATTCTCTACTATGCATTGTAGCATCACTATTATATAAGTTTTAAAAATAAATGGAGAATTTTACTTTCCCCAGATACTTTGAAAACAATTAAAGGATATGCAGAATAATCTGTGTCACTGCTTGGAATATATTCTAGTATTTCAGAAAGACAGTTAAAATGAGAGAAAGAGAGCAAGAAACTCCCAGTGGACCTTAATACTAAGGATTTCACACTGATTCAAAGACACTCACTATTAATAGCCATATTATTAAGACATCACATTTAACTCACTTATCTCAAGAAGCAAAGTAAGAGCAAATGAACACAATTCTAGCTCATAAGCTTCAGCTCAGTATTCACAAGCCCTGATTATCTGTACATAGTGCCAATCTATATATATATAGGCCGCTGAAAACAAAATGGCCACCATGCATGCTCAAATGGCCTCTGCAAGGCCTGACATGGCCTAGGGCCTCACATAGGCCATTTGAGCATGTGCGGTGGACATTTTGTTTTTGGTGGCCATTTTAAACAAAAAAATTAATTTTAAAAAGGGCGCCCCCCCCTCAAGTGGTGCCTGGGGCATGTGCCCTGACTGCCCTACCCTAGATACGCCCCTGGTGGCACTTGCTGTTTGTTGTTGATTTTTCTACTTTTGCTCTTATTGCATTTGTTCTTAATGCCTGTTCTTGTGCAGCCAGTATTAAACCCTCAATTTCTTTCTTCAAGTTGCCATTCTTAAGCCACTGCCAGGTCTTGGTGATGTTTGATTTCCCGGTTATATTGTGAAAATATTGACCATCCAGTGGCTTATTTCTCCATTTTTCTGCTCGGTTCTTTACTTCTTGTTGTTGTTGTTGCTGCTGCTGCTGCTGTTGTTATTTGTTGTTGTTATTAGGCAGCAGGCTAAACATCACTAAACATCTGATCTCCATCTCCATGTGTATATTTATATACTTGTAAACTGAGGATAACACCTCATCATCTGATGAAGTGGACTCTAATCCATGAAAGCGTAAGCTGAAATCAATTTCGTAGTCTTTAAGGTGCAACAAGACTCTTTGTTGTTTTTGCTGCAAGAGACTTAACACAGCTACCCTCTGGAAGTGGTACAAATTTGATGTCATGCGTTCCAGTTCCACAACAGCAACCAAAGTAACGGTGCCCCATGCCAGTAAAAACAAGGCAACTGTCTTGCAAGAGAATTCTGCATGTGTGGAAATGTCAAAGCCAAGGAAAAATCTTTGCAATTATTTGACTTATGGCTGGAACCTTGAACTTTCCATTATGTGGTGGGTTTGTACTTTTTCTGCCAGATCAGCCGAGAATTTGTGGAGAAACACCCCTGCCTGAATAAGAGTCTTTACAGTATATATAACTTGTCAGGTTCTGTATATGCTAAACACATGCTTAACTGTAACATGCTGTACACAGCCAGAAAAATGATGCTGAACTGAAGAGGAAAAATCCAGAACTTCTTTATCCCAGAACACCAAACCCTAGTTTCGGTCACATGGTTGCAAGATTTCTTTTAGAAACAAAGACATTTATTCTCCCTCCTTCTTGGGCTTTGAATCTTCGTGTTTCCCTCCTCTGGCCTTCATTTCATCACCATTTTATTAAGTATTCAAGGCTGGCTTCACCTTAAGCCCCCAAGACCAAGCCCTCCAAGTGGGAGCTTAATGAAAATCTCAGAGCCATTCTGAAGTGGTTATCAGATTCATGTGTCTCTGGATTTGACTATTATTCTCCAGTTGAAATTCAGCATCAAGCCTTGCTCCTGTGTTCTTTGCTGCTTGGCAGTTTTATAGCTTGACCAAACTTCATATTGGACAGTGTCCTAGGCTGCTGGACTATGTTTATCCTGGCTGCTAATCACACGTTTTTCTTTTGGGCAGGGGAGGGAGTGGTTGCGAATCTATCCAATTAAGCAGAGTGGCTCTGCTCACCATCATGGGCAAGTGCCTGGGCTTTGTAACTACAAATAATATAACGACATGTTACATTTCAAAGTGTATTTAGACTTGGGGGGAAATTAAACCAATAAACAATTCAAATTCTAGGATCCCAGAAACTATCTCAGAGGTTTAAATGAAACCAATTAACTTGTTTTCTTCTGTTATACCCATAAATCTAAAAAAAAACAAAAAAAACACCCCACACTTTTTTAAAAAATTCACTCAGCAGAAAAGCAGTTTTGCTAGATGATGTGCTGACCCAGGTTTGGCTAGATTTGTCTCAACAGAGAGATACTTTACGGCACACCCTGAGACGAGGTCAGGGGTTAATTTTGTTCTTATGTACCAAAAGAGGAGTCATCCAAGGCAATCACAATTTATACATATTGATTATATAAGTACATTGGGATGATGATGATGATGATGTTGATGATGATGATAGTTTGAAATCAACTCTTTGCATGCATAGTCCTGTTCAGATATCATGAATAGGGGCCAAGCAAGGATGCACCAGTGCAGTGGGAGAGAACAGAACTTCCCAATAGCGGCGGCAATTTGAGACTCCTTCGTCTTCCCAGGAAGAACTTTGTGCCTTCTGAAAATATGTCCCCGAAGGCTGTGCAAATTTCAGAGACATATTTTTGGATAGCACAGAGGACTTGCTGGGGAAGGGAAGAGTGTCAAAAATTGTCACTTCCTGCTGCACTGGTGCAATTAGTTGGCAAGCAAGTTCTGTTAGGCTAGCCACCTAATAGTGCAGTGGGAAAAATAACATGACTAGCAAGCCAGAGGTTGCTGGTTCAAATCCCCGCTGGTATATTTCCCACCAATATTGGGCAGCAGCAATATAGGAAGATGCTGAAAGGCATAATCTCATCCTGCATGGAGATGGCAATGGTAAACCCCTCCTGTATTCTACCAGAGAAAGCCACGGAGCTCTGTGGGTGCCAGGAGTCAACACCAACTCGACTGCACACTTTATTTAACTATTTGTTAGGCTGCCCTCTCGCTGCCCCAGTGCATCCCTGCTCCATATATCAGCCACTACCTATCATCTGTTTGGCAGGGGCTGGAAGATTGTGGTAAATCCAACATTCCACTTTCTGTCTAGAATAGTTGATCTTCAAAAGCCAGTTGGTGTGATTCATTGTCATAACAACAACAACAGCAACAACAACAGCAACAACAACAACAATAACACACCTTATTTGTTAGCCACCCCATAACAAATTGTTCTCTGGGCAGCTCACAACACAGCATTAAAACATTAAATAAAAACACATAACACATTAAATCATAACAGACCAAAAGTGGGGGGTGGGATGGGGTGGGGGAATACAAAACAGAATTCAAAGCAATTTTAAAACCCTTTTAAAATAAGTTAAACACAAAATTTGAAAATCAAAATTTAAAAGGCTCGAGTGAACAAAAAGGTCTTTACCTGGCATCTAAAAGAACAAAGAGATGAAGCCAGGCAAAACTTGCTGGGGAGGCTATTCTATAAATGGGGTGCAACCACCAAAAAGGCCTTCTCCCTAGTAGCCAACTGCCTCACCTTGTTTGGCAGAGGCACTCAGAGGAGGGCCTTCAAAGAAGACCTTAAGGTCCAGGTTGGGACATATGGGGCAAGGCACTCTCTCAGGTAACCCAGTCCGAAGCCATTTAAGACTTTAAAGGTTAAAACCAGCACTTTGAATTGGGCCTGGAAATGGACTAGAAGCCAGGGCAACTGACAAAGCACTGGCGCAATATGCTCAAAATGGCCAGTCCCAGTAAGTAATCTTGCAGCCCTATTTTGTACCAGCTCCAGTTTCTGGACCATTTTCAAAGGCAGCCCCACATAGAATGCATTGCAGTAATCTAATCAAGAGGTTGCCGGAGCATGAGTAACTGTGGCCAAGCTAACACTGTACAGGTACAGCTGCAGTTGGTGTATCAGCCAAAGCTGATAAAAGGTACCTACTCAGGTCTATGTGCATACTACCCTGTCTGGTGGATTGGATTATTCTTTATTAGTTACTTTTATATTCTGACATTCTTTTTTTTAATCTGTCTAACTAGATTCTCACTTTGGACAGATCAATACAACAAATATCAACACAAAGAGAAAGTAAAACATATAAAAAGAAGTACACATTGAAGAAATCACCAACTTCGAAGCAGTGAAAGGCATTTATATTAAGTTAGTTTCATCTCCCCCCCACCTCACCGAGGATTCTAAAAATGTAAAGAATAGAAACCGCACATTATAGAATTTATCCAAAGCCCTTCGGCCTCGGTTTTCTCATATCTGGCAGGTAAATTCTGACATAACTTTAAGTGCATGCCAGGTGTTATTAATCCAGTATGTTGAGGAATCCACATTTTTTCCATTTACTAGCCTAGGTTATTTTTGTAGCACACAAAAGATTAAAGATCAAATCCCTAAATTGCATGTAAGACTGTTGTTCTCTATTATATGTAACAGAACTTTGGGTCTTTTCCATATCACACATTTCAATACATTGCCACATTCCTGAGCTTTTGGACAATGCCACTAAATATGATGATGGAACTTGGCAGCATACATCAAATACTCAGGTAGGGATGTGCACAAAAGGGCTTTGCCCAGTTGGGTTTGAATCTGAACTAGATTTGAACTGGACCAGGCATGTTCAGTTTTGGTACCCCCTGGAGCCAGGCCTAGTTCAGGTCTGGTATGATGATGATGGGGGACATTAAAATAATTTAAAAAATAAGGACTTACCGCCACCAAGGGCTTTGGCAGCCTGGGGGGTGCTGTGGTGGCTGTGGGGGTTGGTCTCTGGCAGCTCCTCCTCTTCCCGCAGGCCTCCCCCAACTCTCCTCTGGCAAGTTTTGCCTTCTGTGCACACGCAGCAGCCATTTTGGGTGGCACCGCGCATGCACACCGGCCATCTGCATGACCCGGGTCGAGCCTTCTAGCCAAGCCGGTTCAAGCTCAAGCTGGCTTGATTTTGAGCCGGCTTGCACACCCCTGTCTTCAGTTGCCCTCCCATCAAAGCACTGCCCAGGCCCAGATCTACTTCATGCAAGAGTCTGGGACACTTGAGCACCTAGCAAATATTTCCATCTGCAATTCTCTATCCAGAAAATGTTATGAAAGTAGGAGTTGATCCCACATATATATGGCTTCCTCAGGGGCGTATCGAGGGTGGGGCAGGCAGGCCATGTGCCCCGGGCGCCACTTGAAGGGGGGCACCTTCTTAAAAATTAAAAAAAAAATTTAAAGGCTGCTGAAAACAAAATGGCCACCTTGCATGCTCAAATGGCCTCTGTGAGGCCCTAGGCCATACCAGGCCTCACAGAGGCCATTTGAGCATGTGTGGTGGCCATTTTGTTTTCAGCTGCCATTTAATTTTTTTTAAATGGCCACTGCACATGCTCAAATGGTCCCTGTGATGCCCTAGAGGCCAGCAGGGGGGAGGGGGAACCTTTGCAGACCCCCCCCCCATGGCCTTTATGAAGCCCCCCGAAGGGGCTACAGGTAATTTTTTTTAAAAAAAATTAATATAATATAAGTCGCTGTACACATATTCAGATATATGACTTGTATGTGACCTTCAGACTTGTATTTTTCAGCTGATATTATGGTAAAAGGTTATCTGAAAGATGGGTGTCAGATGTTTGGACAGGGGGCGCAATTTCAGTGCTTGCCCTAGGCGCTATTTCCCCTAGATACGCCTCTGGGCTTCCTAGCTGGCTCAGGGTGTCTGTATTTTGAGGGAGGGGGATATTTCCATAGCTCATATTCTCTTACAGTATAGAACAAAATTATTATTAAGAGATATAGTTTTTAATCATCTACAACAAAGATTGTGCTTACATGCTATTGATTGATTGATGGATGCTAAAATTTATTCTCTACCTTTCTATAAATATTTTATGACTATGATTACTAGTACTTACATACTGCTTTTCAACAAAAGTTGTCAAAGCAGTTTACATAGATAGATAAATAATACATGAATAAACTTGCTTCCCTGTTCCCGAGGGGCTCACAATGTAAAACAAAAAAATTACAGAGACACCATCAACAACCACTGATGCTGTGCTGGATACGGCCAGTTGCTCTGCCCCTGCTAAAAACAAGAGAATCACGTTAAAAGGAGCCTCTTTGCACAGTTAGCAGGGTGATTTACAATCAAAATCAATAAAGCAGCATATCATAACCATAAAACAATAAAACAAATGCACAATAACATTCCTAAAAATATAAAGTGAATAAGTGGAATTAGTGGAACAACAGCTCAGTTTCAATCATTAAAGTACCATAGGCTCAGCAAAATAAGAGCAATTTAACTTGCCTCCTTAACCTAAGGAAGAGAGGAATACAAGCAGAATGCCTCAGAAGGGGTGTTCCAAAGACTTGGCATGAATGTTCCCTCCTGTAATAGGAATTCCCAGATGTTGTTGACTACAACTCTCATAACCCCCAGCCAAAGGCCATTGCATCTGGTGATAATGGGAGTTGTAGTCAGCAACATCTGGGAATCCCTGTCACAGGGAACACTGCTTGGTACCACCATGGAGAAGGCCCTGCTATGCCATGTACTGTGTGCAAATTAGATTCAAACAAGACGTTCCTAATATCCACTGAGTACATGTTGTTGTTGTTGTTGTTGTTGATGATGATGATGATGAATAGCCACATTATTTTATTTATGTAGTACCATGTTTTGTTTATGCAGTACAGTGTGCTTTTTAAAATACCAAATTATTAGGTGAACATGAATTGTGTTGGATATAAATGGTAGACAGCAAAAGCAGCAGACAGAGGAGAAGCAAATCACTTCTTACACTGGAGCCACTTTCTTCACTCACCAAAAAATAATTTTTTGCACATTCACAACCTAAAGTGGAACCAGGAATTTTCAGTCTCAGCTGCAGCATTTTCTCTGATCACTGAAGAATATGTTGGATTATTTTAAAAAGATGTAAATACCTGCAGTTGAATTTTAACAGCAACCAGATCATATGGTTTGGTTGTTAACATGAACTGGCAACTCCATAAATGAAAAAGAAGGCCAAAGGTAGCGTGTGAGCTGGATCTTAAATGTTACAATTTCTGGCAACTATCTACCACCAGTCAGTTGCACAGCCCCGAACAGATTAATACAAGTTGAAAGGGCTTTTGGAAGGAGAGAAGAGATACAAAAATCACTCCTCCCACATCTTCTGTGCTAGGGTTGCTAACTAGGGACTTTTATAAAGGACATGCAACTATTTGGGGAGCCAAATGACCTCCCTCCCTCCCTCCCTCTCTCCTTTATGGAGGGCCAGTCCAGTTCCAGCTTGAACCAGTTCATACACCCCTAGTTTATGGTAAGCCTAACCAGGCAATGAATTTACAGTTAAGAAGCAGGGGCCTTGTGAACTCTGCTGTTAGACAGCAGACTGAGCAGACATACAGTTCACCTGGTCATCAGCTTCATAGTGGTGAGCTGTATTTATTCTCAAAGTATCCAATTTGTATCAGAATATGTATATATAATACCAATAAACATATGCAAACTCTATGCAAAGGGGAGACCTTTGGGGTGAAAAGCATCCTTTCTGTCTACCTTTTTGGTGATGGATATCAACTTTTTTCACCACTTGGACCTGGCAACCCAACTCTGTGCCCAGACCGTTGGCAAAGCAGCCTTCAGAGCATGGACATGGACATGGCTTGCAGGTTCGCAACCCTCTTTCTGTTGCTTGCAGGCTGCAGATTATGTTGGCCACTGCCTTAGTCTTTCCCATGCAGCCGGCTTTACCGCAGATTTACTGTGAGGCTTTACTGAGAGTTCGGAGTTGCCCCCCAAAACTGATGCAAAATGTAAATATAAATATAAATTGGGCTGCACTCTAAGGCACAATGAATCACACGAATTGAGTGTGAAGTGCTCCCCATAGCAAAGAGGGACGTTGGGGTAAATTTGGCCAATATGTTAACTCAGACCTCCATTCCGAAGGAGATGAGCACTAAAAGCCGGGTGTAAAAAAACTTCCTGGAGATAGCAGTTCTCCAGGGTTTCAAACTCCAAGCCTTACCTGAAGATGCCAGGGATAGAACCTGGGGCCTCCTGAATGCAAAGGAGGCAGCACTCCTCCGAGACAGTTCGTTGCCATCTGAAATGGAGAAAGTGGGAATGCATCTCTATGAGTTTGGGAACAAGGGGGCACACCCACCTCCCCATTCCTGTTTCTGGGCAAAGTATGAGGTTGCCGAAATTTTCCTCGGCAAAGTACAAGGTTTTAGTTATAACCTATAAAGCCCTAAACAGCTTGGGCCCTGGGTATTTATTTTTTATTATTCATTTATTTAATACATTTTGTTTAAGAGAACATCTTCTTTGCTATGAACCACACTCCCCATTGAGATCATCTGGAGGTCTGTCTGCAGTTGCCACCAGCTCGTCTGCTGGCTACTCAGGGATGGGCCTTCTCCATTGCTGCCCTAAGGCTTCGGAACACTCTTTCTGCTGATATAAGAGCCTCCCCATCTCTTACAACTTTTAAAAGGGCAGTGAAGATGCATTTGTTCACCCAGGCTTTTAATTAGATATTGTTTTAACTGTGTTTTAAGAGTTTTAACTTTTTAAAATTTTAATTATTGAAATATGTCAATCTTTTTATTGGTTGTTTTTATTGTTTTGTAAACCGCCCAGAGAACTTGTGTTTGGGGCAGTGTAAAAATATGTTAAATAAATAAATAAATAAATAAATAAATAAATAAATAAAAAATCCAGAATGTAGAAATGAGTGCCACTTGGCAGAGAATACTCCTTTATTGTAACTGTTGGCTAATGTGTGTGAATTAATTTCCATGAATGCCTCAAGGAAATAGTTTGGGGAGAAGAAATAATGGTCCTCTCTAATGCAGCGCTCACAGTCACCAGTCTGGATGGAAGCAGAAGAAGATGTGGTTTGCCTGCATTGCATAGCTTTCGATGAAATGCCCACTTGGATGTACAACCAAGACTACATGATAACTTTGATGCTCAGTTGAACACACATGTGTCCATCCACACTGCATTGCTTTCCAAAGACTGCATACTTTGATGCACTGTGGGATGTATATCTGAGTGTGCATTTCATTGAAAGCAACACAAGAGTACAGACTGGCAGATCTGTGCTTGGACATGCATCTGGTTTACCCTGATTTAAAAAGGAAGCGGACAGTGTTTATGAGTTTACACTTGTATACATCATGGGAAGTTGATAGTCATTTCACATCTTGCATTGAATTGGTGACTCTGGACTTTGTGGCTCTTGCAATCGGTTCTTATCTCTGGATGCACATACATGTATTGTATGTATCATTACATTGAGATGAATATATACATTAGGGTGTCCATGTGTATGTTTTAAAATGAACTTAAGATAATTAAATAATATCCTTCAATAATTCAGTAATAAGCTTCAGTGACTCAAATATGGTTTGCAGTTCAAGTATGTGTAGAGGTCACAAATAAAACATGAGATGGACTCAGAGACCGCATCCTGTCCAGGGAATCAATTGCAGAAGACTCCCTGCCCAGGTCCAAAAAATACAGTGTGAGAACAGGCTTGGGATCACACCCCCTCGACTACACTGAGAGGTGGATTTGCTTATAGTTCCGCCACTCCATGGAACTAGGATAAAGCAGATGGGTCAAACTTTGCTCTTATGACTAATGTAAATTCAGTTACCCGCTTGAGGTATAAAGTCCCTCTAAGCCAGACCTAGATCACTGTGATATATTTTGTCTTCCGTTTAAAAAAACAAAAACAAAAAACCCTGGTACTTTATTTTAATTATTCTTGATCCCTTAAATGTAAAATCCTTTTTCCAAATGTTCGTTTAAGTGGCTACTATTAAGTCTTTATCAGTTCTGAGCATTTCAGCCTCTTGCATGCAGAAATTTCTCAATCTGACAGAATAAGAAATGCATTTACATGGCCTAAGCTCTTAAATTGTCCCTTTCAATTAATGCCCCATCATGGAGCAATCTGGAAACCATTAGTCAGTAACTCTTCATTGTAATTGTTTGCAGCTGAGTATCCAGGCCTTGGTAATATAAGAATAAAGAAAACTCAGTAACAAGTGCAATTGATTCCATTCAGAATTCCCTTGGTGCTTTGCCATGTTTGGCCTGCATAAGAGGAAACTAGAGAGGTTTTCTCCCCCACCTTTTGGGGGCCAGGAAATGAATTGGCAGACATAAGATGGTTTGTGTGCTGCTTGCCTTCATTTCTCAGCTGGTCCTTGTTAAAAATGAGACGGTGGGGCTCCAGTATTTTAAAAAGAAGGCTTATTCTAGTAACAGATAAAATGACAGCATCTCAATTTGCTGTATGTGAACAGCAACCAGAAACTGCCACCTCCTAAGAGGTGTCCACAGTCAGCCCCAATAATTAATTTGGTTAACAAGTGAATTCATTTGCAGGGTTTTGCAGTCAGTTTTTCTAAATAGTTTTGAAAGCAGGGAAAGCAATCCAATTTCATGAACATGAAGGTGCCCCCATGATACAGGTGGATGTTAGAGTGTTTGGGAGATGTAAATTATGGACTGCGGAAATTCCAAACCATTAATAACTGATTAACATAGATCCATTTGTTTTTGCAGAGTGATGACTGAACAACGTAAGTACATACGAACCACCCATGAGGATGATTTTTAGATTGATACCCACAATCTGAATTCAGCAAATGATGTTTGTGCTAGCCTTTTTCACTCATGTTTCCATTCCTCAGAATCCAGGAACGTTTTTCCTAAACTGTTGCATTCCTGATTTTTTTCCCTAGGTGTCATCCTGGATTTTAAAAGTGCTGATGTGTAGTGATATGGGGAGCTTCCATGGTGATTGTAATGCAGCTCTTTCAAGCTGATGTCATGTTTTTGTCTCATCTGGTCTGGAGGTGTGGCTTGTGATGTATTTGGTGACAGTAACCCGGCCTCTGCCTTCTCTAGCTGTCTCTCCTGTATAATAATTGCTTTTGTAAACCATGTGTTAAACATTCTCTAATAAAAGTCAATCTGCTCTAAAGTGAGCTCCTATGGAATTCCTGGAGTCGAAACCCTAGCAATGCCTGCTTACAATTTCAAGGCAAAAATGAGGTGACATTGACAAGGAGTTTTGATAATCTCATCTCATTTTTGGACCTGGAAATGCAGCAGGACTGGTGAGGCTGAGGCCAAGGCGGGAAATCTTGTCCATTTTGTTTTTTTAAATTAAAATATGTAATATGTACAACTGCGTACAGTGACTGACATACTGCACTGAGTCCCATGGGCATTGTCAGCACTGCAGGAGCTTCTGTGTGCTTGCTTGTTTTAGAAGCATTCATGGAGTTGCACAAAAGCGTTTCAGGAATGCTGGAACTGCATGATCGCAGTTGTGAGATGGTTTGGACATTAGAAATAATGCTGATAGTACCTACAGGATGCTGCATAGTATGTCAGCCACCACTTTTGATTTTAAAAAAGTAATTGACAACCATTTCCACCTTCTCTGTGTCTGGCTAAAGTTTCAAGGCAGAAATCAATGGACAAAGCTCATATGGGTTTTTATACCAGTTTAAGTGTCCTGGCTTAACACAAAGGATCTTGGGAACTCTAGTTTGGTGAGGATGCTGAAAATTCTCTATTAGAGACCTGTAGCTCCAGTCACAGAACATATGTACACAGGGGTCCCTGGGGAGAAAGAATGGTTGTTAAACCAGTTTAAGGGCCAAATGCCTAAAAAAAGCATGCTTAAAGCACAAATTGCATTTATTAAACAGCAGCAGTGGAGTGTAGGGATGTGCATGGAACCTGCTCGCCCGGTTTGGTTCGGCACTCCCTCAACGCCCCCTGGCTCGGTCTGGGAGGTGAGTTTTGCGAATTTTTTAAAAAGTTTTTAAAATATTTTTTAAACCTTTTTCCCTGAAGAGGAAGGTCCTCGAGGTGGCGGGGAGGTCTGCAAAGGGTCATGCCAGGCCTTGCAGAGGCCATTTGCACATGCGCGGTGGCGTCCCAAATGGCCAACATGCCGAAATACGGAGGCCAAAAAACTAGCCGAATGGGCCGGAGTGAGTGAGAATGGAGGCCGTCGGGGGGAGGGGGAACCTTTGTGGACATCTCCCTGCTGCCTCAAGGACCTTCCTCTTCGGAGGGGGAAAGGTACCAAACAGGGCACCCCCTGTTAAACTGGTTAAACTGGCCCTTAAACCGTTGAACTGAACCGACTCGACGTTGAACCGGCTTGACGTCGAGCCTGTTCACACATCCCTAGTGGAGTGATCCTGATTGGAATCGCAGCTCACAGGGAGAGGCTACCCACTGAAATTCTCTGCCCCTGAAGTGACCAATTATAGATAGCTGCTTCAGAGGAAATTTTTCCATGGGAAAATGCCATGAGCAGTGATGTAGTTGCAAATTCAGAAGTACGGAAGCTCTCCATGACAGCCCCCATGTCCATGCCCACCCCAACCGTCAGAGAAGCCGAGAAGTACCAGCACTCCATCCCTGCTTGTCCCCCCTCCACTTCACCCATGAGGGGTGAAAAAATTAACTAACCCTTCCCATTCTCCACAGCCCCAGTCTCAGTCAGGATCCCCCACTCCTGGGAATGCTTTTTCCTTAATGAGGCATTTCTAGTTTCAAGTACACACTTCTTTAAAATGCATTTAGCCAGCACCGAGGTTAGCCCTCAGTCTGTAGTGTTGCCATAGCCCCCTTACAGAGATGGTATCATGGTAAAACTCCTTCTGTTTCAGAAGGCCTTTGAAGATGAGGGTTGATTTTGATATGCTTCACCTGTTCCAAATATTCCCCTGCATTTTAGCTGGTTTGCTGTTCAAATTTGAAATGATATTGATATCCTAATTCTCTCGCTGAGAATGTATTGTGGTTTTATATAACCTGTTACTTACTATTCTAGTTTCCATTTGCTGCCTAAGAGGCCTTGTAAAAGATGGAATACAAAATGCAATAATAAAATATTAAATACAGAAAATGAAGTAATGATTAAAATAAAGTAAATGACACTTTGGAGTGAAACCTATTGACCTATTGACCAAGTAAGTATTGATTATTTATCAATGGCTTGAAAGTGGGTAATGAAGAAAGCAAAAGCAATAGAGAGCTGAAGACAATATTATTATTAAAAGAGGTCAAAGCACATTCTTTTGAGGAGCTTCTCATCTATCTTAACAATTGAACTGACATAAATGCATTCTGCCACCTAATGGCACAGTGGGGAAATGACTTGACTAGCAAGCCAGAGGTTGCTGGTTCGAATCCCCGCTAGTATGTTTCCCAGAGTATGGGACACACCTATATCGGGCAGCAGCGATATAGAAAGATGCTGAAAGGCATCATCTCATACTGCGTGGGAGATGGCAATGGTAAACCCCTCCTGTATTCTATCAAAGACAACCACAGGGCTCTGTGGGTGCCAGGAGTCAGCACCAACTCAAGGGCACACTTTACCTTACATGCAAACCAGCAAACTGAATGCTTGTTCAGTCTTACACCTTTGCACCCCCACTGCCTCTTCGCCTGACTTTGCTCCACTTGGGATAAACTAACAAAGCACTCTACAAAGAGTTCCTCCACTAGGTTTCAGGAAGCTTTTTTCATTTTCTGTGGCTGCTGGAGTAAGTGAGGAGGCAATAGCGAGTGAGCAAGCAAGGGTGATCATGCATGATTTCTTTTATACTCATCTGCACAGATACTTTGGGAAGATGCTTTTCCTGCGAGTTCACAGTGCAGCAAGTTCTCTTTGTATGTTGCGTATATCTGTCTTTTCTCTTTATTGAACAGGCACATGGATCAATGCAAAGCCAATCAGGTATCCAAATACATTATGCATCACAAGGACAACATGCAACATTGATGAATTATAACTAACACGTAAACCTTAACATTCATAAATCTATGAGGCTATTCATTTGAGAATACTACTTGCAAAGATGTAACTTCTCAGAAATATTTCCTGCTTAGCTGTTCGAGAAAATATAATGCCATGGATCTAGGAGCTGATTTGTCACAAGCATAAAGTAAGTTTGAAATAAAAATAGAGTGCATGGGTATAGAAGCAGTGATGATCAATAGGGAAATCCAGCTACAGTCCTCTGCTTTCTAAGTTCCTGGGTCTGTAACATGAGCAGAAAAGGAAGATTACACAGGCCCTTTTTAAAACTGTGAGGGCCAAACCAGACATGACATTAAAGGCATCGTTTGTCCAAATATTTTTAATCCATTAAAATAGGAGCCTCAGAATCGGAGGGGGCATTTCACCCTTTACCCTCATAGTGCTAGGAAAAACACACATCCCTCCTCAAGCTGCTGTAGGTCCTGGGAGAGAAATTTCCATTGGTGCCAGTGTTTTTGTTGGGAGAGTGGCATGAGGGAAGGGGTTAAATTCCCCCTTTCTTTCTTTCTTTCTTTCTTTCTTTCTTTCTTTCTTTCTTTCTTTCCTTCTTTCCTTCTTTCTTTCTAATTTCTATACCACTTCACCTAGATGCTCTAGGCTTAAAACTAGTAATTAGAAAGGATGGATTGCAAGCGCTGGCCAGCAGGTGGCACTGTTAAAACTGCATGAGGTCTGTGCTCAGCCTGTGGCCAGAGTATCAAATCATATTATGAGGGTGCATGGGGGGCCTACTCAAGTGTCTGGACTGCGAGCAAGATTGCCATCTGCAAAGAACCAAGGTAAGGGTATATCCACATAGGAAGGGTACCACACTTTCATACACAGCCAGAAAGAAGTCCCAAGAAAAAGAAGGGCGACCTTTCTCACGCCAGTATCAATGTTTTCTGTATGTGGGCAGGAGCACGTTGTGCACAACTTGACATTTCTATGTGTTTGCCACACTGATAGATCTGGGAAATCAGGGTGGGCTGTGGTATTTTCATCTGTAAGCTGGTCTGGTTTCTTTCTGAAGAAGCACAGTGTATCAAAGGCTTAAAAAAAAAATAGAAATAGATATTATTGTTGGGAAACCATAATTGTGTCCCTTAATAACCACAATCAAGCACAGTCCCAAGGGCTTATGGGTACTGGTTGTGCTGTTTCAGGGTTCCCAATGCTTACAAGTCACTCAGTCTGGAAGTGCCATATGAAAATACCGTGCATTAATAACACACAATACAGGCTGGTTTTCCTAAAGTTCCCTCCTCATCTTATGTATCATTGACTGTCAGTGACTTGTCCACTACACTTCTCGAAGATTTATGGTCAAAAGAAAATGGAAGACAAATTATTCCAGTTGCTGGAGCTTTAAGAGCAAGTTCCTCCATTTCATGTGGTTAAAATTGATCTCTCCATTGTCTCTCACATGGAATGACCAAAAGTAACTATGTTAGTTGATCAATATGAAAAGCTGGGCATAGAGAATTAAACTAGGAAGTAAATGGATTGCAATGACAAAGAACCCCAGACAGTTAGAAATGGCAGCTGATTGGCACATGTCAAACAAAAAATGCTTCTCCAGAGCAATTTACTTTGCTCTGCAGGTTTGGTAGCAATTTACAAAACCACAAAAGAAACAGCTCCACAAAAATAAAATGTGCTTATTAATAAACAGAATCCATCCAAGTCATTAACTCTTGCCAGAGCTGAACTGGTAGCTAGGGAAGTGGGGGAAATACTGAATATGGTATTCCCTCACTTAATCAATATGCAGAAATATCTTTCTCAGCCTGAGAGCAAGATAGCAGATTTAAATATGAGTGTTCCTAAATCCCATCTCCTGACATTTCCTTTGTTCTGGTCACTTTTACCTTCACTGACGTTTTTGAAATAATGGCTGAGATCCAAACTAAAAAAGAACTAGTACAGTGAGAGGACCAGAATAAAAGGGCTTCCAGACTAAGTGCCCTGGTGTACCAGGGAAAGGATGAGTTTTGATTACCTCCCCTTACATAGGAAGATACCTTATACTAAATCAGATCCTTGGTCCATCTAGCTCAATATTGTCTACCCAGGCTGGCAGCAGCTTCTCCAAGGTTACCAAGAGTCTCTCTCAGCCCTACCTGGAGATGTCGGGGAGGGAACTTGGAATCTTCTGCATGCAAGCATGTATATACTTTCCCCCGAGCTGCGCCATCTCCTAAGGACAATCTCTTACGGTTCTCACATGTAGTCTCACATTCAAATGCAAACCAGGGTGGACCCTGTTTAGCAAAATGAGGACAATTCATGCTTGCTACCACAAGACCAGCTTATCCAAGAAGTCCTTTGTGCCACCTGAAAATATATCCCTGAGGACTGCAGCACTTTGCTATATCTCTGAGGACTTCGCCCCACTCTAGCTGCTGTAATATTTCCTCCAGCTTTCTGTTATGTACTATTCTTCATTCTCTTTTCAGATTAACTTAATCTGTACGATAGGGTTATCCAGTGCAGGCCTAGAATAGGAAATGGCCACTACAAACACAAGGGTGCAGAGATGCCACTGTGTGAATTTAAATAGGAACACCGAGTGAATCATGCAGACATGCTTACTCCTACAGCTTTACCCTGCTCAGCCAATAAGCTCAAACAAAATTAGTTATTGAACAGGTAGGGCTTCCCTTTATATAAAGCAATCTGTCAATTTATCTATATCCTGCCTTTCTTCCAAGCAGCATGTGTGGGGTTCCCAGGCAGTCTCAATTCTAAGTACTGGCCAGAACCAGGTTTGCTTTGCGTTAGGAAGGCTGCTGCTTCATGCATCATTCATGCACAAACCATGGCCTGTGTGTCAAGACTGTACTTGCATGGTGGGATTTTCTGCATTCTTGTAATAGCCAACACAGGGGCGGAGCTATCATTGGGCAAACGGGTTCAAAGAACCCAGGCTGCGCCCAAGCAGGGGCCGCGATTCATGGCCCCGACACGCCCCCCCCAGATATGACGTCAGACGCGGGGGTGCTAGTTTAGTTCCCGAGCGGGGGCTGCACGGCCTCTTTGGGAGCTAAACCAAGGCTGGTGCTGCTTTTGCAGCGCCATCCAGGAGCAGCTCTTCCCTGCTAAGGCAGGGAAGAGCTGCTTCTGGTTGTGCTGCGAATGCAGTGCCAGCCTAAGTAGCTCCTGAAGGGGCCGCGCGGCCTCTTCAGGAGTTAAAAGGCTGCCGCTGCACTCACAGCGCAGCCAGGAGCGGCTCTTCCCTGCAGGGAAGAGCTGCTCCTGGCTGCGTTGAGAAAGCAGTGGTAGCCTTAGTTTAACTCCCAAAGGGGCCGCGTGGTTCCTTCGGGAGTTAAACTCCAACTCAGACCCCACCCCCCGTGTCTGATGTCAGATGTGAGGGGCATGGCTAGCCCTGCGTCTTATGTCAGACACAGGGGGCAGGGTCAGTGGGGCGGCTGCCGCGGCTGCACACAGGCCACCGGTGGGCCCGCTCCACCGCTGAGCCAACAGAAGGGCCACCAGTTAAGTTCCTTTTTAGTGTTGTTATTATTGCTGGCAGACACACTGCACAATGTTCATCTGTCCTTTAACGGAGCATGCATGTAGCTGTGCAAAGTAGTCTTGTGCAAAATGCAAAGGTTGTGCAAATTCAATTGTGTGATGGATGGTAATTATTTCCGGAGCAGTCCATCATGCAACTGCATCTGCACAATTATTGTCTTTTGCACAAGAGTGCTCTTGCACGACTACATATTTTGATTGATTGATTAAGTGCCGTCAAGTCAGTGTTGACTCTTAGTGACCACACAGCTAGATTCTCTGCAGGATGATCTGCCTTCAACTTGGCCTTTAAGGTCTCTCAGTGGTGCATTCATTGTTGTCGTAATCGAGTCCATCCACTTTGCTGCTGGTCGTACTCTTCTCTTTCCTTCAACTTTCTCCAGCGTTATGGACTTCTCAAGGGAGCTGGATCTTCGCATAATGTGTCTGAAGTATGATAGTTTGAGCCTGGTCATTTGTGCCTCAAGTGAAAATTCTGGATTGCTTTGCTCTATGATCCATTTGTTTGTTTTCCTGGCTGTCCAGGGTATCCTACACATACATTCCTTTAAAAGTTGAATGGAATGCTTGGCAATATATCAGCCACGATTGTTATGAAGATGATGAATATTTATATACCGCTTCTCAACAAAAATGGTTCTCAAAGCAGATGACACAGAAAAAGAAATAAAATGGTTCCCTGTCCTGAAAGGGCTCACCATCTACTACTGCTACTATGACAATGACAACAACAACTACAAATATTTATATACTGCTCTTCAACCAAAGTCCTCAAAGCAGTTTACATGGAAAGATAAATAATACATAAATAAGATGGTCCCCTGTCCCCAGAGGGCTCACAATCTAAAAAGAAACATAAGGTTGACACCAGAAATAGCCCCTGGAGGGATGCTGTGCTGGGGTTGGAGAGAGCAAATTGCTCTCCCCTTGCTAAATATAAGGGAATCACCACTTTAAAAGGTGCCTCTTGGCTCAGTTAGCAGGGTTTAAAAGAAAATCTAAAAAGGAACATAAGGTAGACCCCAGCAACAAGCACAGGAGAGATGCTGTACTGGGTTAGATAGGATAGGTGCTCTCCCTCTGCTAAATAATAAGAGAACCACCACTTCAAACGGTGCCTCTGCTCATTTAGCCTGCCTGACTGCCTTTGTGCTAGGGAAATCCTATTCTTCCTTTGAGATCAAGGCTTGCTTCTTTTTGAGCTTCCCCACCAAATGCTGTTTACACAAAATAGTAATTGCAAAGCACTGACTTGAACTATTGAAACCAAGCAATGACTCATCATCACAGAAGAAATCTGGATCAATTAGGATGCCCTCAATCCTGGTTCCATTTCTCTCTCCAGTGACAAATACTGTGTAAAATAATGCCATGGTACTAAATTAGACCTCATTAGCTAGCAAGCCCCTTGATCCAGACCTCCCTTACATAGTAATGAGGTCTGATTTATTGTGATCATTATTTGGGCATTACAGGTCACTAAATAACATGGTCTGCCCACACATGTCTTCTGAGCTAATAAATATCCCTATAGGAAAGAATTTTCAGTGAAATACCTTTAAGGTTGGTTCAGTTACTTGGCTCACATTCATTTTGTTCATGCATGCATGTGGCAACTTGCTAACAAAGCTGCAAAGGTAGGAGAAAGAATAAAACTAGTCCCCTAAATTCCAGCAATATGGAAGGTGGGAGCAGCTGAAGGTAGAAGGGGGTTAGTTTTCATTCATTATAGATATTAATATAGGACAGGGCTGTACAATTTCAGTCCTCTGGTCATTGTTGGACTACAACTCCCATCATCCATCAACAATGGCCAGTAGTCAGGGGTGATGGGAGTTGTAATCCAGGAGGGCCAACGTTGTGCAGCCCTGGTTTGGAACCACAAGAAGCTGTGTAAAAAGCCCTGCTACATATCCACAGGTTCACATTAAGAATGCCCTTTGGTGCATTTTTTCTGACCAAGAAGAATTATATGGAATTCAGAAGATTATCTGGAAAACAGCTATTTCCCAATCAAATGGCTCTTTAAATTTATTTGCAAATTCAGATAAGTAACATTATGCTCAGGGGCGTAGCTATAATTGAGCGAAAGGGTTCAAAGAACACGGGCCCCCAGCTCCTAAGGGCCCTCCAGCTCCACCCCTCCCTATTTTCTTCATTATCTTCTTCACTCTTGGGGGCCGCCAGAGAGAGGGATGAACACGGGCCCCCTCTTCCCTAGCTACGGCCCTGTTTATGCTATTTGCCCAGTGAACATATTCTGAAGGGAAAGCATACCCCTCAGGGACCCTCCCATTGCTGGGATAGGTGAACAGAACATCATTTCCCCACAGGCATTGTTGGGACATGGAATCCCAGTCCAACCCTAGCATAGAGAGGCAGTATAGCATAGTGGTTAGAGTGTTGGACTAGCACCGGAAAAACCAGAGTTTGAATCCCCATTCAACCATGAAACTCACTGGGTGACTCTGGGCCAGTCATGTATCTCTCAGCCTAACCTACCTAACAGGGCTGTTGTGAGGGGGGAAAAAACCATGTACACCACTCTGAGCTCCTCAGAGGAAGAGCGGGAAATAAGCGTAATAAATAAATAAATAAAACAGAAAACACACTCTGCCAGATTTGGACATCCTGCTGCCACTACTGCCTGTCCCATAGCTCCAAGGTACATTTTGGGTGCCTGGGCAGAAGAAAGGGGAGGTGATCGGGGTGGAGAGGGCTTGGAGGACCCACAACTGCTACTTCCTCTGCCTTCCCCCTACTCCAGAACAATCTACCAGGTGCCAGTGCCTTGGAACATGGGGGAGGCAGTACTGGATGCAGTGGCGCCCACTTTTGTGTGCTGTGTGGCAGGGTGGTATAGATTAGTCTCAAAGTCTGAAAATTCTCTCCACATTTGCTTGGAACTTTTGCAATGAATTGAGTCCTTTCCAGGCTGTGCACCCCTCACCTGCTTATGTATCCCTTTTCTTAAAGTAGTGAGATGCTGAATATAGTTCCAGTCCCAGAACCACAAGGCCATTCAAAGACCTAGAAGAAAAGTTTGTTTTGTTTAAAGCCTGTTTTACACTCAAGCTGCAGAAGTAAAGACAATGGCTGGATTCCTCTCTATGAAGCAAAGGAGTAACACAGTCTGTCCTCTGGCCCCACCCAGTCACAGGTAACGGATGGGGAGGAGGACAAGGCGGAGGAGAGGGCAGTGAGGGGCAAATTGATGGAAAACATACTTAAGGACAAAATTGTTAAACATATAAAAGAACAGACCCTGCTGAAGGAGAACCAGTATGGCTTCTGCAAGGGCAAGTCTTACCTCACTAACCTTTTGGAGTTCTTTGAGAGTGTCAACAGGCGTGTGAGAAACGTGATCTGGTTGACATAGTATACTTGGACATCCCAAAAGCTTTTGACAAAGTTCCCCATCAAAGGCTCTTGAGAAAACTTAGCAGTCATGGGTTAACAAGACAGGTTCATGTGTGGATTGGTAACTGGTTGAAGAACAGGAAACAGGATAGCAATAAATGCACAGTTTTCACAACAGAGGGAAGTAAGAAGTGAGGTCCCCTATGGATCGGTAATGGGACCAGTGCTCTTTAACTTGTTTATAAATGATCTAAAAGTTGGGATAAGCAGTGAAGTGGCCAAATTTGTAGATGACACCAAACTGTTTAGGATAGTGAAATCCAAAACAGATTGTGAGGAGCTCCAAAAGGATCTCTCCAAACTGGGGGAGTGGGCAACAAAATGGTGAATGCAGTTCAATGTAAGAAAGTATAAAGTGATGCATATTGGGGGCAAAAAACTCCAACTTTGCATATATACAGATGGGTCTGAGCTGCCAGTGACCAGAAGAGAGAGTTTGGGATCATGGTGGACACCTCGTTTAAAGTATCGACTCAATGTGTGGCAGATGTGAAAAAGGCCAATTCCATGCTAGGGATCATTAGGAAGGGTATTGAAAAGGGAAGCCAGCATAGCGTAGTGGTTAGAGTGTTGGATTAGGACTGGGAAGACCCAAGTTTTATTGATTGATTGATTGATTGATTGATTGTTAAATTTATACCCCACCTTTCATTAAGAGAATCTCAAGGTGGCTCACAATAAAATTTAAAAACACACTTATAAAAAAGACACATTAAAATATTGAGCTAAAAAGTATATAAACAAATCTGATTAAAAATAATAATAAAATAAAAACACAAGCACAAAAACAGTAAAAAATACAAGAAGCAGCAGTGGAGACAATCATACAAAAGCCTGAGTAAAAAGCCATGATTTGACATGTTTTCTAAAAACTGTGATGGAGACTGAGGAGTGGATACCCACCGAGAGAGTATTCCAGATTCTAGGGGCAGCAACAGAGAAGGCCCTGTCCCGAGTGCACGACAACCTAGCCTCCCTCATTGTTGGCACCTGGAGCAGAGCCACCTCAGATGACTTTGTCAAGCAGGCAGCAATCCTTGGGAGCAGGCGGTCCCTCAGATACCCCGGGACCAAACCGTTAAGGGCTTTAAAGGTCAAAACCAGCACCTTGAATTGGAGCCGGAAATGAACTGGCAGCCAGTGCAGCTCTTTCAGGATGGGTGTGATGTGCTTCTACTGGGCAGCTCTGGACAAAACCCTAGCTGCTGCGTTTTGCACTAGTTGCAGTTTTCGGATATTCTTCAAGGGCAGCCCCACGTAGAGCGCATTACAGTAATCCAGCCATGACGTGACTAAGGCATGGGTAACCGTGGCCATATCTGCCTTCTCGAGAAAGGGACGCAGCTGGCGCACTAGCCAAAGCCATGCAAAGGCACCCCTGGCCATCGCCTCCACCTGAACTTCCAAAAGCAGAGCCGGGTACAGTAGTACCCCCAAGCTGCGTACTTGCTCCTTCAAGGGGAGTCCAAAACTGGTAAAATCTCCTCATCCCGATTGGCTCTCCTACTGACCAACAGTACCTCCATCTTGTCCAGATTCAATTTCAGTTTATTAGCCCACATCCAACCCATCATGGACTCCAGCCCCCAATTCAGGACATCCACCGCCTCCCTAGGATCAGGTGACAAGGAGAGATAGAGCTGAGTGTCATCTGCATATTGCTGACAATTCAGTCCAAGTCCCTGGATGACCTCTCTCAGCGGTTTCATGTAGATGTTGAACAGCATGGGGGACAAGACCGAACCCTGCGGGACCCCACTGGCCAATGGCCACGGAACCAAGCAGTAGTCCCCCAGCACCACCTTCTAGACCCTCCCCCCAAGAAAGGGCCGGAACCACTGCAACGCAGTACCTCCGATTCCCATACTCGAGAGGCAGCCCAGAAGGATACCATCGTCAATGGTATCGAACGCTGCCAAGAGATCCAGCAGAACTAACAGGGATGCACTCCCCCTGTCTAGTTCCCAGCGAAGGTTATCCACTAGAGCAACAAGGCAGTCTCAGTCCCATATCCAGGGCAGAAGCCAGATTGAAAAGGGTCCAGATAATCCGTATCATCCAAGACTCTCTGCACTGCAGTTCAAATCCCCATTCAACCATGAAACTCACTGGGTGACTCTGGGCCAGTCATGTATCTCTCAGCATAACCTACCTCTCAGGGATGTTGTGAGGATAAACAACCATGTACACTGCTCTGAGCTCCTAGGAGAAAAAGTGGGATATAAATGTAAATAAATACATAAATTAATTAATTAAAATAAAACTCCTAATATTATACTGCCAGTATACAAATCTATGGTGCAGCCACATTTGGAATACTGCATACAGTTCTGGTCACTGTATCTCAAGAAGGACATTGCAGAACTGGAAAAGGTGTAGAAGAGGTAAACCTAGATGATCAGGGGCCTGGAGCACCTTTCTTATGAGGCTAGGCTACAGCATCTGGGCTGTTTTAGTTTGGAAAAGAGGCAACTATGGGGAGACATGATAGAGGTGTTACACATGGTGTAGAGAGAGTGAAAAATTATTCCCTCTCTCACAATACTAGAACTGGGAGTTATCCCATGAAACTAAATGCTGGGAAATTTAGGACTGACAAAATAATTCTCTGCCACGGGATCCGGTGATGGCCCTTGGATGGCTTTAAAGGGGCTTAGACAAGTTCATGGTGGACAGGTCTATCAATGGCTACTAGTCTGGTGGCTATAGACCACCTCCAGCCTCAGAGGCAAGATGCCTCTAAACACCAGCTGCAGGGGAGCAACAGCAGGAGAGAGGGCAGGCCTTTACCTCTTCCCTGTAGGCTACTCAGAGGCATCTGGTGGGCCATTGTGGGAAACAGGATGCTGGTCTAGATAGGCCTTGGGCCTGATCCAGCAGGACTTTTCTTATGTTCTCATGACAGGATCTGACAGTCGGAGTTCCAGTAGAGTTCCGCAGCAACAACAGGGAGCCTCTGATAGTACTGATGGTCAGAGGCTCCCTGCTATTGATGTGGGGCTCCCTCTGAAAATACGTGACAGAGGGCCTGTCAGGTCTTACGTGTGTCAGAATCAACATGATGTCCTACTATCTGTCTGTCTATTGAATCCCAATATTCAAAGCTTGCTTGTGAGACTGTGTTGCTTTGTGGGGCGGGAGCTTCTCTTTTGTAGGGAAGTTTATTTCAATTAATTTAGTTGGAAATCTAGTTTCTTGTATGGATCTCACACCCCAGTATTCTAATCCTTGCTCTCCCTGGTGGTTATTTATCTGAGAATGCTATTTCTGAACCCATCCTAAGTGTTGCTTGCTTTTTGGATACTCTTTGGTGCCAAGGTCTGCTGCCAGATTCTGCCCACCTGAAACTTTTACACACATGGCTTTATGGTGTGGGGGGTCTAATGGGCAAGTGAACTTCACATTAGAATCACGTCATTTAGGGGTATTATTGGGATGGTTCCTCTGTGCATTCTTTGTGAAGAGGTGGAAGAACAAATGGAAGAACTTTACTGTCATGTGTACTCCATTCTTCAGAACCAGGTCAGGGATAAAAAAGAAAATTGAGTCCTGAGTTCCTAGTTAGATATCATAATCAGATTATATATATTGCAGTCTTCAGGAAAATAAAAGATTGTAAGGGTGAAATTGATTTCAGCTATTGATTATAAACCAAGGAAATAACAATATAATGATACAAGTATAATAAATAAATAAAATAAACATTCAATTATGAGCACCTCACTTTTTTCACAATGTCAGTATAAAATTATAGGGCAGGCTGCTATCTAACAATATGGTAACTTTTGAAATATGTTGGTCTCCTGCATTAATAAAAAGATGCTTCCACTCCAAATTTTATTAGGATTTATTTTTTTTAAGAAAAGAGACACAAATCCCCTCTTCTCTAACTTATTATGCAAAGTAGTATTCTAGGGAATTCAGAAAAAACAACAACCCTACAATCAATAAATTTACATTATTTATAGAAATAATTTGGGTTTGTTTGCCATAAAGAAATTGGAGAGGACAGTTTTAAAAATTGCAGGAATTAACTGAAATTGGGCTCTGTGAATTATCCATGAGCTCGAGGTTAATATAATCAATACTTCAGCCATTACAGGCTGACGTTACATCTCAAGACCATTTTCTCGCTTAATAAGATTAGAAATAATAAACTAGTATTATTCTCTGTGAATTGGGGCCTCTGACCTAGTAATTTAATGACTTCATTAGTGTGACCGTGGAATGCAGAAAGCTTCAGCATGCTGGATGCAATCATGAGTGTACTTTGTCCAAATGAAAATGGCACAATTAAAAAAAAGTTTTTCAATGGGATGAAATTGAATTTTTTTTAAAAAAAGACAAACTCAAAACTCAAATTGTCCTAGTTGGAAAAAGTGGAAATATGCTCTGCCTGTTGCTTTACAGTAATATAGTATGGATTATTACAGTGACAGCTTATTTTCACACTCTAGTTAAAGAAGCTGGTACATGTATTGCTCATCATTCTCCCATGATATAATGGGAATGGTTACTGAGATATCTTATTCCCGCATGCCATTTGCTTTGCTTTCTAAGTCTGTTCCTGTGCAGCTCTGAATTTTCGCACTCCTTCTTTGGGGAAGTGTATTGCTACTTCATGAAGACAATGAAGACAATGATGTTCTTGGAGCACTCTGATATCTGGCTTCCAGCAATGTCATTGTACGTTTGTAAATTCAAGGCCAAGACTGTAGTATGGACTTATCCTCACAATGTGGTTGCTGTTAATGTGAATTAAACTCCTAGTGCAGTGATCTTCACTATTTTTCAAGCGAGGGGCACTCTGGCAAAAACAAACAAACAAAAAACCACCCCAAAATTTTAATGTGAGACAGGAGCAGCCAGTGTGGGCGCTGTCAGGGGTCATGACGAGAGGCAACTTTAAGCACAAATTAATAGGTACTTACTCTGGCTGCAACTGCAGACTACTCCAAGGAACAGCACACTGCCCAGAACTCCCTGCGGCAGCGAATCGGCTCCACCACTCATCTCCGGTGGGGAAGGGCTCCGCAGAAGCCAGATGAGTGGTGGAGCTGATTCACCACCACAGGGAGTGCTGAGCAGTGTGCTGCTGCTGGGAGTAGTTTGCAGCTGGAGCCGGAGCAGAGGTAAGCACCTATTAATTTGTGCTTAAAGATGCCTCTCACCGCCCATCTCCCCAGAAGCGCCCACACTGGGCACTCCTGATATAAGAGCCATTCTCCCTGCTCCCCGCACTGTGCTGACCTCTGCATAGTACTGTACTTTTCTCAGTGCTCGGAGGGCCCTTTAAGAGAGATTGAGCCCTCTCTTAAGAGTTGTCTTTTTATGGTGTCAGGGGGACTGTGCAGAGTATTCAGCTTTGGTCAAAGCTTTGCACTTGCCCAATAAACAATTAGTTAGGAAGCTGCACTTAGGGTTGATGGGGGCTGCCACTGGCCTCCAGGCCTTACCATGAAGAACACTATCCCAGTGTTGTCCTAGTGATTGAACTATTTGGGAATTTGGCTGTGGTATAGCATCAGTGCACAGTGATCTTTCAAGAAGATCTTGAAAGCAGGATCTTCTTGAGTGTGGCTTCAGCCCACAATTGATTAGGGTAACACCCTCTGATCCTCTCTGATGACTATTTAGGATTAAGGAAAAATGAGACTAAATTAAGATTTACATATTATATTCTCCTACTCCTGGGTCTATAGCATTTGTGGATTAGGATGCATGTATTTTGATCCCCCCCACCTTATATTTGTATATTTTCCCTTCCTCCTAAGGAATACACACCATGAATTCTGTGATAGTTTGTCATGTTATGCTTCTTATGTGGCATTGTGCTCGTTTTTATTATGATCATGTGGAATGCTACTCAGGTGGGTATACTTAGTCTGCCTGATCACTCTGATAAGTTTCCAGAGTGGATAAACTTGCTGAGACTATCTAGACGCATACATTGCTGTGGTTTCCTCTCACGGGACTGGCATCATTTGTCTACCTAAGCAATTTTGAGCACCGATGCCATTTTGTAAGAGGGCAGAATACTTCCTCGTAAACAAGTGATACAAGGTAGGATTCTCCTCTGGAGAAAGAGAAAAAGACACCTTAGAAGATGTTTCACAATATCTTGCTCACCCCAAACACAACAATAATATATAATGAATACTAAAGAATACACATGTGACAATTAGGAGTATGCACAAAACTGGAAAACCGAGTTTGGCTCGAATAGAATCAGACTTGCCCTGAACCGGGTCCAGTCTGGTTTTGTGCACACACAAACTGGGCCCAGTTCGGTTTGAACCGAGCCTTGTTTGGGGGAATTCGAAGCCATACTGGTAAAAGGGAATCCGATAAGGATTCCCTGACGAGGGGGATTAGCTAAAGAGAGTTGGGGTGAACATAAGAACATAAGAACAGCCCTGCTGAATCAGGCCCAAGGCCCATCTAGTCCAGCATCCTGTTTCGCACAGTGGCCCACCAGATGCCACTGGAAGCCTCAGACAGGAGTTGAGGGCGTGCCCTCTCTCCTGCCATTACTCCCCCGCAACTGGTACTCAGAGGCACCCCGCCCCCGACGCTGGAGGTGGCCCACAGCCCTCCGACTAGTAGCCATTGATAGGCCTCTCCTCCATGAAGTCATCTAAACCCCTCTTAAAGCCATCCAGGTTGTTGGCTGTCACCACATCCTGTGGCAGAGAGTTCCACAAGTGGATCACGTGTTGTGTGAAAAAGTACTTCCATTTGTTGGTCCTAGACCTCCTGGCAATCAATTTCATGGAATGACCCCTGGTTCTAGTGTTGTGTGAGAGGGAAAAGAATCTCTCTCTCTCCACTTTCTCCACGCCATGCATGATTTTATAGACCTCTATCATGTCTCCCCGCAGTCGTCTTTTTTCTAAACTAAAAAGCCCCAGGTGTTGTAGTCTTGCCTCGTAAGAAAGGTGCTCTAGGCCCCGGATCATCTTGGTTGCCCTCTTCTGTACCTTCTCCAGTTCAACAATGTCCTTTTTAAGATGTGGTGACCAGAATTGTACGCAGTACTCCAAGTGTGGTCACACCATAGTTTTGTATAAGGGCATTATAATGTTAGCCGTTTTATTTGTTTCATTAGCCGTTTCATTGTTGGATGACCGTGGGAAGGGATGGCTGTGGGAAGGTGGGAAGGGAGTTAAATTTTACCTTAAAGTGGCTGCTGGCAGTGGCTCTGGTGGTGGCAGCTGCAGCAGCTGCGGGGGTGGGCGGAGATAGTGGCAGGGACTCCCCCCACCCCTGCTGGAGCAGGCAGGCCCATTTTGGGCCTCTATGCATGTGTGGAGGTCAATAAAATGGCCTCCATGCATGCACAGAAACAATTACATGGTCACGCAAATGACCTCAACACATGGCCATTTTATTGAACTCTACACATGCGCTGAGTCCTGAACCAGGCCTGAAATGCGTTTGAACCGGGCCTGCCTGCTCCGGCGAGGGGCGAGGAGTACCTGCTGCCACCCTGCCCATCCCTGTAGCCACCAGCAGTGGCAACTTTTAAGGTAAAATTTAGCTTTCCTCCCACCCCAGCTTTAACTAAGCTCCCTTTACTGGTAAAGAGGAATCCTTACCAGATTCCCCCATTATCAGTATGTTCTGAGATGGTTTGAGGCAAAATGGACCCAGTTTGGCTCGAATTCGGGCCGAACCAGGCCCAGTTCGGTTTGACCTAAACTCTGTTGAACCAGCTCGCACACCCCTAGTGACAATGATCACCTCAGTTACCACATCAGTTCATATAACTGTGGTAAGTATAATGTCTGTATTAGCTCTGTTACCTCCTAGAAAATACCTCTGTCAGTACTTGTTTGGAAGCAATCTATAGACGGAACCCATCCAACTGCTGAATTCAGGCACACAAACGTATTGCACCAAGTGCTTTCCATTTTATTTGAAAGAAACATAATTTGACTAGTAAAAAACATCAGAAAGCATGAATGATTTATTTAATGTGAAGAGAGCAAACATTCATACATTGACAGCTGCTGAAACATCTTATACAATTATGAGAGAGGAATTCCTGGATTTGAAAGATGTTGTACACTAGTCAGCCCATAAAAATATAAATGCTGTAAACAGCTAGTTAAATATGGATTGGATCGTATTTAAAGAGCCAAATCATTATCTTAATACATTAGGAGTACTTTCTACTTGCTTGTCAAAAAGACATTAAGTCATTGTAACACAATGGATAGAGATTGGCTAGAAATTCACTTGTCAGAAAGGCTGTGCATTAGGAGTAGGATCCGAATCCTTTGGGGCAGGGTTCAGATGGGGGAAAGCTTATTACCCACTGTCCTCAGCAGATCCTTTTAGGTTTGCTCCTATGTCAATTTCCTATACAGATGGCCCTCATAATCCACAGTTTCGGCACGCGCAGCTTCGCATATCTGTGATCAGGCAATATACACCCGACATCATTATCCGTGGTACGTGGCTTCACATATCCACAGTTTTCAGCAGTGCAGTTCTGCCCTTACATGTTCAAGCTCTTGCTGCACATGATCATGGATTGTGAGAGGAGTTTGGAGGAGGACAGTGGAGTGTTTGCATGTTTAGAGGGGGGTTTTTTTTTGGCTTCTAACAGCCATTTTGGGTAGCATTTGGCAGCATTTGGTATCCCTAGGGAGCCATTGGGAGCCTTCAGGAGCCATTGCTCTGGAGCTTTTGGAGACTTTTGGGTAGGGGTGTGAGGAGCCAATTTGAATTGAACCTGGTTCGGTTTGAGCTCGAACTGGTCTGGCCTCACAAAAGAGGAAGCCAGTGTGAATTGGGACCGAATGGGGCCCGGTTTGGATTGAACTGGTTTGGCCCAGTTCGACTGGTTTGATTGCCTTGCTTGTAAATGGAAATCCAGTTAGAATTCCCCTTTACAAGCAAAGGGAGGTTGCCTATGTAGAAATGGGTTTGTGGGGGTGAGCGAGAGGGCATTTTACCAGCTCTCATGGCTGTGGCTCCCCAGTGTTTGTGGCTCTGCAGCAGCCCCTCTCGGCTGCCAGAGCCCAAAAAACGGGTTAAGTGATTGTATGTCATTGCAGTGAGGCTTCATGCCGCACCAACTCATGAGTATCCAGGGAGACATGGAGTAGACAGGGAGGTTGCAACAAACCTCCTAGCATCAGGAGGCTCCCCAGAAGGCACCTTACACTTCCACGGTGCTTTCAGGGACTTCTGGGGGCCGAGAGGCCTCCAAACCCTGCCGCTCACACTGGCTCTGTGGTGGAGCTGATAATTGTCTGATCCGGTCATCCAACAATGAATGAGCAATTGTCCATGGGGAGAACGGGTTTGACCTGCTCTCCCCGCAACCCCCCTTTAGGATCTTCACACACGCTCATGTGAAGAGCCTCCTTATATTTCAATGAGCCAGGTCTCACGATCAGTGAGACCCGGTTTAGCAGGGAGAGCGGGGAGGGAGCCCTGGGCGGCCGGATTGGCCGCCCACATGATTGCTGGCTCTGTGACGGAGCCGGTGGGAGCTGGGGGGAGCGGGGGCCGATCGACCCCCGGAAGGTCCAGCATGCCCTGCGCAAGTGTGCAGGGCATGCTGGCAAGACCCCTGGAGCCAGAAGGCAGCTTTTCACCTCCCCTCTGGGGGTCTTCTCGTGAGTAGCCATGGCGCGGCTTCGTGCCACGGCTACTCACGGCTATTAAAACCAGGTTTGCGGAGTGCATGCTCTGCAAACCTGGTTTAAGGGCAGAGGTACTTAGGTGGGTTACCCGCCTAGGAACCACCGGGCTTGCAGCTGAGCCCGGTGGTCCACACGATGGGGCAAAATAGGGCTAGCGTCCGGTAGCCCAATTTTGCCCCATCGTGTGAATAGCCTCAATATGTTTGGTTCTATGTGTGGATTTCTCATTCTGTGTAAGGAGAGTACAACTTTAGTTATCCTCATACATAATGGTTGGCTTTGCTTCATTTATTTTAAAGTCTTCAAGAAGCTTATGCAACCACACTTCTTGACATGCTTGTGCTACAGAAATGTATTCAGCCTCAGTGGAGGAAGAAGCCGCAATTGACTGTTTTCTGCTCATCCAAGTAATTACTTCTCCTCCATTGAAGAATGCATAGCAGCTAGTTGATTTTCTATCCTTTTGGTCTTCAGCCCAGTTTGCATCCATGTAGCCTATCAATTTAGCATCCTTGCAGGCCAGCAAGAGCAATTCAAAATCTGCTGTTCTTTTTGAATATTGTCCAATCCTTTTCACTGCATTCAAGTTCTTTTTCGCTGGTGAGTCCACCCTTCTGTGCAGTCTACCAACTGCTGATGAAATATATGGCCTTGAGATGTTAGATATGTAGAAGAGCTTTTGAATTCCTGTTCTGTGTTTTTTATTGTTCTCTAGAGGTTCACTGTCCTCTTTATCTTTTAGAACACCCACTTCCATTGGGGTGTTTGCCTTATTCGCCTTATTTACCGGAACAAGACATTCTACTTAGTCTGTTATTTTTTGTTTTTGATTGAGAGTAAAGCTTTTGTCTTTTCAGCTTTTAAGTTGAACTCCTAAATAACAGATTTCTCCCAGTTCCTTAATCTCCAGTTTGTTATTTAAAATTTCCACTAGCTCATCAATATCTTTTGTACCGTGATGACAAATGATCAAATCATCCACATATGTAAGTGTATATGTCCACCTGCCATCTCTGAGCCTTGTATATAAGCAGGGATCAGCTTCTCCTTGTTGGAATCCCATTTTTACAAATAATATGTTCACTTTTTCATTCCAAGCCCTTGCTGCTTGTTTCAATCCATATATGCTTTTTTGTAGTTTACATACCAATGTTTCTTGACCTGATTTTTCATAACCTGGTGGTTGTTTCATGTATATATCTTCCTTAATAGTACCATAAAGAATGCTGTTTTTACATCTAGATAATGCACAACTAATTTTCTTGAAGCGGCAGTTATTAGTAGCAATCTAATGGAGGTGCATTTTACTATGGGTGCAAAGTTCGTCTCTTTGTAATCCTCTCCTTATTTCTGAGCATACCTTTTAGCAACTAACCTTGCTTTGTATTTCTGGATATCTCCTTTTTATCACCTTTGGTTGTGAAAATCCATTTGCAACTTGCAGCTTTTCTATGTTCGGGTAGTTCTACAAGAGTCCAAGTTTTCTTTTTGTGAAGTGAATCCATTTCCTCTTTGGTTGCCCACACCCATTTTTTGGTCTCTGTGTCAGGCATTCCCTCAATCTTGTGCCAGTCAGTAGGTTCTGGCATTTTCTCCTCTCTGGCTGCCAATGACAATCTTTTAGTTTAGGTGGGGTCCCTTTATTAATTCTGCTTTAGCATCTCACTTCTTGTTTCATTTCAATCTCCCCTTCTTGATTGGAACTCTCTAGTTCTGTCTCAATCTCCCTTTCTCAATTGAGTCTCTCTCTCTTATCTCATAGTTTATGATACTTGTTCATTTTGTTGCTATGGTTGCTGTTCAGTCCTTTCACTTCCTGGGAAATCCAGGTCACAATCAGACATCACGTTGGCATTTGACTTCTGCTTCTCATCAAAATATGCAACACTGCACAATTTAACAGTCTCAATGATAGGAACAAGTATTCTGTAGCTTTTGCTATTCATTGAATAACCCATGACTATTCCTTCTTCACTTCTGCAATCTAATTTTCTTCTTAGTTCTTTAGCAATATATGCATATGTTTTACACCCAAATACCTCAATATGCTTTAAGTTAGGTTTTGCCCCATTCTACAATTCAGAGGGTGTTACTCTTTTAGTTTTAGTTGGAAATCTGTTCTGCAAATAGATTTCAGCTAGACCTGGAACTGCTTCCCCAAACATTGATGCCACCTCTCTTGTGATGTATGAGGCCACCTTTCTTACTTCCTTCAAACTCCTCCTCAAAAAACACGAACAACAACAAACCCTCCACCTTTTCCACGAGACTATGAAGCTTTATAGCTTCAAATGCTATGATACCTAGGTCCCAATCACCACTGTACATAAGCCTAAATATGCATAGCTGAAATCAAAAGATATTCTTCTCCTATTTATCCTGGCCTCCATTTCCCACCTTTCCTCTGTCGTGTGCTGAATTCTAGAATGTCAAACTCTCAGAGCAAGGATTTGCCACACACTGTTGTCACGTACTGTTTAAAATGATGGTGCTATATAAATCTTAAGCACACTCACCTGGAAACCAATTAGACTGGTTTCCAACATAGATGTTTTGAGGACTGAATTTTAAGGGAGCAATGCTGCAATTCTATCTACATTTTTGGGCAACATAAACAAGGCTTATTGTAATCTTAAATTAGAGATGGGCAATTTGAGAAAGTAAGTTTCTTGATTTCTCCAAAGCCCTGCATAAAAAGAAATTGGGAGTTCTTAAATCTGATGTTTGTATTTAGAATATCAGCTCACACAGCTCTTTCAGAGCAAGAGAAGAAGGAATAAGTAAGATATATATATGCTTATTTGTTTGATCCATTCTTTTTATCTGGTTCCAGTCCAGCTGTACAATGATCTCATCAACTAATGAGAACGCCTGGATCTGGATGACTTTGGGTGTTTCCTACATGTAACTTATAATCATTGACCATGCTTTTGATGACACATTTCAGATTTTTAGTAAATGTCTGCTCTATGGCAATAAACTCCTCTAGTGGAAATATTTATTCCAGCCATGGGGGTTGGGGGGAGTACAAGGAATTATTATCATTCAAACAGTGCTAAGTTAGAAAAGCCATTGGTTGCATGATAGAACAAATTCTTACCTAGTTAGAAGGGACACTTATAATGATATTATTTATTATTTCTCTTGTCCTGGCTGGATAGCTGATGCCCATTCAAGAATGGGGCACTTGATTTAAAAGCCACTGAGCCTTGCAAGTTTTAAAGCTGCCAGTGTGGTTCAGTGTGTTGCAAATGCTTTCGGCATTTCACACAATACCCTTTCCTTTAGTAAGAGAGACCAGTCTCTGGTTAATGTCGCTACAACAGCCTGTTAAGAACGTTACTACAAATTACAGTCTGGATCATTCCAAACTGAAAATAGACTTCTTTCATCTTCCAGATGGCTGTCTGATTGGAAACTGGGCAGGATCACATTTCAGGTTGTGACTTAATGATTCAGGACAGTATTTATGGTTATTACCTGACAGAGGGCACCGAAGAAAATTAAAGCACAGCCCCATGCTTCATTTATGACAAAAAAACAAATTCTTGACAGTTTGGTATATTAAAGGTGGCATCTTAGCTCAGGGCAAAATCCAGTATAGCTCCACATTTAAAGCAGACCTGCCAAGCACTGCCATTAGAGCCTAGCAAGGCAAAATTAGCCATCAGCTCGTTTGATTTATACATATCCAACGGAAACATTCTGGTGCTTCCCTTGAAGTTGGCCTTCTACACACAAGATACAAATATGAGTGAGGGCTTTCAGAGGAGACAAATAACATAATTACATGAGGTCTTTCTGTTTGATCCTGGATTCTCTTGTCTGAAATACTGTTCTTTGGGGCATATTTTTGACATTATTATGGTCATGGATAACCCCTTCAGGAGAAAGCATGGGGTAATTATGGTTGCCAATTGTTCTGGATAACCTTTTAATGTGTGATTTTGCATTATATTTTCCTGGCAAGTATGATATCATTCTGGGAAAGGGGGGTGGAACAGGAGAGGGGAAAGCAGAGTAAGCAATTGAGTTTAATCAGATTTAAACCACAGGAATGGTAAGTAACTGTAGACTATCCTTACGAACAGGACTGGAAAACATATCAAAAAATAATACCTATTTCTTTAGTGATGTCTTCTCAATCATGCTTTGGTGCTATTTTTTCTTTTATATTAAAAATTTAGCTTTTCATGCAAATTGGTTGCAAGCTGTGAGATGTCTGAATAAAGCAAACTAGATGGGAGGATGGCTTTCGGAGAACAGAGACATGTCTGTGTGTGTATATTGTGGGTGGAGATCCAGGAAAAATAATGCCCAGTAACCACTACACTAAAATATTTCCTTTGTGGGGGTTTTCTTTTTAAAAAAAAATTATTTACTGAAATATTGCTGCAATTAAGTATATTTCCTTCTTTTTCTTTAGAAAATATTTTGTACCCATCTGTTGAATATTACTGGGAGTCTGCAATTTGTGAATATTTATAACTTAAGAAATACCCACCCCCACCAATGAAATGGAAACAGGAGGGGTTTTTTTTTTGAAGGGGGTAGTGGGATACCCATCTTTTCCTTCCTGCATTATCAAATATTCAAGATGTTAAGCACAGAGATGGCTACTTATGGGCATCCATAGAGTATGTTACTGAAGCAGCTGTTGGTTGGGAGCAATTGGAAAGAACAAACTTGGCCAAAAAAAAAGGAAAACTGAAAACTTGTTAAGATAACTGAAACTAGGAACAAGATTTGTTTTAAGACTATGCAACCATGTCTTGGTTGCATAGCACGGACAAAATATGGCACTGCTTACAAGCTGCCAGATATATCTTTTAAATAAAGATTACTTGACGTTTTTCTCGGCTGTCTTTCACATAATTGTTTCTTAAAACTGCCCAAGCTAGATTTTGATGCCCAATGATTCCTAATTTTTATGGAAAACCGAATCTACAATTTCCCCTTACCTAATAAACATGTCTGCAGCATTAATAGAACAGAACATAATAGTGCCGTAAAATTCACATCTGTTGATTCAAACTGGCTCAACTGGCTCAAATCCAAATTTGGGTTCCCTTCAGATTTTGCAAGCTTTGGAAAGACCCCACATCACTTATCAGACCAGAGGAATGTACAGATAAGTGATGTAGCTGAATGATGACGACAACATACTGATACTCAAATTCTGATTGCTTTATATATGAATATCAGTCAGATTGTGAAGAAAGAGCTGGACTTAATGTCTGGAAGACTTGTGTGAAAGTTGTCATTCTGCTTTATCCAATAGATCAAAGGAAAAGAGCTTTGGTTCCCCCCACAAATAAATAAATGGGGGTGGGTTTGAGAAGAAAACACGACTTTCTTTCCCCCTTTCTTTTTCAGAAGATTCAGAATCTTCTAAATGTGCTACATATTTTTATTCTGCCTTTCCGCCACGGAGCTCAAGGCAACAAACATGATTCTGTCTTGTCTCATTTTATTTCCACAGTACCCTGTGAGGTAGGCTAAGCTGAGAAATGGCCCAGACTCACCCAGAGCACTATGGCTCTTTGGGGATTCAAACTCAGGTCTTCTCAGACTTAGCCCAGTGTAAGGCCTCTTCAGATGTTACTACGGAAGTCCTGCCCCCCAGACGGTCACTCACGCTCCCAACCCCACTCTTCATGCTTAACAGCAGCATTTGTCTTATGAGATGAATGCTGAAAGCGTGATTATGCCTGTTTCTGTGATCAGGAGACTGGTGCACCCCGGCCTCCCCGTCATGGAAACAGGTACAGTTTAATGTCTGAAGAGGCCTATTGTAATCTCCAACATTCTAGCCATAGCGATGGTGGGATCTTTGGCTCTCTATTTATTCAAGCTAAATACCAGTTCTCAAAATGTGTAGTAAGGATGTATGTTCCCTTTTAAAATTATTTTTTGAGGAATCCAGAACTCTTCTCATTAATTTATATTTGGTTGACATGATGGAGCCTGCCACCTTTGTAAGGATCCACTGCTGGGTTTCTGAAGCTCTGACCTCACAGCCCTGAGGCAGGAGCTGCATTTTGCAGGTTTCCCCTATTCCTTTGAAGAGGCATCTGCAGGAATGCTGCAGTGGACTCCTAAGCAGAACTGACCTGCTGCCAATGCATGGGCTTGAACAGCAAGCATCCCTTGCTGCTTTGGCACAATGGGGGGAATTGCAGGGAAGCTGCTTTTGCATTCAAGCAGCAGCAGCAGCAGCCGCATCCCCACATCTCTGTTCATCTCCCTAGCAGCAGCAGAGCATGTCAGCCAGCAGCATTGTTGGTTTTATCCCAATGATGGTTAACCACTCTGGAACTGTTAATGATGAAAGTCAGGGTGGGGATATATTAGATGACAAAACAAAATGAATTCTTCTTAAAACCACTTGGATAGTTACACCTAGAAACCAAAATGAAGAATTTAGGATTTGGCAAGATCCAGCTATGATATATAACATAGTTAAGTGAAACCATGTCATGACTGGTCATGAACTGAGGCAGCTGAAAAAATCTGAATCGAAATGCTCTTGGGAAAGTCAAATGCAGGCATATTATGACAAGATTCTATCAGGATTTCTCTCTTGCCCAAAAACCATTTCCAGGTGACTTGGGTTTTCTCTCTCTTTCACAGGCATATAGCCACAATTCTTTTACATTACAACAATCATACTGTTGTAAAGGCCTATGCTTGTGTCAGCTAAGGGTATAACTCATGAATAGACACAAATATAAATAAAGATGTGCTCTCATTTATAGTCTCTGTATTCGTCCCTGCACATTGTTAACCACATTCTCATCTTTCCCCTTTTTTTCAGGACTCTCCAGTATTCAAAAGGCGCAAACATTCTTAATTATACAGTGTTCTATATCTTTTGAAAAACACGGCTCTTTATTTAATTAAGGAGAAAGTCTATGAAGTATCTGATGGTGCCAGTATTTCTCACTCAACACATGAAATTACACCAGGAACAGAAGACTCTTGTCTGGAAAAAAAATCCATTTTCTTGTCATTTTTATGGCTACGGGAGATAATAAAATCAGGAGAGATATGACTAGAATAACAACAATAGCTCTTCCCAGGAAAGAGAAGGAGAGAAGAGAGGAGGGAGGAGATTGATGCATGAAAGCTGTAGTCTAAGTAAACAATCTGCATACATTTGCATTTGTATGGGACCATTGTGATAAAGTTGTCTTCATTAACATTAGAAGCTGAAGACATATGTTATTTCCCAATCTCTGGTTCAAACAGGAGATTCTTAAGCATAATCGCTAGCAAGATGACTTCCTGCTCCTGTAGCTGCATGATTAGATCAGGAGACAGAAAGCAATTAATAGAGAGGTGACAGTGAGCCCGACATTAATGAGAGCCAAGCACTCACATCAAGGGCAGAGTAGGCTCCAAAATGATATTTTCTTAGAAGAAGGCAGAAGAGAGTCAAAGAAGAAACTTAGAATGACAATAACAGCAATCTGTCAGGCTTACATGATGTACTTGCCTGAAGGGCATTTTAGCACCAAGGGAAAGAGACAAAAGATTCTCCATGGGCATGACCTAGAAAAACAAGACCATGTGGCTGCCTTTGTATTCAGCTGGGGAAGGATGCTGATGGAAATGGGAAGGACTTGCACGTAACAGATCCCAACATCTGACTCTACTTGGAAGTGTGATATTTTCCCTATGGAGCCCTGTCCTTGGTTGTCATCCCTTGCCCATTAATGCTCCTTCTCACTTGTACGTTCTCAAAGCAAAAGAAACTTTAAATGTCTTAAAAGGAACTTCAACTATTTTTAAAAGAAACACTTCGTTAGAAATTTTTTTTAAAAAAAACGCAGCTGATAAAGATGTCCACCACATTGGCTGCACTCACACAGTCACGTCAATCTCAGTTAAGGAGTTAACCAGGATCGCTGAACCCTGCAGAACTGATTGTGGGAACCCAATACTCTAATGAAAATGCTTGTTGTTTGATATGAAATTAGATAATCTAAAAAGCCAAGAGGTGCATTTCCACCAGCTATATCACACACACACACACACACACACACACACACACACACACACACACGTATTACAGATTAATATCAGGATGTGGCTCATAGACATGTACTGCCATGTTTGCATAAATAGAAATATGTAAATAATACATTGCAGATTAATACCAGGATGTGGCTGGTGTACTCTTTATATTTACTCCATTGATATATATGAAGAAAGGGAAAGAGACTCCAGTCTGGTCACAGGCTATGTTCACACAATCACGGCACTCCTGGTTAAAGAGTTAACGGATATCACTGAGCCCTGAGGCAACCAGAGGTTAAATGCAGGTTAACCACAGGATAATTAACCACAAGATAGGTAAACAATCAGGAATTAAATGCAGGTTAACCCCAGCAGTATGACCAGGATTGCCTAAAAATTCTGGATTCTTATAATTAGCTGAGAAATCTTGCTTAGCTCTTTACCAGGGATCACTGAGATAGGATTATGTGAATGCAGCCTATGGCTGTAATCTTAGGCACATTTAACTGGGGGTACTGGACTTATTTGCAATTGGACTTACTTGCAAGTAAACATACATCCGATTGCGCTATTATTCTAATGTTCTGGCCATTAAACATGTTTATTTAAAATGGTCACCAAGATGCAGCAAGAGAAATAGATGTGGGTAAGCAGTATTCCATGCTTACTGATGTCGATATCCATCCTGGATACCCATCCTCATCCACATTGTAATACTCAGCTAAGATCTGTTAACCTGACTGATGTGTCTTTTGGTGTGCATCCGCATCTAAAGCCACCAGTTTTTATGGATATTAACTAGTTGCCAGCAATGACGCGGAAATCAATCAAATTAATTTTAGATTTACTTTGCAATTTGCAAAGCTGAACTTAGAATGTAGAGAAATGCATTCTATTTACATTCAGAAATCTGGTTGTTTTTAGATTGGTCACTCACAGCTATTGTTTTAGGGTTGTAGCCAAAGAAATTAAATCTTGACTGATAGTGCAGAAAAATTGTCCTGGACATTTACCTGAAAACTGCAGGGTATGTTGTTCATTTGACCACCATAAATATATGCAGCCAGTCTCCAAACCTTCTAAGTTAGAAAATCATATCCAAAATTGTTCTCTGAAATCTGACCATTCTGAGTGCATGAACATTCAGTTTGCTTAATTAGTGTAGGATAGGGGTTCCCAACCAGTGGTACATGCACCACTGGTGGGACTTTGAAGAGTCCCAGGTGATACCCAGCAGGGGCTTGACTATATCCTGGAATGCTCCCTGCTCCTGCCTGCTGCCCCCGTGTCTCCTCCAGAGTCCTCTGTTGTCCCCAAGTCACCTCTGGAGTCTTCCTCTGCCTCCACACCTGCTCCTAAGTCCTCCTGACAGAGCTCAGCCAATTGCAAGCTCTGTCAGCAGTGTGCACAGCCAGCTTGCTAAGAGTTGGTTAGCTGTGGGCTGGCTGCCAGCCACATGGGCTTGTGTGTGTTTTCGCTGCTGCCACTGCTTTTCTTCAAGGCTCCTCTTTCTCACCAAGGCTCCTCTCGCTTCCTTGTCCCTGTGTCATCCTCTCCAACCGCCTTCCTCTTTGTCTCCTCTCCTGCACTTGTGTGCGTGGCTGCTTGCTGCTGCCTGCTGCTACTCCTTTTCAAGGCTCCTTGCCTCTTCAAGTCTTTCTCATTCCTGCATCCTCTCTGCATCCTCCTCTGCCATCTTCCTCCTTTTCTCCTCTCCTGCACGTGCATGTGTGCATTTTCTTTTGCACATATGAAGTGTGTGCGCACCCCCAAGCTGTGCCCCCCTGCATCTGATGTCAGAGACAAGGGGGTAGGTCCAGTGCTGAGAATGCAGGTGACAGCTCTGGCAGAGTTTCATTTCCCTGCCAGTGGTTGATGGAGTTGTTGAAAGGGAGCTCCTTCCACCAACCACTGACAGGGGGAATGAAACTCTGCCGGGGCTGTCACTGCCCTGTTCCCAGCACTGACCCCATCCCCTTGCGTCTGGCATCTGATGTCAGATGCAGGGGAGGGGCCAATGCCCAGTGGGGCGGGAGTCCATCCTTCCCCCGCCAGCGTGAAACACTAGCTGGAGAGGAGAGGGGCATGCCTTGTGCTCCCAGCTGGTGAGCGCTTTGCTCGCCAGCTGGATGCAGGAGGTGGCAAGGGGGCACCCCGGCTGAGGGTATGGGGAAGCCTTAGGGGGGGGTCCCAGACCCTTGGGGACTTGGGACAATTGTCCCCCCTTGCTCAATTGTCGCTACAACCCTAGCTCCTCACCTCTCCAAGGCTTTCTTGTTCCTGCGTCCTCTCTGCGCCCTCCTCTGCCAACTTCCTCCTTGTCTCCTCTCCCTCCACTTTTGTTGAAAAGTGGCATGTAAATATTCATAAAATTAGTAGTCTTTGGTTGTGGGTGGGTGGAAGATCTTGGGTGGATCTTGGTTGGGGGAGCAGATAATTATATCAGCTCCCTTGTTGCAAGCAGATAATTATATTGATTGTGGCTGTGTTCTGTTATTTTGGTGGAAGTGGGAGAGTGGCTGCCATCCTGACTACAACAATTATAATTGCATGCACACTCAAAATCTCCATAGGGGTACCTGGACTGAAGGTCTGTAGCAGAAGTGGTACACTTGTTTTAAAAGGTTGGGAACCCTTGGTTTAAGATATATCTCATAGGTTCAGAGATATTGGTGCTTTTAGCAAAGCATATAGAAATCTACTACTTTCCAAAATGGCGGCTTCCTCCTAGGGTAGATTGTTTGAGAATTTCAGCATGTCTATTAAAAGTAGCAAATGAACATATCCTGCAGTTTTCAGCCTCCTGAAAATATGTCCTTGAGAGCTGTGCAGTCCTGAGGGACATATTTTTGGGAAATCAGCTTCAAAAGGAAGAGGAGATTGTTAAAAATTGCCCTCCCTGAATTAATCTGCAAATCTGCTGCTGTTGCATCAGAGCAGTGCTAGTTTGGATGTCAGCCACTGTTTACAAATGATTGGCAAACCCTTTTCAAAATGTCTGGCAGACAATGATACTATTATTCATTCAAACTATGTCTTTTGTACCACAAAGTCAAACAATCTGATGAAAACAACAAGCTAAATATAGTGTTTTCAAAGCAACAATTTTCTCTCTGTGAAGAACAAAAATGTGAATGAAAGACACTCAACAACCAAACAACCTTGCAAAATGAGTGCTGTAATGAGGCATCTGGGAGAGGAGATCTGGGACTGATGACTTTCAGGGAAGGCCTTGATGCCATTCAGATTTCCAAAGAAAAATAAACGGATGACAAAAGAATAGCAGCTGTGGATGCATGAAGGAAATTAGTTGGAGCAGACTTATAATTAAGCATTGGAAAAGGATCAAAAAAGAGTTCCCTTTCATATATAACTTAGATCCTGTCTATCACAAAAGCAATTCAACCAAACATAAACTGCTCACACACTGCTTTGCACATGAATTTATCCCAATCAATGCTCTGGAAAATGAGAGAGAGAGAGAGAGAGAGAGAGAGAGAGAGAGAGAGAGAGAGAGAGTGATATTTTCAACAAACAATCTTTGGAAGGAAAGAAAGAAGAAAGGAAGATTAAATGTGGGCTCTTTGGGACACAGAGTTCTCGATGATGATGATGATTGATGATGATGATGATGATTTCGATTTCTATACCGCCCTTCCAAAAATGGCTCAGGGCGGTTTACATAGAGAAATAACAAACAAATAAGACAGATCCCTGTCCCCAAAGGGCTCACATTCTAAAAAGAAACATAAGATAGACACCAGCAACAGTCATTGGAAGTACTGTGCTGAGGGTGGATAGGGTCAGTTACTCTCCCCCTGCTAAATAAAGAGAATCACCATGCTGAAAAGGTGCCTCTTTGCCCAGTTAGCTTTTGGTCTGATTCAAGAGCACTTATGTTTTTCTTATGTAAGAAATATTCACAGAACAAAGTGAGAAAACAATGATGAGGGTAAAAAGGGTGTGTGATTTAATATCAGCACACAGTGGAATTGTATGTATGACCATAGTCCAAATTGCTTTTTTAAAAAATTCCATTATTCTGGAGCAGAGAGTAGTAGCTTGCTTGGCACTGGTGCTGGTGCTGGTCCTTTCCACCATGGCATGAACATCACATCCTCAGCAAGCTCAGAACAAAGATTCAGAGCTAACCAATAGAGCAGGCAAGGGCTGAGCAGAGGAAAGCAGAATCCTAAGGCACCCAGAGAGAATGACCACATTACACACATAGGGAGAGGAGAACACAAGAAAAGCTGTCACAGTAGCAATAAAACCTTTTACCGTTTGGGAAGCATGCACAACAGACAGGTTGCTCTCTATTCTCTGCTCGGCTCTGTTCTGCTCTGCCAAAGGTCAGACGCACAAGGCAAGAAGTGACACTCACTATGCCCATCAGCATGAGAAATCAAGGGCCCTTCCAGATAGTAGTTTATTCCATCATGAGTACCGATTGTTACAGGGCATCTAGACAATGTTCTAGGCATCTAGACAGCGCATCTCTACATCTTGTGTGGAATATGCAGTATCTCCGTAAAATACTCATTTCTTTTCATTCCTCATTTATTCTGACTTCAAAGAGCTAGGGAGGAACATGTGTGCAGTGGGGCGGGCAAGGTATAGATAAGGCCTGCTCAACTTAGCTCCCTCCCAGCTGGTTTTGAACTACAACTTCTATAATCCTCAGCCACAGTGGCCAATAACCAGGGATTATGGGAATTGTAGGCCCATATCTGCAGGAAGGCCAAAGTTGAGCAGCCCTGGTATAGATGGATCATTGCAGGACTTGTCTGGGAGGAGGACTGGTTTGCTGTGTAGATAGTGATGTATCAGAGGGTTGGCTTTCAAAGGCATGTCTTCCCTCCCTTTTCTGCACCTATTGTTTCTTCTCTGTTCCCTCCTCCAGCAACCATGAGTGCAAGAGCACCAATGAAAAGGAGGAGGCAAACAGGGTCCTAGCATAAAAGCTACAGAGGCCCCACCTCTGACAAGCACTACTTCTCAACTCCCAAAGGGGAAAGGGAAGAATGGGTTTAGAAGAGAGCACTGCTGGACTGAGAAAGGAAGGCACTGGGGATGTGTATTTATTTATACATTTATATTCCACTCTTCCTCCAAGTAGCCCCGAGCAGTGTATGTGTGTTAGGCTGAGAGATAAGTAGCAGGCCCAGAGTCACCCCATGAGTTTTATGGCTGAATGGGGATTTGAACTCAGGTTTCCCTAGTCCTAGTCTGACACTCTAACCACTATACCATGCTGGCTCTCTATTCTTGTTGTTGGAGAGCTTCTTGGCTCACAATTTTGGCCCAGCAGGCAGCAGAATTAAAAGGTGAGGATCAGGAACAGACAGGCAATTTGATCACCATAAAAAGTTTTGGTGTCTGTATTTGATGTGTGTTTGATTCCTCAAGGCACGTTCTGACGATGTAGCCACTGAACTTCCTATTAGCCACAGCTAATGAGTGTCGGTTACGAAGGGAAATAGGCTAGTGAAATATCCACGAAGCTAGGGTCAGAGAGCTAGGCACGAAACAGGTGAATAGCTCTGGAAGAAGGCTGGCATCTGTTCTGTATGTTATTTTGCAAACATTCTAGAAAATTAGCCACTGTCCTGCAGTTTTGAGTTGGTCAGCAAATGTCCAGTACTTTTTGAGATGAAGTGCAAAAAGGCTGTTCAGATTTTATGTTACCAGAAAGCTGTGTTGGCTCAGAAGCATAGATTTTTATACCCTGCAGGATTACAGGCACAATAAATTGAATACATGAAATGAACAATGGTAATAAAAGATAAACAAAGAGAAATATATGGTTGGCCAAGTACTGGAAAAAGAATTTATCTCATCTAAAGTAGTTAGGTAACTTCTACAAACTTTGTCAGATTCAGAGGAGGGGATGCCAGAGAGGTGACTGTTGCTATTTCCCTTTTTAATCTCATAGATTCTGAATATACATCTTAAGTGTGTTTCTGACCATCAGTTTCTATAAACTGCCTTGACTGCATTTACTCTTCTCATGCATTCGCACTCACAACATTCACAGAATTAATCTCTAGTGCATTCTCCAAACTAACTAAATTTCCAGAGCTCTTTGGGCCAATATGGTTTAGAGTTTCAATATAATATCCTTTCATTTTGTGGGAACTCAGAGGGTGGGCAGGTAGGAATACATATTTTCTAGGCCTTTACATCTAAAATATATCAATTTGCTAACAATACATCTCCCTGTTCTTGTTTTCTAGGAGCAAGGGGTTAAAATGTATAGTCCTAGATATGCAAATGCCTCAATTAATGGCAAACATTTCAGGGAGTATAGTGGTGAAAAACTTCAGAGCAATTTCCACCAAAGGTTCAAAATACAGGTGGACCATGCTTATTTTTGTTTGTTTGTTTGTTTAATTAAAATCTTTATACCCTAGCCCTCCAGTATACTGTTACTCAGGGTGGCTCATAACATTAATAAAATAGATACAATGTAAAAAAAAAAGATTAATAAAATTAACAAGTTAAGTTAAACAAGTTAAAAGACCCGGCTAAAACAACAGTTAAAATTACATTAAAAAAAAAAAGGTTTCAAATTTAACATTATTTAAAAGGCTAAAAATTGAGAATTATATTCAGTTCCGTTAATTGCGGTTTCACAGCTCTGTGGCCCACAAAGCCACCCAACCTCAGCATATGCAGGTATACAAAGGGTTAATACCCATATATCCACAGTTGCTAGGTATCCACAGTTGCTACACCAATTTGTGTAAAGGAGCTATTTTGTGACTCATCTGTTGAAAAAAAAAAGAGAGAGATTTCCCTCCATGATTTTTGCTGGAAAATGGCCAAACTGACGATTTTGGGTGGCAGTGCTAGACATATGGAGACCTACAGAGCAAGGTACTGTACTTTCTTTCAAGCAATTTCACGATTTTTCACTGGTTTCGGAACACCACCACCTCGTGCCTGTAGGAACCTAACCCCCCAATACCCATAGGCACATTGACTTGATATTTGCAGTTTCATTACTCACTGTTGTAGGCAAGGAAGGAATGGAATCCCCATGAATAATGAGGTATGCCTGTATTTTGTCTTATTTGTTTCCTGTTGTAAACCTAGAATTGGCTGCTGTCCTATCCACAAAGTAGCTCTGGACATTAAGATGCAAAAACACTTCTTTCAAATATTTAAATAAAGCATCCTTCTGGGTTGTACTACTTAAAGGTGTCAATGTTAGGTGGGCGGGCATAGATTGCATGGTCAAACACTATCCCAAGTTAAAAAGTCCCTGCATGTTCACTGTTAGTGGATCAAAGAGAAGGCTAGATTAGAATATTTCCCCTTGATGTACTAGATTTCCACACACCAGGAGGTCTGGATGTGGGGAAACATTCAAACATAATTTCCATACTACAAGCAATAAAAAAAAAAAAGTTGTTTTTCTTTGAGAGCTTGCATTCTTTATTATCATTTCTATAGCACTAGTCAATGCCCAGAATGATGTATATAATATATTATGTGATTTATCTGTGCCCAGAATGATGTATAATGTCTTATAAGCATAAGAACATAAGAACAGCCCTGCTGGATCAGGTCCAAGGCCTGTCTAGCCCAGCATCCTGTTTCACACAGTGGCCCACCAGATGCCTCAGGGAAGACAGCAGGCACGAGCTGAGGGCATGCCCTCTCTCTTGCTGTTACACCCCTGCAACTGGTGGTTAGAGGCATCTTGTCTCTAAGGCTGGAGGTGGCCTATAGTGCCTGTGCATTTTCAGAAGATTTGGATTTGGATTCAACCCAAACCAAATTTGACAATATCGGGTTCAGATTCTATGGGCTCTGGTAATATCAAATATTGGATTAGATTTGTAATTTTAATCTGAATTCCGACTTAAATTTGGATCTCTCCTCCCACATAATAGTCAATGGGGAAATCAGAAAGAAAATTACCAAAAGTAACTGGTTGGCCCTATAACCTTGAAACCTGTCACACACATGGGGGATGAGGTCAGGGCCCACTGTAGCAAATTTGAAGATAATTGGCCAATTTCATGATTTGGGGTGAATTTTTGAAATTTTTGTTTTAAAAGGCTAAAAATGAAATCTGACTTGTTTCAAGCCAGAATGTTACAAAAAGTTCTGAAACTGAAGATGCCCCTTTGGCCATAATTCCACCGGAATGTGGATGGATCCGCCCTTTGCCTTCATGAAAAAAGGTAACAGCATGGCCCTTCCCCCTTATATATTTTTTGAATGGTTGTGTATTAAGTTATGAAATCTGGCACAAATGAAGTTGACTTTGGCAGGACCTTTTGTGATTCCCCCCCCCAAAAAAAAACTATGGGTCAATCCTCTGATTTTGGGGGGATTTTTAAAAAAATCTTTCTTTAAAATGGCAAAAAATGGTGAGATCTGGCTTGTTTCAAGTCAGAACGTAGAAAATGTTCTGGATCTGGAGCCCCTTGGACCATCATTCCACCCCCATGTGGAGAAAAAAGGACATTACTTTGATTTTATATTAATTTTTTTCTTCCCCATTGCAGAAACAGGCAGAACTTTTAAAAGGATTAAAATTACTTCCTGCCTTTTAATCTCTTAATGGCTAGAAGGAAAAGTGAGAAATTCTTTCTAACCACAAAAACAGAAACATTCAAAGTATTTTCACTTTTACTGGCTGTGTGCTTCTGAAATGGGGAATACAAAATTAATATAAAACCAAAGGAATGTCCTTGTTCCTCCAGTAGGGAAGAAATGATCATCCTAGGGAGGGCTTCAGATCTAGAATGTTTTGTATAGTTCTGGCTTGAAACAATACAGTTTTAGTCCTTTTTGCTATTTTTAGTTTTAAAAAAACACACACACCCCAAAATCAGAGGAGTGACCCATAGCCTGGAAAGAAAGACCACAGAGTTCTGCCAATGTGGACTTGATGTGTGCCAGATTTCATAATTGTATGCACATCCATTCAGGAGATATAAAGTGGAGGGAGAGGGGCATGCTGTTACCCCTTTTCAAGAAGGCAATGAGCAGATTCTTCCACATCCTAATGGAATTATTGTACAAAGGGGATCTTCAGTTTCAGAAATTTTTGTAAGGTTTTTGTAAGGCCAGATTTCATTTTTAGCCTTCTTAAAACAAAAATTTCAAAAATTCACTGAAAACCAGGAGATTGATGAATTACCTTCAAATTTTCTGCAGCAAAGACCTCCTTCCCCACATGTGTGGCACATTTCAAGGCTATAGGGCCAACCAGTGACTTTTGGTGATTTTTTTTTCAGTTTCCCCATTCATCTCTGTGGGGAAATATCCTATTCTAATTGGCTAATTCCAATATTTGGAAGTATTTCCAAAATTAATTTTGATATTTCAAAATTAATTCCAACTTTACTGGTCTGATTTATTTATTTATTTAAATCAGATTTGGAGTTTACTGATTTTTTAAAAACTAATTTTGGGCAATTTCAGATAAAATCCAAATGTTCAAATCCGAATTTGCACAGGCCTGATGTCCTATGCAATTTCTCTTCACAACAACCATGCAAGGTAGGTTAGGCTACTTTCCCCAAAGCCACCCACTTTGCTTCAGAGGGTATAGATCTGAACCATGGTCTAGTAATATTTCTCATAGGCATGAAATTGACAAGACCAGAAACTTCTTGACATCTAACTAGTCAGTTTTACCACTATGGGACTAGCAAAGAGTTTATAATTAGGAATTAGGAGAATGGACAAAATAGCTTTCCCCAAATACAAAGACAGAGAACCAGACCTTCCCCATTTTGTCTGAAATAGTGAAACAAACTCTCTTTTCTTCACATAAATGGCAGACTGTATATATGGCAAGATCCATTATAAATGGATGGATAATAATGATGTGGACCTTGCTTGTAGAATCATCAATTTCACATAAAGCTGTTAACACATTTAAACCTTGACTATTCTATTTCACATATTCATTGGATCATTTCAGAAGCAGCCAACTGCTCCTTTGCTGTGCGCAACACCCCCATTGACCCACAAGCATGTCTGTTATTTCAGAGTGAAAGATTTTTGGGGCAATTATGTCACTTTGAAACCATAACATGTGCGGAGGAGCAAACTGCATGAGGCATGCCATATTTCCCCCATCTGCTCTGCACGTTAGCATAGCTGAGAAGAAGATAGTAGAAACTTTAAAATGCTACGCTGATATCATGATGAGGAATTTCAGGCTATAGAAAAACTTTGTCAAAGGAAGCTGCCAAGTTTCACAGGTGACAGAAATCAGCTGTGCATTAGAGCTAAGAGGGAAAGCACTTATGAGTTTGTTTGATATTTGCAAGCTGTGTACAACAGATATGGATTTTTCCCTATTGTTTTTAAAATGTTCATATATGAATTTGAAAAAAGAAGAAGATATATTTACTTAAGGAAGAGGGTTGATCAGGTGCTGTGTATTTTCCTAGGTAGTAGCAGTATCCTCCTAGGGAGAGCACAAGACTGGGACGGAGGTATAGACTTGTTAGTCCGTTTCAGCAAAAACAACCAAGAGCCTTGTGGCTCCTTAAAGGCTAACTCATGTATTAAACAAGCAGGAGTTATCTGATACATACCAACCTCTTTTTGTGAGGAGTATAACATATCACCCTAATGGAAAACCTTGTCAGGAAGACCTGCACTAGTAATTTGGATTATTGAAGAAATTCTCCAATTCACTCATGTCTGAATGTTTATCCAGAATAAGATATTAGGAACATGGCACGAGCCTTTGGCCCAGTGGTTTCTTTTGGCACTTTGTATACAACACTTCATAACCATTTTGGAAGAAATGAAAAAGGAAAGGCATCAAAAATGCTTTTTTGAAAGTTGGAAGAAATTTAATGTCATCAACAAGCTTCTATATGAAGTTTCACTTCAGGATGCAAGCCTTCCTACTGAACAAGAATAAACAGACCAAAGAAGCAAAATACAATAGGAAACATCTTGCTATAGATCGTACAGCCCTGCTGGATTAGGCCCAAGCCCATGCAGTCCAGCATCCTGTTCCTCACAGTGGCCCACCGGATACCCCAGAAAAGCCCACAGGCAAGAGGTGAGGGCATGCCCTCTATGCTGGGAAGCGACATGTGAAATGAATGAATGAATGCAATAAACTCATGGGATATCCTTACGCATGACAATCTATACTTGGATTGCATGTTGTTCCCTGCATGGCCAAAGCATAATAGAGGAAGTGGCTCTCATCTAACTGGTAATTAAGGGTGAATGTAGAGGTCTATCGCTTGAGTGTTGATTCGGCTGTGTAGAATCTAAGGGAAAGTGTTGTAGTATGCAAGGACAAGGCAGTGACGTGGAAAAGGAATATTAACAGTTTAATGAAATCGATATTATGTACAGAGAGACAAGTGCTGTCTGCCTTCAGTGCTCTTGCTGCTGGCTGTTTGTTAGCCTCGCTTCTACTCCAGGACTGGAATACAAGTAACTAAAGCCCCATTCAAAAACTGGCCTGTGAACATACAGGCTTCCTCAGAGAATCAAGCAACTAATTCTTCTTCTCATTTTCCAGCAGAAGCCAGCTGAACAGAGTGCTAATGGGTTGGCTTGTAACAATCATGAAACCACCTTCCTCCCCTTATGAAGCCACACCCCTTCCTGGAGCAAGCAGTGTAAAAGCTTAAAAAAATAGATTGGCTTCTTTAAGGCACTGGGAAAAAAACATGTAAATGGGTTAAACAAAAACCCATACAGAGAGGAAGGGAATTACCAGGTATATGTGTCATTAGAAGGCTAAAAGTTGGAGGAGAAAGGCATTCTGGTTGCTCATCCTTAAAATCATGTCATAATGGGGGAAAATTTAAGTAACAAAATAAACCGTAATGGGTATATTTCCAAACTCTTTTTCTACTTTATATTATTTTGAAAGAACATCTCCCATGTCATGATATCATGGGGTTTTTTTTTAACCCATTCTGATATATTAAGAGGTGGTAATGATATTTATTTATTTAATTTTATTTAACATATTTTTATACCCTAACCAGAGATGCCCAAAATTTGCATTTCTGAACACGCTGTTTGTAATCCAACAAATTCAAAAATAATCTAGGGTTCTGGAAGGGAAGAATAATTATGTCTGTTACATTGGGGGGGAAAATTGATATTTCAGTAGGTATTGCTTCTGATTTCAATTTCAAGAACTCTCAGAATAAATAAGCATTTTTGCCAAGAGGATAATAAACAATGCTGTGATTTTTTATTTTATTTTTGGGCAAGCAGTCACTTGCAAAATTTGTATTAGTAAATTTGTATTATACTGTTTTACAAGTAGACTCTCCATGATCAACTCTAATTTTACTATATTTATTTAATATAGTAATATTTTACTGTAAGCCAATATGTTTGCCACAAGTTACCAATATTTTATTATAAGCCACCTTGGGTGGTCCATTCTTTTGAGCCAGAAAGGTGGCATATAAAAGTTTTTATAAATAAAATATATCACATTGTCATTTAATACTATCGGATAATAATGTTTCTTGTTTGAAATGTTGCTGCAACCTTTTTAAAATAGCGATAATATTTGTCAATGTTTTGACTGTAGTCTAATTCGCAATGGAAATTCCCTTCACAATGTGCATGCGCGCGCACACACACACCCCTTTGCGAGCAATTGTCAAACTCTTTCTTAAGCTCTGGTAACCTGTAGTTACCTCTGGTAATGTGGGTATGTGAACATCTCCTTTTGTGCTACATAACTTGGAAAACCATGAAGCTTTGCCTCACAATGCTCCAAGAATAATATATACTAATGATGCTTTCATACCTTAGGGGATATCCATGAAAATATGTTTCCATTTATATAATGGTCCATCTGCCTGTGAAAAGTGCAGCATTAAAACATGGAGTTCAGGGACAGACATATTATAAAAGAGTGGCATATGGCAAACCAGCCATTAGATGCACAACAGACTCTTGAGAGTCCTTTAGAACTGACAAAGGGGTTAAAGTGAATGTTGGTTCAATGCTAAATGCAAGACTAAAAAATGAATGAGTACCGCAGATTTGCAAATACCTATATGACTGTTTTAAAATAACACTTTTAAACAGCCTCAGGGACTCTAGCCTGCTGCAGGGAGGGGGTGACGGCAGAGTCTTGAATAATGCATGCAAGATAATTTTCCAACTTCACCCTGCCTAACTAGTACCACATTCGTTTGACTGTGTCCATAGACGTGCTTCACCATTTGTTAATCCCGATGCATAAAGAATGAAGATAGCCCCTGTGGATAAGACCTAATGGACACCATCATGGAATAATATACAGAGCTCAGCCTCCAAACATGTGTCTTCAATTTAAAATAATTCAGCAATCATGTTCAACCCAAACCTGATTACACAAAATGGGACTTTTTAACTCCCAAGCTTGGATCAAATTTTAAGGGCACAATGGAGAGAAAAAAGTGCTATGTTTATACATTCCAGATCCTTCGGATGAATTATCTGCGCACAAATTTAACTGTTTCTTTGAGCCTCTTATCAACTCCGCTGAGAACTCTACAAAGGGTAGGTACAGAAGAAGCATTTTTAAAAATAGTTGCATTTTTAAAGATAGTTGCAGCTATTTTTAAGCTTCTCAAAATCATCATGGTAAATGAACTTTATGAATTTGGAAAATAATTAAAAACTATTGGTGTTTTGGTGGTGATCATGGAGAGGGTTGCTGATCATGGAGAACCTAATTGTAAAACAATATAATACATATGCCCTGAGAGATGTTGCAAGTGACTACTTGCTTAAAAAATAGTATGCTAGGAACATTGAAAGAGCAAACATTGCAGTCTTGTGTCATATCTGCTACACAACACCATTTTCTCTTGTTGACCTATTCCTCCTTTGGGAATCACCTTCCGTTCTTCTATCTTTACTCATTTTATTGGTTGCCTTTTCAGTGAGCCCCAATATGGGCTTTTTAGTTCAGACAAATCTTTCCCAAATAGCTTCTCCTGTGCCCTCTTCTAGTATAGCTAGTATAGCTAGAAGAATATATACCAGAATGGATTCTCAAGGCTAAAAAACCATGATATCATGACATGGGAGGTGTTATTTCAGAATAATATAAAGTTTTTTAAAAAAAAAAATGTTTGGCAATACGCCCATCACAGTATATTTTGTTACTTTTAAAAAGCTTTGTTTTTTAATGAGATGGCTTTTTACAATGTACATTCAACCAAACACTACAAATCAAGGGTAGACAACCCTGACTCTCCAGCTGTTGTTTAACCACATCTCCCATAATCCCCAGCCACAATATATTGTGACTGGAGATGATGGGACTTGTAGTTCAACAAGCTCTCCAGCTGGAGAGCCAAGACTGCCAATGCCTACTTAAATGAACACTAGCAGTTGTGAATCACAGTGCCCTTTTAATTCTATCAGGGCAAGACAGACACTATCATTCTCACTTTATATATGACAACATTAGATTTAAAAATAGAGAGTCACTATAATCTGTTTAGAAAGCTCATATTAAACCTAGATTTAAACCTTCACCTAGCAAGTCTAAAATCGACACATTATCACTGGACTAGATCAGTTCTCCAAGGTCTAGGGAGGAACACGGTTCACAACAGCTCTCAAGGCTGATTCACATATTACCTTCCTAAAAGCAGATGATGATGATGATGATTTTATTTATTTACACAGTCAGACATGTGTTATTGACTGGTTTGTTTTATCCAGACATCGAGTCCTTCCCAAGGACCTGGGATGGCTGAATTTTATTGTCAGTTGTTATAGATATTGTCGCAGAATATAGGCTGTTCCCAGTAAAGCTGCTTTTTGTAATTGGCTGATGGTGATTTCTGTGGCCCCTATGGTGTTGAGGTGCTCTTCAAGGTCTTTTGGAACTGCACCCAGGGCACCAATTACCACTGGGATTATTTTGGTCTTTTTCTTCATCATCATCATCATCATCATTATTACATTTATATCCCACTCTTCCTCCAAGAAGCCCAGAGCGGTGGGCAGATTCCAGATGTGCATTGGAATTCTCTATGCCTGTTCTAGAATCTCCAGGAGAAGAATTCTGTCTACCAATGGCCAGAATAGGTAGAAAGGAATAGAGAGGCACTCAGCATTGACATCCCTGGCCTTCCTCTATATTTTCAGAGAGGAGGAGGAGGAAGGGCTGCCACAAACCAGCCCGTCTGCTTCAGCACTGAGTTATATCAAAGCAGGAACAAATCATTTATTCTGGCAGAAGCCACCTTTGTCTAATAATAAGGGATACTTCAATCATCCATTGGGTGCTCATTTTGTCTAGGCAGGTGATAAGTGATACAGGAACTTGAAAGAGAAGAAGAAACTCTAAAGCACTGTTTTTGATGTACAGATGTTAAATATACCCCTACCACCTGGGCAAAGAGGCATCTTTCAAAAGCGGTGATTCTCTTTATATTAAGAAGTGGGAGAGCAACTGGCCTATTCAACTGCAGCACATCTCTCCAGTGATGATTGATGGTGCCTCCTTGTGTTTCTATTTAGACTGTGGGTCTTTTGGGCACAGGAAAGCATCTTCTCATTATTTTTCTTGGTAAACCACTTTGATAATTATTTTATTGAAAAGTAACATATAAATAATAACAATAACAACTATATCAAGTTGTTCATTCTTTATCAAGAATGGAGTTGGTGAAGCCTGTGAAAGTTGTAGGAGAGTAGGCAAATCTGGAAAAGTAGGCAGATCTGGGAGTAGCACAGTCTTGGTACAGCAGAGGGAATTTCCGGCATACCAGGGAAAGGGATGGCCTTTTAAGGCCAAATCAGACATGACATGGGAGATCTGTGATTGACAAAGATGAATCCAAGGGGTAGTAAGGAGTACCGGACACTCCATCCAAAATATGTCCCCATCCCCCTCCCCTCCCCCGCCTACATCCAGCAGACTAGGATTATTCAGCAAAGTGTCAAATAATACAATAGAGCCTTTTCTCACAAGCAGGGAGAAAAGGCTGCAGGATTTGCAGGGAGGGAGCCCTCAAGTGCTTACCTCCCCGCAGATGATCATGCTGTCTTCCCTGGGCGGGTGGATCATCCGCCCAGATGAGCACCAGCTACTGCAGGCAGCTCCAAGGGTCGGGGTGCTGGGAAAGGCAACCCGGCCCCTGGAGCTGCAATAATGCACCACTTGAGTGCACGGTGCATTATGGTGATCCCCCCTCCCTACCCGAGTCTGCTAGCTGTGGCTGCTTGCTAGAAGGCAATCTGGAAAATGAAGTTAAGGGAGCGCTCACTCCCTTAACCTCATTTTCAAGGGAGGCTTCGTAGGCAGGTTTTCCGCCATGGTGCTGCCAGGATTGGGTCCAATCCTGGCTGCTCACACGTGTGTGCAAAACTGGGCTGGGCTTCCTTAGCCTGGTTTTGCATCTGCGTGTCAATAGCCTCGTAGTATATTGTGGTGCTGCTATGGCTTGAATTAATTAGTTTAAAATGCTCCGATGTTTAAATAAGCCTCATTCATTCACCCCTTTTCCCCAGAATAAGTAGCAGAAGCCAGTGCAGCCAGGCAGGTAGGAGACTCTTCCAGCCTCCCAGGAGCAAGGCCAACCCCTTAACTTCCATCCTGGCCAGGAACTGGGCTGGGTGAAGTTATATGTGCAATGGGGTGCTGGGTCATCTCCCCCGCATATTTCAGCTAGCCTGGTACTGACTTCTTTCCCCACTCCAGTCTTTCCTGCAATATGGTCTAGGACAGGAAGAGAAAACCAGCCTAGAAAGCAGACTGGAAAGTTTGGCATAATCCCAAAAGACAGTGAGGCTATTCTCACAATGGGAGGAAACCTGGTTTTCCCCCATCGTGAGAACCACCAGGTTAGCAGGCGGGCCTGGTGGTTCTCTGGTGGCTAGCCTGACAAAGAAGCCCTCCCCTTAACCCAGGTTAGCGGAGCGAGCCCTCCACTAACCTGGGTTTTCTGGTCATGTGCTGGCTTGGCTCTGCGCTGTTGTGAGATATAAGGAGAACCCTGCCGGGAGGCTGAAAAATCCTCCCAGTCCTGGGGGGTCTCCCCAGGATGCCCCGCACATTCGTGCAGGGCATCCTGAGACTTTCAGGAGCCTGGCAGCCCCTGATCCTCGCTGCCCCAACTGGTGGAGCCAGTAATTGTGCGGGCAGCCAATCGGCTGTCCAAGGATGGCTCGGCGATCGTCTGCGTGGAGGAGGAAGTTAACCTGCTCTCCCTGCTGACCTGCCAGAAGCTCTTCTCAGCAATCGTGAGAAGAGCTTCAGTTTTTTCTATAAGCATCCTATGATTATTTTCGGAATAATTTTGAAAATGCAGCCACTCACCCCAACCCGTTTGGGGAACGGCTTCTTTGCCCCAGCCTCTATTTGAATGAGGCATGAGGCTTTCTGGGCAGTTTGATTGCCTGAGATATTTGGGTGGCCAGGTCTAGTTGGGCTCATTGTTGGGCCCGTCCTCCTACTCCTCAATCTGTGTGCAGGCAGCAGCCAGGAAACATCTCTTGGTTGCTGCTACGGATGTGGGGCAAGGGGATGGGACCTCAGCGTTGGCAGTGTGGCAGTAATGGGCCCTGTTGGATTGGCCGTGGCCACTTGTAGCTGCAGAGGGGAGTCAGCGCAGAGCCTAGAGACAGCTGGGTTGGCCCAGTGCAAGATGGAGGGAGCCATTTTTGGCAGTGGCAGAGCTGCTGCGGCTAAATTTGATTGTGGGGGTGGGTTGGTATGGAGGTGGTGGGCCCGGGGATTTCCCCCAATCTCCTTCCCCCACTTTGGGGCATGGCAGGAGCCACAAGTGACGATCTCCGGCCTGCCCAGGCTGTTATTTGTAGTCAGACCTGGGCCATCAGAGGAAGACTCAGGGCAAAATTGCTTTCCCACCACCATTCACGCTTAATCTCTGGCCTGCCTTGTGATCAGGCCTGGGCCATTGGTAGCAGATTCGGGGCAAATCCCGCCTCCCCCCCCGACACCATTTGCTGTTAACCCACTTGGGTTTGGGCAGCCGGACAGGCTTTGGGTTCTTTGGGCAATTGCATACATTGTCACTATTGAGTGCATTTGCGGGGTGCTGAGATCTGTGGGCTTTGAGGGTGGTGACCCCCCTCCTGTGTCTCTGAGTTTCCTGGGGAGTCTGTTAGCACAGCTTTGCTGTACACTCAAGTGGGATGTGTTTCTACATCAGGCCCTTCTGTTTTGCTGGCAATATGCCACCTAAAAAGGCATTGGGTAAGAAAGGGGGTAGGCCCATTTGTCCTGCCAAGTCTCTCCCCGCCCCCCCCCCCACTTTCAGCTTTTCTCCTCCGAGGATGAGCAGGATATGGCTACAGTGCATGCTCTAATTACTCACATGGAGGCTCTTGAGAAGGCGAAACAGAACCCGCAGCCAGACAAAGGGGAGCCTTCTCGTGTTTCTTTCTGCCCCAAGCAGGACACTAAGGCAACCAAGAAAGTTAAGCTAATGCAGCCCCTTTCTGATCACTTTGCTAGGTTGGAGGATCAAAACATGGTTCTTATGGCCTCTATGGTTCTTATCCTTCTTCTTTTCAAGGTTCTGCATTCGGGCAGCCAGGCACGCTCCCTTCCGGGCTAGGCTGGCAAAGCGGTCATGCAGGACTCCCGAGTACCCCGTGGGGTGGCTGCACTCAAGTCTGGCAGGGCTCAGGCCCGCTCACCCAGGGCGGTTGGCCAGGTTCGGTTAGCGCTAGCCAGTTTAGTGCAGAGAATTATCCTCCTGGTTGGGGTTTCCTTGCCACTCACTAGGGGAGAGGAGAGCTGGTCTTGTGGTAGCAAGCATGATGTGTCTCCTTAGCAAAGCAGGGTCTGCCCTGGTTGCATATGAAGGGGAGACTTGATGTGTGAGCACTGCAAGATATTCCCCTCAGGGGATGAAGTCACTCTGGGAAGAGCAGAAGGTTCTAAGTTCTCCAACTGAGAGAGAGGGCTGAGAGAGATTCCTGCCTGCAACTTTGGAGAAGCCGCTGCCAGTCTGTGTAGACAGTACTGAGCTAGATACTGGTCTGACTCAGTATATTGTAGCTTCCTATGTTCCTATGTACCTGCTCCCAGCTTCCAAGGAGTGGATCTAGTGGAGGGAGTATGTAGACATTTGCTTTTGTCTCAAGAACCTGAGATGGTGCTCAAGGAGGGGGAGCAGGCAAGGGACAAGGAGAAGAGTAAAAAGAAACCCATTGAAGGCAACTGGGACAACTGGCTCTCAGCATATACAATCTTCATGGGAGTGGTGATGCAGGTTCAACTCACCCATGGACCATCACTAGTTAAATATTTTGATATCATATACCATGGCTACAGGAATTTTTGCAGGCAATTCATGGCTTAGGTATGACCAGGCGTTCAGGATGAGAGCTTCACTAGAGCCCACCATCGCTTGGGACAAGCAGCACCAGGAGCTCTGGCTGCAGATCATGACATCTTCCCAGCCCATGCAAGGTGAGCAGGCTGATAGGTCCCCAGCAGCATCAGCATCTTCCCCTTCTGGGACCACCCACCAGTTGGTTCAACCCCAGCTTGTGTGCTGGGAGTTTAATTGTGAAGGGCGGTGCACATGTTCCCCCTGCAGATAGATCTATCTATCTATCTATCTATCTATCTATCTATCTATCTATCTATCTATCTATCTATCTATCCTGCCTGATATGTACATCTCTAGGCGGTGTACACAATTTAAAATATTAAAAGTCACACGGTAAAACACATGATAATAAAAAGCTACATTAATAAGGCTAATGAAGTTAAAACATTAATTAACTTACCTCTTTAAGTATTTATAATGTTCTTTATTAGTTGTCTTAGAGCTCCTGGTGATTGAATCACCTGATTATAAAAAAGAAAATGGAAAAGCCATTATGGGGGACTCCTATTTTGGTTGGAGCAGTGGCAAGGAAGGGGTTTCCCCAATGAAAATCTCCACCTGAATTCTGGAAAGCTTGGAAAGATTGTGCCATTGAGTCGACTCCCAGTGATCACATACCATGTGATTTTCTTGGTAAAATACAAGAATAGTTTACCAGTGCCTCCTCTCACGTAGTATGAGAAGCTGTCTTTCAGCACCGTCCTATATCGCTGCTGCCCAATATAGGTGACTACAAATATATTTACTGGGCACAGTCTGGGAAGCATACCGGCAGGGATTTGAACTAACAGCTTCCCTGCTACTGGAGAAAAAAACAGAGAATGTTACTGAATCCCACTTGAGAGGGGGGAAAATGATAATGATATCAGCATATTTTCCCCAGGATGGAGGAGAATTGTAAGAAAGGCACAAGGGGAAAGAGCTAAATATGACCTTTTCCAGTCCGCTCCCTGAACTGTCCAATTTACCTCCATGGCTGCTGTTAAGTTTTTAAAAAATAAATATTGGGAAATCCAATCACATCTCCCATGCCATATCTGTTTTGGCCATAAGGACCCCTGGCTAGTTATGGGCTGTTCCTATGAACCTCTCTTTTCTTCCGAGCATTTGAGACAGCAAATATTTATGAAGCCTTGAGGTCACCTCTGAAGTTCTGACCTCATTCACTTTGAAATTACTTAAGATTAAATTATGCAGCTGAATATAACATAGAGTGGCAGGAACAAAGTGAACATCTCAACTCTTCAACCTTACAGACAGGGAACACGCTGTGCTGGGCACTGGGCAGGCTCCAAAGCAATTCATTTTGTGCACTAAATTTAATATGCAAAGAAATTAAACCTTCCTTATGTGGCTTTAAAGAGTGAGGAGGTACCTGGTTAGGTCTTTACCAATGTACCAGGAGACATTTCAGACTTCGTGCCTTCAGTGTGTGCAAAATCATCCTGAGATTAGCTCCTTTGTGTTTTCCTTTGTCTACTAATCTCATGGTTTGTCAAGGCTTGGCTGATAAAATCTCTGGGAATAAATACATGTAGGCAATGCTGCTGGGTTTAAGTGAAGCATTACAATGGAGAATGGAGAAGTTGATGGCTTCAGAGATTGGCTCATTTCTACAAGGCAAGCCTGAAAGTCACTTCAAACATCGTGGACTATGGGGATGGGGATACTGTAACCGGAAGTCCTTGATCCTCAGTCGTATTCTGACTATCTGAATCAATGTTTGCATCTCTCCCATGGGGAAATGTGCAAGCTTCCCTGTAAAAAATTTTTCGTTACTTCAGACTTGCAGGCTCCTTGTGTTCCATGCAACCTTTGACCCTGTTCGTACACACACCCAATGGCACAGAAGCCACTTGCTTACAGTGCAACCCTACACCATTGGAGATGTGTGACTATTGCGGTCAGAAATCCCTGAAGCTGAGACTCTGCTTTTACATTCAGTGGTGTAGCAAGCCAGTGGTCCCAGTCCAGCCCACCGCTGTGGCCCTCACTGTCCAGGCACACCCCCTGCATCTGATGCTGTGGTTCCATGTGTGAGAAGCTTCAGCCAGCGCTGGGTTCCCAGCCTGTCATTCCAAGCAGGGAAAGGTGCTCCCGGCCACACTAGAAACCCCGGTGCCGGCCGCTGAATCTGTTTGCAAATGACTGTGCTTCTGCATTTTGCCATGCCCCTGCATCTGACCTCAGACGCAGGGGCATGGCTGGGGCACCAGGAGTAGCCCCTGGGGCATGGCGGCCTGGGTTCTTTGGACCCATTAAGTCAATGGTCTCTCTGTGTGTATAGACACACTGCTCCTTGTGGTGACTTGTTTCACTGCAGCAGCTTTTGAGTCTCAAGGTCTTATGCTGGCCCCATCCTGTAAAGCCTGTTACTGGCTTCCCTGAAGACAGGAAGAGTGTAAGAGGCTTCCGATCTGAAGCAGACCTTGCCTCCGTTTCAAGGTCTCCTCACTGCTGGTGTGCTTGTTTTTGCTTTCTCTCCTGCTCTGTCTGCTCGGCTTGTCCTCTGGTGTGTTCCTGACCTTCAGCTACTGGCTTCTCTCCTGACTCCTGCTTGTCTGCTCAGTTTGTCCTCCGGCATATTCCTGGCCAAAGAACTTCCAAAGCAGGGATACTACCGCTGCAACCAGGCAGACATCATTTTGCTGCACAGATCCAGCATTAGTCAGGATGTTGGCCCCCATGTTTTCCTGAAGCATGAAAATAAGGGAATAAGGTCATGCATCTAATATTGCCATGTTCAGGAATATTGAATGACTTTTTAAAATAAGGGCTATCTGGAAACTTTGGGATTAACATGAGTTTTTCAAAATAGAAGGCCCTCCTAACCCTGTTCTCTAATTCAACTCTAACATGGCCTAAGGAACAGTGACTGCATAGAAGAAACTGCTTCTGCATAGATGCTAATCACAAACCTGGTGGGAAGTAGTTGAGTGCTATATAACAGTCAGGTACTGTGTCCAACCCAGGACGCAGAGACAAGATCCTGGCCATGCAGTCAGGTTCAGTCCATGAGATGCTAGGCTTCCATCCCCCCAAGCAGAAGTTTTGGGGGACAGTCTCACAGGGTATGACCCTCTTATAAGGGGAGCAGAATGTTGGTCAAAATAAATGGGAACCCTGATCTACATGCAAAAGGAGCTCTGTCTCCCACTCCTGCCAATACATTTTTAGAATAGAAAATAAATTAGTGCCAAGGTTTTGCGGCCTTTTTCTGAACCAAGTCCAATGAAGTTACTAGAAGTCTTTCTACTGACTTCAAAGATTTCTTTTATCATCATGAGAGGCTTTGTGTACATATGGATGTAACAAGCGGCTTCTCTCTTGTATGCTTCTCCTCTTATCTTTCAGCCTCAAACTAAAAATGGTATTTGTCTACAGTAAGATTGCCAAAAAAAAAAAAACCCCACCTCAGTGCCAGTATGTTAATAATTTGAAAAACCTGATTAGCATTTTAAAAAAAGTATATTTATTCATTGGGAACAAAGATGAGAGAAGGGATCCAAAACATATGTGAAGAATCTTAGCCTTATTTGGAAGTCAGTCCTCTCCATCTGTGCTCCTCCAAAAGTCACAACAAAATCTATCCATAACATCTTGCAGAGACACTCATGGCTTGCCCAAAGTCCTGTCACATGAGGTTTTCCAAACAGTGATTTATTCTAGGGGCAGTTCAAACAAGGGTGGGATTGACAGCTACTTCAGTACGGTAACAGCAAAATGTTGTTCATACAGCCAACAGCTTTTTTCATGACAATTCGTGATGATTGGTCCTTAATATGTGATAAAAGTGTGTTTTAAAAGTTACAATTTGTGAGAGTGTTGAAAACGACAGTGTGGGATACTCTGGCGTTTTTGCTGTACCATATAGAGAGACTCTACAGATAAAGCAGGTAAAGTGAGAGGTGAAGCCGTGGCTACTTGCCTGAGAGTGACTTTGGGAAGTATCGGCTCCGCCTGCCACCCCTCTCGATTCCTAATCAGGCAGACTTGTTTCCTGTGCTCGACAGTCAGTTTCTGGTCTATATCTATATCTATATCTATATCTATATCTATATCTATATCTATGCACTGCTGGAAGTGAGTGGAAGCACCAGGGAGACGCATCATTCACTCTCTGAGCCACCTAATGGCACAGTTGGGAAGTAACTTGCCTAGGGAGCAAGAGGTTGCTGGTTCAAATCCTTGCTTGTATGTTTCCCAGACTATGGGAAACACCTATATTGGGCAGCAGCGATACAGGAAGATGCTGAAAGGCACATCTCATACTGCACAGGAGATGGCAATGATAACCCCCTCCTGTATTCTACCAAATTGTCTTTGGTAGAATACAGGAGGGGGTTATCATTGCTCTGTGGTCGCCAGGAGACGACACCGACTTGATGGCACAACTTTACTATATTCAGAAGCCCATATCAGGTAGTATATAAATATGATATAGACAGACAGATAGATAGATAGATAGATAGATAGATAGATAGATAGAATTGTGTATAATCCAGAAATATCGCTAAACTTATCAGAAGATAAAATGGCAGCAGAAATACAAAATGGAATCCGCAGCCACTTTCCACAGTTCTAGTAATCCCCCCTCCCCAAACCTTGATCACAGCCATGGTAACTGCTATCTGAGTTCCCCCGCCCCAGCCATTGATTTTTGATGTTTTTTTAAAAAGAAAATTAAGCCAGAATTGCACCAACATCCAAGAATCCTGGCAAAAGCACACAGCAAAAAATAACATCACATCTGAGAAGCCCTGAATTTCAAAAAATCATTAAAAACCAATTGAGTGATCAATTTACTATAAATTAAATGCACCGTCTCCTGCCATGTGCCAATTTTCAGAGCTCTCTGCCCAGCCATGATTGTGTTCTGAATTTTTTCTCTTTTCCCAATAGACTGTGGCTTTTTTTGGGATTTGAGAAGGTGCTCTTGTGCAACTGTGCTACTTCAAAAGGATTCCTAACAACTTCTTCTTTTTACAGTCATGGGAATGCACAAGACCAACTTGCCGAACAAAAAAAGAGAGAGAGAGAGAAGCTCAGTGAACATTTATTGCGGCTGCAATCATGTGTGGGGGGCAATTGCTAGAACTGTGGAAAGCAACCGAGGACGCTATTTTGTATTTCCACTGACATTTTCTATTCTGCTATTCCAAGATTTTTAGTGATACTTTTACCAATATTCTGAGAGCCGTTCTGATAATTCCAATCCAATATCGGCTTCCCTATATAAGATCATTTCCCCTGATATGTCCAATTATTCCCGATATGTCCGATATTGCTGATATTGTCCTCAATATTTCTATTGGATATATCCAACTGCACAGGCCTGGTACGCATGCACAGAACTTGATGTCTGAGATTCCCAACCGCTTCCAGTGAGAGTGTGAGAGCAGTTTTGGTTGAGGTCCCGGCCACTTGTGAAAACATGAATCGCTGCCTTGATTCAAATGATGAGGCTCTTCCTCATGATCGTTGAAAAAAGCCTGAGGAGGGTTAGCGGGGAGAGCGGGCTTAGCCCACTCTCCCCACACACGAGCACCCAGTCTGCTCCTGGCGGCCATACCGGCCACCCACATGACTGCCGGCTCTGTTACGGAGCTGGTGGGGGCTGGGATGATTGGGGGCTGTGCGGCCCCTGGAAGCTCCAGCATGCTCTGCTTTTCAGCCTCCCAGTCGGGGGTCTACTCGTGAGTCTAATCACTCTGCTAACCTGGACTTAGGGGAGGGTTGTTTTAGCAGGTGACCTGCTTTTGTGAGACCGAACTCGGTTGCGAGCCCGGTGGTTCTCATGGGCATACAGAATCGGGCTAGGCTCCCTTAGCCCGATTTTGTATGACTGTGAGAATAGCCTCACTATCTGCCAGACATCCAGATGAGCTGACGGAATGCTGCTCTTGGGCAAGAGCTCCAGGACAACAATAAAAATAATAACCAAAAGGAAAACCCTGAGAAGTAGGCCGGTGCAGAATGTGGTGCCTGTGCTCCCCCCCCGCCTCCCAGCGAGAGCCCCCAAATTGAAGCAGCACTTAATGACAGCCGATGGAATGTGAAACATAGGATTGTGGTCCTGTGCAGATGTATTTGTGCAAGTGCTGCACACCAAGAGAATTTTTTTAAAAAAATAATAATAAATTACTGGAAACCACGCATGCAGACACTCTCACTCCTTGCCCACCTGGACACAGGTGAATGCAGGGTGCCCCACCTCCTCTGCAACTGTATTGGCCAGAAATGGGTGGGATGGATGGGGAGAAGTCTGCCTTATGAAGAAACCAGTTTGAAAATTTGTAACTAACTATAATTAACCGCAATAAAAAGCAGCAATGTGAATGTTCCAGATTTATTCTGATTTATGCTTATTTACATGTATATATGCTAATATGCTCTTTATATACTTCCTTTCTATCTCATCCTAAGTTACACTGCTTCCTCCCGCAGTAAAGCCTCCCCTACCCCCTGTCTGGGAAACCTCCATATAAAGAACATTTTCACAGAATTAGGAAGGAAGGAAGGAAGTTGGGTGCACAGTTTTAGTTCATGGTTGGCAAACTCTTCTTATTGTAGAGATGACATTGATCTTTAAAACCCCATTACATTATCTAAGTAGTTTCCAATGGTTTTTGGAACCATTTGACCACAAGGACTACTGCCAATTCCTGATTAAAAGAGACTCATTAGAGCTAAATTAGTAGAATGAGGATTCCTTAACATCTTGAAGAATGAAAAAGAAAGAAACCTGTTTCATTACAAATGACTGGGATTTGAAAATATTATGAAGTGGTGAGCGTGTTAGTAGCTCTGAGAAAACAGCTTTACTAGTAATGATGCCTTTTAAATTTACACTTAATAGGACTTCAAGCAATGGCTAACAAAACATTAAAGTAATGAGGACATCTCAGTTATAATTTTCATGCAGACTTTAAAAGGAAAATGGAGAATTATCTCTAAAACGTAATTCTGTGAACCCCCCTAATTGGCATGCTTGGATAGAGTGAGGATAGACTGAGCAGTGACAACATGTTGGAATTAGGGTGAAAGCATAAAAAATGACTCCGAGGAGAGACAGGGGCTTCTTGATCTGTGTCTGTTGCCCTGTGTAGAAAACCAGTTTCTGTTGCAGAGAGAAAAAGTGAACAGAGAGAGAGAGAGAGAGAGAGAGAGAGAGGTGCTCTCATAAGACTACTTTCCATGAGGAAAGTAAGCGAAAATCTGGGCTCAGGTAGTTATGTGTTAATGATGACCTTTAACATATTAGAAACAATTTTGCTGGCTACATCACTGCAGGGCAACACATGGTCATCCTATACCTTCCATTATGGTGGAGGAACCATTGCTCCACTTCCTGCTTCATGATTTATTGCCTTAGAGGGTTAAAGCCCATAGGTTAGCCATGAGACAGTTTTCCCCCACAAGGTTTTAAAACTTTTTAAAAAGGCGGCTGCCCGTCTCGCTGGCTGTTTCTGCTTTTAACACACTGTCACCAAAAATGTCTGACCCTTTAGCTTGCAAGAGTCTTTGCTTAAAAGAAGAAAGGAAGATGGTGTGAGGGAGCAGCTGTTTTCCATTTCCCTTTCTGAAAAGTTGCAAGTTCAGAAAAGCCTTTTGAAATTACTCACTCTGTGTGTGTGTGTGTGTGTGTGTGTGTGCGTGCGCGCGTGTGTGTGCGTGCGCTGAAGGTTTGGCAGACGCTACCAAGCAGACAAGGAAAACACAGATCGTGATGTTTATCTGGGTCCGGCCCGCTTCCAGCTGCATAGGTTACAGAACCCGGAGCTCTTGGAAAAGGAACTATTGTCTTAAAAGCACAGTTGTCTCCCCTCTTCACATTATGCTGTCCCCAAGTCCCAGTTATCTCAATAGGTGGTCTTCCTGGCACCCTGCCTTCCTCTGGAAGTGCTGACACTTATGCTCTTGTTCTGACAAGTGATAGCATCTGCTCTGCATGTTTGGCTTGGTTGTAGCAGCACATACCCTTCCAATAAAGTTTCTTCAAATGGAACGACAAACACATCAGGACAGTAAAGCGATGCAGTGCAATCCAAGAAGACAAGGAGAAAATTGAGCCACTGGGACAAGAGGAAATGTCAGGTTTCAGCCACAAGAGGGACCAGCAATGGGAATGCAAAGCATCAGTCAGAGGGAAACCGCAGAATGATGATGTCATTTAGACCACGGAGTTTTCTATCCTGGCTGTATCGATGGCTTCCATTTCCCCTAGATCAGCTCACTCCTAACTCCAACACCTCAAATGATTGCTGTTACAATCCTGGACTCACAGCCCCATCTCCATCAGCATGTACACATTTAGGAAGGTGTCAGAGTAACTGCTGTGTCAGTCCAGCTTCACAAACCAGATCACAGCAGATCCGTGCAGGAATGCTGCCTCTGCACCACAGGTAGATATGCCTACAGTGCACAGAAGTTTAAGAGGGTTTGGCAGCAACTTTGGAAGTCTAAAGGCTGGTTCTCATTATCTTCATCTGGTTAGGAAGAGCCGCCAGCCAGGGTGGGAGAGCTGGGCACGCTTCTGACCTGTGGTCGTGTGAACTAAGGAAGCAAGGTAGGAGGAGGGGAGAGTGATCTTCTGGGAGCTGGGTAGGATAGGTACACCATACCCACATTCTGTCCCCAGCATTTTACTGAAAGTGGATGAAAAGCCAGCCTACCCAGCTCCTGCCTTCCATATGATCACTCTCCCCTCCTCCTCCCTTACTTTCTGGGTTCACATGATCGTGGATCAGGAGTGCACCCAGCTCTCTTACCCAGGCTGGTAGCTCCTCCTACCCTGATGAAGATCATGAGATCCAGCCTTAACTCTTTCCAAATTCAGCCATGAAACTCACTGGGTGACTTTGGGCCATCCATGTATATCTCAGCCTAACCTACCTCACAGGGTTGTTGTAAAATAACCATGTACACTGCTCTGAGCTCCTCGGAGGAAGAACAGGATATACATGTAAAATGTAAATAAAAATACTTAGCAGATGGTATTAGTTCTCAAGCCACCTAATGGCACAGCGGAGAAGCAAGCTGCCTAGGGAGCAGGAGGCTGTTGGTTCGAATCCCTGCTGATGTGTTTCCCAGAATATGGGAAACTCCAATATCAGGCAGCAGCAATATAGGAAGGTGCCGGAAGGCATCATCTCATACTGTGCAGGAAATGGCAATGGTAAACCTCTCCTACCAAGAAAACCACAGGGCTCCGTGGGTGCCAGGAGTTGACACCGACTTGATGGCACAACCAACCAAATTAGTTCTCAGGAAGGTTACTGACAATACAGCCAGGATGCTCTTCTCTTTGTCGAAAGAAATGTCGTGCAGAAGGATCTTACTTCTACCAGTGGTGGTCATGACACACAGTTTTCAAATTTTGGCTAAGAATACACTCTTACTTTGCTGTGATCTTAAAAACACAAATCCTTTGGACCCAGTACATTTCTTGCTGGACATACCACTGCAAGAACAGCTTGCAGAACAACAAAATGAACTATTCATTCTTTTAACTACAGCGGCTAAATTAATTGTAGCAGCAAACTGGAAAAATCATAGCCATATATCAATTAGAACTTAGTGTATGATGGTCTGAAATGTGATGGTTATGGGAAAGAAATCCTTTTACTTAAAACCTAAATTTCTTTTTATTTTTCTGAATCATTTCAGGGCTTTTGAATGTCTTTCTGGAACCAGTTCTATGACAACCCCAAAACACATTATTGATTCCCAGAAACTGTAACTTGCTTAAATAGTTAATCCAGCAATTTGGCAACCCTGACAATAGTCCACATGAGACAACCCGTAGTTCTATGCCAGTTTCTTCACCTATAAAATGATGTCACTAATAACTTTGCCCTCTTTTATAAGAGGATTTTGAAATCTTCTGATGAGAGAAAGGGGAGGCACAATTTAGTATTAATTCTCTAATTTGTTTATGCTCCCAAACAAAACACAGGTGTGGTAGGTGGCTAACGGGACCAAAGAGGGTTATTTATCTCAGTTGCTTTTCAGCCTTTTGGCTAAGATCAAGTGCAGAGTATTTATTTCAGCCTTTTTCTTTGGATTTTAGACTTGGGAAAGAATATTCTACAATTCATTAAAAAAAAATATTCTGCACCTGCAGCAGGAAATAACTGCTAAAAGAATAAAACTGCACCAGTAAATTCTCAACCATGGATATCCTCAAAGACAGCCAACATTCAAATTCGTAAAATGCTATTGCTTCAGGGCACAAAGATGGTTCTCTGAAAGGTTAAATCTGTCCACTTTTACATATGAATGGAAGCTGATCATTACCATCAATTGCCAGTTTAGCACCAGGAATTAGTGTCTCTCTGCAAGGAAGGTAGAGTCATGCCTTCTCTGAAAAAGACAGTTTGTTTAAAGGTATGGAAGAAAGAATATATATGTTTATTTAACAATTTTATTTTTGATTTTTAGCATGGGATTGGCACAAGGTTGCCTGGTTAGCTCAGTGGCTGAAAAGGAGAATTGGACATGGGTTCTTTTCTGACTGCTCTGAAGACTGTGGTGTGGCCATGCTCCAATGTCTACAAACAGATTAGTACCTCACGACTCTAAAATTATATTATTTCCCTGTGGGCCCCCAGCTGCAGCTGGACTCCAACACCCATCACTCTATCATTCATCACACCAGGGCATGATGGAAGCCACAGATGGGGACCCAAGCTTCAGGACCCAAGCTTGTTGGACTCTTGCCTCATTTTGCTCCTCACACCTTTCAACTCAGCTATCTTTGCCTCACCTCCTGCCTTGTCTAGACTCCAGCGAGGCTGGAGGCCAGGCCAGGAGGGAGTCTGGAGGTAAGGTGAAGCAGGAAGTGAGGCAAAGATAGCTGAGGCAGGAGATGGGAGACAAGGCAGGAGTCCCTCAAGCTTGGTTCCCAAAGCTGGTAATTGATTTGCAAAAAGGTGCAGACTAACTTTTCATTTGCAAATGAAGCCACAGCGTGGGAATTATTTGGAGAACATTCTAAGAATAATTGGAAGGTCAGCAGGATATTCTTGGAATTTCCTACCTCACATATTTGCCATGAGAATCATTCAAGGATACTTTGTGGTATATTTGTCCCAAGTCTAGAAATGGATCACCCTCCACAGTGCTATATATCTTACACTGCAGCAAGCAATTAACTGCATCAAGTACATTGTGAAAATAAGAAGGTTCTTCCTGCTAGTCAGCAATTTCATCTATGTTCTTGCTTTCTATGTGAGTTACCACTTTGGCAAGGCTGCATTGTTAATTGAATTAATGGAAAAGTATTTAGCCAGCTCACAGGTGCTCTTATATCTACTCTCAGTTATTCTCAAGGTACAAAAGAGACAAGAACTAAAATCTCCTTGCAAAGGACAGCTGCAAAATACCATTGACACCCTCAGGGAAATGCAATTGTCCCCCCTCCCCCCCTTCTTGCAAGGTTGAGAACTGCATACCATATTTAGCTGAACCCAAGACTAGTCCCCTACCCCATTTCTTTGATGTTAGAAATTGGAGTGGGTTGTCTCAAATTCAGAGTCCTGCTCCTTTCAAATAAATACAGGTATAACCTATATTTAACCTCTATTTTTAAGGGAAGTCATCATAAATTCAGAGTGGTCTTCTATTTTGGTAAATATGGTAAGTTTATCATGGCCTCACAGCAGGGATAGCCCTTCTATGAGGCAGGGTAGGTGGTCACCTCAGGCCCAGGTGCAGGGAGAGGTGCAGGAGGCAGCAAGTGCTGGGCCCCTGCCAACATGGGGATACCCCATTGTTTACTGCTACTGGGCACTTTTGTGCCTTCCCACTGGGGCATATTATTCATTTCCCCTTCTTGCCCTGCTGGGGTGCACTTCTTCTCCGCTCCCTGCCCACACACACACACTCCAGCTTGAGCTAGGATCATCCCTGTCACCTTTGCCTAGCTTGGTGGCACAGTAAGTGAGTGTCTGCATGTTGCAGCTGCTGCCTCAGCAGTACATAAGAACAGCCCGGCTGGATCAGGCCCAAGGAGGCCCATCTAGTCCAGCATCCTGTTTCACACCGTGGCCCACCAGATGCTGCTGGAAGCCACAGGCAGGAGTTGTGGGAATGCCCTCACTCCTGCTGTTACTCCCCTGCAACTGGTATTCAGAGGCATCCTGCCTTTGAGGCTGGAGGTGGCCTATAGCCCTCCGACTAGTAGCCACTGATAGACCTCTCCTCCATGAAGTTATCCAAACCCTTCTTAAAGCCATCCAGATTGTTGGCTGTCACCACATCTTGTGGCAGAGAATTCCACAAGTTGATTATGTGTTGTGTGAAAAAGTAATTCCGTTTGTTGGTCCTAAATTTCCTGGCAATCAATTTCATGGGATGACCCCTGGTTCTAGTGTTATGGGAGAGGGATAAGAATTTCTCTCTATCCACTTTCTCCACACCATGCATGATTTTATAGACCTCTATCATGTCTCCCCACAGTCGTCTTTTTTTCTAAACTAAATAGCCCCAGGTGTTGTAGCCTTGCCTCATAAAAAAGGTGCTCTAGGCCCCTGATCATCATGGTTGCCCTCTTCTGCACCTTTTCCAGTTCTACAATGTCCTTTTTTAGATGTGGTGACTAGAATTGTATGCAGTGCACCAGGTGTGGCCGCACCATAGTTTTGTATAAAGGTATTATAATATTAGCGGTTTTATTTTCAATCCCCTTCCTAATGATTCCTAACATGGAATTGGCCTTTTTCACAGCTGCCGCACATTGAGTCGACTCTTTCAATGAGCTGTCCACCACGACCCCAAGATCCCTCTTTTGGTCAGTCACCGACAGCTCAGATCCCATCAACATATATTTGAAGTTGGGGGTTTTCGTCCCAATGTGTATCACTTTACACTCGCCAACAATGAATTTCCTTTGTCATTTTGTCACTCACTCACCCAATTTGGAGAGATACTTTTGGAGCTCCTCACAATCAGTATGGCGTGAAAGGCTGAGTGCTCACCTGCCAACAGGAGGTGTGTCATATTGTCCTTTGCCTCAGGCAACTAAATGTCTTGGACCACTCCTGCCTGTCTGGCTGATATGCTTCTCAGGACTAGGGGTATGCACAGACCGTTTGGCACTGTTCGGTCCGAATTCAGTTTGAATTCGGACTGAAACGCACCAAAGCAAACTGGTTCAGTTGAATTGATCAGCTGGGCCAGTTGTTTCAACAAACCGCCTGAGCCAGTTCGAAGCAGTTCGTGATCAAACTTCTTGAACCAGCTCGGTTCATGGTAGTCTGGTTCACAAGCGAATCGGTTCTATACATCCCTATTCAGGGCTAACTAGCAGCCAAAACATGGACAACCATTAGTGTGCTTGGGGTTCATTCTTTTAAGATATTGCTCCTCAATGGCTGACTATGATTTAGGATGCAGCAGTGTCATTTTTCTTCATTGGTTAGGTGTTTTTTTTTTAAGCATAAGGACAGAGAGAGGATGAGGGAGAGAAGAAGGAAGAGCCAGTTGCAAAGTAGGAAAGAGCTCATTTGCCTTTATTAAGGTAAGGTAAATGTTCTCTAGATAAGGAACTGTAACTTTTTTCTTCCCCTTAACATAACAGGTTGCACGGGACAAAATGCTGCCTTCTGTATAGCTATTAAGGGGGTCGGGGGTCAGGGAGCTGGTTCACTTGCATCTGGCAAGGGGGGTTAGGTTTAAATTCCAAGCTAAGTTCAGGGTTCCAATATTTCTTGAATAGATATTAAGTTTTTCATTACCAAAATTAGTCCAGATCTCACAGAATTCCATTGGTAGAAAGTGCAATGATATGAATGGACCTAGATGGTGGTATTCAACAATGGTGATGATGATGATAGCAACAAGAACAATTGATATTAAGGGCTAAGTGTACCTTTAAAGTTATATTATAGAATTCGGTTGCTGGGGCAGGGGGTTACTGTAAATATCATGACTTGGAAGAGAAGCTGCTTGATAGCAATGTAAATGTATCTTTGTAATAGCCAGAAAATGCATTCAAAACATTGTCTTTCTCCAGCAAGAAGCAATATGTTAATAAATCTATCCACTAGAGGGCATCTGGCATACAATTTGCTGACAGGCTCTACCAGGAAAATCCACCAGGTGGCATAATTCATTTAGCTTCTGATTATTATTATTTTTTAGTGATTTATTTTCCATTGTTTAATTGCTAGGTTAATGTGCAAGGTTCCTAGAGACCAAACAGTCCCACTGTTTTTATTTTCCCTCGGCACTGACCGTAGCATATTCGTACGTCTCATTTAAAAGCTGCCATAAAAATGTCACTGGCTGGCCATTCCATTTTATATAGCCACTTAAACTGTAAGAATTTATTAGTTATATTACTCTCCGAAGTATATTTGTAGGCTACAGCAATATTTTTCTTATTAATTAGTCCACATTTAGCTTCATCTTTTAAACTGTCATTTGATCTGCATTCTAAAAATAAAACAAAACAAACCCTCTTAAAAACTCACAACCCACCTACGTTAAGGTATTTAACTAAGGGTGTGGTGTTATTACTGCTGAAAATGTCCCTACTTTGGATGTCGCAGTAAACGTGTGTGTGTGTGTGTGTAGTGTGTTTGCTTGTTATCCTTGTACACCACCCCAAACATCCACCTCTGGCTGGTTTACAGCAATGTAAAACAAATTAAAACAGAAATTAAAACCTTAAAACAATTTAAAACCACACGTCTAGTTAAAAAGCTGAGTTGAATAAATGCATCTTTAGAGACTTTTAAAAAGAGGTGGGGAGGCTTTTATTTCAGCAGGGAGCATATTCCAGAGTCTTGGAGTGGCAACAGAGAAGTCCTGTCACTATTCCCTGGAGTGCTTTAAACTACAAAGCCTTTCAGCAAGAACAGACAAGGGAGTCAGGGCATTAACCCTATCAGAACCTCACCACTGTGGCCGCCGCTGCTGCTGCTATTGCGTGCCCATCCTGCAAGTCAGTGTAGATCCCATTGCACTCTGAACAGCAGCGTGGCAGGTTTTCAGAAATAGCAGGGAGCTGCAATGGATCTGAACAGGGGGCCTCCCTTCTGCATCCCCCACTCCTTGTCCTCAGTGCTGGAAGAAGGCAACCCATCGTTTTTCTTTACTGTACAAGACATGTGGAAAGTATGGGGGGGTTGTGCCTCTGTTGCTGGATTAGTAGCAAGGGGCTGTGTTATTGTGGCAGCTGAGACAAATGGCAGTCAGGGGCAGATTAACCTGTTTGCTGCCCATAGGCAGAAAGGCTTTTGTTGCCCTTTAAAAAAAAAAGATCCGGGAGGGGGAGAAGGAAAGTTCCCCCTTTTACTTTGATTTGAAAAAAGCCGCAGAGGCGGCAGTAGCTGTGGGTACCTATCCACCCCCAGCACAGTACCTCCAGTGACTGTTGCTGGTGTCTATCTTATGTTTCTTTTTAGATTGTGAGCCCCTTGGGGACAGGGATCCATCTTATTTATTTGTTATTTCTCTGTGTAAACCGCCCTAAGCCATTCTTGGAAGGGTGGTATAGAAATAGAATAAATAAATATATATATTTAAAAGTCTGCGAACCCCCCAAATCCCCCGAACAGTCAGGGTGTGTGTGTGTGTGTTCGGTCCGGGGTTGTACCGAACAGGGGATGGTTCAGTTCAACCCTGAACGGTCGAACTGAACCAGTTCAACGTCAAACACATTCAACATCGAACATCAACACTGAATCTGTTTGCACATCCGTAGTGGTGATTGGCTTGACACTTGCCTGGGACTAGGGATATTGACAACACTGGGCAACCCGGGCACATGTCCCAGATCAATTGGTTTGTGGCCCAGTCCTCTGGACTGCCTGATGCTGGTGGGTGCATTGGTGATTAATGGCTACAAGAACTGGAAGAGAGGGTTGGATTCCTTTAGAAACCATGAAAAGGTTTAATTATGAAAATACAGGAAGAGGCTGTGAAAGTAATTAATGTCTCTAATTACTCATAAGTTCTGAGTCATACCATATGGTTCCGGGCTCCAGATCTTTTCAGCAATTTACTCTCAGAGCACAGACATACTACATAGGAAAGCATATAATGACAAGACTACTCAGCAGGTAAACTGCTGCTGTACAGGATATGTATGTCTGCTTTCTTTGATCTAGACTAGAGAAGTTAACCCACACCCAAGATTAGCTGGAGAAAAGAAATTCCTGACATCATTATCAGTACTTTCCCATATCTTCATTTGGACCAACAGCCAAGCATCCACAATTGTACAAGATTCATAGAAGCAGGGATGGTCCAAGACCTTGTAGGCCCGAGGTGAGGCACCAAATGCTACCCTGTTCTCTGACCTCGTGAGGGGCAACTCCCTTTCAAAATTGACATTTGCAAGCTTTGTCTCCTCTCCTCTCCTCTCCTCGTGCTTCTTTGCAAGGAGCGTAAGAGGCTCTTCCTGCAAAGCTCGCAAGGGTCAAATCAGTGGCATAATTATAGGGGGGCTGGGGGGGCACGTGCCCCAGGCACCACCCTGGCGGGTCATGTGGCGGTGTCAAAAAGTGGCTTTCCCCCGCCGCCCCCCTGGATCGCCCACCAAGTGTGGCGGCATGCGTGCGGCGGCAATTTGATGGCGGGTTGCCCTTCGAGTGGCGGCGGCGGCGGATCGCCCGCCGAGTGCGGCGGTGGCTGGTGTGGTGGCTGGCGGCATCCCATGGCCTGTGCGGCAGCGTGGAGTGCAGGCAGCAACGCCGAGCCAAGCAGCCCGGCGTCGCTTCCCAACTGCGCAGGCACACCAGGCGCAGGTCTCTCAGTGGTGCATTCATTGCTGTCATAATCGAGTCCATCCACCTTGCTGCTGGTCATCCTCTTCTTCTCTTTCGTTCAACTTTCCCCAGCATTATAGACTTCTCAAGGGTGCAGGGTCTATGCATAATGTGTCTGAAGTATGATAGTTTGAATCTGGTCACATGCCTTGAGTGAAAATTCTAGATTGATTTGCTCTATGATCCATTTGTTTGTTTTCCTGGCTCTCCATGGTATCCTCAAAAGCCTTCTCCAGCACCAAAGTTCAAATGTGTCAATGCTTTTTCTATCTTGTTTCTTCAAAGTTCAGCTTTCGCATCCATAGAGTGTCACGGGGAAAACCATGGTCCGAATGATTCTAATCTTTGTAGGTGTAGACATGTCATGGCATCTACAGTAAATATCCTTTCCAAGGCCTTCATTGCAACCCTACCAAGTGCTAGTCTGTCGTGTATTTCTTGACTGCTGGATCTTTTACTGTTGACTATCGAGCCTAAAAGGCTGAAGCTATCCACCACTTCAATGCTTTCACTGTCAATTCTGAGGCTGGTTGTTGTACCCGTTGTCATTAGTTGAATCTTCTTTACATTTAATTGTAGTCGCATTTTTTTCACCATGCTCCTTGACTTCTATTACTAGTGCTTGCAGATCATCTACATTCTCAGCTATCAAAGTGGTGTCATTAGCGTAGTGCAGGTTACTGATGTTTCTTCCTCTGATTTTAAAACCATGCTCATTTTCTTCCAATCCAGCTTCTCTCAGTATATGTTGAGCATATAAGTTGAATAAAGAAGGAGAAAATAGACAGCCTTGTCTTACTCCTCTGCCAATCTGGAACCAGTCTGTTTCACCATGTTCCATCTGGACTGTGGCTTCCTGTCCTGTGTATGGGTTTCTCATGAGAACAATGAGATGGTCACCTTACTGTAACCTTGGCTAAACAAACATCAGGGTTAAAAGTAGGTTTAGGTGGGTGGGCAGCACTGGGATCAGACCTGATCCCGGTGCTGCACATGAGCTTCCTAGTCCAGGCTGAGCTGCCCTAGCTTAGGTTAGGCAGTTCGTGAGAACAGCCTCAACATGTGAGCCCCTGTACCTGTGTTCACTACAGGATGTACAAGTGTTGAACATAATTTTTGAATAGGACTAGGGGTCTATTGATCCAAGGAAGATGCAGAGCTTCTCAATGTGAAGACAAAGGAAGTGAAGAAGGTTCACTTCTTCATCAGGGCTGCACTAGCAGAACCAGGCACAGCTTTTATCCCCTGAGAATCAACACGTTTTTTTCATCCCTTGCCATAAGGAGAATTAGACCCAAACTAAAATTCCCAGTTTTCAAAGTCAAAGACTGCACGAATTGATATTACCCGCTAAAATGCAATGAGATTAAATCAATAACATCTGCAATAAGGCATAATGAAGATAAAATTATATCTCTGCTTGCCCGAACAGCTGTGAATCTATTTTTAATTATCTTGGTTTTTTGGCAGTCAGCTTAACAACTTTTAGAATGTCCTCATATTTGGATTGTTAAGTATATCAACAGTGCAGACCACTGAAAATCCATTAACTTGTGGGTTCCAATTCTTCGCAGACTGATGCACTGTGTATAGAGCAGTCCCAGGCCTGGATAGGCTCAGAAGAGATGGTCTTATAGTAGCAAGCATGAATTGTCCCCTTTGCAACCCACCCTGGTTGCATTTGAATGGGAGACTTATGTGAGCACCGTAAGATATTCCCCTTAGGGGATGGGGCCACTTCCATCCAGATTCCAGCCTGCAACCTTGGAGAAGCTCCTGTCAGTCTTTGTGGACAATACTGAGTTAGATGGACCAATGGTCTGACTCAGTAGAAGGCAGCTTCCTATGTTCCTATACCATCCATATCTACTTTTCCAGATCAATATTTTAAGCAGGTGACTTTTGAAAATTCTAGTGCCTGCAAAATTGGTTTCCCTACATGCAAAGTGTACTGAAAAGTGTTTTCTGTATTTCAAACGATTATCTAGCTACAGGCTGAATGTCATGTTCCATTAAATGCATTATTAAAAGGTGTGTTTATGACTGGCAACTTCTCTTCTTTATTTTAAAAAAACAGCCATGTGGAGGAGATGATCGAGACCATGGTGTGTGTGGAAGAGTGTTGACCCTTTAGCATCGTGTTTTTCTCACTCTCCAAAGCTATTTGCCCACCAAACTGCTGCAAGCAGCATGCAGGTGTTTTGGTGGAGTGCAGGGCGGGGCAATTTCGAATGGGAGAAAATGACAGAGTGAGAACCCCACTCCCTGTGCACTGTGGTCCCAATCTGGATCTGGGGACCCCTCCCAGTGGCTTTTTGTTAAGGAAGAGAAATTGCCAGTCTTCAGCACATCTGACCCTAAGCTTATCAATGAGAATGAGATAATCATTTGGTTTCAAATGGAGGAGTAAACTTGCTCATAACATTAACAAAAATGCTGCAGGTATTTGTTATACAGTGAGCCCTTTCTCATGGCCGGTGAGAAAGGGCTTGAGGGCAAGCAGGGAGGAAGCCTTGAATAGCTTACCTCCCCACAGATGATCCTTGCTCCTGGTCTGGGCACAGAGATCACATGCCCAGATGTGCAGCTGCCTCCTCAGGCAGCACGGAGGGTCAGGAGGCAGGACATGTCGCCCCAGCCACCAGAACTCTCATAATGCATTATGTGAGTGCACTGTGCATTATGGGATCCCCCTGACACCAGCCGGGAGCCCTCCAAGCAGTTGGAGCAGGCAGATGATTGGGAAAATGAGGTTAAGAGAGCTCTTGCTCCCTTAACCTTGCTTTGAAGGTGGGCTCCAGAGATGGATTTGCTGCCATGCCGCCGCCGGGAGCCACATGGCTCCTGGCAGCTCTCATGTGCAGGAAAAACCGGACGGCACTGTTCCCTCTAACAGGGATTCCCAGATGTTGTTCACTACAACTCCCAGCACCACCAGCTGCAATGGCCTTTGGCTGGGGATTCTGGGAGTTGTAGTCAACAACATCTGGGAATCCCTGTTAGAGGGAACACTGCCAGGTTGGGCTTCCTTAGCCCGATTTTGCCTGCATGTGAGAATAGCTTCAGTTATGTTGATTTGGTTCCTAAAATACTATCCTTCTTGCTTTACCTCCAGATCTACCACCTTTGCATATGTGTTTTAATTGTTGTTAGCCACCTAGAGACATAAGTTTGGGTGGGGTATGAAACAAACAAACAAACAAATAAATAAAATTTTGAAATGTGGATAATTGTACCATTTGGGAACTAGATTTGTTTGACATGGTACAAACATGCACAAGAATTGTGCTATTTGCAGTTTGAAATATGTGCTTTCTGAGTAGCAGGGGGAAATACATTTCCAGGGAAATGTGTCCCAAATTCTTAGTGGGGTGTGCTAGGTACCATTAGTCATAGAATAAGTGCATCTAGATCACATGGCTTCTATTCACTAGCAGCATCAGCAGCCCAGTAGCATGCTCTGCTGTTCCTGGCCGCCACTGTTAAGAGAGCCTGAGTCACACAGTGCAGACACTGAGCAAATTCAGACATCAAATGGAATCATGGTATAGTTCACAGGGACATAGCAAGGTTTCCAGAGCTGCAGGAGGAGGAGTGACAAGGTCAGCTAGAGGGCCTCCAACACCCCAAGCCATGCCCCCTACGTCTGACATCAGACACAAGGGGGTGGGGCAACCTAACCCTCCCAAGGCTTCCCCTCCCCATTCCTTGAACTCACCATTTGGTGAGCCTTTCAGTGTGGGAGGTTGGCTGACATTCATGGCCAGCAGCACTGCAGACTCAACTGTGTGTAGCCGGGCCGGGCATGGGGCCGTGGGGGGGGGGGTCACCATCCTCCTCCTCCTCTGGCAGCTCCTGCATGTCAGCCAGATGGTGGAGCAGAGGCAAGGAGTGGTCTTGAGGAAGCATAGGGGGAAGATAAAGGAAGCCCCATGTGCTTCTTCCCATCGCACAGGCACAAAGCGCTGAGTGACCCAGGTGCAAGGTACCAGTGTCTGGCGCAGAAAGGGCGGCAGCAGGGCATACACCAAGCCTTGTGGGTTCCCTGACCCTCTGGGCCTGGGGACATTTGTCCTCTTTTGTCCAATAGACACTATGCCCATGATAATCAATCTAACTGTGCTTAGTTTGTATGTCTGAACCCAGTCAACAAACGGTGGCTTATTTCAGGCAGTCAAGCCACAGTGTGAACCCAAGATAGGCAATGTGCAATGTCTGAAACCAGAATTGTGGTTTAATCTTTATTTCAGTAGTTCTGATCTTGCAGGGCTCTTATAGAGAGAGAGAGATACACCTAGATCGTTTGGGAGATAAGGAGAAGAGGCTGGGATCCAAAGAAACCATGATATGGTAAACAAATTAAGGTTTAGTGATCATCTGTGGTGCCACTGTGGGTTTGTTAAATAAGCCATAGTTAAAATAAACTGTGGTTATGTGTGATGTCTGAATCTGTCAGGGCCAGCCCATCCATATAGGCCATCCCTAGCAGATTCAGACATTACAAAGAAGCAAGGTTTATTTTAATTAAGGTTTATTTAACAAACCCAGTGTGACACCACAGATGACCACTAAACCTTAATTTGTTTCACTACATCATGATTTCTTTGGATCCCTGCCGTGTGCCCAGCACAGCCACACACTGCCCTCCTGGTGTTGAGGGGGAGAGGTATAGGGCAGCAGAAGGCTTGAGGGCTGTGGATGAGAGGGAGCTCACCCCTGTGCACATGCATGGTTCCTGGCCTCTGGGCATGCACACAGCTCCACACAGCTCCGCTGTGAGCAGCGGTGGGGGCAAACTTATACTTTGCCTAGGGCACCAAAAACCCTAGGGCCAGACTTGGAACCCTCCCACTCCACTGTACCTAAGACATCATTCACTTGTGTAGGCTATTCTGGCCCACTGTTCAGGTGCAATATGGCAACATGTTCATACAAAATGTGCCCTCAATTAATATTCAGTGGTGGTGACTTGTAAGTGCATGGGCCCTCCCACCCCAGCGACGGAGGCTGGGCATTGTAGCACACACACCATCACATGAGCCAGCACTGCGCTCATTTCATGTAAAACATACCTGTCTGTTTGCATTTCATGTAAAACATACCTGTCTGTTACCAAACACAAGCTTTGGGAAATGCTCCCCAGTTCTTCAAGCTGTTAATGTTCCAAGGTCTTTGCTGACAATCTACACTCAGTTAGGATGTAATCACCACTTTTAGATTACACTCTCCCTGCTAACCGAGCAAAGAGGCATCTTTTTAAAGTGGTGATTTTCTTTATTTAGCAGGGGGAGAGCAACTGGCCCTATCCATCCCCAGCACAGCATCCTTCCAGTGGCTGTTGCTGGTGTCTATCTTATATTTCTTTGTAGATTGTGAGCCCTTTGGGGACAGGGATCCATCTTTATTTATTTTTATTTATCTATGTAAACCACTTTGGGAACTTTTGTTGAAATGCGGTATATAAATATTCGTAGTAGTAGTAGTTCATGTATTAGCCAGAACTGCTAAAAATCCATTGTCTTTAATGTACCTATTTTTGTCCATGAACACAATTCCAAGTAAGTGTACATATAGAGCCTAAACTTTTCTGAAATTGATTAGCTGTCCATTTTAGGTTTGGGCCAGATGGGTAGATTGACCATTGTTGTAGAAGTTAACCTTGTTCAACGATGCAGATATATCTAACTTTAAAAGCAATCCAATTTGTGGCTAGACTTAGGTCCAAGTTCAGTGTGATATGGGAGTTTTCTGCTTGGAACTCCTGATGCCTTTTTCTTTCTTTTCCTTTTTCAAAAATGAGTCCTGGACAGTGGCTTAACAAGGTTGAACGTCCTTGGACGCAGGACCTCCAATCTTCTAAATGGGCCCCCGACTGGCCATGCCCCCTAATGCCAATGCATCAGCCACAGGGGCACGTCCAACATTGGGACATGGACATACCACCTCGTGGCTTATCCCAACGGAAGATCGATCTCCATCATTCGCTCGCTGGGTGCTTCCTTTACCTCGGCATCAGAAACATGCCAATGCAGTGGTGCTGGGTGTGTGGCCAGCACTGGGGCACCAATGCACCCAGCTGGTGAGCACTTCGTTCACTGGCTGAGGGCCCTATGGGGGTTAAGGGGGTGCCCCATAGGGGTGAGGGAGCCCCATGCAGGCCCCAGACACCAGCAGTTGGGGAACATTTATGTCCCCCGGCTCAATCATGGCTCCACTTCTGGCCCTAGGGGGTGATTTGGAGTGAGGCTGTGGTATGGCAGAAAGGAGGTCCAACCATCTCCCCTATGCCTTGGCCCTGATCCAAATTGTCCCCCAAAGCTGCTATTAGCCATGCAGAAGAAAAGGGAGGAGTACAAATTATGCCTGTAAGGATTCTCTTCTGCAGCCAGTGTCAGCTTTGGGGGGAGGCTGAGGAGTCATCATGGGGGGATGTAATAGGTTAACAGCCTTCCCCAAGCTGCTGCCCATATTTCAGCCATCTCGTCATCCCCACCCCCCACCCCAAGATGCTTAAAAAAAGAAAGAAAATAAAGCGTATTCAGAAGTTCCAGCCATGGAACTCCCACATCATGTCTCTTTTGACTCTTAAGTAGGATTTTGTGGGCAGGAATGTAGCCGACTATAGAGGTGATAATTAGATGATTTAAGCCCCGTTTCTTTTGCTGCCTCTTTTTCTTTTTGGCTCTTGATGTTAATCTGTCATTATTGAGTATAATGCGTATTTTAACTATATTTTATGTTATACTCTGAAAGCTTTTTGGTTTTCAATAAAATTACAAATTGAAGGACTGTCATTTATTCATAAAGAACCTTCAACTACTTCTTAATGCACGCACACACACCCAGTTTAAGAAACAGTTTGGAAATTTGGCGTGGGAGATCCTTAAAAGGAGAGAGAGAGAGAGTGAGTGTGTGTGTGTGTGTGTGTGAGAGAGAGAGAGAGAGAGAGAACATGCTTTTGTATACTGGCAGCAACTCAGTGGAACTGCAGCAATTTCAGTGTGCTTCATACTATGCGACATTTGCTGACAGCATGACTTACCAGGATAAAAACATGCACCTGATATTTTTTTCAATAGCTCATATGTCTAAAGGAGGCAATAAAAGAAAGGGGAAAAGGCACCTCTTTAATGGCATCTGAACATGTATGATCTCTCAGAGGATGGCTATTTGAGTAAGTGAATCAAATAAATGTCCTTTGGCAAAGAAAGATTATATTAATCAAAAATGAAATTCACATCATGCCTAAATTAGAAATTTACATGCTACACAGTATACACCTTTTATCCCAGGATATCTCCATTGGATCATACCATTTTGAAATATTTGGTGCCAGGACAAATCTTCATAGTAGGCCAAATCTTCACGTCTCCAAGGTAAGACAAATCTCCAAAGAAAGCACTGCAGGGAACTGAGGCTATTATTTTTATTGGCTGACATCCAGACTAACGTTATGTGCACTGAAAAATACTACACTTGCACAACAGGGAATGGGTTATTTCCTCTGATCTCCCCTTTCCTCTGCAGTTCACTGTGCAAGCCCAAAATATGTCCCTGAGGGTCCCACAACCCTCAGGGTCATATTTTCTGGAGGCATAGTGGGCTGCAGAGGAAAGGGGAGATCAGAGGAAATTACTCCTCCCCTATTGTACCTGTGCAGCATTTTCTGGTGTGCTTAGCATAATGGGATGTCAGTTGTTGTTATCATCTCCCTTTGAGAAGTCTTGTGCGGGACTCTAATCCCCAGAAGCCCAAGCAGTTGCACGCTCCCTGCCCACCCCCAACTCGTAAGTAGTTCTTCTTTGCCTATCCACAGTGCACCAGTGCTGGGCAGTGAATTAAAGGGCTCCCACCACCAGGAGGCTGCCTAGGGTGCTTGCTCCAAGGTATACTGCCTTTTGGTGGTGGGTTCAGGGATTTCTGATATTGGAATTTGGATTTTACCAATGCATACAGGCCCACTGCGCAAATGCAGTTGCACAATGCATTGAAAAGAATGGCTATCAATCATGCAACTTTATTTGTGGAACTGGTTTTGCATAAGAAGTGCTCATGCACAACTGCACACACTTTTTATTAAAAGACATATGGAGCATTATGCAATATGTCAGCCACTATGGTTGGCTGAAAAATGGACAGTTGCTCTTCCCCTGGTACATATAAGAGTCACCATTTCAAAAGATGCTTCTTTGCCCATTGAGCAGGGGACAAGAACAGAGGCTAAAGCTCATGATCCACAGACATGGCACAAACTTCTTAGTGTAAGCCAAACTATTGCCCCATTCAGAGTTTCATCTGACCCACCCTGTGCATGTGGGATGTCTGCCAATTTTAAATGGCAGCTTTTTGTCACATGAAGAATTGTGTGTCTATGGAGCTCCTCTCAGAAAGGTTTAAACTGAGGGGGCAGTCCTGTGTGTGATCCCTCTGAGCAGGTGGAATTTCCCTCTCCATTGAAGTCAATGGACCCCATGTATGATCAGCACTACACTGGCATCAGTGAAAAATCGCATGTAACTGTTGTTGAATTATATTCTAGACGGTTCTTATTTTAGATGACAGATTATACAAATATTTACCATTTGACTATTTTTGAAAAAACAACCTTGGAAAAGAGATGTTTCCACATCCTTGAAGTCCCACAGGCCAATCTACCAACTGTAATGGGAAAGTGGAAACTTACAAATGATGTCAGTGGTCTGATCTGAAGAAAGCTTCTTGCTTTTAATATTAACAATACAATATGGCCAAAATCTTGGGTGCTATAGAATATAATAATTTTTTTAAAAAAAGAAATCCATCACCAGTCAGCTTTCTTCATGGGTCTAACAATAACCCTGTGGTTAAGTAATGTAGTGAATTATTTTGAGAGAATTATAGCTATTTTAGACTGCAATCAGCAGTGAATAAGAATAATTATGCAACGAAAGAGAAGGGAAAGCTGAAACATGGCTGAGCGATATTCTGATTGATGGCAAAGTCATTTCCTGGTTGTTAATGGCTGGTTTTTCAACAGTCAGCACAAGTTCTAACTTGATGGGGGTGACACAGAGACAGAAATGACCAACTTAATAAGAAAGCAACCAGTACTCAGTGTACAGTTTCAACCGAGGAGAAGTTGAGGCAGGGCAAAATGACCTTGCCCCTTTTTGTATATATGACTAGAAAGAGGGCAGTTTCTCACAGCACTGTGTGACCTTGTGACATGCATTATTGTGACAATAATAATGCACATTATGAAGCACATTGTGACATGCATTATTGAGCTTCTATTGAACAATGTTATAATGGGAATTACAGCTTGATCCTAAGCATGTATATGTGAAAATCCCACTCAAAGAGTTCCCTGGAACCTTAGGCCTGCAGTCCTGGAGCACAATTCTGTGTATGAATCATCAAAAGAAAATTTCACCGTGTCACATGGGGCTTACTTCCAGTGTAAGTGTGCATATCATCAAGTGTGCATATCATCAAGTGTGCATATCATTGCAGATTTAATCTCTTCAGTGAAAGTTACTTGTTCTCCAGAGCAAGAGTAAATGTCAAGATTCAGGCACATGGACGGAGGTTTGGATGGGGATATTGGAGAAAGCTACAAACAGACCTTCTTCTATTCCCTGAAATGACCCTCTTCAGTGCTCCCCAGTGTGAACCTCCTTCCCCCCGCTTACAGGTGGTGTTGGTGGTCTCAGTCTGAAGAAAGCCACTTGCTTCTAATATGAATAATAAAATGTGGTTGAAATATTGGATGCTATACAAAGTAATAATCTACAAAAAAACCCGAGACCAGTCATCAGTTGGTTTTCTAACTACACAGTCAGCCATTCCCACTTTACTTAGTGTGCACACACATACACACTTCTGTTTCCTTTGTTCCTTCCCCTTCTCGTGGTAGCAGGTGCTGCCACCATGGAGGAGGAGGAGGATAAATAAGCAGTAATGCATGTCACAATGTGCTTCATAATGTGCATTATTATTGTCACAATAATGTAGGTCACAATGGCTATGCCACTGCTTGACAAAGAGCATCTCTGATGGTAGTGTGCAGCAGAGGGAGGTGCATGAAGTGGTAGTAGGCTTCTTGCTGGCCCACTAGTGCCCCAGTGATCTACCGCTTGAAGAGACCGCCTCATGTCACCTCATGAAAGGACCTCCCCTGAATGGCCTGCCTACCTACCAGCCTACAAGAGGCTTCTGGCAGGCCCAGGTGAATGGGCAGCTCTTCTTCCTTTTCAAAATGATTTCTCACATGTCAGAATGAGCTGATGAGAACAGTGCCCTTTCCCAAAACGATCTTAATAATCTTCTTAATAATCCATTAGGCTTTTCAAAAGAACATGCAAGTATGTTCATGGGAGAAGAATGGTGAGGTGGAGGTATACTCCATACACCACTGTAAGTGAAGGACTGCTTTCCCACACTTCTTGTTGTGTATCCCTGGTAAATGGGACTTTTGAAGGCAGGATTTCATAGTATTAGCTCATGCTGCATGAGCATATCAGGAATTGTCAGCCTGACACTTTTCTATGTGCTTCTCATACAATAAATGCTCACAACTACTCAATATTCTCTCTCTCTCTCTCTCTCTCTCCCCCCCCACCACTTGATTAATGCTAATGCATGATGTTAGATTAATGCATGCATGACAGTACTGTACAATAAACAACCCACATTTGACAGCCTTCCAAACATGATTTTCTCACTACATATGAGAACACATGGAATCATATGCTATGGAATCACAAGGAATCATAATGGTAGGATACAGAACATAAAATCAGAAGGTGAACAACCTCTACATGATTTAGACTCCACTCCTCTCTCTTTGATTGCATTTGCTGAACTGCCACTTTTGAATCACCTGCTGATTTCCTTGCCCACTTGGATAGGCAGCCAACAGCCCTAGATCAGGGAACCCAACTAATCCTTGCAGAAGCCTGATGAGGCCCATAAACATATAACACTGGTGCCATGGGATGAACCAATAGAAAACTAACCCTCTCAGGGCTTGTGTAACATTTAAAGGTCACCTGTATTTAACTATTAATTTAGGATGGGCAGAAACTATCTAAGTGAGTTTACTGACTGAGGTGGTTTCTTGTCTTTCAGAAACTCATATAGCTTACCATGAATCCTCTGGTGTTTTTCTTTAGGAGGAAACCTGAAATTTTCTTTGTTAAAATTTCAATGCCAACTGTGTGCCATAAATATGTTTAAAATGCTATTGACTTACTATATGTCAAGCAATCTCAAAACATAACACTCTCTGAATGAACAACAGTGCAACAGAAGGCTATTGTTGTATAGAAAGTCCTGAGAAGAGCCAAATGACACTGATGCTGCCATTGGCAAATCCAACTGAAAGTTTGTTCTCTAGTTTGTTACATGCCAAATGTGGTTGCTGAATAAATGAGCAGATGGGTTGCCTTTTCAGAACTGGCATGAAGAAAAAAAGAGCCCCAAAGAAAGTGCTAGAAGGTGCTATGAAAGAAACAATATTTTGGGGCTCTGTGCATTAATCATGCTTCATGTCACTCATGTCAACTAATAGGGCTGTGTAATTCAATTCGCCCTCGAATTGATTCGGGTCAGAAGAGGGGTGATTCTCAAATTTGACCCTGAATTGAATAACTCTCAAAATAGGGGGCTCGATTCGGGGTCGAGGAGTATCACCTCTGATTTGACCCCAAACAAATCCCTGATTTGACCCAAAATGGTGCTTTTTTCAGGAGAAAACTTGTCTACCAATTGGGATCAATGAGCAGACCAGCCCCCACCTTTGGACTTGGAATATCTGCTTGCCTCGAAGGACTGGCCTACCTAGGTCTACCCAGCACTGGTCTACGCATTTTTCCAAGGAAGACAGGCCTCGAAATGGCAATAGAATCACTTGAACTGATTCAAGGTTGATTCGTCAAGGCAGCCACCCAAGCCAGCTGTTCTCGATGAATCAATTCAATTTTTTTTGCGATCTATTTACGCTTGAATCAAATTGCAAAAATTGATTTGTGCACACCCCTATTAACTCACATATCTTTCCAGTTTGACCTGGTCATCCAATTTGACTTGAATATTAGCCGCCGCCACCCCCCTTGTGCTTTTCACTAGTTGTGGGGCTTCCTCCTACCTGTGCAGCTGCAGCATTTTTCAGAGCCCAATGGATCCAACTGTGAAGTCCGTCTCTCTGGGTGTCAAAATCTGCTACCCTTCACTTTGTGGAATGGGGCAGTTGCTCCTGTTACAAAATTTCATGATCAAAGAAGGATCAAAGTCAAAACCTAACAAATAGATTTACCTATAGCTCAGGAATGGGGTTGTAGTTGGGATGGGGCTGTAGCTCAGTGGTAGAACACCTACTTTGCAAGCAGAAGGTCCCAAATTCAGTTCCTCATATCTCCAAGTAGTGCTAGGAAAGTGTCCTGTCTGAAATCCTGGAGAGCCACTGCCAGTGAGAATAGACAATACTAAACTAATAAAACCATTGGTCTGACTCAGTATTGGGCAGTGTCTCATGTACCTCCGGTAGTTTATTTTGTCAATACTTTAGATTTGTTTCTTTATTATAGTGTCCATACTGGCTCCAATGCTTTTTAACATCTATATGAAACTTCTGGGAGAGATCACCAGGAAGTTTGGTCTTGGATGCTATCAATATGCTGATGACACCCAGATCTATTTCTCCATACCAACTTCATCAGGAAATGGCATGACCTCCCTAAGTGCTTGCCTGAAGGCGATATTGGGTTGGATGAGGGATAAGAGGCTGAAGTTTAATCCAAACAAGACGGAGGTACTGTCTGTAGGGAGTCGGGACCCAAGAGATGATTTAGATCTGCCTGTTCTGGATGGGTTTGTAGTCTGGGAGTGCTCCTGGTTCCCAAACTCTCCCTGGTTTCTCAGGTTGAGGCTGTGGCCAGGAGTGCTTTTTATCAGCTTTGGCTGATATGCCAGATAAGTCCATTTCTGGAGACAAATGACCTTAACACGGTAGTACATATGCTGGTAACCTCGAGGCTTGACTACTGTGATGCACTCTACATGAGGCTGCCTTTGTAATAGTTTGGAAACTACAATTGAACAGAATGCAGAAGCCAGATTGGTTTACCCAAAGGGTAAACCAAAGGGACCCCAAAGGGACCATATAACACCGATTCTAAAGGAACTGTACTGGCTGCCGATATGTTTCTGGGTGAAATACAAAAGTGCTAGTTATTACCTATAAAGCCCTTAACGGTTTGGGTCCAGGGTACTTAAGAGATCGCATTCTCTGTTGTGAACCCTGTCACCTATTATGATAATCTGGAGAGGTCCGGTAACAGTTGTCACCAAATTGCTTTGTGACATTGGGACTGGGCCTTCTCTGTGGCTGCCCCAGGGTTATAGAATGTGCTCCCTGCTGAAATAAGAGCATCTCCTTCTCTGTTTGTTTTTAGGACGACCCTGAAGACATTCCTGTTTTCCCAGGCTTTTAACTGAAATCTAATTTTTAAAAATTTAATGTGTTTTTATCTATTGTGATGTTTATCTTTTTTATGAATTTTAAATGTTTTATATTTTAGATTATGTTTGAATTGGTACACCGCCTAGGGATTTCTATATTAGTCGGTATTGAAATTCAATCAATCAATCAATAAAACATTATTAGATTGTTATTAGTTACATTTCCATACTTCAGGCAGTGTACAAGGTTCTCACTCCACCATCCTTACAACAACCTTGCAAGGTAGAGTATGAGAGCAGCAAACTGGCCCAAAGTCACCCAGTGAGCTTTGTGGTTGAGAAAGGTTTTGAACCAGAATCTTCTGCTTTAAAACTTCTGCACTACTCTGGCTCTACATATATTAGGTATTAAAATTGGAACCAAATTATTTTCTTGTAATAAAAACAATAGCTTATTTGGAAAAGTAACATTTTAACTGGCCAGCATGGTGTAGTGGTTAGAGTGCTGGATTAGGACTGGGAAGATCCAAGTTCAAATCCTTATTCAGCCATGAAACTCACTGGGTAGGTGGCTCTGGGCCAGTCACTTATGTCTCAGCCTAACCTACCTCACAAGGTTGGTGTGAGGATAAACATAATCATGTACACCATTCTGTGCTCCTTGGAGGAAGAGTGGGATAGAAATGTAAAAACAAAGAATAAATACAATTTTTGTTGTCCATATTCATGGTAGGAAAATGACTGGCCTTTAACTCTATGGTTCAGTCATTCCATATTAGGAATCATGATTTTTTAAAAAATCCTACTCCCGTGTAGTTCCATTGGTTACATTGAGTGTCCCAAACTTTTTCAGGCCAAAGAACCCTCAATAATTTAACATTTCACTCCAGGGATCTGTAGCAGGGAACTGCAGCAGGGAACTCCAGGGAACTGCAGATTCCCACATCCCAAGCATGGCGTCCTGTGCCATGCATGGTTCACTGAGAATGTGAGCTAGGAGGAGGAGGAGGAGGAGGAGGAGGAGGAGAACAACGACTGCACACTAATGAGGATCCATATTTCAATATCTCAGTTCTCAGCATTTCAGCTGAAAGTAACCATTAAGGTCGTTCTCATAACCGTTACTGGGACAGGGAGGGTGGACGGTTGGGAAGGCAGGGTTGAACTCCCCCCCCCAAATCTCCCCCCTCCAGACAATTGATCATCCTCTGTGTGTGGCATGCGGCTTGCGCGCACACACAATCCACACTGCTCTGAGCAGCATGGATCTCTGGAGGCTGGGAAAATGAAGCCAGGCCTGTAGGCATCTCCTCACATCACCATGTGAGGAGTGTGGTGCATTGAGGGATTTCCCCTCAAGCCAGGCACTCTAGGCACTGGCCTCTGTATCTGATCAGGCAGCATGCGGCCTTAACAAATACACAACTCCGTACCTGGGTAAAAGGGTGGGCAAAAATTAGGGGTGTGCACAGAACAATTTTTGTGCTCTGTTCCAAGCTTGAAATGGAATGCAGTGCCCCAGAACATTCCATCAGAAGAGCTTGTTGAACCAGTTGTTCTGACTGAATGAGCTCAGAACACGACTCAAAATGTTCTGAGTGCCATTTTAGACTCCAAAATGGCACTCTTCTGGCTTCTGTGAAAGCACGGCAGCCATTTGCATGGTGATGTTGACCATGCAGATGGCTGCCTCGCATGCACAGAGGCCAAAAGAGTGCCATTTTGGAGTCCAAAGTGGCACTTGGAACATTCTGAGCTCGGAACAGGCCCTTCATTTGAAACTGTTCTGTTCCAAGCTTGGAACATTCAAAATGCAATGTTCCATTTTGGAACATTCAAAATGGCCTGTTTTAAGTTGGAATGTTCCGGCACATCCCTAACCAGCTACTTGGGAATGACTGACTCTCTGCAGTCTCCCTGATGGCAGTTTGGGTCCTGGTGGTTATGTAGGCTTCCTTCTGCAATGAAGGACAGCCCTAACAGTCAATCACAGCTGTAGCAGGGAGGAGCTTCCTCCATCAACTCTGGTTACAGCTCACTGCAGCATGCAGATGTTGCCACTTCCAAAGGAAACCTCAGGTAGGAGCCGTGAAACTCACTACAAACCAAAAGTTCAAATTGGAGTTTGGGGAGGAAAACCTCAGGCTGATTTTGTGTTTGAAACATAGTTGCACACATCCAGACGTACAAGAAATTCAACCTCTGGACCCCTCACCTCTGGTTTACCAGTATGTTTGAATGGGGCCACTGTCACCATCAAGAGAAACAGGTTTCCAAAAGGAAACAGGGTATTCTTCCCCATTCCAAAGGGCTTAACACGGGCAGGGGATTGATAACACCCCAACATAGAAAGCCCATTCATTTCTGAGTGGTTTTTCTCCCAACTGAATTAACATGGGAATGGGATAGAAACCACCCTATCCATACAAACCCATTCATTTGGGGTAGGTTTCTACCCTGTGTTATATTTGTATTAATAACATAAATATAATAACTGGGGAGGGGCCATACTTGTGGATATATCATGTACCAGAGTGTAGGTAAGAGTCTGACAACAAGAGCATAGCTGGGAGTGCAGGGGGTTGCGTGTTTATGCACCTTTACGCAGTGAGGGGTGGAAAACCATCCAAAATCCGCATGAGGATTAAATAGAGACCAGCTTTTGCATTTATTGAAAAACAGGTTTCCCAAGATGCAGGCAGGATTTGCAGATATATTGCCTCCCCCACCACCCCCGATAACACCCTTCCACCTGCTGCTAAACCCCATCATAAAAATAAAGGTCACTTCCATTCTGTTTCTGGCATTAAAATTTAATTTTCCCATTGTTAAAAAATAATATAAATTCATTACCGACTTTCAAAGAGTGGTTTTATTAAGCATATGGGGATCATCTACAGTTTCTGAAAGCAGCTGTTACGAGCAAGAATGTGTATAGAAGAGATTGTGGTTTGGACAACTTTCTATTAGAATGAAATCCCCTGCTGCTTTAAAAATAACACATCCTCCTGCAACTATTTATCATATAGTAAACATATCATCAAAACCGATTCCTTACATTTGCTGAATTAAAACAAACATGCTCATTACTAGGAGGCTAACAAGCATATTCCTTCCTATTAACGATAATCCTCCCAATGAGTCATATGGAGATAGGTAAAGTCTGTCAATTTGTTCTCAAAAGGATACAGGCAAGAACAGATGCTTTGTGGCAATAAATTTTTTGCACATTTTCTTCACTCTGGGCATACATTCCCACCTAAGTCTTTCTGCTCAGTGCTAGAATTTCCTCTGTGCTGTTATTTATTGCAGTTTCTCTTGCTAGGCTGCCTGAGAGGGCAAAATGGAAGACGTGGCAGCATATTCTTGAAGAGGGCTCTTTGGAACCCAGTGATTTGTGAGGCTAGTTCTAGTTCTAGAAAGTTGGGCATGTACTTCAAAAATGTCTGCTTCTTTATTTATTTAACTCATTTCTACCCGACTAACAACCAGAGTCATTTTACAAAGTGACTTACAAAGACAATAGGAGAGAAGAAATTCTTGTATGAACTAATCTGCCTACATTCCTTTCTCTATAATCTTGATAATTACCAACTTCCACCACACTTTCCCGACTTTGCTTGTTAACCATGCTAGCATACTCCCAGGCTTGATGGTACCTTTTCTCCTTTTTGGTATACATTCTAACTGGGCTTCTATTATTGTGGCGTTAAATGAACTCCATGAATTCTGTGACTCTCCCGATTTTCCCTTTCAGTTTTCTTTTCACCAAACTCCTCATTTTAGAGAAGTTCTCTCTTTCTGAAATTCAAAGTGTCTGTGTTAGACTTCCTTGGTGATTCTCTCCTCACATTTATGCTGAATTTGCTCACACTATGGTCACTGTTCCCTAAAGGTTCCATGACACAGACGTCTCGCACCAGGCCCTGGGCACCACTCAGGGTTAAGTCCAGGGACACCTTTTCTCTGGTTGGTTCCATGACCAACTGTTCTAGGGCACAGTCATTCAAAGTATCTAGAAATTTGACCTCTTTGTCATTACATGGATGTGAATTTATCCGGAGGGGGGGGACCTACAGCACCCCAGTTATTAAAGTCACTGGGTGTGGTGCTAGCAGTGGCTAGAAGTGAGAATAATAAAATTAAAGGCACTGGTGCTGCTGGAAACAAATGGGTGCATGTGTGAATAAATAAAGCACTGCAATTAAAAGGTTGGTTTTTTAAAAAGGGAGACAGAGCAGGCACTCTCTCTCACACACACACTGCTGGGCCGGCCAGGCTGGCCACAGTCTCTCTGCTCTCCTCAGTGCTGCTGTGCTGTGCTTCTGCAGTCTCTCTCTGTCTCTGTCAGAGTTGTGCCTCCTCTCCTGAGGCACAAAAGCAATGGTTCTCTCTGCCTCCAAGCAGCCCCTTATATATATTTTTAAACTCCCTCCTTTAGCCTCCCCACTCCCTGCTCCCTTCCCCCAGCCAACATGGGCACAGTTGTCCCTGCCAACACTTGATTTGGAAGACAACTAGCTAACCAAGAAGCAAAGAGATCTCTACCCAATCAGAAGACCAATCAGCGATTGAAAAACATGGAGACAAAATGGTGTCCGCTTAATGAATCAATAGTTAATCGATCTGTGCGATTTGGGGGTGATTCAATTCATGATCAAATCAGCCCCTTTATTCAAGGGGCAATTCGATTTACAAATGAATAAGTGAATTGCCCCCAATTTGCAGCAGATCGATTTGCTCGTGATTCAATCTGTACACCCTATGGACAGATTATTTTTGAAAAATTAAGAAAAAAGTTGCACATCATCCTTGTTTTTCAAACTGAAATAATAAAGCTGCCACATCACATTCTCAGCATCAAGTGGTGACTTATTGGTATTAAACAGCCACCACAGAGCCCCGCCCTGCCCGCCAAAAAACCCCACACTTTCAGAGCATTTGGCCACAGTAGTTTTCAGTGAAGGCATTTCTCACATGCATCCAAGGAGCTATGGAGGAAAGAACTGGGAGTCTCTTCCATGTGTCAAGCCACCAGGGTTGTGCTTTGAAACACCTCCTTGGTTAGTGAAGAGTTCCCAGGTTAGTGGAGTGGCTTCACTCACACATGTTGGCCAACACATGTAAACTGCCCTGAGCCATTTTTGAAAGGGTGGTATATAAATCAAATCAATCAATCAATTAATTAATTAATTAAACAGGAAGGACTAGAAAAGCTTCCTGTTTAGGCAGCAACCAGGGCTGGCCGTACCAGGAAGCAGAGTTAAGCAAATGGCTTCAGGTAGAAGATTTGAGCAAGTTATCGGGGACAACATGGCAGCCAACCCAGCACTTCCCTCATGTGGAGGAGTGAAGTTGAAATAGTACCACAATGCTTTTCCTCTTTCAATACTGATAGAAAAGGAAGGGGGAGGTATTTGAAAGAAAGAAGAATTTGGGGTGTGTTGTTTTTAACAGAACAAGTTGTTCTAGTAAGAATTAATCAGCCTACTTTCCTTTCACTGTCTCTACAACTGGACTAAATTTGGTGCAAATCGAGGTCCACAAGTTAGACCTCTTGCTCCTCAAATGTTCATGTGTCCACCATATTGGATCGGGGTGGATGACATTATTACAGACTACACCACTGATGTGTCCCTGTGTGACACTCACTACAACTGTACCAAATTTGGTTCAAATCGGTTAGACAGTCCTCAGTTAGTGCACTTGTGCCTCAATAGTTCACACATCTGCCATCTCAGATCAGGGTGGATAACATCATTACAAACTACGCCACTGGGGCATCCGTATGTGTTCAAGGTTGACTCAGCCTTCCATCCTTCCGAGGTCGGTAAAATGAGCACCCAGAATGTTGGGGGCAATATGCTAAAATCATTGTAAACTGCTTAGAGAGCTCTGGCTATAGAGCGGTATATAAATGTAAGTGCTATTGCTATTGCTATAGTGCTGTAACTAATTTGGTTCAAATCGGTTAGACTGTCCACAAGTTAGTGCACTTGCACCTCAAAAGTTTACATGTCTGCCATCTTGAATTGGGGTGGATGACATCATCACAATCTATGCTGTTGAGGTGTCCCCATGTGTCCCTATAGCTGTAGCAAATTTGGTTCAAATTGTTTAAGTGGTTCACAAGTTAGCTCACTTGCGCCTCAAAAGTTTATGGTTCCTCTACCTTGAATCAGGGTGGATCACAAACTACACCACTGAGGTGTCACTGTGTGTCACTCACTACAATGTTACCTAATTTGGTTCAAATCAGTTAGACAGCTCACTTGTGCCTCAAACATTCAGGCATCTGCCATCTGTTGGAAGTGAAGGACTTTGCACTGTCTCGTGTCTCAATGATAGAGGAGGACAGACTAGTGAGTAAGAGGGCTAGAGGGTCGAGATATTGGTCATCCCTTCTCTACTGCTCTGACACTATCCCTTTGGAATGTAGATTGCTACTCTCAGGGGCACTTCCTTCCTTCCAGTCGCTTCCTTCCTCTTCCCTTCTTATTCCCTTCCTTCTGCCTTGCAACCTGCAAGCTCCTCTCCCCTGCACCATGTGTGCAGAGATGCAGAATCCGTCTGCATCCAGCTAGATAGATAGATTAGAGATTCTATCTCCTCACTTTCCTATCTAGAATGGAGTTCTCTAATAAATACTACTTATATTGATTTGAAACTATGAACTGGCTCCAAGTTACTTTACTCTCAGCATACACGCATGCCTAACTAAATTCCACTGTGTTGTGCCTCTGTGCACTCTGCTATAATGAAAAAGGGTTTCTCTTACCAGAGAGAATTCCCAACACCATCTTGGATTGGGATAGATGACATCATCACAAACTATGCCATTGAGGTGTCCCTATGTGCCCCTACAGTTGCAGCAAATATGGTTCAAATCAGTTAAGCAGTTCACAATTTAGTCCACTTGCGTGTCAAAAGTTTACACATCCACTTGTCACAAGTTCGTCTGTCCAAGGCTTGGTCCAAGATCACCGTTGGAGAAGCCAATAGCTCAGGGATCCTCCTGTGTCTGAAACAAAGCACAAGAGAAACAAATCACTATTGAGTATCAAGTTCACTCTGCCTCCCCTGCACCTAGGTCACTGACTAGATTACAAGAGTCCTGTGCCCAAGGTCCACAATGTCACCAAGGGAGGTCTCAAGGCAGGGTGAAGCAGCCCGGGGTGAAGCCGTCTGGCTCACCAAGGTCTCAAGTAGCCAGAGTCAGGGTCTCAAGGGTCTGAACAAGGAGTTGGGATATCCAACCAGCCAAAGGCTGGTCTGCACCAAGCCCAAGCGACACGTTGCTTTCCAGCAGCTTGGACGTTGTCTGCTGGATAATTTATGGTGCTTGGCTAATTGCTCTCCTCCCCTAGTCAGCTGTTGGAGATTCAGCATTTATCTCATCTGTTAAAAAGATTCTGACTTCGCCTCAATGGCTGCAGGAGCTGCTGGCGTTTGGCATGCCTTCGCTCTTGAGGAGTAACTGGTTGTTCCTCTTCCAGCTCAGGGTCTGATTTTTCACCTCCTATCTCTTCTGCTTCCAGTGGGCCCTCTGGAGCTGCAGCTTCATCTTGGCCTGTCTCAGCTGCTTCCTGCAGCCTGACTGTTGAACTCTCCCCTTCAGGTGCCTCTTCCTCTGCTGGAGGGTTGTCAACTTCCCCCTCCTTTTCACTCTCCATGGGTGAGGGCATGACACTGCCATCTTGAATCACTGTGGTTGACATCATCACAAACTATGCCATTGAGGTGTCTATGTGTGTCATTCACTGCAACTGTACCCTATTTGGTTCAAATGGGTTAGACAGTCCAAAAATTAGCCGGCTTGCGCCTCAGATGTTCATGTGGCCGCAATCTTGAATTGCAGTGGATGACATCATCACACATCACACCATTTTGGCATCTCTATGTGTCCCTACAGCTGTAGCAAATTTGGTTCAAATCGGTTAGGCGGTTCACAAGTTAGCCCACTTGCGCCTCTAAAGTTTACGCATCCGCCATCCTCGATCGGGGTGGATGACATCATCAAAAACTATGCCGTTGAGGTGTCCCTATGTGTCCTTACAACTGTACCCAATTTGGTTCATATTGGTCTAGGAGTTGAGAAGTCAATAGCAGGGGACACACACACACACACACACACACACACACAATGCTGGGTGATCCCAAAAGCCTATTGGAAAGTAGGCAAAAAACTGATAAAGCCATCTAATACTCTGCTTCAGGCAGCAAAATACCTTGGGCCAGCACTACCTGGGACTTTGTTTGGGCAATGACAGAGGTTGTGCACACTACCTTGCTGGGGAAGCTGAGGTGGGCAGCCTGAGGTGAAGGCAGGAGCTCACCTGCCTTCCCCAACAGATAAGCAGCTGCCATCCTCCCCTCAGCCACACTATGTGCCCACACGAGCAGCGGTTCAATGGAGGGAGCTACTCAAAGCGGGGACTTCCCCTCTCTCGTATCCCAGGGTGACCCAGGGCATGAGCTCTCATTAGAGCAGCTGCCACTCTTGGCATGGCCACTCATCCCCCATGGTTCACTGCTGTATATGGTGACAGGCCAGCAGAAAGCCATTTAATTTGGCGGCGGTCAGCCAGACAATCGCCAGCCAAGCCACAGATTTGTTTAATCTTGGCCAAATGCCGGATTAGAAACTTGTGCTTGGTGTGGGTGCAGCACCGAGATTGGGCTCGATTCCAGCATTTCACATGTGCAGCCCAGCCCAAGCTGGGCTGCCCTGTTCTGGGTTAGGCTGCTCATGTGAATACCCTTACAGTCTTCCCTCACTCTGGCTTGGCTAAGCTCTGGGCTTGACCCTTTGGCTCTGACTATGGGTTCTTGGCTCTGACTTAACAGCTGCTCAGCTCAGCTCCTGAGAGTGACAAGTCAATAAGTAATTTACAAACATGTGCAAATAAACCCGAAGATGCTGCATTTCATTTATGCTTCAGTTGAGAGGGGAAGTATGAGTTTCAAGAGTGATTAATTTGGATCCTAATTAAACTTTGAGGTGCTGTGTTGCTTAGCACTTCATGGTAACTGTTGGTAAAACATAATGAGGCTTTACACACGATCTGTGTGTAGAGCCCAACCAGGCTCTGTAGGGAGAGAGGGCTAAGCCCACTCTCCCTGCACACAAGCAGCTGCTTAGCCCTGGGTGGCCAGATCAACTGCCCACATGATTACTGGCTCCATCACGGAGCTGGTAGGGGTGGTGGGGATCGGGGGCTGGTCGGCCCCTGGAAGTCCCAGAATGGCCCATGTGAGTCCACGGGGCATTCTGGGGAGACCCCCAACACCGGGAGGCTTGTTTTAGCCTCCTGGCTGGAGTCTCCTCATGAGTTGCCATGGCGCGCAGCCGTGTTGTGGCAACTCATGATCAGATGAATGGGGTTAGCGGAGCATGCACTCTGCAAACCTCATTTGAGGGGGGGGGACATTTAAGGAGGTTTGCTGCTGGGAGCCACGTAGCTCCCGTTGCAGCCAATGACCAGGAGAAACCGGGCTAGGCTCCGTTAGCCTGGTTTCTCCTGGTCGTGAGAATAGCCTCAATAACTGATGTTATAGAGTCCCCTGCTAACTGAGCAAAGATGCCCTTTTAAAAGTGATGATTCTCATATTTAAATTTAGCAGGAGGAGAACGGTAATCTCTGTCCAACCCCAGCAGAGCATCTCTCCAGCGGCTGATGGTGTCCACCTTATGTTTCCTTTCAGACTGGGAGCCCTTTGCGGGGCAGGGAGTCAGGTATGCAAGATTTTAAAAAATGCATAGGAGTTTAACAAACGTGCAGGGCCAAACAATGCATTTTAAGTCCCATTTAGTTTGGCCCTTTGAAGACAAGTATCACATTCTGCTCTAGCTGAAGATTCCACATATTTGTCAAGGGCACCCCTGAGCCCCATATACAGCACACTACAGTAATTAGGGTTAGATAGGTATTGCAAAAACAATCTACTTTATCAAACGCCACTGAGCAGTCCTGCAACATCAACAGAATGCTTTTTCACCTGGTGAGGTCTAATTGAAAACTTTCTACCAGGGCCACTAAAGCTATCCCAGTCTCAACGCTTGGCCTACAGCCAGATAAGAATGGAGCTGAAAAGGTTCTGTCATCCAAGAATGCCTTGAGCTGCAAGGAAATGACATGCTTAACCAACTTCCTCATACAGGGAAAGTAAGAGGCCGGGTGATACTTATCCATTCCATATGCCTCAACTATAGATAGTTTATATTAAGCTTCCTTGGGAATGCCATGTAATAATTGTTCTTGGAAAGAACTTGAAGAAGAAAAACATAAACATGGCTTGCAATAGCCCTGAACAGTCTGTGATCCACCCCATTGCTAACTGTCACACAAAACGTACATTTTGCTCAATGGTTTCTCTCTTTATGAAAATGTTGAAAGGAATCATTCAAACAGCAGGGGCCCAGGTGTATAACCCTCTGCTCTCTGAGTCAGCCAAGTCTTCAAGCCCACAAGTCAAAATCAAGGGCTGTCAGGGAGAACCATTTCCTACGTCCTTTCACAGCACTTGAATTGCTGACATCAGCGGGTCTGGAAACAGGATAGAGACAGAAACTGTGCATTGCAAACCAATTCAAAACATAAAAATGTCCCCTTATTCCTAATTTAGTTTAACCAAAGGATAGTGGGAACAATACTGATGAATCTGTCTTGTTTATTGGTGATGTACCCCACCTCAGAGGCTGAAATCACATTAGAAGCCAGTTACAATCCCATGGCACAAACAAGAGATCTTACACAGTCTTCCGTGTGATTGTATCACATTTACATGGATCTGCAGCAGAGATCCATGGGTCACAGATAAAATAAATGTGTTAACTAGGACATCCACATGGATGTTCTACATAACATGGCTTCATTACAGAAGGCAGTGTGTGTGTGTGTGTGTGTGTGTGTGTGGTGATACTGTTTTCTCTCATACAAGAGGTGCTCATATGTAAGAGGCTATACCTGCAACTTAGTTCCTGGTGTGGTTTTTTCCACTTCCAAAGGCTTGAGAGACTGCCCAAGTGTTTTAACAGGATAGTTCCCGGGTGCGGGAGGTGGGGCATAAAAGGGATCAAGTGGCCGGGTTCTGCAATAGCCCACTTCCTGCAATTGATTGGGGTGGATTTATTCCCCACACAAAGAGGATACATTTTCCTGATACTTCAGATGTTTACATGTCAATTGGGGATTGGGTGAGGGAGGGGGCAGGAGGAGAGAGAAACATCCCAGAGGGAGAAGCTGGGCAAGTTGGTGGATTACCCATTGTGGGTGGGGGTGGGCAGTGCTGTGCAAAGGGCACATACTTCAAAGGTGCTACAATGGCCTGGTTCCCCATAGGGTATGGGGTGTTGTGTGTGGTTTATGTCCCAACCATGGCAGGCGGGGGGGGGGACTAGGGAAGTGCTGCAACTGGTTAATCACCCATTGAGGGAGGTATGGTGGTACCAGGGAGAAACTGGGTGATGGCTGAAACTGTTCACTTCCCTATTGGATGTGTCTGGGAATGGGAGCATGCAGAGTGCATAAACTTGCCAGGAGTTGTGAGTAGTTGCTTTACCCTGGGGAGGGGGCACAAAGTTGTGAGCCACACAAAGCTGAGGAAATTTGCAGGCTCCCCAAATGTTTTCTTACACATGGTGGTGGGGAGTGCTGTCTCATATAAAAAGGGGATGAACAGGATAACTGTTGCAACTCAAAACTTCCCCATTGGGCTTGCTGCCTGCGTTTTTCATTCCCATCCAAAGGTGAAAACCAGACAAATGCTGCTCCTGCATGCTTCTGGGGGTGAGGGTGGCCTTCTGAAACATCCAAAGGGAAGACTTGTACGCTGTGGGGGCAGCAAGATACTCTGGTCGCTGTGGTCCTTTCTTCAGAAAGTTCTCCCTTAACACACACCATCTGCCCCAAAGTTGTGAGCACAGCAGGGCACTGGGAGGTTAGGCAGACAACTTTCTGAAGGGGGAGGCATTAGGTCCCCCCCCACCCCGTGGAGGGCATGCCATAGGGCCCTAAGTTCAAAGGTTTGTTGACTCATTTTTCTGTGCTCTCAACCCCACAAAGAACTGCAAATCCATCTCCACCCACCCACCCCCCAGCTGCACAGAAAGCATTCTCCAGCTCCTTGTGTCCTCTGTGGGGACACCGCCTCCTCCAGTCTGCTATAGGAACTCACAAGGCACACACAGCTGCCCATCCCCTCCTCCACAGCAGGGGAGGCGCCTGGCAGGCGACCTGCGCACTGTAAAGTCTCCAAAGTGGTGACAGGCAACACCCACTTCCTTTTCACCCAGAGGAGAACATTGGAGCAGTGGTGGGCAGAGCACCCAGCATGCGTGCCCCTGCCCCAGCAGAAATGAATCAGAGCAGCACCTGAGAAGCGTGGGCAGCCACAGCAGCTTTCTTGAGGTACGCCTGGGAGCATTTTCCACTGCCCCATCAACAAGGCAGACAGGTGCATTGTGATGAAAGGGCAGACCACTTTGAAAGCATGAGAAACCTGGACGCCGCACCCCCACACAGCACAACTTCCATCAAAACTACGCCAGGAATACACCCGCAGTAACTCCACTTGTGGTAAACTTATTCTTGTCCAAATGAAAATGAAATATGCATGATGACAAACCTCCAACAATACACCTTTGAAGACCTTCGTGTGTGTGTGTGTGTGTGTGTGTGTGTGTGTGATTTTTTAAAAATTAATTCCTTTTTTATGTACTCCATAAAGAACGTCTCCAAAGGAGTATTCTTGTTCAGTCAAATAACAGTTTGCCCCTCAGATGTGAAGTATGTCTCTGTCAATTGCATTTCCCCTGCTAACTTGGCAAAGAGGCACCTTTTAAAAGTGGTGATTCTCTTTATTTAGCAAGGGAGGAGTAACTGGCCCTATCCACCCCCAGCACAGTACCTCCAGTGACTGTTGCTGGTGTCTGTCTATGTTTCTTTTAGATTGTGAGCCCTTTGGGGACAGGGAGCCATCTCCTTTATTTATTATTTTTCTGTGTAAACCGCCCTGAGACATTTTTGGAAGGGCGGTATAGAAATCAAATAAATGAATGAATAAATTCATTCATTCATTCACAGTGGGCCTTGTGTGCTGGCATGTGGTGGGGGGCTAGGAAATCAGGTGTTGGGGTACTTCTCCTGTGCTGAAATTTGAAAGGCAAGGCTTCCAAGGGGATTTGATGGGCAAAGCCTCACCTGATCTGAAGAAGAGGGTGGTTGCTTTTTGGTGCACTTAGTGCCAAAAGGGATTGAGGCTTGGGCTAGGTGGGCAACTTACAAAGTACTCCTTGGTGTGTTGCCTGGCATGCAGGACCTCTACTCAGAATTCCTATTGAAAATGGTGTGACAGCTCCCAATTAAAGAAGAAGAAGAGGCACACGTGCAAGGAACCCTTTCATTGAGCTAATATTCGATCTAGCGCAGCTGCTCAGGCAGCCATTTTGGCCCCTAACTCTTTGCATCGGTGTATGGAATGAGTGTTGTTCTGGGTGACATTACCAAGGCAGCGTGGGCACTCAGGCATTCAGAATGCAGCTGTCCTGATTCAACCTCTGCAAGATATAAAATTCACTGTGTGCACATCTAAAAGCTCGTGCGTGTGCACATATGCCCATGCCTGAGAGCGAATACTGCTGGACAGGTAGCGAATGACTGCTTTAGCCATCATAAATTGTATGTGGAAACCTGTTATAAAGCATTCTGAATGTATAGCCTGGCCCTCTTTTTAGGAGGTATCAAAGCCTGATGCAGTAGTATTCCTGCAAAGGAAAATTAACCATGAATTAGATAACTCTAATTTGGAGTAGTGCATGCAATATTCCCTTCATTCTCTTCCTAAAAAACCATTTGCTCTGTTTTCAATCCAAAATAGAACAGAGAGCTTGTTCTATTATAATTAGAGCTTGTGTGTTGGGAGGGAGGAAGTCCCCAATAGGCAGGGTTATCACCAGGTGCATTGCGGTGTTCCCGTTAAGGTGTCCTCATGTGTGCATGCAATAGATAATTAAAATGATTAGATAATTCCTGCCCTGGAAGGCCCCATTCTGAATGAACATGCACACACACCACCCCAACAAAAGAGCACCTCCACCTTGCTTGGATTCAGTTTCAGTTTATTATTCCTCATCCAATCCATTACTGCCTGTAGACAGGCCCACACCACTCTGATACTGGGGCACAGAGCCTAACTCATTCTGTGCACATATGAAAAAAAAAAGGAACATTTGTGTGGTTTATTTTTAACGAGTAGAAGTGGAAAGAGAGTCCTCTCTTCCTGGGAGAAGGGGGGGTAAGTCCCTTCCTCCCCAACTGGGGAAGATAGTTTATCTTTCCCCATGGAGATTAAATGAGGACCCCCACAAGAGGAACACAGGGATTCTCACAGCCAGAAGCCACAAGTCCCCCCCGCCCCCGATATTTAAGTCCAGCATGGCAAGCAGATTCCCCCTAGGGAGAGTTCACTTGCTGCTTGTAGGCTACCATGCAATGGTGGGATATGGGTTTCCACTGCAATTGCTATTGAGGAGGGTCTCCACGACAGCCCTTTCAAATGCAGCAGTTGTAAACTACATGCACAAATCCCCCCTTCTCTTGTAGTTTGGATGCATAAAATGCGGGTCACTCCTCCTGACCAAAGGTGGTGGTCAAATGGCTTCACCAGGCGCCACCTTTCCAGGCAGGTGACAGTTTCCAGACACACCAGCTGCAATTAATTTGCATGAGAACAGCCCTAGGCTCTGGAGGCAGCTGCCCAGATATGGGACAGCATTAATTTTTCTGGAGGGCCATCCCTTCTCTCACTCACCCACTGCCCCCAACCCACTGTCCCCTCGCCCCAATTTCTCAGTTGCTGTTCTGCATCTCACACACACACCCGCCAAACTCCATTGCCACCTTGAAGGGCCCCTTGCCATCCCAGGGTATCAATAATTGTGCTTGTGTATGACTGTGTAGCTTGAGAGGTGTTTTTTCTTTTCTTTGCAAAGGTAGTGGTGCAAGTGGTGTGAGGAAAGGGTTACAATTTCTTTGCCCTGCCGAAGGTAGGCGATGAATGCCGAAAAGGCATGGTTGCACTGAACACGCCCCCTCCAACATCATAGCCAATTGTTGCCTCTATACTGGTGCCTTGCTCACAGTCCGGCGATGGGAGTGGAACAGAACTTGCTGGGATGCAGCCTGGGCAGACTCGGAAGAGGGAGGGGTTCCTCTGTACAGAAGCTAAAGATTGCCAAGCCGCCATTGATCCATCATCCATGGCATGATTCCCAGCTTCACAGATTAACCACAGGTTCGTCTACCTGAGGTTTGACGTTATGTCTGAATGGGGCCTATCTTTTTTTTTTTTAATTAACAAGTATATCTTACACTTCTGCACTTCAGTGGAGAGGACATTCCAAGATGAAACCACTAGTGACAAGACCCTATCTTTGGTCACCACTATGGGTGTCTAGAGGGAAGGCAAGGGGGGAATAATTCCCACCCCCGCATTGAGCCAGTCACATTGAATTCAATGGGGCTTACTTCCAAAGAAGTGGGAATAGGTTTGTAGCCTGCCTCCTCTGCTACCTCCCGCACATTCCTTTCCTGTGCTGACCATGCCCCCTGTCTCAGCATGATGACATGGAGGAAGGGGCATGGCTCACATGCTCAGCAACAGGGGTGGAGCCACCATTGTGTGAAAGGGTTCAAAGAACCTGGGCCGCAAATGAAGAATGCCACTGAAAGCCCCTGTGCACATGATATCACGTGCACAGGGGCATGCCTCGGGCTCTGGAGAGCCCCAAGCGAGCTCTCCTCCATCCATTTCAGGCAGCACTTGCTGCCTGACAGCATTTATTTCTCTCTCTCCCTCACTGGTGGGAGAGAAAGGGAAATAAAGGCTGTCAGGCAGCAAATGCTGCCTGAAATGGACAGGGGAAGAGCTTACCCGGGCTCTCTGTAGCCCAGGCATGGGTGAGGGAGAGCTTACTCAAGGCTCTCTGAAGCCCGAGCCACACCCCCATGCATGTGACATCACACACACATGGGGTGTTACTAGGGGGGCCGCCAGGCAGGGCCGGACACAGGCCGCCATTCGGCTGGTTCCACGCCTGCTAAGCAGCTTGTCCCCGGACCCCCAGGACCCTCACTATGCCTTTGATCCCTGGTAAATCACAGTCCACCGTGCCTCCCAAGTTACTTTTATAACTGCTTTCCATTTTTTGCATGTTTGTAATCAGAATTGTATGCCACAGATCCCAGGTGGTTTGACCCTGCCCCCTGCACAATCACAGGCATGGTCATATTTTTCATTGTTGAAATGCTGGATGGTATGAAATAGAAGACAAATACATGTTCGTTATTTTTGATATTTTAAGGTTTGTATTTGCAATTATTACTCCTCATCTCTTAGTCTGATCCCTGAGAAGTATTTGTACCTGGATCTGAATTGCCATCCCATGTGGATGTACGGAAGCAACATTCAGGTTGATTGGGAGTCAGGTATAAAAAGACATAACATTCTTTGTTTAGGTCTAATTCTGTACAAGTCAAGCTGAAAGTAAACATCAGTAATCACCTGGATAAAATCAGAAGCTTAAACTCAGAAAAAATAGTCTCTGTTTCATTTTTTTAAATGACAAAAGCTGAAGTGAAATACATTTTTTTTTCCTTTGTTTAGTGTCTTTGGCAATTTCTTCTGCATGGTTGCATAGCTATTGATGATCCATGGGGTTGTCCATCACAGAATACTTTCCATTGTGACCCCAGTCCTCACATTATAATTCTGCATTTGCCTTTCTGACATGATTGTATGTCCATTGATGCTCTTGTGTGTTGCACACTCAATTACAATGTAGCTCATGTATTCCCATTAATCTCCTGCAGTATCTTCAGATCAGCAGCGCCTTTTTGTGTGCCTGATTGAAATAACCAAGTAACTGGAGTGCATTAGGATACTAGGAATAGGAACTCTCCAGGATGCGAAATAATATGCTTAATTTCCTCTTTAGTGCTCTCTGTTTGATGACTCTGAGGTTGTCTCATTTACTACAGTTTTGGCTGTATTTTTGAATTGTCAAACCTGTAGGGAAATAAGGGCCCAGTTTTGCCATAATTCATTTTAGGTTACAAAATGGAGTCTAGATGGGAAAATCTGTCCCTTTCAAAAGGCTATTAGATCACTAATGATAGCCTTTATCATCTGACAATTTTCAGACTGATAAGATACACCAAACATCCACATAAAAGGCAAAGGGGCTTTTCAAGTGCTCAAGTTGTATCTCTGCGGCTTCCCTGTGTTTTCAAGCATAATTTCGTGCCTGCTTTCTGACAGCTCATTAAACAAAGGCCTCTTGGTGCATATATTGCCCATCTTCCAGCTGAGATTGTAACATATTTATGGTGCTTGCAGATTGCTGGCTGTTTGCTTTTCTACTTTGCAGTGTCCTGTCTGCCAAATGCTTATCAGTCTTGCAAAAAGGTGACAGTTTCTCCTTCTCCCCCCACTCCCTCTACCTCCCCTCTGCATTTGTCTCAGTAGCAATGGACTTGTATTTGACCCTCAAAGGCAAGAAGCAATATGATTAGAAGCAGTTCCTGCAAGCCATAGATAAATGCAATCACAGCGAGAAAGACAGCAAGCCAGTGCTCTGGGCTGATGTCGGGGGAAGATGATAGCTCCCATTCAGGCAAAGCACTGGCAGTTAGTTAGCGAGACAGCTGGTTACATAGAGACCTTGTGGGATTTTGGCTTGAGGCAAAACAAACAAGGCTCCAGGATTGTCGGGAAGCTAGCTGGCATCGTGTGCAAGGGTGATCAGAACTACACACTTCTAATTACTTACTTCTTTTCCGTCATTAAACTATCATAATTACACATTTGAACCAATAAAAATGGAGTGAATTTAGAAGCCTCGATTGCCTTCTGACACTAGTGCCAAATTCTTTTTCCTCCTGTTCCCTTCCTGAATAAGAGAACACCTTCCTCCAGCCTGCTAGTACTTATCTTCCATTTCAGCATCAGCACAGAAAGGAAGCACTGACAGATTTCTGCTTATTCTGGGCCTGCTCAATTTGTGGCCCAGCCAGCTAAATTGAGCTCACCATTGTGGCTTGCCAGGTGCATCTCTCTCTCTCTCTCTCTCTCTCTCTCTCTCTCTCTCTCACACACACACACACACACACACCTATCTTTTGCTATTCCAGCTAGACAGAAAAACAGGAGGGTTATCAAGTCCTTTATGGGCCACCATACACATGTCTGGTAGGTTGTGTTCATTGTGGATGTGCAGATCTGTCTTCTTCTGGGCCCATTCTATCTGCAGGTAAAGAATTCTTTCAGATTTGCCAAAATAAAAGTAGTTATTTTTCTTTTACTTCTTGCCAAGCCTATTTCCTTACTTCATGTTGGAGAAAACCTACTGACAGCTTTGTCCAGATGCCAACCCTCAGTTAATGCCAAAGAGCTTTCAGGCGACTGTCCAAGGCATTTGGATCCTAGCTATGTGACTTCCAGGAAAGAAAGTATCCCAGAACTAACAGTCATGGGTGAGAGATATGGAGAGACAAATATTTCACAGGAGTTCAGAACAATCCTGTCTCTTAACATCAGAGCAAGCTCGCTACAAGAGCCAAGAATATGCCGGTTCAAGTGTCAAGATACACACACACACACCAGCCTCTCTGGGGGCTCTCAAATGGAGGCTGAGAGACACTGACTTGTTTAAGGCCACAAATTGGCTCCATAGATGAGATAACACTTGAACCCTGGCTTCTCAGAGTTAATCTCTCTGTGCTTTGTGTTACCCAGTGAAGGAATTAGCCTATGCATAGTGGGAAGCATCCAGATTAATGCTGTCCTCATGTTAGAGGGTTTCACATACTCAATAGTTTTTGTTGAGATTCCCTTCCCTCTGCTGCCCCACACCCCATGTATGTTCCTGAGGGTCCTCTAGCCCTCAGTGACATACTTGGGTGACCTTCAGGGGCAGCAAAGGTGATCGTCAAAAATCATGGCACGTGCAAAATGTTCTAAAGTGAGGTCAGTGTTAATCAGGATGTTTCCCAGTGACAGGCAGGCAAGCAGGCCAGTACCCCAAACCCTGTACCTTAAGGGGGCCTTGTGCACCAGTTGCCACTGCTTGGCCATTACTCATCTCTCTCCCTTCCTCATAACTGACATCCATACCTTGCCTCTCCTCCTCTTTTACTCTGTTCAAAGCAGTGCAGGGTTGCCACTCTGCTCTGTCCCTCTTCTCACTCATGGAAGGAGAGGAGAGGCTCAGCGATGCAGCAACAGTGTGTGTTCATTGGTCACTGCTGCCACCAAGCAAGGAAAGAAAATGGAGGATGAAGAAGATCAGCAAGATGACTTCTTCCTCGTCTGCAGAGCCAGAGCCACCATTGAGTGGCAGGGTTCAAAGAACCCGGGCCGCCAATGAAAAGGGCCACTGGAGCCCCTTTTGCATGTGACATTATGTGCAAAGGAGGCATGGCCCAGTTGCAAGAGGGTCCGCCCCAGTCCTCTTGATTTCTAGGCAACGCTTGCTTGCCCAGATGCATTTATTTTCCTTCCTCTCCTTCGCTGAAGGGAGAGGAAGAGAAATAAATCCATGCAGGCAGCAAGCACTGGCTGGAAATGAGATGGGGAGAGCTTGCTTGGGGCTCCCCGGAGCCTGGGAACGCCCATGTGCAAGTAGCATCACTCTCATGGGGTGTCACTGGCGGGGCCACTGATGGGATGGGACACAGGCTGCCATTTGGCTGGCTCCGCCACTACTTGTCTGCTTCCTGGCAGCTATTGGACTCACGTCTTCCAAACCACCTTGCAGTCCTTGGATGTCACTGTTGGGTAGCAGGAGCAGTGCTACCAGCAGGAAGCTGAGCAAAAATAGGGGGGCAGGTAGGGGTGTGTGTGTGAGAGAGAGGGGGGAGGGAGGGAGGGAGGGAGGGAAGAGCAGGGTACGATTGGAAGGAGGGACGGCTGTACTAGGTTGAAATAAGATGATGTTGATGATGATGATGAAGATGATGATGATTGCTGTTGTTTTCTGTATATGAGAATGCAAATCTGTTGTATTTGTCCTATGCCTTTGAGGGTACACTTCCCACCTCTTCTTATGCAAAGACATTTCTAGAAGCCAGAAAGCGAGAACACAATATGGCCAAGCTGAGGTTCTCCAGTTGGACGATAACTCCCATCATCCCCAGCTGCAATTAATGGTGGCTGGGGATGATCAGAATTGTAGTCCAAGAGTAGCTGTAGAGCCACCCCTACAATAGTCCTTTTCACACTTTGGGGAACCAAGCAAAATGAGCACACTGAAGGGGAGCAGGATCGCACCCACTGTCCTTGTCCCTGATCTTCACACATTGGAATCATATGTTGGGAACCACATCATTCCTAGGCTCTGCACAGGGGCGTAGCTAGGGGAGAGAGGGCCTATGTTCTCCCCTCTCCCCAGTGGCCCCTCAGAGTGAGAGAGATAATGAAGAAAATAGGGAGGGGTGGAGCTGGGGGGCCCTCAGGAGCTGGCGGGAAGAAGGTTCTTTGAACCCATCCTCTCATTTAAAGCTACACCACTGGTTCTGCACATAGAAGTGCTGGACATGTGGAAGTCAGGACCAGACTCAGCAGAGAGCAGTTGTGATCCTGATCCTCTCCACTTATTGTATGTGGTTCCCAAGGTGTGGAGAGGACTCTGGATTAGCTTTTCACTCATATACTGGCTATAAAAGACTTCTGAGAGACTAAGAGAACAAACGAGTAAGATTTAGCCTATGTCCAGAACTTTCCTATATGAAAAAAAGATAGCCCTTTTGACTGTCACTGAATTACCAGTTAGGTAAAGTAGATGTCTTATTGCACAAGAGTTCTAGGTAATGAGCTGGCCATCTCTTGTCAGTACTGCTGTATCAGGTTTATGAACTCCGTGCCTTCCTGAGAAAGCCATATGAACTGCACACTGCTGGCCTTGGTCCCTTGTCTTTGCCTTATTTCCATCACTGCTAATAAAGCCGGGCACCTTCTTGGAACTGGATACAAACAGCACTGGTTTGCCAGTATCTGACAGGGCTGATGGATTGTACTACAGCCTGAATAGGTTGTCCACACAGCTATTTGTCAGCACTGCCTGTGAGGAGTTCTACGATAACATACTGTTCTAAATTCACTGTCATGTCTACAAAGGAATAAAAAATGGCTCATTTGAGTCAATAGAGGTCTCAGAGTAAACAACAGCACAGCACACACACACGCACACACACCAAAATGGATGCAGTTATATTGTAGCCTGGCCAAAAATAAAACAAAATAGTACTGTTGAATTACTTGTTGGCAGCAACTCATACACCTGGAAGCTGGTGTGAGGTGGTTCTTTTGTTATAGCCAATATTTCTTGTCTGAAAAAATCTATCTATCTATCTATCTATCTATCTATCTATCTATCTATCTATCTATCTATCTATCTATCTATCTATCTTACAGATGCACACATATATGCTTTATATTATTTATCATTTTTCACATATGTGATTTTTCTTCAGAAAGACTGGGGGGAAAGCTTATCTTTGGGGTTTATTAAACAGTATGAGTTTCTCAAGGGCTGTATTAAAATATTGATGGTAATGTTTAGTTGCATTGCTTTAAACTTTGAAAAATAATACATACATTCTGAGCCAGAGAACCATGAGAGTAGCAGAAAGCTGAAACCATGCTGCTATGCCCACAGATAAGCAGTGCCATGCTGCCAAATGGGAATCTTCATGGGGTAACTCATAGAATTATGTTCATCTTGAATCCATGGATGATAGATGTCTCAGATATTAGCAATGGTGGCTATATTGATCTTCAGTGTTCAGAAGCAATGGGCTGGTTCACATTAATGCTGCCCAGCACATGTGATAAGGCTGGGGATCGACCAAGCATGCACTCAGCCTTGTTTCACGTTCATGAGGATGTTGCATTGCGCTCTTGGGGCATCCCTTAATCACATAAAAGGGGTGTTAATCTGAATCACCTCTCTATACACAATCCAAAATGCTGTTTAAACAGGATTTGGGAGCATGTGTAGAGGGGTGTTTCAGAATGAATGCCCTGCTCACACAGTTAAGGCAAACCTTGAGAGGACATCAGGCCATTGCATCGGGCAGGTGTGCTTTCACATTGTCCTCAGCTTGATCACGTGTGCTGGTGGGCAGTTCTACAGACTGGCCCAATATGGTGTAGAATCCTCCATGCTCCACAGCTGCCACTCTGTTCACTGCTCTTTGCCATCTGGAAAGGCAGGACACAAAACAAGCAGGAGGAGAAGTGGCAGTGGCTCTCTCTCTTGCCAGGTAGGGTTGGGTTGGAGTCATAGGAACATAGGAAGCTGCCTTATACCAAGTCAGGCCATTGGCCCTTCTAGCTCACATTGTCTACCCAGATGGCAGCAGCTTCTCCAAGGTTGCAAGAAGGAGTCTCTCTCAGCCCTATCTTGGAGATGCCAGAGAAGGAGGTTGGAACCTTCTGCATGAAAGCATGCAGGTGCTTTTCCCACAGAGGCTCAATTACCTAAGAGTAATATATTACAGAGTTTGCACATGTAGTCTCCTAGTCAAATGCAATCCAGGGTGGACCCTGCTTAGCAAAGGGGACAAATCATGCTTGCTACCACAGGACTATAAGAACATAAGAACAGCCCTGCTGGACCAGGCCCAAGGCCTATCTAGTCCAGCATCCTGTTTCACACAGTGGCCAACCAGAAGCCACTGGGAAGCCCACAGGCAAGAGCATGCCCTCTCTCCTGCTATTGCTCCCCTGCAACTGGTATTGAGAGGCATCATGCCTCTGAGTCTGGAGATGACCCACAGCCACCAGACTAGTAGCCATTGATAGACCTGTCCACCATGAATTTGTCTAGGCCCCTTTTAAAGCCATCCAAGCTGGTGGCCATCACTACATCCCATGGCAAAGAATTCCATAGATTAATTATGAGCTTTGTCAAAAAGTACTTCCTCTTGTTGGTCCTAAATTTCCCAACCTTGTAAGTCTTAGGTGAGGCAGCGGAGTGATGAGGTAAACAGCACAGGCAGTCTCAAGGCACCCCTCACTGCTGCTACTGCCAGTCTTCTGCCTGGGATGAGCACCTCACCACACATCATTAGTGGGCCAGCCCTGGTCGTTTCACCAGCACATCAGGTTTTTGCACACTTGGTAAACAGATTTTCTTTTTGTATGTGGATAGCATTAATTTGAGTTCTTGGATAAGTTGTTGCTCCAATACAAAGGTCTCAAGGGTCTTCTCATACCTGAACCACAACGTCTGTAATGCTTCCAGGTTGGTTGTTGAAGGTTAAAGAACCTTCATGTATCCCCATCCAGCTCATTTCTGTGACTCTTCATCTCAAGAGGCGTCTTTGTAACTCTATAGGGCTGCACTCATGAAGAGAGGGCAGAATGAACTTGGACCTGAATGGCCTTGATCCAGAAATCTTGCATGCTGTTCCTTAGTACTGTGCATGATAATCTCTATGCTGAACAGATGGTTGGTACTGTCAGGTTTGACAGTTCTAAGCACCTGGGGAGGGTGACATGTTTAGATATGCCTCCCTCCCCCTCCACCCCAACAAGTGCGTGGAACTGTTGCTCTCACCTCCCTGACCATCTGTTCAGCAGTGCATATGCAGCCCCAGTCCAGCAAGGATCACTATCGCTGAATTAAGACCTAACAGGAAACCAGAGGTTCCTTCACCTCTGGTTTCCTAACCTGCACATCTGAATTCAGGGAAATGGGGTTTGTGGGGGAAAGGGACTCGCAGCTTCCCTCCCCAAATTCCAGTCTGAACCTTTGGTGATGGACAGCTCATTGAAAGTGTCAACTTAGTGTGCCGCAGCTGTGAAAAAGGCAAATTCCATGCTAGGGATTATTAGGAAGGGGATACAAAATAAAAATGCTAATATTATAATGCCCTTATACAAATCTATGGTGTGGCTACATTTAGTGTACTGCGTGCATCTTAAGAAGGACATTGTCAAACTGGAAAAGGTGCAGAAGAGGACAAACAAGATGATCAGGGGCCTGGAGCACCTTCCTTATGATGCAAGGCTAGATAGCAGCTGGGAGCCCCCCAGGAACAAACCAGGAGCCCCTCATTTGTGTTTAAGTCTCCAGGCGTGGAGATCTCACTCTGTATATGCTCATCATGAGCTCTCTGTTTATAGCACGTGGGGACACTTAGTGACAGTGGGCCAGCCGCCCCAAGATTTGGCTCCTAACTAGCAAATTGGAAAGGGGAGCAGATGCATGCCCTCCCTAATATCCTAAGTAGACTCCAGAAGTTAATTAAGAAAGAGCAGGTCAACTCTCTGCCAAGGCCACTCACACTCAGGGTGAGCTGCCTTGTCTTTCCCCTCCTTTTGCAAAAGGTTAGCAGCAAGCTAATGTGCCAATTAATGTGCCAACCACCCTGAGCCATTTTGGAAGGGCGGTATATAAATCGAATAAATAAATAAAAAATAATAAATTAGTTTCACAGGAAAGAACACAGATAAGGCTTGCGGAAGTAAATCTCTCCCGCCCACACACACACAAAGGAGGTTGAGAAAGCGATCCGAACCTAAGAGATGCACCCATCAAAAGTACTGATTAGACTACTGGATGTTTCCGTCTATGCAGATTCCCCTTTTCTATGCACTCCGTTTTCTTGACAAAAGCCGCATACCTCAGCAATTCCCACACTGTTACACTCAGGAAGAAAGATCAGCAACAATGGGATCCCTCCCAACACACCTTTCAGACAGCAACAGTCAACTGGAATTTGTCCCCAGGATATGTATTTGGGTATAAGAACCCCCATTTACATGATCCAGTGTGCTCCTTGGGATTTGCGTGCTCCCTTGTACACTTAACTTGAGACTCTGTCGCATGCTCCTTGTGATCTTTACCATCAGCTTTTGGGGTGATTTTTTGTCCACCGGCCACCATGCAAGGCTGTGTTCAGAATTTCATACCACTATCCAGATTGGTTTTCTTTCCCAGCCTGATCTGCCCAGCTGGGTCCATGGAGGAAGCACCCTCCTGGAATCACATATACCAACTAACCTCTCCAAACTTCTTGCACTTGCCTTGGCCCAACCTGTTCCCAAGGAACGAAGTTCATCAGTGGTCCCGAGAGCCCTTCATCCAGACCAGGTGATATAAGCCTTCACCCCTCCTTGGGCCCCAAATCTATCTCTGTTCCCCTTTCTTAAATCCAACTGCCTCCTCCTCTAAAAGCCTCTTTCTCTTGCCCACCTGGGAACCTACATTATTGGAACACTACACTAAAATGCCTCATTGCAATTAAATGTATTTTAACTGCACATTTCTCTCCTCTGTACCCCTCCCTACAATAAATATCCTCTTTTTATTTTGAAACTTGAATCTTGTCTCAAGTCTAGTCATTTTCTGAGTCCACAACTTTGCACAAATTAAAACTCACATGAAATTGTTCCTTTCTGAGCTAAAATCCCTAAGTGAGTCCAAAAGGTAGATTTCAGGGTGTTCGCCAATCATCCCAGAGCAGTTTCACTAACAAGAGAGAGGGCATGCCCTCACCTCTTGCCTGTGGGCTTCTCAGGCATCTAGTGGGTCGCTGTGTGAAACAGGATGCTGGGCTGGATGGGCCTTGGGCCCATTTTTAGCCTACTTTCCAGTAGGCTTATGAGATCACCTGGCATTCTGTGTGTGTGTCCATGTGTCCCCACCTATCAACTTTGTGACACCTGGACTGATATGAACCAAATCAGGTACAGTTGTAGGGACACCTCAGTGGCATAGTTTGTGATGATGTCATCCACCCTGATCCAAGATGGCAGACAAGGCACAAGTGGGCTAACTTGTGAAATGCCTAACCAATTTGAACCAAATTTGCTACAGCTATAGGGACACAAAGGGATGCCCAAAGGGTGTGGTGTGTGATGATGTCACCCACTCCAGTTCAAGATGGCTGCCATGTGAACATCAGTGGTGCAATCAAGCTAATTTGTGGACTGTCAAACCAATTTAAACCAAATTAGGTACAGTTGCAGTGAGTGACACATAGGGACACCTCAGTGGCATGGTTTGTGATGATGTCATCCACCCCAATCCAAGATGGCAGACACGTAAACCTTTGAAGCACAAGTGGGCTAACTTGTGAACAGCCTAACCAATTTGAACCAATTTTGCTACAGATGTAGGCACATATAGGGATGCCCAAAGGGTGTGGTGTGTGATGATGTCATCCACTCCAATTTAAGGTGGTGCCCACATGAACACCTGAGGTACAAATAAGGAAGAACAAATGGCATGGTGTGTGATGATATCATTCTCTCCAATTCAAGATGGTGGCCACATGAACATGTGAGGCACAAGCAGGCTAATTTGTGGACTGCCTAACCTATTTGAACCAGATTGGGTACAGTTGCAGTGAGTGACACACAGTGACAATTCAAGATGGCAGACACATAAACTTTTGAGACACAAGTGGGCGAACTTGTGAACCGCTTAACCGATTTGAACCAAATTTGGCGGAGCTATAGGGACACATAGGGACATCTCAATGGCAAAAATTATGACAATGTCTTCCACCTCAATTCAAGATGGTGGATACATAAACTTTGGAGGTGCAAGTGCACTAACTTGTGGACAGTCTAACCGACTTGAACCAAATTTGCTACAGCTGAATGGACACATAAGGATGCCCCAATGGTGTAGTTTGTGATGATGTCACACCCTGATTCAAGATGGCGTTTGCATAAATGTTTGAGTCACAAGTGCACTAACTTGAGGACTGTCTAACTCAGGGGTGCACAACTCACATGTCCCAGTGGGCCAGAAAAAACATGAGTATGTATGGGGGGGCGCGAAGTCAGTTTTCAGTGCATTGAATATTGCAGTAACATTAATTTAAAAGATAAATATTAAAGCAATTACTAGTTAGTTGTAGGTCATTCCCTCCCTGCAGGGGCCCACAGTTTTAAACAAGGATAGCGGCCAGAAAATAAGCCCTGTCCTTGCTCAGTCAATGGGCACAAAATTTTGGGGCTCCTACTGTTGCTGGCTACCTGGGCCATCAAAAATGACCTTGTGGGCCAGATCTGCCCCCCAGGCCTTATGTTATGCAGGGCTGATCTAACTGATTTTAATAAAATTTGGAACAGCTGTGGTGAATGACACACAGGGACACCTCAATGGTACAGTTCATAATGATGACATCCACCCCAATACAAAATGGGGAACACATGAACATGTGAGGTGCAAGAAATCTAACTTGTGGACCTTGATTTGCACCAAATTTAGTCCAGATGTAGAGACAATGAAAGGAAAGTAGGCTGATTAGTTCTTACTAGAACAACTTGTTCTAGTGGAGTTTGGGTGCCGCAAACTCAATTTCTGTGGCACCAGCATTACATCCGAATGCTGGTGCTGCAGTTTCGACCCTACAGAACAGAAGTTGAGGGAGGAAGCTCCTCCAGCCTGATTGGCTGTGTGGGCTGTCCTTTTGTCAAGAAAGAAGCCCACACAACCAACTCCCCCACCTCCCTGCAGTCTTGCTGACCACAGAGAGGCAGTTCTCCCTAATGTCTGAATGCAGACATGAGAGTGGAGGAGGGGGGCATGTAACCATGGTGTCGGGATTTCCTACCCTCCTCCGTGAGACAGGGTTGTTTACCCAGTCAAACGGCAGGATGCCGGGAGAAACAGGGGGTTCCAGACATCAGGATAACCATAGTAATTACCTTCCAGGAGTCAGGAAGGGCTCAGACGGGCATGCAATAGCTGCTGGGAGGTGGGCGGGTACAGCCCAAGAGGCAGCTGAATGGTGGAGAGGCAATAGCAAGGCTATCAGCTCCACGGCTGAAAATGAGTGCAGAAAGGCTCATGAAGGGGGTGGAGTTGGAGAACAACTCCCCTTTGGAAACCAGGGATTGGGTGGCCAATTCACTTGTCTGGCCAGGGAAGAAGGAGCAAGCGAGGAGCAAGCGAGGAGCGGGGAGGAGTATCCTAAATGTAGGGTTTTATTTAAGGCAGGGGCTGCCGAAGATGAGAGGATCAGCAGGGATGAGGTTTTTTGGTCTGATGGACTCCCGGAGAGGAGCTCAGCCTTTTTGCTCAAGCTGATAGAGGAAGGAGTGGACTGAATCTATGTCCATCCTCCCCCAACTCTGAGGCAAATGCCCGTGTCTATAATTCAAGGGCGAGAGGGTGGAAAGTTACCTAGAGAATTCCTCCTCCCTAAACACAGACACACGGTTCCACATTACATCTGAAAGGGGCCTATGTTTGCAGCCCCAAATTCTGAAAGCAGGTTTTGACCCCAGTGCTGCTACTCTGTTCATGTATGGGACCCAATCCCAAAAGGTGGTCCATCTGATGACATCTGTTTCTCTGTGTGTGAGTTGCCTTTCCTGGATTGGGTCAACTGAACACAATTTAGAGTTCGATGCTCTCAAGTAGTGTTGAAATTAATAGCAAGTAACGGTACAATCCCATGCCTATGCAGAAGTAAGTCTCATTCAGTCCAATGTGAGAGAGTATTCCCAGTGTGTGCATAAGAGAAAAGTCTCAGTGGATAACTGTGCACTTAAGCCACTTTGGGAGACACATTATCCATTTTTGTAACAGAACTAAAGTGATTGTACATGTTGCTAAATACTAGACTTACTTGAATATTTCCTTTTCTTTCAAAAGCTTTGGAAAAAAAATATTATTAATTGTAGGAAGTACCGCAAACTTAGAGAATCCACTGACAACTATATTAAAAAATATCACAGTACTGAAAGTAGACCAGTAGTAATCATTAATTTGAGTGCAATATAATTGATGTGAATCCAATTAATTAAACCTGCAATCATACACATACTGGGTGTAAATCTTACTGAGTTCAATAGGACTTACTGCTGAATAAACATGCATAGGATTGCACTGTCAATGCAAACCAGGAGACAAAAGGGAATAAAAACAGGAAAAAAACAGGGTTGGGGGAAATTGCAGTGGTGCAACAAAAAGAAATTAGAGCAAAAATTATGTGTTTGAAAAGAAAGCAAGAGAAAGACTGAGTGCAAAAAATATAGCAAGAAATCAGTTTTACTAATTATCACTTGGAAATGATAACCAACAATGTTTTAATTTGAAAGACTCTCGTAGTTTTTGAAGGTGTACAATCTTGAAAGGTGTGTGCTTTTAAATCAAATTGCAGAAGTCAGGACGTTTCAACAAACACATTAATTGAAGTTCCAAGTGGCTGCATTCATTATCAGTAAAATGTAAGGGAATACATTATCAGTGGAAACTCTTTGCCTGGAGGCAAATAAGAATATGCACAATATTAATGGTGCCTCAGACAAGACTCTGGAAGTATTGACATCCAGCAGCAGTGCATTTTACTTGTCCCGGCTATGATTTACTTCCAGAGGCAGATGGGATGATTGTCTCAAAAATGTCTCAAAAGTGTCTTTTCTTCTAGGGCAACTCTTGAAGAGTCACTGAAGTCACCTTGGATGAGTGTACCAAGAAGTCTAACTGAAGTCAAACTGAATCTTCATGTCAGACCAATACTTTTTTCACAGACACATGGACATATTAATATGCAGACAGCCCATCTGTCCACCTCTGGATTTGGGCTTTAAAAAAATAAATTCCAAAAGTCCTTGGGAAAAGGAGGAGATAGTGAACATGTCTTGTGATAGTGAACATGAATTGTCCCCTTTGCTAAGCAGGGTCTGTCTTAGTTTGTATTTGGATGGGTGATTACTTGTGAGCATCATAAGATATTCGCCTTAGGATGCAGCCTTAGCTCAGTGTAAGTGTATCTGCTCCATGGTTTCATGCAGAAGGTTCCAGGTTTCCAGAATCCATCCCTGACATTTTTGGTAAGGCTGGGACAGACTTCTGCCTGAAACCATGGAGAAGTCACTGTCGGTCAGCGTAGACAATCCTGAGCTAGGTGGATCAAAGGTGTGATTTGATAAAAGGCAGCTTCCTGTTGGAGATACAGTTCCTGATGGCTTCAACTCTTAGCACCAGCAACCCTATTGACCACTAGGGGCATTAGGGGTAGAGATAGCCAGTAAGAGCGTTCCACCTCTGACCATCCTTTCTCTAGTCTGATTCCCCTTTGTTAGACTGATAGTCTCAGATTTCTTCTTTGACCTGAGAGAGAAACTTCCATCTTCTCCCATTCTCTCTCTTCCTACTGTATATGTAACTAGCAATGATTAATTGTAAACCGCCCTGAGCCATTTTAGAAGGGCGGTATACAAATCAAATTAATAATAATGATGATGATGATGATGATGATGATGATGATGATGATGATGATGAAGCATGATAGGTCTTTCTATCTCCCTGATGGATTTCCCTAATAAACTACTTTATTTGGAACTCCATGACCGAATTAGGATGCAACGCAAAACGTTATGTTATTATGGTATTGTATGATATTCACACACTGTTTTTCTTCTGTATTGGTTTGTTTGCTAGTCTGTGGCTGTATAACTAAAGATTGATTGATTGATAAGGCAAAACCAGAGTTACACAGGGCAGAGGTCGGATCTCCATTACATCCTAATGCTGGCTTTCTTAACTTTGGCCCCCCAGATGTTGTTGGTCTACAACTCCCATCATCCCCAGCCATGGCCTTTGTGGCTGAGGATGATGGGAGTTGTAGTACAACAAGATCTGGGGGCCCAAGGTTAAGAAACCCTGTCCTAATGGAACCAATCGTGGTTTTGAGCCAAAAGTGACATGCAGTTTGCCTCGCCAAACTCCAATTTGAACCTTCAGTTTGCAGTAAGGTTCATTGCTGAAAACTGAGGTTTGGCTGCTGAGGTGTTACATCTGAATGGTACTAGGGCATTTGCGTCCTGGTCAATTGTGTCCCAGTCAATTGCATCCTGGTCATTGACCAGGAGGACACAACTGTCCTGTCACCCATCAGAACCTGGGCAGCACCATAACTATGGTTCTGTGCAGTTTTTGAAACTGTGATCATAGAGACAGAGGCGCAGACCCACCTGGGATTGTGCCCCCTACATGCCTGTGGCACTTCTCGCTGGCTGCCCCTCTGAGCACCAGCCCCGTTTCTCCTGTCTCCGAACCAGCAATGCAGTTGCCTGGCAACAGGCCTGTCAGTCTGTCAAGGGGCAAAGTCACACAGGGGGTCATTCCCTGTCCCTACTCTGTTCCTTGCTCCCCCCTCCTGGCAAGAAGGGGACAGAATGACAGGACGGACACTAAGTGCTTTGCTCCCTGAGAATAAAGCGACAATGTTGTATGTTCACAAGCACAAATATTCCAGGTAACAACATAAGCTGGGCATCCCATTAGAGCACAGGAATGAAACCAAATAGTGGGTGGGGGGCACGGTTTATAAGGCAGCCACCAACCAGGAATGCTTGAACAGCCAAATTCTTTCTTTCTTTCTTTCTTTTTGCACAAAGGTTTGGGGGGGGGGAGGCCAGCCCCTTGGGGGTACCTGAGCAGTTCCTAGGCTTGCTCATAAGAAGGGCCAAGCAGCAGCAACAGCATTTCCAGCATTGAGAGGGAAGATTCCTCCTCTGGGATAATGATGGATGCTGATCCAGAGCAGATAGGTCACTCATGAGAGTTTAAGGCCATGGGGACACTCCCTCACAACTCATGAGAAGAACCATCTGTGGGGACAGGTGTGATGGGCAGAATCTCTAATAACATGTGATGACAAAAGAACCCCTTCTCCCCTGTACAGCTCTCTCACGAGAGTGTCAGGCCATGAGAACTCTATATCAAGCCAGGTTGCTCAATACAGGAAAGCTGTAGGGATGGTGTACCCTGGCAAGAGCTCTCCCTGTCTTGGTGACTGCCACCAAGTAGCTGTCAAAGCGTGCCCTCTGCCAGCCCATCCACCCATGTGGACATGTATACCCTTGCTTGTGCCCCCAAACCATGACCCTGCTTTCCTGTGGTTGCTGGAAATCAGGGTTCGCTTCTCCCACAATTCCCCGTGGTGGCAGATCTGCATATGGCACAACGCTGGCCCAACCTGGGAATTTTGAATGAGAATAAAGATTGGTGTTCTCACCCGGAGTTCCCCCTCTCTGCACACATGGCTAGACTCTGACACGTGGAGCATCACTATCTCCTTTGGGTCCACATGGGGCTTCCCGGGGAGAAGGGGGTAGTGTTGCAAAAGTTCTATCTTTAACCAGAGAGAGTGGAGAGTGGGGTCCCCACACAAGCAGGGCCCCATTTGCTGGGATAACTAAACCCATGAGCACACAGTCAAAAGGAAGACCAAGGGTGTTTAACCCAGTGGTCCTCCCCAGTAGACTAGCCATCTCATGAGAATGCTAGTCCAGCAGCAGCAAGCTGCCAGGGGAGCAGGAGTGTGGTTTGGTCTGCTTTGCTGGGGTGAGCCCTCACAAGAGCACACCAGGTCACAGTAGGACAGACAGACAGACACACACCCGGCTCCTTTGCCCCTACACACACACACACACACACACACACACACACCCTCCTAGGAAATCATCATGTTCCCTTCCCTTTCCTGAGTACAGGAAAATAGTGCCTCTGAAGTCACACACACACACACACATTGTGCAGGACAGTCTTGTTGCAGTGCTATTTGGAGGCAAGCGATGCAATAGCTGTCAGAAGAAGCACTAGCATGGCATGGCATTCAAGGGGATTTAAGTGCCTTTTTCATGCCAAGGGAGGGCAGACCGTTCCAAAAAGGCATGATTGCGCCTTTCACACCCCCTTCAAGATTGTGGCCAATTGCAGCCACTCTTGTGATGTGCTGATGCTTTACCAACAGTCTGGCGATACAAGTGCGACGGAGCTTGCTGGGATCAGTCTTGGAAGACCAGGAGGAGGCCTGAAACTGGAGATTGCCGGACCGCAGTTGGACACATGTCTGCAATGCAATTTAAAGTTTCAAATTGAAACAGCGGGTTCATCAACCTCCCATTTCACATTACAGGCGAAGGCAGCCTATGTCTCCAGACAATATTAATCAGCAGTGCTCCCTTACCTGTGCACTTCCGCGGTAGCTGTGGCAGGTAAGGAAATCTCCCCTCCTGAGCTCTCTAACACTTCCTATAGTCATAAAAATGAATTTGAATACAATTTTGAATTTTTGCAAGCAAATATACATTAGAAGAACGTAAGGACATAAGGACAGCCCTGCTGGATCAGGCCCAAGGCCCATCTAGTCCAGTGTCCTGTTTCATACAGTGGCCCACCAGATGCCACTGGAAGCCTACAGGCAGGAGTTGAGGGCATGCCTCATGGTGAACTTGAGGGCATGGTGAAAGTTGGCATCTTCACCATCAGCCAGCCCTGACTCCGTTTAGCCCTTCTGCCCCCTCCCTCTGGAAGGAAGGGGATGGGGCTGTAACTCGGTATTAGAGCATCTCCTTTGCATACACAATGTCCCAAGTTCAATTCCAGACATCCTCAGGTAGGACCGAGAAAAGGTTCTATCTGAAACTCTGGAAAGCCACTGCCAGTCAGTGAGGACAATAATGAGCTAGATGGACCTGCCTCAAAGGCAGCTACCTATGAAGGAAGTTCTTACCACCCATCAACAACTCCTAAGAGCCCAAAGAATACCACACCAATCTATTCCCCATGATATTGTACTTTTGTTTAGAATTCTAAGCTGCTTTCGAAGTTAATCTTGACTCACCAGTGGGCAATAAATAAACAAACATCAAACATTGGAAAGCAGGGCTGGATTCAATCTACCCACCACAGAGATGATCAGGGCTATCGTTGCTTCAGTGATCAACATGAAGAACATAATCCATGGTTAGTAACTATAGATAGAGTATAACTTAGTATAACTGCTGTATACTAAGAGAGAATTCCTGATATTTCTGAATAACAGAAATTGTAAACGAAGCATCCATTTTCGCATAGGATTCTCAGTCAAGCAGAGGATGGGTGAATGGAAGGCCCCCTCTGAATGTGCAACACTCTCCTCAAGGAGAGTGGGTGTTAAAATGTTGATTCTGGAAAGTTGATAGTTATTATGACTGTTTTAATATATTCATCAGTAGCACATAGGGTGGCATTCTTCCAGACTAGCACTTTGTCAGTGCAAAACTCCTTCATTCCTTCCTCCCCTGCAGCTGTATCTCACATTATTACCGTGAGTCCCTCGACCTTCAGGCATGGCTTTTCTGGCCATTCTAGAGGCTGCAGCAATGAGGAAGGGCCAGGGGAAATGGCTTCCGCTTGCACAACAGCACAAACACTACTCTGTATGCTAGCCATAGCATTTAATTTTTTAAAAAGTCCCTCTGTGACATTTTGTCAGCCTTTGAATCTGGATCACATTTTATTTCAGCAGTCCTTGTGGGCATATAGTTGTCATCCTGTTCCATATAAAGGTAAAGTTGTGCCGTCGAGTCAGTGTCAATCCTGGTGACCACAGAGCCCTGTGATTGTCTTTGGTAGAATACAGGAGAGGTTTACCATTGCCATCTCCCATGCAGTATGAGATGATGCCTTTCAGCATCTTCCTATATCGTTGCTGTCCAATATAGGTGTTTCCCATAGTCTGGGAAACATACCAGTGGGATTCAAACTGGCAACCTCTGGCCTGCTTGTCAAGTCATTTCCCCACTGCGCCATTAGGTGGCTGTCTGTACCAAACAACTAAAATTTTTGGCTCCATTTTCCAAAGGAAAATGTTGAGAAAGAGAGACAAGATCAGGAGAGTTTGCATCAAATATGCGGGCAAACATGGACTTGCACTTTGAGCATATGGCCAGTCAATAGTGTGAGATTGCTGCAAGTCAGAACTGAAGCACGCCTGTGATGGTTTATGGAGAATAGGCCTATCAGTGATGATTAGGTATGACAGCTATGCAAAATCAGAGGCAGAATGGCACGGAATACCAATTGCAGGTAGTCGACAGCAGGGAAAAACTGTGGCCTTCATGCCCAACAGCATTGATTGGCCATTGTGGGAAGCAGGATGCAGGACTAGACTTGATGGATCTTTGGTCACATGATTTGGTAGCAGGTTGAGGGAGAAATGAATGGGAAGCTCAGCTGGGCTTTTATGCAGTGGGGGAGAAGAATTAAGAGACAGGCCACCTGGACTTTCATTCTCTCTACAGTATTTAAGACAGGACAATGAACAGTTCAGGAAGCAGGAGGTGAGAAGACAGGAATGAGGAGAGGGAATTCTCCTTGACATTCTAGCAGGAGATAGCCCCGTAATTCAGAGATAGCAAGAGGTGCTCAACCCTGAGAGTGACAGATGCTGTTCCCTTTGAAGTTAATGGAGAATCAGAGCATTCCAGTGCTAGAAGAAAGAGACAGCTGAAGGGCAAGCCAGGCAGGATTGGTTGAAGAAAGCTGCCAAGAGAAAAGACAGGAGACGGTTCAAGGGAGATGAGTGACGTAACCAATCCTAGATTTTTTTTGTTTTTGTTGCAATTAAAAAGGTAGATTGCTGCCACCTTATTCAAGTGTATGTCTTTTTGTTGCTCTCTGCCCCCTGGCCATAGTCCCAGCCCCGTTGACATAGAATTGGCCCCCTGGGGGGTGATGAGGGTCCCACAGCATCCCCATTCCATATCTCCCCGTTCTCTCATATTTCCCTCTCTCCACTCTGGGGCATGAGTCGTCCTCCAAGAAGGCCAGCTAACTTGACAAGCAGTGTTTGGGAGACAGAATGTTGTGCCCTGGGGCTGCTGCGGAGTTGGAAAGCAGCCTTGATGCTGTTAAAAAGAGGTGTCCATGCTAGCAGTGCTTCCTCGGGTTTCCCCATTTGTAACAATGGGAAAACTGTGGAAGCACTACTAGCACAACCACTCATTCTTAACAGTGTCAGGGCTGCCTTCCAACTCTGCAGCTCCCCCGTGTGCAGCATTATATCTTCATAATGCTGCACAGCATGTTAGTCATCAAGTGTAAATTCCAACATTTCCTAAGTAAAATAATGTATTTGTCACCTTTTTTTAAAAGAACAACTATATAAAAACTGTGCCATAGGCTGACTGCCTGACCAGATTTGTCCAGGTCATCCTAACTTGGGAGGAACATCTGCATGCTTGCATGCAAAAGGTTCCAGGTTCTCTCCCTGGCATCTCCAGATAGGGCTGTGAGAGACCCCTGTCTGTAAGCTTGGAGAAGCCGCTACCAGTTTGTGTAAATTCTGAGCTAGATGGACCAATGGTCTGACTCAGTATAAGGCAGCTTCCTAATCCTGTATGAGAGGAAGTCCTACTGAAATTTAGTCATCCTTTAGAGGAATTCCTGAGTAGTAATATTGAGTAACTGAGTCAGGATGTCAGCTACTGAATCTAACTTTTTTTTTAAGCATAGTATATTCCAATCAAAGAGTTTGTGCTTTGAGGTTTCTTTTAAGCCACCACAACAAATGAATCCCAGGCCGATGGATTCCTTGGTCTCGTCCATGGATTCCATTTTGCTCTCAACAGGTCATCCTCCTTTACTCTGCCAGCTCTTTTGCTGGCCTTTCCTTGCTGTTTCTTATTTTATATTTTTGCTGGGTGCCAACCATTCAGCTGTTTTAGTTTGTCCCAGGCATGTCCCTAGCAACCTCTGATCACTTAAGAACCAGATAAAAGCAGGTGGGGGATACCAAAGGGACACACACGCATGTGACAGTTTTTGTTGAAGTGTGAAATGTGGTATTAAGACGGCATTGAAAAAACCTGAATAGCTGACCTTTTGCCATCTCCCTCCCCTTTGATGACTTCAAACCTTCTGACACACTGAAAAGATAAGTTTGAACAGCTTGTTTGTTGGCTGCCCTGTGGCTGTCTTTGCAGCTCATCATGATATGGACTTCCTGGCAGTCTTTGGGGGTTGGTCCAAGGTGAAAATTCTCATCTTATGCCAACATTGAAAGCCTCCAGCATAAACAATAAGGTTTCATCATGAAAGTCAAAAACTCAACATAGCTCAGGAAAATAAGAAAAGGGATGAAGCAGAAAATCACTGACATGAAAGTGCTTTAAGTTCTAAAATGGGAGTTTGAGGGGGATCACTTACCTTGGAGTTTTACCCCTATCATTTTAGATGTGTGACAATTACTCAGTAGTGAGGAAAGGGGATTTCGTAGAGCATGGTGCACAACTTCGGTCCTCCAACTATTTTTGGACTACAAATCTCATCAGCAGCAGACCAGCTCATGGGAGTTGTAGTTCAACGACAGTTGGTGAGGCAACATAGCCAACCCCTGCTCTTTCACACGCAGCCTGATGGATGATCTCAAATTGGCTATCAATAGAGGTAGTGTGAGTCTGCTGGTCCTTCTGTATGTCTTGACAGCTTTCGATTCCATCGACCATGGTATCCTTCTGGATTGCCTGAGGAGGATGGGACTGGGTGGCACTGTTTTACTGTGGTTCTGTTCCTACATCTCTGGTAGATTCCAGATGGTTTCACTTGAAGACTGCTGCTCTGCAAAGTAAAAACTAAAATATGGAGTCCCAAAAGGCTCCATGCAGTCTCCAATGCTCTAACATCTACATGAAACTTCTGGGAGAGATCATCAGGAGATTTGGTGCAGGAGGTCACCAATCTGCTCATGACACCCAGATCTATTTCTTCATATTGACCTCATCAGGAAATGGCATAACTTCCCTAAATGCCTGCCTGGAGGTGGTAGATGAATCCAAACAAGATGGAGGTACTGACTGTGGGTGGTCAGGACCCGAGAGATGGTTTAGATCTGCCTATTCTAGATGGGGTTGCATTCCCTCTGAAAGATCAGGTTTGCAGCTAGGAAGTGCTCCTGGATCCAAAATTCTCTCTGGTTTCTCAGGTTGAGGCCGTGTCCAGGAGTACTTTTTATCAGCTTTGGCTGATACGTCAGCTATGTCTGCATCTGGAGGTAAAGGTAAAGTTGTGCCATCATAAATGACCTTAAAACAGCAGTGCATATGCTGGTAACCTCCAGGTGTGACTACTGTAATGTACTCTACATGGGTCTGCTTTTGTACGTAATCTGGAAACTACAATTGTAACAGAATGCAGCAGCCAGACTGGTCTCTGGGACGACTCAAAGAGACCATATAACACCGATTTTAAAAGAACTGCACTATGTTTCTGAGCAAAATAAAAAATGCTGGTTATTACCTATAAAGCCCTCAACAGTTTGGGTCCAGGGTATTTAAGAGAGGTCCTTCTTTGTCATAAACCCTGTCACCTATTAAGATCTTCTGGAGCGGTCTGGTTACAGTTGCCGTCATTTTGTTCGGTGGTGGACTCAAGAGCGGGCCTTCTCTGTGGCTCCCCGCAGCTTTGGAATATGCTCCCTGTTGAAATAAGAGTATCTCCTTCTCTGTTTGCTTTTAGGAAGAGCCTAAAGATGCACCTGTTTTCTCCGGCTTTTAACTGAAGTTAATTTTAAACTGTTTGATTTATTTTATGAGATTGTTTTTACTTTATTTTATGAAATAGTATCTGTTTTAACTCTGTTTTATATTGTGTTTTAAATTTTGTACACTATCTAGAGATGCACATATCAAATAAAACTATGATAAGTGAGTGAATGATTGATTGATTGAATGAATGAATATCCTACCTATGCTCCCAGGAGCTCAGAAAGCAGCAAATATCAGGTTATTCCATGTTATCTTCACAATCCCCCATGAGTTAGGTTAGGGTTAGGCTAAGAAAAAGATTGTCCTGTCTGCTTCACTGGAAAGCAGGTATTTGAACCCAGGTCTTCCTGGGTGAAGAGTAAGTTGTTGTCACTACACCACACTGGCCATCAAGAAGACGGCATCTTTTGTCAAGAGCAATATAGAAAACTAACCAACAGAATGGGGATTTGTTCCTGGTCTTTTGGATGTTTTCCACATGGCTGCAATCCTTCGTAACAGAGCAATTGATGAGAGGCCAGTGGGACTGGAAATAATCCCTGTTCAACAATACATTAAATAAGTGGGATTGGAAATGATCCCTATTCAACAATACATTAAATACTGATAGAAGGATTTACCCAGCAGCAGAAGCTTTAGTCTCCATAGTGAAAGCCATTCAGCATCCTTCACTGTAAAGTAATTAATATTAAAAATGCACTGAAAGATAACATCCCATGTAATTACTTCCTAATCAGCATATTACTGACATGGCAGGGAGGTGATAAGGTGTGGAGTAGCCTGCCACTGAGCAGTTTTGGGAAAACCTAACGAGAAAAATGAATTCCTTTAATTTTTTTTATAAAAAGGGTTTTGCCAAGTACCGTGTTTCCCCGAAAATAAGACAGTGTCTTATATTAATTTTAGCCCCCCCAAAAGCACTAGGGCAATTAGCGGTACATCAGAAATTACTGCTAGGTCTTACTTTCAGAGTAGGTCTTACTTTCGGGGAAACAGGATATAGAGGGAGGCATGGCAGATCCTTAAGGAAAAATTCAGGCATTTGTGATAACGATGTCTTGATTATGAGACATTTTACTCAACTCATGTGTTTAACAACTCATATGAAATAGATTAAACTTCTTCACAGTAGTGAAGAAGCATATATCTGAAACAACCTATTCATAAGCCCTGTGCACATGACATATCCATGTTCACTGACCACATGGAAGGAGAGAGGTGGCCTACTCTCAAAGATCTAAACAGTCCACTTCCGGGCTAGATTCAAGGTGCTTGTCTTGACTTTAAAACCGCTACATGGCTTGAGGCTGGGGGTAACTGTTGGACTGCATTCACCCATATGAACTCGCCAGGGCCCTCCCTTTGGCATCTCAGGCCCTACTCATAGCCCCACCACTAATGGAGATCCAGCTGGCAAGAACCAGAGAACAGAGCCTTTCCGGTTGTGGCCTCTTGGTTTTGAAACACCCTCCCCGAACAGCTTCACCATGCTCCCTCCCTCACTGTTTTTAAGGAACCATTGAAGATGCGTCTTTTTAGAAGGGCTTCTAAATATGTTATCTGCTGCTATATCTGGTGGGTTTCTTAGTCTTTAGCTTTTTATTTGGAACTTTTAATTGTAACTTTAAATGTGGTTTTAGAATGGTCTTTTGACTTTTTGACTTTTATTAAGTTTTATCATTTTATATAGGCGATCTGGTCTTGTTGTAGCAAGCATGACTTGTCCCCTTAGCTAAGCAGGGTTTGCCCTGGTTGCATATGAATGGGAGACTAGAAGTATGAGCACTAGTATGAGTATATTCCCCTCAGGGGATGGAGCCGCTCTGGGAAGAGCAAAAGGTTTCAAGTTCCCTCCCTGGCTTGTTCAAGATAAGGCTGAGAGAGATGCCTGCCTGCCACCTCAGAAAAGCCACTGCCAGCCTGTGAAGACAATACTGAGCTAGATAGATCAATGGTTTGACTCAGTATATGGCAGCTTCCTATGTCCCTATAGTATCTATTTTATTAATGATGTAAACCACTCCAAGCAGTAGTGTACTGGAGGGATGGGATCTAAAGATAGATAGATAGATAGATAGATAGATAGATAGATAGATAGATAGATAGATAGATAGATAGATAGATAATGGAAACTATATCCATACATTTAAATAAACAAACTAGATGCATGAATGCTCAGGGACTTTTGCAGGGTTACCAATTGGACAGAAAGACTCCATACATCTATAGTGTGTGTGTGGGGGGGGGGGCAAAAATTGAACACGTGGAGACTGGAAACTGACACTTCACGGTGGACATAACTACACTTTCCCCCTTCATGCATTCAAAAAGGACTCTTATGCGCACAGCTTGTCTGCCTCGCTCTCAGCATGTTCTCCCATCAACAAGACTTGACCTGAGGATATTGGATGCCATTATATGTTTTTCAGTATCCTGTTTCCCCTTTGATTTGATTTTTGATGTGTCTACAGGCCAGTCTGTAGTGAAATTAATCCTATAGGATGTATTAGTAATCTTGCTTCCCTTCTTGAGGGGAAAAAGTGAGTTTTTTTAAAAAAGGATAGAACAGCTTTTTAAAAAAAAACCCAAAACCCATGCATATTTATATATTGCTTTTCAATCAAAGTTCTCAAAGCAGTTTACGTAGAAAAATAAATACTACATAAACAAGATGGCCCCCTGTCCCCAAAGGGCTCCCAGCCTAGAAAGAAACACAGGATAGACACCAGCAACAGCCACTGGAGGGATGCTGTGCTGGGCTTGGGTAGGACCAGTTGCAAAAGAAGGGAGTGCAGGACTGGGGGGGGGGGGAGGTGAGGATGGCGGACCTCAAATGTGCTGAGAAATATGTTTCTTTAAAGATACTAAAACATTCAGCCTCACACACTTTTAACAACAGCACTTCTCAAAGATGACTTCTAGTGTACTTGTATGCAAAGGCACTCTTACCCCTGGACTTCTGGGCATCCAAGTGAGACTGTGACCTGTGCCGGGCGTGGAGCGTGAACTCTGCTTTAGAGACAAAGGAGGGAGTGGGAAAAGAAATATGAGGGATGGGAATAGGTTAAGTTGCGTGTTGAAATGTTTCTGTTAATGCATATTTGCATAAATATACCTGTTTTATATTCTTACATACTTCTGAGTTCAGATGTTCTTTTTTCCCTCAAGAATCCATGTGTTAAAAATACTGCATGTATCACAGTGTATGTGTATGTATGGGGATGATGCTTAACTTAGAGAGCCAACGTGGTGTAGTGGTTAGAGTGCTGGACTAGGACCGCGGAGACCTGAGTTCAAATCCCCATTCAGCCATGAAACTAGCTGGGTGACTCTGGGCCAGTCACTTCTCTCTCAGCCTAACCTACTTCACAGGGTTGTTGTGAAAGAGAAACTTAAGTATGTAGTACACTGCTCTGGGCTCCTTAGAGGAAGAGCGGGATATAAATGTAATAATAATAATAACAACAACAACAACAACAACTTGCAGCAGGGTCATGGAGGGTGTACTCCAAAGGCCTTTAGGTCCAGGCTCCAAATTACCTAAGTGCACCTCTGATTGAATGTGAAATTCTTTGGTCTTTAAGGAAAACACTCAAAACATATGCAGCATTAGATTGTTTTGGAGTGTTTTTAAAGAATCGCAGTATAGTGCCCATTTTATTTATTTATTTATTTATTTATTTATTTATTTATTTATTTATTATAATACAAGAAAATTCTATAATATCATCTTAAGTTTGTATCTACTGAAGTTTGTTTGTTTGTTTATTGAATTTATACTGCCTAGTTTAAAAATTTCAAGGCGGTATACAGAATTAAAACATAAAATATAATATAAAACATTTAAAATTCATAAAGATAATAATAATAATAATAATAACAACAACAACAACAATAATAATGTACACAGTTAACAATCAATGGCGAGACACTTGGGCAGGTTAGCATTAGAAGAGGCATTTTCCAAGGGGACTCACTATCCCCTCTGTTGTTTGTAATCGCCATGACCCCACTTTCACAAATACTAAACAAAACAGGCCTTGGATACCAAACATCTAAAACATCCAGTAAAATCAACCATCTGCTGTACATGGACGATCTGAAGTTGTATGGAAAGTCCCAGTCAGAAATCGAATCACTGCTAAACACTGTCCGTATATTCAGTAGCGATATAGCAATGGAGTTTGGACTAGACAAGTGTGCTGCATTAATAATGAACAGAGGGAAAATAAGAAAAACAGAAGGAATAGAACTGCCCAATGGAAGCAAGATCAAGAACCTGGAAGAGAAAGAACATTACAAATACTTGGGCATTCTCCAGGCTGATAATATCGCACACACTGAAGTTAAAAGAAAAATTGGAAGTGAATACATCAGGAGAGTTAGAAAAATCCTCAAGTCCAAACTCAATGGTGGGAACACCATACAAGCCATAAACACCTGGGCTATACCTGTTATCAGATACACTGCAGGAATAATAGACTGGACCCAGGCAGAGCTAGAGACGCTGGATCGTAAGACCAGGAAAATCATGACCATCAATCATGCTCTGCACCCCCACAGTGATGTAGATAGGCTATACCTCCCTCGCAGCTCAGGTGGAGGAGGAATGCTGCAAGTCCATCAAACAGTAGAGGAGGAGAAAAGAGGCCTTGAAGAATATATCAAGGACAGTGAAGAAGATGCACTTCAAATGGTCAATAACGAGAAACTATTCAACACCAATGAAACAAAGCAGGCCTACAAGAAAGAACAAGTCAAGAACTGAGCAGAAAAATGGAAAAATAAGCCACTGCATGGTCAATATTTGCACAATATAAGCGGAAAATCAGACATCACCAAGACCTGGCAGTGGCTTAAGAATGGCAACTTGAAGAAAGAAACAGAGGGTTTAATACTGGCTACACAAGAACAGGCACTAAGAACAAATGCAATAAGGGCAAAAGTCGAAAAATCCACTACAAACAGCAAGTGCCCCCTTTGTAAAGAAGCAGATGAAACCGTGGGCCACTTAATCAGCTGTTGTAAAAAGATCACACAGACTGACTACAAACAAAGGCATGACAAGGTAGCAGGGATGATACACTGGAACATCTGCAAAAAAATACAAGCTACCTGTAGCCAAACATTGGTGGGACCATAAAATTGAAAAAGTTGAAGAAAATGAAGATGTAAAAATATTATGGGACTTCCGACTACAAACAGACAAACATCTGCCACACAATACACCAGATATAACTGTAGTCAAGAAGAAAGGAAAACAAGTCAAAATAATCGACATAGCAATACCAGGGGATAGCAGAATAGAAGAAAAAGAAATAGAAAAAATCACCAAATACATAGATCTACAAATTGAAATTGAAAGGCTGTGGCAGAAGAAGACCAAAATAATCCCAGTGGTCATTGGCACCCTGGGTGCAGTTCCAAAAGACCTTGAAGAGCACCTCAACACCATAGGGGCCCCAGAAATCACCATCAGCCAATTACAAAAAGCAGCTTTACTGGGAACAGCCTATATTCTGCGGCGATATCTATAACAACAGCAACAACATTGACAATAAAATTCAGCCATCCTAGGTCCTTGGGAAGGACTCGATGTCTGGATAAAACAAACCAGTCAATAACACCTGTCTGACTGTGTAAATAAATAAATAATAATAATAATAGATAAAAACCATTAATATTTAAAAGTTTAGTCTCAGTTGAAGGTCTGGGAGAATAGGTACGTCTTCAGGGTCCTCCTTTCCCGAACACAGCAGCTTCCCCGCAACCAGGCCTTCCTGGGCAGTTACTTCTCTCCTACGAAGGAGGTATTTCCCCCTGTTTTCTTCAGAGTGTCCAACAAGGTGTCCACATTGTGCTCAGAATCTATAGTCACCTTCTTGTTAGGGAGATCAATATCAAACTGAACACTTCCCAGCTTGTTGAGGACACGACAAGTTGACATACATGCACACATACATACATAAAAATTCTGTGAAAATCTATTGAACAAGAACATTTCAGGTAAAATGAGGGGATTTGAAGTTTCCCTTTAAAAACTGCAGCTGTTACTAATTCAGTAGTTCAAGGTGCAGAAATGCACTTGACATGGGGGGCTGCACTTGAAGACTGCTCAGAAACCACAGGATGGAAATGTTTTAAATTTTAAAAAATGTGTGGATGTTCATCTTCCCAGTTTGTCTGAAAGATGGTGAGAGTCAGGGCAGGAGCATAGCTGGGCAACTGCCCAAGGCCCACTGTTGATACAACCTGAGATCATTTCCATGCCCATAACCTTCATGTGGTACCACTGGCAGAGTGGCTCTCTGTGGGCTCTCCCAGATAGGAGGCAAGCCATGAAGGGCAATTTGTTGGGTGCCCCATGAAACCTGATGCCAGCCTTGGATAGAGTTTAGGCATGTCATTGTCCATCTCATTATCCCCTGTAAGCAAAATGCAGCTGTTTACAGATACTGGTCTACATTCTTACATTGTTTCCAATGGAAAGGAGTCAGTGCAGCACTGCTATCTTTCTGCAGCAGCCTCATAACTGCACCATCGGGACTGTCTTTGAAATTGTGCAGCAGCCCTGGCAGGTCCGGGATCTTGAGAGAAGACTGCACAGAATGTATTCTGGGCACAGTGGTGGTCCTTCATGAGGTGAAGTGAGGCAGTCACCTAGGCAACCGATTACTGGGGCTTCAGCAGGATGACAAGATGTTCCTCCCCTGCAGCCATTAGAGCAGCTCTTTGGGACCAATCTGGCCCACGTGCAAGCTTTGCAAAAGATGCCTCTCCTCGAAAAATCGCAAGATGCACAAGAGAGAAAAAGGGGTTGCTGGCATAGTCCCATTTTGACTATGGTGTGGTCTTCATCAGTGGCATTAATCAGAAAGATTCAAACGCCTTGTCATCCAGTACAATCACTCTATATGATATAAAAATATGCATCAAACACTCTAGAAACTCCCATAAAAACCATAATAATGAAATGAACCAATGTCTCAAAAATTCTGATTCTATTACCAATGTATTTTGCACATTTCAAAAACTATACTATTGGTCTATGGTCTAACTCAGTATATGACAGCTTCCTATGTTCCTTTTTAAGGGTTTTTTTTTTTAAAGGTCTGCTAGTAGGAGATGTCCTCTTGCCAATGGGTATATATAATGTCAACTTGAAATCTGCTTATGGCTACAGTAATTGAAGCAATGGTAAAAATTCCTGATTCTGTTACCCTTGGAATTGCCCACAGAAAGCCAATTGGTTCCATCTGCAACTACAGAGTCTGAAATCCAGGGCAGGTTTTGGGTTTTCTGCTTGAATGAAGAGCAAGCAGTTCTCAAGCAACCACAGCTGTCCTCTTAGTGCAGCGCTGGGCAAACCTGGAACTCCAGATGTCGCTGAACTTTTAAAATTTTATTAATTTTTATTGTGGCTGGGGATGATCTGAGTTGTAGTTGGAAAAAAAAATCTGGAGGGCCAAGTTTTCCCAGTACAGTCCTGTGTTTGCTTTGCCTCCAGAATACCAGCCTTGACAGTACCCTGCCCTCTACAAAGTCCACTTTGGTTTACTATGCTTAATATTATGCCTAATACGGTGTTTACCTGAATCCAAGAGTAGTTTTTCCCCCAAGTTCTTTCATGTTAGAAATCAGGGGATCATCTTAAATTCAGAGCCCTCTTCCTTTTGGGTAAATAAGGGGATAACCTGTATTTAATCTCTATTTTTTAAGGGGCTTGTCTTAAATTCAGAGTCACCATGTATTCGGGTAAATACAGTATGGCTATTGGGTGGGAGGCTGAGGTGTGCTGACCAACTCTGAGGATAGCTGCTTACGCACCTTGAAAAAAATGCTAAGCTCAGAGCAAACTCTGGTCACCACATCTAAAAAAGGACATTGTAGAACTGGAAAAGGTGCACACGGGGGCAACCAAGATGATCAGGGGCCTAGAGCACCTTTCTTATGAGGCAAGACTAAAACACCTGGGACTTTTTAGTTTAGAAAAAAGATGACTGCGGGGAGACATGATAGAGGTCTATAAAATCATGCATGGTGTGGAGAAAGTGGAGAGAGAGAAATTCTTCTCCCTCTCACATAACACTAGAACCAGGGGTCATCCCATGAAATTGATTGCCAGGAAATCTAGGACCAACAAACAGAAGTACTTTTTCACACAACACATAATCAACTTGTGGAATTCTCTGCCACAAGATGTGGTGACAGCCAACAACCTGGATGGCTTTAAGAGGAGTTTGGATAACTTCATGGAGGAGAGGTCTATCATTGGCTACTAGTTGGAGGGCTACAGGCCACCTCCAGCCTCAAAGGCGGATGCCTCTGAGTACCAGTTACAGGGGAGTAACAGCAGGAGAGAGGGCATGCCCTCAACTCCTGCCTGTGGCTTCCAGCAGTATCTGGTGGGCCACTGTGTGAAACAGGATGTTGGACTAGATGGGCCTTGGGCCTGATCCAGCAGGGCTGTTCTTATGTTCTTAAACACTGCTATAGATCCTCAGGAAACAGGCTGTTAGAAATCTCAAAGGAGCTTTAAAAAAAAAAAAAAAGCTCAGAGCAGCTGGGTTCAGAGTGAAAATACAGTAGAGAGCTGGTTTGGGTGAATAACAGAGTTGACCTAGACCTGGAAGACCAAAGGAGCAAGTAACAGCTGAGAAGGCAAAATCATTCTTATTCTTAAACATGCCTTGTTCTAATTTTTGCAAAATATATTATGATCTTATTCTCTCACCCTTGTCCACAAATTAACAAATACATTAAGTTGTTTTTCATGCTTTCCCCTTTAATTCTGCAAGTGTTCTTGTTTCTGGTACCTGTTTTTTAAAACAAAAAATATGGATCTGTAAAGTAGTTGTTGCCATTAAGGCATTTTCCTTCATCAAATCATTTTGCTCCTTCCTGTCGCTTTCATGTTATTTGTTTATGCATTAACATTTCTTGTCAATGGAAAATGGAAAGTGGATAAATGGGGAGTTCTCAGATACTTTTCTTATGTGCCCAGCTTCCCCCAGAGATCAGATTAATTGTTTCTACACTGAAAGCGGCACAGTCTTAAGGTCTTTTGGCCTAGATAAACATCTTTAATCATTTTTATGTTGAAATAAAAGGAGCTTGGGAATGTGAAACTCCAGTGCACTTTGATTCCTGAAAAGAGAACTTAAGGACATGTTGCAGATACGTGAATAAATCATCTAGCTCACATTAGAGGGAGGGATTCCTGCATGGCTTTCAGGATGCTTTAGAGTCCTCTGGTCCTACAACTGCAACTTTAATGTCTTTTGCACATGTGAGCAGCTCTTTGGAAGCTGGACAGCATGCAATTTCACGATGATGCTGGAATTGGCCATTAGGAAGATGTTGCTGTGTATTAGGCTGAAGACAAAGATCAGGCTTCAGGATGAGTGGAAATGTGCCAAATGATAAGAGACACACTGAGGCTTTGTTTCCTTCTCAGAGTGCATCTTAGGGTATCATTGAGAGGAAGCGAAAAACTCTTGATCAGTTGGTCATGTGAAATGCTTAGAGGGTTAATTGCCCTTAAGGAGGCCCTCACCAGCCAGTGCTTTGGATAATATATTATCTGAAATAAACTCTCGCAGGAAAAACACATTTTTATGATAATAATTCCATCCACCCCTGCAGCTAATTAGTAGTCAAAGCAAGAGAAGGGACGGATTGGGGCTCTATGGCTCGTTTCCCCTGCCTGCCTGTGAATGATGCTATTAATATTGCAAGCAAGTGTTCCAGTCTGCCTTCCAGGCCTGCTTGCCCAACAAACGGCAGCCACTTTGGCTGTTCAGCGCCTCTCCTCTCCTCGCTTCAGGATTACATCCAGATTTATGTTAACAGTGTATACAATCAATTTAACCTTGGAATTTATTATACAGCACTCTTCCTTGTTAAACTTTATTGTGCTTTGCAAAAATAGAAAATCAACATTTTGAAACTCCACAGGAAGATAAAACAGACATTAATTTTAAAAAAATCCCACTCTGCTCAAATCCTAGAGAAAATAATTAGGTGGAAATATAGAGTAGAACTATAGTGAATACAGAAGGAATACTATTTCATTGATTGGGCCACAAGCAAGCAAAGTGTGTATCAACTGTAATGACTACTATGACTATTACTACAATGACAAAGAATATTTATATACTGCTTGTAATAAAATATATTGGTTTAATAGATAGATAGATAGATAGATAGATAGATAGATAGATAGATAGATAGATAGATAGATAGATAGATAGATCCTTGTCCCAAAAGAGCTCACAATCTAAAAAGAAACATAAGGTGGGCACCAGCAGCAACCTCTGGAAGGATGCTGTGCTGGTTCTGAAGCTTGGTTCCCCAGATGTTGTTGGCCACTGTAGGAACATAGGAAGCTGCCATATACTGAGTCAGACCATTGGTCTATCTCGCTTAGTATTGTCTTCACAGACTGTCAGCAGCTTCTCCAAGGTTGCAGGCAGGCATCCTCTCAGATCTATCTTGGAGAAGCCAGGGAGAAAAATTTGGAACCTTCTGCTCTTCCCAGAGCGGCTCCATTCCCTGAGGGGAATATCTTAAGTGCTCACACTTCTAGTCTCCCTTCATGTGCAACCAGGGCAGACCCTGCTTAGCTAAGGGGACAAGTCATGCTTGCTATCACAAGACCAGCTCTCCCCTTCAAGCTGGGGATGATGGGAGTTGTAATAAAACACCTGGGAACCCAATCTTGGGGACCCCTTTTTAAAAGTATCAAGCAATGTCAGTAGCTGTGTTATATGTTAATAATATGTTATTAATACAACTGAATAAAGTTGCATATTCCAAGAGAACAATTTGTTACAGGACAGCTGACAAATGATGATGATGATGATGATGATGATAACATGTATACAGGATCTCTTCTCACATACCATATTCTAAGCTTTAGTGATAAATAAGAAAAATGGCAAATACTTGGAAAAACTGATATGATAACGTTGGTGGGGTGGAGGTTACATAGCGTTCTATCTCTTTTGGGAAACAGCACCATCCCTAAGTCCTCTGCTCTCTATGACTGCTATACATGGGGAATAAGTGCAGGCTATGGCAAGAGTAGATTGTCGTTTAGGGATCTGAGAATCAATTCAGGTGCGAAATGATTTGTACCCATATCTAGCTGATTCAGGCAATTTGTAGACACAACAAAGCACCCCTGTGCTCAATTGTCCAGATTCGGGTACAAAACAAATCACACAGATTCGGGCCCAAAATTTTTTTGGAGATTCAGACACACATTTTGTGGCCAAAGTGGGTTAGGTGGTAGTGCCCAATGGGTGAAAGCTACCACCCAAATTTCAAAGAAATTGGATAAAGGGGTGATTTTTAATTTGTTTTTGTTTTTTGGAAGTTTGCACGTCTTTAAGGTTTTTTCCATAGGGAATAATGGAGGTTTCAGCAGCCCCATAACTCCACATGTGGGGCACCATGGTGGACCAGAGAGGGTTGTGGTGTAGTGCACATGGGGTGCCAACCACCCCCTCTCCCCAAACCAGAAGCCCAACTGGGTTGTTACAAAATCCACTATTTTGTTGATAGTGGATTGGATTAATTGGTTGTTCATCATTTTGCACCAAAGATGATGAATGAACATGTTTGTTCATCTTTGTGCATTCATCATCTTTGGTGCAAGATGATGAATGACCAGAGAATCAACTATCAACAAAATATGGATTTTGTAACGGCAAAACCCAGTATCCCATGGGCTTGTGGCTTTGGGGGTGGTTGGCACCCCATGTGAACTACACCACAACCTGCTCTTGGCAACCCTGGTGCCTCCCACATGGAATTATGGGACTCCTGAAATCCCCATTATTCCCTATGGGGGAAAAACTTAAAGATGTGCAAACTTGGGGAAAAAATCACCCCTTTGCCCAATTTCTTTGAAATTTGGGTGGTAGCTTCCACCCATTGGGAACTACCACCAACCCCACTCTTTGGCCCCTGGAACCTCCTTTTTTTGCCCTAAATCTATTTGGATTCTGATCAGATTGATTTGGATCCAAATCAAATCTGGAATGATTGGGGGGCAGATTCGGAACCAAAACAAATCGGGAGTGATTCAATTCAGTTACAAATCTAATCAATCTAATCTGATTTGTACACATCTCTATTGTCGTTTCCACATTTTGTCCAAGAAGAGTGAACCTGTAATCTACAACAATGCCTTCCAAGGCTGGTCTACCAGCCTGATAGCTACTATATTCAGGTTATGATCATGATCATATCATCATCATCATCATCATCATCATCATCATCTGAATATAGGAGCACGCAGGCTTACTAGTTTCTCATAATGATTTCATTCTTGGTTATTGTATTCTTTTCAGAATAAAGACTATGAATCTAACTACTGGTCATTGATGGTTGTAATTAAAATATAGTGCATGGAAAGATTCTGTTCTATAATTGGTACAGTATTTGGCTAGCTTCAACCTTAAAGCTAGTTGGATCTCTTAGCTTGGTCTCTATGCAAGAGAGATAAAGGATGTTTGGTTAAGGGTTTTATAAAATAATGTTGATGTTCCTTTATAACTGAGGATCTCTCACCAGTCTTTGGAACAGCACCCATCAGAATTTAGTGAGTGACAACCTTCGGCTAGTGGAAGAGAATAGAGAAACTATGGAGTTTGCAGTGTGCAGTTTGGGTGAGATTGGGGATAAAATCAGAGTGAGTGAGTTTTGGACGTGTAAGCTGTGAATTGGCTGAGAAGTTGAGCATCTTAGGATGCAGGGACAATCTCTAGGAATCTAATGCAGGGATAGTAGTTGTACTGTTGGCTGTAGAGTGCCTATTTGTTTTCAATACAGTCTGTTTGTATATTTGCAAAGAAAACAAATATTGTGAAGACACCATAAGAAATATATCTGCAGCATTGCCCCTGAAATTTCTTATTGCTCAGGAAAGTGGGGAGCAGTTAATAGTATCTTCAAATATTTCTATTTACAGTCATTTTGCTCTTTATTCATGAGTAGGCACGGCAGCAAGCAGACTGTCAGACCTTACATTTTGACTATATTTTATCCACAAGCCAGAAGATATATACACCAACTTGAACCCTGAAACTGAAACTCTAGGGTTACCCAACATCCAGTATTTTTCTGGACTGACCAGTAAAACTGTAGCTAGCCAGTTCTGGAGTGAAGAGAGCTTGTCAACCCCTGATTCTGCCAGACTTTGCCCATTGCCAACCCAGATTCTGCCCTAGCTCTACTCAGCTCAGAGCAGGGGTGTAACTATGATAGGGCAAGGGGAGGCAGCTGTCTAGGGGCCCTGGCCTCTGGGGGACCTTCCAGAGACAGGTCACATGCCTCCACCACCCAGCGCCTGCCGCAGCTCCTTCTTGATTGAGTCATTTTTTTAAAAAAAATTCTCCTTGTTCGCGCATGCGTCGTATTTCCTTGTCCTCCCTCCCTCTCCACCCTTTTGCCTTGTTGGCTCCTCCGCCTTCCCCATCCATTGGCTGGCGGCGCCCCACGTGATCAAGAAAGGGAAGGCACATGACTGGGTGGGTGGGCTCGGCTGCTGCCTGGAACACGTGGTGCCACCGCCGAGCAAGGAAGAGGAGGTCATTGTAGCCTGCAGCTGCCTGGCTAGCTAGCCTAGAAGAAGAATCTTCTTTAAAAAATCAGTTATGTTCTTCTAAGTTACTTTAAAAGACATGGAGATGGAGGAGCAGGACTCGCAGGACTCACAGGGCTTGGAGGAGCCCTCAGGTTAGCTTTGAGAGCATTTGCCATTGGCTGTGGGGCACTGATTGGGGCATTATGGCCCGCTTCCCCCCTCCCCACCTGCCCGCCCGCATGGTCCGGGTCGCTCACTTTATTTATTTTTAATTGCGAATTTGCGACGCTTGCACTAGAAACAGCTTATGCAACAAGGACAAGGGAGGGGAGGTGGGGAAGAGAAAGGCAACGGAGCTCACACCACCCCAAATCTCCCTGCAGAACTTTTGGCACACTTGCGGGTTACACCCTGCTAGACTTGCAAACCCCAACCCCAGCTGCCCCTAGCTCCCCCTAAAAGCATGTATCCTTCCCCCCCCACACACACCTTTTTTTAACAGCTCAAACAGATCTCCTTGCAACAACAACAAAAATTAAAACCAAATAAGGTTAGCAATTATTGCATAGTGCATTTGAAATCTTGGGGAAAGATATAAAAGATCTGCTGCATTGCAATTGATCTCTCCCCACCATGTGGTTTTGCAGGTCTTAAAAGCAAGCAGAAGGCAGTGATGGCGGGAGGGGGGGCATTTTGAAATCTTGACTCTGGGCCCACTCCAACCTTGTTACGCCCCTGGCTCAGAGGTAAAATATATATCTTGTGGGCAGAAGTTTCCAGGTCTAGTCCTCAGCACTTCTCAACTTAAAGCATCTCTGGCAGTTGGGAAAGACCACAAAGAGCTACTGTCTGATGGTGCTGTGCTAGATGGACTAGTGGCCTGATTCCATATCAGGCATCTTCATCTCTTCACCCCTGCCCTGATCTGCCAGACTCTGCCCTTGCCCAAGGGGGCAATCTTTTCCAAATGCAACCCAATTTGTGCCCATGCTCTGCCTGTATATTCTGCCATTGATGTGAAATTCTCTTACAGCAGATGCAAAGTACTGTAACACTCAAAATGGAGGTCCAGCCACCCCAGGGACTTAAACTACCAGTACTGGAATTTTGTTTTCTCTTTTAGCTCTTTTAGGATTGCTTAAAATCTTTTTAAATGGGTGTTACTTATCACATTCTTCTGGTACTGCTGCCATTTTTCCTTTTTTAGTGGGCAATAATCCGGCCCCCTCATTGATATAAACTACCCTGTTGTCAACCTCATAGTTTATCCACTTTAGAACCAGGTTATTGTCTCATAAAATTGTTGCGATGGAGCAGTTAATGCCGGCTATTATTGTGGAGGCCGAAATCATAATCTTCATCATAAAGATTTATGTCTTTTTTTACTTGCTTAAAGTTTTCAAATGGTGGGCCATATCCTGCCATTGATTTTTTTCCCCAGCAAAGAGCCAGGGTGTGTGTTTTTTTTAATTGCAATTGGTTTCTTTCCCCCTTGCGATTTAATGCTGTGGCACCAAAATGATACAACCGTATTCCTAAAACAAATTTATTAACGTTGTACTGTAGAATTGATGCCATAAAACACTATCATTCTCCATCCAAAGGGTAAGTGTGGTGTAGACCTGACAGAACTGTGCATCATTTCGGGAAGCCACCATTTTTCTTAATATCAGCCTGTGAAAACAAAGTTATCCATGAGTGATGTTGCTATTATGGTCCTGATGGTGAATCCAAACAGTGCTCTGTTCCCACCCTGAAATAGCTGGAGACGACAGCGGCATCCACGCTCAGATGCTACAAATCACAAAACACAGCCCCAAACTTCAAAGAGAAATCAACATGTCCAGATAAAAGTCCAGATGGGAAGTCAAGGAAAGAACAGAAAGAACAACCGCCTTATTTGGATCATCAGATAAATATGCACAATCAGGTGGAGTTGGGGTCACTAGATAACTATGCAGCCAGGGGGTTTCTGGGCTGTATCTCCTTTTTAAGCATTGTGTGTGTGTGTTTATAAAGAATGGGGCACAAATATAGAGCTCCAAATCCTGGCACCCTCATGTGTGGCTTGTGAGTTTCCTCATCAACAATTAATATATACATGTTAAAGATTAATCATCATCCCACATCTGTTTCCACCCTTTTTTCAAATATCTTCCCACTGTATCCTGTGCAGGGTTGCTAGGGAATTTTTTTTTGCACAAGAGAGGGGAGTGGACAAGATACATCATGGTTATCAGATAATGGCAGGATATTGCAAGCAGCCACAGTCTCTCATCAGGACTCAAGTTCACATGGAGATGCTGGACCAAGCTGTGCATGCGTATAGCCACCGCAAGGCTCATTATCTCTGTGGCTAACAAACCAATACTGTGGAAACCAATGCCTGCTGTATCTGTGTACAACCCGGTTCATGCTAATGTTTCCCCATGCAACTGAGGTCATCCCTAAGGCTGTGGTTACTCAACCATAGGGGAAACGGATAGTGAGGTCATGAGGTGAAAGTGAGGCAGAAGGGGGCGTGCACGCCCTCCTACCTCACTCCCCAGTCATGTGACGGAGCCAGGCAGAAGAAGCGACCTGGCAGTGGGGAATCCCCCAATGCGCTCTGCACTGGGGGAATCTCATGGTGAGATTCTGGAGAATGCAGCTGAGTCCTCCTCCCTGCTCCAGGAGCACTCATTCACTGGTTGTGTGAGTGCATGGCATGGCAGGGCCAGGAGCGGTGAGAATCATGTAGGGGGAAGGAAGGTAAGCTCCTGCCTTCCTCAAGTCCTCCCCAGCCCCAGCAGCTAAGGCTGTGTGAACAACCTTAGTATTTAGCAACTAGGGGTGCACAGGATTCCCCACATTTCACTACTCAATTCATTCTTGTCCTATCCTATCCTATCTATACATACATACACATATACATATATACATTTATATCCTGCACTTCCTTTGTGGAGTCCAGAGCAGTATCTAGATAGTTTTATGTTTATTCTCACAACAACCCTGTGAGGTAGATTAGGCTGAGAGTGACTGGTCCAGAGTGACCTGGTAGGGATGTGCACAGAACTGCAGCGGGGTGATTCGAAGGTGGTGGGTGTCTCCCTTTAAGAGCATGGGAGGATGCACTTACCCCTCCCGCTGCTTCCTCCCACCGGTGTCCGTGTTTATTAATGCCGATCAGGGTGGCAGCGTACCTTCCTGCCATCCCGTTGCCCTTGCCTTCCGGAAGTCGCTGACATGCCCGTGCGTGCCGGCACGGATGCGCACATGTCATGCACGCACGTGCGCCATGCCAGCATGCGCAGGCACGTCGGAGACTGCCAGTCATATCCAGAAGACGAGGGCAACGGGGTGGCAGGGAGGTACACTGCCATCCCAATGGGCATTAATATACATGGATGCCGGTGGGGGGAAAGCAGCGGGAGGGGTAAGTGCACCCCCCCCTACTCTTAAAGGGAGACCCCCACCACCTTCAAACTGGTAGAACTGCCAGTTCCGTGCACATCCCTATCACCTAGTGAGTTTCATACCGCATGGGAATTTCATAGAAATTTGTATTCAGGTCTCCCCAGTCCCAATTCAACACTGTAACCACTACATCACATTGGCTTTTTTAAAAAATCGTGTTAGTTTCCTGACAAATTTTATTTGTTTATCATGTCAATCATATCATATCATATCATATCATATCATATCATATCATATCATATCATATCATATCATATCATACCAGGATGTGCCCAGACCAGCTCAGGCAGCCATGGGTGGGGCAGGGATCAGTTCCATTAAAAATCAGGTAAGCAAGTCCTTACCTGCTTCTCCACCACCCTTCACATGGTGGGCCACTGTGTGAAACAGGATGCTGGACAAGATGGGCCTTGGGCTCGATCCAGCAGGGCTGTTTTTATGTTCTTATGTTCACCCCACCACTTTTCTGGCCTGGCATGACTCTCGCTTTCCAAAAGGCCACGTGCGACCGCAGCGCTGAATGGGCACACACATGGCCATCGACTCCACATGGCATTAGCACACACATGGCCACCTTTTGGAAAGCAAATGCTGCCCCCGGGAAAGCAGCAGCAGAGGAGCAGCAGAGGAGCAGCAGAGGAGCAGGTAAGGACTGGCTTACCTGGTTTTTAAAACCGATCCCCGCCCTGCCAAACTGGTTTGGATGCAGGTGCCTGAACCAGCTCGGCACTTACCTAAGGAGGCACATAACGAATTTAGGCACAACCCTCTCATATACACCACCCCAACTTAATAGTTCTGGGTGGTTTACAATACATTCCCATTCATTCTCATTTCTCATTGTTTTCTGTAGGAGACACAGCTGCTTTTAAAAGGCCACATATGATAAAACAGCTCAAGACCAAAAGCAATCCACCTCCAAAAACTCTTGGGACAAAAACAGTGCTTCTTGTCTCCGCATAAGCTACTTCCCTGTGGGCACCCTCTTTAAATCTGCCCATTGAAATACATGGAGACATCATATCTCCCTGTACGTCACAGGCAGCTTTTACAAGGTTGAAAGTGGGGAAACAGTTATTAGGAGCCAAAAGCAATCCATTTTGCAGACCTTCTTGCCCCAAATCTCTTCACAAGTGGGTTGTTTTTGTTGCAGAGAAATTACTTATCCTTTTTAAGTAATTGTACAGGAAGCAACTTTAACTGAGAAACAAGAGTTTGATATTGATTACTAACGAAAACGTAGGCTAAAAAAACAAATAAACAGACTAACAGTCTCTTATGCAGAGAGAGGGAGAACCTCTCAGTTTGAATTCAGGACAGCAAGTGAAGAGCAGACAAACAAACACTGCAATTCCACCCGCAAGCCAGTGCATACATGCAAACAGAGAAGCATGCCCCATACAATAAGGAGGTGTGAGCTGGCTCGCATCGAGCCAGGCTCAACATCAAGCTGGTCCAGTCTGGGCAGTCCAAGTTCAAAATGGACCAGCCCCCAACGGGGGTGGCCAGTCCGAGTTCAAACCAGACCACCACCCCAGTTAAAAGAACCTGCTCGCAGGCTGGCTTGGAGGGTATACTTGTAAAGGGGGAATCTGGCTAGAATTTCCCTTTACAAGTATTGGGACTCCCTATCCTGAGGGTGTGTGTGGAAGACTTTTAAAAAAACTTTCAAATGAAGCCCTGGGGGCAGAAGGGGCAGTGGAGGCAGCTATGGAGACATCAGAGGGAGTGGGGGAGGGGCTCCTCATGGGCCAGACTGGAATGAGCCCTGGCTGGCCAGGACGGCTCAAATCCGGTTCAGGTTTGAGACAAACTGGGATAACCGGATCCCTGTTCATCCCTACCATACAATAACTGAGACACTGCACCGGGTCTCACGATCAGTGAGACCCGGTTTTCACCAGTGAGTGGGAAGAGCAGGCTAAGCCCACTCTCCCCACTCACGAGCGAGCAGGAAGCCCTGGGCGGCCGGATCGGCTGCCCACAAGATGGCCGGGTCCATGACAGAGCCTGTGGGGGTGGGGGGAGTGGGGGCCTCGCTGCCCCTGCAAGCCCCAGTATGCCCTGCGCGAGCGCGCAGGGCATACTGGGGAGACCCCCGAGCCGGGATGTGGCTTTTTGCCTCCCATCCAGGGGTCTACGTGTAAGTAGGCATGGCACGAAGCCACGCCACGGCTACTCATGAGCCTAAAAAGCAGGTTTGCTGGAGCACTCGCTCCACAAGCCTGCTTTTTAGCAGGGGTTCTCGAGTGGGTTATCCGCTCAAGAACCACCGGGCTCAGCTGCCCAACAAAACGACCAACAAAAATTGGGCTAGGCTCTCCTAGCCCGATTTTTGTTGGTCGTGAGAATCGCCCCACTGTCTATGGAAAAACCCCAACAGCTTTTTCTCCCTCATGAGGGAACATGATCTCCACTGAAAACAATTAAATCAAGTAGGTCCATATGAAACCAGAAGAGGTAGCAAAGAGGCAAGTGCCTTATTCCTTATACATTCAGATTGCATTCATTTTGTAATGAATGAAATGCAAAACAAAGGGAGCCCTCTAGCAGCAGGAGATACAAAGGAAAATCCTGAAGAAATCAGGTCAGGTTTTCATAAATATCCCTTTTACACTATGTGGTCCTATCATATGCATGTTTACTCAGTGCTCTCTTAGAGTGGCCATTAAAGCCCCACTGATCATGAGAAGTAATTGTTCCACTCCATTCTGCACTGATCAAACCTCACTTGGAACGCTGTGTCCAGTTCTGGTCACCACATTTAAAAAAGGATATTGATAAACTGGAATAGGTTCAGAGGAGGACAACAAAGATGATGAAGGATCTGGAAAATAGGGCCTCTAAATGGCTAAAAGAGCTGGGTAGGTTTAGCCTGGAGAAGAGAAGACTGAAGGGAGATATGATTGCCATCTTTAAATATCCAAAGGGCCATCCCACTGAAGAGGGAGCAGACTTGTTCTCTGTGGCTCCTGAAGGCAGCCTAGAACCAGTGGGTGCAATTACAAGGATCGAGCGTAAGCATTAAGAGGAATTTCCTAACTTGAAGAGCTCTTTGACCGTGGAACAGTCTGCCTTGTAAAGTGGTGGGCTCTAGAGTTTTTCAGACAGAGGCTGGGTGGCCCTCTGTAAAGGATGCAGTAACACTTTCTTTATCTGATCAGGAGGTTGGACTAAAAGATTTGGAAGGCCCCTTCCAACTCTAAAATTCTATCTATTCATTGCATTCCCACCTAAGAGTGCAAAGCATTAATGCCCAAAGCCAGTGGAGGGGGCTTAATGAGCACTTTTGTTAGAACCTCCTTTTTTCAATTTACTGGACTGCATTAGAAGAGCCCAAAATATGTTTCTTCAGTCCATGTAACCTTTACTGCATTCTTGTTCTAATGAATCACAGTTTTACAAGCATCATTTTGCCAATGAGACTTTGTCGATTATCAGTCAACAAATGGCTATGTTTTTGTCTACAAAAATTCTAGCCTCAACTTATTTTAAAAAAACCCCTTTTTCATTAATGGGTTCCTAATGTATTTTAGTGAAAGATGAATATCACAGACTCCTTCCTAAACATCACATTCCTTAGATACTTTATCTCAAGAGCCCAGCCTTCCACAACTGGCAGTCACCCATGGATGGAAGTACCACTTTTGCCTCTTACTGAATTACCATGACTAAATGTTCTTATGACGATGTGTTCATGTTACCCTCATATGGCATGGTAATTGCCCTTTGTCAGCTTTCTGCACAATTACAGCTCACCTCCAGTTGGTTTTCCAATAGCAAACAACTGCTCTACTGTAAAAATAAATATGTTCCAGACTGCAGAAATGGCTCTGTGCTTGGTTTCTCTGCACATTTCAAAAGTCAGCCAGACAGCAAAGACTTGAAGGAAAGACATTTATTGATACAGAATGCTGGAAAGAAGCTCCTTTTCATAATTTTTAATAGCATTTAAATCCTTTTAATTCATGTAGAGATCCCCTCTGAGCTTTTCCATTGCATAAATGCCTCATTTGCAAATCCTTTTGGTGGTTGTTTTTTTTGGTTGTTTTTTTTTTTTTTTTGCAGAGTATAGCTTTCTGTGGAGTCCTTAACATGGATACATTCATGCTATTTTTTTTAACATAATCATGCTTTGTTGGGGGGCTGTGTGAATTCTTATGAACTGTAATGTTAGTGGAAACATTAGAGCAACAACTCTGTACAGCTGGAAAAATTCATATCAAGTCCTTATTGACAGATAGAAGTCTGCTGGATTGCAACGAAAGATATGAGACTCTGATACCAATTACTCTTCTTTCCCTTTTATTTTATTTTATTTTTTAAAAAGAAATACATTTATTTCATTGTTACATTTACTAGTTTAAATAAATATGTGCATATCGTACATCTAATATTGGTTGTTTACGCAGAAATATGATTCACTTCTGCAGTACTGGGAATGGCATCATTATTTTTAATTGGTGCAAAGTTTTTAGAGGGTTTAAAAAATTGCCTTCAGTTTAAGAAGTCAAATGATCTTCATTTTTCTGAAAGGCCAACATTTTGGAGGCTCCCTGATTACTCAGTTCTTATAAATGTTTGGATATGTGTGAACATAAAGCTAAAACTGCTGCTTAAAAGACACATATAATTAGTAGGAGAAAATAAGCCAGCAAGATACAGGACTCCTGATAACCATAGAAAACTAAACTGAGTCCATAGCATCGACTACAAGTTGAAAGATGTTTGTGCAGTGGGATGTTCTTTATAGCTGAGAGGGATCAATAAAAAGTTAAAGACCAGAAATGTAAGTGTTTGCTCTCTTCTTACATAATCATTGCAATGGGTACTGAGCAGTGCCGGGGGGGCCCTCTCCAAGGTTCAGAAATACAGATTTAATTTGCCAAATTACAGATCTTATTTGTATGTAGATACAAATCTTATTTATATTGACTTTAATGGTATTGATTCTGATAATTAGTTTCACCAGTGTGGCCTTAAAAACACTAGTAAACATCCACAGGAGGACTTGAATTCAACATCTCTGCTCCCAGAGATTTCAGCTATGGGTATTGACAGGATATTGAAGCTCAGTAATGAATTTCCAGGTTTGGAAGGTCCTAATATGCACCCTTCAGTGATTTGCAAGAGTGCCCTAAATGTGATTTCATATTCAATTTCCAGGCATCTCTTCCATTTTAAGATAAGCTTACAAGCACTTCTCTTTTGTCGGATTGTGAACAGCTTGTTTTGGGAAAGGGTATCTGCTTATAATTGGATCAAATTAAGTGTTTATGTTTGCAGCCACAAAAATAGATTCATAAAGACCCAGCTCCATATTACTCTTTCTTAATGGCAGGTATTTGTAACTCCTTTTGTACACGTGGCACTTACCATGAAATGGCATTTTTAAAAAATGGCTGGATGTGACAAACATAAAGCTGTTTTTAAAAAATGGTTTACTCTTAGTAGCCTAGTGACATCAACTCTAAAGAGTGCAACTAGATGACACAAAGATGCTAGGAGACCCTCCAGTGGAATGTCGTCATTGTACGGAAATCAACTTTCACTCCCAACCCCTGATCCCAAAGTCACTCACAGCCCATTGCCGCTTGAGCTGCATTGTCTCCTACACCCACGACCAGTGGCCTTGTGGCCCCCACACAAGGATTCCATAGTCTCTTGAAAGGGCTTACTGCCATTTGAAAATCAAGTGATGGAGGTAAGGGCAGAAGAACAGTAATGCTGACATCCAGTAGAGAGGGGATCTACTGCTAGCCTAAGGGTTGACCAAATGAGGCAGCCAATTTCCTCAGTTGTCCCATGGCTTTCCAGAAGGCACTGTGCATCTGTACTGCACAGAGCCCCACCACCCCACCCCCAAATAGAAGACATTTCTTTCAAAACCTGGTCCAGATCCATTTAAACAATGGCAATTTTGCTAGTGTCTTAGGGAAATTGCACCCTTATGACCTGAGCCTAATGCTTACTTAAAATGAAATTAATTTGCATGTAGAAAAGTACAGGCAACCCATTCTAGATCATAACATCCAACTGTCATAATGTATGTGTTTTACTTTAATACCCTGGCTCCTTAGTGCATATAGTCAACATGAAAAAAACTTCATGTAAAATGGTTTACTAATAAACAACAATTCCAAGAGCATCTTCTGTAGACCTTATGAGACTGGATGATGATTTATTTGGGCTTCTACTAGTTTCGTCCTAAGCTTACAAAAAGCTTACCAAAAAAAGTTTTGAGAGTATAGCCCTATTCATATGACATATCCAAGTATATGCACATGTGGATGGGGAAGATCAGGATCATAATAACTCTTAGCCCCATCCTCTGTCCACACATTCACTGGAATCTCCGAATACAGCTTATGAGCATAGAGGCAAACACAGGTACTGTGCATATTATTGGGGACCCTGTAAATGCAAATAGATAATGTGTTGTTGTTTTTCTGAATGAAGGATGGGATACATTTTTCTCATAACATTTTCATGGACTTTGAATCCTGTGTTTCTAAAACAATTGTTTTAAAAAAGCTAACAATTCTTTTATCATTTTACAACAAAATTGTTGCTCTTTTTTGAAAGTTGTTAAAGGAAATTATGCTTGAGCTGGATATAGATGTTATGGTTTTGTTGGGGAAAGTTACATGAGAGATGAGTAATGTGTGTTTCTCTACAAATAAATACGCTGTAAAATTATTAAAGGCTGAACAATCCAATATGTGTTATCCAATCCAACCTTGTGGTATCCAATCCAATCTTGTGGTAGCAAACATGATTTGTCCCCTTTGCTAAGCAGAGTCTGCTCTGGTTTGCATTTCATTCATTCATTCATTCATGCATTCGATTTCTATACCGCCCTTCCAAAAATGGCTCACACAGAAAAATAATAAATAAATAAGATGAATCTCTGTCCCCAAAGGGCTCACAATCTAAAAAATGAGAGACATATGTGAGCACTGTAAGATATTCTCCTCAGGACATAGAGCCACTCTGGGAAGAACAGAAGGTTCCAAGTTCCCTCCCTGGCAACTCCAAGATAGGGCTGAGAAAGATTCCTGTCTGCAACCTTGGAGAAGCTGCTGCCTGTGTAGACAATACTGAGCTAGATGGACAAATGGTCTGACTCAGTAAAAGGCAGCTTTCTGTGTTCCTACTCCATTTTTAGATGATGATGATGATGATTTTTACATTTATATCCCGCTCTTCCTCCAAGGAGCCCAGAGCAGTGTATTGCATACTTAAGTTTCTCCTCACAACAACCCAGTGAAGTAGGTTAGGCTGAGAGAGAAGTGACCGGCCCAGAGTCACCCAGCAAGTATCATGGCTGAATGGGGATTTGAACTCGGGTCTCCCCGGTCCTAGACCAGCACTCTAACCTCTACAACAATTTTTAAAAACCTATCTGCAGTAATTAGAAAGAAAGGAAAGTCTCGGTTGAATGGGTCAAGTCTTGTGAGTTCAAGCTGCAACCTGATAAACCGAGGCAAATGAAACAATTGGCAAACAGGTATTTTAATAATCCTGCTAGCAGGAAGTCAAATAACAAACACATGCCAGATGTGAAAGACACATTCTTTTCAATGTGCTGATTTAATAAGGCTACCAAACATTCAGCTGGCTGAATTACTCCCTGTTTTCATGTAGACCACATGCATGTAGCATCTGCAGATTTACTTTAAGATCTCCTTTAAACATTGCCTAAAGTGAACAGTTAGCATTGTGTTTTAAAGAAAACAGGCTTGTGTGCCTTTGTTGTTAGAATAAATGCCTTTCCCCCCTAAGCCTAGTTAAAGCTGATGGGCAGCATTTCTGCATGGTACTGTTACCACTTCTTTCTTGAACTGGGTTAAAAGATTGGAGAACGAATCATTCCACATTGTCTTCAACTTGTAGCCCAGCATTTCATGAAACCATCGCTATTGTTATGAAAATGTTTCATCGGTCTTTTTGTGGTATGCTTTTATTCCAGCATCCCGTGGTTGCTGTCTTTGCTTTTTACTGTTCAAAGGTCAGGTCAAAGGTACTGAATGGCAGACCATGGCTATGTTGAGTGTAAGTGAACCCAAGAAGGGCCTCTCTGATTGATCATCTCTTTAAACAGTGAGAATGTTATGCCTTTGGATTAAAATGTAACCCAGGGCAGTTGGGAAAGTGGAACTACTGGCTGCTGGTGAAATATGCACAGAGGACCTACTATTGCTTGTGGTGTTTGATGTGGGCCTCAGATTCAGAAAGGGTCTTTCAGGTCTTCTTCCCATAACCTCTACAACTATCTTTTCCCTTATCCCTTGTGCGACAAACACATCCCATGATAAGCTAGGTCATGCCGTGCAGTCTATTGGTGAACATCTCCTGTATGAGCACCGGAACTCGTCAAGTACAAAGAGCATTGCCAACACATTAAAGAGGGATTTTTAAAAGTAGATTTAAAATAGAATTATTAAATGATGACTTCACCTGAGCTATTAGGTGAGATTAGATTTCTTTATCATCTAATTCTTTGTAAGTGTTTTATAATGTTCATTATATCAAGGCCATTCTTGTCAAAAAAATATATTATGCTTTTTATGGATGTACCAGTAACTGATTTAAATTTTTGGCTCCCAGGGTTTGTTGCAGCTTATTACACTACATGTAAAACAAAGAGAAATTGAGACTAAAGAGCAGTGTTAATGTTCACTCCCACCTTATGCTGGGGCATTATTTTTGCAGCTAAGTAGCTATAAAATCACATCCGTGACTCCAGCTCCTGTGCTTGTCCATTACAGCCTTGTCTAATGACACCTTCTATAATGTAGTAACAGTTGTATTTTGAGCTGCTCCTTTTGCTTTCGAAGACCCAAGAAAGTCATGATGAGAAGCAGTGGCGGCAGGTGGAGGTGGCACAGTGGTGGTGGTGGTGAGAGGCGCATTTACCAGTGATACCGCTGGCACCTGGGAGGAGAGCTGGTCTTCTGATAGCAAGCATGACTTGTCCCCATAGCTAAGCGGGGTCTGCCCTGGTTGCATATGAATGGGAGACTTGATGTGTGAGCACTGCAAGATATTTCCCTCAGGGGATGAAGCCACTCTGGGAAGAGCAGAAGGTTTCAAGTTCCTTCCCTGGCTTCTCCAAGATAAGGCTGAGAGAGATTCCTGCCTCCAACCTTGGAGAAGCCGCTGCCAGTCTGTGAAGACAATACTGAGCTAGATAGACCAATGGTCTGACTCAGTATATGGCAGTTTCCTATGTTCCTATGTTCCTATGAAGCCATGGGGAGCAGTAGCACCATGCATGGCATCCCTCACGACGCCTATGGAACTTGCCTGAACTCTTCGCATGCATGGCGGCCACTTGCATGGTGGGCCATTTGCGTGCTTCCCATGGCTTCCTGGTGTCGGTGGTATCGCGGGTAAATTCTTTTAAAGATGCACCAACCCCCCTGAGCCACCCTCACCAGCCGCCACTGATTAGCAGAAAGGCGGCATCATTTTACAATGGGGTGGGGAGAGGGAGAATATGTCTCTGGGAGGCATAAACATTCTCCTAAACATATTAAGATGAGAGCTTTTAGCAATGCCTGTTCTTTCACTGATCAAACTCATCTTAACCAGTGCAATGTCTGCATCATGAGCCAGCATGGTGTAGTGGTTAGAGTGCCGGACTAGGATCAGGGAGACCCGAGTTCAAATCCCCATTCAGCCATGAGACTTGCTGGGTGACTCTGGGCCGCTCACTTCTCTCTCAGCCTAACCTACTTCACAGGGTTGCTGTGAGGAGAAACTCAAGTATGTAGTATACCACCCTGGGCTCCTTGGAGGAAGAGCGGGATATAAATGTAAAAATCATCATCATCATATTCATCATCATCATCATTCTGTCTCCACATCATGACAGAGATATTGGCCAACATCCTAATCAACAATGTGCTGTTATCCCATGAAATGTGCCAGTATTTCAAGCTGGCTCAGCTAACTCAGGACTGGCAGTCGTTGGACGGGGGAGGTGAATTCCGATGGCCTCCCCTTCCCCTGGAAGCTCTGTGTGACCTGAAAATGTGTTCCTGGAGGTTGTGCAGCCCCTAGAGACATATTTTTAGGAGACACAGAGCACTTCCAGGGGAAAGGGCGATTGACAGAATTCACTCCCCCTACAAGCATTGGTACTGCATTCGTCTTGAACTCATCCAAAGAACCCGTGCATCTCACAGAGCATGGTGCTCCTATTCACCTTAGCAACAGATTTTGAAAAGAAAAGAGCCCACTAATCAGCTGCATGCAGACAGTGAAAGGATGCATGGTCACATTTGTAATGTCCCCACTTTAGAAGCATGGGTGCCTGCATGTGGGGGGATGATGATGATGATGATGATGATGATGATGATGATGATGATGATGATGATGGTGATGATTGCCAATCTCCGCTTTCCCTGGAGGTGCTCTGAGCAATGCACACTTATGTCCCTGGAGGCTGCACAATCCACAGAGACATACTTCTGCATTGTGCATAATCCTTTCAGGGGAAGGGGAGATCCGCAAAAATGGCCACCATACACAAGCACCCAGGCTTCCGAAGCACAGATGCACCTGCTGCTTTGCATCCTTTTGCTGCATACACAGGGCTTTAGTCAGGATGGCCGCCACCAAGAGCATAGGAAGCGAGTGAGGGAAAGGAAAGAAGCACCCAGCTGGGAGGGTGAAGAAAGCTCTGGCTGGCTTCATGGGTCCCGCTTGTGTAGAGAAAGAAAAGGGTGGACTTGACAGTAGCAGCTGGAGATGGGTGGGCATGGCACTCACCAGCAGTGAGGGTGGACAGGGTGCCCAGGGAGGGGGCAGTGGTCACTACCACCCCTGAAGACACTTCCGCAGCAACACGGGGCAGGAGTGGTGCCTAGGGACAGAGTGTGGGGCACCCCGGCAGCCGCCTCACCCACCAAAGTTCAGGGACATTTGTCCCCGCTTCTTCAACAGTGGCTTTGCCACGGGCAGCCACTCACTTTTTTCTTTTTATTCCTAAAGTTATCTGACTATTCAAAAAACTAGCTGGGCTAATCAACATTTGTCTGGCTGGTAAAGGGAGTCTCTGCTGGTCAATGCAAGGGACGAGAGAGTGATATGGGTCAAAAAGAGGAGGAAAAAAGGAAGCACTAATGAGGGATTGCAAGAAAAGTGAGCGGAAAATAACTTCTCAACTGAAAATAGGTTCCAATGAAGGATCATTCTTCTTGGTCAGTAGTGTGCATCATCTGGAAATATTTGTCTGCAGTGTTTGTGGCCAGGAGGCATGATTTCCAGTTTCATTTTCAAGGGCAGGGGTAGATTTCAGTAGTGGGAAGCAAGATTCCCAACAAGGCACAAAGACCTGCTCTTGAATATATTCAAGATTAAATTGATCATGATGATGATGATGATGATGATGATGATCATCATCATCATCATCATCCTACAGTGTATTTAAGAACATTTGTTCCAGTTACTTTAAAACAAAAAACAAAAGAACACCTCATAATAACGCAATGTCATCAACACAGGAGAGTCAGTCATCTCTTCTGTTTAAGTAAAGAGATTTGTGCCTTTGGCATGCATATGTAATACATAAGCTGATTTAACGGTTTATACCACTAATACTTTGGTGTGCAGAACCAGTGAGCTAACTAGAGATAAAGGTGCTCATGTGGAATACTTACATTATGAGCAGCAGCAGAGAGCCAGCTCGCCTTCTGTCTTACATTTCAAAGAAGAAATTCAAAAGCTGGATGACTCATTAAGTGTAGACTTAAGACAAGAAACTTTAAATGTGAAGTTTCTGTCCTCAGCAATCAGCATAAAAGCCTTAATTCTGCTTCTCAGAGTTGCATGCACTTTCATCTCTCTTCCAGAAACTCCCTGTCCTTATCTTCTTTCCTCTGATTTAGATAACTTCAAAGTAAAATACGCCCCATGGACTTTATTTATTTATTTATTTATTTATTTATTTATTCATTCATTCATTCATTCATTCATTTTCTATACCGCCCTTCCGAGGACATAGCTCCAAGGGTGACCTTACAGGAATGCCATCATTTTGCAAAGAGAAGTATGATGCGCATGATTGGATAGTGAGCACTGGAATGTCTCTGCAGTTTGAGGATAGCACTTGCTGCCCCTTGTGCCCGGAACTGTCTTCCAGAATACCTATGTGATGCCACCTCTTATTGGCCTACTGTCCTTAAGCTTATGAGATCACCTGGCAGTGTGTGTGTGTCTGTCTGTCTGTCTGTCCCATCAACTTCACAATGCCTGGACCAATATGAACCAAATTTGGTACACTTGTAGGGACACATAGGGACACTTCAATGGCATAGTTTGTGATTGTGTCATCCATCCCGATTCAAGATGGCAGATGCATGAACATTTGAGGGACAAGTCAGCTGACTTGTCGACCGTCTAACTGATTTGAATGAAATTTGGTACAGATGTAGTGAGAGACAAATAGGGACACCTCAACGGTATTATTTGTGATGATGTCATCCACTCCAGTTCAAGATGGTAGACACATAAATGTTTGAAGCGCAAATGGGCTAACTTATGAACTGACTAACCAATTTGAACCACATTTGCTATAGCTGTAGGGACACGTAGTGACACCTCAACGGCATAGTTTGTGATGATATCATCCACCCTGATTCAAGATGGTGGACGTGTAAATGTTTGAGGTGCAAGGGGGCTAATTTGTGGACTATCTAAATGATTTGAACCAAATTGGGTACAATTGTAGTGAGTGACACATAAGAACACCTCAATGATGTATTTTGTAATGATGTCATCCATCCCAATTCAAGATGATGGACGCATGAACGTTTGAGGTGCAAGAGGGCTAACTTGTGAGCCTTCTAACTGATTTGAACCAAATTTGAAATAGTTGTAGGGACACATAGGGACACCTCAATGGCATGGTTTGTGATAATGTCATCCACCCCATTCAAGATGGTGGATGCATGAATGTTTGAGGTGTAATTGGACTAACTTATAAACCACCTGATTTGAACCAAATTTGCTACAGCTGTAAGGAGACATAGTGATGGCTCAAGGGAGTAGTTTGTAATGATGTCACCCACCCAGATTCAAGATGGTGGAGGCATGAACATTTGAGGCACAAGTGGGCTAACCTGTGGATGGCCTAACCAATTTGGACCAAATTTGATGCAGTTGTAGTGAGTAACACAAAGGGGCACTTCAATGGCATAGTTTGTGATGATATCATCCACCCCAATTCAAGATGATAGACAAGTGAGCTAACTTGTGAAGATGGTAATTATCAATTACGATTATAGTGAAAGGAAAGTAGGCAGATTAGTTCTTACCAGAACAACTTATTCTTCCTTCAAACATTTTCCCCAGAGCCACCTTATCTATTAAGCCTTTGATATAACCCTTTATTTCCTACTCTGTAATTCAGTCTAAGTACTTATAACTGAAGTGAACATATATTTTCCCCCGTCTACCCCTGGTTTCCTCCCCATTCTCCAATGTCTATCATGTGTTGAATATTAGAATATTATATTATCCCCTGTGTTGAACAGTATAATTTCCTTGGGGCAGGGACCTATCTTCTTATACCTTATAATACTTAGAATTATAATATTCTGATGACTATGCTAAAATGTATGTTCAACGACTATGCTAAAATGTATGTTCATTCTGCATTCTCCATTCCTTTTTATAACAGCTTCATCTGTTCTTTGCCTTTCTTCTCCTCCCCACTTAGGCCTGAGTGTTGCAATGTAGGGATAGCGTATATCTTCCTTTCTGATTTTGAGGCCTCTGTGATCAAAGGAAGTGAAGGTTCTCTTGAAAAATAGAAATAAAATGGCCGTTCAGGTATTGTCACTGAATGATCTCCCTAGGTGATCAAGAAATGACTGCCAGATCTGGTTAGAAATGTATTATACCAGCTGACTAAAAAAGAAGAAGAAATTTAAAAAACTATCTTCCATAATACCATTCAGTGCCATAGAATGAAATTAAGAGAGGGAAAGATACATGCATCCCAATTTGTAGCTTTTTATTGTACTTTGATCCTGTTGTCATTAAACTTGGACGACAATGACTATCAAGGGCTTTAAAAGAAAGGTTTTTGCAAACACAGAATCAGTAATAACAGTTATAAAACCACAGTTTAATAGGCTTAGAATTGCTTTCCTTTTTAACATCTTTGTGCATTTTATTTTTTTACAAAATCCTCCGATGCACTTTTTCAGAGTTATTCATTCTACAACTCTTTGCTTTTTAGACACGTAATTATTTTAATTCTCATCTGTGTCTTCCTGCCAAATTGATATACAAATACCAAACTATCAGATTCTACACAGATGTCATATTAACACATTCACAGGGGCTGCTCAGACCGGGATCGGGTTTCAAATGAACATTCATGCTCTATCAGTAGGTACAGAAATAAGAGATGTGGCAAAACCCGCCTTTGCTGTCCACAAAAAAGTAGAAGGTTATCCACTGATCAGTGCCAGCTCCGGATCTGGGGGATCCTTGGGAATGGCAATCTCAGGGAGCTCCTTAATTCAGAAATGGCAGACTGGACAAACTCTTTAACATTGCATCTGGCTTTCTTGGGGGCTCCAAGGATATTGATTCTCTTAAGGCTTTGTTGTGTCCAATAACTACTTCATCTTTAACTACATTGAAATAACCATGACCCATCTCAGTAATGTTGTGAGCACAGTAATGTAGTGACATGGATGGTGACCTGCAGCTAGCTTCTGTGGCAGCTCCTCAGCTCCCACTGTCACTGCTGCTGGTCTCTGCAGCTGCCCACCTCCCTCTCTCCCTCCCTCTCTCCCTCCCTCCCTTGTGGGTGCCAGCAAAAAACTAGTGCTGCACAGGGTCAGGGGAGCTGCACACCATCTGCCTCCGCAACCAACCACCCTCCTCTCTTTTCCTGCCCTTGTTGGTGAAGGCAAAGCCCGTGAAGGTGGAGTGAGAGGAGAAGGTGGGTGGGCAGCTCCCCAAGCCCTGGCCCCATGTACTCAACAATGGGGTGAGGGAAGGGGTGGGCAGCTGTGGAGGCATGCAATGTGTGGCACCAGCTCCATTAGGTGGCCCTCTCAACCCTGACCCCATTAGGCACATGTTTACTGTGTTTACTGCACATGGTTACCCGATGCTAGTTCCACTTCTGTGTGGGCATAAAAGGGGCAGGAACTTAAAGTCACTCTGCACATGAATATGTTTATATGCATCATAATCTAATGTACATTTACTTGGGAGTTACCCCATGAATGCAGCAGGATTCACTTCTAGATTCAAAATTAATTTTATTCTATAATATAAAATTTATGCATAAAATTATAAGATTTTTCTCCAAGTCATTTTTCATATTAATTGTGCTGAATTTTATTTTCCTTGTTTGTTGTGAATTATTATTTACTTAGATTGTTGTAATGTTCTGTTTGAAAAATGAAACACATTTTTACAAGTATACAACTAAGGGACTGAGCTTTAAGATCAGGCTTTGGTCTCCAAGCAATAGCACAAGGGTATCCCTATTATTATTGACTCACATACAGACTAACACTGCACTGGCACTATGTTGGAGGAGCAATTTTCACCAATCTCTCTTTCGCTCTGAAGTCAAGTATCCCTCTCGAAAATATGTCCCTGAGGGACAAGCATGGCACATTCTTTGAGATACACAGTGGACTTCAGAGAAAAGGAGTGATAAAAATCTCTGCTCCTCCCATAGGGGCAGGGCAGTGTTAATCTGGATGTCAGCCATTGTTGTTGTTGTTGATGTTGTTTATAAATATGTAGATATCACTTTTCAACAAAAAAAAGTTTTCAGAGCAGTTTGCATAATACAGAAAGGTGCTACCTAGCTGCTGCCTAACTTTGTACAGCTACCCACACTGGTAGAGCCTTGTGCCAGCTAGGAACTGTAGCTAGATAAGCTTCCTTACCTGTGCAGTTCTTTGCTTGCATCACAGAGGACACCCAGGTCCTCTGCTTGGACTAAACTTCTGCTTAGCCTGCACAAACCAATGCCAGACCTTCAGCATCTTGGGGGTGGATATGACTCAAAGTACATTCCAGTGGCTGACCATTCTTAGAAATTCAAATTATCTGCTGCACTGAATTCCCATTAATTGGTCAATTGTCTCTAATGGCTCACAAGCTATGAGAGTCCTAGAGACTTATCTCTGTTTTGCATAACAGAAAAGGCTTAACAGCACATCTCACAGGTTTCATGGTCATATTTTTAAAAATCTAAGTAACAAGGGGGTCATTTTTCGCAATCACAAGACCTTAAAAACACAGATTCCAATAGTGAGCATTGAAAGATAGCTTCTAAAAGTAATAGTCCATAAGAACAGACCTGCTAGACCTGGCCAAGGCCTATCAAGTCCAGCATCCTGTTTCATACATATAGTGGCCCACCAGATCCCTCTGAGAAACCCACAAGCAAGAGGTGAGGGTATCAGCCAAAAAACAAAAGCCCTCTCTCCTGCTTTTGCTCCCCTTCAACTGGTATTGAGAGGCATCTTCCCTCTGAGGTCAGAGGTGGCTTATAGCCAACAGACCAGTAGCCATTGATAGACCCATCCTCCATGAATTTGTCTAAACCCCCTTTAAGGTCATCCAAGCTAGTGACCATCATCTCATCCCATGGCAGAGAATTCCATAGATTAATTATGTGCTGTGTGAACAAGTACTTCCTTTTGTTGGTCCTAAACTTCTTGGCCTTCAGTTGCATGGGATGACACCTGGTTCTAGGGTTCTGAAGAGGAAGAAAATTTTTCCTCTGACCACTCTCTCTGCTCTATGCATAACGTTATACACCTGTGTCATGTCTCCCTTTAGTTGCCTCTTTTCCAAACTAAAAAGTGCCAGATGCCGTAGCCTTGCCTCATAAGGAAGATACTCCAGGCTCCTGATCAACTTGGTTGCCCTCTTCTGCACCTTTTCCAGTTCAACAATGTCCTTCTTAACATATGGTGACCAGAACTGTACACAGTACTCCAAATGTGGCTGCACCATAGATTTGTAAAAGGGCATTATATTAGCATTTTTATTTTCAGTCCCCTTCCTAATGATCCCTAGCATGGATCTTAAGAAAGACATAGTCGAACTGGAAAAGGTGCAGAAGAGGGCAACCAGTTACCCATCCACATATTAACCTGTCCCCTTTTCCATGACTGCTAAATTTACTCAAGAGCCTTTGGTGGGCAACTTTGTCAAAAACATTTTGGAACTCCAACCACTATGTCAACCAGATCACTTTTGTCCACCTTCCTATTAACACTGAAAGAACTCCAAAAGGTTAGTGAGGCAAGACTTGCCCTTGCAGAAGCCAAAAATGTCCAAAAAGGCTAGCATTAGGTAACCAGTTTTCAGGAGTGGTGTGTTAGGCAAATTGGAGGCAAGCTTAAAAAAAAAAAAATCCAAGAATTGTACCATCAGTGGATTTATGTGAATGTGTAATTGGCTGGCTTCTTCCCATGAATTTACTCAGAAGTCAGTCCCACTGTGTTCAGTTGGGCTTACTCCTGAGTGCACTCGCTGCTAACTGTTATTCCCTGCTAACTGAGCAAAAAGCCACTTTTTAAAGTGGTGATTCTCTTTATTTAGCAGGGAGAGAGCTACTGGCCCTATCCATCCCCAGCACAGCATCCCTCCAGTGGCTGCTGCTGGTTCTCTCTTGCGTACCTTTTTTAGATTGTGGGCGCTTTGGGTATAGGGAGCCATTTAATTTATTTGTATATCTATGTAAAGCATTTTGGGAACATTTTTGAAAAGCAGTATATAAATATTCGTCGTATTTGTCGTATGAGATCACATACTCAGCTGATTCACTGAGTAATTGATTGACAGAGCCATACACAATTTCCCCCATATTACTTCTACTGTGCTATAAAGTGGATAAATCCTTAGGGAAAGAGGAGGAACCTGCTCTGAGTGCATGGCATAAATCTAGAGTATCCAATAGTACTGCAGGCTCTGCATTTTCCTTCCCATCTTCAAAGATGTCTCTGAAATTTTTGACTTAGAAAACAGTGGTCCTAACTATTGATTGATTGATTGATTGATTGAATGAATGAATGAGTGAGTGAGGGCCATCAGGTCGATGTAGACTTTTAGTGGCCACATAAATAGATTCTCTCCAGGATTATTTGTCCTCAACTTGGCCTTTAAGGTCTCTCAGTGGTGCATTCATTGTTGTTGTAATTGAGTCCATCCACCTTGCTGCTGGTCATCCTCTTCTTCTCTTTCCTTCAACTTTTCCCAGCATTATTACTGGGAATTATTACTAACTAATGACTTTATTAGCAAGCCAGAGGTTGCCGGTTCGAATCCTCACTGGTATGTTTCCCAGACTACAGGAACCACCTATATTGGGTAGCAGCGACATAGGAAGATGCTGAAAGGCATCATCTCATACTGCGTGGGAGGAGGCAATGGTAAACCCCTCCTGTATTCTACCAAAGACAACCACAGGCCTCTGTGGTCACCAGCAGCCGTCACCGACTCGACAGCACACTTTACCTTTATACATTACATCAGATGCATCACTGGCCCTGATATAGTTATTTTTTCATTACTAAATAGCAACCATAGGGATGCAATCGAGATCAAGATGCCAGTATAAGAAGAGGGGACTTTTGCCCCCTGCAAACAGGAGTGGTTTCTGCATGATGCAAAGTGAGAATGATGGCCTCAGATGGCAACTGCGGGCACACATACACACCTTTGCTGCAGGTGCCACTCACCTGCACGCTTCTGCCATGACAACTTGATAAAGCAAAGTGCAGTGCATGCTGGCCCCAGCTTGTGCTGATGAGCTTGCTCCTTGCTGTATCAGGCAGCACATGCTCACATGCTCTGCCCTGGCCCTTTGGCCAATGTGTGCTACTTCTTGCTGTATCAGGCAATGAGCTCTTCCTACAGTTTGGCTGGCCTCTCTTGCTCACTGCTGCCATTCTCTCTCTCCCAGCACCAAAAACATGTCCACATTTGGTGATGGGGAGAGTGTGTGGCAGTGTGTAAGACAGGGGCAAGGATGCACTCAGAAGATGAGGGAGGAGAGTCTGACCCAGAAGGTGGGGCCAGGGAGGAGAGGGCAGGGTTGCATCAGCACCAGGCTCACACAGAGGGCAGGGACACTGAGGGGGTGAGGCATCTGTGCCATGACTCATCTCAAGCAATGAGAAGCAGCCACCTCTGCTGCCAGGCATTGGCCCAGTCTGCTATCCCCGGCAGCTACTGTTTGTCCCAGGAGGAAGGTTTGTCCATTCTGGGACAAACAAGAGCTAATTCAGCTAATTCAGACTGGAACTATGGTGAGTTAAATGATTAAAGTCCCCCTTCCCTCTACACTACAGTCCAAATTGCTCTCCATCATGCACCTACTATTTAGTAAAGAGAAGCATGTCAGGACCAGTGTTCCCTGTTAGAAGTAAGAATTCTAAAGCATTGCTCTTAGCACTGCAATAACCTCTTCTGGCCATTAGAGGCATGGTGAGTCATGTTCTCTCTCTCGGTCAGTTAAGAGTCAGAACTGTTCAGTTGTTGAAGGCCAGTGCCTGTTTGGATATGTTATTCAATGTCTCTCTTAGTAAGCGATGTTTAGCTTCTTAATAAATCTTGATTTGTTTTTTGAACTTAACCTAATGGCCCCATTTGCACATAACACCAAACTGGAGTCAAATGGGGCAGAGGTTGGAATTTGTGTATGTCCCAAAGTATGGAACCATGGTTTTGTGGCAAAAGCAACCTACGTTTTCCCTCACCAAACTCCAGATTGGACCTTTGGTTTGTAGTGAGTTTCGCTGCTCCAACCTGAGGTTTGAAGGCAGTAGTGTTATGTCTGATCGCAGATGCTGCCATAACCATGGTTTTGTGCTGTTTCTGGAAACAAAATCATAGAGAGGGTAGCCCAGAGCTGTGAAGGAACGTGCCTGCTCCATTCCTGCTGCACTTCTCACTGGCCGCCTCTCCAAGCACTTGCCCCACCCCCTGTCCACACTCAAGCTGTTGCCCAGCAACAGGGACACCACCTTGTCCCATCCCCAAGCTTCTTAGCCCGTCAAAGGGGAAAGTCACACTGGGTGATGTAACTTTTCACTGTGTCTCTTGTTCCCCGCTCTGGAAACCAGTAGAGAAAGGGGGGAGGAATGAAAGGATGGGCACTATGTATGTTGGTCATGAAAATAAATTGATACAATTCCCCGGGGTTTTGGAATGCACTTCTTGCTGAAATAAGAGCATCTCCTTCTCTGTCTGTTTTTAGGAGGACTCTGAAGATGTACCTATTTTCCCAGGCTTTTAATTGAAACCACATTTTTAAATTTTAATGTGTTTTTATATATTATGATTTTTATCTTTTAGTGAATTTAAAATGTTTTATATTTTATATTATGTTTTAATTCTGTATACCGCCTAGAGATTTCTATATTAGAAATCTATATTTCTATATTAGGTGGTATATAAATTCAATAGATAGATAGATAGATAGATAGACAGATAGAACGGACAGAATGTTCATAAGCACATGCAGTCATGGTGGCACCATAAACCAGGCAACTCAAATTAGATCACTGCAAAGATAACATATGGCAGGACAGTGATACCCGGTGTCTGCTTTAAGAGGCAGCCCCACCCAGGAATTCTTGAATGTCTCTGCTCTATTTTTTGTACAATAGAGTTTGGGAAGGGGGGAGGCTATCTCCGTCCCCTTGGGTGCAAGAATGCACTACATGGCATTACTCATGAGAAGAAATGTCCAGGAGTACAAAGGGGTTGAATAGCTAATAATGTGTGATGATGCCCCTTCTCCAAAGGACCACTTTCTCATGAGAGTGAAAGGTCATGGAGACACCCATGCACTGGTCAAGAGAAGAACTGTTACAGGGTACAAAGGGATGGAGCTGAGTAGCTAATAATGTGTGATGATAGCCCTTCTCCCAAGAATTTATTTCTCATGAGAGTGAAAGGCTGTGGAGGCATACATATGGGCCGGACAGCAGATACCGCTCAGCCTGGTTGTTCCACACAAGCAAGATGGGTATCCCTGCAACACATTTGCCTGTCTAGGTAACTGCCATGAAGAAGCAGTCCAAGCAGCCCCTCTGCCACTCTGGTAATCCACTGGCACACATCCATGTAAATTTTTGCCCAGTATCGCAACCCTATTTTCCTGGGACCACTGATAATCAGGGCTCCCCTCTCCCACGATTTACTGAGGCAGCTGATCAAGAAGATCTTAATGTGCCCAAAATGGCCCAAAATGGACTGAAAATGACCAGGAGGAGGACAGCAGGGGCAGGGGGAACATCAAGGGATACCCCCATGGCTGATACACTACCCCCCAAAGCCCTGCAATGGCAGTAAGTCCAATATATATAAACTAGCAGACCCGGCGCACAGCATCTGTGCCACTTCCCCCCTCCATTCCGCCCCAGTCCGTTCCCCATTCCCTCCTCCGCCATTCTCCTCCCTCCCAGCCCCCATGCCCACCACAACAGCCCCAGTTTCTCCACCAGCCTCTGTCTGGCCATTTTCGGTTGTCTACCCCCCCCCCCCAGCTGGGATCCTCTCAGCAGTGCAGCTCAGCCGCCCTCTGCTTCCTTTACGCCCCTTTTTGTCTTGCCGCCTGTTCCCCTCCCAACCTAGCCTCCAACGGGCGCCTTGCCGCCCGTTACCCTCTGGCCCCAGGCAGTATTCCTGCTCTTGCCCATTCCTTCCCAAGGCAATGGTTGGAACTCTCTCAGGACCTCCCGAGAGTTCCAGCAGGCATCCAGACATGTCTCAACATCCCCATGGAGATCTCTAATGGGTCGGCCGTAAGAGAATATATATATATTACAGAACTGGACTGGACCCGAATTGGGTTTTCCAGTTTTGTGCAGACCCCTATGGACACATGGAGTGGCCACTACTTGGGAGTATAAAAGGGTTGCCTGGAGAGGTGTAGAAGTTCTATTATTTATCAGGGAGAACAGGGGCCCCACACAAATGGGGGGGGGGCTTGATTTGGATGGCCTAATATAAAAGAGCTCAGTCCAGACCAAGATATTGGAGCCTCTGGTCCTCCCCAGCAGACTGACCTTCTCATGAGAGGACTAATCCCCAGGTGGCAAGCCGACATGGGCAAGAGTGTGCTTGGGTATTCCTGGACTGCTTTGCCAGGGCCTGCCATCGCAAGAGCATCCTTGGTCACAGTGGACCAGACCCCAGGATCCTTTGCCCTCCCTCATATACACAATCCCTCCTGGGAAGTCACCAAGTTCCCTTCCCGGAGTAACAGAAAAGTAGTGCCCCTCAGCATCCTCCTGTTGCCAGCCATTATACTTGTGCAAGACTGTTGGTCTGAGGCTCTTATGAGGTGGTGGTGCAATTGCAGTTGCAATAAGGATTCAAATGCCCTTTGCCCGCTGAGGGCGGGCAGTCCATTCCAAAAGGGCATGATCGTGCTCAGCAAACCCCCTTGAAGATCATAGCCGATGGCTGCCACCTTGCAGACGTTCTGACGCCTAGCCCACATTCTGGTGACATGAGCACTACAGAGCTTGCTGGGATGCAGACTCAACAGACCAGGAAGGGAGAGGGGCTCCCCTGCCTACAAACTGGAGGTTTCCAGGCTACGGTTGGATGAATGTCTGTGATGTGGTTCATAGTTACAAAAATTAAACTTGGGTTTGTCTATCAGCGGTTTGCTGTTATGTGCGAATGCGACCAAAGTCTCCAGATGATCTCTTGGGCTGGACTTCTTTACCACCAGAGCATACTCTGCGGTGTGAGGGCCAATCAGTGTTTCTCCTCACAACCCTCAACATTCCCTGTAACAGGAATTCCCAGCTGTTGACTACAATGCCTATCATCCCCAGCTGCAATAGCCTTTGGCTGTTATAAGAGGCTGTTATAACTCTTGGGTTATAAGGTTTGTAGTCAACAGCATGTGGGCATCCCAGTTACAGGCAACACTGGAAAGCACCCATGACACATTTAACATAAGATTTACTGTAGTTTGGCCCTGACATAACTTGATAGTAACACTGAGTTCTAGGTTAGCACCGAGATTCTTGTTTGGAAGGCCTCTATTAATTTTTCAAAGACCCTGAAAAACTGTTGCAATGAACACCTCTTCTGCATGCAGAAAAACCGATGGACGGGCAAACAGAGAAAGATACACCTCCTAATTAGATGAAGTTATGGTTCCTAATTTTAAAATGATGTTGACAGGCAGTCAAGGGTTATCGCCAATGCAAACCACATCCCTGACTGCCAACGTTGCTGGGAGAAACTGTGTCCTGTGTTTGTGAAAGATTTTTGAAACTGCGTTTGTGAAAGATTTCTATGGCTGCGATGAGAAGGCCAGCTGTAGGAGTGTTTAGGGCCAGCCCTGCACAGTACTGCTTGCTGGGTTCTTAATTGGAGCAGAAAGACAAAAGCCTTCATTAAGCTCTACTGGAGCTCTGAGAGATCAACGACTTGCCTTTCTAATCAGCAGACCAGCATGAAACGTCTTCAGGCCAGTGGCAACACATACACAGCCATGCTCTAGTGTCTAAAGGTCAATAGGTTTCTCCCATCCCTGGGATCATCTGGCCCTTTGCAGGATATCTGGTGTCCTTGACAGCCCATTGTTAGAAACTCTGTACTTCCTGCCAGGCTCCTGCCATCTTCTTCCCTTCCATGGCTGCTTAAACCATGAAAAGCATGAGCAAAGCGGATCATGGCTGTGTTCTCATATGAGGGCTGTCTGCTGGCCAGAGCACTTGAGCGGCCCTGCCTAAGGCAAATATTAATCAGACCTTTCCCCCAGGTTTCTCATTGCAAAACAGAGACAGAGAAAGAGAGGGTGATGACAACAACTGCAATGCTGGCTTGTCTTTGACAAATGATTCTGTCACTCTTCGTATTGATTAGCAATGTTATGACATTTCCCTTCAGAAACACAGATGTGGACAGGCTGTGACATGAGCTCAGCTCATGGGAGGACAATTGTTTGCTCTGGGGCCATTTTCTGTGTTTGCTCTTGTTTGTGGGGATGGCCTCAGAACACTGAATGTCTCATCCAAAGGGGAGAGGGGCGGCGGCTGGTGCAGCAGGTGATGAGATCTTTTCTGCATATTTCTGTACAAGTAATAAAATCTGGAAGCAGAGAGATGGCAGGTTACAAGGACTCGCATATGGGTAAATCAATGAGATCATACTTTTCCTAGCTTATCAGGAAGGCTAGCTATTTTATTGGAAGGCTACAACTATTTTATTGATAGCAGGAATGTAAATAAACAGAGCTTTCTGGTTTTTTCCCCTTCTAGCGATCACTTGCAACTCTCTAGCTTCCTTGTTAGCAAACAGAGGCCTACAGGCAGTGTAGCCTTTTGGAGGACTAGCTCTAAATTCACAATATGAGAAAGAAGTCTTGCTGATACTCTACAGCTGAGAGAACCAAATTTCTTTCAGGTGAGAGAACCAAGCTGTGCAGCCCTCCGGGATATATTTTTGGGAGGCACACTGGGCATCAGAGGGAAGGGGAGATCATCACTGGTCAGAGAAGCAGGGGTATTTATTGTTTGGGGGAAAAAGCTCTTGAGCAGAGTGGCTTCAAAACTGCAATCGCAGGGGCAGGAGCTGGATGCGACACTGGAAGGATTCTTTTTTTCTCAGCCTATCCCTCCCTTCCCCTCTTTTAAGTGACTTCAGTCTCCCTGATGGAAACAGTGACATATTTGAGGCTAAACAGAAAGCTCACTGCACTCCCCTTTTCACTTACTCCACAGTGCTTCTCTGGCTTCATCTTCTCCCAGAACAGGAAGGTGCATTGCTGCTGGGGAGATAACAGCAGCGGCAGCAATGGACGAGTGAGTGAGTGAGCAAGCAAGCAAGCAAGCCAGTTTCCTGCTTAGCCCTAACACCTCTGAGGAAAAGGGAATGCTGAGTGGAAAGCAGCAAGTAGAGGGAGTTTTTCCATTTAGCTAACCCAGGAAGTGTAACCTTGCCAGCCCCATAGACAGAGTGGATGGACTCTGGATGGGGGAAGCCAACACTGCTTGCTTTGAAGCTGGAGAGGTAGCAGTGGTGGGCATCTGGACAGGGGAAGGAGGGAGAGAGGAGGAGCAATGGCAGCAGGCTCTATTGGGCCCAGAGGATGCGGCTGTAGAGCACATAGAGGAGGGGCAAGAGAAAGGAAAATGAACATAGTAAGAAGAGAAGGGGTGGGAAATCCAGCATGGAGGTGGACTGACACCCAGTGGGGAGGAAGGAGCAGATCCTGCACTTGCTGCTCTTAGGTGTGCTCATCACCTGAGGCAGTTGCTTTAGTTTGCCTCCTGATAGAACTACCATGAATATGAAAAGATAGGGACAATTCTATATTGATTATGGACCTTACCTCTAGGTTCCTCTTTAATATAGAGGAAAAATTATCAGACATCTGAAATGAAATTTTTTATCAGACCTCTAGGTCAAAAATAATTAAGGTTACTCTACTCACCTTTAGCAGGAGCTGGTAAGATGTTTTTCTTCAGTGACATAACACAAAGTGTTCACATTCTGCAACTCTCTTGCTCAAAATCAAGGGCCCTCCTCCTTACTCTATGAACTCTTACTCATGTGCTGGTGATTTTTTATCTTAGCAAGAAATTACATAACATGCATGCAGTGGGCATACAGTTCAATTACCTTCTACATTTACAGAGATGTAAAAGAAGCTGAACAGCTTTGCATGACCAAACCATTTTGTACTAGCGTAAGAATCAAGCAAGACACGGAAGAGTTGAAATGATATCAAATAGCTCCTATATAGAATTCAAAGTCTAGCATATGTCTCTTTGAGAAGCCTTCAAGCGGCCTTATCATTCATTCATTCATTCATTCATTCAACTTCTACACCGCCCTTCCAAAAATGGCTCAGGGCGGTTTACACAGAGAAATAATAAATACATAAGATGGCTCCCTGTCTCCAAAGGGCTCACAATCTAAAAAGAAAAACAAGATAGATACCAGCAACAGTCACTGGAGGTACTGTGCTGGGGTTGGATAGGGCCAGTTACTCTCCCCCTGCTAAATAAAGAGAATCACCACATTAAAAGGTGCCTCTTTGCTAAGTTAGCAGGGGTTGTCACCCACTAAAGGCAAAGAATAAGGGTTTTCCATTAACTTTTACTTTAGAGATTCCTTCCCTATTTGCTTAAAAAAAAGCCTCTCCAAACAAAACTGCTTTAAATCTATATGTTGATTGGATATTCAGTTTCTTCTGCTTTGTCATTTAAGAAATATTTACATGTTAGCAAGAAGAGTTATTGTAGACATAACTGCCTGTTTTTAGGGGGTGGGCATTTACAATGAGCATTTGAAGAATGTTTTTGTGTTCCCTATTTGTTATAATTTCTCATCATTTTCAAGTATATTTTACAGCAAAACAAATTATATGTACTAAAGAAGAAAGAAAGAAAAATATGGCATTTTCTGCCCACAGGGGATGCTATGTAGATTAATATGAGTTAAATGGAATGTGACCAATTTGTGAGGCATTTGGTTTGTATCTTGAGAAATTGAAGAAGAGTTCATTTTCCCGTGCAATCAGATCCAGCCTTAGGCTACAAGCTCTAGTAGTCACTATGGATGCCATGGGCTACCTATTGTGCTAGAGTATCCTAGAGTAATTTCTATTACATCTCAAACACAATGATGTTATAAATTTACCTATGTGACAGTAATGTTCCCTATCATTAGTTCAAACATGCATATACAGCTTATGAGAAGTAACAGCACACATTGTGATAGATCTTCCTATCTGGGGAAGGGGGAAGGGGCACAAACACACCACAGTAATCTACTTTTGTAAAATACCTAGGGATTAGCTAATTTATTGGCAAGTTATTTACACCAAATTTACAAGCATCTGGTTTTCCCTGCTCTTAGATATTTAGCAGGGCATGAGGTGGGGGTAACTGAACAACTGGAAGCAATGAGATTTTCATTCGTCAGAGATTTCTGTAAATGTCTCAGACTATAGGATACCTAATGCTATATTTCCCCTCAATGATTCATTTTGCAAACCTCCTCAAATAATAGTAGTCACTGTAAAAGATTTTTAAGTAGCATATTCACACATAGAATTCAGTCAAGATCTGGAAACTTCCAAAACAGTGGGTTGGAGTCCATTCATAAGCCATGGCAGAATGGCCGTTTGCTGGCAGCAGAGATGGGCATAATGTCTGGTCTTGTTTCAGGAATATGTGTGTTTTTCCAGACCAGTGGATGGAACTGTCAGCACATGACCAAGGAAAAACAAAACTGTTTTGGGAGACTGTTTAAACCATCAAACAGTGGGTTTAAAAGCTGAATGTCACCATGGCCTGTGCTGCCACTCATCAAGGTGGCTCTGACATACACCCCAGGATACACTGGACATCACAGAACTTTATCACGAGATGCAGTGCAGATTACAACGGTGTGATGTGGCTTGTTTTCCATAGCAGTCAGCTGTTTTGTTAAAGCAAAACACCAGCAAATGTTGCTTTCTACTCTGCAAGCCGTATCAAAGAGAATAATCTAAGCTAATTGGGAAAATGCCTTGAAGGCATGTATTTTCCACATATAACTTGTACATGTCCTTCAGCCTTCTGAGGTTAAGGCGGGGGGGGGTGTACATTCTATTACCTTGGAAGACATCCATTTTAGGTGTGTGTGCAATATCATTTGGGCACATTTAATAGCTGTAAGAACAAGATTCTCTGTAACTGTTGCAGTCATTTGTTTGAATGGATGACATGAGAGAACAACAAAAGGATCACTTTTCTAGGAACAAAAGCATTCCAGCTGAGTGTGTTATACAGATTAAAATAGCAGCAAGGACATTCCTAGGTTTGAAGAGTTTTCAGTACTGAAGCAGAATTCATATACAATGTGCTGGAGGGGTGGGATATAAATATTTAAAATAAATAAATACAAGGCTCTTTACATTATGACAGGAACATTCTTGCAAAGGTCTCCAACAACTGGCGTTGCAGTGTTACAGGAGCATTACATAACGGAGAGAAAATGTTTATGAGTGTACAGGAAAGGGAAAGGCAGAGGCATTATGAAAACAAAACTCAGGGCCAAACTAGGCATGACTTAGTGCAAGCCCTTTTGTTTATGTTTCTAAATAGCAGCCGTGGGGGGCCCAATCCAGATCAGGAGAATGGTGAGGGGAGGTCTTTACCCCTGCTGCAGTCCTGATCCAAGTTGGGTGGGTATGGCTGCTATTTGCCACAGGAGGGAAGCTGACACTTGTGCCTATGGATCTCCATCCCAGCTTAGCATCTTTCCCCAGGGCTGTTGCTGATGTTCTCCACTGTCCTTGCCCCTTCTCATGCCACATTGCCTTAACTACCGTCATCACTTTGTTCTTTTAGAGGGAGGAGAGCTGGTCTTGTGGTAGCAAGCATGACTTGTCCCCTTAGCTAAGCAGGGTCCACCCTGGTTGCATATGAAAGGGAGACTAGAAGTGTTAGTGCTGTAAGATATTCCCCTTAGGGGATGGAGCCACTCTGGGAAGAGCATCTAGGTTCCAAGTTCCCTTCCTGGCAGCATCTCCAAGACAGGGCTGAGAGAGATTCCTGCCTGTAACCTTGGAGAAGCCATTGCCAGTCTGCATAGACAGTACTGAGCTAGATGGACCAATGGTCTGACTCAGTATATGGCAGCTTCCTATGTTCCCTCATTCCAAGGCAAATAGGAGCTGTATTACTCCCTGATCCAGACTGGAACTCTACCGATATGAATATGGCAAATATTTATATAACACTTCATATACTGCTTTGGGAACTTCCCAAAGTAGTTCACATAGTTATAACTAAACAAATGAATAAATGAATGGATGGATAAAATGGTTCCCTGTCCCCAAAGGGCTAACAATCTAAAAAGGAAACATAGAAAGGAAACAGCCACCGAAGGGATGCTGTGTTGGGGATGGATAGGGCCAGTTGCTCTCCCCCTGCTAAATAAAGAGAATCACCACTTTAAAAAGATGCCTCTTTGCTCAGTTAGCAGGGAAATGCTAGTGAGGGTAAAAGCCCCACCGCCCATGCCGTAGTACTGGCCTGGATTATGAATTACCTGACCTGGGTACTTTCCAGGTGACACCTTGAAATTGCTTCATTATGTGTAGGGTTGGTGTCCATTTGTATAATCTGGGTTTTGACATCGTCTTGCCATTTCAGGCTTAACACATTGCATGTGCATTGTGAAATAGTAGCTGGTTTTCTGAATTTTGAGAACAGTTTGCAGGCTCACTGGAATTATTCAGGAGTAAATTATTGGGCATCCTCCTAGGAAAGTGTGTGTATCATTGCAGCTGTAGAAGTGTGGCTTGCTTTTAGAGGTGTGTATATCAATTGCCAGTTATTATAATTTTTGTATGAGTCCACTGCCCTTGCAAAAGAAATCACTGGGGGGGGGGAGGCAAGGGAAATCCATCAATCACCCACCCCCTCCTCTTCTTCCTCAGGGAAGTGCCCTGTGGGCAGATCCAGGGGTGGGGGTTGCTTCCTCTCCTCCTCCTTTCTCTCTCCCCTCAAAGCCTCAGTGAGCAAAAATCTGAAGCAGCTAATTCTAAGTGGCTTCAAAATATTAGGGCTAACTGTCGGATTTTACCCCACTTCCTCCTATACATTGTGGATAGTGCCCTGGATTGTGAATTCTCACAGGGCCAGTTTGGATGATACTTCATCCACCTGGTCCAACACACGTGATAGTGACTTGTGTGTGCCATAAGTACACATATACTTCCTCCTTAGTGGTGTGCAGCAGTGTGCTTCATGGTGTGCATCACACCTTTGTGGTGTTCTCTGACTGCATGAGGGTGAGGTTCATCAGAACAGCTTGTCTACACATGCTCATATTTCTAGTGAGTGTAAAGGAACAGTTCACACAATTAGGCCAGGAGGAGGGAGGGTGTGTGCGCTAATGATGCATGTATGTCCTGAGGTGGATCATTCAAATTGACCCACAAAGGATAAAGGAGGGAAACTTTCTTGAACAACCCAATTTTAGTTCAGTCACACAATGAAAGATCCACTTTTCAACCACATAGCCTCAGTCTGTTGTGCTATAGCAACACCATTAGCCACTAGTGGAGGCTTAGTAGATAACAATGGTAGATAACAATCCATGATTTGTAGCAGTCAACTCTTGGAATCTTTTCTAATCCTATATTTCTTTGAAATTATTGATGCTGGAAGAATGTAACAGGCACACTGAACTGGGTTTAAACTAGGGCCTCCTGATGTTGTGTTCATTATCGAGATGGGCAAGTCTGACTCTCTATAATTACAGGTAAATCTCAGATAATTTGATGATGTAAGATAACTTGATTCTTGCAGTGAATTCCAAAAGTAACCATTGTTCTTCCTTTTTAAAAAAACCAAACACTTTAAAAAGAGACAGAGAAAAGTAAAATATTATACACCGCTGCCAACCACTTGGATGTGTACATATCAGAAACACAATGTCTCCCACTGATGTCCTTTAAAGGGGGATATTGCACATGGTGATCTTTGAAAGAATCTGTGTTTAGAGGAAGTACACAAGAGGATTTTTTAAAAGCTGTGTGTGAAAAATGATTCAAATTACTTTGAAGTGAGTTCGAAGGATTCTAGTGCTTTCAGCAGCTTCCCCTTAAAAGGCCTTGAAATTCAATCTCCAGTAAAAGGTATTGAAGGAAAACAGCTGGTAAGAGCTGTTAAAATGGAAAGAAAATGCAGTGTTTAAGAAGAGACAATTTTGATAGAACAGAAGCAAAATTAGAAATGAGCAGATTTCCTCTGTTCCATTCCATTAATGTTTTATGAGTAGGCTTTGTCCCATATTCCTTCACCTTCCTTCCAATTGGTACACACAACAGAACTGATGCATACACAGTTTGCTGCAGCTTTCAGTTCCTTCATATCTCCTTTTCCCCATCCAGGTTACTGATGTGCACAAGCACCTGCATTCATTGACAAAACCCAGTGCAAAAAAGAATCTCTATATGATCATGCCCACACCACCTCATTAAGGTCTCTTTTTGAGTCATGCTTCAGCAAAGTGCTCAAGCTCTTCTTGTGCACATCAGGAATCTGGACAGAAAAAGAGAAACGAAGCAACAGAAGCAACTGAAAGCATGACAAACTGTGCATGTGCAACAGAGACTACAAAGTTCAGAAATCAAAAATAAGAGAGTAGCAGATGGTTGCTGATGCCACTCTTATAACAAAAAGCCCAAATCTGTGGAAAAATTTGGAAAGGGAGAATTTTTCAGCACCCAAAGCAACATGGGACAGAAACCTTGGAGTACTGACATGCTCTTCAGACACGAAAAGTGGCCTGGTACTCTTTAGCTGGGAGTCAGTACCTGACAGAATTGGAGTGCAGGGGGGATTCTTCTGGTCAGTGGCCATAATAAAGATGATGGTGATGACTGCTGGAGATTCAGAGAGTTGAAGACAGATTGAATTGGGGATTTTTGCTCATGAAGAGTAAACTTTCAAGAGTAGTACTTTCAATTCTAGTAAACAGAAGCTGTAGGATTTCATATCATTTCAAAAACATGTACAGTCTGTTTGATCAGTGGGACAAAAGAAATACATGTGCTTAACCCAGCAAGCAAATTATGTTTCAAACTACTTTCAACTCAGTTAAAAATATTTTTAGGGTGAAGGTGAAAGGACCCTCATAGTTGCCTCTCCATCCACAGGTGATTAACATTGACCCATTTTGGTATGAAACATGCAGAGGGCCTGAAATGGGAGCAAGGTGGGTACAGAAGGGAAGCTTACTTATAGCCGCAACCAGTGGCTCTTCTAGTAGTTAGTGGATGCCATTTTCTTGACTCACAATTCCTCTCAGAATGATGCCCCATGATGACATGGGTAGAGTAATTCACAGGGGCACTGTAGAGAAGATATGGTGGCCGGTAGTTACTGGGAAGATTAAATAGCAAAAGTGTTGTCCTTCCCCTTTCACATATGAAAATGACCCAAAATTCAATCAAATGTTCCTACAAAAGAACTTCTTGCCCAGCCCAAATTATTTTCTGCCCCCAGCTTTGCAGGCTTGAATAATCCCCTTCTATTTGAGTTATGTTATGGTTGGAAATAGGAGTTTGTCCATCAAATATGATTTACTTAAAATATGTTTATTATTAACCACAGAGTACATTCGCAGTTTCATATTGTTATGGACAAAGACATATCATTTTACTATTGGAATATACTAGAATCTCCATGTAATAGGTGAACAAATATCTATCTTAAAATTACAGAAGGTATTCGTGTGTGGGTTAGGGAGAACACATTTTTATCAATCACAGGCTATTTGCAGAATCAAAGTTGGTTCCCTAAATAGCCTGTGATCATCTTTATAATGATCATATACAGATCATACACAACAATAGGAGCTAAGAGAGTTTAGCTCCTATTTTTATTTCGGTAATATATGTTTTTCTTAATATACTGGCCCACACGAAGTGCAATGCAACACCATGGCCAATTGGCGAGTGCTGCTGTGCATGGTGCAGGCAGCACTGGCTGTGTTGCACAAGGGTGCAGTTGCACAGGTGCTTAAAAAAGCATGCCCACAGTTGGGAAGCGCTACATACATTGGAAACAATGACAGTAAACATTATTAATGGGATTTAAAAGTAATGTTAGGACTTAGGAGAATTTGAAACATAATTTCTGTAGCTCAACTTCAAATACCTGCCACTGGGCACCATTGCAACTGGTGATCAATATCAGGAAGGAGTGGTAACAAAAGCCATGTCCAGTGTTGTTGACACAGTTTTAAAAACTGGACACCAGAAACTCTTGCCAATTCACTGTAAACCACCCAGAGTTTTACCTGTAGATTCTAATCTATCTTTTGCCCACCCGTGTTTAAGACAGCTAAAGATGAAGTTCTTTTAAGTTATTCAAAATCATATTTACACTTCACAAACCAAGATGAGACTTCATTTTTGAAAGTTATAGGTCTAACCAGGTGTGGAGGGAGGCCAGTGGCTCCCTGGGTTCTGCTGTCACCGTGGCCCCCCTAGTCCAGACCCCTGCATCTGACACCAGATGCCGGGAGCATTTAGCCACACCCCTGCATCTGATGTCAGATGTGGGGGTGTGGTTTAGCTCCCCAACAGAGCCACATGTTTAAAAGGCAAGGAGAGACACTCTGGCCGCGCTGCAAATGCAGCGCTGGTCGATTTGGGGAGCTAAATCACACTCCCTGTGTCTGACATCAGATGTGGGGGGCATGTCTAGGGCACAAGGTGCAACCCTTGAGGGGAGGCGGCCCAGGTTCTTTGAACCTTTCCTCTCAATGGTGGCTCCGCCCCTGGGTCTAACTCCAAAATGTTTGGCTCATTTCTTCCTCAGCAGCTGTAAAACAAAAGATGGGGGGGGGACTCACTCTTCACAACCATCGCTTAAGTTGTTGTCATTGTTTCTTGTTGATTTATGTATTTATTCATGTTGACCCTTTATTAATGTTTGAAGCACTCAAAGCTGCTTACAGTATTAAAAACAACAAGAAAATGACACTAGCACCACAAAAATGCAATAAAAAATCGTAAACACATAAGGACAGTGGCTAGCATCTACAGCAGTGTGGATTATCACACTTCCATTTTCTTCTGCTTAGAACCACTTAAACAAACCATTCCCAAGGGCTGAGCATTGGCACTGATGTGGGATTTGGCACCATTGTCTGCAGGTGGCATGGAGACACCTCTGCTAGCAGAGCTTTTGCGAGCAGAAGGTGGTTTCAGATTCCAGATCTTCCTGGGGTCTTCCCTCTCCCAGTTCAGCCATTGATGCTACATCCCACACTGTTGCTGAGGGCTCCTCAACACTCAGAAACTGTTTTTGGTGGGGGTCAGGAAAGAGGGTGGGAAGAGGAGAACTGCTCATGCTAACTCTGACTTTCGGTAGCAACCCTGTGGATGCTAGTCAGTAGAAAAGGCAGCAGCAGTAAAACAGACCTAAACTAAAACAACAGATCAAATTAGTTTTAGCTTCCTGAACTCTTGTGTATTCTATGACTGACATTTAATAGCTGTTGTTAAGCCTCTTCAATCTTAGATTACTTGTGTTACACACTGAAGCGAAAGTAGTATAGCTACTATGACCCCTAAACTCTCAATGGCATTGTGCATAATTCCAAGCACACATATGGCTGAAAAATGTAATTTCAGGTAAAAGACTGTAAAGAGACTATATTCTGTCTGAATTTGCAAGGATAAAGTCGATGCAATCAGTGTTAGCTACAGAGGCAAAATCAGTGCTAGACCCAGCAAATTTAATACACTTTATTTTCTAATGAATTACTGTATGCTCAAATAATTGGAGATGTAACATGATAAAACACTTCAGGAGACAAATGTCAAAATCCAAATTACACTGGAAGTAATCATGTACTCTGCATCGATAATACAATGAGTATTCTTTTGAAAACAGCCCAGACTATTTTCATGCATGCAATTTGTTTCTGATCACTTCTAACTTAATATTGTCATTTCAAAACACTATATTTCATGGCCAGTGGACTACTGTGTAACTTTCTCTCTACCTCCCACGCCCCACCCCATGCTGTTTGTAGCTGGGTTATGGGAAAATATATTAAAATTTACTAACATAAAATATTGCTCATTGTAGTCAAACATTTCAAAAGCAGCTGTAGTTGCATAGAGTGGCTGGACTCTTCTGTTCAATTTAGCCATCTTGATTAGAAAGAAATAGCAATTTTAGATGGGAATTAAAGCAGTTTGCTCAGATTAGATATCTGACTTAAAAGCATCCACAGAGATCTAATCTGTTTGTGCAAACAGGGTACTTCTAAACATATGACAGATGCAGGGAAGGAGATTTCAGACCTATTGTCACACACTGCAGATTTCTCCACTCATGATGCATAGATAAGGTCTTGAGACATATTTAAAATTCTATCCCACCCTAACCTTTAGGACAAGTCATAATAATACATATTTTGGAATACCTCCTATGCACAGCTCATGCTTCAGTGGCATTCATTTCAATTGGAATTCCACATGTACAGGCTTGCAGACTAAAACACAGATAAACTATGTCCAAAATATCTTCCCAAATTAAAAACCCAAATAAAAATATTGTTATAGCTACTGCCCAGCCATTCCTTTGTTAGGCAGATTGCTTGTTGATGGCTCAGGATGGTTGATTGATGAATATTTATATACCGCTTTTCAACAAAAAGTTCCCAAAGTGAGAAAGAAAGAAAGAAAGAAAGAAAGAAAGAAAGAAAGAAAGAAAGAAAGGCTCCCTGTTCCCAAAGGGCTCACAAACTAAAAAAGAAACATAAGATAGACACCATCAGTAGCCACTGGAGGGATGCTGTGCTGGAGATGGATAGGGTCAGTTGCTCTCCCCCGCAAAATAAAGAGAATCACCACTCTTAAAAGGTGCCTCTTTACTCAGTTAGCAGGGGGTAATGTGGGAGCTAATGGTTTGGTGATTGTGTGGTTGTATGGAAAAGCCATTGGCAATTGGAAAAGGTAACTCCCCCACACACCTGGAAAGCAGAGAGTGAAGGTAGAGAGGGTAGAGATGTGTGTGTGTGTGTGAGAGAGAGAGAGAGAGAGAGAGAGAGAGAGAGAGAGAGAATGTGAATGTGTGTGTTTTGGATAGTTTGGAAATAGACAGAAGCAGAAAGAGTTAACTGAAAGCTGAAGGCATCTTGGATGCAAAGGCCTACTTAATTTTTTTTTTTTTTTAAAGGAAAACACAGTCCTGCATCACTTCTGGTAATTGGTTAGGCTCAGACTTTGGCTGACTTCCAATTGTCTCTGGTGGTGGGGAGCAAGTACAGGGAAGTAAGCTCTGAGAGAGCTCTGTGTGCCACACATTGATCCAAGCTAAAGCACTGCTATTGAATCACTCAATAGGTATCTCACAGACATTATTTTATACCTCTTTATGAGCATCGTTTCAAGACTCTATTGACGAGAAGATTGGTGTTCTTTAAACTTAATATCACAGACCTATAAATGTGATCCTATGGCCCATATTTTCCTACAAGATTATCTTACAAGGAAATGTTGAAGTGTATAAACCCTCTGGCGAGAAAAAAACAGAACAATTAAGGAGATTAAATGCGATTTTCCCAATTAGAACAGTCAAGGTACTGTTCCATTAACATGGAAGCAGAGAAGCTTAAGAGCACTACACTGGTGTTTTTTAAAGTTCAAAGGTCAGTCTCTGCCCTTCAGAATGGTAACTTAGGCAATGAGCCATTCCCTGTGTTCACAGCTGTGCACTCTGAAGGGGACTGGCATAGGAGGTAGTGGAACCTTTTGCCCTCCCCTGCAGCTGGCACATAGGCTTGCAAGCATCTCCGTGCCTGCCATTACCCAAATGAAACCCATGTGCAATTCAGTCCAGTCATCTTTCTTCTCTCTGCAGGTTGGAGCCCTGGGAAAAAGAGAAAGAGGGGGCAGGGTTGTGCTGGGAGTATTGTAAGCCAGGGGTTCTCAAACTTGGGTCCCCAGATGTTGTTGGACTACAGCTCCCATCATGCTGCAGTGTACACATGTTTGTGCACAAGTGGCCAAGGGCCAGCTGGGGAGAGTAAAGGGAAAGCGCTCCATTGAGTCCCATACTGACGATCATCCTGCCACATGTACAACTGCACCTATGAAGAACAGGAAATGGACTGTGTCATTTCCACAAATGGGATCCCCTTATAAATCCCATTGAAATGAATGGAAGAGCAATCTGACAAAGTCTCGTTCCTGTGTACAGGAGACTCCCTTGCCTGGCTCCAGGCCCAAAATGAAGTGACCTTCCAAAGCAGTCAAAGTGAAATGCACATACAGCCCAAGTGGCAAAGTGAATTGACACCCCACCACGCACACACACACACCATCCACACATCTCTGAATATCCAAATGGCTTCTGAAACAAATACTGTTCCAACACACAGGCCTAATCATACAGTCAGAGTGGGATTTGGGCAGATTGATCCCATTGTTTGTACTTTCCTCTCGTTCGCAGTATTAGCATCCTTTCAAGTTATTTGCTGAATAAAGTTTATGAGATGCAATCAAAGCCAACAATGAATTAAAATCAACATTTCTGAGAGGCGACCAAGTTTGCTCACATTAGACAGTTTTGTATCTGGTTGCTATGTTCCAATTTGATGTTTAGTAAAAACGTAATGCTCTTTTTTGTATTCTTAAATGTTCTTCCTTTTTCATAGCAAGTACAGAAATCCCATGACAATCACTAAATGCATAAAGACGCTAGGAGAAGTACAATATGCCTTCAAAATCCATTTTAATGGATTTGCAGAAATATTAATATAGTGACTACTCAATTTTATCTACATGGGGCTTTCATCTTAAAAAATTGCCAGAGTGGAACTCCACTGGACTAAGCACTTTAATAAAAGACTTTAGTAAAAGACTGTTGTGTGGGGCACAGAGTAAAAGACCTTTTTCTGCACTACGCTGTCCACAATAAAAAGGATAGGATGACTGACAGGAATTGAACTGACAGGATTATATCGGTCACATTACAGCTGAACAAATTAGTCCATTATAACCAGCTTGTACAGTACTGAGATTTGATTAGTCTCCTTCAAGATTCTAGCTTTTGCCAAAATACATTGCAGTCAGATGAAAGAAACTCCACTGACAACACTGACAAATACCAGTACAATCATGAACTAGATAAATACTATGTGGATGTGATAAGCCAAAGATGAGCAAGGTTATTCCATATGCTGTACTTTAATAAGTGGTTTGAGGACAGAAGGAAAATCTTTACAGTTTTATGACTCATGGTAATATGAAACCACAACCTAACTAGCACAGGTTGGGTAAGATGTGGTACTAACCTGAATATATTTGTCAATTATAAGTTTGGTCAGTTCTGAGGTGCTGCAGGGTGTCTAGAGGTGGAATGAATCCCAGTAGTTTTGGTCAGACTTGATCAAGTGTGTGTGTCTGTCTGTATGCACAACTTATCATAATGGCTGGAACAGGGTTTTTTTCCCCTCATACAAAATTCTGCAGGTTGTGGTAAATCTGCGGGTTGTGGTAGATTTCAGCTAAATTTCTCTCTCACAGCACTAGCTTATCCTCTCTGCATAAGTGAAGGCAATTTAATTATTTGATTATTGACAATTTGAACATAAGAAGCGGCCCCAGACTGAGCCAGCGTTGGTCCATCTAGTCCAACCCTGTCTGCACTGACTGGCAGGGGCTCTCCAGTGTTTTAGACCAGGGTCTTTCCTAGTCATACCTGGAGATGGCCAGGATTGAATCCTGGAACTTCTGCATGTGTTCTGCTACTGAGTTACATGCTATTAAATTAGCATTGTTTAACAATGCTCTGTGTATTAGTGAAAATCTGCAGCCTTATTTGACTTGCCCTATCTAACTGATCAGAAATATACCATACACTTTTTCACTCTCAGAGAAGGAGTCATACATAATTCCGTCATAAATCACAGACTTTGTATGCAGAAATTCCCCAGCATCTCCACATACAAAGGATCTCAGGTAGGACAGGGGAAGATGCTCAACATTAAGGAGCTGCTGCCAGTCAGAGTACATAAAACTTCTCTGGTCAATGGTCTGACTCAGCAAAATAGTCAAAATCGTCTGACTCGGCAAAAGGCAACTTCATAAGTTTCTCTGATCAAAGAGGCGTGCTTCAGTTTTACAAGCCACCCATCCCAAGTATATTTTCAAGGCTCGTTTTTATGAAGAGGCTGATAAATATTGAAGTTCGGAATCCTCATCTGACTATGTCTGGCATAGCTGCCAATTAATATTAATTGTGCCGTGTGTGTGTGTGTGTGTGTGTGTGTGTGTGTGTGATGTCTTTCCATCACCGGGGCCCAGCCCATCACTCATGTCAGACGTTTTAGGCCACCCAACAGCTGTTAGATGACCTAGAGATGAAAGGCTTCTCTCCTGTAACCAATCCCCTGAGTCATCCCGTCACCATCCCCTGATTACTCTATAAATCCTGATAACGGCTGAACACATTGTAAACCAGTAGGACAGACTCCTTTGCTGCCTCTGGAGAGCTGCCACTGGGATGTGATATCTCAGCTGGTGCGGTGGAAATCCTATGATATGGTAGCTGCTTCTGCCCTCAAACAGCAGCAGAGGACACACCCCTTGGGACAGCCGTAGCAGCCGCATGCTTTTGCAGACATTTGCATTGCGAGTGTAAGCCAGACAGATGGCTGCCTTGGTCAGCAATCTTGCTTACAATGAGAGGCAAGAACAGATGATGTGGATTTCTCGGCTATCCTGGATATGGGAGTTCTATGAAGAAGTCTCAGCAAAAAGGCTTCTCTCTGGGCTCTGCCAGCTAAACACGACTACCGGAAGGGGACTGAGCACCAATCAGGCACTAGAGGCTTAGTGTTCAGCTGCATAAACAATAGGCATAGAATTCTGCCCACATATGCTAGTTCCACACTTGCCCCTGTCTTTGGGCTTGCAGTGAGTGAGTTAGTCCTCATTAGTTGTGAGTTAGCAACCTGCGTAATAAAGAGCACTACTATTACTACTACTACTACTACTACAAGCCACCTAATGGCACAGCGGGAAGATGACTTGCCTAGTGAGCAAGAGGTTGCTGGTTCGAATCCCTGCTGGTATGTTTCCCATATGGGAAACACCTATATTGGGCAGCAGCGATATAGGAAGGAGCTGAAAGGCATCATCTCACACTGTGTGGGAGGAGGCAATAAACCCTTCCTGTATTCTACCAAAGAAAACCACATGGCTATGTGGTCACCAGGAATCGACACCAACTCGAAGGCACAACTTTATCTTTACTACTACTACAACTATTTATATACTGCTTTCCAACAAGCGTTCTCAAAGCACTTTACATAGGAAAATAATCAATTAATGAATATACCTCCCTGTCCCCAAAGGGCTCACAATCTAAAAAGAAACTCGAGGTAGACACCAGCAACAGCCCCTGGAATGATGCTGTGTTGGGGCTGGATAAGGATAATTGCTCTCCCCCTGCTAAACATAAGAGAACCACGGCTTTCAAAGGTGCCTCTTTGCTCAGCAGGTGTTAACAGAGGTATATTTATATTTATTAGGCCAAACTGTGCAAAGAAACTTTTCCGTTTATAGTAAACTCTTCTTCAGGTCTAGATTATTGCTTAGGCATATAAGAGAAGCCCAGCCAGATCAGACCAAAGGTCCATCTAGTCCAGCATCTGGTTTCTTACCGTACCTAACCAGGTGGCTCTGGGAAGCCCACAAACAGGAGATGAAGGCAATAGCCATCCCACTGTTTCTCCCCAGCAACTGGTATTTAGATATATGCTGCCTCTTAATCTGGAGGTTCTGTTTAGCCATTATGACTAATATAACCATAGAGTCATATTCAATGAATTTGTATAACCCCTTGTTATGGGAACATACTATAGAGCAATGGTTTGGCAGTGGAACATTGCCCCTCAGTGGAGGTCTTCAAGCAGGGGATGGATAGCCATCTTTTGGAATGCTTTAGCTTTGGATTTCCTACACTGAGCAAAGGGCTGGATTAAATGACCAAGACTCCTCCAGTTCTATTAATCTAAGCTAGTGGTCATTGCTACATTGTGTGGCAAAGATTTTCATAATGAATTATGCATGGTGTGAAGAAATATTTTCTTTCATCTGTCCTTAATGGATTGTCAATCAACTTTACTGGATGACCCCACTGTTATTATTCTTTATTTTTATTTCTAAAGCAAAATTGGACAGGGCACTATCCAATACATCAGAGGTTCTCAGCCTTGGTCCCCAAGTGGTGTAGGACTACAGTTCCCATCATTCCTAGCTACAATGGCCAAAGTTGTAGTCTACAAATATCTTGGGACCCAAGGTTGGGAACCCCTGCAATAAATAACCTTCACCCAAGACCCCCTTTCAGGTGCAGAGGGCTACCCCTCAGAGTTTCCAGCTTCACCTCTTAAAGGGCTCAGATAACCCTAGGTAGAGCCAGGCCCTACTTGCACACTTACAATCAAAGGTGTTCAACTCAACTTTACTGTTGGCATTAGCCTGGGTATGCCATATGAACTTTTAATTGGGTTTGTTTGTTTGTTTTGCTTTGAAGTTCAAAGAAAAACCAAACAATTAAAAGGCCATATGACATATCCAGGCTAATGCCAACAGTAAAGGAGTGGTCTTTAACAGAAAGAAGACAAACAGGAATTATTTGAACAGAGTTACAGTCTGATCCACCCACACGTACAGGTAGTGGACATTTTCAACAAAATGTAGAAAGAAAATCCAGCCAAGAAGTGTGTATCAAGAAATAAAATGCCCAAATTGTGCCCTTTCCTCTCCTTTAAATTCAGGTTCAAAGTGTGAAAGAAAGTTTAATTTGAATTAGGAGTGAAAAAACATTCAGGAAAACGTATGCATCAGCTTTGTCACAAGCAAGCTTTAAATCAAATACCTATAGGCATCACCTCAAGTTAAACTTTGTTGTTCAGCAAGTGTAATTTAACAGATGTTATTTGAAAGATTTACTCTCCTTCATTTACAGGGAATTAATTTCATTAACTCTCATGCAGTGATAAATTCCATTGTTTGTGATTTCTTGTACTCTGGACATTTATGAGCAGAAAATAGCTGTTTTGTTTTTTCAGGCTGCAGATTTAAGAAGGTCCCACTGACTCATGATAGATTGCCATTTTTTCCTGTTGTATTCTGTTCTTGAAATCCCTCTTCAAAATGACATTGTATACTTCTTACATTTTTCTGTAACTAACATTATTATTTTGTAAAGTCTAAAAGCTCTGCCATGAAATGCACCTGGATTCCCTTTGCATCTTGTAAAAACACTTGGGCTGAGAGAAGATTTGTCAAATGTGACACTAGACATGTAGAGAATACAACACTCCTGATCTTATACAGGACACAGCTGGCCTCAGATTAACAAATACAATTACAATTTTTTTTAAAGGAGAAAAAAACACCCTCTTAGCTTAGAGAGAAGAGAAAAGAATGACCTTTGACTAGGAAACAAAACTATGAGGATTAATGAAAATATACACAGTCAAGGTATAATATAAGTCATTGGACCCCTTTTGGTGGATTTTTATGAATGTGGCTTTTGCCTCAAGTTGTTGTGGGTATTTTTTTAACTCAAAAGCTATGTGATAGCTCCACCACTTGACGTTTTTGAAAACTGTGGCTGTTCATTTAGTTCATTTTAAAAATATGTAGTATTGAAGCATGAGAGACCATTATACTTTGTAGAAATATACCCGCTTATTGATTAGACTATGTCCACTTCTGTCTCATCCTTCAGTCTTTTCAGCTTTTTGTGATAGATGCTTATTAGTGGTTTTAGAAGAAACAGTAACAAAATGGAAATGTATTGAATTTGGCAACCCAATTCATAACTTTATTACCTTACAAAGATTTATTTTTGAAATGTCCCTCAAAGCCAAATTCCAGATGTAAATGTGTAGAATTAATTGTGGTTAGAAGCCCAGCAGAGAGGGAAAGGGAGAGTCCATCTACCTCCCACCCAATGCTGCCTGGAGTGAAAGACCAGTTGGGTGCTGGGGTTCCTTCTGCTGTTGCCTTCCTGCCTTTGCTTCCCCTGTGGGGCTGCAGCCTCAGGTTAACATCTGTGGGAAGTGTGGGCAGGATTGGGACCAGCCCCTGAGTGACTCAGCTGTTCCTCGGGTCACCTGCTCAGTTTTGGGCTTTATAGGAAGGCTCCTTGTGGTGGCGGGCCTGCCACCGAAGGGGTGACACCAAAGGGGGTCACCCATTTGGGGGAGCCACTTCAGGGGAGAATGAGGGCAAGGGCTTCTATTTAATCAGTTGTAAGCTGTTTTAGACTTGGGTTGAAGTAGCTGTAATGTGTTTAGGTTTGTCTTGCGATGGGGGAACAGGGGGCACCTTTGTTGACTATGGGGCAGCTATCCCAGTGGTGGTGGGGAACAGAAGTAATGTTGGCAGGTCAGCGGGCCATTCCAGGGGAAGGGTAGTCAGAAATTTAATAGTTGTCTCCCCTTCCAGCTGTCCTGCCAGCTCTTTGACCTCGGAGAGCACTGCCAACAACCCACATAGTTTTTCCCTGCTCCTCTGTAATGCCAGGTCAGTCAAAAATAAATCTGAAATCATCCATGATTTGATCATGGATGAAGGGGCCGACCTGGTATGTATTATCGAGACTTGGTTGGGGGAGGCTAGTGGTCCAGTTTGGTCCCAGCTTCTGCCTCCAGGATATTCTGTAGAGGAGCAGGTGAGGGGACGTGGGCGGGGAGATGGGGTAGCTGTGCTCTATAAGGATAACATCTCCCTTACCAGGGTCCCTGTCAGGGTCCCTGTCAGAGAATGTGTGTACTTGATTTTGGGACCAGGGATAGATTGGGACTTCTGTTGGTGTACCGATTGCTCCACTGCCCAGCGGAATCCCTTACTGAGCTCACGGACTTGATCGCGGAACTCACGTTGGAGTCTCCCAGACTCTTGATGCTGGGGGACTTCAATGTTCATTTCGGGACCAATCTGTCCGGGGTAGCTCAGGAGTTCATAGTGGCCATGACAACTATGGGCCTATCCCAAGTAGTCTCTGGACCGACACAAATTGCAGGTCACATGCTTGATTTGGTATTTTACTCTGATCAGGATGGTGTTCCATGGGTGGAGACTCCTGTGATTTCCCCATTGTCATGGACGGACTACCATCTGGTTAAGGTTGGACTTACCTCTTCAGGGGTGAGAGGCCCATTAGAATGGTCCGCCCGAAGAGGTTATTGGATCCACTAAGATTCCAAGAAGCCTTGGAGGGATTTAATGTTGGCTTTGCTAGTGATCCTGCTGATGCCCTGGTTGAGAATTGGAACAACTTGCTCACCAGGGCAGTAGACACGATTGCTCCCAAGCGTCCCCTCTGACATGCTTCAAATTTGGCCCCTTGGTATATGGAAGATCTACAGGGGCTGAAGCAGCAAGGTAGGAGTGCAAGTGGAGGAAGACGCGACTCGAATCTGACAGATTACGACACAGAGCACATCTAAAGATCTATGCTCAGACAATACATGCGGCAAAGAGGCAGTTCTTTTCTGCCCATATTGCTTCTGTGAGTTCACGTCCAGCGGAGTTGTTCAGGGTTGTGAGGGGATTAGTATCTGCCCCCCTTCCCTTGAACCAGAATTTGGAGTTGTCAGTTACCCGCTGTGATGTGTTTAAAGAGTTTTTCGCAGATAAAATCTCTCGGATTCGGGCCAACCTAGATGGAGACTCCACAATGAATTTGATGTCTGAGCTGGAGGTGCCTAACAACTCCTCTTATGTGATTCGACTGGATCGGTTTCACTTTGTGACTCCTGAGGATGTGGACAAGCTGCTTGGAGCAGTGAGGCCTAACACTTGTTCTCTTGACCCTTGTCCAACATGGCTTGTTCGATCTAGCAGGGAGGCTGTTGTAGGAGGCCTGGTAGAAATCATAAATGCTTCTCTGAGGGAGGGCATTGTCTTAAAAGCTTGTCTTAAGGAGGCAATCATTAGACCTCTTCTAAAGAAGCCTGCATTAGATCCCTCGGGGTTGAGCAATTATAGGCCTGTTTCCAACCTCCCATGGCTGGGCAAGGTAATTGAGAGGATGGTGGCCTCTCAGTCCTTTGCGCGCGCGCACATCACAGAGACATCGTGCACGCACTTCACGTCTCTGTGACGTGCACGCGCGCAAAGGACTCCTGGGAGTTATTTCCAGCAACAGCGGGGAAGGGGTGGCAGGAGGTATCCTGCCGCCCCAATTACTCCTAGAATTACGGCGCCAGAGCAGGAAAGCGGCGGGAGGGGTAAGTAAACCCTCCCTCCACTCTTAAAGCTACCCCCCCACACCCAAACTGAACTGCCCAGGTCCGGACTGATCCGGAGGCTTTTTCAATGGCCTCCAGACGGTCCGGGCCCATCCCTAAACTAGGCTGCAATTCAACCCAGCTTGGAGCTTTCATGAATTCTGCAAGAGTTTTAAAACCTTATCCTTCACAGCAAAGGCAGTCTGCATGCAAAGGCAGCATGGATGATGTCCTGTGCTTGTCAAAAGGGTCTGCAAGGGGAAGAAGCCCACATCCAGCACCCTCCCTGGCAGCTTATATGTGATGCCCCAGTACCATGTTCATGTGACTGAAAATTAGTTAGCTCTCTTGGCTCTAACAAAACCATTTAAATTACCTGTTAAGAGGGTGGTGGGCTAATTCCATATACCATTTCCTCCACTGGAAGCACTGTCCATAACTCTGACAGTGCTGGTGATCTGCCAGAGTCTCCCCTCACGACATCTTCCCCAGTCATGGTGGGGCTGACCTCCCCCACTCCCCAGCATCTTTTGTTCCCCCCTGCATCTGCATATCCCATTCCAATGAATGTGGGTTTCCCCTCCCCTCCAGCACTAGAAGTAGACCCCCACCTCGGACCCCTGAAGGCCCCTGGGAATTGGAGGTTGTGTGGTGCTTTCAAGGTGCTGGGCCACCTGGGGAGGACCGTGCCATGGGTGGCGGAAGCGGTGCTGGCACTGCAGGGCATTTAAAGGGCTTTCCCTGCCGATGGCGGGCAGGGCACTACACACCCCACTGGAGATAGTAGCCAATCATGGCCAAGCGGCTGACATGGTGAAGCTTTGCCCACAGTCTGGCCGTGGAGCTGGCTGGGATCAGGCTGGGAGGCCGAGCGGCGAGGAGGGGCTCCCCTCTCCCTCAACTCCAGTAAGCCTAACAGCAGTTTGCTATGCATCTGCGGTGCAAATTGGAGTTAGGAATTTTAACTCCAGTCAGGGTTAATTGCAGTTATAATGTACATCTGAATGAGGCCATAGATCAGTAAATGAAAGAGTATCATTACAAAGAATGTGTTTGGTTCTCTGCATTTTACCCAGGATTGCATGGATAGCCTCTTAAACTGGAAGTAAAATTAGAATTAGAAAAATGGCTAGGAGAAGACAAGGCTAGGAGAAATGTCAGATGTTTGCAAATGTCACTAGTGAATCTGAACGCACTTCAGCAGTGACCAAGCACAACATTTAATTAAGTAATTCTATAACCCAACCCTCTGTTTCATAAGGCAGTAACTCAATTCCCGAGTGCCTAAGTTATGAAGCCGAAGGCCAAGTAGTTTGTCACAATGAAGGAATCAGATTACAGCCATGTAAAATGGAGGGCCAATAATATTACCATTTTAAGAAAATGTCCACTAAATACAAAGTAAGCTAGTAAAAGGTCGAGCAATGACTAACAATGCAAACCATGCACAGATGACTCCAAGGGGGAGCAGGCTCTCCAGCCAAAATATTTCTCATTCCTCTGTTTGTTCCCTCTGCATCGGACTGGAACTTTACAGCAAAACTTCAGATAATGCACTTTTAGTATATTATGGCCCTGTAGCCTGAATTAATTATTTTCAAAGGCCTTTGTGGTTTAAAAAAGCTTTATTCACTCACTCCTCTACTGCAGGACAAACAGCAGAAGCCAGTGCAGCAAGGTAGGCAGGAGACTCCTCCAGCCTCCCAGGAGACAGGCCAGCCTTCCTTTCTGGCCAGAAACTGGGCTGGGTGAGACTATGTGAGCAGGGTGTGTGTGTGCAAAGTCATCTCCCCTACAGATTTTGACTGGCCTGGTATTGACCCCTCTCCCCACCCCATATGTATTTTCTGACATATGGTCTTAGATAGGAAACTAGCCTGGAAAAGCAGACTAGAAGGCTTGGCCAAGGTTCCATTTCATGGTCATCCAAATGTGTGAAACCACGGTTTCGTTACGAGAGAGACCTGAGGTTTCGCTCCCCAAGCTGCAATTTGAACCTTCAGTTTCTAGTACGTTTAGCTGCTCTGACCTGAGGTTTGAAGGCAGCATCATGTTGTTCAGATTCTGCCACAACCATAATTTGGGTTTCGTGCTGTGGATGCTGCCAAAACTATAGAGAGGGCAACTCAGACCAGTCCAGAAATGCGTCAGCTCTATGCCTGCCATGCAGGAGTGTAACTATAATAGGGCAAGGGGAGACAGTTGTCTGGGGGCCCACTGCCTTGGGGGCCCCCCCAGAGGCAAGTCATATGACTGACTCCCCCAGCCGTGCACCTGCCTGGGCTTCCTTCAGTTGTATTCATCCTCCGAAATTGATGTGAGTGTTAAGACCTGGAGCTACCAGAACAGCATGCCTTTCTCTAGTACCATTAAATGACTAGCATCGTCCAGTTTACAAAACCTTTAAAAAAATAATTTAGGATGATGTTCTATTGTGGCACATAGGTTTTATATATCTATATCTATAAAAATTTTACTATGGTTTTTGTTACCACTATTCAGCCTCATTTAAGATTTCTTTACTTCATGAGCTGAGCTTCAGTGGGAGGGGGGCATTTTAAAATCTTGTCTCTGGGCCCCCTCCAACCTTGCTACGCCCCTGCTGCCATGCTTTTCACTGGCTGTCTCTCCAAGCACTTGCCTCATCCACTGGCTGTTTCTGCACTCTTCCAGCAACAGAAATGCTGTTTTGCGACAACCCAAGCTTCAAAGCATGCAAGAGGGAAACACCACACTGTGTCTCATGCCCCTGCCCTTTGGCAATCTGCAGAAAGAGGGGGTGGGATGACCAGACAGGCACTTTGTGGAAATGTCTCCACAGACCAAGTGATGAATAAGTACTTGCACAAGCACATAGAGTCCCGGTGACACCATCAGCTGGGCAACCATTGTTTCCCAACAAAGATAACACAAGCCAGGGGCATGAAACCCAGGGTCCGGGTTGAAAGGAACTCCTGAAATTCTTGAGTGGCTCTGCTCTATTTTATGTACAAATTAGTAGGGGAAAGGAGGCCCAGCCCCTTCCCCTTGGATATAAACACACACGCTATGGCATTACTCATGAGAAGAATTGTCATGGGGTACACCAGGATGGTGATTCAAGTGCTGAGTCATTCATAATGTGTGACTATGCCCCCTTCTCCCAAGGACTTCTCTCTCATGAGAGTGGCAGGCCACAGAGACCTGCAGGAGGGCCAGAGGGCTTTTGCTGCCCAGCCTCATTGCTAGATCCATGCAAGCCCTGGGGAAGGTTACCAAATCAACAGCTTTCCAGGTTGCAATGACAGGCAGGCAGACAGCAGGAATGCAAGTGCACACTCTTCTAGTCTGGTCATCCCTTGGCACATATGCATGTTGATTTTTGCCCAATATGGCCACCCGGTTTGCAAGGGATTGCTGAAAATAGGGGCTCCCCTCACCAATGATACTTTGCAGCAGCCAATCTGAATACACCGCAACACAGTCTCAGCCCAGGGATTTTGAATGTATACTAGGAGCCATCACTGACCTTGTCAGACGAAGCCCACGGGGAAATGGCTGGACACATGGAGTGGCCCGGACTCCTTGGGAGTCTGTAGGGGTTGAGTGTAGGGGGAAGGCAAAGAGTATGAGTTCTATTCTTTAGATAGATCTACCGGGGCGGGGACCCAGATCAGCGGGGGCTCCTATATTTGGATGCCCTTGCTCATGAGGGTGCAGTCCTACAGAACCCTGAAGCTTATGAAGCCTCTGGTCTTCCCCAAATTTACCTCAGAACAAAATGGTCCCTGTATAGACAAGCAATCCTGCACAAATAAACCGTCAAAAGTGCTGTGATTCCCCGAACACTTTCAGATAAAACAGATGTAAAATGCTCTGCTAGCTCTTGCCCCAATCCAGTGATACAATATCCCATGAGCTTTTTTTTTTTTAAAAAATCTTTCTTTTCCTCCAAAGAGCCCAACCTAGTGAACATGGTCATTCCTCCCTTTTATCCTCAGAACAACCCTGTGAGGTAGGCTGAGAGATGACTGACTCAAAGTAACTTACCCTGGGCGTTTTTCACACAGCAGACTTTACTGCGAATTTATGGAGAGTCTTTAATGTGAGTTCGAAGTTGCCCCCCAAAAGATGAAAAAAGTGGATTTTTTTTTACCCTGGATATAAATCAGGCTACACCCTAATGTGCAATGAGAAACCCGAATTGTGAGTGAAGTGCCCCCAATAGCTCGCAGGGACTTCGGAGTAAATCTGGCCAATATGTGAATGCACACCCTCCAGTCCAGAGGAGATGAGAGCTAAAAGTCGTGTGAGAAAAACACCCTGGAGTTCTACAAGCACAGAAGAGAGGATGCCAGGTGGCACTGAAAACTTCAGTCAACCATCCATTCCAGGACATTATCAAAGTCCTCTGTAACATCCTCTTGGAAATGCCTTGGTCTGAAAACCTATGTGTGCTTACCTAGGAGTAAACCTCACTGAACTCAGTGGGTTTTACTTCTGAGTAAATATATACAGGATTGGGCAGTCAGAGCATTCTGGAATCTGAAAGCTCCATACATTTCAAACTGCAATATGCAATAAAAGCTATTTGGGGAAAGAGCACTATGTACAAGTACTTGGTCACGAAAAATGAGACCATGATAATTTTCTCAAAAATTATTGTTGGAGGGGGAGAGGGAGAGAGAAGTTGATGTTCCATGTAAGAGGATCCCTCTTCAACAGTTTCTGATTATTAGTGCTAAATTGAGCACAGCAAATGAGCACAACCATTTCAATGACCTAGGATTTTACAAGCAGTCTGAGACTGAGCTTTAAGATATTAAATGCACATAAAATTGTAGCATGGAGGATGAAAAAAGGAAAAAATGCCTGCTACTCCCAAACCGTTTCCTCTTACTGGCACTAAAGTAGTATTAGCTCTAATCCAGTGCCAGCGGCCATTTTCCATCAACAACCCATTTATAAAAACTTTCATTTTTATAAATGAAAAAGAAAATGAAGATATGAAATGAAGATGTACCTGTTCTTTCTCAACTGCTCTGCCTTGGTTTTTTTGAGGTGTCAAGGGCCACAAACTAGGAAATCTGACTGCCAGACCCAAGCACTCTACTTTCTATATTTCTATGGCAATTTGCCAAATGAGGAAACCCCTGACATGCTGTCTAGGAATGTGCAAACAGGTTCAGAACTGAACTGGTTCAAAGTCAAACCAGTTCAGTTCAAAGGTTTGGGATCGAGCTGAACCACCCCTGGTTCGGCTCGACCCCAGATTGAACACCTCACCCCCCCCCCCACCGCCGCCTGTTCAGAGGGTTCGCGAAGCTTTTTAGGGGGGAAATGTTTTTAAAAACATTTTTAACATACCCCCCTCAGGGGGCTTTTCCAAGTTGGAGAGTGGGTCCATGGAGGTTCCCCCTCCCCCGCAGGCCCTCCCTCCTTCAAAAACAGCCCCATTCAGCCATTCTTCAGCCCATTTGGGTCTTTCCCCCAGCGTGGTGGCTATTTTGGAGGCCACCGCACCAGAGGAACGGACCAAACAGGCTGAAGAATGGCTGAACGGGGCCATTTTTGAAGGAGAAAAGGCCAGGGGGGGAGGAAAACTCTGTGGACCCCCCACCTGCCACCTTGGGGACCCCCCCCCCGAGGTAAGTTTTTAAAAATGGGTTTTTAAAAAATATATATTCCTATAAAAAGGTTCCTGAACCCCCCAGACCAAACTGAACCAAGGGCTTCAAGGGGGTGCCGTACCGAACTGGCCCGGTCTGGTTTGGACTCAAACTGAACCAGACCAACTGGTTCCGTGCACACACCTTATGCTGTTCTGTGCACTCGGGTGCCGGCAATTCAGCTGATACTGCAGCTAGTGGCTCTGTGATTGTCAAGAGACAATGGGACTTCACCTGGCCCTCAGATTTTGGCCTGGACCTCAGCCTGACCAACTCATTTCAGTGTGAGGGCCAAAAGCTATCAGACAACCTCTCATATCTGCTTGTTAGCTTGCCAGCTTACCTGCTCATCAGTTGCTTCATCTTCTGGACTGCTTATCTAGCAACAAGTAGCCTTCTGCTTGCCCAACTCAACTATATTGCTTCCAGACTGTCAATCTGACAGTTTGCACTACAGGAATACATACTTTGAACACCAGCTTGTGAAAAATCCAGTCAATGCATGCAAAAATACTGGCTCTGCTTTTAACCATGTATTGGAATATTAGTAGTTTGAAATGTGCATATTTAACTATTTAAGTTGTTTAATATTCAAACTGTTCTTTAATTTAATGCAAGGAGCTCACTTCTTACCATCAGTCTTTTGGATAGATCGTCTAAAACTTAACAAGTTGTTTTCCTCAGAATACACCCAAATACAAAAGACTGGGTTGGTCATATACACATCTATATATTTAATTCTCTAAGGCATACCCGTGGCTAATCCCATGCATGGCAGCTCTCACAAGAGTTCAGAGAGCTGCCAGATAGCCACGGGTTGGGTGGGAAGGAAGAAAATGGTGGCTGCGACAGTGGACGGTGGGCAAAGAAAACAGAGGCCAGCCAGAAAGTGACTGTGGGGGTGGGGAGAGAAGAAGCGGGCTGGCTGGCTGACCAGCCAGCCATCCAGAAAGGGAGGGAGAAGTGAGGGGGGAAGAAGCAAGAGGGAGGAGAAACAGCGGACAGGACGTGCCCAGTTTGTGGCGGCTGCCTCCACTGAGATGTGGCTGACTGGCTAGGTGCAGGGTGACGCCAATGGTGAGAGGACGACAGCAGCAGTGGCGCTAGGGGCTGCCCAGGCCGGGGGAGTCCTCCAGCTGCGATGATGGCTTTGGCCACGGACGAGCAGGTGGGGCCTGGCGTCTTCTTCAACAACAATGCGCTGCTGCCGCTGCCACCTCCGGGTCAGGCTGCCAGGCCAGGGTTAGAGCTGGGGGAGGCAGCGGTGGATGCTGGTGGCTCCTCAGCTGGGCCGGCTCTGGCCTCTGAAGTGAGGGCTCAGTACAGCGTCCCCAGCATTCTGCATTTCCTGCAGCACGAGTGAGGCCACTTCAAGGCCCAAAGAATCAAGTGGGATATGGAACGGGCGGAGCTGCAGGTAGTGTCTTTTCCCTTTCTTTTTCCCTTTCCATTGGCTGGCTTGGCTCACCCATTTGTCCTCACCTGTACAGGTAGACCTACATAGATGTGGATCTCTGCTTCCTGGCACAGTCCTTTTCTGGATCTCTGTCTGGAGTGTTTTCAACAGCTGATCTCAAAGCTTCAGTGGTGCCTCCTTAGGGCTTAGTGCCAGAACATCTTTTCAATCAGGGGTCAACCTTTTGTGAAGCAATAGTGTGCTTCTGAGCATATGCAGAGTGTGATGTACCTGTGAGCATATGCAGATTTCCCACAGAATCACCTGTTACTCGCTCTTAATTGGTTATTACTGACTTCTTGGTTTGCAGTGGATTATTTCCACATTAGACGCTCTTGGTGTCAGTCCCTTTCCCTTCTGAACAAATAAAACTCTTGGTTGGTACTCAGTGGAGAGCCATTGGTTGCAGGGGCGTAACGATAGGGGGGGCAGGGGGGGCACGTGCCCCAGGCGCCACTTGGTAGGGGGCGCCAAAAAGTGCCCCTGCCAATCCCCTTTCTTTCCTGAAAAAAAAATTTTTTTGCAAAAAAAAAAAAATTTTTAGTCTGGGTTGGCGGCGGCGCCCCCCCCCCCCTCGGCGCAGGCGTGACTTGCCAGACCCGGGAAGACGGGCTCTAGGGGAGGGGGCCAAGTGTTGCTAAGTTGCACACGAAGCTCGGCTGCAAACAAAACACGAGTCGCCGCCGGGTCTGGCTTGCTGCTGAACTGCCTCCTCCTCCTGCTGGCTGGAGCGAAGCAGAGCCGGGATCCCGCTGCAATGAGCTGCGAGCTCCACAGGAAAGTAAGTGCACTTCCCAGGAGAGGCGAGCGAGGGAAAGGAAGGGCATGGAGCGCGGGCTGGGCCTGGGAGGGAAAAGAGCCCCCCGAGGAGTTTGCCCCCCCAAAAGCCACCCCAAACTGAGATTTATTGCACACCATCAATAAAGTTTTAAAGGGAGGATCAGGGGTGTGTGTGTTTTAAAACTTTTTTTATTACTTTTATTACATTGCGTCTCTCTTTTGTCTTTAATTATTGGATCTTAAAGTACTTGTTGGGGCCGTCGGGGGTGTCTCAGGCTGGCGGGGGCGGCAGGCAGCTGGAGAGTGGGTGGCGTGGGTGTGGGGAGGGCGGTCTCCGAGTCAAAAAAAAGCGGTGTGGCGCGGGGCCGCGGCATCATCATGGGCCACCACGCTGCCGCTGTGGGCTGCGGACAGAGAGCAGCGCTGCCACTCTCTCTTCCTCCTCTCCTTCTGGTCGAATGAACCCTAAACTTTCAGCCGCCACCGCGGGCCTCCCCTCGCCTCGCCCCGTCCCCCTTGCTGCCCTTCACTGCGGTGGGGTGGGTGTTTGGGTGTGAGCTTGAGCCACAGGGGCCAGGGGCAGGGCAGGGTTCCTCGTCTCCTTCCACTCTCCCCAGCAGTGGCGGGCGGCGGCAGCTACGTCTGGAGTGACTCCGAGGCATGCCGCCCGGCGTCGCTTCTCAATTGCGCACACAGGCGCCTATGGGGCGGGTGGGAGGAGGACTAAGCCCCCGCCGCTGCCGGGGCGGGTGGAAGGAGGATGAGGAACCCTGCCCTGGCCCCTGCTCACCCGCGGCTGATGTACATGGTGTACATAACCTAGGAACCTAAAAAAAATCTTGCCTTCCAGAAGAATTTGTAAACAGCTTTTTAAAAGTGATAAACCTGCTTATTGTGCCTTTTACGCAATCACAGGTGAAAGGATTGCTCCATACTATTTTTCACTTACATGCAGCAAGGTGGAGACTTCGGAATCTAGAGATAGACCGTAAAACAGTTCTGCCTGTGCAAACTACATACATATTAAAGGGGTCTGAACCAAGGCAATGCTTTGAAGATCAGGATTCAAGTCTTACTAGATTTCAAAGGAGTTTAGTACCTAATCCTAAAATCTGCTTTGCCTGCATGCAAGTGCTGAGAATGGGGAGTAGTATATCAGTAGTCACATCAGAACATTAGTATCCTAGCATGATTGTGTGGTAGCATTGTAAGGACATGCATCATCATTTGGGGGCAGGTATATCAGTACAAATGTTTAGTGTTGGGTACCAGATGTCTTTGTAAATGTTATCCATTAAGTAGAGTAGGTTCACAGTACTAGACAAAAGGACCTTTGCACATGATCATTTGTTTTTGCATTATAAATGTGCAATTGTTTCTGATCCATAGTACATAAGCTACATATCTTCCCTCAATGCTAAAGTTCTGTTGTGTGGGGAGATCACCTTTTCCCATCACTCAAATGGCACTATTTTGTCACATGAAAAAATTGCTGCTTCTCCAAAATAAGAATACATTGGTTTTGTGATTATAATGTATAATGTTGCTGTGCAAATTTCATGGGTGCCTGTTGGATATTACTTGTATTCTAAAATATTTTTAAAATGTCATATAATAGCCTAGGCATTGGGGAAGCAAGGGGGGTCACACAACACAATTCTCATCACAACCTGCATCCCCCCTTGGCTATTATGTGACATTTTAAGAACATGTTAAACCATGTTTTATGTTTCCATGTTGTACAAATTAGATAATTTAGGGTTGTGTGTGTGTGTTTTTAAGGACTACTGGCAAGGCTTGGGGAAAATCTAGTCAAATTTCACTGCAGTGTTCTGAACTTGTCTAGTAAAGTTTGCTGCCTTATAGGTTTGGGAAGACTACATAACCTATTTCTTCTAGCACTAGAGTATTCATACAGCTATTTTCTAAACTAAAAGGAAGGCGAACAACAGTTTTACTAATAGGAAGAACTGTGCTATCTTTTACAACAGTACTCTGGGATTATTCCCTGAAGCATCTGCTTGGTTATATTGGATTTTTGGTTATTTGTTGGATTTTTGGTTATTGGTTATTTGTTGGATTTTTGGTTATTGGTTATTTGTTGGATTTTTGGTTAGTTATCGCATTTTGACATTTTTGATAATTTTTGTAATTTTTTAAATTTTTAAAATAAAATTCAAATTTTTAAAATAAAATACATCTGACTGAAACATGTGTGTCAGTCAGATGTATGCTGGGGCGGCAGCGGGGGGGGGGGGGCGCAATTTCAGTGCTTGCCCCGGGCGCCGTTTTCCCTAGTTACGCCTCTGATTGGTTGGGATGACTCTGACAACTGACTACTTGGATCTGTCCTGCCTTCTGTCATGGGGGAGGGGGAGCAGAAGCACTTTATAAGTCTATATTATGACTTTTGTATGATTCTCAAGAGCAAATATTATATGAGGATGAGGAAGAATGGTAGGAGATATTCTATTGCCAGTATTACTCCTTGATAAAGGAATTTGTTGCTTTGTTACCAGAGATCATATGTCGAAGTCTGACACCTTGAGCCAATGGATATGTTATGTGTAGGTGACTCGGCCTTGGTGCAAGCTTGGGCGTCTGTGCAACCTTTTCCAGGGGTAGGGGGAAAGTCTGTAATCCTATACCCACTTACAGCTGCCTCCCCTTGCTTCTCCCTTCAGGCACTCATGGTTCCAGGGATAGCAATAAGAACCTATCTTAGTCTAGATCAGGGATTCTCAACAGAGAATCTTAGTCTAGATCAGGGATTCTCAATCCCCAGATGTCATTGGACTTCAGCTCCCATAATCCCCAACCAAAGGCCACTAGGGTTGGAGATTATGGGAGTTGAGATTATGGGAGTAAACATCTGGAGACCCAACGCTGAGAATCCCTGGTCTAGATCAGGGTGATAATGCTTAGACTGCAGTCCTGTGCACACTCCCTGGGAGTAAACCTCAGGTAACTTAGTGGGACTTACTTTTCAGTTAGAACATTCAAAGCACTCATTATCTCTATAACAGCTCTGTCATATATTCAGTGTTATTTCTATCTCAGTATCTGAAAGATCTCCAAAGCCACTCAGTGGAGACAATTCTTATATGCTTATTAGAAGACAGGGACCCAACAATATCCCTGGCGGTTGCTAAATTTTGTTATACATTGACCAAACTAAGAGAAGCTAGAGCACAGCAATCGGTTACGGTCAAAGATTCCTGATTTTATATATTTGATGACATTTTAGACTTTGTTTCCATTATTGTTTTCTCTTTTTACTGTGTATATTCTGTGTATATTGATATTTGATCTAAGATCGTAAATAAACAACAACAGTGTCATCTTCCCCATTAGTTAGCAGCCTGTCACATTTGATGGTCAAGGGGTTTCTTTCTGCATCACCACCCATCTTTCTACAGCTCCCCAGTCTCCCACTTCTTACGGAGTCTGGTGAAGTATTGTTGTCCTGCCGGCCAGAAATCAGGGGGTGGGGAGAAGTGGGGAGTGGAAAGAAGAAGTGGGCTGGCTGGCCAGCCAGAAAGCAATGGGGTGGGGGAGAAAGAAAAAGGCAGCTGTGGGTGGGTGGGATGGCCGGAAGTGCAGATGTTTCTAAGCAGCTGCCACATAGCATGTGGATAGGCAGGTGGGGAAAAAGAAACTGATGGCCAGGAGAATGGCCAAGTGGTGGCCAACGGGCGGTGAGGGCAAGAGAAAAGTGGCAGCCAACGGGCAGGGAGGGCGAGAGGAAAGCTGAGAAGAGAACTAGAGGCGCAGATGCTCTGCACCCGGTTCAACTAGTATGAATTAATTTTCTACTGAGTCAGACCATTGGTCTGGCACAAGATAGTCTCCTTTGACAATGTTCTTCAAGATCTGAAGCAGACACTTTTACAAGCCCTACTACTAGATGACTTTTAAACTAGAGATTCCCAGGATTCAACCTAGGAGTTTCAGTACACAAAGCTGAAAATCTGGATGGAGATTTCATTCATATGTGCTTCCCAAAGCAGGTCCCATTGAAAGAAGGCAATGTAGATAGCCAGCACCTGTATTTGGATATACAGCCAGTTGTGGATATTGTCCATCTGCACTGCATAACTTTCAAAAAGATGTTCATGCAAATGTGTATACAAATGCACATTCCCATCAACATTCTACACCAACTAGTCACAGAAACACAGGAAGCTGCCTCAGTCAGACCAGTAATCCATCTAGCTCAGTATTGTCTACACTGACTGGAAGAGGTTCTCCATGGTTTCAGTCAGGAGTCTTTCCCAGCCCTACCTGGAGATGCCAGGAATTGAATCTCGGACCTTCTGCAGGTGAAGCAGATGCTCTACTACTGAGCTACGGTCCCATCAACTAAGTTTAAATTGTTACAGGTGAGGGGATTTCTGGACATTGTCTCAGCAACAGAGATGTGTTGCCTCTCCCCCCACCACTCAACACATGCTCCGTTATGAAGAGTTTTGCAATGCACTCTGCTGCACGAACAAGGGGGAATACAAGTCATCGGTGACAAAAATCTTTGTGAAATAAACATCTCACTATCCTCCCACCCTGGGTCGTCTCAGCCCTAATTTGAAATGCCGAGCTGACAATTGAGGGACTAAAGCAGGATTGGTAGGCTGCCAGGAACAGCATGAAACAGATTTTTTGAAAACTAGCTTCCAGCTGTGCATAAATAATGAACATACTATACAGACCTCAGTCAAGGGGCAAAATTGTCTGATCCATTGGTGTGCTTATCTGTAATATAGTGCTTCATCACTTTCTCTGTCAAAAGCCTATGTAAAGGTTCTAGTTTATTACTCAGATATCAGGATGTACAGAGCTTACCAGGCACAACATCTGACTGAGTCAATGATGGCTGGCTTTGGAACAGAGCAGATCCATAATTAATATTCTTCTCTTCTGAACAGGAACCTCAAGGTTTGCAAAACGTGCCATATGTTTGTCAATTTGCCAATGAATCAAGATGTTTTTGCAGCCATCTGAATTTCAATAATTAATGGTAATGTAAAACTTATCACATAATTCAGGGGCTGGCAACAGGACCCCAAGAATGTCCAATGCTGCTCAAGTCTACCGGTACATATTAGAGTATGTGACAAAAATTAAAAACTTTCAGTGATTCTAGGAATAGATTTCTCCTTGTTACCAGCAAGGGTGTGGCTGGTTCCCACATTAAGCTGGGCGGCATCAGCATGTAAATGGCATCTGCGCATGGTGTTGCTGACCACTCAAGATGCAAAGATGCCATTTATGTGCCAATGCTGCCCACGGCCTGCTGGGAACAATCAACTTCCTGTTCCCAAGTAGGAAGCAGCAGCACAGCATGGCTTTTTGGAACAGACAGCATAACTGCTTAATATGGACAGTGCCATGTTGGGACGGTGGTGATGGTGGTGGTGAATGGGCAACAGAGGGGGGAGGTAAGACCTGCCTTCCTCCTGTTAAAGTGACCACTCTCTGCCCACCCCGAATGTGCTTGAAATGCTTCTTCAACATCCTTAGTTCAAAGGGATTAAAATGGCATTTAAAATACTTGTTTCCGATAAAGTGGTATCCGGGTTGTTCTGTTTTGTATGTGGTAACATAGCCAAAGATTACATTGTTATCCATTCTGACTCTTGTTTCCAAGATAACTTTTTTCTGAATAAGAAGAAATGGCTGTGAGGAATAGCCATTTGCTCTTTCTTGGTCCAAACAATCTTCAGTGCAACGTAAACTTGGTCTTGCACCTAAAGGTAAAGTGTGCCATCAAGTCGATTTTGACTCCTGGCTGCCCACAGAGCCCTGTGGTTTTCTTTTGATAGAATACAGGAGGGGTTTACCATTGCCTCCTCCCACACAGTATGAGATGATGCTTTTCATCATCTTCCTATAGCGCTGCTGCCTGATATAGTACCAGCCGGGATTCAAACTGGCAACCTTCTGCTTGTATGTCAAGCATTTCCCTGCTGCAGAGTCTAGTCTGATGAACTCCAACACCTCCTTTAAAAGTACTGCAAAAACTGCAAACTCTGGACCACCCTCATCATGCTCATTATTCCCACCTTTATTCCAGCACCACTACCTGCACCACCAGCCCATGCCTTCTTCTGCTTAACATCCAGACAAGATCTGGAGAAACTGAAAGCATACACACTACTTTGTGACATTTTAGTTGGTACTAGCAATAGCAATAGCACTTACATTTATATACCGCTCTATAGCCGGAGCTCTCTAAGCGGTTTACAATGATTTAGCATATTGCCCCCAACATTCTGGGTGCTCATTTTACCGACCTCGGAAGGATGGAAGGCTGAGTCAACCTTGAGCCCCTGGTCAGGATCGAACTTGTAACCTTCTGGTTACAGGGCAGCAGTTTTACCACTGCGCCACCAGGGGCTCTTAATAAATAACTAATTAAAAAAAAACTAATAAAGGTATTATTAACCTACTATGGTGTTTGGATTTTTTTGGTCCTAGACAGTTACAATTCTTCTGAATGGCAAACTGCTGAAATAGATTAATATTGAATTGCCCCTTTCAAACCCATTTCAATCTTTGCTAATAAAGCAACTCATTTTTATGATCCATACATCAATGTAGAAATTAGTCAGACCCTAAGACATCACATGCTAACATTTATTAAATGTATAGCGTGTTCTTCTTCCATCATGAAACTCAAGGTAGTCCCCAGCCTTCTCTGCAGTAATGTTCATGAATTACATGGTTTTGGACCTTGCTGGGATCAATGTTTTTGCAAAACTATCATGGTACTGGAAGATGCATTGTAAAAAGGCAGAGTTTTATTATGTTTTAAGGTAAGTATGTCTGTCAAATAAATTACAGTAATACCTGTGGGGAGGGGTTCACAAAGAAGCCCTGGTTTAGTCCCAAGATAAGAGTGCACTTATTTATTAGCAGATGTAATCATAAGTAACCTACTAAACTGTAGCTCCACCCAAGCCAGCCTTCCAAGTAAATTTACAATATATACTAGTCTTCACATTTTTTTCTGAGATGGCCAGTCCAAACACTCTTCTGTAAATCATTAGCAGCTTAAATGAAGGAACAAATCTGGCTGGCTGGAAATGTGTGTATTTGACAGAGCAGAGCAGTTAGTCTGAGTGGGGGATAAGCTCCAGGTGAGTGACTCAGCTTGTGGGAGGGTTCACATTCCTGAGGTGACTGACTTTGTCAGTAGATCTTGAAGGGGTGGGGGTGAGAAAGCTCTCCCAAAGAAGATACCAAGCAAGGAAATACAGGAAGGAAATCAATTGATCAATCAATCAATCAACAAGAAAACAAAATGGAAAGGACAAGTTAAGTTTGTTAGGGCTAGTAATTTTCTAGGGTTTGATTTCTGGCTGGCTGGAAGTGTGTGTATGTATGTGTCTGACAGAACAGAACAGTTAGTCTGAGTGGGGGATTAGCTCCAGCTAAGTAAATCCACTTGGGGGAGGGATCACCTTCCTGAGGTGACTGAGTTTCCCAGCAGATCTTGAAGGCAAGGCTCAGACCACATGAGATTTGTAAACAAACATTTGCAAACAGATATCGAAGGAGACTTGAAAGCGTTTAGTGGGGATTTGGTGGGGAACCCATAAGGAAGGCACACAAGCAGTCCCCCTTTATCATAGAGGAAACATGAAGCACAAGGATAAGGTGAGTACTACTCTACTCATGTAAGTTTCTTGGAGGACAGCATGGTTTAGTGGTTAGAGTGTTGGACTAGGACCGGGGAGACCCGAGTTCAAATCCCCATTCAGCCATGATACTAGCTGGGTGACTTGGGCCAGTCACCTCTCTCTCAGCCTAACCTACTTCACAGGGTTGTTGTGAGGAGAAACTTAAGTCTGTAGTACACTTCTCTGGGCTCCTTGGAGGAAAAGCAGGATAGAAATGTAAAAAATAAAAATAATAAAAATAAAACCTTTCTTTAGCTGACAACTGCACCCAAGGCATAGCTTCAAGTGAACAAGCCCTATATATTCTAAATAGCCAATCAAACCAGTTATGAAGGTAGAATGCCAGTAGGGAAGGGTGTGCTTCCCAGTGTATTTGTCATGCCCTCGATCTCAGACAGCGAGGAGGAAGGGGAAGCTGTCAACTTTCCAGCCAATGCCGGGGTGTCTGAGGGGCAGAGCCCGGCTGTCAGTTTCCAAGAAACGGCTGAGGCAGATGATTCAGAGCAGGCACAACAACCTGAGACAGCAGAAACCGTGACGGACCAATCAGAAGAGGAGCTATGCAAGCAACCTCCACTGACTCCACAACAGAGGTGTATTACAAGGCGAAGAACTCAGCTTGAAACTATCAGGAGGAGTAAACGCCTCTTGCAAGAGGGCTGATAAGCCTTGAATTCCTGCCAGCTGGGAGCTCTCGGCTTGTACTATAAATTACGTCACCAGCTTTCTATTCACTGCTGGAAAGCAATGTTTGTCAACTTTTGTGTTGACAGCTTGCAGCCAAGCCCGATAAAGAAGAACTGTGTCGAGGCCGTATCTTGTTTCTGCAGCTCCGTTTGATACTGTGAACTTCCCCGCCAGGTGGCCAGATACTGACAGTTTGCTTTCCAGCCACATTTTGCAGCAGGAGGTTGAGAGATGGCAGAGCAACTTCAGAGCCAGGTAGACCTACTCACCGCTGCCGTTACAGCCCTGCAGGCACAGCTGGGCAACCAAGGACAAACTGGTAGACGTAAGTGCCCAGTAGCGATGCCTGATAAACTTGATGGGTCCCCTGAAAAATTTCAGAACTTTCTGGTGCAATGTGAACTGTTTATGCTCCTTCGAGCTGAGGATATTCCCAGTGAAAGGCACAGGGTAGGGTTTGTGCTCAGCCTTCTGACTGGAACAGCTGCCAGGTGGGCTACTCTTTTCCTGTGCTAGGGGGCACCCCTCTTGCAGAACTATGCCACATTTGTGGCTGAGTTTAGGGCTGCCTTTGCGGACCTCTTAAAGCCAGAGACAGCTAACCGAGAGATCCATCGTCTTACCCGGGGAAGGATTCTGTAACAACTTATGCTACAGCTTTTCGGCTGCTGAGTCAAGACCTGGCCTGGAATGAGGCCGCCCTGATGGACCAGTTCCAGGAGGGACTATTGGAGGAGGTCTTGGATGAACTTGCAAGGGTGGAACGCCCCCCTACTCTGAAAGGCCTGATTGAACTATGTACCCGAATTGATGGCCGGTTGGAGAGCCATCAGCATACCCGCCATGCTACAGGAGTACGGAGGGCAGTTCAACAGCTACCCCGTTGTGTTCCCTCTAACTCCCTGACACTGACGGAACCGCCGGTGGAAGAATCCATGCAACTAAGTGGGGCCCGGCCCCGCTTGACTACAGAAAAAAAGAACCGCCGCAGACAGGCTGGCTTGTGCCTAAACTGTGGGCAGGCTGGTCATTACACATCAGCTTGCCCTTCAAAGCGGTCCCGTCCTGTGGCTGCTTAGTAGGGATCCTACGCCCGGGCTGTGAAGGACTAGAAAAAGGACTCCTGAGATCCCCTTCTTCCGCACTCCAAGTTCCAGTCACCCTCAGTAGTATAGGGAGATGGCCAGTCCAAGCCATGGCCATGATCGACTCAGGAGCCACAAACTGTTTCATCGATCTAGACTTTGCAAACGCACACTAGATACAATGGGAACGCCTTGATATACCAGTATCAATAGAAACTATTGATGGTCGGCCACTGGTTACGGGACCTGTAACCCAGCAGACAGAGCCACTCCAGCTGAACATCCAAGGTCACGTTGAGACGCTGCACTTCTTGGGAACCAAGGTGGGGCCTTACCCCATGGTTTTGGGGCTAAGTTGGTTAGCCCTCCATGATCCTAATATCACGTGGTCTCAAGGTGAGGTGGTCTTTGCTTTGGACTATTGTCAGACTCATTGCTGGCCGGTTGCTGCCAGGGCAGGGGTGGAGGTCAAACCTTCTGCCAGTATTGCGGAACTTCCTGAGAAGTATCAGGACTTCGCTGATGTCTTTGACAAAAAGGAAGCGGACCAGCTACCCCCGACATCAGCCCTATGACTGTGCTATTGACTTGGTACCCGGGGCGCCCTTGCCAGTAGGGTGAATCTACTCCCTCTCCAAACCGGAGTTGGCCGCTCTGCGGGACTTCCTGAAGAAGAATCTACAGAGGGGATTCATACGACCCTCTTCTTCCCCGGTGGCCGCCCCTGTGTTATTTGTAAAAAAGAAATGCGGGGAACTGCGGCTCTGCAACAATTATTGGGCCTTGAACAAAATCACCATCCGAAACCAGTACCCGCTGCTGCTCATTCCGGAACTCTTGGAGAGGCTTCAGGGTGCTACTATCTATACCAAACTGGACTTGCGGGGGCATACAACTTAGTGCGCATTTGTAAGGGGGATGAATGGAAGACGGCTTTTCGAACTCAATACAGACACTTCGAGTACCAGGTGATGCCTTTTGGCTTGTGCAATGCCCGTGTTTCAGTATCTGATGAACGATATTTTCCGGGACTACCTCGACCGTTTCCTGATCATTTACTTAGATGACATCCTGGTTTATTCCCCAGACCCCCCAAACCCATCATAACCATGTCCGGGCAGTGATACAACGGCTACGAGAGTATCGACTATATGCCAAACTAGAGAAATGTGCCTTCGATCTCCCCATGGTGGACTTCCTAGGACATCAAGTTTCACACAGGGGGATCGAGATGGATCCGGTGAAGGTCGAGGCTGTGGTGTCATGGCAACCTCCTCGAAATGTGAAAGTGCTACCTGTATTGCCCAGAGTGTTTCATTCATTCATATATATATATATATATATATATATATATATATATATATACACACACACACACACAAATATAACAAAGTTTTATATATAAATATATATGTTTTCTCTCTCTCTCTCTCTCTCTCTCTCTCTCCAAGAACCAAGTTATTGGACATATTGTTGAATGTATGGATGACTCTGGAGAGGCTGGCATTAGGGGTGTGCACAGAACTGGCAGTTTAGTTCGAGTCTGAACTGGACCCAGACCTGGCCAGTTCAGTCTGGCACCCCCTCAAACACCACCACCCCCGGTTCGGTTCAGTCTGGGGCGGGGGGGTTGAAAACATTTTTATGTTAAAAAGGATTTTTAATTTTTTTAACTTATCCCCTCTGGGGGGTGTTCTCTGAGGTGGAGGGGGATCTGTGGAGGTTCCCCCTCCCCCGCCAGCCTCCCTGCCTTCCAAAATCGGCCCATTTCCCCCGGTGCAGTGGCCATTTTGGAGGCCACCTTACCTGCCCAATGGGCCTCTGGGTGGCTTGAGAACCCTCCCCAGAGGGGGTAAGTTTTTTTCAAAAAATTTTTTTTACATAAGAAATGGTTTCGGACCCCTGAACGAGTTCAGTCTGGGGTCAAGCCAAACCTGGGGTGGTTCAGCTTGACCCCGAGCCTTTGAACTGAACTAGTTTGACTTCGATCCAGTCCTTCCCAACATTTTCTAGTTCACTAGTTACCCAGAGCTGCCAGCCAATAGGAGTTTGGGAAGACCCTCACCATATCCTGAAATTCTCAAAATGCAGTACAAGTATCTCCAGGGTCATCCCAGATGTCAGTTTCCTCCAAAGCAGCTGTAAGGAGAGGAGAAGTGGGGTTAGAAAGGACCCTTTGACTTGCTCAACCCAGTTACATATCTCCGATGCCCAGTTCAGAGATTATGTGAATGCCGGTGGAATTTGGCTCAAATAAAGCTTACTTTGAGCACTTAGCTCAGTTCCCAGCAAGTAAATATGAGAAATTTCATTAAAAATGTGTAGTTTTTTCTAGAGTTGTATCTTTCTATACTGAAATGTGGCCTTGTATGTCTCTGCTGTTGGGTTTTATTTTTACTCTCTTAATTTGAAATGAACCCATTGCAGAAATCCTAGATATTAATTTACTGGAAGCTATAGGTGCTATTTATTAAATATTGACAATCGTTCACAAAATGGGATTTCAGAAAGTAGTACAGGATTTAATAATATGTGAAAGAAATCAGCTAGCCTAAAAGTAACTAGAATTGTTGAGTCACCCAATGATTTAGTGGAGTTTTAGATTACAGTTGCAGCTGAGTATTCCACCCAAGAGACAGTGGCTGGCCTACAAAATGAATTTAGAAAATGTGGAGCTATTGATGGCCTATACATTTTTATTTCTTGCAAAGGCTCCTCTTCCCAAATAGGCTGCTGCTCCAAGATCCAGCTGGATTCCCTTACCTTTAAAACCTCTAATATAAAGGGTGGAGCAGGGCAGTCCAATGACCACGGTAATACAGGCTGAGTTATTATGTTGTCCAGAGACTCAGCCTTTCCACTGGTTGTGAAACATAGGCTCTGAATTTCTGCAAGTGAGGGAGAAAGCAAGCGGTGTGACAGCAGAAGATAATGAAGTTGTTATATATACTCAAATTAAGATGAACTCTGTGTTATGTAAACTTCCAGTGCTCAGCAGCAATCTAAAGGCTTTTCTAAATGAGAGAGGTGGCAGCTATGAGTTCTGCATCTTGGGTCTTGTCATACACACGAAACATTGGAAGGCTGGCTATGGCCCTGGGATGGGATGTTAGGGCGGGCACTGGATGCACTATGCATGGGGCATTGCCAGCACTGGGCACAAATGTGCAATCCATCCAGCCTGTGAGCACTTTCTTCACCAGACGGGATGGGTGCGTCTTTCCTCTCCCTGGTGGGTGAGGGAGATTTAAGAAGCACCCAGTGAGGCCAGCAAAGAAAGCACTCATATATATTTATGCTTCTACTGAAACTTGTGAGGTAAACAAATGAAATATGTGGCATTTGGGGACATAGCGTTTTCTTGAATTCTTTTTCCTCCAAAACAAATGTTCATATTAGTAATTATGTGAAGGATGACAGTACAAATTCTTGGACAATGAAACTGAAAAGAATGCAGCAGACATGGAGACCTGATTGAATGAGGAGGCACTGGAATGTATTCTGCTATGTAGAGACCTATTACACAACAACATTTTTCTGCTTCGAGCCATGGTTACGGTTTAATAATGCTCTCTGTTGCCTGGAGATATGTTCATTTGGTTTTTATGTTCCTAGTTCCCATTGTAATGCTGCTCTTTGCATCTCTTAGTGAAAATTATGCTGGGAGGTTTTACAGCATGCCTGGAATTAAGATTACACCATTGTGAGAGGAAGGTGATCCACTGAGTGTTGACTTAATTAAAAATTGGTTTTGAAACTCTGAAAAGAATAAAAACTGTATTGCATATCCCAGGATAATTTAACATATAAAATCATAGAATTTAGAGTTGAGGGGGTCTGTCAGACTCCCAGGGGATGAGATGGGCTCCTAGCCCTTCTTGCATCTCGGAATGACTGGGTAGGCAAAGAAAATGTCAGCCCCAGGAACAGCCAAGGGAGATGGTTAGTTTCTCACCTGAGTCCTCCTCCTGGCTTGCTGCATTCAGCCACTTCCCTCTCCTGAGGAACGCCCAGCTCCCATAATCAGAAGCAGCCCCTCATCATCGGCTACCTTGTCTTTAAATGCTCCAGTGCAGAGCTGTCAGGGCTTAAAGCCTACTTCCAGCCCTGACCCCTTCCTGACTTTACTTCCTATTTCCTGCCCAACCTAGCTGTCTCTCTGGAGCTGTTCCCTGCAGCTCTCCCTGCCTTGCCCTCTCAACCCCACTGGGACCTGACCAGCCTGGACCCTTCTCAACCCTGCTGCACCCTGAAGGGAACGGAAGCCCCACAGGAGGAATGCTACGGCCTTCTCCAGACTCCATAGGGCCACACAGGTAACTAGGTAACATGGCATCCCTAAAGGGACCATAGAGGTCTTCTAGACTAACCCCCAGTTCTGTACAAGAAACGGCTACAGATGGTTGTCCAGCCTCTGTCTGAAAACCTCCAACTAAGGCCAGCCCACCATTGCACGAGGCAGACAATGGCGGAGCCTGACTGCCGGCGGCCCATGTGCGGCCACCCCCGTGGCCTCGTTGACCCCGCCCCCGCATCTGAGGTCAGATGCAGGAGTGGTCTGGCTCCCGAATGGAGCCTTGAGGCTCCATTCGGGAGTTGGAGTTAAACTCCCGAAGGGGCCACGCAACCCCCGCTCGGGAGCTAAACCAGCACCCCCGCATATGATGTCAGACGCAGGGGGCATGTCGGAGCCATGAGCCGTGGCCCCAGATTGGGCGCAGCCTGGGTTCTTTGAACCTGTTGGCCCAACGGTGGCTCCGCCCCTATTTCCTATTATTATTATTTATTGTTGTTGTTGTTGTTTACATTTTATATCCCACTCTTCCTCCAAGGAGCCCAGAGCGGTGTACTACATACTTGAGTTTCTGTTTCACAACAACCCTGTGAAGTAGGTTAGGCAGAGAGAGAAGTGACTGGCCCAGAGTCACCCAGCAAGTATCATGGCAGAATGGGGATTTGAACTCAGGTCTCCCCAGTCCTAGTCCAGTACTCTAATTACTACACCACGCTGGCTCCCTGTTCCATTGTCAAACAGCTCCAACACTTAGGAAATTCTTCTATCCTAAATTCCTTGTAATTTCGACCATTTGCCCTCAGAACAAGTCTGTTGCTGCTACTGCTTCCTCTGTGTGACAGCCCTTCAGATATTTGAAGATGACTATCATACTACCCTTACTACAAATATTAATATACTACTTTTCAATAAAAGTTCCCAAAGCAGTTTTCATAGAAAATAACGAACTGACCACACAGAGATGGAAGTTTGGGGCGGTATACAAATATAGCAAACAAACAATAACTTTTTAAAAATAAGATGGTTCCCTGTCTCCAAAGGGCTCACAATTTGAAAAGAAACATGATAGACACCAGGAACAGGCATTGGAGAGATGCTAGGCTGGGGTTGGATAGGGCCAGTTGGTCTCTCCCTGCTAAATAAAGAGAATCACCATTTTAAAAAAGGTGCCTCTTTGCTCAGTTAGCAGGCATTGCTCCTCTACTTTCACTTCACCCACCAGTTCTTCTCTGGATAGAAACCCCTGCAGGATAAGCAACCAACTTGTTCTGAAAGATGAAGTTGTTCTCAAAGGAGGTCAAGAATTTATTGAGCCTACCACTCTTAGCAGAGTTAGATTCCAGAAGGTGTCAGGAGAGCTGAAGTCCCCCATTACTACTAACACCTGCTAGGGTCAATAGTATCTGATTATCTAGACTCAATCTGAAATGGGTCTAGATAATCAGTTTCCTCCAAGACCGTCTGGAGCTGGGAGGCCACCACCTTCTCAGTCACCTTGCCCAACCATGGAAGGTTGGAGACAGGCCTGTAATTATTTAACTCTGAGGGATCCAAGACAGGCTTCCTCAGAAGCGGTCTAATGAATGCCTCCTTGAGACAAGGAGGCATCCTTCCCTCCCTCAGAGAAGCATTTATAATCTCTACCAGGCCTTCTATAGCAGCCTCCCTGCCAGATAGTATAAGCCATGTCGGACAAGGATCAAGAGGACAGGTGGTAGGCCGCACTGTTCCAAGCAGCTTGTCCACATCCTCAGGAGTCACAAACTGAAACTGTTCCAGGGTCATCACATAAGAGGAGCTGCTGGACACCTCGGCATCAGACTCTGTAACAATTGTGGAGTTGGAATTCGTCAGCCTGAATACGAGAGATTTTGTCCACAAAGAACTCATTAAAAACATCATAGTGAGTAATTGTTGGTTCTAAGTACTGATTCTAGGGGGAAGGGGTGCACATTAGCCCTTTCATGACCCTAAACTACTCCACTGGACGTGAACTTGAGGTGATACAGGAGGAAAAGAATCGCTTATTTGCTGCACGCATCGCCTGAGCATAGACCTTCGATGCTTTGCCCGCAGCTGGGATGTCCTGGAATTGGAGTTTTGTTAGTAGTATATCTGCAGCGTGAATTGGAGTTTGGATTTTTAAATCCAGTTAACTGGATTTAACTGCTGTTAAAGTGTATGTCTGAAGTGGGCCTCTGTTAGTTTCCTTACTCTTATAACATGGCTTTGCAGACATGAAGAGGGTTTGTCACAGATATCACTCAGTCAGATATACTTTAAAACAAAACCAGAATAATATTTATTTAAAGATTTTTATCTGAGGTTTGTTTGTTTCACTACTGATTAGTAAGGCTGAAGTCTTGCTTGGTTACAAAGCTGATAATCTGAACTTCTCACAGCACTTAGTTACTTTACACACAAGGCTTTTCACCTTGAACCCAGTTCCTTCCCAGAACTGTACTAAACAACCCAGTCTTTATTACAGATGGTCCTAATAACTCAGTCCTTTATTTTTTAGACTGTCTTATCCTTTGAGTCTCAGAACAACTCCTCTTTGAGACTGTTCATACCCAGACCCAAATCCCTACTCTAACTGAACTTCTCTTCCAACTTCTGTCACTCTCTAACTACCTCTTATGATTGACAGCTCCAAAGAGTTCTTAGCCAATTTGCATAAAAGTAGTCCACATGCACCATTTCATCACATTCACAAATTACAATATGCTTGCAGTCCACAAATTGTCCGGTTAGTTCAAGCTGATCAGTGAAATCCGGTCCTCAACCCACTTCTTTGCACGCACCTTTTGGCCCTCTCTGCCCCCTTAAGAGTGCCAGGTTGCAATGCTGCAGTGATGATAGAAACAAGAATCCCTGCAAAGTATAAACCTGGCAAGTCTTGGCTCCCTGAGAGAACCCCTCTGCCCTTGCCTTAGGTTCCTATCACTCCACTGCTTGCTCTGCCAATTTCTATCTGCCTTTCTGGCCTGGTTCTCAATTTCCTGAAGCTTCCTTCCACTCTGCTTTCCTGTTCTGAGGGTACTCCACCCAGCTCTGCATCCCAGACAGCCTGAATGAGGTTTTAGTCCCGTCCCCCCCCCCCCAAACTGCAGCTGTCCCTTCCCACAGAAGCTGGAGTGTTAACGTTATTGCTGACCGACCTGTTTCCTAACTAATTGGCATAGCACAGATATCACAACATCAGCTCATTCAGTGAGTGTCAGAGGCTTCACCTCCACAAACACAACATAATATCGATTAGTAGGATAACGTTACATGGCAGGCCCTCATCTTCAAAAAATATCTGTTGCTTTTCTTTCTGTTTCACCCCCCTCCCCACCCCCAGTCTCTAGAAGCCTTTCTTACACAACGGTGAGGACCAATGCATTCACTAAAATTATTCAAAATTACCAGAAAAGAAATATGCTTTTATTTCTCAACTGAACTACCAATCTCTGGTTTCAATTTAAAAATGGCTCTCTCTATATTATTCTAATTACAACACTTCCTTCTGAAATTCTGTCTTAATCCTAACTATTAGAATATGCTGGAAACCAAGGATGTATGCATGTTTGTGTTTTCGTTGCACATTGAGGTAAAAAGAGAGGTTGCATTTACCACAGAGTCTTCAGGATGGACAATGCTATGCAGCTTTTAACAATGACAAGCACATGATAGTTGAGAGTGTGAATGAAGGTTGAAAGTATTCCTTTCCTTTCCCATGGGTAAGATCTGAAATTTACTCTTCACTTTGCAGCCAAAGTCCGCATATCACATACTATTTACATAAAGAGTGGAGCAGAGCCTTCCAAATTGTTGTTCAGAGAATTACAGAGTCAAATTAACTGCTGTTTATTTTCACCACACCAAAAGGGGGGGGGGATAGCTGCCCCTTCTGCTGCCAATTTCATTAACTAAAACAAATCTCAGCTGAAAAAGAGAGAAAAGAACAGAAATGTCATTTACTGACATTGTCATTCCCGGCTGCCCAGTAAATAAATGTAACATCTATTTGTCACCATGGAAACATCCTCTATGGTCCAAAGGATGCAAAACAGAGGTATCTCTGAAGCCCAGAAAACCAAAGCAATAAAATGCATTGCTGAATATTTGTTCATGTTGTGATTCTTCTTTGAGTGCTGAGGTTATTATAGTTTATGCTTTAGAAAGAATGTGTATCTTGGAGATACACTGGCAGAAAAATCCTCCACCTTCTCCACTTCTCACTTACTTTCTCCTCTTCAGAAAATATTTAAAATAAATGCTACTGAAGGACACTGATGCCATCCCCAGTAATCCACAATGTTAAAAAAGATATTTTCAAAAGGAACAATCAGGATTTAAATCTACATTTCAATGAGGAGAGCTGATCTCATGGTATAAAGCATGAATTGTCCCCTTTGCAAAGCAGGGTCTGCCCTGGTTTGTATTTGAATGGGAGACTACATGTGTAAGCACTGTAAGATATTCCTCTTAGGGGATGGGAGAAGGTTTCAAGTTCCCTCCCTGGCATCTCCGTGATAGGGCTGAGAGACATTCCTTCTTGCAACCTTGAAGAAGCTGCTGCCATCTGTGTAGACAATACTGAGCTAGATGGACCAATGGTCTGACTTGGTAGAAGGCAGCTTCCTATGTTCCTATGATTCCATGTATATTTCTCATCCAGAGATTACTTTTGTGTAATGTTTCACTTCTGAAACACTGTTCACTCACCTAGTCCCATTGTACACACACACACACACACACACACACACACACCCCACATACATACATACATACATACATACCCTGCATACATTTTCCAGGCACTGAAAAATATATACCTACTTTCCAACCTGCTGTCACATCCATTTTCAGACCCCTGTCTGAAAATACAGGCCTATTCTGGCAATATTTCAAGGCTGCACACTGGAGGGGGTGTTGGAGGGGTTGATACCAAGAACTATACTGCTTTAATGCTGATATGCGGGAGAATTATTTCATCTAGGGTCAGAAATGAAAACTGCAAGCAGTATCCTCAGAGCTTTTCAAAATAATTGCGCAATAAATGCAACTGTTACTAGCACTATGCTGGTATGTTTCATGAGGTTTGATTTTCAATGCAAAAGTTGCTGTTTGAGGGATTGGGGCAAAAGGATCTGTGGTGGGCGGGGGATTCCATGTTCCACTTTTCCCACTTAAACATGAGAAGGCTGCTTCACACAATCCTAGCCAATCAGGAATCATATCATGGACATGATTATGTTGAGGTGCCACCTAGCCAATCAGATTTGGCTAGACAAATAATGTCACTGAGGGCAAATTAAGCCTTCTGATTGCCCTCACTCTGAATAGGGAAGGGAAACAAGAAATGTATAACTGTTGCTCTTTCTTTCCATGCTGTATTGTTAATTTCATTGCCCACCTGCACGTAGGGTTGCCATATTCAAGCTTCCTAAATCCGGGTGGACTAATTTGCATATTATGCAAATTATGCCACAACAAATTTGCATTTTATTTATTTATCTGACAGATTTGTATACTTTCCCCTCCTTCTCTGCCCTCCCATGTGATCAGATCCAGAGTAAAATCTGGGCAATCCGGGCAGTGCATTTGAAATCTGTGTAAATTTGGGTGGAATTTAGCAACCAGGTGGAGGCGCCAAAATCTGGGGGCTACCCTAAATTCTAGGGGACATGGCAAGGCTACCTGCACTGCACTACCAGTGAGTTTCATGACTGAACAGAGATTTGAAGGTATCCCCAATCCTAGTCCAATACTCTAACCACTATACCACACTGTTTGTCATGGCATAGCAACCATTGCACTCAAGAGACTGCCATCACAGCAAGCAACAAACAGCTTATTAGCAAAGAATGCCACAACTGCTGAGGACCAGATTTGTAAGAGGGTGATGGAGCAGTGACTTCTCCTCCTCTTCTCTTCTGGACAGTTTTAGGAACAGTTCTATTCAATTCTAAAGGTCCTATGGTGGCAAACCCACCTCTATTATTACTTTTTCCATCTAGTAGGCCTTTCTTGAAGTGGACATGTGTGAGAGGTGGGAGAAAAGGGGTGATAGAATATGAATAGGGGGAGGGGGCACAAGAGAGATTGTGCCAACAGATTAGGTAATGGAGTTGGGAGGAAGAGGGTTCTGTGCATCAGAATTTAACAACTCCAGACCCCTAGTTAGAATTCTTTGTCCTGAAGAAGACCAGTCTGGACAAGATTGAACTATATATGTATAAACACACAAAGTATATTTACATACATATAAACTTACAAAGTATATGAACATTCCAAGTATATGTGTGTAAACATACAAAGCGAGAACCTTTTAGAAGCCCAGAAGATGGGAGAGCTACGATGTCACAGAAAATAATGGATTTCAATTGTTTCCAGATTTATTTTTTATTGTTCCACACTGGTGCCCATGGAATGACCATGGTGACATTGACCACATTTTTCTATCTAAAACATTTCAGAATGGCCTGTTCTTTAAGATTGTGATTAAGAATAGATTTTATTTATGAGGCCATTTGTTACCGCAAACAGGGTGGTTTTTTTAAACATAATTGCTTCTTCAGAGTGTTTTCTTATGTTGATCAGCACATGTATTTTTGGAGAAGAAGCCATTTGTACTTGTGCAAATCTGAGCATTAAGTAAAGTGAGTATTCAGCTTAAATGAATACTCTGTTCAGTTCAGGAATAAACCTATTTGAATCACTGAACACAAGACTCTACCAGTCATATACTTGTAGTGAAGCGTATTAAATGAAGGTGTCTCCCATTCATTTGTTTCTATAAGTGCAATACGGATAAAATGAAATTACTTTAAACACTATAAGGTGTTCTTGGCATACTACAATGTTATAAAATAAGGTGCTGCCTGGCAGTAAATTAATACTAATCATATTGGTGACCAGAATAAAAATAGTATAACAAAATTATTGTGAGTAAATAAGAACAATGAGATATCCAAGTGGAATCTAACATCCTACTCTAAGGATTAAGATAATGTATGTGTGTGTACACATACAGATATCTCTCTCTCTCTCTCTCTCTTTCTCTCTCTCTTGCACTTGTTTAGAGTGATAGCCATCAAAATGTTAGGATACTAAAATCTTCGGATGACTATGCACGTGTAACCCAGATATACCAGCTTCCGTTCTCAGCAGCATGACCACCAACATGCAGAGTGTGCACAAGTGAAACACAGTGAGCCGGGTCTCACAATCAGTGAGAGCTGGTTTTGGAGAGTGAGTGGGGAGAGGGGGCTAAGCCCACTCTCCCCACACACGAGCAGGGCATAGGCCCTGGGCGGCCGGATCAGCCACCCACATGATTGCTGGCTCCATGACAGAGTCAGCGGGGGCTGGGGGGAGCAGGGGCGCAGGGCATGCTGGCGAGACCCCCGGAGCCAGGAGGCGGCTTTTTGCCTCCCCTCCAGGGGTCTCCTCATGAGGAGCCACGGCACGGAGCCGTGGCTACTCAAAAAATGGGTTTGCGGAGCACCCGGTTTTAGGGGAGGGGTACTTAGGTGGGTTAACTGCCTGGTTTTAGGGGAGGGGTACTTAGATGGGTTAACTGCCTGGCAGACACCGCTGCAAGCCCAGTGGCTCCCATGATCCGGCAAAATCAGGCTAGGGGCTCCCCTAGCCCGATTTTGCCTGATCGTGGGAATAGCCCCAGTGAGTCCTTTCTCACAATCATGGAAAAAGGGCTCCATGGCTGCAGGGGAGGAAGCCTTAAAATACTTACCTTCCCCGCAGATGATCCTGGTCTTCTTGCTGGGCGAGCGGATCACTCGCCCAGACATTCGATGGCTGCTACTGGGACCCAGGAAGTTTGGGGGCCAGGAGGCCCCCAGAACTACCATAAAGCATGGTGCATTATTGGGAGCCTGCCAACACCGGCTGGGAAACCCGCAGTCTCTCGGCCCCAGGTGCCAGCAGCCGGGGCCGGCAGACGATCAGCAAAACAGGGTTATGAGAGCGCTCACTCTCTTAACCAGGGATGTGCATTAATAGTTTTTTTCAATTTGATTTGTATCTGAATTGAATCACCCTCAATTTCTTTTGGGTCTGAATCTGCCCCCCAATCACCCCAGATTCGTTTTGTACCCAAATTTTCTGAATCGATTTGGGGCAAAAAAGGGGTTCCAGGCGCAAAAGAGTGGGGTGAGTGGTAGTGCCCAATAGGTGGAAGAAATTGGGCAAAGGGGTGATATTTAAAAGAATTTTTGAAGTTGGGGCACATCTTTAAGCTTTTCCCATAGGGAACAATAGGAATTTCATCAGCCTTATAGCTCCATGTGGGGGGCACCAGGGTGTCCCAGAGCAGGTTGTGGTGGGTGGTAGTTCCCAATGGGTGCAAGGAAGCTACCACCCATATTTCAAAGAAATTGGGCAAAGGGGTAATTTTTAAAAGATTTTTGAAGTTCACACATATTTAAGCTTTTCCCCATAGGGAATAATGGTGATTTCATCAGCCTTAGTTATAACTCCCCAGGGGCAGGGCATCAGGGTGGGTTGTGACTGGTGGTAGTGGCCAATGGGTGCAAGGAAGCTACCACCCATATTTCAAAGAAATTGGTGAAAGGGGTGGTTTTTAATTTTTTTCCTGAAGTTTCTGTGTCCTTAAGCTTTTTTCCCTTAGGGAATAATGTGGAATTTCAGCAGCCCCATAACTCCACTTGGGGGGCACCAGAGCGGCCTAGAGTGGGTTATGGTGTAGTGCACATAGGATGCCAACCACCCCCAAAATGTCAAGCCCATGGGGCACTGGGTTTTGTTGTTTTCAATGTCTGTTCTGAGAGTAGATTCTCTGGTAGGGAATGAGAGAATCCATGGAGCTGTAGCTCTGTGCCCCTGGGCTGCTGTAGACTTCAAAAGCAGCCCCGGTGCTGGTTTGAAGCAGCAATTGCAGAAGCAGCCTTTCCAAAGGTTTTTCTGTTTGCAACAGTGTTGGGGCTGCCTTTGAGGCCTGCAGCAGGCCCAAGGAGCAACATAACAGCTCCATAACACGGCACTCCATGCAATTCACCAATATCAGTGATGGACTAAACTAGACGCTGCACAACTTTGGCCCTCTGGCAGATGTTGACCTACAACACTCACAATCCCTTACTATAGGCCACTGTGACTGGGGATTATGGGGGTTGTAGTCCACAAACAGCTGGAGGGTCAGAGTTGTGCAGCCTTATGTTAAATGCATCATCACAGAAGCCCTATTCAGCTATTTTGTTGTATGTCCATACAGTGCCTGTACACATGTACATGTTTGTGTGAATGACTGTTCATTTGAATGATGGGTTTGTGTGAATAAGATTGGGGGGCATGTTCAATAAATGAATAATTCCCCCCCCCAAAAAAACCCCTGCAACACCAGAAGCTCCATGGAAATTTTTTTTAGTTTATTTTTTGTATATTGATCCCCTCAAACGCTTCCCATAGTTGCACCTTACATCGGCTGCCTCTGTACCTTGTCCTCCTGTCTCTCGCCCCTTGCCCCTTCCCCCTGATGCTGCTTGCAGCTCACCACACTGTATTATTTTATTAGATGACCCAGAGACCAACCTGGCAGCTGCATTCTGGACCAACTGGAGTTTCTGGACTACATACAAAGGCAACCCCACATAGAGCACATTACAGTAATCCAGTCTGGAGGTTCCCAGCATATGTACCACTATTCTGAGGTCATTTATTTCAAGAAATGGACGCAGCTGGCGTATCAGCCAAAGCTGATAGAAGGCACTTCCGGCCACTGCCTCAGCCTGGAACACCAGATAGAAGCTTGGATTCAGAAGCACCTCCAGACTACGTACCTGTTCCTTCCAGGGAAATGCGACCCCATCCAAAACAGGCAGTTCAGACTCACCTCATGAGTTTCGACCCTGCACATTGAGTACCCCTATCTTATCTGGATTCAGTCTCATTTTGTTATCCCTCATCCAGCCCATCACCGCCTCCAGGCAGGTACCGTGTTTCCCCGAAAATAAGACAGTGTCTTATATTAATTTTAGCCCCCAAAAATGCACTAGGGCAATTAGCAGTACATCAGAAATTACTGCTAGGTCTTACTTTCGGGGTAGGTCTTACTTTCAGGAAAACAGGGTATTTAGGGAGGTTATGCCCTCTCCTGATTATTAGCCGGCTCGTGCAGCAGTAAGAGGCTGAAAGGTTTCTTTCCTTACTTGACTCACATTTGGGCATACAGTAAGTGTCCCTCCCCTATTAATAGCCCTAACATAACTGTGGTTGGGAGCACATATCATGTTCCTGCCTTGGGGATGAAACATCATTTTTTCTTCTTTGGGTAGTCATGCAATAATGGCAGATGTTTGTGTTTACAGTTTCACATTGTTATGAATGTAACTTAGAGAAGTAAAAACAACTAAAATCAAAACACTGCAATGAAATAATAGCAATCCACATTCCCCCACCCTCCCGTTCTGTTCATTTGCAGAAAGGTCATCAAGTGTGAATGGACGCAACTTGTTTTCCCCAGAACTGCTTCACAATAATGGCAGAAAATGCACCATTTTAAAACAAAACTGAGATTAAATAAATGCATGTTTTTGATGCCTCCAAAGTCATCTAAAATAGATCTCATGGAGTTCCTATTAAAAGGAAATACTATTAAAAGGGCATAAGGCATGTTCATCTAATTGTTCAAATTGCAGATCTCATTCAATGAATATGCTAATATGGTGTTGTTATTAAATCTTTAGAGACCAGAAAGAGATAATAGAGGTGAGCAAAGGCTTTCTGCTATTGCTTTAGAAAAATTTCTCATTTCACCTGACTTCATATGCAAGAGCCAAGGCTTTCTGGCAGAAGTTTTAGAACATCAGTTTTTCAGGTTTGATTCTCATTTCCCCCAAATACATCTGCTGCTAAGGACATATGAAGTTGCCTTATACCTAGAGACCAGCGGTCCATGTAGATCAGTATTGTCTACACTGACTGGCAGTGGCTGTCCTGGGTTTCAGGCAGGAGTCTCTCCCAGCTGTACCTGTTGATGCCAGGGATTGGACATGCAAGTTGGGACCTTCTGCATGCAAACCATATGCTCTACCACTGAGCTATGGCCCCATCCCAATAGAAAATAGTAAGCAGAGGGGCTCTTACCCCTGGACCATGGGACACTGGCCCATGGCCTCCTAGATCCGAGGGGGGCCTCCAAAGGTCCGAGGGGGGCCTCCAAAGGTCTGAGGGGGGCCTCCAAAGGTCCGAGGGGGGCCTCCTGCAGCCACTCTACATGGCACTGCCACTGCCCCCGCACCCGCCCTCCTCCAGCATGCCTTTTAAAGAAAAACTACCGCTGTGCAGTGGTGGCACTAGCTGCGAGGAGGAGGAGGGACAAGGAGAGGAGAGTTCCCCATTACCGAGATCTTTATCTGGGGGGAGAGGGTGGGATGGGGCACAGCAGTGGCAGTTGCAAGGAGGGTAAAGGGTGAGAAGGGGAGAGTTCCCCCTGTTGCCATCTGGGATGGGAGGTGGTGACCTCCTTTCAGCTTCACTCCCTCCTCCCAAGTGACTGGATGGGCCTCTCTGCTTCCTCCATGTGGAGGAAGGCCAGAAACGGCCTGCTCAGCAGAGAGGCGTGAGGCAAGAGGCCATCCATTCACTTGGGAGGAGGGAGTGGAGATGGAATGAGGTCACCGCCTCCCATCCCGGACGGTAACAGGGGGAACAGTCCCCTCCTCGCTCCCCCTCCCTGCAACTTCCACCGCCATGACCCACCCCACCCTCCCCCTGGGTAAAAATCTCGGTAAAGGGTAACTCTCCCCCCGCCCCCCACACACACAGCTAGTGCCACTACCATGCAGCAGTGGGTGGGGTTTTTTTACACTGCAAAAGGGGGGACTTTCTAATCACACACCATCCACCACCCCCGCACCATTGCAACAGGGCAGCCTACAAAGCCCTTCAGGTCCAGGCTCCCAAATGACCTGGGTGTGCCACTGATAGTAAAAGAGCATACCCCACTCTTGATGGAAATATGAACCAAAAAAAGTATGCTTAGATTTACAGAGGTACATTTAAGAGGCTTGTTTTCTGTGAAGCGTTTCATGGGGGGAGGGCAGCCGATGTCCCAGCCTGAACAGTAACTAGCTCCTGGCATTAAGCAAATTTGTTCCCTCCTGTTTTTCAGCCTCCCTGTCTTGATTCAGTGATGATAGGTAATAGAAGTGAGCAGAGGCTTGTGGTCTGGTCTTGTGCTGATCTTGTTGTAGCAAGCATGAATTGTCCCCTTTGCTAAGCCCTTGCATTTGAATAGGAGACCACATATGTAAAATAGTCCCCTTAGTTGGGTTGGGGCTGCTCTGTGAAGACATCTGCATACTTGCATACCAAAGCTTCCCTCCCAGGCATCTCCAAGATAGGACTGAGAGAGACTCCTACCTGAAAGCTGGGAGAAGCCTCTGCTAGTCTGTGTAGACAATACTGAACTAGATGGATCAATGGTCTGACTCGGTAAATGGCAGCTACCTATGCTCCTAATATGCCTGTGGTGCTACCAATTTAGGCTCCAAGAATAGTTATGGTTTCCAACCCTCCAGGATTGGCCTGGAGTCTCCAATCAGTGACATCCAACTCTAGGTGACCATTGAAAGCAATCCTGGAAATTTTAATGGCCTGATGTTGTGAAAAATATTGGGGGGAATATTAGAGGGGGGGATATGCAGGAATGGCTACAGCTATTTGGCAACTCTATAAGCATCATAGTTGCACTTCTCCAATCCTAGGATGCATGAGGACTCTGTAGAACTGCTGGGGCACTGCTCTTCTACAGTCAGCAAAAACTGGAATTAAAATGATAGACCCACACAACACAATATAGCACTTTCTTCTTCTTCAGGTGCTATCTCCTAGTACTGGAGGTTAGCTATCATTAAGGCTATTCCAACTTTGGATTAGGGATGTGCGAAACGTTTCGGATACAAAATGTTTTGTACCCAAAACAGCCTGTTTCGGGTGTTTTGTAGACAAAACAAAACACCCATTTTCCAGATCCAAAAGTTTTGTATACAAAACAAAACGTCCCTGTTTCGGCTACAAAAAGTTTTGTTGTTTCAGACCTCCATTTTGTGGTGATCTCTGAGTCAGTCTCCATTTTGTGTTTGACATCTCTTTGAATTTCCCACCCTTCCAGCCTTCTGATCAGTGACCTAAATCATGGGCTGACCTGCTGACAATTCCCTCCTTGTTCCCCATTGGCTCTTTTGCTTCTTCCCACTCTTTACTGACCCCACATTGGCCAGGGGAAGGGTTGCTAACCTATGGGGTGCTGGGTTCTGCTGTTTCTATGGTGTTCTGAGTGTAGATTCTCTGGTAGCATATGAGAGTGGATTCTTGTTTTTCACTGAAAATCTCATATGCTACCAGAAAATCTACAATGAACACCTCAGAAACAACAAAGCCAGTACCCCACAGGCTTGTGGGTGTGGGGGTGGTTGGCACCCTATGTGCACTACACAACCCCTCGCTCTGGGCAACCCCAGTGCCCCCCAAGTGGAATTATGGGGCTGCTGAAACCTCCATTATTCCCCATGGGAGAAATCTTAAAGACACGTAAACTTCAACAAATCACAAAAGATCAGCCCTTTGTCCAATTCCTTTGAAATAATTCTGGAAGTTTCCTTGACCCCATTGGACACTACCACCCACCACACTCTGCTCTGGGTCATCCCTTTCCCCTTGATATGAAGCAATACATTTGCTGGAATCCCCATTATTCCCTATGGGAAAATTCTTAAAGATGTGTAAACTTTAAAAAAATTCACAAAAAAATTCACAAAAAAATCAGCCGTTTGCCTAATTCCTTTGAAATTTGGGTGGTAGCTTCCACACATTGGACACTACCACCACCACCCACTCTTTTTGCCCTGGGACCCTTTTTAAAAATCCAAATCGATTCGGATTCGAATTCGGAAATTTGGCTACAAAACAAAACAGGGCTGATTCGGATTCAGAAAATTTGGGTACAAAACAAAACGGGGATGTTTCGATTCGGATACAAATCGAAACAAGAACATTCCAAATTGCACACCCCTATTTTGGATGCCACTGCTCTAAAAAGTTGTAAGGATGTGCATCCAAACCATTCCCACACATTTTTCAGCCAGGAAGTTCTTCATCTTCCAACGCTTCTTCTTCCTTTAATCGTTCCCTGCATGATTAACTGCAGTAAGGAGTATTTTTCCCCTTTGATAACATAGCCAAGATATTCAAGTTTTCTTCTATTAATTATGTTAATCAAGTCTCTCTTGCCCCTTTATTCCCCATTAAAATCCAGCAATGGTGCACTGCAAAATTGCATTCACAAAAACAAACAATTGCTCTGATTGTAAAGAGGAAACTAAAGCGGCCCCACCTCCACACAACAGGTACAGAAATTATAATAAAAGGGCACTTTAGGAATCCTGCATGGTAATGAATGAACAGGAAAAGACCAGGGAATGCAGTGAATTTCTAAATGGCCAATGGCCATTTGGAAATCCCATGCATTCCTCGGGCCACTTGGAAGGAACCAGTGTATTTCAGTGGGCATTCCCTGTCATTCATTCTAGTACATCCCATAGAATCTACAAGATCTTTGACTTCTTTATGTTTTTGTTTTTGTTTTTGTTTGTTTGTTTGATTTATATACCGCCCTTCCAAAAGTTTCTCAGGGTAGTTCACATTAAAATAAAAAACAATTAATTAAAAACAAAAACCCATTAAAAGCAAATTACAATTACAATTAAAACTAGATAACATTAAAACAGAATATCATTAGAAGCCAGGCTTTAAAAGATGAGTCTTTATGGATCTCCTGAAGGCCTCCTCTTATCAATCCTCTTATATTCTTAAAACAGAACCCCTGCAATATTGCAAGTGTCTAAGTGAGGGGTGTGGCCACTGGGATGGGCGTGGCTGTCAGGGTTGATGTGACTGTGGGGGCTGTCATGGAGAGTGCCTGCACTTCTGAATTCGCGACTACATCACTGGAGAGGACAAGTGTCCTACCCAGCTTTGGCAGCTGTGTACACTGATTTTCAGTCATGTTGTTGTTGTTGTTGTTGTTGTTTATTTATTTATTTATTTGATTTATATACCGCCCTTCCAAAATGGCTCAGTCATGTGCTAGCGAAAAACCTATATAGGAGGAAGGTGGAGTGATTGTCTGTGAGATGGGGATCTGGGTAGGACAGCACCATCCAATCCAGCACTGGTACCCAGCACTTTAATGAGCTAGGAGGAAAAGCCATTCTACCCAGCTCCCGTCTCACAGACTATGAGGCTCTCCAAACGGGCAGTGTCGAGAGCCTAACCGGGCTCTGCGGGCTTAGCCTGATCTTCCTGCTCTCCCTGCAGATGAGGAGGGAGCTCGCCCTGGATAGGCCACCCACACAACTACTGGCTCTGTGAAGGAGCCGGTACGGGTGGTGGGAATTTGGGGCTGCCTGGCCCCTGGAAGTCCCAGAGCACCCCGTGGAGCATTCTGGGGAGACCCCTGGGGTCGGGAGGCTTGTTGGAGCCTCCCTGTCAGGGGTCTCCTCATGAGTCACTGCAGCACGGCGCTGCACCATGGCAACTCACAATCTCCAAAACAGGGTTAGTGGAGCGCTCACGTTGCAGCACAAGACCTCCCCAAAGCGGGTTGGAAGCAAGCGCAGCTTCCAAAATTGGGTAGGACAGCCATCATCCTGCTCCATTAACAGTCATGTGAACTGACTTACTGACTTGCCCAGTCTGACACAGGGACTCTATTGCAGAGTTGGGACTTCAACCCACATTTCCCTGATTCACCATATGCACCGTAACTCACTTGACCGGGTCTCACAATCAGTGAAAGCCGTTTTGGGGTGGTGAGCGGGGAGGGAGCCCTGGGTGGTCGGATCGGCCGCCCACATGATTGCCAGCTCTGTAACGGAGCTGGAAGGGGCTGGGGGGAGCGGGGGCCAATAGGCCCCCACAAGCTCCAGCATGCCCTGCGTGAGCACATAGGGCTTACTGGCAAGACCTCCGGAGCTAGGAGGTGGCTTTTCGCCTCCCCTCCGGGGGTCTCCTCGTGAGTAGCCATGGTGCGGCTACTCACAATCCAATAGCCCGGATTTGCATAGCACTCACTCCGCAAACCCAGCTAAGGGGCGGGCTACTTGAGCGGGTTAGCCGCTCAAGAACCACAGGACTCGCAGCCGAGCCCAGTGGTTCTCACGATTGAAGAAAATCGGGCTAGTGGAGGCTAGCCCGATTTTCTTCAATTGTGTGAATAGCCTAACTGTTTGTTATTCCCCCCCATGCTTTTATTTGCTAGCTACTCAAAAAGTTACCAAAAAACAAAAGAAGGGCCCTGCTTTATTTGATTAATCAAAGATATGTGCCATAGTGTCTCCGTTGCACAGCACCATCCACAGAAGCGGCCACTGTCAAAAGCCATTCGGCCATGCTGTGCTGCAGTTTGCACTCCGGAAGCCAGCTGATGGATGCCAGCACATAGCTTTAACATATTGCAGCAACTGGATATAATTGGACATTTGGGTGATATGTGGCTGTCAATAGGTGAGATGCAAAATTCCATTCCCCTTCATTTCCCTTCACCCCAAAGAAGAAGGGGAATCCTTCAAAGTGAGATTTCCTTGATATGTGGCTCTTGCCTTGTTTACTTCCCAATTATTCCATTATTCAATGTATTAAAGGGTTTTTTAAAAAATAGAACACTGTGGGAAGAAGAAAAAGCGGACCTTCAGTTCTAATTGATGAATGATGTGCTAACTAATCAGAATGCTTGGCTGTAGCCACCATTAAAGCAACCAATGTAAGCGGCTCAGAAGAGATTTGTTGAATAGCTTCAACCTTAAAGTGCACAGGATAAATGGATGGTGACATCATTATACCTTGACAAATCGAAATTATAGCATTCTCTTTCTTTTCATTACTGAAGGGTGATTTATTTCTATGGTTCTCATTTTCATAAAAAACATCCATTGTCTCGGAAGTTAAAACCTTTAAAAATTGCAATATGCAACTCAAGTGGCGAATAGCATATTGTATATGATCTGTTTTTGTTTTCTAAGAAGCTCACTTGGAAATCCCTGTCAATAAAATAAAACTGAACTTTACAAAAATACATGACATCTTTTTAAAATAATTGCCTGGGTAATAACTATGCTACAAAGCTAAAAATGACTGGAACTGGTTATTATCCACACTGATCTGTTACAAGCAAATGCTCTTGGATTAGAAGAATTTTTTGGAACTAATTCTAACAATTATAGTACAAATCTTTGTGACTTAAGATCAACTTCCAGCCTCACTGGCTGACATTTAGAGCAAGGAAGTGCCAGTGCAGGGAAGGGAGCAGACTAAGTGCTTCCAGACTAACTGCATCAGTGCAGGGGCAATTTTTGGTGACCTCCTCTTCCCCAGGAAGCTCTCTATGCCACCTGAAAATATGTCTCTGAGGGCTAAGCAAACCTCGAGGATATATTTTCAGGTGGCATACTTCCTGGGGAAGGGGATGTCACCCAAAATTGCTCTTTCCCAGTGGACTGCTGCAGTTAGTCTCTGGAAGTCCTGTTAGGTCACTCTTCTCATTGCACCAGTCAGCCACTATATTTATTAGCCTTCCTTTTGTTGCCTTAATTGTTCTGAAGGTGCTGCTTTATGTCTCTAAGTGTCTCAGGACAAGGGGATTACCAAATGGTGTGACATATTTCCCCTTTTATTTGCTTGTTATGATGGGAGAGCGCTGCAGATAAGATCAAGGGTTAATGAAAGGGGTTAGCAAGGGTTATAGAAAAGTTGAAAGATGTGAAAGAAATAGCATGTGTGGAATTAGATTTCTGCATAACTGATAACATGCTACATGAAACAGGAAGTTTGCCCAATTCCAAACACACTTTTAGAGGTCCTGCAGAACTTGGACCCTGGTAGAAGGCAGCTTCATGTCTCCATGTGTACAAATAAAATTGAGCTTAGTGCTGCATTCATGATGGTTGGTTTTGTTTTTTGAATCTCTGACTTCTGCATGACCACACAGTGCATGTTTCCAATTGGGCAAAACCAACTTTCTGTTTTATATTGTATGTTAAAACAGTTCTGCGGAATTCTAAACCTGCACGAGCTATTTCTTTCACATCTTTCACCTTTTCTATAACTCTTGTTAGCTCTCTCCTGGTCTATCTAGTCAGTACAATATTTCTGACTCTGACTGGAGGCAGCTCTCCAAGATTTTTCAGACAAAGGTCTTTCCAGCCCAGCTACATGTGATCCTTTTAAAAGACGACACGGGGAACTGAACGTAAGATCTTGTGTGCCTTATGCACATCTTATGCACCTTGTGTCCACTGAACCCTATACACATCTCGTGAACACTTCTACGTGCAAAACATCTACTTAGAAACTTGATGCACCAGTTATAGTGAGTGGGTAAAGTCAGATTTAGTAGTGGTGTAAGGCATAAGATTTAGCAGTGATGATTACCAGAGTACCAGCCAAAACCTTTATATTTTGGACTATGTTTCTAAAATGCATTTATTATATTTTATTTATTTAGTTATTTGATTTATATACCGCTCTTCCAAAAATGGCTTTGGACGCTTTACATCAAATGTCATTAAATGAAGTGGGGGCAGCACTTACTTTCTAAAAAGAGTATTTTTGGCATTCAGACTGCCCTGCATTGTGCAGTTGCTCACTGATGACGGAAAGGCAAGCTGCAGGGGCATAGTAAGGTTGCCAGCAGCCCTGGGGCAGGATTTGGAGATTCCTCCTGTTGGGGACACCCTGACCCCAACATTAAACCCAGAATACCAACCCAGAATTGTGTAGAATTCAGGCCTGTGTCTGATTCCATTTTATTAAGAGATCAATTAATGCCTGAACTCAAGGTGAACTGACACCCAGGTCTCATGACTGCTTCTGCTAACTGCTCTGTGAAGGAAGAGGCAATCCAGCATTGTATTGTGAAATGGGTGCTCAAAGAAACACAACGGCCAGGCCCGAGTGATCCAAATGCTAAAATCTAACCCACTATCAGATAATGTCTGGAAGAAGTGAGAAGCTGAGCTCTCACTTCCTCCTGCAAGAAGTCTATGCTAATCCTTGTCAATGATTGCTCTGCTATGCCCAAAGGGGATACTCAGTTGCTGTCTATAGAAATTCCACTCTAGGTAAATGCACACAAAGAAAACACCTAAAGATTTTAATTCTTATTTTATTAACATCTTTTAACACCTTCTGGGACCAGGCGCCAGAAATCTGGGGACAAGAGAAGATGCCCATTTGCAGCTCAGAGATGCAGATTTGCTTTGGGAAAATAGAATGTCCCCTCCCCTAAATAGCAGCTAACAGGAGATGGGATTCAGATCTCCCTGGACTGAGCTAAAGATAATATCCAGAAGGTAACAGCAAACTGTCACCTTTTTGGCGACCCAGGAAGGATGAGGACATTTTGAATAGACGCTATGGAGATCAAAGGGAGAAGCAACTATAAAAATGGAGTAAGCCAAACAGAGAGCCAGCAATCTTGCCTAACAAGCATACTTGCTCAAGAGTCATCCCAGAGTTTGCTGCTAAGCCGCGGGGCAACAAGCAGGAACTCTGTCCATGGACAGGAACCGCCTGTGACTGCGCAGTGAGAAGTCAAGACTTCCCCAGCCATGGTGCTCTCACTCTCTGCCTCGCTCTGAGCAAACTGCCTGCTTGACCATTGCTCCCAAGCTCCTGTCTCCAGCTACAGCCTCTTTCCTTCAGCTGAAAGTCCCACTGCTCTCAAGCCTCTGACCCTGGTAATATGCTGCTCCACAAGCCTTGAATCCCTTCTTCTCCTTTCCCCTCTTCCCTCTGCTAATTCTTGATCTCCCCAAACCATGCCAGATCTCAGCCTTCCTTACCCCCCCCTTTCCCGTCTATATCTGAATTATATTAGGCTCTAGGAAGATTTAATACACACACGTATGTTAGTTAGGAACACTGGGTAAATATTGGTGCTGGCTAGGGTTGAAATATTGTTAGTAATACTGATAGAATGTTCTGCTTTCTGCTCAGTTAGTTTGATGTTGTTATTCTTTTATACTCAGTAAAGCCCATTGAATCATTTAGGATTGCTTTGATCTTCTTTTTACCTTGCGCCCAGACTATACATGGCCACCATATAAAAGAACTGGTCACTTTGTGACACTGGTGAAGCCAGCCTAATTTCATATGCTAGCTCCTGAGCATATCTAGTATACAAGATCAGGCTTGGTTCACAACACTCCCACCCCACCACTGGTTGCCTGTGCGGGGCCCTCACTGTTGCTGGCCCCTACCTTCACCGCTGCTGCCACTACCACCAGTTGTCTTTGCAGTCCCTGCCACCACTGCCACCGCACTGCCTTCATCACAGAGCTGGAAAGCAGCCTAGTCGGCACAGCTTGATGACATCACTTAACCCACCCAGCCCATGTGGATACAGTGCAGCCAAGAGAACTGCACTGGCAACTTCACTGCACTGCTTGGCAACTTCATAAAGTGGTGGGGGAGATGGTCTCTGGACACTCATGGTGGCTAGGCCCCTGGCATGCTGCCAATACTAATAGGTATCTTTCTTTTCCATATCAAGTCTATACATATCAACAACTCTGACAAGAAATGCAATGAAAAACAGTTCCTGTCCATCTCTCAATCTCTTTGCACACCACCAACACAGATAATTGCTCTGTTCTAGTAGATGGAATGTTTCCTTAACAAAAGGACAGACTTTATATGATCCCATCATGTTTTCTTTCTCTCCCTAAGTTCTGTTACCACAAAAGCAGTTTGTGAAACAGCATGCTCTAATATTGATCAGCCTGAATGTTCATTATACCCCTGGGTTATGCGACATAAACAGTATACTGCTCCTAAATGTGGTGTTATAATAGTGACTGAATATGTTTTGTTGCCTATTGATTTTAATGACTTTGGCATAACCATGGCAATGTTAGTAAATGCTCCTTCCAAGTGAGACTTTGTCTCAATGGAACGATGCAGGTTAAATAGTACACTCAATTTGTGCCTGAGTATGCATTTGCGCAGTTCATGAATTTTCAGAGAGCTCTACGCAGAAGCTAGCCTGATACAAAATACATTTTAAGAGCTGACATTAAAGTTAATATGAAAGTTCAGAGGTGGGAAATAATTTAAATGCACAGAAGAGGTAGCAATAACGTTTCTAAACTGAGGCAGTGAATTATGTATATATGAAATATTAAAAATGCAAAGCTGATTCTATTTGCATTTGGAATGCCCCCTAGCTGTTACCGAGCAAGAGAAAATTGCTTTATGCTGAATTGAAGGGCACACTACTTAGTGCTGTATTTAAGTCAAGGAGAGATATCACTCATTTTTATTCGACCACTTAACTTGTGCTTATGTAATCTGTCTGGCCACCAAGCCAGTTGTCTTATATTATTTTCAATCAGAAAAAGAGGATATAGAAATTCAGTCATTAAACCTTTATTTTCACCTGCCTGGAGAGCCCTCTGGACCATATTATTATATATAAATCAAGGGGTATCAACAGCTCAGAATATGGGATTATTAGCAATGGGTAGGAGTGTGTGTGGGGGGGGGAGGGGAATTGGAGGAACAATATTTAAACGACTTCACAATTTAGACATATAACCAATGTTTTTGAATGACTGAAACACAGTTATTTGCCAACGGCTAATTTCTCCACCTTTCTATTTCATGCACATAACCATGTAACTAGCTAATCATGGCATCTATCCTTATGACCTCTACTTACCCTTTCATGGATCCCATCATGCAGGCTTGGACTGGCCCACTGGGCAGCAGGACATTTTCCGGGTGCGGCCTTACCTGGTGCACCCCGCCCCGCTCGCTGGGCTCTCCCCGTACCAGCTGCCCGGCTCCCCCTTTCCCCCTCTCCCTGTCCGGAAAGCCCCACTTCCTCTCCTTCTGATTGGAAATGAGAAGCAGTCTCGGATTGGCCCACAGGGCAACAGGGCATATTCCCGGTGCGCCCCACCCACCCCACTACACCTGCACCCCACCCCTGCACCTCGATTCCCACCCTTAATTACCCATTCTGCTCAAAACCCAGCACCCTCCTCACATACATTCCACCCCCTTCTCAGTGCCCGCAGTCCAGCCCTGCCATAATGTCCTTCCAACATGCAGTGGCAAAGCATGACAACCCGCTGGGGAAATTGGGCTACACTACCTGGAACTACTCTACTAGTATAGCTGGACTCCAACCAGAACCTGTTCGTAAAGCACAGACATCGGAGTAGTGGAACACATATACTCACTTGTGTGTAAACCTTATAACCTCTGACTGGGATCCATAGTGCATAAATGGCTTATGCACACATGTGAGAGAAAGTCTGGTTCTGGTTGCAGCCCCATTTCACTTTTTCAGTGTGCAAATGACTGAAGCATACATGGCCCTTTGAACTTTGCTTATATTATCTCTGAAACATCTCCAATTTCCCAGATCTTTCCCAAGATCAGCAGCACATTTCCAGTATGCATCAGATACTGTTTTCCATAGGAAGCAAGTCTAGTACTGAATCCAGGTGCTTTGAACCATTTCTTGACTATAATGGCCTACTAAGGTTCAACGCAGAATTGCACATCAAATGGCTCATGCTTGTTTTGTGAAATACAGTGTTAAAATCTCGAGGCCCTTTCCAACAATATCCTATTATCCTGTATTTTGTCTTTTATTTACTTCATCTCTTTTTGATGAGTGTGGTCATGCCTTTCATTGCCTGTTCTTCTGATGTGGAACATTTTTTCTTAAACATTAAAACGTTCCCAGACTTTCTCTTCACTTAGCAGTATTAATCAATAATAGATCAGGATTTTACGATCATGATCACTGAGCCCCTTGAACAGTGGCTGCCATAACCAATGTCACATCTAAGTAGTACAGTGGCTGCCAATGCACAGGTCGAAAAGATATGATGTCACTGAAAAGTTTTTACTTGAAATGAAAGTTAACATTCACTGGTGGTGAATCACGGGTGGTGAAAGATGCTTCTCTGCTCGCTCGTAGGTCCACACACAGAACACTGGCCTGGACAGAAGAGATTTCATCTTCTTTATGATGAATATTTATATACTGCTTTTCAACAAAAAGTTCTCAAAGCAGTTTACATAGACATAAATAAATAAAGTTGTTTTGAAAAATATTGCCTGTGGTTTATTATGTAACCCCAGTTCATTTAAGAATAGGAAACCTAAGTACTTGTTCTCACAGTCATTTGAATCTAGGTTTAATGTGGGTTACCAACATTGAAGTGATTGTGTGGATCCATGCTAAAATGGTTTGCGGAGGTTGCAGCCTGTCTGGCTAAAGGAAAGGAGATGCTTTGCTGCACTGCTGCCTGTGCCGTAGCACCTTGGGCAGAAGTTGAGTGGGCAGGGCCTGCCTCCTGACTGGTCTCTGACTTTCTTTCCTCAGTACACTCCATCCCCACCTCCTTTCACTCTGGTACTGTTGCAGCTGCTCAGGTGGGGGCCTCCATCCTGGTTTCTCAAGTGCCTGGGCCCAAAAGTAAATGATTTGCATGACTGTTGGCTTGGCTGTGGTCAGGCCTGGTTGGTTGTGAAGCTCCTCACAGCACTATTAAAAGCTGCCTCTCAGAGAGCAGAGAAGTTGGAGCATATCATAAGTGTATATCAGGGATCAGCAACTGGAGGCTTATGGCTAACTCGGGGGGTACTCTCTGGCCCTTCTGGGAACAGAAGACAGAGGAGATGGTGACATTGCTGGCAAAAGTTGGCCACAAGTGGGCTAAGCCATTTTAAAAGTGTGACGTGAGGTTTTGGCCCTTCAAACAAACTCCATTCTCAAAGTGGCCCTGAAGGGAATCTATATAGCTGTATGCTAAAATGCTGGAAAGCTCAGGGTAGCCTTTACAGGACAATGGGCAATCTCTATATTCCTTTAATTGTTCAATTTACTGAAATATGACTTTTAAAATTATCCTCAGTAACTTTGAAGCACACCTCATGGATCTCATCTACAGGGTATTCTTTGAATACTCAGTCTGAGATCCCAAATATTACTTTAATTAATTTCAGGGAATGGGAAGTTTATTGATTGATTGATTTGATTTGATTTATATACCACCCTTCCAAAAATGGCTCAGGTTTACACAAATATAAACCAGCTTTCAGTTAAAGGAGAGAACACTTAGCGCCTCTCTCTCTCTCTCTCTCTCTCTCTCTCTCTCTCTCTCTCTCTCTCTCTCTCTCACACACACACACACACACACACACACACACACACACACACCCCAATTTTAGAATCAGAGCAACTGCCTTCAGGGAAAGTGCCATTCTCACACCTGCAGATGATACCATGATGCTGGTATCTCTACAAGGATAATATTGATATTCAAGTGTATCTGTCTAAGGACAAGGACCCTTTTTGCCTGCCTGCCCCCCCCTTTCTCTCTCTCTCATAGAGAATACACACACACACACACACACACACACACACACACACACACAATGAGAGGTAACTGAAATGTTTACAACCTAATTAGGAAGGAGTAGGATTCGACCATTTTCATACAATTATCTTTATTTATTACATATATATCTTGCCTTTCTTTCACTATGGAACTCCATGGATTTCATGGTTCCCTAGAGAGTCATCCATCCAGGCACTGACCTGACACAGACCTACTTAACTTCAACAAGGTATCAGCAAGAGCTTCATGTTCCCTCAGACCATTCCCTGGGACCAAACCAGCTTACAAACTCTATGTTTGAACCTCTCTCATTCTGTTTATATTAACATCTTATCATTGTTCAGGGAGAATTTCCAGTACACGGATGTATCCTGAGAGTTCACCAATGTGTGGCAGCAGGAATTACAGTCCAGTCCACCACAACCTCCTTTCCTGGAGATACCTCTACTGCTGGGTGGGATGAGAAGAATGGTAATCAAATGGTGCCAAATCTAATAGAAAGAGTGGATAGGATATAATTTCAAAGCCACAATGCAATTAAGCTTCCTGTCCAATGTGAGGTGCATAAAGGGTTGTGATATTGTTCAGAATGATGGTGACCTAATTCCAACTTTCTTAGAGTCAAACTGTGGTTTAATTAAGTACTTAATTGCTGTTGCATGCTTGATTTCTCCACCACCACCCTTAGCAGCTGGGGGAGGGAAGGGGACAGTATCGGGACCAATCACAGCTTCCAGAACAAATAGTCATGGGAGGGCCTGATCCAGATTGGGACCATAGTGGAGACAAAAGGGTTGTATTCCCTCTTCCCTACACCACAGTTTCAATCCTGATTCCACCCCATCCAACCAGCTGGCACTTAAACTAAGCATGAAAGGGTCAATATTATAAGTGGTAACATAACACAAACATTGGCCTTTAATTGCTTCTCAGCAATAACATCTGAGTTTTGTAATGTGTGTGCTGAGAGCTTCTGAAATGAAGTATCACTTCTAGTATGTTTGATGGGATTAAAAGATATGGGAAATTGCATGGCTAGGGAATGTTCTGTCTTGACACTTTATGCCATGGTGTTTACTTGGGAAACAATCTCATTGAGCTTGATGGCTTTAGAGTTATAGCAAGTATAATAATTTCTATTCATTATTTCTCTTCCTTAAATTTTATCTAACAATCACATCTAATTTCCAGTATTTTCATACGTGGCATATATTAAGATAATATCACTGTTTAGTATTTATGAAATACTCATATTCTGGATAAATACTGTATGTGTGTGTTAAAATAATAAATTATGAGTAAATGATAAATAGTGGCCGTGTGTGTGTGTGTGTGTGTGTGTGTGTGTGTGTGTGTGTGTGTGTGTGTGTATGCCTTGTCCTTTTCATAAATCCAGCACAGACTCTCCAAATAACAGAGAAAATAAACAAAGGCAGTAGCAGAGGCTTTACATTAATTTCCTTAGCATAAATCAAGTTTTATTACATGCTCAGTTTCATGATTATGCATTTCTGATGTAAATAACAATGCCGAATAGAAGTGAGGAACTCTGAGGAGCAGAGTAGTGACTCTTACTTGAATTCTTTCTGGCATTTGCTCTTCATGTGACTGTATCTGTGCCAATATACACCAACTTGAAGGCTAATTCCCACCAGCATTTTAATACTGTGATATACTTCAGAGCCAGGGAGGGATGGGGGGGGGTGGCGGGAGGCAGGATTGCTTGTGCCTTCCACCACATGGTCTGCGCCAAGGCCCTGCTTGCCACAAAATGCTCACAGACAAGCACCACTATAGTGAGCAGTGTGGCAGCAGGGAGGCCAGGGAAGGATGCCCAGTCTCTGGATATCCCACAATGCATTGCACTGGGAATCCCCCGTTAGTCAGACCCTCTAAGTGCCCAACCGTGTGTGCTTTGACTGTGTGCAGCCCAAGCATAACATGACCCCAGTGCCATTTTAGATAGGTTTTGAAGTTAGTTTTGTCTTATAGGAGATTGTTGGCAGCTCTACAGGAGGATTCATTTAATTCATGTAAAAGTTACTTGATTTTTATTTTAGATTGTGGGCTTCAATTTACAGAGTGAAAAATATATTCCATTTTTAAAACTATGTGATCAATTGTTGATGAAGAGTGATTTCTAGAAATATAAATAATGAATTGGTAATGATATTAGTGATGGTTCCAGGATGGAGATCCAGGAACTACTAATAAATTCTGCAAAGCCAATGAATCCTTCCACACTGAATAAGTTTGAAGAGGTTCTAAAATCAGCAGTTGTTGAGTGGTTCTGTTTTGATGGTATCAAAAACAGTGACACTATAGTAAAGGAAAGTAATAAAACAGAGCTGGAAATACTCCAATTTTTGCAGGACAAATCCAAGCACATTAGTATGTTGGATGGATAGCCCATTGTCCGATGGTTATTTTTAAGATATAATACTAGTGGTCCTGTAGAGTGGTTGTTTTCCTTTACTGGGATTATTCACAGCTCCAGGAGAGACAATTTAAGTGATTTAATCTTTGAAAAAATTATATTGCTTAAAGAAAATGCAAACAAGTTTGGATAAGTAACAAACATCTCAAAATTGTTTCCTTTTTCAGGCATTGTATTTTGTATTTTAAGATGTATTTTAAAATACTATTTTGTTTTTTGTATTTTTATTGGTTCTTTACCAAGAATTTTGTATTTTGTATCAAAATCCATTTTCTCAGGTATTTTGTATTTTGTATCTAAAATACTTTTTCTGAGTATTTTGCCCATCTCTAGACAACTATCACAGCATAAGGGGAAGGTGAGTTAATTTTTCATATGTCTAGAACTGCAGTAGAGAGACTACTTATGTTCACTAACAGTCAAGACTAGTTAGATATCCTCTGTGCTCCAACATTATAGTAGGTACCAGCTACTAGTGCCTAACAAACTGTTGTTAGGTATTTCTAGTCCTTCAAAAACAATTTGAGCCTACAAAACAACATAAAACATCAAGACCAAAATTATGCCTGTTGGTCACAATTAACAATTGTTGCATTATTTTCAAAAAAAACCAAAAACATAATTGCTGGATGAGGTCAAAGTTAATCAAGTTGAACATCTGATTCCCACAATAACCAGCTAGATGCCTTTGGAAAGCTTGCAAGCACGGTATGAAGACTGCGACTTGCTCATGGTTGGTTGGTTGGTTGGTTGGTTTCCTTGATGGTTCCCAGTGAGTTCTGTTCATTTTTTAAAGCTCTTAAGTTGCCAAAGGAACTTCAGAGTTATGAGCTTGCATTACAGAAAAGTCACTTGTACATGTTTCATCTTATCTTTGAACAGGCATCAGATGCTGAATGACTCTTCACATATTACCTACATGAGCAGAATTCACATTAGTATCACACTTGTATATCCTTTATTATTTTCTGACAGTTCCCCCCCACTTTTATTTCTGTTTGTTTATCCCGGAATAGAATGTTCTCTAAAACAACATGACATGCAGCACCTAATTAGTTAAACCAAAGTTAGTGTCCTGACTTTTTTCTTCTTTTACTTAAAGCTTATTCATATTTTCCCTGAAGCCGGTGGCAAAGCAACTTTTATGTACAGGGAGAAGCAGGGCAAGGCCTGTACATGCCATTTATTTCTATCTATATAAAATTAGAAATAATTACCATTTGCAATAACAGTTTCCATGTCTGGGTGTTATCATACTTTCATCTTGGGCATAATGAGGATTGAAAAACTGGTTGATTAAACCACTGGCACAAGGCAAGCAAGTTGCTTTGATTAATCTTAAATCTTCATTCCTTGACATTTTAATCAAAATAATATAAATTTTTATTAAGTACCATATATACAGTGCACTGACACTAGTGTGGATTAGTCAGCAGCACCAGAAAAAGTATATGGGATGGATAATACTGCTGAACAGTAAGCTTGCTCAGGCCCAAACCAGACATGACATTAAATGCATCACTGTCTAGCTAGAGGCTAAATCTTACTTTAAAAGCACCCATGTAGGGACCTAATCCAGATTAGGCCTGTGACATAGAGGTAGGGGTGCTTCACTCTTAACTTCCATACTGTTTTCCTGCCAGAAAGTATCTCCAAAGCTGCACCCAAAGGTGTCAATAGCTTAGCTAAGGCTAGAAGTGGTATGACTGAATTGTTGGCATGCCCACTCTGTTTAGTTCTGCTGTATTATGATAGGATTTTTTCATTAGTATTTAAAATAATACAAGTTGCAAAGCAGCCTTTCTGATTTCAGAGTGGGGGAGCCTGTAGGTATAGAGGACTTCTTAATTCAAAGTGCCCTTAAGGATGCCAGCCTAAGCACTCTCTCAAAATGAGCTAGAGTAGTAATTGCCAGCAAACATATAGAAACCCGTGAGAACCAATCAACTCAACTGACAGAGGAAAAGCATATACACACAAGACATTTTAATTGTACTAAAGCATAGTTGTTGCATAGCTGCTTCTCTCACAAACCCTAAGTAATCTTATATAGATTTAACTAAGAGTTTATTCAGAAACAACTCCATTTTATCCTCCTTTCCCTCACTTTTCCATTTTTGACTCTACCCGCCACACTCTCTACACTACAGGATCTCCACTGGGACAAATTTCTAAACGACAAAACATAAAAGATACTGGATAGTAAGGATGTGCACGGATCATGATTCATACATCATTTCGAAGGGCAGTTGGGGCACCTTTAAGAGTGAGGAGAGCAGGTCCATACCTGCTCCTCTACCACTCACTGCAGCTTCCTGCTGCAGTATCATGCTCCCCAGCACCCTTCACGTGGCAGAAGCACAGCAGCAGCATGCACATGGCTGCCACACATGCTCTCCTTGCTCATGAAGGTGCCCCAACTGCCCTCTGAATTGATGCACAAATTGTGGTTCATAAACATCCCTACTGGATAGAATACAACAATATTCAAATGCTAAGGGCCTAAAAGCAATGTTGGCGAAATGTGCATCCTTAATTATAAATATAGTGGATAAAGTATCCAGTGAGAGTGTAGAGAGTGTATAGACAGTGGGTCTATCAGAAACCTAAAGGAATAGTAAGATTCACATTAAGTCTGGGGAAAATGAAAGGAAGTAATACTTCAGACAACCCATAATTATCCAAAAACCCCTGCTAACTTGGCAAAGAGCCACCTTTTAATGTGGTGATTCTCTTTATTTAGCAGGGGGAGAGTGACTGGCCCTCTCCACCCCCAGCACAGTACCTCCAGTGACTTTTGCTGGCATCTATCTTACGTTTCTGTTTACATTGTGAGCCCTTTGGGGACAGGGAGCCATCTTATTTATTTATTATTTCTCTGCATAAACCGCCCTGAGTCATTTTTGGAAGGGTGATATAGAAATTGAATAAATAATAAAATAATAATAATAACTAGGCGAGCCTGCACAGAGTATCTGCGCGCTCTTTGGGGCCGGCAGTTACCTCTTCCCCCCACCTTCTGCCCAGTCTCCGCTTCCTGACCATGGCTGGCCTGTGCCGGGCTCAGACGCCTCTCCTCCCCACTTCCACTTCTGCCCCCACTTTCTTCTCCCCCTTTCGGGTCTTGCCTCCACCACCGGGCCGGGCCCGCCACTGCCTCCGGACTCCGCGGCTGGGCCGGGCCGGGCCGGGCCCCCCCCCACCTCTGGAGCCCACTGCCGCTTCTGGCCTCCGTGGCCGGGCCCGCCACCACGGCAACCAATCCTCGATGAGTGCGCCTCAGCCAATCAGGCACCTCCATCGCCCAGCCAATCAGCTGGGTGCCGGGACACACATTCCAAGGCACACCCAGGAGAATTAAATATATAGATAATTAACCATTAACGTAATGGGATTCATTATTGCCAGATGTTGTGATTGTCACTGGTATAGACAGTTTTTTGTTTTTTGAGGATCAGAAATATTCATGGAGGGTAGGTCCATCAGTGATGATTAGCCATGACATCTGGATGGAACTTTCATTTTCAAAGGCAGTTAACTCCATCAGACAGTAGGAACAAGCAACAGCAAGAAGCTATCAGCAGCACCTTGCTTTGTTTCTTAGTTTTCCTTGGACCTCTGGCTAAATTAGAGGGACTTTTTGTCTTGCTGAGTATAAGAATTGTTATGTTTTCATTTGAACATCTAGTATTGTGTTTAGATGGCACAATGCTTGCTTAACTATAGTCCTGACTCCTAACTGAAACATCTACTTCTCCTCAGCCTGTATAGGAAAGATACCTACAGCTAGTTAAATGATACTCAAAAAATGCTGATGATTAGACCAAATCTTGCTCTGTCCAGCTGAAAGTCTGACCAAAATACATACCCTAGTTCACACACCGATCAGTTGTAGAGCATGTATAGCTGTGGTAAAGAAATGCATATTTAGAAGGACCCATATGCTCCAATTGTTCTATTTTCCATGCCAGGGATAACCTCTATGTTCCTGTAGTTGTCCCTGGCAAACCACCATCCTATTTTTGCCTTTCAGGAAAGCCTTGTTATGACACTTTGGTGTGAACTACTACAGCTGTCATTCTTCAGGATTCAAGTATCTACCCAGATCTCAGAGTTGGCAGTCGACCATCTTATCCCTACAACATGTGCATGAAAATCCAAGCAAACGAGTGCTAAAATACCATGCTGTACCCAGCCTGCCCTTTCATGAAATGGGGTATATACTGGGGTATATGTTGAACTATTGGTGCTTTCCAGGTTAGCCGCTCAACAGCGGCAAAATGCTTCTGTTCAGGCAAATCACATTCAAAATGTAAATAGCAAAGCACCCAGAAGGGGGAGCAGTCTCATGAAAACTAACAACCCGAAAAAACAGCAACTTTTTAACTTCGGATGTACAATGTTATAGCACTATATCACAGCGATTAAATTCGAAACAAGGCATTGGAAATATGAACGGCACCCTGCTGTCAGTGTAGGGACTGCGGTGTCACAAAACAGGAAGTGTATAAGCACACTTCAGAGATACACAGTGACCCCGTTGCAGGGTGTAATCTGTAAAGTGCCACTGATAATCTATGTTGCAACAACTGTGTTTTTCTCATATCAAGTTAACAACGAACAAGCAACCTATTGGCTATTAAACTGTGATGGGCAAGCAATTACAGATAAATTATGAACAGATTTAAAACATGGATTGCAGAGTAAAGCTTCAGCAATGAGTAATAGTGAAGGAGCTGGGCAGGAGCTGGGCAGTGATCCTTGGGTGAAGAATTGGGGTGTTACAGACATGTCCCTATCTTCATTTGTGAAATATTGGAGGGTTTGAGGACCATATATAATACCCCATTTGGATCACTGTATTCCAAGTAGCTTCAAGCACAACAGTATGCTCACAGCATTCTACTAAACTTACAGTTCCTTAATCAGGGCAAAATAATATAGCATAAGGCATAAACAGATAACTGGGTGCAGTAGGGGGAGAAATCCCTGGGCTGTAGGATCTGGGGGGCCAAGGCCTCCTTTGCCTCTCTGCCCCCCCCACCCCACTCCATTACCCCTTCCCCCTTGCCATACCTCCTACTCACATACACACACACACACACCCAAGGCTGAGTGTGTTACACCCTGTGTTAGCACATTGATGCAGGGGGTGTGGCCAGCACTGGGCATGAATATACAGCCCCTCACCCTCTCCAGGTGGTGAGTGATTTGTTCACTAGCTGAATGCTTCCTTTTTCTATCGAATGAGTAAGGGACAAAAAAGGAACACCTAGCTGGTGAAGAAAGCACTCTGTGCCTTCGTTGTGCCCACACCCCCTTGATCAACCTGTGGATACAGGGGTAAGGGCATGGCTGGCACAGGGTAGCACACTTCGCAGAGGCTGTGGCAGCTTGTTCCAGGGCCCCCAGCAACTTTGCTACACCCCTGCATAGTATTTTTGCCTATTGATAAGCTTAGAGTCCAAAAGCATGGTCTGAGGGCACTTTATGCAGCCACGGTGGAAGCTAAGAAGGTCTAGGTCTGGTCAGTGCCTGGTTGGGAGACCACCCAGGAACACCACGTATTCCATCTTGAGTTACATAATAGAAGACATGTGAGATACAAATGTAATTAACAAGTAAACAAGCATGAGCTGAAGATGACTGTGAAACTCCTCAGCAGTTATGAAATTCTGAAAGATTAAAAAAGAAATCTTATAATCGCTAATTCTCAACAATGTACAGTAGATTTTATCTTGCATAAAAGAATCTCTGATGCAAGTGTGTGTGTGTGTGTGTGTGATTATAAAACTCCATATGGTGGACTCACATAAATCTCTACTGGGAATACCATTATAAACCACTATTTTTGCTATAAAAAATAACCATTAAAATCCAGACATGCACAAACAAGGTAATCTGCCATAAATTTTGAAATAGCAGAATCCTACAAATGTAAATTTATTCAACTCCCATTGCAATGTGAGTAATTTCCATAGCATTATTAGATATTCTGCAGTTGCCGTCATTTGGCAATAGCTTATAAATATAGCGGGTATGAGTCAGCATGCAAATACTGTCTGTGGAAGACAATTTGAGAGGTTTTATAGCCCAGAGCTGTTTATTATTTTGCTAGAATTGTAATGCAAGTTCATGCCCAGAACCTGCTGAGAGAACAACATAATATCTTGTTAAGGAACAGAGGAGAGGAAATATCTGTAAAAAGGAATATGACCTATGGAACAGCAACTCGTTAGAACATTCTGAACTCAGTACTTCACAAATGCATTTCCCCCTGCTACACTTGTTAGAGTCCTCCTAAAATTATTGATACATCGAACTTGTGTTAGGAATCGCACCCATTTTAAAAAGCTGATACCTGATTACAGTTTAAGTAAATATTTTTTAAAAAATGCAATCTGATCATGCAAGTACATATTGCATATTAATCCAAAAAATTGTTTGCTGGCCATTGTTTTGTTCCCTTGGAAAAAATTTCACCAACTATGTTTTTAAAAGGGAATAAATTAGGAAAGCACGTTTCTTATGGTTCCAGATGTCTCAGTTTACACCAAACGCTTGGTTTTATATAATGGATTGTAATGGGGGCGGGGGAGAAGAAGACAATTACCTAATATGACCTTGAAATGTTGTTGAATTCTAATCCCATTTGTGCTGTATGAGAATCCAAGACAGTTATCGTGATGCCCAGATAATTTCAAAAGAGCTTTATTGCATCCAAAAAATGCCACACAGAAGATTTCCATGGCACAGAGTAACAAAACTATGTATAAGGCTACAGTGGGCCTCACATCAATTTGTTTGTTTAAGGATTAAATCAAGGAGAAAATGTAGAGAATGGATTGGGGGGAATTTCAGGAAAGGACACCTTTTATCTTTCCCACTCTCGTGTACAACACAAGAAAGTCAGGTCTGCCTCTCTCCCAACAAATAGAAGATACAGGAGTTTCTCTTCTCCAGAAAATGCCATAAGTTCTCTATGCCCTAAATGTTCTACAAAGTCCTAGAAGCTCACACAGGCTCAAACCTGGAAGTTCACAGAACCATTTTAAAATATTTTACTTTTAACTTACAAACTGATCTACTTCTGTGTACCTAGAGAGTCCCCCAAATGTGTAGGGTGGCCCAGTTTTGCTTCCAAAGTGATAGGCAGTCAATATCTGAATTTGTTTGCCGTCTATATGATGCAATGAGCTTTCCCAGATGGCTACTTTACTGCCGCAGAAAGTGCCTAAAGTTAAGCCATTTTGAGCACTGCACCAAAGTGCTACTTTTTTAGGAGACATATAATGTGCAGTAACTGTGAATTGTCAGGAGCAGTGCTGAATAATGCCACTGGGTGTATGAACAGCACCTTGTGTTGCCGTCCTGACATTGCTGTAAATGGTTCCCTCATATGAACTTCCCCACCACCAGCCTAAGTGTAGCAAAGCTGTGTTCAGTTGCCATTTGGAAAAACTCAAGGGGAAGGGTGCATCAAATGCTAATGGTCATATGGTAAGGGGGTGGCTGATTGGTGGTTGATCTGCCCCTTAACCTATCACATCATCATCATCATCATCATCATCATTATTTTGATTTCTATACCGCCCTTCCAAAAATAGCTCAGGGCAGTTTACAAAGAGAAACAACAAATAAATAAGATGGCTCCCTGTCCCCTTCCACTTAGCAAGGCATCTTTGACTCTAAACAGAAAAAGCATTTCTTTCTAACCTTTCTACTAAATGCTGAATAGTTTAAAACAGTTTCATTGGAGAGGAGAGCTGGTCTTGTGGTAGCAAGCATGACTTGTCCCCTTAGCTAAGCAGGGTATGCCCTCGATGCACATGAAAGGGAGACTAGAAGTATGAGCACTGTAAGATATTCCCCTCAGGGGATGGAGCCGCTCTGGGAAGAGCAGAAGGTTTCAAGTTCCCTCTCTGGCTTCTCCAAGATAGGGCTGAGAGAGATTCCAGCCTGCAACCTTGGAGAAGCTGCTGCCAGTCTGTGAAGACAATGCTGAGCTAGATAGACCAATGGTCTGACTCAGTATATGGCAGCTTCCTATGTTCCTATTTCATTAGGAGCAAGTAGCTGCAGGCCTTTTTGCCATCTCCTGATTGTTCCAAAACAATTATAGAAGCTGTGTTGGCAGAAAGCTAAAAGCTAAAGTACAGTTTCCAAGGAAAGAGGGAGACCGAAAAGAGGAATGTTCATTGAGGCAGTTTAGGAAAGGGGTAGAAGAAGAGATCAAAAGGAGGAGACGGAGAGACAGGCGCCATTTCTTGCCAGCTGGCAAATGATGGCTGCGGCAGGCACTTTGATGGAGCTCAGGACAGGTAAGAGAGAAGATCCAAGGACAGAGGGGGAAAGAGGGAGGGGGGAAAGGTGTGTTAGTCAGAAGTGGCTGGTTTGTGAAGTAATGGCTCTGGGCAATATTTACCAGTTTCCAGGTACGCTGGAACGAAAGCTCTGCTGGTTTTTCCAGTGGGAGGCTAACTGGCTCTGAAGATACAGGGAGGGACTACATGGTGCCTCTTCCATGAAGAAGCCCATGCCTACCCTTCCCCCATGAATGGCTGTCTGCAGCTTTTTATACCTTTTTGCCGACTCTCAAAGTCAAAACAATCACCCCATCTCCTCCAGGGTGTCTCCTCTTTGATAAACAAACTCCGGCCCAGCTCCCTGAGTCCTCTCTCACCCTCCAGGCGAGTAGCCAATCAGGAGCCCGGCCTGGCTCTTTGTCTGATCAAATTCAAGATAGAGACACTTTTGTATGTCCAGCTGGCCCTGGCTTGTAGCCATTTCAGATCTTGGTTGATGTTCTTCAGCCCAGAGAAATATATTAAAAGGAGAGAAAATGTTACATAAGCAAGAGTGGGGTCTCAGTGTTATATGAATGTAATGTCCCCCATAGTGCAGCGTAGGCGGTTATCTATATGTGGTTTCTTATAATTTCCTAAATCAGCTAGATATGATTATGCCTGACATGTCAAACTAGTTCTCATGATTGGTTTTAGCAAGTCACGAGCAGCTCAAGGCTTTTGGCAAGGCAGTAAACAGCTTCAAGGCTGGGAGGGTGAGGGGAAAATCCCCTCCTCTCCCAGACCTCAAGAATAAGCATTTCAGTTCACTGGCCTGGCTTTAAGAAAAAAAATCAAAGTCGTGCTTTAGCTTCCTGCCAGAACGGCTATACAGACACAGGCCTCAATCTAGTCTTTTGGCTTTTTGAGGTCTCTGAGCAGGCCCTGGTTCTAAAAAGGGGTCCACCCACCTGTTTGTATCAATGGTGGCAAGAAAAATGTCCCCAGTATGCAGAGGTGCTCTTATCCCTGGACTTCGGGGCCGAAGTCCAGGGCCTCCACACTCCCTGGGCCCCCCCAAATCGTCTTTAGTCTGTCCTTGGCGATGTGGTTTGTGCCCTCAAGAAACTACATATTAAAAAATGATGCTTAACTTGCAGCAGGAGGGCCTCCAAAGGCCTTTTGGTCCAGGCTCCAAAATTACCTAGATGCACCTCTGCCAGAATGAACTGTGAAAGACTTCCATCAAGGCCCTCACCATAGCTTCCTAGTATTAAGATGAAGTGTTGACCATCTGAGAAATTTTTCAGGTGTTTCTCCTTGGGAGGAACCCTGAATTTCCTCTTCAAATTTCAATTTCTCCTTGGAGGAACCATGACATTTCCTTCAAATTTCACTTTGGAGAAATTTTGGTTCCAAACTTAGATCATTGCAGATTGGAAATCTAGGAAACCTGGAGGTTAAGAGACTGGATGATATTTCTGCCATGATTTAATCAAACATGTTATAAATGCATTGTATCCATGCTGTTCATTCTTTTAGATGTGTATACATTCATGTCCATATAGAGCTTAACATTCACATACAACCCTATGGAACTGATTACTTATTTAAGATTGTACATTCCCTAGGAACAAGACTGCCTTCTTATTGGTGTGAGAGGACAAAACATGAAATGGCTGAAAAGTAATAACGTGATTTTTACTTAATAATCTGGAAGATGGTTTTTACAGTGAGAAAACTTAAACTCTGTCTTGTAGAGTTATTGGTTTTCAATAAAGGGGAAATCCATCACATTGCATATTTGCTCTGTCCTTTTTTGCACTTTTGAGATGTTGATCTCTCACTGTTTGGTCCTATTCTATTTATTTCTTGAAAGCCATAGGTCATCACCAAATAATATGCAGCACAAATAGTACATCTATAAGCTTGGGGAATACACAATGATATAGACCAAAATTGCTAGCTTACTTGCTACATAATAAAAAAATTTTTTTTTACTAAAATACATTCCAGAATTAATAATGAAGAGAAGCAGCAACTATTACATTTCATGGCCTAGCAATATACTAATCTTCTATCATGTAGTTTCCATGGCAAGAAGCTGCAACTGAACTGACATACTTGCTTCCGAGTTTTTCAGTAGCGACAACAAGAAAAGCATTCCTTGTTTTATCCATATCAGATGTATCCTGTTCAGACAATGAATTACAGATCTTATTGGATTCCATCGACCCAACAAGGCTCCTATATGTGAAATAAAAATTATAGAATATAATGGACTATATTCTCAGTTGCTATTTGGCGACGTACACACAGGTGTGGATCTGCTGGAATTCTACCATCACAGAAGGCACAGCATGAAAGCATAGCTGTGTAAAGGTTCTCTAAAGAGAGGGAAATATAAATTGTTTAAAATATTTTCGCTGAACGTCATCTATCCTTTTAAAATGTTACCATTGCAAAAAGTGAGTGTACTGAGCTTTTCCCATATACAACTGTGCATTCTTCCAAAGATCCATCTTTCTTTACATTTTTTGTTTGTTTGTTTTTTGGCAGTTGTATAATGTACCAAAATAATTGTATCTGCAAGGTAGTTCAGAATCTCATGACAGGATTTCACATTGCTTGGCCAAACTGCCTTCGCTGAGTGTTCCAATACACATTTTGGGGATACCCAGGTGTCAAATGGATATTTATTCTTAAGAATGCTGACAAAATTTGCCTCTCCTTTACTGTGAGGTAAAAATAATCTTTGCAATGGCTGGCTTTGAATTCAGGAGCAAGGGAACACAGGAAGCTGCCTAATACTGAGTCAGACAATTGGTCCGTTCAGCTCAGTATGGCAGCAGCTTCTCCAAGGTTACAGGCAGCCCTATTTGGAGATGCCAGGGCAGGAGCTTGGAACCTTTATCATGCAGCATGTAAATGCTCTTCACCAGTGTGGTGTAGTGCTGGACTAGGACCGGGGAGACCCGAGTTCAAATCCCCATTCAGCCATGATACTAGCTGGGTGACTCTGGGCCAGTCACTTCTCTCTCAGCCTAACGTACTTCACAGGGTTGTAGTGAGGCAAAACCTAAGTATGTAGTACACTGCTCTGGGCTCCTTGGAGGAAGAGCGGGACATAAATGTAATAATAATAATAATACCCTTAGGGGGATATCTTATAGTGCTCCCATGTAGTCTCCCATTGGAATGCAAACCAAGACAGACCCTGCTTAGCAAAGGGGACAATTCATGCTTGCTACCACAAGACTAGCTCTCCTCCATCAACAAGTTCTAACAAGTACTGAAGTACCAAGTTCTGAAGGGACCTGTCATTGGTGGTGGTGGGGGGGGCATTTCTAGCATGCACTTTTTTGAATTTAGTTCTCTCAGTGTTCTCTCACCTTAAGTGGTGCAGCAGGGAAATGCTTGACTAACAAGCAGAAGGTTGCCGGTTAGACTCCCCGCTGGTACTATATCTGGCAGCAGTGATATAGGAAGATGCTGAAAGGCATCATCTCATACTGCGTGGGAGGAGGCAATGGTAAACCCCTCCTGTATTCTACCAAAGAAAACCACAGGGCTCTGTGGGCACTAGGAGTCGAAATTGACTTGACAGCACACTCTCAGTGTTCCTTTATTTTGCTGCCACCATTTAAAGTCTCTGTATGACTATACAGGATTCACAGGATCTTTTTGTATAATGGTCTTCTGCTGAGGTAATGTGGTGTTGTAGGCATGGGGATTCAGACTAAGTTACTCATAAGATTCTTTAAAGATGACTAAAATAGAAGTTTATTAATTATAAGTTCTAATATTAACTTGGTTTTCTTAGAAAATACAGTAGTTTACTTCCATGGTTACAGGACTATTTTTTGACTGTTAAAGAGTCTTTTCATACATGGCTCCTACAATTGGTCTGCTTTAAACATATGTTACACAGGACAATATTTAATTCTTTTCCCCCAGCCGTTCCCCCGTGTTAGACACCTTTGGAATGAATTCCAAAATGACAGCTGGGAGCTCTGACAGTTGGAACTCCGACTAAATTCCTTCCTGTCACTTTGGAATTTTGTCAGAGTTTTGACATCTCTCCCCTCCACACACACACACACACACACACACACACACACACACACACTGCCCTCCCTCATCCCTTCACTTTTCCTGTCATCCCCTACCCTTTCTTGACTTCCCTTCCCTCTCTCCATTCCCCCCCGCCCGCCTTACCTAGACCTGAGACCACAGTGCAACGTCCTTTTCTGGAGGCTGGAACCAGCCACCTAGCCACTTGCTCCTTGCCACAGCTTTTGTTATAAGACACACTTTTTTTTCCTTTAAGGTCTCTAGAATCCCACCTGGAATGTTGGATTATGGCCTAACGAGCAAGAGGTTCCTGGTTCGAATCCCCACTGGTATGTTTCCCAGACTACGGGAAATACCTATATCGGGCAGCAGTGATGCAGGAAGATGCTGAAAGGCATCATCTCATACTGCACTGGAGATGGCAATGGTAAACTCCTCCTGTATTCTACCAAAGACAACCACAGGGCTCTGTGGTAGCCAGAAGTTGACACCAACTCGACGGTGCAACTTTACTTTACTTTTTACTTTAGTTCTGTTCAGAGATGCAGCTATGAGAAGGCAGAGGGGGTGGGGATGAGGAGAGGGTAGAGGACGGGAGGAGGAGAAGGGAGGAAGCTGGGGATAGGAGAGTGGGAAAGGAGAAAAGTCCAACATAATGTTGGAGAAATGTTGGATCAATTCTGATTTGACTCCGACAGTTTGCCTGGGGGGGGGGTGCATTTTGGCCCTCCGGACAATTTCCCTGTCAGGTTGGATCAGAATGGATCCAACATTTTTCTTGAATGATGCACAGGCCTAATAGTTAACTCCTTCCACCAAATGCCACCATTAAATCAATAAAAGGCACATATAATGGCTCTTTCAATGTTTTTACTGTACTTGGATAGCAAATGCCAAAAATAAAGTTCTTGTGTGTCGTGTTTTTGCCCTCTGAAACCCATCAGTGATAATTTGGGGCTGTTCTGTTTTGTTTTGACTGAGATACAGGTTGGGATGCCTACAAAAAAGAAAAACTGGTGCTGATGTCCAGAAAACATCTGCCTTGATTTCTGCTTCCTCTGAATTAGTCTGCCTATAAATCAGAACAAAACAATAACTTAAGGAGGGTGAAAGCAAAAGCAAGAAAGGTCACATCTGTGAAAAGTATCAAAATGAAAGGAGTTAGAAGCTTCCATTTTCTTTATTGAGGCTAGCATTCCATTCTCCCCCATCTCTGCAATTTATTTCTCCTTGTTGGAAAGAAAAGCAGATTTCCATATGTGTGAGCTCCAGAGCCAGAAGCCATTCCCTTTCTAAATCAGAATAGGAATAATAATAATAAAAAGAAAACTGGCTCTGGTGGTAATTCCAATCCAAGCTTGATTTTGTGTCACAGCCAAATGATAAAAATTATTTTTTAAAAAGCTAAACTGATTATATTTAACAAAGCCCAAGTTGTGGCAAATCTTTTGCTGTTTCTGAAAAATCCAAGTCAGTTCTTTTCCCTCTGTTTTTGTTATATTTGTACATATTTTTCTTTCTAATCTATTACCATGTCTGTTTGTCTTCTGCATAGTATGCATACCCATGTGTGCTGCAGAAACACTGCTCTCTGGTACAGAAGTTCCAATTCTGAGAACCTGAGCTTTCCATCACAAAAATAAGAGATTTCTAAACTTACATATGACATATGGTGGTTTGGGGGGGGGAGAGAGAGAGCACTAAGATTTTTCCCTTCCTCCATTTATCTCCAAAGATCATATTGTTGGAGGTGTGTACATGTGGAAACGCATGCAAACACTCCCACCCTTGTAGAAAACACACTCCAAACATTGAGACCATACCAATAAATTCCTTCCTTCCTGGTGTTATGAGAAAATGATTCCTCACGTCATGGGCAAACCTGCCACAATATGGAGTTACGTGAAGACCCAAATTATCTTGGCAGAATAAATTAAGCAACTCCAAGATAAAAACAACTACTTCATGTGCATTATTTATTCAAACTAAAACCTTTTCATTCTTTTTCTGTGGGATGCAAAGAATATACACCATCCCATTTATTACTAATGCATACAGTTAGGCTTCAGGGTGAGTTCACACAGGTTCAGCTGCACAAGTTAGATTCATAATTTGTGTGACAAACCAATTGTGGATCCACAACTTGCCCCTTTTTGACCACCTATTCAGATTTCCAAACTGATTCAAGCTCAGTTGCAACCAGTTCTTCCTGGAAGCCAGCTCTACAAAATGCAGATTGACTAGCCCTTTTGACAATCCAGAAATCACACCACACCCCATCCCTTCCAGAACAGTGTTCTAAGTTTTTTTTTTTTTTTTAAGCAATAAACAGATTGACGTTTTTATTAGCTAAAAAGGGTACAAAATCAAATTTAACTGGATAAACATGGTAGGATTCTGAATCTTTTTTTTTTTAAGCTGAAAGCTTACTTGAAGCATGAGGAAAGCTGGCACCAGATTCCTATCTAGGTATGTGAGTCATTAAAGGGCTGAAAGTTTGTGGGGAGAAGGCATCATTCTTCTGCCAGGGTGGGGGATGAATCACTGGCTGACATCCAAACTAAGTTACTCAATATTACTACAGTACTCAGTAGTTCCTGTAAAGGGTTACTTGATTTCAATAAGACTTCTGCTGAGTATCTTAGTCAGGATATCAGCTACCAGTTCCTGCAGGCAGGTATGTTTGTATGCACTCCATCACCTGATGATTGCAACTTTGAGTGACCTCAGACTGAACAGTTTCGTCTGACCTGAGGTCAATCAACTCAGACAGTGCTACTTACTGTAGAGGTGACTTTTTCTGTTCATGGTTGGCTAACATGGGAAAGCATTGCTCCAATCTCCTGCAGGATGGAAGGGGAGCTCAGTCACTCCCCCATTCCTGCCCTCCCCTCTCACCCTTCTGAAGACCCTACATTAGGCAGTGAAGCAGCTGCATTCTGCTCACAGCACAGACACCTTTCCATTCCCCATCCACTCCCTTCATTTCCATCTCCAGTTAAGGTGGACAAAGCTTCCCTGTCTTGATTGCTGCAGCAAGTCTCCTCATATGTGCTTCAAAATCATAAATACTATGGTAATAAAAGATAAAGCCAAAAATTTGTCAGTGGCAAAAGGGCAGTTGCCAGAGCTCTGAGGGAAATGGAGGGGTTCACTTTAAGATGTCTGAGAAATAGGACACAATATTCAAAGGCCCCACTTAATCTTTGGTTTCTCTTAATTCTCCTGCAGCCACCCTGCGCCCGCCCTGCTAAACCTCCACTTTTGGTTAATTTCAGCCACCGCGCGACTGAGGGGTGCTGCCGGGGTGTGAGCTGAACAGTCCTTCACTCCCACCACCACCAGTGGAGGCAGTGGTGGCCAGAGCAACACTGGACCTGTCCATTCAGCCTGCCCATCTGCTCATGGTGGGGGCAGTCCAGGCGCCAAAATGACCTAGGTGTGCCCGTGATCATCTAAGCCAGGAGTAGGCATCTTTGGCACTCCAGCTGCTGTTGAACTACAACTCCCATCATCCCCAGCTGCAATAAATTGTGTCTGGGGGTGATGGGAGCTGTAGTTCAACAACACTGGAGTGCCATAGGTTACCTAACCTGCTCAAATCCACTCTATGTTTCTTAAAACAAGAGCCCTGTGTTGTTCTCTTGATTGCTGGTCCCTAAAATTCTGAAATGGATCCTGCACATTATATTAAGCAGAAATATAGCAATAGGCCAAAAAATCAAACAGAAAGGTAGCTGTTGTTTTCCTTAGGGATGCTAGTGAACTTCTCCAGGCATGAGCTTGGAGAAGGAGACAAACAAAGCCTCCCTCCTCCTCGCACAGCACTGCCACTACTGCTACTTCTCCTACTCCTGCAACAAATATTTATATACCACTTTTCAACAAAAGTTCGCAAAGTGGGTTGCATAGACAAATAAATAATGAATTAATAACATGGTTCCCTCTCCCAAAAGGGCTCACAATCTAAAAAGAAACACCTGCAACAGCCACTAGAGGGATACTGTGCTTGGGTTGGATAGGGACAGTTGCTCTCCTCCTGCTAAGAAGAGAATCGCCACTTTAAAAGTTGCCTCTTTGCCCACTTAGAGGAGAGCTGGTCTTGTGGTAGCAAACATGACTTGTCCCCATAGCTAAGCAGGGTCTGCCCTGGTTGCATATGAATGGGAGACTTGATGTGTGAGCACTGCAAGATATTCCCCTCAGGGGATGAAGCCGCTCTGGGAAGAGCAGAAGGTTTCAAGTTCCCTCTCTGGCTTTTCCAAGATAGGGCTGAGAGAGATTCCTGCCTGCAACCTTGGAGAAGCCGCTGCCAGTCTGTGAAGACAATACTGAGCTAGATGGTCTGACTCAGTATATGGCAGTTTCCTATGTTCCTATGTTTTCCTATGTTCCTATGACTCCTATTAACCTGTTGTCCAAATTCCACAAAGACTGATAAGTATGGCGGGGGGAGGGGTGATGGGGAGGCATGGATCATTTTTCAAGCCACCTCAGATGGACTTAGCAAATTATTTGTGAAAAACCTTGATCATTTCCAGACTAGTTTGAGTGGAACTCTGAGGACTGAATTCCTCCCTAGTTCTCAATGGCACAGTATAAGAAGGAATTACTGTTCCTGCATTAGGAACCAGCAATATCAGCCATTGAATGGTTATGGCTGCAGTACAGTCATTGTATCATCCCGACTCATCATTTATCAGCTCCTCCTAATTCAGAAGCCTTCCCAATGGGATTGCTCTGATGGCACAGAAGAATGTTGTGTATGATTTTCTTGTCTTTAAGCTTTAGCTGTTTGGTGTACATGATCCTGTCCAGGTCCTTTAAAATGGATGGATGGATTAGCAACACCGTTGATTGAGGACCAGGGAACCTTCTGTATCAGAAGCAGACATCAGCAATTGAAAACCTGGACCCACAAGAAACATTTGTTCAGGTCTGTATCAGGTAGCAGCTGTCTATAGATAAAGATAACCTCTGCAACAAAGCAGAAGTAAAGATAGTAGCATGATTTCCATGGTCATGTCTAGCAATTTCACTTCCCTTTAGCAGCATAAGATTGGAATTAAAAACCTCTTAATGAAAAGAAATGTGTGCATGCACAAAAAACTTCATTAACTCCTTAAAATTGGTTTCTCCCCCCCCCCATTCAGCAACACCCCCCCCCCCAATGCATGGAGCTATATTTTCTCTTAGACAATTTCCCTGAGTTAAGAACAGCAAACAAAAGTTTGGAAGGAAAAAATGTACCTTGCAAATTGACTATGAGTGTTCAACTAATTTTTCAAGGCTTTAACCCCTGCTAGCCACCTAATGGTGTAGAGGGAAATGACTCGAATAGCAAGCCAGAGGTTGCCAGTTCGAATCCCCACTGGTATGGGAAACACCTATATCCGGCAGCAGCAATATAGGAAGATGCTGAAAGGCATCACCTCATACTGCGCAGAAAATGGCAATGGTAAACCTCTCCTGTATTCTACCAAAGAAAAACCATAGGGCTCTGTGGTTGCCAGGAGTCGACATCGACTTGACGGCACACTTTACTTTACCTTTACCTTTAACTGGGCAAAGAGGCTCCTTTTTAATGTGGTGATTCTCTTTATTTAGCAGGGTGAGAGCAACTGGCCCTATCCACCCCCAGCACAGTACCTCCAGTGACTGTTGCTGGCGTCTCTCTTATGTTTCTTTTTAGGTTGTGATGAGCCCTTTGGGGACAGGGAAACTTTTGTTGAAAAGCAGTATATAAATGTTTGTTGTTGTTGTTGTTGAAGAGATTGGAATTTTGGCAATATAGAAATGTGAAAAATAAATATAGTAAATTACTGTTAACCTTTGAGAAATTGTGTATTGTATTTATTGTTCACATTTCTAATCAGCCATATAACAAAGTTATGTTATCACATTTTTAAATTTCTTTTATTTATTTTTAAATTTGTATACTGCCCTTCATTATAACAATCCAAAGGCGGTTCACATAAAAACAAAACACAAGACTATAAAAATGACACAATTAAAATATTAAGCTAAAATATAAGAACAAATTTGACTAAAAAGATTTAAAATACAAGCATAAGAACTGTACAAAATACAAAGAAGCAGCAGTAGGGACAATCATATTAAAAAGCCTGGGTAAAAGACAAGATTTAACACGCTTTCTAAAAACTGTGATGGAAACCGAGGAGCAAATAGCCACATAACACAAAGATAAGTGGCGATCCACTGGCCTGTGATGGATCATGTCCCAGATGTCTATAGTGTCTTCAGTGTTTTAAATGTATGATTTAAAATATTTAGATCCCACCTTTCCATCCTGGAGGGGACACTCAAGAGGACTAATCATGCTTGTTGTTAAAAAAAAATGAAAACAATTTATTTTGCAAAATGGTAACATTGAAACCACTCCAAACTCAATAGCAGCATTATGGAAGTGGAGGCTGAAAAGATAAACCAGACTATTGTGGCTGGCTGAAGCTGGTAGGAGTTGTAGTCCATTAACAGCTGGAGAGCCTCAGATTGGCTACTCCTGCTATACCATATTCCTTCATGATGCACCCTGATCAATTAATCACTTGAATAACACTATTTTAACTTACCAATTGAAGGCAGGCAAACCAGCTCACCCAGCGCAAAAAAATCCAACAAACTGGGTGCCACTACTGTGATGTGAAGGCCTTATTGCATCTACTCATCTGCATTACCTCAGAGAGCAGTAGGATCATGAGCAAGACCTCTCATGAGGTTTTTGCTGTGCAGGCAGATTCCTCAGGGGAGCAGTCCTTTAGAAATACTGATGTAACAACCAATTCAATAAATTCAAATTCTTCCAACTGTAATTAAAATCTAATCTATTCCATCTCTAGCAATCTAAGATAGACATGGGAGAAATTCAATCTTCATAACAGTTTATGCCTCCGGGTTGATTCAGTCAGCCCGGACTGAGCCTGCTTAAAAGCTAGTCATCTGGTCTGTGTGGAGGAGGAAGAGAAAGCCACCTTTAGCTGACTACACAGGTAAGAAGAGGATGACTCCTCTGCAACTACTTGAAAGTAGAACTGTAATAGTGTGCGGATTGATTGCATAAATAGAGACCACAGATTACCATCTTCCCATATCCTTACAAGTATCGCATGGGGCTTTTATGCACAGCAAGTTTTACCACAAGTTTACAGAGAGGCTTTACTTTGAACTCGGAGTTGTACCAAAAAACTGGCACAAATAGTAGATTTTTTTAACCCTGAATATAAACCGGGTTATACTTGGATGCACAGTGGAAAACCCAAATTGTGTGTGAACTGCTCCCCAATAACTCACAGGAACTTCGGGGTAAATCTTGCTGATATGTGAACACCCCCCCTCCCTTCTGGAGGAGATGCGAGTTAAAGGGCTTCAAAAGCCCTGTGAGAAAAGCTTCCTGGGAGTTATTCGCACATGGCTTCATGCTGTGGGGTACATGTTGAGCGACGCCACTTTGAATCATACTCGTGGCATTGAGGGAAGTAGCCGCTCCACTCCGCTCTTGGCTTTTGTTTTGATGTAAGTTCGCGTTTTCCTCCTTGTATTCCTTCTAGACAAAGGTGGGGGGGGAGGAGCAGGTCTTGTTGTAGCAAGTATGACTTGTCCCCTGAGCTAAGCAGGATCCACCCTTGTTGCATATGAAAGGGAGACTTGATGTGTGAGCACCCTAAGATATTCCCCTTAGGGGATATTGCCGAGCAGAAGGTTCCAAGTTCCCTCCCTGGCATCTCCAAGATAGGACTGAGAGAGATTCCTGCCTGCAACCTTGGAGAAGCCACTGCGAGTCTGTGTAGACAATACTGAGCTAGATGGACCTATGGCATGCTTCCTATGTTCTTACTAAAGAGCTATATCTGCATTTCTAAAGAGAGTATCCTTTTTATCATGCTAATGATTCTACGCCAGTGCCTTTCCCTATTTGCTCGGTGTTTTCAGAAAAAGTAGCTTAAAACCAGCATTTTAAAAACACAGAAATACTTTGAGATAAGCTAGAATTCTCAAGACAAAGCCCGATTTGTGTGTGGACTGGGTCCAAGGATCTCGAAGGGACTTCCTGGTAAATTTGGCTGGCGCATGAATGCACACACTGTTTTCTGAAGGAGATTCGGGGTAGAAGCCCTGTTTTTAATGCCTCCTGATAAGCTTTTAAACAGCTACCCTTTCTTCTGGTCACCTGAATCCACCTCTGAACTCATTTGCTTTTATTTCTTGCTGTTGACTAATGAATACCAGGATGCAGAGATGCATGCCCTGGATGAACTGTTTTAGAGGTCAAGGGGGTCTTCTCTCCCTCCATCCCTCCCTCCCTCCTTCCCTCTCTCGCTTGGTTTAGCAGGTCTGTTCACTGGAGAAACACACTGTCTTATTCTGCTTTTTTATTAAGAATACCATGAAATTCCACAATATTCATAATAAAAAGGCAGCTTTTCATTTTGATTAGCTTCCCTGACTGTTCTGCCCTGTCCCCTCAAAAAATCACTTAACATTTCAGAAACAAAGAGCTGGAAGGAAATAGTTTTCTATGCATTCCCAAAGAAACTGATCATACCATGCAAGAACCTGTAGAACAGAACCTCATTTTTAGGACTTTTTTTTCATTCTAATAGGATGATGATGATCAGTCCAACAATAAAATGATCAGAACTTTCTCTTCAGTAGCCACATATTCCTTTTGTTTCCCCCTATAGTTTTACTAATGCCACACACTGCAAAATGCATTCAGAGTGAAACAAAAGAAGGAAAACATGAACATGTAGTTCTTTAGTTCTTGCTGCATATGCTATGCGAGCATAAAAATGCGGCATTCTTTTAATGAAAACATGTTTCTTTTTGACAGCAGAGAGGTTACAAGGCCTTGTCTGACTACCAGAGAAAGATCTATGTTCTATGCTATCCGTATTGATAAAGACATAAACACAGACCTGTCTCGCAAAAACGGGACCTAGCTCCTTCCACTTCCTTATTCTGATGCCACAATTGGGCCTCTGGAGTCTGTTCTCAGGACTCAATAAATAACAGGAATAATGCCTCATTATTTATCTTTTTTGCAGTTGTCTTTGTCTCATTCTGCATACTTACTGATCTACCTACTGTGCTTTTAAGAGTACAGCCTTCTCAAAACAAAGATGCATTAATTGCTAGTCCAGTCCACATTCAGTGGGGGGGGGAGAGAAGACCCCATTATTTATAGCGGCACATAAACTATTCTACAGTGTTTACAGCTGCAATGTACTTTTCTTAATTCCCTTTCTCCTTGTGTTATTCTCTCCTTGGCCTTTTCTTCATTTAACAGATTAGCAATATTTTTGGAGGAATGGGGCGGGGGGGGCGTTTAGAGAAAGACAAAAATAATAAATTGGAAAATTTGGCAGCAGAAGGTAGTGATGGTGGCAAGGCACAGCTGGAGTATTTGAAATGTGGCAGTTTTCTTCTGGGCTATCATTTTGCCTGTCCGCTGGGAATGCGCAGCTAAATGTAGCCATGGCTAATGCAATGATGAATCCATGTAAATCTCAAGAACAGAACTGGGGATCTGTCTTTTCTGCAGGCAAATAGGAGCCTCTCCTCCTGTCCTGGTTGGATTTCTTCACATAATCAGAAGCTCATCTCAGCAGCTGAAATGCTATTATGCAGCCATGTATTTCGGGTCTTCACATTTTTCATTTTGATTCCAGTGAACACTATGCGCTCACTCTCATTTGGCAGAATAATGCGCCACCTGCTCGTGGTCCCCCCCCCCAATTCCTAATTAAGCATTTAAATTGTTTGTCAACTAAACTGAATTTCTTTTCCTTTATGCTTCTCCCTCTCCTCTCATCCCTGGTTGCACCTTTACAAACATTTTGTTTTTTGGCAGAAAAGGGAGTGGGGGTGGGGAGAAATAAGCTGGCCTTTCTCTTCAGCCAGACAGCTTTGGGTATTAAATATGGACACAGGGTCGTTCTGTTCATATCATAGTGATGGGGCACATTTGGGGCACATTTAGTAAGATGAGCAGGATGACCCTAATTTCACTGAAATAAAAATCTTCCTGTCCAGTTGGTTGGGACTGATGAGTATTGGGGGCTATAGGTAGGGGTGGATCTACCACTGGGTGACCACGTTCAATGACAGATAGGGAGGGGGCCATAAGGGGAGCTGTCATTATACCACATCCGGGCCACAGAGGCCAGGGAAGAATGGTAGGGCAGGCAGGGGGGTTGAGACAATGGCAGAGGCAGCAACAGATGAATGGAAGCCAGTGGGGGACTGCAGTGGCACATTATAAAAGTGGACATGAGCTGCTGCTAACATCGCTCTGCCACTGGCTATGGGTAGGGATGTGCATGAACAGTTCGCCTTTAAAGGGTGCCTTTAAAAGAGCAGGTAAGGAGTTCCTTGCCTGCTTGCCCCCAACCCACCGCTTTCCCCCACTGGCATTCAGTTTTTCAAGAGATATGAAGGGCTTCAGCACTGTATCCTGCAGCCCCAATTGGCATTGGCACGCTGGCCATTTGCATGGTATGCTGACCACGCAAATGGCCGACGCACATGCACTCTGGCCATGTGCATGCCGACGCTGATCAGGGCTGCAGTCCCACACATCTCTTGAAAAACCGAGTCCCGGCAGGGTGAAAGTGGCAGAGTGGAGGCGAGCAGGTAAGGATCTCTTTTGAAGATGCCCCCTGCTCCCTGCCAATCAAGCCAGTTTGAACACCAGCGTTTGAGCCAATTCGGTGCTTCGTCTTGGAAGCACTGAATTGACTCATGCACATCCCTAGCTATGGGATTCCTGTAGCTGGGGTTGTCAAGCTCCTAGTAAGAACAGTTGGGGAAAGCACAGTAGAAGAAGTTCACACAATCTATTTGTCGATCATTTCATCTTTGTTTCTCAGTGGTTGCACACAGTCCTCATCTTCCCTCAATGCTGGGCTTCTGCTTAGGAACATCACATTTTCCAAGAAATCAAAACATTTGTTCATTTTGTGTCTGGGAAAATTGAATTTTTTTTTCCTGGCAGCACATACACTGCTTACTACAGTGACTGATTTGTGGTATATGCTAGCACAAGAGCAATGACACCCCACTGAATTTTTGTACATAATTAGTATTTTCCAGCCTTTGGGGAGTGGACAGGGCTTGATTTTGGAAGGGTTAATTAGTAGCAAAAATTACAAAACAGGTACATCTATAATGGTCAAAAAGGTTCTGACACAAGGACAGAGAAAAGAAAGGGTATAGTTTGATAAAAGAGAAGAGGTTTTTCAGGCATAAAGAGACAAATCTGTTCACAAGTTGGAGCCAAAGGGATCCTTCCATATGTAAAAGGGGAGAAGAAAAGCATGCAAGGGCCAAATTAAGTGTTTAACAACACATGTAGTTTAGTCCTAACTCCAACAATCCTCTTCCACTTGCATCAAAACTTGGCAAACCTCTTCCTTCTACAATCAGAAGCATGAGAGCTGAGACAGATCAAACTTATGATAGCACTGGATGAACACTTCCACTAGAGCTTGTGGAAGGATTTGTGGAAATGCACCAGCAGCTTCCTTATACTCCCCAGAGCAGGCAGCTCCATGTCAGTGGAGACCTTCAGCACATGAGCACTGAGAGGCCCCTCCTCAGCAGGAGGTAGGCTTTCCTGGGCATGTACTCAATGCTGATGATGACAACTCCTCCAATTTGGTGAATGGGGGGGATATCTTGGAGTAAGCAGAAGTCTCTCCTCCTCCTCCCATCCTCTGAAAGTGAGAGGAGGAAGACCAACTGCTGCCATTGCATCCCCAACTCCTTGCCAATGGGGGAGGGTGGTAGAGGGAGGAAATGCGGCTGCTTAGGAAATTAGCCATTGCCCCTCCTCCTGCACCCACTCCCTCAGCAAATGGGAGAGATGTGGTGATGACAATAGTTGCTCTTTCTCCTCCTCACTCTCAGAGGATGGGGAAAGGAGCAGCCACCTCCGCCACTGTATCCCTTCATTTGCTAAGGGGGGTAGGTGGGAGGGAGGAGCCACAAACCACACAGATGCAGCTCCTCCTCCTTTCCTCACCTTCCCACCAGCAAATGGCCAGAAGTGACTAGACAGGTGATCACACTGGTGAAAGGAGAAAGGGATCCTTGTGTCCTTCCAGAAACCCCTGCATCATCGCAGGGGGCTCTGCAAGATAATACATTTGTCAGCAGGGAGGGCAGGAGAAGGTAGCCATGCTGCGGGTCCTTCACACTGCCACAGTCTTCTCACACACACTTCTGAATCCACAAATTGGAACATCCTCCAGAAATGGGGACATTCTCAATTGAGGATGAGAAGGTGGGTGGGCGAAGAAGCCCAGCCATACTGGGAAGCGCCTGAGAGAACACCAGCCCTGACACATTCCAATGGAGGCAGAGCAGTGGAGGCCGGAGGGGCTCGACAGGCAAGCACACTAGGAAAGAAAGAAAGGGATCCTTGTATGAGGCACCAGGGACAGGAAAAGGAAGAGGAAATAGTAATAAAGAAGGGTGGAACTTTAAGAGGTTGTGTGGGCTGCTCAGGCCTATTTGAGCAAGCAGTGGTCAGTGATGAGAATTGACTGGAGGAAAGACCTGTGGCCGCTAGAGAGGGGGTAGGTTTTGAAGAAACAGGTCCTGAGAGGAGTGTTAGAGTGCTTGACTCCCTCCTTCCCAACTCTGAGACTCTGCATAAAAGGGGGCTTGGCAACCAAAGAGCCCTGCCCGGCCCCTCTAATGCAGTCAGGATGCCACACATGGTTCCTTGAACCAGCAGAGGTGCTCTTACCTCTGGACCTTGGGGACCTAGTCCATGGCCTCCAGGGTCCAGGGGATCCTCCAAAGGCCCAGGAGGCCTCCTGTCACCACACCATCCTGAGCCCACCCTGCCACTGTCCCATGGCACCAAACCAGAGTCTTGAAAACTTCAATAATTCTAGCCGCCATGTGCATCATAGGGGTGGTGGTGGTGGTGAGCCACGCAGGCCTCCCCCACCCCCATGGTGATGGTGCCCAGCAGTCAGAGTGGGAGTGGCCACTGGGCCTGATTGTTTGGCCCAGCAGCCCATGAGCACTGCAAGACACTCCAGCACACTTGCACAGTGATAATAGAGTGTTGCAGGCCAGTGATGTCGGGGGTTGTGACTCTCTATTCCAACTGGGCAGGTGCGCTGCCTTGCATTTCTCAAGGGCCGCTGGGACAAACAGTCAGGCCCAGCAGCAACTCCCACTCTACTAGCTGCCGCCGCCACCACAGGGGTTGGGGAGGCCTGCTCGGCTCCCACCTCCCACCCCCCAGCCATGCACATGGCAGCTAGAATTATTGAAGTTTTCAGCGCCGCAGTTTGATGCCACAGGGCGGCAGCAGCATACTTCTGGGGAGGCTTTTTGTAAAAAAAAAACTGTGATTGGGGCGGGGGCCTCCAAAGCCCTTCAGGTCCGAGCACCAAAATTACCTAGGTGCGCCCCTACGGGCCATTGCTTGACTAGGCCAATCCATGACACTGCCTTTGCTGCTCTTGATTTGCTGGATCCAACCCCCCTCTATGGCAGGGAACCATGGCTGATCCTGGCTTCCTGCTTCATTTATTGCTTCCTGCTTCATTGTTATGGCACAGGCAGTCCGAACAGGCATTTGCTCATGTTACAGTTTTTGCAGGTACACATAACATACATTTGTAATGTATGTATCCCGACAAAATGCAAGCTGAGAAATGGCCAGATGAAGAAGATGTGCCACAGAAAGACAAAACAATAAAAGAAGTTACATTTTCCTTCTTGTTATAATTTCAGTAGGTAGCACAAACTTACTATAGCTATAAAGTTGGTAAATAAACGCCTTTTTCATTGTGTGACTGATTTAATTTTTTTGCACCCAAAAACTATTGCTAGATTTAGAAATAAAGAGCTGGCCTAAAATCATAACTTAAAATTTGAATAATCAAATAAGTGATTAAGGAGATTGTACAGTCAAATACCTTTCCTTTTTCCCCCAGTGGTGTTTCTGTGGAAAAACTACTTGAAAAACTATGTAAAACAGTTTCAATTTTCTTGAAAGAGAGTTCGAAGTAAATCTTGGATATGCCAAAGCTTAAACACTGAACTGGAATATATTCAAATGTCTTTCAAGTCTAATGCATAAAGTCTGGTTATTCCATCAAAGTCTCTTTGAATCAGCCCTCATTGCTTCGGTATGTTAAAAAGCCATCACTGGCGTCAAACGTTTTGAGTTTATGCATGTAATCTAACAACTGACTCACTGATCACCGTCTTCTCTGATTTCTCTGGCAATGTGGAAAGCAGTTTGGCATTGGGCTTGACTGTTTTTTAAGATGTTAAGTATATTTGTCATATTTTTTTTCCAAGAGGACCTTTGCTGAAAAGGTAATGGAATGTGGGAAAGAATCACACTGCAGCTCCAAGTAAAAATAGAAACACCTTCATTAAAACAAAAACCTAACCAACCCAGAATAGAATAGTCACAGGCAGATGATCCGAAGCAGTTTCACAAACTATTAAACCAAGGAATATGCAAATATTTGCAGAAGAAAAAAATAACCTTCCTCATAAAACAAACACAAATTCAGACCATAACCACTGAAATAAATTCTCTACTTGTTACTCAGTCATAGCCTTTTTGGCACCATGTTTTCATCCATCCGTGATATTTTCATGGATGAAAACCTGTGCAACTACTCCAATGAAAATGAGTCTCTGCAAAATATTCTTACTCCTTTTTCTCCCCCCACTCCACTCTGCCTAGTATTTATGGGTATTGTACTGTTATGCACTCCCACTTCCCCAGAAAGTGACACATTCACAACACCACTACATAGTTAAGTTTCATTCAGGTAAGAGAGCACTGGAGATATATGAGGTATGATTTAATTGTCTACTGACAATTATTGAGAAAGATGAAAGTAGAGCATAGCAGAAGCAGAACAAACTGCAGGCATCTCATTTGTTAGAGATTGCACCTGATTCCCAAAGAGCAACTGAACTCTAAGGATAATTCAGTTTTACCTAATTCCAGCTAAAAACACTTAGCTATCTGTCTCTCCATATCTTAATTCAAACTGCAAACAACTTCTACTTGTCCCTCTGTTCCCAAAACTCTAGTAGGTTAACATCCCAAAGGTGCTGGAGAAAGATCCTAGACTGGCCGGTTTGGTTCAAATGTGAACCGAACCACCCATGCCAGTTGCATGCACACCCCTAATAGACTTTGGACTTCTTTCTAGTGAATTTGGCGAGAAATCACGTATACTTGGCAAGAAATCATGGTAGGAGAAACCCACCCACAAAAATCCATTAATGTATATACAAAACTGTGGCTGACAAAACCACTGTTGGAGAAGGATGACTATAGTTCTGTCTGGTTTCCCCCCTTTGAATATCAGCCATAGCAAGGTCCCCATCAAGACTAGGACCATGGCACTAGAAGAGGTGGTTGAACCTTTTGTCCTTGCTCTGTGGTCCCAATGACAGTTGTCTCCTTAAGTTAATATTTGTCCCAGGAGAGAAAATGCTATGGATGCTAATATGGATGCTAATAAATAACAGCTTCCTTCTTGGGACAAACAGCAGCTTCAGGGATATTATTTTTGTCCCAGGGCAGCACAGGACCAAAGGGTGAACACCACCTCCCACCATGCTATGGGCCGGATCCTTTTATGGCTGCTCATTAAAAAGAAGACCTAGTCCATTTTTTTTAAAGTTTCTTATTTGCCTGAAAAGTGACTGAGACTCCAATACTATGCACATTTCTCAAGCTTCACTGAACCCAGTAGGACTTACTTTTGAGTGAGCTTGCATAGGATATTACTGCATTGAATGTGATAGACAACAGCAGATTTGGGCCGTGGGCGGTGGGGGGGAGGGTACAGAATGGCATGAGGAAAGCTTAAAGCAGCCCTCCCATAGTGCCAAAGCCATAGCCCTGATATTATTTAGGCTGCTTTTAACTAAGGGGAAAGTGTCAAGAGATCTGATCATGCATCTCCCTTCACAGATTTCCCATACCATGTAAAGTTTGTCCTTTAGATTATGATGAGCCCTATTCTAGTGCAAGCAGCACAATCTACACAATCTAAAGTGTGATATTGTAACTGCAAAAAGTTCTCCCATGCCACACAGTCACACCATACTTTTAGTGTTTCGAAAGCATCTCCCTCATAGCTGATTTGAGTAAGAAAACCTCCACAAAGACATGCTTTAGGCAATATTGCTCATTTTTGTTTTGCTTTCTCTTATACCACTTCCCCCTTCTGTTGTTTCTTGGAGAGTTTCTTACACACACACTTCTGTGTAATTGCCTTTTCTTTGATTTCTAAGGTGTTTTTGCTTCTTGGCATGAATAGCTATGAACAAAAAGATAATGGGAATTGGTACAGCCTATACCCATCCCCAGAGGAGAAGTCAAATGAGAGAACGTTGATGTGTTTGAGCTGACTGGGTCAGAATAGACAGGTCTTAATAGAGTCAGGCATTCCAGAGCTGTGTGCCAGAGTCTGTCAAGCCTACCTCACTAACACCAATTAACTCAAGATAGACTTTGATCCAAACCTTAAGATCACCTTCCTTGTCTAGATGAAAGCATGTGTCAGTGTTGAAAGAAAGCTCCAGATGTCTCTCGGAAAATAGTTTTCAGTGAATTTTGAAGTGAGGAATAAAAAGCATCTCTATGAAAAACTGGACCAGGTGTTGCATACTAAGGATGTAATCCTATGCCCACTTACTTTGGAGTAAGTTCTATTTAACCTAGTGGGTCCTACTTCTAAGTATGCATGCATTGGATTGGGCTTTAAGTCAGCAACGTGGCAAGAAGTTTGGATGGATCCCTTCCTGATGTTCACTGGTTCTTAATACCAAGTTAAATTATTCATGCTAGGCAGTTCTCCAACAGGGGTTAAAAAAAGCAAGCCATGTTTAATTTTGTTGTTGCTATACTGATCTGCAGCATCTGATCTCTGAAAAACACATCGGGGAATAATGATTTCACTATTGCTGTAGAGCATTGTAAATGTTACAATGGTTATCAACAACAAGCGGTTTAATAGCATTCCATAAAATGTTATATAAATCCTAGAATTCAAGTACATTCAGTGCATTAGCAGAGCGCAAACAGGCTCTAAAACTGTGTTCATTGCACCATAATTTCCAGACACTGTAAATGAGATGATAGTTTACAGGCAAATTGTTTATTGCCAACAAATACATGAAACAAACATGGCCAGATTGGGTCCCAATCACTATATTGTTGACTGTATATTAGTGAATGGGATTTTGGTAATGATGAATCATGAGCATGTTTGAAGCCCACAGGCTGCGTTGTCCTCCAATTAGTCATCTGCACCGTTGACACTGGAGATGGGCAAACTTTCCCAAGCTCAATTTGGATTAAAACTGGCAATTGCAAACAAAAGCGTAGACCACTCAGGAAAAAGCCCCCTCCCCACCAGTTCTAGATTTTCTTGTAATTGCAACACACACACCCCACATGAGTCCGCAACCTCTCCTCATAGACCACAGCCCCTCTTTTCTGGTGGTTGCTGGAGCAATGGCTCCTGCATGTTTCTCTCTTTCTCTCCCCTACTCCCACTTCCTCCCCCTCCTCCTCAACAGTTGCTGTGACTGTAGTGTCAGGTGGAGGAGAGAGAGACCCTTACATTTGCTGATGCTTTGTCCAGGCAACCAAATCCTTGTGAGGAACAGGGGGCTGGATGGGTAGCAATTGTTGCAGCTAGCATAAGAGCCATGTGTCAGGCTATTGGTTCTGTTCTGCTTACTTCTAGTGAGCTCAATTGTGCTATCATATGATTAGGAGCTTCACCATCTACCGGAGGCTTTTGTACATTTCACTGGAGTAGATCTACCTCAACTGAACAAGGAAGATATTTGAAAGGCTCAACAGAAAAATCCTTATTATAACAGAAGTGCATTGAGAAATTTTGGGAGAGATCAGAAAAGGAAATTTTAGTGTGAGTTTGGCCTTCACTTATTTTGAAAGATGGAATACTGTACTATATCACCAAGGACATTGGTCATTATGTCAACTTGTTTGCCTTCCAAGATCATTAAGTGTGTGATCTTCATACATGATCTTGTTCATGCCAGATTCTATTGTCCTGGGGTAGGCAAGAACATGAGCCACCTAATGGTGCAGCGGGGAAGTAACTTGCCTAGGGAGCAAGAGGCTGCCGGTTCAAATGCCTGCTGGTATGTTTCCCAGACTGTGGGAAACACCTATAACAGACAGCAGCAATATAAGAAGGTGCTGAAAGGCATCATCTCATACTGTGCAGGAGATGGCAATGGTAAACTCCTCTTGTATTCTACCAAAGACAACCACATGGCTCGGTGGTTGCCAGGAGTCGACATCAACTCAACGGCACAACTTTACTTTAGGCAAGGACATGGAGCAGTATTTTAAGAACAGTACTAGATGCATTCAGAAAAAGAAATTTCCTGGCCAGTCCACTTCCCTGATCAATATAATCACAGAAACACTTTTGCAGTTAGTTTGTATGATCTTCTTTTCTTGAGAAAGAGAGCAAAAACATCAGCAATATGATCATTTCACTCACTATGCTCAGAACAATCCAACCAAGGAACATTGGATTACCATTGCAGCTCAGGCTCTCTGGGAGAGGGTTCCTGCCCCCATTACCAATTGCCAAAATGTATTCCCATTTCAAGGGAGTGTCAATTGATCAGTAATTTTTTTCAGTCTTGCAGTAATGAGGAAATCAAGCACCATTTCTTATCATCCACCTGGTAGCCCCAAACTAGACAATTTTCAACAGAATTATTTGATATGCCGAGCTTAGAATCCACAAGAAAGGAACAATATAGTCAAGACATCAGTTATCTTGTTCATACATACAATTCTACAAGAAAGTATGCTGCAGGATTTCCCCCTTACTATCTTATGAATGGACAAGAAGCCCACTTTCCGATAGACATGTTTTGGGGTATCTTCTGATGAGACCTCTGCAGAAGATTATTTAAAATATATTGCACAGTTAAAAGAACATTAAAACGAAGCTTAGTCAGCCTCTGAAGCTGGGGGTCAGCGAAACACCTATAACAAAGCTAGATATGATCAGCAGGGTTGACATCAGATATGGAAGAGTGGATTCTCTTTTGTAATTTGAGGGTCTCTTAAAAGCACAGGTGTCTGACCAAGATAACTGACCATTGAAAATCTGAGCCATATTTGATTATGGAGAAGCTTCCTGAGCTGCCAGTGTGTACAAGGTAGGACAAAGTCCTGTGAAGACTCTTCATAGGAATAATTCACTACCAATAGGTCAACTCACACTGGCCAGTCAAGTCAGATCCCCCAGGATAAAGTAATGGTCCAGAAACACAAGAGACAAAGAAGTTCTCATCTCATGTTAAGAAACTTATCTGAAGACTCTCCTATGACTCCCCACCTATCATGCACAGAAGAAAAACCTCTTTCTGATAAGGATGAACCAAGTTATTCAATATTACAGCCACTATTGTTGGGGCCTTTATCCTTTTAGTTTCAGTCCTGAAGCAAAAAACGTTCATCCACCAGGCTTCCTTCAGTTGTATTTATCCTCCTAAATTGATGTGAGTGTTAAGACCTGGAGCTACCAGAACAGCATGTCTTTCTTTAGTACCATTAAATGACTTGCATCGTCCACAATTTACAAAACCTTAAAAAAATAATTTAGGATGATCTGTTATGGCATATAGGTTATGTATATATAAATTTTACTATGCTTTTTGTTACCACTATTCAGCCTCATTTAAGATTTCTTTCCTTCATGAGCTGAGCTTCAGTGAGGGGGCGCATTTTTGAATCTTGTCTCTGGGCCCACTCCAACCTTGCTACGCCCCTGGTTCCCTATGCTCCTTACAGGAAGATACTAGTAATAGTCAGGCATGAGTTAACACAGAGGCAGAGGAGCCATCTGCCGGCAGTGGCAAAATTTGAACAGCGGCAGCAGCAGTAGCTCCAGGGAGTGGAGGCAAGTGGAAAGTTCCCCCTTTTACTTTGATTTTTAAAAAAGCTGCTGTGGCAGCAGTAGCTGCGGGGAGGGGGTGACTGGGCAAGAGGTAAGTTCCCCTTTTTGCCCCCTAAAGATGGCTGGCGGTGGGATGGGGTGCAGCGGTGGTGGTGGCAGCAGTGGCTGGCTGCAGGGAAGGTGGTGGGACAAGGAGGGGAGAGTCACAATGCCCCCCCTTTTAACATAAGAACATAAGAACAGCCCTGCTGGGTCAGGCCCAAGGCCCAACTAGTCCAGCATCCTGTTTCATACAGTGGCCCACCTCTAAGCCCGCTGTGTGTGTGGCAGCGACGACCTCCTTCCTCCTCCTCTGTCTCTGTTCGGCCCAGCGGCTCTTGCTAACTGCGAGACGCGGATGCACAGTAGAGAGAGATCATCGCAAGCTCGTGACATCATGGGCTTGTGATGCTCTCTCTCAACTGTGCAGGCACGCCTCGCAGTTAGAAAAAGAGGCTGGGCCGAATAGATAGGCTCAGGATCGCTCCGGCCACTGCCGCGGGGAGGAGGACGACTGCTGGGCTCACCCCCCGGCAGCCACCCCTCAGCCATGTGGCAGCTGAAATTTTTAAAAGGAGGTTTGCTGCGGCCGGGCGGGTGCAGAGTGGCTGCTGGACCCCCACCCCCCTGTTGGGAAGTCTCTCTGTTAAGAGATACCCTTCTATTACAGCAGAGTGCACTGAGGCACAACACAGCAGAGTCTGCCTAGGCATGCATGTATGCTGAGAGTAAAAGAAACTTGGAGCCAGTTCATAGTTTCAGATCAATATAAGGAGTCTTTATTGGATAACAGCATTCTAGATAGTCAAGTGGAGAGATAGGATCTCTAATCTAGCTAGGTAGCTGGATGCAGAGGGATGGTTTCTGCATCTCTGCACACATGGTGCAGGGAGAGAGGAGTGTGTGTGTTGCAAGGGAGAAGAAAGGGAAGAGGAAGAGGCAGGGAGGGAGGAAGTCCCTGAGAGTAGCAATCTACATATCAAAGGGATAGTGGCGAGCAGTAGAGAAGGGAGGACCAATGTCTTGACCCCTCTAGCCTTCTGACTCACTAATCTGTCCCCCTCTGTCACTGAGACATGAGCCAGTGCAGAGTCCCCGGCCATTTGGAGGCCCCCTCCCTCAGACCTCAGAGGCTATGGACTGTGCCTCACAGTTGGGAATAGATGCCGGACAAATGGCAGGCCACGGTGTTGCTCTGGTAGCCACTGCTGCTGCCAAGTGGGGGTTAGAAGGACTACTGGCTCACCTACCCCCCCACCTGCAGCCATCCCCTCAGCAACACGGTGGCTGGAATTGGCATTAAAAACAAAACACGGAGGTTCGCAGCGGGGGGGGCAAGCTGCAAGCAGCGCAAGGTGCAGCATGGGGGCTCTTTCCATCTCTTTCTTTCTTTTTAAACTCTCTCACTCTCTCTCTCAAGCCAAACCTACCAATCCTCTTTCCATCTCTTTAACGTCCTCTCTCTTTCTTTCTCTCCCCACTCTCCCCGCAAGCCTACCCCATCCCCATTTCCTTTTTCTATCCCTCTCTCTCTTGCTCTCTCTCGCTCTTGCTCAAGCCAACCCTACCCATCCCCTTTCCATCTCTTTCTCTCTCTCTCTCTCTTTCTTCCCCCCCCCAAGCCTGCCCCAACCCGTTTTCCTTTTTCTATCCCTCTTTCTCTCTCTCAAGCCAAGCCTGCCCCATTCTCTCTCTCTCTCTCTCTCTCTCTCTCTCTCTCTCTCTCTCTCTCTCTCTCCAAGCCTGCCCCTATCCTTTCCCTCTTTCTTTCCCCATCTCCCTTCTCTCTTTCCCTTTCTTAAAAGCCTGTGTGGTGAAGGATCAAAGTGTAATCTTATCAAAAATTAAGAGAAAAGCTTCTCTAACTTTTTTTTTCCTTACAAGTGCTCCATGTTAAGTGTGATGATTTGGCAGAGGTGGAAAGGAAAAACAATGCATTTCATTGTTATGTATTTTGTACAGATTGTATTGTATTTATTTTATTAGAATGAATTTTAATTCAATTTATTTTATTTTTATTTTATTTAATCTTGGCCTGCCAGAACTTCAAAAGTTAAATTTTAATTAAATTCATTTTAATCAATTCCACTTTAATTTGATTTAATTAATTGTTTGATATTAAGTGTTACTTTAATAATCAGCACCCTAAAAATTGACCTTGGCCCCCATGAGCCAAGTCACAGTTAGTTTCAGCTCACCAGGTCACATCTGAGTTGTGCAACCCTGCCCTACATGGACTTAAACGGTACATGGTATGAATGGTGCACGGAAAAAAATGGGAAAGAACCAACAGGAACCCTATTAAAGCAGCCCTATGTGAACAGCCCCCAAGTTTCTTCTAATTATCTTTCTTGCTCTTATATGCAGCTAACATGTTACATCAGTACTCGTGATACTTTACCCCACTTAATTCCATGGTTAAGCCCAACATCTGGGCAAGGCCCAGGATAAGAGATCCCAAAGGCAACACAATAGTTTTGCTTTTTTAAAAAAAGCTCTTGTCTCACAGTCGATCACACCCCCTCCTCCTTCCTAGGTTTTTGCTAGCACATGGCCTAGCATTGGAAGCACGCACAGCTCCTGAAGCTGTAGAGGATGCTTGTCCTACCCCATTAATGATCATGTGAACTGGCTTATAGATTTACCTTAAAACTGAGAGCACTAGGTAGATATTAAATATTTGAATATGAGCTAGGTTTGAGGTTACCTTATACCAGGCCTGCTCAGCTTCAGCCCTCATGCAGATGTTGGCCTACAACTCCTACAGCTATTGGCCTCTATGGCTGGGGTTTATGGGAGTTGTAGTCCAAAAACAGCTGGGGGGCCAAAGATGAGCAGTCCCGCCTTATAGCATGGGTTCATCCAAGTATTGTTTCCACTGACAGGCAACAGCTCTCCAGGTTTCAAACAGCAGTCTTTCCTACCTGGAGTTCCAGGGATTGAACCTGGGCCCTTTTGCATGCAATGCAGGTAGTCTACCACTAAGCTTAGCTAGAGCCCCTTTTCCTTTTCAGAGTTCTAAAAAGGAAAACTCTATTTTACTGCACAGATCGCAATACTTGTAAAACAGCTTGCATTTTTCAAATTTAAAAAGTCAACTAATAAAATAAATGCAGGAGGCAAAACAAAAAAACCAATTAAGCTGCACATCTTCATCCACCAAAGCAGATAAACAGGTTTTGTCATCTTTCTCCCAAGAGGGATTCATGAACATGCATTTTTCCCAGTGCAAAGTACAAAGCAGTATATTGCATTTCAAATTGCATTGTAAAGCTAATTAAAGGGCTATTTGTTCTTTTCCCCCCTTAAGTTAAAGGATGATCAGTAGTATCCTACAGGATGAACAACATATAGCTGAAAGAGCGTAATCAGTTCTGAAAGCATAGCTGTTGAAAATTCTTAAGTCAACTTAAATTAACAATAAACTACAGCTAGTGCAATGGAAATCACACATAAGAATAACTGAGTTCAATTAAATCAAGTCATTTAAGAACATAAGAACAGCCCTGCTAGATCAGGCCCAAGGCCCATCTAGTCCAGCATCCTGTTTCACACTGTGGCACACCAGATGCCACTGGGGGCCTAAAGCCAGGGCAAGCCCTCTGTCCTGCTATTACTCCCCTGCAACTGGTATTCAGAGGCATACTGCCTTTGAGGCTGGCCTATAGCCCTCTGACTAGTAGCCATTTATCAATGGCAACTCCCCCCCCCCGCTTAGACCTCTCCTCCATGAAGTCATCCAAACCCCTCTTAAAGCCTTCCAGGTTGTTGGCTGTCACCACATCTTGTGGCAGAGAATTCCGCAATTTGATTATGTGTTGTGTGAAAAAGTACTTCTGTTTGTTGGCAATCAATGTCATGGTAAGACCCCTGGTTCTGGTGTTATGTGAGAGGGATTAAAAATTCTCTCTACCCACTTTCTCCACACCATGCATGATTTTATAGACCTCTATCATGCCCCCGCAATCGTCTTTTTTTCTAAACTAAAAAGCTCCAGGTGTTGTAGCCTTGCCTCATAAGGAAGGTGCTCTAGGACTCTGATCATCTTGGTTGCCCTCTTCTGCACCTTTTGCATTTCTACAATGTAATTCTTTAGATGTGGTGACCAGAACTGTATGCAGTACTCCAGGTGTGGTCGCACCATAGTTTTGTATAAGGGTATTAGAATATTAGCAGTTTTATTTTCAATCCCCTTCCTAATGAGCCCTAGCATGGAATTTGCCTTTTTCACAGTTGCCACACATTGAGTCAACAATTTCAACAAGCTGTCCACTATGACCCCAAGATGATCTCTTTCCTGGTGAGTCACTGACAGCTCAGATCCCATCAGAATATATGTTAAGTTGGGTTTTTTTGCCCCAATATGGATCACTTTACACTTGCTTACACTGAACTGCATTTGCCATTTTGTTGACCACTCACCCAGTTTAGAGAGATCATTTTGGAGCTCCTCACAATCCGTTTTGGATTTCACTACCCGAAAGAGTTTGGTATCATCTGCAAATTGGCCACCTCACTGATTACCCCTAGATCATTTATAAATTAATTAAAAGGCACCCGTCCGAGTACAGATCCCTGGGGTACCCCACTTCACTTTCTCCATTGTGAAAACTCTCCATTTATACCTACCCTCTGTTTCCTGTCCTTTAACCAGTTACCAATCCACACATGAACCTGTCCCCTTTTCCCATGACTGCTAAGTTTTCTCAAGAGTCTTTGATGAGGAACTTTGTCAAAAGTTTTTTTAAAAGTCCAAGTATACTATGTCAGCCGGATCACCTTTATCCACACACCTGTTGACACTCTCAAAGAACTCCAAAAGGCTCGTGAGGTAAGAAGCCATGCTGGTTCTCCCCCAACAGGACCCATTCCTCTATGTGCTTTACAATTTTATCTTTGAGAATGCTTTCCATCAATTTGCCTGGAACAGACGTTAAGCTAACCATCCTGTAATTTCCCCCTGGAACCTCCCCTGGATCCCTTTTTGAAAATCAGTGTTACATTTGCTACTTTCCAGTCCTCCGGTACAGAGCCTGATTGTAGAGATAAGTTGTATAGTCGGCAATTTCACATTTAACTTCTTTAAGGATTCTTGGATGGATGCCATCTGGCCCTGGCGATTTGCTAGTTTTTAATTTTTCCAGACAGTTGATAACATCATCTCTTGTCACTGCTATCTGACTCAGTTCTTTAGCCTCTGTCCCCGAAAAGCCTGGTTCAGGAACTGGTATATGCTCAGTATCCTCTGCTGTGAAGACAGTTGCAAAGAACTCATTTAGCGTCTCTGCAACCTCCATATCCTCCTTAATAATCTGTTTCACTCCCTCATTGTCTAATGGTCCAACCACCTCCCTGGCAGTTTTCCTACTTCTGATGTATTTAAAGAAGTTTTTGTTATTTCCCTTGATGCATTTAGCTAAATGTTCCTCAAACTCTCTTTTTACCTCCCTTATTGTTGACACCTTGCATTTCTTTTGCCAGAGTTTGTGTTCCTTTCTGTTCTCTTCATTTGGACAGGCCTTCCAATTTGGGAAGGAATTCTTTTTCTCTTTTATGGCTTCCTTGACTTTACCTGTTAGCCATGCTGGCATCCTCCTGCACTTAGTGGTACCTTTCCTCCTTTTTGGTATACATTCAAACTGGGCTTCTAGTATTGTGGTTCTGAGTAAATACAATGCATTCTGGAGCAAAGTGACTCTCCTGATTTTCCCTTTCAGTTTTCTTTTCACCATACTCCTCATTTTTTGAGAAGTTTCCTCTTCTGAAATTCAAAGTGTCTGTGTTAGACTTCCTTGGTGATTCTCTCCCCGCATGTATGCTGAATTGGATAGCACTGTGGTCACTATTCCCTAGAGAGTCCATGACACTGACATCATGCACCAGGTCCTGGGTGCCAATCAGGATTAAGTCCAAGGTCACCTTCTCTCTGGTTGGTTCCATGGCCAACTGTTCTAGGGCACAGTTATTCAGTGTATCTAGATATCTGACCTCTTTGTCATTACCTGACTGTGAACTTACCCAGTCTATGTGTCACCCATTATTACTGACCCACCTCTCCTTGACACCTCCCTGATTTTCTTCTGCAGCTCCCAGTCACTGTCAGCATTTTGATCTGGAGGGCAATAACACGTTCCCCGTAGCACATTTCTTTTCAGACCTTGTATTGTCACCCACATGGTTTCTGTGGAGGACTTAGGTCCTACTTGGTTTTCTAGCTGGTTAGATTCTTCTTTAACATACAGTGCTACTCCACCTCCAAGGCACCCCTCCCTGTCCTTTCTATAGAGTTTATATCCAGGGATAACAGTGTCCCACTGGTTCTCACTGTTTCACCATGTTTCTGTTATGCCCGCTATGTCTATTTCTATGTTAGCAACCAAGCACTCCAGCTCGCCTATCTTGGCTCGGAGGCTTCTGGCATTGGCAGAATACCTATACTCTGAATCTCTTACCTGGTGTATAATATCATTCTTTTGGCTCTTTGATCTCTTTGACCTAGCACAGCCTTCTGTCTGCTCTTCATGTAGTGCTGCTCTGTCCCCTTCTGTTTTATCTAGATATTTTACACCCTCACATCTTAAGAGAAGGCATTTGCCAAACCAGATACTGTCCAGCTCCTGTCAGCTATTCCCCAGGCATTTATTTTAAGTGCCAACGATCTGGTTCCATTTTGGTTCAATTGCAGCCCATCCCTTTTGTACAGGCCTTACTTGCCCCAAAATGTATCCCAGTGCCTAAGAAATCTAAAGCCTTCCTTCCAGCACCAGTGTCTCATCCACACATTGAGACCCCTCAGCTCTGCCTGTCTTGCTGAACCTGCACATGGAACAGGTAACATTTCTGAGAATGCTACTTTGGGGGTCCTGGACTTCAATATGTTACCTATCAGCTTAAATTTGGCTTCCAGGACCTCTTGACTACATTTCCCCACATCGTTGGTGCCAACGTGCTCCACATCAGCAGTCTCCTCCCCAGCGCTGCCTATGAGCCTATCTAGACGCTGTGTGATGTCTGCAACATTTACACCAGGCAGGCAAGTCACCATGCGTTTCAACACGCAGGTCACAAACACATCTCTATACCTCTAATGGTTGAATCACCCACTACAATGAGGCCACCACCCCTTGGAGGAGTATCCCTTGTGCGAGAGGATATGGGCTCATCATCCATGGAAGGGTCTCTTCTAAAGGAGCATTTCCCTCTTCCTCAGACTGATGCTCTCCTTCCCCAAGACCTTAATTCTCCCTGACAGCAGAGGTGCTATCAGCCTTGGAGTGGGATGCCTCTACCACGTCCCTAAAGGTCTCATCCACATGCCTCTCTGACACTCTGAGTTTCTCCAGGTCCGCCACCTTGGTCTCAAGGGAATAAACTTGTTCCCTGAAAGCCAGGCGCTCCTTGCACTGAGCACACACCCATGACTTCTACCCATGGAGCAAATAGTCATACATGTGGCACACTGTGAAATACACTGGGAAGTGCCCCCTCCCCTGCTGACTTTCTATCTTCATAACTGGTTTTGTTGGCAGTTTTCAGTATTTAGAGATAGTTTATTAGAAAGTTCGGTCTTAGCTGTATTGATCAGCTATTTAACTGTTCAAACTTCCTTTCTCAAGAATATGAAGGAGGGAGTAGTTAAGTAGAAGGAGGGAGTAGCTAATAAATTCATTTAATTGGAATTTATAGCAGTCTAACTTAGAATGGAATTAAACAGAATAAAGGGTCTGGAAAATGCATAGGTTAATTACAGACAAGGCTACATTTTTAATCTTCAGTATATTTTTGGAACTCTGTTGTATGGATCAAAAATACAGCCCTGGTATTCAGAAACCAGATAGATTAAGCATCGTATTCTATATTTCCTCTCCCAAACAAAACCATATTTTGTCATTGTGTTTAGATTTATTTCACTCAGGGCATTTTGCAATAGTTCCAGTCATGCATTATTTGTAGGCAAGTTAGTGAACACTAGGTAGTAACCAAGCCCCCATTTCCCAATAAAGCTTCAGTCTGTGTGATTCTCCAGAGCGTCTAAAATTTCTCTTAAGCAAACATCTCATGCCCCCATGTGGTCAAATTGAGAGACTGTTGGAAATGTAACCGCTTTTAAAATGCAAGGCAAAGAGCACACAGCCAAGTAAGAATTTCATAAAATGAACATGACTAAAATAAAATAAAATAAAATAAAATAATAATAATAATAATTCACAGAATTCATGGAAATAAGATGTCCTGCTCATCACTAACTGCATTTGAAGGAATATCCAGTGAGGCGTCAGTTGTCTTTGCCCAATCATATGCGATCACAGTATCAATGGATTCACTATCTAGGGCAGTGATCTTCACTGTTTCTCAAGCGGGGACCACTTAAACAAAAAGAACTTCCCTGTGAGAACCATTCTTAATGTGCTGACCTTTCTGCAGTGCTGTGCCCTGCCCAGCACCAGTGGTGCTCATTTACGAGAAACAGAGCCTTCTCAAGCCCCAGCACCATCTTGGAAGGTGAGCAGAGAGTGTTGGGAAGTGTAGCTTTCCCCAGTGTTTTCACCACAGAACTCTATGGGGAAAGCATTGAGTAGAACTTCACTTCCCAGCATTCCACATGCAGCTTCCAAGAAGGCACTGGGGCTCAAGACAGCTCATTTCCCTTAAAGAAGTCCCACTGGTGCTGGACAAAGCACAGCACTGCATGGTGAGAATGGTCACCTCCACACGGTGTTATGGGAGATGTGTGGAGTTTTCTCATTCAACCAATGCTTTGCACAGGCCTTACAAACAACTGGTCAGGGAGCCACATTTAGGGCAAGTAGGAGCCACCACTGGCTCATGGGCAATGCAATGAACAACTAGAGATCTAGGGAAAGGACTGGACTGAATGACATGGATAAGGTTCCCCCTCATCTCAGTTTCACCAGAATGCAGAGACAGAGTAGGGTGAAGGAAATGGTTCTCTGAACAGAAACTCCTAGTGATGGAAGAGGAGAAGGAACCAAGACAAAGAGTCGTGTCATGCTTCTTAATAGTGCCCAAAGAGGCATTTCCACATAAGAAAAAGAGCCTAAAATGTGTGTATGGGTGCCATAAAGTTGTACATTTGTGCAAATGTGTACAACTTTATGGGGTGAAATGGTGGGTAAACATAAAGTGTGTCATCAAGTCAATTTTGACTCCTGGTACCCACCGAGCCCTGTGGTTTTCTTTGGTAGAATACAGGAGGGGTTTAAATGTGTTTCAAATAAAATGTGTCTGTTCACAGGTGACATTAAAAAATGCATGAAGGCTGAAAAGTGGTTGCAGATCCAGCTGGTGACCATCAATCAAATTAAAATTTTGATAGAAGCTGATTTTAAAAGTTGCTTTTCTGTCTTTCATACAGAAATGTTGTTTTTCTGTCTTGCATACACCAGCAGTGGAGGAGAGGCTCAAAATCTGTCAGATAATGAAATGAGTAGTTCTATTAAGATTGCTCAGCTGTACACCCTACAACTATAAGTGGTGGTGAGCCACCTCCTTGTCCCATGAAATGGGACTCCCTGAGTCCAATTCAAGCTCCTCATTGCCTGGACTACCAGTCTCAACTACTGCAAGTCAAACAATCATATTTGACAGGTCCTAAATTAGTATACCCCCAAAAACTCTTTATGAGGAGTAACTGTGCTGCACATGCCACTGATGCAACCACACAGGCCCAGTCATAATGAGACAGCATTGCAGTCATTACTAAACTCTTGTTCGGAGTGCTAGACAACCCATCTACTCTCTTCATCTCCCACAATGACTCTGCCTTCTCCTACCCATGCATCCATAAGAATTTGTTTCATACTATCACCACTGAGAAGCTGTTGGTCAGTAGCGGTGTGCACAGAAGCAGGAGCAGCGGTCCAGCACTGGGGTGGGGGGTTCCTTTAAAGGCGGGGTCACCCAGTGGTGGCTACGCCCCTGGTGACCTCCTCAGATGATCTTAGCGTGTGGTGTGGATCAGACCAAAGAAGGCGCTTTCTAAGGTAACCTGGACCTAAGCCATTCAAGGCTTTAAAGGTAATAACCAGCACTTTGTATTTTGCTCGGAAACATATCAGCAGCCAGTGCAGCTGTTTCAAAACAGGCATAATATGGACTCTCCGGGTTGCCCCGGAGACCAGCCTTGCTGCCGCATTTTGAACTAACTGAAATGTCTGAACTACGTACAAAGGCAGCCCCACATAGAGCACATTACAGTAGTCAAGCCTGGAGGTTACCAGCTGGTGCACCACTGTTCTGAGGTCATCCTCCTCTAGGAATGGATGCAGCTGTCAAATCAGCCTAAGCTGATAAATATTATCACCATCATCACTTTTGTCCCACTCTTCCTCTAAGGAGTTCATGGTGGTGTATATAAGAGCTTGGCAAATTTTATTTGACTGCAAGAACCCAAAAATTTAGGAACCAGACTGTCCTCTGCTTCATTGGGGGGTGGGGGTAGACCATGGGCTCTCTACTTGCCCCCAGCAAGACCCATGGCTCTATGAGGGTGCAGACTCCCCATCTTGTTTGCTCACTCTTTCTTCTGGTCATATGCCTTTTAACTCAGCCAGGTGATGAAGAGATGCCACCAGGAGGCACAAACAAGGCAGGTGTGGGCTGCTCCCTTGTCCTGGTTGCATCTGTCTGGCTCAGGCAGGCACTGGACCAATGCAACCAGGGGGAGTGCAATGCAAACAATGTAACTTTCTCCTCTTACTAGTCAGACCCATTCGGCTCAGGCAGGTGATGGACCAATGTGGCTAAGAGCAAGAGAGAGCAACCTGTCCCCACCTTGCTTGCTTACTTCTCCTTCTGGTCACATGCGTCTGCTGTCTGGACGCCAAACTAAAATTTCCATGTTGCATGGTGACCGGGTACCTGGGTATTGTCAAGCCCTGGTATATATTTTCTCTTCTTCTCCCCCCATCTTGTCCTCAAAACAACTCTGGGAAGTAGGCTAGGCTGAGAGATAGTGACTGGCCTGAAGTCACTCAGTGAGCCTCATGGCTGAATGGAGATTTGAACACACATCTCCCTGGTTCTAGTCCAATATCCTAACTACAATGAAAAACATAGTTTCTCTCACTTGGGTGTGGTGTCTAAATACTACTACTACTACTACTACTACTACTACTACTAGTAGTAGTAGTAGTAGTAGTAGCAGTAGTAGTAGTATTTATATACTACTTTTCAACAAAGTTTCCACAGTGGTTTACATAGAAAAATAGAAAAATAAGGAATAAAGAAAAATAAAATATTTGGTTCACCACTGCCACCATAGCTGATACAGGCCTGTAACAGATTTAACGCAGCCTTTGTCTCAGAGCAAGCCCACATGAGTTGAAGAAAAATACTGAATCATCCCCATGCTTTCTGAACAAATGCTGTTCATTCCCCAAAACTTTTCTGTACTTAGTAGCTTATTTGTACCATCCCCTGGGCTTAGGTGGAATTCTAGGGGAAACTCTCCTTCTCTTACTATTGGAAAAGTACAAAAACCTTCCACGTGCAAACTTACGAGTGATGAGAAAACTTGGTAGCTGAACTATCAAATTGGGGCGTGTTTGCACCAGAGTAAACCCCTTTCCAACTCTCACTCACTGCCAAGGGTGGCTTCCTTCCCTTTTCCAGCAGCAGCAGCATCACAGTATAATGAAGTCACCACCAGCATCTGCTATCCCTGGGATAACAGGTACCAGGCGGTGACATCACCATATATATGCCACAGCCAGCAAAGGGAAGCAAGCTAGCTGCGGTGATGGTAAGAGTTAGCAGGGCCACAGAGGTGGGAGGGAGGGAGGGCAGGTGTGGGGTTTTGCAGCAGAGGTGGTGAATGATGGGTGGCTTCCCTCAGCAGCCCCCACCAGCAGCCCGTGTGCACAGCATATGGCTGCACAATAGTAGATCCACCCCAGTCTTATTAAAGGAATTGTTCTAATATTTTTACCACTTTCATTTTGCTGAGCTTGAACCACTCAGTTTGAGAGGCTTGTACATAAAATCACTGTCGCTCTGATTCTCATCAGCTCATCTTTCAGGTTCCTAAAGGAAAGATCCTGAAACTAAATTGTACCAGTATAATGAAAATAAGTTGGAAATGGAAGGCGGGGGGGGGGGGGGGGAGTGTGGTAAAAGCCCTGCCTGAGTTTCTCAACATTAAAGGTGATCAGTGCAAAATTAGTATGAAATTTGTGGCTGTTTCATCATGAAACCAACAAGACATGAACCACTAAATTCAAAGAAAGTGATTAGAAACTATAGGCAGAATTCTCTTTTGTTGTCAGCAAAATAAACAGTTAAGTGGCAGATGGTCGTCAACAATCCCACTGGAATTGATGCTCCCTTGCCCTAACAATTAAGCAGCTGTTTATATGACAGGCTATAGGTGCCCATGTAAAGAAAAGCATCAAATATATTTTCCCCAGAACAATGAACATGAACAGTCTCCTAGCGCCACAGATTTTTTTATTATTTATTGTGGTTTGGAATATTTATACACCGCTTTTCAACAACAAGAAAAGTTCACAAAACGGCTTAGGTAGCAAATTAATGAGAAGCAAAATGAGAAGATGGGTTCCGTGTCCCAAAGGGGCTTACAATCTTATAAACAAAACACAAGAGAGAGACCAGCAACAACCACTGGCGAAGACGCTATGAATATGGTGAATACAGCAAATATTTATGCTGGGATGAATAGGGACAGTTGCTCTCCCTCTGCTAAATATAAGAAAGCCACCACTTTAAAAGTGCCCTTTTGCCCAGTTTGCAAGATTTTTGCTTGCAGACTGAGCAAAGGGGTGTTTTACCATGGTGTTACATGGAAACACATCCCAGGGCACATAGGTGGATTTATGACTCAAGCAATATCGTGAAGCCAGTCTAGCAAGTTCATGTTATAATAATGTACAGATGCAACAGAGCGAAGGTTTCCTGTCTCAAGCACAGGATTCTGGGACACATTTAAGAGTACAATTTACTGAACTGTTGTAGCACAGCAGTTACAAGTGACATTCAAATCTCAGTCCAGCCATGGAGTCCCTGATGCAGCACTAAAAAGCAGGCGCGGCTCATGAACGCACTTCTGGGGGGGGGAGAGCTTCTTTAAGGTAAACAGAGCCGGTGCTCCATGCTGCCCAGCAGCCCCTGCGGCGGGGAATCTCCTCCGCCACTCACCTGGCTCCCGCGGAGGTGAGCCCCCACCAGCGGCCAGGTGAATGGCGGAGGCCACCCACCGCCCCCCTGGAGGAGAGTTCATGAGCCGCGCCTGCTAAAAAGTCAGGGTCTTCCTATCCCATTAATAACAGTAATTAGAATTTATATAATACTTTTCGAACTGCTCAAAGAGCTTTACAGGCTTTATGTTAGCAACACACAACAACTCTGTAAGGAAGGCTGTAGAATCCAAGGGAAAGAGTTGTGATATGCAAGGACAAGACAGTGAGTGGAATCAGGAACATTATTAGTTTAATGAAATAGGTATTATGTATAGAGAGACAAATGTAGACTACTATTCTGTGCTCCTCCTGATGGCTGCTTGTTAGCTCAGCCTCTACTCCAGGACTGGAATACAAGTAACTTAAGCCCCATTCAAAATCTGGCCTAGGTCAAGGAATGGATTGACCAAAAAAACACCACATCCCTCCTTTCCCCCCAAATAAAAGACCAGTCCCATCAAGATACTAACAAAATTCGTAACACAAAACTATGCACATAAAAAGTTGGTCCACACATTCATGACCAGCTACTACTATGTGGTATAGTCCTATAAATAGCTTGGAGCTTGACGATTGAGCCAAACATCACAAAGGCCAGTATTAAGTCAAGTTTTCATGTAAAGGTTAGGTCCAAAAGAATACAGCTTGCCTGTAGAGTTGTGCACAAAACCAGTTTGCACAGTTCAGTTTGAGTCTGAACTGGACTTGAACTGAAATGAGAATGTTTGGTTTTGTGGTACTAAACTCCACCCCCAGTCGAATTTGAGCTGGGTCAGGAGTTCTGAACTGGGGAAAAAATTATTGTTTTACTCACCACTGTGGGTCCACCGGCCTCAAACAGTGCTGGTGTGGCTGCAGGGGGGTGGGGGGTGTCTCCGCAGTCTCCTTCTCTGACTGCCAGCCTCCCCCCAGTTCTGCAAGGGCCATTTCAGCTGATTTTGGGGCAATTGCAGCCCTTTTCCTGGTGACGGTGGCCATTTTGGAGGCCACTGCATATGCTCCCTGGCCATTTGCGTGGCTGGGTCATGATAAGCCCTCAAGCCAGACCAGTTAAATGATGAACCCGCTCGACCTTGAGCCAGTTCACACATCCCTACTTGCCTGAGATCATCTAACAATTCACAGTGGTGTGGTGGTTTGAAATGCAGGCTTCCTGACTTACAAAGGTCCCTGTAACTTTTTCTCAACTTTTGTTTTTTAAAGAAAAGCAGCCACTGGAGGCAGCCACCAAAAAGGGAAAGGGAGGTAGGGGAGGGAGGAGTTGCTTAACCCTTTCCTTGCTGACCATTTTTTCTTCTAAAGATCACTCTGTTTCCCTCCCTGCAGGGGACGGGGAATATTGCAACAATGCAGGAAGATATTGAAAAATGCTATCAACTCCTGTCCTTAAATCCCAGAAGCCACACTGAAGCCAGGTATGCAGCCTGTGCATGGTAATACTGGCCCCACCATCCAAAAGGCACACACACACACACACACACACACACACACACACACGAGGTGCTGCTGCCACCTCTATTAGTGACAGCTTTTTAAAAAGAGATGATAAGAACAATAAATTTGGAAGGGGGAAAAAGATTTGGAAAAAAAATACAGAAAACACGGATTAAATGTCCTTTAATAGTTCACAAAGAAGCCCTGCCCTCAATGGCCCTTTGGACTATTGGCTGAGTTCCCTATGATAGGCTTGTGCATTTCAATTTGGGTACAAAACATTTTGTTTTGCCCAAAAATGGCAATTTCGGAAGTTTTGTAACCAAAATAAAACCAAGAATTAAAAAACGGAGATTTTTGTTTCCAAATCGAAATGACTGTGTTTCTGACAGAATGCTTTGTTCTTTGGAAAAGCATTGCAATTCAAATTGACTTCTCTGACTCTCTCCACTCTAGCTGAGGCACTGAGTGATTAGCAGAAGATAAGATATGCAAAAAGCTGTTGGGTGGTTTAGTTAAGTATGTGTTGTATTTAGTGTGATTGAAATGCAAACTGACCTTGTAAAGGGATTTGGAAGACAGCATTTTGAGACAGAAATACCCAAATATATTTGGGAGCTCAATGCAATTCCAAAGCTCTTGCTAAAAGCCATGGTATAAATCGTGTGGAGAAGCTTTTTGAGAAGCTGGTTAGGAAAGTTCTAAAATTACACAGGTTTTTCTTTCCAAAGGTTCAGAAAGAATCTCTTGACTTGTTCAGGTGTCTTTTGAAGAGCTATTTTCTTCTTCTTCTGATTTTTATGAGTTATAGTGGTGTCTAAGTTTTGTTGCCCAAGTTGAGCAGTCTAATGTAATTTAGGCCACAATGTAATTTGGTGGGACATGATGTCTAAGCCAGTGGTTCACAACTTTTGCCATTGCAGGGACAGGTCATCCACATGGGACTACAGGAGACAAAAGGAGGGGGCTGAGGAATATCCCTGTCAATTTATTGACATCCCCAGGAATCTTAGTTGCTTATCTCTTTCTTGTAACCATGATCCATGGTTTTGCACTTCCTTAAATGCAGTGATGATAAATCTCAACAATTCTGAACAGTAGGCTGATTTCTTTGGGCTACGGCTCACTCCACTTCAGTTAAATGAACATTTGATGCTGTTCCATAGTACCAAGGCAGTTTTATTTTATTTTTATTTATTTTTTACATTTTATATCCCGCTCTTCCTCCAAGGAGCCCAGAGCGGTGTACTACATACTTAGGTTTCTCCTCACAACAACCCTGTGAAGTAGGTTAGGCTGAGAGAAGTGACTGGCCCAGAGTCACCCAGATAGTATCATGGCTGAATGGGGATTTGAACTTAGGTGTCCCTGGTCCTAGTCCAGCACTCTAACCACTACACCACGCTGGCTCATTGGTCTATCTTGCTATCTCAAATGACCTGTGGTCACTGTTCCATGGGGAGGTAGTGTTTTTATTGAAAGATTGCTTGAATCCACAAATGGGTTGTGCTGCTGTGCTAGTGCCACAGGGACAGGCTCCTGCCCGCTGCAAAATTCTCAAATAAGTGTGCCGAAAAATTAAGTGTCATTGTTCATCATTCTCTTCACTCTTTCAACTTGTTTATGTGGGGCTTCAGGGGCAAAACAGTGGGTTAGGTGGCAGTGCCCCAAGGGTGGTGCACCCAGATTCCAAATAAGGCAAAGGACTGATTTCTTAGGAATTTTTGAGGTTTATGCGTCTTTAAGATTTTCCCCCATCGGGAATAATGGAGGTTTCAGCAGCCCCATAACTCCACCTGGGGGGCACTGGGATGGCCTGAAGTGAGTGGTGGTGTAGTGCACAGAGGGTGCCAACCACCACCACCCTGGATTGCTAACCTATTGGGGTACGGGGCTTTGTTGTTTCTGAGGGGTTGAGTTATCTGGTAGCAAATGAGATTTTTAATTCCCCTGCTAACTGGACAAAGAGGCACCTTTTACCCTGGTGATTCTCTTTATTTAGCATGGGGAGAGTAACTGGCCCTATTCACCCCTAGCACAGTACTTCCAGTGACTGTTGCTGGTGTGTGTCTTAAGTTTCTTTTTAGAATGTGAGCCCTTTGGGGACAGGAAGCCATCTTATTTGATTGTTATTTCTCTTTGTAAACCGCCCTGAGCCATTTTTGGAAGGGCGGTATAGAAATCAAATTATTATTGTTGTTGTTGTTGTTGTTGTTGTTGTTGAAAAACCATGAATCCACTCTCATATGCTACTAGAGAATCTACTCTTAGGACACCTCTAGAACAACAAAACCCTGTACTTCATGGGTTGGCAACCCATGTGGGTGGGTGGCACCCTATGTGCACTACACCGCCACTTGCTCTGGCCCACCCCAGTGCCCCTCAAGTGGAGTTATGGGACTGCAGAAACCTCCATTATACCTTATGAGGAAAATCTGAAAGGCGCATAACTTTATTAATTCTTTAAAAATCAGCCCTTTGCCAAATTCCTCAGAAAAAATTGTGGTAGCTTTCTTCTACCAACTGGGCATTACCACCAACCACACTCCACTCTGGGCTGCCACCACCACCACCACCACCCCCCCCCCCCTGCACGTGAAGCTATGCTTTTCCTGAAATCTCCATCATACCCTATGGGGCAAATCTGAAAGATGTGCAAACTTCAAAAATTCACCAAAAATCAGCAGTTTGCCTAATTCCTTTGAAATTTTTGTGGTAGCTTCTACTCATTGGGAGCTATAACCCCCACCCACTCTTTTGACCATGTGACCCATTTTTAAATCCGAATTAATTCGGATTCAGATTCGGATTAATTCAGATACAAAACAAAACTGGGGTGATTTGGAAGGCTTAATTTCAGACAAAATACAAAATGGGGTTGATTTGAATTTGGTACAAATCAAAACAGAAAAAATACAAAGCGTGCAACCCTGGTGCCAACCACCCACATGGGTTGCCAACCCATGAAGTACAGTGCCTGTTCTACATCAGCAGTTCGGGACTCAATTATCAATGACCTGACAGTATCAGGTAACTTCATATGTCCGTAATAGTAAAGGCTGGAAAGTGATTGCTCTGGGTAGGGCAGTTTTCCCTCCTTCCTCATGTAAACAGCTGGGTACAGGTGCTAGGTAGGACAATGTCATCCTACCTGGCAAGAGGTTTTATTCAGACACAATCAAAAATCGGAAGTGCGTACTGAACCTGAAGCTGGGTAAGATGCTTGTCCTACTTAGTGTATGGTCAGGAGAACAAGCCTTAAGAATATTATATGTGGCCCGAGCAGGTGAGAAGCAGGTCCCACAGAGATCATTTGCTGCATGGACTATATTTATTATAATAGGAAGGCACAAATATTAAAAGGAAACACATACATTAACATCTGTAACTAATAACAATGATAGATTTATACAGACAGCTTTCTTTTAATAAATGCCAAAGTAATAAGTATGTATATTGAAAAGTTCTTAGTTAATAGTTAACTTCGATAAAAACACTAATGCCTTTTTAGAATTCCAGAAAGACTTCTTAAATATAAATTTATGAAGGTTCCCCCCCCCCCATGTTCTTCATTATTATCTCTGAACCCAGATTTAATCAGCTTGTCTTTCCCTCTTGCAAGCCTTTATGAAGACTGTTGATTTGCAGCCAACCCAAGACCTTTTAATAATTTATGTTAAATTCATTTAATTTTTAATAGAAAAGAATGAATTAGAGAGTACATACGGCAGTACATTTCCAAGTACCGTACCATTCTCTTCAAAAGACTTGGTTAAAAGTATGAATGTATTTATGGGCCAAGCTGTTATTGGAGACATGTTTGTTTTATTACTAAAATCAAATGCATAATTGAAGAACCTGTCCAGCTGAAAAATATTGTTCTCACTTTTTTTCCTTTTTCCCCCTTTTTTACTAAGAACATATAATTGTCTTTGGTTTCTTTCTATAATATCACCAACCCCTTGCTGGTTGTCTGTCTTCTGTTCTCTCCTATAACAGTGATTAGAAGCTGGGGGTGGGGGGGAGACCCAGAACTGAACTGTTATATATTGATTTACCACATTTACTTCGAACATATTTCATATATCATGAAATAAAAATAGGGATTCATAGATTCATACCAATTACATCATTCTTGGGAACTGTTCTTCCTTTTATAAGTCAAGTTCCCTAAATTTCAGTTTAAGCCATCATATGAACACTATATAGAAGTTACAGCAAGGGTTCCCAATGCTATATAGAGGTTATAGCAGGGGTTCCACAATAAATAGTAGCTGGGCATGATGGGAGTTGTAGTTCAGCAACACCTGGAGTTTCCTGGGTTATAGGAAACTCCAAAATCATGAGCGTAGGGAGGCTGGCAGCGACTCATGTGCAGCTGCTGCTGTGGCCCCCTGGACCCACCCCCGCATCTGCCATCAGACTCAGGGGGCCAGCTAGCCACGCCTCAGTGTCAGATGTCAGATGCGGGGGCATGGTCTCCCTCTCAAATGGGGCTGTGCGGCCCCATTTGGAAGGGAGATCGGTTCAAACTGCGTTGGACAGCATGGGCCAGAGTGACTCTCCCAGGGAGAGCCATTCTGGCCGCACTGCCAATGCAGCGCAGGCTGATCTCCATCCTAAATGGGGCCACGTAGCCCCGTTTGGGAGGGAGATTGATCGGCCCCGCGACATTGGCAGCAAGACCAGGAGCGGCTCTCCATACCTTTAAGGCAGGGGGTCACTCCGCCCGTGTTTAAGGCAGGGGTGTTTAAGGCTCCATACCTTTAAGGCAGGGGGTCACTCACAGCCCTGTTTGGGACCGAAATAATGCCCCCTGCATCTGACGTCAGACACGGGGGATGTGTCTGGGGCCACACTTCCAGCCCCTGATTGGTGGTGGCCTGGGTTCTTTGAACCCATTCGCCCAATGGTGGCTCCCCCCCTGTCCAAAATATAGCACAGGAGTCCTTTGTGCTTAGAGCACATTTAGAGCACCACACCTATAAAAGCCATATAATCCCATTGTCAAAATTGTGTTCAAAATTTAAACCTTCTAAACTGCTCCATGCCATTCTTTCTTTGTTAAGCTACAAACTTGTTAAACCACAAAAAAGCTACAAATCAAAGCCTCCCCGATTCAAATCTCACCTTTGCTATGAACTTGCTAAGTTGCCTTAAGCAAGCCACTCCCTCTCAGAAAACCCAAAACATTCTCTCTCTCTAATCTTAACCCAAGTTGCTGTCCCAAAACTACCCCAGTTGATATCCCTCAAATGCAGCCTGTGGCCCACCCACAATGGTGGCTGGCCCTCAATCTAGCATTCGCAGATATCTTAACAGACTACATTGGATTCTCTACTGCAGCTTCCCACAAAAGCCTTAAAACAGTCCCTCTTGTGTTTCAGGCTCATTTACAGGTGTAGAATTCAGAGAGTGGAGAATAATTAAGAAAATATTGAAGAAAGTATTCTGGTTCTTCTTTTGCAAAGCAAGGCAAATACCACTTTCTATTCTCCTGCTAGTTCTCTATCTACCCTGCCTCCAGGGCACTTTCCAGATTAGACCCTGCAACGGGGTCATGACATATCTCCGAAGTGTGCTTCCATACTTCCTGTGTTGTGACACTGTGCTGTGACAGTCCCTACGCTGACAGCAGAGTGCCGTTCACATTTCCGATGCCTTGTTTCAGATTTTATCACTTGAATTTATTGCTATAACATTGTATGTTTGGCGTAAAAAGGTTGCTGTATTTTCTGGTTGTTAGTTTTTGCGAGACTGCTCTCCCTGCTGGGTGCTTTGCTATTTATGTTTTTAATGTGATTTGCCCGAATCGAAGCATTTTGCTGCTGTTGAGCAGGTAATCTGGAAAGTGCCCAGGCTAGGACTGGACTAAATTGTAACTCATAGAAAACATTGTTCAAGAGTTGGTCTGGATCAAGGGATAGATTCATTAGAAACACCACAACAGGGACAAATCCAGAGGCACATCAGCTACCTGCTCAGATGAGCACCACTAACCACACTCCCCACTCTGCCCCAAAATATATCAACAACTCCCTGATCTCACTGCTTCATTGGAGGTGGTATACATTCGCACCTGTTAGGAGTAGAAACATTTAGCCAATTAATTAGCTAGATTCATTGACTGAAACCCTTTGGGCCAATTAAAAAAATGTCCATGATTAACTGAGCAGCAGATTGTTTTTTAAAATATTATTATTATTACTAGCATGAATAAAGTGCCAGGAGCAGTTTTCCCTCTAACAGGGATTCCCAGATGTTGTTGACTACAACTCCCATAATCCCTAGCCAAAGGCCATCACAGCTGGGGATGCTGGGAGTTGTAGTTAAGATCTGGGAGTCCCTGTTAGAGGGAACAGTGGCCAGGAGTGTCAGGAAGGTGCATTCCTTGTTCTCTCACACACAGGATGTAATGCCTTTTTAAATATTATGCCACTATTTCTTCAGAACCAGCATCATCTCACACTGCAACAGGAGATGGCAACAGTAAACCCCTCCTGTATTCTACCAAAGACAACCACAGGGCTCTGTGGTCACCAGGAGTCAACACCAACTCAATGGCACACTCTACCTTTATTGTTATATATAAATTATGCAGATATAATAGATTGCTTCATAGATTAAAAACTCATACGATTGCAATAAAGATGTATTGAATCAGGAGCCAGCTTTACTTATGGGGCACCCCTCAACCCAGTGGTTCCCAAACTGGGAGCCTCAAGATGTTGCTGAACTAACCCCCATCTTCTCCAGCCACAATAAATTGTAGCTGAGTTGTAGTTCAGCAACATCTGGAAACTCCCAGTTTGGGAACCACTGCCTTAATCCATCTACTACAAATCCATCCTTCCAGACTTGCAGAACTCACCCAGTCTCCCAGGCAGAATAGTCTTCTAGATTGATCCAAAGGCCCATTAGTCAGTCTGGCCACCAAGCCAAATGAGAAGGACTGGGCACTAAGGAAGAGAGGTGTTGCACTGAGGCTTAAATATGCTTCCACATAGGGATGTACAAATTGATTTGGGTATAAATCGATTTATACCTGAATCTAGCTGATTTGGGTGATTTGGAGACAAAACAAATCACCCCTGTGGTCCATTGGCTAGATTCGAGTACAAATCGAATCACACCTGATTTGATTTGAATCAATTTGAGATTCGGATCCCTCCTAATAATTCCCAGATCCTAAAGATTCCCAGCTTTCAATTAAAAAGAAAAAGCTAAGCTCTATCCCTTGTAGAAGTGAAGTTATGGAGCAAAATGTGTGGTCACTATTTTTCAAGTGTTTGGATTCTTTGTTGTATAATAACTTTCCCTCAATGAATCCCTATGAGGATTCATTACACACGTTCATTTCTTCTATTCATTTTGACTGTCTTTTTGACAGTGCCAATTGTCAACTGCCATGTGCCAACTACACCCCACTCCCACCCGCAAGGCTGTGGGGTTAGGGCTACTACTCCATTTATGTTCTAGGATTGTTTTCAAGTGTTTAGGCTCTTTGGTGTCTAATAAACTTTCCTCATAATGAAGAGTCTAAAAATCCCTAAAATATAAACTGAGTATCCAGTTGCTTGGGGGTCGGGGGGGGGAGGTAGTTGGAACATGGGATGCCACTAATTCCCCATCCCCACCTGCAAAGCAGTGGAGTCAAAATTTCAGGCCCCAAAATGGAAAATGGAAAATTTCCATTTGGGGTATAATGAAATATAGGAACATAGCAACATAGGAAGCTGCCATATACTGAGTCAGACCATTGGTCTATCTAGCTCAGTATTGTCTTCACAGACTGGCAGGGGGGCAAGGAAGCTACCAGAATTTTTTCAAAGGATTTGGGCAGAGGGCTGATTTTTGGAGATTTGTTGAAGTTTATGGGTCTTTAAGGTTTTTCCCCATAAGGTGTAATGGAGGTTTCAGCAGCCCGATAACCGCACTTGGGGGGCGCTGGGGTGGCCCAGAGCAAGTGGCGGTGTAGTGAATAGAGGGTGCCAGCCACCCCCATAGGTTGCTAACCCATGGGGTACAGGGTTCTGTTGTTTCTGAGGTGTTCTGAGTGTAGATTCTCTGGTAGCAAATGAGAGTGGATTCATGGTTTGTATTGAAAATCTAATTTGCAGCAAGGAAGCTACCAGAATTTTTTCAAAGGATCTGGACAGAGGGCTGATTTTTGGTGATTTGTTGAAGTAAGATTTGGATTCAGATTCAGTTTGTTACCCCTCAACCAGCTTATAGTAATAATTTTAGGGAATAAATAACTTTATGGAATTTATGCCATTTTCTGGTGAGGTTGATATGGAAAAATAGATTTGGGTGTCATCGGCATATTGATAACTCCCTATACCAAATGATGATCTCTCATAGTTGTTTCATGTGGGTGTTAAAAAGCATTGGCAACAATATTGAGCCTGTGGAATTCCATACAATAACTCTTGCTTTGCAGAGCAACAGTCTCCAAGTGACACTACAGTATCTGGAATCTACCCAAGAATGGAACAACTGTAAAACAGTGACATCTAATCCCAACTCTCTCAGGTGACCCAGAAAAATACAATGGTTGATGGTATCGAAAGCCATCGAGAGATCCAAAAGGATGCGCAGAGTTGCATTCCCTCTGTCAATACCTAATTGGAGATCATTCATCGGGCTGACCAAGGCAGTCTCCACCCCATAGCCTATCCTGAAAGCTTGTTTGGAATGTATCTAGATAACGTATCTCCTCCAAGACTGCCTGGAGCTGAGAGGTCACCACCTGCTCAATAGGGATGTGCACAAAACCAGTTTGCCTGGTTCAATTTGAATACAAACCAGATCTGAACCAGCCATGTTCAGTTCCCCCTCCTCCGCCCCAATGGGCCCCTCGGTTCAGTTTTAATTCAAACCAGTTTAGCCACAGTTTGGGGGTGCCAGGTGCCATTAAATTTTGTTTTAAATAAGTTTGACTTACCTCAGCCAAGGGCTTAAGTAGCCTCAGTGCGTGCTGCTGAGACTGCAAGGGAGGATTCTGGCATTTCCCCCTTCCCCACTGGCCTCCCCCTGAGTCTCCAAGGCCGCTTTGGCCCATTTTGGGGGCATTTCAGCCCTATTTCTTGTTGTAAACCACCAAGAGATGTGAGTTTTGGGCAGTATAGAAATATGTTGAATAAATGAATAAATAACAATAATAAATATTTAAATGCAGGGTGACCATTTCTGGGCTGCCATGCATGAGCATGGGCCATTTGCATGACCAGATCATGACCCGGGTCATGCAAATGGCCCACATGCATGCATGGCACCCCCCAAATGGTCACCACACATGCAAACAGGGCTGAAACGGGCAGAACTGGCCCATGGAGACCCGGGGGAGGTTGGCGGAGAGCTGTTGGAGACCTCCCACGGCCACAGCAGCAACACCCCCCCCCCCCCGTGGCCACTGAAGTCCTTAGCAGTAAGTCAAACCTTTAAAAAATAAATAAATATTAATGGCACCTGGCACTCCTGAACCACTCCTGTACTGGGCCTGAACCAAAAACAACCTCTGAACTGGGGGCACTAGGATACTAAGTAAATTATCATTGTCTTGAAACTTTATTCAGAGCAACATTTTGCAAACCAAGAAAATATCAGGATGTAGTTCAGCAAGAATGCTGTACAATACGTAGACTGTGTAAAAAATGACCTGGCTAATTTTTCAATGAAAAAATGTATGCATTTTTAAATCATGCTATTTCAAAATGAACCATAAAATAGGTCATTACACACTAGGGCAAAATGAATATGTTATGAATTATTCAACTTTATGGAAATCCTTCTATACTTATTGGTGACATGAGTCATTTAACGTCTATCATTTTTGTGTGATGTGTTGTTAATAATGAATAAGGATTTATCATTATATTAGTATATGATATGCAACGAACAATATTAAAACTTGCTTTTCGGCTGGAAACAAGTGATTTATGACATAGCTGCTGATTTGCTTAGAAGACTGAGTTGTTCTTTTTATTACTACCGATCACATTTTCATGCCGTATAATACCAAAGCTTGTATTCTGTAGGCCAAAAGTTCACCATATCAAGTATGTTTCCTGCATGACTCTGTTAATAGCAACGGAACTTGCATGGGAACAGAGCACTATTATTCCCCAATGCAGCTGACATCATTAACCAGATCTCCATTTGCTGTACATAATCACAGTAGCCAAGTAGCCAAAAAGGCACAGGTATCACTGAAGGAAGAAGAATGTATTCAGTATTTTTCATATTTTGAACTAAGCAATCAGTCAATCTCTATTATGGTCTTAGACCAGCATAAAGTAAAAGGAGCATGTAACAGGTGGTATTGAAAGCAAATAAAATCAGTTAAATATGATAGAGCCTATGCGTATTAGCATAAAGACTGTGAGGTTACTATAAAATTACTATAAGATAGCTATAAGGCTTCTGTGAATGGCTGTAAAGAGGGGTCTTGTTTTTCTAAAAACATTTTCTATCCCGCTCTTCCTCCAAGGAGCCCAGAGCGGTGTACTACATACTTCAGTTTCTCCTCACAACAACCCTGTGAAGTAGGTTAGGCTGAGAGAAAAGTGACTGGCCCAGAGTCACCCAGCAAGTATCATGGCTGAATGGGGATTTGAACTCGGGTCTTCCCGGTCCTAGTCCAGCCCTCTAACCACTACACCACACTGGCTCAAACTATACTTAGGGCTAAAATATATAGGATACTGTTGAAAGTTACATGCAATAAAATTGCTGCAATGCTAGAATCAGTAAAACAATGTCTATTACATATTAAAAGATAAACTGAAACAGTAAAAGCAGTAGGGCTGAATAACTGAAGAATTAGTTTTTGCTGGTGGTCAGAACCCAGCGAATTCTGCATGCTGCTGCACAGAACCTGGCAACTTTGTATGCTAAGTGGGATTACAGTCTGAAAGTAATAGAGAGATATATGATTGGTCTGAGCATCCTGGCATCCTGTCAAGTAGTGGGAGAATAAGGGAATTGTAACCCAAGGAAAGTAGGTGGGAAGAGGAGAGTCCAAGTAAGGATAGTTTTGCAGATAGAAATGGCTTCCATGTGGATTGGAAGTCATCCACCAATATTGAGGGGGCTAGGCCCGTTGGAAGGAGGGATTGTCTTAGCCAGTAGTTGAGTATGGACAGCCAGACTCTGGCCTCTACTTTCACCAAGCCTGCTTCCAATCATAGACTGGCATTAAATTTGCAAAGGGAGGTGAAGTACTGCTCTTAGAAATTTGGACTGGACAATCTCTATAGGGGCAACACTGGGAAAAGGGCCAAGCTAAGCACCATATAGAAGTTGTGCCATTGAATTACCTTCAAAATGGCCCCTTTTTTATCAAAAGGATTTTAGGATAGCAGTGGCGCTTCTCTGGCTGATTGGGGCAACATAACTATCATGGGCCTTCCTAGACCCAGAAGGGTGGAAGACCACCCCCAAGTATTTGAAGCATGAGATGTCATCCCCGCTTAGTGTGTCCTTGGTGTCTTAGCGAAGACCATGATTTTGGTTTTATGGTAATTGATTTATAGTAGATCTTCCATGCAGTATTGTGCAAGGGCCCTCAGTGCTCTTTTAAGTCCTATGGGGGTCCTTGAGAGGATTGCTGCGACATCAGCATAGAGCAGGGTGGAGATATGTTTCTCTGCCAACTTAGGAGGGTGGAAATCTGGGTTGTTTAGGTGACTCACCATATCATCTATAGAAGTTGTTCCACCATGTCATTTATAGAAGTTGAAGAGGAGTAAGTGTGAAGCATTGTTTGATACCCTCATGGGTTGGGATGGTGTTAGATAAGTGTCCTTATATAAATTTCAGGGACGTTTCATCATGCAAAGTATGAATGAGAAATAGCAGGCGTCGGTCAATCTAGGAGACTTCCAGTTTTTCTCATAGTTTGGATTGTGAGATGGAGTCAAAAGCAGATTTGAGATCAATGAAGACTGCATACAGGGAGATTGAGTGAGTGGCGTATTGTTTTTTTTGAACTAAAATATTGTTAAATCTTGTATTTAATATAACACAATAAATTATATATCAGCAAAGAATCTTATGGAGCTTGCTTGATATCTCACAAATCAGTCCAAATAATAATAACAACAACAACAACAACAACAACAACCCCCAGTGAGGCACTACCTTGGCGTGGTTGTGGGGCTTGTGTGCTCTGAGGAAGGTGAGAGCTATGCCAGGGGTCTAACCATACTGGACAGGTCTCACCAGAGGAGCCAGTCAAAGAGTGCCTCTCCCATCAACAATATGGTGAGACGTAACTTTAATAAATCTATACCGGATTCGTCGTCGCCCGGATCAACAAGGACCGCGCCAGGTGCTATAGTCCCTGGACATCTGTTGGCAAGTGGGCAACAGGACTCAGGATCTTGAGTTGAGCAACCAGGGCTGAAGAAAGCAAAGTTACTGGAAGAAACGTCGCTTAACCGAAAAAAATATACGAAAAATGCCAACAAGGAAATAATGATCTGCTATTACAAGTCTAGTCCACTAGAAGAGGTTATTTAAAAAGAATGTACCAAATTGGAAAGAGAAGCATCGAGATACAGAAATAACAGAACAAAGGCTAGCAGACCAGAGAAGATACATAATAAGAAATAAAGTATTCACAGGAGTTGAGCTGGAAGAACTGCAAAGAGCAACACAGGCTCAAGATATGGAAGAACTACCACCAATTGAAGAAGCTGCTCAGGCGCAGGTGGAGGAGGTGTTGGAAATCGAGGATGCCACTGTTACTGAACTGTTTCAAAATCAAAACCAGGCAACCACCCCTTTGCCTTCACCTCAAAAAACCAAATGCCGTTTAACAGAAAAGCAACAAGAACTAAAGCAAAAAATAACTGAGCACATGAACCAAACAACCACCAGGGTTCGACTTCCAGCTCTAAAAACAGTTGCCAAAAAACAACTTGCTCAGGCATTAAAAGATGTCAATGCTGCACTTGCAGAAATAACAACAGATAATTTGCAAGAAACAAACCAACTAATGTACAGTGCAGCAACAATAACAACACAAGAGCTCGGATATAAGATCAGTGGACCTGTCAAAAAAGAAAGCAGTACATCACCTAAATGGAAGATTAGATTAGAAAATAAAATCTCCAGGCTTAGATCAGATGCTAGTAAATTGAAAGATATGAAAGACAAGAAGCTGAAGAATGAAAACACCAAACAGTATCTGATCCAAAAATACCACCTAGATTCAAGGAAAATTAGAGAAGTCCTGGAAATAATAAAGCAGCAAATAACAGCAGTGTCAAAGAAGATTAGCAGGTATGAAGACAGAATTACACAACACAGGCAGAATCTCCAATTCCAGTCGAATCAGAGACGTTTCTACCAAAGCATAGAAGGAGAAACTGCAAGAAACGTAGAAACACCAAATAAACAATAAACAGTGCAATTCTGTGGGAAATTATGGGACAATCCAATAGATTATAATAAAGAAGCAGGCTGGATTAAAGAGGTCAAAAATGTAACCAACAAATGCAAGATCTAATAATAACACCAGAATTAATAAGTGAAAGAGGAAAGAAAATTAAAAAATGGACTGCTCCAGGCGACGATGAACTGCATGGCTTTTGTCTTAAACACCTAACAAGCCTTCATAAACAACTATCAAAACAGTTCAATCACATTTTGCAAGGAGGTGATATTGAACAATGGCTAACAACTGGGAAAACTCATCTCATCATGAAAGACCCAGCAAAAGGTGCAGTTCCAAGTAATTATAGACCGATAACCTGCCTTCCAACCATGTTCAAATTATTAACTGGAATAATAGCAGATGAAGTCATGCAACACTTATTAACTAACAAACAGCTTCCAGTTGAACAGAAAGGAAATTGCCCGAATACCAGAGGCACAAAAGACCAGCTGCTGATTGACAATATGCTTTTAGAAAATTGCAAGAGAAGAAAAACCAATCTAAGTGTTGCATGGATTGATTACAAGAAAGCCTTCGATTCATTGCCTCACACATGGATACTAAAATGTTTAGAAACAACTGGTGTCAGCAAAAACATTCAGATGTTTATAAAAAAAGCAATGAGCATGTGGAGTACACAGTTAACAATCAATGGAGAGACACTTGGACAGGTTAGCATTAGAAGAAGCATTTTTCCAAGGGGACTCACTATCCCCTCTGTTGTTTGTAATCACCATGACCCCACTTTCACAAATACTAAACAAACAGGCCTCGGATACCAAACATCTAAAACATCCAGTAAAATCAACCATCTGCTGTACATGGACGATCTGAAGTTGTATGGAATTCCCAGTCAGAATTCGAATCACTGCTAAGCACTGTCCATATATTCAGTAGCGATATAGCAATGGAGTTTAGACTAGACAAGTGTGCTGCATTAATAATGAACAGAGGGGAAATAAGAAAAACAGAAGGAATAGAACTGCCCAATGGAAGCAAGATCAAGAACCTGGAAGAGAAAGAACATTACAAATACTTGGGCATTCTCCAGGCTGATAACATTGCACACCCTGAAGTTAAAAGAAAAATTGGAAGTGAATACATCAGGAGAGTTAGAAAAATCCTCAAGTCCAAACTCAATGGTGGGAACACCATACAAGCCATAAACACCTGGGCTATACCTGCTATCAGATATACTGCAGGAATAATAGACTGGACCCAGGCTGAGCTAGAGACGCTGGATCGTAACACCAGGAAAATCATGACCATCAATCATGCTCTGCACCCCCGCAGTGATGTAGATAGGCTATACTTCCCTCGCAGCTCTGGTGGAAGAGGACTGCTGCAAGTCCATCAAACCGTAGAGGAGGAGAAAAGAGGCCTTGAAGAATATATCAAGGACAGTGAAGAAGATGCACTTCAAATGGTCAATAACGCGAAACTATTCAACGCCAATGAAACAAAGCAGGCCTACAAGAAAGAACAAGTCAAGAACTGAGCAGAAAAATGGAAAAATAAGCCCCTGCATGGTCAATATTTGCACAATATAAGTGGAAAATCAGACATCACCAAGACCTGGCAATGGCTTAAGAATGGCAACTTGAAGAAAGAAACAGAGGGTTTAATACTGGCTGCGCAAGAACAGGCACTAAGAACAAATGCAATAAGAGCAAAAGTAGAAAAGTCAACAACAAACAGCAAGTGCCGCCTTTGTAAAGAAGCAGATGAAACAGATGACCACCTAATCGGCTGCTGTAAAAAGATTGCACAGACTGACTACAAACAAAGGCATGACAAGGTAGCAGGGATGATACACTGGAATATCTGCAAAAATTACAAGCTACCTGTAGCCAAACATTGGTGGAACCATAAAATTGAAAAAGTTGAAGAAAATGAAGATGTAAAAATATTATGGGACTTCCGACTACAAACAGACAAACATCTGCCACACAATACACTAGATATAACTGTAGTCGAGAAGAAAGAAAAACAAGTCAAAATAATTGACATAGCAATACCAGGGGATAGCAGAATAGAAGAAAAAGAAACAGAAAAAATCACCAAATACAAAGATCTACAAATTGAAATTGAAAGGCTGTGGCAGAAAAGGACCAAAATAATCCCAGTGGTCATTGGCGCCCTGGGTGCAGTTCCCAAAAACCTTGTAGAGCACCTCAACACCATAGGGGCCACAGAAATCACCAATTACAAAAAGCAGCTTTACTGGAAACAGCCTATATTCTGCGACGATACCTATAACAACAGCAACAACATTGACAATAAAATTCTGGCATCCCAGGTCCTTGGGAAGGACTCCATGTCTGGATAAAACAAACCAGTCAATAACACCTGTCTGACTGTGTAAAATAACAACAACAACAACAAACCAGTCAATAACACCTGTCTGACTGTGTAAAATAATAATAATAATTCGATTTCTATACCGCCCTTCCAAAAATGGCTCAGGGCGGTTTACAAAGAGAAATAACAAACAAATAAGATGGCTCCCTGTCCCCAAAGGGCTCACATTATAAAAAGAAACATAAGACACACACCAGCAACAGTCACTGGAAGTACTGTGCTGGGGGTGGATGGGGCCAGTTACTCTCCCCCTGCTAAATAAAGAGAATCACCACGGTAAAAGGTTACTCTTTGCCCAGTTAGCAGGGGTCATTAGTCATTACCGTTTACATTTTTGTTATCAAATTGATTGCTATTATTTTGCTATTTTTCAAGCTAGCAGTCTGCCTGAGAGATTCCCAAATTCAAAATGATTTTGTTCAGCAAAGTCCAGTTTTTGCTCAATTGTACCCATATGGAATATATATAACTTTTTTACTGGTTACTGGGTTGACTAAAAATCATTTGTGAAGAGTCACATGTATGTGTTTGTCCTAAAGTGGCAATCAAATATTCTAACTTTTCTCATCATTCTTTCTCTTTTGTTAACTGAGTACGCAGTTTAACAAATATTCCTCTAATATAGGAAATGTTATAAGTATCTAAAAGTATGAAAAATTAAACATCCTGAGTCATATTGGGATAATAAATCTAGTGTGGTTGTATAAGCTGACCCCAGTCTTCCATACTAAAAAATAAAGTTTTCAAATATAAAAACATATTATTCATCTGTGATGCTCCCTTTCACAGTCATGGGTGCATGGTTAGAAAAAGACTGAGTAGTTATTACACATTTTTCAAGTTACCTATAAAAATTATTAGAAAGAAAAATATAGTCACTTCAAGAATAAATATCACCCTCTTCTGACATTGTTAAAAAGGGACAATGTACTCATCCTAAGAGGGAAGGGAAGTCCCACCCCACATCATCCCCCTCATCCCCCACTTCCTGCATCACTCATGATTACATCATTCATCTGAAGAGGCTAATGCTCTGAGTATACAGCAGGGTGCTTCTGTGATCAGGGGGCATGATCTGGGGGCACAGTCAGCAGCAGAGCATGCGCTGACACTGGAGCAAGAGGCCCAGGAATCTTTGCCCCTCACACACGGTCCATGGTGGCTATGCCACTGATCTTTTAGCCTATTTGAATTCATTTTTTGCTTATTCTGAGCATAGAGAATAGTATTTGGACATTCGGTTTGTGTTTTGTTATAGTTGTAACTGGGTGGGATAAGAGGGTAATCCAGGCCAAGTTTTGCAAGGGGTCCACAGAATAAAACTAGGCCACTGCAGCCTGGTTTGTGTGGGTCTGAAATAAAAAAAGGTGTCTACCTTCGGACGTAGCATGAAACCTCGGGTAGACGAAACTGTGGTTAATCTGTGAGCCCATAAATCATCCCACAGACGGCTGCTGAGCTGTAGTCTCACAGCCTCCATCTTGTGGGCAGAGGGGCTCCTCCTTCTTCCTGGTCCACTGAAGCTGCATCCCAGCAAGCTTTACAGCGCTCACTTCGCCAGGCTGCAGGCAAGGTGGCAGGACATCAGTAGAGTGGCGACCATTGGCCATGATCTTCAGGGGAGTGTGCCCAGCACCATCATGCCTTTTTAGCATCCATCGCCCATCCTCAGCAGGAAAAGGGCATTTAAATCCATTCCTCACATTCACAAGGAGAACTACTGATATCAGGGGATGCAGAGGGGCTCTTACTCCTGGAAGGGGTCCTGATGACTTTCTAGGAGGGAGCATGTATATGAGTGTGGGCAAAGGATCTTGGGGTTTGGTCCACTGTGACAAAGGATGCTCTTGGAATGGTAGACCTTGGCCAAGTTGTCCAGGAAGCCCCAACATACTCCTGTTCCCTGTATCAGCTTGCCAGCCAGGAATTAGTCCTCTCATGAGAGGGCCAGCCCACTGGGAGGCCCAGAGTTTCCATGTGCTCTGCGTCTCTGTCAAACTGCACTCTCATGGGGTAGGCCATCCAACTAGGTCCACTGATGTGGGGCCCCTGGTATCTCTGTTTGACAACAGAACTCCTACTCCATACCTTCCTCTCTCCACTAAACCCTTATAGACCCCCAAGTAGTGCAAGGAGTGGACTCCATATGTCCAGGCAGTTCCGGGTGGGCAGAATGGCCTAACATCAGTGATGGCTTCTAGTGCAGATTCAAAATTCCTGGGCTGGGACCAGCACTGCAGGATATGTAGATTTGCCACCATGGGAAATCCCGGGTCAGGGGAACTGCCATTTTGAGTGATCCCTGCCAAGCCAGGTGGCTGTGCTGGGCAAAAAACCAAAAACAAACCATGCCTATGCATTAAAGGTTGTCCAGAATAGTGCTTTGTCTCCTGCTTCCCACCAGTCACCAGCACTAGGAATGTGCAAACAGGTTCAAATCCAAACTGGTTCAAATTTGAACTGGTTCATTTTGAAGGTTTGAGTTTGGACCAAATAGGGCATTGATGTGGCAATGCTGGTCCGAGTTTGAACCAAACAGAGCCTGGTTCTATTCAAAACATCCTGGAGAACTGGCATCCTATTGACCCTGGGGGAGGGACAATGGTAGGGGCTCCAAAGGAAGGAGATTCAACTTCTTCTTAAAGGCAAGCCCTGGCTACACAATCCCCTCAAGAACCACCTTCAGCCATATGGTGGTTCCATCCTTGTATGAAAAATGCAGGGAGCTCGTGTCAGCATTGCCTGGCACCAGCGTGCATTTCACCACTGATGTGTGGAACAGTGTGAGTGGAATGCACACTGCTTTCCTCTCCCACACTGCTCACAGGTGGGGGCCAGAGAGATAGGGGACCTCTGGTGCTGCCTCTAGCTCCAGCACATCCTACCCCACATTTTGGCTTAGGTAGGCCATCTTGCACGTGGAGACCTTGGATGTCAAGCACACCAAGGAGGAGATGGCAGCCGTCATCGACCGCCAAACTGAGGAGGGGATAGGTGGGTTGCCACACCTCAGACAGGGCTTCATTGTGACAGACAATGGCTCCAACATCACCGCAGCAATAAAGTCTGTGTTGGAGTGTATGAACATCCGGTGCATAGCACACACGGTCCATCTGGCTGTGAGGGACACCTTGGCCTCAAGGAGGCTAAGGCATCCAGGGACCAGGGCTGTCTGTTTTAGGGTGCTGTTGCTGCCACGGCTGCACTTGTGGACAAGGCCCACAAGATTGCAGCTCACTTCCACTGGAGTGAGAAGTTCAGGCACTTGCTCTGCGAGTGGCAGCGTAAGCATGTCCTTCCTCACCATCTCATCCCAAAAAATGTTGATACCCAGTGGAACTCTACCTTCCTCTTGCTCAAGTACCTGTTGGAGCAGGAGGTAGCCCTAGACTACCTGGCGAGGAACGAGGCCTTGGACATGTGTGACCTCTCCATCTTGGAGTATATGCTCATGTCCATGATGGTGTTGGCACTTCTTGCACAATCCAATGCCCAATACCTGGAGGAGCCTGTGGAGGAAGACCCAGAGATGGGCTGTGTGCAGTTCTGGGCAAGCAAGTCTGGCCAGATCTAGCGCTGGCTATTGTGCACCTCCTCTCCTGCCCACTAACCAGTGTCAAGAGTGAGCAGGTGTTTTCATGTGCTGGTGACATGGTAACACCTGCTCAGTCCCAGTTGGACCCTGTCTTGGCCGAGCAGCTGATTTTCCGCAAGGTTAACCACCCCGATCTGGAAGTTGAGCTGGGCAAGTGATTGGCCCATGGTTGACCCATGCTGTTGGTCACCTGCCTGGCAATAGCTTCCACTCATCCTAAGCCTCCCTTCTTTTTTCTTCAGCCGTGCCATCTCGCAACGTGCCTCTAGTGCTGTGACATGATATCTGGACACACACACAAACACACTGGCACCACTCATAATGCTGAACATCCCCTGGTTCTACCTAGCCAGCAGTACTCGGGGGGCTGTGGGCACACACATAAACTCTAGCCGGGGGTTGTGTCAGTGTGTGGCACTGTGTATGTTTGCAAATATGTAGATTTGGAAGTATGTAAATTTGTATATATGTAAATTTTTGAATGTGTACATAAGTGACTTGGGGGGAGACAGTGGGGACTGTAAAAATGTGGATTTGTAAAAATGAAAATCTGCAAATGTGTAGAATAAAAGTATAAAGATGTAAATGTGTAAAAGTGTAAAATATGTGAGTATGTAGAACTAGCTGCTGTACATGTGTATAAATGTTGTGCAGATATTGCGCAGGTGCATGCGTGCATGTGCGTGTGCGTGCGAGCGTGGAGGTTTTTGTTGTGTGGTTATGTGTGGTGGAGACCAGAGCTTTCTTCCTTTTGTGTATATAGTGTTTTGGAAGCTTTGGTTTGTGTAGATAGTTGGTGTGTAAATACTATAGCTGTACAGATGCATGTGTGTATATACTTGTATATAATGTATTTGTACAATGTGGCCTCCCTTTTCCCCCTCTTCAGTTTAGTTCTAGCACACACATGCACATGCACATGCACATGCACACACCAAACATGCATGCATTGCCAATGATGAGTAGGTGGTCTGGTGCCACCACATGTCTGGGGCCTGTGTGGCCTCCAGCAAAGATATGGTGGACCTGACAGTTTGAGGTGGATTTCCCTTTATTGTAGACGCATGGACAAAGAGAAGAGCAGGAAAAAAAACCTTAAGGTGTGCCATTTTACTGTAAGTTATCGTTCAATGTGGTGTGTTTGCCTCGCCCTCTTTCTTTGCAGTTTGTGTGCTGGGTTGGTTTTGCTGCCTTGAGCTGTAGTGTATATTGCTAGGTGTTTGTTTGTGACTGTAGTAGTCTTTGGATTTGGTTTGTTTTTCTTGGTTTTACAGATCTGTCTCTGGGGTTGTTGCGTTTTTGGTTTGCAGTTTGGTGTCTTTTTAGTTACGTCACTGCCTGTTGGATGGAGGTGTGCTAAGGGCACAAAACCGAGGTGGGTGGTAGGTACCCATGGGTGCCAACTACCACCAAACCCCAAAGCAATTGGGCATTCCTGTGATTTTTAATGATTTTTTAAAAAGATTTTTCAATTTTTCAATTCTTTTAATTTCTCCCATAGGGGACAATAGGGATTTGAGGTGACCTGGCTGGCCTTTTCCACCCCTTGTGGGGTACGTAGGTGCTCCAAAGTGGGTCTGGGGGTAAGGCACATTGGGAAACTACTCCCCCCTCAAACCCCGGGGTGGTGGGGTGCATGGGTTTGTTTGTTTTTTAAGGAATCTTTTAGTTTCTGGCCTGTTTGACAGTTCTATCAATGAATAGATGGATGGATGGATGGATGGATAGATAGATGAGGATTCATTAAATGAATGAATGTGGATTCTTGGTTGCTTTGTAACTTATTTTTTTCAATGGATTTATTGAGAGAACTGTCAAACAGGCCAGAAACTAACAAATTCCTTTAAAAACACCATACACCCCCCTGACATGGAGCTTGAGGGGGAAGTTTGGGCCTGATTTAACTTGCCCCCAAAACTACTTTGGGGTGCCCAGGCACCCCCCCAAGGAGGAATGGGGCCACCTCAAATCCCCATTATTCCCTATGGGAGTAATGTGAAAATTGGGAATATCTTCCAAAAAAAAAAAACCCCACACTAAAAATCACAGGAGTGTCCAAGTGCCTTAGGGTTTGGGTGGTAGTTGGCACCCATGGGTGCCTACCACCCACCTTGTTTTTGTGCCCCTAGGTGCTCTCCATAGGGAATCATGGGCCAATTCAAGTCCTCATTATACCCTATGTAGATCCTTTTAGAACTGGTTTGAGTTTGGCTCAAATTCAAACCGAACCGGGGGCAGGGGTGCATGTTTGAGCAAAATCAAAACTGAACCTACCCACCCTGGTTCGAGACTGGTTCAAATTTGAACAGAACCACCCAAACCGATTTTGTGCACACCCCTAACCAGGACCAGGAAAAGTGTTGCTGAGGTACCCTTCCCCGGGACTTGGAGGGATCTAGCAACCAGGCTGGGCAGCAACAGCCCTCCAGCCCTCATGCGTGCCTCTATGACATGTCACTCTCATGAGAGAGCAGTCCTTGGGAAGATGTCTAAGGTTTTATCATGACACTTGGCTTTATTGTCCAGTTAATGTAACCATAACCTAGGAGTAACCTAGGATGGTTCTTCTCATGAGGTATGGCCGATATGATATGCTTGCACCCTGGGGGAAGAGGCTGGGCCCCCTTTCCCACACAACGTGTACAAAAAATAGAACAGAACCACTCCAGAATTCCAGGGGCTGTCTTTTTACCCAGACTTTGCCATGACTCCATGTGCTTGTAAAAACACTTCTTCAGCCCTTGATTGCTGCAAACCAGTCCTGCTGTGCCCATCTAGTCATCCCATCCTTTTTGTGCAGGTTGACAAAAGGGGGCCATAAGACATAGCGGAAAGCGGGCTTCCCCCAATGTGGTTATCTGCCCTTACATGCATTGAAGCTTGGGACGTGGTGTGGCATCGCTGGGCAATGTCAGGAGGAGTGCGGGGACTGTGGAGGGCAGGGCAACTGATCAAAGAGGCAGCCAGTGAGAAGCAGGGCAGGCAAAGAGCTGACATGTTTCTGGGGGCAGCCACAGCAAGGAGCCCAGGTTACGACGGCAGCAGAATTCTCCTGGGTTAGACTTTAGCATGACCTTCACCAACTGCTGGGCTCCACTTTTAATCTTCACAGACTATTTCCCCCCAAAAAAACAATAAACTTTACTAGTACAATATGTCCCAGCAACAGTGTATGTTAAATTTACACAACATATCTATGAACATTTTAAATGCATGTGTCTCTTTTACAAATATCAGAATAAAGACTATTTAAGATATCTGCCTGATTTCCCTCAATGAGCAACTTCTCCCTAAACTCTTAGACAATTGTTTCCCCTTCTTGTCTGCTCAAGTACTATATGATGTCCATTGATCTTTTAGTGTTTAACTTATGTGAAAAGCTAACCCAATCCCTCATGTAGAAGTTATAAAAATCCAGTTTAAGTAAATTACATTCTAAAAAAGAATGTGTGTGTGCGTGTGTGTGTGCGCGTGCGTGTGTGTGTGTGTGCGTACCCTATCTTTAATTTTATATTTGCAATAAGGGCTGTATCAGCCTGCTGTATATTTTCTTGTGTATGGCAATGCAATTCTTAACTCTATCCCCTTTGTTTTCTTCTATATATTAAGTAAAAATCTTGTTAACATTTTGATACATCTCTGAATATTTCTGTTAAACAATTTTTTTAAAAATATACTGGATAAGATAAAATGTGTTTTTTTTGATCTTGCAAAATATTAAATGTTTGTTTGATTGTTTGTAATTTCGATGAAATTCTAACTACTTTCTAGATATCTGAGTTATCACCTTTCCCCCAATCTTAGATCTCCACTTCTTTCACCCTTGTCCAATAAATGGTGTTTCCTTCGCTAACCTCACTCTCAGTCTTTCTTCCATATTTCTTTAAAAAAATTATTGCTAGTTTCTGAACCAATTAGATCTTTAGGGGGAAACTCCTGATCCTAAGACATAATTTGCTTGTGATAAAGAATGCATTCATAGAAATTATTTCATTATTCCCATTATTAGCAGCCTTTTCACTGCTTCTATCCTTTTGGGAACAGTCATGTTGGGAAAAGGATTGGTCTGTTCACTCAGAATGTGCTACTCACGTCTGACTCCACCTCTTATTTTCTATTTGGGCATTCACTGTCACAAGCAAATCACTCCTCCGTTCAACAGAATCAACCATAGGGCAATTTCCCACAATTGCCCGACAGTCAGTAAGGTGAGAACTGGAGGTTCCCAGTGAGCATGTGCTGTTGGCAGGTTTGTCAAGTGGAGCTGCCAATCTCCAATCCCCACACTGCATTACTGAGATTTGTCTGATCTCAGATTTTCAGTTCTATATTGGGCATAAGTGATAAAGGAAGGTGCTGAAAGGCATCACCTCATATTGCATGAGAGGAGACAATGGTAAACCCCTCCTGTATTCTACCATGAAAACCACATGGATCTGTGGTCGCCAGGAGTCGACACTGACACAATAGCACAATCTTTCCATTTTAACTTCTCTTAACTCACTCAGTTTGGAGCAGTTCCTTTTGTTCATTCACATATTTTCCCTCCACTTAGGAATATGCAAATCAATTTGAATTGATTCGACTCAAATCTGGGTGATTTGAGTTATTTGAATTAGAATCAAATCACTCCTTAGATTTGAATTGAATTTTTAAATTCGATCCGAATTTGATTTGAGAGCCATTTGGCACCTTTTTTAAACCATTCAGGCCCCCTAATTGGTTAAAAAAGGTGCCAAACAGGGTTGAATTGATTCAAATTCAATTTTGACCTCCACTAGCTATAGATAAGCATATGTGCATTGTAAAACACTGCAAACAAGTAATGATTGTATCCAATTCTTTTTGGATGTTGAACAGACATGCATGTATACTTCTGCTCACTGATCACACACACTCACTCAGATACAATTGTACATACACCCTGTTAAATTGGAATTCAGGAATTATGGATCAGAGGGCAGAGTGAATCCACAGAACAAAAAAAAAAGAGCAGAAAAAAATGCTTTCATCCTGAGCCCCAGTTAATCAGCAACCTTTTTAGTGCTACGCATAAGAAACAGGATGTCTAGGTCTGCCCCCTGCCCACTGCCCAAAACATCAATCTGTATGTGGAGTGGAATCCAGAAGGTCAGTCCATTCATAGAACCTGTCTCTGCAATCAATTTGCACTTGCAAGATCAAAGAATATCTGTTGGTAATTTTGCATGTCTAAGAAGAAACTACCATACACTTAGGAACATAGGAAACTGCCATATACTGAGTCAGACCATTGGTCTATCTAGCTCAATATTGTCTTCACAGACTGGCATCAGCTTCTCCAAGGTTGCAGGCAGGAATCTCTCTCAGCCCTATCTTGGAGAAGCCAGAGAGGGAACTTGAAACCTTCTGCTTTTCCCAGAGGGGCTCCATGCCCTGAGGGGAATATCTTGCAGTGCTCACACATCAAGTCTCCCATTCATATGTAACCAGGGCAGACCCTGCTTAGCTATGGGGACAAGTCATGCTTGCTACCACAAGACCAGCTCTCCTCCTTCTACTATTTCATTCTTATATTAAAAAACGCTTTGACATTTTATTTCTAAACAATGATGACTGGAAGTGATGCAAGCAACAGAATAAGATGCTTTTGTTTAAAATGAAACATAAGACAATTGTGTTGGTCCAGATTATATTATAACCCTAATTAAAGCTCTTTAATAGGCAAGGCAAATAGTTGTAAAGTCATCAGCATTTCTCAGTGGGAAGCACTTTTGTTTAAACAAGTTCACAAAACAAATTCTCTACATTTTCCCCATATTTAATTAATGAAATATAATTCCACTCTATGCATTCAGGAAACATCTCTAATTCATATTAAAATGAAGGTTCGCGTCATGGTAAGAATTTTTTTGTTGTTGTCTAAGAGTATAAAAAGATGGTAGCTTTTTCTGCTGTCCAGATTTTGATCTTTTATGTAAATACTGTTTTAGGTGAAATGAAGATGATCTCAATGAAAAAATCAATCTTATTTACTTTAGCCACATGTCTTCTTTTAGCCTCAAAAACTACCTGCCTCGATGGATCAGTAATGACCAGCTTGCAGAGCAGAGAAGAATACAGTGATGATACCTATTCAGAGGTAAGATGCTAAGAAACTGCACTGCTATTGTCATATAAAGAGGTCCATTGAGAAAATATTGAAACACATCTATTGATCAAGTTATAAATTTGTGTCTGTAGTTCAATGAAGTAAAACCTGTTAATCTTAGTTCCCTGCTGACTGGACTCCAGTGCTGACTGGAGGCACCTTATTAAAGTGGTAATGTATTATTTAGCAGGGGGAGAGCAACTGGCCCTATCCACCCCCAGCACAGCCTACCTCCAGTGGCTGTTGCTGGTACCGATCTTATGTTTCTTTTTAGATTGTGAGTCCTTTGGGGACAGGGATCCATCCATCTTATTTAATTGAAATAATTCATCTATGTAAATCACTGTGGAAACTTTTGTTGAAAAGCAGCATATAATTTATTATTATTTATTTTATTTATTATTATTAATTATTATTATTAATTATTATTATTATTATTATTATTAATTTCTTGTTTACACAGGCAGACAGGTGTTATTGCACCCCTCAAGTGCTCTACTGCTCAGGGTGGCTCATAACAATAAAATAGATACAAGACACAATAAAAGTAATAAAATTAACCAAGTTGAACAAACAAGTTAAGGGTCAGGTTAAAACCACACTTATTATTAGGTTCGAATTACAAGTTATTTTAAAAGCTAAAAACTGAACATTATAAAAAGCTAAAGAACCTACCAGATATAACAAAAAATGGAGCATTAAAAGGCCTCTTTAAAAAGGTGTGTTTTAAGTATTTGTTGTAATGGCATTCTGGAGTAGCTTCATCATTTTTAATACATTTTGAAATTGTCATTTTGAAGGAGAGGTGTACCAATGTTCATTTTCAGGCTATTATATAATTCAGGCATCTCGAAGTATAAGAGTCTCACATTTCAGGGCATGGGAAAGTACCTTAACACATTTCAAAACCTTCAGTGAGGGCCAAGAACATTGCATTATGTAAATATTATTTATTTATTTATTTATTTCATGTATGACATTTATTACATTTATAAACCGCCTCATCCAGAAGCTCTGGATGGTGTACAACTACTTTAAAAAGACATAAAAACACACAATTCAAAACACAGTGCTAAAAACAATATAGAAACAATTCAAAAACAATTAAAACCATTTAAAACCAATTAAAATACATTTAAAAACAACAACACTTTACAAGCCTTGGAAGGCCAGGCCAAAAAGTTTTTAGGGCTCTCTTAAAGGCCAAACGCGAGCCTAAACTGCGGATATCTGCGAGGAATGCATTCCATAGACCAGGAGCAGCTACAGAAAAGGCCCAGTTCCGAGTCACCACCAGACACACCGGTGGTAACTGGAGATGGTCCTCTTCAGATGACCTCAATGAGCGATGGGGATCATACCAAAGAAGGCGCTCTCTAAGGTAGCCTGGACCCAAGCCTTTCAGAGCTTTAAAGGTAATAATCAGCACTTCGTATTTTGCCCGGAAACATATCGGCAGCCAGTGCAGCTGTTTTAAGACAGGGAATAATATGATCTTTCCGGGTTACCCAAGAGAACAATCTGGCTGCCGCATTTTGAACTAACTGAAGTTTCCAAACTATGTACAAAGGCAACCCCAGGTAGAGCACATTGCAGTAGTCGAGCCTGGAGGTTACCAGCTGATGCACCACTGTTTTGAGATTGTTCTCTTCAAGGAATGGACGCAGCTGTCAAATCAGACAAAGCTGATAGCGCTCCTGGCCATAGCCTCCACCTGAGATACCATGGTGAGGCCTGGATCCAAGAGCACTCCCAAGCTGCGTACCTGTTCCTTCTGGGGGAGTGTAACCCCATCCGGCACAGTAAGATCTAACTCATCCCTTAAATTCTGATCCCACACAATGAGCACCTCCGTCTTGCTTGGGTTCAGCTTCAATTTGTTATCCCTCATCCAGCCCATTATTGCCTGTAGGCAGGCATTTAGGGAGTGAATGCCATTTCCAGAGGAGGAGGAGGAGGAGGAGGAGAAATAGATTTCAGTGTCATCAGCATACTGATAACACCCTACACCAAATCTCCTGATGACCTCACCCAGCGGTTTCATGTAAATATTAAAAGCATTGGTGACAGACTGGAGCCCTGAGGGACTCCATACAATAGCTCCCATTTTAAAGGGGAACTATCACCAAGCCCCACCATCTGGAATATGCCTGAGAAATAGGAGCGGAACCACTGCAAAGTAGTGCCTACTATCCCTAATTCCCCCAGGCGATCCAGAAGGATACCATGGTCGATGGTATCAAACACCGCCAAGAGATCCAAAAGAACCAGCAGAGTTACACTCCCTCTGTCAATTCCCCAGTAAAAGTCATCCATCAGGCCGACCAAGGCAGACTCAACTCCATTGCCCGCTCTAAAGCCAGTTTGAAATGGGTCTAGATAATCAGTTTCCTCCAAAACCTCCTGGAGCTGGTTAGCCACCACTCTCTCAGTCACGTTACCCAACCATGAGAGATTGGAGACCAGCCTATAACGGTCCCTCACTGAGGGATCTAGGGAAGGCTTCTTAAGAAGTGGTCTAATAATTGCCTCCTTCAAACAAGGAGGCATCCTACCCTCCCTCGGCGATGAGTTAATGATATTAACTAAGCCATCCCCAACAATCTCCCTGCTAGATAGAAGCAGCCAAGTCGGGCAAGGATCCAGAGAACTAGTAGGAGGCCACACTGCCCCAAGCAGCTTGTCCACGTCATCAGGCATCACAGACTGAAACTGATCCAATCTAATACTGCAAGGGATTGCTGGACACCACCTTAATAGACTCTGCGAAAACAGTGGAGTCCAAGTCAGCCCGAATACAGGAAATTTTGTCCGCAAAGAACCCATTAAAAGCATCGCACTGTTTCCCCCACAAATCCAAGTCTAAAGAGGGAAAGGAACATGCCATCACCTTTGACTTAGAGAGCAAATTCGATTTTGGGCTAGATGCATTGTTAAAAGGTGTGCTTAGGAGCAGAACTGCCACTGAACTATCTGTGTCATTAGACTCAACTCATTGGAAAAGTCAAATAAAATAAAATAAAATAAAATAAAATAAAATAAAATAAAATAAAATAAAACATTATTGAAACAACAAGTAGATCTTACCTAAGGTCTGGAGATTCATTACTGTACTTACTGTGCATTTCCCCTGCAAACCGTTCCCTCCATCATTTGCGAAGCCCTACTGCTTAGCTTAGTATTCATCTAAAACATTTTAAAATGTTTAGCTCACTGTTGTCCAATAGTTGCTGGACCCTGGTAGTTGCTGGAACAACTACTGTCCAGTATGTCCTGTAGTTGCTGGAACGATCGCTGTGATATGCTATGATAATGAACTGGAGAAAGTATCTCCTCCCCCCGCAAAAAAAGCCCATTAAGATGTTTGCATTAATTACTTTTATGTTAATATTCTTTGTCTTATGTTTTTATTAGATTGTCAGCCTGTGGATGGTGTTTGTTCTTTTTTTTACTTAGCTACTACAAAATGCCTAGTGTCTTTAAGGTGTTCTATAGTTTTATCATTATTATCCAATGACAATTCTTTTCTGCAATGGCCACAACTGCAAAAGCCGAATCAGCATCTCAGAAAGGTAACATGTCACTAGTTTATCATCACCAAGAAATAATTTTCTTATTTTTACTTTTAGTCTACTGAAGACATTATAGAAGAAAAGCAGAAAAACCTGAACCTTGAAGACCTGAAGGACTGGGGATTGAAGAACATCATAAAGATGAGTCCAGCAGTGCACAAGGTGGCGAGCTCAGTTGCTAATTTGCCACTGAGGTTTGGCAGGAACTTTCAGGAAGCGAGAAGCATCAAACCAGCAGCCAACCTGCCTCTCAGATTTGGACGAGCACTTGCAGAAAACCTTTCAAGACAGGCCCTTCCTTTCTCACACAGGCTTGAGAGGGCTCCGGTGGTCCAGAGTGCCATCCATTCTCTTGCCAACCTGCCACAACGATTTGGAAGGTCGCTTATCTTCAGCCTACCTCAAGAGATCCAAGGCAATAATAGGTGAATAGTTTTTAATACTCTTGATTAAGTTATTACTGAATTCAATTATGGCATGTCTTAACTTAATGTTCATTTATTGAACATGAATCCTAAATTCATTGCTAAATCAGATTGGCATAATCTTCATACTTCTGAATTTGACAATACAAGGCAGACAAATAAAGAACATATTTCTGGAAGTCTAAAGCAGATCATCCAGGATTTGTTCAAGGACTGCCAGTCTGAACAAAAATAGGAGGATTCCAGAGATTATATTTTTAGAGTGATGAGGCTGTCCAGAAAGCATCTTTCCTACAGTCAGTCTATATGTACCTTTCTTCACTGGGGCTGAGGGGAAAAAACAGTTCTGCAAATCTGAAGCACAGGCTGGCTGTGCTCTTTAGTAACCTTTGAATGTGTTAACCTTTTAATTGCTGTTTAAACTTTTTTTAAAAAAAAAATTGCTGTAATCTCTGAATGTGTTAAATCTTTTAATTGTTGTTGTAATAGTTGGTTTTATTCTGTTTCTATTGTGTTTATTTTTGTGAACCGCCTAGAGCCTTTGGAGTCAGGTGATATATAAATTAAATAAATAAAAAAACAAACAACTGATTGGCTGGGCCCACTGGGTCATCAAGAAACCTGCCCGCCCCTCAAACTCTGGTACAGTTTTACACTCAAACTTGCCCTTTTTCTTAATTAATAAGGTGACATTCATTTATATACAGGACTTGTAAAAAAATTGAAAGATGGCTAACCTGCCTGAGGGATAAAACAAATGGCTTTCAGCATGTGATTATTTATTTATTTATTTTTACATTTATATCCTGCTCTTGCTCCAAGGAGCTCAGAAGAACATGCTTATTTTTATCCTTACAACAACCCTGTGAGGTAGGTTAGGCTAAGGGATACATGACTGGCCCAGGGTCACCCAGTGAGTTTCATGTGATAGGAACATAGGAAGCTGCCATATACTGAGTCAGACCATTGGTCTATCTAGCTCAGTATTGTCTTCACAGAACAACAGCGGCTTCTCTACGTTGCAGGAAGGAATCTCTCTCAGCCCTATCCTGGAGAAGCAAGGGAGGGAACTTGGAACCTAGATACTCTTTCCAGAGTGGCTCCATCCCCTGAGGGGAATATCTTGCAGTGCTCACACTTCTAGTCTCCCATTCATATACAGCCAGGGTGGACCCTGCTTAGCTAAGGGGGCAAGTCAAACTTGCTACCACAAGACTAGCTCTCTTCTCCAAAAATAAATTAGCTTCACACACATAGGAACATAGGGAGCTGCCATATACTGAGTTAGAACATAGGTCCATCTACCTCAGTATTGTCTACACAGACTGGCAGCGGCTTCTCCAAGGCTGCAGGCAGGAATCTCTCTCAGCCCTATTTTGGAGATGCCAGGAAAGGAACTTGGAACCTAGATGCTCTTTCCAGAGTGGCTCCATCCCCTGAGGGGAATATCTTGCAGTGTTCAGACCTCTAGTCTCCCATTCATATACAGCCAGGGTAGACCCTGCTTAGCTAAAGGGGCAAGTCATACTTGCTACCACAAGACCAGCTCTCTTCCCTCTAGACCAGCATGTTTCCTGCCCTCACCCCACCAAACAAAGAATTTATCCCTCACCCAACCTCTCCATCATCAATACTGGAGCGCTGGCTGAATCATAAACTTAAAGTTAAAGTGAGGCTGTGGTCCAAAGCACACTTGCTTAAAAGTATGCTCAATCGAAACTAATACGTTGGTGGTAGTATGCTTAGGATAGAAGCAATGCAAGAATATGTCATTTTTTCTTCTTACAGAAATCTATCATGTGGAACAAAGCCTTCCCACCACCACCTCAATGTATTTGGTCCATTTGGTCCCTCCCCCCTCCCCATTTTTTCTGATACTGCTGCTACAAAAAACAGGTAACTAAGGTAGGCAGCTGGGCAAGGGCAGGAATGCTGAAAGAGGCAGATCTACTGCTTAGTCTTATGGTTCAGAAGCAGACAGAGAACCTCCTTCACCTAGGGATGTGTCTCAGGGTGTGTTTTGAGGAGAGGAGAGGAAGTGTTCAAGATTCTCCATCCAATAATTGCCCAAGAGTTCCCTGAAAAGCATAGCCAAAAAGGGCATGATGATCAGATCTAAACATGATGAGAGACTTGAAGGGGCAAACCTCTTTCCATACTAGACCACTGTTTTCATTGCAAGGCCCAGGTTTAGTGACAACTCCCATCAACCCTCAGTGTGTGCAGCTCTCTGACTAATTGTTTATTCGGTCTGTGTGAAGCTTTGGCTCAAGCTGAATATTCCACACAGGTCCCTCCACCACATGGGCATGACCCTTCCCACTGAGCAGCGCTCAGCTTTGTCCAGCATCAACTTGGAAGGCACACATGAGACACTGGAAGGTTTAGTCCTCCCCAGCCAGGGGCAGAGGGAGACCAGCGACGGCCTGCGTTCAGTTCACCACCACGGCCCTAGCCCCGCCCCCTGCATCAGACGCATCTGACAACAGACGCAGGGCACATGGCTAAGCCACACACCCTACATCTGACATCAGACACGGGGCGTAGCTTAGCTCACAAACGGGGCCCCACAGCCCTGTTTGCGAGCAAATTCCGACCAGCACTGCATCACAGCATGGCAGGAGTGGCTCTCCCTGCCTTTTTACTGTGAATGCGGCGCTGGCCAGATTTTGCTTGTAAACAGGGCTGCAGGGCCCCATTTGGAAGCAAAATAATGCCCCTGCATCTGATGTCAGATGCAGGGGCATGAACCCTTTCACACAATGGTGACTCCGCCCCTGTCCCCAGCACTTTCCCCTTAGAGTTCTATGGGTGAAATTCCTGGACTTGTAAACGAGAGATAGCAAGATTTTGACTGGAGGGAGCTCATGATACAAATTCCAACATTCAAAGCATACTGTTTTATTTCAAGTATGGTTCAGAACTCTTTAGCTAAGTCTGCTTCACCACTGGCCCTTACATGCCAGTCCCCAAACCTTCCCTATGCCCCCCAAAAGACCCTTGCTTTGGAGAAAGGGGAGGGGGTAATAGGAGGGCTCCCTTCCAGATGCCATACAAGGCCTCTCCTTAGCTGTAAATGAAACGTGTTCATGGGTAGTCATGGAGCTTGTCGTTTTCTTTTTCATGTGAAAGGCCCTGTTAATGTGAGGGCCAAGACAGAGGGAACACACATCTTCATCTTTGCAGCATGTGCCTAATTTGAAGCTGGTTTCACCCCACCCTTCCTTCCTTCCAGATTTGGCGATTTAAACAACCTTATGAAAAGGGAACCGGATGATGAAGAAGAAAGCCAAGATAACTGGAAGTTTTTGGCTCAATCTCCTTACTAAAAAGTTGAAGCAGAGAAACAGATAAAGGAAAGAGAAGAGCTCTGCCTTCAAATTATGATGTCAGTTGTCAAGCATTTGTCTTTATGCAAGCATTTGCAAGGCATTGGCGGTAATTGTTGTACTAATTTATTTCTGTATCTGAACAGCAGATGCTGCACAGTTATTGTCCAGTCATTTGTAAATACTATTCTGAAAAATAGTATACTGTGTAACTGAAAGTAGTGTAAGCAAAATTAAAAAATGCCACTACATGGTGTCTAACTTCCATATGACATACTGTAATAATCCTAGTTGTGACACTGAGTCGGTGTCGACTCTTGGCGACCACACAGCCATGTGGTTTTCTTTGGTAGAATACAGGAGGGGTTTACCATTGCCATCTCCTGTGCAGTATGTAATGAACCCTTTCAGCATCTTCCTATATTGCTGCTGCTTGATATAGCTGTTTCCCATAGTCTGGGAAACATACCAGCAAGATTCAAACCATCAATCTCTTGCTTCCTAGGCAAGTTACGTCCCCACTGTGCCATTACAGTTGTACACCAACTGTACCCAGTGAACCAAATTGGGTATAGTTGTAGAGACACATAGGGACACCTCAACAGTGTAGTTTGTGATGAAGTCATCCACCCCAGTTCAAGATGGTGGGCGTGTGAACATTTAAGGCTGAAGTGGCCCAACGTGAAGATGGTAATTATCAATTAAGTGTTCTCTGCTAACAAATTTCACTAGGTATGGCAGTGACTATAGCCTTTTTCAGACAACCAAAATCAGGGTGCGGGGAGTGTCCAGCCAGCCTCCAAGCCGTGTGTGCACTTTCAGTAAATTGTAGTGTGTTGGCAAAACAAAAGAGGAGGAGGAGGAGGGGAAGATGATTACCTGCTAGCTGCAATCTGGGTAGGATCTCTGGGGGACCTTACTTCATTGTGAAAACTGTCCATTTATTCCTTCCCTCTGCTTCCTGTCCTTCAACCAGTTACCAATCCACACATGCAGAGGGGCTCTTACCCCTGGACTTCGGAGCCGAAGACCAGGGCCTCCACACCTCCTGGGGGCCCCCAAATCCTCTTTAGTCTGTCCTGGGTGGTGTGGTTTCAAGACCCTACATGTTAAAAAATGATGCTTAAGTTGCTCCAAAGGCTGTTAGGTCCAGGCTCCAAAGTTACCTAGGTGTGCTTCTGCACACATGAAGCTGTCCCTTTATCCCATGACTACTAATTTTACTTAAGAGCCTTTGGTGGGGAACTTTGTCAAAACCTTTTTGGAAGTAATTCAGTAGTTATACAAGTGGCAAGCAAAGTCACTTGTACAGGCTTCACTTGCCCCAAAATGTATCCCAGTGCCTAACAAATCTAAACCCCTCCTCTTGGTACCACCGTCTCATACTCGCATTGGGACCCCTCAGCAATGCCTGTCTTGCTGACCCTGCACATGGAACAAGCAGCACTTCAGAGAACGCTACCATAAGCGTCCTAGATTTCAAAATGCTAGCTAGCAGCCTAAATTTGGCTTGCAGGACCTGCTGACTGCATTTCCTAACATCGTTGGTGCCAACCTGCACCATGACAGCTGACTCCTCCCCAGCACTGCCTAACAGCCTACTTAGATGCAGTGTGACATCTGCAACATTTGCACCAGGCAGGCAAGTCACTATATGGTCTACATGTGGGTCACAGACCCATATTTCTGTGCCCCTAATGATCAAATCACCCACTACAAGGAGTCCCCACACCCACCCACCCACCCTGGAGGAGTATCCTCTGTGCAAGAGGATATGGTTGCTTCACACAAGGAAGGGGTCCCTGCTAAGGAAACATCCCGCTCTTCCTCAGACTGAAGCCCTCCTTTTCTGAAACCTTCATTCTCCATGAAAGCAGAAGCACTGTCAGCCTGAGAGTGGGATGCCTCTACCACATCCCTGAACATCTCATCCACACCTCTCTGCCTTCCTAAGCTTCTCCAGGTCAGCCACCTTGGCTTTGAGCGAACGAACTTGTTCTCCAAGAACCAGGAACTCTTTGCACCCAGCACACCCTCAGGACTTCTGCCCCTCAGGCAGATAGTCATACATGAAACACTCTGCAATACACTGGGAAGCACTCCCTCCCCTGCTGGCATTCTACCTTCATATTGGCTATTTAGAATACATAGGTTTTGTTTACTTGAATAAATGACTTGGGTGCAGTTGTCAGCTAATTAACAGTTCTAAGCTATGTCCTCCAAATAAGTTACAGGAGTGGGGTAGTACTCACCTTCTCATCATGCTGCATGTCTACTCTATGATGAAAGGGGACCACTTGTGTGTCACCCCAACAGGTTCCCCGCCAAACCACCGCTAAACTCCTGCAAAACTCCTTTCATATCTGTTTGCAAATTTCTGTTCACAAATCTCTACTGGTCTGAGCCTTGTCTTCAAGAACTACTGGCAAACTGAGTAACTTCAGGAATGTGACCCCTCCCGAAAGCTGAGTCACTCACCTGGAGCTTAGCCCCCACTTAGACTAACTGCTTTGCTCTGTCAAAAAAAACACAAACCCACTTCCAGCCAGCCAGAAATCAAACCCTAAAAAATGCTAACCCTAACAAACTTAGCTTGTCCTTTCTTGTTGATTGATTGTTGATTGATTGTTTGTTGATTGATTGATTGATTGAGTGATTGATTGTTGATTGACTGACTGACTGATTGCCTTGCTACGCAATTCAGTTGTTATTTTAGTGAGATGATTTCATGATGTTCCCTGTAACAGCTTCTCCATCTCTAGCTGCCTTTAAAAAATCATTTAAGACACATCTGTGTTCTCAGGCCTTTTTATATTTTCATATAGATATAGATATAGATATAGATATAGATATATATAGAGAGAGAGAGATAAAATTTTTTATTAAGTTTGATTTCTTGTTTTAAATTGTGTACATTGCCTTGTGATCTAGGTGAGATCTAGGTTTATAAATGTAATACATAAATACATAAATAAATATTTGAAACAAACCGGAGTTTCTGCAAGATTAGCCTGTGACCACTAGAGTGCAGAAGCTGCCCATTTTCAACTGAAATAGATGGTAAAGGTGCCAGTTAAAAGGGTCATTTTCAAGCATTATGTTTTTGAGGGCATGGAAGCAATATCTGAATTTACAGGTAAATACTCTGCCTATATATTCAACATGATTCTCTGACAACACAACAGGCTCATGAAACCCCTGAACCAGTTCTGAAGCAACTCCACATGTTTTCAGGTATATAACACTGTTGTGTGTGTGTTTTTTTTAAAAAATCTCAATACATAAGTGACAATGACAGGAGTTCACAGACTTTTCGTATAGTTCGGAAACTAAGGTCAACTTTGAGCCCCCTTTTCTACAAGGGGAGGGTGTATAAGGGGCGGAGCCACCATTGAGCAGAAAGGTTCAAAAAACCCAGCTGGCTAAGAATGGTTCTCTGTCTCAGAATGACTTTTGGAGGGCTCGCATGGGCCCTCCAGAGACTGAGCCATGCCCCCATTGCACGTGATGTTCACAAACACTCTGTGAACTCCTGTCATTGTCACCACTGTGTTGAGATTTTTAAAAACAAGGGTATCATTGGCACGCATAGCTTCTGCATGGCAGGGACACCGAGCCTCCGTTCCCTGGCTCCTCCACTGGAGGGGTATGGAATCTTCCACAATTATTACAGGCAACACTACATTCTGCTCACCCAGCCAGGAGTCATTGGGGTCTTCTGCCTTTTCTCTGTGATGTCACTCCACAGCTAAGCCACCCATTGGCTTTCATTCAGGTTTGTGGTCAGGCATGGAGTGGGACCGCTGGTGGCCTGTGTGCGGCCGCAGCAGTGGCCCAGCTGACCCCGCCCCCCACTCCTGATGCCAGACGTTGGGCTAGCCATGTACCCACATCTGACGTTAGACGCGGCGGGCGTGGTCTGGCTCCTGAACAGAGCCTTGAGGCTCCATTCGGGAGTTGGAGTTTAACTTCCAAAGGGGCCATGCGGCCCCCGCTCAGGAGCGAAACTAGCACCCCCGTGCCTGACGTCAGACGCAGGGGGCGTGTCGGGGCCACAAGACACGGCCCCTGATTGGGCACAGCCCTGGTTCTTTGAACCCGTTGGCCCAATGGTGGCTCCGCCCCTGTTTGTGGTGCAACAGCCAACTACAGTCTTCTTCAAACTGTCCCCTTATCACTTACATACACACACCACCATGGCATTCTATAGTATGACACTATACTCCTTGTGGCAAGGATTTTGCTCCACACTGCCTCCCATGGTAATTCATCACATTGCAGCACCCATCCAGATTCCAGGCCCTATGCTGACCCACCCGTTGGAGCCAGCCATCCTTCCTGTGTGCAGGGAGGCCAATATGGGAGGCTTTCTCTCTGGAGCAAGTTGGCTCTTGGTCATCTACTCAGCTTGACCTTTGGCTTGTTCCTGATTTTCCCAGTCCCACCATTGGACTTGCACCTCATAGTAAGTGCTGCTCATGACTTAGCTTCTCTCTCACTCACACATTGCTGGTAGCAATCAGAAGGTCTGCACCTTAAGTTCTCAAAGAGGAAATGGGAACTTGAGAACTCAGGAAAGCAACAGAGACCTGGGTTTCACTATTGCAGGACTGGCTTCACAAACAAGCCTGGTTATATTCAGTTTATGCACCAAAAATATTAACACTGGTTTTGAAGAATTATGGGATGTTTTTATCATTCCGTTCATATATAAAAAGAGTACAAATCCAAGCAGCATTCAAGCCCTAATTGTGTTATATTCAACACTCATATGACAAGAATACAGTGTACACAGCTTCAGGTCTGTACACAAGTACAGTTATTCTCACATTACGCTGAACACAGGCAAGGGTGCAGCTATAATTGAGCTAAAGGGTTCAAAGAACCTGGGCCCCCAGTTCCTGAGGGCTCCACAGCCCCAGCCCCAGTGTTCCCTCTAACAGGGATTTCCAGATGTGGTTGACTACAACTCCCACAATCCCCAGCCAAAGGCCACTGCAGCTGGGGATCCTGGGAGTTGTAGTGAACCACATCTGGGAATCCCTGTTAGAGGGAACACTGTCCATCCCTCCCTATTTTCTTCATCATCTCCCTCACTCTGAGGGGCCGCCAGAGAGAGGTGTGGCCTCCTATCCCCTAGCTCCACTCCTGAACACAGGTACAGCAGTACACTTCCTAGCTGCACTGTGCATTTTAGGGCCATATACTCAAGTTCACTTTTAACATGAACACAAGTACGGACATTCGCACAAAAACATGTACCACCATACAGATATCTGTATACTCGTACAACATCTGAATAGGGCTTCACTGAAAATGAAAATATATTCATTACTCTTGGATCTCTCTCTCTGTTTCCATTGTGACAAGACAGAGGGACAAAAGTTGTGCCTGAAAACAAAATTAGATTAGATTTCCCTTCCTTTAGTTTAATTAACTTTCCTTCTTGTTAGGTTAGTCCTGATAGCATAAGTAAAGAATTTCTCTCTCCCCCCACCCCATCTACAGCAATACATTTCACTCTTCTGCAGCCATTGGTCTATAATACATTGTGCCAGATTAAACATGTCCGTTTCAATCTTGAAGGGTGAAAAGCAACTGCCAGTACAACATATTTCAGGAGGAGCCAATGACCAAGTCATTGTGATGTCAGACATTACTTGGAGGACAGGCCAGGAAACAACCACAGTACACTGGACTGCAATAAACTGAAAGGTAGGTTGGAGGCTTAAAGCTGGTTTCTCTCTTCTAGCCATTGTTTTGTACAGGAAGTCCGCAACTTGCAAACAGGTCGATTTCTAAAAGTTCGCTAGTAAATCAGATGTTCATAACTCAGAACACATATAGCTCCCAAGAGCACCAACTTGTTTGCATGTGCCGGTTGGCATTTTTAAGTTGGGGACTAGCTGTAATCTGTTTCTGTGTATGGGTGTTTATAAGTTGACTATTTGTAACTCAGGGAGTGCTTGTATGGACTTCACGACTGCACAGAATGAATGGAAGATGGGAAGAGAACTAATGATTTTTCACATGATGCGTGTTAGAAAATGTCACTAGTGATTTATGGGCACCAAGTGAACATATGACTATAAGCTGCCTTATATTGGATCAGAGCATTGTTCCACTTTGCCCAGTATCACCTACTGTGACTGGCAGCAGCGCTTCAGAGTTTCACGCAGAGGTTGTTTCCAGCACCTGATCTGGGATCCATTATCCAGAGATGCTGGGACCGTCTGCATGTAAAGCAGGTGTTCTACCACCGAGCTATGTATGGCACCTTGGGTCTCACTCAGAGCTGTGCTTCTATTCCAGGTTTTCAAGTTCTAGATTTAGGCTCAAACTAGAGCCCTATATCCAGCCATTATTACTAAGATGCTGTATGTGAGTACAGTATGTAATACAAGGCCAGAAGTCCCACTCCAACCCTGTCAGTCATTCATGGCAGCACACTGCTCCTAGTTAGAAGAGCTCCTGGTTAGAAGATCCATAAGATGCTCATGGATCTGAAGATGTGACTGGAATCGCCTGCCATCAAAGAAGTACCTGCCATTACAGCTATGGCATTCAACTCTTCAGAGGGACACCCTTCCAGCCATGAGCATCTCACTGCCACAAATGACCGATGGGGTCAGGGCAGGGATTACAGCCCCATCTTACAAACTGTACTTGTGTGCAGTGTCTTCCTGCACACAAGTACATCTGAATATAATATCTGAATAGGGTTTAGATCCTCCTTCTTCAATCACATCAGGAGCCCCATTGGCTTGCTTGCCTTTATTTCTGTAAATAGTACATGTGGGGACAATATGGATCAGGACCACAGCGGAGGAGAGCAGGTTTTAACCCCCATGCAATCACAATCTGGGTCGCCCCTTCCCTCTGTACATGCTATTTGCCCTAGGGGGACGCTTCCATTAGTTCCAGTGGGAGCTTTTTCCCCTAAGGGAAATAGCATGCACAGAAGTGAGCAATCCAGGTTGAGACCATAGTAGGGAGCAGGATTAAAGCATTCATCTCCACACACCATGGTCCTGATTCATACCCTGTATCCTGTGCATGCCGTTTATAATGAGGGGAAACAAGCATACTTGAGCCAATAATATGATTGAAATCACATCTACTTTGTCCCCAAGTATATAATAAAAAAGACACTAATACAATAGTGACATCCCTGTTAGCAATACTGGACAAACAAAACTTTTGAATGTGTGGGGCTACTACCACAACTATTTCTTAAGGAAAACAAAAGCAAGGACCAATGCTCATGCTATGGTCACCATAGCAAGATGGACAGTTCTCCCAACAGCAACTGTCTTCCATGCATATTCCATTTGGTACAAGTTGAAAGAGGTCTCCCCTCCGCAAGAACTTCATCCCTTCTAGGGCTGTGCATGGAACTGGCTGGCCCAGTTTGGTTCTAGTCTGGACCGGACCTGAACCAGACCGGACCAGTTTGGTCCGGCACCCCCTCGAAACACACACCCCCAGTTTGGTTTGGTCCAGTGGGATGTGTGTGTGTGTGTGTGTGTGTGTGTGTGTGTGTGTGTGTGTGAACTCACCCCCTCTGGGGGACTTGCTCTAGGTGGCTGGTGGAATCCGCAGGGGTTCCCCCTCCACCTGCCAGCCTCCTTGCTTCCCAAACTGGCCCATTCAGCCAGCTCTTTGGCCCATTCGGGCCTTCCCCCTCCAGCACAGCATGGAGCCTGCCACACCTGTGCAATTGGCCTCTGCATGGCCTAGGTCATGCCACTGAACCACCCAACGGGGTGGTTCGGTTCGACCCCAAACAGTTGAACTGAACCGGTTCAACATCAAACCTGTTTGCACGTATCTAGTCCCTTCTGTTATTGTTCATATATTCTCACTAATACCTTTGCAGAGCAATCAGGACCTTGCTTATTTGAAATGGTGCCATTTTATTTTAGAGGAGATTTCTGGGGAGGTGGTTATTAGTTTTAAGGTTTTCATTACTTTATTGTTGTTTCAGAAATGAAAGGAGTCAGGCACTGTTGCAAATTCAGTTCCAATTACCTATTCAAACAGCAATTATTTGTTCAGACTACACAAACGTAGAAGATTGTACATCTATAAATCCTCTCTGTAGCTATTAAAGATGGAGGTGCATCCAGGCATGTCATATTACAATAATGTACAAGATGGAACAGCCTTAGAGATAAAAACTTTAGAATCTACTCATCACCTGACTCCACTGCATATTCCTCCAGGCCCACCTATGCCAGCAGATAGGTAAGAAATAGCAACACATTGTTGGCTTCTCTTTCTTCCATCATTTGTGTCTAGCCAATTTTCTTTTGTCATTTAATACTTGTGATTACAATATGTACACTTACTTGAGCGTAGGCCTTTTGAATCTGGATTCATTGAAACTTACTTCTGAGTAAACCTAGGATTGGGCTATAAATGGCAACACATCAACTAGTAGACATTTAACATGTGCTTTTTATCAGTTTATGGATGTGTAGACTGCATCTTATGCACGGGCCAGAGTGTAAGACTGTCCTTGAAGGATGGAAAACATCTGGGTTTTCTCTGGCAATCCTTGTTCACACATAAATGTTGCATGAGGCAGACTATTCCACTGTCAAACAGTTTTTACTATTAGGAAATTCTTCCTAATGTCTAGCCTGAATCTACTTCCTTGTAATTTCAACTCACTGGTTCCAGTCCTGCTCTCAGGAGCAACAGAGAACAAGTCCACTCTTTCTATGTGACAGTTCTTAAGATATGCCCACTTAGTCTTCTCTTCTTCAGTCTAAATGCACCCAGCTCCTTCAACCATACTTCATAGCCTCTGTTTTCAGCCCAGCTGTATAACAACTAAATCTACAGAAGGAAAAAGGTATCTCTGCACCAGCACTAGGAGTATAGGTACCCATACACTTGTTAGATCTGCACAATAATGTTTAGGTTTGCCTGCCCGCATTCTCCACCAATAACTGTTACCAGTTTTTATAGCTGCATACACCTTCTCCACCAATAAATCTATTACCAGGCTGTGGTAGTTACCACTCTTCATGACTATGCTTTGGCTTAATATGGTGAATTAACTCAACTTAGTGAAAACTGCAAACAGCCAAATTATACACTGAGGTATCAGAAAAAGCTGACTGTGAACAATAATCCTTATCTGGAGTACTCAAAAGGGCACAATAGAGTACAAGCAGGTTTCTTACAAACAAAACTGAGTTTTATTAAAGAACAGAGATTTACAGGTGAAAGGCAGAAGTTAGCACCACAGCAGATTTGCTGACAGTGATATTCCCTTAGGGGGTTAATGTTCTGAGAATAGCATAGTGTTGCTGCTAATATACACTTACAGGCTAGCGCCGAGGGACAAGAGATACAGTTGTGGGCACTAGGAAATGGGAGCGAGAGAGAGGGACAGAAAAAGTGACAATAAAGAAATAGTTCTATAGCTACCTGTCTTCTAGCTTTGCTTTGTACTAAAGCAATGAGATGGGAGATTTGCCTGGCAAGGGAAAACTCCAGGCAGCTAGGTTCTCAGCTTGCAAGTTATTGAGGGGGCCCCAAAATAGTGATTTCAGCTCAGGCTGATTTCTCAGGCTTGGGACTAGGACGCATTCACAGTATGCACCCTCCCCCCCAGGCTTTCAGTGGGGTGGATGTTTGGATTAGTGAGAGATGGGCATCCTCAATCCTTGGGAACAGAATGATGTGAAGCTGGGTGAATCCTGTATCCAAGAACCGTACAAAGTACTCATTCTAAGAGGGTTTTTTTAAAAAAATATCCTAAAGACTGAGCTTTCGAGGTCAAGCAGAGGCGTATCTAGGGAAAATAGCACCTAGGGCAAGCACTGAAATTGCACCCCCTGTCCAAACATCTGACACCCATCTTTCAGATAACTTTACTATAATATCAGCTGAAAAATATAAGTCAAGCTCGTTAATCTTTTAAAATTTCAAAAACTATTTAGCAGTGGATGTAGCCAGACCAGAAAATGCTGGAAAACTACCAATTTCAGTATGCTGGGGCTCATGAAATACCCAAATACTATGTGGAGGTGTACTTGGAAAACTAAACAGAAGTGACTATCTAATTCTCTACTATGCATTGTAGCATCACTATTACATAAGTTTTAAAAATAAATGGAGAATTTGGCTTTTCCCAGATACTCTGTAAATTATTAAAGGATATGCAGAGTAAACTGTGTCACTGCTTGGAATATATTCTAGTATTTCAGAAAGATAGCTAAAATGAGAGAAAGAGAGCAAGAAACTCCCAGTGGACCTTAATACTAAGGATTTCACACTGATTCAAAGACAAACTCACCATTAATAGCCATATTATTAAGACACCACATTTAACTCACTTATCATAAGAAGCAAAGTAAGAGCAAATGAATACAATCTTAGCTCATAAGCTTCAGCTCAGTATTCACAAGCCCTGATTCTCTGTACATAGTGCTAAACTGAACATGTGTACAGTGACTTATATTATATTAAATTAATTTTTTTTTAACCTGTAGCCCCTTTGGGGCACTTCCTATAGGCTGTGGGCGGTGGGTGTCTGCAAAGGTTACCCCTCCCACCGCTGGCCTCTAGGACCTCACAGAGACCATTTGAGCATGTGCAGTGGCCATTTTTTAAAATAATTTTTTTAATGGCCACTGAAAACAAAATGGCCATCGTGCAAGCTCAAATGGCCTCTGTGAGGCCTGGCATGGCCTAGGGCCTCACAGAGGCCATTTGAGCATGTGCAGTGGCCATTTCGTTTTTGGTGGCCATTTTTTAAAAAAAAAATTAATATTAGGAATTTGCGTCCCCCCTTCAAGTGGCGCCCAGGGCACGTGCCCTGCCTGCCCTACCCTAGATATGTCCCTGGGGTCAAGCTTGAGAGGGCTCAGCACTTTCCACCTTGTAAAATTCTAATCTTGGTGTTGATGCCTTCCAGTGCTAGCTATTGTTTCTAAGGGAAACTCAGATAAACTGAATAGCCTGAAGGTGGATATCACTTTGGATGTTAGACTCAACCAGTGAGATTAATCTAATCATGAGGCTCTGGTCGTCAAGTCCAATCTAATCAGTAGTTGGAAAAATATTTTGTAGTTGGGAAATATATTTTACACTTTTGACAGGGAGTTTGCTCTGTTGAGGAATTGCTTTATTAATTATTGTCTTTGATTTCCTGGGGAGGCATCATAGTATATGCATACCAAACTTAGTTAATTTCCTATGGATGTTCTCTTAGACATTCCTCTTAAAACAAAAGGCTGAATAGGTGATCTCCCAAAGGTGAAAACTACATGGGGATGGTACCAATTTTCAGCATGACTCACTTGACTGAATTTAAAAGTCTTCTCTATGCAAGGGAATCTGTCCCTGGTTACTTGGTATGTCTGGGTGTTCGTTCATTAAGAGAAAGAAAATCTACATTTCAATCTCAGTGTTCCAAAGCTTTGTCTCTCTGGCACTATCTACATGCTCAGGGCAGTGGCTATCAGAGTGGTATTTCCTAGTCCCTTATGATTGCACTAATGACCTTGGGGCACTAAGAAGAACCTGGTCAGAAGGACTTATTTCCTTTCATTGAGTCTGGCAGCGGCTTCTCCAAGGTTGCAGGTAGGAATCTCCCCCAGCCCTATCTTGGAGATGGCAGGGAGGGAACTTCCTAAGAGGAATATTTTACAGTGCTCACATGTAGTATCCCATTCATATGCAACCAGGGTGGACCCTGCTTAGCTAAGGGGACAAGTCATGCTTGCTAGCACAAGACCAGCTCTCCTCCCATCATTACAGATATCCAAGATTCAATCTGGGGGTACAATGGAATGCAATGGGAAGAGGCAGGCATGGCAACAAGGTCGCTCTTTCAGCATAATAACCTGGAGGGAGAAGTCGCAGATGATTTATTAATATTTCCCTTGATTTCAGCCTACGCAGTATCATTGCCACAAAAAACACGATTGATCTTTTGAATTCTATTAATGTAAGGATTGTTTCAGGCCCACCTAGTCCAGCATTGTACTTCCAACCAGATTCAATAACAGAATAAATGAAACGGGAACTTTTAATGGGAACTTTTAATGGGAACTTTTAAAAGAAACCTAAAAACCTCAGATGTTAAAGTTCTGTTATTAAAATATTAAACGTTAAAAACATCAGATGTTAAAGTTCTGTCACAGAAACAATTTTCTTAATTGCCCAAAGACTGGCAATTTTAGTTTGCTGTGCAGGACATATTGCTTTGCCATAAGTTTTTGAACTAGGCTGATGGCAAAGTATTTTATATCTGCCCAATAACACTGTAAGAGTTTAGAGTGTAATTCCTGTACTTGCTCTTTCAAGAAGTTTGGACTGGTTTCAGATATGAAGAACTAAGGAATACATTCCAGTTGTGCAAGCCCGTCTTGAAAGCAGGACAAGAATCTGGAGGGAGTGAGCCCATGCTGCCAGAATCTCACAGGAACTATGAGCCACCTTATAAGTTTGATCATGAACACCTCTACTATGGCAGTACCAGGGATGCCCCAGTCAGGTAGGTTTTTATGTTCTGTGTCTTTCAACCATTTAATGTTTGTTTTTTTACAAGGTTAAAAAGTTCAAATGAGGAGCTTCTGGGAGAGCTCCAAAGGGTTCCACATACTCCAACCCTTTCAGTCACCTTTTTCACCATTACCTCTTTCATGATTCTGGGTGCTTTCCAGATTGGACACTACAACAGTGTCTCTATGTGTCCGTTAAGTCTTCTTCCGAACAGTCTGTGTTTTGACATCACAGTCACTGCACTGTCAGCAAGGTGCTCTTCACATTTCTGATGCCTTCTTTTGGATTTTATTGCTGCGTTGCAGTCCTATAACATTGCATGGGCAGCACAAAAAAGCTGTATTTTCCCATTGTGGAGTTTTCACAGGACTGCTCCCCCTGCTGGTGGTTTTGCACAACAGCCTTAATTTACAGTTTCAATGTGCTCTGACCACACTGAAGCATTTTACCGCTGTTGGGCGAGTAATCTGGAAAGCACCCAGGAGGCAGCAGCAATTGTGCTCCAGGCTGCTGTTAGGTGCCTTTTAAAAAATAATAAAAACCCACAAGACATCGGAGCAGGGCTGCACAACTTCAGCCTTCCATCTCTTTTTAGAATACAGCTCCTGTGATGAAATGCAGATCTCCATCTTAGCTCAATAGTGTCTTACACATACACTCCACTCTGAGTGCTCTGCATGGGGAACATCCCTCCCTTTTGAAGTGGGGCAGTTTCTTACTTTGTCATTGAAGGGACAAGGCCATCAAGGTACAGGCCTAAACCCTTATTCACAATAGGTAGCCGGCTCAAACCAGACCCACCTTTAGACATGTAAGTTTAGGCCCATTAAGTTGGAGGAGTCTCCGGTTTAGAGGGAAAATCTCAAATCCCAACTGGCCCCAAACCAGCATGACATCAGAGATATCAGAGGCACTCTTACCTGGACTTCCAGGCCCAAGTCCAGGGCCTCCACACCCACTGGGGGCCTCCAAATACTCTGTATTCTGTCCTGAGTTGTGCTGGCCAAGCATGACCTCTGCTTTAGAGACAGAGGGGGGAGTGGGGAAAGAAATATGTGGGATGTAAAGTAAAGTGTGCCGTCAAGTCAATTTTGACTCCTGGTGCCCACAGAGCCCTGTGGTTTTCTTTGGTAGAATAAAGAAGAGGTTTGCCATTGCCTCCTCCCGCGTAGTATGAGATGATGCCTTTCAGAATCTTCCTGTATCGCTGCTGAAATGTTTCTGCTGATGCATATTTGCATGAATATACCTGTTTTATATCCTTATATGCTTGTGAGTTCAGTTGCTGTTTGCATTTTCAAGAACCCACATGTTTAAAATCCTGTCCGGGGAGCAGGGGGGGTGTCTCCAAAGCAGGGTGGGGGCTCCAAAGGCCTTTAGGTGATCCAGGCTCCAAAATTACCTAGGTGCACCCCAGAGCTGTGTCAGGATTTCTCATTGGATCCAAGAGCTGTCTATCCTGGGAAGAGGAAGACAACCTTTCCCCTCCCTAATGTCTATAAAAAGAGATGGCAAGGGCCTGGCCAGTGTTCACCATTTTCCATCTGCCAACGGGTGTTCCAGGGGAGAGGCTGCAGATATTAACCCTCTCTCAGCCAAGGACCTGCCTACTGTTGGACCAAGGTAAAACTCGGTCCGAGTTAGTTAATGTTTTAAGGGGACAACTTAACTTAGCTGTAACTGAATTTTATTATCATTTGATACAGTGCCACTAAGTTACTGTTTTGATTTTGTTATATTATGTTGACTTATGCTTTGTGTGTATTTTGACTGGTCGTGGACCATAATAAACTATTACTTACTAATGTTTTTGTATTTTCTTTTGAATTCCCATGTGCCTTTCTTTACTTCCATTTCCCCCTATTTTCCCCAATTCCTTGTTCTGTGTGCAACCCGTTTCTTAATAAAGTTAATATACTTAGAAGTGGCTTCAGTCTGGTTTATAAAGTTCTGGAGGGTTACTTGAAAAACTCTTCCCCATGTGTCTCATAAGGTCATGCACTACTGTTGACTTTTTAGAACATATTCTTATCTGGAGCTGGGCTGCATGGAACTCAGCTATATAGTCATGCAAGTCCTAAGCCAGACAGTTCTAGGTTGTTGAAGCCATGTCTAAGTCTGGTCAGTGGCTTTAGATCAGTCTTCAACTGGTGACAGCCTACCTCGCAGGAGTGGCATGCTCCTAGATTGGGATCAGAGCAAACTTTCTACTGAGGGTAGATCCCAGCAAAGCATAGAGTAACTCATGACTCATCACAGCTCCCATAACCCCAACATAGTGGTCAATAGTCAAGGATTATGGAAATTGCACTCCAACATCTACAGGAGGGTGTAAATTGTGTAGTCCTGCTCCACAGTCAGGAAAGGAAAACATCACCTTCACTCTTATTTGGCTTCATATGTCATCATGACATCATCATGAAACCAAATCAGTGAGGGCAATGCTTTTTCACTGTCTTGTAGATCATGCAAACCTCACTCTAAATGTGTGTATCTTTTATCTTGTAGATAAAAAGACAGCCCTTTTTTCTGGTTTTTAGCCAATGAGCTGTCCCTTGCTCTTTTTACATTTTTAGCTGCATTTGTTCTGGTTTTATTGAATTGTTTTTCTTTTCTTGTTAACCACCCTGGGGTCTAAGGATGAAGGGCAGTATATAAATATAAAATAAAATAAAAAGGGAGTGCCTAATACCAGCCAGGGATGTGATCACTGGTCAAGTTCACCCCATAAGGAACTCAGGAAGCTGCCTTATACTGAGTCAGACCATTGGTCCATCTAGCTCAGTCAGGGGCGTAACAAGGCTGGAGTGGGCCCAGAGACAAAATTTTAAAATGGGCCCCTCGCTGATACACACACTTCACAATATATAGTGTACTCACACTCACGTCCCCATTATGCCAGCTTCTCTAGAAAACTCCACTCCCTCACTTTAACCCCGTCCCTCCACCCTCCCATGGGGAAGAGCGCTCCCGGCTCAGAGTTGCTTCTGCAGACAAGGACTTTGCTGCATGCATGCCGCCTTTGCTCCGAACTTGGGGTTGGCTTTTCCACGGCACCGAAGCCCTGTGGGTGTTGGGGAGTCATGTGACTTGCCTCTGGGGGGCCCCTCGAGGCATGGGGGCCCCTAGGCAGCTGCCTCCCCTTGCCTAATAGTAGTTACGCCCCTGAGCTCAGTATTGTCTACACAGACTGGTAGCGGCTTCTCCAAGGTTGCAGGCAGGAGTCTCTCATAGCCCTATCTTGGAGATCCCAGGGAGGGAGCCAGCTGATCAGACAGAGGTCCATCAAGTCTAGCATCCTGCTTCTCACAGCAGCTATCCAGATGTTTTCAATAAGACATCTCCCTGCAACTAGGGGATAAAGACAACAGCCCTCCCTTCCTCCTGCTCCCCAGCAAGCAGGATTTAATAACATACTAGCTGGGCTGGGCACAGAGCATCTGCACCTCTAGTTTGCCGCAGCTGTTTTCTCTCCCTTACCCTCCACCCCCCCCCTTCTGACACTTATTTTCCCTGCCGGCCAGCCAGCAACCCGGCCACCTGCTGCCCACCACTTCCCCTGCCCACCAACCGGCCTATCACCTCTCACCAACTCCCGCTGGTGGCCACCTCCTCACCCACCCACCTTCTCGCCCACCTTCTCCTCCTCTTGACCACTGGCCGGCCCACAGGCCAGCCAGCTGTTTCCTCCAAGCAGCCAGCCAGCACGCCGCCACCACTGTTTTCTCCCCTGTCCCCATCACTATCCAGCTCACGAACTCTCGCAAGAGCTGCCACACATGGGATTAGCGATGGGTATGCCAGAGAAATATATATAAAGATGCATCTGAATCAGAAGGTTTAATATAACCAAAATGACTAACAGCTATTGGTGGACTGAAATATCTGACTTTAAATAGTATATAGAGGTAGGGTCCACACCCACCCCATCCCCCCACTTTGAATGCAGGTGTTCAGCACTTCCAGAGAACTGGCTGTTAACTGAAGAGAGCTGCTCTTGTGATAGCGAGCATGATTTGTCCCCTTAGCTAAGCAGGATCCACCCTGGTTGCATATGAATGGGAGACTAGAAGTGTGAGCACTGTGAGATATTCCCAGCAGGGGATCAAGCCACTCTGGGAAGAGCATTTAAGTTCCAAGTTCCTTCCCTAGCATCTCCAGGATGGGGCTGAGAGAGTCTCCTGCCTGCAACCTTGGAGAAGCTGCTGCCAGTCTGTGTAGGCAATACTGAGCTAGATGGACCTATGGTCTGACTCAGTATATGGCAGCTTCCTATGTTCCTAAAATATAGCCAGTTTAAAACCTTTGCTAAGGATGAACTGATTTTGCATGGTGCAGGATTAAAATTGCACTATTTTGTTTTACCACCTGGTGGCACCAAATCCTGGCACACGTTTTACAAATAGAAAATGAAAAATAAAACCTAGGCTAAACTTAAATACTTAAGTTTGAGTATTCAGAACATTTAGAAATAAGTTAAAGTTCTACAGGGAATACTTAAGGTCGGTTTTCCCTAGGAACAGCTAGCAAAGTCTTAGGAATTGCTAGCACAGCCCACATACAGTCCTGAGTTGGGTCCCTGAATAAAGTTCCACTGCTAAATTTCAACAATGCAAAGACAGTCCTGCATGAAATAGACACACTTCTCCTGAAGTGTCTGTAATGCTCCTGGTTGTATCTGGCTCCAGCCAGCTTGAAACAGCAGGCTAGAGCAGGAATTCCCAAGCTTGAGTCCTCAGTTGTTGCTGGACTACCACTCCCATCATCCCCAGCCACAGTTGTGTCTGGAGATGATGGGAGTTGCAGAACAACAGTATCTAGGGACTCAAGCTTTGGAATCTCTGGGCTAGAGAATGTAGGCCTGGTCTACCGTGGAAGAGAATGAAATGGTAGAATAGGCTATACCACTTCAGACTGCTGGTGGGAGGGGGAATATGCCTGCATAAAAACATCACTGCAAGTAAAATATGCTAGTACATATGAGAGAAAGGTTCCAACCCACCCTGCATTACATTATTACTTCTCTGCTGGCAGGAGAGTCGTTTATGCAGGGGTTAATTCATAAATGTGAACCATCACCTAAAAAGAGGTTGGGAATCCCTGATTGGGGGGGGGGGGCATTCATAAATGTGAATGGCATTGGGAGGGTTAACCCTGATCTCCCATACTGTTTTTTCAGTTAAAATGGTGCCTTTCCCCAAAGCTGCTCTTTGCCCAGTAATATGTGAGTAAGTATCTTACGCAGTCTGTGAGCCATCGTGCTCATTTCCAAGCCAGACAATTCAACCAATGTGAAGGTTGGTGAGTGTTTAACTGAATGAGTTGTGTTTGTGTTTCATTTCTAGCATTATGGTCTTTGACTTGGAATGCCTGCTTAAGATATTCTTGAAGGGTGCTGCTGGTTTTTTATATCAATTATTCAAATATTTCCTTGTATAAAGACATTTTTCTTTCTATTTGGCCTTGTGTATCCGATGTTTCTTCTGAGTAAATTTAACAGTTATATTTTAAGTACTTAACTGCCTGTACCTATAGCCAACTAAATTCTTTCAGTACTGATGTTTCGTTCTCCCCCCCCACCCTTTCCTTTAAAAAGGTGCATCAAGCAGGCACTAGCCTCTTTTTTGTACAGACCTCTTCAAGAAACCTTTTAACAAAACAAAAGCAGCACTCAGAGTAATAACTTTCATTGCCTTAAATATCTATTGATCTCTTAAACATGTCTGTTAGCTATAGAGCTCTGTAGTATAAGGGTGAAATCTACAAAGGTCAAAATACATAATTTTGTTGTCAGCCAGTTACAGCTGCTCTGAACAGTCCAGTAACCTTCAAATCATGTCCAGCCACCTTGGCCTTCCCATTCTATGGGTTTGCAGTTGTATGGACAACTTTCTAGTGCCAAAGCATATGAAATATGAACTGCTAGTATCCATGGATACAATCCTCTGATTCTTTGGCTACCATATGCATGATTACAGAATATATATATAGGAGCTTAACCCATGCAGAGCATCTGCATGCCAGTACTTGATTGCTCCCCTCACCCACTGCCACAGCCCCCCTCACCTCAGAGATCTCTACATCCTCACCTGAGCTGCGCTCCTCCTCCTCCTCCTCCTCCTCCTCCTCCTCCTCCATCCGGTTGCTTCCATCCCCCTCACCCTTCCTGGTCACTCCTCCATCCCTTTACTCCATCCCCCTCACCCCTCTTGGTGGCGGCTGCAGCATTGCTGGCACCTATTGGCCAAGCTGGAGCCCCCTATCCCCAGAGACCTCCCCACCTCAGTCCCGCTCCTGCTCCTCCCCACAGGAGCAGCAGCAGTTGACCAGGCCCTTCCTCGCTGCCGCCACCACCACGGCCACTCATTCCCCTTAGGCCACTGACAGGCCCAGGTCAGTCCTTTGCCTGCCTGCCTGCCTCTGCCAATGGCCTCGGTAGCCCCAAACAGCATCAGTGGTTAACTGGGCCCTTCCTTGCTGCCAATAGGTATCGCCATGGCCTCTCGTTCCCCTCAGGCTGCTGACAGGCTCAGGCCAGTCCCTCGCCCTTCCTTCTTTCTCTCTCCCCCTCCCTCCCTTCTTTTTCTCTCTCCTCCACTCGCTCTTCCCCTGCATCTTTCTTCCCTTCCCTCCTCTTTCTCTTTCTCTCCCCCTTCCTGAGTTAACAGATCTTGTTCATCTTGTTTCCTCTTTCCTCCCTCATGGCCCCTCTCTTCGCAGACCCCTGCCACTATATATATATTCCTCTCCTCTACAATCAAGAACATCTTCCAACCAGTAACAGTTGCATTCCAGCTGACTTTAACCATCACAGGCTCCTCCTCCCTATCTGCATATGGAATCCCCACTGCCCAATCACCATGGTGCCACAGGTTCCTCCTCCCTGTCTGCATATGGAATCCCCACTGCCCAATCACCATGGTGCTTCTGCTCCCACAGGGTCCTCCTCCCTATCTGCATATGGAATCTCCACTGCCCAATCACCACAGTGCTTCTGTTCGCAAACTCTCATGAGAGCTGCCATGCACAGGATTAGCCACGTGTACGCCTTAGAGAATTATATATAGAGATACTTAAGTGATTGACTTTTCTCTCTGCCATTATAGACTTCCAGACCTGCCAGAGAATTCAGTCAAGTAGGTATATATGTATATTATATTATATCCATCCCTGTTAAAAAAGAACATTCTGTTTTATTTTTACAGTACCCTGCAAGGAGATGAAAAAATTATCACTAATGTCTTGTTTCTTGGTCAGAATTATCTTGGCTAGAAACAGAATTACTCTCTTGTTATCACTAATATCTCTTTTGAAATTGTTGTCTTGTTTCTTGGCCAGAATTATTTTCAGTTTATTTTTATCAAAGACTTGTCACTTTCAAGTCAATAGATTGTGTCCAGTCTGTAGCAATCCAATGGAAACTTCTCATGTAGAAGTCCTTTTGAAAGGAATGGAAATCTTGCAAAAATATAAACTTTGCCCCTGCACAGCTCCTACTTCTGTGAGGATTGTGCATTGAGAGGCTGTTGTGCCCTTTAATGAAGTCAGACATCACCGTATGGTAGTGGCACTTGTGAGAAGACAGTTTCATAGTTTTGTCCTTCCAGTGTACCTTGCTTCTTCCAACATGGAAGGAGAGCTGGTCTTGTGGTAGCAAGCATGACTTGTTCCCTTTGCTAAGCAGGATCCATCCTTGTTGCATATGAATGGGAGACTACATGTGTGAGCACTTTAAGATATTCATCTCAGGGAATGGGGCCGCTCTGGGAAGAGCAAAAGGTTCCAAGTTCCCTCCCTGGCATCTCCAAGATAGGGCTGAGAGAGATTCCTGCCTGCAACCTTGCAGAAGCCACTGCCAGTCTGTGTGGACAATACTGAGGTAGATGGACCAATGGTCTGACTCGGTATATGGCAGTTTCCTATGTTCCTGAGTGCAGCTGTTCCCATTCCTACCCGTCCTGAAATTTAAAGTTCAAAAAGAAATAAAGCAAGAGTTCATGTGCAACCCAGTCCTGAATTTTACTCAGAAGTCAGTCCCACTGTGTTCAATTGGGCTCACTCCTAAGTGTGCACAGGATTGTAGCCTTGTAGTTTCTTTTTAGAATGTGAGCCCTTTGGGGACAGGGTTCCATCTTATTTGTTTGTTATTTCACTTAAACTGCCCTGAGCCATTTTTGGAAGGGTGGTATAGAAATAAAATTATTAATTATTAATTATTATTATTAATCATTATTATTATTTCTTGTTCACACAGTCAGACAGGTGTTATTGGCTGGTTTGTTTTATCCAGACATCGAGTCCTTCCCAAGGGCCTGGGATGGCTGAATTTATTGTTATCATTATCATTATCATTAATAATCATCATCACCCGGAGGAAGAAGGGCCAGTGTGGAAAAACTTCATGCTAGGGAAAGGGAGGCAAGACAGAATGAGCTGGGATTCTTTCCCTCCCACCCTCCACCGCTATACCTTATTCTAAGGAACCACATTTTTTTTTGTGATATTAACAATATCTGAGAGAATGTACTACTACTCGCTTTGTGTCCTTGTCAAATATTTATAAGATCTATTGTGTTCTCTAGATGTGCGAGCAGACCAGAACATAAGCTACCCATTCAAAGTACTCATCTTGTTGAGAGCCGCTATCGGCCTTTTCATCCCTACATCCATGCTTGTCGGAACCTTAACATCAGAGGTAAAGCATCAATCAGTTGATTTAGTTTAAAGATGCTTTCCATGTTCTCCAGTGTCTTTTTGTTGTTGTTAAGAAGCCACCTAATGGCGCAGCTGGGAAATGACTCAATTATCAGGCCAGAGGTTGACAGTTCGAATCCCCGCTGGTATGTTTCCCAGAGGGCAGCAGCGATATAGGAAGATGCTGAAAGGCATCTCAAATTGTGTGGGAGACGGCAATGGTAAACCCCTCCTGTATTCTACCAAAGTCAGCCACAAAGACAGGGCTCTGTGGTCTCCAGGAGTCAACACCGACTCGATGGCACACTTTACCTTCAGAGAAGGTATGATCAACCCCAAGGTTCTCCAGTTGCTAGAAGGCAGAGCCCCACCAGAATACTTAAACTACAACACAATTATCCAGTTTAAAAGCATAGATATGCTTGCTGGCATCTTAAGCAGCTTTTAATCATTTAGGGCTAATGACATTAATCAGCAGGTCAAATTGAATTAAAGAGCTGGTCTCTCTAGCCACCCATCCTCACAATGCTGAATAAGAATGCTTAAGTAGGCAGTGTGATTGTTGCCTGGTTAACAAACAAGATTTGCAGCACACCATACAAAACTGAGAATTGGCATTTCAGCCACCCCAACTTGTACATTTTCCATTTCTGACTGTTCTTTATTTCTTATTGGCTCTAAGAGGTATAGAGGTGGACAGGCGTTCAAGCTCTATTTTTGCATTGCAAGAGACTATCCAAGGACAAGTTCTATTCCAAGCAAAGCTTATCAGTTTAAGAATGATGGCCTCAAGAATGGCATATAGCCTCTCTTGAGGAATTCTTAGGCTCTCTTTCTTATTCCCTCTATGTGTTCCTTTATTGGCCAAAAAAAAAAAAAAAAATCATCACAATTGACTATACTGACAGAGCTGCAGCTTAGAAGACTATTACATGATTATCCCTGCACCCAAATAATTGTTAAAAGCACTCTGCAAAAGTGAATATATATTCTGCTATGTACTCCAAAGCCACGAATCACAGTATGGTGTAATGAACTGAGCCATGTAAAGAAACAGCCACAGCTGTTTTGCTTCTGTAGGTAAACACTGTTTTTAAATATGCTGTTGTAGACATGTGTGTGTGCATACACACACACTGATGGTGATGATGGTGATGATGATGATGATGATGATTTAGCATAAGCTGGGATTGTATTTCTTTCTCAAGTATATTCCTGGTTGCAGCTTGTATCCTACCAGTGAATGGAGTGAAGGAGAGAAACGCACAATTTTCTCTATGGAATGATAGAAGCAGGGAACAAGACTGGGATAACAATTGCTCACATCAGTCTTACATTAGATCAAAGCTAAGATAATTTTACAGATTCCAGGAGCCCTTGGAATCCCCCTGCCCTGAATAGTTGTCTTGTTGGTATGGCCCATTGGGCCGGGCCAGCCCTAGCTCACAGGAACACAGGAACACAGGAAGCTGCCATATACTGAGTCAGACCATTGGTCTATCTAGCTCAGTATTGTCTTCACAGACTGGCAGCGGCTTCTCCAAGGTTGCAGGCAGGAATCTCTCTCAGCCCTATCTTGGAGAAGCCAGGGAGGGAACTTGGAACCTTCTGCTCTTCCCAGAGCGGCTCTATCCCCTGAGGGGAATATCTGACAGTGCTCACACTTCTAGTCTCCCTTTCATATGCAACCAGGGCAGACCCTGCTTAGCTTAAGGGGACAAGTCATGCTTGCTACCACAAGACCAGCTCTCCTCTCCTAGAAAATCTTGTCCTAACTTGGAGAAGCAAGGGAGGGAACTTGAAACCTTCCGCTCTTCCCAGAGCGGCTCCATCCCCTGAGGGGAAGATCTTACAGTGCTCACACACTTCTAGTCTCCCATTCATATGCAACCCGGGTGGAGCCTGCTTAGCTAAGGGGACAAGTCATGCTTGCTACCGCAAGACCAAAGCTACTTCATACACTAAGCTAGGCCACTGGTGGTCATTCATACATGGTGCTGCTTTCAAAAACACAAGGAGGAGATTCTCACGATCCACCAAAAGCAGGCTAAGGGAGCCTAGCCTGCTTTGTGAGGATCATGTGCTGCCACAGGAACTGCATGTCTCCCAAGCAAAAAAACCCTCCTAATTCCCCCTCCCCTTAGACAAGGTTAGCGGAGCGAGCGCTCCACTAACCCCATCTATTTGATCGTGTATTGCTGCGCCGCGGCTCCACGCCACGGCAGCACATGAGGAGACCCCCGCCAGGAGGCTGAAACAAGCCTCCCAGCCCTCCTGGCCCTGGGGGTCTCTCCAGGATGCCCTGCGCACTCGCTAAGCCAGCCCGCTCTCCCCACAAACCCCATCCAGGGGAGTCTCACTGATGGTGAGACTCGCCTCAAGAGGTGCAAGCTTTAGCACTGCAACCAGGATGCTGCAATAACTATACTACAACTATGAATACTTATAGACCACTTTTCCACCAAAGTTCTCAAAGTTATTTACATAAATACATAAATAAATGAGATGGTTCCCTGTCCACAAAGGGCTCACTATCTAAAAAGAAGAACATAGTCACCAGCAGCAGCCACTGGAGGGATGCTGTGCTGGCGTTGACTAGGGCCAGGGAATTCTCCACCCAGCAGGCTTTACCGCAAGTTTTCTGGGAGGCTTTACTGTAATCTCAACGTTATCCCAAAAACCCAATGCAGAAAGTGGATTTTTTAATTTTTTTAACCCCGGATATAAATCGGACTGCACTCTAACGTGCAGTGAAAAACCCAGATTGTGTGTGAAGTGCTGCTCGATAGCTCAGAGGGACTTCAGGGTAAATCTGCCCAATATGTGAATGCACACCCTCCATTCTGGAGGGGATGCGAGCTAAAGCTGTTTTAAGAGCTGCTTTAAAAAGTCCTGTGTGAAAATCATCCCGTCGTTCTCCCCTTACTCAATATGAGAGAATCACCACTTTAAAAGGTGCCTCCTTACTCAGTTAGCAGGGCTATACAATGCACACCTGTCTTTCAGAATCACTGGCTGACCTCCTAACAAAGCATGTGTGCAAGAAGCCTCTGCAGGGAAAGGCTGGGAGCTCACGTGCAACTCCTTCAGTGTGTTGTTGCGCCAGAGGGTTAAGAAAGTCACTGACCTGCAATGATATGTTTCCAATCTTATACAAGGCTTCCAGAGCACAAGCAGAACTTGGAGGTCTTAGTCCTCTGGCACAACAGTGCCTAAAAAGCAGAGGAGGATTGGGGGAGTTGCATGTGGGGTCCCTCCACACCCCGCATGATTTGTTAGTCAGGGTGTCAGACACTGTTCTATAGAAACACTCAAGAAATGTCTCTGGCAATTCCTCCTTGCTGTGCCTGCAGTGATGGTATAGACAGACCAAGCTTTAAGAGATGCTAGGCCAGAGAAATGGAGCTGCTTTGGTTTCACCTTAAGTTTTGTTTTTAGTTGTAAGCAGCAATGAAGGATGTGAGAGGTGCCAGTTTTGTGTTTAAATTTAAGCAGAATTCTTGCAGCGTTAACTCAAGCTAGGAGAGAGACGTGTCTTAATACCTGAGCTTCTTGAATTCATAGAGCAACTGGTTTTGCCCTGAATTTTTCAGGTAATGCCTATAGAAGTGAAGATGCCAGCAAACCTTTGGAGATTAATATGGAGGCCACAAGGTGGCCAGGACAATATCGGTGCTATCATGTAGGTACTCACTGCATGGTTTATTTTATTATTTATTTTATAATAAATAATAGAGAGTGCCATTTTCTGCATGACCCCCACCACGCATTAAGGTCATCTGCAGAGGTCCGCCTCCAGCTGCCATTGGCTCATCTGATGGAAACTCAGGATTGGGCCATTTTCACAGCTGCTCCTAGGCTGAAAAATGTGCTCCCTACAGAAAGCCAAGGCTTAACATTACTGGCCTTCAAGAGAGTCCTTAAGTTTTCCTTTTTTTGGTCTGGCCTTCCAGGGCTTTTAAACTATTTTAAAACTGTTTTATATTGTTTTCTATTTTGGTTGCTTTGTTAGTTTTAATTGATTATGTTTTTGTTTTGTTTGTTTTGAACCACCCAGAGCCGATAGATGGGGCGGCATAGAAATATAATAAACATTCATCAAACAGTTGGCTTAGGAAAGCAAAACCATTCATTATAAACATAGTTGGTGGAAGTTGTTCACTGCCTGCTTAAACTATCAAAATATGTCTGCCGTAACAGAAGTAATGCCCACTGGAGTGACTAGGTGTCACTCATATAACAAGCATACTTAGTTACAAGTATGAGCAACATCTTAGTTATGTCATTTGTTTTCTCCCAACTAAGCAGATGTGAAGATTTTCTGTTTAATTTTGAAAACCTGATTGATTTCCAAATGTGTTGTGCAGAAGCCTCCCAAATGGGGTGGTACATAAGAACAGCCCTGCTGGATCAGGCCCAAGGCCCATCTAGTCCAGCATCCTGTTTCGCACAGTAGCCCACCAGATGCCACTGGAAGCCTACACACAGGAGTTGAGGACATGCCCTCTCTCCTGCTGTTACTCCCCTGCAACTAGTACTCAGAGGCATCCTGCCTTTGAGGCTGGAGGTGGCCTATAGCCCTCCAACTAGTAGCTGTTGATAGACCTCTCCTCCATGAAATTATCCAAACCCCTCTTAAAGACATCCAGGTTGTTGGCTGTCACCACATCTTGTGGCAGCATACGTTTTGCATGCAGAAGGTCCCAGGCTCAATCCCTGACATCTCTAGGAAAAGGCCCCTGTCAAGAATCCTCCAAAGCCACTACCAGTCCGTTTCTGTTTCAAAGGGGAGGAGTGTAGCTCAGCAGTAAAGCTCATGCCTTTCATGAAGAAGGTTCCAGTTTCCATCTCAGGTAGCAGGTGTTGGGGGAAACCACTACCTGGAGAGCTGTCGCCAGCCAATACATTGTAGCTGGAGATGATGGTAGTTGTAGTTCAGCAACATCTGGAGTACCACTGGTTGGGAATCCCGGCCAACGCTCTGATGCAGTATTGGCAGCTTTATAAGTTCACATGCACTCACTCACATAGTTCATTCTGCAAGTTTTGTAAAATACTTGTTTTGTTTTGTTTTGTTTTCCGTTAGCTTTCTCAGAGTCCTGGTCAGGGAAATGATCCAAATGCTTCACCTGTCAAGGTTCCTAAATCCGCTTGGAAACCTGCAGAGCTTAACATCTCAGCCAGAGCTGTCAACATGCTGGCAAATGTCAAGAAGTCCCTTTGGCTGTCAACTTACAAGCGGGACTACACAGGTACACTTAAAAATATATATATATCCAGAATGCTAGAGATCAAGACAGGAATTAAAGATATCTTAGTTCAGAGGTTCTCAGCCTTGGGTCCCCAGGGAGTTATTCACACATTGCTTTATGCCGCAGGGTATCCAAGGAGCTAAACTACTTTGCAGTAGATTCAAAACAGTTTAATTCAGGGGATTAGATGGACAGTTCACATAGTCATGGGCTCCTCCCCGCACTCCCTGTGATCTTTCTCCTATTTGCATTCCCACTGCTTGCTCCATTTTTTCCTCCAACCAATCACATCCCAGTTGGAGGTGCAAGATACCTCCCTTCAGTATTACTTTTTTTAAAGTTTGACAGCCAGCCAGATTTCCACAAAATTGACAAGACAAAACAACAGAACACTTAACCCCAACCTGCCAAATCTGACCCAGATCTTTGCTGGTCTTTAAAATGAACTTGCCTTTGTGAAATCATTGCTACCTCTCTGTAATGAAGAAAAATCAGTTGAGACACAAAGGGCTCAGGTTACATCTAATCTGCAGTCTCCATTGTTAAGTTTCCAAACATCTGCATGTTTGGGACCAAATTTGAGAGCAAAGGAAGACCCACATTTTGCATGTGCTTGCATTTAACTCAGGAATTTCTCCCTCCCCCCTCTCCTTCTGGATTCCCTTCACAGAATTGGATCAATCTGCCACAACCCCCGGCCGCCCCCAGCTCTTGTAATTGCAAATCACTCAAAGAACACATCAAACTGAGCTGTCAAACTCTCCTTTGCTGACACTTGGTGTTACGGAAATCCATCCAGCAGACATTTTAAAAAACAACAACACGAAAGTGCAAGTAAGCCGAATTAGCAGCAATGGCCCCTCCACACATAGAAGGAAAAAGTTGGAGCAGAGCAGAAGCCTCAGGGTTTTTTTCAAAAGCTGCTAGAAATACAGGATTTTTAAAAGCCAGACATACTTTGGGGCTAAGCCAGAATGCTCAGCCTCAATTCGGGGGGGGGGGGGGGGGACGGGGGACAGAGTCATGTCTGGTTATGTCTGGTCCCTGATAACCTGCAGGAACTTTGGGGTAAATGCAGCTAATATGAGGACTGGCCCACTCCATTTCAGAGGATATTCAAAGTAAAAGTCCCGTGTGTGAAACCTCCAGGTGTTGTTCACCTGTTCCCAGCCACAACTGTAATTCAACAACATATATAGGGACCCAAGGTTGGAAGCAGTATTCCCTGTAAGAGGGATTCTCAGATGCTGTTTACTACAACTCCCATAATCCCCAGCCAAAGGCCACTGCATCTGGGGATTCTGGGAGTTGTAGTCAACAACATCTGGGAATCCCTCTTACAGAGAACACTGGTTGGAAGCCTCTGTCTTAGCTGATTGATTGCACAGTTTTATTCCATTGATTATATTTGCATATGAGTATAAACAACAATTCTGAAGCAAAAGAAGTAGACTGTTTTAGATGGTGCATGTTTGTATCAGAAGAAGCCTTCTGTGGGAGAAAACAGGGGAAAATGTATCTTCAAAGATGGTGCTTGCCATCTGCAGGTTTGCTGTAGTTTGTTTTTAATACCTGTATTACAAAATATTAAGATTTGCTGGACAGTTAACTAGGGTCATATTTTTAGTCAGTCAATCCAACCAATTAAGATAATGGTCTGCTTAAATATACACCCATTTCCAAGGTTATCATACTGTTATCTGTATTATCAAATGTATTATTTCTATTGTAAGAAACAAAAAACAAAAAACCAAAGAAAATAAGAAAATAGAAAAGTTACTTCAGCCCTCTTTGAAAACCTGAATAAAAGATTACATTGTAACTTCCTCTATTAACATCAGTATCTGTTTTACTTAAGGCACAGGTCCCATGAACCCCTTGCTGTTGGATGACTACGATGCCAAGGTAATTGGCAGAGCAACCGGAGAACTGGGCAAAGATATCGAACTGGTATGTATGGCATCTAATAGCTTTCCAGACTAATCCTATATATTAGCTTTATTTTTAGCAGGACATCATTTTATTGATATGTGCTGATAAAAACCCTGCAAGAGACAGAGTCTAAAAGATAGTGAGGCCCTGAAAAGGACCCGAGCTTTATGATGTCTACTGTTGCTTTCTCCTTGCATTTACATAAAGATGCACTTACAATTCATTTCCTTATTTTCAAAGGGCACTTATCAAGGATTAAGCCATGCTTAAGGACATGTGTCCTTAAGAGACATATAATAAATTGAATAAATAAAATAAGAGAAGGACATGTGTATATAAAGATTCCTGAGCTACTCACCAGCCATCTTCTCAACAGAGGCTATTGTTTGCGGTGACCGTACCCAGCTGGTGATTTTAGATAGAAGCCTTGTGAGCATATGGGCACACCCCAGCGCCTCGGAAAGCTGGGCTGAGATTAATCCAGCTCTCATTGTTGTTGGCTTCACTGAAACTACAGTTTCTTCAACACGAAGCTATGTCCCATAGAGGGAGTGGGCAAAAAGCCAGGGTCAGCACAAGTCCAAGGGGATGCAAGATAACCCTTTAAGTCCTAGAACTTTCAGACGTTACATTCTCTTAGACCATTGCAAGGTGAGAACTGTAGTTACATTGTTCTGGGAAAGAATACATAACAACATCCAAACAACTTGACGATGACATTTTCCCCCACCCCCATGCAATATCCTAAACTGATGGCGGCAGTAATCAGTCTTATTTTTCTTGGTCAATGGAAGGCACCTTCCATTGAGAGAAGTGACAAAGATGAAGCTCAGTGGCTTTACTCAGTCTGAATCGTTACATGGGCTTTTCACAAATATCTCTTAACATACCCGCTTTTCCCGCAGTAGCGACACTCTCACAATATATGCAGATGAAGAGTTGCATGTAAGTGTACTTATTGTAAACATAAAGTCATCAGTTCCTAAATGATTCATTCCTCAGAGACAAACATTTCCATCACGTACATCTCAAGTAAGACCCTTAGAGGGACGTATCGCACGCTTTCTTCAAGACAGACTGCCTCACGCAGAAAACACGCAACAGCAAGATTCTGTGGATGTCCACTTCATACAAGGAATGCCTCCACTTCAGGATACAAACAACTCAGCTATAGGCAGTTACTCGGGTGGCGTATTGAGCTGTGGGGAAATTTTGCCAAAGGCACTTCAGCAGCATCCCAACACTGAGAACAGAACTAAGAGGAGAAACGAGAACTTGCTACAGAATCAGTCTCAAGGAGATTACCAGGGAGGAAGTGGTTTCCTTCCAGGGGAAGGGTTTCGGAAAATCACAGATACCTGGAAAACAGAGCACTTGTACCAAAGACAGCTTACAGTGCCCCCTGAACCAGAGGAACTCCTGAAGCCTCCAGATCCTATTTACTATGAAGACTTGAAGCCCTCCCGTTTAGACAAATACATCGTGTGGGACAATCCTGTCAGCCTCAGCAAACCAGGTGTAGAACATCTATGCTATGAAAAGCATGGTAACCTCCAGGATCTCCAGTATGCTTCTGACCTCCAAGACATCACAGACAGCAGGGCATCCCCAGGATGGCTTCCAAACTGCGGAGTGGAACGGCCTCAAACCAAATTGCTTGACATCCAGGATTCTTTTACAAAAACTGATACAATCAAGCGTTTCTATGAACTATCAAGAGGAGGAATTCGGGACCTCCGGGAGCATGACAGGGAAGGCAAAAAGCACAGATTCCAGGGTGTCATTCATGCCTATCTCTTTCACTGACACAAGTTGTCTTCCTTTCAAAAGCAGAGGATGGGAATAATAAATCTCATTCAAACCCTCCAGTTATTACTTGTGATTAGACATTTATTCAGTGTATATACCACTTTTCAGCAAAGAGTTTGCAAAGTGGTTTACATAGTAAAAAGGAAATCTCTTTCCAGAAGCACCCAGTACCTCCAACTGGGAACAGAACAGATGACCATGTCCAGGCAGGAAGTTAGGACTAGTCCTGACAAATAATCCCACCCACCCCGCCCAGAGATAGCTAGCTTGATAGCAGATCAGATGCTGACAGGAGGGAAGTTAATAGCTCCATGTCATGCTGGAGGAAGGGATCAAGTGGAGTGCCACAAGGCTCATTTCTGGGCCCTGTGCTGTGCAACGTTTTCATAAATGACTTGGAAGAGGGGACGGCTATCAAATTTGCAAATGACACACAGCTGGAAGTGCAGGGGGGTAGCCAACACCTAATAACACAAAATAAAGATTCAATCCAATCTGAATAGGCTGAAATATTGTGCCAAACCCAACAAGATGAAGTTCAACAGAGACAAACGGGTCAGGGAAATTAAAAGCACTAGTACAGAATGGATAAGTTTACCCCTGCTAACTGAGCAAAGAGGCACCTTTTAAAGTGGTTATTTTAAAGCAGGAGGAGAGCAACTGGCCCTATCCAACCCCAGCACAGCATTCCTCCCATGGCTGTTGCCGGTTTCTTTTTAGCTTGTGAGCCCTTTGGGGACAGGAGCCCATCTTAATTCATTATGTATTATTTATTTTTCTATGTAAACCACTTTGAGAACTTTGGTTGAAGAGTGGTATAGAAATATTCGTAGTAGGAGTAGGATGGGTGGCAGCAGTATGCGTGAAAGGGACTAGGTGTCTTATTGGACAAGGAGCTGAACATGAGCCAGCAGTGTGAGACAGCTCCTTAAAAAGCTAATGCAGTCTTAGGCTGCAGTAACAGAAGCATAGTGTCCAGATCAAAATAATTAATGGTTCCATTCTACTTTGTACTACTCAGATCCCTCTTGGAATATGTGTCCAGTTCTGGGCCCTGCATAATTTTTTCAAAATAATAATAATAATAAACTGGAATGAGTTCAGAGGTAGGTAACAAAGATGGTGAGAGGACTGGAAATCAAGTCCTGTGAGGAACGGTTGAAAGAACTGTTTCAGTATATTTAGCATGTAGAAGAGAAAGCAAAGGAGAGATGTAATAGCCATCTAGTAATACTGAAGAGCTGTTATAATGGAGGAGCAGGCTTGTTTTCCAATGCACCTGAAGGCAGGATTAAACCAATGGGCTGAAATTACAAGGAAGCCAATTTAGGTTAGACATTAGGAAAAATCTCCTAATTGTATGAGTCTGTTGTATCCGTCTGTCTCTTGCAGTATCAAGTCTTGTATCAGTCTGTCTCTTGCAATTGTATCAGTCTGTCTCTCTTTCAATGGCAGCCTCTCCTTCACTGAGATTTTCAAACAGAGGCTGGGCAACCATCTGTCAGTGATGCTGTAGTAGTTTCCTGCACTGAGAAGAAGGGTGGACTAGAAGACCTCCAATGTCCCTTATGATTCTAAAATGCTATTGTTCTGAGTTGCCCTCTTCCCTCAGTCAATAGCTGTTCTGGCTGTCTTAGCCTATATGGTGGGGCAGAGAGCAGTAGGGATGTGCATGAACTGGTCATTGCATGTGCATGAACTGGTCATTGCATGTGCATGAACTGGTCATTGCATGTGCATGAACTGGTCATTGCATGTGCATGAACTGGCCATTGTAGAGGTCTCTGAACCAGTTTTGAAGGTGGTGCCGGCTTGAAGATTCGACTCTAAGGGGTGGTTCTTTAAGGGTGGGGGCAGGTGCACTTCATCCCGTCGTTGCACTTCCCCGCCGGCGCTCGGTGTTTTGCAAAGTTTTTAGGGTGGCAGCATACCTTCCTGCAGCCCCTGCCCCCATTCCTGGCCGGATGCGGCCAGGAGTACCATCTGCATGTGCACCAGGTGCACATGTGCACACACATATTGCGCACGACATGCGCGATGTGTGTGTGCACGCATGTGCCAGGCGCACACAAAGACGGTACTTCCAGCCGCTTCCGGGAACAGGGGCGGCCCCCATATCAAAATGTGAAGGAGGAGCAGGCCACACTCCCTAGGCCCTACCCCCAACTTCTGCACACCTTCCAATCCTGGCCTCCCACATCTGCATGTTCAGTGGAACACTGGAAAAGAGAGATTACACATGTACATTTGTAGGCTCTCTAAGCTATCAGTTACCCTTCACAATTGAGGTTCTCAGTTGCATGGAGAGCTTATTCATGTATGACAGCAGGGCTGCAGAAATCCACTAGTCTACTCGCCTGTGGCGAGTGAAAAATGATGCCTGACTAGTGGGGGGGGTCCTAATGAGCAATGTACTAACATAGCTTGACAAGTAAAATATATTGTCTGGATGATAAACTGAGCCAACATTTCTTCACCGCTGTACAACAGTATGCATGTAGCTTCCTCCCTCTGCTGAATGTGTGGGTACTGGGGGCAGCCCTACTTCCACACATTGGATATATGAGCAGGAAAGGAAACATTCTTCTCAATAGGGCTACACAGAAGGTGCATTTAGAGACTCGGATGGTGTTCTTCACAAGCAGGGACTGTCCCACTCACTATTAAGTCAGGAAAGTTCCTCAGGCTTCTCCAGTACATTCATAGGGTTTACCCTGACATTGCCATGAATGGGAGAACCTCTATTCATATATACTTGGGATTATGCTGCTCAGCCTATGGGACTCTGCTAGTAGTACAATTTGGGACTCTGCTGCTCAGCATATGCTACAGAGTCCCAAATTGGGTCAACAAGAATTTCCAGTAAAAAAGCATATACCATTTTATCTGGGAGTTACCCCTTTTAGTAGAGTCAAAATGAGAAGGCCTGGTATTGCTAAACTACATAAGTATTTAGGGGAAAAGAACAAAAAATTAGGTAGTAAGTCACCAGCAAAGCACTAAACAGACTGTTTCTGAGGGAACACTACAAATGAATTAGGGAGCTTACTAACCAAATTATGTTTGTGGATATAGTTTTTCAGGGCATGAAGACAGGCGGGGGTGGAACCCCTAAATTAACCTTTGTTCATATTAGGGACCTCCATGGACTTCTACATCATGATCAAGAGATCCCAAACCAGTTTATGAACCCATTCACATCTCACGTGGAACTTTAAAATGTTGATTACAATTATGCTTAATCTACAGCATTTCTTGGTTAGTTTGCTGGACAGGATCAAGAAACCATACAATATGCAAATCTTAATAATCAGAAATTGTTCCAATATGTGCTTTTATTATGGTTCGTGGTACATGGTCAACACTTGTGTTTTGTTTCATAAGGTTCTCGTTTGGTCTTCATTTGGATACTAGACCAACAATGGCATAAACCCTACATATAACTTGCAGTCTATAATATACAGTCACACCTTGCCAACCACTTGTTTCCCAATTGCGGTTTTAAGTATGCATGACCGGGAAGCTGTGGCCAGTCTCGCCAACCGCCACCTGGGTATCCGCAGTTTGGCGAGATTTTTTAATTAATTTATTTATTTTAGTGTTGAATTTATATACCGCCTTTCATTAAAAACAACCCCAAGGCGGTTTACAAAAGTTAAAAAACATACAATAAAAATGACAATTAAAGTATTAAGCTAAAAATATAAAACAAATCTAACTTAAAAACTATAAAATACAAGCATAAAACTATAAATGAGTAAAAACACATAGAAGCAGCAGTAGAAACAGTCATGTAAAAGCCTGGGTAAAAAGCCAAGATTTAAGAAGCTTTCTAAAAACTGTGATGGAGTCTGAGGAGCGAATGGCAACTGGGAGAACATTCCAAAGTCTGGGGGCAGCAACAGAGAAGGCCCTGTCCCGAGTGCACGACAGCCAAGCCTCCTTCATTGTAGGCACCCGGAGCAGAGCCCCCTCAGATGACCTTGTCAAGCAGGCAGCAACCCTTGGGAGCAGGTGGTCCCTCAGATACCCTGGGCCCAAACCGTTAAGGGCTTTAAAGGTCAAAACCAGCACCTTGAATTGGACCCGGAAACGAACTGGCAGCCAGTGCAGCTCTTTCAGGATGGGTGTGATGTGCTCCCACTGGGCAGCTCTGGACAAAACCCTAGCTGCCACGTTTTGCACTAGCTTCAGTTTCCGGATATTCTTCAAGGGCAGCCCCACGTAAAGCTCGTTACAGTAATCCAGCCGTGACGTGACTAAGGCAAGGGTAACCGTGGCCAGATCTGCCTTCTCGAAAAAGGGACACAGCTGGCGCACTAGCCGAAGCCATGCAAAGGAACCCCTGGCCACCGCCTCCACCTGAGCTTCCAAAAGCAGAGCCGGGTCCAGTAGTACCCCCAAGCTGCATACTTGCTCCTTCAAGGAGAGTGCAACCCCATCCAGAACTGGCAAAATCTCCTCATCCTGATTGGCTCTCCTACTGACCAACATTACCTCCATCTTGTCTGGATTCAGTCTCAGTTTATTAGCCCACATCCAGCCCATCACGGCCTCCAGCCCCTGATTCAGGACATCCACCACCTCCCTTTTGTTAATGGGGATGCAATTTCCAGGGGTCAGGGGGGTGATTTCCGGGGCCAAGGGGGTGATTTCTGGAGTTTTAAAAAATTACTGTATTTTGCAGTCCTTTCGTAACCGCAACCCCCCTAAATCCATTTGCCATTGATTCCAATGGCTCATCTACTGCGAATTCGCCAACCGTGAGGTTTTCCCAGAACAGAACCCTCATGGTTGGTGAGGGATGACTGTATACAAAATCTCGCTCTAGCATTTTTGTGACTATTAGAATTTCCACCCGTCTTGCTCATAGCATTAACTAGCATACCTGTAAAAAGCACACCACCTGCAATTTTCATGCCACTAAGTACTGTGATGTGGATTCTTGTAGCGCACTTTGTTTTATTATTCTGAGTGATTGTGTACACACTTGGGCAGAGAGAAGCAAATACGTTGGTCATATGCACCTATGGTCATAGAGGTACACAATTACTCTAGAAGAAAAAAAGCTGCCACCTTGTGAAATGAAACTAACAAACGGATGCAATTGTCAGTTTGATCACTATGAGGAATGCTACTTGCCAGGCAGTCTGGAGATTATGCACTTTGCAAACAAGTGGAGTCAAGCAGGCTTGACTTTTCTTGCTTGGATATTGGAAGTAGTCCAGCTTCCTCCATTCACGTAATGGAGCATGAATTACCTGGCATGATACAGATTTTATGGTAACCATAAACATATACAAAAAGCAATGAGCACTGCACAGCTGATTGCATTCTACTGACCTTTAACCGATTCTGCTAGCACAATTTTCCATTTAGCTTCCTAGCTTCAGCTTCCCCATTTTAAAAGTGCATGGCAATACATTATTTTTAAGAATGCATAGGAATCTAACCCTACTAAGCTGCTTTATAACTGTAGTGCATACATATTTTCAGGTGAAATGTCCATCACAGGACAGTTGATGTTGGATGGCCTTGTGTGCGTATGTAGGCAGGGACAGTCCAGGGGAGGCAAGCATTAGTTGTTTTTGCCTACCTCCCTTTCCCTCTGCTTCTTCTTCACAAAACAAATTGGTGTCAGCAGGAGGTGTAGGAGGGTGGGGGTGGGGAGAACAGTCCATTTTCACACAAAGCGCCACAATCGCTTCTTGCATTTTTTACATCTGTAACATCAAACTCAAGTGTACATTTGATTTTAGAAGAATGTTTTAATTTATTATTTTAATTAGTACATTTATATACCGCTCCACACAAAAATGTCCCCGGGCAGTTCACAATATAAAACAGCTTAGTTCCGGGTTACCTTAGAGAGCATCTTCTTCTGCATGATCCCCACCACACATTAAATTCATCTGAGGAAGTCTGTCTCCAGTTACCATCAGAAGGTCTGACTCAGAGGCGCACCTTCTCTGTAGCTGCTCCTGGGCTGTGGAATGCACTCCTGGCAGAAATCCGTAGCTTGAATTAATTGTTGCCTTCAGGAGAGCCCTTAAAACCTATTTGGCCTGGCCTTCCAGGTTTTTAAAACTGCTTTACATGTTTTAATTGTTAATGGTTTTGTACTGTTTTTAAATGGTTTTGTAATGATTGTTTTTAAAGGACTGATTTGCAGGTTTTATTTTTGCTGCTGTACACTGCCCAGAATTGTTAGGATGGGGCAGTATATAAATGAAATAAATAAATAATGAAACCATTAAAACATTGACATAATTAAAACAATTTAACATACATTAAAAAACCTCTAAAACCAAAGCTTTAAAACTATAAACTAAAAGCCTGACTAAACACGTATGTTTTTAGGTCCTTCTTAAAAACAATGAGAAAGGGAAACTCTAATTTTGTTAAGAAGCGTGTTCCAGAGTCCCAGGGTAGCTCTGGAAAAGGCCCGGTTTTGAGTCACCACCAACCAAGCCAGTGGCAACTGCAACAGGACCTCCACAGATGATCTTAACAGGTCGTGGGGTTGATGAAGAGGGCACTTTCTTAGATACCTCACTCGGACCCAAGCATTTAGGTAACAACCAGCACTTTGTATTTTGCCTGGAAGCTTATTGGCAGCCACTGTAGGTCTTTTAAAATGGGTGTGTGAAGGAACGAGGCCTAGACCTCTTGGGTTTCTGTAAATAAATCCCTGTATTGTATCATCATGTATTAATATTCCCAAAACTCTTCTTGTAAATAAGCCCTGATAAATGAATTGTGCCATATTCATAATTGTATTGTAAACGGGATTTCTGTGCTTGCAAATCCCTGTGCATGGAGAAGAATGGCAGGGTCAAAAATTCATTCTTGGTTTTCTGTAGCTTCATTTTTGGTTTAGCATTTTGACGCTGATTTTTGGAGGGAAAGGAGATTTCAAGAAATGGAGGAAATCTTTGTTTGTTCTAATTGGATAGCTTAAAAAACTGTTGGGCCAGAGAAACTATATATTGGGAATGTTTTGAGAGGGAAGGGGGTGAAGTCAACAGAGTTCTGAGAAGTCCAGAAGAAAAGGGAGTCCAAAAGAAAAGGAGAACTTAAGACAGTCTGCTGGAGCAGGTCAGAGCTGGAGATTGCAGAAGAAGGAAGAAAGCCTGGAAGTCAGCTAGAGTGAGTCCAGGAAAGCAGAGAGTGAGCAGCCAACAAGATAAGCCAAGTTGAAATAACTAGAAAAGGAAGAGCCAGGCTGGATTGAGCCCCAGACCTGTGCAGAAATTAAAAGAGATTATCCAGCCAGCAAGTAGCTAAGAAGAAAGAAAGCACAGAGTAAGGACCAGTATAGAGCCAAGAAGAGATGGCATTTTCCCCTGACCTGCAGTTAATAACTGTTTTGAATTTGTATTTTTTTGCTGCAAAAGTCATGTTTTAATTTAACAAATTTTTCAAAAAAAAAAATTGTTATTAAAAAACCCCAGAAGCTTGTTGATTATCTCCACCCCATGCCTATATGCCTTTCCACACAAGTGAGGGTTGTTAGGGTATTTTGAAGGGACCCAGTCATACCAAAAGTCCACTTGGTGGCAGCAGTAAAAAGGTTAGGAAGAATAGAGGGCCATTCCTCCACAGAGTGTAATATAATCTCTACGGGCAACCCTGGAGACCAACCTGGCTGCTGTACTAACTGCAGTTTCCGGACTGCATACAAAGGCAGTCCAACGTAGAGCGAAACTGCAGTAGTCAAGCCTGAATATTACCGGCATACGCACCACTGTTTTAAGGTCATTTATCTCCAGAATTGGACATAGCGGGTGAAACAGCTGAAGCTGATAAAAAGCACTCCTGGCCACTGCCTCAACCTGAAGTTTGGGTCCAGAAGTACTCCCAGACTAGGTACCATCCCTTTCTGGGGCAGTGCAACCCCACCCAGAACAGGCAGATCTAAACCACTTAACAACTTCCTTTAATGGCTATGTTGCATCAACAATACTCACATGCGCAGATAATACAAAATGAGAAATGTTGCCAGTGTCATGTATTTTAGATTGTGAGCCCTTTGGGGACAGGGATCCATCTTATTTATTTGTTATTTCTCTGTGTAAACCGCCCTGAGCCATATTTGGAAGGGCGGTATAGAAATCAAATAAATAAATAAATAAATAATGTATGAAAACTACCTTAGGGCTCTTTTTCAAAGTTGCACTAGTAATCCTTAGTAATCGTTACGAAATCCTTACAATTTCGTAACGCACTCTGAAAACACTAGTAAATTAATAGAATGAAAGCGCCACCATCTCGTTCTACGTTGCCTGGAGAAAATATATCTTCTTTCACAGCAAAGTCTGACTATTTCATCATGCCGGGTGGAATCCCCGCTTGTGTCACTTTCATCAGGAAATCATGTGACACGCTGAGAAAGGAACACCCTACCTAGGGCGCTTTTGACCTTGCCCGCTTACCCTTTCACGCCGGCGCCGCTTCTGCCCACTTCCTGCGTCCTCCGTCATGATGAGTGTATTCTACCTTGCTTTTTAACGTCATGTGACGGTAGCCAATAGCAATCCTCTTAGCTGGCGTCCGATTGGTCCACCAAGAGGAATGGGTGGGTGGGGTTTGGTTGCAGAGACACCGGCTACATAATCCTGAGTCCTTGGGCTTCCTCGCCGGAACCTTGATAGTAGGAGTGACGAGCGTGCTGGGTTGCAGCTATTTCGCATCCCGTCCTCGATTTTGCAGGGTAAGAATTGCGGAGTTGGGGGGGGGGGGGGAGAGGAGAAGACAGTCGTTGGGCCTTCATAGCGGCCCCAGAATTCGAAGCGTGGGTCCCCTTGAGAGGGTGGGCGAGGGAGAGGCTCTGCGGCGCGGGCGGCCCGCTTTGTCTTGGCCGTCCCAGAGCACCCGGTCATCTGTGGGTCGAAGCGTGGGATGTATCGGTCCAAGGTCAGCGGGGTGACCTCGGCCGCGGGGTCCTGAGAGGTGAGGCCTGGAGTGGCCTCCACGTGGTGGCCATTGCTGGCAAAGGGCCTATTCAAGCGCCCGCGTGGTGTGGCGGCTGAAGGGTCGGGCCAGGGCCCGGGAGACCCCGCTTCAAATCCCCGCCGCGGGTGGCCTTCGGCCAATCACGTTCTCTTGCCTCAACGCCGGCCTTGTAGGGATAAAACAGAAGCCAGAAACGGCCGGCCGTCCCTCCCTCCCTCTCTAGACGCGGGCGTTCCCCTTTTCCCCGGGCCGTCACTCCCTCGCCTTGGCAGGGATGATAATAGCCAGCCCTTTCTTACCTAACATGGGATCGGCTTTTTGCCGCGGGAGATCGGGGGGCCGCTTTCGTGACCCGTGCGCGGTGGCTGCGGCTGGACCCGGACCGGTTCCGGGCAGCCACCCCTCTATGGACGCCGCCGCCGTGGCTGGTCTCATATGTGGTTGTCTGACGCCCTGACCCAAAGAGGGCAGCCTTAATATTCCTATAACGTCTTGATGACCCCGGAGGACCCCATGCCCTTGTGCCGACCTGGCGACGTCTGATGCGGATTAGAGCTTCCCGCCCTGCAGCGTGTTAAGTGCGGGCAGCCGCGTAACAACGAGGCAAGGGGAGACAGTTGTCTGGGGGCCCCACTGCCTGGAGGGGCCCCCCAGAGGCACCTCACGTGGCTCCCCATTGCCCCCTGCCCAGCCCCAAGGCCCCTCAGCCACTTGCCCTGTTCGCCCTCTCTCCTGCTTGTTCTCCTGGCCGGCAATCCAGCAGCCGACAAGCTGCAAAGAGCTCCTTTTCTCCCGCCTCTCAGCTGATCGGCGGGTGGGCGGGGCTTCCACGGAGGCCTCGTGTAGGCCTCTGTGAAGCCTGAACTCGAGTAGGGACCAAGCCAGCCAGGAAGGAGGAGGCAGCCAGAGTGGCCACCACTGTTCTCTGCAGCAGAAGACCCCCTGCTGCCAGGTAGAGTGTGAACTCCTTTTTGTGGTTACCTTCCCTGCCCCCCCCCCCCCCCGCAATATATAGGCATCTGCTTGCCATAGGGCTTTGATATGGGGGGGGGAAGGACTGAGAAGTCTCTGAATATTTATTTTTAAACAGCTTGGAAAATTTGCTGGCTTAAAAAAAAACTATCTAAAAAGTCCTATAAGTGGCTTGTTTCATGGCAGAAAATTACAAAAACTTCTGGAAGAAACAGTATTATATTTATTTTATTCATTCATTCATTCATTTATAAATGCACTTATGTTCAAGTTGTTTTGCAACCCAGAAGGTCTGAGTGAGAACTGTGAAGCAGGTGTGGTGCTTTTATTCTCTTTTATTTTTCTTGTGTGTGAACTGCTCTCCAGTAACTTGCAGGGACTTCAGGGTAAATCTGGCCAACGTGTGAATGCAGCACCTCCATAATTCCAGAGGAGAAGTGTGTTAAAGGGCTTTAAAAGTCTGGTGTGGAAAACCTCCTGCAGTCAAACTTGACTGAATTTGTTCAGAATTCTGAGAAAACAAACATAGGCTCACCCTGCATGGTTGAAAGTCTCCTTTGCTAATCTGCAGCAAGGGGTCCATTTTAATAATTAGTGTTGCTAGTGTGTTCTAGGAATTAAAAGTAGCACAAATGTATAGTACTCAATGTATATCACTGTATATTGTGACGTGTGCGTGTGTGTATTCAGTGAAATGTATTTCCAGGCAGCATACTTATTTTGAAATATCAGACTTAAATCCTTGGGGGCCTGGTGTGTGTGGAGGCCCTGGACTTTGAGTGGGGGGGCACCATTTTAAAATCTCATCTCTGGGCCCACTCCAACCTTGCTACGCCCCTGAGTGCGGGGGTGGGTGGGGGGGAGTCTGCTCCCCTGTCGCCGCCCCCCCCTTGTCGGTGAATACGAGTGGGGGACTGAAGTGGGGAGCTAATGAATTCATCATCTTGAGGATAATTACCAAACAGGGATCCTATGCCCGCTTGTGGCAGCTGTTCTAATCTGGGGATTCGAACGCATATTCTGGGTTATCTTGCTGCTTTATTCACAGTTTGTGAACTGTCTTGAGAACAGTGTTAAAGGCTGTCTCTGTGTGTGTGTGTGTGTGTGTGTGTGTGTGTGTGTGTGTATTAAAGACTGCTACACAAGGATTTTTCTCATTTTTTAAAATAAGATTGTGGAGGGAACTGAGCACACATTGCTCATTTTAACACTACATGTTTGTATCTATCTATATACACCTACTAATATACAAGTTATGTTGCACATAAGGTTGCAGAAGACTGAAGAGATTGTGTGTTACTGTAAACTGATGTCAGTACATTTGCTGCAGGGCCCGATCCTGTACATGGATCTAAGGCCCATTGAGTTCAGTGGATTGCAACCTCTGATTACAGATTCCCAAAACTGCACTTAGGCTTCAGTTACCTAAAGGCAATCACTTCACCATCTATAATTACATTATCTTGGCTATGGAGGTATCCTAGTAATATAAATTGCCAGAGTTCTGACATTTTATACACCAAAACAGTTCTTGAAAGTCATCTGCACTGATGGTTATTTTAAATTTGAGAACCATTGCTTTTCTGCTTGCTCAGACATGTAGTTAATGATATTACAGCCAGCTGTATTATTCTCCATGTTTTGCTCTAATGTATAATACCTGTTATTAGTAAAACACATCTGTGTTATTTTCTGGGTTTAGGGATTGTGTGTGTGTGTGTGTGTGTGTGTGTGTGTGTGTGAGTGTCACACACACACACACACACACACACACACACACACAGCCCTACTGGATGAGGCCCAAGGCCTATCTGGTCCAGCATCCTGTTTCACACAGTGGCCCACTGTTTCACACCAGTGGCACACAGATGCCACCACTGTTCTCTCTAACAGGGATTCCTGGATGTGGTTCACTACAACTCCCAGCATCCCCAATGCAGTGGTCCTTGGCTGGGGATTATGGGAGTTGTAGTCAACATCTGGGAATCCCTGTTAGAAGGAACACTGGAACCCACAGGCAAAAGGTGAGAGCATGCCCTCTCTGCTTCTGTTACTCCCATGCAACTGGTGTTGAGAGGAATCATGCCTCTGAGGCTTAGGGGTGGCCAACAGCCAGCAGACTAGTAGCCATTGATAGATCTGTCCTCCATGAATTTGTTTAAGCCCCTTTTAAACTCCATAGATTAATGATGCGCAAACCTTCAGTTTCATCGTATGACCCCTGGTTCTAGTGTTGCGAGAGGGGGGGAGAAAAATTTCTCTCTGTCCACTCTCCACTCCATGCATAATTTTATATACCTCGACCATGTCTCCCCATAGTCGCCTCTTTTCCATATTAAAAAACCCCAGATGCTGTAGCCTAGCCTCATAAGGAAGGTGCTCTGGGACTCTTGTGCACCTTTTCCAGTTCTACAATGCCCTGCTTAAGATACAGTGAACAAAACTGTACACAGTACTCACACACAGAGTCCCCAAGCCCAGAAAAGCACAGATATGTTTTACTATGTGTTATATACACACACGTATATGATGTGTGTGTTAGATTGGGGGGGGAGGGTGTGTATGTAAATGAGCACTAACTTAGGTGTCTATACAAAAGAATGCTTTGAATTGCTATCCCTTTCAGATATACCTCTGATTAACAAAACTGACTTTGAAATGTGTGTGTGTTGTTCTCAGCACTGACAATGGGAGACGTCGAGAAGGGCAAGAAGATCTTTGTCCAGAAGTGTGCACAATGCCACACAGTTGAAAAGGGAGGCAAACACAAGACTGGCCCTAATCTGCATGGTCTCTTTGGCCGAAAGACTGGTCAAGCTGCTGGTTTCTCCTACACAGAAGCTAACAAAAGCAAAGGTAAAATGGAATTCTTGCAAGTCACATGCCAGTACATCATCAAGCTGTTAACAGCCTAATGGTGAGGGAGGAAACGAACCTAGTAGCAAATGTATAGTTAAATGCCCCAACAGAATGGGCCCCCTTTCTAGTGAACAGGACATTCTGGTATGTACTCCTTCAGCATCCCAAAGTGTTCACACTTCCCAAATTCAACCAGCCCTGCTTCTAGCCCCTCATGTGTCCCGCTTTCCATATTTAGCTAGCCAATTCATGTCTGACCCCCCTGGGACAGTCTCCACCTCACTTTTTCCTTGTTGCAGCTCTGAGCGGCCACTTCCCCTTCATTCAACCAAAACTAAATTAATGTCTTTTCTGCATTCTTGATCCCCTCTACTGGCTGCTTTTCAAACATTTGCTGGGTGAATAAGGTCCTGTTACCAAGTAAGAACCTCCTCCTACTTGTATGCAGTTCAGGCATTGAGGTGTGGTAGTTGTGAAAGTGAGAACTGTTGACACTGTGAAAAATGAAAGCTGGAATTCTTGGGAGGTTTGTACATGCCCCAGTTACAAGTGGTAGGGAGGGAGTTAGTGTATATCTGGCTTTAGCATAAATCTTATTTAATGGAGTATGATATATTATATGTAACATCCATCAAGCAATGCTGGCAGCTTCATCAATTGAATTCAGTAAACAAAATGTTATTTAAACTGAACAAGTAAGTTAAATCTGACACAGCTGTGCAGCTGGACAGGACAGAGTGAAGGTGTTCTTAGAAATTACATACAAAGCATAGACACAAATTCCCTTGGTTAAGTTCCAAATAACAATTAAGGTTTATGTTCTTTGGGGAAGGAGGTTTACAGATTTTTATATATCATGCATTTTATTTTGTTAGATCTACAATAATGTAATTATTTCCTAGGTATAATCTGGGGAGAAGATACACTGATGGAATACTTGGAAAACCCAAAGAAGTATATACCAGGAACTAAGATGATCTTTGCTGGCATTAAGAAGAAGGGGGAAAGAGCAGACTTAATAGCATACCTTAAGGATTCCACTTCTAATTAATGGCTTTCTGCTGCCTTATTTATTTCACCAAACAAATAGAAATGACTCTCTGTGATGAGATTGGGTTTTAAACTTCTATTTTTACATACATGATATCTAACACTTCAAAAATCTTTCTCATCAGTCAGAGAACTTTGATCATGGATGGTTGTTAAACACCTGTATTTGTGTGTTAATGTATAGAAATGTGTAATTGGACTTCAATGAATACAGCCAGGATGACTGTAGTGTTTCCTGATCATGTAATTTAAAAAAAGCCCCCAATGTATCCTCTGCTTATTCTTTATAAATGGGTTCACACACACTTTTGAAGCAAGAGCATGGTGCTTTCCTAGTCTCACTATTTCCGGCAAGCATAAATTGCCTGAGTTTCTGCCCCCCCCCCCCACACACACACACTTTCACAGGTAGATTCCAGTAGCTTCAGCAGTCATTAAAAAGTGGCAATTCAGCTAGATAATCTAGTTGAAAGGAGTAATTTCATGAGACTTGGACCATTCAGTGACTGCAAAAGCAATAGAATACAATCTCCAAAGAGCGGTGGGTGTAATAGAGAGCTAGTACGTGCCCTGCAGAATGTATGTGCATTTGAAAAGCAGTTCCCCCACCCCATGCTAGAGACTATTTTGAAGCTCTCCCTGAGTTTCAAAAATGGTTTGCCATGTGAAGTTGGGGGTCTGCTGTTGTGGTGGGAGGGAAGATAGTAAAAAGGCCTCCTAGTTTTCTAAACATGTGGCTGTGATACACTGAACACATGGCAGAAAACTGGATGTCTTCTCTTCAAATGCATTTTCAGGATCATGGCCTTAAGTGAGAACAACTATACAAGGCCCCAAATCCACTTGTTTACAGAGTTATAATACACTCCCACCAATGTGCAAAGCCTTTTGTTTATGCACTAAAGAATAGTCCTTGCCTCGAGGATCTCACAACTTACGCTTTCTATAAAGAAAGAAATGCGAATATGAGAGACAAAAGTAATAATGGGTTAGTATGAGCAGATACTTGGAGTAGTTTATACATTATCTGAGGGAATGGGTTTTGGGCTCATGTAGAACTTTGAATATGAGCAGAGGTGTGTATGTGCACATGTACACTCTCTGTTCACACTCATGAGATTCCTGAAACAAGGACCATGTGAGCAAGACTACTTCTTTGGCAATGTAATATATCCAGTTCATACACATGTTTCTATGCTCAGCTAGAAAACTTGGGTTGTGCCCACATCACACCATGAAGTCATTCACACAATCAAAAACTTTTCTACCCAGGTTTGGGAGCTATGTGTGCTCCTAATTTTTGTTGTGTGGAAGCAAGGCAGGAGGAAAACCTGGGTAGAAGTGATTATGTGGAAGCAAGGTAGGAAGAAAAGCTACCCAGGTTTTCCTCCTAACTTGCTTCCACACAAGCAAAATTTGGGAGCACATAGAGCTCCCAAACCTAGGTAGAACACAAGTCTTTGATTGTGTGAATGAGCTCCATGTGTACAATTTATATATCTAGCTGGGTATCAACAGCTAGCCATCCAGAGGCTGAGGATGCAGATTGGTGGATTAAGCAAAATGTTCATAAAATTGGATTTTGAAAGAGAGAGATAATTGCTGACAAGTACTAATTTGAAACACATAGCAAGCAAGTATTAAATGGAAACATCTAATTTGGAGTTTCTAGGTGCATGTCCTTAAATCTGTAACCTTTAAGTAGTTAATAGACTTGTGTATATGTAGGTCAATGCTTATTGGGGATAAAGATGCACATTGGTTTGAGTGTTAAGATACTCTTCTAACCCCGTTTTGAAGGGTGGCTCCGTGGGTCTGCTGCCATGGTGCCACTGGGATCGGGCTCGATCAGGGAGGTTGGTTCACACGCGTGTACAGAAGCTGCTCCCTTAGTCCAGTTTTGCACATATGTGTGAATAGCCTCATAGTATAGCTACTGAGAGCAGAATGAGTTTTTAAGGACAACAGACAAATATGAAATAAAGGCAACCAAGACACATCATATAGTTTAAGCCATGAAAAAGATGCACAGCTTGTCAAATGCATTGTTACATGGTGGTGGTGTGTGGGGAGATACAAAGTTGGAAATAAACTTTTCACTGCCTATTAGCTATAGATACTGATATAGATATTAGCTATAGATAACTAAACCATTAGGATGATTGTGTCTTCCCTGTATCATTTCTATTATATATTTATCACTAGTCTTGTTTTAAAAAAACCAAATTCTAAAAAATCTGAAAAGTTTGTAGAATTATTAACATGCATGAGACCGTACAAAAAGGTTGCCTAGCTGACAAGAGAAATAAAGGATTTCTGAAATGACAGGTGACCATGGACTATAGGAGAAATGTAGTTTTGATACGAAGGCGATCAACTAATTATTTTTAATTGCTTAGTTTATAAAAACCACTATTTTATGGAGAGGCCATTTTATTTTTATTCATTGAATATAGAACACTTCCAGTTACAATAACAAACCAAAATGAAATTGACTTAAAATAAAGGCCATCAATAACAGCCACAGTTAGAAGACATAGAAGCTGACATCCAGACGAATATGCATGCTGAATAATGTTTTGTATGAACAATGGGGAAGGGGCAAATTTCCCCAATTCCTCCCTTCTGCAGCCCTGTGCCTCCTGAAAATATATCCCCGAGGGCCCCATAACCAAAACATTATTCAGCATTCACATAGTTAATTGGGATTTCAGCCAGTGACACTAGTTTTCTGTATAAGAACTTGTCAACAGGGGAAAATATCCTTGTTCCACATCATATGTGGCTCATGGAGGAGGGAGATGCCCTATAATGAGAATATTAATTTTAAAAGGTGATTTCCTCTTAAACCTGAAGATATACTGTCCACTCAACAGTTTATTCTGTTGCATTTGTAGACCAGGTCTTAGATTATGAGGGGGAACTTTATTTAATGGGTTGGCATCATGGAACCCAATAAAACAGGAAGAAAGTAGAGAGCAAAGAGATTAGCTGTTGACTCTTAGAGCTCTAGCTAACAAATCAAAAACTGGGAATGCAACAAGACATGTATGAGGCGAGTCTCCTGATTGGTGAGACTCGCCAGAGGGGGTTCTGCAGGGAGAGCAGGCTTGGCCCACTCTCCCCGCAGACGATCCAGGCTGCAGCCCTGGGTGGCCGGATCGGCCACCCACACGACTGCTGGCTCCGTCACAGAGTTGGCAGGGGCTGTGGGGATCGGGGGCCATGCAGGGCATCCTGGAGAGACCCCCAGGACCAGGAGGCTTGTTTCAGCCTCCCGGCGGCAGTCTCATGTGTTGTCACAGAGCCGCATCGTGGCAACACACAGTCAAAACGTTGGGGTTAGCGGAACCCTCACTTCACTAACCTTATCTAAGGGGAGGGCTAGTTAAGTGGGTTACCCGCTTTGAGGACATGGGGCTCGCCTGTGAGCCCGGTGGGTCTCACGCTCAATCGCCTCTATATGTACATTACTAAATAGGTTCTCCAGTCTACAGTGGGTCTGACTGCCATCTCTCCTCCCCAACCCTCCGCACCTGTTGCATTACTCTTCCTAAATGAAGTGTCTGTCTCCCCTCAGAATAATGGATTTTATTTCAGAAAATGATCATGGGGGCAGGGCATGCAGAATGGAACTGGTTCCCTTTGTCAAGCCCTCCTGTACTGAATGCTTAGGGCTTTATTCTCTAATTTGTAGTAAGAGGTGATCCAATATGGACCACTCTGTGTAATTGGGGTTGGATGTGGCAACTGTTATCTGCACAACATCCAGGGCTTAATACGGAGGACATTCTGTCCAGAAGCCTGAATTGGGCCACACACATCTGTACACATCACATTGACCTCAGTGATTCATCCATCTTTTTGTGGAGGTCTCAATTTTAGCATAATAGAGCCTCTAAAATGCAATATAATTTAATCAAGAGGATTCTATGAGAGTTAACAAAGCTGTATGGTGGTGGGGGGAGGCCTTTTATTGGTTTTATTATGTGATTATTATTATTATTATTATTTTTTATTTATTTATTTTATTAATTAACAATTGTTAATTCAAAATACCTTTAATAGGTTGAGGAATTTTCAGTCAATTGTTTGTGTTTCATATAAGCAGAAGGGGGAGCCAAAGTACTGAAAAGAAAATTTTAGGGACTGCAAACCTTACAATTGTCCCACTAGAAAAGCATGTCTTAGAAAAAGTATGCTTTCCTGAAAAACCTATGTAGATTGTGTAATAATGGCAGATGTCTGTTTTGTTATGCTATGGCCAACTGTGGCATAAGTAAATCTATAAGATTATCACACATGTAATAATCTACATGTGTTCTTAATGCTTTTTCTTTACACAGAAATGCTTCCCTTGAAGGAAATTTTAAAGGTTTAAAGCATAATTTATGCTGGGCTCTTTCTCTGCAATTCAGGCTCTGTTCGTTTTTTGCAAATGGACTTAAATCAACTTGCAGTGGCGCATTGGGGCTGTAGCTCAGAGCAACTGCTTTGCATGCAGAAAGTTCCAGGTTCAGTCCTGGCATCTCCAGGTAGGGCAGAGAGAGACTCCTGCCTGCAACCCTGGAGAGCTGCTCCCAGTCAGAGTCGGCAATGCTGAGCTAGATGGGCCAATAGACTTGGTATAAGGCAGCTTCCAGTGTTCCTGTGCAGTGGTATGGGAACCCTGCAACAAGAGGACCTCCACATGACTGCTGCCCATCTGCTACTTGAGCATTGCTCTAGGAGAAAATCAAGGAACAAGTGAAGTACTCTTGCATCCCATACCCCCTTTTCCTCCTCAAGAGGGTGTGTGTAGGTGGAGAAGAAGGTGCTCGGCGGTGTGTGTGTGTGTGTGTGTGTGTGTTAGTGTATATGTTGGTATGGGGCAGGCCTGCTCAACTTAGGCCCCCCAGCTGTTTTTGGACTACAACTCCCATAATTCTCAGCCACAGCTGCCAATAGCCAGGAATTATGGGAACTGTAGGCCAACATCTGCAGGAGGGCCGAAGTTGAGCAGGCCTGGTATGGGGGATCTGGTAGTACATGAAAAGTAAAGTGTGCCATCAAGTCAGTGTCGACTCCTGGCAACCACAGAGCCCTATGGTTGTCTTTGGTAGAAGACAGGAGGGGGTTACCATTACCTCCTCCCATGCAGTATGAGATGATGCCTTTCAGCATCTTCCTAACTGGTGCCCTCTGGGGAAAACCAGCAGGGATTCAAACCGGCAACCTCTGGCTTGCTAGTCAAGTCATTTCCCACTGCGCCCTTAGGTGGCCAGAACATGTAGAACATACCAAATAGTCTTTTAAAGAGAGGACATGGCAAATGCTTTAAAGTAAAACAGGCAGGTCAGAAGACAGACAACAAATGCAACCACAATGCAACCTCTTATACAAGACACACATGTGCACATTTGTTTTGTCCCGTATTCTACCAAAGAAAACCACAGCTCTGTGGGCACCAGGAGTCGAAATCGACTTGATGGCACACTTTACCTTTACTTTATAGGAAAGGCAGAAAGCACAAGTTAGTTATGACTAACTGCCCCATTAATTCCAACAGGGCTACTCATGAGTAGTGTCATCTGGCTGTCACCCAATAGCCACATTCCAACACAGACCAATGGACTCGTGCTTAACTCTGAATTAGACTGTGGCCAATTAGTTCAAAGCACACTTCAGTGAAACTTATGACCAAATACTTAAGAGCACAGACAAAATATGAAATATATTTCCCTCTGTGGCAAATCAGTTTTCTAAAGAAGATCTGTTCCAAAGATCTGTTTTTCACTCCTATCCCTTTGGGTCTAATTGGCTTTGTTCCACACCACTAAACAGCTAGCTTAAGAACACTGTAGCTGTTACTTGCAGCATCTATCAAATGGCATTTTGTGGGGCCTCAGACTTTGATTTATCTTGTGCAATGCTAGACTCTCAGATTCTCAGTTAGACGGTATATCAATCTAATCCTTTTGATTTCTGCTCTGGATCAAGTATTTACCTGGAGCATTTTCAGACAGCAGGCTTTACCTCAGGTAGGTTTACCGTGAGGTTGAATTTGCCCGCACCCCCCACCGCCAAGGAAACAAAAAGTGGATTTTTTTTACCCTGGACATAAATTAGGCTACGTTCCAATGCCAAATGAAAAACCTGCATCATGTGTGGAATGCTCCCCAACAGCTCTCAGGGACTTTGGAGTAAATCTGGCCAATATGTGAATGCACATCTTACATACAGGAAGAGAAGAGAGCTAAAAGCCCCATCTGGAAACACAACAGGCTTTACCACATGTTTACTGGAAGGCCTTAACTGCGAACTCGAAGTCCCCCACCAAATGATGCAAATAATGGATTTTTTTTAACCCCGGATATAAATTGGGCTACACTCTAACACACAGTGAAAAACCCGAATTGTGTGTGAACTGCTCTCTGATAACTCGCAAGTACTTCCGGGTAAATCTGGCTGATATATGAATGCACCCCCTCCATTCCGGAAGACATGCAAGTTAAAGGGCTTTAAAAGCCTCATGTGAAAAAGTTCCTGGTGGCACAGTAACTGTATTATTGAGTTCTGCATCCTTCAGAAAAACAAAAGCAAGAAAGGAGAGCCTGTAGCTATGGATCCCACCTATGGTTTAAAAATCATGTTCTTAACTGCTTTAGGAAAAATAATGCAGAACTAGCTGACCCGTGCGGCCGCCTCGCCTCCGCGGCCGGGCCCGGCCAGTCCCGCCGCCTCGCCTCCACGGCCCGGCCAGTCCCGCCGCCTCGCTGCCGCGGCCGGGCCCGGCCAGGCCAGGCTACCTCTCTCTCTCCTCCCGCCCCCCGTCTCCGGCGGGGCAGAGTGCGGCCGCCGCTGCCAGCGGGCCTGGCCGGCCCCAGAGTGCCTCCACTGATGCCGCGGCCGGCCCCAGAGTGCCGCCATCAGGCCCGCCGCCTTGCCACCGCGGCCCGGCCAGTCCCGCCGCCTCGCTTCCGCGGCCGGGCCCGGCCCCGCTGCCTCGCTGGGCCCCGCCGCCTTGCCCCGCCGCTCGCTGGGCCCCGCCACCACGGCCTGGCCTGCTGCCATCGCTCTGGGCCCGCCGCCTCGCCCCGCCTCACGGCCGGGGCCGCCGCGACCTTGCTGGGCCCACCGCCTCGCTGGGCTCCGCCGCCGCGGCCCTGGGCCCGCCGCCTTGCCTCCGCAGCCGCCCAGCAAGCGAATTCTCCTGGGTGTGCTGCCAGCCTATCAGGCGCCCCCTGCAGCCCAGCCAATCAGCTGGGCTGCCGGGACGCATTTCTCCTGGGCACACCCAGGAGAATTATATAGATAGATGTTAAATGAATATGAAAACAGAAGCTTGTATTACAATCCTGTGCATTCTTATTTGGGAATAAGCCCACTAGGACTTACTTCGTAAATGTGCATAAGATTGGATTGTTTGTTGCCAAAGCTAGAAAATATATTAGATGCCAGCTTTATATTCCAGTTCTCAGGTATATTTCTTGGACAATGCAGACATTAGCTAGTCTTCCAGTGCGCATGTGAAAACAAGAAAAAAAGCAATAGAGTGTTCATTTTAATAGCACATGATCTGGCACAGTACTAACTGGAAAAGGTCATCTAGGACAGAAACACTATAAAGTGGGGCAGGCTGTCATCTCTCCGAGAACACCAAATAAGCCGGCACAGAGAATAGGATGCACCTTTTAACTCCAATGTAACTGGATGGGCTAGAGCAGGGAGAGGGGGAAATGCTCAGTATTTTACAAGCAATTGAAAATAACTTTAAAATATGAACAGTTGGGCTGCCTGGTTTTATTTCTTCCAGTTTACCTGTGAATAAACTGCAACAAACTGCAGCTGTATTATTATTATTATTAGCATTTATATCCCACTCTTCCTCCAAGGAGCCCAGAGCGGTGTACTACATACTTAAGTTTCTCCTCACAACAACCCTGTGAAGTAGGTGAGGCTGAGAGAGAAGTGACTGGCCCAGAGCCACCCAGCTAGTATCATGGCTGAATGGGGATTTGAACTCGGGTCTCCCCGGTCCTAGTCCAGCACTCTAGCCACTACACCATGCTGGCTCATATCTATCTTGCTGTCTGCAATACTTTCTGGGGAGTAAACTCCACTGAACCTAGTGGGGCTTACTTCTGAGTAAACATGCACACACTGATCCTATACAAGGCAATGCATAGATCTCTACAGACAGGGATCATTTTGGATTCGAAGATAGTGTTTGTCACATAAGAGTGTTTGTCACATAAGAGTGTTCCTTGTCCTGCACTAATGCTTTTGTTAAACAGCTAGTGCCATTCATAAGACAGCACTTATCTAATTTCCACATCCTAACTACCAAGGGGCAAGCCTTGAGATCAGCAATATAGACTCTTTGAAGGAATTCTCAATCACAGCCAGTGCCAAGGCTTGGAATCTCTGAAGACAAAATTCAAAGCCAAATCGCCCTTTCTCTGGCAGAAGTGTGTATATTAGGCTGTACTTCCTAGCAGCCTAAGATATTCTGGCATCTGAAGTGGGATGCTGAATGCCATCCCTTGTTCCCCATCCTCGTACCTGCTGTGATAAGTTGCCCTCAGCAGGCAGATGAATAGTCACTCCTCCTCCTCCTCCTCCTCCTCCTCCTCCTCCCCCTCCCCTGTTCAATTTCAAGACAAAGCAGAAGAGGAGATGAAAGAGGGGAGACCACTGGCATACAGCATCTCTTCTTTTCTTTCAGCAGAAGCAACCTGGGGAGTGTGTGTTGGCGGCGGGGGGGGGGGGGTTTCCAGAAGAGGAAATGGAGAAAAGGAGAATCGAGTACCGCATTTGAGCATTCCCTCTCTATTTCTCAGCAGCAGAACACCCCTACATTTTCACACACACACCCAAAATTCACTGGCCTATGCAGCTTGATTTGGGTCACTCCATGGAGGCACTGGAGCAACCAGTAAAGTAAATGTAAATTACTCCTTTAGTAAATGTATAGGAGGAGATGTGTGTCTCCAGATGCCAGCAGAGAAAAGCTGGCAGCCTGGGTTCCAATGTATTTATTCCTGGCTCTTTTATGCACACTCTATTCTTTGTTCCATTGTTCAGTATTCTGGCAATGTTGTTCAATAGTTTGCCTAAAAAACCATTAGTCCTGCACCAATGATTTGTTAAGCAGCAAGTGCTGTTCATCATACACCATGGGTATTCATATTTAGAAACTGTGGGGCTGACACAATTGGAATTTCTCCCTCTGCAAACTGACTTGTTTCCTTGTTGCTGTGTTGGTGGAGATACAGTACCCTTTTCCTTCCTGTACATTCTCTTACACCTTCTTACAATAGTTCCTAAATATTAATGTTATTTTAACAGGGGCGTATCTAGGGTGGGGCAGGCAGGGCACATGCCCCAGGTGCCACTTGAAGGGGGTGCAATTTTTTAAAATGAACAATTTTTTTTTTTAATGGCTGCCAAAAACAAAATGGCCACTGTGCATGCTCAGATGGCCTCTATGAGGTCATGGGCCATGCCAGGCCTTGCTGAGGCCATTTGAGCATGTGCGGTGGCCATTTTATTTTTGGCGCCCATTTAAAAAAAACACATTATTTTTTAAAAATGGCCACCGAACATGCTCCAATGGTCCCTGTGAGGCCCTAGGCCTTGCTAGGCTTTGCAGCATGCATGTCGGCCTCCAAAATGGCCACCACACCCATCTTTGTAGGCCCAAACAGACCCAAAAATCATCCCAGGTCAGGCTGCAGCAGTGAATTAAGAGGCTGGCAGGGGGATGGGGGTCCTTTGAGCCCCCACCATGGCCTTTAGGAAGCCCCCGAAGGGGCTACAGGTAATTTTTTTAATTTAATATAAGTCACTGTACACATATTCAGTTTGGCACTATGTACAGAGGGCTTGTGAATACTGAGCTGAAGCTTATGAGCTAGGATTGTATTCATTTGCTCTTACTTTGCTTCTTGTGATAAGTGAGTTAAATGTGATGTCTTAATAATATGGCTATTAATGGTGAGTTTGTCTTTGAATCAGTGTGAAATCCTTAGTATTAAGGCCCACTGGGAGTTTCTTGCTCTCTTTCTCTCATTTTAACTGTCTTTCTGAAATACTAGAATATATTCCAAGCAGTGACACCGTTTAATCTGCATATCCTTTAATTATTTTCAGAGTATCTGGGAAAGGCAAATTCTCCATTTATTTTTAAAACTTATGTAATAGTGATGCTACAATGCATAGTAGAGAATTAGACAGGCACTTCTGTTTAGTTTTCCAAGTACACCTCCACATAGTATTTGGGTATTTCATGAGCCCCAGCATACTGAAATTGGTAGTTTTCCAGCATTTTTTGGTCTGGCTATGTCCACTGCTAAATAGTTTTTGAAATATTAAAAGATTAACGAGCTTGATTTGTATTTTTGAGCTGATATTATGGTAAAGTTATCTGAAAGATGGGTGTAAGATGTTTGGCCAGGGGGCACAATTTCAGTGCTTGCCCTGGGTGCTATTTTCCCTAGATATACCTCTGTATTTTAATTATGTCATTTCAAAAACAGTAGATTGACTGATCAACTACAGGTTGTCAACCAGTCATAGTTTTACAAGCTCGGCCAGATTTTTACCTTCTTGATCAGTTGTCAGAATCAGATGAGAGAAAGCCTGAAAAAATTCTGTTCAAGCTGCTTACATGGCTAATTGTGAATGCACAGCCTGTCATAACCCACCTGAGCTTCATATCAAGTAGTGGCTGGCAGCATTATCAGTGTAGTGTAGCATCAGGTGCCAGGATTCTAGCTCCACCTTCTCATACTTGCTTCTCCTGTCAAAGGCATTTGCCTCCTGTGCCCAGCGTGCTTGGCTTCTTCTTCATTTGTCTGCCCTTCTCAGTGTGTGGTTGACCTCCATTTCCCCTTCCTGCCTGCAGTTGTGTTGCCTGTGCTTGCTGCTAGAACTTTCTACACATTTACCAGGTCTGTGTTCTGACCTGCTCCTTATCAAAGCCTTGTTTCTGTCTGTCTGCTCATGCTTTTCCATCCTTCCTTGATCCTGCTCTTTTCAATTAACTACTCTAAGACTGCAATCTTAACTACATTTCTAGGCAGTATGTTCCACAGTGCAAGATATGATTAGGATTGGGTTGTGATTCAGCCTTTATCCCCTGATAACTGAGCAAAGAGGCACCTTTTTAAAGTGATGATTCTCTTTATTTAGCAGGGGGAGAGCAACTGGCCCTGTCCATCCCCAACACAGCATCCCTACAGTGGATACAGAAACCTTATGTTTCTTTAGATTGTGAGCCCTTTGGGGACAGGGAGCAATGTTGGGGGCAATATGCTAAATCATTGTAAACCGCTTAGAGAGCTCCGGCTATAGAGCGGTATATAAATGTAAGTGCTATTGCTACATGTGAGTGCCGTAAATCATTCCCCCTAGGGGAGGGCACTGTATGCTTGCATGCAGATGGTCCCAGGTTCACTCCCTGGCATCTCCAGGTAGGGCTGGGAGAGGGACCTCCCTGAAACCTTGGAGAGCCACTGCCAGTCAGTGTAGACAATACTGAGCTAGATGGATTGATGCTCTGACTTGATATAAGGCAACTTCCTATGCTTCTAAGTGCATTTACCTTGTACTTCTACTGTAAAATTGTGTACTGGTCTCCAAACTGCAGGTCTTCAGATAAGTCAGTGAGTCCAGGGCAAAGCTCAGGCTTCTTCAGTGTAAGGTTGCCAACCTAGGAATTGGCATCAATCTCCAGGTGACTACTGAAAGCCATCCTGGGGGGTTTAATGACTTGATACTGGAAGACATGGGGATGGAGGGAATCTCCAGGAATCGTTTCAGTCAGAACTGGCAACCACTTGGAAGGGCTATCTCTCTATATATATCACAAATGTCATATAAGAAGTGTTGCCAAAAGGCCTTTCCCCCACCCCCAGCTTTTTTGAAGAGGCGACTCCTGCTGTCAGAAAGTTAAATAATTTAACTGATGAGGTAATATATATATATATGATTCTGTTCGTTTGATGATCGCATTTAATTAATGTGCACAATGGGGTGGCTTAATTTCTTCTGATATAATTAGAAAATATAATTTTTCTAGCAACACTTTCTAAGCTCTTAGAGATAATTATAAGAATTCTTGCAAAATACGCCTTCTACTGTAAAATTCAAGATGAAAGGCTTTCAATAGGAGGATTTTCTCAGATTCTGTTCTTTTTATGTCAGTCTCCCTGCTAGTTTGTAAGGAACTGGAAACTCCTGTATTTGCTATTACATAACATATTATGAGCAACAAGTATTTGTATTGGCAACACAGATGCATGGGGGGGGGTGTTTCCCCACTTAGCAAAACCATCTTCATGCATGTCTTCCAAAAGGGCAAATCCATCTGCAACAACACAGCAGATGTACATTTGGATTCATGATGCAAAGCGCTTGCAGTATATAGTGGGTGTTTTCATACTATCCCCCAGCTGAGACCAATGGAAAAAATAGAACAGGATGAGCCTGCAAGTGATAAAGTTCTGGTTGAAGTTGCCAGGGACCTTTGCTGAATTATGCGTAGATATCACTGAAGAATCCTGGCCATGGGGACGGGCATTGCTAGTGCTATCTTAATTGCTGTGTGGAACTTGCTGGCAGCTAATTGTAGAAGAGCAATGCCTCAACTCAGGGGCGTAGCAAGGTTGGAGGGGGCCCAGAGACAAGATTTTAAAATGGGCCCCTCGCTGATATACACACACAAACACACTTCACAGTATATGTTGCACACACACTCACATCCCCATTATGAATACAGTGAATATCCAGTTCACATTGAATCTAGTTTTTTTACTCTCTGCTCCTGCCGATCTCCAAGAGACTCAACATAATTCATAGAGGGTGCAACATGGGTGGGGAGTCATGTGATGTGCCTCTAGGGGGCCCCTCGAGGCAGTGGGGCCCCAAGATGACTGCCTCCCCTTGCCTAATGGTAGTTACACCCCTGCCTCAACTGTGCTAAAAAGCTCTAGTGTGGAAACCACAAGCACACTGCATAACATGCACAAGAAGGAATTGGTACTTCCTGCAAAGAGCAGGCCCTCAGCAGCAGAGTAGGAGTATCCATAGTGGCCAGTGGAGAGGCTGGACAAACTCTGAGCCCAGTGAAGAGGCAAATCATCATCATCATCATTAACATTTTATATCCCACTCTTCCTCCAAGGAGCCCAGAGTGGTGTACTACATACTTAAGTTTCTCCTCACAACAACCCTGTGAAGTAGGTGAGGCTGAGAGAGAAGTGACTAGCCCAGAGTCACCCAGCAAGTATCATGACTGAATGGGGATTTGAACTCGGGTCTCCCTGGTCCTAGTCCAGCGCTCTAACCAATACCCCATGCTGGCTGGTTCTGTTGAAGTTTGTAATTGTTTAGCAAAGCACCAAGAGGAAGCTGCCCACTCCAGTTACGAAGTAGTGCAGAACCTTATTGTTGCAGTTAGTCAAGAACAAGCATGGAGATTGTAGTGCAGTAAAAAACTATATAAGATTTATTAGGTTAAGTACATTTGAGATAGGAAAGACCTATCCTAACTTTGAGCTACATAATGATCAGGAGGGGAAAGAGAGAGATGCTTCCATCTGCTCTCCAAGGAGAAAGGAAGTAGAACAGACTCGCTACAGGAAATACCTGAGGAGTCAAGGCAGGGGTCATAGAGTGGAGGTAAAGCAGGGACAGGTAAGGGGACCCTTACTAACTACCTCTACTCCCAATGCCCCTAGTGGTCATTAGGATAGTTGGTGCAAAAGGCCAATGTACTGGAACTCCATCTCCAACAGGTTCAAGCATGTTGTCATGAGCACGTGGACTGACTCCGAGGAGGAGGAAGAAGAGATGGACAGGATGGTAGCAGAGGTGGGAGTGCAAGGTCCAGGACTTGCAGAGGAGAGCGGGACCAGCACACAGGAGGCTGGAGAAGAGTTAGAGCCTGTCGTGCTAGCTTCTATGGAAGAAGGACAGCCAGTCTCAGCAGTGGAGAGGCATCGCTCAAAGAGACAGCAGGAGATAAAGGACCGCATGTGCAGAACGGCTAGACTAACAAGCAAGGCTGCTGAGTCAGGGATCCATGATTAACAGCACATGGTTTCAGGCTATATTAGCCGGCTTTGCCACAGCTGCTGTGCTGGTATCAACGTTGTTCTTCACTGAGATACTTGGCTGTGTTCCTGTTTGCCGTGCCTGTGTTTTGACCTTGGACCGTTTGGAGTCTGTGCATGCCTGTGTGTTGACCTTGGACCATTGGGACCCTGTTTGTGGATTATGATTTGGGCTCTGTTTGACTGACTGATGATATTACAACCTGGACTGGCTCTTGTTTGAAGAAGCTGCTGACTGCCTGGCTTTGTTGTTTGACTTCTGCCCCTATCTGTTTCACTCTCTGGCGGCTGATATTTAAAGCTCCAGATTAGTGGGACAGGTTTACAACAGAGGTATGGTGGCAGGCAGCGGACCCGGTTGGAAGGAATGAATGGGAAGAGAGGGTGTGGTGGCTTTAAGGAGCTAAGTTTTGCAACCCCCATTTCTCTACAGGGGCAAAACCAGCAATCCTATACCCCAGTGGTTCCCAACCAGGGTTCCTCCAGATGTTGCTGACCTACAACTCCCAGCATCTCCAGCCACAATAAATTGTAGCTCAGGATGATGGGGGTTGTAGTTCTGCAACATCTGGAGGAACCCTGGTTGGGATCCACTGCTATACCCACTTACCTGGAAGTATGAACCATTGAATTCAATAGGAACTGGCTCAATCCCAGGGGTGGGGTACTGTCACCTCTTGCCCCGCTGGACAACTATGTATTTGATGTACTCTATGATGAATGATGTGCTTTTAGGGTGATACACGATCACAGGGGCATAGCAAGTTTGGAGTGGGCCCAGAGACAAGATTTTAAAATGCACCCCCCCCCCCCAGAAGCTCAGCTCATGAAGTAAAGAATTCTTAAATCAGGCTGAATAGTGGTAACAAACAGCATAGTAAAATTTATATATATTTATATAAAGATAGATAGATAGATAGATAGATAGATAGATATACACTAGTGGTTTTGTAGCCTGTTGGATAACGGGCGCTAGGGGAGCTCTGCGCTCCAGACCACCACCGCCATTACCCCTCCCGCCCGCGGCTCTGGCCGGGTCCGCCACTCACCGCCGCCCGCGGCTCTGGCCTGGTCCACCGCTGCCCGGGCCTACCGCCGCAGGATGAATACAACTGAAGGAAGCCCAGGAGGGTGCGCGGCTGAGGGAGTCAGTCATGTGACTTGCCTCTGGGGGCCCTCCCCAAGGCAGTGGGCCCCCAGACAACTGTCTTCTCTTGCCTTATTATAGTTACACCCCTGCACGATCAACACTTTTAAGCAGAGGGGTTGGGCTGAAACAAAACTTTGAAAGGCTAAAGAGTTTGGTCTTGTTTCCTTCACTTCAGCCCAGCTTCTGCCAATGCTGAACAGGCTCCTGACACTTTGCAAAGCCCTAATACTAACCCTTTATAACTGCATTGCAACAGCTGATAAGCAGCATCACAGTGAGATGGACTTGGTCCTTGATGTCATACATCATGTTCCTGTGGCTGTGTGGATACAAGCTACTCCATCAAGACATAATCTTTAATACTGACAAACTAATTACTGTATGTAGCATATTGTGGAGGAACAGTCCTCTATCCCTCCTAACCTTCTTACCGCTGCCACCAAGGAGTTATTTGCACATGGCTTCACTTTGAAGCACACTCATGGCATTGAGAGAGGCAGCCCCTCCCCCCTGCTCTCAGGTTTTCTTTTGATGCACATTCACATGTTTTCCTTCATGTTTTTCTTCTAGCCTGTGGGGGGGGAGGGGAGTACTGAAGAGCAGCATCTGCATTTGTAAAGAGAGAAGCTATTCACCCGACTGCATGAAAGCAGGCTAATGCAGCCCAGCCTGCTTTCACATGTCATGAGATCCACCAAGCTTGTAGGCAAGCCCAATGGTTCTCTGCCTAAAAACCGCTACCCCTAAACGAGGTTAATGGAGCAAGCACTCCATTAACCTCGTCCTTTTAATCATGTGTCAGCCACGGCTGACACACTTGGGGTGGGAGGGAGAGGGGAGGGGCAACCCCAGGAAGTCACCACACACTCACAGGCTGCCTTCCTGGGGTTCGGGGGGCCAGGGGGCCACATGGAGGCGCTCTCCTTACCCCAATCCCTGGAGCTCCTCGATGGAGCCGCAGCCAGGCATGAGAGCGCCTGACTGGAGCAGCCGTTCATCTGGGCAGCCAGCAATAAGCAACTGCTCATGTGCAGGGAGAGCAGGCTAAGCCTGCTGGTGCTTCACACAGGTCATGTGAAGCACCTCAAGAGTGTCCCTCTTATCATGCTAATAATTCTACATCAGTGCCTCTCCCTCTTTGCTCCAGCGTTTTCAGAAAAAGTAGCTTAAAAGAAGCATTTTAAAATCCTGGAAATACCTTGAGATAAGCTAGAATTCACAAGACAACGCCCGGTTTGTGTGTGGAGTGAATCCAAGGATCTCAATGGGACACATACTCTCTTCTGACGGAGATTTGGGGTAGACGCCCTGTCTGTAAAGCCTCCTGGTGGACTTTTGGTATGGCTGGGTCTACTACAACAGCCTTTCACATTTATCAAAAATTACAAAAAACCAAAAACAAACCTCAGTATTGTGGAAAGGCATGGGGTGAAGACAAAACAAACTTCTTTTTTTTAACACAAGAAAGTTTACTTTTAAGGAGAAAAAAAGTTCAATTAAAACATTTCTTTTACAGAAAAAAACAGAACTCAAAACAGTTACTTACAGAGCAAGTCAGGGAAAATAAAAAGCTGGAGAAACGTAATAATCACTATCTGACTCTATACTGGTCCCTATTCAGAGTCCTCCTGTACTTTCTTTCTTCTCAGCTTTGGGTTTGCTGGGCAGACTCTTTGTTCTAAATCTTGTTTGCATAGGTCTGGGACTCAATCCAGCCTGGTTCTTCCTTTTCTTTCAGTGCTTTCAGCTAGAAGGCTTCTCTTCTTCTTGCTGGCTGCACACACTCTGCATGGATTCACTCTAGGAGACTTCCAGACTCTCTTCCCTCTTCTGCCAACTCCAGCTAGTCTGACTCACTCCAACGGACTCTCTTGACTTCTCTTTCCAGGATGCTGACTTCCATCTCTAAACACTTCAAAGATATACAGTTTCTTTGGCCCATCAGTTCCTTAGCCCAGCCAATCAGAACAAACAAAAAAATTCCCTCCATTTAAAAAAATCTATTTCCCAATCCCTCCCCCACCAAAATCAGCTGTCAAAATCCTAAACCAAATGTGAAACAAGAATGAACTTTTGACCCCGCACAGAGACCAGCCAACATTCTATACATATTTACAATGGAGAAGAGGTTTGTGCCTCATTCCTTCACACATATTGACTTAAAAGAAACAAAAAATGAATTTCCTCATCATATGGTTTGTGAGATTAGGATGTAACTAGACAAGACAGTAGGAGATCTGTTATTGGCTCTTTCATTTTTATTTTTATTTAATCTCAGGGGTAATGCAGCCGTGGGGCCACTAATCCAGATTTGCTATTAGGTTAAAACACACATTTCAAAGTAGTGATTTTCTTATTTTTATCAGGGGGGAGAGCAACTGGCCCTATTTAATCCCAGCACAGCATTTCACAGCAACAATTTTGATCTGCCTATTCTAGAAGGGGTCACACTTCCCCAAAACGAACAGGTTCGCAGTCTGGGAGTACTTCTGGATCCACACCTCTCCTTGGTTTCTCAGGTTGAGGCGGTGGCCAGGGGTGCTTTCTATCAGCTCTGGCTGATACGCCAGCTGCGCCCGTTTCTCAAGATCAATGACCTCAAAACAGTGGTACATTTGTTGGTAACCTCCAGACTGGACTTCTATAAAGCGCTCTACGTGGGGCTGCCTTTGTACGTAGTCCGGAACCTTCAGTTGGTTCAGAATGCAGCAGCCAGGTTGCTCTCTGGGTCATCTCGGAGAGACCACGTTACTCCTCTGTTGATGGAGCTACACTGGCTGCCAATAGGTTTCCGGACAAAATACAAAGTGCTAGTTATAACTTACAAAGCCCTAAACGGCCTAGGCCCTGAGTATTTAAGAGAATGTCTTCTTCAGTACAAGCCCCACTGCCCATTGAGGTCATCTGAGGAGGTCCGTCTCCAATTGCCGCCAACTTGTTTGGTGGCTACACAGAGACGGGCCTTCTTAGCTGCTGCTCTAAGATTGTGGAATGCACTCCCTAATAAGATATGTGCCTCCCCATCTCTGGCAATTTTTAAGAAATTACTGAAAACGCATCTCTTTAACCAAGCTTTCTCCACTTTTTAAAACCTGTTTTTAAATTGTTTTGGCTATTTAATTGGTGTTTTATGATGTTTTAATTGTTAATTATTATTTTATGTGGTTTATAAATTTTTGTTAATTGATTTTAATGGTGTTTTAATGTAAACCGCCCTGAGCCTTTTGGAAGAGCCCTGAGCCTTTTGGAAAATTTTTAATAATAAATAAATAAATAATAAATAATATATTTCTCCAGGGGCTATTGCTAGTATCTCCCTTGTGTTTTTTCCCCCTTAGATTGTGAGCCCTTTAGAGACAGGGAACCATTATTTGTTGTTGTTGTTGTTGTTGTTGTTGTTTTATCTAGACATCAGGTCCTTCCAAAGACCTATTCAACCCCAGCACAGTACCTCCAGTGACTGTTGCTGGTGTCTATCTTATGCTTTTCTTTTAAATTGTGAGCCCTTTGGGGACAGGAATCTATTTTATTTATTTTTTATTTCTCTGTGTAAACCGCCCTGAGCCATTTGTGGAAGGGCGGTATAGAAATCGAATAAATAATAAATAAGTTGTTGTTATTATTATTTATTTACACAGTCAGACAGGTGCTATTGACTGGTTTGTTTTATCCAGACATCGAGTCCTTCCCAAGGACCAGGGATGGCTGAATTTTATTACCAATGTTGTTGCTGTTATTATAGATATTGTTGCAGAATATAGGCTGTTCCCAGTAAAGCTGCTTTTTGTAACTGGCTGATGGTGATTTCTGTGGCCCCTATGGTGTTGAGGTGCTCTTCAAGGTGTTTTGGAATTGCACCCAATTACCACTGGGATTATTTTGGTCTTCTTCTGTCACTGCCTTTCAATTTCAATTTGTAGATCTTTGTATTTTGTGATTTTTTCTATTTCTTTTTCTTCTATTCTGCTATCCCCTGGTATTGCTATGTCAATTATTTTAACTTGTTTTTCTTTCTTCTTGACTACAGTTATATCTGGTGTATTGTGTGACAGATGTTTGTCTGTTTGTAGTTGGAAGTCCCATAATATTTTTGCATCTCCATTTTCTACCACTTTTTCAATTTTATGGTCCCACCAATTTTTGGCTACAGGTAGCTTGTATTTTTTGCAGATGTTCCAGTGTATCATCCCTGCTACCTTGTCATGCCTTTGTTTGTAGTCAGTCTGTGCAATCTTTTTACAACAGCTGATAAGGTGGTCCACTGTTTGATCTGCTTCTTTACAAAGGCAGCACTTGCTGTTTGTTGTTGATTTTTCTACTTTTGCTCTTATTGCATTTGTTCTTAGTGCCTCCCTGTTCCTGTGCAGCCAGTATTAAACCCTCTGTTTCTTTCTTCAAGTTGCCATTCTTAAGCCATTGCCAGGTCTTGGTGATGTCTGGTTTTCCACTTATATTGTGCAAATATTGACCATGCAGTGGCTTATTTTTCCATTTTTCTGCTCAGTTCTTGACTTGTTCTTTCTTGTAGGCCTGCTTTGTTTCATTGGTGTTGAATAGTTTCTTATTATTGACCATTTTCTGTGTATCTTCTTCACTGTCCTTTATATATTATTCAAGGCCTCTTTTCTCCTCCTCTGCTGTTTGATGGACTTGCAGCATTCCTCTTCCACCTGAGCTGCAAGGAAGGTATCGCCTATCTATATCACTGTGGGGGTGCAGAGCAAGATTGATGGTCATTATTTTCCTGGTCTTACGATCTAGCATCTCTAGCTCTGCCTGGGTCTAGTCTATTATTCCTGTATTATTATTATTATTATTATTTCATTAATTATCATCTATCTATATATAAATTTGAATGTCTGTTTGTCTGTCTGTTCCCTATACATTCCCACACCCTTTGAGCTACTGGGACCAAACTTTGCAATGTGACTTCCTATGACCCTATGAGTAACATAGGGTACCCAGGAACCTGAACAACCACCCTGTGGATATACAGCGGGTTAGGGTTAGGGTTATGGCTGAAGGAGAGTTGTCCATCGATATGCTCTAAGTTTCTATACCCAAACAACGCCAGGTACTTAAAGCTAGTCATTAATAGTAATAATGTTAATCACCCTGATAACATTCGCTGAAAAGAAGTTTCGAAGGAGGAGGAGACTGTGGCACTGTGAGAGGGAAGGTTTAATCCTTTCAACCACATGTTGTTTTCCTGATTCAAATCACACACACAATATACATATGAAGCAGTTACACCACAGAGGCAATTTGGATCTGAAAAATGGCACACGGAGGGACAATTTAAACCCCCTCTCCTGTGTCACAGCCCATATCCATATTGTGGCCTTCAAGGAGCAGCGTTTACCTCTTTTTTAAAAAAAAGTGGGAGGAGGGGGAAGATCTCCTGCTGTCTCATCTAGATTAGTAAACTAGTGATATAACCAAATAAAATTTAATCCCTGAACATACCTTTTACACTGTTTCTAGTGCCCTAGTCTGCCACCAGAGGGAAATCTTTCTTTTCTACTGAATTCAATCACAATCTAACAGCTTGGTCTCTTCCAGCTGGGCTGTATCTGCATAACGGAGAAGCAATTTTCTCCACCCACCCACCCACCCATCACATAACCAAAGTAACACTGACCTTCCCTATGTTATACAAGGGTTTTAGTCTTGAAAACACAGCATAAATCACACACATAGTCATGCCTTCAGAACACTTTATAATTGCTCATTAAATTTTAGGGGGATTGTGCAGGACAAAACTTGTTCCTTTCCCCAAAAGAACATTTGTGGTCATTTTTCTTCTGTTATGTATGAAAACATAACAGACAGATGTCTAGAATACAGTAACTGTGATGGATAAAGTGACTAGATTTGCATGCCTATTGTTGGTTTAGCCAGCATCTATTGACACTTTTGCAGATAAAATTGAATTAAACTTTGAATTTTTTTTTAATGAGGACAAAATAAATGGCTACAATCCAATAAAGAGTTAGACACCCTTAATCTCATTGAAGTCAATGGGCTAAACACATCTAATTCTCTGGGATTAAGGCCAAATACTGTAGAATACAATACACATTAGAAAAGCCATTTCAATTACTGTATAAAAACACAGTTCTTTCAGAAAAGGAAAAATAATGCTCATTTCTAGACAACAGACAGATATCTACATAAAAGGGGCAACTTATGCCCTTCATATTGTATGCAGCACTTTGTAGCTATGCATTCACTTTCAATTCAGGAAGAAGACAGTGTGGCTTTCTGTTCAACAATGCCAGCGGCAGCTCGTTGCCTCAGGCTGCTCAAGGTAAGCCACAATGTGCCACCTCACTGGCCCTGAGGCAGTGAGCAACAGGCCAGAAGGAAGCACAAGCTGCCTGATGCAATAAGGACCACCACAAACCACACCAGGACAAGGGCAGAGTGCATGCCAGGAGATGAGGATGAACAGAGGTGGAATCAGCAATGGACCCTAGCCTGTTGGGCAGGATCAGGGAGGAAAGAATAGGCCAGACTGGGTAGGAGAGGACTGACCAGCCAGAGAACATGGGTGGCGGTGAAGGTGAGGCTGGAGTAGAGGCAACAGGTAGTTGGGTGATGCCCATAGTGGGGGTTGCTCACCACCACAAGCCTCACTCACTGCCTGAGGCTGTCACCTCTATTTGCCTCATGGGCGAGCCATCCCTGTGCACTGCTATTTGAGCCAGTGTGGCACAGTGACTGGATTGCGTGTGTGTGACCATGATGGCAACTAGCTAGCAGCACTATTCAGGAGCAACTGTCTTAAAACTGGACTTCTCTTCATCGCAGCTGAAACTCTCAAGCAGAAACTACACAAACTTTAGTCATGACAAAACAAGAAGAGGAAAAATAGGAATAGCCCAAATAACCAATCAGTCAAGGCAGGGAAGCAGATGAGGATTGACTCCTACCTTCCCAACAATGGAGCCATGAGTGCAACCTTTACACTCCCCACCAAGAACAGATTTACAGCCTTGGGCACAGAAAACCCTCCCTCGCCTCCCAAGGGGTCTGCTACAAGAGAAACTGCATTTCATCCGGCATATCCTTTGCTATCTAAGAACTCCACCCCACCCCCCATTAAAAACCCTGAGCAGAGAGACAGGGGATCTAAGAGAACCAGACATCCCTGTGGCCAATCCTGCTGACTCCTACCAAAATATTTTGGAGATGTGTGCTTATTAACAGCAGAGACAGTTATACAAATCCTAGGGCTTTTAAGCACAATCTCAACTAAAGTAGATAAGCTCAGCCATGCCTTTGATACATTTGTGCTACACAAATATACAATTAAAACTTCAAACACAGCCCCTGGCAACGTCCAGGCAGCAACCTCCTCAGCTCCAGTTGGGTCTTCCACCAAAGTCACACACAAGAAAAACGCTGGACTGCCCCAAACAACCCATCCATCTAAATCAACATGTGTATTTCAAACCTCCCCGGTGCTACTACAAGTAGAAATGAACCTGTCCAGTGCAACCACCTGCCTTCTCTACCTCCGAGCCCTTGGCGAAGGCAGGAGTGGGCAACAGTTGGGGAGGGGACAAGTCAGCCAGCAGAAGCCAGACCCTGATGGCCAAAAATGGGCCAAACCAACAGGAGGCCCTGGCCAAAAAGACATCTCCCCCAGAGCCACTCTGAGAGAGAGATGCGGACAAGGTGTGCTGTGAGGATGTCAGCGGGATGCCTCTAGAGGGGAGAGGGCCAGAGGAGGAGTAAAGGAGGATCATAACTCAGCTGTAGAGGGTAAAAGCTTGTTAAAGGGAATAAAGGAGGGTGGTGGCCCAACCCAGGGTGGTGGGAGGTGCAAGGTTTGTGAGGGGGCATATAAAGAGGATGGCCAGTGATGAGGGGGCCATTTGGGGTGGTAATGTCCTGGACCTCCAGGGAGAGACAAAGGACCAGCAAGCCCTAAAGGTGGCGAATTTGGGTGGCATAACCCCCCCTCCCCTTTGTACTCTGAGGCCTGAACCACCTGTGACTATACTCCCAAGCAGCATGAGAGGAGACCTGGCCACATTGAACTTTATTAATGTTGGGAGATGGTCTTTTCATAAAGCGTTTATTAACTCTCTGAGCCAACTCTTGAACTGCCACCCCAGATCTGTAGACCTGGACTTGGTTTGATTCTTGCCAAGCTGCCCAGGTTTAAAGAGAATTCTGTTCACCTTCAATTATCCCACTCTCCTATGCACGCTCCTTCCGATGTCGTGGCATATCCTCCATAACTTTGACATAAGAACCACTAGAGCAGGCTTCCCCAAACTGCGGCCCTCCAGATGTTGCTGAACTACAACTCCCAGCATACCCAGCCACAAAAAATTTGTGTCTAGGGATGCTGGGAATTGTAGTTCAGCAACATCTGGAGGGCCGCAATTTGGGGACACCTGCACTAGAGTGTTTAAAGACTGCAACATTTGGCCACTAATTTGCAGGGAAGACCAGGAGCCCAAACATTCCTGCTGAAATTGACCTTGAACATAAACTTTCTAAGGAAACAAGCTCTGGCCTTAGAAAACAGCCTCCAAATGATCCTGCTGAATCTCAGCTACCTCCACAGTATGACCCTTTATGGCACAGAGAATGTGATGATCACAAGGCTATAGGCCTAGAGCTCGCAGATCTGAGGAATTTACTCTCAGCTGTTAAAGAATAGGCAGAGCCACTGACATCCCTCTTCTCCCCTTCAGAATCTGAACCCACAGACAGTGACAGTGACACCCACCTGCATCAGTCCTCACCCGAGGGAAACATTAGTGCAATTGCCAGAGCCCTAATAAATCCCCTGGAGCATGACCTCATGACCTTCTTGCCGGGCACCAGCCCAAGTAAGGCTGTAATCCCACTCAGACCAAGGAGGAAACTATCATTTCATTCCTCTGATGCTGATATAGATTCATAGCTTAAAAACAGTGACGGACATTACTGAAGCCCCCCCACCCCACCCCCACTCACACTAACTCAATGAGCGGAGATACCCAGAGCCTGCTCAGCCCCAACCTGAGGCAGCTTTATCTCCCTCCCAATGATGAAGAGCCTGAAACACTCCCCGCAGACACAGAAACCCTAAAGGAAGGGGCCACTGAGCTAACCCAGTCCCAGCTCATAACACCATTACGTATACTCCCCACTGCTGCTGAAGCGCTCCAGACCCTACAGACAAACACTGCTACTAGGGATGTGAACAGAACCAGTGGTTCTGCTGGTTTGAAGGTGAGGGGGTTGTCTTTAAGGGCAGGGGAGAGTGCACTTACCCCTCCCTCCGCTATTCCCCTGCCGGCGCTCAGTTTATTGAAAGTCCATCAGGCCGCCCCATTGCCCCTTGACCAGAAGTACCCAATGCACTTGTGTGCACACACAGGTGTGTCGAGTACTTCTGGATACTTCCAGTCAAGGGGGCAACAGGGCAGCAGAGAGCTACACTGCCGCCCTGACAGACGTTCAAAAAAAACAAGCATCGGTCAGGGGGAAAGTGGAGGGAGGGATAGGAGCACCCTCCCCCACCCTTAAAGACAAACCCTCCCACCTTTGAACCGGCAGAACCACTGGTTCTATTCACATCCCTAGTAGCAGTGTTTGTCTGTAGGGTCTGGAGCTCTTCAGCAGCAGTGCGGAGTATGCGTAATGGTGTTATGAGCTGGGAATGGGTTAGCTCATTTGAACATCCCCCTTTGAACATCCCCCGTCTGGTTCCATGCACATCCCTAACTGCTACCCCAGAAGAAAGGGCCTCTATATCATACTCATCGCCTCAAAAGCCACAATAGCAACATGTAACCCCCAACAGCCCACTGGAGTCTTGTGTTCCAGAAACATCTCATACTCAACTCACAGCAATGAGAGTGAATGAGGATGCACGTCCGTCACCACCTCTAACCCCACAAGAGCAACAGCTGTCCAATGAATCATCGGAAGTACAGCTGGAACTAATCTGCAGCATAACTCACCCAAGAGACTACCTCCCTCGACTGTGTGGCTCCCTGCACCCAACCTATACCCATTGGGAATCCCTACACTGGCCCCTACCAATCTCACAAAAGACTGACATCCAAAAGACCATCATAAGGTCTCCCTCCTGACCTGGAGTGCCTACAGTTGGCACTCCAGCTGTAGGGTTGTCTCCTTCATAAACGACACCTCCATGCATGCCCATCATAACGGTGCAGGAAACCTGGACATCTGCAGACCTAGCACTTAATGGCTACAGCTCACACTCACTGGGAGCAGAAGCCAGTGCAGGCAGGGACAGACTCAAGGGAAGACTGGGAGTGTTAGTTTCTACCACTCTATGTGCATTGTTAACAAGACTTCCCCCATTTATGCAACATGCTATGGCAGTGTCAGTTTGCTTCAGACACTGCATCTTAGTAATGAATATCTCTCTACCCCCACAGAGACGGAAATCTCAGGTCAGGAAACTGTGGCATGAACTGGAACACTACCTGATTGACCTTCTCTCCTCCTTCACCAATGTCTACATTGTGGTAGGAGGTGACTTTAATACCAGGCTATGTCCCAACAATGACACCTTATATGCATGGCAACAGTGCTGCCCGCCCAATTCCAATGCAGACCTACCCTCCTGGCACATTGTTTGAAGGACAAGAAGTCAAACTACACTGGTTTTTGTCTAGCCTAAATGGCTAGCAGACTTAATCTCCACATCTTTGGTTCAGTTGAAAATGACCACCCTGCAGAATTTACTTTCTGGGCGGGCACTAAAATGAGTGTCATTGTCTATGTAATTATCTCTAGGAATCTACTTCACACTGCAGACCAATTTGAGGTCACACCTCAATTTGACAGCAATCACTTTCCAGTCACCCTATACCTAAAAGCTTTTGCCTAGCAGCTTCATGCAGAGAGTCTATGCCAGGCCTGCTCAACTTAGACTCCCCAGCTGTTTTTGGACTACAACTCCCACAATCCCCAGCCACAGTGGCCAATAGCCAGGGATCGTGGGAGTTGTAGGCCAACATCTGCAGGAGGGTTGAAGTTGAACAGCCCTGAGTACAGTAATCTCAGTTTCCTGTGCTGTCCTCGCTATAGAAGTGTATGTGACGTGTGTGTGATGTGTGTGTGGTGCGTGCGCACGGCAGCGACGAGCACATGCATTCTGGTACTGTACTCTACTTCCAGGCAACGATGGGGGCAGGGGCGGCAGGGAGGAATGCTGCCACCCCCAAAACTTCACTTTTAACTGCAGCGCCGGTGGGGGAAGGGTAAGTACTATGCCCCGCCCTTAAAGGTAGACACCCCACCAGTGCCGGACCACACCTCCGTGGTTCCGTGCACACCACTATCCTCCATCTCCCTGTTACTCTCAGCCTGTAATCTCTCCGTACTATACAATGTTGCCAAGTTCTGCACAACAGCATACAGAACCCACAAGGCTTTTACAGCGTACAGAATCCACAAAGCTTTTACTGTCTCAGTATATCTTTTAATATTTTATAAACATTTTCTTATAGATTTTAGCACTGCAGCAATTTTATATCATGCAACTTTAAACAGCATCTTATCGATTTTAGCCCTACTGTAGTCCTCATGCTACTGTTTTAGCAGCTTTACTGTTCCTTTACCACTTTCTACTGTCACTCATAGATTTTAATCTATGTCATCTTATAGTAATTTTATAGTAACCCTTCAGTCTTTATGCTAATAGGCATAGATTCTATCATTTAAACAGCTTTTAATTGCTTTTAATATAACTTGTTACGTGCTCTTTTTACTTTATGTTGGTCTAAGGCCATAATAAAGATTGATTGATTGACTGGATTGCTGAGTTTGCACATAAGAATCCAAACTATACTATGAATATTTATATACTGCTTATCAACTAAAATTCTAAGAGTGATTTACACAGAAAAATAATTAATAGATAGTTCTCTGTGCTGAAAGGGCTCACAATCTGAAACACAAGATAGAAACCAGCAACAGCCAACTGGTGGGATGCTGTGTTGGTGGTGAACTACATATCCTCACTCAACTATAAACACAATGAGTAAGCAGGGGGAAGTTGGTAGCTCTCAGACTAGCAACCTCACAAGATTGCTGTGAGGCTAAAATGCTTCCTGAGGGAAAGTTCCCGAGCTCCTGTTTATAGCACCTCTTGCTCTGAGGTAGCATTGTGGGGACGGTGCCTCTTGTCTATTGGGAAGTTAGTCTTTGCTATCGGTGGGTTAGCACCTTCCTTTTCCAACAGCTTTACTTGGTGTTGTTAAAGTGTGCTGTCGAGTCGGTATCAATTCCTGGGACCACAGAGCCCTGTGGTTGTCTTGGGTATGTTAAAGGGTCCAAACAAAGGCCATGGGTGTGGTGAATGGAGAATGTTCAGGATCAAAAAAAACAGGAAGTCAGTATGTTCATATTTAGTACTGAGCATCATGGAAGTTGAGTGAATGAGTCAGCACTAGCTGGTATATACACAAAGGAGACAGAGCTCAGAGTATTCCAATTAAATCAGTGGCAACAATTGTTCTGATTGCATTGGAGTGGGGTCGGATTGATCTGTCTGGGCTTTTTCTTTGTCCCAGGACCCAGCGTTATGTAGCTTGAAATTTTAGCTTCATTGAAAGTGGAAAAGTACTGGGTGCACTTCCTGCCGTTCCCAGGCTTAAAGCACAACACTGCATCATTCTTCCAACAGTGCCTTGCTTGCTGACCCATAAAGGTAAAGTGTGCCGTCAAGTCGATTTTGACTCCTGGAGCCACAGAGACCTGTGGTTTTCTTTGGTAGAATACAGGAGGGGTTTACTGCCTCCTCCCGTGTAGTATGAGATGATGCCTTTCAGCATCTTCCTATATCACTGCTGCCTGATATAGTAGCAGTGGGAATTCAAACCGGCAGTCTTCCGCTTGTTAAACATTTACCCGCTGCACCACTTAAGGGGGTTTTGCTGACCTGTAGTGGTTGAAAAAACATGCAGCTTTTAAAAGGGACTGCCCCTAGTGGAGGAAAGCTGTGATCTATGGCAATGATAATTATTTGGTTTTAATTGTTTTTATTCTGTTGTAAACCGCCCTGAGCCATTTTGGAAGAAGGAGGGCATATACATTGAATACATACATATAGATAGATAGATAGATAGATAGGAATATTAACCAACACTGCAAGCAGCAGAAGTGATGCAGAATTTTCACTGTCACCTGCTTGTCTGTTAACTGCATTCTGAGCAGAACATCCCATCCCATTGACTAATACATTGACTATTAGTGGGGAGGGGCCCCCTTTGGGTTTTTTCTTCGATTCAAATATCTGACAGCTATGGATGTAGCTTGAACAATTGGAGATTATTGTTGATGGAGGCTAATTCTATTATTTCAATAGCAACTTTGATGGAGACTAGTTCTATTATTTCAATAGCAGCTTTGAAATAACAATCTCTGAATTGTGACTGTGTAATCAAACTCTATCATGTTCCTTCTCCTCCCTTTGATCAGTGTACAATTATTATTATTATTGCCGTGCCAGTTTTGTTTGTGATTTTCATACTATGCAAAGTTCAAAAATCATTTTCAGAATGGTTAATATTTAAAATCTAACATTAAATAGTATGCACTGCTAGTTCAAAATGTCTAAAACTGAGTATATGACAGAAGTGCCCACTGCAAGACTGACTCACTCAGCATCTTGGCTTTGTTCCTCAGTTTGAACTCCTTCATTTTATCTATCCGCCTTTGAAAAGTGATTTGGACTTCAGGGCTGCTTAATTCACTCTGCCCTTCTATCAAATATTTGAGTAATAGTGAGTTTTTGCAATTAAATACAATGGACACTGCTCCTGGGCGGTCCATGACATCAGTATAATGGCTGATCTAATATTTAAGCACAGTGTCAGAAGAGAAAGATACAGATTCCATTGGAAGGCAAAGAGCAGTTGTTCCAATAATCAGACTGAAAATGCATTAGCAAGACATTACTTCATTCTGAGGCATTAAAAAAGAATCAGTGTTTACAGGAAGACAAGACCTAGATGGGCAAATATGTCAGAGCGTTATTTATAAAATTACTTATGACAAGAAGAGGTGAAATTGTCACATAAGATTTTTCCCCTCATTAAAGCTGCAGTTTGCTGCACAATCAGGGTTCATTTATGTGGGTTTATAATTTTTTGCACACGTGAGAAAATTACACTACTGAATACCTCCAAAAGGGTTAAATAGTGATATTTATTTCTTATTTATTTTATTTATTACATTTATAAACCACCCCATACAGAGGCTCTGAGCAGTGTACAACAACTGTGTGAATAACTGTACCTGTGCACTGTTCTAAACCTGTGTATACTACACACTCATTGTATGAGTGTGCAATGAGTACTGCACACTCATTGTATGAGATGAAGAATGTTGATGAAGAACAGAAGAATGCCTGTTGCTTTTTCTCATTGCCTATTTAAGTCTGTATGATGGTTTTTAAAAAGGAGAAAGACAGACCACCATCAAATTACAGAGAGAAGCTGACTGAAATCACTGGATGACATCTTGACCTAGACTGTGTTCTCACAGCTAAGTCAAGCATGATTAAAGAATTAACCACAAATGTTGAGCCCATGTGTTCTCATGGACAGGGGTGCACCAAAGGTAATTTGGGCTCCGGGACCACCCAGCCATGAGGCACCTCTTTTGGAGGGCCCACCCCGCCAAAACTCCACTTTTAAAAAAACTCTTACTGTGGCTGAGTGGTAGCTGCGGGGGGAGGGGGAGCAGAGCAGTCCTTCTCCCTTCTCCCACCCACTGGCGGCAGTGGGGTGGGAGCAGGAGCAATGCCAGGCCCATGCATTCGGGCCAGCGTCTTTAAGCACATCACGGGTTTGCGACGATCTCCTCTGTGCAGGTGCATCTCGCAGTTGCTTAAAGATGCTGCCCTGAACAGATGGGCCCAGTGTCACTCCTGCTCCCACCCCACTGCCGCCCGGTGAGGGAGGGAGAAGGGTGAACGACTGCTCCCCGCCCCCCACAGCCACTGTTCTCTGATTCCTTCCAGGGCAGGGGAAGAGTAAATGGCCCTATTCACCCCCAGCACAGTACCTCCAGTGACTGTTGCTGGTATCTATCTTATGCTTTTCTTTTAAATTGTGAGCCCTTTGGGGACAGGAATCCATTTTATTTATTTAATATTTCTCTGTGTAAACCGACCTGAACCATTTGTGGAAGGGCGGTATAGAAATTGAATAAATAATGAATAAGTTGTTGTTATTATTATTTATTTACACAGTCAGACAGGTGTTATTGACTAGTTTGTTTTATCCAGACATTGAGTCCTTCCCAAGGACCAGGGATGGCTGAATTTTATTATCAATGTTGTTGCTGTTATTATAGATATTGTTGCATAATATAGGCTGTTCCCAGTAAAGCTGCTTTTTGTATCTGGCTAATGGTGATTTATGTGGCCCCTATGGTGTTGAGGTGCTCTTCAAGGTCTTTTGGAATTGCACCCACGGCACCAATTACCACTGGGATTATTTTGGTCTTTTTGTGCCACAGCCTTTCAATTTCAATTTATAGATCTTTGTATTTTGTGATTTTTTTCTATTTCTTTTTCTTCTATTCTGCTATCCCCTGGTATTGCTGTGTCGATTATTTTAACTTGTTTTTCTTTCTTCTTGACTACAGTTATATCTGGTGTATTGTGTGACAGATGTTTGTCTGTTTGTAGTTGGAAGTCCCATAATATTTTTGCATCTTCATTTTCTACCACTTTTTCAATTTTATGGTCCCACCAATTTTTGGCTACTGGTAGCTTGTATTTTTTGCAGATGTTCCAGTGTATCATCCCTGCTACCTTGTCATGCCTTTGTTTGTAGTCAGTCTGTGCAATCTTTTTACAGCCGCTGATTAGGTGGTCCACGGCTTCATCTGCTTCTTTACAAAGGCAGCACTTGCTGTTTGTGGTGGATTTTTCGACTTTTGCTCTTATTGCATTTGTTCTTAATGCCTGTTCTTGTGCAGCCAGTATTAAACCTTGGAGAGCGCCTTCTTCTGCACGATTCCCACCGCACATTAAGGTCATCTGGGGAGGTTCGTCTCCAGTTGCCACCGGCTCATCTCGTGGCGACTCGGAGGCGGGCCTTCTCTGTGGCTGCTCAGGGGCTGTGGAATGCGCTCCCTGTGGAAATCCGTAATTCGAGTTCTCTGTTGGCCTTCAGGAGGGCCCTTAAAACACATTTGTTTGGCCTGGCCTTTCAGGGCTTTTAAAAATAAATAAATAAATATTTTATTTTTTATTTTTTATTTGATTTAGGGTTTTTAATTACTTAAACCCCCCCCCCGCCGCCAGTCTTGTGCAGATGGGAGGGAGTTTGTCCCAGCCTGTCCTGCACGAAGACCAGGAAGGGTTCCGTTTGACCCTTTTGGTCAAGGGGCGGGGTTTCAACCAGAATTGGCCGATCCCCGCCCCATTCTTCATTCATTCTTCATTCTCTCTTCAGTTGGGACCAGGCAACCACAGGAGAAGGAGCTCTCCCCTCCCTCCCCCCCGGTACAGAGCGGGTCTAGCGACTGGCCGCCTGAAGGGGCCAAGTAGGAATTTTTTGCTCCCAACGCATTGGCGGGGTGGTAATTTGAGGGTTAGAACATCGGTGAGCACCCTTGGATATGTAAAAGGGGTGATTGGTTAATCGCTCCTTTGTAGCCTGTGCGGCACGGGGAGAATGATTGCCATGAACCCTGCTTCAGGACTTCTCCAACCTTTGGGCTGTGTGGTCCGGGGTGGACGAATGCCTAGAAGTATCCAGATCCTCTCTTACAGAAGGGGGGGGTCGGCTTTGAAGGAATTGGGTGGCGTGTACCTGCCCATTCCCGAGCCAGGGTGTGTCGCCCAGTAGGGCGCTGGGTAGGATTTCAGAGTTCTGACCTGCTTCTATTGGCCCGCACTGTTCTCTAAGGGTGATTAATCACCTGGTGTTCCAGTCTGCCATGCTTTGTGTAATAGTTAACAAAGTTGTGGCCCTTTCTTCTATACTAAGTCTACGTGTTTTCTTGAGCTGGGGTCTGGGGACAATGTTTAATTTTTGTTTTAAAATGTTTTTAAATTGTTAGTTGTTTTATTGTTTTTAATTTGTTTTAGCTTTTCATTGTTTTATAAGTTGTTTTAATTGTAAACCGCCCTGAGCCATTTTGGAAGGGCGGTATATAAATTAAATAAATAAATAATAAATAAATAAACCCTCTGTTTCTTTCTTCAAGTTGCCATTCTTAAGCCATTGCCAGGTCTTGGTGATGTCTGATTTTCCACTTATAATGTGCAAATATTGACCATGCAGGGGCTTATTTTTCCATTTTTCTGCTCAGTTCTTGACTTGTTCTTTCTTGTAGGCCTGCTTTGTTTCATTGGTGTTGAATAGTTTCTCGTTCTTGACCATTTGAAGTGCGTCTTCTTCACTGTCCTTGATATATTCTTCAAGACCTCTTTTCTCCTCCTCTATTGTTTGATGGACTTGCAGCATTCCTCTTCCACCTGAGCTGGGAGGGAGGTATAGCCTATCGACATCACTGCGGGGATGCAGAGCATGATTGATGGTCATGATTTTCCTGGTCTTACGATCTAGCGTCTCTAGTTCTGCCTGGGTCCAGTCTACTATTCCTGCAGTGTATCTGATAACAGGTATAGCCCAGGTGTTTATGGCTTGTATGGTGTTCCCGCCATTGAGTTTGGACTTGAGGATTTTTCAAACTCTCCTGATGTATTCACTTCCAATTTTTCTTTTAACTTCAGTGTGTGCAATGTTATCAGCCTGGAGAATGCCCAAGTATTTGTAAGGTTCTTTCTCTTCCAGGTTCTTGATGTTGCTTCCATTGGGCAGTTCTATTCCTTCTGTTTTTGTTATTTTTCTTCTTTTCATTATTAATGCAGCATACTTGTCTAGTCCAAACTACATTGCTATATCTTGCTATATTGCTCCATTGCTATATCTTGCTATATCATTGCTATATTATTTATTTATTATTATTATTATTATTATTATTATTATTATTATTATTAATATTATTAATATTAATCTAAGGGATGGAATGTTCTTCTCAGAATGCAGTTAACAGACAAGCTAATGGCTCTGTAGCAAGGTGGGGGGCGGGAAGGAGATCTTGCGGGAAAAGAGCAGGAAATTTTTCTGCTTGAAAAATGCTCCCTCAAGACAGTCACAACCCTTTCTGCTTCTGAGGAGGAAAGCTCTCTAATAGTCCCCACAGAAGCAAATGCTGAAATGCTGTGGCTCCCTCACTAGTCAGATAACTTTGTTCTGTTTCTGAAGCAGGGAGAGTCTGACACAACTAAACTCTTGGTGTTATGAAGTACTGCCCTCCTAGGTACTGGTGGGCATTTTTGGAGGGAATTTCCTCACAACTCCTCAGCTTTATGGGAACACTATGCAGGTTCAGATAACCATAATAAAACTTAACAAAAGAAATATGCCTCAGCCCACTCTATAGCAGTTACTCAAAAATGAATAGCTCTGCTTCTTAACATTAACTTCTGAAACCAGAGGACTGGATGAAAAGGAGGTGGGACTGAGCACCAGAGCCCCTCCCAACAAAAACAAAAACAACAACCCAGGAAACAGAAAAATAAAGTAAAATCTGCATAGGAAGTAAGACCCAAATTAGAGGAAGGCCTCCTGTCTTCGTGTTTTATTTTTGCTTTTTCACTGTGCTCAGGCACAGGCTCAGATAACACATGCATACCAGGGACATAGGTTGCAAAATTTTGTGACCGATCCAAACTTGTCATTTATTTATTTCCAATATCCATGGACTGCTGTTGGGCAAAACACTCAGTGTGATGCTCCACATAGTACTGAACAGTGGGGGGCCTATGTACTGAAGAACCACCTTCCTCCACATGAATCCACATGGCCATTAAAAGTGCCTTTGGAGGCCCTCCTCAGAGTAGGCCACAAACACAGGTTTGTCGGGGCTGGCCTGGGGTGGGGGCTGGGAGGTGTATGCGGAGGTAATCAAGAACTTGAGTATCATTGACATATATGTAATTGAATTATATGCTGTTGAATAAATGAGGGACAAGTGCTGTCCCTATAGGGGCCAACATGTCATCCCTGAAATGAGGGACATCCTGTGCAATGAGGGACAGTTGGCAACCCTACCTCAGAGTCTCCATGCCTTCCCTCCCCAGTCTTCTAAAATGTAGTAAGTGGCAATGCAGGACAAGGCTTTCTTAATTGTGGTGCTTTGCCCTTGTAACCATCGACCAGCTGGACAGTTGGAGGCCATTTTATATTTTCTTTGTTGCTGCTGACTGACTGGCTCTGTTTTATTATTTATGGCTTCTTATCCTCCTTTAAATTCTGTTTTAAAATTTCATTATGTTGTGGTTACTGTTTTAAAATGTTGTGTCTCAAAATGATAAACATTTAAACAGAATTTAGGACAGGATAAAAGCCATAAATAATAAAACAGACTCTGTCATTGACTGAGAGAAATACCTGTATAAATCTCTCTTCTCCACCCCACCTTCCCTGGTCTCAGTTGTGTGTAGGAGTACTGAGCCATTTTTGGCTCAGCAGTGTATAAATCAAATAAATACAAACATAAGAGAACCTTTTATAACTGCTTTATATCTGCTTCCCTCATAAACACAAAGTAAGCTTAAGTAGATTTGACTAGGATTTTATTCAGAACTCAATTTTCTCCTCCTTTCCCTCCCTTTTCTTTCTGACTTCACCCCCATAGTCTCTATATGATCTCCCCTGGGACAAACGTCCAAACAACAAAACACAAAAGATTAGTGCAGTGCTAGCAACACTATCCTGAAGACCACGCCAAGGTTTAGGGCAATATCTTTTTTATGGTTCCACCCGAAACTCGGAGCAGAGTTTGGGAGTACTTCAAATAAATTCCGCTTCTGGGCAGGGAAAGGAGAAGTGTCCTTTGCTCTCTCCTCAGCCCCTGGTGGTTGTCTTAGTTTGGGAGTACTGAGGGCAGGGCAAGAATATGGAAAAGCAGGCCTGGTTCTTCTTGCTCCTCTTGGAATAATGGCCTTAGTCACTGGAAATGGTAGCAGCAGGGAGTGGAGTTGGGGACTGGAAACAATGACAGCTAGTGGGAAAGCTGGAATGAACACAACCTACCCTTAAATGATGCACACATTGTTTGTTCAACATTGCATGTTTAATTTACTCAGGATTGACACCAGTGATTTGATGCCAGATTTGTGTGTTTTCCTCAACCTCCTTCATAAACTATATATAATTGTGCTCATTTTTCATTCTGATAAATTCATATGGCCATAGTGAAAAGTTCATAAATATTCAACAGAGCAATCAACAGGAAAAAATAAATTTGAAAAAATATATATATTTTTTACCGTTAAAGGATTTGGAGATGTTGCTGTGAATATGGAAACATTTAACATGCACCCAAGGAAATATGAAGAGCTCATGAAAAGAAGAACCTCAAAGCCCAATATTAGGCAACTCTACAGCTGGCAACAGCTGGAACCCTATTCAGACATTATGTTCTACCAATGCACATCATAACATGTACAACAAGTGCACGTGTACACTCATACATGCTTTTGTTTAAATACCTGTACCTGCATTCATTTTAAAAGTGAACCTGAGTACAGCTCCTCAATGCATGGTACAGATAGTATACTGCTGTACCTGTGTTCAACATAATGTGTGAATAATTGTACCTGTGTACACTGTATACACTTGTTGGATGAAAGTTGAACAAAATTTGTGAATAAAGCTTTGTGAATAGGGCTTCCTAGAGAACTTCAGCATGGGATGGGAGGTGGGATCCATTGGTCACAGACAAAGACAGCAGTGAGAGAGAGTTTAGCAGGGAAATATTTTGCCCTGGATGAATTGTACATCTTCTGGCTTCCTCTTTGATGAACCAATTTGAGCGTACTGGAATAGAGGATTTCCAACAATACCAGTAAACCAAGGCTTCTTCAGGCTCTTGCATAGACATAACTAACACTTAGTAAAACAGAATGGTAAGTTAAACTCACTTAAAGCAAGTGCTTTGCCCCAAGGAGAGATCTCAAAATACTGAATTGTATACTTAAGGGAATATCAGTTTTAGACAACAGATATTCTCAACCTTATAACAAAAAATCTAAAACCAATATGAAAACAGCAGCACTAAATAACCAGTCAGAATAGGAGATCATTTCCTTAAAACTACAGCTCAGGAATATAAACCAAAAGCTTGTTGAAACAAGAAAGGCACCTAAACATTCCAAGAGAAGGAACTCTCTGGCTCGCCACAGGAAAAGTGTTCCAAATCTTGGTATTAACACTGAAAAGACCCTATCTCTTCTACCCGCTTGTTTGTTCTGTCACAATAGTAAGACTTAGAGCAGCCTCTGATGCTGACCACAAGTGTGGGGCAGGTGCATGTGGGACAGTTCCTAAGGCACCCAGGTCCTAAATCACAATAACACCTTTCTAAGTACCTTCAGCTGAGAAGAGCTAGTGTGACATAGGCCGCATTCACACATAGCGCAGAACCGCAGTTGCATGGGCCAGTGGTTCCGCGGACGTTACATCTGAGTGCGGGAAAATGGGTTTGGTGCAGTGATGAAACTGAGGTTCAGATTTGGAACTCCAGTCTGAACCATTGGGTTGTAGTGAGTTTTGTTGCCACAACCCAAGGTTCCACACAGCCTGCGGTACATCCAAATTCAGAACTGCAGGCTGCGTCCCCTTGAACTGGAGTTGAGAGAGGAAGCTCTTCCCTCAACTCTGGCATGATTGGCTGTGTGGGCTGTCCTTCTGTCAAGAAGGAAGCCCACATAGCCAGCTCTCCCTCCTCTCAGCAGTCTCGCTGACTGCAGAGAGGGAAACTCTCCAGTACATCTGAATTCGGCAGGAGAACAGGGGATGGGGAGGTGCAGAGCCACAGATCAATTGGACTTGCAGTTCTGCATTACTTATGAATGTGGCCATAGAGTTTAAGAAACTGAGCTGTGAACCAGGAATTCACAGCTCATTCATATTATTTATTTATTTAAAATATTTATACCCCATCCCTCCAGTACACTACTGCTTGGGGCGGCTCACAATAAAATAGATACAATATACAATAAAAGCACTAAAATTAACCAAATTAAGAGAACAAGTTAAAAGTCAGGTTAAAACCCACAATCAGTATTTAATTGCAGATTAAAAAAATTAAAAGCTAAAAATTGAGAATTATAAAAACTAAGAACTAAAGAACCTACCAGATATAACCACAGAAGGGGCATTAAAAAATCTCTTTAAAAAGATGTGTTTTAGTTGTTTTTTTAAACAATGAGGGCAGGAGCATGGCGAAGCTCTTCAGGGAGGGTGTTCCAAAGCTGAGGGGCCACAACTGAAAAGGCCCTGTCTCTAGTCCCTGCCAACCAGATCTCTGTTAGTGGCGGGGCCATGAGCAGGGCCTGCGATGATGAACAGAGGGCCCTAGCAGGTTCTTATGGGTGAATGTGGTCCAACAGGTACCCCGGCCCCAAGACTTGTAGAGCTTTAAAGGTGAAGATCAGCACCTTGAATCTAGCCCGGAAGCATACCAGTAACCGATGAAGCTGCCGCAGGATGGATGTGATACTCATGAAGTGACTTGTGTCTACAAGCATCCTTGCAGCAGCATTCTGAACCAGCTGAAACTTCTGAACAGTCTTCAAGGGCAGCCCCATGTAGAGCGCATTGCTGTAGTCTAATCTGGCTGTTACCAACGCATGAGTGACTGAGGTCAGTTCCAACTTCTCCAAATAGGGATTTCACATTCTCTTAGCCTGAGTCTCCCCATCTGCAAAACGCAACATCATAATACTGACCAACCTTACAAGGTTCTTTTAGAATTACTAAGATCATGTATGTGACATCTTTGAACACTCTAACCAGGGGCAACCCAAGACATTTTGCTGCCTGTGGCAATGGAGAGGAGAGCTGATCTTGTGGTAGCAAGCATGACTTGTCCCCATACCTAAGCAGGGTCTGCCCTGGTTGCATCTGAATGGAAGACTTGATGTGTGAGCACTGCAAGATATTCCCCTCAGGGGATGAAGCCGCTCTGGGAAGAGCAGAAGGTTTCAAGTTCCCTCCCTGGCTTCTCCAAGATAGGGCTGAGAGCGATTCCTGCCTGCAACCTTGCAGAAGCCGCTGCCAGTCTGTGAAGACAATACTGAGCTAGATATACCAATGGTCTGACTCAGTATATGGCAGCTTCCTATGTTCCTATGTTCCTAAAGGACAATATGACTCTTTCCCCTCCCATGCTAAGAAGGTGGATGCTTACCATCTCAGGATACACTGCTGAGGCAGTTGCATGCAAGCACTTCCCAACGATCATCAAGCCAGGCAGCAGCAACACGGGTTCTCCTAGCTTAAGTCAGTGAGTGCTGGGGAGAGGCGAAAGGAGAGGCACACCCTAGCAGGACAAGGACGGCCTTGTGGTAGCAAGCTTGAATAGTCCCCTTTGCTATGCAGGCTGGGTCCACCCTGGTTTGCATTTGAATCTGAGACTACAAGTGCGAGCACTATAAAGATCTCCCCCCTCAGGGGATGGGGCCACCCTGGGAAGAGCACTTGCATGCTTGCATGCAGGAGGTTCCAAGTTACCTCCCTGGCATCTGCAAGATAGAGCTAAGAGAGAGTCCTGCCCAGGGGTGTAGCTATAATTGAGTGGATGGGTTTGAAGAACCTGGGCCCCCTAGCTCCTGAGGGCCCCATGCTCCACCACTCCATATTTTCTTCATTATCTCCCTCACTTTAAGGGGCCTCGGGGAGAGGGGCAAACACGAGCCCCCTCTCCCCTAGCTGCACCCCTGCTCCTGCCTGCAACCATGGAGAAGCCCCTGCCAGTCTGTGTAGGCAATACTGAGCTAGATGGACCAGTGGTCTGACTCAGTATAAGGCAGCTTCCTATGTTCCTACGAGGGGGAAAGGAAGCAAGCAGGGAGAGGAAGGGTGGTGGCAGTGGACAGCAGGATGGTATCCCTGGTGGAGGGGACCTGACACTTGCTGTCCCCTGTGCCCTTCCTTGCACTGGTGCCTCACTCTGCCTCGTGGAAGGGCCATCCTAATTCTAACAAGTGCTTTATATTGCAAAATATTATTATTATTAAACGATGGTAGAAAATAGTATTTGCACAGGAGATCAACTGAAAAACTCTGCCCCCTATTGATGAACAACAGCACCAACTTTGCTAACACTAGAAGCATCAATAGATGGACAGGGTAGGAAGAGGAGGTCAGGCATTTACCTTACAAGATCTTGCACAGATGTCGAACTTCACTCCTAGATGGAGATCCAGAGAAATTCTAATCTATCATATCAATTGGCACACATGCTGCCAATTACTTTTCTGGGGCTTCAGAAGGATGCAGTGCCATCTTGAGGAGTGAGAGTAAACAAGCAGGAGATCTGTGAGTTGCTTTTTCATATCAACCAATGTCCAGATGTCACCGTGAGATCTCATATTGCTGAAATTTCATTCAGCCAGAGTCCATGCTGTAGGCTAGTACACTGTGACCTGGCATTTTCAATAAATGAGGCTAAACTGTTCATTTCAGAAATACATCAAGTACGTTTTGTTAATATGTACTGGAGCTCCATTGGGAGCCCCACCATAACCTGAGCTTTTCATGGAAGATTGGGATGCAAGTATAATAAATAACAGATTTTAATGTTCTGTTATGTTGTACACCATTCTATAAGGCAGTGCTAGGAGAAGTATACAACTTGTAACAGCCTAATAAAATAGTAATGGTATTTATATGTCTCTATAAACCCTGTTTTTCTCAAACAGTCTGGATATATTTTCCAAACATTAGTACTTTCCAAAATGAAACTAAGTTCCCAAAATTCTTATTCTAAATCAGGGCTGCACAACTTCCCGTCCAAGATAATTTGTTTGCCATGCACTAAATGTGCACCTGTTATTACAGGCAGGGGATCTAAGTATCTTTCCCCCAGTGAATGTATATGTTTCTGGTGCAGAGATGCTGCATTTGCCCAGCATTCAAAACTGCAATATTTTGTTGCTGGCAAAATGCAGTGCATTCCACTCATCAAAACATACACAGATCTTTAGAAGTAATTTGATATGAAATAAGTGCTCAGCAGTAATCTAACACCAAAACAGAAAGTAGTACAGGCACATCTAGAAGTAAATGGGTGGTAAACTACCACTGCAGACATGAACATATAGCCTAATCCTTTCCAGGTATATTCAGAAGCAAGTCCCATTTAAGCGAGGAGAGCTGGTCTTGAGGTAGCAAGCATTAATTGCTTCCTTTGCTCAGCAGGGTCTGCCTTGGTTTGCATTTGGATGGGTGACTACATATGACTGCTGTAAGATATCCCCCTTAAGGGACGGGGTCATAGCTCAGAGGTTGTGCCAAGGATTCTCTTGTGGAGAAGTGATGCAAGTTAGCAGCCTACTTCCACCAGAGCGAACAGGATAGGTGGATGCTCAGGGAGAAGCAGCATGAGCTCGGCTTACTTCGAGCAACACCTCATCCTTGGGGATGTTGAGACCTGGTGGAACTCCACCTTTCTCTTGCTCCAGCACCTGGTCTGTTTTGCATGCCAGAAGGTCTCTGTTTCGAAACTTGGCATCTCCAGGAAGGACTGGGAAAGATTCTTGCCTGAAACCTTGGAGAGCTGTGGCCAGTCAGTGTAGACAATACTGACTTAGACGGACAAAATTGTCTGACTCAGTATAAAGGGAGCTTTCTATGTTCCTAACTTAGTTGATCTTACTCCCAAGGAAGTGTACAAAAGTTTGCAGTCTTTAATTTTATTTTTCTAAAAAGGCAGGTGCCAGGGATAATAAATTCTTCCTGGAAGATATGTTACTACCTCCTAATCTCTGATCCTCAAGGACTGGTTGCACTTACTCAAGACTGGCTCACTTGAATTCCCAGCACTTGATGTGCTGGAAATCCAAGAAAGAAATCCAATTGAACTCAGTGGGACTTTCTCCTTAGGAAATATGTTTGGGATCAGAGTCACACTGTAATTTCTTGGGAGGATTTCCCCCTAGGGAGCAGAGCTGATGGTTCTACCTCCCTTGCCAGGAATAGGAAGATATGCGCACCATAAGAGTACATGAATCACTGATTGCATCACTGCAACAACCTATAAAACTGGATTCCAAATAGTTTTAGGATTAAATTATGAGGATACAGCAGGTCCAATGTTTATGACTATATGTATATCTTTGTGATTGTTTTTTACTCTCTCTCCCACCCCATAATTTATTGTCAAGAAAACAATTAAAGATTCATTAATCATATATATAATCCCATTATAGTGCATAAAAAACAAAGTCAGGTTTGTTTGTTTTTACTTTGACAGGGTGGAAATACTATCAGCCTCTAACTCAATTTCCTTCATTCCTTCAGTGAACATTTTTGAAAAGGGATGAAAATTGCTTTGGAAATAGAATTCCTTGATTTCGTTTGAAACATCTAGGGGTTTTTGTTTTTTGTTTTATTTCATTTCATTTCACAGTCATTTCCCCCCTCCCCCACCCTACTTTAGGAAAAAACTTGGCTGAACTTTTCCATGGGCTTGTTACTGAATCATCAGAGCAATTTATATACTATGCAACTGTGCATATTAGAAGGAAATGTTCCAGCTAGTAAAGAACAGTAATACATTCTTGAGTCACCTTCTATGTCTAAGTGTCTCAAATCTCTACAAACAAACAAACAAACAAAAAACAGATGCTGGTGTTCAAATTTCAATGAGTCTACATCTCCAGACCTCAAATAACTGATCACAATTCTAAATATGTTCTGGTAACTGACTGTGCTGTGGTAACTCATTGTTGGGGAAAATGGTCTCTGCATATGCTCAGAGGCATTTTTCTTTCATTCCTTTGCAACTTCCATACCATTGTGCCCTTCTGCCTGCCTGCTGTGGAGTAAAACTGGAACCCTGCTTCTTACACTGAGCAATAGAGTATAGTGAGCAAAGGGATCAGTGAAAGAATGGCAGGAAGAGCATTGGCTATGTATGAAAGGTATTGGCAGTATCTCCAGGTTGAGAGCTAGCAACTGTACAACCAGTACTGAGGTAAGCTGCTGCACAGACATATTGTTGCCCTGTTTTCCAAAATGGCATCTTAAATCATGACCTAGAACTATGGTGGTGCATTTGGTCAGTGTTTCTCAACCACCGGTCCGTGGACTGGTGCCGGTCCACGAGGCATTGGGTACCAGTCCATGAGGCATCACTAATAAAAATCATCCCCTCCCCAAAAAAATTTGGGCTGGCAGGGGCCACCAGGAGCTCTCCAGAGCTCATTTCCAGGCAGCCCTCGCTGCTGGATAATGTTCATTTCACTTCCTCGAAATGAACATTATCCAGCAGTGAGGCTGCCTGGAAATGAACTCCAGAGAGCTACCTGGAATTTTTTTTTTTTTTTTGGCGGGGAGGGGTGCCTGGGGGCAGGGTTGGCAGGGTTGGGGGTGAGGGGGGCAACCCCCTTACTGACTGCTGGTCCAGGAAACTGTGCATGAATAATGTACCAGTCCATGACTCTAAAAACGTTGAGAAGCAGTAATTTAGATAACCACTTGTGGGTATTTTCATTTCACATGGACTGAAGAAAGTCCCAGATTTGTTGTCATATTAACAGGTCTGTGTGAAGCTCTGAAAATAAAGAACTGCACCTGCTTGGAGGATGATAATATTTAGGGCATGTTCACGTGTAATGACAGCACCTGAGGTTTGTGGGAGCACCCGCAGCCCCGGGAGCAGACACTCGCCCCCGTTCCCGCTCTAACCTCTACTTCCTTACCAGGCTCTGATATGCCAAGATTGGTCAGGATCTTGGCATATCCTGCTCGGGTTCCCTGGGGGAACTCGATCTCTGTAACTTACTTCGAATCTCAGTTACCAGTGTCAGCTTCCCTGATGGATATAGGGCAGGATATGTCGAGACTGATGAGTTCAGAGGACACAACCAATCTTTATTTATTTTTATTTATTTTTTTTATTTTTTTTTACATTTATATCCCCCTTTTCCTCCAAGGAGCTCAGAGCGGTATACATGGTTAGGTTTATCCTCACAACAGCCCTGTGAGGTAGGCTAGGCTGAGAGATACATGACTGACCCAGAATCACCCAGTGAGTTTCATGGTTAAATGGGGATTCAAACTCCGGTCTTCCTGGTCCTAGTCCAACACTCTAACCGCTACACTATGCTGGAACCTGGAAAGGAAGTAGAAGCTCAAGCAGGGATGAGGGGGAAGTGCACGCTCCAAGGGCTGAGGTTGGTTGCACAAACATCAGGTGCTGCCCTTATGTGTGAACTCACTCTGAGTGCATTGCACTTCTGAGTATTCAAAGTACTTCACGTGTCTTGTCTTGATGCAGTCCTTGCAATAGCCCTGCAATGCAAGTGAGTAGGATGATTATTGGCGATACGGACTGAGACTGAGAGGGAGTGGCTTGTTTTAAGCCACCGAGTGAACCAGTTCCTTGAACCAAGAACTGTTGCTCAGTCTCTTAGCCACTCTGCTACTCCAGCTTTCTATTAGAGCAACTCTGACCCAGATATTTCTAAAGCTAAATTTTTGCTTTATGAAAAATAAATGTTTATATAAAATAAAGATGATTTCCTCTGCCACGTTGTCTCCTTCTGGGACTGAGGATCTGAGCCTCCTCCTCAATTGTTGGTTGTATCTTTAAGCTAGCTGATGTATCTTTAAGCTAGCTGCTAACTTGGCAAAGAGGCACCTTTTAATGTGGTGGTTCTCTTTATTTAGCAGCGGGGGGGAGTAACTGGCCCTATCCACCCCCAGCACAGTACTTCCAGTGACTGTTGCTGGTGTGTGTCTTATGTTTCTTTTTAGAATGTGAGCCCTTTGGGGACAGGGAGCCATCTTATTTATTTATTATTTCTCTGTGTAAACCACCCTGAACTATTCTTGGAAGAGTGATATAGAAATCAAATACTTGGAAATGTGTGGGTAGACTCTGGTGAAGACTCAGAAACCAGAAATACCAGCTTGAGCAAGGTTTCCACTGGTTGGACTAGAGAGGAATGGAGTTTCCCCATTCCACTTCTTTATTGCTCCATAGGTTTCCTCTGCCTACTTTAGCTAAGATAATTTCTAATATTAACTTTGGAATTGGAACATGCATAGTTTGCCACAGCATTTTTTCCCCTTCCACATGACCAATGCGGACACATGTGTTGACAAAACAATGCAGAGAAACCATCTTCATGTGATCTTTAAGGATGATTGCATCAAGATTCTCTCTCTCTCTCTCTCTCTCTCTCTCTCTCTCTCTCTCACACACACACACACACACACACACACTCGCACTGTTTACCAGTGTGCACAACATCCTCTCTACTTCAGAGGAACACTGCCTCTGAATAGAAATGTTCCATTATGCAGGGGCAGGGAACAGGTATGAGCTGAAGGAACTGAAATCTGCAGCAAACTGGGAGTTTGTTCTCATGCCCCAAAGCTAGGTCATCAGCTAGCTAAAAGCCCTGCGCTTGCTCTTGAGAAACAGTTGTGTGTCGCAAAAATTCAGATAGAAGTAGGGGGGAAGCGATTGTGTGCTAGCCCCCACCCCCTGTACTTGTAAAGGGGAATCCAGTGAGGATTCTCCCTTACAAGTGTATCCCCCTGAACTGATTTGGCCCAGTTCGATGGTCAAACTGGACCAGACCACGTTTGGGCAGAGATGGAACTGAGCCGGGTTGGGTCAGTTTGAATCCAGTTTGATTCGAACTGAACCAGCCAAACCGGTTCTGTGCACACTCCTACTGAGTGCTGTATCAAGGGTGGAGGAAAAACACGTCCGTCCCATCCTACCCAGATCATGGCTAGCACACGATCAGTTCCCTCTCCTCCTTTCTTGATTTTTGCCCACACACGGCCGTTTCTCAGGAGTGCACACAGAGTTTGGAGCCTGGCTGGACATTCCTCTTATCCTGCTCGTGGTCAACAGGCCTTTGGTATGCACAGTACAGAATTTGAATTTTTTAAAAAAAACAAACATGGAGAATTTCTAACAGAATGGAAACTAGATCAGTTGATTCAGAACGAGGAATGGATCTCCTCAACATTACATTTCTGTGGCTCACTGGCACTACTGTGCACCCTGTATTTCCACACATCCTTCCACAGGAGTTGAAAAAGCACTTGAAAAATTCAAATGGCTATTTATGAGTAGATGGCAGACTTTGTTGAGTCATTAGGGAAGACAAGTATCATGTTTGCAGTGAGTGAGCACATACATATAATGTATCCACAATGACAAATCATCAATCCTAATGCAAGGAGCCAGCGTGAGTACTAGACTAGGACCGGGGAGACCCGAGTTCAAATCCCCATTCAGCCATGAAACTAGCTGGGTGACTCTGGGCCAGCCACTTCTCTCTCAGCCTAACCCACTTCACAGGGTTGTTGTGAAAGAGAAACTCAAGTATGTAGTACACCGCTCTGGGCTCCTTGGAGGAAGAGCGGGATATAAATGTAATAATAATAATTATTATTATTTTTGCAGCAGCCGGAGTCCTGTACATTTTTGTAAAGCACAAACTCAGTGCTTGTGGTCTTTCATGTGTCTGTGCATGCATGCATATGTGGTGAGCGACTGAATTATTTAAGGAAACCTTTATGCTTGAGCCTTGTTAGCAGGTACTCTATGCTCTATGAGAACAAATATTTAGAAAAGCAGGTTGCCTAGGTGTTTGTTTTGTTCCATGAACATAGAGATACCAAACTAAACTCTGATTCCTTGAAAGACAAATTAGAAGTCCCTTCTCTGCTTTAAGGGCTCATCTGAAGTAAAACACCTAAAAGAGGAGAATTAGATTTTTACTTCTCACAAAACCTCTATGACTCTAAAAAGGCCGTAGAGAAGAAGGAGAGAAGTGGCTGGAACATCAGGGAGGTCTGCAGGGAGTAAAAGCTAAGATGTTTCCCTCAAGCACTTCTCATTGCTGGGGCAGTGATAAGGAGACAGCATCCAAACATTTACTTACTTATGTACTTACTTACTTACTTACTTATTTAGCTGTCAAATTTGTACACTGCCTCAAACATTCATCTCTGGGTGGTTAAAAATAGCATAAAACAAATTAAATACCTATGCAAAAATATTAAAACAATTTAAACAATCTAAAAATCAAAACAGATTAAAAATTTAAAAAGCTGAAAAAGTTTGGATGAAGAGGTGAGTTTTCAAGTGCTTTTTAAAAATTGTCAGAGATGGGGAGGATCGTATTTCAGTAAGGGAGTGCATTCCACAGTCTCTGGACAGCAATCAAGAAGGCTGGTAATATGATGGTTTGTTGTTTACTGTTTCACAAACTTGCAAGCAGCTCTGTATATACAGCAGTCATTTGTATGTAAGTAGGTATTTTCACGCATATTTCATTCATTCATTCATTCATTCATTTGGTACATTTCTATACTGCCCCATATGCAAATCTCTGGGCAGCTTGCAATCTAAAACACAACCAACAATTAAAACATTAACACAATTAAAACAATTTTAAGAACATATACAAACTCTAAAACTTAAAACTTTCAATCTATATATTAAAAGCCTCACTAAACAGGTATGTTTTCAATATTTCTTAAAAACATCCAGATAAGTGGGGGCTCTGAAGTTGTTAGGAAGCTCCAAAGTCCCCAGGGCAACTAAGTTGGTGGCAACTGCAACTGGACCTCCCCTAATGATCTTAATAGGCAGGGCACTTCATGAAGAGTATACCCTGGGAGGTATGCCATTTTTTGCATCTGGTGAAAGCAACACAGAGGAGATCTAAGTTGCGTGGGGTATATACTTTTTTCAAACATAAAATTTGCTGCCACTGCTGTGGTAGGCATCCCACTCCCCCACACCACCATTTATATTCAATAGATTACCTTCAAGATGGTGGACAGTCTGTTGGCAAAAGCAAAGCAGAAGGGAAGGTGCGTGGATGTCATGCCCCAACTCAAGGGCACTGGAGAGGCATTGTGGGGCAGGCAACTTACTAGAAGGTGGGGAGGCACCTGGGTGGGGAGGCAGGTGGGGAGGCACCTCAGGGTGGAAGGTGGGGAGCCACCTCAATTCACAATTGAGAATGGGGAGATAATTGAGACAGGCCAGGGTGAGTGTTTGGTGCAGGAGGGGCCAGCAGAGACGGGTGACCTTTGGAGAGAAGGGTCAGGATCTGAGCCAGAGTTTGAACGGCCACTATCTCCTCGAGGACACAGACGGGAAAAACGTCAGCAGAAGGTGAGGGCATTATGGAGGAGTAATTGGCTTGTGAGAAGGCAGCAGGAGCTGGATTGAATCTGTGGCAGCTGGCGGGGGTGGAGTGTTGATTAAGTGCACATGGCTGCAGACTATAAATCGGGCAGCCTGTGCCTTGAACAACTGCTGGAAACAACACCTCAAATCGGCTTGAGCCTCTTTCTGAGAGATTGTGGTTTGGGCTTCTCACTCCTCACTTCTGTATCCCTGGTGAGACTCTTAAACCTGTCTATTTAGCAATAAAACCAACTCCTGAGCTACTGGCTATTGTATCATATATCTCTGGCCAGCGTCTTCCGTCAAGTGAGCTCGTGACAGTGGAGAGCCTCCCATCTCCCCTAGGATTCCCCAAGCTACATTCCCAAGACACCCCCTGGCCTTGGGAATGGTGGTGAGTTCAACTGAGAGGGAAGATGAGGGGGTTTCTTGGCATATACCCCGTGGGTTTTACAGAGGTGCTGGGTATGGTGGTATTTTTCCCCCCTAACCCGATTTTCTTCAGGGAATATTTGGGAGCAGCTTATATTTGGGTGCAGGGTATATGTGTGAAAATAAAGTATATATCATACTGTCCATTTATACTTATTATCAATGTTACTTTATTTTGAATGTATGCCACCTTGGCTGTGCTTCTTTGCAGAAAATTGGGGCATAAATTTAAAAATTAAAGTATAATTTTATTATGAGACTTAACATAGGAAGAAACAGTCTCCCTTCTACCACCGTAATTAATTGTTGCAGAAAATGCCAAAAAGTTTAATATTATTTATGCTACTATTCAGATATGTAACAGAAGCCCCTTTTGCATTTTTTTTCTGTGTTAATTGATTACATACAAACTAGTGGAAAGGAAGTATTCTGTTGCACATTCTGTGTATGTTGAAATAGAAAGGGAACCTGTGATATTTAATATGGTAAATAAATGGACAGATACACCCCTAGTTCTAATACAAACTACATGTCTGGAATAATATGCCAACCCCAGTTTATCGTTGTCATGAAGAAGAATGGTCCATGGGGGGGTGGGGGGAGAGCGATATTTCTCTGTTTGGTGTTACAGCAGCTGTTTACAAATAGCATTTTCATTGCATTTCTCATATTGCATAACCAGGATGTGTTATTTGCATTCATTGCTAACAGGAATTCAAAGAACTAATTCTGATATGTTTCATTTTTATCAGCAGATACTTGTACAAGGATCATGGAAATGAACATTCCACAATGCAATTTCATTTAGTCTCCGCTATGAGTCTTGGGCCATTTGCAGAATTCTGGATGAAATTACTATTTGCATCCACTACATGAATATAGCAGTTTAGACAGAGTTCTGTATTTCAGTTTCAGTTGAAGTTATCTTAAATCTGTGAAGGACCTGTACTAACCTTCAGAAACTACAAGCATGAAACACTAACATAAAACATTGAAGTTACACAAGTGTCCCCAATAGTCACTTATGAGGGCATAAGAATGTGATAAGAAATGCCATTAGCAAGATCTTGACTCAGAATTTCCTTTGCCTTTAACTAGCACTATGTCTCCTTGAACTGACATCCCAGTCTTATCCCAATCATATTATTTTATCTAATATCCACTGAAAGCAATGGGACTGACTTTGAAGACATTTGTTCAAGATTAGCCTTCCAGACCCCTTCAACAGGCTTCATCACACCAATTAGAGATTAAAAGGGCTCTGGAACCCAGATCCAAAACATGCTTAATAAGCCCCAATGCATTCAGAAGGACTTGGCTCCTGATTGATTGATTGATTGATTGCCGTCAAGTTGGTGTCAACTTTTAGCGACCACATAGATAGATTCTCTCCAGGGTGATCTGTCTTCAACTTGGCCTTTAAGGTCTCTTGGTGGTGCATTCATTGCTGTTGTAATCGAGTCTGTCCACCTTGCAGCTGGTCGTCCTCTTCTCTTTTCTTCAACTTTCCCAGCATTATGGACTTCTCAAGGGAGCTGGGAGTGTCCCAAGTATGATAGTTTGAGCCTGGTCATTTGTTCCTTGAGTGAAAATTCTGTATTGATTTGTTCTATGATCCATTTGTTTGTTTTCCTGACTATCCATGGTATCCTCAAAAGTCTTCTCCAGCACTAAAGTTCAAAAGCGTCAATACTTTTTCTATCTTGATTCTTCAAAGTCCAGCTTTCATATCCATAGAGTGTCATGGGGAAAACCATTGTCTGAATGATGCTAATCTTTGTAGGTAAAGACACATCACGGCATCTAAATATCCTTTCCAGGGCCTTCATTGCAACCCTACCAAGTGCTAGTCTGCAGCATATTTCTTGACTGCTGGATCCTTTACTGTTGACGGTCGATCCTAAAAGGCAGAAGCTATCCACCACTTCAAAGTCTTCATTGTCAATTCTGAGGCTGGTTGCTGTACCTGTTGTCATTAGTTTAGTCTTCTTTACATTTAGTTGTAGTCCCATTTTTTCATGATGCTCCTTGACTTTCATTACTTGAGCATTCTATATAATCTATCATCCACATTCTATCATCCACATTCTCAGCTATCAGAGTGGTGTCATCAGCGTAGCGCAGGTTATTGATGTTTCTTTCTCCAACTTTAAAACTGTGCTCATCTTATTCCAGTCCAGCTTCTCTCAGTATATGTTCAGCATATAAGTTGAATAAATAAGGAGAAAGTATACAGCCTCGTCTTACTCCTTTGCCGATCTGGAACCAGTCTGTTTCACCATGTTCCATCTGGACTGCGGCTTGGAGAGCTGGTCTTGTGGTAGCAAGCATGACTTGTCCCCTTAAGCTAAGCAGGGTCTCCCCGGTTGCATATGAAAGGGAGACTAGAAGTGTGAGTACTATAAGATATTCCCCTCAGGGGATGGAGCCGCTCTGGGAAGAGCAGAAAGTTTTAAGTTCCCTCCCTGGCTTCTCCAAGATAGGGCTGAGAGAGATTCCTGCCTGCAACCTTGGAAAAGCCACTGCCAATCTGTGAAGACAATACTGAGCTAGATAGACTGATGATCTGACTTAGTATATGGCAGCTTCCTATGTTCCTATGTTCCTGTCCTGTGTATAGGTTTCTCATGAGAACAATGAGATGTTCTGGGAAGCCCATCTTCCTAAGTATATTCCACAACTTGACATGGTTGATGCAATCGAAGGCTTTTCTGTAGTCAATAAAGCACATATTGGCATCTTTTTTGGTATTCTTTGGCTTTCTCAATTATCCAGCGTGCATCAGCAATGATGTCTCTTGTTCCTTGGCCTTTTCTGAAACCAGCTTGAACACCCAGCATTTCCCTTTCCACGTAGCATTCTAATCTGCATTGGATGATCCTGAGCATTATTTTGCTAGCATGTGAAATTAAGGATATTGTGTGATGGTTTGCACAGTCTGTTAAGTCTCCTTTCTTTGGTATGGGTATGTAGACTGACCTCTTCCATTCTGTTGGCCACTGTGTTGTTCTCCAAATTTGCTGGCATAGACTAGTTAGAGCCTTGACTGATTCTTCTTCTATTGCCTACCATATTTCTGTAGCTATTCCATCAATTCCTGTAGCCTTCCAACTTGGTAATGACAGGAGTGCTGATCTAACTTCATCTTCCCGTACTAGAGGTTCTTGCAAGTAGGGAATATCTTCTAGAGTATCTTGGATGTTGATGTCCCTGCTGCATAGATTTTCAGTATACTCCTTCTGATCTGTCTGATCTTCTCTGAATCAGTTACTCTCTGCCCTTTGGCATCCCTTAACATACCAATTCAAGGTTGGAACCTCCCTCTGAGCTCCTAGTAAGTATCAAATCCTTGTCCAGTGCTTCAGAGTTGCTGAAGATACTGTCTCACTGCTGACTGTCTCACTGTACCGTCTCATTGAAGATACTGTCTCAATGTACAGGATTATGCAACTCTTCAAAACAAACGTTGTGTGTCAAGTATTCGTCCCTTATATTTTATTCAGCCCAGATCATTTGTTCAGATAATAATCACTGTTCTACAGTTAGCATCTTTCAAACAGGAATAATACTCGTTGCTCTTTAGAACAATGAGAGCAATCTATGGTGGGGGGGAATGGCTAGAGAGAGGCTATTTATTGATTTGTTTATGCAAAGCAAGTGGGTGGATTGTCAAACATAGTCTGAGATGCAAGGTCAGATGTTCAGTGATAAAAGAGGCTGTAACTGGGATGGGATAGGAGGACTTGGGACCCTCACCCAAGTCCTGCTATGGTGCTTCATTGTGGTGCTGGTGGGGGTGTTCCTGGGCGAGATGAGCGAAGTATGCTGGGAAGTATACTCCCAGTAGGGTCACCCAGTAGGGTCACCCAAGGCGTGAAGGTCATCCCAGTTGCCCAGCTAAAGCAAGAAGGCACCTATATTGGGCATCAGCAATATAGGAAGGACAGTCACTTTAGTGACAACAACAAAGGCATCATTTCATACTGTGCGGGAAACTCCTGTATTTTACCAAGAAAACCACATGGATAGACAAGATAGAATGATTGTCAATGTAATGCCAGATGATGGGCCCTTCAGGTTGGATGGTACTCAACATGCTACTGAGGATCTCTCAGAGTTCTGAAGGTGTTTATGATGCGGTTAGACTAAATCCTTTTGGACATCTAGCAGCTGATGTTGCCATGCAGGAACAGAAATCTGAAGCTGCAAAGACAGCATTACAATGGGAACATGGAATGTAAGAAGCATGAATATGGGAAAGCTTGACATAGTGAAAGATGAAATGAATTGACTACAGATTGACATCTTGGGCATCAGCAAATTAAAAGGGACCAGAATTGGACACTTTCAGTCAGAAAATCATACCATTTACTACTCAGGACATGAAAAACAAAGAAGGAACGATGTTGCTTTCATAGTCAGGAAGGATATAGCAGTGACAGTACTTAGGTACAATGTGGTCAGTGACCGACTAATATCAATTAGATTTTGTGGGCAACCCTGTAATCTGACAGTTTTTCAAGTCTATGCTGGGGATGTGTGAAACGTTTCGGGTACAGAACGACCTGTATCCGAATCAGGCCATTTCGGGCAATTTGTACATAAAACAAATTGCCCAATAGCTAGTTCTGAAAGTTTTGTATACAGAACAAATCTCCCAAATTTCAGCACCGAAAGATCTGTTGTTTCGGACCTCCATTTTGTGGTGATCTCATTGTAGTCTCCATTTTGTGTTTGACGTCTATTTGAATTTCCCGCCTTCAGATCAGTGAACGAAAGCATGGGCTGAACTGCTGATGATTGTCTCGTTCTCAATTGGTTGTTTTGGCTCTTGCCACTCCTGACTGACTCCACATGGGAAGGGTCAAAGAAGGGGCAAGGGTGGGAGAGAGTTCAAGGAGGGATTTTTCATTCAATCAGATTTAAAGAGGCAGCAGCCAATATTCCGGCTGGCTAGTGGCTAGTGTGGTACTGCATGCCAGCCTGGGAATGGATTATCTCTGCTGCATTGCTTTTTTATTTTTTTGTTCCTGAGGAGAATTCTTTTTTCACCCCCTTGAGATTGAGAATCACTGCCTGTCTGTGCCAGCAGACACCAGCCCCAGACCCTGTGGCCACTGGCCACCTGGCCAGCCACCCCCTTTCCCCCCAGATTTTCCAGGCTTTTGCCCCAGCCCCCCCCCCCCCCGCCATCTGAAGACTGAAGAAGGAGAAGGAGGAGTCAAGGGGAAAATTGAAGAAGAAAGAGTAGACTCAGAGACCAGACCACAGAAGTGGACAACTAGACACACAACGTGGGTCAAACCCTAGACTGAGTGAGTGTACCCCATTTTCTCTCTCTCTTTCTCTCTCTCTCTCTCTCTCTCTCTCACACACACTCACACACACACACACACACACACACACACACACACACACACATCCCTCTGGAATTCTGTATTCTTGGGGTTTTTTTCTTGTTTGGAGGGAGGTTTGAGGTTGCAATTGAATTTAAAAAGTGGTGTGTTGTTTAGTTTAGAAGAGGTTTAAACAGGGGTTCTGTGTGGGAAGGATCCCCGTTAGCTAGTACTAGTAGGTGGTTAGAAGGGTAGCATAGCCTCATAGTTTTAAAAAACAATTCTGTCTTTTTTCCCATTCCAAAGACTGGGGGGGGGGCGCATTTTTAAAAAACAGAAGCCAGTCCTCCAGCCCTCTGTGCCCATGATAATATATCAGTATTAATATTCTCTGCCCAGCAGCGTACAGGCTCTGAGTGGCAGGAAGGCACAGACTTTAGCCTCCTCCCTGCGCCCATTTACCCCACCCCCACCCGCAACTGCAGCATTCTGAGGCCATGGCAAAAATCAACCCTAAAGCCACTAACTCTTTCACAGAGCACACATGCACAGGTATACTATGCTCCCCGCCTACATAATCTCAAGTCTAGCAGTACTGTATATATATTATGCAATTCAAATGCCTTGAATAGTTTGTTGTTGAGCCTGTATTTTGGGAACCTCATGGATGGGCACAGGACAGTCTCTCTCTCTCTCTCTCTCTCTCTCTCTCTCTGGACTTCTTTGCAATGCAGATTGGGTCATATTGTGACTTCTAGCATCATCATCATTTTTATTCAAACTAGACTGCTTGCATCTACAATGGGTTGTCTTGCTGCCACAGGCTCCGATCTGTTGCAGAAATGTAAAAAAAAAAAAGTGCCAAAAATTGTGTGCCATTGTTGTCATCATCACTCTTTTACTTGTGTAGGTGGGAGGGGGGGCAAACCTCACTGTTCCACTGGCAGAATGCTGTTTTGCACACTTCCTTACTTAACCTGCTTTTATGGCCGGGTGCCACAGATGTAGCTGTGTCTGTTGCTTGTGGATGGAAAATGCTTGGGGGAGGGAGGGCAGGGCACATTTGATGCTGTTGTTGGTCCTAATCTGCTGCCCTAGTCTGCTGCATCTGTGATATCTTGCTTGCTTGCTTGCTTCCTGCTGGCTACTGTTGATGTTATCCTGCATTGGAAGGAGGTGCGTGGAGCACTACATTTCATTGTTGTTGTTTCACACTGTTGTGTGTATATCAATAACATTTCTGGTGGGGGGGAGATGGTAGGACACAGTGGATGTGGTGAGTGTGTGACACAGTGGATGTGTGTGACCTTTGGAAACCTTGTTCTTTGCAAAGCTCTGCTGCTGTTGATGATGTGTGCTGCATCCACCCTATGGGGTGCCCATTTCTTCCTGTGGGTGCCTCCTAGGAGTGGGGGAGGGAGTGGGTTGGGCCACCAATCAGATTCCAAAGGAATTGGGCAAAGGGCTGATTTTTAAAGATTTTCTGAAGTTTGTGAGTCTTTAAGCTTTCCCCCCATGGGGAATAATGGGAGTTTCAGCATCCCCATAACTCCACTTGGTGGTCACTGGGTTTGCCCAGAGTGAGTGGTTGCATAGTGCACATAGGGTGCCAACCAGCCCCATACCCACAAGCCCACGGGTTACTGGGTATTGTTGTTTCTGAGGTATTCTGAGTGTAGATTCTCTGGTGGCAAGTGAGAGTGGATTCATTGTTTGTCATTGAAAATGAATCAACTCTCATTTGCTACCAGAGAATCTACACTCAGAATACCTCAGCAACAACATAACCCAGTACCCCAAGGGCTTGTGGGTATGGGGGTGGTTGGCACCCTATGTGCACTACACCACCACTAGCTCTGGGCCACCCCGGTGCCCCCCAAGTACAGTTATGGGGCTGCTGAAACCCCCATTATTCCCCATGGGGGGAAAGCTTAAAGATATACAAAGTTCAGAAATTCTTTAAAAATTAGCCCATTGCCCAATTCCTTTGAAATGCGGGTGGGAGCAGGCACCCATTGCAGCACTACCACCCGACCCACTCTTCTGCCCCAGAAACCCCCTTTCTGCCCCAAAGACACGCCAACTTCAGAAATTAATAAAAAAAATCAGCCCTTTGCCCAATTCCTTTGAAATCTGGGTGGTAGCTTCTTTGCACCCATTGGGCATTACCACGAACCACAAACCACCCTGGGCCACCCTAGTGCCACCCCCCCACCAGGAGTTCTAACTAAGGCTGCTGAAATCCCCATTATTCCCTATGGGAAAAATCTTAAAAGAAGCATAAACTTCAAAAATCATTTAAAAATCAGCCCTTTGCCCAATTCCTTTGAAATCTGGGTGGTAGCTTCCTTGCACCCATTGGATACTACCACCCACCACACCCCACTCTGGGCCACCCCAGTGCCCTACCATGGAGCTATAATGTTGCTGGAATCCCCATTATTCCCTATGGGGAAAATCTTAAAGATTGTCATGGCTCAGACATCTGACTCAGAAGAGTCAGAGCAGGAGGATTCACCTGCTAGTGAGGGCTCGGAGGTACAGCAACAGGATTTGGCAGGGAGACCAAACTCTGGAGCTGAGGATTCACAACAGCTGCCAGACATGATTTCTGATGGGGAGGAGCCTGGGATTTCCCCTGTCTTGAGAAGGTGTCTCAAGAGGCAAGCTCAGTGGCAGTCCCGCAGGTGCAGGAGATCACAAGAGACGAATCCGAAGTGCTGCCTCAGAGAAGCCTGATTGGCTGCTGGTTCTCTTGAGCTATATATATTTAGCAGTCTCACTTGCTCAGATGCTGTTTGCAACTTTTCACTGGCTGCAGACAGTGCGCTATTTGAATTCCAAAACTTTGTCCGAGTTCCAGTTTGCCTTGTTTATGCTTTCCTGCTTTGTTCTGTTAATTCCTTGCTTCTGTTGTCCTTTGCTATTTTCATTCCTTGCTCTGTGTTTTTATTTCACTTATTACTGTTATTGTTAGAGGGGGGTACCTAGTTCAGTTCAGGGGACTTAATTCATTTACTGTTTTTCTTTGTGAGCCTTTTATTTTTCATTCGTGCAGTTCCACTGCTGCTTTCTGTTTACTCACTGGGTAGTGCTAAGGTTGTAAATCCTGTTGGGTTAGCCAAGCTAACAGATTTACGACAACGATGTGTAAACTGCAAACATTCTTTAAAAATCACCCCTTTGCCCAATTTCTTTGAAATTTGGGTGGTAGCTTCCACCCACTGGGCACTACCACCACCCACACTCTTTTGGAAACATGACCCTTTTAAAATCCAAATCAATTCAGATTTGGAAAATTTGAGTACAAATCGAATCAGGGGTGATTTGGTGTGGGGGGGGGGGATCAGATTCAGACCCAAAAAAAATCAGGAGTGTTTTGATTCAGGTAAAAATCAAAATGAAAAAATCAATTTGTGCACACCCCTAGTCTATGCCCCAATGACTGATGAAGAAGAAGAAGAGAAAGTTGAGTTTTAAGTTGAAATTCAGTCTGAAACTGACAGAACATGCAAGCAAGACATGCTAGTGGTGGTTGGAGACTGGAATGCCAAAACTGGAAATGGTAAGGAGGAAAACACAGTCAGACTGTATGGCCTAGGAAACAGAAATGAAGCAGGAGAACAACTTATTAGTTTCTGCCAATCCAAACATCTTTTCATTGCTAACACATTCTTCAAACAACCAAAGCGGCACCTTTACACATGGACATCACCAGATGGAGTACACAGAAATCAAATTGATTATATTATTGGTGCAATGAGGTTGAAGAGCTCAATTATAACAGCAAAGACCTGGCCAGGGGCCGATTGTGGAACAGATCATGAACTGTTCATGTGCAAGTTCCAAGTCAAGCTAAAGCGGGAGCGGGGGGAGCTATCCAGCTACCATGATATGATCTTGAGGATGTATCTACTACTTTCAAGAAGAACATCAGGAACCACTTTGAAGTTCTGAATCTCATTGATAGGGAACCAGAAGAACTGTGGAATAAAATCAAAGAAGTTGTTAAGAACGAATGTGAAAAGAGACTGCCAAAGACCAAGAAACAGAAGAAAGCAAAGTGGATGTCAGAACAGATGGTGGAAATTGCCAAGAAGAGGAGAGAGGCCAAAGTCAAGAAAGATAAAGACCCCATGAAGGAAATTAATAGGGAATTTCAGAAAGCTGTTGGAAGACACAAGGAGCAGTACTACAATGACATCTGTATAGACCTTGAGGATGGAAATAGACATGGAAAAACAAGGAAAGTTTTCCAAAAGTTCAGCGAACTCAGAAGGAGGTTCCAACCTCGAATTGGTATGTTAAGGAATGCCAAAGGACAGATAATAATTGACTCAGAGAAGATCAAACAGAGATAGATCTTCTCAAAGTCAATTATTATCTGTCCTTTGGCATTCCTTAACATACCAATTCGAGGCTGGAACCTCCTTCTGAGTTCGCTGAACTTTTGGAAAGATCCGAGATACTCTAGAAGATATGCCCTACTTGGAAGAACCTCTAGTACGGGAAGATGAAGTTAAATCAACACTCCAGTCATTACGAACGCTGGATGTTGAAGAAGCAAGATAGGAGAAGTATTGATGCTTTTGAACTTTGGTGCTGGAGAAGACTTTTGAGGATACCATGGACAGCCAGGAAAACAAACAAATGGATCATAAAACAAATCAATCCAGAATTTTCACTCAAGGCACAAATGACCAGGCTCAAACTATCATACTTCAGACACATTATGTGAAAATCTAGCTCCCTTGAGAAGTCCATAATGCTGGGGGAAATTGGAGGAAAGAGAAGAAGAGGATGATCAGCTGCAAAGTGGATGGACTTGATTATAACAGCAATGAATACACCACTGGGAGACGTTAAAGGCCAAGTTTAAGACAGATCATCCTGGAGAGAATCTATGTGATCACTAAGAGTCAACAATGACTTGATGGCACTTAATCAATCAATCAATCAATTGGGATGGAAATAAATAAACTTGTGATAGCTGTAGAATCAGTAGGACTCTTTGCATAGTGGTAGCTTTGCCACTGTGATGGGGAATATTTCAAGGATAAGGTTGCACCTAAGGATTTAGGTGGAGAGGAGAGCTGGTCTTGTGGTAACAAGCATGACTTAGCTAAGCAGGATCCACCCTGGTTGCATTTGAATGGGAGACAGCATGTAAGCACTGTAAGATATTCTCCTTAGTGGATGGGGCCGCTCTGGGAAGAGCATCTAGGTTCCAAGTTCCCTCCCTGGCAGCATCTCCAAGATAGGGCTGAGAACGATTCTTACCTGCAACCTTGGAGAAGCTGCTGGCAGTCTGTGTATACAATACTGAGCTTGATGGACCAATGGTCTGACTCAGTATATGGCAGCTTCCTATAGGTTCCTATGTTCCTACTTTCCCCCCCTTGTAGCACAGCAGCTATGACCATACAGAAATGCAAGTTGTGGAGTAAATAACAAAAGGCTTAACAGCCAATATTAAGTCATATAGCTAGTGGCTGGCACTAAGCAGAGTTAATAAAACTGGGAAGGTTAATAAAGCCAAATGAATCACTACTCTGTACTCTCCAACACTGTCATATCTATGCAGAATCACACTTTAGGTGCCGCAATTAGCTTTTATAATCACCAGAGAAAGAACACTAAATCTGAATCTAAGAGCCAATCAGCACAGTATATTTAGAGTGACTTTATTGCACTTCAGCATGTTTCCTCCTTTCATTTAAAAACGGAATTCCACATCCTAGCTTTATTCTATAAGGGTATAGAAATAGTCCGCAGTTATAGTTTATGTAACCCACTTTGGAGATCCTTCCAAATCCAGACTGAAAAGTGGTATAGAAATCTGATCAATCAATCAATGTGTTTTAATGTAGCAATGGTCTCATAGGCTATTTGAGGTCAGAAGGGCAAGATATAAATCTCTGAGGGAGCATCTGAAATCTGGAGTAAGGAAAACAAATAGATGCTCCCTCGGTTGTGACCACATGAGCCAGTTCATTTCCCACAGCTTCTGTGATGTTCCCATGGCACTTCCATGATGTGCATAAATGCAAATGAACCGTGTGGATAGGATTCAGCTCCACCACCATCCCTTGAAGACCACATTTGGTGAAGGACAGAAAGCAATGCTATGATTTAATGTATTAATTAAATGAGTTTGTGAAAGTTTTCTATTTCGCTTTCCTTCCTTTGGTTTATCCCACAGTATCCTTGAGGTTCAAATCAAGAACTCATGTTAATGAAAAATAAAACACAGGCCATCATCCATTTTAGATGATCTTTCTGTTTAAGCTGAGTCACCAAATGGCTGTCCGTAGAAATGTCTAACAGCATTTTCAAAAATGTGTTTGGGCTACAGATCTGGCAAACTTCAGAATAACTTCTAACATGACTTCTTCTGACGTTTGAACTTTTTGCATAAATGTTATTGTTAAAAGGGCACTTGGGCTTTGGCAAGGATTTCCTGTAGTAACTGCGAAACTAAAGTAAGCACAAAAGGTACATTTATTTATTATTTCACTTAGACCTATTCATATTTTTCCACAATGAGAATAGTTGCTACATCTGCCATGGTGGCCTGTGTGTTTACTGCAGAGGTGGCTCCAAAAACTTGACCTTCACTCCTCTTGACACTTCCCAGTATTCTACTTCTCAATTTCAAGTGTAGTTATGATTTTTGCTGGAGAGAATTCTGGTTCTGATTGCTTAATATAAGCAATGTTAAGTACTAAGTTGAAGAAGATAGGGCATCGCATAAGAGGATATATGCCCATAATCTGACTCCATCTCTTTTTCACAGATTCTTTTAAAAAAAGATAGCCTTCCTCTGTGATTGCCTTGAACATTTGCTGATAGAAAATAGTCCCTAGGTGGAAATAATGTGTTAGAAATTGAAATGATTATCCCAGCAGCTGCTTGCTTTTTCCTTCTTTCCTTTCTTCTAGATGATACTATTCAAACCAACACTTAGTGGAGCCATAAAGCCCTTCCTTTTTTTATTCTTGCACATTTCATATATGCACTTCCGTTTTCTGGCATTTCAAGCTACCAAATTCTAGGGAAAGGTTATTGATTGCATCTCACTTCCCTCATGACTTTTCCAAGAAGTCCAATGGTATATATGCCCAATGGTAAAGCTGTTTGAAGCAGGATGTGACTCTTACCTGAAGATATATATCATATGTCATGTATGCTAAAGCTATATGTACAGTAAGGCTATGGACCTGTGTGAATATGATGGATCTAAGCTCTGTTCACATCTCCTCCAGAATGGAGGTGTGCATTCACATATCAACCAAATATACCCCCAAGTCCCTGTGAGCTATCAGAAAGCACTTCACACACAATTTGGGTTTTTCATTGCGCGTTAAGAGTGTAGCCCAATTTATATCCAGGGTAAAAAAAATCCACTTTTTGCATCTTTTTTGGGGGGGGCAACTTCAAACTCACAGTAAAGCCTTGTAGGAAACCCACAGTAAAGCCTGCTGCCTAGGAAAGCTCCAGGTTGACCAATCCTCCTCCTTTGTTACTCCCATTGTCATTGCCCCAGCACTCTTTTCAGCCACTCCTGGTTGCCATTGGCATCATCTTGGTCATTATGTTTCCATATGTTACTGTGCAATGTGATGTGCACCTGTCTATGTGGCGGCAGCAGCTCTGGGAGCAATATATTTATGGGAAATGTGGCACATCTGACGGTTTTAATAACACCAGCTAACATACTCCACAGCATCCAATAGCTATCGTAGGTACTGTGGGAACTTCTGCGTGCTCATAACAGAGTGTCCTGCAGTTGCTCAAGGGAGCTCTTGCACAACTACGTGGACACTCTGTTACAAGTTCCTGCAGTGCCCAGAATGCCCACGGGATGCAGTGCAGTATGTCAGCCACAGCCTGTAGATTTTCAGGATTATTACTTCTTTCTGTTTCTGCTTTTTCTCCCAAGCACATCAGCACCAGATGTAAATTTTATTTATTACATTAAATGCCTCCCTTTTTCCAGGCTCAGTAAAATGGCTAAAGCATGGTTGCTACTGCCCCATGCAAAGATGCTTTTATTTGCCCAGGCCACATAATCTAATCTGGTTTTAACATGTTTCCCCTCTTTCTTCCTTGATTCTGCTACGTATAATGCCTCTGATGGTTTATGCTGTTTTTAATCTTTTTTTATGATGGCTAGAAAGCCTCATACATTAAAAACCAGCAGCCATCAAATGAAAGCAGCAGTGCTGAGGATGTGAGAAGAGTATGCATGTAAACATGTTTACACTCTTCCTTTCCATTCCATTGGCCTTCCTCCCCATCCCTTGGCTTGTCCTACAATAAACAGCATAAAAACTACCACAAACAAAAACATCAACCCCTGAGAGAGGGGAACATAAGACCATGCATAGTGGGGGCAGGGATTTAACTCAGCCTAGCAGTTTACTGCTCAGCATCATCTGCACAGCTAATTATGGAGGACCTTCATGTTGGCGCTGTTACCAATTATCTATAGGTACTTTATCAATTAATATCAATCAATCAGTTTTTATTACAGCCATTGGCCAGCCAAGAGATAAAAATCAGAATAACAAATATAACTAATATATACACTGAGAATTACACACAATAAAACAGGATACAAACATCCAGGATAGATTACTTTAAAAACAGTAAAACAACTCCTAAAATTGAGACCTTAATCTCATAGCAATATAAAAAAATTTGGCCACCACTTTTGTGATCTCACAGCTTGTATCCGCAAGGCAATATTGTGTATAAAAAAAGCTCACACTTTCCAGGAAATCTAACTAACGGGGGGGGGGGGTAAGTTATTATCTAACACCTTGATACAAAGAGCAATATAACAAAACATTGGTAACAGTTTCCAGGAGGCCAGAGCCACAAGAGCAGAAAACCGTAGCTGAAGAATCCTTAGCGAACCTCCTTTCCAAAAGAGAGGAGGGCAGCACATTTAAGCGAGCCCAAGCAAACGCCACCCGAAACTTGGAGAAGTTAAGCGTTGTTAGATAATTTGCACCTCTATCTCCCATAGGGGGGGAAATCCCAAAGTGTAGGGGAGAGCAGGTCCTGTTAGCCAAAGACGTAAGTTCCTGGTGTTCAATGTCATGCAACCGTAGAAATAGTATTTCCTTCACCTTATTATTCTCCAGAGTAAGTAGTTCAGAAGGAGAGAGTCCCAATTGCATTATTTTGTTGTTTACATAAGATAGCCAGGGGTTTGGATAAGAGTCCAACCATAAGTAACGGAAAAAAGAAAATTCCTGAATCTCTAAACAGAGTTTAATCCATCTAGCAAAAGTAGATTCCCAAGCTTTACAGACTATAGAAAAAGACCCAGATTCCAGGCAAAGAACAGAATATGGCACACACTTAGGCACTGCAAAGATTGCTCAATTAATATAAATACCTAGGCTTTCCTTGAATCTTGTTAGTACCACATCCCTTCAAGGGGATTTGCCACTATGAATCAATTTCTTGTACAGAAAACAGATGCACTCTGTGGAGGGTAGTAATGGATGAGCTGCATCTGTCAAAGCCTTGCTGCTAATACTACTAAACGTACCAGGCTATATGGAACAGTTTCTACAGTTTTGAGAGAAACTGTGCAATGTGGTAAAATACAGGTTAGAGTATCCATGTCTGAAGAGAAAGACTGAGGGGAAACTGATTCCACACATCAGTGCTGGTGGTCCTTCTCTTAGCAGATTTTAGTGATGCATAATCTGAGTATGGGCCTGTCTATAAGGCCTTGTACTCTGGGTGGGGGAGCTCTCAGTGAAAAAGAGGTGGGACACGCAAACTGAGAATTCTGTTGCACTTCTGACCTTTCTAGGTGCACAGTACAAAGAGAAGATGGCAGCATTGTTGGCCTTTTTTCAATCTTGGTGCTCCAACAACTGCCTGATATCACTTTGGGCCCAGTTCTTCTGCGATCACAAGAAGTCCTTAGTTGGTCTTTCTTCCATGAAACTCATGAGATCCCAGGTGACCTCCCATCAAGGTGTGAACCAGAACCAGACCAGCCTAGCTACAGCAAGATTTATTTATTTATTTATTTATTTATTTATTTATTTATTTATTTATTTTTACATTTCTATACCGCCTTTCATTAAAAGAAAACCCCAAGGCGGTTTACAAAAATTAAAACATACAATAAAAGCAATAAAAACATCAAGCTAAAAACATATAAAACAGGCATAAAAACAAGACAACAGATAACAGATAAGATTCTTGGATCTTGTGCCTTCAGACTATGTCCTGGTGCCTTTTCAGACATTCATTGGTGTCATTCTCATGACCAACTCTACCTGGGTAGGATGGTGCTAGCCCGAGTAGGATGGGATCGTGCTAGCCCGGCACTCCTCCCCTGGGTAGCCCAGCTTTTGTAACCAGACTACAAATGAGGTAGGAGGATGATCATGCACCTCCTACCTCAAGCCCGGGTCATGTGGGTGCTCGGGCTGCCAGCAACCATACTTACTATAGAGATGGGGGTGAAGGAGCAGGCCAGAAGCCAGAAGATTCCCAAAGCACTGTGCTCTTCACATGCTGCATTGTGGGAAATCTGGCAGCCACACTTCCTACCCCTGCTTCTCTTTCCAGATGCTGCTTGCTGCCCCACCACTTGTGTGGGTGTGCAAGTGGTGGAGCCCTCTTCATGCCCCGGATCAAGTGTAGGTAGAATCCTGCTTCCCCCCAGCCCTCCTCAGCCTGTAAGTTCACAGGTTATAAATTCACAGGTTCTAGGGAAGAGAGTTGGTCTTGTGGTAGCATGCATGACTTGTCCCATTAGCTAAGCAGGGTCTGCCCTGGTTGCATATGAATGGGAGACTTGATGTGTGAGTACTGTAAGATATTCCCCTTAGAGGACAGGACCACTCTGGGAAGAGCATCTAGGTTCCAATTCCTTCCCTGGCATCTCCAAGATAGGACTGAGAAAGATTCCTGCCAGCAACCTTGGAGAAGCCGCTCCCAGTCTGTGTAGACAATACTGAGCGAGATGGACCTATGGTCTGACTCAGTATATGGCAGCTTCCTTATTGTCTCAAAAATGACTGTTTTACACCCAGTGAAGATATTTATGACTTAAAAGCTTGCCCAACATCAATTTAAGCTGCCACTCACAAAATGGTAGTCCCTCCCTCCTTTATCACAGGGTGAATTAACTGTTTTTTATTTGGCCTGAAGTCTCACCCTGTGCTTACTCCAGATGAACAGGTGACGAGAGACATTCTCTTTCTTAACTTTATGTTGCTCCTTGTAGTGGGGAGAAGAGGTGGCTTCACTTTTAAAAAGAACTCCCAGAAGACACCCCCAACTCCGCAATCCTGGGAATTGAATTCTGGAATCATAGTATTTTAATTGAAGCTTCCCCTGAAAATGCCATGATTGCCAAGATACTCTGTGCTTTTCTCAGGACTGCAGGTAGGGTGGGAAAAGCCTCTTATGGGAGTTATTTTTAAGATGCTTACAACTCCCTTACAACTGGGAGTAACAGAAAAGTAAGAAAGAGAGAAAATGTCCTTTGCATGCTTGGTAAATATGGGGAGGGGTGTTTGGATTCAGACAACCACCTTGGTTCAGTTTGCCACCTGAAGCATCAATTTGAGTTTAAGGGAGCCCTCTGAAGCACTGAGGTGGCCTCCAATTTGAATTGTGGCTCATTTGCAGAATTCTAGTATTAGGACCATGGCATCCAAAAGGAGACTAAAAGGTCAGAAAATGTCTGGTCAGGGAATGGAGACCACACCTTCCATTACTGCTCCTTAGCTATAGATTAATGAGTCTTAGGCTTGGGTTATAATTGACTGAAGAGGTCAGAGCAGAGAGTACATAAGATGAGGCACAAATGTGCCAGAGAAGAGAGACAGGTGATGAGTTGGAGAAGAGCCTTAGAAGTTTATCAGGACCTGAAAGAAGGCATAAGAACTGCTGAAATCCTGAAGGAAGAAGTTGAAAAAGAAGCAGCTGTGGGAAAGGGAAATCTTTTTGGAAATAGGCCTCTGAGAAAGCTTCAAGCAGAGGTGTGCACCTATGTAATTTTAGAGCCTAAGCCTAAAAGGCACACAAAGTATGGATGTGCGGCCAGTGGTGGCCTGGCCACCCCCAGCCCTTTGGGAGCTGGGAGAGGTGGTCTTGTGGTAGCAAGCATGACTTATCCCCTTAGGTAAGCAGGGTCCACCCTGGTTGCATTTGAATGGGAGACCACATGTGAGCACTGTAAGATATTCCCCTTAGGAGTTGGAGCCACTCTAGGAGGAGCATCTAGGTTCCAAGTTCCCTTCCTGACATCTCCAAGATAGGGCTGAGAGAGATTCTTGCCTGCAACCTCGGAGAAGTCACTGCTAGTCTGTGTAGACAATACTGAGCTAGATTGACCAATGGTCTGACTCGGTATAGGGCAGCTGCCTATGTTCCTATGACATTCTCTGAAGAATTTGGGGGCCCCAAGGGGGTGTGTGGGACTGGACTTCCACCTGGAAGTCCAGGGGGAAGGATGCCCTTGGCAAACCTTGAAGATCAGAAAGGAGATCCTTGAAGAGATCAGTCTCAAAAAGTGGTGTCTTCAAGGAGCAGAGACACAGCTGCCTCTTGTATCCTAAGCCTTCAGCAGTATGGGCCTTACCAGAAGGAAACCTGGTGTACCTAAGTTCTGTGGCAGAAGTTTAGAGGGAATCGGCTATTCATTTTAAAAGGAGAAGTGACCTAAATCTGGGTTATTCTCATGATATATTTTAGACTAAATTAGAACCAAAGCATTTTTTATTTCTTTTCCTGGAAAAAGTAAATATTTTCACACACTTAAGAGAGATTTTTAAAAGAAATCTAATTATATTTTTGGCGTATTTTAAGAAACTGGATTATTGTGTATTTCACAACAAGAGCAGAATCAAGTCACCTAATGGGGTAAGGAAAAGGAAAAATAGGGCAGCCTTTTAAGACAAAGGGCAATTAGGAACATCATAAATAAATGGAACAGTGTAAGTAGGGTTATAAAATCAAAACAAGTCACAAGAGCTTTTTGTGTGTGTCCATATATCCTATTTCTGTAAAACAGCTGACACAAACAAATATTTGCATGCGCAGGTGTTTCCTACATATTCCAGCCAGAAATGGGAGGATAGGTTGAATTAATTCCAAATTTCCAAACTAGCAAATGTTTAATACTTTATCTATGGCCACTATCATTTACTATGTTCTTACTGAACATAAGAAAAGCCCTGCTGGATAAGACTAAAGGCCTAGCAAGTCGAACATCCTGTTTCATTAGAACAGAGGCAGGCCCACCAGATGCCTCTGGGAAGTCCACAGGCAAGAGCTGAGGGCATGCACTCTCTCCTGCTGTTGCTCCCCTGCAACTGGTATTTAGAGACATCTTGCCTATAGCCCTCAGACTAGTAGCAATTGATAGACTTGTCCTTCATGAATTTATCTAAGCCCTTCTTAAAGCCATCCAAGTTGGTGGCTGCCACCACATCTGGTGGCAGAGAATTCCTTAGATTAATTATGAGTTGTGTGAAAAAGTAGCTCCTTTTGTTGGTCCTACTTTTCCTAGCCTTCAGTTTCATGGGATGACCCCTGGTTCTAGTGTTATGAAAGAGTGAGAAAAATTGTATCCACTCTTTCCACACCATGCATAATTTTATGGACTTCTATCATATCTCCCCTCAGTGATCTTTTTTCTTAACTAAAAAGCCTTGCATCATAAGGAAGGTACTCTAGGCCCTGATCATCTTGGTTGCCCTCTTCTGCACCTTCTCCAGTTCTATAATGTCCTTTTTGAAGTATGGTGATCAATAGGGATGTGCAAACTGGTTTAGGGGTTCAGTTCGATGGTTCAGGGGTTTGGAGTTGAGCTGAACCCCCCTCCCCGGTTCCATCTGGACCAGGACCAAACCCTCCCACCAGTTTGCAATTTTTTAAACTAAAAAAATTTGTTTATTACTTCTAGCCCCTTCAGGGGGCTTCCTAAAGGCCACGGGGGGTCCATGAAGATTCCCCCTCCCCCCGCTGGCCTTGGTAATCACCACCGTGGCCTGTTTTAGTGCAATTTTTGGCCCGTTTGGGCCTCCGTAAGCTGGCGCAGTGGTCATGTTGCCTGCTGCTGCACATGCTCAAATGGCCTCTGTGAGGCCTGGCATAGCCCAGGGGCCTCGCAGAGGGCATTTGCGCATGCGCGGGGGCCAAAATTTAAAAAATGGCCACTGCGCCTGCTCAAATGGCCTCTGCGAGGCCCTGGACCATGCCACGCCTCGCAGAGGCCACTTGCACATGTGCAGCAGCGGGCAACATGGCTGCCATGCCAGCTTACAGAGGCCCAAACAGGCTGAAATTGCATTAAAATGGGCCACAGTGGTGATTACCGAGGCCGGCAGTGGGAGGGAGAACCTTTGCAGACACACACACCCCTCGCAGCCTTTAGGAAGCTCCCTGAAGGGGCTAGAGGTAATTAAAAAGAACTTGAATTTTTTTAAAAAAATTGTGAACACCCCCCGGACCGGAATGAACCAGGGGGAGGTTCGAAGGGGGAGGACCAAACTGGTCCAGTCAGGTTCTAGTGCAGTTTGTACTCAATCTGAAATGGGCTAGCAGGTTCCTTGCATGCCCCTAGTGACCAAGCCTGTACACATACTCCAAATGTGGCCACACCATAGATTTGTAAAAGGGCATTATGATATTAGCAGTTTTATTTTCAATCCCCTTCTTAAGGGTTCCAAGCATGGAATTGGCCTTTTGCACAGCTGCTGTACATTGAGTTGACACTTTCAATTAGCTGTCCACCATGATCTCAAGATGAAGTCTTTCCTGGTCAGTCACTGACAGCTCAGATCGCATCAGCATATATGTGAAATTGTCAGGGGTGGGGTTGCCCCAATATGCATCACTTTACACTTGCTAACACTGAACCGCATTTCCTATTTTGTTGCCCACTTCCCCCAGTTTGAAGAGACTTTTCTGGAACTCCTCACAATCTGTTTTGCATTTAACTACCCTAAATAGTTTTAGTGTCAGCTGCAAATTTGGCTACCTCGCTGCTTACCCCAACTTTTAGATCATTTTTTAAATAAATTAAAAAGCACTGGTCCCATTGCAGATCCGGGGGGGGGAGGGCATTTCTTAGTTCCCTCCATTTAGAGCACTGTCCATTCATACCTACCCTCTGTTTCCTGTCCTTCAGCCAGTTACCAATCCACAAATGAACCTGTCTCCTTTTCCCATAACTGCTAAGTTTTCTCAACAGTCTTTGATGAGGAACTTTGTCAAAAGCTTTTTGAAAGTCCAAGTCCTATGTCAACTGAATCACCTTTATCCACATGCCTGATGACACTCTCAAAGAACTCCAAAAGGTTAGTGAGGCAAGATTTCCCTTTGCAGAAGCCATGCTGGTTCTCCTTCAGCAGAGCCTGTTCTTCTATACGTTTAACAATTTTATCCTTGAGAATGCTTTCCATCAATTTGCCTGGAACAGATGTTAAGCTAACCAGTCTGTAATTTCCCAGATCCCCCCTGGATCTCTTTTTGAAAATTGGTGTTTTCTCTACTTGTAGACTATAGAGGTACGTTACATATTTTTGGAAGGAGGCCAGCAATTTCACATTTGAGTTCTTTGAGGACTCTTGGGTGGATGCCTTCTGGCCCTGGCAATTTGTTAATTTTTTCAGACAGTTTAGAACATCATCTCTCACCACCTCTATCTGACTCAGTTTTTTAGCTGCTGTCCCTGAGAAGCTCGGTTCAGGCACAGATATACGCTCAGTATTCTCTGTCATGAAGACAGATTCAAAGAACTCATGCAGCTTCTCTGCAACCTCCATATCCTCCTTAATAATCCCTTTCACTCCTCATCATCTAACGGTACAACCACCTCCCTGCCAGGTTTTCTGCTTCTGATGTATTTAAAGAAGATTTTGTTATTCCCCCTGATGCTTTTAGCTAAATGTTCCTCAAACTCTCTTTTTTCCTTCCTTATTGTCTCCTTGCATTTCTTTTGCCAGAGCTTGTGTTCTCTTCTGTTCCCTTCATTTGAGCAGGCCTTCCAATTTCTGAACCAAGTCTTCTTCCCCTTTATAACTGCCTTGACTTTACTAGTTAGCCATGTTGGGATCCTCCTGGACTTGGTGGTACCTTTCCTCCTTTTTGGTATACATTCTAACTGGGCTCCTATTATTGTGGTTTTAAATAAATTCAGTGCATTCTGAAATGAAGTGAGTCTCCTGATTTTCCCTTTCAGGTTCTTTTCACCAAACTCCTGATTTTAGAGAAGTTTATTCTTCTGAAGTTTGAAGTATATATGCTGAATTTGATCACACTATGGTCACTGTTCCCTAAAGGTTCCATGACACTGACATTTCACATCAGATCCTGTGCACCACTCAGGATTAAGTCCAAGGTCACCTTCCCTCTGGTTGGTTTCATGAACAACTGTTATAGGGCACAGTTGTTCAGCTTATCTAGAAATTTGGCCTCTTTGTTCTGCAAATAGGCTTTCTCTGGACAATTCAGTGTAATATTGTTTCAGACTGAATTTTATACAATGTATATGTAAAGTCAGGATTCCTGACAGGGGAAACACAGATGTTATTTGTTGATACAGCAGTTGAAAGTGGGACCTCATATGCTGGAACAAGGAAATCCTGGAATTTATCTCATATCTTAAAATCTGGAATCAGTCTAGGCAGAATAAGAAGCAAAGATTATGTGACACCTATTGGGGAGAAAACTACTAAAGGTTCCAATTTTAAGACGTTTTGAAAAATAATTCAGCAGAATTTTAGTAAGACCGGAAACAGATCAGGGGATATCCATATACCCTGCAGTGAAGGAAATGGAGAGGAAACAAATATTGATAAGCAGGAAATTTAGGACAGACAAAAGGAAATACTACTTCACACTGTGCATAATTATTATATGCAGGTGCAGAGCCAGCCAAACGGCAGCTTGTGTTTGGCCTCGTCCAGTGGCCCTGCAAGTGACACCCCATACACGTGATGTCACACACACAGGGGCATGGCTCAGGCTCTGGGGAGTCCCAAACAAGCTTTCCTCATCTCATTTCAGGCAGCTTTTGCTGCCTGACAGCATTTATTTCCCTTTCTCTCACTCCAGCAAGGAGAGAAAGTGAAGGAAGGGAAAGCAAGTGCTGCCTGGCAATTAGAGGGGGAGGACTGGGGCTGGCCTTTGGGCAATTGGGGCACGCCCCCTTTGCACATGATGTCACACACAACAGGGGCTGCAGCAGCCCTTTTCATTAGTGGCCCAGGTTCTTTGAACCTGTTCCTCAATGATGGCTCCACCCTTGATTATATAGATTTGTTGCCACAGGTTGTGGTGATGGTTACCAGCTTGGATGGCTTTAAGAGGGGATTAGACATATTCATGGAGGACAAGTCTTGATGGCTATATGCTATCTCCAGATTCAGAGGAAGGATGCCTCTGAATACTAGTTGCAGGGGAGCAAGAACAGGAGAGGGGGCATGCCTCTATGGTTGTAAGCTTCCAGACGGCATCTGTGTGGACCATTGTGGGAAACATGATGCTGATCTAGCTAGGTCTTTGGCCTGATCCAACAGGGCTCTTCTTATGTTCTTATCCTTCAGAAAAAATGTTTGGGTACACATACCACTGGGGCTGTGGTGAATGTACCAGGGAAGTACGACAGCAAGGCTCCCTTTAATCTGTGGTTTGATTCAAAATATCCTCTATAGAATTAAATTAACTCTGTGAGGGCCTGCTGATAGGATACTCTTGGTAAACATACCTTCACAAGTTTGAGTTTAGAAAATTGGATATTCCAGTAATTATCACTTTTTTCCTTTGTTCTGGAAATAATTTGTTTGAGGCTCTTCATAAATGCAAAAGACCATCCCTTTTCAAAATAGTCACCTTTCCTCCACTCACCTTTTTAGTGGCCCATCTGTATCTTTTGAAGTGATAAACTTTGTAAGCTATACTTCTTTAATTTCATAAGGATTTACAGCTGGGGGAACCTTTTTAGTATAATTTTTAGCATAGGTTTAGCTTCAAAGATAGTACTGTCAATGCACCTAACTATGAGAGTCTTGTGAGCACTGATTATGATTTTAAATTGGCTCAGATCCTAGAAGGTGGAGGGGCCAGAATTCCAAAAACTACGCATCTCCTTTTCTAGCATTCCTTTGAGCAACATGGGCGCTGACAGAGAAATATCACTTTTCCACTCATTCATAGGCATTGCTGTCCATCAGATTTAAGACAAGTTGGGATGTCTCACAACTCAGTTGTGAGAGATGGAATTTCAACTTGTCATGTTTTGGAACCAACTCAGCATGGCATCACTATTGTAGAGCTGGTAGGAAAGTTAAAAGTATCTTCTTTGATCATTTTGTTTTATGAGTTGCCCATTTACTAAAAATACCACCTACCCAGTAGTCAAGTGTTCTAGACTGGCATGACTGCAAGTTCCAAATTCCCATCCATATGCCTATTATTTGGTAATATTGTTGATCTGTGAGGTGGGAGTGTAGGGAACACTAGAAGAACCTCTGCAGTCTGATATTGCAGGGTGGTTTAAAACTTTCCCCAAGGACCCAGCCTCTTCAAGTACCATTCCACAGTTGGCTCCTGACTGGAAGCAGGTCAGCAGAATATAAAGTAGCTGGAGGCAGCCAGTCAGAACCTTTGAAGCACAGCTCAGAGAAGTATGTTCCTGCAAAACTTTACAAGTCCCTGTATAAAAAACAGGGTGGTTTCATCTCAGGAGAGCCAATTCCATGACAGGAAGTGTTCAACCGGTGAAGCTGCCATTCTTCAACCGGTGAAACTGCTTCTTGCTTCAATTGATACTGGAACCAAACTGCTCCCCAACCCCAAATTAACTGAGCTAATTTCCCCACTTTAAGCCAAAAGCATAGCTGAGGTGTCTAACCAGCACCTCCGGGCAGTTTTGGTAACAGATCCTATATTAAAATTTACTAGCAGATCAATGTGTTCCTCAAATATAGAGTGCAGTTGTTGTGCTTCTATTCCATATGTCAGTTTTCCATTGTAAAGTTGAAATCTACAGGGCTATGCTTAAGAAGAAGAGCGGAGAAGGGACTTGGAGCTGGGGTCCAGAAATTGTTTTGAAATGTACTATGTAAATGATACATTATTACTGTCCCTGGTTCTTGGATCAGGCTCCGTTCTAGCAACTGTGTATAGTCCAATAACCTTGGCTGTTCTTTTGTTGGGGCTTCTTTGACTTTACAGCACTTCCAGTGCCAAGTTATGGCTGGGCATGATGGGAGTTGTAGTCCAATAGCTGGAGAGCTTCAGGATGGCCGTCCCTGACACAGACAAATAGGATAGGAAGGGAGACATTTCAGGAAGATATCCTTTAAGAATTTGGTATGGTTTTGTTGGAGAAGGGGAGGAAATATGTGAATATATGATAAACCAATAGTTAATTAAAAATGTCAAGTCATATAATTAAAATTGTGATCAAATATTAAGCAGCATATTTAATCAAGCATGTGTCATGTGTTTGTAGGCATTTTAATTTGTTTGATAAAGCACTTCCATAATTTTAAAAAAGTTTTCAGAAGGGTGTTCAAAAATGCTTGTGTAAATCAGGACTGAAACCAACATAGTATTATTAAATGGGCTGTTTTCTGGAACTTAACTGCATAATCTTAGCTCTAATATTGAGTTATATAAAGAAATTTTAGAAACAAACAACACATTCATATAATTACATTTTACAATGTTCATGAAAGGAGAATAGGCAGATAGCAAGGGGTTACTTCAGCTGAGTGCTATAGTAAGTCTTCCACATTCTTACAACTCTTGGCATGCATATGTGTAGATTGTTCTCAAAACCCTATTTGTAACCTCAAAGGTTTTACGAACCTTTTTCCTTCCAACCTCAAGCTGATTCATCCTCTTTCATTCAGATAAATATGACTGCCTATTCACTTAAATCCCAAAATAGCCATAATTTGAGCCAACTAGTCTGTGTTATACACACTTCTTGTGCCATTTGTGAAGTGTCAGGACTATCAAGCCAGAGTTTAGTTTGTACACCACCATCCAGTAGAACTGGTTCGAATCAAACTGAGTTTGAGTCAAACTGCCAGGTACTACTGGTTCAAACCAGACCAGCCGCAAAAAAAGCAGCCATTCTGAGTTCAAACTGGATCTGGTCGGATACAGACTGGTTTAACCTGCCTCGAGGGCTATGCTTGTAAAGGGGAATCTGGCAATTCCCCTTGTAAAGGCCAGAAACAGGCCACCACTGGCCTGCACTGCTAGGGAAGCGGGGGGAGTGCCGGTGGGGTTTAGAGGAGCCACCGCCATGCTGCTGCCGAAGCCGCTAAGGTAACTTCTCGCCGCAGTCCTTAGAAGACTTTTAAAGGATTCCCCCACCCCTTTGCTTGCAAAGGGGAATCCTCACCGTATTCCCTTTTACAAGCATAGCTCTTGAACCTGGTCAAACTGTGTCAAACCAAGTTTGACCAAATGGACCATTTCAGACCAGCATTTCAAATTTGGTGCAAATTTGGTTCAAATTAGAACCAAACTGCCAAACAAGGTTCCATGCATTGCACACCCAGTAAAAAGACACGTGTGATTGGATGAATTAGAGCTACTTTTATTAGTTAATATTACAGAACCTGCTATGAGGCATAAAAATTAGAGTGCTGGTACCCCCTCTAAGGACCACCCAGAACAGGGTGAAAGACTGGGTGTTAATTCAGCCTGGACTAAATCCGGACATCATAACAACCACAAGGTGTTAGCCCCGCTGAGGAGAGGCTAAACCAGCCCCACCCACCAAGGCTGCAGAACACTGAGTGGTGGGTGCCAGTCAACCTCCAAGTAGGGGCAGATACCAGCCCAAGGGCTGTAAAACCTGCAAGGGCTGTTCTTTGGCTTGCCTACTCACCTTAAATGATTCTCCAGTCCAGAGCCGTATCTAGGGAAAATAGCGCCTAGGGCAAACACTGAAATTGCACCCCCTGTCCAAGCATCTGACACCCATCTTTGAGATAACTTTACCATAATATTAGCTGAAAAATACAAGTCAGGCTCGTTAATCTTTTAATATTTCAAAAACTATTTTAGCAGTGGACTTAGCCAGACCAAAAAATGCTGGAAAACTACAAATTTCAGTATGCTGGGGCTCATGAAATACCCAAATACTATGTGGAGGTGTACTTGGAAAACTAAACAGAAGTGCCTGTCTAATTCTCTACTATGCATTGTAGCATCACCATTACATAAGTTTTAAAAATAAATGGAGAATTTGACTTTTCCCAGATACTTGTAAATAATTAAAGGATATGCAGAGTAAACTGTGTCACTGCTTGGAATATATTCTAGTCTTTCAGAAAGACAGTTAAAATGAGAAAAAGAGAGCAAGAAACTCCCAGTGGGCCTTAATATTAAGGATTTCACACTGATTCAAAGACAAATTCACCATTAATGGCCATATTAGCAAGACATCACATTTAACTCACTTATCACAAGAAGCAAAGTAAGAGCAAATGAATACAATCCTAGCTCATAAGCATCAGCTCAGTATTCACAAGCCCTGATTCTCTGTACATAGTGCCAATCTGAATATGTGTACAGTGACTTATATTATATATTATTATTTTTTTACCTGTAGCCCCTTTGGGGGGCTTCCTAAAGGCTGGGGGGTTTGCAAAGGTTCCTCCTCCCCCCACTGGCCTCTAGGGCCTCGCAGGGACCATTTGAGCATGTGCGGTGGCCATTTTTAAAAATCTTTTTTTAAAAAATGGCCACTGCACTTGCTCAAATGGCCTCTGCAAGGCCTGGCATGACCTAGGGCCTCACAGAGGCCATTTGAGCATGCACGGTGGCCATTTTGTTTTTGGCAGCCATTTTTTAAAAAAATAATTAATTTTACAAAATGGCGCCCCCCTTCAAGTGGCACCCAGGGCATATGCCCTGCCTGCCCTACCCCTAGATACGCCCCTGCTCCAGTCAGATGCCGATCAAGACAGCCTATACCAACCCACACTCACCAGCAAAGTGACCAAACATGCAAATGACAATACTATGATCAACTTCAGTGAGTAGGCGAAAGGAGGTCACACCAAAGCCAATTATGCATGACCCCAAAAATTCCTAATTGGCCCCAGAAGGCAACCAGACAACCTCACTGAAGCGGGATGGGTGCTCAGTCAGAAACATCTGGGAATGAATGACTGGGAGCCTGCCACTTATGCAGCCGCTCCTGAACTCCCATTGGATGGTTCCCCATGTCCATCTCAAGATGGTTCCCCATGTCAATCTCAAGGGCCGGGAGCAAAACCCTTCCCCCGCTCCCGCAAAGCAGCATACGGCAGCAAGGAGTGGCACACCTCTACCATCCAGCTCAGTCCAAAGGGGTGAATTGCAGGGAGGAAACCTCAATAGCCAAAGAAGCCACTCTACTTCTGATAGGCATGAGAGGTGATACTTCACATGAGTTCCCAACCTAGGGTCCCTAGATGTTGTTGGACTACAACTCCCTTCAGAAAACACAGTGGCCTTCAGAAGGGAGTTGTAGTCCAGCAATATCTGAGGACCAAAGGTTAGGAATCCCTGCTCTGTAATAGGCTTCAGGTCCGACTTGCTCACTAGTTTGAGCAATGATAGATCGGCCCCTGCTGTTTGCAGATGTGCTGTTGCACAGGAACTTAAAATGACCCCCCCCCAAAAAAGTGACCTGGCTGGTTGGTGGTGGCTGCCTTTGGTCCAGTTGCCAGAAAAGCAAGGGCGAGACTTTCTTTTGGGATTTTTTCCTTAACCTTTTTTTAAAAAAAGAAGTTGTATACATTAGGTCCGGGATTCCGAACCTTGGAACTAAAACTCCCATCACACCCCAGCCACAATCTGCATCTGGGGAGCTAAGGTTGGGAACCTGCCTTAGGGGGACAGCTTTTGTCAGGGATTCTGCCCTATACCTGTCCCACTACCAGATTTTGTAGTTGTTAGTATTAGTATTTTGACACCTTTTGTACTCTCCTCTTTCCATAGCTGTTGCAGTTAGTTCTGTAGAACCTAAATTGGAAGCAAAAAAACCCCCTTCTAATAACAAACAGATATTAAAATTTAAACACGATCACATGCCAGTTTTTCAGAATTTCAATAAATGCTCATAAGAATCAAATGATGAATTATGCATGGCATTGAAGAATGGGAGAGAGTTCAGATGGAAGTTGCTTACAGTAGGTGGTGACTAAGGAAAAGACAGATTGTAAGTAGGTTGTAAAAAGTCACATTTTGGGACTCTTATGCCTCCTTTAGCCACACAGCAGAGAGTAGTGGTAGAATGGACTGTACCACTTTAGACTACTGGTGGGAAATTCAGTTTCTGAATGCCCCCCTATGTGGGAGAAAAGCTCGCATTGTGAGCAGAAAACTAACACATTAGGGGAAGTACTAGGCCAAAAATGTTCTTCCTGATATATTAGTCAGGGAGTTTTGTGTTTTTCCTATATAGGTGAGCACTCCAAAATTAAATTCCCCCACCAGAAGCTTTCCCAGATGGGTGGCTTTACTGCAGCAGGAAGTGCCTAAAGTTAAGCTATTTTGAGCACTGCACCAAAGTGCTAATTTTTTGGGATACATATAATGCACAATAATTGTCAGGGGAAAAGCTGAATAATGCCATTTGCTATATGGATGGCCTTCAATCACCATCCTAACATTGTGGTAAATGGATCCCTCATATGAACCCCAGCCTAAGTGTAGTGAAGCTGCATCTTAGAGAAAGGAGAGTTGGTCTTGTGGTAGCAAGCATGACTTGTCCCTTTAGCTAAGCAGGATCAGCACTGGTTGCATATGAATGGGAGTCTAGAAGTGCGAGCACTGTAAGATATTTCTTAGGGGATGGAGCTGCTCTGGGAAGAGCATCTAAGTTCCAAGTTCCTTCCCTGGAATCTACAAAATAGGGCTGAGAGAGATTCCTGCCTGCAACCTTGGAGAAGCCACTGCCAGTCTGTAAAGACAATACTGAGCTAGATAGACCAATGGTCTGACTCAGTACATGGCAGCTTCCTATGTTCCTTGCATCAAATCACCGCTGGGAAAAGCTGCTGTAGTCTGAAGTAGTACACTCCACTCTGAACTTTATTCTGTGTGTGTTCAGACTAGCCTTGTATTTAATTGATGTTGTCATAAGTACAGGAGACCCTTCTTATTTGCAGATTGTCCATCTGCAGTTCCTTGTATTCGTGGTCAGGTCACAGAGACCTGGTTTCTTTAAACGCGGGGTGAAAATAGGGCTATTCTCACCTATCCACAGAATGGCTGGGAATGACTTCTTCTGACATAATTTTTGCTGCCATTTTGTATCACAGAGCCATCTTGCAACTCTTTTCTCAACCCCTCCCCACAAAAATGGGCAAAAATAGGAAGATTAGGGGGGACATTACTGGAGACCAAGGTACAGTACTTATTTCTGCTTCCGCCATTTTCCTGGCAATTTTTAGCATACGTCAGTGCACTTAGGAACCTAACCACCCCCATCCCATAGAGCTATGGTCTCTTTATTTGCAGTTTTGGTATGTATGTATGTAGCTATTGTGTTTATATATTTCCTGATACGTATATATCTAGGTGTTGTACATAAAACAAACATGTATATACCGCTTTTCAATAAAAGTTTCCAAAGCGGTTTACATAGTAAAGGGAAATTGTGCTGTCGAGTCAGTGTCGACTCCTGGCACCCACAGAGCCCTATGGTTTTCTTTGGGTAGACTACAGGAGGGGTTTACCATTGCCTCCTCCTGCACAGTATGAGATGATGCCTTTCAGCATCTTCCTATATCGCTGCTGCCCAATATAGGTGTTTCCCATAGTCTGGGAAACATATCAGCGGGAATTTGAACCAGCAACCTTCTACTTGTTAGTCAAGCATTTCCCCACCGCACCACTTAAGGGCTAAATAAATGGCTCCCTGTCCCCAAAGGGCTCATAGTCTTAAACATAGTCACAAACAAACCACGAATATGATAGAAACCAGCAACAGTTACTGGCTGGGAGTAGATAGGGCCAGTTACTCTCCCCCTATTAAATTTTTTAAAAATCACCATGTTAAAGAGGTGTCTCTTTGCCCAGTTAGCAAGGACCGCTGTACCTGTCCAATTTCTGCCTAGACATTAAACAAACTAAACTCCAAAATAAAATATAAAACAGTTTTTAAAACATTTAAAATAAATTAAAAGCCTGAGAAAACTAATGTGTCTTGAGGGACTTTTAAAAAACAATCAGAGATGGAGAAGCTCTTATTTTGACAGGGAACTTATTCCAAAGCCTGGGGGCAGCTACAGAGAAGGCCAGTCCCAAGTCGCCACCAAATGAACTGGTGGAAACTGTAACTAAACCTCCCCAGATGATCTTAATAGGCAGTTCTTATGTACACGACAAAGGAGGTGCTCTCTTAAGTAGCCTGGACCCATGCCATAAGGGCGTTGTAGCAGCCAGCACTTTGTATTTCACTCTGAAACATATCAGCAGCCAGTGCAGTTCTTTTAAAATTGGTGTTATACGGTCCCTTCAGGTTGTCCCAGAGACCAGTCTGGCTGTTGCATTCTGTACCAGTTGCAATTTCCGGACTATGTACCAGGTATATAAAATTATGCATGGAGTGGAGAGAGTGGACAGAGAGATATTTTTCTCCCTCTCTCACAACACAAGAACCTACCAGGGATCATCCTATGAAACTGAAGGTTGAGAGATTTAGGACTTACAAGAGGAAGTACTTTTTCACACCGCACATCATTAACCTATGGAATTATTTGCCATGGGATGTGTTGATGGCCATCAGCTTGGGTCGCTTTAAAGAGGGCTTAGACAAATTCATGGAGGACACGTCTATCAATGGCTACTAGGCTGGTGGCTGTAGGCCACCTCCTACCTCAGAGGCCTCAATACCAGTTGCAAGGGAGCAACAGCAGAAGAGGGGGCTTCACCTCTTGCCTGTGGACTCCCCAGAGGCATCTGGTGGGCCACTGTATGAAACAGGATGCTGGACTAGATAGACCTAGGGCCTGATCCAGCAGGGCTGTTCTTATGTATGTACAAAGGCCACTGACAAGTCGGGTGCATTACAGTAGTCAAGCTGTTGCAGGAAAAAGTCCTCTGGAACCTTGCCCTCCTGTTTGATTCAGCCACTTGTGTTCATCCTTCTATCACATGGATAGACAATGGGGCATCTTGCCAGAACCAAAGAGGATTAGACAGAGTTCCCGCAATTATACTTGTTGCTTGACTGAATGAAGTCAAATGCAGCAAGGATGTGTGCTCAAAATAAGCTTTTAATTTTGTGATCATGAAAGACGAAGTACAAGCCAGAGAGTCTGGCTGATAATGCTCATTGAAGCTGTGCAGTTGACCAGTTTATATAGATTTCAGCAAACAAGCATATCAGTAATGCAATTAATACATGTCATTGGTAATTAAACATACACATTCCAGAGGTGCTATTTAGAGCCTGGGAAGACGAGTTACTACTTGGCCTTTCTGATAACCTCACTCCTAATAGGCATCTGGTGCCAGGAGGTTTATTTTTGCTTGAGTGAGGGATTTGGCTAATGGACTAGTTGCATACCTATGTTATCTATCTCCCGACAGGTTCTAGCATTTGTTATTTCTGGCCTCCTATCTCATATTTTTGAGAGGGGCCCCACATTCCTGGTTTGAACACTTTTGAAACAATTGTCTTGTTCCAAGCCTAGTGGCTCTTTGTGTTATTTTAATAGTCTTAATCAAACTCTTATGCACTTATTTGTAGGCCTGGATTAAACAATTCCATATCAAAGCCTGGAGGCTACCAGCATATATATCACTGTAGCCATGGCAACAGGCCAAAATAAAATACTCACGACTACAGAGGGCCACCTGTAGTAGAATAACAGTGAGATTATCAGCCACAGATTCTTTTTTGCACAGCAAAATTAATCTGAGTTTGCTATTTTGCTAGAGTTCGGAAAACAGAAAAATGTCCTGTTCCTGCAACTTTTGAGTCAGTTGCTAGAAGAACAATGGCCAATTTCCCCTCTACTTTTTAAAAAAGCATTATATATTAACTGCTTTGCACATCTAGACTCTGACCCCAGTCCAGCACAAAATTGCTTGTCTCTGTCCTAAGCGACACCCAGGTACCAGAGCTTTTGATGCATTATATCAGGGATTCTCAAACTTGGGTCCTCAGGTGTTATTGGACTTCAACTCCCATAATCCCCAGCCTCAGTGGCCTTTGGTTGGGGATTATGGGAGTTGAAGTCCAATAACACCTGAGGACCCAAGTTTGAGAATCACTGCATTATATAGATATATTATTTTGAAGCTATTTGTATTATGCATCTGGTGGGCCATTGTATGAAACAGGATGCTGGACTAGGTAGGCCTTGAGCCTGATCCAGCAGGGCTGTTCTTATGTACATTCAAAGGCCACCCCAAGTCAGGTGCATTCAGTGACGTTCTTATTTCTCTTGTACCTCTCTAGCTTTAGTAGACCTCTCCTTTCCATGAAGAAACGATATCACTTTGTGTTCTGCCTGTCCATTCTCAGCTATAAATTATATATTGGAGTTTGGCACAGATCACTGGTTCCAGCCCTGAGACTTGGGACAGTCCATTATTAACTTTCTCCCATGCTGCAAACAGGTAATTCATTTCAACACTTTGTCTCCTATCTCCTTACTAGTTTTTAATTCATGACTTTCTCAGCCCAAGTTATCACGTTTCCTTTCACAGGGCTTTAGTCAACAGCCTTTTGAAAGCCTAAATATATTATATTAATTCATTTGCTTTTGCCTATTCTTTACTCTTGTAAATTATTATGCCTTCATTTGGTGTATTAATAATATCTGTGGATACCTGTATTAGCAGCTTGGAAAGCCTATGAATTGGGAAACTGGACACTGGGGAAAGGGTTAAACTGCATCCTCAGTGCTGGCAACATTACCTTCATCCAAATCTTCCCCTGCCCACCCCACCAGATTTCATTATTTTGTTTAAGTTGATTCTCTGTACATATATCTCCAGTGTCACATCTAATTTGGTCCTGCTAGCTTCAGGTTAGAGAGAGAGAGAGAGAGAGAGAGAGAGAGAGAGTTTTACTCATGTAACAAGTAAAACTCTTGTAATGTGTGTGTAACTTACTCAAGTTACTTCTGTGCAGGAATTTTGGAATGCACAAAAAGTCTTTCAAATTGGCTGCCTTACAGTGGCTGAGAATCTTGTCTTGTCTGTCACCACTAAAGAGCTGACTAAGTTTCTTAGCAACTTTCAGAGCCGATTGCTGTTTTGCAATAATCGCCTAGTTTGAGCGGTGGGGAAAAGAAGAAAAACACTGTCTCTCTACTTAGCAATCAGTTGTTTGACAACTAACAAGACAGACATTGACCCACATGTCTCATGAACAGGAAGAGCATTTGAATTATTGTGTGTGAGGTAAGTGATCTGCCCGAAACCATTCAGTTTTTGCTCAGTCCCTAAGTAGCCTGACTCGCATGCAAGAATGAAGGATGAGGAGGCTGATCAACCTGACAGTGATATCAAGCCAGCTCTTGGTACTAGGCAGTGATGGACAGCCCGCACCTAGGTTAATTACTGCTGCTTGGCTCTGCCTGGAACTATGAGCAAGAGCTTTCAGTCTTCCTCTAGCCTTTTTTTATTTCCTGCCCCATGCTGTGTCTGTGACAGAAACGTGTGTAGGAGGCTTTTGCATCTGTGTTCTCCATCTCAGTTGATCCTCTTGGATTCTGGCAGGGCTCACTTTCAATATTATTACCTAACCTTCCCACACAAGAATATTGTTATGCACAAATAGAAAATTCCACAGCTCTGATATGGTCACAGCTCTCTTTCCTTCTGGTAGAGATGAAGACAGTGTTTCCAGCAAAATAGAAAGGACATAGAAATCTATTTTTCCACAACAAAGACCAGTGAGTATCTTCAAGTCACAAGTCCTGTGCACTGATCTCATCAGTGCATGGCTCATCTTCTGTTTATTGAAGGTGCTCAGACCCATAGATGGAATTCCAGTTTGGGGTCTGGGATTAAGAAGGTGTGATGGCAAAACTCCAGCTGATTATTGCTTTGAATCAAGCCTGCCAAGTAACTTCTTGGCAGAAGTATTTGATTCCTGCAAAGGTTTATCAATCTATCAAGAATGTTCTAGCTGAGCCTGAAGGTATCTGCACAGTACATTTGTCTGGTGACAGATTTAGGTGCACTGGAAGCATTAGGAAATATGTCACATTCAACAGGCCCTCCTGGTTAGAAATGGAATATGCCTACTGGGGGTCAGTTCACAAGACTCACGGCCTGGAGATAAGTAGGTATCAAAGCAGCTCACAAGCTATAGTTCACAAGATTAGTGGCTTGGAGATAAGCCCCCAAAGAACCAAAAAGATCCCCCACCACTGTCCAGTGAGGAAGAATAAAACACAATATGATAGAGTATTGCTATTATAGAAAATGTATTCAGTATAGATCAGTTAATGAGTATGGCTAGAACAATTGTATTTTCAACAAGAAACAATGGAATCCATAGTGGAAATGAATACAACACATAGATGACAATGTCCACATGTCATCTTTGACATGTATCAAAATCGAGCAATGGAGTCCATAAGGTGAAAATATGAGTGAAGAAGTCCACACACTACGGCAACCAATGACCTTTGTTTCAAGATACTTCTTTGTCAAGTGCTAGTGGAAATCAGTCTTGTGAACTGACATTGGTCAGCATACTCCAATGTCTTGATCTTTTGAGAAACTTAATCATTATGTAAACCTCTATCATATTTCAAGAAGCGTAAAAGGTAAAGTGTGCCATCAAAGACACACACCCCCCCCCCAGTATATTCCCACATGGGATACTTTGTACCCATTATCATATTGATAAATTAAACAATAAGTTTAAGCAGAACTTACAATTGATTGGTTATATTGCCAAATGTGGTGAAAACATGTTCCTGTCTCAGTCCCAAAGGTAAATATATATTTGAGCTGGAATAACACTCAACTGGTGAGGGATATAAAGACAGAACAACATAAAAACACTTTGTCAAAAACTATATTACAACAGCCACAAAAAGTCAGCAGTTTGTATGGTACTTACTGTTATGCTACCTCTTCTGTTACTTCTAGCCAATTCTCTTATAAAAGTAAATGCGTGGCTTGCTCGTGCACCAATCTCTTGAAACTTGCCTTATATACTGACTAACAAAACTGTAGATCCAGATTGAAGGTGTGCTGACTGTGGCAAGTAATAATCCCAAAATAACTTACAACAATTGTTGAAAGCATTAGTTTTGCCATGCCAGAAATGGAGGTCGCCAGGTTGCTGTAGTGTGTGGACTTCTTCACTCATACTTTTTGTGGTATATGTGTATAGACCCCTGTAGTACAATAAGTTTTTTGCTCTTGGAGATAAGCCCAGCACATCATCCCTTCAGTGGCTGTTACTGGCTTCTCTACCTTGTATTTATTTTTATTCTGTGAGCCCTTTAGGGACAAGATACATATATATATCCCCTACTAACTGAGCAAAGAGACACCTTTTTAAAGTGGTGATTTTCTTTATTTAGCAGGGGGAGAGCAACTAGCTCTATCCAACCCCAGCACAGCATCCCTCCAGTGGTGGTTGCTGGTGTCTTTGTTGTGTTTCTTTTTTAGACTGGGAGCCCTTTGGCAACAGGCATCCATTTAATTAATTAATTAATTAATTAATTAATTTCTGCATGCAAACCACTTTGGGAACTTTGGTTGAAAAGTGGTTTATAAATATTTGTCATATTTGTATTCTCTAAGACGCAACCCATCGCAAATTCCATGTGTGGCAGCTCTTGCGAGAGTTTGCAAGCGAGCTGCTGGGAGGGGGAGAGGAAAGCGGCGGGGGGGGAGAATGTGGTGGTGGAGGGGAGGGAAAGTGGCAGGTGGTCATAAAGAAAGGTGAATGGGTGGGCGGGCAGTGCGAGGGGGAAGATGAAGCAGCCAGCAGTGGCAGCGGTAGGCTGGGTGGAGAGATAAAACAGCCAAGCAGGCGAGCAGGCAGCGAAAATGGAGACCAGAAAATGGAGACTGGCTGAGCAGGTGGTGGAGAGAGCGGCACAGCCTCCCTCTCTGGGCCCGCCTGCTGGCTAAATGACAGGTTGAATGGACCCCAGTGCGACCCCAGACCTGCAGCTGCCAGGTGAGCAGGTGCGGGGGGGGTGAACAGCCAAGTGGCGAGTGGGCGGGGGACGATGAATGACAGAGCAGCAAGTGGGTTTGGGGGAGAAAAGGGTGAGCGGTAAGTGGGTGGGGGAAGGAACGGGTGAGCGGGGGCTGAATACACTAGCGCACAGATGCTCTGTGTGGGGTCAACAACAACAAATATTTATATACTGCTTTTCGACAAAAGATTCCAAAGCGGTTTACATAGAGAAATAATACATACATAAGATGGATCCCTGTCCTCAAAGGGCTCACAATCTAAAAAAGAATCATAATTTAGACACCAGAAACAGCCACTGGAGGGATGCTGTGCTGGCGTTGTTTGGCTCCATCTTCAAGATTATTTGACTCTTACCATAGCACATTTCTGGCAAGTTACTGTCGGTCTCTCAACTTTTGCAATCCACTGAGTTCAATGGAGTGTGCATAGGACTGCATGTTTAACAATTTAATTGTATAGTTTTACTGTTGATATATGGGGGTAATTTATGGAGACAGTTCTGATTCTGTGGCTTAGTGCTGCAGTGAATTGAGAAATAAAACCAACCTTCTAGGCCTTCTGTAAATACAGAGATATTTAAAACCAATTTTTTTGCATTATTGGAAAGCATTTGCTTCAGAACACCATTTAGATATTAAGCAATTAGATCAACTCTGTGGTTAATTTATAAGTGGTGAAATTGGCCTAATTTTGAGATGTCTGAAATCCTATTGCCGTCCATATCAGAAAGCCATTTGGCAGTTCTAATGCTAGCAGGGGAATGGTAAATACTGCAGACAGGAAAGCAACCAAATGAGCGAGAGAAAGACCTTGTATGGAGCAGCAGTTATCCTCATCATTGAATATTTATCCTTGCTTGCTGAGGCATAAGTTGATTATTTCACACAGGAGTCAAAGATCCGGCCTTTAACTAATAGTAATTGGAGAGGACTTTGGCTAAGGAAGCTTGCCAAGTTATATAAAAAATTATCTTCAAAGGATTATGTGGCTTAAGACCAAACTTCACATACAAGGCAAGAAAGAGTATATTAACTTCTGTATGACAGGTCCGTTGTATCCTTGTGTGCATGAGGGAAGCAACTATAAAACAAGGTTGCATGGATGTATTTATTGTTCAGTTTTGTACTGCCTTTCATAAGGCATCTCAAGGCAGTTTACAAAAGTTAAAATACAATAAAATTCCATAAAAGTTATAGTTAAAATCTATTAAACATTAAAATCATAAAACACCAAGAAACAATTGTGTATTGCAGTGTATGTGTATTGCAAACCTATAATAGCTTCTTCTTATAGGAAAAATCAGCTTTGGGAGGGGGCAATTTGGAGGGGAGGGAGCGCTTAAACCTGCCTTTTTCAGCTGACAACCAGCTCTCAATTTGTGGTTTTCCACTGTAGCATTCTGGACACCTTTGGGAGGGTCAACATACACTGGAAACCCTGCTGGGAGAAAAAGATCATCAGGGTGGGGGCATGCCTTGCAAAGTGGCAGAGAGAGCAAGGGTATATGTATTTGCCTGTGATGTGTAGCTTCATTTTTATATGCATATGTGTTTTGCCTATTAGTATCACTTATATCCTTCCTTTTCCATGGAACTTAAAGTGGCATATATTGGCATGGCATATGCTACTAAGGCAAAGAGGTACCTTTTTTAAGTGGCTACGCATTTATTTATTTATTTATTTATTTATTTATTTATTTATTTTATTTAATTTATTTATTTATTTATTTATTTATTATCAAATTTGTACACCTGCATTTAGCAGGGGAAGCGCAATGGATTCAGCATGAATGTAGAATCCCTCCAGTGGCTATTACTGGTGTCTGCCTACCTTGAGTTTATTTTTATAATGTGAACCTTTTGGGACCACAAACTGAACCATATTATTCTTTTTCTATGTAAAACACTTTGAGAACAACAACATGGAGTTCCAAGATTGCCCTCCCTCCATTTACTGGCCAGACCTTCTTAACTTCAGCAGGGTTTCTCTGTCAGAAATGTTCATACAGTGTTTCACAAACTTTCAGATAATGCTTTTTGGATTTATTGTGTGATCTCTCTCTCTCTCTCTCTCTCTCTCTCCACACATTTATTATTTATTTACTTATTTAACAAACTTGTATACTGCTCACTACCGAACTCTCTAGGTGGTTTAGAGCATAAAATCACAGGGGCAATTAAGTAGGAGGGAAATGGAGGTTCCTGGAGCCTGCATACACCAGCATGAGTCAAAAAAATTGAGCATTTTGTATCTTCTGAACTCAGGTATCCTTTCCCACCCAACATTCTCCACCCAACTTCAAAATAAGTTACCGGTGTAGGAAAGGAAGCAGATATTGTAAACCCAACATTGGCAGGTAGCGACAACACGAAATGTATTCAGCTTACATGGGAGCGTGCTCGCTGAGAACCTTTGATTCGCTTCTACTTACTTGCCTTCATAATTTGTGAAGCATTCTTCCCTCCTTTCCTCCCTCCCTCCCTATGTATGTATGTATCTGTGTTTTTACCTGGATATAGTTCCATAGAAATGATCTAAAACATTTTTACAAATGTCCTGGATTTTAGCAGGCAATAGTCAGTCCTGGCACAGTCCTGTGCTAGTAAAGAAGTCAGTAACTGGATGCTACTCTGGTCCAGCAGCAGAATGCCTCAGTTTGTGCTTTTGGCTTGAGTGTGTGTGTGTGTGTGTTCCCTGTACAGGAGATCCCCAATATCTGCGGGGAGAGGTGCTCTTACCCCTGGACTTCAGGGCCGAGGTCCAGGGCCTGCACACACCCCAGGGCCCCCCAAATCATCTTTAGTCTGTCTTGGGTGGTGTGGTTTGTGCCCTCAAGAACTTACGTGTTAAAAAATGATGCTTTACTTGCAGCCGGGTGGGGGACACCAAAGGCCTTTAGGTCCAGGCTCCAAAATTACCTAGGCGCACCTCTGCGGGGGTTCCATTCTGGGGGGGGGGGGGGCGGATAGCAAAACTGCAGATAACAGGGCATTAAGGCAATGGGAATTGTGGGTTAGGTTTCCAAGGCAGCAAAAAAGGAAAAAACAGAAGAAAAGGGGGGGAAATGAGATGAAAAATGGACTGAAAGTGGGGGAAATGCAGGGAGGGTAAGAACCCTTTCGTGCTCTGTGTGTTCCCAGCTGTCCAGCAATGCCCTCCAAAAGTTTTTTAAAAATCATGTTTTTTGCATGGAAAATTGTGTTTTCTTCTTTCTTCACAAAAAGGAGCCACAAAATAGCTCCTGTCCTCAAAACGGCAGGCAGAAATGGCCTTGGAGGTCATACATGAGTCTTCTCTTTAAATGCCTAATTTTATCTCATATACCAAGGTTAGGTGGCAATTACTCGACCGTAGATACGCGAAACCATGGATGCAGGGTCCGCAATTATCAAGGTTCTCCCATAACAAGAAATCTCTGGTGTTGTTAACCACAACTCCCATCATTCCCTGCTGCAATGGCCTTTGGGGATGCTAGGAGTGGTAGTCAACATCTGGGATACCCTGTTACAGGGAACACTAGTGATGAGTCCTAAAGTTATAGGAAAATAGGACCCAGAAGCCCGTGTGGTGTACACCAGGGGCATAACTATAATAGGGCAAGGGGAGACAGTTGTCTGGGGGCCCACTGCCTTGGGGGGCCCCCCAGAGGCAAGTCACATGACTGACTCCCCCTGCCGTGGACCCACCTGGGCTTCCTTCAGTTGTATTCAGCTTCCAAATTGATGTGGGTGTTAAGACTTGGAGCTACCAGAACAGCATGTCTTTCTCTAGTACCATTAAATGACTTGCATCATCCACAATTTGCAAAACCCTTAAAAAAATAATTCAAGATGAGCTTCAGTAGAGAGGGGGGCATTTTAAAATCTTGTCTCTGGGCCACTCCAGCCTTACTACGCTCCTGGTGTACACACTGAGGTCTGGCACTGAAAACAAGTCTTGGCGCTAAATATTTGTGTCTTAGCTCAAAGTTCTGGCTTTCAGTTGTTCCATATGGCTGGAATGCATCAATCAAGATCTGCCTAAAACATTCAGACATCAAAAAATCTCCTTGAGTTTGGCATGATAATTACTACCCAATGGATCCCTTTGGCTCATATGCTTAATCCCTTGCCAAGACCTCAAATTAGCCTTTGCATAAGGCTAATAGTCACTGTCCTATGGAGGACAGAGCACTAGAGCCTTATGATATATTATACTGGCTTGGTACTTCCAGTATAATTAAGATGAGTTGTTTCAACATTCTGCCAATATAAGCTATATACATGGTATTCTAAACCATCTGTCCAATCTTCCCGAAAGTTTGCAGACATCAACTAGGTGACATCCAACACCACCTCTCCATACCTGGTGCAGATATGATGTAAAAAGGCTGAGATTAAGCTGTTGGAATAAAACCCTGACCCTTCAACTCTAGAAAGTAACTGTTAGCTTATAATGTTTTGTTGAGGAAATGGTATCTACCTGGACAATTTTCTAGGACTGAAACTGCCTGTTGAATTTGGGGGTGCAGCTTATTTAAGGACCACAACTGCATGCTGTGGGAAAGCAGGTCTAGTATAAAGTACTGCTGCCATATTCTCTTAGCAGCCCATTTATGGGATGCTGCAGATACATCAGCAATTGGATGCAGGACAATGCACCAGAAATTGTAGGTTTCTGGCTGGACATTTTGGGGGAAAACTGCGCCTTGTTCAGATACATGAGGCAGAAATCTCTAGCAAGTGAATGGGGAATCTGCACTTGTTGAATTTCTGACTAGATGCATCCTTCCCCAGCTGATCTCAAGCAGAAAAACCAAGGCAAGATGTGGATGCATGGAACCTTATTTCTAAAGTCAGCATAAGATATGAGATGGTAAATTATTTACAGCAAGCATGCACAACATAAGGCCTAGGGTCCAGATTTGGCCTGCTGGCCCCCAGGTAGGAATATCCTACAGCAACAGCAGAAGTAATGAAGAACTATTGGATTATCCAAGAGCAGCAGTGAGGCACAGTGCAGTTGGCCGCTTGAGATCAGACGAGATGCACGTGCAATGATAGACCAATGAGTGAGTGAACCTGTTGTTGTTGTTGTTGCTGCTGCTGCTACTGCTACTGCTACTGCTACTGCTTCATCAGCAGCAGCAATGGCTGGAGTGGAACACTGGTGGCAGCAGCATCAGGCAGAGAGCGCCCTAGAAAAACAGATTCACACTTTCACTCTGTTTCCTCTTCTTGGGGTGGGAATCATCTCTGGAAACTGCTTTACAACCCCATACTATGCATGTTCCACTAGAAATACATGCTATGGTGTACTGAGAAAATATGCTTAGGATTGCAGCCTGAAAGCAACAGCGATTTAGGGAAAGGATGTCATTTGGAATCTCTTTGGGGCTGGCATGCAGTACAGGTGCCCCACTGACTGTTTTCTGGCCACTATTCCTGGTTAAAATTATGGTTCCCTTGATGGAGGGAAAGATGCAGAAGTAATTAATAATTGCTTTTATTAATATTAATTAATTTTAATGTAATAATGTGCTGAAAATTGATCTCATTGTTCGTTCTGGCCTTCTGGGCATTTGAGTTGTGCACCCCTGCTTATATGGAAGTTAAGATGCCATTTATGTATATATATTTATTTATTTCTATATATTGCCCTTTGTCTTAAGACCGCAGGGTGGTGAAGATAAAAAAATTTCAATAAAACATTAAAACAGAACAAATACAGCCAAACATTTAAAAGACTAAAGGATAGCTCCTTGGTAGGGGCGAAGCCACCATTGGGCAAACAGATTCAAAGAAACGGGCAGCCCCCCCTCCCCCCGGGGCTGTGCCTCATGGCCCCAGACATGCCCCCCGCATCTGACGTCAGAAGCAGGGGGCATTATTTTGCAACCAAACTGGGCCGTGCGGCCCTGTTTGGGACCAAAATCAGCCCATGCTGCATTGGAAGAATGACCAGAGTGCCGTTTAAAGCCACTCCTGGCCTCACTGCCAATGCAGAGGGGCTGAACTCCCTCCAAAATGGGGCAGCATGGCCCCATTTGGGAGGGAGACCATGCCCCTGCGCCTGATGTCAGACATGGGGGCGTGGCTAGACAGCCCTCTGTGTCTGATGTCAGATGTGGGGGTGGGGCCAGGAGGCATGGTGGCGGCTGAACATGGACCAGCACCAGCCTCTGTCCATGCCTGCTTATTGCCCAAAAGTCTGGATAGAGTCTTCACTAATTTTTTTTGCAATTTCTACACTTTTAGTGTAGAAATTTACACTTTATTGTAATTTCTATACCTTGCAGAACACAAGTGAAAACGGAAAGCATCTTAATTCTGATTTTAAACTGAAGGTTTTGGGATTATTTAACGATCTGTTTAGGTTAAAAAATAGTGCAGCAGCAAGCCTAACCACGGCCCAGGAAGCTCCAAGCACACGAGCCCTGCCCTGCCCTATTTTTCAGTGTATCACAGTCAGAAAGAAAATTCACTGTTGCACAGGTTGATACTCTGGCTCTCTGAGGAAGGAAGGAACCCTTTAAACCTAACCTGTGTTGAGTTTTCCAGCCCAACAAGATGTAATCCTGGAAATTATACAATGGGAGCCCGGTAGTAATGGAAGATCTGATATCCTTTGGGGGCTTTTTTACAGCTAGAATCAGCTGCAGGAAGGGAGGGGTTCAGACTGGGGCTGCACTGATAGGGGGAAGGGACAATTTAATCCGTTCCATGCTATTTTCTTGATCTAGATTGTGTTTCCTTGGTTGGTATTTGAAGCAAACCATACAGGCCAGGATGTAGCTGTAATTGAACAAGGTGGGGAGGACATATATCCTTGAGTCCACACGGATCCCAGCAGCACCTTGGCGGCAAACCCGCCTAAGGAGCCCACCTCTTCAATGAGGTTAAGGGAGCAAGCGCTCTGTGAACCTCATTGAAATGATCATGTGTCAGTGGCAGCTGCTTTCAGCTGGAGCAGAAACACTGATGGACACCTGCCCGTCACTGGGGAGGATCCCCACAATGCATCATGCAGTGCATTGTGGGATTTCTGGGGGATTGTGCACCCAAATGGTCCTTGGAGATTGTCTGCAGGGAAGGTGGGCTTCTTCAGTCTTCTGCGTCGCCACTCCCCCGCCTCAACCCACGCGTGAGAATGGCCTCATACTCTTTCATGGTGCAGTGAGTTGTTTGTAGCAAGTCCCCTGATAACTGGGCAAAGAAGCACCTTTTAAAGTGGCATTTAGCAGAGGAATAGCAACTTGGTTGAACAAGTTGCTAAAGTATCTTGTCCCTCCCTCCCACTGACTGCTGGGGGAACCATCTTCTCATTCCTTTTGCTATGTAAACTGCCTTAACGTTTTGTTGTTGGGGCATATAAATATTATTTCTTGTTTACACAGTCAGACAGGTATTATTGACTGGTTTGTTTTATCCAGACATCGAGTCCTTCCCAAGGACCTGGGATGGCTGAGTTTTATCATCAATACTGTTGGTTATTATAGATATCGTCGCAAAATATAGGCTGTTCCCAGTAAAGCTGCTTTTTGTAAATGGCTGGTGGTGATTTCTGTGGCCCCTATGGTGTTGAGGTGCTCTTCAAGGTCTTTTGGAACTGCACCCAGGGCGCCAATTACCACTGGGATTATTTGGGTCTTTTTCTGCCACAGCCTTTCAATTTCAGTTTGTAGATTTTTGTATTTGGTGATTTTTTCTATTTCTTTTTCTTCTATTCTGCTATCCCATGGTATTGCTATGTCGATTATTTTGACTTGTTTTTCTTTCTTCTCGACTACAGTTATATCTGGTGTATTGTGTGGCAGATGTTTGTCTGTTTGTAGTCGGAAGTCCCATAATATTTTTACATCTTCATTTTCTTCAACTTTTTCAATTTTATGGTCCCACCAATTCTTGGCTACAGGTAGCTTGTATTTTTTGCAGATGTTCCAGTGTATCATCCCTGCTACCTTGTCATGCCTTTGTTTGTAGTCAGTCTGTGCAATCTTCTTACAACAGCTGATTAGGTGGTCCACTGTTTCATCTGCTTCTTTACAAAGGCGGCACTTGCTGTTTGTGGTGGATTTTTTGACTTTTGCTCTTATTGCATTTGTTCTTAGTGCCTGTTCTTGTACAGCCAGTATTAAACCCTCTGTTTCTTTCTTCAAGTTGCCATTCTTAAGCCATTGCCAGGTCTTGGTGATGTCTGATTTTCCACTTATATTGTGCAAATATTGACCATGCAGGGGCTTATTTCTCCATTTTTCTGCTCAGTTCTTGACTTGTTCTTTCTTGTAGGCCTGCTTTGTTTCATTGGTGTTGAATAGTTTCTCGTTCTTGACCATTTGAAGTGCATCTTCTTCACTGTCCTTTATATATTCTTCAAGGCCTCTTTTCTCCTCCTCTACTGTTTGATGGACTTGCAGCATTCCTCTTCCACCTGAGCTGCGAGGGAGGTATAGCCTATCTACATCACTGTGGGGGTGCAGAGCATGATTGATGGTCATGATTTTCCTGGTCTTACGATCTAGCGTCTCGAGCTCTGCCTGGGTCCAGTCTATTATTCCTGCAGTGTATCTGATAACAGGTATAGTCCAGGTGTTTATGGCTTGTATGGTGTTCCCGCCATTGAGTTTGGACTTGAGGATTTTTTGAACTCTCCTGATGTATTCACTTCCAATTTTTCTTTTAACTTCAGTGTGTGCAATGTTATCAGCCTGGAGAATGCACAAGTATTTCTAAGGTTCTTTCTCTTCCAGGTTCTTGATCTTGCTTCCATTGGGCAGTTCTATTCCTTCTGTTTTTGTTATTTTTCCTCTGTTCATTATTAATGCAGCACACTTGTCTAGTCCAGACTCCATTGCTATATCGCTACTGAATATACGGACAGTGTTTAGCAGTAATTCGATTTCTGACTGGGACTTTCCATACAACTTCAGATCGTCCATGTACAGCAGATGGTTGATTTTACTGGATGTTTTAGATGTTTGGTATCCGAGGCCTGTTTTGTTTAGTATTTGTGAAAGTGGGGTCATGGCTATTACAAACAATAGAGGGGATAATGAGTCTCCTTGGAAAATGCCTCTTCTAATGCTAACCTGTCCAAGTGCCTTGCCATTGATTGTTAACTGTGTACTCCACATGCTCATTGCTTTTTTAATAAATATCTGAATGTTTTTGCTGACACCAGTTGTTTCTAAACATTTTAGTATCCATGTGTGAGGCAATGAATCGAAGGCTTTCTTGTAGTCAATCCATGCAACACTTAGATTATTTTTTCTTCTCTTGCACTTTCCTAAAATCATTTTGTCAATCAGCAGCTGGTCTTTTGTGCCTCTGGTGTTCGGGCAATTTCCTTTCTGTTCAACTGGAAGCTGATTGTTAGTTAATAAGTGTTGCATCACTTCATCTGCTATTATTCCAGTTAATAATTTGAACATGGTTGGCAGGCAGGTTATCGGTCTATAGTTACTTGGAACTGCACCTTTTGCTGGGTCTTTCATGATGAGATGGGTTTTCCCAGTTGTTAGCCATTGTTCAATAACACCGCCTTTCATAATGTGATTGAACTGTTTTGATAGTTGTTTATGAAGGCTTGTTAGGTGTTTAAGCCAAAAGCCATGCAGTTCATTGTCGCCTGGTGCAGTCCAATTTTTAATTTTCTTTGCTCTTTCACTTATTAATTCTTGTGTTATTATTAGATCTTGCATTAGTTGGTTACATTTTTGACCTCTTTCATCCAGCCTGCTTTTTTATTATAATCTATTGGATTGTTCCATAATTTCCCCCAGAATTGCACTGTTTCTTCTTTTATTTGGTGTTTCTAGGTTCCTTGAAGTTTCTCCTTCTATGCTTTGGTAGAAACATCTCTGATTCGACTGGAATTGGAGATTTTGCCTGCGTTGTGTAATTCTGGCTTCATATCTGCTAATCTTCTTTGACACTGCTGTTATTTGCTGCTTTATTATTTCCAGGACTTCTCTAATTTTCCTTGAATCTAGGTGGTATTTTTGGATCAGATACTGTTTGGTGTTTTCATTCTTCAGCTTCTTGTCTTTCATATCTTTCAATTTACTAGCATCTGATCTAAGCCTGGAGATTTTATTTTCTAATCTAATCTTCCATTTAGGTGATGTACTGCTTTCTCTTTTGACAGGTCCACTGATCTTATATCCGAGCTCTTGTGTTGTTATTGTTGCTGCACTGTACATTAGTTGGTTTGTTTCTTGCAAATTATTGGTTATTTCTGCAACTGCAGCACTGACATCTTTTAATGCCTGAGCAAGTTGTTTTTTGGCAACTGTTTTTAGAGCTGGAAGTCGAACCCTGGTGGTTGTTTGGTTCATGTGCTCAGATATTTTTTGCTTTAGTTCTTGTTGCTTTTCTGTTAAACGGCATTCGGGTTTTTGAGGTGAAGGCAAAGGGGAGGTTGCCTGGTTTTGATTTTGAAACAGTTCAGCAACAGTGGCATCCTCGATTTCCAACACCTCTTCCACCTGCGCCTGAGCAACTTCTTCAATTGGTGATAATTCTTCTTCCATATCTTGAGCCTGTGTTGCTCTTTGCAGTTCTTCCAGCTCTACTCCTGTGAATACTTTATTTCTTATTATGAATCTTCTGTGGTCTGCTAGCCTTTGTTCTGTTATTTCTGTGTCTGGATGCTTCTCTTTCCAAATTTGGTACATTCTTTTTAAATAACCTCTTCTAGTTGGACTAGACTTGTAATAGCAGATCATTATTTCCTTGTTGGCATTTTTCGTATATTTTTTTCGGTTAAGCGACGTTTCTTCCAGTAACTTTGCTGTCTCCAGCCCTGGTTGCTCAACTGAAGATCCTGAGTCCTGTTGCCCACTTGCCACCAGATGTCCAGGGACTATAGCATCTGGCGTGGTCCTTGTTGACCCGGGTGACGACCAATCCGGTATAGATTTATTAAAGTTACGTCTCACCATATTGTTGATGGGGGAGGCACTCTTTGTCTGGCTCCTCTGGTGAGACCTGTCCAGTATGGTTGGACCTCTGGCATAGCTCTCACCTTCATCAGAGCACACAAGCCCCACAACCACACCAAGGTAGTGCCTCACTGGGGGTTGTTATTATTATTATTATTAATTCGATTTCTATACCGCCCTTCCAAAAATGGCTCAGGGCAGTTTACATAGACAAATAACAAACAAATAAGATGAAACCCTGTCCCCAAAGGGCTCACATTCTAAAAAGAAACATAAGATAGACACCAACAACAGTCACTGGAAGTACTGTGCTGGGGGTGGATAGGGCCAGTTACTCTCCCCCTGCTAAATAAAGAGAATCACCATGGTAAAAGGTGCTTCTTTGCCCAGTTAGCAGAGTTGCTAAATATAATTAATAAAAAGTGGTGCATATCAATATTCTAAAATGAGTCCCACCTCACAGTATGGTTTTGGTTATGGAATGAAAGGGGTTTATCAGTGGGAGCTACTCTAGATCAGGAAATGAAGATTTGCTATTCACTTCAGTACAAGATGAATGAGTATAGAATGGACTATACTAGACTTGAAGATGCATCTGAGTGGCCAGCCTCTTGCATCATACAGAAAGAATTACCATTTCCTGGAAAGAACATTTCTTAAAACCCATACACTGGTTTAAAGGGTGTTTCTCTTGTTGAGATTATGCACAGTTGCAGCCTAGTTTGCTGTATAGTTTGCATACTATGAAGCCAGAGGGGGCACTATAGTTTCCTCCATATTTGTTGGGCGAGCAAGAAGTTTCTGTTCTGCTTCCTGTTCCTGTTTGTTCATGAGTCAGCAAGTTCTATACCGACCTCTTTGTGCCTTTGTATCCCAAGTAAAGTTATCATAAAAACCTCTCATTGGTGTTTGCTCTGTAATCCACACAAACAGAATACACTCTGTAACATCTCTTTGGTATATTTTTGCTTCCTACTGTATGGTGGCTTAGAGAGGATAAGTGTTTGCCTCTGGTGTCACACTCACATGGGTCCCAAAATCAACAGGCAATCCTGGAACAATCAGTCAAACCAAAAGAAGTGCGGGGTCACGTTGGGTATTAGTTCTAATCAAATTCTTTGCAATAAAGTTATTAATGCAATGCATGGTACAATTGGTTCCTGACATGGTTAAAGTGCTTAAATAATATGACTGTTCATTTGGATAATGTCAGTTATAGTTTGGCTTTATCACATGGGTCAGAGTCTGGTTGCTACAGTGAAATTCCAGTTCCTTGCCCTTGAGTAAGGCTATAAAAAGACACTGTGCAAATGCCTTGAAATTAGCAGTAATTAAACCAGCCCACTTCACTGCTCATGCATCTTTGTTCTTAGTCAGCCATCCCACTCATCCTCAGGACTCTGGAGAGAAGACTGTTCCTATGCTCAGCACAAGTGAACTTCACTTGCTTTGTATTTCTCACCCCCCCCCTGTATAATGCTCCTTGACATTTCCTATACCTGTGGGATGTAATTTTCATTCGGTCTGAAGTGTGTGCATTACAACCAAATTGTACACAAGTTATGAAACGTATTATCAATGAATATATTGCTGATTGCTAACAATGTGTGGGAAAGCACAGAGCCTCCACAAGTTCCTATTGTGGGATGAGAGGGAACACAAGGCATGTCTCAGGGTATTGAGAGGGAACACAAAGCATGTGAAAAAACATTGGGAGGGGGACCCCAGACCTTCCCACAAAACCAAAAACCACCCCCAAAGAGGCAGGGAGCACATATGCTTTGCAGCCACGGAATGCTCAAATAAAGGTTCTGAAAGGAGGTTCTTCTGCTGCCAATCAAAGGGGCACAACCAATAACACTCTAGTTTTGCGAGTGAGTGAAAGAATTGGGAGAAGCATTTGAGGCAGGTAGGGTGCAAGCAAAATCATTGACAGTGGATGACCGTTGGTGTTATTAAAGAAAAAAAAGTGAGAAAATGCTAACCACAAAGAGAGGATGTCCTAAAAATTTGAAACCAATAAAATACAAAAGAAAACAAAGTAACCCATTCTAACGGGGCCCTCCCAACCTCACATTTCACCTTCCTGCTGCTCATCAATGTCACCTTCTGTTCGTTTCTCACCAATATAACATGAACGTTCAGATCTGATGCAGTCTTTTTGTCATGGTTTCCACTTATTATTTCTAACTAGTTTTGAGTACCCGGCATTGCTTGGGCTTATGGTGTGAGTTTCTCTTTGTAATTGCATCCATATCCATTTTGTGGCTATACCCGTTGTGAATCCATCTGTCTGTTGTCGGGGTTCCGGGATACCCTACATTACTCATAGGGTCCTAGGAAGTCACTGTGCAAAGTTTGGTCCCCTTAGCTCAAAGGGTATGGGAATGTATAGGGAACAGACAAACACATTCAATTTTCTATAGATAGATAGATGTGTCTAAAATGTTCTAGATGGTGTACAAATATTTTTAAATCAAATTTCTGTCTGCAGGCTTACACTCTAACAAGCATGCTGTGAAAGGAAAAGGGGACAGGGAAGGAAGAGAAAAACAGATAATCCAGGTACCAGTTCTTCCATAAAGTTGCATCATTGTTATAATGACCAGGTAGAATGGCCACTAAAATTATCTTAAAACTTTTGAGAGCCAGCATGGTGTAGTGGTTAGAGTGCTGGACTAGGACCGGGGAGACCCAAGTTCAAATCCCCATTCAGCCATGAAACTAGTTGGGTGATTCTGGGCCAGTCACTTCTCTCTCAGCCTAACCTACTTCACAGGGTTGCTGTGAGGAGAAACTCAAGTATGTAGTACACTGCTATGGGCTCCTAGGAGGAAGAGTGGGATATAAAATGTAAAATATAATGATGATGATGATGATGATGATGATGGTTGGTCTCAGCCAGCCTATACATACGGAGGCTTTGCATACAGAGCACCCCGCCGGTGGCTGTTGCTGGTGTCTATCACCGGGGAGTCGCCACCATGAGAGCTAGTAAGGTGTCCTCTCACCCACCCCCAAACCCAGCTTTACATAGGCAATCTCCCTTTGCTTGTAAAGGAGAATCCTTACCAGATTCTTACCTTTTACCTTACCTTACCTTTTACAAGCAAGACAGTTGAACTGGGTCAACTGCTCAAACTCAACCACCACCAGTTCAAATGAACTAGCACAGGAACCAGGCAGTTCAGTTCACATTCAGTTTGAATTTGAACCAAACAGTGCATGGCGGTTCCGTGCACACCCCTAGTCCCCCTCACTGAGCTGCTTTTTGTTCCTAGGTCTGGTTGGTGAGCTTCGGGATTCTAGTAAAAAAAACCAAAGTAGACCTTGTAAGTCTGAAGTCTTCCCACTCCTGATGCAGAGTGTCAGTGCGAGGTATTGATGCCTCGATGGAGTTGCTCTGGGAAGAGCAGAAGGTTCCAAGTTCCTTCCTTGGCTTCTCTAAGGTAGGGCTGAGAGAGACTCCTGCCTGAAACCTTAGAGAAGCTGCCAGTCTGTGTAGACTATACTGAGCTAGGTAGACCAATGGTCTGACTCAGTATATGGCAGCTTCCTATGTTCCTTTTGCATAGCTCAGAATAATTTCAAAGGAATCTGCACAGGAGCATGTTCTGATGGATTGTGTGTCATGGGTGATTGATTCAATGGCAACTGATTCAATGGCACTCAAAATCTGTAGTGTAAATGGGCCCCTCACCTTCTCTCATGGTAAGGCCACTTCTAGTGAACCAAGAGGATCCATCTGACAAAGCGGATCCATGTGACAAGCCTTGCTAGGCATCTTGGGAGAGAAAAAAGACTCACCATTTAATAGCAGCTTGCCACAGGGATAAGGCAGCTTTTTTATCTATTATGTGCTATCCATAGTTTGCAGAAAAGATAGATGGCTGGTTTGGATTATAATCAATCAGCCACAAGCAATATCACGCCAATCAACCACACCAATCAACCACAAGCAATAAGGACATGTGTGTGTGCCATAAGGGAAATACTATGAGAGAAAGGTGCCCATTGTGCTGGAGGATATACACACTTATGGTGCACATACATCCTTATTGCATGTGGTTAGTTGGCAGACAAATATACAAACCAGTCCATAAATACTAAAATAAGATTGTCCCATGTACTCCTGAGCTACAGCAATAAAAAAAATGGTTTCTAGCATCCAGATTTTACAAGAAATTGTAACTGTGGCAATAGTGTGGCTTATACAGACAGCACTGCCACAACATCCTGCATGAGGCAACTTTAAGGACTTTGTAGACCAAAACTAAAAGTTTGAGTATTGCTGTTGTGCTACTTCAGATCAGAATAACAGTTTGAAGACTGAAGTCTGAATGCCCGGAGTGTGAAGGAGTGTTGTCATTTTGAACAAGCTCGATCACTCAGATAATTTCAAGAAACATAGTTTTCAGTCAGCATAGATTCATTCCTTTCTCCAACCCTGCAGAGTCCTCCAGATTGTTTTTGAAAATCAGATGGCAATCCCCTTGATTGGTCTAACTGGAAAAATATCAACAATTTTTTGAGATTACCATTCTGCTTCAAACAGAATTTTAAAAAATGGGTGAAAGCAAGAGATCTTGATTCAGGGAATTAATTCAGGCCATGTAATTTCATTTAGAATTACAGCAGATCAAAGAGAAATGAAATAATATCCAGCTGAGTATACAGAATAGAACTCTCTTTAATAGCTCCAGATGGATTATAGAATCATCATGCTCTGTCAACCGGAATGAAAAAATGTGCAGGGATGAAATTAAGTTTACAGACCAGTAGAAGTCATCTATTGCTTTCCATGTAGGTGAAATTCCTGGATACAAACTGATATGCTAACCAAAACATACACCTACTTCTGATACAATATGATCTTTGAAGATAGGAACATAGGAAACTGCCATATACTAAGTCAGACCATTGGTCTATCTAGCTCAGTATTGTCTTCACAGACTGGCAGCGGCTTCTCCAAGGTTGCAGGCAGGAATCTCTCTCAGCCCTATCTTGGAGAAGCCAGGGAGGGAACTTGAAACCTTCTGCTCTTCCCAGAGCAGCTTCATCCCCTGAGGGGAAGATTTTGCAGTGCTCACACATCAAGTCTCCCATTCATATGCAACTAGGGCAGACCCTGCTTAGCTATGGGGACAAGTCATGCTTGCTACCACAAGACCAGCTCTCCTCCCATTTCTCCTCCCCAAGATGTTTTCAATGTGGCTAGAGTTGAATGAGGGAGATAAAAAAAGGAAAATGGAAGTAAATAGGAGTAAAACAAAGGCCTGTGTGAGCAAAAAGGTCTTTACCTGGCATCTAAAAGAACAAAGTGACGAAGCCAGGTGAACCTCACTTGAGAGGCTATTCCATCAATGGGGTGCAACCACTGAAAAGGCCTTGTCCCTTGTAGCCACCTATCTTGCCTCATTTGTCAGGGGCACCTGGAGGAAGGCCTCTGAAGAAGATCTTAAGGTATGGGTAGGGACATATGGGGCAAGGTGCCCTATTAGGTAACCCACTCCCAAGCCATTTAGGGCTTTAAATGTTAAAACCAGCACTTTGAATTGGGCCTGGAAATGGACTGGGAGCCAGTTCAGCTGACAAAGCACTGGCGTAATATGGTCAAAATATCCAGTCCCAGTTAATAATTTCACAGCTCTATTTTTTACCAGCTGCAGTTTCCAGAGCATTTTCAAAGGCAGCCCCATATACAACACACTGCAGTAATCTAAGCGAGAGATTACCAGAGTGTGACTAACTGTGGCCAAGCTATCTGTCCAAGTAAGGTCGCAGTTGGAGCATCAGCCAAAGCTGATAAAAGGCGCCCCAAGCCACAGAGGCCACTTGAGCCTCCAGTGACAATGCTGGATCACTGGAGCACCCCCAGACTGTGAACCTGGTCCTTCAGGGGAGTGCAACCCCATATAGAACAGGCTGAACATCATTCACCCAGGTAGAGGAACCACCGACCAAAAGTCCTTCAGTCTTGTATGGATTGAGTCTCAGTTTATTCACCCTCATCCAGTCCATTACTGCATCCAAGCACCGATTCAGAACAGTCACCAATCCACCTGTGTCTGATGAAAAAGAGAGCTACAACTGAGTGTCATCTGCATATTGATGACACCTCAAGCCAAATCTCCCAATGACCTCTCCCAAAAGCTTCATGTAGATGTTAAACAACATAGGGGAGAACCCTGAAGAACTGCATAGCATAATGGCCAAGGGGTTGAGAAGTAGTCCTCCAGCACCACCTTTTGGGAATGAGCTTAGAGGTAGGAGTGGACCACCTCCAAGCAGTGCCTCCCACACCCAACTCAGCCAGTCTATCCAAAAGAATACCATGGTCAATGGTACTGAAAAATGCTGAGAGATCCAATAGAATTAACAGGGTTGTACTCCCCCTGTCTCTCTCTCTCTACACAGGTCATCCCACAGGGTGACCAAAGCAGTTTCTGTTCAAAAGCAGGGCCTGAAGCCTGATTGAAATGGATCTAGATAGTCCGTTGCCTTCAAGAGTGTCTGGAGCTGGTCAGCCACAACACGCTCAAGCACCTTGCCCAGGGAGGGAATCTTGGCCACAGGCCTATAGTTGTTTACATCCTCTGGGTCCAGACTGGGTTTCTTTAGGAATGGTCAAATAATAGCTTGCTTCAATGAAGCTAGGACCACTCCCTCTCTCAATGAGGCACTTAGAAGCTGCTGGACCCAGCTAAAAATTCCCTTTACTAGATTTAATAAGCCATGAAGGGCAAGGGTCGAGCAGGCACGTGGTTGGCCGAACCCAACTAAACACCTTGCCCACATCCTCAGGGACCAATAATTGAAATTCCTCCAGCAAAACTAGGCCAGGTTTTACTCTGGACACCTCTCCCAATGATCTTGCATCAGCCATAGTGTCCAACTCATGACAAATGTGAGCGACTATCTTCAAAGTGCTGTGCAAATGCATTACAGTGTGCTAATATAAAGCATGCTTTTAGTACTAAAATATTGTCTCTAACTCATTCCACTGTTTTGGGGATCCAGTTTGATTTTTAAGGGGTTGTTCTGGTCTGTTCCACCTGTCCAGGTTGTTCCATTCCATTTTTGGTTGTGAAGGGGTTAATAAAAGTGTAATGTTGGCAGTCTTTCAGTGCTAAAATATTGTTCTTCTCATGCCTCTCTAAGAGATCCCACCATTTCTGGGATCCAGTTTGATTTTGAAGGAGTTGTTCCTTTTCACAGTCCCACTGGTTTTTAAACATCAAGATGATCTTTCTGACAAGAGAAACATTTTATCTTGCAGATTGTTCTTTCCTGTACCCACAGGCACAGCAAACTAATATTTGTAGAAATCTCATTAAAGGTTAAGAAGAATTCACTTAGATATTAGACACTTTTGCTTTTGGTAGCAAAAATATATCTCACTGCTGTGTTCCTTAAAAAAAAAACCAAAAAACCAAACCCAAAACCAAACTCTCCTGCTAATTTTAGCATTTCAATTGGCTTCTACTTTGCGGGGGTTTTGGAGAAGCACTTTCAGAGCCAAAATTCTTTTTATGGGGCCGTAGAATCTAGACGCCAGTTACCAGATCTGCAACGTTGACGGGGCAGCGCCCTAAAGCGCTTTCTCCTCCTGCAGCAGATGAGCTGTCCCTGTCCTAAGCCAAAATCATGAATGGTGCCAAGGCGTTGATGGGATTACTTGAAGAAAGCAGAGAGAAACTCCGCCTTCCTGAGAGCAGCCAGTAGCATCCGCCGTCTCGGCAGAGCCTGGGTGGGACTCACGGAGCCTTTCCTTTGTTACTGTATTGAGAGAAACCACAGAATGGGAAGGGAAGGAGTCTACTCAGAGGCAAGTGTCCAGAAGTTTGAAATATGCCTGGAGCAGTTGGAACATGTCTCGAGATACTTCCTGCCTCCAAATAAACGTTAAGGTACAAGTCTTGAAATTCTCTCTACGTATGTCTTTCTCCACTATCGAGAGTTTGTTTCTCACTTGGATGGTTTTAAGATAATGAAGAGGAATATTTTGCTTAATCGACTTTGCTTTCTATTTTCTAGTTGAGCGTTTTTTAGGTCGTTCTAGAGAAGTGAAGTTAGGTGGTTTCCCCCTTCCTTTCTAGCTTGTCAGCTGAGTGTTGAGCATTTAAGGGTCATAGGGGTTTGTTTGGGGTTTTTTTTGGCAAATGTTCTTTAATTAAAATACTTCTCTGAAACTGCCTCTGGCCACAGACGACTGCGTTTTAGTGGTGCTGCATGTTCCTCATTCGTCAGCTAAGTACTTTAGGGTAGTTTGGGATCGAGGACGTCGTAGGAGCGCGATATATTCTGGGATCGCGTCTCCCTAAACCCGACCGATTTTTCTACCTTGAATAATGGGAAGTATGCAGGCGTTTGTGATGCAAATCCGAAGTAATTACGGAAACTGTAAATCGCTAAGCTCAAGAAGAGGTGCAGTAAAGCTGGTTCAGGATTAGTTAGTTGCATTGAAATCCTGACTGTGTGCTGAGCAGCAGTCATTCTCCTTAGGCTAAATTATCTCGCTCTGCCTCGCGCATGCTAAACCCACCCATTGCCTTAAGCACCTCTGTTTCTTTTCCTTGAAGTGACTTAGTGGTGGCGCATTCGGGTTAACTACGAATGCACGCAAAAGTCTTGCCCCGGGGTGACAGGTCCCTTGACTTGCTCTCGAATGTGCCCGCCCGCATCGCATCACCTCTTCCCACCTGCCCGAGAAGAACAGCTTGCTGACATCATGGAAACACCCGACTACCCGGGAAAGCGCGAGCTAACGCCCCCTCTGCGCTGCTCAGTCTAGAGATTCCCTTTGGTCAACGCAACTGTCGATCAACCCAGACGATTCTTTACCCTTTCTGGAACCTCCCTTAGAACCAAAATGGAACGCGCCGAGATGCTCCTCCCCTTTTTGGCTGGCGAAGGGAGTAGCAAGCACCCAGGTAAAGGCGCTTAAAGAGCGCATCTTTGTGTTTGTCGCTCCCGCCCGCCTTGTTGTTGCGGGCGCCTTCCTGTCAGTACTTTGCCTTCTAGCGTTGTTGCCAACCTGGTTGCTCAGAAGCGATGAAAAGCAGCTTGGGTCGCTCCCTCTTCACACCCTGCCAGCGATAGGGGCAGAGCTGCTTGCGAGGGGCTTACATAGATCCAAGTGGTGTTTGCAGCCAGTTCTCGGAAAGGTAAAAGATTCAGCCTCAAGAAGGATTGTTGCTTGCTAGTAGTTCTTGTTTTTTTTTTTAAGTAGAGAACTTCTTAACTCCAATAGGAAATTCAATCTCCTTATTGTCCCTGTCTGCTCCATTGCCCCACTTCTTCCCTTAAAACCTTTAGTCCTGTTTGATTGGCCTGTATAGATTTTTGTCTATAAAGTAGCTTTCTTTTGATTGTTACATGGATAAATAACTTCACCCATACCGGTATAATTGGGAAAGTGTCAGAGAAATGTGGGACTGGTGGCAATTTACTTTTGAATGCTGTTCTTGCTGTGTTGTCCTGAGTCTGTGGATTGGGCAGTATATTAAATCTTTTTATTAATAAATAATAAATAGACTCTTGGACTGATCCAGCAAGTCAGTTCTCATATTTTTATGCTTTCCAAGTCTTCTCCCAGTGATGCTATCTTATTGGCTTTGGGGAGCTGAATTATAACATAAGAAGAAACACTAGAGCAGTCTGTCTTCTGTGCACATGACTTCTCATCTGGGTGTAGAAAGGAGATATGTTTGTCTGAAGGAGAGTTTTAGACAGTATTTCAGTTTTATTGGAATTAATGTATGTGACCTGATGAAAGATAGAGCCTGAATGATTATCTCTTGTTCTGGGTTGTATTATCTTTTGCTTAGAAATGGATATGGTTCTATAGAAATTGAGAATTTGCTGATTTTAATTCTGCCAAGGAGTTCTGTGGATTGTTGAAGCTTGCATGCTATTTTGTCAGTGGAGGTGATCACTTGCTTATTTTTGTACTTCTTGCTTTCTAGGACCAATAGAGCTACACTAAGTAACTTGTGCATCAGGGAAAACCTATAATGTAAGAATGCGGGGGGGTGGGTGTTATCTCACAAAATACTTTAGAAACCAATTGTATACCTTAGAGCAAGTGGGAATTCATGTAGATTTCATGAGGGGAATAAATGGGCCTTTTGCTATGAATCTAAATGAGCATATGCATCCAAATGGTGTGTGTTAAAGTATCAAGCTATAGTTTTAGTGTGTACCTGCAAGATGCACAGGAGTCATGGTAGTCCCGGTGCTCATCGCTGCCAGTCAAAATAGTAGGGAGCAGGATCAGTGTGAGCACCATACTTGTTCAATCCCCAACAATTTGAGGATTGAAACCCTGTGCTAGCTAAGGTTATTTCTGAGGTTTAGTAGTAAGCTGTGTCCAGTTGTGACTCAAACTGCCATTTGGATGCAGAACTAAATTTCTGTCTTTGCTTGCAAGCCTATGTAGCAAACACAGATGTGTCATCTTTCCGTGAGTTAATTTCTTATGAAATAAAAGCAATACAGCTTCATGGTTCCCTTAGCGTTCTTGGTTACTAGCTGTTCACTGGAGGTAAAACTCATTAACTTGAATAGAGATGAGCAGATGCCCTAGCTTACTTGTTTTTCAAAAAGATTCAGAATGTGGACATCAGTTCAGTCATCTTAGTCAATTTATATCTTGCAATCCTCAGTGGTGCTGTTAGAGAGCAGTATTGGATGTTACTGTATTTTGCTTTTCATGAATCCAGTCTTAGCATCTTGGTATATACTACATTTGAAGATTTTAATGGCTTGTTTTTCAAAAGATCAGGGAGTTTACTTGCACACTGAAATGCATCTAATTCTAGATTAATTGATGCATTAAGCTTGTGTTTCCAAACACTAATCCTGTATCGCTTGCTAAATCTGGGGGTGGAGAGGTGAATTTCTTGGGAGGCATTCAGCAGGGAGTGACTGCAGATCTTGCCCTCTTGCTGTGTGTCTTGGAAATGACAATTGACAGCCAGCTGGCTACTGAATGTAACTTCAGTAGTTCAACAGAGATTTTAAGAACATCTGCATATTGCCTGCTTGCAGAAATAGCTGGCAGCTTCTTTAAAAAAGAGCAATTTCCTATTTATACTTTCTCCTTCTCTGATAGCTGTTGGTAGGAGAGGGGTGTAATTAAATCCAATTACTTTGGCTTGGTTCACAAGCCAGTGCAAAGTAATTGCTTGTTAATTTGGATTTGGAGGAGAAGGCCTCATCCTATGGTCAGGCCCAGATGGCCAGTGCTGCCCCTCTGCTTGTAGTAGTGCAAACAATTTGGTATCATTTGGTCAGCATGTGATGCCAGTGCAGAAAGGAAGGACATAATGTTAAGACTTCAGAAGCATGACACCAGATACAATGGTGTGTGTAGCAGCTCTGTAACACAGCTACTAATTCTCATAAAGGTGCCAGAACACATTTGGTGGTGTTATGCTATTTACACAGTCTACCAGATGTTATTGACTGGATTTGGTACTTTAATTATCGGGCCCTTTCCAAGGGTCTAGGATAACTAAAGAAAAATTAAAGATAGCGTCGTAGTATTTGTGCTCTCCTGAGTAGTGTGGCCTTATGTAGCTGATGTGTTGTAATTTTATCGATGCCCAAGGTGTCAAGATGGTGTTCAAGTTCTTTTGGTACTGCACCAAGGGCACCAACAACTATTGGCACCACTACTGTTTTCTTTTTCCAGAGCCGCTCAATTTCAATCTGAAGGTCCTTGTATTTAGTTGTTTTTCTCCAGTTTTTCACCAACTCATCTATCACCTGGGATTGAAATATCAATTATCAGAACCCGATTCTTCTCGATGACTGTCAGATCCAGCATATTATGTGCTAAATGCCTATCAGTTTGTATTCTATAATCCCAAAGGATTTTAGCCTCCTCATTTTCTGTGACCTTCTCAATTGTATGATTCCATCAATTCTTGCTTGCTGGCAATTTGAAATTCTTACAAAGGTTTCAGTGGATCATCACAGCAACTTTATTGTGTCTTTCCTTATAATCAGTCTGTGTGATTTTCTTACAACAACATACAAGGTGCTCAATCATCTCATCCACTTCCTTACATATCCAACACTTACTGTCTTTCTGGATCTTATCAGTTTTTGCTTTTATAACATTTATTCACAGTTATTGTTCCTGGGCTGCAAAAATAAGACCTTCCATTTCTTTCTTCAGTGTCCCCTTCTTTAACCACTGCCATGTTGTGTTATTGTTGACTTTTGATTGTATGTCATTAAAGAACTGACTGTGCAATGTTTTGTTATGCCATTTTTCTCGTCAATTCCTCATATGCTGGTTTTTTGTATTCATCCTTTATTCCCTTCCCCCCCCCCAACTGTCCTGTCTTACTCACTTCCTGTAACATTTCTTCTTGGCTTCCATTGATGTATTTCCATTGATGTATTGAAAAAATACTCATTTTTCTTCTTCAACAGACTGTCTGACTTGCAACATTCCATATCCACCTTCATTTCTTGGCAGGTACAGCCAATCAACATCACTTCTTGGGTGCAGGGCATGATTGATGATGATTATTTTCTTGGTTTTACGATCCAGCGCATCCAATTCTGCAATATCTGCTGTATATCAGATTGCCCATGTGTTGATTGCTTTGATAGTGTTACCACTATTAAGTTTGGACTTCAGTGTCTTTCTTACTCACCTGATATATTCTTTACTAACTTTGGTCTTCACTTCAGCATGCTTGATCTTGTCAATTTGGAGAATGCCCAAATACTTATAACTTTCCTCAGGTGACAGACTCTTTATGTTTCCGTATGGCATCTCAATTCTTTCACTAGTTGTCATTTTCCCTAAATTTATTGAAAATATAGCACATTTGTCCAGTCCAAACTCCATTACTATATCATGGCTATAAATTCTAACTGTATTGAGTAATGACTCAATTTCAGATGGTGACTTTCCATAAAGCTTTAGACCGTCCATGTAAAGGAAGTGCGAAAGCTTAACTGATGTTTTTGAAGTTTGGTATCCATGGTTTGTTTTGTTCAAGATAATGGATAGTAGGAGATTACAAAAAGTAAAGGCGACAATGAGTCTCCTTGAAATATTCCTCTTTGGATGTTAACTTCTCCCACTTCTTATCCGTTTACTAGCAAATAAGTCTTCCATGTGTTCATTGCCTTTTTAACAAAAATTTTAATGTTATCATTCACTCCAGTCATATCCAGGCATTTTAAAATCCAGTTAATATGGTAATGAATCGAATGCTTTCTTATCTTAGTCAATCCAAGCTACACTTAGATTTGTCTTCCTTCATTTACAATTTTCCAAAACCATTTTGTCAATCAGAAGCTGATCTTTTGTGCCTCTTGTTTTCCGATGGTTTCCTTTCTGTTCCATTGGTAACAAACTGTTCCTTTCTAGGTGGTCTTGCACGGCATCTGCTACAATTGCTGTCATGAGTACAATTGCCTTACATTGTTGTAAGGCAAGTTACTGCCCTATAGTTACTTGGTACTGCCCCTTTTTCATAGTCTTTCAGAAGAAGACAAGTCTTGCCAGTTGTCATCCATTCATCAAGTTCTCCACCTTCCAGTATATCATTCATTTGCTTGGCTAATCTTTTATGTAAGCTGGTCAGATGTTTGAGCCAAAAGCCATGTACTTCATCCATTCCCAATGCTGTCCAATTCTTAGTAAAGAAGTGGTACTTCTTTACTAAGTATTCCTTGATCTTTTAATTCTTAAGCTTTTTCTCTTTCATGTCCTTCAATTTGATGGCATCTGCTCTTAACTTACTGATCTTACTTTCCACTCGAACCTTCCGTTTTGGTTTTTCCTTTTGTTGTATCTTTGGCTTGTTAAGTTCATATCCAAGCTCTTGTGTGATCACTGCTGCCACATTGTGCATGAGCTGGTTTGTTTCCTGTAATGTCTCAGTCTTACTCTCAGCTACAGCTTTGTTCAGGTCATTTAATGCTTGTGCCAGATCTCTTTTGGACACCAGCTTCAGTGCAGGCAGTCTTTTATGCTCTTTTCTTATTTTCATATATTCAACAATTTTTCCTTTCAGTTCTTTTTGCATCTCAGTTAGCTGATAATCTTGAGAATTTGGCACAATCAACAGAGGTGTTTCACTTCTTTCTTTGTATTCTGCTGGATAATTTCTCGGCGGTTCATGGTCGATATCCTCACTCTGGATATTTTGCTGGAGTTCATCCACATCAGTAAATACTTTCTTTCACATTATAAATCAGCATTGATCTACTAATCTAAGTTCCATAATTTCAGAGTTTGGATGTTTTTGTCTCCAAATTTCATAAATTATTTTCTGGAATCCACATTTCTATTAATTATTAATTATTAACTATTATTATGTTTATATTGCACCTTTCTTCCATCACAGAACTCAGGGCAGCATGCATGGGGGTTCCTAAGTAGTCACCCATTCTGGTATTGACCAGGCTAGGTCTGCTTAGCTTCAGCAAGGTGGCTTTATCTTGTGTCCTGAGCCCATGCCTATTTCTCTGTGCTATTGGGCAGTATTTAGCATTCTAGGATCAGCATCCCTGTACAATTGCCTATTCATTCATATACCTTGAAGATCCTGCAATTACTGGTGGCCCTAGAATTAGTTGGCACACCTATTGCCAACTGTGAAACAGATATGCTATGGTATATGGTAGAAAACTAGGGCTCCATGCCCAGCAATTCCAAACAGGGCTGTGAAAATTATGCACATGCAGGGTGTGTGTGTGTGTGTGTGTGTGTGTGTGTGTGTGTGTGTGCACACATGCATTAAGGACTTGCATTCCTATCTCTATCCATCCATATATATATATGGATGGATAGAGATAGGAATGCAAGTCCTTAACGCACACATGCTACAGAGTTATCCCATAAACACCTGGCAAGGACAAAGAGCAAAGCACCTTGTGTTCTGGATCAAACGGCTTCAATTCCAAACAAGGTCTTTCCTTAGTAGTCCTTGCTGGCATTTCCATGTGCTTTTTTCAGCACTTTAGAAATGTGTCTAAGTTTTTGGCAGCACTGGTTGCTGTTTTGGTGGGATGCTACAGCCATGCATGGGCCTATGCAATGATTCATTGTACAAGTGTAAGGAGTGTGAGCACTGTTTGTTGATGTGTTGGCTTTTGCCCTGGAGGGATGGCTTCTTTCTCTTCAGTGCAGGACGCAGGATACCTTTCACTGGATACACAATTCTTTTCAGTTTGTTTTGCTCTGCATCCTCTACCATAAAAGCCTTGGACGTGCGGCCGTGCTGCCCGTGTCTTTTTCGCCCGTTCTGGGCATGCGCGGAGCGGAGCGCATGCCCAGATCGGGCGAAAAAGATACGGCTGCCCAGAGACGGGCGGCCATGTTGGACACGGCCGCCGGTGGAGTCCTCGGCCAGAGGTGGAGTCCTCGCCGCCACGGGAGACCGGGAGGAGCAGAAGCGGCGGGCGGAGAGTGCGGCCGAGGCGGCGGCGGAGCCGCGGCCTCGGCCAAAGGAGTGCGGGCCAAGGAGGTGGTGGCCGCGGCGGGGCGAGTGGCCCCGATGGCGGCGGCTGCCGCCATGAGAAACGGCAGGCGGAGAGTGCGGCCGAGATGGCGGCAGAGCCGCCGCCTCGGCCAAAGGTGGCGGCCCAAGGAGTACGCCCAAGATGGGTGAGGCGGCAGCGGGAAACCCCCCCCCCCCACTAGAGCCCGTTATTACAACGGGCTTACACATACTAGTACTTTCATAAAAGCTTTCAAAACACAAACCAGATTTGTTCCAGTTTTTAAAATCCAGTTTATGTACTCTAAATCTCTCTCTTAAAGCTGTCAAAGGAACGATCAATGAACTTAAGTTGTAATGATGTGAAAGCCCCTTATTTATTGATTACTATGAGGATGTTATTCACTCATGGTCTTCTTGAACACAGGAGCCATGGGGGAAAATTCTTTTAGTCTTTTATCTTTCACGGATAGGCCACAGACTTCTAGAAAGAAGATTCTGACTACACTGCATATCAGCAGAGTTTGTAAATCAGACTCTGTATTTAATGCATGAACAGTGATTGAGCAAAGTATACACTGTAAAGCCCTTGGCAATCCTGAACCTATTTCTAGTAACACTTGAAACTATTTAGTGTTGAAACAAAGCACAGTAGCACCCCTAATTATACTAATCTCTTCACGGTCAAGTTTAATCTTCTGCCTCTCCTGTAGCTCTGTGTACTTGGCCAAGGAGCCTCACTTGTTTTATTTTGGCCAAAGTCCCCACCCGAAGCTGCTAACTGAGTAAAGAGGCACCTTTTGGAAGTGGTGATTCTCTTATATTTAGCAGGGGGAGAGCAACTGGCCCTGTCCATCCCCAGCACAACACCCCTCCAGTGGCTGTTGTTGGTGTCTGTCTCATGTTTCTTTTTAGATTGTGAGCCTTTTGGGACAGGGAATCTTCTTTCTTACTTACTTATTTATTTATTTATTTATTTATTTATTTCTATGTAAACCGCTTTGCAGACTTTTGTTGAGAAATGGTATATTAGTAGTAGACTAAATTTTAAATGTCCCAGTAGGCCAAAACCAACCATGACCTGATGTGTGAGGGCCAAGGTCAATTTTCAGCACATTAATTATTACATTAAAATTATCGTTGAAAATATTAATGAAGGCAGCTTTAGTTACAGGTTGATCCCTCCCCCCAATTAAGGGACCCATAATTCTTAACCAAGGATAATGGCCAGAAAATAGGCCTTGTTCCTGTTGAGTCAGTGAGGCACCTGGAGTGCATGCCAGACCAAAATTATTGTTCAGTCCTCTTCCCCTCCCCTCGCTAAGTTGCTGTCACTTTCAGGCTGCTATCATAGGCATGCTCACTGGGTACAATGTCTTTCCAAGTAAACACGCAAAGTATGGTGCTATAAGGCAGTTTCTAGTTCCTTTGATGCTGCAGGATACCTGGGGGCCAGTAAAAAAGGCCTTGGGGGCCAGATCCAGCCCCCAAGCCTTATGTTGTGCAAGCCTGTAGTAGTAGAAGAAGAAGCTCACTGTTGTTGGTTTTTAAATCGGCCCCATCCACTTTTCTACTTGAAGGTATTCAAACCTTCAATGTGTTCTGCTCATGTTGCCAGGATCTTTCTGTCTTGATTTTCACCCGTTGTCCTTGCCTGTTACACTTCTTCATTTCTTAAAAGGTTTGTGGTGGTTATACTTTCCTCTAACCTGTGCTCATTTCTTTCGCTGAGCTTTTAAATGTGGTTCTCTTCCCCAGCATGTCCCTCGCTCCAGGTTTCAGACCCCCCACCTTGTCAACCTGTGCCCAACGTAAATGAAGATGGACTTGACTACCGCGGTCATTAATTTCAGATGGGAGTGGGGAAGTCTTACTGGAGCTGGAAATAATTTCAGGTTGCTCTTGTTCCAGTTGTTATATGACTCTCTGCCTAAGACACTTTTTTCATCCTTTTATATTTTACCTTTATTAGCCCCAGCCCTGCTCATAATGGCAGCTTCTGCTTTGCAGGCCTGTATGGTTAGTTAGCCTTCCTCCATGTGAAGGGCTTGAGAGAAATTGCTCAATGAAAAAGCTGTTACGCTCAGCATGCATTAATAAGAAAAGCAGATGGGGCTTTCACAGCTGTGGTAAACCCAGAAAGTTGCTGACTACCCCTTGCAGACTAGTCTCAAAGCACAGGAAATACAGATGACATTTCAAACGAAGCTGGTTCTTAAACATGCTTTGCTTAAGATCTTTGTGGAATATCTTGGGTTTAAAAAAAAGTTTTGTCACCTCATTGAAGCTGCAAGCGTGTATGTAAAAAAAAATGGTGCTTAGGAGTTGGATGGAATGTAGTAGTAGTCTGTCAAGCGTAGATTTTGTTTTATGAACTAACCTGAGATATTTTTAGCCCGCCTCTCAGCCATCATTCTCAAGATGCTTTCAAAACATTTTTTAAAATCCTTGCAAGAAACGAATTGGTAGAACTGGAATGGCAGTAAAAACAGCAAGAGTAACAGCAGGAAACTGCCATGAAACCAGTAAAGAGAGAGAACAGCAGCAATATACATGAAAAGCTTAAAACGTTTCATACTGAATAAGATACCTTAAAAATCCTAGACTCCATTAAAAGGTCAAGTAAATATCGGCATTTAACTGGTGTGTATTGTGAAGGAGGGCACTGACACGGGAAGGAGCTCCACAATTGAGGTACCACAACCAAAAAGGCCCTTTCACTTGTTGCCATCCATTTCCAAAGATAGGGTGTCTTTGAGCAGAATTTCCTATGAAGCAGTTATGCATCAGGCAGGTTTGTATGAGAGAAGGCGGTTCTTTAGCTATCCTGATCCCAAACCATTTAAACAGAACATCCATAATTTGTCTCAGTGTAATAGTCCATATAAGCTTTAATTCAAATATTAATGGTGTTTAATTGGGACATTTCTTCTTGACTCTCTTTTAATGTTGGATTTCAGTGTGAACATTTTTATCCCATCGTTCCTCCAAGAAGGGAACTGGAGATTCCTGGAGAGCACACACTCCTGGCAGGTGTGTTGTCCAAGTCAGTTTCCAAGACTTCTGTCCAACATTCTTCACCTGTTTGTATCCAACACTTGATAAAGAAAGAAGAATGTTGGGTGAATGTCGGTTGGAAGCCTCAGGAATTGGACTTGGGTAATTTGGATAGTCTGCCCATCGGGAGCACATGCTCCCCGAGGACCTCTGGCTCCCTTCACCTTACTTTCTGAGGGACTGTGCAAACCCACCCATTGAGCTTTATGGCTGAGCAGGGATTTGAACTCAAATATTAACTATCCAGGGTCTCCAAGATGTTTTCCAGATCACACTCTACAAGAGCGGTAGTTTACTTCAGCTTGGCACGATCATATTGAAACTGTAAATAAAGGGTGTTGTGCAAAGCCATCAGCAGGGGGAGCAGTCTTTTCTAGTGTTGTTGTTGTTGTTGTTGCAACCTTGTAGCACTGTAACAAAGATAAAACCCAAAAGGCAGCATTGAAAATGTGAACGCCACCTTGCTGACAGTGCAGAGACTGCAATATTGAAACACAGGCAGTACAGAAACACTCTTAATGGACACGTAGTGACACTGTTGTAGTGTGTAATCTGGAAGGCGCTCAATATACAGTAGCCATTCTGATATTGTCTTTCAACATACTATTTGTATCCTGTAAGTGGTTTAATGGAGGAAAGAGGTGGTGTGTGGAGTATTGTGCTTTGATTCTAGGCAGAAGTAGCTGTGTGCCTGAGCTTTCAGCTTTGTGGTTTCCAGTACTTCAATCAATCAATCATGTTTATTTACGGTCATAGACCAAAATTTAAAACATACATAATAATACACATGATATAGTAATAAAATATACATAATATAATCAGGAACATGGACTCATCCTAATCAGCAGTTTCCCGTAAAAAAGAAGGTTTCCAGTACTTTGTTGATGAGCACAACTTCTCCGGTGCCCTTCAGCCACAGCCATCTGCTGTGTGGGAGCCACTTTTCCATAATGTGCTCCCATGTGGTTGGCCCTGCCCACATGGAGCACACTGCAGAAAAGCAGCTCCCACCCAGCCAGGGTTTGAGTCTGAAGGACACCCTGGTGATGTATAGATCTAATATTTAAAGTCTCTTTCTTTTCCTGCTTGTTAAACGTCTGTTCCTGTTTCAGTATTACTTGGCCTTTTTTTCTTTCCAGGCAGGTGCTTGTTTGTGGAATATGATTAATCATGGGAATGTTGGTGATTTGCTAAATTAAGAAAAAATTATCATTTGAGGTAAGTAAATATCAGCCGGTGTGCATTTGTGGTATTCCAGCTGCATTTGTGGCTGGACCTTAAAAGCAGCAAATAAATGAAAATCTGATTGGAGTGGACAGACTTGGTGCCTTAGATTTATTCCACAAATAACACTTATGCCAAAGACAGCAATCTTCAGCCACTTACTCTGGTGCAGTCCTAGTCATTTCAATTCAGTTACTCTGGAGTCAATGAGTTGTGGATTGCAGCTGGACAGCCCATTCTTATGGGGCTGCTTCAGCTGCTGGGTCACCATTAGATGTCTGTGAAGTTACAGCTAGGCCAGCATCCTATGCTAGGCAAATGGGTCAGAGCCATAGATCTTTGGGCCACTTGAAATGAGAAACCTTGATAGATTTCTTATTAGGACATCCTGTGTGTAGAATTGTACCAGCACAGCAGGATTCTGGGGTTATTCTCTTACTGTAAATAGCTTCCTTAATTGGATGGGAGACTACAGTAAGACCTCATCAGAGTAGCATCTTAAGCAACAAGAAACTAAATATGCAGCTTCAGGTCAGAGGACTGTGGAAGGACACAGAACTGCAGCCCTGAAAAATGTCCATCGAATGCCCAAGAAAGCTTCATTATTGTTGCAAGGGTGTTGATATTTCGGTCAAAAAAAGAACTCTAGAGCATTAGTCTTCTGGGATTTTGATCTTTGTTTTCTGTGATGTTATCTCTTCTCGCCATTACCCCTTGTGTGTTGCACCTTTGCTGGGCTGCAAGGAAAAGAGCACTTGTGGGCAACAACATGTATCTAGACTGTTCATCAACAGTAGATGTTACATTGGCTTCACCTTGTAGTACCCAGATAAAAATAGGCAATTACCCAGGAAAGGAGAGAGCTAATATTGCTTAATGCAGGTGCAGGTGCAAAATTATGCCCCCAAATATGCTAATCAGGAGGTTTCTGTGCTGTAAGAGAGGGCTTGCATTGCAAGCTAGAAAACGTCTAGCTATGCTTTCTCACTCCTCTCTTTTGAGTTGTACTAACAACTCATTCTAAATACAGTGCTTAGGTTGGTCATTATTACCTTGTGGATTTTCAACTGTGCATTGGAATAGCACAAATTCTGGATAAGTAGTCCTGTTATGAGGTTTGACCTTAGCGGTGGGCAAACTGGATGTGTAACTAGGTTTTACAATCCTTGGTAACCCTAATAAACTAACTAGGGCATGGGATCAAAGTCATTCCTTTCCCAAAGCACTGCTTGTCTTGGGGCCAGCCTTGGTTAGTCCATTATAGCAAAAACAGCTGGGAATCCTGTAGCACTTTAAGGAATAGAGAGGAGAGCTGGTCTTGTGGTAGCAAGCATGACATGTCCCCTTAGCTAAGCAGGGCCTGCCCTGATTGCATTTGAATGGGAGACTACATGTGAGCACTGAAAGATATTCCCCTTAAGGGATGGAGCCACTCTGGGAAGACCATCTAGGCTCCGATCCCTCTCTGGCTTCTCCAAGATAGGGCTGAGAGAGACTCCTGCCTGCAACCTTGGAGAAGCCACTGCCAGTCTGTGTAGACAATACTGAGCTAGATAGACCAATGGTCTGGCTTGGTATATGGCAGCTTCTATGACGACTTCCTATGTTCCTATGAATATGGTAGTATTCAAAGTATTCCTTCCCTCAAATTGAGGAAACCTTTGGAAATAATCCTAGCCCTTATTGTGGCCGGAGTGTTCAGAGTCAATAATCTACTTCATCGGATAGACAAAATGAGTGGTGGACAAACTTGGGAAAGGTTGATGCTGCTTACAGGAAGTTGTTCAGGGTCAAAAGAAGATAAATGCCATCTATTGCTACAACCCCAAGTAGGTTGGTCAAGGAAATGGCATTTGAAAATGACTACCAATCAGCTGTAGAAGAAAATTGGTCAAGCAACTAACCCAGTGCAGTTTTAGTATACTGCAATGCTATCTTAAATTAAGAAGCTTCAGTGAGTTTAAAGCATGTGTGGGGTGGTGGGCAACTACAGATTTTTTAAAAAATTCTGTTTGCTTAATGAGATTGAGAGTCTTGTATAATAAGACAGAAGGTAACTGTTCCTCCCTATAACAGACTCTGACTGTGGAACTATCTCTAAGGAATGTGTGCTTGTGGTGAACTCTGAAAGCAACCCTTCTGAACAAGGGTATAATTTGCTGAAATGCAGAAATGACTGTTTTATAAAGTCCTGCAGCATAATTCTAAGTAAAGAGGTATCTGGAGCTTGCATTGAACATGTGTAATTGTCACTTCTTGCCACAGCTTGAGAGATGGATTACTTGGAACAAGCTCTCTTGTTTCTTAAGGGTTATGTTTATGTTCTAAAAGCCACCTTCTACAAACACTTCAGTGTTCGTCTGAAAAATATATCAACTATAGAACAAATGGGAAAATGTGTCGCTGAGAAACAAAGGGAATAAATGATTAATTTGCCCCTCTGTTCTTTAGAAGGTGGTTCAGGGAAATGGGTTTGCTTCATTTTCCTCTTGAGTTTCTTGCAACAAGTATAAACCTGTCAAAATAGTCTGACCTATAGAACTTGCTCATACTTGCGTAAAAGTTGATGGGGATAAAATATTTGGTATTAACCAATCAGAACTTTAAGCTTGAATAGGTGCATTCACTGATAAAGGGTTGCTCTGCTGTTTGTGGCATGACAAGTGGAGAGGAAAAGGGAATATTCTTTGAGACAACTAGCTTTCTCCCACCACCACCACTTTTTTTTGTAGAAATATGTAACAAAAATGAACAATGTGATAAAAATGCAGCCCAATCGTGTGCATGTTTATTGGAAGTAATGCTGGATCTATATATGCAGCAGAATGTGGGGGAAGATGGCAGAATGGACTGTAACATGTCATGCTGTAGGTGCAGCATACTTATTTTGAATCTTCTGTGTTAAAAAAAAATATGCAAAGAACTAGTGTATTGGGGAGAAAAGTTGTCTTTTGCCTGTTATGTTGGCTTTCAATTTGCTGGTACTTCTTAATGTAGCATGCCAGAACATGGTTCCCCCACTTGTAGTCTGAAATGGTTCAGTCTATTCTGCCACATCTGCCTTCTGTTGCTTCATGTAGCCACATGTGTAGATCCAGACCCAAGTCCTACTGTTCTCAGTGATATAAGCTCCCAGGCACATAAACACAGGATTGCAGCCATTGTCCCTTAATGGAATAGGTATTAGACAAGTGTACCGCTTCCCACTCACCCCTGTTTTTTCACAGGCATCTTTTGCTAGATCTGAGCCACTAGAAAGGAATACTATGGCATCTTAATGGGGGAGGGTGTACTGGAACTGCTAACCTGGAGGGTGGGTTTTAAAAGCTTTGGCTACCATTTATTGAGGTAGTGAGTACTTCTGTTTGTTGTTTTTTCAGAGTTGTAGACCGCCCCTCATCAAATAGATTAAAAATGAAGACCTTAAAACAATTTAAAACCGCAGTTGAAAAAGTTATAAAGCTTGGGTGAAGAAATAAGTCCTGGAGACTTTTAAAAAGTTGTCAGAGATGGGGAGGCTCTTATTTCAGCAGGGAGAGCATTCCAGAGTCTTGGGGCAGCAATAGAGAAGGCCTGTCCCTGTGTAGCCACCGGACGAGCCGGTGGCAACTCTGAAGATCACCTGCTGACACAAACATGGATAGTTGGGAGAGAAGGCAATAAAGGTGAAGGCTAAGCAGGAACTGGTCAGCAGTATCTATGTAGGCTGCCTGTGTGTGTGTGTGTGTGTGTGTGTGTGTGTGTGTGTGTGTGTGTAAAATAAATTTGGAAGCAGTGTTCCCTGTAACAAAGATTCCCAAATGTTGTTGACTTCAGTTCCTAGCTTCCTCAGCTGCAAGGGCCTCTGGCTGAGGATTATGAAAGTTGTAGTCAACAGCATCTGGGAATCCCTATTACAGGGAACACTGGCAGAGGTGCTCTTACCCTTGGACATTGGGGCTGAAGCCCAGGGCCTTCATAACCCCTGGGGGGCCCCAAATCCTCTTTAGTCTGTCCCGGGTGGTGTGCTAACCTGACAGAGCATGATGATGCTTAATTTACAGGGGAGGGGGGCCTCCAATGGCCTTTAGGTCCAGGCTCAAAAATTATCTAGGTGCACCTCTCAACACTGGTCGGAAGGGGCCTTAGAGGCCTTCTCGTCCAGCCCTCAGCTCAGTGCCTGATCCTGCTATAGCACTACTGACAGAGGCCATCCAGCCTCCAGCAAAGGAGTGCCTACCATTGCATGAGGCAGTTCCACTGTCGAACAGTTCTTACAGTTAGGAAATACTGCCTAATGTCTCATCTAAATCTGCTTCCTTGTCATTTCAATTCACTGATTCTAATCCTGCCCTCTGGAGCAACAGAGAACAAGTCGGATCCTTCTATACCCCTTTGATATTTGAAGACAGCTATCATACCCCACCTCCCCACCCCCAGTCTTTTTCCTATACTGTTTCTCATAGAACTTGGTTTCCAGACCCCCTGCACCTGTATTTCAAATCAAAACCATTTTAAGTTGCATCAGTGTGTTGTTGCTGGGCATTCTAGTTTGGGCAGAACATCACAGTTGATGTTGCTAAATATTGTGACAGTCATGCTCAACACCTTTTAAACACTCCACTTTGCACATAATTTAAAATCAAATCTGCCCGCTGTCCTTTCCCTTGCAACTTTAGTGTGTTAGCAGTAGGACTTCTGAGTAGCAATGGTGTTCTAAGAACACAAAAGAGCTTTAGTGCCATGATATGTGCATTATCAAACATGCACAATGCTTGAAGTTGTAACTAAGCATACTGGGGTGAGAATGTTTATTGGAAAGATCAAATTTCAGCTACTTTGGTTCTCATTTAGACTGAATTTTGTATGACTAGAAATGCTCATTATTTGATTAGCCAGGATTTTAGTAAGCTGCTTTTTGGTTGATTGTCTTGATAACATTTAGAAAGGAGGAAATGGAACCTATGGACAATTTGGTCATAGCAAAAACTATCTCTTTCTGTCTGTGTGTCTGTGTGTGTGTGTGTGTGCATGCATGCATGCACACTTCAACAAACTGGCTTTATTATGTATCGCCATATGATCAATAGGTACATCTGGTTTTTGTCTTGTTCGAAACAATCTCATACCTACTGGAAAACTGAAATCTGCTTTAGAGTGCAGCTGTCTACTGCTAGAGAATGTGGTGGTGGGGAGATAAATTGGGTCTAAGATTTCAGTTGCTACAGCATTCTATTGATTCTGCTTGGAGTCTAGGTAATTTTACTTATTGATAATGATGCTCATTAGTGTTGCATTAGCAAATGCTGATTGCTAAATGAGGTTGCCTTATTTATTAGAACATGATTAGATGGGTGGTGTAGTTCAGGGAAAGAGAGTTGCTTCCTGCCGGCTCACTGAAACTGCTTAATCTTGTAGGCTCATCCTTGTATAACTTTTCTTGGGGAGTGAATGTTGAGACTTGAGTTGGGACCTCATCTGACTGTTGCATGGATGCAACCCTACTTTAGCATAACCCTCTTTCTCCCTTCTTGACCAGTGAAACTCGCCTGTTGAGAGATTTGCATCTGCAGGTCTGTTGTTCAGCTGTTCAACCTGTTGCCATTCTGAGTTGGGAAGTAGCATGCTAGATTCCAGCACAGAACTGAGCACAGCATGGGCAACATGCTTGGTTAGCTTGGGTATATTTTACCAAAGGAATAGTTCTGCTGTCCATCTTCATGATTTAGAAAAAAACTGCTTCTTTACTCCCCCCCCCCCATTGTGTGCATGCAGGTTTGTGTGAGTCTGTCGGAAATAGACCAGCATGGATGTAGAAGATCTTGGTTCAAATTCCTGCAAGTGTGGGAAGCTCACTGAATGGCTTAGGGAAGCTACTGCCTGATCTATGAACTAGGTTGTGAGGATAAAAGAAAATAAAAATTATAAAGTACTTCATACACACTGCAGGCATGCTAAATGTCTCATTCATCAGACTATCTGATGCTGTGTTGTCAGTGGCCTTTTTGATGCTAGAGGAACTCAAGCTGAATCTAGTGCAGTGCTACTCTTGTCGTCCATCTCTGAAATTGTTTGCATGATGCAAGTGACAGTTCTTTACATAAATGATTAGTATTGTTCTGTGTCCTGCTTTTCTTCCTAATCACTCTGAATTTCCCTCTTGATTATCTTCTGTTTGGTGACAGGCCTTTTTTGATGCCCTAGCTATGAATTTCTGTCCTTTCAGAAAGAACTTCTGCATTCGTTTCCTATCAAACAAATAGATTGTGGCTTAGTTAAGTAGGCTACTTTTGAGGACTAGTTTAAAAGGCCTTTGGAATATGACAAGTGCAGATTCTCCAGGATTAAGATATCTCCTAAACAGGCAAGCAACACTTAGCAGAGTTTCTATTTCCAGGTGTAACAAGAAAGTGACTAGCATTGCTCACTCAGGAAGTGTTTGAGACAAATGCATAGACTCTGGAATAAGGTAAATCTGTTAGTGTGCACATGAGGTATTTTCTCACTTGAAATTGTGTGAGAACCTCCTGGAGTTGTGGCCTGTTTCGTTCCATGCTGTATTTTGCTCATGTCTGTGATACAGATAGACCCCTGGGAAAGGATGGAAAGTACAAAAATTGTTGAACATAGAAGAACAGGCCTTGCTGGAGGAGAACCAGCATAGCTAGGAGAACCGGGGGAAGCTATTTTAATTTGAACGTTTATATGTTTCAAATTGTCTTAACATTCCTTGGTTTGTTGTTGTAAACTGCCTAGAGACTTCAGTAGCGGGTGGCATACAGATATGCTAAATAAATAATAAGGGCAAGTCTTGCCTCACTAACCTTTTTGGAGTTTTTGAGAGTGTCAACAGGCGTGCAGATAAAGGTGATCCGGAATATACCTGGACTTCAAAAAAACTTTTGACAATGTTCCCCACCAAAGTCTCTTGAGTAAACTTAGCAGTCATGGGATAAGGGGACAGATTCAATTGTGGATTGGTAACTGGTTGAAGGACAGGAAACGGAGGGTAGGAATAAATGAACAGTTTTATTGCTTGATTGATTTGATTTGTATACCGCCCTTCCAAAATGGCTCAGGGCGGTTTACAATTAAGTGCGGTTTTCACAGTGGAGGGAAGTAAGAAGTGGAGTCCCCCAGGGCTCTGTATTTTGATCAGTTCTCTTTTAACTTATTCATAAATGATCTGGAAGTTGGGGTAAGCAGTGAAGTGGCCAAATTTGCAAATGACACTAAACTATTGAGGTTGAAATCCAAAACAGGTTGTGAGGAGCTCCAAAAGGATCTCTCCAAACTGGAGGAGTAGGTGACAAAATAGCAAATGCGGTTCAAAATAAGCAAGTATAAAGTGATGCATATTACGGCAAAAAACCCTCAACCAACTTCACATATGTACTTATGGGGTCTGAGCTGCCATTGGCTGACCAGGAGAGGGATCTTAGAGTTGTGGTGGACAGCTTTTTGAAAGTGTAGACTCGGTACATGACAGCTGTGAAAAAGGCAAATTCCATGCTAGGAATCATTAGGAAGGGGATTTTAAAAATGCTAATATTATAATGCCCTTCTACAAATTGGCGGTGCAGCTACAATTGGAGTACTGTGTACAGTTCTGGTCACCATATCTTAAGAAGGACATTGTAGAACTGGGAAAGAAAGGTGCTGAAGAGGCTAACCAAGATGATCAGGAGTTTGGAGCACCTTCCTTATGAGGTAAGGCTAAGGTATCTGGGACTTTTTAGTTTGGAAAAGAGGGGACTATGGGAAGATACGATAGAGTTGTATACAGTGATGCACTGAGTAGACAGCGTTGATAGAGAAATTTTTCTCCTTCTCTCACAACACTAGAACTGGGGTCATCCCATGAAACTGATTGCCAGGAAATTTAGGACTAACAAAAGGAAATTCTTTTTCACACAGCGGATATTTAATCTATGGCATTTTCTGCCATGGGATGTGGTGATGGCCACTAGCTTGGATGGCTTTTAAAAGGGCTTGGACAAATTCATGAAGGAAAGTTCTGTCAATGGAAACTAGTTTGGCTATAGGCCACTTTCCAGCCTCTGAGGCAAGATGCCTGTACATAAAAGTTGCAGGGGAGCAACAGCAAGAGAAAGGGCAACCTCTCACCTGTGGGCTTCTCAGAGGCCCCTGTGGGAAACAGGCTGCTGAACTAGATGCTGGCCTTGGGCCTGATCCAGTAGGGCTGTTTTTAAAGTACCTGTTCAGGCAATGTTGCCCTGTTAAGAAGGGTGTAAAAAGCTAAAGTGTGCCATCAAGTCAATTTCAACTCCTGGCGCCCACAGACCCCTGTGGTTTTCTTTGGTAGAATACAGGAGGGGTTTACCATTGCCTCCTCCCACGCAGTATGAGATGATGCCTTTCAGCATCTTCCTATATTGCTGCTGCCCAATATAGTACCAGTGGGGATTCAAGCCGGCAACCTTCTGCTTGTTAGTCAAGCATTTCCTTTTAATATTACCTGCTCCCTCTTTACTTTTAGAAAGAGCAGAACAGGGGCTAAAGTTCATTAAGGATTTAGGATGACATAATGTTTATGTGAAGGAGGCTTTTGAAACACAGGCTAGATTTTAGGAAACAAGAAGGATTTCTGCAGCACCAAGCTGAACTAGACATCTTTTGATTTGTTCTTGCCTATACAGGTGAAACTCGGAAAATTAGAATATCGTGCAAAAGTCCATTAATTTCAGTAATGCAAATTAAAAGGTGAAACTGATCTATGAGACAGACGCATTACATGCAAAGCGAGATAAGTCAAGCCTTAATTTGTTATAATTGTGATGATCATGGCGTACAGCTGATGAAAACCCCAAATCCACAATCTCAGAAAATTAGAATATTACATGGAACCAAGAAGACAAGGATTGAAGAATAGAACAATATTGGACCTCTGAAAAGTATAAGCATGCATATATATTCAGTACTGTACTTGGTTTGGGCCCCTTTTGCAGCAATTACTGCCTCAATGTGGCGTGGCATGGATGCTATCAGCCTGTGGCACTGATGAGGTATTATGGAAGACCAGGATGCTTCATTAGCGGCCTTCAGCAATTCTGCATTGTTTGGTCTCATGTCTCTCATCCTTCTCTTGGCAATGCCCCATAGATTCTCTATGGGGTCAGGTCAGGCAAGTTTGCTGGCCAATCAAGCACAGTACACTGTATACTTTTCAGAGGTCCGATATTGTTCTATTCTACAATCCTTGTCTTCTTGGTTCCATGTAATATTCTAATTTTCTGAGATTGTGGATTTGGGGTTTTCATCAGCTGTACACCATGATCATCACAATTATAACAAATTAAGGCTTGACTTATCTCGCTTTGCATGTAATGCGTCTGTCTCATATATCAGTTTCACCTTTTAATTTGCATTACTGAAATTAATGGACTTTTGCACGATATTCTAATTTTCTGAGATTGTGGAATATTACATGGAACCAAGAAGACAAGGATTGAAGAATAGAACAATATTGGACCTCTGAAAAGTATAAGCATGCATATATATTCAGTACTGTACTTGGTTTGGGCCCCTTTTGCAGCAATTACTGCCTCAATGTGGCGTGGCATGGATGCTATCAGCCTGTGGCACTGATGAGGTATTATGGAAGACCAGGATGCTTCATTAGCGGCCTTCAGCAATTCTGCATTGTTTGGTCTCATGTCTCTCATCCTTCTCTTGGCAATGCCCCATAGATTCTCTATGGGGTCAGGTCAGGCAAGTTTGCTGGCCAATCAAGCACAGTACACTGTATACTTTTCAGAGGTCCGATATTGTTCTATTCTACAATCCTTGTCTTCTTGGTTCCATGTAATATTCTAATTTTCTGAGATTGTGGATTTGGGGTTTTCATCAGCTGTACACCATGATCATCACAATTATAACAAATTAAGGCTTGACTTATCTCGCTTTGCATGTAATGCGTCTGTCTCATATATGAGTTTCACCTTTTAATTTGCATTACTGAAATTAATGGACTTTTGCACGATATTCTAATTTTCTGAGTTTCACCTGTATAGGTGACTGCAAAATAAACTATTAAAACAGAAAATGTGCTTTTAGATGATGGGTAAGAAGAAAATGAAACACAGGCTTCTGAATTCATAACCAGCATGGTATGTGGCACTTGGGTGAGGAACTAGAGATTAGAGTCCAACCAGGACATACAAAACATACAAAATGATAACATCAAAAGAGTTGCAAAACCTAACTGTGAAGATAAGATCTTGTTTATGCAATTTCTTACTGATTCTAGGCTGTCTGGTGGATTATTCATTGGTCAAACTACTCTTAATAACTTTCTTACACAACATACAGGGTAACAAAGTTCATCTAAATCTCAGTCCAGTTTGAGAAATCTTTTTTCCACTCCAGGAGGCTTATTGTATGTCATGGTCAGGGTCAAGAAATGTTGACTCAGTTCAGCAGCCTGGCAATATCTTTTACTTGACAAATGGATCCTTGAGCAATGTTGGTATATTACCTACATTGATGAGTTTTTTCACTTGTCTGGAATCATTTTTTACTCATCATGGACAGGTAGACTAGAGGTTTTCTTGAGCCTTGGTCATAGTATATCACCTTGGTGCAAACATCTATATAGAGTATACTATAAATATAAGTATATAAATATACTATTGGGTGGTCAACTGGGGCAATGGCTCAGAGCCATCAAAGGGCCTACAACCAACCCCTGGCAACCTGGTGAAGAAAGATGGTGGCAGCCATTGGGGCTGCTGAGAAGCAATCCAAGCCACTGATATTATCACCACTGCCAAAGTAAGATAAGGGTGAAGTGTGCCGTCAAGTTGAGTTTGACTCCTGGCACCCACAGAGCCCTGTGGTTTTCTTTGGTAGAATACAGGAGGGGTTTACCATTGCCTCCTCCCACGCAATATGAGATGATGCCTTTCAGCATCTTCCTATATGGCTGCTGCCTGATATAGTGCCAGCAGGGATTCAAACTGGCAACCTTCTGCTTGATAGTCAAGCATTTCCCCACTTCCAAAGTAGCCTTCATCAAATCCTTGTGGAAACTTAGTTTAGCAGTAGCTCCAGTTCTGAGTCTATGTTGTTGGCGCCCACTATCGTTATTTACTTATAACATGATGCAGTCATCCCCATCACTGTGCCTGGTTACACAATGAGAGTGACCATTGCATTGCATTATGGGTAAACAAAGATATCAGGCACCACAGCATGACTGCCAAAGAATGCCCGGAACCGCTGTTGCTGAAAACAAAATATACATTATTCAAGTTGGTTTATTACCCATATAAAGAAAATCCATAAGAGGGAAAATTTAGATCTAATAGTTTGTATCCTCCTAATTGGCTATAGGAATATGGAAGCAAGATATCTGTTGATTACTCCTGTCTCTCTTGAAAGCAGTGCAGTGTAAGCGGAGACCTTTTACACTAATGGACCTGAGGCATTATAATGCACTTTATTTTAAAAAAAAAACTTAATGCACTAATAGAAAGTTAATCATGGTTATGATGTAACTATGGGTTTATAGTATATTTAGAATTAATGTTGGGTCAGTTAATATGCAGGCACACAGTGGTGGTGAGTTGGTTGGACCAGACTTCTGAAGACACTGGGTTCAACACTTTTACTTTTGCCCCAAAACACCTGTTCTCCCTAGAAGTTCCTTTATAGTAGAGTCTGTTGTGAATCTGTCTCAAACTCCCTATTTAACTCATATTTAAGTTGAAGAAACTTCTTCACCTTGCTCCCTCTCTTCTGTATCTTTTGGCAGAAAGTCTGTGTCCTGACCTGAAAATATGTTTCTTCCATTAAGATAAATGAGATTAACAGGATAGTGGATTTCTTGTATCATGTTATTGAAAGCTTTAAAACTGTTGTATTATGGCTCTCCACAGTGCAACTCCTACAGATCGATTATACTTTGTCTCTCTGCTACAATTTAGGCATAAACCAGTAGCAGTGCTTGTTTATTGTTTAGAAAGGTTTTGGTACTTGCAGGCAATTTTTGTTCATGCAGTGCAATTCTGTGCATGTTTACTTGGAAGGAGGTCTCACTTTTCAATGGGTTACTCCCAGGAAAGTGTGCACAGGATTACAGCTTTAATTATGTAATGATACAAAGTATTATTATTATTTATTGATTCAATTTCTATACCACCCTTCCAAAAATGGCTCAGGGCGGTTTACACAGAGAAATAATAAATAAATAAGATGGCTCTCTGTCCTCCAAAGGGCTCACAATGTAAAATACAAAGTTGGAACACTTTTACTGAACTAACAGTAGCACTTGTGTGACTGCTTTCAAGAATAAAGGATATTTCTTGAACTTGCTGATAATAATTAGTACACCATTTTACGTCAACTATTTTTGCTGGGTCAGATTACAGGAGGGATGTGCCCGAATCATTTCTGCATCTCTCTGAAGAAGCACCAAAATGATCCGGCTCCCTGCAGCCAAAATGTTTTGGGGCGAGGGGTTCCCTTAAAAGGAAGCAGGCAGGTCCTATCCGGCCCTACTGCGAGCCTCTGCCACCCCATTGCGGTGCTGTACTCGGTAAAGTTCTACTGTGACAGCAGCAGCCCATGCTGCTGTCTCCTTTAAGGCGGCCCCCCATGGCGATGAGATGCTGCTCCCAGCATCCCTTGTGCGGCGTTGGCATACAAATGGCGCTGGCACATGCGCCAATGCCAGCATGCTGTTTCCAGCCCTGCAAATGGCAAAGTAACTGGACACAGAACCAACTGTGTGTCAACACCATGCGAGGGATGCTAGGAGCAGCATCCCGTCGCCACGGCAAGCACCTTGAAGGAGACAGCAGCATGGGCAGTTGCTGTCATGGTAGAACTTTATGGAGTCCAGAGGGTGGCGGAGGCTTGCAGGAGGGGCAGGTAGGGCCTGCCTGTTTCCTAAGGGAACCCCTCCCCACCTTCTGGGATGTGCCCAAAGTATTTTGTGCACATCTCTACTGGTGAGTGGAGGAGAGCTGGTCTTGTGGTAGCAAGCATGACTTCTCCTCTTAGCTAAGCAGGGTCCACCCTGGTTGCATATGAATGGGAGACTTGATGTGTGAGCACTGTAAGATATTCCCCTCAGGGGGGTGGAGCTGCTCTGAGAAGAGCAGAAGGTTCCAAGTTCCCTCCCTAGGTTTCCAAGGTAGGGCTGAGAAAGATTCCTGCCTGCAACCTTGGAGAAGCCGCTGCCAGTCTGTGAAGACAATACTGAGCTAGATAGGCCAATGGTCTGACTCAGTATATGGCAGCTTCCTATGTTCCTATGTGAGTGTTAAAATAAAATAAAATAAAATACAGTGACATATTTGGACTTTGTTACTGGCCTGGGTTCAGTAGCTATCACTGGCAGTACTATCTACTGAGGCATGTTGGAAATGGTGTAGTAATAGGACAAGATTTTGCTCAATATTTCCTGAAGGGTGGAGTTCTTTGTCCTTGATGGCATTCATAGACTTTAGGGAAGAGCCATGAAACCACTGGTTTTCTGACATGGAAAAAGAAAACAATATCTGAATCTCCGGGCTCTTCTTTTCTTCTGGAACAAATGGAAAAGCCTGAAGAAGTCTTTGCTGCCTTGCATCTAGGATAGCGGTTACATGTCCTTGTGCCTTCTGGGGCTTCTATACTGACAGTTCTCTGCACTTCATTGTTTTCATATTTTACTCATAAACAAGCCTGCTAATGAAGCTAGGTGAGGTGGTCACCTCAGGTAGTGGATTGGTGCAGGCAGTAAATTGAGCTCTTCACTTCCCCCTCCTGCCCCGAACCTGCCTGACACCAGTGCAGACCCCAGCTGCCCCCATGCAGCTTCACTTTCCTCCTCCCTGCCCCATCTCCCTCATACTTGTCTTCACTCTGACTTTTTTCAAAAGGCAGAGGGTGGAGAAACAGAACGTCAAGAAGATTCTGTAGATCACTTCTTGCTACTCTGTGTTGCCCTCTGCCTTTTTAAAAGATCAGGTGGAACAGAAGTGGTGGTGACCGCTGTTGCCATCACCACCAGATAAGGTAGGAGGAGCTGGGGCAGGGAGCATGATTGTTGGGGATTGGATGAGAGGGGCATAATGGAAGAGGGGAATCAGCCGGGGTGGGGTGGGGGGCAGCAATAGGTGCATGGTGTGCTCCACACAGAGCAGTGGTGGCGGCAGATCACTGCGTTGTCTCGGGTACAGTTGAGAAGTTGCTGATCAGAGATGACAGTTCATGTTGATACATCTTGCTGCATTACTTGAGGTTCTTCTTTCTCTGAAGTATGCGGTTCATCATATTAATCCTAATGCTACCCTAATGATGTACTTTAGACTGAAATATAGTGACTTGCTTGAAGGTTCATATATAGTTCTATATAATGGTTTAGCACTATGAGGACGGGTTTTGTGCTAGCACACTCCCACCTCCCATCATATGCTCAGCTTAGTTGTTTCTGGCAATCCAAGATGTAATGTCATCTGAGGCCGTGCTTCAGGGGCCTGCTATTGAGGAAGATAGTTTACTAGAAGTGGGGCTTTTTCTCTAGTGGCTCCAGAACTGTGGAACTCCCTCCAACTGGGAACCTCTTTGGTTCCCATACTATTTCCCCCTCTGGCATTTGGCGAAGACTTGGGGGGCGGGATTGGTTTTGAATGAGAGCAAGTGCTGTGTTAGTGGTGTCTCTCTTGCTCTGCACATGCAGTTCTAATTACTACTCTGCCATTTTTTGCTGTAGTTGCATATTCTGTGTTGCATATTGTTTTGACTTTTTTGTGGACTAGAACAGACTTATAGATTGTGGCAAACAAGGAACTAACTAAAGCAAGGAGTTTGAAGAGAGCTTATGATCCTATGACTCAGTCATGCAATGCAAGACCATGGTTGCTGTGTCTGCATCTGTATTTGGAGCACATACAATACTCCCTGAATGTTGATGTATGGGTTCACCTTCAGTTTTCCTAAACAAGCAGGGGAAGGGGAAATGTATGGGTTCACCTTCAGTTTTCCTAAACAAGCAGGGGAAGGGGAAATGTATGGGTTCACCTTCAGTTTTCCTAAACAAGCAGGGGAAGGGGAAAGGAAGCTCTCTTGAACTTCTTCTTCCTCCTCTTCTTGTTTGGAATGTCGGAAGCACCACTTAGAAGACTAACTCTTGTATGCTCAATTAAAATACAGTTTCACAGAAACCAGCATGAAGGAACTTGCTTAACCACTTTGTGGGTGTGTGGGGCGAAATGGATTATGTTTGTTGCCTCCCCTTCTAAGACAGCTTGACTCTATATCTCTACTTAGCGCTGGACAGTTTAATATGTAGAAATACTTAGCAGAGAATATGTGAATATTTGGGTAACCAAATAGGATTACCTCAGTGTAGTCATTTGAATCCTCTTGCAAGTTTCTAGTGAAGTCAATAAAGTCATGAGATAATGGAGCTATTCACATGACTTTTTGGCCAGGTGGGGGGAAGGCTGTGAACCCTTACCTCCCCCGCCCCCTGATCCTTAGAATCTTGCTGGAAGCATGAACTGCACTCCCAGATGAGCATTGCTGCACCAGGCAGCATGGCGTTCCAGAGGCCAGCCTCCGGGTATCCCACAATGCACTGTACACCAAGCATGGTGCATTTTATTTTTTGGGTGAACTGCCTTGGGATTGTTTTAATGAAAGGCGGTATATACATTTAACAATAAATAAATAAAAAATTGAGGGGTTCCCTCATCAGATGGGCATTCGCTCCCTTAACCTCTACTAAGAGTGAGGCTTGGTTTGGCGGGGCAAGAACGCTGGGAACCACATGGATCCTGGCACTCCACACAAGCAGCCTAGCCTAGGCTACTCGTGAGAACAGCCTCAGTATCTTCCTCAGGGGTCCAAAAGGTCATTTAGATGTGAGGGAGTTTGTTACTTTTATTTGTGCCTGCTGAAAAATGCAAACTGTGCCAAGTGCTGCTGTTGTTCCTCCCCCTTGAGCAACCACTTTAAGTGATCTCCCCTCCTTGAAGATCTCCCAACACACTGGGGCATATTTTTGGAAGAAGCAGGCACTGCAGAAAGGGGGTTTGGTGAAAATCATCCCTTGCCCTTTGCAGGGTGAAAACTGCTCTTTCGCCAGCATGATATTGGTCTGGATGTAGGCTACAATATACAAATAATGAGGGTTATGTATGAAGGAACACACTTATTTGAAACTTATTAGGATGTCTAATCTACCAAAGTGTGTGCCTGGAGAATCTGTTAGTTTCATTTAAGTAACTTCAGTTGGATATATGGTTAGAGTGTTGGACTAAGACCAGGGAGACCAGAGTGCAAATTCCCATTCAGCCATGAAACTCACTGGGTGACTCTAGGCCAGTTGCTTACCTTTCAGCCTAATCTGACTCACAGGGTATTTGTGGGGATGAACATATAAACATGTGCCCTGCTCTGGGCTTCTCGGAGGAAGAGTGGAATATAGATGTACAAATAAAATACTTGTAGACTCTGTAACCTGCTGGCTACTCATAAACTTTTAAAGATAGTATATCAAGCAATAGGATGATGGACTCCCTTTTGGTAACCTTTTGGGTGTTCCTCTTGGATAAGAGTGTTTTTATTTTGATGTCTTTCACTGACTTCCCAGGACAGTTTCTTTCTAAGTTACTGTGGTAAACTAGCCCATATTATGTGTGATTTAGTGAACATGTTGACCTTCATTTTAAAAAGTGCCACACTCCATTCTGGTGAGTCAGCACAGCTAGTCTGTTTTATGGGTAAAACACTGGAGGAGATCTATTGCATTTGTTCTCTTCCCTACCTACCACCTGCCTTGATCAGGCCTTTCCAGGATATGATTGTGTATTGTCTGCTTCTTTACTTATTCCATTTAAATGCTAATCTGTCTTGCTAAGTAGAAGTGCAGTTGCCTGGCTCAGGCCTAGCCTGTCTGCTCTGACTAGCTTTTTGCAAGTTCCTGCATTTTGCCACCTGATACAATAGTGATTGGTTCATTTCACTGGGGATTTGTACCCTTTTACCAGTTATTAAACCATTACCTTTTAAAAGTTGAAAAGTTAGCACCCAGGAGATTCACAGCACGATCCCCTATGCATGTTTACTCAGAAGTACGTTTTAGTGTGTTCACTGGGATTTCCTTCAGTGTAGATGTGCATAGAGCCAGCGTGGTGTAGTGGCTAGAGTGCTGGACCAGGACTGGGGAGACGCGAGTTCAAATCCCCATTCAGCCATGAAACTAGCTGGGTGACTCTGGGCCAGTCACTTCTCTCTCAGCCTAACCTACTTCACAGGGTTGTTGTGAAAGAGAAACTCAAGTATGTAGTACACCGCTCTGGGCTCCTTGGAGGAAGAGTGGGATATAAATGTAAGTAAATAAATAGAATTGCAGCCTCTGTTCCAGATGCACACTGAGCTCGGGTAAATGTCCTTGTTTGTGCTTCTCTTCTTTCAATTACTATGTGCCTGGCAGAATGGAGGCCAATGGCTAGCCTTTTATACCCTTGATATGGCTTTGGCGAACAAACTTTTAATTGCTGGAATCCTGTAGTTATATTCGTATGACCATGTCTGCTTCATAATGTTGTTTGGTGAAGAAATTTTGTTTTTCAATCAGATTGTAAAATATCTTTCATTTTACACTTGAATGCCACGTGTTTCTGATTTCCTACTGGTACATCTGTCTTGTATTTGACTGTATTCTTGTGTTCATTGATTTAAACCTTCTGAGCCTATCTCTGCACTTAATCCATTCTGTTTTGCTCCATATAGGTATAATTTGGGTTTTTATATGATTGAGGCAACCCCAAATAACTAATGGGAAGTGTCCGTTTTGAAATGAGTTATTAAGCTCCAATTTATTTTATTAAAAGATGTGTATATCTCACCTCACAATTGTGATTTCTAAGCTGCAGCTGTGATTATTGCCATTTGGGGAGGGAATTTATTTGCCTTTCAGCTGGGTACAAATTTTCCCCAGGTTTTAACCAGTTTTTCTCAAGTTTAGAAAAATCAAAGCATGAGGAGTTCACAGAGACAAATAAAATTTGTCAAGGCCTGGCTTAGCATAAAATTGTTAAGGCAGGTCTTGACAAATTTTATTTGTCTCCGTGAAGCAACCCCAACATTTGGGAGTCAGACAATGGATATTCGACAAAATGAATATTTGACTACTGGACTTAGTGGTGGGCAATAGTAAATGGGGTTCTTTTTATCCCCATTACAAGTACTGCTATTCCTACCAGTATTTTTATGCCACTTTTCAACAAAAGTTTTCAAAGTGGTTTACAAAGAAAAATAAATGATGGCTCCCTGTCTCAGAAGGACTTGCAGTCTAAAAACAGCAGCATAAGGTAGACACCAGTGGCAGCCACTGGAGGGATGCTGTGCTGGGGTTTGGTAGGGACAGTTGTTCTCCCCCTGCTAGATAGAAGAGAATCGCCACTTTAACATACTTAGAACAGAAACTGGACAGCCAGGGCAAATAAATATGTTTAATAACTCTGCCTCTGAATATTTGAGTCTAGGTACCACGGTTCTCTGGAGCCTAGCATTTGTCAAGCCCTGTGCTAAGGCCCCATCTACGATCTGTCAGACAAGTGTATGATGCCAGTAGGGTGCATTAGATCTGGCAGAGCTGTTTTAGCACACACTTGTAAAGTGTAACATGTCTCAGTGACTTTAACTTTGCAAATTTCTATATAAAAACAAACCTTCCCCCACCACTCTCTGCCTCAAAGTAAAAATTGGAAGTAACAGAATCCAGCACTTCTGAATCTTAAATGATTCCATACTGTTGACAGTGACAGAGAAAATGATGTGAGTGTTACAAACAATAACAGTTGTTGGGAAAGGATTTTTTTTTAAACCCTCTTAGGATGTAATTACAGCTACTACAGATTTCAGAGGAGGAGTTCTATTAAATTAAATCACATTAATATTTTCTCTCACTACCCACAGATTCTTGCTTCATAGCCCAGCCCTACCTCTTATACAATGTTGGATCTAAAGTACATTCATTTTGTTCTCCCACCTGCCCACTCTGACTGCAAGATTAAAACAGAAACTATCTTGTTTACTCACCTATGAATGCTGGCAGTAGTGCTATGAAAACTGGCAAACCAGCAAGCCTGCTAGTGTGAAATGGCAAAATGTTCTGAGAAAGCAGGAGGAGGGGGTGGAAAAGTCACTGAGATTTGTAAATAATAAAATAGCCACAAGTACCTAGTACTCATGCATTTGTGTATAGGAATGTTAATCTGTGGTGTGCTGTGTGTGTACACTCTTAGTGTATACTGTATATTAATGTATGAAATTTGTTTAAAATATCTATGTCCTCCCCATCCAGTGCAATACTGCTTAAAGAGGCTCATAAAACTAGTAAAAACAAATGACATAATCAGCATGATGAAATAACATTAACTAGTAAAAATCAACTGTTTAATATAAAGAATATATATTGTTTCAGCCCAGTGTTTGGATTCTCGAATCCAGTCTCAGATTTCCCCGGGGCACAGCTGAGGGTGCAAAAGCAATGCCTTCGCAATGCTGCCAGGTCCTAGTGCACTGTAGAAGGTGCCCTAGAATATTCCACAATTCTTTGCTGTTTTGGACATTGCTGGCTGGTGGTCTTGGCTCTAAGACTCTCTCCCTTGCTCTTGTTCATCTTTTGCCTGAACAGATGATACCCCAGCTGAGATTCTGTCTGAAGAGTTGGAGGATGGATATCTATATCTATATGTGTGTGTGTATATATATATATATATATGTGGGTACAAAATGTATGCCACCTTGAACAGCATTGCACCCTTGCAAACACTATATTTTTAGCCTACTTTCTGAAAGGAAGTGAGCTTATAAGATTACCCTGCCTGTGTATGTCTGTGTGCCTCTTTCTGATAACTTTTGCATTTATAGTCCAATACAGACCAAAATCACAGCACATGGGAGAAGGCCTTAGAGGACCCCAACAAGGGTATGTTTTTAATGTTTCCACTATATGGTTGAAAATGGCAGCCACTCAAAGTATAGTTGGCACACCTATGTAACCAGTATGTGACAGTTGGAGCCAGTGTGGTGTCATGGTCAGAGTCGTAGACTGGGATCAAGGAGACCCAAGTTCAAATGCCCATTCAGCCATGAAACACTGGGTGACTCTGGGCCAGTTAATTATATCTCATTCTAACCTATCTTATAGGGTTGCTGTGGGGATCAACACAACCAGGTACAGCATACTTGTCTCCTTGGAGGAAGAGTGAGATATAAATGTAAAAATAAATAAACCATATTCACAGCACATGGGGGGAGATAAGAGTCACCGGGTTCAAAGAAGCAGAAAGTCGGGTCTTTCTATTTAGAACTTCTTGTGTGTTAATCCACTCTGATCCTCCCTGTTCTGTTCTCCTTTCTCCTGGCCACCATACTGTTCTTTCTAGGGCTATACATTGCTGATGGAGGTGAAGTACTTGGGCTAAAGTGAGCTCTGCCACAGGGTTAAACCTTCTAGAGTTTAAGGACCAGAAAAACTTCACAAAGATGTCCATAGCCTTATTCATATTTGCAACTTGGCTCAAAGGCTAACAATGAAAACAGGTAGCAATAATATAAAAACAAAAAACCTATGAGGGGAAAAAAAATCATAATCTGATTGGAAAAATTGAATGCTGGCTTTGGCCTCTCCCTCTCCTTTTATGAGGTAACGGTTGGGGTGATACATGAAGGACCTGCTTTGCCCTTTTAATTGGTATTTTAGGCTGCAGTCCTAGGAAGCCAGTCCCATTGATCTCAGTGGGACATGCATATGATTGGGTTGTGAGTGACCAGGCAATGCAACTTGTTCTAGTTGCTTTGTTTACCTAGGCCATCAGTGTGCTGATTCTGATAGCTACACTTGATTCCGCGCGGCTTGTTTGCCCTCAGCCCCGCCTCTGGGAGCACGTGGCACTGGGAGCTAGCTCCCATTGGCCCCGGCTCTGCCCCAGAGGCGGGGCTAGCAGCAGCGAGCCGGCTACAGGCATGCACCGGCTCAGTCCTTCCTTGGAACGTGCACCCTCCCTCCCTCCCTCTGGCATAGGTTGGGCTTTGCTGGTCGCCGTTTGGGGCCGGGCAGGAATTTTTTGAGTATACGCGTGATTGGCCTTAGCGTGCACCTTTTTTCGCCTGCCTCAAGCTATGCCAGTTATTAGCATTGTCACTCAGCGGGATTAGATTAGTTAGCTGGGTAAATAGATCGTGGTCACTTTTACCTGGGGGGTTGGCGGGCACAGTGCGGAGATGAACGGCTAATGCGGTGCGGCACCTTAGGTAAGCTTTTAGCTGTAAGGAGGAGGGGCGGATCCCTTGAGGCTTGACAGATCAGGGATGCTGCCTTGCTCCTATCTCTCTGCAAACGACACCCTTCCGTATGGCTTAACAGCGTCGGACGGGTGGCGTTAATTGCAGGGACCTGACCTTAGGTCGGCGACGAAGGGCGCCCCCTTCTTGAAGGTGGGCCGCCTGGAGCCAAGGTGTCTGCACCATGAGCTTTTAGGGCGGGGGCGGCCACGTGGTGGGCCGCCCCATTCGGGTCAGCACTGTTGCTGCTGTAAATGCCAACCCCAGCTGCCATGCCCTGCAGGCACTGTTTAAAACTTGTACCCTAATAAAGTGGCCACTTCCTCCATAACGCATTCTATGTCCGTGTCTCCTTGGGTCTGGGTGCAAGTGATGATTCAGTTAGCAGGGGGAAAGCAACTGTCCCTATCCAACCCTAGCTCACTGTGCAGATTGCACGTGGTCCTGGTGGTATGTCTGAGCTGCACGTCTAGGTTTTGTTATGGAAATATGAGTACTTTGTGAAAGAGATACCAACTGTATCCATTTATTTACTATGTTTATTTATAGCCTTTCTGCCAATGTGTTCAGAAGCAGTTCACACTTTAGAATAATGGCTTAGAATGCAATAGATATTACAAAAGAGTTCATGGACTGGGGGGTGTAGGGTGGGAAATGAACAAATCAGGTTCCAAGGCCACTGCAGGAGAGAGTTCTGGGAGGAGGAACCAAGTGCCATTTGAGTGGGCTTCACTGTCCTGGTTCTTCTTCTGAAACAGCCAGGTAGAATTACAGAGACAATTCTCGAAAAATATTGCAGAGTTCACTATCCACATTTGAAATGAAAATGGATTTGTAATAAGACTTGCTAGCACACCTCTTAAGTGTGCATTTCTGTGCATGTCTAGTTTCACCTGAGTTTACTTGCTTTGTCATGGATTTATTCTTAAATACTCTAGACGAAGGAGTTTGGACTTGTAAGTAACATGATGCGATTGATGAACAGTCGTACGCATAACAGCGGATGTGTGCTTTTTTCATAGCCTCAATATGTCATCTTTGGAACTGATGTCTTAATGGCCACAGTGTTTCCATAAAAACTGTTTCTGGTTGATAACGGGAGCCAGAGATATCATTTTGAATTCACCTCTTCAAGCTGCCTAGACAATGTTTGATACACAGGCGTGCTGCTTACTTAGGGTAAACTAGATTAGAAAATGAAGATTCTTGTATGTTCTAGCATATATTTTATTTCCATTTATATACCACTTCTTTGGATAATTTTTATTAAACAAGAAATAGAAAATGCAGTCATATAGAAAATATTGATATTTAAAGTATCAATCTCTGCAAGACGCACATTATTTGAACAAGGATATGTCTAATATGATACTTGGATATCTCTGGCTCCAAAAGGAAATGAACAGATGCCATTTTGTCAAAAAGTCTGACTAGCTTTACACTTATTTCTCCAGTGTACCAACTGTGGCAATCCTCTTTCCAATGTAGCCTCATTCAGACATTATAAAACAGAGGCTGAGTTCAGCCTCCAAAAAAGAGATGGAAGGTTTTGCCTGGCACATCAATCTTTCTTCCCTGCTGGGCGGGTCCATCACGAAGGCGTGAGCATGATGAAGCCAGGGCACTTCCGTGATTGGGAGGCTCCAGTGGTGTAGTAAAGGAGTTTAGATGTTGTGGTAAGGGAGTTTAGGGACACTTCCTTACAGAGTATTTTGCTATTAATCATAAAGCGAAACCTCACTAAAAGTAGATGAGCCAACCAGTGCTCCATGTAAGAGGGATTCCCAGATGCTGTTCACGACTGCTCCCATAATCCTCAGTTGCAGTGGCCAAAGGCAATTACAGCTGGGGATTGTGGGAGTCGTAGTCACCAACATCTGGGAATCCCTCTTTACAGGCAACACTGGAGCCAACTACAATGACAGAAAAGGTCCTATCTTTTAAAGGTTCTTTTTTCATTCATTTTGTTTCCAGCAGTTATAGATGAGATGGGAAAGAAGGATTAGAAAGAAAGAGAATAAGGAAAGGGGCCTTCTCTTGCAAGCCTGCTGCCTCTTTATTGCTGCATCTATCCTTGCTTTAGAATACTCCTGGTGTTTGTATATTTTTCACCAGTAGAGCTTTAAGGCAAAATTCTTCATGCCAGTACTTCTAAGTTCAAGCAGTTTTGCAGCACTTGGATTCACACTGCTTTCAGGCAGTAGTCTAGTTCTTGCATCATCAAACTCTTGTGGTGTCAATTATTTCCTTACAGTTACACTTCAGCAGTTAAGAATTATGCAACATAATGATATAGTAATTATATCAATCATTTGCATACCCAGGTTTCTAATCAAATCTGAACCAAAATTCTGTCCTCTCACTGAATAATACTTATCTGATTAATATTATGGGTTGTTTAAAGATAGCATCAAGTAGCTTTTAAAATGAATTATCTTGGTAGCAAAAAATGGATGCAAAAACAGTAGAGATAGGGTTCCCTTGGTTGGTAGTGTGTTGCTGTCAGCTAGTTTCCCTTTACAGTGTTTTCTTTATGGAGCAGTTCTTCTTAATGCTGTGTTAGCACAGTTGTGTGTCACTAAATTACACTAAAGTGACTATTAATTCTGCTGTAGAAATGGGTAATGCGTGTCTTGTTATATAAGCATAATTCATTGGAATTTGAGCATGCAATCTACTACAACACTGACAGGTTCCCCCCCCCCCAAAAAAAAATTAGGCCTTTTTGTCAAGGCATACATCGAGGAGAGGTACTAAAACAGATGACAAGATGTTATAAAACATACACAAATGTGTTTGCAAACTTGATGCTGGATTATTCAGTATTATGCCAAAATCTAATGGATTAACCACATGCTTTCGCTTAAAAAAACACAACAAAAAACCTACATACAAATATGTTGTGTAAGAATGCAAAAATATGAGAGAATACAGCTTTATAATTACTATGACTATGCTCCTGTTTGTATTTATACTTTGCTTGGTGTCCAGGAAGCTCAGGGCACATGGTGTGCCCTTCTGTCCTCACAACAAGCTGTGAAATAAACTAGGCTGAGAGATGGCGAGCAGTCCCGACCAGGACCACTTGATGAGCTGCATGGCTGAATGGGAGTGGGTAGGATTTTGAGTTCAGATGTGCCTGGCCCTTGTCAAACATTCTAACCACTAGAGTCAGTCAAATAATTATTTCCAGATTCAACAGAAGTTATACAGCAATGTCAGTAAAAGGAGCTTCTGGGTGAAAACCTTGCAGGCAAGGTTTTATCACTCAATGTACTATATGATGCATGAAGGCTGGCAAAAGCTTTGTAGACTGGTAAAACATTTTCAGCTTACCTGTGTGGTTGAAAGAACAAGAGAACAGCAAGAGCAACTGGAGAACAATGGAACAGAATTAAGTTTTTGTTTAATTCTCCTGTTGAAATCAAGGGGACTTGATCTCATCTAAATGTAGTAGGATCATCTATTATATATTTTCAAGAGTTTGTTCGTGTGTGTGTGTGCGTGTGCAAAATAAAGTCATACTTCTCAGTTACCTACAGATAACAAATTTGGCATAGACAATACTGCCACTGAAATTAGCTGAACGTACACTGGAATATGCAGTGGGGGGAGGTTTTATTTTTATTTTGGAATTTAGAAGATATTCTGAATATAACCATCATATTTTAACCGATACTGTTCTCAACAGATTTTTAACACTCGGTCAAATCAATAATTCAAAACTGCCCAAGAGAAGCAGAAGATCTTTTTAGATTTAAATTTAACATATATGGTAATTATTTAATAAAATGAATAATGTGAGTATCCAGAACACTAGGGATGTACATGGAATAATGTTGGTGTTCCATTCCAAGCTCGGAACAGAATGCAAATACCCAGAACACTCCAACAGAACAGTCAGTCAGGCTGGTTCTTCTGACAGAACATTCTGAGTGCCATTTTGGTCTCGAAAATGGCGCTCTTCTGTTGTTTGAGCATGAACAGCCACCATTTGAGTGGTGGTGCTGACCATGCACATGTCTGCCATGCATGCGCAGAGGCCAGAAGAGTGCCATTTTGGAATCCAAAATGGCAATCGGAATGTTCTGACTTTGGAACGGTGTCATTTTGTTCTGAGCTCAGAACAGGCCTTTCATTTGAAGGGTGCTCTATTCCGAGCTCAGAACACTCAAAACAGCTAGTTTTGAGTCAGAATGTTCTACCGACAGGACATTCTGCACATTCCTACAGAATACTTCACCTGCTCGGTGCTTCTCATAAGAACCATGCAAGCTGGTCCAGTATTATTCCCCTTGTGAATATTTCTGTCGGGCTAAGAACTCTAACTTGGCCACTGTCTTGTATTAGCTGTCTTTGTAACACCTGTCTGCAGCCCTCTGGTTGCTATAATTGCAGACTTCCTCACTGCCTCGGGGTGGGGGTCTTTTAAAAGCTGCCTAGCACTGGCATGAGAACACTGGGTGGCTGCAGCAATTTTGGGGAGTGTCCAGGAAGTGAATGGGGAGTGATGAAGGGAAAGTTGGGCACTCTCCTGGGATGGCTGGGAACCATCCCAGGTTCTCCCATAGGAAAGGCTTTCCCCATACCAGTGCTAGGCAGCTTTTAAAGGGCCACAACCTGTCTCCTTGTGGTGGAGGCCGGGAATTCTGAATTGGAATTTTGACTCTTACTGACCTGCACAATCCTATTGCAGAGCTGCCCAAACAGAATACTCAAACATTACCAAACAGAATGCTCCTATCTGCATACGCAGAGAATTGTTGCCCTATTAACACTTTAAGTGCAACACTTGTACAATGAGTGTACAGTGTACACAGATACACATTTGTATATAGGTGCAGATTTGTACATAGGTACAGTTATCCATAGGTTATGTTGAACACAGGTACAGCAGTATGATTCCTATCTGTGCCAGGCATTTGAGGAGCCTGTGCCCAGACTTTAAAAAAGAATGCAAGTATAGTCGTCCACACAAACACATGCATGAGTGTACTACATAATGTTTGAATAAAGCTTGTGTGTCTGTGCATGCATACAAAAAGTATGAAAATGTCCTTTTGCTATTATCCAGTGGGCAAATCAGATGTTGCACTCTAAAGCATGAACCACTTCATTTTGAAAATGAAAAGCAGCCTTTGGAAGGCAAATATCTGGAGTAGAGAAAGGGGTGCTTGACCCTGTGCCTGCTTCCCTGCCACTCTTCCACTGGAGATCACCTCTCTGAATTGTTCCCCCCGCCTTCTTGGTGAATTGAATGTCTCTCCTCTGTTCAGAATGTTGTCCTCTTGCGTCCAAATCTGCTTTTCATTTTAAAAAACTTCATTTGGGCATGTCTAGCTTGTCCCTAATAATCGGAAGCTTAATTTTTTTGTAAACCAGCCTACTGTACTGGATTCTGGAATCTAGACAGACGCAATTTGTTTTGAAAAGTCACAGTACCTTAGTTTTTATGTCTTTCAGACTAACGAGGGAGGACAGCAGTGTATAAAATATTCAGAAGCGTTAGCTAAAGGACTAACAGCCACATGCTAAATTAAAAAAGAGCTGATTATTTTGTTCTAGAGTGGCAAAGGTGACAAAGTGCTTGCAAGCTGAAGCTAAGAAAGAGGCTTTATTTGTGTGTTTTGAGGAAATATGCTTGCTTAAAGAAGAATATATGAACACAATCACAAATGTGTTGTGGAAGCTCATTTTGCTGGTAAACAGTAAGTATGAATACATGATCCAGTTATGCCCCCTCCCAATGATATGGTTCTGGACAAGAGGGAATCTATTATCTCTTCTGAGAAAAGCAGTTGCTACCACTTTTACCTACTAGCCTTTGGGTCTTATTCAGGCTTTATGAACTTGGATATTATCATATCCAGATACAGATGGAATTGGAGTATTTTGGCTATATAGAATTCCTGGTGCCAGTGCCATCCACAGGTCCAGTGTCTGAGGAGAGGAGGCTTGAACCTGAGGATACTTCCTCTACATAACTGACCTCAAATGTTGAACCTTGGGAGCACCAGGGGGATGTTGGAACACTCCCATTCACCCTCTGTTCCCAGGTTAAAAATGCCTGAATGGGTCTCTGGAGTAGGAGGCTTTCTTATTCTAACCACCCTGCCCTTAGTAGGATGCGAAGGGCCTCCTTTCCACTAATGAGCAATTAAACTCTCTATAGTCTTGCTCTTCATTGACAGTCTAGAATGCTCACTTATAGTAGCAGTGTTCCCTCTAAGGCGTGCGTGTGCTCACACATTCTTTGCTATCTGCTCAGTAGATTTTGGATTCCACTCAGGTTTAATCAGGAAGGTCCCACTCTGAATATACATGTGCACACACTGCTTTTATACTGCCGCCCAGAAGTAAACTCATTCCGCACACAGTTGAAACAAGTTGTTCTAGTAAGAACTAATCAGCCTACTTTCCTTTCACTGTCTCTACAACTGGACTAAATTTGGTTCAAATTTAGGTCCACAAGTTAGATCTCTTGCACCTCATATGTTCATGTCTCCACCATCTTGGATCAAGTTAGATGACATCATTACAAACTGCACCATTGAGGTGTCCCTGTGTGTCACTTACTACAGCTGTACCAAATTTGGTTCAAATCAGTTAGACAGTCCTCAAGTTAATGTGCTTGTGCCTCAAATGTTCACATGTCCACTATCTTGAATTGGGTTGGATGACATCATCACAATCTACACTGTTGAGGTGTCCCTATGTGTCCCTACAGCTGTAGCAAATTTGGTTCAAATCTGTTAAGTGGTTCACAAGTTAGCCCACTTGCGCCTCAGAAGTTTACACATCCACCATCTTGAATCAGTGAGGATGACATCACAAATTCTGCCATTGAGGAAACCCTGTGTGTCACTCACTGCCGCTGTACCTAATTTGGTTTAAATTGGTTAGACAGACCACAAATTAGCCCACTTGCGCCTCAGATGTTCATGTGGCCACCATCTTGATTTGGAGTGGATGACATCACACACCACGCCATTAGGGCATGCCTATGTGTCCCTACAGCTGTAGTCAATTTGGTTCAAATTGATTAAGCAGTTCACAAGTTAGCCCACTTGTGCCTCAGAAATTCACACCACCACCATCTTGGACTGGGGTGGATGACATCATCACAAACTCTGCCTTTTGAGGTGTCCCTGTGTGTCACTGCAACGATACCCAATTTGGTTCAAACAGATTAGGCAGTCCACAAATTAGCCTGCTTGCACCTCAAAATGCCATGTGCCCGCCATCTTGGATTGGGGTGGATGACATCATCACAAACTATGCTATTGAGGTGTCCCTACATCTGTACCCAATTTGATTCATATTGTTCCAGGCATTGCGGAGTAGATGGCGCACACACACAGAAAGCCAGGTGATCTCATAAGCCTACTGAAAAATAGGCTAAAAAAATTAGAGAACACTGTATAGCAGCAGTGCAGACTGTAGAATCCAGGCACTATTTCCAGTCCAAGATGGACTGGAAGGGAGCACCTAGATTCAGCAGCAGAGAGAGGTTTTAGGGCTGGTTGTGCTGAAGCAATGGAAGGATTCTGGGCTTCCAGGACTAAGCCTAAAAACCCAGAGCTCTCTGCCCACCAGCAAGCATTGTGGTTCGCCTCAGACAGTGAAGATGGGTTCCTTTAGTCCATTCCTGCTTATACAGGGCACCAATCCAGGCAAAACAATGCTGCCTAGTAGATGAAACAGCTGAATATATGCAGAGCTCTGCTCTTGTTTTATTTTAGGGAATGCTCTCGAAGTTGAGAAGGTTCCCTTCCCCAACTCCTATCCATGAAAAACATTTTTCTACAGATTGCCACCTTCAAAGGAATCCCTCAATCTCCTGCCTAACACTAAAGTGATAAACATACCAGAAAGAAGAATCCAATGTATATGTATTGGTCACTTTCTGGCTGAAATTGGAGCTGCTGTCATGGTCCAGCCCTAGCCCATATATTAAAAACGCAAGTGAATAGAACTGCTCAAAGCTCTATGGCTAGAGGCATGAATTTTGTGGGGAATTATGGGAAATAGATGTGTGAAGTCAAGAAAACTGCTCACTTAGAGACATGGCTGTAAATATCTCTCTGACTGCCTAATTGCCTCTGAGCCATCTGGCCAGTTTCTCCTCTTTGATATGTTGTTTGCTCTTAGATGTATATCATAATAGCCCTGGCCAAGTTCCTCCTTCACCTGGAATTCATACCCTCCCCTTTTATTTATTTATTTATTGAATTTATATACTGCCTAATATCAAAATCTCTATGCGGTTTACAGAATTAAAATATAAAATATTTAAAATACATTTAAAATAAAATAGATTTTAAAAAATTAAAAATTTGGTATCAGTTGAAGGCCTGGGAAAACAGGTACCCAGTTTCTTCCTGCTTGCCTCCCTCCCTTCCCTGTTGTGCCTTAATTGCAAAAAGACCACTCAAAAGGGATATACCAGGGACATTTTTCTGCTCAAGGACTGTGTATGTGTATGTGTGTCACACTGGAGCTAGCAGAGGGAAGGCCTCTGTGGTGGATAGACTGTGATATACCACATGAGGGATACAGAAGAGTAGAGTACCTGAAAGAGAGAACCACTCAATGAAGCAAAGGGGAAGCTGAGCCTCCTCACTTTGCCAAGCTGTGGGCTCAGGAGGTGTGTTTGTGTGTTTTGAAGCTGCATGCCCAAAGCATCCCAGCGGCTGCCCCAGTATGATATGTGAAATAGATTCTGTTTTTAATCTGTCCTTATTCCTCTTTTTCCCCTCCCATCCAGCTTCTGGGTAGTTGGACTGTGAGGTGGCTAATCATCATCATCATCATCACAATAATTGCTTTTTATTATACACTTTGCTTTGTTTCTTCTAAATAAATGCATAAAGGAATTTGGTGTGTGTTTCTTGCATTTATCTCCACAATAGCCAACACAAATATAAACCCAAGCAAGGCTGTGCCAGACTCCTAGTGCTTAAGCAAAGTGTTTGCAGACTGCCATAGAAGACCAGGAGCACAACACTGCCATTTGTAAAAGTTGCCAGTACTGAAGCGAGACTTGCCCATACAGACCAGTGCAAAGGCCACACTCACATAGCCATGACTGGGCACCACCATGTTGACCCAGGAAAAAAGATGCTAGTAAAGAAAAGCATTCCCATTCTTTCTAAATCTCACTTTAGGGGTGGGGGGAGTTAATGATGTGCAGGTACCTATATAAAACTGTGACCAGTGGCAGCTTTTTCCTCTAGAGTGTAGGACAGTTTTCACAATGAAGGTAGGTAGGAAGTGGGGTGCCCCAGGTATCGGTACTGGGTTCAATGCTCTTTAATTTGTTAATAAACTATCTAGAAGTTGGGGTTACCAGTGAAGTGGCCAAATTTGCAGATGACACTAAACTATTTAGGGTAGTAAAATCCACAACAGATTGTGAGGAGCTCCAAAAAGATCTCTCCAAACTGGGAGAGTAGGCGACAAAATGGCAAATGCGGTTCAATCTAAACAAATGTAAAGTGATGCACGTTGGGGCAAAAGACAGTAACTTGACATATACGTTGATGGGATCTGAGCTGTCAGTAAATGACCAGGAGAGAGATCTTGGGGTCATTGTGGACAGCTCGCTGAAAGTGTTGTCTCTGTACGCGGCTGTGAAAAAGGCTAATTCCATGCTAGAAATCATTTGGAAGGGGATTGAAAATAAAAATGCTAATATTATAAAGCTCTTATACAAATCTATGGTGTGGCCACATCTGGAGTACTGCGTATAGCTTTGGTCACCATATCTTAAGAAGGATATTGTAGAACTGGGAAAGGTGCAGAAGAGGGCAACCAAAATGATCAGAGGCTTTCATTATGAGGCTAGGCTACAGCATTTGGGGCTCTTTATCTTGGTAAAGAGGTGACTAAGGGGAGACGTGATTAAGGTGTATAAAATTATGCATGGAGAGGGTGGACAGAGAGAATTTTTTTCTCCCTCTCTTACAACACTAGAACCAGGGGTCACCCCATGAAACTGAAGGCCAGAAAATTTAGGACCGACAAGAGAAAGTACTTTTTCACACAGTGCATAATTAATCTATGAACTTCCTTGCCATGGGATGTGGTAATGACCACCAGCTTGGATGGCTTTAAAGGGGGCTTAGACAGATTCATGGTGGGCAGGTCCATCAATGGCTACTAGTCTGGTGGCTGTGGGTCATCTCCAGCCTCAGAGGCATGATGCCTCTCAATACTAGTTGCAGGGGAGCAACGGCAGGAGAGAGGGCTCCCTCTTGCCTGTGGGCTTCCCAGTGGCATCTGGTAGGCCACTGTGTGAAACAAGATGCTAGACTAGATGGGCCTTGTGCCTGATCCAACAGCAGGACTGTTATGTCTTATTCCCTCTTGCTAAGCAGGGTATGCCTTGGTTTGCATTTGGATGGGTGACTATATATGAGCACTGTCTGCTGTAAGATATTCCTCTTAGGACATGGGGCTGTAGCTCAGTGGTAGAGCATCTGCTTCACATGCAGAAGCTCCCAGGTTCAGTCTCTGGCATATCCAGGCAGGACTTGGAGAACCACTGCCAGTCAGGGTTGACAATACTGAGCTAGATGAACCAATGGTCTGACTGTAGAAGGCAGCCTCCAATCGTCCTATAGTTTTCAGTTTTTAACAGAAGGTCAACCTGTGTATAACTGTAATCCAACTTCTGGCCTAATGCTCTGTAAGGAGAGCTGATCTTGTGGTAGCAAGCATGACTTCTCCTCTTAGCTAAGCAGGGTCCACCCTGGTTGCATGTGAAAGGGAGACTAGAAGTGTGAGAACTGTAAGATATTCCCCTCAGGGGATGGAGCCGCTCTGGTTTCAAGTTCCCTCCCTGGCTTCTCCAAGATAGGGCTGAGAAAGATTCCTGCCTGCAACCTTGGAGAAGCTGCTGCCAGTCTGTAAAGACAATACTGAGCTAGATAGACCAATGGGCTGGCTCAGTATGTGGCAACTTCCTATGCTTCTGTGTTAAGTATCCTAGCATCTCCTTCATGTGGAGGCTTTCAGTCTGCTTCTATCATATGCCATCTCCTTTTTAAAATGTCACAAATGTTTCAGGTTCCGTAAAACCAGGGCAGTCTAAAACTGTAAATCTAAAATACACGTTGGTAGGTCTCCAGGGCTTCTGGTATTTTAAAAACCTGCCTGTCCCACTTTTCTCTTGGTTGATATGTAAGGGAGAAGAACAGCTGTTAAGACGGCAAAACCAATTGGAGCCATATTGTAGCTGAATGTCTGTTTTTTAGTTTTTCTTACCTGCCTGAGTGGTTTAACGTGTGTTGTAGTACTACTGTATTGTTAACATAAACATATTTGTGGGGTGGTGGTGCTGCCGTTCTCAGTTTTTCATAATGGATCCCATATAATATCTGTCATTCTGCTGAAGCCGAGAAGCTGCCTCATTGATATGCATCTGTTGGCCGTGCCAAGCATCCTCTTGTTAAGATTAATTTTGAGCACAGCTGCCTCTGTTCCATGCTGCTTGGATGTCTTGCATCTTCTCATGTGCTGTGGAATCTAAGCCTGTCTACAGGTGAGATTTGTTTTGGTTTGGAAATTGATTTGTTGATACCTCTTGAAAGCTCAAGCTTGCATTCCGGTTAATGTTTACAATCTTTGGCCAGACTGTGTATAAACTTTTATTAAGATTTGGATCCTGTTGTGCTAGATGCTTTAAATATGTAGGTGAAAAGCCAGCTCCCAATTCCATTAAATATTTACAACTGAAGTGAAGATGGTATTCCTGCTAATTTGGGAAAGGATCCAGGATGCTTCAGCATAGTGAACATGCCTCCCTAAAGCACTCTGTAGGTGCAGGGTATAAACGCCGCAGGGTATAGAAGTGGCATAAACTTGATTTGCCATCAATATATTGGGGTACTTCTTGCCCTTTTGCTTGCACAGTTAAAAGCAGAGACTTAATATTAGTATACAGTACTTAAAGCAGAGTTGATAGCTCACAATATTGCTTACAGGGGTGTGCACAAAACCTTTTGCCTCGTTTGGTTCGAGTTCAGACTGGACAGGCTAGGCCCCGGAAGGGGCCTAAAACCACTCAAACTGGGCATATTCGTAACAAACTGGAGGCCAGTGGGGTGGGGAGGAACCTCCAGAGGAATCCCCCCACACATGCGCGCGGCCATGGAAAAGTCCCTGGAGTGGGAGATGCTGAATTTCAGACTTTAAAAAACGTGTGTTTTTTTTTAAATCAAACACCCAAACTGCGGATTGTTTGGCTTGAGATCAGGCCAAATAGGAGCAGGTTCGGTTTGAGGTCTACACAACGTTGAGCCCTCAAACTGGGCATGTCCAACATCGAGCCAGTTCGATGCCAAACCTGTATGCACACCCCTAGTTAATTAGCCTGTTGGGTAGCACTTTATAATATTCTAAGCATTTCATGTGTATCATTTTGTTTTGATCACCCTTGAGTTTCTGCTGTTCCACCCTCCTTCCCTCCCAAATAAAGCAGTTATGAGAATAGGTTGATAAAGCCTTTATTTCCTGCAGGTTGGAAGTAGCACGTAGTCCATTCCGGGCACACATGGCTTTGGGAAACTAAATGTATAGAATGCACAAACTCCCATTTGAGTAAGCATGCCTTTTGTAGTGCCCCCCCACACACACACACACTTTGGTGGATCATATATTCTCATAATGCCAGCATTAACACAACCTCTGTCCTTTCGCCTTTAATACTTTGAAAATTTTGTGTAAATCTCTGCTTTGTACAGCTTAGTATGCTAGTGCACCTGCTAGGCTGATGGGACACTGCATTTTAAGGCTAGTGTACTTGTGGGCTTATAAAGGAATAATGATTATCTCCTAGACGTTGAGTCTCTTGTCCTCTTTTTAAATACTCTAATCAGCTTTCTGTTTAGAGTCAAACTATATGGGTTCAATCAAGATTGTGACTATCATGTCGGGGAGGGGACTCAAATCCTTTGCTCCCGCCATGGTCCCGATCAGGATCACCTTCTACATGGCATCTATTTTCCCTGAGTGGAATGCTCCCAGTGATGGCCAAATAAAGTTGTGCCGTTGAGTCAGTGTATAATACAGGAGGGGTTTACCATTGCCATCTCCCTCCCAGTATAAGAGCATCTTCCTATATCACTGCTGCCTGATACAGGTGTTTCCCATAGTCTGGGAAACATAGTCTGGGAAACATACCAGCGGAGATTCAAACCAGCAACCTCTTGCTCCCTAGGCAAGTTACTTAAATAGCCACAATGGGGCAAGATTCTGAGGAGGAGGAGGTACAGTGTTTACAGTAAAATAATGAGTTAGGCTAAGTTAAAGCTGGTTGCTGGTGAACTATTACATTCTAGAAATACTAGTACAGGAGAACTTGTTATTAATTGAACCACTATTCACGGTCCTTGTGTATCCACAGAGTGTCTTATTCACACATATTTCCAGTACCCATTGATACTAATGGCTTAAAACTCATGTATCCACAGTGGAGGTCACTTCTAGCTGCTGTTTTGTCTCTAGGAAGCCAGGAAGAGACAGGAGGAGCCATTTTGTGGTCCCTCCGTGATTTTTCAAGGTTTAGGGGGCATTCCATCCTTGGGGGAGCATTCCTGAACACATGGGGGACCTGTGTTAGCTTAATCCGCTACAGCGTGGTCATGTCTCTCCCCGCCATGCTTTTATCATCATAACAACCCTGTGAGGGTAGGCTAAGGTGAGAAAGAAAATAGGTCCATGATCATCAGCTATTCAGGACTGATCTAAGTCCAGTGTCAACCTGCCGCAACCAATCCTGAGTCCCTGACAAAATGCTTAACTTTGACTGGATAATAACCAATAGTCCAAGACAACCTAATTATTTGAGATTCCAGAGGGATAGTGGTGTTAGTATGTTGCACTGAAAACCAAGGGCCTTGTCATACTTTAGACCAGGGTTTCTCAACGTGTGGGTCCCCAGATGTTATTGGACTTCAACTCCCATAATCCCCAGCCCCAGTGGCCTTTGGTTGGGAGTTATGGGAGTTGAAGTCCAATTACATCTGGGGACCCACACGTTGAGAATCCCTGCTTTAGACTAATGCATTTATTGGGGCTATTCACATGACTGTGCAGGCAGGGGGAAGGCAGGGTTCAACCTACCTTCCCCCAAACTATCGATCTTTGCCATTTGGCGCATGAACTGCTCGCCCACACAACTGGCGGCTGGAAACAGTGCTTCTGGGAGCAGCATGGATCACTATGTTTCCCCGGTCTCTGGATATCCCACAAGACACTGCATTACAAGCATGGTGCCTTGGGGGATTACCACGTCAGACAGGTGCTCTAGGTGCCTGTCCCTTGTGTCTCCTCGGGCTCCATGGAGCCCAAGGAGACACATAAGCCCAGGAGCCAGCTTAAGGGAGCACTTGCTCCTTTAACATTGGCTAAGATCTGGGCTTAGGTGTGGAGTTAGGCTGGGTGGAAGTGCTGGGATCCACAAAGATCCCAGCGCTCCACATGAGCAGTCTAGCCTAGGTTGCTTGTGAGAACAGCCTCATTATAGCATAAGCCAGGGGTTCCCAAACTGTGGTACTCCAGATGTTGCTGGACTACAGCTTCCATCATCCAGCCACAATAAACCATAGCAACATCCTGCAACATGTATTCCTGCAACATCTGGAGTACCACAGTTTGGGAATCCCTGGCATAAGCTATAAACTTCATTGGATGGATGAAGTGCTATACTCAGCTGTCGGGTAAAAATGTGCATAGATATGGAGAGGGGAAATTTACTGTAGAACTTATGATGTATCTGAAATTAGGCATTTTTATGTGTATTTGAAAATGCAAAATTCAGTGTCTGCCCTTGTATGGTAATAGGAACATAGAAAGCTGCCATATATACTGAGTCAGACCATTGATCTATCTAGCTCAGTATTGCCTACCCAGACTGGCAGCGGCTTCTCTAAGGTTGCAGGCTGGAGTCTCTCTCAGCCCTAGCTTGGAGATGCCAGGGAGGGAAATTGGAGCCTTCTGCTCTTCCCAGAGCAGCTCCATCCCCTAAGGAGAATATTTTACAGTGCTCACACATCAAGTCTCCCATTCATATGCAACCCAGTCCAGCGGACCCTGATTAGCTAAGGGGACAAGTCATGCTCCGGACAAGATGGAGGTAATGTTGGTCAGTAGGAGAGCCAATCGGGATGAGGAGATTTTACTGGTTCTGGATGGGGTTGCACTCCCCTTGAAGGAGCAAGTATGCAGCTTGCGGGTATTACTGGACCTGCTCTGCTTTTGGAAGCTCAAGTGGAGACAGTGGCCAGGGGTGCCTTTGCACGACTTTGGCTAGTGCGCCAGCCAAAGGCCAGCCCTTTCTCAAGAAGGCAGATCTGGCTACAGTTACCCATGCCTTGGTCACGTCACAGCTGGATTACTGTAACGCGCTCTACGTGGGGCTGCCCTTGAAGAATATCCGGAAACGGCAGCTATTGCAAAATCTTGAGCTGCCCGATGGGAGCACATCACACTCATTTTGAAAGAGCTGCACTGGCTACCAGTTTGTTTCCAGGTCCAATTATGGTGCTGGTTTTGACCTTTAAAGCCCTTAACGGTTTGGGCCTTGGATAATCTGAGGGACCTCCTGCTCCCAAGGGTTGCTGCCCACTTGACGAGGTCATCTGAGGGGATTCTGCTCCGGGTGCCAACAATGAGGGAGGCTCAGTTGTCGTGCATGCAGGACAGGGCCTTCTCTGTTGCTGCCCCCCAGACTCTGAAATGGCTCCTCAGTCTCCATCACAGCTTTTAGAAAGCATGTTAAATTGTGGCTTTTTACCCAGGCTTTTATATGATTGTCTCTGCTGCTGCTCTTTGTTAGGGGTGTGAAATTCAGATTTTCGGTGATTCGGTTCGGGACCCGAACCGAATCACCCCTGTTCTGTTTTGTGCCCGAATATGGGTGACCCGAATCACCCTTGATTTGTTTCGGATTCGGATTTAATCCGAATCTGAATCCGAATAAATTTGGGGGGGAGGGCCCAGGGGCAAAATTTTGGGGTGGGTTGGTAGTGCCCAATGAGTGGAAGCTACCACCCCAATTTCAGGGGGATTGGGCAAAGGGCTGATTTTTGGGGAATTTTTGAAGTTTTAGTGACTTTGGGGCAGTTCGGGGGCATAGCATGGGATCTGGGCAAAAAGAGTGGGGTGGGGTGCAGGCTACCACCCCAATTTCAGGGGGATTGGGCAAAGGGCTGATTTTTGGGGGATTTCTGAAGTTTTCATGTCTTTGGGGCAGATTGGGGCAGAAATTGGGGCCTGGGGCAGAATAGTGGGGTGGGGTGGTAGTGCCTAATGGGTGGAGGCTACCACCCCAATTTAAGGGGGATTGGACAAAGGCTGATTTTTTGGGAATTTTTGAAGTTTTTGTGTCTTTGGAAGTTTTTCTGAAGGGATGTTATTCCCTTATTTTCTGAGGTGTGAATTCTCATTCAATGATAGCAAATGAGATTTTATTCAATTAAAGAACTCTCATGACCCCACTTTCACTTTTTCACACTCTCATTTACTATGAATATCAATCTAGCACACTGCACCTTATGAAGAAAAACCTCAGAAATTCACCAAAATCCAGCCCTCTGCCCAATCACTCTGAAATTGGGGACGGGTGGTAGCCTCCACCCATTAGGCACTATCTACCAGCCCACCCCACTCTTTTGGGGCAGATCCACTTTCTGCCCCCAATCTGCCCCAAAGACACCAAAACTTCAAAAATTCCCAAAAAATCAGCCCTCTGACCAATCCCCCTGAAATTGGGGTGGTAGCCTCCACCCATTAGGCACTACCACCCCACCCCACCCTTTTGGGGCAGATCCACTTTCTGCCCCCAAACTGCCCCAAAGACACAAAAACTTCAAAAATTCCCAAAAAATCAGCCCTTTGTCCAATCCCCCTTAAATTGGGGTGGTAGCCTCCACCGATTAGGCACTACCACCCCACCCCACTCTTTTTGCCCAGATCCTATTCTATGCCCCCAAACTGCCCCAAAGTCACTAAAACTTCAAAAAATCCCCCCAAATCGGTCATGAGCCGAATCACCCGAATTTTTCGGCCCCGAAATTTGGGTGATTCGGCTCAGCCCAAAAAAATATCGAGGGACATCGAGGGTGATTCAGTTCGGCCCCGAATCACCCGAAACTTTTTGCACATCCCTACTCTTTGTACTTTGCATTTTATATTGTGTTTATGCTTGTGTTTTAAATTTTTTAATCAGATTTGTTTTATATTTTTAGCTTAATATTTTAATTGTGTCATTTTTACACTCTTGTTTTTACATTCTGCTGTAAACCGCCTTGGGATTCTTTTAATGAAAGGTGGTATATAAATTTAACAATCAATCAATCAATGCTTGCTAGCACAAGACCAGCTCTCCTACAGGTCAGTGATGCATGCTAGATGCAGGTTCCAGCCAAGGAGCCCCTCTGTGCCACTCCTGTACCCCTCACCTGGCAAGTGAGGATGCAGATGACCTGTTGGGCAGGGAGAGAGGGGTAGAACTTCCTTTCACTACAATCTTTTTTCCAGGTTAAGTGGGTTATAAAAGCACCACCTGGTGAGGTGGAAGAGGTGATGGCTTCGTAGAAGGGGGAAAGCCTCAGCAAAGGTTTGGGCCTCCGGCTTCCTTGTCCCAGCTGTTTAGGGAGGGACACTGAAGCAGGCACCTCCCCTTCCAGCCCTCAAGTGATCCTTTCTGTGAACTGCTTGTTTCCACTTCCTCCATTGTATTAAAGCAGCAGATGATAGACCTTGCTGTGAGCCAAACAATGGTCTTCGCCACTACCAGTGACACTTTGCAGTGTCCAGTTTCACAGTACTATCTAGAGCCAGCGTGGTGTAGTGGTTAGAGTGCTGGACTAGGACCAGGGAGACCCGAGTTCAAATCCCCATTTGGCCATGATACTAGCTGGGTGACTCTGGGCCAGTCACTTCTCTCTCAGCCTAACTTACTTCACAGGGTTGTTGTGATGAGAAACTCAAGTATGTAGTACACCGCTCTGGGCTCCTTGGAGGAAGAGCGGGATAAATTGTAAAAATCATCATCATCATCATCACCTACAAATTGAAATTGAAAGGCTGTGGCAGAAAAAGACCAATATAATCCCAGTGGTAATTGGCATCCTAGGTACAATTCCAAAACAACTTGAAGAGCACCTCAACACCATAGGGGCCACAGAAATCACCATCAGCCAATTACAAAAAGCAACTTTACTGGGAACAGCCTATATTTTGTGACGATATCTATAACAATTGACAATAAAATTCAGCCATCCCAGGTCCTTGGGAAGGACTCGATGTCTGGATAAAACAAACCAGTCAATAACACCTGTCTGACTGTGTAAACAAGAAATAATAATAATAGAGGAATTCCAGTCTCGGCCACCTCCTCTTAGTGGGGGGAAGCTCTTGGACTCTGGTATATGCATGCTTGCAATTGGCATCCCATTACACAGCTAGTAAAGCCACATGTGGATAGAATGCATGTATGTGAAAGCTGCCCTTTCGATGAGGAGGATATGTAGTGGCAGCCAGGAATGTAACAGGTTGGAGGGGTATGGGAGGTCTCTCTTCATACCTATCTGTCCTTATAGAATGAAAACTGCAAGTTGAAAAGGCAGACTGTTGCTCTTCTCCCCCTGTCATCCTCTCCACTATATGTAGAAAGCTGTGCCCCCATCTATTATGTGGACATGCAGCGTTGTGTTATTGATACTGGCTCAGGGCTAGCATGAACCTCTCTTCTTATTGATTGCTATAGTTTCAATCCCACATTTCCCCATTAAAATTGAACTAAAGGCAGCTAACATTTCAAAGCAATAGAATAGAGATCACAAGTATGTAAGATAAAAATATACAGTAATTATAATGATGAAACATAAAACAGCAGCAGCAGTTTTATGTTTTAAAAATGTGTTTGTTTTAAAACAATTATTGGGAAAACATTCCTCGTTTCTCTGTATTTTCTTCACCTTTGTCACCTCATTCTCTTGCGTTAATTTTATTGTTCCTTGTCCTTGTAGCATTTTAATGTCAAAACCTTTTAAATGAACAACTCGGTGGAATACAGAATTGTAGGTTTTATAGTTGTCCTTGAGTGGATCATGCAGGAAATACAGTGCTAAAAACATTCCTCTGTGCTTAAAAAATACTTGTGTAGACAATGATAGAAAATGAGGGTGTTGTGTTTCTTTCTGGTGTTTAGTGGAGAATTCCATGAATGATGAAGTAGACTATATTTATAGAAACGTTTTTGTATATTCTAAAGATACAATGGGAACTACTGGATGAGCCATAATGGTTCAAAAGAACCATAGAAAGAGAGTGCTAAGCAACAACAAAAGTTATAAATACTCCATGGCAACTCTACTACCAGCTTTTTTCTAATATTTCTTTCAGAGGAGCTGGAGGTAGAGCTGGGAATGAAGTCTCAAATAAGTGAAACTTTGTTACAACTAAATTCAGATGGGTTCTTAAATATTTTTATTTTATCTTGTTTGTCTTTATATTAACTATTTTATCTTGTTAGGACTTACTTCCGAAGCTTATAGATTACTTGGGACCTATCAGTTTTATGCTGGTCTGTTGCATGTTACTTTTAATTAACATTTTATTAGTTCTCTCCCTGCACTTCCCCCAAACAAAAACCACAGAGAGACAATAAACTGAAATAAGTGGCAGGGACCTCTCTTCATTACATGAGCCTCTTGTGCAAATGCCCTATGGCCACCCGGAGACAAAAACTGAAAGTTGGTTTTGTGTTGTTGTTGGTGGTGGTTGGGTTTTTTTGGCAGGGGGTGTCTGAAAATTTCCAGATCTGATCTCTTAAAGCTCTTTAGCCTGTGGCCTTTTCTACTGCTAAGCTTTTACTTAATAATGTCCTTAACTGACTGAAGCCCCTGTACAAGTGAATGTTTGCTGCCTATGTTTGGTTATATTGTACAACCAGCTGTTGTGAGGGTTGCCTTCCTTGGGCAGAGCTTCTTTGTTGCCAATGCAATTAAGAGGTCGTTAAGCACAGAATGGCACTGACTGTCCTCTTCCTTCCCATTAACCTCTCTGAGGCAGTCATGCAGGTGGTCATGTGACATGGTGCCTAAACAGTCATATGTCCCAAGTTCTGACAGTAGGCAGCATTACTGTGCTTCACTCTCTAGAGTCAGACCAAATTCTAGTAGCTTACGTTGCCAGTTAATTTTGTTGATATATATCTTTTATTTCCATGATTTTGTGAAAGGTGTTACCTTTTCGTCTAACTTTTGTGGAGTAGGTACAGCCTGTAACTATGGTAACTATTGCTCACACTATGCAGGGTTACTGGGGATTTCCTGCAAGGTTTTTGATGCAAGCTGCATCCTCTGACTCCTATTAAATGTTTTCCTGCTAGACTCAGTAAGAGACCTACTTTAACTGTCTAACTTGGGTAAACTTCACCCTGCACCAGACTGGCTTAACTTATGGCAATTCTATTTTTGGATGTTTCTCTAAATGGCTTCTCCTTGCCCTGTTTAATTCTTTCATTTCATTCTTCACGTGAGTCATTTCCTTCTATTAGTTTCAAGTGAATAATTTTGTGTATTGTTCCTGGGTTGGTTACAATTGGCATGTTAAATGGCCACAGCCATATGCTGCAGAAACTGGGTGAAAAAGTAAAGGAACTATCCAGGTGAGAGATTTTGATTTTCTAGTTAATGGAATCAATGCCAATATGGAGCTAGGAAATAGTTCCACAGATCACTCTGCCATAAAACAAAGATATCTTATGCCTAAAGTGCTTTGAGAGCTGATGTCGAGTGTAATCAGTTTGTAGGGTTCAATATAAATATGCTTTCCCATCATCTTATTCTCATTTTGTCATTACTTGCTAAATGTTGAATAATATTCTTCATTGCAAACTGACTTGCTAATGTGTTCAGACTGCATTACTGAAAGTATGGGTTCTTGGCTAGTACTGTGGACTAAATCTTGGTATTGTGTTCCTCCTCTTTTAGGAATCTCCTTTGAGAATCAATAATGACGTTGGAATACATCTGGGGAAGCGGTGACTCTTGCCTTTCTTTTCCATGTCTTCCCATATTTTGGATAATTTGGTAATCAAGTTGATAGAAAAGAAAACCTCTCTTTCAAGATCATGACTGAAGAAAAGAACCTTGGTGTGTCTCAGAAAGTCTTATCACCTTCAAGAAGTACCAGCAGCTCCTCGTCTAAGCAAGGAAGTAGACAGGTAAATGTCGTTTGTGTGTGTGTTTGTAAATACATTGATTTATGAAGAATTATAAGCCAAGGTGTATATTGGAAATCTCACTTCCTGGAGGTTTGTAGTTTTTTTAAAAAAAAATCTTTGTGGTTAATGTTGCCAAATTGGTGTTTTGAGAAATGTGAGTTTCTCATGGATTTTAAGAATAAAATTGCCCATTCTTTCCTTTTAGTCAATTGATTCAGTTTTGGCCAAGAAAATGATTGCCTTTTCACCTGAAACTTCATGCTTGTGTGTGTTCAGGATGTTTTTCTCATATCTTGTTGCTGTCTGTTCTTCAGACTTAAGAATTAGTGAAAGGATGTACTGTATATCTACAAGAATGGGGTTTATTATATATCGTGAGTTGTAGTAGGAATACATCTAAAGAAGTAACAAGGTTGTAGTTTTAGGACTGGAATCTGTTTTTCTCTAAGTTATTATTTCTATTTAATTATGGAAATTTTTAGAATAAAAAGGGTGTGAATTGAGATAGATGTCAGGATGTGCTTTTCAGAATCCCACCTGACTATTTGCAGTTTAAAAACAGCTGTTGTAAGATTTTGAATGAAGATCTATGCTCTTTGGAATTAGTTTTCATATAAAGCCCCCTGTGACCAGTTCCATTTTGATGGTATGCTTTGTTTATATTTTATGTTCTATAAATGCTGTACTATATAAGTAAACAATTATTTTTGTAGCAACCTTTTCTCTTCAGTTCTTTTCTTTTTATATTGTCAATACAATACCCTGGTGAACACAAACCTGCGTGGTGCATTTTCTAAATTGGAGCTTTGTGTGCCCTGTGGTTTCTTGCTATAGCTTAAGGCTGAATGTGTGAAAAGCAGTATAATTGGTAGCAATCTGCAATAGGTTGAATAGGTCTGTGGTGAATTTGGCAACTGGTGAGTTCTGTGATGGATCCACCATATGTTTAAAAGACTATGATGTGGCCTGGTCTGTTTTAATGAATGGTATAAAGATATACACTTTCAGGGGTTTTTCTAAGTTAACCACATAGAAATGTATTTCTGCTGGGTATTTTTATTATCGGTATCTACTTTTCTCTCTCCTTCCCTGTCCATCTCTTTAGCACATGCACTAATGCGTCAGACTTGCTGCCATGCAAGCCCTAGAGAATATCTGAGGTCAAGAGTTCTTTCCTCCAGGTAGATTAATCTCTCTCTGTTTGGCATTCCTGTATACACAATTAGTTGTCTACTACATGACTGCATTGCTATACGAAGGCCCTCAATATACTTACTAATTCAAAATAGTTACAGCTGTACAGTGGATTCTATCTAGCTCTATAAATGAATGATTTCATGTTGCTATGGCCATGATATTCATATGTGACAGACATATGGATTTTGATGGAACTTAACATCGAAGCAAAGCCAAAGTTGGGTGTGTGAGTGTGTGTGAGTGAGAGAGAGAGAGAACGCACAAACTTTTAAACAGCAGTATCAACATTTTAGCTTTGCTTTGATGTAAACTTCCATCAAAATCCATGGTACATTCACAGCATGCACACACACATACACAGTGAGCTGTGTGGAAGTTTATCCCTGTAATCATAAGAACTAAAAACCTGTTTAAAAATTAAGACTCAAGAAGAGCGTTGATGAATCAACCAGAGCTCCATTTCATCCAGCATTCCATTTCTTAACAATGGCAAAAGCTTCTGGAAAGCTTATAAGGAAACGCATGAAGGTATGAACCCTCCTGTTTGTCGCTAACATCTATTCTCAGAGAGATACTAGCCCTATTCATAAATCATGTTTAACGATCATATAACAAGTGTATAGCATGTACAGATCTGTGTACAGGTACAGTGATTCATATCATGTGAATCACATGTTATGTTGAACACAGGTACAGCAATACGTTTTCTGTCTGTTTCCTACATTTGAGAGGGCTGTACCCAGGTTCACTTTTCAAATGAACATGGGTAGAGTCATTCACGCACAAATATGTATGAGTGTATAGACATCTGTGCACTCGTACAATGTCTGAATAGGGCAAATGACTCTGGATTTGAAGGTCCCATATGGAATTGAAAGCTGAGATTCTTATAAGTAATATATGAACCCCACTGCCTATTAATATAAACAGGGTAGGTCCAGTTACGATTGCCACTAGCACGCTTGGTGGTGACCCAAAACCAGCCTTTCTCTAGGGTTGCCCCGAAGAGCCAGCGTGGTATAGTGGTTAGAGTGCTGGACTAGGACCGGGGAGACCCGAGTTCAAATCCCCATTCAGCCATGAAACTAGCTGGGTGACTCTGGGCCAGTCACTTCTCTCTCAGCCTAACCTACTTCACAGGGTTGTTGTGAAAGAGAAACTCAAGTATGTAGTACACCGCTCTGGGCTCCTTGGAGGAAGAGCGGGATATAAATGTAAAAATAATAATAATAATAATACTCCCAAGTTCAAATCCTGTAATGTTACAGCCACAAGCCAAAACAAAAGAAAAAGGTTACGATTATACAACAATAAATAGAGTGTATATAATTAGAACAGTTTAAAATTAAAATTAATTAAATGAAATCGGAATCTCCCCATCTCTGGTTGTTTTGAAATGATTCTTGAAAACACACCTGTTTTATCAGGCTTTTAGTTTATGATGTTTTAAAGTTTTGTTTATGAGAATTTTAATCTGCTTTATATGATTTTTAGGTTGTAGTTGCTGTTTGTTTAAATTATAGACCATCCTGAGATTTTATATAGGACGGAATATAAATGTGACTAAATAAATAAAGAATGTTGAAATAAAACAAATTGTAAAATGTTATGAATTTGAATGCAGTTGGTATAAGAAACTCCACCCCCTCAATATTCAACTCCTACTTTTAGAATTTTAGAGACAAATAACAACCATGCCTTCCTCTTCTGCTCAGTGTTTGAGGATGATTTTTTTCAGTGTCTCCTCATTTCTTTCTAGTAAATACCAGTGTTGATCCTAGTTAGGCTCTCTACGTGCCTGTCATTATCTGGCAGAGTTGTCTGGGAAACAGTTTCCACTTTTACACAGTGTCTGTGCTTTTGATCAGATTAAGTAAATCCTGTTTATGCTGGAGAAAACTGTTTAAACTACTTCAGGGGACAACAAAAAGAAAGAGGGCATCTTGTAAGCGAGAGGAGAGTTGATCTTGTGGTAGCAAGCTTCAGTTGTCCCCTTCTGCTAAGCAGGGTCTTCCCTGGTTTGCATTTGAATGGGAGACTACATGTGAATGCACTGTAAGATGCATCCCTTAGGGAATGCCACCTCTCATGGAAGAGCACCTGCATGCTTTCATGCAGAAGGTTCCAAGTTCCCTCCCTGGCATCTCCAAGATAGGGCTGAGAGAGACTCATGCCTGCAGCCTTGGAGAAGCCGCTGCCAATTCTGAGCTGCTGCTGCTGCTGCTGCTGCTACTACTACTACTACTACTACTACTACTACTACTACTACTACTGATATTTATATACCGCTCTTCAACAAAATTCTCAAAACAGTTTACATAGAAAAATAAAAAATACATAAATAAGATGGCTCCCTGTCCCTAAAGGACTCACAACCTAAAAAGAAACATAAGGCAGACACCAGCAACAGCCATGGGAGGGATGCTAGATGGACCAATAGTCTAACTTGGTATAAGGCAGCTTCTTCTGTTCTTCGGTTGTATATGTTCAGTGGGATTGTTCTCCAGTACTCGGGCAATCATTCCACTTTGCTGCAAGGGTTGCCAGGGCATCTGAGATATGGCTGTGTCACTGGGGTGGAATCAAATACCCCTATGATCAGATTATTTTGGTTTATTGCTTCTCATATGTTAATATATGGGCTTGTGTGTTGGGCTTAGTGTCAGGGGTGCTCTTTTCCCAAGAGCTACCATCCTGTAGTAGGATGGAACCACTGTGATTAAGCTTTCTACCAATGTTAAAGATTTTTAAATTTATTGAAAATATAGAATCCAACCACAGTATGTTTCTGCTTTTAACATATACAAGTAAGACTACCAAGTGCAACTTTACAGTGGGTATAGAATTCAGGGATGGGACCATAGCTCAGTGATAGGTTACTTACTTCATGCCGGTTGGCAGTTCAATCCCCGGTATTGCCAAGCAGAGCTGGGAAAGGCCCCTGTGTGAAACCCTGGACAACCACTGAAACTCCGAGTAGGTGCTGAATTATCCATATAGTATGGACTATACTGACCTTGGTAGATCATCACATGGCCCATGGTCAAGTCCTGAAGCCCTAGGCGGGCCCACCCTTCAAGCAATGTTTTTGTCCTCCCCCACCCTTAGTATCTGTGAATGGACTTCATCCAGAGGCCCTCACAATGATGTAGAGCTCGCTGAAGCAAGTCCATTCATGGGTCGAAAGGGTGCCTAGAAGCTCTCCCCTCTACAACTGGGGCTTACCTGAGCAGCAGCAGTGGCCCAGAGTACTTTGCAGCAGCTATGCTATGACACCCCCCCTTTGTGGGGGGGGGCACATTGCATTGTTGTAAAAACATGGGTGCAGCACATTGTTAGTTAAAAAACAAAAACAAAAAATATGGCCACAGCACAGCCACCATGAAGCACTCCTGACCGCAGTTGTCTTGCTGCTCTCCATTCATGGAGAGCAGCAAGACAACTCCATTCATATTACCCTGCCACTCAGGTAAGTCACCATGAAGGCTTGCGTAGAGGGTAGGAATCAAGGTGCTTGGATGATGGCCCCTTAGAACTTCAAGACAGTGTTGATGCATGTCAGATGTAACTTAGATTAATTATTAAGTGAATTATGGCCACCGAAGACGAAGTGACTAAGTAGTTCTGAGGGCAAACAACAAAGAAATACTTCTTGGCCTTCTTTTACTTTCTCTCCCTTCCCACAAACCAGTCCTGGTTTCTGCCCCTGCCAGGCTGACTGCGTGTTGAGAATAACTTGTAAGAGCCTGATGATTAATTCTGTTCCTGCCTTCTAGCATTTCTTAAATTGCTGTGGTACCTCAAGTCATGTTTCCTTATTCCTACTAATGCAAGGCAACTTTTGCTACTGATACTAATAATTTAGAAAGTCTGTGATTTTGCTGAACTACAGCTAGCTACTGATGACAGAAGACCCCAGTACTGAACATCTGAAAATGAAAAGTGGTATGACAGACAGTGCAATGACAGCTTGGATGGAGTTAAAAGAAAATGGAGATTTTGAAAAACATTTGTGCCAATTTTATGAACCATAACAAATGCTTCAGTTGCTATAGATGCAAAATCCTCCACAAAGCAGCTATCTATTTTTAGCACTCACAAATATTCACTACAACTGACTGCATTTTATTCTAGACAAAAGTCTGGCACTGTCATCTGGTTTGTTCAAGGAGCTGTAAGAGCAAGTATCGGCCTGAGAATTATTCTAGCTCATTGTTCCTTTCTTTCTACCTAAAATAAAATATGGCCGCTGGGAGTTTCTAGCACACTGTGTGTAGTAGAAAACCTAGTGGCTTCCAGTTTATTATATTTAATGTCCAATTTAACAGCCCTAGAGCACCAAGGCTTTCAGCAATAGACCATAAGGCTGTAATTGCCTTGCTGAATCATTTCAAACTTGCTGGCAGTTTGCTGGACTAGATGGACCTTGAACTATAACTAGCTTGATGTCCATCATTAGCTAACATGAATTATGTGAGGGAGATACCACAGGGAATGACATCTCACCCAACCTGGTATTTCAGAGGCATGCTGCATCTGTAAAAGAATGTTCGCTTTAGCTGTAATGGCCAACGGGCTTAGACTGACTTCTTCTCTATTAATTTGTCTTATTATTTATTTAAAAAGCAAATATTCACCAAGAAACTTTTAAAAAAGAGAGAGAGAGCGCTACAAAATGGCTCTCCTCTGTAAAGTGGTGGCTGGAAGTCATTTCTGGGTCATTTCTGGCTGCTCAAAACGGTGGTTAGGCAAATTTTTCCTATTTTTCTTCCCACGGAAAAACAAATTGGGTCTCGAAGATCCAACCATGGCTGTGCGAAACCACAATCTGTGTCTCTGCAGATGAGGGACTCCTTTATTAAGATTTTGGCTGTAATCTCATTTTCTGGCAATGAACTATTCAAATGGTAGTTTGTTCCTAATTGCAACAATATATTTTGCTCATTCTGTGCTGATATTGGCTTACTGGATGCTGTTGTCAGTGTTTATTCCAATGTCTAAGTGGTAGTTATTCTACCTCCAGTATCTGATATGCATGAAAAAGTGAGAGGAAGACTAGTGGCAACTTTTAAGGTTTAAAAAATAAGTTACAAATAACTTCTTTTTTAAAGTTATGTTTTTTAGAAGAAACGTTTGGAGGAACGTTTTTCATCAGGCCTGATGTGTCCTGGGATTTACAGCATTGACCCTTCTCTCATATATTAGATTTTATATGTATATATGAAATTCTGAATGTTGATTGCTACCTTCCAGTGCCTTGAATGGTTGGCACTCCAGGTTACATTACATTTCTAGAACAAACTTATGTGTTCCATCCACAAATAACATATTAAGAACATAAGAACAACCATGCTGGATCAGGCCCAATGCCTATCTAGTCCAGCATCCTGTTTCACACAGTGACCCACCAGATGCCTCCAGAAGGCCCACAGGCAAGAGCTGAGGTCATGCCCTCTCTCCTGCTGTTGTATTGAGAGGAATCTTGCCTTTTAGGTTGGAGGTGGCATATAGCCCTCAGACTAGTAGCCATTGATAGACCTGTCCTCCATGAATGTATCTAAACCCTTCTTAAAGCCATCCTGGCTGTTGGCTATCATCACATTTTGTGGCAGAAAATTCCATAGGCTAATTATGCACTGTGTGGAAAAAGCACTTTTGTCGGTCCTAAATTTCTTGGCAATCAATTTCATGGGATGACCCCCGGTTCTAGTGTTATGAAAGAGGGAGAAATATCAACTTTCTTCACACCATGCATGATTTTATAGACCTCTATTTTGTCTCCCCACAGTCGTCTTTTTTTCTCAGTTACAAAGCCCCAGGTGTAGCCTTGCCTTGTAAGGAAGGTGCTTCAGGCCCCTGAACATCTTGGTTGCCCTCTTCTGCACCTACTCCAGTTCTAGAATGTCCTTTCTGAGATATGGTGACCAGAACTGTACACAGTACTCCAAATGCAACTGCACCATTGTGTTGTATGAGGGTATTATAATAGTAGCAGTTTTATTTTTAAACCCCTTCCTAATTAATGTGTTTAATAAATTTGTATACTGCCCACTACCGAAGCCTCTAGGCAGTTTACAGCATAAAACAAACCAGGAATTTAACAGTTAAAACATATAAAAACCAGATTAAAATATCCATAAAAGCACCAACTAACTAAAAAGCTTGGCTGAAGAGATGTGTCTTTAGTTGTTTCCTAAAAGCCAAGAAGGATGGAGCAGCTCTAATCTCAGCAGGAAGCTCATTCCACAGTCCTGGGACAACTACAGAGAAGGCACGCCTTCTCTGATTGATTCCAAGCATGGAATTGGCCTTTTTTACAGCTGCTGCACAGCTGTAAGAATTTGTCAAGTCAGAAATGTAACTGAATAGCAGTAGAAGTCATGATACAAATAAGGGTACTGAGGTTCCCGTTCACTAGCCAAACTAGGCTCTAGTTTGAATACATAATTTGGCCCCGTTATTTTTTTTTTTTAAAATAGCGTCACAGGGGCCCCAATCCAGAGTGGGGTAGGATGAGGATGATAGAGTTATAGTCCAACAACATCCGAGGGCCCCAGTTTGAGAACCCTTGGGTTAGTGTATTGTTAAATAGGTATTTTTCTGGATCTGGAGGTCACCTTTCTCATGCGATACTCTGCTAAATCAGAAACAGCCTTTCCATGAATGGAAGAATTGAGTGGAATAAGTGGAAGTGCTAATAAAAGGACATTTTTGAATCTGAGCAATGTGTGCACGCGCACATGTGTGCATATACACATGCATGTGTGCACTGGCCCATTTCTGGTCCTAACATAACTGCAGGTGAGTGCGATCCAAAGTAAACTGTACACAGCACTAAAGATGTGGATTTAGATACGGTCATTAAAATTCATATGATGCAAGAGGAGATGATCTACTACTTGTTTATTCATAAACTGACCCATCACATATCACCCAGAATGGCCTTTTCTAGTTCTACTTTATACAGCCAAATTGAATCAGATAAGTTTCTCTTTTGTCTGCTCCGATTTTCTTAAAACAACAAGTAAAGCAACATAGGAGATTTTTCCAAGGATATAGAGGGCAGATAGAATGCTTCCTTGTAAGAATCTTAATACAGACCTTAACAAAAAATACAAAAAACCTCCTGCCCAAAAGAAATATCTTTCTTCCAATATTAGCAGCAATGTCAAGTGTTCAGAACTCAGGATGGTATTCCAACGGTCACTGGGAATCACATGAAAAATATCTCAATCAAGTGAATAACCAATGAGAGCCAGCGTGGTGTAGTGGTTAGAGTGCTGGACTAGGACCAGGAAGACCCAAGTTCAAATCCCCATTCAGCCATGATACTTGCTGGGTGACTCTGGGCCAGTCACTTCTCTCTCAGCCTAACCTACTTCACAGGGTTGTTGTGAAAGAGAAATTCAACCTGGAGTTGAAAGAGGAAGGTCCTCACTCTCTCTGGCTGTCTTTGGCTGTGCAGGCTGTCCTTCACGAAAGAAAGAAGCCTGCACAGCCAGTTCCCCCTCTTCTCTCCAGTCTCGCTGACTGCAGGCTCTCTGCTCTCCATTACATCCTAATTCGGACAGGAAAGTGGGGTGGGGAGTGGAACTGTGAGTATATTTGTGTTGTTTTATTATTGTGAACCGCCTCGAGACTTTGGTTTTGGGCGGTATAGAAATGTATTAAATAAATAAATAATAAAAATATTGGACTTGCAGTTCCGCGTTATGTGCGACTGTGGCCTAATTCTTTTTTTCTTTCATTTTTTAAATAATAATAATAATAATAATAATAATAAATAAAAGAAATAGAAAAAATCACCAAATACAAAGATCTACAAATTGAAATTGAAAGGCTTTGGCAGAAAAAGACCAAAATAATCCCAGTGGTAATTGGCGCCCTGGGTGCAGTCCCAAAAGACCTTGAAGAGCACCTCAACACCATAGGGGCTACAGAAATCACCATCAGCCAATTACAAAAAGCAGTTTTACTGGGAACACCCTATATTTTGCAACGATATCTATAATAACCAACAGTATTGATGATAAAATTCAGCCATCCCAGGTCCTTGGGAAGGACTCGATGTCTGGATAAAACAAACCAGTCAATAACACCTGTCTGACTGTGTAAACAAGAAATAATAATAATAATAATATTGTCTGGATAAAACAAACCAGTCAATAACACCTGTCTGACTGTGTAAACAAGAAATAATAATAATTCAGTTTCTATACCACCCTTCCAAAAATGGCTCAGGGTGGTTTACACAGAGAATAATAAATAAATAAGATGGATGGATGGATTTAAACACCAACTTGCAGTTGTGCATCCTGTTAGATTTCTGTAATTTTTAATTTAGTAGTATGTTACTTAAAATCACACTAGTTGTGAGCGAAGTCTTTTGCACCTCTGTTATACCTCTGACTTTAATGAAACTACAGAAGGCGAAGCTTCTGACTGTTACAAATATCTTCTCTTCAGTGACGGGGAGTGAATGGAACTATGATGGGCAATTTATTTCATCATACTGCATTGCACTGTGAAGTTCTTTCTTGTTGTATGATTTTATCTACTTGCTATGGGGTTTTGGAGGGAGAAACTTTCTGTGAGGGAAGTTCCATGGGGTTTTGGAGGGGAAAATCCTAAATGAGATTATAAAAAGCTGCTAATACTAGTCAGACATTGAGGAATTACCTCTTCCCAGAAGAAGTTCCATACTGAGCAGTGCTGCCTTTATGGAAAAAAAACAGGGAGAAGGTTTGTTTTGTGACCACCTCCAGACAGACAGATCTGCCTTTTGTAATACTCTACCTGCACCATATACCCAGTGTTTGTAGACAATTGATCTCCTTTGTCTTTGCGATGGCTGATAGTACTGGCTCCATGTGACAGACATTATATCTTCCGCTGAAGAGAGCTGGTAATGCTGCACCCCCATCCCATTTTAATTAGTTGTTATTAGTTTAATTAAAAGTCTGTTAGTAGGGAATTCAATGAAAGGTAAACTTTCATTACTTGTAAATTGCATTTTGATTATTTGCTGTGGACCAAGGGAGAGTTAAAAAAGATAAAGCATTCTTGGCCATTCTAGCTGTTTATGCCATTTATTTCTCAAGGCCACTCTTGACTCTTGCATTTTGTACTCTGGCACTCATATCTGGCACTCATACCTTCATGTCAGTTGAGAGTGGTGTACGTGCATTTATATTGCCACTTTCCCCAGCACAAAACACTTCAATAGGCAGGTGTTTCTCCTTCATAGGGCAAAGTGGTAATTCAAATGCACCTATGCTGTTCTCTGTGGATATTTAGTTTGCGTTATATTCTGGTACAGCTATCAGAGTACAAAGTAAAATCTGGGAAGCAGTCCTCAAATGTTTCCAGGACTGAACCAAGAATTGCCCAATGGATGTCTAATTCTTGCCTTCCCTGGCAGTGCCACTCTTCCTCATTCTGTGCTCTCTGGATTTAAAATGAAAGAAATGGACTGTGTTGAAAAGGAAGTATTTAGTAAAGGCGAGTGATAGAGTATCTTCCTTTTCCTTCTTAGATTTAGGGGGCATGGAAGAAGGAGAAATAATAGAGGCAGGTGAAGGTGGCTGCTGGTGGCGCACATCCATTCTTTGCCTGAGGCAGCTGAGGTTGGCCCTGTATGTTTCTGATACTGGCAGCCCTATAGCCTTTTCTGTCTCCACTTTCCCTTCTCAAACTTACCTTGCACAGGAGCAAATGAGAGAAAATGAAAACAATAGAAGGCTCTGTTACAATGTGCACTGTATTCCTGCCAACACCACGGAGGCTTCTGAGCAAGGCCAAAAGCCCTCCCATTACCACAGGGAATGCTGAATATGTAGTTTAAATTCTTCCTAGCTGAACTGATTGAACTAGGAAGGATTAAAATGGCACATCCCAGCATTTCCTGTGGTAATAGAAGGCATATTGGAATGCTTGGAAGCCTCCATATTGTTGCCAAGAGCATGATGTAACTTCAAGGTGAACCCTCTGCAATCATCAGTCTTCCCTATTGCTGTTTCTTTCCTCATTCCCCTTGTAGTATATGCAAGGGAAACTGCAGATAGCTGGTGCCAAGCTGAACTAATCATGAACCAGACCTATATGGGTTGTTTTGGCTTGACTCATGATGGGTCTGTATTTTCCAAACTGAGGGGCGGGGTTCATTTCTGAACCGGAACCCCAATTCTCACATTTGGTGTCACTTCTAGTGTCTACTCCACCCGCCTTCTCTATTTAGTCACTTTCCTTGCAAGTCCCTTCTTAGCAAACCCTTTAATGAACCATCCTGTCACTCTGCTGCTCCTTCCACCTGGAATCTCTTCTCCTCTCTCTAGCACTCACTTGTCAAGCTCTGATGTTCCCTCCCACCCCTGCCTTGTTTTTCTCTTTAGGCTGTAAGCCTCCCATATGGCTTACATGGTACCACTTTTAAGCTCTGTGGTGCTTGTCACACTGTTGCATATTTTAATATTAAAAGAAATAAGAATAGTATAGTTATGGGGTGCTGAACCTTGACACTGGAGTCTATACAGAGTTCAGTATCCTTTCCCCCTCCCCAGAAACTCATGCTTTCAGTCTCTGTTGGATTTACAGTGTATATAAGAAGCTAATGTGACTGGTCAGCTAAATTGGATTTAGAGGGTCTGCCTCAGTGAAATGGATGCTTACACAATTCAAATTATTTATTTAAATAGTACTAATCTGAAACATTTGGTTTCAATGACAGTGGTGTCCCATTGGCTTTTATGGAAGAACTATCCTAGCCACAACAAACATTTTTTGTTATTGTTAAAAGTAATATTATGTTGTGGTGTTTGGAGCCTGGTCTTCTCATCTGAGTAATCTAATAAGATGATAGGAGTTTCTCAAAGCAGGTTTTGAAGTTAATGAATGTCTCCAAAAAGACATTAAAAGATTAGAAAACAGATGAAGGCTTTATTTCTTTAATGTTACATAAATGTCATGTCTTTCTCTGGGGTTTAAAAGTGGCAATTTATTGCAAAGTCAGCATGATTGGGAGAGAGTTTTTCCTTCACATGTCTTATAACATAAATGAATAAGCCAGAAGCAAACTGCTGAAAAGTAATTCTGCAGAATGTTGGTTTAAGGGATAGAACTTCACCTCCTTGCTCTTGTAATCTGTTCAGGTCTGTTAGCTGGACTGAATCTCAACACAGGCAATATATTCATTCATTCATTCATTCATTCATTCATTCATTCATTCATTCATTCATTCATTGTTAAATTTATAAACCGCCTTTCATTAAAAACAATCCCAAGGCGGCTTACAAAAGTTAAAAAAACATATAATAAAAATGACAGTTAAAAGTATTAAGCTAAAAATATGACAACAAATCTGATTTAAAATATATAAAATACAAACATAAAAACTGTACTCAGATAAAAACAAACAGAAGCAGCAATAAAACAATCATGTAAAGGCCTGGATAAAAAGCCAAGATTTAACAAGCTTTTTAAAAACTGTGATGGAGATGCAACCTATTATTTCAGCTGCTACCTAATGTAATTATGTCTCTGAATCTAGGTGAGTCTAGGTCTGGCCAATTCCTACCTAAGACACTGCCCAGGAATCCCAGGCACATCTCTCTGAGATACAGGTGTCCAGTTATATGGCAATGTGGAGACCTGCAATGGCAGAAAAATAATAAAGAAATACCAGCAACCAATGCAAGGGGAAAGGCCACAACCCAATAGTGGAACACATGCTTTCTGCACAGAAGGTCCCAGATGTAGTCTCCAGTTGGGACTAGGAATAGACCCTGTGAAACCCTAGAGCCATTGGCAGTTGTATTAGACCAATGGTTACCAACCAGGGGTAGAAAAATCCCTGGATGTATTTTTAAGACTCTTAAGGAGTACTCGGATCCCTCTTGACTCACTGACTAGTGATTAGGATGCAGCTCCATTGCCTCCTGTAGATGATTTAGCTATTGCTGTCACTGGCTTACATCCATAGTTCTATTGAAATTACTGTGATAAATTTACTTGCCCTTTTAACTTCTATAGCGGTACTCCTGAGGAACTTAGTCTAAGCAAGGCTACAGCATCTGGGGCTTTTTAGTCTGGAAAAGAGGTGACTATGGGGATACATGATAGAAGTGTATAAAATTATGCATGGAGTAGAGCGGATGGACTGACAGAATTTTTTTCTCCCTCTCTCACAACACTAGAACTAGGGGTCATCCCATGAAACTGAAGGCCAGGAAATTTAGGACAACAAAAGGAAGTACTTTTTCAAACAGCACATAATTAACCTATGGAATTCTCTGTCACAAGATGTGGTGGCAGCCACCAGCCTGGATGGCTTTAGGAAAGGGCTTAGATAAATTCATGGAGGACAGGTCTATCAATAGCTACTAGTTTGATGGCTATAGGCCAAAGATTCTCAGGTCCCCAGATGTTATTGGACTTCATCTCCCATAATCTGCAGCTCCAGTGGCCTTTGGTTGGGGATTATGGGAGATGAAGTCCAATAGCGTCTGGGGACCCAATATTGAGGATCTCTGGTATAGGCCACCTCCAGTCTCGGAGGCAAGATACCTCTAAATACCAGTTGCAGGGGAGTAACAACAAGAGACTGGCTCGTCTGGTGGCCACTCAGGGACGGGCCTTCTCCGCTGCTGCCCCAAGGCTTTGGAATGTGCTCCCTAGTGAAATAAGAGCCTCCCCATCTCTGACAGCTTTTTAAAAGTCTTTAATAACTCATCTCTTCACCCAGGCTTTTAATTAATGTTGTTTTAATGGTTTTAATGCTGTTTTAAAATATTATTTTATATTTTTTTAATGTGTGTCCCCCTGCTCCCATTTTTGTCTTAACAAATGTTTTACTTTGTTTTTATTCTGTTGTAAACTGCCCAGAGACGCAAGTTTGGGGCGCTATAAAAATGTTTTAATAAAAATATATAAAGAGAGAGGGCATGCCCTCACCTCTTGCTGTAGACTTCTCAGAGGCATCTGGTGGGCTGCTGTGTGAAACAAGATGCTGGACTTAGATAGGCATTGGGCCCAATCCATTAGAACCGTTTTAATGTAAGCTAGTACCTATAATAGACTGTCTTATAATTGTAACATTAATTTTGCATGTGTGTATGTTCACTCACACACTCTTTCTCTCTCCGGGGTACCCAAGCTATAGGTTTCAGACAGAAGGGATACACTTGTTTTAAAAAAAAGTTGAAACCCCTTGTGTTAGACAGTGTGCTTGACTTTGACATTCCAAAAATAGACATTTGGTATCTCCATACAAGATAAGAAGCATATAGTTTCTGTTCTACACTGAAAAACTTATATTGAGGATATAATAATGTGTAACAATATTTCTTCAAAATGTCATGTGTATAAACCTTCCAATTCTGATGCCATTGGCAACCCTATGGCCCCTCATAGTATTTGTCAACAGTATGGTGAGTATAGTGTTTTGAAAACACTATTTGTGAAATAGCAGAATTAAAATGAATGGTGGGAATTCCTGTGGGAATTACTATTGATGAATCTTTATATACAAAGAACAGTCTACATTTGTCATGTCCAATCTTTTCTGTGCTTTCTTTAGTCATAAAATGCATAGTCTCTCTATAGATTGACCTACATTCAGTCAAAGGAGCCAAGAAAAATAGCACGAAAGCAGTTCTAAAATGCAGATACAAGAAAACCTCAGTATTCATGGTGGTTCCATTCTCAGCTAGTACCGTGGACACTGGAACTGTGAATACCGAGGCATTGGGGCAATGAATCTGGAGGTTAGGTTCCAAAGGGCAGGGAACCAGACTAAAAATGGCTTAAAACAAAGGAAAAAACACAAACTAAAGTGTTCTACCCTGCTCCACGTGTCCTCCGCGTTCCACCAATACCCCCAAGAGGGGAAAATGCGTTTAAAATCACAGTCTTTTCTGGGGCTTTCTTTTTAAAATTAGCCATAAAATTGCTCCTGATCTCTGGCAAACTCAAAATGGCAGCCAGAAATGACCTCCAAGGTTATTTCCAGCCACTCTTAATCCATGGATACACAGGTTTAACCCTTTCTCCCAGGTTTTTTATCACATATACCAAGGTCGGGTGCCTATTACCTGACCGTGGATATGTTAAACCGCAAGTGCTGGACCAATGCTTAATGAGGTCCTCCTGTACATCTGCCATCTTGAATCAGTGTGGATGACATCAGCACGAACTACGCCATTGAAGTGTCCCTGTATGTCACTCACTGTGACTGTACCTAATTTGGCTTAAATTGTTTAGACAAACTACAAATTAGCCTGCTTGTGCCTCAGATGTTCACACAGCCACCATCTTAAATTGGAGTGGATGACATCATCATCACACCATGCCATATGGGCATCCCTATGTGTCCCTACAGCTGTAGCAAATTTGGTTCAAATCGGTTAGGAGTTCACAAATTAGCCCACTTGCACCTCAAAGGTTTATGCATCCACCATTTTGGATCGGGATGGATGACATCATCACAAACTACGCCATTGAACTGTCCCTATGTGTCCCTACAACTGTACCCAATTTGGTTCATATTGGTCCAGGTTTTGCGAAGTTGATGAGACACATGGACGGACACACACACAGAATGCCAGGTGATCTCATAAGGTACTGGAAAGTAGGCTAAAAATACAGCTGGACTACATTATTAATTATACTACATAACCGCCCTGACCCATTTTGGAAGGACGGTATATAAATCAAATCAATCAATCAATAATCTTTGGGGGTTCTGTTTCCATGGATAATGAGACCTTACATCAATAGGAATGGAAAGGATTAGTTTCCTGGAGGGAGGGGGGAAAGGCAGAAATAAGAGAGAGGAAGTAACGTATCATGCTCTGCAGCTCTTCATCTATCCAGCAATGCCCCACCCCAACCCCAATTGTGCTGATTTTTCCCATGAAAAGTTATGGCATTTATTTATTTTAAGGAAAAACCCACAAAATTGCTCTGATCAGCAAAATGGCGGCCACAAATTACCCCAGAGGTAATTTCCGGCCACCTAGGAATCGTAGGTAGATGAATTTTAACTCTTTTTGGATCCACAAATGAGGGACCATGGATAATGAGGTCCACCTGTAATATGGACCTTTGGGAGATAGAAATCCTTTTGTGTAGTAGTCATTTTGTTAGTGCTACATTTTCCACAACACAGGGAGCACATATACACACCAACGAATAGGTTTTTCTTGCTCACTCATGCACAGCTGGGCCTGTAACAGAAATGTTTCCCATGCTGTTAATCTGGAAGCCCCTTTCAGAGAGTCCCATCTGGATCACTTGGAATCCTCGCACCCATAGGGGGACTTGATCCCTCTTTCAGGCTTTCCCCTCAGGCTTTCAGGCCTGAGGTGCTCTCTGACCCTCATGTACTCGTGTTGAGGTTTCACTCTATTGTATAAAATCCTCTAACATTAAGTTGCTGTTTTAAAAAGACAGGGACAGGTGGCTGAGGGGATTTATCAATCTCATTGACTTGTCAAAGCGGGTATCCCAGATTTCAGTGATGAATATGCATTCTTTTTAGCTCTGTGAAATGGGTTTTGCCTCGTTTCCAAAATGATTGCATCAAATATGCCTCGCATCCAGATAAGAATGTTTGCTTGAAGAATATTTCAATCAGGAAAGAAAGGAGTACGCTCCTGTTAGGGATGTGCATGAAGTGCGATTTGCAGCACATCCCTGGCACCTTCAAAACAGAGGAGAGCAGGTGCATACCTGTTCTTCTGCTTCTCGCCATCACTTCTTGTATCGCTGGCGCTCCCCCCTGCTATCATTGCGCGCCAGTGGCGCTCTCCCCAGCTGCCCTGGCACGATGCCCGCATGCATATGGCCTCTGTGCATTTTAAAGGTGCTGGGAATATGCTGCAAATCGCCATTCAAACTGCAATTCATGCACATTTCTAGCTCCTATGTGCCACATGAACATGTTATAAGGATGCAGCATTTTATGTGTGCTGTTCAAAGAGTGCTGTACAACCTTTTGTTTGCTGTACAACCTTTTAAAGTAAAGATGCATTGCTGTTGCCCACCCCCTTGCTTTTCTTATCTGACTCTTTGCTCCATAGTGCCACTTTTACTCCAGTACAAGTATGCCAGATATTTAGAGGGAGAACATCTAGAAAACTATGACATGTACTCTCAGGTTTTGCCCCTGCACATCTATTAACAAGTACCTAATGAGTACATATTGATGCAACATTGGGCCATAGTTCAGTTGTAGAGCATCTGCTTTGGATGATGATGATAATAATAATAATAATAATAATAATAATAATAATAATAATAATAATAATAATAATAATGGAAAATCAGACATCACCAAGACCTGGCAATGGCTTAAGAATGGCAACTTGATGAAAGAAACAGAGGGTTTAATACTGGCTGCACAAGAACAGGCACTAAGAACAAATGCAATAAGAGCAAAAGTCGAAAAATCCACCACAAACAGCAAGTGCCGCCTTTGTAAAGATGCAGATGAAACCATGGACCACCTAATCAGTTGTTGTAAGAAGATCGCACAGACTGACTACAAACAAAGGCATGACAAAGTAGCAGGGATGATACACTGGAACATCTGCAAAAAATACAAGCTACCTGTAGCCAAACATTGGTGGGACCATAAAATTGAAAAAGTTGAAGAAAATGAAGATGTAAAAATATTATGGGACTTCCGACTACAAACAGACAAACATCTGCCACACAATACACCAGATATAACTGTAGTCGAGAAGAAAGAAAAACAAGTCAAAATAATCGACATAGCAATACCAGTGGATAGCAGAATAGAAGAAAAAGAAACAGAAAAAATCACCAAATACAAAGATCTACAAATTGAAATTGAAAGGCTGTGGCAGAAAAAGACCCGAATAATCCCAGTGGTAATTGGCGCCCTGGGTGCAGTTCCAAAAGACCTTGAAGAGCACCTCAACACCATAGGGGACACAGAAATCACCATCAGCCAATTACAAAAAGCAGCTTTACTGGGAACAGCCTATATTCTGTGACGATATCTATAACAACAGCAACAACATTGACAATAAAATTCTGGCATCCCAGGTCCTTGGGAAGGACTCGATGTCTGGATAAAACAAACCAGTCAATAACACCTGTCTGACTGTGTAAAATAATAAATAATAATTTAATTTCTATACTGCCCTTCCAAAAATGGCTCAGGACGGTTTACAAAGAGAAATAACAAACAAATAAGATAGCTCCCTGTCCCCCAAGGGCCCACATTCTAAAAAGAAACTTAAGACACACACCAGCAACAGTCACTGGAAGTACTATGCTGGGGGTGAATAGGGCCAGTTACTCTCCACCTGCTAAATAAAGAAAATCACCACGGTATGCAAAAGGGGGAATGCAAAAGGTCCTAGCTTCAATCCCTGGCATCTTCAGGTAGGGCCGGGAAAGACTTCTTTCTGAAACCTTAGAGAGCTGCTGCCAGTCACTGTAGACAATACTGAGCTAGATGGACTAATGGCCTAATTTGGTATATGGCAGCTTCCTGTGTTCCTAAAAACATAATTTTCCCCCTTAGTTTATCCAGTAATTTCATATTAATACCACATATTGCCACATTCTACAGCAGGGCTGCTCAACGTCAGCCCTCCTGCAGATGTTGGCCTACAACTCCCATAATCCCTGGCTATTGGCCACTGTTGCTGGGGATCATGGGAGTTGTAGTCCAAAAACAGCTGGGGGGGCCAAAGTTGAGCAGGCCTGTTCTACAGTAACAGAGCAAGAACATCTGTAATATAAAGTTGTTTGGGTCTCACTGACTGACATGAAACTCCCAAACCAAACCACAAATGATAGATACATGTCATTTTAATAGATAGGTACCAGAACTTTCCCAAACCACCAAAAAAATCTCAAACCCTGAAAAAAAAAATCATTATATTCCTAGAAAATCTGTGGTGAAGGGAACTCTCCCATTGGAAAGCATGGGGAATGATACCTCATAGAGATAGCAAAAGACTGGAGTCACAGAGAGCGAAGACTTACTATGCTTGCAAACTGCAAACCTTCACTGACTGACTGACATGAAACTCCCAGACCAAACCATGAAAGATTTAAAAAATGCTGTTTTTGCAGGTAGGTTCCAGACTTTGCCCAGACTACAAAAACAAAACAAAACCCCAGACTCAGAAAAATGCATAAATGTCTTGGAAAATGCAGAAAAACTTCTCCCATTGGAAAGCATATGGAGAGACCTCATAGTCAGAGAAAAAGATTAGTAATGGAAATATAAGCTGTGCATAAGCTTGCAAAACTGCAAGCCCTTTTACTAATATTTTGTAAAATCTCAATTGGGGTCAGACTCTTGTAATGGCTGTTACTTTTTTTTTTTAAAGGAATAAACAAAGCACACACACACACACACACACACACACACACACACACACACACACATATTTGTTAGCAAATTTGCTGGCCACCAGTAACTCTTGTTCACTTCTTTCTCAAGATTTTGTTAATTTTTTCTTCAATTCCAAGGCAGAACAGATGAAATACTCAGAATATTGAAAGGGTTATCTTGGTACAAAATAGTCAACTTTATGGGAGTGGACAAGTTTTGTTTAGTGTGAGTAGTTTAGTGTGAAAAGATTACGATATCATGAGACTATAAATGCTTATTGTGGCACTGACATGGTGCGCAATGTTGCGCATGTAGTGGAACATAACACTTGTTGCAGTTGCACAAGCACAAACCCTGTGCAAATGATGTTCCATTACATATAATGGCTACACTGTTGTGCAACTCCATGCATTTTATGGGCTTGCACAAAAAGTACTCTTGTGCAACTGTGCAAATGTTACATCCCATCATGTTCACAACATTGTGCATTAATAATAATAATAATAATAATAATAAATAATAATTCAATTTCTATACCGCCCTTCTAAAAATGGCTCAGGGTGGTTTACACAGAGAAATAATAAATAAATAAGATGGATCCCTGTCCCCAAAGGGCTCACAATCTAAAAAGAAACAAGAGATACACACCAGCAACAGTCACTGGAAGCACTGTGCTGGTGGTGGGTAGGGCCAGTTACTCTCCCCCTGCTCAATAAAGAGAATCAGCACGTTAAAAGGTACCTCTTTGCCAAGTTAGCAATTGAACATTTTCTGGATCAATATGCAGCAGATTTGACTGCAAAGTTCAGTAAAGCTACCTAAAAGTTTGGAACAGTATTCTGAATTGATGGAACTAGAATTCTGCTACTGACAATATTTTGGCAGGAATTCCTATTTCTTTCTTTTGGACATTTTTTAAAAAATCCGAAACACTCTTCAGCAGTCTTGTGGGCAGTTGCACATTGAGTAAGACCCAATTAATGGCCTTTCCAGCTGTCCGTTTTCCCAGGAGTCCCAGTCAAATGCCCGAAGACTCTTATTTTCTGTCTTTGCATATAAGAATATCAGAACTGAGTGATGGAGGGAGGCAGTTCCTGCCAGATCATTCAGTAGGCAAGAATTTCTGTGGACTTCATCCACTCTGAAGTAGCAGAAAGTAATTTACATATTTTGGTAGTTGGGAAAGATTGGAGGTTCTGGCTTGTAATTTACATATTTTGGTAGTTGGGAAAGATTGGAGCTTCTGGTTTGTAAGCACGGAGTGAGTAAGGATCCCCAGCTATTGACTTTCTTTAGAGCTCTCAAGGGGCATGCAAGAGCTGAAATGGATGTGTTTCATGAGATGTATCACAGCTTGTTTTATTTCCTTGGCATTGTGTGTGTCTGAGGGTGAACCAAGTTTCTCTCATTTTAATTCATGTACTCTTGCTTGGAACACACTCTTTAAACACTACAGGAAATTGATTTGTGCTTTTCTGTCTTCTTCCCATGATAATGGCCTGACTCACAGCCCACAGACTGAAGTAGCTCAGCTGAAGTCAAGAACCCCGTGGGGCTGTCAGCTTAAATTCAAGTACTTCAAGTTACTTGATTTAGGGACTGGAGCCATTACTCGTGTGTTTATTCTAGAAACTGATATCATTTAGGAGTCAGTCTTCTCACTTCAAAAAGGAAAAACCACCACATACTTTTGTCTCCGAACAGGACAGCTGGGAAATTGTAGAAGGACTACGGGGAGCCATGAATTGCACACAGGAACCACAGAAACAGGAAGGCTACCTGCTGAAAAAGAGGAAATGGCCCCTGAAAGGCTGGCACAAGGTTAGAAAACACACTCATCGCTGGCACCGCTTGCCATTAAAATCAAGTCACTTGATCTGGTGTCCTTATCAGAAGGTTGCGTGAGAGAGTCTTGCAGTTGCTTTTTTAACATACTGTAGCATTTTATGCTTCCTTACTAAAAGAGTTGCCTTTTTGTTTTTCAGAGATGTTTCTTCCTGGACAAAGGAATTTTAAAGTATGCAAAGAGTCCAGCTGATGTAAGTACCTCAAAGGCATCTTGCATAAATGTTGTCTCATGCTTAAGTTGATGGCTACTTATGTTTTCATGAAGAAATTGTTTCTAAGCTAGATGCAAAAGGCAGTAAGAGTTGATCCTGAAAACCCAGTGTCTTCTGCTGTCACTTCCCTGAATTGAAATAATTAGCTTTAAATGTCTTTTGGCAGATAGAGAGAGGAAAACTGCATGGATGTATAGATGTTGGGCTTTCAGTGATGTCTGTGAAGAAATCAACAAAATGTATTGATTTGGATACAGAAGAACATATTTATCACTTAAAGGTAATTTAAGTAATTTAGGTATGCTCTGCACCTACGAAAGACTGTGTTCAATCTAAATAAATATAATTATAATTATAAATATAATTACTGGCGTTCCCTTGCATGAAGGAAAAGGTTGGGAGAAAACAGATTAGCATAGTTCAGCCATTTAATATCTTTTAAAAAATATACTGCATGGATGTAAAAACAGCCCTGCTAATCCGGCCCAAGGCTGATCTAGTCCAGTATCCTGTTTCACACAGAGGCCCACTATGTACTTATGGTATGATATGGCATGCACTGTGTCATAGATTTATTATTGATGGACTAATTATTATTTCCATATTTTTGTGTGTAGAATATGATTTTGCATGTTGTTCCCCTGCAGTAGAGGAATAGATGTAGTGTAGTAGTCATAAAACCAGAGCTATGGAAGGTCTGCTGAATTTATAGTAGAGTGAAAATGAAATCATTTTGCCCCTCTGTATTTTATGCTCAGGTAAGGTAAATCAAAGTTCCACTGCTGAATTCTGCTGTTCTTCCATAGTCTTCAAAGGTCTGTGGAATGGATTCAAAGAACCATGACTATTAGGAAAATAGTCCCTAATGTTGCTCTGTAAATGCTTGTGCAAAGGCTTGCACTATAATATGTCAGTTCAAGAGGTTGCACTAGTTGTGCAAGTGAAAGAACACCTTTGGATTTATTTTCATTTTTCTTGCAAAACATTCTAGTGCCAAGTGAAAAGTAGCTGTTCCTTGAGCAAAAGACACCTTCTGCATGCAAAAGAGCACCTTCAAATCAAACCCTGCATATGCAGGGTTTAGACAGCAATTAAAGTTTGACTTTAATTACTTGTCTCTAGGCCTCTCTCTCTCTCTCTCTCTCTCTCTCTCTCTCTCTCTCTCTCTCTCTCTCTCTTCATCAGGGCAGTTTTTGAGGATGGAATGTAAGCGTTTCCTTTTTCATACTATATTGAACTAAGCCTTTAGGCAGTGGTTCTCAAGCTGGTATTTGGCAGTGACTGCAAAGGAGACCGTAGAATGTGCATCATTGCCTGAAGTGGGGTCACAGCAATGCCCTAATCTACATACAAGACAAAATGGGGCAACCTGGGGCCTCTATAGCCATATCAAAGGTTGTGGGTAGTCGCACTTAAGAAATCATGCCTTAATATGCTGTTTGGATCCAGGCCTCTGATCAAGAAGGTGGGAATAGGATTCATGTCCAGAAAACGCGTTTTAATCTGATTTTTGTTTGCATATACCACCATTGTTGAAAATGTGCAAAGCAACAAAGGAGAATTAAAATGTTGCCAGTGCTACTTTAATGCTTGCATTGCTGGCTGGTCCAGAACTCCGGCTGACTAATTTGGAATTTAAAGCAACAACAACAACAAAAAAAACCTTCTGCAAGAAAGGAAACAGGCTGTGGTCTGTGCATCACCCCATGCCCTTTATACACATCCAACCCTTTGTGCTGCAGCCTATGGGTGTCACCACATAGCATAGTATGCGTTTTTTTCTGTCCTTCCTCCACACACACATCCTCAGTAACTTGTCCTGAGGAGCAGAAACAGGCTATACAGAGAGTTCCTCGCATTATATTTGTAGCTCCACTTTCTTTCAGGAAGGAAGTCAAGTTGGTATACATGAGGGCAAGGGGCAGGCAGCCACCCATCCAGCACTGAGCAGACCTAAACCTGCTTAGCTTCAGCAAGATGGCTGCATCAGGCTATGTTCCTTCTGTCTGCTACAGCAAAAACTTTTCTTCTCTGTAGCCTATAGTCCTATGGAGCTGTGTAGGCTTATCTGGTCGGAAGGCAGGCCCAGACAGTAAAGGAGTGATATCAAGACCCAACTGAGAAGAAATAAACAAGACCTGAAACTCAGCTGTGCAGAGTACTGATATCTTGGGGACACTGTAACTTTCATTTCTATAACTCTATTTTATTTTAGGCAAAATCTCAGGAAGTCTTTGATGAATGGGTAGCAAAGCTGCGCCATCACAGAATGTATCGTCAGAATGAAATTTCCATGTTTCCGCATGACATCAACAATCATTTCTTCCCAGCATCTTCCATTACAGACTCTGTATCGGGCCTTTTTGAATCCACAGCAAGCAGAAAGGTAGAAACTGTATGAATTATAGATGATGGACTTTCCTCAGAGAGTAGTTTGGTCTGATCTCTGTGTGAAGAGTACAGCACAGAATGTATTAGTTGGCTGAAGTTTTGATGTACAGCTGAGCGGCTGTGCAAAAACCATTATCAAAAATGTTGTGCTGCTTGGCTTTTTGGTTTGTTTTTGAACAAGCAGTTGTAAAGGACGTTAACAAAAATTATTCCTTTGGTAGCACCATAGAACCTGCACGAAATTCTGTTGGCTCCAAAACAGAATTTAAAATGGTCATGAAATGACCATAACCATAAAATAATCATAAAATGGGATGAAATGAATGTTCAGAGCGGACGCACTTGAATGTCCGTGTGCCCCTCTCAAATGACAATGAGCAGAACTGAAGTGGGTCCAGACCAACTTGAGCTGGCTCCCTGCTCCAATTTTTGCTTGCACCTCACTCCTGGCCAGGCTCCCTTCATTCCTCCCAAAGGCTGTTCAGGTCTGTATGCCTTTTGGAGCCCAAGATTTTGAGTACTGACAGTACTCTTGACCTCTGGCTGAAAAGCCTGATGCTCCAAAATGGCTGCTGCAGGCTACTGCTAAAGAGCATTTTTGTCCAGTGATCTTCAGTGAAGTGGTGGTTTCCCTCCCACTCCACTCCTCCCAGCACCATCACTTTGGACCTTCAGGGCCTTTAGTCTCCCTATTCAAATCAGTGGGGACTACATGCATCCATTGAGCTCAGTGGGCAGAGTTCATGACCCTGCGGGTCTTTAAAAAGGATGGTACAAGGGAGGGGGAGAAACAACCTGTCACTGAAGACCCTTGGAGCAAGAGGTCTTCAGTAGTGGGTTGCTTCTTCCCCCACCCCACACTTTCACCCACTGTTTTTAGACCTAAAAGATTAGTTATTTCAGTAGGCAGAATTAAAGACTCTGCAGTGGAAAATGGTTGTGTGTTGCATTCAGACTTTTGCAAGTACTCAAAAGAAAGTGCTTGCAAATCCCCAAACATTACTGAGCCAAGCACAAAGATGTTTATGCATTCCTAAGTAACTGAATGCTACGGAGTACATCTGCAGAAGAGAGGGCACTTCGCATTATCTTTTCATAAGCCAATTGTGGATTTCTACCACTCTCCATTGGATACAAAGTGCTATAGCCCTTGCTTTGTTAATTCTCTTTATCTTCTTTCTGACTTTCTGTTGTTTATAGTAATAATTTTGGTAGCCTAACCTCAGAGTGTGTCCACCAGGACCATCTAATAGTCTTCCTGGTGAAGAATAGCTTGGAACAAACTGGATCGACCTCCTAAATCTCATGGTGGCCTCACAACTGATAAAAGGCTAGCCTGTTGGTGCATAGAGATGTGATTGGATACCATTTTCATTTTTGATATATGGAAATGGCATTTGGACCTGACTTCAGTCACTCATGCGATGGTAACATCCAGATTGGACTACTGCAATATGCTCTATGTGGGGTTGCCCTTGAAGATTGTTCGGAAGCTTCAGCTGGTCCGGAATGCTGCTGCAAGGATGCTTGTGGGTACAAGTTGTTTCATGAGTATCACACCCATCCTGCAGCAGCTTCATTGGTTACCAGTCCGCTTCCAGGCTAGATTCAAAGTGCTAGTCTTGACCTTTAAAGCTCTACATGGCTTGGGGCCGGGGTACCTGTCAGACCGCATTTCCCAATCTGAATCTGCTTATCAGCTCAGGCCCTGCTAATGGCCCCGCCACTAACAGAGAGCTGGTTGGTGGGACTAAAGACAGGGCCTTTTTGGTTGTGGCACCTCAGCTTTGCAATGCCTTCCCTGAAGAGCTTAACCATGCTCCCTCCCTCAGTGTTTTTAAAAAACATCTTTTAAAACACCTTTCTAAGGAGGCCTTTTAATCTCCATTTTTGGTTATATCTGGTAGGTTCTTTAGCTTTTTATAAATTTCAATTTTTAGCTTTTAAAATAACTTTAATTTGAACCTAATAATGATTGTGGTTTTTAATCTGACTTTTAACTTGTTTGTTTAATTTGGTTAATTTTATTATTTTTATTGTATCTTGTATCTATTTTATTGTTGTGAGCCGCCCCGACAAGTAGTGCACTGGAGGGGCGAGGTATAAATATTTTAAATAAATAAATACTAAATAGTACAAACTAGCCTTCCTTGACCAGTAATAAATAAGGTTGATAATTATAGCAGAGGGCAACAGTTACAAGGTACTGATCATGTGAGTTGTGTATGTGGTGGTGTTCATTCACCCTCCCAGATTAACACTGCAGATAGAGCCTTTACTGCATGCAGTTTTGTAAATGGGGGTGAAGAAGAATTACTTTTGCAAGCCTTCTGAATACGACCTTCAGCCTTTGTACCTGGCTTTGAAATGTCTTTCATTATAACGACAACTGGAATATGCCTGTTAATGATGAAATCTTGTTTTCTCCATGGAACAGAGAGGCAGCTTGACACAACAAAGTTCAATGCAGACTGGAAGTAGCTTATCATTCTCCTGTTCAAATAATGAGCCAAGGATACCACCTTGGCTTCAGTCTTCTGAGGATATGGAAAGATGCTCAAAAGGTGATTTTTTTTCAAAGGGCTTCAAACTTGCTTTGCTTTCACAAACTTTTCTGATACAGTTTTCTGTGACAGAGTTGTGTCCACTGTGTAATCTTGTAAATTAACCTTTAAAGCAAACTTTTATCACAAGGTATAAACAAGTTTATAGACTGATGCAGAAGATACCTTTACCACCTCTGTACTCCAAAGTCAACTGCCCTGTCAATTACGTCGGCCTTAAAGGACTTAAAAGACTCTAAATATGACTGCTGTTCGGTTAAGAGTCTGAAATATTTTATTGCCTATTGAAAGGGTGAAAAGCTGTAGCAGCCTTTTTTTTTTTTTTAACCTGTGATGTGTGCCCACTGGGAAGCAACATGGTTTTCTTTTCTTCCTTTTTCAGCCACCAAGAATAGGAGTCCTTTGGCTGAATTGAATCTTGACAAAAATATTACAATACAGAGGAGTACATCTTTGCTATAGTAGTATGCCCTTTCTTGCCCTAGTTCAGGAGCTACTCACTGTGGGGATCATAAATCAGTTCTCTCCAATTTGCTTCTTGTGCCTTCCTCAGACCAGAAGGGGTCAGAAATCTTGAGACTGAATATCTTTTATTTGCCTAGTTGAGACATCATGGGAAACCTATGATGTGAACAAGCCTCTGTGAGCTACAGGCTCAGACACTTCTCCCTTCCTTCTCCTCTCTCAAGTATGCAAGAGAAGGAAAGGGGAAACATTTACCTTTCCTTTGAATTAAACACTCTTGTTAGATCTGTACTTGGAAACTATGGTTTATTTCAAACAATGGAGGGAACAAACTAGGACCTGAAACCACAGTTTGACCCTGATTGTTCCCTAAAGTGGCTTGAAACAAAACCACAGTTCCCAAGTTGAGATGTGATATGGAACTGTGGTTTCATAGCAGTAGAAATAGCTTTCTCTGTTGTGTGCAAAAGCATGTGAGCCCATGGTTCTCAGAGGTTCATTCAAGCAGAGGGAGACTATGGTTTCCTATTGTCTCTTTCCCCACCCCCTAATGCTTTCCCACCCAAATCTCAGAACCTCTTTTTCAACAAGCAGGAGGAACAAGTTGGTCACATACAAGGGAAGCTCAAGGGGGGCAAGCCCCCCCCCCCCAATAGCTGCACCTCCACTTATTCCTTCATTTTTGTTTCAGGAATCTAATATGTGGAACACTGCTCACCCACCCAGAAATGCGCTTTGCGTCTTCTGTGCCCACCCTCCAGGTTTTTTCTGGTGTGCCAGTGGTCACATGTGGACTACCTATTGTTTGTTTGTTATATTTTGCTGCTTATAAAGACTTCCAAAGCTGTGTACACAGATAAGCAGTTTAAAACACATCTAAGGCCAGTTGAAAGTTTTCTCACCACCTTTAATGAGAGAGAATGGGGAGAGAAGAAATTTTTAATCATGTGGAAAAAACTGAATCAGATTCCATGTACCCCCACCCCACCCCACAACTAGGGATGTGCACAAAACCAGTTTGCGCAGTTTCGTTCGAGTCTGGACTGGACTAGGCATGTTCGGTTTTGACACCCCCGAATGGGGGGCCTGGCTTAGTTTGAATCGGTTTGGAGGTGGTGGTGGTGTTGTTTTTAAAAGCTAGACTTACCACACCTGTGGGCTGGGGGGTGCTGCTGCAGCCACAGGAGTCTTTGGTGGTTCCCTCTCCCCCCCCCCGCCAACCTCCTGTGGGCCATTTTGGCCCATTTGGGGGCTGTTCCGGCCCTCTGTGAGCGAGTGGTGGCTATTTTTGAGGCCACCATACATGGGCATAGGCCATTTGCATGGCCGGGTCACCGGACCATGCAAATGGCCCATGTGCATGTGTGGCAGCCTCAAAAAATGGCTGCTACACACTCACAAAGGGCCAGAATGAGCCAAATCACCCCTTAGGAGGCTTCGATGGTAGTAAATCCGCTTATTTTTTAAAACAACATTTAATGTCAGTGGCACCTCTGAACTGGCCTGTAGGGTTCGGCTCAACCTCAAGGCAAACTGGGCACAGTTCAGCTTGAAGTCAATCCCTCAAACCAAGCCTGTTCGAGCTTGAGCCTGCTCAAGGTCGAGCCAGCTCGCACATCCCTACTCACAACCGCAACACTACAGTCCAATATGCATGGAACACCTCCAAGTTTATTTTATGTGTAGGTCAATTTTTAATTAGGCTTCTTTGGTTACATTATTCAAAGACAATACTAACTCTGATGCATAAGAATTAGGCACCCCCATAAAGCGTATTCAAGAAAACTAATAATTACAATAAAAATATTACTAGATGACATTATGCTTCTAAAGTAAACAAGCTGTGCATCCATATCAAGTTGAAATTTACTAATGCAGTAACAAACAAAAGGTTGATTATGTTCAAAGCTTTCAGTAAATTTCTTTTAGACAATCGTTCTTTCATAGATGGTGTGATTTGCTCCATCCTTTTTGCTAAAATACTTCTACTACTTTAATTTTATGGATTCATCAAATTCATTTTTAATAGTTTTAAGGTATTCTGTGAGAATGACAGCAGGCTTGAACAATATCTGGTAAACAGTCACATTTCTACTTGCTGCAACTCAATTGCTCAGCAGTCATTTATAATCAAAAGCTGTGCTGACAAAATTGCTCTACATATTTGCGAATTTTGTGCAAAACCACTGAAAAGTTGTTTCCTTATTCCCAACAGACCTGTCTCACTGTCATAACTATCTCTTGGAGATGAGCCAGCTTTTGCAAAGCATGGAAGTTCTCCATAGGACATACTCAGCACCCACAATAAATGCCATGCAGGTTAGTTGCAGAAATTGCTGGTTTGGGTGGCTCATGTTAGCATTCTTCCTAACTTAATGATAAATGGCATTCTTCTCTTTCCCTTGTGCTGTTCTAAAGGGGATCCCTTTTGAAAGTCCTAAAAAGGAAAAAAGAGCACACAGAAGATGGCGTTCTCGAGCAATTGGAAAAGATGCTAAAGGAATGTTGCAGGTAACTGATCTTTCCCTTCCATAGCCTATAATACAGTACAGATGCACTGGTGGAAACTCATTTTCTCTGGTATGAGTATAATTGATAGCCTCAGTAATTGCTCTCTGTGACACATAGTTATTTAATATTGCTGGTATAAGCAACATGTAGTATGAGCAGAGGGTATTGTATTAAATAAACTACCTTTCATCCATTGAAATCCTAATAATAACACTTATTTTCAGGGCTGGATCTATTCATTTGGAGAGCACCCATTGATTTTGGTTGCTGAATTTATATGGACTGCATCTATCTAGAAGGGCAAGGAATGTAGAAAGGGGACAGTGTAGTGACAGAAAGCACCATTTGCATGCCTAAGGTCTTGGGCCAGTCCCAGACTTCTCCAGTTATGGGATCTTGAGTAGCAGGGCTGAGAGAGAAGCCTTAGGGTAGAAGGTCTTGAGCTAGATGTATGGTTGGTCTGACTCGGTTTAAAATAGAGCCTTATATATGCTGTAGGGTTGGGGGTTGCTGTTCCTTCTAACAGGGATTCCCAGATGTTGTTCACTACAACTCCCAGAATCCCTAGCTGCAATGGCCTTCGGCTGGGGATTATGGGAGTTGTAGTCAACAACATTTGGGAAATCTCTGTTAGAGAGAACACTGGTTGGGGTACTCGTCAATTGACTGGTCAAATATTATCAATTGACTGCCTAATTTGGCTATAAACACATAGTCCTTATCAAGAGTCAGCTCTACACTTATTGCATCCTGGTGTCATCTGATAGCAATGGCAATAGCAAGGGTGCTTTGCTTCCCAGCCCTGCTGGAGTCTGGATTGCATATGCACACAATCCTCATTTAGGAACAAGTCTTCCTTGCCCTGTCACACACACACTCTCTCTCTCGGCCTACTGCCTTTCTCCCTAATTAATTTGCTTTCCCCCCTTCTCCTACTGGCCTGCTGTTGTGTCTGCAAGCATCTCTAAACAAGGACACAGAGTTCAGGATGCAAAGTTCATTAAGCAAGGACTTGCAAGCAGGTATTGGAGATCCATTGGTCTAGGGTTGCCAGCTAGCTAGAGTTTTGCCCTTAGAGTGATTGTCACAGGATTCAAAGCTGGGGGTGGGGGTGGAGGTGGAATCCAGCCAAGCAGTGTCAGCTCGTAATGTGTGAGTCTGCATTGTTAAGGAGTGAAGGCTCTATGCACTCAAAACATTGCATGGGAGCAGTGACTGCATTTGTAGTGTATAGTACACATGAAAGCTGTTTTGCTGCAAATGCAAATGTGCTGTGTGGCTTCATGCAGCTCCAACCCTTTACAAGAGATTACAGTGGAGGTGGTTGCCACTCTTTTGCAGGGCATATTTGGTGAGACTGCATGTGAGTGTTTGATGTGGATGAGACCAGACAAGCCAGAAAGCCCAGCGTAGAGCCCAGATCTCTTCCCTTCAGTTGACTGACTCTCTGCCATCTTATCACAATATTTGTACCTGGGTCTGGCAAGGTAGCAGCTGGAAGCAAAGAGAGAACTGTTGAACCAACACAGGCTAGTGGCAAATGGAGAGGTTATATAGGCACCAGGAGTCCCACCCCTTCGTGGAGCTGAAGCTGGCCCTCATCCCATAAAACGGAAAGCCAGGAAATTTAGGACCAACAAAAGGAAGTACTTTTTCACACAGCACATAATTAATCTTAGGAATTCTCTGCCAGGGGATATGGTGATGGCCATTAGCTTGAATGGCTTTAAAAGGGGCTTAGACAAAGTCTCGGAGGACAGGTCTATCAATGGCTACTAGTCTGGTGGCTATAAGCCACCCCCAGCCTCAGAGGCAAGATGCCTCTAAATACCAGTTGCAGGGGAGCAATGGCAGGGGGGAGAGCGTGCCGTCATCTCTTACCTGTGAGCTTTTCAGAGGCATCTTGTGGACCACTGTGTGTGAAACAGGATGGGCCTTGTGCCTGATCCAGCAGGGCTGTTCTTATGTTCTTAAAGCAGGTACCTGAGCTGGCCTTCCTCTCCTGCAGTGTAGGCCCATTGGGAAGGGAACCATGAGCAGGCAGGTTAGCACTTTGCTGACATTGTTGGTGTTCAGTCCTGGCATAGCATTGCTCCTACTCCTGGGATCCTGGGGTTCTGGTAGGGCAGGACAGGAGCCTTGCTGGGGCACACGGGGTTTCCATGGCTCCGAGGAGGAGGCCACTATAGGAGGGGCAATGGGTTTTGGCTGCTCAGGGTCTGTTAAATCTAGGGGATTTTGTAGGGGCTGGCGGTCTTGCCTGGATCTCCTGCACATCTGAATCCAGGTGGGTCCTGACCCACAGGCAGCATTTCAGGTGGTACAGTAACTGTGGGGCCACTGCTACCTTAAGCAGGCCAGACTAAAGGTGAGACACTGGACACCAGATTCTAGTCTCCAGACAAAATATCCTGAGGCTGTTCAGCTCTGGGTGCCAGATTGTTTACAAAGGGAAGTCATGCCCAGGAGTCAATCCTAACCATAAAAGAGGAGGACCACAAAAGACCAAAGGTAAACAAATTGGAACATCAATTAAAAACATGATACAGACATATGAAAATGGATCTGTATGTGTAGTATTAATACAGATCTATTTTTCATATGTTTGCATCATGGTTTTTGACTGAGGCACCTGCCACAATTCTTGCCACAATTGCATTTGCTGTGGGGAGGAGGCACCACCATGTTTTTGCATGGGTGTCTGGTAAATAATCTGAGAGCCTGGAGTCCTCTAATCATTTCTGCAATTCGTGTAATTCTTTCTGTTCTTTGTTACTGGGTGTTTTTTTAAAAAGCAAAAACACTAAAAAACCCCACTTTAATAACAATTATTTTACAATATTTGACTGCTATTTGAACAGTCAGTTGACCAAATTTTGTGTTTTTCTTTTTTCAACCAATCAAATGCTCACCCTAATATATGCTGTCCAATATGCTTTTGCTTTTGCTGTGGCTGTGCTTTAGCCTAGCAATCCCACCCCTCACCCTCTCTTCCCCCGCACCTCCAATCCCCTGGATTCAGCAAAACGATTAATGAGAAGCTGGAGCGCAACACTGCAGGTTAGTGCCTCTTAACCTCCCCTGCCCCCAAATTAGATACCCTACTTTCTGAGATGTGGCAAGCATCTGGAATGGGACAGCTGAACAGAATGAAAAAGGAGTAGCATAGGAGAGTAAAAGACATACAGACCTGGGCCAGAGTTTACTTAAGTTTAAAAGGTGATAACATGAGTAATCTGCTAATAATGATGTTAATTCTTGAATCATGGTCTCAAACCATTCTCTGTTTTGTTTTGGTGTTTTACATGGACAAGTATTATAATCGTCTTTGCAAATTCAGCAAAGCTATTACTACTAATTTTCTGCTAGCAATATCCTAGGTACAGTAAAGGACACAGACGTTATGTGGATCCTGCCCAAAAGGCTTACAGATTATATTAGGTCCACTGGAATATGTATATGTATATTCATTTTATTACACTTGTATCCTATCTTTCCACTCTCATGGAACTCAGGGTGACATACATGGGGTTCCCACATGGTCACTCATCCAGGCACTGAGCAGACCTAGATCGGCATGACAATATCATGCAGCCTCAGTCCATGCCCATTTCTCTGAGAAGATGGATGAGGGAGGTGGTGGTGCAGTTGTAGGTACAGTGAGGTTGGAATAATTTTGGAAAGACTTTAAAATGTGGGTTGAGGGAGGAGGAGGAGGAGGAAATGGTGATGTACTAAGGAGAAAGAGAGAGTCCTAGAATTAAGCCCTCTTCCTCCCTAGTATAAATGTTCTCCAGAACATCTGGAGAAGTCTGCCTGCAGTTGCTTTCTACTTGTGTGGTGACTACTTTTAACTGATACTGTTTTGATTGTTTTTAATGTTGTTTTAGAATATTGTTTTTAAAATTTTAAATTGTCATATTTTAAATTTCTTGTTTTTGTTTTTAACTAAAGTTTTAATGTTTTTATTTTGTTGTAAAATGCCCCGAGATGTAAGTTTTGGGCGGTATAAAAATATGTTAAATAAATAAATAAATACTTGGAGTCAGGTCTTCTCTGTAGCTCAACAGATTCAGAGTTTGCCCTCTCTACTAGCCTCTAAGAGAGCTTTAAAAACAGCTTTAAATCTTTTTTAACCTGTTGTTTAGATTTTTTTTTTAAATTAAAAAATTAATTGGTCTGTGTTAACTTCTGTATTTTAACTGGTTGGGTTGTAATTAATTTGTAAACCACTTAGAAATGTTTAGTTAAGCAGTATGTAAATGTAGTAAACAAGTACACAAATAATAAAGGGAATTATGAGAAAATAAGCTCACGCAGAGTGGCGAGAGATGCAGTTGAGGAGAGAAAGCTGCAAAGTGTTCAGTACAGGGAATAAAAACATGAAGCTGATCTCAAGAAGGATACTGGGCAGATGTTTAAGGTAAGAGACACCTTCACTTAAAGAGACTAGCTCAGCATAGGCTCGGAACAATCTGAAACATGTAGAAAAATGATAGAAATTAAAGCCCCTCACCAAGCAAGGGGTAGACTGCAGTGGTATAGGTGATGAACAGCACCACTTCAGAACTGTTGTGTATTAAAATGCATAAGCAAGACTTCCAAAACATTCATTAACGCTTCAGGCAAGCTAAATGACAAATATAAGTGTGTGTGAATTCTCATCTTTTGACTTGCAAGTGTAATAGTCCATTTCAGATCAAAATCTTCCTTGCTAAATCTTTGCTGCCAGCTTGGAACCTTTTGTATTAATATGAGATATGGTGTATGTTCTGTGTAGGTACCAACTGTTCTTTCTGCTCCATTGAGACTGCATGCTTCCAATCCTAATTTGTCTACATTAGATTTTGGGGAAGAGAAAATGTACTCTAATGGTTCTGAAACAACGCCTGAGTTTTCTAAAATGCAAGAGGACTTGTGTCACATAGCACACAAAGGTAAGGAGGATTTTGTTCAGCATGTTAGCTTTTATTATTGTCTGTGTTTTATTATCGTCTATCTGTGGGGTTTGTGGAAGATCAAGGAAAATAGTGGCCTACAGTTATTTGGGAAGCAGGATGAAAAAGTTAATTGGCTGACATTCTCTGCAGGGCTACAAAATTAGAAGTAGCCCTGTGGAGGTGCAAACAGATTGGAGCTTAACTGCATTCCAGTCTTTTCCCACAGCCCTGGCAGTGGTGGGGGATGAGGAGGGAGAAGGTGCAATTATCTCTCCTCATAAGAACAGCCCTGCTGGATCAGGCCCAAGGCCCATCTAGTCCAGCATCCTGTTTCACACAGTGGCCCACCAGATGAATTCCTTCCTCTATGTTCAGCTTTTGTTTCCAGGAATCCATCCCTGAGGATGGCATAACCCTCAGGGACAGATTCATGGAGATAAAAACTACATCTGGAGAGAGCCCAGAAGAAAATGTCGGCCATTGGTCTTTAATATGTCTATTTCCTGCCCTCCCCAAGTTGGGAGAGTTATCAAAATGAGAAATTGTCATATGAGCACTGAACCTTTTGAACTGCTTTAACCTGCCCAGTTATTCTTTGCAGACAAAATCTTCTGTATTCGGGCTGACTTGGACTCCACTATTTCTGCAGGGTCTATAAAGGAGGTGTTCAGCGATCCCTCTTGCAGTGTTAGGTTGGATGAGTTTTAATCTGTGACTCCTGATGATGTGGACAAGCCGCTTGGGGCAGTGCGGCCTACCACTTGTTCTCTTGCCCGACCTGGCTGTTTCGATCTAGCAAGGAGATTGTTAGAGGTGGCATGGTCAACATCATAAATGCATCGCTGAGGGAGGGGAGGGTACCTCCATGTTTGAAGGAGGCAATAGTTAGGCCTCTTCTTATGAAGCCTTCCCTGGATCCCTCAGTGATGAATAGTTATAGGCCAATCTCCAGTCTCCCTTGGTTGGGCAAGGTGATCGAGAGGGTGGTCAACCAGCTCCAGGTGGTTTTGGAGAAAACTGATTATCTAGACCCATTTCAAACTGGATTTAGAATGGACTATGGGGTTGAGACAGCCTTGGTCGGCCTGATGGATGACCTTTACTGGGGAATCGACAGAGGGAGTGTGACTCTGTTGTTTCTCTTGGATCTCTCAGCAGCATTTGATACCATCGACCATGGTATCCTTTTGGGTCACCTGGGGGAGTTGGGGATAGGAGGCACTGCTTTGCAATGGTTCCGCTCCTATCTCTCGGACAGATCCCAGATGGTGGAGCTTGGTGACAGTTGCTCTTCTAAATGAGAGCTGTTATATGGAGTCCCTCAGGGCTTTATTCTATCACCAATGCTTTTCAATATCTACATGAAACCGCTCGGTGAGGTCATCAGGAGATTTGGTGCTGGGTGTTATCAGTATGCAGATGACTCCCAAATCTACTTCTCTCTTTCATCTGCTTCATCAGGAAATGGCGTTCATTTCCTAAATGCCTGCCTACAGGCAGTAATGGGCTGGATGTTGGATAACAAATTGAAGCTGTATCCAAGCAAGACGGAGGTGCTCATTCTAGGGGCTCAGAATCTGAGGGATGAGTTAGATCTCCCTGTGCTGGATGGGGTTACACTCCTCCGAAAGGAGCAGGTGTGCAGCTTGGGAGTACTCCTGGACCCAGGCCTCACCCTGGTGTCTCAGGTGGAGGCCATGGCCAGGAGTGCTTTGTATCAGCTTCGGCTGATTCCACAGCGGTATCCATTCCTTGAAGAGGACGACCTCAAAACAGTGATGCACCAGCTGGTAATCTCCAAGCTTGACTACTGCAATGCACTCTACGTGGAGCTGCCTTTTGTATGTAGTTCGGAAACTTCATTTATTTCAAAATACGGCAGCCAGATTGGTCTCCGAGGCAACTCAGAGAGACCATATGATGCTTGTTTTGAAACAGTTGCACTGGCTGCCGATATGTTTCTGGGCAAAATACAAAGTGCTGGTTATTACCTTTAAAGCCCTAAAAAGCATAGGTCCAGGTTACCTCAGAGAACGCCTTCTTCTGTATGATCCCCACCGCATGCTAAGGTCATCTGAGGAGGTCCATCTCCAGTTACCACCGGTACATCTGCTGGTGACTCAGAGGTGGGCCTTCTCTGTAGCCGCTCCTGGGCTGTCGAATGCGCTCCCTGCAGAAATTCGTTATTTGAACTCTTTACTGACCTTCAGGAGAGCCCTTAAGACTTATCTGTGTGGCCTGGCCTTCCAGGGTTTTTAAATTGTTGAAGGGTTTTTTTTAATGTACCCCCCCCCTTTTTTTTTCCTTTTTAGGGTTTTAAAATTGTTTTTAACTGATTGTTTCATGGTATATTAAATTTCTTGTTTTTATTGGTGATTGATTTTAACTGTTTTTGTTTTGTTTTTGAACTGCCCTGAGCCAAATTGGGTAGGGTGGTATAAAAATTCAATCAATCAATCAATCAATTCTCTTACTGTTACAACTTTATCTGAATGTATGCTATGTGTCGAACATTAATCCTGCAATCTAGACAAAAATAAGGTACATTTTATAAATACTTCCCATACACCATATTTCCCTGTACCTGGCATTCAGTTTTTAACAACAAAGGCTATTCATTTTTGTGGCATACCAGTCCAGTTTGGACTGTTAGAAGCTGAATGGAAGACTTGAGATCTTCTAACCTGGAAGGCATTTTTTAAAATCAGTATCTAAAAATGCAGCTGTATATTGCATCTGGTTTATGTGTACACATACTTGGAGTAGCTGGCTGAAGTTGGCATTTGTGATGTAAGGGGGTTGCTATGGTAGTAACCTATTTTTAGTAAATGCAGATGAGGGGGAAAAAATCATTTTTAGGAGCTAAAGGGCCAGCTCAAGCTGGAACTAGTCAGCCTCTTAAGAAAAACAGAAATATCAGTAGTTATACTTTTTCTAGCACAAATGCTAAATCTCAGACTCTGTATCCATTTCGGCTGTGCTCTAGCTAGAGAGGAATGGAAATCTCAGTAATGAAGCAGATACTTCCTATGAACTACTTCATTGTTTTATAAATAGGAAGTGGTCTTAAGAGTACTCCATTACATTCAGTAATTTTTTCTACCTCAAATGACCGTTTTCCCCCTTTTGTAGATAAAACACTGACTTCTTATAGTTCCTTTTCAGTCTACATGTTGCTCATTGTGATTAATCTCACTATTGAGCTGTTTCCTCAGCCTTTATTCATAAGACACTGCTTTGATACAGCTTCTGTCTTGCAAACACAATGCTCGCTTCTGTTTGTATTTAAGGAAGAATGCATATGCTCAGCCAAATACATGCTATTGAGAATTAGTCCTGTAGATATATTTGGAACATAGTCCATGTTTATAGTTTGTGCCTCTTAGGGTAGATTCCAATGGTCATAGTCACATGAGGATAGCAGGTGTCATAAGGTAGCCCAAGATAAAGATAACACTTTCATAATTTGGTAACTTAGAAGAGTAGCCCTTAGTGGAAGAAGATGACCATATGATGAGATTATCAGTAAGTGAATGGGTTGCTATGTCATCCAAACCCACGGTTAGCTAGTGGCAATTATTCCAGGCATTCCACGATCCTTTCATGTCACATTACTTCTACTCAAAAATATATGTTTTCAAAACAGTTTAATCATTGGCCTTGCTTTCCTTACTTTTTGTTGATTTGTATTTCATTTCTAAGAAAACTCACTGGGGAAAATAGTGTTTAAAACTAATTTAAACACTGTGACTGTTTAGAACTGTGACTAATCACAGTCACAAGTTATTGAGTCAGTGTGGTGAAGGGGTTATAAAGCTGGACGAGGGAGTGGTTCCAATCTCCACTTGGCTATGAAGTTTGCTGTGTGTGACCTTGAACAGTTTCCTATTTCTTGGTCTTACCTCTCCTTCACAGGATAAAATGAGTTAACATCATTTATGCCTTGGAATACAAAGGTGACTAAATAATTGGTGAAACCCCATCTGGCTATCAGCAAGCAAACATTAATTCCTGTCAACAGTTGCATTATATACCTAATGCCACCATTAAAGTGAACAAGTAGTCTTCAGTATTAGTTGACTGAATTGAGGTGTGAACTAATAAATGTCTGAAGACTAAAGCATATCTGGGAGAGATTAGTGGCTTTATCATGTGTACAATACTGTATTGTTTACCCCATTTAATTTAATTTCAAACAATCTCAGTGTTCATGTTCTTGTATGCAGTTGCCACATGGATAGTCAGTGCTGTCATAGAGGATGGATAATTTGGGCTTCACAGCCAATTTCCTTGGATGATTTTCAAGTTACCCAGACAGTATATGCACTAAGGTTTTATCTGAAATAAGTACAGCAACAGAACTAGTCTTATGTAGCAGACTTTTTCCTCTCAAGTGCCTGCCTTTTAATGCTACACATGTGGACAAATGTGTTGGTACTCCTCCATGAAAAAAGAAGAACCCACAATTGTGTCTGAAATAACTTGAAACTGACAAATGGAATTGGCACCCATCATTGTTTGTTCCGCATTTAATAAAAATCAGACTTTGCTTTAGAGTATTGATGCAACAGAATATTTCAAATAATCACACAAATGAAAATGGCACGGACAACAGTGATGGGACCCTTAACCTAATATTTTGTTGCACAACCTTTAGAGGCAATCACTGCAAACAAGTGATTCCTGTAGCTCTCAGTTGGAACTTCTGCATCTGTCAACGGGTAGTTTGGCCCACTCTTCCTGAGCAAACTGCTCCAGCTGTGTCAGGTTTGAAGGGTGCATTCTCCAGACTGCATGTTTCAGTTCTTTCCATAGATGTTCAATAGGATTCAAATCAGAGCTCATAAAAGGCCACTTCAGAATAGTCCAGTGTTTTGTCCTTAGCCATTCTTGGGTGCTTTGGGTCATTTCTCCTGCTGGAGAATCCATGACCTGCGACTGAGACAGAGCTTTCTGACACTGGGCAGTACGTTTCACTCCAGAATGTCTTGATAGTCTTAAGATTTCATTGTTCCCTGCACAGACTCAAGGCACCCCATGCCAGACGCAGCAAAGCAGCCCCCAAACATAACCGAGCCTCCTCCATATTTCACAGGAGGTATGGTGTCCAGTTTTACAGGTGAAACTCGGAAAATTAGAATATCGTGCAAAGTCCATTAATTTCAGTAATGCAAATTAAAAGGTGAAACTGATATATGAGACAGACGCATTACATGCAAAGCGAGATAAGTCAAGCCTTAATTTGTTATAATTGTGATGATCATGGCGTACAGCTCATGAAAACCCCAAATCCACAATCCCAGAAAATTAGACTATTACATGGAACCAAGAAGACAAGGATTGTAGAATAGAACAATATCGGACCTCTGAAAAGTATAAGCATGCATATGTATTCAGTACTTGGTTTGGGCCCCTTTTGCAGCAATTACTGCCTCAGTGCGGCGTGGCATGGATGCTATCAGCCTGTGGCACTGATGAGGTGTTATGGAAGACCAGGATGCTTCATTAGCGGCCTTCAGCTCTTCTGCATTGTTTGGTCTCATGTCTCTCATCCTTCTCTTGGCAATGCCCCATAGATTCTCTATGGGGTCAGGTCAGGCGAGTTTGCTGGCCAATCAAGCACAGTACACTGTATACTTTTCAGAGGTCCGATATTGTTCTATTCTACAATCCTTGTCTTCTTGGTTCCATGTAATATTCTAATTTTCTGAGATTGTGGATTTGGGGTTTTCATGAGCTGTACACCATGATCATCACAATTATAACAAATTAAGGCTTGACTTATCTCGCTTTGCATGTAATGTGTCTGTCTCATATATCAGTTTCACCTTTTAATTTGCATTACTGAAATTAATGGACTTTTGCACGATATTCTAATTTTCCGAGTTTCACCTGTATCTCATCTGTCCAAAGGACATTCTCCCAGAAGCATTGTGGCTTATCAATATGCATTGTAGCAAATTCCAGTCTGGCTTTTTAATGACAAAACTGGAGCTTTTTGGCAAGTCACATCAGCTCTATGTCCACAGACAAAAAAAATGACGCTTTCAAAGAACAGAACACCATACCTCCTGTGAAACATGGAGGAGGCTCAGTTATGTTTTGGGGCTGCTTTGCTACATCTGGCATGGGGTGCCTTGAGTCTGTGCAGGGAACAATGAAATCTCAAAGACCATCAAGACATTCTGGAGTGAAATGTACTGCCCAGTGTCAGAAAGTTCTGTCTCAGTTGCAGGTCATGGATTCTCCAGCAGGAGAAATGACCCAAAACACACAGCTCAAAGCACCCAAGAATGGCTAAGAAGAAAACATTGGACTATTCTGAAGTGGCCTTTTATGAGCCCTGATTTGAATCCTATCGGACATCTATGGAAAGAACTGAAACATGCAGTCTGGAGAATGCACCCTTCAAACCTGACACAGCTGGAGCAGTTTGCTCAGGAAGAGTGGGCCAAACTACCCGTTGACAGGTGCAGAAGTCTCAACTGAGAGCTACAGGAATCGCTTGTTTGCAGTGATTGCCTCTAAAGGTTGTGCAACAAAATATTAGGTTAAGGGTCCCATCATTGTTGTCCGTGCCATTTTCATTTGTGTGGTTATTTGAAATATTCTGTTGCAACAAAACTCTAAAGCAAAGTCTGATTTTTGTTAAATGAAGAACAAACAATGATGGGTGCCAATTACATTTGTCAGTTTCAAGTTATTTCAGATACAATTGTGGGTTCTTCTTTTTTTGTGGAGGGATACCAACACATTTGTCCATGTGTGTCTATCCTGGCTTTAAGGTGACTCTAGTGTGGTGTTGTGCTGCTTTTGTCTCCATTGCACTGTGCTGAATTTTTCTACATTTTGTCCTGTGGATTGTGTCCTTTCTGTAACACAGACAATTTCTTAATTTTTTTTGTAGTGTACTTTACCTTAAAGTCGGCTTTTAGTACGATATCGTCAGAGAGGGAGAAGCTAAAGTTGATGTTTGAACATGATTCAGTCTCATCTCCATCTGCTCAAATAGTTGGACTGAAGAATGCCTTATCATCTGTAAGTTGCATATGTTGATTGTGCTGATGTTCTGAGACATAAATCACTTGTTATCTCTTCTTGCTTTGATCTTTGTGTGTGTTTCTAAAGCTCATTGAAATGAGAACAGAAGAATGAAGCCAGAAAGCTTTCATGGCCTTTCAGAGCTTTGGTGTGCACATCCATTTGACTCTGTAGCAAATTGAAAATAAGTATGATGATGAGCAGGTTGTGTGTGGAGGATCATCCAAGTGTGTGGAGGATCATCCATATTAGAGAGACCCTTCAGGAGGCATAATTTGTCTCTGGGTGCTGTGCCTACAGTCATTGCACCCTCTGCACGTCATTCCTGTTGTGCAGGCCACCCAGTTTTGCTCCTACATCAGTGTGTTGCTTTTCCCCATGGGAGTGAATAGTAGCCATTCAGTTATCAACAAGTACATTTTGAGAACAACAAAAAGAGGTTCCTGATGGGTGAGTCTAACTATGCCTAGGGTGACTTCCCCCCTCCACCCAAACTCTGGCTCAGATTACAACCAGTTTGCTTTGTCTTATAACACTTAATGGGAGACATTAAGAACTGAAGAAGTTCCTATCTGCATGGGCCCTAATCTGGTAGTATTAGGGTGTGACAGAGCTTGGGAATCAGCACTTACCTTCTCTTCCCCCCCCCCCCCCGCTTGTTGGATGCTAGCAAAATTCGGTAGTGGCCCCAGTACCTATCACATTGCTTTTGGAAGTTGTGAGGAATTAGTCAACAGCAATGAAAATGTCAGGCAGTTACTGTATATTATGTGACAAATTTGAAATGTCAGAACTGAGTGTGCATAGCTAACTTTTAAAGAGCTGCTTTAGTTTTTCATGAAGGCTTTTTAAAAATAGTAGCAACTGAGCAATTTAGCATGTGCCTTGACTACAACACTGTGTGCTGCGTGGTGGAGAATGCATTTCACTTTTTCCTTTCCCTTTAATAACATCTGAGACTTTGATAATTGATGCTGCTGCTAAGCAAGCTAGAATTTTAACCAGATTACTAACTCTGTTCTCTTGGATAGGAATGTGCTGAAACGGTTCGGATCAAACCAGCCCGCTGTGAACTGGGCCGGTTAGAACGGTTCAATTTTGAACTACTTTGAAACAGTCTGTGCACATCCCTACTCTTAGATGCTTGTTGACACTTTAGCATTAACCTGCACTTTTCACTCTATTCTTTAGTAAATTGATGATGACATAAAGATGTTGATTTAAAGCACAGCTCCTATACTGGCCAGACTGAGTTCAAAGCAATATAAAATTGACTTTAGAATACATGCTGCTAAAGCTGTTGGTGATCACAGTCATCAGGCTAACAGCAGTTAGTTTTGACAGGGAGAAGAAGTGTGTCTGTTGCTCTCATAGGTTGGAACATATGGTGCACGCTTATGGTTGGAAGCAGAAGTGAACCAAGGGGTGGTTCACTTTACAGACCCACATACTCAGCTGCAGTAAATAGAGAGTGACACTTACTGCTCATTTGACAGAAAGTCCATTTCTGAACACCGTTTCAAAGTTGCATGTATTTTGCTTTATCATGGCTCTGCAGCTTGGTCTACATATTCAGCAGGGTAAGGTGATAGAATTCTGATGTGGTAGAGTGGATTGTACCACATCAAGCTGCAGGTGAAGAATGACATTTTTTGAGTGCTTCCTCATTTTAAAACCTTCTCTGCAAATATACCCTTGCACATCAAAGAAAAATGTTCTACTTTGGCTGATCTGCGGGTTCTCTACTTACCGTTTTTTGTTCTGTTTTTGTTGTTGTTTTTGCAAAGGAGCATTCAAACAACATTATCCCCTACCTGCAGTCTAAAGTGGTCCATTCCACTACCTCATTCCCACTTTTTCCTGCATGTGTAGACCAGACCTGAGTGTGCAACCCTCTCATGCTCACCACCTCTTAATAGTTCCAGTTTAGGTAGCAATTTTGGCCAGTGTCTTCACACTTAAGGGTGAGAAATAGCCTCAGACAACATTAGAGCTATACAGTGGCAACTTTGGCCTGAGAATACATAAACATTTTTAGTTATGATCAACTTAACATAACTGATACATGATTAATCTTCAAATTAAAAATATTAATATTTTAAAACTTTGTATTCTTAAATCCTGGAACAAAGCTGTCCTATTGCCGTATCATATTTGACTGTTAAATATACTGTGTGTTGAAGCTCTTGCTTGTTGTTCACTCTTGTTCTTTAAATCATATTCTAACTTCTGTTAAAAGCTTTGGCCATTTTATTCAAGGTTTCTGGTTTAAAATCAGTTGAGCTACGTGCCAAACTATTCAGGAAACCCCATGGGCAAGGAGGTACCTTTTTAAAGTAGTGGCTCCTTTTTTTATATTTAGAAGAATTGGGGCAGTCTTATTCGTACCCTGTGCATTTCCCATTCCTGAGCAGGAATGGGAGTTATACAGGGTGGGCTTGCTTGATGGGCAACCACCAAATGACCAAGTCCTAGCCAAAATTGTGAACCCCTGAGTATGCCTTCAGAGTCAAACAGTAAATTTGGAGATGAGCAGCCACAAAAGATAGAAGTGAGGTTCAACTTCAAGGCTCAACCAATTGCCTCTCGTTTCGCCCCCAGGAACAAATGCATTGCTATGGTATGTCTGAACTGCTTCTCTCTTTTTCTCACTCCCCATCATGACTATCCAGAAAAATGAAATGCAGGCAGCAGCAAAAAGCAATGCTGTGTACATTACTTCTTCCTTTACAACATACAGAGGTTGTTCTCATGAGCAGCCAAGACGGTGCTAGGGCAGCAAACTTGCCTATAGAGCCCATCAGTTAGCCAAGGTTAAGGGCGCGAGTACGCCCTTAACTCGGGCTAACTGCTTGTATGTGAGCACTGGCTGTTCGCAACCCGTGCTGGCACAGGAGTAGGCTTCCAGCCGTCGCCGGGGAGTGGGGGAAGGAATCTCCAAAATGCACCGTGCACTTGTGTGGTGTATCTTGGGATTTCCAGTCCCAATCCCCACACCTCCGCACTGCCTGGGGCAGCAGCAGACCATCTGGGCACGCAGTTTGCGCACCCTGGCCCGCCCAGATCCGGCAGCCAGATCATCTGCAAAGAAGGCGAGCTTCTGCTGCCTTCTCTGCCACCTGCCCTCAAGCCTTCTCACATGATTGTGAGAAAGGGCTCATAATTAACTTATGGAATTCACAGAGCTAATGTATAGTGGTGGACCGAAGCTGCCAGCCTGTCTGTTGCTTGACTGCTCCACCTTGTATATACAGTGCAGGTCCCTGGTTAGCACTCGGGCATCCTCCGGCCCTTCCATGCTGCATACTTATTCCAACTTGGAGCCTTAACATGTGATTTAATTATATGAGATGCCTTCAAATAATTATTTAGATGCTGCAAATTATTTGAGATGCATGGTACTTTTTTTTTTAAAAAAGTGTGATTTAACTAAATATATGTGTTTTTTTCCTGAATCTTTCAACACTTGCTGAAGCCAAAGTTGAATTGGTCATGCAGATTAAATCAGCATCTCCCCTGCTCCTCCACTTCATAGTAGAAGGAAATACGACTTCCTTTCCCCTCCCCTCTTTTCCCAACAAAGTATTCTGATGCTCATTCTTTTATTTGCTGCAGAAAGTTTTCTTCTTCTTCTTCTGGAAAGAACAGAGACAAAACTGAGGACTCAGGATCTATTTCAAAATAAACATGCTATTACTTCCAAAAAGGGGTTGTCTGCTTGAGGTGAAATATAGCCTTTGTATTAGGAGAATGGCTTAAAGAATGTTGCTCCATGTAGTCACTGCCTGTTAAGGCAGTCCCTGTCTGTACATGTGCATTTCTGCCCACCCACACAGGCTCCAATTTTGTGCTGCCGACTCATTTGCCACCCACATGTATATTAGTGATTTCCACAACAAATGTATATGGTGTGGATGGTATAGCTGCATCATAGGGATTCATTATGAGGAAAGGTTATTAGACACCAGAGAGGCTAAACACTGGGGGGAAAATCCTAGAACATAAACTGAGTAGTACCCCACTGCCTTGCACGTGAGAGGGGGGTGTAGTTGGCACATGACAGTTGACAGTTGGCACTGTCGTGGGAGGACTGCTGGTCTTGTGGTAGCAAGCATGACTTGTCCCCTTAGCTAAGCAGGGTCCACCCTGGTTACAAATGAATGGGAGACTTGATGTGTGAGAACTGTAAGATATTCCCCTCAGGGGATGGAGCTGCTCTGGGAAGAGCATCAGAAGGTTCCAAGTATTCTCTCTGGCATCTCCAAGATAGGCCTGAGAGAGATTCTTGCCTGCAACCTTGGAGAAGCCGTTGCCAGTCTGTGAAGACAATACTGAGCTAGATAGACCAATGGCCTGACTCAGTATATGGCAGGTTCCTATGTTCCTATGTTCAACTGTCCAAAAGACAGTCAAAATGAATAGAAGAAATGGAGGTGTGTAATGAAGCCTTATAGGGGTTCATTGAGGGAAAGTTATTATACACCAAAGAATCCAAACACTTGAAAAATAGTGACCACACGTTTTGCTCCATAACTCCACTTCTACAAGGGCTACAGCTTAGCTTTCTTTAAAAATGAAAGCTGGGAATCTGGGGAAATTAATAGAAGGTATCCAAATCTCGAATCGATTTGAATCGAATCAGGTGTGATTCAATTTGGATCCGAATCTAGCCAGTGGACCATAGGAGTGATTTGTTTTATCACCAAATCACCCAAATCAGCTAGATTCAGGTACAAATCTATTTGTACCCGAATCAGTTTGCACATCCCTAGTAACAGTGGTGTGCACATATAAACTGGGTTTCCTTCATAAAGTGTCGAGCTGCCCAGATTGATTTTATAGAGGGAAGGTTGTCACTCAGCAGAGCATCTGCTTTGAATGCAGAAGATCCCAGGTTCAGTCTCTGGCATCTCCTGCTGGAAAGCCACTGTCAATCAGTGCAGACACTACTGAGCTAGATGGACCAAGGGGCTATTGGTATGAGGCTGTGTCTCTTATTCATATGAGAAATCTTTCATATAGAGACCAGAATTAAAATAGACTGTCTTGGAAATATTCATTTCTACAGGAAGGTTCCTAACACAGCTAATAATAATTAGAATAAAACACTTCAGTCAGGTTTTGCTTCTCACACTTCATTTATTTTATCGTCCATCTAAGACAGCTTAATGGGAGTCTTAATAGGGATGTGCACAAAACCAGAAAATCTGGTTCAGTTTGAATCGAACCGAACCAAGTCCAGTCCAGTTTTGTGCGCACCTGAACCGGGCCTGGCTCAAATTTGAGCCTGGTTTGCATGGGTTCAAGGCTGTACTGGTAAAGGGGAATCTGGTAAGGATTGCCCTTTATCAGTACAGGGGAAGGGGGGACTAGGGGGCCTGAAAAAAAAGAGTTGGGGTGGGAGGGAAGGAAAAATTAACCTTGAATTTGCCATCACCACTGGTGGTGGCATCCTTGGGGGTGGTTGCGGGGGGTGGCTGAGACTCCCCACCCCTGCTGGAGTGGGCAGACCTGGTTTGGGCCTCTGTGCTTGTGCAGGGGCAAATAAAATAGCCTCTGCCTGCTCTGGCAGCGGGGGGGGGGATTCCCTACCACCACCCCTGAGACTATCACAGCAAATTCAAGGTAAATTTTTACTTCCCTAGTGCTCTCTGGCTGGTGGAGGCCCATGAGCAATGCATCCATGCCCATTGCTGTGCAGCCACCCCTGGCACAATGCATCACCACATTGACACATGATACTGGGGGGTGATTGGGGCTCATGCCTAGCAATGGGGCACTTATGCACACTCTTCCAGCCAGTGAAGGAAGCTCCTTATTCACTGCTGGGGTGCTTTCCTCCTTTCTCTCTGAAAACGATGTTCTCCATCAGCTGGGAGTCGAGAGCACACACAAGTTCCCCGTTGCTGGGCAATGCGTCAATGGTGCAATACATCAATGTGCTTATGATGCGTTGTTGATGTGTTTTGCCGGGGCTGGTGGGGGGCATGCCTAGGGAGAATGGAAGCATGCATGCAGCAGCAAAAGAGAAGGCTGTGAAGTGGGAGCAGCGGCCACTCTAGTCTCCAGGCCACTATTGACTTTGCTGCACCACTGCTGTGTTTCAAACCATGTAGAAATACATGTAGTCTTGCTTAAGATAACAAAGATGCTGCTGAATACATAATATTCTGTAGTGTTTGTTCCTGTGAGCCTGAAGGACAATAAATACTTTGATGGTCACTGCCAAGAATTGAGCTGACATCTTGATGTATTCTTGGGAGAAATATAATATAAATATAATTTCCTGGAGATGCTAAGCATCTCCAGGGAATCGTAGAGGAAGGGTTGGCAAAGAAGGTGTGAACAAAAATGACCCTGCCAAATTAGCCTTGGAATGCGATGAAGCTATTCAAATACAGTTACTGAAAGTGGCCCTCTGGCTGTATTCCCAGCCGAGCTCCTTAGGAGTGATTTAAAACCCCATGGGAGATGTTAACTATATGCTGAATTCTTTGTCCCAAAGGATCAAACGCCAGTCAGGAAGCCAGAGATGTTGGTCCCTGCTGGTCTCTTTTGACAATAGATTTTTAAAAGTTTGTTTTGGAGTATGAATTTAAAATGTGGTGTCTTATTATTGCAGCCAGGCTTCATCACTGCGCTAGCTTCATGACATCTTGGTTTAATTTAACACTTGTTAGCAGTATGGGTTCTCTTAATTTAGCAGGAGGAGAGCAGCTGGCCCTATCCATCTCCAGCACAGCATCCCTCCGGTGGCTGTTGCTGGTGTCTATCTTGTTTCTTTTTTAGACTGTGAGCCTTTTGGGGACAGGGTGTCATTTTATTTATATCTATATAAACCACTTTGGAAACCTTTGTTGCAAAGCAGTTCATAAATATTCATATAAATATTCAGCTGGTTTTGACCTTTAAAGCCCTTAACTGTTTGGGCCCGGGATACCTGAGGGACCAACTGCTCCCAAGGGTTGCCACCCACTTGACACGACCATCTGAGGGGGCTCTGCTCTGGGTGCCAACAATGAGGGAGGCTTGGTTATTTTGCACACGGGACAGGGCCTTCTCTGTTGCTGTCCCCAGACTTTGGAATGCTCTCCCAGTGGCCATTCGCTCCTTGGACTCCATCACAGTTTTTAGAAAGCTGGTTAAATTTTGGCTTTGTATCCAGGCCTTTACATGATTGTTTTATTGCTGCTTCTGTGTGTGTTTATCCATGTACAGTTTTTTGTGTTTGTATATTATATATTTTAAATCAGATTTGTTTTTATATTTTTAGCTTACTACTTTTAACTGTCATTTTTATTATATGTGTTTTAACTTTTGTAAACCACCTTGGTATTGTTTTTAATGAAAGGTGGTATATAAATTTAACAATAAATAAAATAAAATAAATCGTATCGTATCTTGAGATATGATAAGACATATTGTGTTTTCCCTTTGCTTGTCCTTAATAGCATTATTGATTGAGAATGAACTTAAGAAATATTGTGTTTTCCCTTTGCTTGTCCTTAATAGCATTATTGATTGAGTATATTCTGATTATGTAATGGTGCCAAACGGAACAGGTCATTCCAAGTCAGGTCGAGAGAAACCATGCCATCGACATAGTTATTTTGGTAGTGCAATTTCATTGTTGTAAGAGGGGGAAAGTCCAAGGGATGAAAGTGGAAACCTCAGAACTTTAAAGCAACTGAAATTTAAAAGGAAACTGATCTGATAGATGCTTGCTTCTCTGTGTGTTGATTTGTAGGTCTTGTACATAAAAATCAGACCCCTGTGTCAGTATAAAGCATTTCCATTGAGTGTATTAGCACAGATTCTTTGTGTAGCTGCCATTCACAGCTGTTTATCAAACCATGCCTGCCAAGCTCCCACTTGAGTTGTTGCCAGGATCAATGAAATCTCTCCAGAAATTTAAGGACACAGTTACCAGAGCACCAAGTGTTACATGTAGAAAATAAATGCAGGGTATAGTAAAGTCTCTAAAAACAGTCAGAAAATAGGATGTGGAAGACTGCATATAGTCTGGTCATTAGTCTTCAGTAGTAACCTTCATTTTTCTCTTATGGGTGGTCTGCACAATCTGGGCACTTTCCAGATTACACACTGCGACAGTGTCACTACATGTCCATTAAGTGTGCTTCCGAACTACCTGTGTTTTGACATCGCAGTCCCTGAGCTGTCAGCAAGGTGCCGTTCACATTTCCGATGCCTTCTTTCAGATTTTATCCTTGTGTTTTAGTCCTACAACCTTGCATGTGTGTCACACACAAAATTAGCTGTATTTTCCCGTTGTTGGAGGGTTGCGCAACCTACTTATGTTTTCAAAACTATTCCGCCAAGCCAAAGCATTTTACTGCTGAACCAGGGCGGAGCCACCATTGGGTGAACAGGTTCAAAGAACCCAGGCCGCCGCGAATCAGGGGCTGTGCCTTGCAGCCCCAGACACGCCCCCCACATCTGATGTCAGACATGGGGGCGTGATTTCACTCCCCAACGGGGCCGCATGGCCCCAGCCAGCGCTGCATTCACAGCGCTGCTGGAGTGGTTCTCCCTGCCTTTAAAAGGCAGGGAGAGTCACTCTGACCATACTGCTAATGCAGCGCTGGCCGGTTTTGCTTACTAACTGAGCCACGCGGGCCCGTTTGGGAGTGAAGCCCCACCCCAGTGTTTGATGTATGAAGCAGGGGGTGCAGCTAAATGTGCCCCGCGTCATATGTCAGATGCAGGGGGTGGGGTTGAAGGGGGGGTGCGGCGGCAGCAGAACCCGGGCTGCCACTTGGTTCCCTCCACGCCTGTGCTGAACAGTGTGTACTCTGGAAAGTACCCCTGAGCAGATAAAAGCAACCAATGGCTGGTCATGTGATGGTATGGAAAAATGATGCTGCCTCAATTCCAATCAACCTGTTTCCCAGTTCTTCCCCATGGAGGGATTTGAGCTAAATTCCATCTGCAGCTGGATTTCATCAGTTCACATAAGAAGCATTTAGGGCAGCCATTTCTTAAACTGGCCAGTTGAGTGCCCAGGTAATTTTAAGGATCCAACTAAGTCTCAAATAATTATTATTTTACACAGTCAGACAGGTGTTATTGACTGGTTTGTTTTATCCAGACATCGAGTCCTTCCCAAGGACCTGGGATGCCAGAATTTTATTGTCAATGGTTATAGATATTGTCACAGAATATAGGCTGTTTCCAGTAAAGCTGCTTTTTGTAAATGGCTGGTGGTGATTTCTGTGGCCCCTATGGTGTTGAGGTGCTCTTCAAGGTCTTTTGGAACTGCACCCAGGGCGCCAATTACCACTGGGATTATTTGGGTCTTTTTCTGCCACAGCCTTTCAATTTCAGTTTGTAGATTTTTGTATTTGGTGATTTTTTCTATTTCTTTTTCTTCTATTCTGCTATCCCCTGGTATTGCTATGTCGATTATTTTGACTTGTTTTTCTTTCTTCTCAACTACAGTTATATCTGGTGTATTGTGTGGCAGATGTTTGTCTGTTTGTAGTCGGAAGTCCCATAATATTTTTACATCTTCATTTTCTTCAACTTTTTCAATGTTATGGTCCCACCAATGTTTGGCTACAGGTAGCTTGTATTTTTTGCAGATGTTCCAGTGTATCATCCCTGCTACCTTGTCATGCCTTTGTTTGTAGTCAGTCTGTGCAATCTTTTGACAACAGCTGATTAGGTGGTCCACAGTTTCATCTGCTTCTTTACAAAGGCGGCACTTGCTGTTTGTGGTGGATTTTTCTACTTTTGCTCTTATTGCATTTGTTCTTAGTGCCTGTTCTTGTGCAGCCAGTATTAAACCCTCTGTTTCTTTCTTCAAGTTGCCATTCTTAAGCCATTGCCAGGTCTTGGTGATGTCTGATTTTCCACTTATATTGTGCAAGTATTGACCATGCAGTGGCTTATTTTTCCATTTTTTTGCTCGGTTTTTGACTTGTTCTTTCTTGTAGGCCTGCTTTGTTTCATTGGTGTTGAATAGTTTCGCATTATTGACCATTTGAAGTGCATCTTCTTCACTGTCCTTGATATATTCTTCAAGGCCTCTTTTTTCCTCCTCTACTGTTTGATGGATTTGCTGCATTCCTCTTCCACCTGAGCTGCGAGGGAGGTATAGCCTATCTACATCACTGTGGGGTTGCAGAGCATGATTGATAGTCATTATTTTCCTGGTCTTATGATCTAGCATCTCTAGCTCAGCCTGGGTCCAGTCTATTATTCCTGCAGTGTATCTGATAACAGGTATAGCCCAGGTGTTTATGGCTTGTATGGTGTTCCCGCCATTGAGTTTGGACTTGAGGATTTTTCTAACTCTCCTGATGTATTCACTTCCAATTTTTCTTTTAACTTCAGTGTGTGCAATGTTATCAGCCTGGAGAATGCCCAAGTATTTATAATGTTCTTTCTCTTCCAGGTTCTTGATGTTGCTTCCATTGGGCAGTTCTGTTCCTTCTGTTTTTGTTATTTTTCCTCTGTTCATTATTAATGCAGCACATTTGTCTAGTCCAAACTCCATTGCTATATCGCTACTGAATATACGGACAGTGTTTAGCAGTGATTCGATTTCTGACTGGGACTTTCCATACAACTTCAGATCGTCCATGTACAGCAGATGGTTGGTTTTACTTGATGTTTTAGATATTTGGTATCCAAGGCCTGTTTTGTTTAGTATTTGTGAAAGTGGAGTCATGGCGATTACAAACAACAGAGGGAATAGTGAGTCCCCTTGGAAAATATCTCTTCTAATGCTAACCTGTCCAAGTGTCTCGCCATTGATTGTTAACTGTGTACTCCACATGCTCATTGCTTTTTTAATAAATATCTGAATGTTTTTGCTGACACCAGTTCTTTCTAAACATTTTAGTATCCATGTGTGAAGCAATGAATCAAAGGCTTTCTTGTAGTCAATCCATGCAACAATTAGATTGGTTTTTCTTCTCTTGCACTTTTCTAAAATCATTTTGTCAATCAGCAGCTGGTCTTTTGTGCCTCTGGTGTTCGGGCAATTTCCTTTCTGTTCAACTGGAAGCTGTTTGTTAGTTAATAAGTGTTGCATCACTTCATCTGCTATTATTCCAGTTAATAATTTGAACATGGTTGGTAGAGAGGTTATCGGTCTATAATTACTTGGAACTGCGCCTTTTGCTGGGTCTTTCATGATGAGATGAGTTTTCCCAGTTGTTAGCCATTGTTCTGTATCACCTGCTTGCAAAATGTGATTGAACTGTTTTGATAGTTGTTTATGAAGGCTTGTTAGGTGTTTAAGCCAAAAGCCATGGAGTTCATCATCACCTGGAGCAGTCCAATTTTTAATTTTCTTCGCTCTTTCACTTATTAATTCTGGTGTTATTATTAGATCTTGCATTTGTTATATTAATATTTGTTATATTATTATTATTATTATTATTATTATTATTATTAATTTGATTTCTATACCGCCCTTCCAAAAATGGCTCAGGGTGGTTTACACACTTGATACCCTTTCAGCTAGTCCTCTACAGCATCAGTAGGTTTTAGACTGCAGGGAGTTTATCATGCTACAAACAACTCTTGAGATCTGAACACTTACTCTTTCTGCATCCAGTTTTAGCAAAAAGGGAAGGCAGGTGTAGCTAGATATTGAGAAATTAAATAAGTTTTCAAATTGCCTGCCATCGAGATGAGATTTTTCATCCTAGTTCTGAAGCTCTTACCATGTTTGTTGTTCTGGAAACAAAATGCAGTCTGTATTATTCATGAAATTGCATGTGCATATTCAGAGTCTTTGGCATCTGCCTCATCTATTCAGAAATGTGCTTCTGTTTTCATTTCAGTTCATTTTGCATCATGTCATGCTTAAATATAAATATGGAAACCTCTCTTTAGACATTTCCATTACAGTGTTACATACAGACATAATTTTCTGACAATCCCTGAACAAAACGTCATTTTTTAAAATTTTACCCAGAAAAGTGTCACATTCCTTTTAATTGCTAAGGAGGATAATTAACAAATGTACATTCCCAAGTGATTAGTCATCCTTGCACTAAAAATCATATTCCATTTGAGGAACGCAAGTGCTACTCCCACTTGCTGAAGAGGCTTGTTTGGTCTTGTCCTGATCAAACAGTGGCATTGCACTGTAATGTCAGTTAGCTATTATCTTATGAGAGTGCCTTTCCTTCCTTTCAACTTATGCTGTAATGCTGTTGGCAAAATGCCACTCTGCTATCAGAATGCTCCTGCAGAAGCAGGACTAGTTTAGGTGGTGGGCCGTCTGCTTTCTACCAGTTGCCTTCTCCAATCTCTTTTGACTGCCCTAACATGACAAATGAGGGTGTTTTTAACTAGAAAATTGTCATAGATATCATGTCATGCAATGTGAGGGAAGCACTTGCTTTATTTGGTCGGAAAAGAGAGGCTTATTCACATCTATTTGGTGATGGCAATTAGTCACAGAGCACCCTCTAATCTAGAGATAACTAACACATTTAAATTTCCAAGTGATTTGTCATACTTGCATGAAATCTTTTTCTATTTTGAGGAAATAAATGAATGTGAAGAAATGTGTCTTGAGACACAAGAAGCTCTTGAGACACAATTAATGATTGTAGAAAGATACAGAATGCTACAACCCATAAAATATCATGTATGTACTAAATATTAGGAATGTGCAAAATGTTTCGACATAGAGACATTTCCACTCAAAACAGTCCATTTTGAACTTCAAATGAAGGGCCTGTTTTGAGCTTGAAACAAAACAACCCCATTTTGATCAAAACATTTTGATGTTTCAAGCGCCATTTGGAGGCCTGTGTTTCCCTTTTTGATTGGTTTTTGGGCGCCGGCTTCTGATGGGCTTGCAATCTTCTTGCTTCTTGGTTGGCTTCTTATCATACAAATCAAGTGTTGTCATGGGCATCTGTGCCCCCATTGGCTGTGCAGTGGGAGGGGAGAAACACAAAAGGAGATAATTTCAAAATATTTTCAAAGGGCCTGGGTGGCAATGAGAGCCCTTATAGTGTGTCTCTCTTGAAGATGATACATCAGGAGAGGAGAAAGGAAGATTTGATTTTGTGGTTTTCTTTTCTCAGCCCTGAGTATAATATGCTGTGCTGTTGCTGCTATAGCTTTCTGGTTTTGCTGGATCTCAGGTTGACAAAGAGAGAACTTGGGTGCCTGCCTTCCTAAAATTGTGGTTTGTTTGTTTGTTTGTGAGAGTGTTGTGGCAAGAAATGGACAATGGTAGAGGGTGTGTGTGTGTGATATTTCTTGGTGATTGCTGTGATGAGCTCCATGTCAGGCCTTGATACTAACTTGTGCCTCATTCACTGCTCTGGTCTTCTCTGCAATCTGCATTGCAAAGTGTACACAGTCCACATGTGCCTGAAGTTTCTCTAGTTATCCTTATGGCTATGCTTGCTGCTAAGTAAGGGTGCTGCTGTGGCAGCTGTTGCAATGCTAGGAAGTAAGGAGCCATAATTGTGCGAAAGAGAGCATCTTGTGCCAGTGATGTTACTGCAGCACAGGCACTGTGACTGGCAGTGGATTCTGGGTCAGTGATTCTTTTTGGCCGTTCATGGACTGTGTTTGAACTGTGTGTTCTGTGTTGGGAGGGGCAGATTCACTTCTACTGTGTGCTTCTGCAGTGTTTTTTCAAGGCAGGGTTGCAAAACCCATTGCATATTGCAATGCAAAACTTGTGTGTGTACTCTGTGAGTGCTGCTTGTTCCGAACATAAGGAACAATGGGGAAACTCAAAACACCTCACCCCATTGTTCCCCATGGATAGCTCCTAGGGACACCAGAGTGGGTTGTGTGGTAGGACATAGTGGGTGCTACCTACTAGAAAAGAAATGGGCAAGCAGGCAATTTTTAACAAATGTTTAAGCTTTCCTCAAAACCTCCATAGGATCCTATGGAGATTTGTGAGGAAAGGTTAAAAATCTGTTAAATATCATCCACTTACTTATTTCTTTTGTGGGTTGTGTGGGTAGGTAGCACCCATCATGCCCTACCACATAATCCACTTTGGTGTCCCTAGGAGCTACACATGGGAAGCAATGGGATGTTTCAAATTTCCCCATTATTTTCCTATGTCCAAAATATTTGAAACTTTTTAAATTGTTTCATTTAAACATCTGGTTGAACCACTGTTTTGACAAAACGTTTCGGCCATTTTGCATTTTGAGCTTGAAACAAAATGCAAAATCCATTTCATGCACATCCCTACTAAATAACTACGGATGGCCTTATTTGATCTTATTGCTATATCTTCCACTTTTGTGTATTACTAGAACCTATTAGATAGACTTGGATGACTGGAGCCACTCAACCGCTATTTTAAAGCTCACTTCAGAGAATCCGTAACCACATGGGAAAGCAATAAGCCTATAGTTCCATGTTACCAGCCCTCTGTTTCTGGAAGGTGCTCTTTAACAGATGCGACACAGTAACCTTTTAAGCAACTGCTGTACAGCACCCTGTCATCTAAATCCACTCCTTCCTTTACTGAAAAGGAAGAACTGTTTGACTGGTTTAGCATACAGGAAGACAAAGTCAAGTGATTTTTCAGATACCCTTAGAGCTTCATTCTGTGTTTTGTTCCAAAAAGGCAACCATATAAGGCAATCAGTGGAGACACCTTAATATCCCAAATGTACCTCTTTTTTGTCTTAAATATTCCAGGCCATAGCACAAAACACAGACCTTAAAGACCGGTTACGCAGAATACATGCCGAATCTATGCTCGTTGATTCAGCAGCTAATGCAAAATCCAGCCCTGATTTAGCAAAGGTGGGTATAGATTTCCTGTTTTTCTGCAAGCTGCATCCTGTGCATTTGCCACCCATGGCCCCACTACTTCACCTGCAGCTTGATGTGTAGCTGCACCTTGCTTGTCTTCCATTTCTACCATCCCATTCAGCTGCTCCTTCCCTTGTGCTCCTTTCCCGTTCCGCTATTCCTTCCCTCAAATGGTTGAATCTGATGTAATTAATCCAATTAATTAAGAATCCTTCCCAACAGAGACTTCCAAACTTGTCTTCATTGATTTTTTTTTAACAAGCGAGTTGTTCGTTTGCATGTTCACAAAGTCATCCTGTCATCTTGTTTGGTGTCGTCTTCCTGTTTGTACCATCAGCATGCTACCTGCTCACTACCTGTTTGCTACAATTTGTTATCGCTTTTGCACAAAACTCCTAATAATGCCAAGACAAGCCAAGTTCTCTTTTTGTGAATAGTCATCCCAAAGCAGAATTATTCAATCCAGTACTCAGCCTGAAAACTAAGCTACCAAGATAATCACTACAATGTGCCAAGCTGCCCCCGCCCCCGACACACCTTACTCTTTGTTTGAAAGAATAAGATTTTCAAGGCAAAAAATAGCTTGAGCTGCTGAGTCTCTCTGTCAGCTTCCAGGTTCCCCTCTTAGAAACAGAATCACTTAAATGTGCTCCTGTCACTAGCAGCTGAGATTTCCTTGGAGCTGAATGAATATGAATGGAGATATATTTATAGATCATAGTAAGTAGACTGGAAACTTTTTAATGAAGGAAGTAGGCACTTTGTATCTTTTAAAAATGAATTTTCTACATGTTAAATAGCATAAGCATCTCCTCTGGGCATGTACAACAATTTTTGAGAAACCAAATAGAAATTGTAATGTTGTTTAACTAATTGACATTTCCATGAATGTATGTAGTGCCAGTGAACTCCCAAAGATGAATTCCAGGAATTGGAAGGCTGAAAAGATCCAAAGTTACTATGTCCTTACTTGTTCTGCAATTGGGGCCAATCTTGGTCATAGAGCATGGTTTCTTTGCATGCCCCATGAGGAAGACTGCTGTGTTGGGACTGGCAGGGCTATAGCACAATGGTAGAGCATCTGCTTTGCATGAATAAGGCTCCAGGTTCAATCTCTCGCATCCTGGAGATCTTTTGCCCATCAGTATGTTTAATACTAAGTACTAAACCCATGGATCAATGGTCTGACTTAGTATAAGGCACCTTCCTGTGTCTTAACTAATCAGCACAGTAGGCATGGAATTGCTTGCTTCTGAAAGATGGGGCTTGAGGTGGAATGTCTGGAATGTCTTAACTTTCATTTATTCCTTAACCTGCAACCAAGGGCCCCATTTTTGTCATAGTGCATGTCTGTGTTTTTACATTTGAAGAGATGATGCTCACATTTAGAGGACCTAATCTTTGTCCAGTCTTAGTTTGGATGCATTTCATTCTGCAGCTGAAGACCCGTAACATTATATATTAGATTCTTGTAGCAAATTATTCTTTGATATGCTGTTGTGTTTTGCCCATTCCAAGCCCAAGCTTGTCAACATGATTTTTGAGGATGTATTGACTTTACTTCTTTGAGAGATGCAATTAATCTGTCTGTTCCAAAAATAGTGAATTATCCTTTTTCACTGGTGAAAATAGTGAATAGTGAATTATCCCTTTTCACTGTAAATGATAGCTGATAGTAATATATAGTTGATAATAATGATAATAATAGTTGGTGAATTATCCTTTATCACCCCTGCTAACTAAGCAAAGAGGCATCTTTCAAAGTGGTGATTCTCTTATGTTTAGCAGGGGAAGAACAATTGGCCCTATCCAACCCCAGCACAGCATCCCTCCAGTGATTGTGTTTCTTTTTAGATTGTGAGGCCTTTGGGGACAGGGGACCATCTTCTTGATGTATTATTCAACCAAATGCATCAAATAAATGATTGACGAGTGGTATATAAATATTATAGTAGTAGCAGGGTAATAAATCTCTGAATGCCTAAAACCAGGAACTTCCTGATCTGGCCCTCAGTATTTAACAACCTATATTTATTCCAGTGTAAATACTTGGTTCAAACTCCATGACCTTTTTCTCTCTCTGAATAATATTGTCTAAGTCTGCTTCTGAAAATTTTTCCTGTAAACTCGGCAAGAATTATTAATCTGCATAATAGGGATGTGCATGGAACAGCATGCACACGCATTGGACATTTGCGTGGTGACGCTGAATGGGGCTGCAAGAAGGAACATTGCAGCCCTGCACCCATGCTTTTTGGGAGAGAGCAGCAAGGGAAAAACGGCAGGACAGGGATGGGCAGGTAGGAGGCACCTTCCCTGTCCCTTAAAGTAAACCCCTGCCCCGGCCTCCAAACCGGCTCGAACACTGGCATTTCAAACCAGTTTGGTGCTCCAGAAAGGGAGCACCAAACTGGATCCTTGCACATCTCTACTGCACTATGCATTACATAGCTCAATGGAAGTTGTAGCTTCCTATAAACTTGTCAGTAACAGCAGCTGAGTCAATATGTACCACCACTTGAGACTTGGTCTGTTTAAGTTTTCTTTGGGGTGGGGGGGATTCAGGCTGAAATATATGGTATGGTGTAGTAGTTAAGAGTGTTGGACTAGGACCAGTGAGACCAGAGTTCAAATCTCCTTTCAGCTATGGAACTCACTGGGTGACTCTGGGCCAGTCACTTCTCTCTCAGCTTAATCTACCTCACAAGGTTGTTGCGAGGATAAACAACCACGAGCAGGATATAAATGTTATAAATAAATATCCAGGGCTAGAACACTAGATCATGGATAACATTGAAGGACAAGCATGTGCAGTTTTATTTAAGACCCAGGAACCCTGACCTTCTCTAACCTATGCATTGCACCTGTCCATCTGAAAGCCCAATTACAATAAATACTTGATTGTAATAGGGCATCCAATCATCTTTTTCTAAGGCAGAAGAACTTCATCACTCTTTTCTTATGGCGAAGTTCTGTGTTCCTACCACTGCAACTAGAGTTCTTCCTCTCACCCAGCGACTGCATTCTTTTAAACATAGACCTATAAACTTAAATGAATGCAGTCGCTGGGTGAGAGGAAGAACTCTAGTGTCTGTACTTTTGGCTCCTTCTGCTATTACCTGCCTGCTCTTTGCTTCTCCTGTTGGACTGCAGCCTGCTGCCTCTGGAACATCTGTGGGAAGTGTGTTCAGGACTGGGGCCAGGAGTGAGTGACTCAGCAGTTCCTGGTACCAACTACCCAGCTCTGGGCCTTTATAGGAGTGAAAGAAAGGGTGTGCTGAGGATGTTCTTCAAGTTCTGATGCTTCTTTTGCAGCAAAGACACAGGAGGGCAGAGAAGAAGGTGGGGGGATGGAGTGCAGGGGCCCATATTCACTTCTGTCCCAGGGCCCACTCCAACTTTGCTATGCCCCCAATGGCAGTTTTGTTTGGTGTTTAACTGGTTATACTTCACACATGTTCCTAGCATATTGATACCACCCCTGAACCTTTGGACTGCCAATAAATGGACTAATGAGTTCCATTGACAAATACATGGAACAATGGAGAAATGAAATGTGGGGGTTTGGGGGCATACAGTTATATGGGTGTATTCTGTGGCTTAGTCAAGCCCTCTGTGTGTGCACCTGAATCTGCTGCAAAAAGCATTGTACCAAAGTCCACTCATTTCCATCCCCCATCCTCCCCCCACCCCGCCCGCCCAAGAACCAAATGAAGCTTTAGAAACGGTGCCATGGAAGCTTTTGCGTTTGCTCATCCTAATCTGGCAACATTGTCTCTTTTACTTTGTTTTGATCTGAGAGAGAGGAAGAGGGAGGGTGGGGGGGGGAGAGAGAATGTGTTTGGTGCTGAATTCCTCTTCCGTACTGAAGAATTTAATAATCCTATAAACTGGCTTGAAAAACCAATGAAAATATATCAGTTTGGTGATCAGAGTGATACAGGCAAGGCTCGTGGGGATAAGTGTTTGGAGTGCAATTCTCTTAATGAGTTATTTTAATAATATGTTTAGTGCAAAGCACTGACACATTGAATAGCTCTTGATGGTAAAATGACCAGATTAATAGAACAAAGCAGCAAGCTGCCAGATAGAAAATACGCTTGTAAATGCCTTCAAGAGAAAATCTATTAGAGGTTAATCTTTCCAATTATACTAACTAAACAATTATAGGTTAGTTAGTTACAGATAACCTAGGGATGTCAGTTTAAATTATCCAAATGTGTCATTTCCTTTCTGATCCAAGTCTCTGAAATACATTGCACCAAATTGACAAACCGCTGGTGTTAAAGGACCTTTAATCAGAGAGTTAAAGGGATTTTCCAGATTTTGGTCCTCACAAGTCTGTGCAAAATGAAAGTGCAGAAGCATGCATGACAAGGAAGCTTACTTGCACGCATTCAGGCTTCCTTTCATCCTCTGCTCTTTCTTTTCTGTGGGTGTTGCATCACAGTTGTCTGTCTTAGACATGGCCTTGCACACTTCTATTAACACACAAGTGGCCACAGAGCTGCTTTTCATTGGCACTGTCAATGTTAGTGTGTTGAGAAAATTGCTGTAATACTTCGTATGTGTTTGTTTCTGGGGTGGAAAGTGCCAAGCTGGGAGCGAGCAGGAGGGCCAACCTGGGTGGAGCTGTCCTGAGTGTTAAGTAAAACCAAACTAGCAGCCTGATCACACACTCCGGAGTGTAGGAGCAATGGAGCAAGGGTGGATGAGCGACCCTGAGCTGCCATTGTCCATGGAGCCTTCCAAGACACACCCCCTTGCTCATGACTCAGGGCACCCCCTTGCCTCCTCCCACACCCAGTTGTCAATGAAACACTCACTATCTGGGAGTACAAGGTGCACCCCTTTCCTCCCCAGCCAACACTTTGTTCTCATGCTGACTGGCTGGGGGCTTCTTTCCCTGCCTCGCTCCCAGTGAGTTAGAGAAAGAAAGTCCCAGCCACTCCATGCCAGAATGAAGCACTGACTCCCTAGTCATTGGGAGAAAGGCCAAGCAGCCCCTCTTCTGGGCTGTGGCCATGTCACCTTTGTCAACATCAGATGCAGAGAGCATGGCCAGTATTGGAAGCAGGGCTGCTCAGCCTGGCTCCCAATTCTCCCCAGTCAGTGCTTCATTCCAGTCTGAGTGGAAGCTCCTTCCTCTACCTCGTAATTTCCAATGGCATGAGGGCTGCAGGCTGTACCTGGTTCCCCAGTGAGTTTCCTGTGCTCCTGCAAACACCAGTGATGAGTGTAGTTTTCTGCAAACTCTTCTTGAGGTCAGTGCAGCAGAGATCAAGATGTGAGGTCAGAAAATAATTGCACAGTGCTTACTTGGGTCTTACCGTTAGGCTGTACCTTGTTCCTCAGTGAGTTTCCTGTGCCCCTGCAAACACCGGTAGTGAGTGTAGTTTTCTGCAAACTCTTCTTGAGGTCAGTGCAGCAGAGATCAAGATGTGAAGTCAGAAAATAATTGCACAGTGCTTACTTAGGTCTTACCGTTTGCCCAAATCTTCTGTGCTTTGCTGCTCCTGCCCTTTCAGATATGCATGCTGCCTACAGTACACTTTGCTGCATGCTTGGGTATGTTTGTTTAACAGCGTTATTCATTACTAGGTACCTTTTCAGGTCTATTTTGATTCTCTCTATAGCCTGTGGAGTCTCTACCTTTTCCATTGCAAGTGTGCTATAGTGAACTGAGAGAACAGGTATAACTCCCCATTCAGCCATAAAGCTCACTGGGTGACTGTGGGCCAGTTATACACTCTGTCAGCCTAACCTACCTCTATAGGGTTCCTGTGAAGATAATATAGGGGAAGCTTGTACACCACCCTGAGTTTCGTGGAGGAGAACAGCTTATCATTGTTTTAAAGAAGGGGTCTACCACATTTTTTCTCTGTTATGTGTGTAACCTTTCCTTTTACTTTCCTACACTACCAGGATAAAGTCATGGACTAACGGCAAAGTAGACTCAGAAGCAACACTGTATAAATGATCCCTATTCAAATTTATGTAAGCAACAGTTAAGACATTCCTTGGCTTAAACTGTGTCCTGCAAACATACAGATTCCTCTGTATATGCAGTAATACTTTCTCAACACTCAGATCAGTCCTCTCCTCTTGGATGGGGCTGCAGCTCAGTGGCAGGAAAAGTACTTTGCCTGCAGAAGTTCCCAGATTCAATCCCTGGCATTTCCAAGTAGGGCTGGGAAAGACTCCTGCCTGAAATCGTGGAGAGCCGCTGGGAGTCAGTACAGAAAGTACTGAACGAGATGGCCCAACGGTCTGACTCGGTATAAGTGAGCTTCCTATAATCAGAACTCTGCAAATCATTGTAAAAGAGAGTAGCAGTCTCTGGCAATCCTCTGTTTGCAAAAGCATGCATGCACACACATGTGCCCATGCCCACAATCCACTGGGGCAAATGGCCAAAGAAGGTATAACAACTCTGGAACACTGAACTATGTGCGGTAAGGTAAAGTTGTGCCGTCAAATCGATTTTGATACCCGGTGCCCATAGAGCCCTGTGGTTTTCTTTGGTAGAATACAGGAGGGGTTTACCATTGCCGCCTCCTGCGTAGTATGAGATGATGCCTTTCAGCATCTTCCTATATTCCTGCTGCCTGATATAGTACCAGCGGGGATTTGAACCAGCAACCTTCTGCTTGTTAGTCAAGCATTTCCCCGCTGTGCCACTTAAGGTGGCTGAACTATGTGTGAATGAGTGAGTATGTAAACTCAAGCAGGCAAAATATTGTAATGACTCTTATTTTGTTTTACTTGTGCCAAGAGATGTTCAGAAATGGGATAATAGCTCTCCTACAAAAGTATTCCACTTTGTGTGTTGTTCCATAGCAAAACAAAAACTTGTTGCTCTACCAACAGTGATATCTGCACCAGCACTGATATTTGCACCAGCAGCTAGTACAAAAATGAAGCCAAAAAGCCATCAAAGACAATGTGTATTTCAGGGTGCTTCTGCCCGCCTTCTTCTAAATGTAAAGGCCACATGTCAGGGTTACGTTTGCTGTGACTGAATACTTTATCCTCCTCCTTCATAGATGCTTAAAATGCTGTATATATACATACAGGAAGACCTTGGTATCCACAGAGGTTCCGTCCTCAGCAATTACTGATGTTAAGGAAAACACGAATATCAAGGCTTGAGATCAATGGCATCACATTCCTGGAGGCCCAAAAATCACAGAAAAAACAGGCAAAAATGGGGGGGGGGATGCAAAGTAAAGTGCCCTACCATGCTCCACAGGTCTCCAGCAATGACGCTCAAGTCAAATTTCTGGGTTTCCCCCCCACAAAAAATCACTGTGTTTTGGTTTTTTAAACAGAAACGAGCCACAAAATGTCTCCTTTTCTTTAAATGACAGCCAGAAACTATCTCCAAGGTCATTTCCGGCCACCCCACAACCTGCGGATATGTGGAATTAACCTCCTTTCCCCCAGTTTTTCTTTCCGCATATGCCGAGGTTGGGTGCCAATTACCCGACTGTGGATACATGAAACCATGGGTGGTGAATCCACGGATAGCAAGGTTGCCTTGCACAAGGAAATACAGTAGTCAGGACTGTGGCACTGGCAGGACCCTACAAGTAGCAGGTGCACGTATTTATATAGAAGATGGGATTCTGTAAGATTAATGAATTGAGTCAGCTGACTTTCCTTCTCTCCTCACCCTCCAGTTCCTTTAGCAACATTCTGTAAGAGCCTTAAGGCTTTTGTTTGTTTGTTTGTTTGTTTGTTTGTTTGCATCTGTTATACATCCACATGTGCTTATTGCTTTCAATACACTTTTTCTCAAAGCCCTCTCCTACCCCTCTTTTTTCCCCCACAGGAAGATTTAGAAGAAGAAAGCAGGGGTCTAGTTCACCAACTCTCCAATGAAAGCAGACTGTCTATAACAGATTCTCTGACAGAATTTTTTGACGCACAGGAAGTCCTGCTGTCTGCCAGCTCTTCGGAAAATGAGGTCTGGCCACTATGATATGAAACATTGGCCTCATGTTGCTTGTTTCAAAGTAGCTTGACCTTTACTGTCTTTGCACACTAATTGCTGCCCCAGTGCCACCAGTGGCATGTTATGCACCATTTCAAAGTGCACAGTTGCTAGTTTTTAAACCATTTCTGAGAGAGGAAGAGGGATGGGAGGAGGAATACAGAAATATTGTTTGAAAGTAGATATTATTACCAAGTTCTTTTTAAATATTTAATGTGATGGTGGTTGTTTTTGGTTTGTTTTTTAACTCCTTAAGCAATATATGTTGCCCTATTTGCCCTGTATAAGTCTGATAAAAGTTGCAGGGATTTTTTTTTAAAGCATAGGGTTGTATACTTGAATTTATTTTGCTCTTGGCACATGTAGGCCAAGTCTACAACAGCTGTTACAACAGCATTCTGTTATTGCAATAATCATATCAGACTTCATGACCTATTTTATCAATGTTTTGTTTTCCCCAAATGCTGTGGTGGTGTTCATATAAATGGTTTACCCCCCGCCCCTTCCCTTTAATCAGAATGAAAGCCTATTTCCTTCCTTCTCAGGTATCTGATGATGATTCATATGCCAGTGATGTCAGTGATAACATCTCTGAAGATAATCTAAGTAACGACACAGAGAATGAAAGACAGACCCTGGGTAGGAATGATAAATATTTTTATTCTGTTCTGAGAATTATTATGGTTGCTGTTGTTTTACCAGAAATTGGTAATGCAAGAATTATTCCTTTCCCCTCTCAGGATTATTTTGCAATATTGAAATGTAGGGCTTTTATACACAGTGATTTGTACCCATGCGAGCAAAGCTACATGTGCACATGGAAAGAATAGCACAAGTCTCAATAGTGTAAGTCAGGGGTGGGCATTAGGTGGCTTAGGAACTACTGATAGCTCCCAGATTTATCTAAAATAGCTCTCCAGGTGTTTGGGCTTGCTTCTCCCTCCTTTCCCTTCCAGTCAGTACTGCAAATCCAATTGGCTGGCTGTGGAAAGGCCATGGCTATGCCATTCTCAGCCTCTTTCTTGACGTGATCAGGGTTGCTTTTACTTTCTCTCCCATTAATTTCCTCTACAATTTCCACAAAACAGTTCTTTCTCCCCTTGTTACGAGGGGAGTTGGTCAACCCTTCTGTGGACCCTCAAGGCATGGTTATAAAGCAGGCAGTTTCTCAGAAAGTCACAACCACAGGCTTAAAAGTCCAAATAAAAATATATTTTACTGAATACAAAGTAGAGGCTTGACTCTGATTGAACACCCAAATGTTCCCATATTACACAGACTTGTAAGATGGTTCACATGTCCAGGCTATTGTACTTGACTTTTGCTTATTCTAGTTTCCTAATTCTACGTGCTATGTTGAAGAGTGGGGAAGGGGAGAGGAGGAGTGGTTGTAAAGGAAAGAGAGAGATTGATCTGAATAAGATTGGATACAGAGGGGAGGCAGGACCAGACTGGTGATCCAGACGAGTGGGGTGAAAAGCAAAAGAGATCCGAACAAGTTTGGGTAAGAAGAGTAAATAAAATTGGCCAGGAGATCCATGAAAGCGAGCAAAACAGCAAGGGAGGATGATGTGGTTGATTTTGGGTAGAGAAAATAGATTTGAGTCTGTTCGGAGGTTAGGAAGAATAGTAGGAGAGGACAAGACCCAAACAGGTTGAAGTAAAAGAAGTGAATTTGAGTTTATTCAAAGAACTGGAGAAGGGAGCAGCATGGACAGAGAGATAAACCTGAATATGTTTGGGTAAAGGAGCTAGGAAAGATCAGGGAGAAATGGCTTCATTCTCTGAATGGAGGGTTGTGGCTCGGCTCTCTGGCTAATGAGTGAATCTTGAGGCAGGACTATGTAAATGAAGGGAGTTTGCTGGGAACCAGGAAGTGAGACGTGATGTCCTCGTGTTGCCAAGGCACTGTTGATGGGAAAATAAACAATTATACTGGAGCTACAGGGGACTGGGACATTGGGAGCCATGACTGGGGCTTGTGTGACTAGATTCACCTGAACCAGAAAGGATATCCTGTGTGTATTCCCGGCCAGGAAAAATCAGCTAAAATTCATTCCTGATCAGGTGGTAAAAGCCTGACTTACCCTCCAACTGTGACTCACATTCTCATGAGAGAGTGGTCCAAGTGTGGACTCCCATCCAGTGGTGCACATAGTAAACAGCTATGGGTCTGACCACTATGGGCCATCTCTCATGAGCTGCACTCTGGGGGTGGACCTTTGGGTCCCTACAGGGGCTCTCTATTTATTCTGTGGAGAAGCTGACCTCTCTCCCTTCTTTCTCTAGTGAAAAGTAGATCTAAAACACTTATTGTCACACACCCATGAAGGGAAGGGGTAACCAGGGATGAAAAATAGAAAACTCTTGGGAGTGGAGGGAAGGGAAAGGTGCTCCCTGTATTACCTGTCTAGTGTGGTGGGAGGAGAAGCCGGTTCTCAGTAATGCAGCTGAAGTGCGATTATGGAAGGTAGAGGGGCTAACAGCCTTTAGAATGGATCCCAAAGACTGCACAAAGTGGAGTTTTGCTTTTTTAAATTATCTGTTCTTACAGGAAAAGAGGGGCAATCTAGATTCTTCTTTCGGGAGGTGATTAATGAGAGTGGACTTCAAAGGGAGACAATAGGACAATGGATTCTGGGGACCAGATGGAAAGATGGACTTACCTTATAACCAAATGTTGGATTTGGGGGCAGAGGCGTAACTAGGGAAAACGGCGCCCGGGGCAAGCACTGAAATGGTGCCCCCCCGCGCCCTCCGCCCCCCCCCAACATACTACATTATACTTAGGTTTTTCCTCACAAGCGCCCGCCGCCGCCGCCAAGCCAGGCCACTGACTGGCCGCCAGGCGCCAGCAAAGCAATGGGGGGGGCGCGCGGAAGGGACTGCTCGTGGGGGCGCCGACGCGCTCCCTTGACTGCTGCAGCGCTGCTGCACTGAGCAGGAAACATTTGTATTAACAAAAAAAATTTTTTTTAATTTAAAAAAAAAAAATTTGTCATGGCGGCGCCCCCCATGTGACCAGAAAAGATGGCGCCCGGGGCACGTGCCCCCCCTGCCCCCCCTATAGTTACGCCTCTGTTTGGGGGAAGTTGTTCTGTTAGCCTTGGGGCTTAGCAGGATCCAGATAAGATAACCAAATGGCTTTAACACTTATGTGAGGAATGCAAGGACTTGCTGGAAGGGAAGGCAAACCATGGTGACCGAGTTTGGGCGTCTCAGGAATGATCTAGAATGGCCATGTGGGACATCTTCTTTGAGGTGTTGGGTGGTGTCAGGGGATCCCCCCATGAGGGCAGATTGTATTAGCCATGATTCCTTCCTGACTCCCTAGGCAGTTCCTAGCCTTAGTGACAAACACTGTTTCTTCCCTGGGCTCTCCTAAACACAGGCCAGGCCAGGCTAAGCACCTCTGTAAGGGTACTGGTGGGTGTACAGTCAGTGCTATTTCTGGACCCCATTAACACTCTCCTATCCTGCAGTTCAGAGAACCCTGATGTTATTTTGTTGATGTGATTTTATTACCTTATTCTTTTGATGTGCTTTTTGTACAAGCTGGCATTCTGCAACTAGTACTGCCTCCCCAAGCTGCTGTTTCATGCTTGTAACTCTCAAGGCTCTCAAAACAAAAAGTACCTCCCAGAATAATTAAGTTTGCCCAGCCCAGTGTAAGGTTCAACAGGGCAAAGAGACACTTCTAAAGTGGTGGTTCTCTTCATGTTTAGCATGGGAAAAGTAACTGTCCCTGTCCAACTCATCATAGTACCCCTCTCAGTGGCTGCTGTTGGTGTTTCCCATGGGTTTTTGAAGCTTGTTAGCCCTTTTGAGACATGAACTATCTCTTGATTCCTTTTGCTCTGTAAAGTGCTTTGTACGCTCTTTTTCTTACTAAGTGTTATATAAATATGGGGTAGCATCTACAGTGCACTTGCAGAAGAACTTTTTGTGGTTGCTCTGCTGCTTGTGGAAGATGAATCACCAAATGTTTGTTGTACAAGGAGTTCCCTATTTGCATATATGTATGCTCATGCAATATGTTGCACTTGTGCGAGAACTATTCTTGAACATAGGTGAATTTCTTTGCACAGTTGTGGTGCAGTGTGTACTTAGTGCAGCAGCATTTACTCTTGTGGAAAGCTAGTCCAGATTCTACCAATAACAATAGTAATTGGAAGCATGAAATAACTTGAGCACAGGTGAGGAGGAGGACTGGATTACATAGACTTGCCGTTCCAAATAATGGCCCAGTATGGCACACATGTCAAAATGGGAAGGAATTCAATAGATTCCTATGCCATTCCCTCAACTCATGGGCTGCTGCACCCATGTTGAGATAGATCATTCCCGAAGTTCTCAGCACAGTAAATCTGCAGCAATTGCCATTGTGTTGCACACAGTCCAGATGTCAGCTCTCCAGGCTGTGCTAATGTTGAAGCAATATCTCCCTTCCCTCCCTTGGATGTGTTGTATATTGCCTGTGATGGAGGCAGAACAGCCAGAATTGTCAGGAGCTATCAAAAATATAAGCTTTTCCCTGTGAATAAAATAACACTCAGCATTGCAGCAGGCTTTGTAATTATTTGTTCTGTGGAAAAAAAATTGGTATTAGTGCCTTTGGGACTCCTCTCCATTGTTTTGGGATGTGATTAGTACAACATTCTTGATTGTTTGTAGTCCCATGCTGTGCATTCCAGTGCTGGAATTTGAAATCTAATTTCAAATTGATTATACAGAAATGATCTTCCTAAGAGAGGTAAAATTAAATACTTGCATCAAATAGGGAGTAATTCATTTTTATGACACACAAACAATTGAGGCTTGGAAGTTGGAGAAGCAGAAGGTTTAAATTCCTGCACAGTGATGGAACTTACTGGTTGGCTTTGAACAAGTCACCATGTTCCAGTTAAACCTGCGTCTCAGGGGGGCTGTTGTGAGGTTAAAACTACCAGACTCACTTCTTTGGAGGAAAGGTTGATACAAATGTAACATTTGTATTGGTGCCAATGCAGTCAAAGTTAGACTAGGAAGACCCGAGTTGAAATCCCCATTAAGCTCCCTGGGTGACCTTGGCCAGTTGCTATGTCTCAGCCTAACCTGTCTCACAGAGTTATGAAGATCAAATGCAGGGAAGAACCTTGTACACTGCCCCAAATCTATTAGGCTATCCACCAATAAATGATGATAATGAAAAAACTGAAATATATGAAATTAGATAGAATCCTGTGGCTTAGCAAAAAAAAAAATTGTGCTCTTTGTAAGAAAAGCAGAAAGTTCAAATTAAGGGAGGGAAGGATTCCTAATATTTTTGGAAATATGTTTCACTAAGATCAGTGGGTCTTATTCTTGGGTAAGCTTACTCTCAAATGTATTTACTTGTGAGTAGGACGCCATTGAACTGGTAACATTTTCTTCAGAAAATATTAGGAATGCTTCCCATCTTAACTTGAGCTTTCTGGAGTACCTTTTCTGTGTACCAAAATTCATGGTTTTTATTCACAAAGTGCCCATTTCTAAATCTTATCATGGCCTGGCTGCTGTACTAACAGAAGTAATGAATTGACAAGCTTTCTCCTTTCATATCTTCTAGACTGTGTTCCCGATGGTAGCATGGAAAGCCATTCCAAGCGGAGAACATGTCTACCAGCTCCATGCCCTAACACTAGTAACATCAGTCTCTGGAACATTCTGCGGAACAACATAGGCAAAGATCTCTCCAAGGTGGCTATGCCAGTCGAGCTGAATGAACCACTGAACACTTTGCAGAGACTCTGTGAAGAACTGGAATACAGTGAATTGTTGGATAAGGCAGCACATACACCTAATCTATTTGAAAGAATGGTAAGAAGCAGTTGTCCTCCTTGGCAGTTTTAATGAGAGTGTGTGAAAGAGTGAAGAATCACTTGCATGTAGGGAAGAAAGCCTTTATTGTGGAGAGACACCACTTGGCAAAAGACTTCCAGTTCACATAATATTATTAATATTAAGTAGGAGGACATGTTTGGAGGAGTACGTATGCATCTGTCCATTTCTTTTGGCCACTTACACCCTTTCCTTTCCCTTGCAACCCTGGAAGAGCCAGCAGAGTAGTGGTGGGGAAAGGTGTGTGCTTAGCCCTTCTCATTGTAAGAAGGCTGCTGGCTCACGCACAGCCTGAACCACAGCTCCCACAGAAAATGTAAAAGAGAAGTGGTGCACTCAGGAAGGTTGTAGCAGTTATTGTGTGCAGCCTAGAAAAAGTTTGCCTCTGCTCAGAAATACAGTATTTATTGAGAAGTGAAAGTGTCTTTCGGCTGATTCGTGACTTGCTCAGAAATGAGTGTTACAAAGGAAACACAGTGGATTATTTCCTGGCCAGAGCATAACTAGCTTCTAGTACCATCACTGGAAGACTTCCTCGTGTGGTGTTGAGATGCTTATGTATTACCTTTTTCTGATGTAGAGTTTAATCTTCTTATCAGAAAAGCTGTACCCCACATAAGGTGGGAAGGGCAGCAAGAGTGTCTCTTTCACTGTGAATACACACATTGAGAAGCCAATATATGTGACAGTAAAAAAAAAGACAACGACAAACACTCCTTCTTGTTCTGGATTACACCCATTCCAAAATTCATCTCTGTGTTCAATAAAGTAACATCCAAGCTGTCTCTAGTTCTCCCTCAGCTTTGAGAAAAGGCTTTGTTCTGCTTTTTTAAATGATTGCACAATGGTTGGATCACCGTGAACAGCACAATAAGCACTTTTGGCACCCCCTTCATTCTGAACATAAAGCAAATATTCTGGCTGCATTCCCAAAACATGCACTATGTGCAGCTGCCAGCATGTGGTGGCATTGCTTCTGACTGAAATCTGCATGTGTGTTAGTTTTGTTCCTTATTAAATTGACTGAGAAAGGTATGTTTTTATATAAAGTTTTAATCTGATTTCCACTTTAATAACAATGTTTATTATCTGCAGTGGTATTTTGTTCAAAACATATTATTAATAGGCCAGTACAATCATTTGAAATTAAATGGTTCAATCAGCTCCAGAAACCAATTGTTTTTGAACCAGCGTCTGGAACCAAACCAGTTGCAAAACAGTACTGCTGACCCATTCCAGTGTTTAACCATCCAGAGCTGTGAATGAGGAACCCTTTCAAAGAGGCTAAAATCCTACTGATTCTCTGTTTGGAGAGTAAGGTGAATGGCAGGCGGGGAGCGGGGGAACGGATGGACTGAATCCAGCCCTCTATTTCTCCTTACCCTGAACAGCCGAGTGGCAGAGTTTTTTGTCCCAGCTGTTGGATTGTGGAGGCGAGCGACACGAGCCTAATCCAGTTGGAAGTATGGGGGCAGAAACCTTTATACTCATAAAATCTCCCAAACTAAATTGGGGCAAGTGATTGCACTGCAGAGCCTCTTGCCAGCCATGACCAGTTTCCATAGATTGGCAAGCACATGGAATGTCCAATGAGGCTGTTAAAAATGACCACCCAGGAAAGTATACCTTTTAGAGGAGCCACGATTCATCCACACTGGATTATGTTATAGTATCTTAACGTTTTTTAAATCATATTTACTCCTATAGGATTGAGCCCCATTGGAATAGATAGTGATCATTTTCCTGTCCTGTTGTCCTTTAAATTGGATGGAGGCCAGAAAGTTCCTAAGACCAGTTCTTATATTAATACTAAGTTAGAGCCTAAACCCCCCACTAGTAAGATGGAGTGTTCAGTTAGAGACCAACGTGGATAATTTGCTGTGTTCTGAACCCTTTATGTGTTCCTTATTGATAGCAGCAGGCTCCTGTAATGCTTCCTTGGATTATTTTAAAGAACTTGTTGACAGATTCCAAGAGTCAGAAATAGTTGGACAGGTTAAGAAATCTCCTACCTGGCCAAAAAGCTCTAAGTCATGGTTTGATAGGGAATGCCTAATGGCTAAGAAATGATTGCTGAAATATTTTATATTATATTTTAGAATAGGTCCTATCCCCTGCTGACTGAGCAAAGATGCACCTTTTAAAAATGGTGATTCTATTTATTTAGCAGAGGGAGAGCAACTGGCCCTATCCATCCCCAGCACAGCATCCCTCCAGTGGCTGTTGCTGGTGTTTACTTTATGTTTCTTTTTAGATTGTGAGCCCTTTGGAGGCAGGGAGACATTTTATTCTTTCTTTCTTTCTTTCTTTCTTTCTTTCTTTCTTTCTTTCTTTCTTTCTCTCTCTCTAAACCACTTTGGGGACTTTTGTTGAAAACTGATATATAAATATTCATTGTATTCATATATTAGGAAGAGAGATCTGATATCTCTGTGCAAACAGTACTCTTATATGAAAAAACCAATATAAAGCCTTGTTCAAAGCAAAAAAGATGAAGTCTACATGGGAGCAATTTATTCAAGCAGTGAGTGACAAAGATTTCACCCTGTTCTTGAGTATTACAACAGCTAATTACAACAGTTTTAAGTTCTTGAGTATTACAACAGTTCTTGCGTTATTACAACAAGAGAGAGCTATCCAGACCCAAATATTGTATCTGAGCGGCAATCTAGGAAAAGCATTTATTTTTATACTCTGATAGTTGTGTTGGCCCAGATCAATGTGAACTTGGGCTTGATTATTTACCAGACTAGCCCGCAGTTACAACTCGTGAGATTAAGGACCTTATATTGCAGTTAAAAGAAGGGAAGACTCTGAGTCAAGACTTCATCCCCCCTCCCCGATAAAGAAGAATATAGATTGGTGGACTCCAATTCTGGTCTCTTTATTTTCATTTATTGATCAGATGGCATTGATACCATCTGATTGGTGAATGGCAATTATTGTACCCATTTTCAAAAAGGGTAGTAGGGAAGATCTGGCAAATTATCAGCCAATCAGTCTTCTAAAGATCGTTAGTAAACTTTATGCAAAATACTTATTAGGGAAGTTCAAGATTGTCTGGAGAGTGGAAAATTATATTGCTGAAGAACAAGCTGGATTTCGTGTGGGTAGATCAACTATTGACCACTGCATGTTGCTTCAGCATTTTATAGAGAAATATGCCAGTAAACCCAAACGCACATTCTACATGGTGTTTGTGAATTTTAGTTATGCTTTTGATTCTATTTCCAGGTTTAAACTTTGGGAGAAATGGAAAGGCTCCACTATTGATTGGCATCTATTGTATTTGATTCAGAAACTTCATCAAGATACTTCTCTGAGGATAAGGTGTAATACACAGGGATATCTTACTGATAAGAGCCCAACTCAGAGGTGTGAAAAGGCTGCATCTTGGCTCAATCACTATTTAATTTCTATATTAATTCATTAGTAGAGCATCTTGTGGGCCAGGATTATCACCCTCCTAAAGTCTCTGACAAGCATATTGTGGCCCTGTTATATGCTGATGATGTAGCCATCTGCTGGAGAACTTTAATTGGCCTGAAGAAAGCGCCGCAGACCTTGGCCCATTAGAGCAAAGAAAGTGAATTGATGATCCACTATCACAAAGCCAAAGTGGTAGTTTTTGTTAAGAGGCCCAAGAAACATAAATGGTTTATAAATGGGATGGAGATTGAACAAATAAATATTTGATATCTGGAAGTGGTCTTCAAAGCTTCCAGCAGCAAAAGTGCACATTTTAACCATCTTGTTCAGCTTGCACAAAGGAGTGCAACAGCCACTTTAAATTTCTTTCAAACCAGAGGTGGAAATTATATACCTGCAGCCCAGGGGCGTAGCTAGGGAGAGGGGGCCCGTGTTCATCCCTCTCTCTGGCGGCCCCCCAGAGTAAGGGAGACAATGAAGAAAATAGGGAGGGGTTGAGCTGGAGGGCCCTCAGGAGCTGGGGGCCCGTGTTCTTTGAACCCTTTCGCTCAATTATAGCTACGCCCCTGCTGCAGCCATTGATTGAGCCAAAGCTCAGCTCCTTCATGGAGCTCAACCTGAGCCGTACTCAAACTTCTCCCCTCTGGAGATTGCTTTTAACAATCTGGATTGCACAATTTTTCAAATAGCTAAATTCACTCCTAATGTAGTTTTAAGACTTGAAGCCAGAATTTTAAAGGTGGATACAAAAATATGGCTTTCAGTATCTGACTTTTGGCTAAAACTTAACCTCTTCCCAAGTGTTTTGACCCCCTTGATATTAGCAGATACTTTTAGATCCACCTGGTGTACACAGGAGCGAATTAACGCATTGGCAATATAGGCACTTGCTTACGGTGGCAAATTTTGGGAGTGGTGTGCAAGTAAAGGGCTTAGGTCAGGGGGAAGTTAAATCTTCCTTCTCTACCTTTTAAAAACCACCACTGCACTGTGGGATGGCAGAAGGATGGTGGCAGGGATGGTGGCGAGAGCTCCTCCCACAGGCCCATCTGCCTCCCAAATGACAGGTCGGGCCATTTTTGGCCCATTTCAGGGCTTTCTGCACATGGGAAAAAGATTTAAATCCCCCCCCCCCCACCAAGCCCTTTACTTGTAAAGAGGAATCCTTACCATATTCCCCTTTACAAGTATAGCCGTCGAGCTCCTCGATCCAGGGTGGCAAATCTTTGGTTGCCTACAGGCGGCAAAAAGCTTAATCTGCCCCTGGGTGTACTAAATTGGAATCTAAACTATTGACATGGATTTTCTCCTAAGTTTTTCTTCTTGGGTTTTGATAGTGCCAAGAAGGCTCTTAAGCAGAAGATTTGTGATATGGAGCATCAAAAGGATATTAGTTTGATACCCAAAAGCCTTATCCTGGGGTAGGGTGTGTGGAATTAATAGTTTAAATCAGTGAATTATCTCTCTGAACTTACAGTTCCCAGCCATCGAAGGGCTTTTTTCTTAGCTTGCTAGAATGCTCTGCCTTCTGTGGTGGTGTCTGGGAAGTTTTGGAATATTAAATGTGATGCAAGATATTGTCCTTGTAATTCTGGTGCAGTTGAGTCAATTCAACATGTCCTTCTTAACTGTATATTTTCAGGAAGTAAGAAATGCTTTTATATCTCCACTTTGACAGCCTTTCTATGGGCATTCAGAGTTATTTCATGCCACCTATTTACTTCCTAGAGTGAATTCTGAGACTGATTTTAAAGTCGCTAAATTATGTGCTGCTGCATGTAAGATTAGATCTGTTAATTCATCATCATCAATTTATTACGGCCGTTGGCCAGCAGAAATAGGAATAACAAATATACACGATACAACGATCAATAAAACAGTGCTAAAACACAATAAAACAGAATACAATCACTCATAATAAATTACTTAAAAACAATAGACAGCTCTCGCAATTAAGCACTTAATAGGGACCTTGGATCTGTTAATTGTGGTTCTTGTGATTGATATACTTAAAAAAAAACACCAACCACTAGCTGGATATAATGGATGGATATGTTGTTTTTTCCTGGTCATGGACCGTAATAAAGTGTTAGTTGGTTCATTTGTTCATTCATTCACATGGAGTGTTTTCTAACCCTTGCTTACAAAAATAAAACTTCCTTGCTGAAATGTGCTGAAATGTCTTGCTGGATTGTGGCCAATAACACTTTATTTTGTGCTCGCCTGTGTCTCATTGTACATTTTTAATGAGAGTTTCTCTCTCTTCGTTTCTTTCTTTTGGGTTTCTATTTTATAAAAGTTCATTTTGCTTCTCTTTGGGGTTTTGAACCTTTCCTGATTTTAAGAAAGGCTTTAGAGGAACGTTGTAAACACTGAACATTGTAAACACATGTTCCAGTGCTCAAGATAACACTCCTGCTTGCAGGAGGCATAGGCACAAATTTTGAACCTTGCAAAGGAGAAATGAAGTCTGATGTCAGCATAAGAGCTTTTCTTCTTTGTCATCTTAAAAACACTCTTATTTCATAAAACCAAAATGCAGCAAGTTACAACATACACACATTCCCTTTATGGATGACTAACACAGCTCCATTCATTATGTTTTTAGGTATATGTGGCTGCTTTTGCTGTATCTGCCTACGCATCCAGTTACTACAGAGCTGGAAGTAAGCCATTTAATCCTGTGCTTGGAGAAACCTATGAATGTGTCCGTGAAGATAAGGGCTTCCAGTATTTTTCAGAACAGGTACTACGATGCTGCTGCTGTTGAGTTTGATAGGTTTGCTAATTCTGATAACTTAGTACAGCAGAAATCTCTAAGGTTATCTGAATGTTCCATCAACTTTATTTGCCATGTCATAAGAATGCATTTTTGCGACTCAGGTTCTTCAGACAAGTTATAGTTGGAGTGACACTTGAAAGCCCTGACAGTAACATAACATCCATTGGAGAGCTGTAGTTGGTGGTATAATTTTCTTTAACGTTATAAAGCAATGTGTGTGCATATAACTTTTATAGTCATGACTGATGCCAAATTGCAAGTGGTGGGCAGATACTGGTGTTAACTTTGAAAACTATTAACTGAAATGCTCAAGGCACCCATTTACAAATCTCAAGGCATCTTTTTGCTTGCTTTAGCTTGTTGGTTTCTGTCACATTTTCTGAACTTTATTCTGAAAGGGAGAGTTTTGAAATTTCTAATGAAATCTGGAATTCCCAAGATTCTTCCAGAATCACAAAGTCCTGCAGAGGCATGTTAGTAGTCACATGTGGCTCTAAGGATAAATATATCCATCCATGTTTCCTTAAGTATAGTCAAGTTACCCAGATGACAAACACGCAGATTCTTGACTAGACAAAATGGAAATTTGGAGAGGACCTGGAACAGACATTTGTGTGAGCTTGTGAAAAATTGATCTGAATAGGCAACAACTGAAGATTTGATCTTGAGCACTGATTATGCAGTTTTCCACTGTTGCCATTAAGTGTTTGGATCTCTGTATCTGGTCTGACCAAGAGTAATTCTGAGAGTTTTGAAGGGGTGTGTGTGTGACTCTGTTCAATATTATGATTTAAATTGTATGGTGACATATATCTTAAGTTTGTTGTAAAGTGATTCAAGTCTCTTTAGATGAAATGTCCTAGATCTCCATTTCACCAGCAGTAAGAGCAGAGTTGCCAACCAGAAGGTTGGAAGGGGGACACGGGTTTTCTTCCCTCTACTATGTTGGTGGACAAGAGACTCAAAAGCCAGTCTTCTCATCCAGTTTTCCATTCACTTTATTTTGTTCATACACATATTATATACAGAAGCAGGAAAGGTTTATCTTGTGTATTATTTATATTAGTTGCTGCTATCCTATATTGTGTGTGGTGGTGGTGTTTTTTGTGGGTGCTTTGTTTTTACTCTTTTATTGTAAGCCATTCTAAGCAGCAGTGTGCTGGAGGGTAGGGATGTCCACGGAACCACAGAGATGTGGTCCGGCACTGGGGGGAGTGTGGCTTTAAGGGCGGGGGGGTAGTACTCCCCCCCCCACTGCTCTTCCCCCTCCGGTGCTGGACTTTTCTAAAACGTTTTTGGGGTGGCAGAGTTCCTCCCTGCCGCCCCTGCCCCCGTTGTCTTCCAAGTTTACAAGCAGTAAAAGCGATGGGCACATGCGTGGCACCAGCTTTTACTGCTTGTAAACTTGGAAGACAATGACGGGGGCAGGGGCGGCAGGGAGGAACTCTGCTGCCCCAAAAATGTTTTAGAAAAGTCCAGCGCCGGAGGAGGAAGAGCGGCCGGGGTGGGTGGGTAAAATACTACCCCCCCTCCCTTAAAGCAACACTCCCCCCCACCCCGCCGGACCAGCCGAATTCCGGACCGGTCCAGAGGCCTTTTGCATGGCCCCGGACCGGTCCGTGCACACTCCTACTGGAGGGGTGGGATGTAAATATTTTTAATGAATGTGCATGTAGTGGAGGGTGAAATTCAAACCACCCCTGCCACAATTGGCCATTATTTCCTGACCTTGGTCCCCTTATTATAAGTGGAAGCAAGGGCAAGCCTTTTTTGACTTGTGCTGGTTGCTACTGCCAGCCAGAGCAAGTAAAGAAGGCTCACACAACTAACTGCCACTAGCCCAACAACCCCAGCCAACATGCACTAGCTGAATGCCAGACCCAAGTGCCCACAGAAGGCAATGCGGAGCACTGTGTGTGTGGGAAGGAGGGTGTATGAAAGGGTCTGAGAACATTTGTGTGCGGGGCAGTGTGCTATTGGTAAATGTCATCTTGCTTCTAAATACAGCTAAGTTGTTTGATTTATTTTAGCAATCTGCTTTGCATGCAGTTGAAATTCTAGGTCCCCTACTAACTGAGCAAAGAGGAACCTTTTAAAAGTGGAGATTCTCTTTATTTAGCAGAGAGAAAGCAACTGGCCCTATCCATCCCCAGCACAGCATCCCACTGGTGGCTGTTGCTGGTGTCTATCTTATGTTTCTTTTTTAGACTGTGAGCCCTTTTGGGACAGGAAGCCTATCTATCTATCTATCTATCTATCTATCTATCTATCTATCTATCTATGGAAACCGCTTTTGTTAAAAAGCGGTATATAAATATTCCTCATTCATATATTCGCTTCATTGTTGTTTGGTCTAGAGATTCTCAGTCCATTTTCTTACCTGTTAAATGCATGACGTTTCTTGAATGCCTGTCTTCCAAATGCTTAATTCCGTCATATTTTGAATATCTATGTGCTATTCACGTGACTTGGCAAGTAATCTTCGATTGGGCTCCCTTTTTTATGTACATTTGCTTCTTTTGTGCTTGAGGCACATCTGGAGTTTGGATTGTGTGGCCAGTGTCAGGCGTTGCTTGGTGGCAGGAGACTTGGAACCATATGCTGTAGCTGTATACTGTAGATGAACAGAGCATTTCCTATGGTTTATTGCTGGGCGTTGCCCCCTGGTCCCACTGTATTTTCTTCCCATCCTTTTGTGGACTTCACTTGGGTACCAGACTTTTGTCTTTCAAGCAGCTGGCAACCTGTGAGCCCTTTATAATGCCAGTTGCTGAACCACAAAGAACAAGAGCAGCAGAATAAAGCCCTACATATAAACAGCAGTCTTGACTGCTGCTGCCTCATTCATTTCAGTGAGGTTGCGCTGGAAAAGTTGCCAGTAGATATTTCCTGCAAATGTCTTTAAATCTTCATTCTTTTTTTGAACATTTCCCCCTACAAAATATTTCGGCTTTGTGAATGTGTACATGTATAGGGAAAGCCCATGAACACTGAAACAAAATTTGGGTTTCATATTGTATTTAAATGGATTTGCCTTGATTTTTTAAAAAAATGCACTGATGCTAAATTGAGGCCCTAAACCTAATTTGTAATTCTGTTGATATCATTTTTTTTTTGAAGTGTAGGATCAGAGTAAAGAATCTTCTGAGCTGTTTTGTAAAATGTTGTCCTCAGATTTTAAATATTCTTAGGGACTGAGCCAAAGTCCATCAGCTGTAACTAGTGTCCTTGTGCTGAAGCAGACTTTTCTCAGGACTGACAGTATGTTGGGAAAGTGATGAAGCCTTTGATCTCACTCCACTGCCTTCTGGTGGTCAAAGGCTGCTAGGATGAAAGGACAAAAGGCATGAACTTGCTTATACCTGTATGTTTACTAAAAGCAATAGATAATGTTCATGGAAACATATAAAACTAGTAATCTGCCCAGTTATAATAGAATACTCACTTTAATATTAAAAAGCTTGCCAGACAGAGGTTGATATGAACAAGCACTGAACTGAGGACTCGATAAATTGCTGAGTACAGAGTAACATAGCACCAAGTTTCCAATATTATCCTTTGCAATTTTTAATCCCTGGTGATGTCATAAGCAATGATGTCCAAACTTTTCTCAGAACAAATTTTTCAGCATACAGTGCTGAACTCCTTTTTGAGCTCCATGTGGATCTATCTGTGGATCTTTTTGAGCTCCATGTAGATTTGTTAAAAATACAAGGTGCTGGTTATAACCTATAAAGCCCTAAACGGCTTGGGCCCTGGGTATTTAAGAGAATGTCTTCTTCGTCATGAACCCCACTATCCCACTGAGATCATCAGGAGAGGTCCGTCTGTATTTGCCACCGGCTCATCTGGTGGCTGCTCAGGGACAGGCTTTCTCCGCTGCTGCCCTGAAGCTTTTGAACATGCTCCCTGCTGAAATAAGAGCCTCCCCATCTCTGACAATTTTTTAAAAAAATCTTTACATCTGTTCACCCACGCTTTTAATTCAATACCGTTTTAATCGTTTTAACATTGTTTTAAGATATTGTTTTGAAATTTTAAATTGTTGTAATGTTTTAACTTTTTGTTGTCATTTATTTTAACCAATGTTTTAATTTTTCTGTTGTCATTTTTTGTTGTAAACCACCCATTGACATACATTTTGGGCGGTATAAAATTACGTTTAAAAATAAAAGGAGTAGCCAACATCTTGGTTATCACTAAAAAAAACCCAGAAAACTTCATGGAAGTATGGAGCCCTTTCTCACGAGCAGAGAAAGGGCTCTGACGGGGCAAGGAGAGGAAGCCTCAAAAAGCTTTCCTCCTCTGTAGATGAGCAGCTCTTTGCCTCTGGGTGGGCAGATCGCCCATCCAGACATTCACCAGCTGCTGATGGTTTCTCCAAGGGTTGGGGTGTCGGGATGCATTACCCCACCCCCAGAGCTCCAATAATGCACCAATAAAGCCCCTCCCTTACCCAAGACTGCTAGCTACAGCTGCTTGGAGCTGTGGCTGACAGATGATTGGTAAAACAAGCTCTCACCTGCTTAACCTTGTCTTAAAGGGAGGCTTCATAGGCGAATTCGCCACCGTGGTCCCGCCAGGCTCAGCCCAATCCTGGCGATTCACATGGACATGCCAAACTGGGCAGGGTTCCCTTAGCCCGGTTTTGCACGCATGTGTGAATAGCCTGATAGTTTGGAATGTATATAGAGGCATAATAAGGGTAGAGGAAGGCGAGTGTAGAAAACACTCCATATCTAACCTGGATTTTAGTAATGGCCATAAAAAAGGAGTTATCTAGACAAATATCTAATAAAACAGTGGCAGATCAACCAAGAGTCAGAAAAACTCAATTGCTGAAAAAACGAAGGATATTTAAAAGCTTTCGAGTAGCACACACTTGCTTTCAGCAGGAAATAACACTGTGGCTATATCCTGCATTGAATAATGCTCTTTAGCAGGGATCCATTTGACTCAAACTAGAAAATGAAACAAAGTTTTGTGCTTTTTAAGGGCTCCCCCCCCACCCCTTTGTGTGTGTCTCTTCAGCATTAATGATATTTGCTTTGGATTTTTCCCCTTTGCAGTTCTACACTAGAAACTATTTGAATATTTTGACCAAGGTGTTTTGAGAAGTCTTAGTGTTGTAGTTCACCCTTTCCAAATTCAGCTTCCTTGGGAAACCGGGTTCATAGCTACTCAGCACTTTTCAAGGGTCACAAGTTCCCTAATGTATGACTTTTCTATAGATGGTGTTTTGGCCTTCAGTTTCCTCCAGACAAAATATAAATTGATATTAATAATCAACCTTAAAAACATGTGAGTGGACTTCACAACTCCCTTAAAAACAAAACAAAACACTGTCATGTTTTTTAATTCATTGCTGGTTTTTATTTTACAAGCTCCCTCTTGTGGTGACATTATAGTAAAAAGAAAATACATTTGAAAAAATTCATAAGGAAAGAATTAAGCAATTGCAAACAAGCTCAAAAATGTAGTTGTTTATTACATTTTATTTAGTTGTAAACTTTTCCTTCGTCTTCCTATTAGGTCAGTCATCACCCACCTATATCTGCATGTCATGCTGAATCTGATAACTTTGTGTTTTGGCAAGGTAACTCTTCTAATTTTCCATTTTAATTTTCCAGATGTCAGAATATAAGAACAAATCTACAAGCTCAAATGAGGCAGATGTTAGAGCAGCTTCAGACATGTGGTTACGCTGCCAAAGCTTATTCATTTTATAGTATTTGGGGAAATGCAGACATTGTCATGGTGTGGCATGTGTCCCAAGCCAACTGAGGTAATTGCAGAACATCCCCACGCAGCCTCAGATATTAGAAGCTAGTATGCCTGCTATAATCATAGACTCTTTGGGCCCAGTTCAGACATGATGGGAAACTGTGGTTTACTTCAAACTGCAGTTGGAGCAAAACACATACAGAACCAAACCATGGCTTAATATCCAGGTTTGTTCCCTTCAGATAGAGATGTGGAAAACAACCAACATTCAACCAACCAACAGCAACAATCATAGTTCCTGAGATTAGATATAACATGGAACTGTTTACTTCAAAGGAAAGTAAATGATTTCCTCTCCTCCTTGTGCACGAAAGGAGGAATGGGGAGGGGGAGTGTGTGAGCCCACAGCTCCTTCATGCAGTGGGAAACAAAGGTTTTCTGTTGCATTTGAACCATGTTTCCACTTTGTTTCCAAGTTGCAGTAATTGGCAACTTGAAGCAGGCTAGAAATAGTTTATCCTGCTAACGGGACAGAGAGGTACCTTTTTGAAGTGATGCCGGTCATATACAGTATTTAGCAGGAGAAGATCTAGTATCAGTATTCATCCCTGCATAATATACCTCCCAGTAGCTGTTCATTGATGTCTCCCTTTTGCTTGTATATAATCAGTATATAAATATTTTAAAAATTAATAAAATTAAGCAAGAGAAGCATTTGAAGTATGCGTGCTTCCCCCCCCCCGGGGGTAAAACTGTAATAACCCTATTAGCTCCCCCCCAACCCCTGCAGCTGTTTGGGCGGAGGACCAAATCTGTTCTTTTGCCCGAACATTTGAATTGAAAGATGAGTCACAGTTCTTCAACAGACGCTGTTGGATGGGGTTTACATTAGAACATATCTTTGTGAGTTTTGAAAGGTTTATTGCTTGACAGTCGGTGCTGCTGAGATGACATGGTAGATCTAATAAGGCAGTCGCCATGCGTGATTAGCCCAGATAGAACTGTTTGGTACAGACAGAACATCTCAAATATCAATCATGAAAGCAGACGTTTGGCATGGCCTCTTCCAAACGACTTAAGAAGAATTTGTATTGGTGCACCCAAATGCACCAATACAAATTTTGTTTGCACTACTTGCATGGCAAAGTGCACCTTGCCATGCATACTATAACTATGTCAACTGGTCCCTACTCTGCTCAAGTGATATATTTAGGAATCATGATGTGCTTTAATCCTCTTAGACCATATAACTATAGCTAAATCACCAGATGTCTCCAAAATCTTTGTGCTGCCATACATATTTCTAGCACCATTGTAAATGGATGTGTTCTGTTATTAACTAGTGAAGTGTGGGACTCATAACAGAACATCTTGCTGCAAATCTGTAAATGAGCATGCAAATGCCCATCATACCTTTTGATATTGTTAGCAACTGATCTGCTAATGAAGATCCCAGGGCTTGAGGATCTCAAATATTTTGTAAACAGTTCCATTCAACAGTGTCAAGATACTTGTATTGCTAATAAGCATATAATTTTTGGTTGTGTTTTACTTTCAGATATTAGATGGAAAAACAAATTCTGGGGGAAATCCATGGAAATTGTGCCAGTTGGTACAACACATGTAGTTTTGCCAGCGTAAGTTTTGAAATCGCATGCCTGATTAAGCCAGACAAGATCATATTGTACAACACAGATGTTCTTAAAGCCCTTTGGTTAAACAAATAGCCCAAGACTTCGTTTTTACTTTCATTCTCTAACAATTCATAGGATGTTGTCCATAGAGTTATGTGTGTAGCATGCCTTCAAAGTGGCTAGTTACAACTACACCTTAATGCAGCCTCTTGGTTTTATTAGTCTATCTTATGTTTTGTTTTTAGATTGTGAGCCCTTTGGAGACAGGAAGCCATTGGATTTATTTATATCTATGTAAACCGCTTTGGGAACTTGTGTTGAAAAGTGGTATTATTTATTTAACATATTTGTATGCTGCCCAAAACTCATTTCTCTGGTATATAAATACTTGTCATATTCATACTTCCACTGAATTCCTATATGAATTAATACATGATTTTTGTATTTTTGTTCTAAATAATAATACTTTTATGGAGTTGGGCTATTCACCTATCTAGCCCAGTACTGTCTTCTAGTCCCACTGACAGTTCTTCTCCAAGATCTTTCCCAGGCCTCTTATCTTAGACCTTCTGCATGAAGAACAGATATTCTACCACCTCACAAAAAAAAGGAGCCCTTCTCCTTTATGAAGTGTTTGTAGAATACTGATATTTCTAAAGAATGATTATTCAGCCATTATTTTGTTGTCCAGCAGTGCCAATTTTCTTTCTGCATGAGGCATTGTCTGTCTGCTTGCCTTGAAGAGAGTCAGAATGGAATATGCAGAATGTTTCAGCTGAATCTTTTAAGCAAACCCCTTAACCAGTTTATTAGCTAACTGTTAATTACAGTTCTCCATTCTTATTCCAGTTATGGGGACCATTACGAGTGGAATAAGGTGACATCTTGCATTCATAATATCTTAAGTGGGCAACGATGGATAGAACACTATGGAGAGATCATAATCAAGAATTTGAATGACCACACCTGTCTCTGCAAACTTACTTTTATAAAGGTGTGATTTTTGGTAACGTCTCTTGGAAATGCTAATGTATTAAAGAAGACTTCAGCAAGATGACTAAGGATTTTCTTGGCAAGCAGGTTATTGAATAGAATACTGAGATTCTATTCTCACATAGTCATTTTCTGAGACAAAAGGCTTGCTTTTGTGTGAAGGCAACCTCATGTGACGAGATTTCAATTTCACTAGATGCTTTAAGCAATGTTGGGTTTTTTTAAGAAGATCAAAATGTTACGGAATCTAAAATCTGGCACAGTCAATTGCCTTTACAAGAAATCTTAGGCTAGAGAGAAAGACGGGTATAGTCTATATTGTGATGCTTTCCTATCTAAAATGACTGCTGATTTGTGCAGGTATTGGGGAGGGGGGGCGGGTGAGAAACTCTTGAAAATGACACCTAAAATAATACACCTGCCTGATCTAGGCACTGCTTCTCAAATGTCACAAGAAGCAAGAGCACATTAGAGAGCCGGACAGACAGAGGCTGACCTCCCAAGCCATGCATCACTGAAGGAGTAGTTAATTTGATATACAGGGAGCTAGAGCCTTAGTAACTTCAGCAATTCCAGAGAAGGTCACGAAGGGGTGAGAGGGGCAATAAACTTGTAGGGAAGGGTAGGTTGGCCATAATAAAGGAAACTGAGGAACAAGTAGAGGACAGAGGAGGTTTGAGGTTGTCCAGAAACCAGTATGTGCGTTGGTGAGACAAATATATGGTTGGGCATGTAATAATAGCTACTAGGTGTGTTTAAAGGGCTAGTAACTAAGTTGACAGAGTGATTGAAGGAAAATATTTGCAATACAGCAGGAGTTGCTAAGGCACAACTGTTACTTGAAAAGTAGATGAGGAGGCAAGATCGTAGGAGATGCTAAAGACTGAACCCAAGGAGATGCTCTACTACTGAGCTGTAGGGATGTGCACGAACTGGTTCAGAGGCCCTTTTCTGGACCTCCGGACCAGTTCGGTGGCGGGGGTTTACCTTTTTAAGCAGGAGAGAGGGTGCTCTTACCCCCTCCACCACGCTTCCCCTCTGGCGCAGGGCGGCAGCATACCCTCTTGCCGCCCCGGTCAGCATCAGACCAGAAGTGGCCAGTCTGCTGCCCTGCACCATCTATTTTTGGCACAGCGCTGGTGGGGGACACATGGCGGGAGGGGTACGAGCACCCTCCCTCCTGCATAAAGGTTAACACACCCACCCACCACCAAATCAGCTGTCTGCCAGTCTGTGCACATCCCTATTGAGCTATGGTCCTATCCCCATTTTTATCATCAAAATAAGATCTTGGCAGAATGAGGTGTTAAAAGGAATCGCAGTGCTTCAAACTGCAGGTAGAGGGATAATTTTTTTTAATCTTTCGGAGATGCTGCTTAAACAGGGTTTTCTAGCACATTTAGGGTAGTGATTCAGATTATCGCCCTTCATGTGCAAACGAAGGACGTGTTGCGATCATGTTGGTACATCCTTGAGTGACACTGGGGTGGACATATTCATGCCGCAATCCTGATGTTATCCCATGTAGGGGTGACTGTGGCCCCATGTTCAGGTGAACTGGCACAAAGTGAACTTCCAGCAGAGACCCAAGCATTTGGGGAAGCAAAGCAGAAAATGTCTTACAAGTTGAAATATATGGTTTTGCAAATCTCTAGAATCCATAGCAAGCAAAGAGCTGGGCTAGAATCTCTTCTGCCTGACATACTAGATGCAGGGAATTCTTTATGTAGGGATGAGCTGTCAAAGAGCTTCACCTACAGTCCAAAGTGGTACAGACTCCTCTGCCACCCCAGTCTGCATCATATGTAGATGTCAATCTTTGTTACATAAGCACTACATCTAGGGACCAAACTACATATGATACTAGCCATGTCATTAGCCCTAGCACACTTGCTTTTTCTGGTGTAAATAGGATGCAGTGCAGATTGGGACCACAACAGGAACAGAGTTACAGCTCCCTACCCTGCTATTGTCTGGATTGTGCCCCCAATTCTATCTACACCGCCCAAAAAGCAAGTATGCTAGGACTTGTGATGTGACATGTTTCATATAGTTTGGTCCTGACAAGCTAATTTTATGACCTTTTAAAAGTGATTGTGGTTGCTAACTTTATTTACAGGCAAAGTACTGGAATCATAATGTTCATGAGATTGAAGGCAGTGTTTTGGACGAAAATGGAAAAGTAGTATATCGTCTTTTTGGGAAATGGCATGAGAACATATTCTGTGGAACTTCATCCTCGACAAACTGCATCTGGAGAGCAAGTTAGTGCCAGAAGAGCTATTAGACATCTTATTATTACATATTTACGAACTTCTTACACTTGCCAACAATGTTCTCTATTAATTTTCCACCTAATCTAGGGATCTTTAATTTTAGCACACTCCTCTACAGTATCAACAATCCTGTATTCTATGGATGGAGCATTGTATTAGACAAAACTTGATAATAATTTCCATAATCATGACTAGATAGACAAATGTCAAGACTGTTTTCTTTAAGAATGTTCATTTGTGCAGTACAAACTGGGTCCTATGCAAACACAGTGCTTAACTGTGGTTTATTGTTCTTAACCATAAACATGGTTATGGCTGAATACCTAACCCATGGTTGAGTGTGGGCTGCAACCATGTAAAACCTGGTTTTAATTAAACTTGCAAAACATGGTTTATGTTAACCATGGTTAAGTCTTTCATTTTTACTGAGAAAACCATAGTTAGGGCAGTTTCCTTGGCTTTCCAGCCTTGCTAATTGCAAAGTGACAATCAGGTCTCACAGGGCTTAGCTAGGTTTGAGATCTTAACCAAGGTTAATGGAACAAACCATGGTTAACCATAACCAAGGGATATGTCTGCATGCTGAAAGTATATCTTTGGAGTACATGTGCATGCCAAAAGAGGAGCGCACATAATTAATTAAAGAAACTTAACTGCTTTAGCACTTACCATTGCAAAGCAAGCATTGCAGTTGAGTCTTCAGCAGAGGGAGGTGTGGTCCCCAGAGGACATTTTTCTTGTGTGGGGGGGAGGGAGAGAGGGACCGTTTTCCCATGACTTTCAGAGCAGTTTGCTGCAAGTGGTGCTAGTAAGCATTCTCTCTCACTCACAATTACCATATAAACTGGGGAAATATGGAGGCTGAATATTTCTGCTAGCACGGAGTTGATGGGGAAGAGCACTGTTCAGAAGAGTTTTGCACATCTGCAAACCCTGCCTCCTCACTAGTTTCCTGTTTATTAAAAGTCCTCAATGATTAAATCTCATTTTTTACAGATCCCATGCCTAAAGATTATGAACAGTGGTATGGTTTCACACAGTTTGCATTAGAACTGAATGAATTGGACCCACTTAAAAGACCACTGCTACCATCTACTGACACCCGGTTTAGACCAGACCAAAGGTAACTTTAAAAATATGGCTGAATCCACACAGAGGCAATATTTATATTTTACCCTTTAAAGGCAGGAGGTAATCCTGTTTGTGCTGTGCCTTCCCATCAGTGAATAAAAAATTTTAGACTCTTGTTTGGGGATGAGGAAATTTGGAAAGCAAAGAAGCAGTGATCTCTGTGTGCCTCCAATAAGGCCAGTCACTGCTATTCAGACACCCCTCAGTTTCTGAAGCCACTTTGTGAATGGAGTTTATTCTCAGTGCCATCACTGCACAATCTGTCACCTATGGCAGGGATCAGGGCCAGGACTGGCTGTTATGAAAGCACTTGCCACTAAGTAAGGCTCGTGCTGAAAGAGCGATAAAATGAAATGTGCCAATAATATTTTGTTGTTCCATCACTGATTTTGGCAGGTTTCTAGAAGAAGGGAATATTGAAGGAGCAGAAGAACAAAAACAAAGAATTGAACAGCTTCAGAGAGAGCGGCGGAAAGTTCTAGAAGAAAACAATATGGAACATCAACCTAAGTTTTTCAGGTACTTTATAACAGGGCAGATAACTACTGTAATGATCTCTGAAATGTATTTGTTAAACATGCTGGATATGTGATAGGGGAAAAATCCATAAGATTAAATGTCTGTCTCTCACATAATTTGCTAATTGCTGAAGACATTTATTTGTGTTTAGAAGGGGAAACTTAGGGAAAAGACCAAGGAAATGCTTCATGTTTTCCTGCTGTGGGTTGACAGAAAGCCATATGTTGAAAGAATCAATGAGCCAAGAAAAATATGATGTTGGGGGGGGGGGTTTGCAGGAAAAATGCATGAGTAGGTCGTGGAAGCTAGGTTCTATATACTGATCTATTCTGAAAGAGCAGTGTGGATTTTTCATTTTGATGCAACCTTTTGTACATGTGTCCCAGGTAACACATGTATTCCTCTGCAGAGAACAAGTAAGTTGGAAGTCAGCTTAAAATATAAAATATTTCCTTGTACTTGTAATTTCAGCTGTCGACTATGGTATCATATCCTACCAAAGTTGGGAGTGCATTTCAGTAGTTCTGTTTCTGACAGATATGTCTCAGAAGGTGGGCTGCCTAACAAGATTGGGAGTGCATTTCAGTGGTTCTGCTCCTGTCTGACAGATATGACTCAGAAGCCAGTGCTAGGGGACTACTCATAGGATTTACCTTGCAGAGTGCTACAAGGTTCAGTCTTGTCCCAGCACTCCATGAAACCAATAGGAAGGGTTATTTGGGGATTAGAGGTAATCATTATATTGATGATACATGCATTATTCTGTTTTTTGTTGCTGGTTTTCAGCAGTCAGGGAAGGCAGTGGATGTCCTAAACAGGTGTGGCAACCTTGCCCAAGTTAAACAGTTATGGGTCTTGATAAAGAGAGTGCAGGGAGCACTGGCAGGAGGAAATTCAGAATATCTCTTTGTATTGTACAATGTAGCAAGTGTATAATGTGAGATGGCCTTTAGAGACTTCCAGAACAGAGCAAGAATAAAGGGTACATCTTGGGGTACAGATGGTGTTCTGTCCCCACCATGTGTGAGTATTCATAATGCCTGTTAAGCATGAATTCTGGGTATTGTAGCCTTTCCTCTATAGTATTAGGAACCTATAAAACAAAACAAGTAGTAGAACTAAGGCACCTATGGGAGCAGGAAGAAAAAATTGCTCTGTTCACTGTTTGACAGGAAATCGGCAGATGACTCCTGGGTCAGCAATGGAACCTACCTGGAACTTAGAAAAAACCCTGGCTTTTCCAAACTGGATAATCCTGTGCTGTGGTGAAAAAGGAGCAAGAAAAAAGGACATCTAGAGCTTCTGTCCCTGATTATAATGTACAAAGGGGGAAAATGCTGCATATCACCTTGATCTTCTAGAACCCTGCTTGATTTAGACTTTTGACATGCACATTTCTCTTAGTTCCATTTCTTTCGTGCTACTTTGATAGCAATCATGACGTGTTTGAATGTACAAAAAGACCCTCTAATTTTCTTCATACATACATACATACATACATACTATTTAATAAACTTGTTGAATGTTATCTAAGAGAAGAGAGAGAGAGAAGCTTTAACACTATTTTTCCAAAGGATAATGCAAGTTCAGATGTAATAGATGCCTTATTGAATTGCATGATGGACAGTATTGGACAGCAGCCTTCAGCTGTGCTACAGAAACTGAATAGATCTCCCAAATGTCTGTAAGCTACCAAAGCTGGATGTATTAGTTAGTCTCTTGCTTAAGATACCAGATGACTTCACATGTAATAGTGATAAGTAAATGGGTAGGAACTGCCGCTCCTGGCGAATGTGCACTCCTGGCTTGAGCTGGTACTCCCGGCGTGAACTGGTACTCCCACTCATTTCTGTGTTGTCCAATCTGGAATTGTTGGGTTGCCGATGTCTGGTCCCCTCCGACACCTGTAATGAGCAATTGCAATTGGGTGGAGAATGTTAGGTGAAGGAGGGGACCCAGCGTTGGCAATTTGACATTTCCAGGTTTGGACCACACAGAAATGAGTGCAAGTAGCAGCTTGCATGCTCACCAGAAATAGTGGTTCCCTCCTCCTTACTTGCTGTCATCAGGTGTGAAGCTGCCCACCATCTCAATTGCTGATGGTGCTGGAGTCTGACTTGTTCAGGTTTTTATATTTTAAGAGAGATAGTACATTGATCTTTTTACTCTATTAGATAATATATTCTTTAAAAAAAATAGTATCAAGTAGTAGTACTGGTGGTTCTACTGCCTTACAAACAAAGGGCGTGATCACTGGGAACTTTGCTTATGCCTTGTTGAACTGAATGGAAGTTAAGCCATTGCAGACTTCAACAGGGCTTGCACTGGGGAAGTTCTAAGGAGACACTGTCTCCAATTTGTACCATATTACCTATATGGCTCATGCTGTGGATAAACCTGTAGGGCACAATCCAACAAAAGTATGCCATGACTACTTCTGTTAACACCAGTGGTATGAGACTTAGCTGCAACTAACTTTTGCTTGATTGTACCCTTGAGTGAAATTTAAAACAATAGTACTTGTAAACTTGGGGGTGGGGGGCGGTGATCAAATTATATTTTGATCAAAATATGATTTTGCTTTTTGTTTTAGCAAACTGAATATTTTGTTTTGCTCTCCTGGTTGGCTTTTCAAATAAAATCTTTCCGGATAAAATAAAATAAAAGCCCTCCTTTTTAACAATTTGCAAAGTAGTTGATTGTTTTAAGAGACAGAGAAATTTTCTGAAATAAGATTTTCTACCTCTTCTGAGCAGCATATTTAATATCTTATATTTTAAAAACAAATAAAGCTGACCATCTGCCTTATAGATACATGTACGGAATATATATGATCTTCCTTTAAACTGTTCCATGTTCAGGTAAACATTTGTCTTGCATTGAAATTGTTGTATGTTTTTTCCTATATTCTTCATATGAATAGTAATATCTTCATGAGCATAACTTGCATGTTAAAGCAGGAAACAAGTAGACAAATAGCACTTTTGAACAGAGGCAGAAATTGCAATTAATACAGTAGTACAGTTCATGTGTAGCATGTGCTCAAAAATGCCTGCAAATCAAGGAGAGTGGGGGGTGAGTTGCTGGTTTACAGGGCTGAATTAATTCTTCTGTAAATCATAGAATATATTCTTTGTTCTTCTTTGTATGTAGTACATATCTTGCATCTCACTGCTATATATGCTACATGGGAGAGGAGAGTTGGTCTTGTGGTAGCAAGCATGACTTGCCCCCATAGCTAAGCAGGGTCTGCCCTGGTTGCATATGAATGGGAGACTTGATGTGTGAGCACTGCAAGATATTCTCCTCAGGGGATGAAGCCACTCTGGGAAGAGCAGAAGGTTTCAAGTTCCCTCCCTGGCTTCTCCAAGAGAGGGCTGAGAAATATTCTTGCCTGCAACCTTGGAGAAGCCGCTGCCAGTCTGTGAAGACAATACTGAGCTAGATAGACCAATGGTCTGACTCAGTATACAGCAGCTTCCTATGAAGTAAGATCCATTGATTTCAGTGTGCGTATGGAGCTCCTCCATATGTCGGCTGACTCAGTTCTCTTATGTGGTGAGTGCAGCTCTGCATATGTGTATCTGCAATAGGGATGTGCACGAACTGGTTTGTGTATTCCTGGGAGGCAGGGGTCCTTTAAGGGGCAGGGAGGGTGCCGTTACCTGCCCTGCTGCTTCCCCTACCCCCGCTGGTGCTCTCCTCAAAAGTGTTGGTGCAGGGCTGCAGTGTACCTGCTTGCAGCCCCAGTGAACATTGTACCGGAAATGGCTGACACGTGTCAAACACGTACGGCTGCCATTTCCCATACAATGTTCACCGGAGCTGCAAGCAGGTACGCTGCAGCCCCACGCCAACACTTTTGGGGAGCACGCCGCTGGGGGGAAACAGGAGGGCAGGTAATGGCACCCTCCCTGTCCCTTAAAGGATCCCTCACCTCCAAACCGGCTCGAACACCAGACTTGCAAACCAGTTCGGCACTCCAGAAAAGGAGCACCTAACTGGTTCTTGCACATCCCTAGTCTGCAATATACAGTATGGGGATGTACCACATGTGGAGATGCTTCCTCCATAGAAGTGAACTGGGAGGCCTTTGCAGGCAAAAGATTTTTGTTTGTACAGCAAGGGCCAGCTATATCACTAATAATGTGAATAGAATCAAAGTGTATGAAGATGGTTCTTGCATCATTGATAAAAGGCACCATAGTACAACACAACATCTAGCTAAATCTGTTAACTGTTTTGTTTATGGATGCATTTCAAGGTAGTGGTGAAATATAAAAAGTGAATAAGAACTTTGCAAAATCTCTGGTTACTATATACCATTGCTGATGCTTTTTCAAATGTGTCTGTCTGGGAAAGTAACCTTTTTAACCATATTTCCATTTATTTAATGAGACACAATTATTTTCCCATTTTTCTGTGTTTTCCTTCCCCCACTCCCATTGCATTCATATAATATGTAACACTCAGTATCTTAACAATATCCCCAGTTTTAATCAGCCTTTCTCTATTTAACCAATACTGTCTGACTTATAGCATCTTACAGTGATCATGTTTGTATTAATTGAGATTCCTGTAGCTTTCTTCTTCTAAATGATTTAATATAATTAAATCATAATTTTCTTTGCATATTTATTTATTTTGATTTTTCTAGAACAAATTTACCAAAAATGTTCAGTTTTTGGACAGGTCCGTGTGTGTGTGATTTTTTTTAATAACATCTGCAGCATAAATCATTTCCATATTTAGAGTAGGTTAAAACTGATTATTTAATTTTGCCTTGTACTTTCAGAAGCCTCACTGATTTTGATACTTGGTAACACTATAGTTTCTTTTGTCATTTGCAGCTTGTATACTGTGCAGTCCAAATTCAGTTTTTAATTTTTAATGTAGCTTTTAAAGAGAAGAGTACAGTCATTGTTCATGAGCCAGGAGTTTACCGTAATGCATGCATTCATCAGCTGGATACCGGAACAAAAATCTAGTCTCCATGATTCTAAATGGGAAATGCATCTATCAGTTTCTTCCGCTTTTGATTGCAAGAATTTGGTTGGCTGTGTTTTTTTTAAAGTCCCATACAATCAAGATTCCATGTGTGTTGCCATGATAATTTTGTTTGGCTTTTTTGTTTGGCTTTTCATTCACATAATGGGGACTTGGGTGTGAAATGAAACCACCATATTGCCATATAATCACACAAATTGAGTGGAAAGAGCCCACTATAGTGTAGAAGAACACAGGGTATTCATGTGAATTGATGTGGTTAATGACCACGTTAACACAAGGCCCTAATTTAAAAGCTCTGTGCACACCACTAAATCCTGCATGTAACAGTGGTTTTTTTCTTTTTCAAGGAAAGGGGGGGCATTTGAATGTTCTGATGTGAAACTGAGGGATTTTTTTAAAAACACATTGCATGACAGTTTGTGAGCCTTCTGAATCATATTTCCAAAATTACCTTCTACAGTTGTCCAGAGCATTAGCACATGCTAAGAGGAATATCTGCAAAATATGGTTAGAGCATTCAGTGGCAGGTGGATATGACCCTTTACCACCACAGTAACTCTGAATATTAGACAGCTGGACCTTCTAGTTTTGTGGGCATGTATATGGTTAAGTATTGTGCAAGGACATATAACCCACTAAATACTGCCTTAGCTTTTGGGATCCAACCACTTGCATAGGAGTTGCACATATATATCCACACAGTTGAACTGGTCCTGCTTCACTTAGAGAACTGGTGATAGAAATGTTGTCTGTATTAATAGCTGTAATTGTCACATGAACATTCTGTGAACTCTCCCCACGGACATAACTAAGTGACAGCTTGCATGACTGAGGTGCCACCAACAAATAAAGGAAATACTCTGGCATTGAGAACTATTGCATATACATATTGAGTCATCTTACAATATAACTGATATAATTTGAGGACACTTTCTGGTAAAATGGTTTGTGTCTGATATCTGACAACCATAATCCTGCTGTGGGAATTGCTGTGTGGCAATTCCCTTGCTGTTCACTGGTAGTTCATATGGACTTAGCAGGATCAGTGCAGGAGGAACAGCAAATTGTGGCACCAAACCAGTGATGAAAGTGCCAAATTCCACCCCTTGCTAGTGTTTAAATTGCTTCCTGTTTTGGCATTACAATTCCCAGTAAAACTGACATCTGGAAGTTTGTCATTTAAAACAATAAAGCAATTAACCATTTGTATTTTGAATATTTTTCAAGAACTATATTTGATGAACTGGAGCAATTAGAAAAAAATAGTTTTTGCTTTTAATTGGCAGTCTTAATTGAACTGAGGATCCACTGATCAGTTAATATCAATCCCTCGTACTACAGAGTATAGATCTAGAGTTTGTATTCTACATACAAACATATGGTTGCCTTTTAACCCTCTATGCCAAAAAAATGTTTTGTCTTGATAGCTGCACACTCTCATTATGTCATTTACAAAAGCTTGGAGATGAAATGCTTCCAGGTATTCCATAAATCTAGGTGCTACCATTGAAAATAAGACATACAAAATGAACACTAACTTTTTTACCACAGAGGGTCAATCAGAGAACATCACAACTGTACCTGAGAATTCCAGTTCAAAAACCAGGCACTTTAAAGATGGTTAGCACACTAGTATCTTGCCAAGTCCAAAGTGTGATTTTCAAAGTGAACATTGAGCATGAACTTTAAACTTCAACTATGAGGCTGAGTCATTAGAAACCTACATAAAAGACTGAGATTAATAGTGAATTTAACTGAGAAATCAAGAGAAGTTCTGTAAAAATAGCTGCAGTCTAGAAATAGAACTGAAAAATCTGGGAAAGGTTATGGAATAATTTGAGTGAATAAGCTTTATAATTCCACAAAGAGACTGAAAACTGAAAACTCTTGAATTGATTTCAACATTAAGAATAAATGAACAGCACTGTTCTGTGTCTGATTATAAAGTTATGAATAAAAATTCTGGACAGGTTTAATAGATTAATCTGAGAGTGCATTAGCTCTGGGTTAATCACAAATAAATTGATTTGATTGACAGTTGAATTGCACATTGGACTGATTTTTGGTTATTTGTAAGTTAAGAGTGAATTTTTTTCATTATAATTAGATTATGCCTCTCTCTGTGATCAGAAAAACTGTAGTGTTGACTTAATGAATTGCATTGGAACTTAAAATTAGAAGAACTGATGAACTAATGAATTGTTGGTGTATGATTTTATAGGTTTTGGTTGAATTGATTTAATTAATTGAACGTTTAAGAGGAAAGGCTTCAATTGTTATAAGATATTTTTGAATAATTGGCTGGGTTATTGCACTGATTTAAAGAAATTGAATTCAAAATAGTAATATAATTGAATTACTTGTCAGATCATATGTAAAGGAGAAGGAAGAAAGTACATTCATTAATCTTAATTTTGTGAAGATCCTAAACTGCATTTACAAAGGTGGTGAAGCTGTTTCAGGTTACAAATAACCTCAAAAAACAGGGGTGGAGGGAGAGATAGGTGGTTAAAAATAAGTTACAACAAAGAGATAAATAGAACAAGAAAAACTAAAACAGAAAGAAATAGCAGTGTATAATACCAAAACAGAGATTCAGAAGTGACAGACAAGGGGTCTTGAAGACATTACAAAACTACTTTGGAATAAAAGACCAAAAAATAATAATGTTTAACTTAAAGCGCAGGTTGAGAAAATGTGTCATGAGACAGAAACATATAATTTAAATATTAAGAGCTTCCCAGAATGAATGGAAAATGATCATTAGTGTGCTATATGGAAGGTATATTTTTTGCATCTTGGTGACAGGTATGCATTTGGAATAGAAAACACTTTTAGGAATTTCTCAATTGTAAACAGGGCAAACAATGTAGAGCTTCTATTATGAAAAAGAAGCAGATATCCATATAACATGGAATGGGAAAGCTTTTGAAGTAAGAGGAAAAGATACTGAAAAATTTATCATTCATTCAGAAATTCTACATGTGATTATTAACTTTTTTTATATACTCGGCATCAGTGGTATCTAAGTAAGTGTTTTACAGTGTTCAGCAAATAGAATATATCTTAAAGCTAAATTCAAAATATACTTCGATTCAAATCAATAGTTCCAGTTTTGAGAGTTTACGGTGTGAATTCAGTGATGTTGGATTCATTGTCTCTCTTAAAATGGCTAATCCAGGTCTTGAAGGCAGAAAGCTTACATCAAAGAACACATGTAAGTGGCTTCACTTTACATTAAAAACAACTAGCCTTTTATTCAGGAAAGGGATATGTATTTCTAGAACTTAGGTTTTCAGATAAATCTTTTTTCACACAGAACCAGAGCCTCATCGTTCTCAGCACACTAGTAGACACCACCACAGTAGCTCCCTACTTTGAAATGAATGAAAAAGGCCTTTTAGGTGGGGGAGATTTGTGTACATGTTGGGAGTCTGCTCACATACATACCCCAGCCTCCAATAGGTCACTGGATTAGGGTCTAACCTGCATTTTGGAAGGGAAAAGTCACTAGAATACCCCTGTTAATAGTATTTTGAAATGTTCTATGAGATGACAATCCAGTAACTGCATTTTAAAAAATTTGTATTAGTGATACAAAATAATAAAGTAATATTATTAATTTACATTTATAGCCCGCTCTTCCTCCAAGGAGCCCAGAGCGGTGTATTATATACTTGAGTTTCTCCTCACAACAACCCTGTGAAGTAGGTTAGGCTGAGAGAGACGTGACTGGCCCAGAGTCACCCAGCTAGTTTCATGGCTGAATGGGGATTTGAACTCGGGTCTCCCGGTCCTAGTCCAGCACTCTAACCACTACACCACGCTGGCTCCTAATAGCACTTACACTTTCAAGAAAAGTCTTTCAAAAGGTACTTTATTAAAACTGCAAATAAAATTAATCCATACAAACAGTCCAGATAAAATAACAGCAAAGAAACCACTTATCCCTAATCGCTGGCCCTATGCACCCCTGCACAGTACCCCTCCAGTGACTGTTGCTGGTGTCTATCTTATGCTTCTTTTTAGATTGTGAGCCCTTTGGGGACCGGGAGCCATCGTATTTATATATTATTTCTCTGTGTAAACCACCCTGAGCCATTTTTGGAAGGGCGGTATAGAAATATAATAATAATTAATAATAATAATAATAATAATAATAATCACCCTTAAAACAGCAAAGAAACCACTAATCCTTAATTGACTGACAGAATTAAAATGTAGTCTATCTACAAAAAGGAGATTGGGGAAGAATGGATTCAGATTTCTTGGAGTACAGAATTCCACAACTGGATCCACCACAGGAAAGACCCTATGGTTGTTGACAAACCTTACTACCCTATAGATAAGAATTTAGTGCAAGGCCTTGATAAGATCCTGGCATGGCCAGGATTTTACAACCCCGAGGGTTTCAAATGGGGAAAGGTACTCCCTGAGTTACTTGGGAATGTCTAAAGTCGTTAATCACAACATTATTCAGAGAAATGTACATTCGTCATCCTGTATAGATTAAACAGAGTCTTGTAATGTAGCAGGCTCTTCCACATTCTTTTTGCTTCAAATGTTGCAGCTGCAAGAAGTCACAATAAGCAGCATACACTACTAGGTAAATTTCAACCACACCATCCTTTGAACAGAATGTTAATTCTGTATACTATCTAAAGATCTTTAAGCTTGGAAGAGTTTACCCCTGAGTTAGATGCATAAAACATCTGAGTTAAGTGTCGCACAACAACAGAGGAATGTGTGCGCACTAACATGAACAAAATCCCGGTTTAGATTAGATTCCTTTATTACAGTCATCAACCAAATAACAATCATACAGTTTATAGCAAAAAAGAAAAAGAAACTACAGCAAGGTAAGCATATCTTGTCATATTTTACAGGTTACAAAGATTTTGTATTGAGAGGATCTAGAAGATTTTGCAGCCCAAAAAGCTGAATCCTGTAACCCAGGGACTCTCAAACTTGGGTCCCCAGATGTTGTTTAACTACAGTTCCCATCATCCCCACCATGACGGCCATTGTGGCTAGGGATAATGGGACTTATAGTCCAGCATAATCTGGGGCCTCATTTTGAGAACCCCCTGTGGTAACCTATGTAAGCCAGGAGTCTCTTTCAAGCCTGGGACTCCCCTGTAGCCTCAACCTACAACATGGGAAAGCCCAGTTTTATTTTATATTTAATATATATGTCAGTTCTTCCCTTTTATTCCCTCCCTACTTTTCTCTTTAAAAGAAGAAGAAGAAGATGGCAGCCCCCAAATAAAGAGAGAGCACAAAAATGGCAGTGGTGCTGGTGCAACCCAGCATAGGCAATTTTGCTGTGGGCTGCAACAAACTAGTTCAAATCCAGTAATGTAAACAATGAAAGTTAAGCTTAGTTGCTTATTTTATTTTCTGTTTCTGCTAGTTGCAAAGAGGTATGCCCCACCCACTAATAACTGGAAGTCATATTCAGCCCATTCTAATGCTTTGCTAGGTCTGCATTTGATGTGATAGAATCAAAGCCTTCTATTTTGGGAACAGGATATTTGGAATGCACTGACTTTCATAAAGGGATGGCTTCAGTTTTAAATCTCCTATGTGATGAGTATTGAATTTTCATTACAAGTTGGGGGATGTTCAAATGGGATGGAGAACAAGTCTGATATGGATCAAATTCATTATGATTTCTGCAATTCTCCACAAGAACTCTCAACTCAACTTTTTTCATATTTTTAATGTTATTTCAAGTTGCCAGTACAGGTGGCCCTTGTTATCCACGGACTCTGTATGCATGGTTTCATGTATCCGTGATTGGGTCTTAGAGACTCAATTTCATTTTCTGTGGGTAGAAAAATAGGTGAATATGCCCAGCTGTGGTTTGGAATGGCTGGAAATGACCCAGAAATGATTTCTGATGTCATTTTTTGCTGCCATTTTCCAGCAGAAAGCCATTTTGTGGCTCTTTTTTAAAAAAACTGCTGAATATTCAACTGTTGGGGGGGTTTTGTGGGACATTGCTGGAGACCTGGAGAACAAGGTACTGTCCTTTTCTTCTTGTATTTCTACCCCCTTGCTTTCTTGCCCCCTTTTTTGGTTAGGAATCTACCCCCCACCCCATTCCCATTGATTCAAGGTTTTGTTATTCGTGGTTTCCTTATCCGCACCTATAGGCGTGAATGGAACCCCTGTGAGTGAGGGTCACCTGTACTCATGTCTTTGGGCAGTTGAGTGGCAGTGTCGGCTGGAAGTTTAGACCCAACAGGGCTTCAAGGGAGTTTATAAGCCATCAGATCCCTACCCTGTTTTTCATTCCCCAGTCCTGGAGCTTTGTTTCTCAGTTTTGCACAAGTGGTCTTTGTTCACTAATAATGGTTGGAATTCTCCAAACAGCCAGATACTAAAAGCAGTTTTGATTCAGTCTTCCTGGTTTGCATGACTTCTGATGGATTTCCTTGGTGCAGAATTTGAATGTCCGGGTTTGTGTTGTTATGAGAGATGGCAGAGGCACTTTGCCCTTTTTACATTCAGACAAATCCTGCTTTTGACTGGTGAAGTGTGATATCCCTGACCTCTCTTGATGAAAAGTTGTCTTCCGTACCACTTAAAGGAAAGTAGCAGCCTGTTTGATCATCTAATCCAGGGGCATAGCTACAACTGAACAAGGGGTGTGGGGGGGGTCAGGTGTCCCTGGGCCCCAAGGGTGGGGAGAGGCCTGCTGACTATGTGGCAGCTTGCTCTATGCTCTCCACTCTGAAGGTTGTGGGTGCTGGCAGGGACTCATCTTCACTTTTCATCCAAGGGCCGACTCCAACCTTCCTATACCTCTGATCTGATCTGATCTAATCTATTGCTTTTATATAGCAAATATATAGTACTATACTATCACTAAAGTTGATGGGAAAGTGGCACTAATGAAGCTGTGTGCTCGTGTTTCTTATTTAGCAGGGGTAGGAGATCTTTGCTCTCTAGCTGTTGTTGATCTACAACGATTTATTGTGATCGGGGATGATGGGAGTTGTAGGCCCAAGGTTGCTTACCCATGCTATATAGGAAGCTTGCTAGAGCAGGACAACCATGAATAGCCCAGGGCCAGAATTGCTACAGTTTCCTGCAACACGTGGCTCAGCCATTTGCTAAAGTTGTGCTGGCTGTATTCACTGACCATGCTGCAATCAGGCAATGCACACTCATGTGCCCATCTATCCCAGTTACGTTTTTAATTGACACAGTCCATACTCCTATCATCCTATCATCTGCTGACATGTTCACTGTATGGTTTATGAATACGCATAGCATAAAATCTATCCCATTTGGGGCTAGTACCGATCTGACGTATTGGATATGTTGTAGTTATATGCTTCCCCCCCCCGCCGCCCCACACTGTTTTCAGTTCACTATTAGTCTTCAATGCACAAATATACAGAATGATATAAGTTGTTTCAGTGTGTGTGAGTTTTTAATCGGATGTCTTCTGAATCTTCTATACGTTTTTATCTTTCTCACCAAGCCAAGGGTGCTTTGGAGGATCTCCCTCCATATTTAAGACTTCAAGAAGCATGGCAAGTATAAGGTGGCTTTCTATGGAAATCTCAGTCAGTGGGTCCCATCCAGTATTACTGTACCTTTTTGTTTAGAGCAATGTTTTGTGGGTGTTTGCCTCCTAATCCTGAGACTGGTACATCTATTGTTCTTCTCCCCTTCCATAAGTCATTGCCATATTAATAATTATTTACAAATTTCTCAGTCTTATTTTGAGGAATTTCACAAAGCCATGTTTCATTTTACATTACAACTACTGTAGACGGCTTTTGAGACCTCCAGACTTTCATCCACTGCCCCTGATTCAGGAGGAGTTGGCTACAATTATTATCCTTTCAGAATTGGGCAGATCTTTTTGCATTTTTGTTTTCAAGTTATATTTTAAAACAGATTCCTACAGATGCATACTTGATCTGCTAGAATAATTGTTCAAACTAAAGCCCTGCAATATATTGATATTTACTAGTAAGGTATTGACTTGAACCTTATCCTCTTGTGACAGCTGTTATTATGCGACTCTTGTTTTCATAGTTATAATATTCTTGTCTTCCACTTTTCTTTTATATGATGTACTAGCTCTGGCTCATCTTACTATGTAAAATAAAACACATTTTATCCCTGTAACCAGATTAGCTAGATGTTAATAAATATTACATCTAACACCTTCTGCTGCATCCTTTAAAAACAAAAAAAGAAAATTCCACTCTTGATGGCTCCTGTGACTACTCATACCAAATAAGCAGGATGGTTAGAACCCTGATGCATGCTATTTACAGTTGCCTGAGGATATTATCATTTTATGTTTTGCCAAAGAAAAATGCTCAACTGTTTGCTGTTAACATCTGCCCACTCTCTAGACTAACGAAGCGAATGGAAGAACATGCTGTAGCAATCCCATGCCGCAGCACAGAGTGAAGAGCTGCAGACTCCACACATTGTAAGACTGCTCACAGCCTAGGAAGCTTGCAAGGCAGACAATTAAGTTGGAGAGCAGCCTGGAGTATGAATCAAAATAGAATTGTCTTGCTTAGTCTATTGGCCATGATAAGCCATGGAGGAGAGACTCCTGTTGGTTTTATTTCTAAATTGTGTTAGGGTTAAACTCCTACCGTCTGCTAGATTGACTGCTAGTAATGGCACTTCCAAAGTCCTCAACATAATGCTTAAACTAATCAGACTGACAAGAGACTGCTATGCTTTGCAGCCTGCATATCTGGCTTATCACAGAGAGTGTATTGATGTATCTGCCTTTTCCGAGACCAATTAATGAGCTCCCCAGTGTCTGGATGCATTCTTGGGACTGAGCCCTGAATACCTGATAATCAGACTTGTGTAGTACAGACATCCCTTGCCAAACATGGTTTTGAGTATATGGAAATGATAAATTGTGATGGGTCTTGCCAACCGCAACCCAAGTATTTGTGGTTGGTGAGGTTTTTTAGTGATTTTTGGGAGGGTTTCAGCAATTGGGCGTGGGTTCAGAGGTTCAATATGCTCATTCCTCTTGGTGACACTTGCTGCTGACCTTGCTGTCCCTTGCCAACTTAAAATGCCTTTGAGTGATTGGGGGGGGGGGGAGTGTTTCAAAAAATTTCCAGAGGTTCAATCTGCTCATTCTTCTTGGTGACTCTTGGCGATATTACAGGATTTTAAAAACATTTTGGGGACATGTTTTCCTTTATTTTAGGACTTTTTGCAGTTGTGCTTCCCCTAATCCCCAGTTACCCATAGACTTTAATGCCTTGCCAACTGTGAATTTGCTGACAGCGAGGTTTTGCCAGAACAGAACCCTAGTTCTGTGGTTGGCAAGGGATGACTGTACTGCTCATTTGACAAATATTACTCTTGTTGGACAAAGTATAAGGTTACACCAAAACTGGCTCAATGGAAATACAAATGTCTTTTAGGATGCCAATGAATCGATATTTAATCATACCTTCCTACCATGATCCCTCTGCCAATTATTGCTGTGCAACAATTTTGGTATTTGAACAACCAGCACACTATATGGGAATAAAGTGGTTGCTCACAGCATGCTGTCCCATACTGCTGCTCGCATATTACACGTTGCAACATTTATCCCATCCCAGACCCTATTTGCTAACTGGGGATCATTTAAACCAGTCCTGCATGGTCCTCACTTAGTCCATCATGTAAATGAACTGAAATGCATTCCTTGAGAAGCTGAAAAATAGTCATCAAGCTGATGTGGAATCCATCTGGTGTTCTGTGATCACTGTCAACGGTCATACAGCAAGTTGCTCAAGCGATGGTCATTTTCCGTCAATTGACCCCAAGCTTAAAGTATTTCAAACATTTGATTACTGGTTTTCTTTGTACAGTATAAAAATATGACATGGCCTAAAAACTAGTTTGAAAAAGAATGTTGCTAGCTCAAATTTTTATTCGCTTTGTTTTTTGTAAGTGTGTATGTGTATGTGAGAGTGAGATGTGGATTTATTGCTAAGCAAGGTCTTATCTAAAAGCTGAACAAGGACAGATTTACTGTTATGTTTATTTTGAGATATGGCATCATGTCTGATCTGGTGCCAAATGGAAGAGATTATGCTCTATGTGGTGCTTTCTAGTCATTAGGCACTATGAATAAAAATCTGCTTGGCATTTATATTTTATAATAAAATGTATCCTACCTTTTCGGGGGCCAAAGAGTGACTAACTACAATCCAATACAGAAGGACCTTGATATTTGTGGGGGTTCCATTCCTGGGTGCAACTGCGGATATGGAAACTGTGAATATCAAAGCATGGGGGGCTATGGGACTGTGGGGGTTAGGTTCCTGGTCATTGGGGGAAATTGCCAAAAATCGGCCAAATTTTGGGGGGAAATGCAGGGGGAAGCTCCTTGTCATGCTTTGCTGTGCCCTCAAACTGGCTGAAAATCACCAGGCATTTTTGTTTAAAACAGCCATTTTTAGGCTCCGAGATACAAAATGGCAGCTGGAAATGACCTCTGCGGTCATTTCCAGCCACCCTCAGTCTGCAGCTATACGAGATCGACACGTGTCGTGTCTTTTTTACTTTCTGCGAATGCCGAGGTCAGGTGTCTTTTCCCCAACTGTGGATACATGAATCCACAGATAGTAAATTTGCAGATAACGAGGTTTCCCTGTACTAAAACAACAGTTAAAATATAATATACAATACAATCAACCTATAATGAACAAATTAAAACAGCAGTAAGCACATAAAAAAATTATGGGGAAAATTAGATACAATGTTCAAGGTGCTTCATGCATTATTTATTTTTAAGGGATTTGTATTGCTCAAAAGCACAAGGTGGCTAACAAAATCAATATTGCATCTAAGTAGCATGATAAATGGGTGGAGGTGGGGCCTCTCTTCCATCTAGTGAAGCAAAGACAGCAGCTATGGCAGGTACATTGTTCATTCTGCTCCCTAGCCTTCCACTCCAGATAATCCTGCTGCTGCTTCTCTGCACTCCATACCTTAGCACAATGAGCAATATTAATCCTGTATGATGACAGATAGCCTGCAAATCCAATAAGTTGAACAGCAAGATATTCAACAGGGAATACACCCGATATTCACCATATTCAACAAGTGCACGTGACTTGTACAACAAGCTCCAGTTCATGCATTGGAAAACAGGAAGAGCAGCAGACACAATCTGCAGCATGCTCAATTATAGATATAAACCTGTATGTTCTCTTGAATAATCAGAGAGTTTAACAAACTTCCCATATTGCAGATAGCTTGCTCTGCTACCTACTTATCATATTTTTATAACACCTGATATGCACATCTCTAGGCAGTGTACAGAATTTAAAACAGAGTAAAAACAGTTAATATTTCACAAAATAAAGTAAAACCTGAGAAAACAAGTGCATCTTACTAAAAGCAAACAGAGAAAAAGATACTCTTATTTCAACAGATCGCCTATTCCAAAGCCACAGGGCAGCCACAGAGAAGGCCTGGTCTTGAGCCCAGGTGCAAGATGTTACAACAATTAAAGGGAGCAAAGACACCAGATAGCAGCCAGCCAAAGGGAGAAGTGCACAGAAGCCTCAGCCAAGGGCCCTCTCCCAATCCAGAAGGGGGTAGGGAGCCAGATGAAAACAAACTCCTACCCAACAGCATCTCTCTGTCACCTTCTGAGCTGGGCCCTAGTAGGGATATGCATGAACTGGCAGATGGCCAGTTCAATGGCATGGGGAGTACCTTTTTAAGGAGCAGGGAGCGTGCTCCCCCCTCCCCCCCTCACACACACACACCACGTTCTCCCTGCTGGCACTATGTCCAAAAATCACTGGTGAGGGGCAGAAAAATACCCTCTTGCTGCCCCGATCAGTGTCAGACCGGAAGTGGCTGGTGTGCATACATGATGTGTCCCCACACACCGGCCACTTCTGGTCTGACACTGACCAGGGCGGCAAGAGTGTTAGTGCACATCCCTCGCCCCTGGTGCTCCTCCCCTTCATAAGGGCCAAGAGTTTAAAAGCCCAACAGGCATGGCTCTCTCCACCTCTCAGGCAAACTCAGCCCAGGTGCAAAATGTTACTACAATTAAATTGAGCCAGTCAGCAGATAGCAGCCAGCCAGAGGGAGAAGTGCGCAGAAGCCACAGCCAAAGTTCCTCTCCCAATCCAGAAAGTGGGGTAGGGGGAAAGCCAGATGAAAACAAACTCCTACCCCCAGCATCTCTTCCAATTGCCTTCTAGCAGCTTACTTAAGGTACTTTGTTGAATTCATGGTGCAGTGAGATACACACAATAACCGTCCCGATTTGTAGCACATCCCTTTCTTAGTAGCTGTACAATTCCAGGTCCCGAAACAAGCTAAAGGAACAGAACTGCTAAACACTTTGGAAATATAAGAATTACTATTAAAAGCATTAAATTATTGAGCTACACCAAGGAAGTGAAACTATAAAACTACAGAATGTGAAACTGGTGGCACAATCTAGTTTCCAGGAAACGTTAGCATTCATTTAAATTATATATCCCTTATGACTGCAAATGTGTGCTTCAAAAATGTATACTGGGCCTTCAATGCTACTTTCTAAGCAGAAGAATAAATTATGCGACATGGTAGAAGCTGCAGTTTGCAGGTCTCTCCATGTAGACTGGAGGAGGGTGTGGAGCACTCAGGATATTCCAGGGCAGAAGCTTCTAGGTTGCTTTTGATGGATAATCAAAATAATAATCCGTCTCCAGTTACCACCAATTTGTCTGGTGGTGACTCAGAGGCGGGCATTCTCTGTAGCTGCTCCTGGGCTGTGGAATGCATTGCCAGCAGAAATCCACAATTTGAATTCTTTACACCTTCAGGAGAGCTCCTAAAACCTGTTTGGCCTGGCCTCCCAGGGTTTTTAAATAGTTGTAATTGGTTTTAACGTTGTAAGCTGGTTTTCAGGCTTTTTTAAAATTGTGATTGTCTAATTGTTTTTTTATGATGTTTTAATTGTTAGTTGTTGTTTTATACTGTTTTATAATTTTTGTTTTGTTAACTGATTTTAATGGTTTTTGTTTTGATTGTAAACCGCCCTGAGCCATTTTGGAAGGGCAGTATCAAAATGGAAATAAATAAAGTGAGAGCAACAAAACACACAGTACACCTCTTCTAATAACTCAGCTATTTATTATTATTAACTCACCAGGAAACCCCATATGAATTTAAGACTGGTGAATTTTTTTTTTATTAAGCACAACTTGTCTGAAGACCGTGGGCTCTTACACATGATCAGAAGCGGGTGGTTTGGGGCTGGGTGGGGTTCTTACCCTATTTAAGATAGACAAGCAGAGCCTCCAGTTGGCTCTGCAGGCCCTGCTCCTATATGAGCAGTGTAGCTGCATTCTCCATGGCTGGAGCCCGGAGCTTAAAAAACAAAGGTGCTTCCAAGCATTGGGGAAGTGTACTCCATGTCAGGGTGCTAACATGGTGTGTACTCAGTGTACTCCATGTCAGGGTGCTAACATGGTGTAAAATCCCACAGCTTTTACCCTGATGTTTTGAAGCCACTGTGGGATTTAACACCAGGAGAGAACGAGAGGAGATCTCTTCCTCCTCCCCCTCCTCCTCCTCCTCCCCCCCCCCCACACCACCAATCCTCTGGGTCTGCAGCCCCCCACATCCCCAACCCCCACACATGAGGCAAATCAGGGAGGAAGATTGCAAAGTGGGGGAGTTGTGATGTGGGGAAGAAGATTTCCTTTGGGGTTAGGGGAGTGGCAGTGGGGTGGTGGCAAGGGCAGAAGAGAGAGAGATGAGGGGTGAAACAGCCCCCAAACGAAGCTTGCGGATCAGGGAGGGAGATTGCTGGCAAAGGTGAGGTGCTGAGGTGGGGGAGAAAAGCCGGCGGGAGAGGCTTTCCCTCCCCTCCTTTTTTGAAACAGCAGGACAGCCCTTCTACAACGGGAAAATACAGCTAATTTTTTGCAACACACATGCAACATTATTTTTTAATTTTTACTTATTTTAACTTATTTCTATACCGCCCCAAACTCATGTCTCTATTATAACACTGAAGCGCAAAGATAAAACCCGAAATAAGGCATCGGATATGTGAACGGCGCCTTGTCAGCGCAGTCACTGTGGAGTCACAACAACACAGGTAGTACACTCAACAGATATGTGGTGAAACTGTTGAAGCGTGTAACCTGGGAAGTGCCCAGGAGAAGGGAAACTGCCCGATATCATCAGTTTCCCTCTGGCCACGAGGAGGAAAGAGGTGGGGCAAGCCCTATTCAAGCCATTTTGATTACGCGATCACAAAGTGTGCTGTGCAGAGTGATAGATCCACAGATCACAGCCCCTGTAGCTGCAACACTCTTGACAAGCATGGTGGGCAGATGCTGGGATCTGCAAAACCCAAGAAAAGCAGACACAGGTCAAATGACCCGAAGAAATGGGGTGCCTATTCTGCACAAAACTGGGTTGTTATCAAACGTTGGAAGCAGGGTTGCCCAGATTTGGGCTACCAGGGCTTGGAGCAGTGTTCCATCTAAGTCGTGTGTATGCTCACAAGTTTCTTTTATGTCCACTCAGTTAATTTTAGATCCTGCTCAGAATGAATCAGGAAGGCCCCATGCTGAATGCGCACACACTGCCTTGGTACTGCCACCCAGAACAAAACTAATTCCGCACACAAAAAGATTAAAGGGAACACTGGCTTGGAGGATTTGCCGTGGGCTATCTGTCTCTAACCCAGGTTCTGTAGAAGCTTCCTACCTAGTTTCCAGCCAGTACTGAGATGAGGCCAGCAGAAGGGAGCCCTTGCCCTAGACATAACTCTAGGTCGGGGCCATTAGGGAGCTGTGGGCTGCCAGTTGCCATGAGCACCTCTCACCCAGTGGCAGTATGGGGCTTGATGGTCTGGCCATGTTCAGCAGAGCCACAAATGGCACCTCTGCCAAGTGCAGAAGGATGTCCCTCCCCTAGTTCTTGGGCACAAAAGAAAAGCACAGCGCATGCCTGTTGAGCCATACTTGTCGTCCCAAGCCCCCAGAGTGCTTTGGCCAAGCACACAGTGCATTTGCCCAGTGTGCAGGAACAGGTGGTCCTGGCATGGGCCCAACCATTCACACAGACCTCTGCTGTGTAACTGGACTACTCTTGGTTCTCTCTTATTCTGAGACTTTAGAGACTTATCAGCTCTCTCATCCTGAGGCTTTTTGGCTTATTCCTCAAGGAGACAATCCACAACAATCCACGATGTCTTCTAGGTTTGATTTGCCCCATGTCTGCCTTGTGTGACTGTTAAAATACGTCCATATAAAATATATCTATATGTAGCCACTAGATGTCACCATAATTCACATAGAGAGTAGTGCTGCATTTTTTGTTTTAGGGAAAAAATGAAGGACCTCACAAAAGTAAATGCAGGATAAGAATTGTATTTATTTTATTTATTTATATTCCGCTCTTCCTTCAAGGAGCCCAGAGCAGTGTACATGGTTATATTTATCCTCACAACAGCCCTGTGAGGTAGGTTAGACTGAGAGATGCATGACTGGTCCAGAGTCACCCAGTGAACTTCATGGCCAAATGGGGATTTGAACTCGGGTCTCCCCGGTCCTAGTCCAACACTCTAACCACGACACCATGCTGGCTAACACAGCATATCATGCATCGTATATAAAACAGACAGGTGGCAATCCACTCCTTAACAATTTCTAAATCAGAGCTAGGCAGTAGGTAGCTCAGGAGTTACTGGTAGCTCCCAGACTTATTTGAAGTAGTTCTTCTGGTTTCTGGCTTGCTTGTCCCTTCCCTTCCAGTCAAGACTGCAAATCTAATTGACTGGCTGTGGGAAAGGGCCTGGTTTATCCAATTTCCTCCTTTATTTCCCTCTGAATGATCAGAGTTGCAGGGGCGGAGCTATCATTGGGCGAGTGGATTCAAAGAACCCGGGCCTCACCCAATCAGGGGCCACGCTTTGTGGCCCCAACACACACACCCCCCCCACGTCTGATGTCAGACGCGGGAGTGCTAGTTTAGCTCCTGAGTGGGGGGCGCGTAGCCCCTTCGGGAGCTAAACTAAGGCTGCCGCTGCAAAAGCAGCACCAGCCTAAGTAGCTCCTGAAGGGGCCGCAGCAGCCTTAGTTTAACTCCCGAGGGGGCCGCACGGCCCCTTCGGGAGTTAAACTCCGACTCCCAAATTGGACCCTCAAGGCTCTGTTCGGGAGCCAGATCCCGTCCCCTGCGTCTGACATCAGACGCGTGGGCGTGGCTAGCCCCACATCTGATGTCAGACGCAGGGGGCAGGGTTAGCGGGGCAGCCGCCGCGGCTGCACACATGCAACCAATGGTCCCGCTCCGCCGCTGCAGAGTTGCTTTTACTTTCTCATTAATTTCTCTCCAGTTTCTTCTCCCACAAGGCAGCCTCTCTTGCTTCCTTCCTGTCCTGTAGCAATTTTCTCCCAGAATTCAGGGGGTTTGATCTTAAAAACCTTACTCTGTTGATGTAAATTTTGTTAAGGTACAGTTGAGCCGTTGAGTCGGTGTCGACTCCTGGCGAGCTCAGAGCCCTGTGGTTATCTTTAGTAGAATACAGGAGGTTTACCATTGCAGGTTTACCATTGCCATCTCCCATGCAGTATGAGATGATGCCTTTCAGCATCTTCCTATATCGCTGGTGCCCTCTATATGTGTTTCCCATAGTCTGAAAAACATACCAGCAGGGATTCAAACCTCTTGCTCCCTAGGCAAGTTACTTCCCCGCTGCGCCATTAGGTGGCCAGCTGCCATTTTGTGACAGGCTCTGCCTCCCCAAGCTGCAATTTCACACTGGAAGCTCCCAAGTCTTTGGCAAACAAAAGTAGCTTCTGGAAATCCTACGTCTGCCCTGTGCCCCATTTTTACTCAAGCCCTTAACCTAGTGCAATTCCCAATCAGACTTTCCTGTTATGTTAGATGTTATATTATCTGCTAAGTAGGATGTGTCTACTTTTGGAGCAGGAACCCCCATATTGCACTGGTCCCATTCGGCCAGTATCTGGGTAGGCCCCAGGTAGAAAGTAAGGAACTGGGGTTATCACACAGTTGCCAGGAGGATGACTGAGCATTGTTCTGGGAGATGATCCAGAGAATATATATGTGTAAGAATAAACTATACCTCCAATTTTAAACCGGGGGGATGGGGGGTGGAATGCAAATTGGGGATTGGGGGGGGCAGGACTGCAACCATGGATTCACAGGGAGTTTATGCAGGTAGAGCCTGAGCCTGAGATTAAACTAAAGTCAGTGGCAGATTTAATTAACAAATTGGAACTCCTTTAAGACCTACAAATGTATTACCTAAAAACAGATGACAATACCTTGTAAAAACACTGTTTAAAATGTTGTTAAAAGCATAGTAAAAACAAACATTTCAGCGTCAAATGCCATCCTCAGTGTTGTTTCTCCATCTTCTGAGGATCACCTGCTTATATGGTTCACAACTTTAATTACACACATTCTGGCAGTAATTTCAGTCAACAAATAAGGTAAAAAGGCAGGGAGTGAGAAGACAAGAGAGAAAGGGAACCAAGGTCATACAGCTGTGTGCCTGTGTTCTTACATTACATACTCCTTAGTAGCCAATATACTTCACGGTCTTCTTTAACTCTTTCCCGCCATTTTACAAATTGGTTCCTTAGTGTACAGTTTACTGGGGAACTCCTACTTTGTAGCAAAATGGCACTGAACTGCTTTTAAAAAATTGAAGAGAACTTTGGAAAAGAAATCAAGCACAGCCGTGTTTGACATCCCTATAATCCAAAGCAAATATTTATAATTGAGAATCAAATTACACTATATAACTGTATAAAACAATGTTTTCAGATTTTAGCTGATGGTTTTAAAATCTTATTTATGCCCATTTCCTACGGGTAGATACACTTGAACAATACAGAAGCCAGATGGTCCTTAATAAAACATGAATGAGGCCAGATGGCCCTTAAACTATTGCTGAGGCAAAATCTTTTAAGGCATACAAAGTTTATTATTCATATCTTCTCCTAAATTCATTTTTATTGTAACACCCAAGAAACAAGACATCAAAATATAGTCTGAAGTTGATTCATAATAATAATAATTATTATTAAGGAGCATCTATATCTTTTCTGTTACAAGTATATACACAATCCTTTACCAGTGTATACATAATCTGTTGCCTCTAGGCACAATTTCCTTAGAACTTCTTTTCCTTTAATTGTGGAGTGTACAAAAACATGGATCTACTTCCATGTGGTCACATTTATTTAAGCAGCCTTGTTCCTTAAAATTAGCTGAATTTCCCGTTTCCCAAGTAGCCCTGTCAGCATAATCATAGGTAAATAATACTCCAGTGTTCAAATGTATATAGCTTCAATGGGGTTATCAAATGCCCTTCACTACTACCACACAGTGGCAGCACCAGGAAAAAAATTGAGGGGGGCACAGAAGGGGCAAAGTGCATTTATGGGTGGGCGAGCTCTGTCCTACAGATCAGATTTCTGAAATAGAAAGTGGGGGCGGGGCAAGGCCACTTGTCTGCAGGGTAGGGATGTGTGAGCTGGCTCACATCAAGCTGGGCTCAAGATCGAACCGGCCCAGTTCAGGTCATCCAAGTTCAGATTGGACCACCACCACCACCCCCAGTTTGAAGATCTGGCTCGTGGGCCAGTTCAGGGAGTATACATATAAAGGGGAATCCGGCTAAGATTTCCCTTTACAAGTAAAGGAGGATTCCCTAGACTAAAAAGTGTGTGTGGGGGGGAGGGGAATATTTACCTTTAGTTTCCCATCAGTGGGGTGGCAGCTGTGAAGGCGGTATTGGAGGTGGGTGGCCCTCCTCTAATCCCCCCCCCCCGCTGGCCTCCCAAATGACAGGCTTAGCCAGTTGTGGCCCAGTTCAAGCCTCTGTGTGCCAGCCTGGCCCGTCGCTTGGGAAGCTGGCAGGAGGGTTGGGGGAACCCTTGCCGCTGCCTCCGATATTGTTGCGTTCGTCATCAGGAAATAGTCCCCTTTCACCTCTGCCTCCCCAGTCTAGGGAATCCGTCTTTACTTGTAAAGGGGAATCCTAGACAGATTCCCTTTTACAAGTATATACCCTGAGTAGGCCCACAAGCAGGCTCGATGGGTGGACTGGGCCAGTTCAAATCCAGTCCAGATTCAAAACGGGCTAGCCAAACAGCCGGCTTGCACACCCCTACTGGATTGCTTCCCCTCACGCCTCCCTCCCCGGAGCTGCCCTTGCAAATACTTTGAAATACTTTGAAGGACATCTCAATGGCCATGGCTCCTCATGCCCATTCCTATTCATGTGTTCTTTGATATCTTCCACATATTTAATTCTCTAAGGCAGTGTTTCTCAACCACCGGTCCCTGGACCACTGCTGGTCCCCGAAGGGTTGAGTGCCGGTCCCTGACTGGGAGTCAACCCCCCCCCCAACTGAAATCAAGGCACTCACTTCCTCAATTTTGCACATGGCACGGAAGAGGAAGAGTATCACGGAGGCATGGGACCCTTCTTGTGCCTTGCCTCCACGTGCTGCTGAGATCTTCCTACAGCTATCTTACTCCCTATCTTTACAGCTTCAAATTGTATGCGATGCGGGGGCATGGAGGAAAAAGTATGGCAGTGGGCGCCACTTGAAGGGCTGCTGGTTCTTGCATGCACATTGTTTGCAGCCAAAGGTTGGTTGATTGAAACCCAGCTGCCTGTTGTGGTCGAGGCGCCTTGAGAGGGAACACTGTTTCCCTCTTACATCAGTGGGGCTTGCTTGTATGTTGTTTTCATTGGCCCCATGTAGCTTTTGAATTTTTCTAATGGCCCAACATCCCCTCTCCATTGAGTAATCACAAGCACCTCCACTCCAGACATACTGGAGACAAATTTGTTCACCCAGGCTTTTAGATTCAGGGGTTCTCAACCTTGGGTACCCAGACGTTGCTGGACTTCTACTCCCATAATCCCCAGCCATAATGGCCAAATGCCATTGTTGTTGGGGGTTATGGGAGTTTAACTGAGGGACCCAAGGTTAAGAACCCCTAATATTCCATGTTTGCAAAAGATTCCAAATTTAATTATTTTAATGCTTATATTATTTTCATTCTAAACTGCCCAGAGATGCAAGTTTTGGGCAGTATAGAAGTCTGATAGATAGACAGATAGATAGATAGACAGACTTGAAACCCCTTTACTAACTGCTGGTCCAGGAAACTGCACATGAAGAATGTAGCGGTCCTTGAAACTCTGCACAAAGAATTTAGCGGTCCTTGACTCCAAAAAGTTTGAGAAACACTGCTCTAAGGCATACTCGTGGCTAATCCTGTGCGTAGCAGCTCTTGCAAGAGTTCATGAGCAAAAGCACCTGATTGGGCAGTGGGGATTCCATAAGCAGATAGGGAGGAGGAGCCTGTGAGAGCAGAAGCACCATGGTGATTGGGCAGTGGGGATTCCATGTGCAGATAGGGAGGAGGAGCCTGTGATGGTTAAGGTCAGTTGGAATGCAACTGTTACTGGTCGGAAGATGTTCTTGATTGTAGAGGAGAGGAATCTCTCTTAGGGCCAAGTTATTGTACTTAAACACAAATAGAGGGTGCAAACGAGAAGCATATATAGCATATATAGTGTCTCTTACCAAAAGACATCTGTCTGCAGTGCTGTTGTAGCAAAAGTCAGTGGTGCTTTTGCCTACATACATGATGTGCTCAGACATGTTTTTACATGAAGTGGCACTGGTTTAAACTATGTACCTTTCAGGGTAAACCACATGTACCTTTGAGGTTCTTCAATATACCCTAAAGCAGGCTATACCCTATTCAAAGTGTACACCAATTGTTTAATAAGATTCATATTTTGTATACATGCAAAAATGAGATCTGTTAAAGTGACTGGGGAAAGTGTACCTTGTTACATTTTTATTACATCAAAGTCGCTTGGACTCTGACACCTGGTGTTTGAAATCAGTAACTGACATGAAGAGTCTTTTGGATGTGCTTCTGAATTCATTTTACAAGACTCTGAAAGTGTACATAGGAACATAGGAAGCTGCTGTATACTGAGTCAGACCATTGGTCTATCCAACTCAGTATTGTCTGCACAGACTGGCAGCTGCCATTCTGCCAGCCCAGCTGTTCATCTCCAGTTATCATTATGATGCAAAACAGATGTGATTTCTCTTCTGTTTTGAGTTCTGATTATCTCTTTTGTATTCTGAAGTAATTGAGGCAATTGGATTGTAATTCCGAGATGCAGTGCATAAAATGAGACTGCATAGAAGTTCATTTTGGGTTATGTCTCTACAAAGAATATATTGCACTAAAAATACTACCCCCCAGTAGATATTTCAGAGAGGAATTGACATTGATAGTGGCATACAAGAGCTCTTCATTAAACCTTTAGTATATACTCGACCTTCACAGGCAAAATACAGCACCACAGATACAAGCATCTACTCCATCATTACATACATGTGTATGACAATTTTGACCTTAGAGATGGATTTTTCCAACTCTCAGACTTCTGTCACATAATCAGTAGGTAGAATAGTCACAAGAATCATTGTAGCAGTTTTTAAATATATGTACTTTAGAGGTTGCAGCTCTGATTTGGGTGAGATACTGTGGACTGATACTGGGGACTGAGGAACTCTCTCTCTACCATGGTCTCTAGTGATCTTGGGTGTAGGATTGGAGTGTGGGGGTGCAGAGGGCAAGCAACAGCATCTGTGCAAGGGGGTATGTTTACTAAGTTACACTGAAAGACCAAGGAAGCTGTGTTTCCTGAGCCTCTCCCATTTTCCTAAAGGGAAAATACTAGGAGCTGGGAGGGCCAAGAAGATGAAGATAGGAACAGAGCAGGAGAGTGCTGGCTAAGCAGTGTGGGGAAAGTAAAGTGCTTTTTAGTTGTTTGGTGAGGGGACCCTGATCTTATGATACTTCTGCTCAAGAGATATCAGGCAGATCTTAAACCACTTACATTCAGGTAGGGAATACCACACACCCACCACCAAACACCACCTCTGCCAAGAAATATTCCACATGCCTTGGAATCCCTGCTATTTAATCCTGGGTGTATGGAGGATAGGGATGTGCAAATATGTTTGACATTGAACTGGTTCACTTCGATTGTTGTATTGAACCACCCCCTGTTCGGTCTGACCCCAGACTGAACCCCACCCCAGGGGTTCACATGTTTTTCATGGTGTTGTTTTTTTAAAAAATCTATATTTATCTATCTATCTATACACACACACACACACACACACACACACACACACTTACTCCCTCCAAGGGAGTTGTCCAAGGCAGTGGAGGGGTCCACAAAGGTTCCCTCTCCCACTGCCGGCCTATTGCGCAGGCGTGGCGGCCTCCAAAATGGCCACCGTGCCAAGGGGAGGGGAAGGCCAAAAAAAGGCTTACGGCTGATTTCAGGAATAGGGAGGCTGCCGGGGGGGGCAGGGGGAACCTCTGCAGATCCCCCCACCCAATTCCCCTGGAGGGAGCATGTGTAACTTTTAAAAAAAACTGCGAACCCCCCTAGACCGAACCCGGGGGGGGGGTTCAAGGGGGTGCTGGACCAAACTGGTCAGGTCCGGTTCAGGTCCAGTTCAAACTTGAACTGGACCAGACCAGCTGGTTCCATACACACCCCTAATGGAGGAAGAGCACTCTGCTGTTATTAGTAATGCAAGAAATATACTCTGCAGTTTATGGTGGCAGAAAGAAAAAGGCACTCTGCACATGTGTTCGCTGTGAGTTATGCTTGGGCTCCGCCTGACAGCAAATTCCAGGGCAGATCTTATCTGAGATTTATCTGTCTGTGCCATGCAGTCATTGAGGGTGACCGGAAGCGTGAGGAGATCAACACTGGCACTAATCATGTGGCATGAGAAAAGTTGGTATATCCAGCAAATATGCCTAAAATACAGTTCAACAAGGAAATCTTCTTTGTACCATAAGCCTCCTTTTAAAGAGGAGAAAAGGTAAGTACCCACCCTTCCCATTGTCGCTTATGGATATCAGTATGGTCATCTATTTGTCACTGTGATAAATACACATTTCCCCAAAATGACAGGCCAACTAGAAAACTCCCATAAACAACTGCATGCAAAGTTACCACACGAGCTCTGCTTTGTCTTCATTCCATAATGCAGAGAAGCCAATATCTGAGGCACAACCTTCATATCAGTAACAAGGAATAAGGGAATAGTAGTAGCAGCCTACCTTCCATGGTTGTTGTTAAGTGGTAATTGATACAATGTTTGTAAAGCCACTAAACATTTTGAAGGAAATGTATAAAGCAATTTCAATAGTAGCATTTTAAAGGTCAGACAGACAAGGGCAATGTTTTCATAAGGTCTCTCTCCTCTTAATAGAACCAGCAGAACATCTTATGGTTATTCTGCTGTGGGTTATGTAAAGCTGTGGAGAGACAAAGGTTGTTTGCACTGCAAAGGCTCATGTAACACCAGAACATAAAATATGAAGTAACTGTTACAGCATAATTGCTGTGGTAAATGAGGAAGAAGAGACGATAATGAGTGCAAATTGCTGAGACTGTGTGGCAGCTGGTAAAGTTATCAACTATAAATTTAATATTAAAATTTCATTTGGATAAATTATTGAAATGTTTGTTACATGAGTATCCAGAAATGATCCTAGAACCAGGGGTCATCCCATGAAATTGATTGCCGGGAAATTTAGGACCAGCAAATGGAAGTATTTTTTCACACAACGCATAATCAATTTGTGGAATTCTCTGCCACAAGATATGGCAACAGCCAACAACTTGGATGGCTTTAAGAGGGGCTTGGATAATTTCATGGAGAAGAAGTCTATCAATGGCTATTAGTCGGAGGGCCACCTCCAGCCTCAAAGGCAGGATGCCTCTGGGTACCAGTTGTAGGGGAGTAACAGCAGGAGAGAAGGTATGCCCTCAATTCCTGTTGTAGGCTTCCAGTAGCATCTGGTGGGCCACTGTGCGAAACAGGATGCTGGACTAGATGGGCCTTGGGCCTCATCCAGCAGGGCTGTTCTTATGTTCTTATGATCAGTCATAGGTACTCACTGATGCTTTGCATTAGTTTTCTTTTGTCATTACTTTTATTTTCCTTCCATTTATGTAATACTAGTTACATTAGGCCCGTTGCAATAACGGGCGCTAGAAGACCTTTGGGGCCTGTTCCTTTTCTCTCTCCTCCGGCCCCCCCCCCGTCTCCGGCGAGGCCGAGTGCAGCCGCCGCTGCCATTGGGGCTGGTCACCCCGCCGCAGCTGCTACCGCCATCGGGCCCGGTCGCCCTGCTGCCACCGCCATCGGGCCCGGTCGCCCCGCCACGGCCGCGGCCATCGGGCTCTCTTGCCCCGCCACGCATGTGCAGAAGCCACACATGCGCAGAACACCCATCAGAGACACGGACGCAGGCACGGACGCAGGCACCCTAGCATTTTATTATATAGGATGGTTTATATTAAACCATTCCAGGTTCCCCGCCCCCCCCAAAAGTTTTGCTCAGCAACAGTGAAAACATAGGCAGTGTGTTTTCACTGTGGGAAAACACACTGCCATTATATGGCAATTCATGATTGGACTTTAAATGCTTTTTTTGTAGGTGGGTGTAAACATCCTGTTGCCCTGTTGATGTGGCTGCACAGAAGTGAGGACCCAGTACCCACATCCACAGAGTGTGCTGTGTTTCTGCACGGTGGAACTATGCACCACTTATAATTTGTTTTGCTTCTCTCTCTCTCTCTCTCTCTCTCTGGTAGCGTACTGCAGTGGAACCAGAATCTTCTCTGTTATCCATTGTGTATGAGTAATGTCAACCAACACAGTTGTAAGGAGGACTGGATTACACTTTTAAAATCCCAACCACTATTAAGTTTGCAGCAGGCGCGAAGGGAGGCTGGCACGGGCCGCTACTGTGGCCCCCCTGGCCCCGCCCCCACATCTGATGTCAGACGCGGGGGCGTGGTCTCCCTCCCAATGCTGCAGGCTCTGCGGCCCATTTGGGACTGGGAGCGGCTCCACTGCGTTGGCAGCGAGGCCAGAAGCAGCTCTCCCTGCCTTTAAAGGCAGGGAGAGTTGCTCTAGCCCACGCTGCCAATGCAGCGCAGGCCAATTTCATTCCCAAATGCAGCCACGCAGCCCCATTGGAGAGCGAAATAATGCCCCCTGTGTCTGATGTCAGACGTGGGAGGCATGTCAGGGTCATGAGGTGCGGCCCCTGATTGGCAGCAGCCCGGGTTCTTTGAACCCATTGGCCCAGTGGTGGCTCCGCCCGTGGTTTGCAGTGATATCTTATTAAGGTCTGTCTAGCTGATATCTCTTTTGAACCACAAGTACAGGTTAGGGTTGCACACACAAACACACACACAACCCCCCCACCCCCCCACACAAGAAGAGGTCTGCCCTGGGATTTGCTGTCAGGCAGAGCTCAAGCATAACTCACAGCGAACACATGTGCAGAGTGCCTTTTTCTTTCTACCACGATCAACTGCAGAGTGAGTTCCTTGCATTACTGTTAACTGCAGAGTACCCACCCACCCACCCTCCATACACCCAGGATTAAAGGGCAGGCAGGGATTCCAGATAGAATCCCTTTCCAGGGATTCCAGATAGAATCTTTCTTGGTGCTGCGGTGCAGGGAAGAATACCTCTCTTAAGTGGTACTGACATCAGACACGGGGGCGTGGTCGCAAGGCCCCGGTTGGGAGTTAAACCGGCCAAAAGGGAGAGTCGCCCTGCTTGGGAGTTAAATCATGCCCCCCCCCCGCATCTGATGTCCGACACAGGGGCTGTGTCTGGGATGCCAGAGAACTGGATTACACTTTTAAAAACCCAACCACCATTAAGTTTACAGCAGGCACAGAGCGAGGCTTGCACGAGCTGCTACTGTGGCCCCCTGGCCCCGCTCCCACATCTGACATCAGACGCAGGGGCCTTGATCAACAGTGGCCCGGGTTCTTTGAACCTGTCCACTCAATGGTGGCTCCGCTCCTCCTGCTCTCCCCTCACTTGTTAGTCAGCCTCCTCGTGCTCTGCTGCTATCTTCATCTTTTAGACCCTCCCAGCTCAGGGTATTTTCCCTCTAGGAACATGGGAGAGACTCAGGAAACAGTTTCCATGGTATTTCAGTATAAAACTTAGTAAATGCCCCCTTGCACGGGCGCTGTTGATTGCCCCCCACTCCCAGGATCACGAGAGACGGTGGTAGAGAAGAGAAAGCATTGTTCAGTTGATTTGCCCCTGCTTAGTCCCCCAAATCATAAGCGCAACCACCTCATACACCAAAGGCCTGCAGTGCAGTATCAGAGAAAGAGTGTTCCTCAGTTCTCCCAGTCCACCCCAGTATTCTACCCAAATCAGAGGTGCAACTGCCTCATTATTTGGTAGCAAAGTTAAAAGAACACACACACCTCACCCCATGTAGTTTGCTCACCTGAATAATTTTGGGGCTTGTTAGTAACCTGGCAGTAAAGCTAGAAGCCAAAAGCAGAAGAAAGCCAGTCACATAAGCTGCAGTATTCTCTGCCGCAGACAAGCCCAGAAAGTGATGTCATGTCATAATCACATCAGTCATTCAATAGAGAGTGCGTTTTCAGCTTCTCTCCAGGACTGCAGTTTTCAGCTGACTTTGAAATACTTTTTCAGAAACATTGTAACAGGTAAAGCATTGCCCCCCCCCCCCCAGGTATGGTATGAGTAACAGTTGACAACACACTGAAATTCAGGGGGAATCCATTTAACTACATCATCAGCACGTCTGCGTTAGCTGCAATCACTATGCAGTCACGAGGAAAGCCGTGCAGGAAGAAAGATCCCGCAGAAGCACAGGTTGCAGCAGAAAAGGCAAAGCTCGTTAAAGCAAGCCCCAAAGCCAGCGCCTAGCTGCAGTCAGACGCACTTCATTTGTAGCACAGCAGCACATTACGCTTTTGGCCCGCGAACCGAGCAGAAACACAGACTGCCCAACAAACGGGGGAAGTCGAGAAATTAGTCCAACTCTACGCTTTTGCTATCTCTAGCATCACCGGCGGGAAAGAGCGCGCCACGCCCCTTTGAAAGAGCACGCTTCTCCCCGCCCAGCCAGTCGAAAGTCAGCAGAACTGGGGAGGAGAAGGAGGGAATCCCGGGGAGGCGTGGTCACAGCCGTGGCCGGCCGCTCCTGCCTGGAGTGACGGGCAGGAGCAGACAATGAGCTACGACGGGGTTGCTGGCCTGGAGAACCTGAGGGAGGCTGCCGGGTTCGCAAGGAACAGCGGCACGCGCGCGCGCCCCTCTTTTTAGCAGCAGCCCAGTGAGTAAAGGGAGGCAAGCTTGAGGGAGGTGTAAATGTTGCTTGGGGAAGTGTGCAGAGCCTTTTCTCCTCCTTCGGTGGCAAGCTGCTTTCCGCTTCTTTTTGTCCCTGCTCCCTGGCTCCTTCTTGTGCACGCACACCCTAGCGCGTCTTCTCCCGGTTTCGTGGCCAAGCCAGCCCATGGAGAGCATCCCCCCCTCGCCATTCTCTTTTTGGGCTTACGGAATCTTCGCTCTTCTAGACAAAAGGGCCGAGCGGGAGGGGACCTGCTTATTATGCACACACACAACCAAAGCAGTTTCACAGATGCGTGCCTTTCTTTAGCCCGCCCACCACCCCTCTATAAGAAGAGCCCTGATGGGTCCCTCCAGCATCCCCCAACAGCCACATACTCTTGAGATGTCCACAGGTAGCATGAAGGCAGTAGCCCTGCCCTGCATTTGCCTCCAAGCACTCATGTTCACTGTATGTTCCTCCTGAAGATGGGGGTTCGTTTAGCCCTCGTCATAGCTAATCGTTCGTGGATGTGTCTAATCCACTTTTAAAGGCGCCCAAGATAGTGACTATTCCCATGCCTCGAGGCGGTAAATTCCCTGTGTTCATTATGCATTCTCTGAAAATCTGCTTTCTTTTGTCTTTCCTGATTCTTTTGCCAATCATTTTCAGTGGATGAGCCCAGTATTCATTGGATGACTGATTCCAAGAAGAACATTTTCTCTCTGTCAGCTTTCTCCACTTCACCTGTACTTCATAACTCTTATCATGTGAGGCCTGTTGTCTTTTCTAAAATTAAAAAAAAGTTGCAGAAGTGCGGCACACATACAGCAGGAGTAGCCAACTTTAGGCTTTCCAGCTGTTTTTGGACTACAACTTCCATCATCCCTAGTTGCAAAAATTGCAGCTAAGGATGATGGAAATTGTGGTCCAACTGCAGCTAGAGGGCCTAGGTTGATGTAAAGCAGGCCTGCTCAACTTTGGTCCCCCAGCTGTTTTTGGACTACAACTCCCATAATCCCCAGCCACAGTGGTCAGTAGTCAGGGATTATGGGAGTTGTAGGCCAACATCTGCAGGAGGGTTGAAGATGAACAGCCCTGAGTACAGTAATCTCAGTTTCCTGTGCTGTCCTCGCTATAGAAGACGTTAGTCCACATTTGGTTGCTTCCTCTTTCACAGTCACATTCCTACAGATAGACATTGCATGCACTTTCTAAGAGTACATATTGATGTATGTTTACTGCTGCCATCATAATTGCCTCTTCTTCCCCCACCCTCTATTCTGTTCAGTCCCCCCTCATTTGTTTGCAGTGCATTTAAAAATGATCATGTTGCAGATGGGACTACATTAAATATACATGTTCCAAACATTTATCCCATCCTTTGATTCCATAGTAGTAATCAGTGGTTCTGTGGGACAGTAAGTGCTGCTTATCCTTTTCTTTGTCACTCAGTTAGAAGTATCATTTTGATCTGTAGTATCCTATTCCCTGCTTAGCTCTACAAAATATTTTAAATATGTGGATGCCAGATTTTGGACCCAGTTCATAGACAATTATGTTTTCGCGGTCATGCCTGACCACATGCCCTGACCTCATTTTTAATTTGAAAATAAGAAGCAGTTTGTGTAACAGACCCCCAGTGTGAAGTAAAGTGAACAACTTTGTTTTTTAAAAAAACATTTCTCACATAATTGCTACATTTGGTGTATTTCCCCAGTTTTTCAACTGAGACACTCTTACGCAAACAGCTTTCAGTATGGAAATGAGGTCAGGCCATCATGCAAAGACTTCAAAAAGGCATGTGAATTGACCGCTCTTTGAGGTTAGGGAAGTATATCCAAGGGCTGACATCCAGATTAACATTTCATGCATGCTACTGAAGAGTAGCTATATTTGCAGCTCTCCTGCAACCCTCAAGGACATATTTTCAGGAGGCACAGTGGACCGCAGAGGAAAAGGGGAGATCTCTAAAAAATTTCCCTCCCTGGTAGCACACACAAATATGCATTATTAACCTAGATGTCAGGCAGTGTCTTTTGATCCTTTTGATCCAAGGAAGTTGGCATAAGGTTTGCCAAGAATGCATATGAAATACATTCTCTTAGTGCAAAAATGCAGTGAATAACAATGCAGTGAATCATTTTTTAAGGAATGAAAGGGCTGGTTTTTATTCCAAGGGGCATACAGTTCAGTCATCAGTAAAAGGGAGATGTTAGGCAGAGAACAAAATGGGGAGAATATGTGACTGTAACATTGAAATCAGTGGGATGAAAATAGTTAACTTTAACTGGATCATGCCCTCCCCACTGTGTGTGTGTTTTAAAGCTGTAGTCTAATTAAAATAATTGTATATGCACATATTTTGGGAAGGGAAACCCATTTTTAATTTTTCTTTTTTCTTTTTGCCAGCTTTGGGGTTGTTTGTGAGTGCATGTTGGAATGATTATATAAAAAGCCAAATTATTGCTGAGGGTCAGTACATTTTTGACAATTTAATCCCTCATCATATGATTCTGATCTGGGGACATGCTTTTGTAGCAGCTTGTATCTACATTCCTGCACAAAAGGAGTACTTCTCCAAACAGATGGCTGGCACTGACAGCTTTGGCAGCGCTCATCAGACAGTTGGATGGGGGTGTATTTGGAATAGGTCCTCCACCCAGAACAGACGATTGGCGTAGACAGGCTCACAAGCATGCTCACTTCCACAAGAGGTGCAGTATGTATAGCCTATAGATGCAATGTTCCCCACTTCCTTCAGAATCCTAGCACACTCTTGTGCACTCCTGATCTAGAAAGGTGATCTGTCTGCTGAAGCCTGTTCCTGTATCTGAATGAAGGTGAAAATATTTACTCACTTCATTGCAGGGTGTTGTTTTTTTAAGGATTAAATTAGCTTCAACATTTGGCTTAAAGTAGACAATAACTCTTATATGCTACAAGTCCCTAAATAATAGATGGTTCATTCCCTATTGGAATTCAAGGCAGATATAATTTCTGTTATTGTGCTGTTAATGTTTGGTTAATAATATGCCATACTTTATTTGTAAGCTGGAACTTTGTTTATAACTAATTTTCAGCCAATATGTTGCAGACTTGCAGTTTAAGTCAGCAAAAGTTAGTTGTGTAAAAGAGTGTGCGACTGGGAGAGGTCTGCTATATGTGACAACACCTGCTGAGGCTCATTTGTTGAGCAGGCAGGACAGGGCCTTCTCAGTGATTGCCCCCAGGGTATGGAACTCACTCACAGCTGAGATCCCCATGGCTTCCTCTCTCCCAGCCTTTCAGAGGAAATTTAAGATTGTCCTTTTTATCCAGGCTTTTGGCCAATGAGTGCTCCCCGGCTCTGTTTTTATAATGTATCTGTACTTATTTTCAGGTTGGGAGGTTGTTGTTCATTTTTGGAAATTTATTATTGTTGCTAACTGCGTCTGCCCAGGGGTCTTAGGACAAAGGGCAGTATATAAATAAGCAATGTTGGCCCTGAAATATACGACAATCAAAAGCAGTTTCCAGGCTGCGTTCTCTTCAGGTAGTTTTAACTTCCACAGTAAAAATAAACAACTGATTAGTGGAACTGCAAGATTTAGTCCACTTAAACATATTTTGATCAATAAATAATGTATCCCTGATCAATCAGACAGCAAAATTGTTTTAATGTTAATTATTTTAAATATATGTATTTGCAAAATGCATTAAGTATGAGGTGCTTTGTAGGAAGAGACATTCCTCCTCTTTCACATAGCAGGGAATGCTTCTTCTGAGATACTTTGCTGTGCTGTATGTGGAAAAGCAAAGCATTTTCCTCCAGAGCTATTGTTTCATTCATATGCAAACTTCATCAGTTAATTTATTATTATTATTACTATTATATTATTATTATTATTAATTCAATTTCTATACTGCCCTTCCAAAAATGGCTCAGGGCGGTTTACACAGAGAAATAATAAATAAATAAGATGGCTCCCTGTCCCCAAAGGGCTCACATTAAAAAACAAACAAAACACAAGATAGACACCAGCAACAGTCACTGGAAGCTCCTAGTATGAAAAACAAGCAGTGCTCTGTAAGCTTTCTTTTTATCTAGTCACAATCCTACTAAGCAGAGCTCACTATATCTTCCCTATGAGTCAGGGGATGAAAAAGATAAGTGGAAAGTGCTATTATCTACTTCTGAAGACAAAGATCACACTTGAAGAGCACAGATAAAATCCCCAGATCTTGAGGTCTTGTTCCCAGGATCAAACTGGGCACAAATACAATATAGCAATTATTTGTTGAATCATGTCTGCCATATTTACATACAAAGCAAGAAGTGGGTCCGCTTCTGACATTGAAGGCTTTATTATTGCTGTTTCGTATACTTTTCAACAGAACAAAATTCCTAAAGGAGTTTGTAGAGCAAAATAATAAGAAAATGGTTTTCTGTCCCAGAGGATCTCTCAAACTGAAAAGCTCAAGGAAGTCACTGGCAGGAATCAGGAGGCGGCGGCATGGTGCTAACCCAAAGGGCTAGCTTATGATGTTCATAAGCTGAACATCAGTAAGCCGCTGGAGGGCTGCTGTGGATGGGTAGGGACAGTTGCGCTACCCCTGCTATATATGAAAGTGCCAGTAAAGGTGTCCCTTTGACCAGTTATCAGGGTATAATTGACCAAAGTTCTGCTTACTGAGCAAAGAGGCACCTTTTAAAGTGGCTATCTCCTTATATTTAGCATGGTTGAGTCACCTTAAGTGGCGCAGCAGGGAAATGCTTGATTAACAAGCAGAAGGTTGCCGGTTTGAATCCCCGCTGGTACTATATCGGGCAGCAGCGATATAGGAAGATGCTGAAAGGTATCCCCTCATACTGCGCGGGAGATGGCAATGGTAAACTCCTCCTGTATTCTACCAAAGAAAATCACAGGGCTCTGTGGGCTCCAGGAGTCGAAATTGACTTGACGGCACACTTTAAAGGAACTGTCTCTATCCAACTCCAGCACAGCAGCCCCCCAGTGGATGTTACTGGTGTCCAACTTATGTTTCTGTTTAGACTGTAAGCCCTTTGGGGACAGGGAGCTATCTTATTCATTACTTTTTCTAGGTAAACTGCTTTGAGAACTTCATTTAAAATATGTAAATATTCATAATAATAGGATGCACTGGTGACTGGACTTGAACACTCTCCAGCATTGTTTTTCGCCCAGCCCAGCTTACTTCTGGTATTGGAACCAATCTGGGAGAAAAATGCCTGGGATGATAAACTAGTGGAGGGAGGGGGATCAACTCCCCTCATCTCCCCCACCATCACTAGCTTTAAACATGAATGAGGCAGGCATATCATTTTTTTTTAAATGCAGTGCCACTGTCTCCTCTCATTTGATCCTGAGGTGTTAAACCTGTGTCTGGGCTACACCAGGTCAGACGGTGGGTGGGGCTTATCTCGCATAACAGAATGTTCTTCCATATACCAAAATTCCCTCCACATAGAAAACTTGCATGCCAAGGATCTGAACCCAGCATGTTTAGTTTTCATGTGTGGAGGGGATATTATTGCACGGATAGGCATTCATTCATGCGAGCTCCTTTCTTGCAGAATGAAACCATACAGCCATGCACAGGTTTAACATCTCAGTGAGAACCAGGCCTGAGTTGTTACCTTGATTTATTATGGATTGTTGTAAAAAGTTGCAAACAGCAGGCCTTTCTTCAAAGAGAAAGAAACAAACAGCAGTACTTTTTGCAAGAGGCTTCTAGTGCAGAAGTAACCAGTGAGAGCTCAATTAATACTAAATTGAGTGTGTCCAGTAGATTTTTCCCCCTTATCTTTAAGTATGCTGCAGATCAGTTGTTTTGAGTCATCTGCAGGCCACCTGGGGACAATTTCTAGTTGTCAGTGGTGACTAACAAACATGCTAATGACGAGACTGATGTACTGTACCTGTACTCTCTTTCTTATCTGTTAGCAGAATCTACTGGGTGAACTCCTAAACACTCTGCGTATAAGCCAATTCTGATGTCATTTTTAGTATTGAGGATGGACTGATAATTGGATGACACTTATTTTATTTATTTATCAAATTTGTGCACCGCCCCAAACTTCTGTCTCTGGGCAGTTAACAATAGCATAAAACAGTAAAATATATACAAAAACTTAAAACAATTTAACAATTTAAAAATCACCTACAAATTAAAACCTTAAAATTTTAAAGAACTAAAAAAGCTTGGGTGAAGAGGTGGGTTTTCAAATACTTCTTAAAAATTGTCAGAGATGAGGAGGATCGTATCTCAGTAAGGAGCACATTCCACAGTCTTGGGGCAGCAACCGAGAAAGCCCGTCCCCATGTGGCTGCCAGCCGAGCTGGTGGCAACTGGAGACGGATCTCTCCGGATGACCTCAATGGGCGGTGGGGCTCATAATGAAAAAGATATTCTCTTAGATACCCATGGCCTAAGTCATTTAGGGCTTTATAAGTTATAACCAGCACTTTGTATTATGCCTGGAAACCTACTGTGTAACTCTATCAACAAACCTACTGTGTAACTCTGTCAACAAAGGAGTGATGTGGTCTCTCCAAGATAATCCAGAGACCAACCTGGCTGCCGCATTCTGTACCAACTGAAGCTTCCGGACTACGTACAAAGGCAGCCCCACATAGAGCGCATTGCAAAAGTCAAGTCTGGAGGTTACCAACTATGTACCACTGTTCTGAGGCCGTTCATCTCAAGAAACGGACGCAGCTGGCGTATCAGCCAAAGCTTATAGAAAGCCCCTCAATGTGAGATACCAGGGAGAGGTGTGGATCCAGAAGTACTCCCAAACTGCGAACCTGTTCCTTTTGGGGAAGTGTGATCCCATCCAGAACAGGGAGATCAAAATCGTCTCTGGAGTTCTGACCCCGCACAATAAGTACCTCCGTCTTATCTGGATTCAGCTTCAGTTTATTCTCCCTCATCCAGAAGGAGAGGAGAGCTGGTCTTGTGGTAGCAAGCATGATTTGTCCCTGTAGCTAAGCAGGGTCTGCCCTGGTTGAATATGAATGGGAGACTTGATGTGTGAGCACTGCAAGATATTCCCCTCAGGGGATGGAGCCGCTCTGGGAAGAGCAGAAGGTTTCAAGTTCCCTCCCTGGCTTCTCCAAGATAGGGCTGAGAGAGATTCCTGCCTGCAACCTTGGAGAAGCCGCTGCCAGTCTGTGAAGACAATACTGAGCTAGATAGACCAATGGTCTGACTCAGTATATAGCAGTTTCCTATGTTCCTATCCAGCCCATTACTGCTTCCAGGCAGGCATTTAGGGAGGATATGCCATCTCCTGAAGAAGTTGACATGGAGAAGTAGATCTGGGTGTCATCAGCATACTGATAACACCCCACTCCAAATCCCCTGATGATCTCTCTCAGCAATTTCATGTAGATGTTAAAGAGCATTGGAGCCGTGGGGGACGCCATACTTAAGCTCAGATTTTGAAGAGCAACAGTCTCCAATTGACACCATCTGGAATCTGTCCAAGAGGTAGGAGCAGAACCACTGTAAAACAGTGCTTCCCACCCCAACAGTTTCAGACATTCCAGAAGGATACTATGGTCAATAGTATCGAAAGCCGCTGAGAGATCCAAAAGGACCAACAGAGCCTCTGTCAATTCCCAATTGGAGATCATCCATCAGGCTGACCAAGGCAGTCTCCACCCCATAGCCCTCCCGAAAACCAGTTTGAAATGGGTCTAGATAATCAGTTTCCTCCAAGACCACCTGGAGCTGAGAGGCCACCACCCTCTCAGTCTCCTTGCCCAGCCATGGAAGGTTGGAGACAGGCCTATAGTTGCTCAACTCTGAGCGATCTAATGCAGGCTTCTTTGGAAGAGGTCTAATAACTGCCTCCTTAAGACATGGAGGCATCCTGCCCACCCTCAGAGAAGCATTTATGTTTTCTCCGAGGCCTCCTACAACAACCTTCCTGCTAGATCGAACAAGCCATGTTGGACAAGGGTCAAGAGAACAAGTGGTAGGCCTCACCATTCCGAGCAGCTTGTCCACATCCTTAGGAGTCACAAACTGAAACTGATCCAGGCGAACCACATAAGAGGAGTCGCTGGACATCGCCAGTTCAGACATAGAATTAATTGTGATGTCTCCATCTAAGTCGGCCTGAATCCGAGAGATTTTATCTGCAAAAAATTCTTTAAACACATCACAGCGGGTAACTGATGGCTCCAAATTCTGATTCAAGGAAGGTGGGGCACATACTAGTCCCCTCACAACCCTGAACAACTCTGCTGGACGTGAACTCACAGATGCAATATGGGCAGAAAAGAACCGCTTCTTTGCCACCTGTATTGCCTGAGCATAGATCTTTAAATGTGCTGTATGTCGTAATCTGTCGGATTCGAGTAGAGTCTTTCTGCACTTCCGCTCCAGTCGCCTACCTTGCCGCTTCAGCCCCCATAGATCTTCCATATTCCAAGGGGCCAGTTTTGAAGCGGGTTGGAGGGGACGCTTAGGAGCAATCGTGTCTACTGCCCTGGTGAGCATGTTATTCCAATTTTGCATTAGGGCATCAACAGGATCACCTGCAAAGCCAACATTAAATCCCTCCAAGGCTTCTTGGAATCCTATTGGTCAATAGCCTCTTCAGGAGGACCATTCTAATAGGCCCCTCGCCTCTGCAGAGATGGGAAGTCGTTGTAAGCCTAACCTTAACCAGATGGTGGTACGTCCATGACAATGCGGGAATCACAGGAGTCCCCACCCACGGAACACCACCCTGATCAGAGTAAAAGACCAAATCAAGCGTGTGACCTGCAATGTGCGTCGGTTCAGAGACCACTTGAGATAGGCCTATAGTTGTCATGGCCGCTATGAACTCCTGAGCTCCTCCTTGGCTCATGTTTGAAATAGCAACTCTCCACGATTGCCTGAAGCTAGGCTCTGTAAACATCAACACTTGTATCCAGGGGCAGAGCTACCACTGGGCCAATGGGTTCAAAGAACCCGGGCCCCCAATGGAAAAGGCTGACAATGCCCCATGGCTTGGGCTCCAGAGGAGCCCAGAGCCAACTCCCCCCTCCCACGCCTGGGCCGCCGAGAGCCCGGGTGAACTCTACGCCAGTTATTTCAGGCAGCACTGACTGCCCGATAGAACGTTTTCCCCTTCCTCTCCCTCTCTGGAAAAGGTCCTATCAGGCAGCCAACGTTGCCTGAAATGACGAGCTGAGAGCTCGTTCCGGCTCTCGGCAGCCCAGGCCATGCCCCCTTTGCATGTGACACATGTACCATCATGTTGCCCCAGTTCCTGCCACACATGCGCTTAGCACTGTGTGTGCGGGGCTTGCCACATACATCCTAAGCGTTTTCTATGTAAAGATTGACTCATTCAGTATTGTCTACACTGACAGGCAGTGGCTCTCCAAGGTTTCAGGCAGCTTCCTATGTTCCTAACGTTGATGCTGTTCTCCCACGACCTATTTCTTTCCTAGCTCCATGTCAGGGATTGAATCTGGGAACTTCTGTATGTAAAACAGATGCTCTACCACTGAGCTACAGCCCCCAATATTGGAAGCATTCAAGCCTTAAAGCAAAGTTAACTAGATGTTTCAGGTGGAAGACATAGAGATTAAACTTCTGAAACATTGTTCATGCCAACAGTGCTAACAATGGAAGAACAATCACATGCAAATTAAAGCAGACCACAACATAGTAGACGTGCAAAATATTGGGAAGAAGGGAGAGAAATTAAGTTTTTTGTATTGACTCAGGGCAGAAAAACTAGAAGGGTGACTGGAAGGAAGACGGCTGGGGAGGTAAGGAGTTCTTATCTGGCTTCTATGCTCCACTCTCCTCTGGGTGGGGAAGAGTCTGGCCAAGGCTTTTTCTTTGCTCTTGTCCTCCTTGCTGTAGCCTGTTTGTTATCAGGGGCTGAACTCACTCTAATTGTGTTTTATATATTCTGCACCTGGCCAAACTGCCTGATTGGTGTGGGTGTGAGACACATCCATTGGGCTTCTGAGATCTTGGCCTTTATTAGAGTGGGCTGCAGCGAGAGGATTAGGGTGGAGGGAGGTGGCCTTCAGAGGTGGGACTGAGGGCTGGCATACTAACTTGAATGGCTAGAGTAGATTCTTGCTCACTTCACTCTTGGTGAGATGGGGTTGAAGTAGTTGTAATGTGTCTGGGTTCATCTAGAGATGGGGAGACAGGGGGTTCCTTTGTTGAATGTGGGGCAGCTATTCCAGTGGTGGTGGGGAATAGATGAAGTAACATTGGCAGGTCAGCAGGCTGTTCCAGGGGAAGGGTAGTCAGAAATTTAATAGCTGTCTCCACTTCCGGCTGTCCTGCCAGCTCTGTGACCTCGGGGAGCACTGCCAACAACCCACATAGCCTTACCTTGCTCCTCTGCAATGCCAGGAGCATTGGTCCAAAATACACCTGAGCTCATCCATTATTTGATTATGGATGAAGGGGCTGACCTGGTGTGTATCACCGAGACTTGGTTGGGGGAGGCTGGGGGCCCCATTCTGGTCACAGCTTCTTCCTCCGGGGTATTCTGTAGAGGAGCAGGTGAGGGGACGTGGGCAGGGAGGTGGAGTGGCTGTGGTCTGTAAGGATAACATCTCCCTTAACAGGGTCCCTGTCGAGATATCTGACCATACTGAATGTGTGTACCTACATTTGGGGACCATGGATAGATTGGGACTTCTGGTGGTGTACCAATCGCCCTGCTGCCTGATGGAATCCCTTACTGAGCTCACGGACTTGGTCTCGGAACTCACGTTGGAGTCTCCCAGACTTTTGGTGCTGGGGGACTTCTATGTTAATTTCGAGACCAATTTGTCTGGGGTGGCTCAGGAGTTCATAGCGGCCGTGACAACTATGGGCCTACCCCCGCCCCCCTTCCCCCCCCCCCCGCCAGAAAGAAAGGTTTATATTTGAAAAATTCTTCATCTCAAATTTTCCATCCTTCCTCCAAGAAACTCAGTGTTTCAGACAGGACTCTTTCTCAGCCCTACCTGGAAATGCCGGGGATTGAAAGCAGATGCTTTACCACTGAGCTACTGCCCTACTCCCTTTCAGTGCTTCACTTGTGTGTGTAGGCTTTTAAGCTTTCTCCCTTCCACACACAGACAAAGAGCCACTTCCCTAGGAACATAGGAAGCTGCCATATACTGAATCAGACCATTGGTCCATCTAGCTCAGTATTGTCTACACAGACTGGCAGCAGCTTCTCCAAGGTTGCAGGCAGGCATCTCTCTCAGCCCTACCTTGGAGAAGCCAGGGAAGCAACTTGAAACCTTCTGGAAGCAGTCAGGAAGCACTCCAGAGCATCAACCTATGTATCATTGCTTGGAAGATACTTTGCTTCTTCCGATGTACGTGACCAATAGAAACGCTTTCTGCTTGTACTTTGAAAAAATATGCATCTTACCCAAAATTCTTTATATACCTGCCTTGAAACATAATGTCTGAATGAAAACTTGTTTCCAAACATCTATCCTGTGCAAGTACACTTGTCAGGTTGCTGGGTTTGGTCACATCTCCTTATTGAATACACACTTGGTGGAAAATGAGAATTTGCTGCTGTGTAATGAATGTGGGAGCTTTAAAAAAAATTCTTCACCTGAATTTTCAAGTAAGCCTAGTCTCACTAGGGTCTAAATAATTTGAGATGGCCATGCTGGGAACACAAATATCTTGGATTTTGTTTTGGAAAAGTATTGTTGATGCAGGCCATATTGGAAATAACCATACAAACCAGTTTCTTAATTAAAAGTATATATATAGAGTTCACAATATTTGTATTTTCAGATGTTGGTTTTGTTCTGTTTAGGTACTGAAAAGAAAAATCTTCTCAGGATGTTTGCAAAAGCGACAAAGAATTTTGTGAGAGAGATTGACTGTGGAGGAGACTTGATCCCTGTATCCCGCCTGAATGACTTGGATAAATTGCAGTTCCTGAACTTCGTGACAAAGAAGAAGAAAACCTGGTGCTGGCAAAAGCCAAAGTACCATCTCTTGTCAGTCACATTGAATGATGTGCTTGCTGAAGGCGAACCTGTAAAACCAGGTAGAAGAGTTGCACTGCACTGCAGGAGATAAGCAAAAGGGCAAAGTGCAGCTGTTAATTTTATTTTCAGTATTCCATATCTGCCTATTGCAGATTTTTCTGCTTCTCTTTTATAGGATGTTTTAAACTTTGAAATATTCAGCACTATTTAGAAAGCTAGATGTTGCCCTGTTATAGCATTTAACTTATCTTATTCTTGGCTTTAATTTTACAGTGTATATATACTGTCCTTATTTAAACCATAAAGTGATTTCTTCCATGCAAACAATGCTTAGTTTTGAATGACACTGCTATGTTAAATATCTTATTGATTTATTACTTTATTATCCGGCCCTTTCTCCAAGAAGTTCAGGGTGACATATATTGTTCTTCCACATACCCGTTGATGCTTATGACATACCTGTAAAGTAGGTTCGGCTGAGAGAGAGTGTGACTGGCCCAGTCACCCAGTGAGCTTCATTGCTGAGGGGAGATTTGAATCCAGCCCTAGTCTAACCCGCTAACCAATACACTGCCATGGCCCACATGGATACCATTTTATAGAATTGATGTTCTGGAGCACTTCTCTGGAGTGGCTTTGGATATAAAATGCAAGAATGCCAGAGTCACTCTAGTGTGCTTCGTTCACTGAGGGGTATAGTTGGCACTCCCTCTCACACTTCTGAATACCATAAGAAGTGTCTCTTAAATTGAGATGCAAAAGGGCATTTGAGCTGATCCCTTTACCAAATCTTTACACCCTGACTAAAACCAAACAGAAATCACTTTCATCTCTGTGTTTGTTTACTCCTTTCCTGTGCAACCTGATTCTGGCTCTCATTCAGCTTCTAGCAAAGTTCTTGCAAAAGGTCAGTAAAAGTCTTTGTTTCAAGTCCTTGCATCACAGCAATCTCCTTGCTGTTTCTGACAATGCATACATCAGTAGTCTCACAGAGTTCTTTGTCTGGAGCATGTAAAAATAAATTACAGGCTGTTAGGTTGCTAACATTTCCTTCAGGGCTAGCACATGGCTTGTTTGAAGATTCCAAGTTCTTGCATTCTTCCCTGTCCTCCAGAATAGGGAGAAAAAGCACACTGCAAGGTAACAGAGGACTCTGCAATGACTAGTGCATTCCTGAAAGCCTTTTCCAAAGATCAAAGAACTCTCTGGAACTAGGTACCATAAGTCACAAGATGTTGCAACTGGAAAGGACCTTTTGGTTTCCAATCAAGGACTCTCTTTAGACAAGGGAATGAGACTCTTCTGTGGATAAAAATGATAATTCTTCCCCAAGAAAACAATAGTCTCATGTCTTGATCCTACACTTCTACAACAGTTTTTTGTTTGTTTATTTTGCTTCCAACATTGCTGAAGCATCCTGCAATGCTGATCTAATATAATTATATTTTATGATATGCTGATCCCCTCTCAAACACTTTTGTCGTGTAATGCATATTAGGAATGGGTCATTAACTTCTAGGATGAACAAATGTTCAGTGTTTTTGCTTGTTCTGTCTGTTGGTAATAGTTCAAAAACACAGGATTTGCAGACTGTACCAAATATTAAACTACCTTTCTTCTATCTTCCAAAATGTCAGTTCCATAGATGTCCAATCTTTTCTTGTCCCCTTCTATTGTACTGTCCCCTTCTACTGTAATTCTAGGGCTTTGTTCTGCTGACTTTGGTGGAAACATGACTAGGCAGCAGCTGCTTTTTCCTCTATAACACTTTGTTATGTATGTAAAGGAGACAGCAAGATTGACTTCCCTGAGGCAATAGCTGAGCAGGAGTGATTTCAACTCACCGCCACAGTTCAGACCACTGCACACAGAGATACACCCTGCACCCAGGGGCAGATCCAATAGCAGGTGCCAGGGTACTCTGGCACCCCCTGTGAATTGATTGACAGTGCAAATGAAATGTTTGTCCCACACTCTGGACCATTTGTCATCCCTGGTGGCCAAGTGCTCTCCCGTCTGCTTTTCCTCCCTCCAATAACAGCAAGGCTCTTGCGGCCCAGCCCGCCAATGAATCTCTCTCTCTCTCTCTCCCCCACCCCTCCCTTCCTTTCAGTCACAGTGAGTCAGAGAGTGCAGTGCCTGAATTCGTGTGCATCGGTGCCAGTGTTCCCTCTTAAGGTGTGCATGCACTCACTAGAGTTTTTTTATGTCAGCTCAGTTAATTTTAGATCCCTGCTCAGGTTGAATCAGGAAGGCCCCACTCTGAATGTATGTGCGCACACACTGCCTTGATACTGCTGCCCAGAACAAAACTCGTTCTGCACACAGATGGAAAAAAAATAGAACACTGTGCACCACGTGTGCCTGCCTTCCTACTTGCATGCTGCTGCTTCCACTGTGCTTTTGCTCAGCCAAAGTGTTTGATGACTGCTCTTCTTCAGTTCTGCTGCTCCAGACAAGAGGAATTGTGATTGTTGGATTTGGTGGGGGAGTTGGGCAGGAGAGGAGAAATACCATCAGCTGGACTCTTCGGTTTGTGTCTGAATTGCTGCTCCAGGCAAGAGGAAAGGTCAAGGAGAGGAAGCAGAAGAGAGGAAGAAGAGGACAGGGAGGAAGTTTGACTTGAAAAACACCCCAGCCCAAATCCAGATTTAAACCAGAAGATAATACAGGATCTTCGTCCTATGCATACTTATGTGACAGTAAATCCCATTGGACTCAATAGGACTTAATTCTGAGTTCACATGCATAGACGATGCTGCATGTTTGGGAAGGGGCAAAACAGCCTAAATATTTGGCGGGGAATAAGACTGGCAAGTTGGTAATGCATATCTGGAAGTGTAAGATACACAAAGATTGTATTAGCTAATCTAGTAGGGGTGGGGTAAGGGAATAAAAGGCTCAGGATCAACTGAGTACACAGAGATGAGCACAGCTAGGCACACAGGGAATGTTGGTGGAGGCTTCTCAGCACCTGAGGAAGGAAGCCACTAGGCTGTGAGACTGTGCATTTGCTGGCAATCTATTGTTTCATTTCTTGCACCATCTACGTATATGACCAGCCAGAGGTCATATACGTAGATGGCGGTTCAAATTATTTTTTATTGTTAAAGTAGCCTCAAATAAGGCATCTGGCTTCTGGCATAACCAGTCTTTCTGTACCTGCTCATATTTCCCCAGTATGGTTTTGTGGTGCTTGCTGCACACAAAGATGGTGATGACGAGTGCCCACCAGGACACTTTGTTGGTTTTAAGACGTTAAAAATAAATAAATCCTGTGCCACCCCCTATAATTTCCTGCTGGATCCGCCCCTGCTCACCTTTACCAATACTTCCCAAGTGCTTATAAGGCTTAAAAGTTATAAGGATTAAAGTCACAGTGTCGCCCACTGTGAATCTCTTCTCCACTTTCAAAAGTGCCTAAGGCAATGTACAATAAACATTTGCTTGTTGCAGGCTTAAATATATGTTCTCACCTGCTCTTTTTATGCTGCTCTCTTCAGTCAGATTATCTGACAGCAGTCTTCTCCCTCTCTCTTCTCCTCCAGACAAAAATGGTTCTTAAGTAGCCCTGAAGGGGCTACTTCAGTTGGATTCTTATCTGTTTCTAACATTTTGATCCTTCAGAAGGCTTTGTGCATAGGCAAGAGGATTTTTTGTCTCTCTTCTTGTTTATAGACACACACCCTGTATCTGAGGAGTCCCTACCCTGTGTAGAAACCCCTAATTTGTCTGTGGTGTCCTTGCTTCACTGCCCTACTGGTTAGCCCAGATGTTCTGTCCCTTTATTCACTGGATCACTAGAGGTCATAGATATAGAGACAGAATGGAGCAATTTCAATGAGTCATAGATATCTTCCTTTTGGATTCATTATTCTTCCATTCCTCTTATATTATTTTAAAAAATGGTTCTGCCTTGTACTTTCGCCCTTGTTCTGAAGTTAAAATTTGTCTATTATTTGTATGCTTGCTTTTTCAAGTTGTGGTGGAATCTGACTTTGTGAAGTATGAAGGAAAGTTTGAAGACTATGTCACAGGAAGCATTGAAACTACACTTGGAAGGATCAGTCTAGGAGCCGGAGGAAAGGGTGTTGTGAAAAGTCAGTCATCTTTTGGAAATTTAAAAAAGCAAGAAGCTGACTTGAAGATGCTTATGAAGGACCTCAAGGGAAGGTAGGTATAGGCTTTAGGAGATGGTATCTTTATAAAGGTATTTTAAAAAAAAAGTTTGAGATGTTTGTCACAAAATCTGCTGTTGTGTAGAAAGGAAAACCTCTTCATGTGAAAGCAATATGGGTTGACAAACCACTTCATTGAAATATGATGTATTCTGGAGCTGGATACCTTCTAAAATTATATTTTTGAACTTGTATCTCTTCAGATTGAAATATATTTGGTATATCCACTTTCTCTGTACATTTTTTTTAAAAATCAGCTGAATTAAAGCTTTGCAATATGCAGTGGCGTAGCCACCTAATGGCGCAGTGGGGAAATGCTTGACTAACAAGCGGAAGGTTGCCGGTTCGTATCCCTGCTAGTACTATATTGGGCAGCAGCAATATAGGAAGATGCTGAAAGGCGCCATCTCATACTGTGTAGGAGGAGCCAATGGTAAACCCCTCCTGTTTTCTACCAAAGGAAACCACAGGGCTCTGTGGGCACCCGGAGTCGAAATTGACTTGACAGCACACTTTACCTATAAGAACATTGAGGACTGCTCCCCTACTGCTGCCAGCTCTTGTGCAAGTGTTTGCAGCCCCAGCTGCTCATGCACCACCATCTTCATTTTGCTTGGCTATGATGCAGGCTAATGACTGTTCTCACTGCCTCATCCAAGCAATAGCAGGTGGTGTCATTAGACCACAGCCCGGCAAAGGGAGGTGGGTGGGGACCATAAAGGAAGGGCAGGAAGCAGGAGGGCACTTCAGGAGGAAGGAGGCGGGGGCAGCCCCAATATGATCCAAAGATATTTGCCCCCCGCCCCGTTCAGTGTTAACTAAGCCCCTGCTATTAAGTTTTGCTATTGTGTTCTGATGAAATATGCCAGAGGTGAAATGGTGTGCTTTAAGAGGATCTGAATTTTGTGCTACGCATCACCTCTTGCCAGTCAGTTTCATGAAATGTTTCAGGTTCATCATAAAATGTGTTCCTTTTTAGATAGCATTTTTGAAAGGGGAACAGCTGTTCAAGAGAATATTATCTTGATGATACTTACATGATCAAGTATATATTGATGTACCTTTAGTACATCTGTGTTAATTGTTTATTTTCAAAGAGGGCAGTAAGATTGAAAGTCCCTTGGCCACAGGAATTTCTATGCTGAGTTGTGTACTTTAATCTCTCAGGTTCAAGGTGCGGGCAGTAATGCATGCTTTGGAACTTTATCACATACTTAAGCATGGTTTGAAAGGTGGCTTATTAATTTTGTAATATACAAGTAACTCTGGTTTACATGGTCACTGCTTCTTTGAAGCCATGAGAGACATATATAAATATTTTGTATGAGTGATTTGGCACATTACAGAATGATAGCATTAGACTTGAGCTTTGAAGTTTGTCAAATACATACTGAATTATCTGTGGATCTTTATTGTGAACAAAGTCGCCACTGACTGGGGTATGTGTGTAAATGCACACAAGCATATATTTTCTTTTTCTTTGAGAAAGATGCAGAATCAAGTATTGTGACAGGCGGGGAATCTGTTGAACCAAGCTACAAAGCCCATTGTTAGGATTTTTAAAAAATATTTTTGATATGTCTGAAATTAATCCACTGGAAAGCTATATTTTTGAATTGGCTTAATAGGAGAACTAACGAGACTGTGCTTGGTGGAATGTGACAGAGGATTAGTCTGGTGCTCCCTGGTCTCGTTAGTTCCTGTCTGAGGGAATAAAGCTGTGCAAGGACTGGCATTGTAAAATTGCAGCCAGTCTTTTGGGTATTGGAAATTGGGTGGTTGTTTGTTGCTCTGTTGCAAATTTATTGTTTGATTTGTAGGTTACCTTTTGAGAGCCTATGACTAAAAGGTCAGATAGAAGTACCTTAAATAAGAATACAATCAATACTCCAGTGCATGATTGAATGGTCAAATTCTGCTGGTCAATTCTAATGGTCAACCCCTGCTAACTTGGCAAAGAGGCACCTTTTAACATGGTGATTCTCTTTATTGAGCAGGGGGAGAGTGACTGGCCCTATTCACCCCCAACACAGTACCTCCAGTGACTATCACTGGTGTCTATCTTATGTTTCTTTTAGATTGTGAGCCCTTTGGGGACAGAGATCCATCTTATTTATTTATTATAGTACCCAGAATGTTGGGGGCAATATGCTAAATCATTGTAAACCGCTTAGAGAGCTCCGGCTATAGAGCGGTATATAAATGTAAGTGCTATTGCTATATTATTTCTCTGTATAAACCACCCTGAGCCATTTTTGGAAGGGCGGTATAGAAATCTAATTAATAATAATAACAATAATAACAATAACAACAACCACCACCACCACCACCTATCCACTGGGGATTCTGGGGCACTTTTATCCATATCCTACAGCAGGGTGAGCTTAATGCATGATTTAAAGAGATGCATTCTTCCTCGAAGTGTATCCATAGATCGGGCTGCTCTTCCTATCTGCTCCAGAGACAGGGCCAATAGCAAAGCATCTCAGATAACCCATGTAGAGGGGCATACCCACTGCCTTCAGTTTTGCACCCTGTTTAGCTCCAGAGCCAGAGGTGCAGCTAGGTAGTTTTGGAGCCTGGACCTAATGGGCTAACAGCTCCCCTCTGTAACATAAACATCCTCTCTATATTTTTGTGTGTGAGAGAGTCCTGCTGCTTAAATTAGCAGAATGCAATACTTTTCACACCAGAATATGCTCAGGGAAAGGCTGAAGTGTTTTCTTTTTTTCTTTTTGGTATTTTCAGAATAAATTCTGTATATGGTACTTCCCACTAGCCTGCAGATACCATTTTTTGCATGGACAGCCACTTTCCCCTCTTCCTCCCTCCCTTGCCTCCACTCACTCTGTGAAGCTTGCCAGCCATATCAAAGGCAGTGGGGGTGAGTTGGGCGAAGAAACACAGTGAAGAAACTCTTGGTAGGCACTGCAGTAGGGTGAGGAGAAGAAATGTGATGGTGGTGGGAAGCAGCAGCCCCAACGAGTGTCTTTCTCTGTATCTTTCTAAAGTGAAAAAGTCCAGTGGCCTTACATTTGTATTCTTATTATTTGATCTCCATTAAAGAATATTCCACTGCTTTTCAATATACCTGCGACCGAACGAGTTAATTCAGATGATTCCATACCACAGAGCTAGGATACCGCATTTCCTTCTAAGTCATTTTAAATCTCTGCAAGAGTGTAGAGTCTTTTTCCTTTGAACTGGTCTTAAGGAGTTGCAGAAAGCAAGTAAGAGCTGCAATCTTAAACGCACAGCATGCTGCTACCAAAAGGGTTGCTAACAAGCGTGTTTGGAATCCTGGATATTAACCTATATGAAACTGAAATGCTTAGAAGGATTCTCGCCACCCAGAAATACTAGCATGAGACCTGCAAAGTTACCACCAAATTGCAACACACCTTCCCATGCACACTTATTGTTTGGAGCCCTCAAGACAGCAAATCTTCCACTTCCCGAGTTGCATGAAAACCTTTGAACTCTTCTCCCTTTCCTTGCAACCCACATGCTCAAGCAAGTTGGCAGCTACAGTACGTGACAGACTCGCCGGCCTCTGCATAGCCAGCTTGTGAGTATGCTTCTCTTGTCCATGGGGGCAAGGGAGAGGGGGGCGGTGATCGTCCACCTGCCCTCCTTGGATTTCTGCTCTACTCTCCCATGTTGCATTGGGATTAAAAAGCAGCGCCTCCTTCCCGCCCCACCATCTCAGTCCTCTTCCTCCCCGAGAGCAGCTGGTTTGGTCAGCCTGCTGGTGCCTTGCTCTGCAACCATGCCAAGAATTCCACTGGCAACTCTGCAGCACAAAGCAAGCAACAATAGGAGAAGCCCTCCCATGACTGTGCAGAAAGGAATGTAGCATGTTGGATTGGGTAGGCATGCCGGCCGGCAGCCAGCCCTCACCACTTGCCTTTCTGTCACTTGTGCGAGTTGCACTGGCGTGGCACTGGCAGGCCGGTGGTGGTGTGGCAGTGACAATCTTTCGCAGCAGAGAAGGGGGGGACCAGCCCAGAAGTCTGATCCAAGTGGCGCCACCATTTGGAAGTCTGGTCCAAATGGCTCCAAGGCTCTGCAGGAGCTTCAATGACTTGTCTGTCCCGGTGTCTCTAGGAGAGAAAAGAAGAAGAGACGCGGCTGCATCAGCCAGCTGGGATGTTTGCTCTTAGTCCGCCCAACCTCGTTTGATTGCTAGGACAGTGGAGGGCGAAAGAAGTAGCAGGAGAGAGGCTTCCATTCCAGATGAGTCTGCCTCTTCCACGCGCTGTGAGCTGTGCAAACCTCAGGCAGACTCTTGAGTCCCAGCTCAAGAAGTGGCAGGATTCTAAGATGCAGCCATGGTCTCCCAAATGGAGAGGGCCCCACTTCCCCTTCAGTTCAGCAGCAGCCACTGTCTCCCAGTAGTGGGGAATGGGTTGAATACACAGCAGGCAATGTTGGGGGCACAGGCACTCCCACAATCGTCCTGAAGGCGTAAAGTTTCCAAGGGCCAGCATAAGTATCCTAGCTGGGATACATCAGATATGGGTTTTGGCAGCCTCCAACAGCCTCAGGGTTCAAGCAGCTCAGTGCTGGTGTGGGTGGATTAAATCCCTGAATATATTCGAGTCAGATTCAAGGAGCTGGTCCTAGAGGAGGTTCAGAAGCAAACAACAAGAGGCCTTCTCCTTACCAGCTCAGGATAGACCCCACCCCCCCAAAGGCAGGAAAAACCTCCATTACAGAAGCGTTAGGGACCCCCTGACTCTGTAGTGCTGGCCTCCCCAGATAGAGGGTGACCACCACTGAAGAGATGCCAAGAGGCCTCTGCTCACTCCAGTGAGGGCTCTGATTAGGAGTTTAGGCCACGCAGATGAACAGGGTGGGGGGGTGGGGGAGCTGGAGGCACCCATCTTGCCTCCTCTCCAGCCTGCTCTCTTTGAATTCAGGAGAGTTCAAAAAAAGGTGGGGAAATCCTCCATTAAAGAAGCCTCAGCTCCGATTCTGCTGTACTAAACTCTGCAAGTAAAGGGTGGACGCCACTCCAAAGAAATAGAGAGGCCTCTGTTTGCTCCTGTGAGGGTGGTAATCGGAGATCACCTCAGCCACATAGACCACTCTGACAACCCAGAGGCACCCACCCTCTCTCCTCAAGCCTCTCCAGCCCCCAGGGGCCCATCCCTTTCTCCTAAGGGTTCCCCAGCCCCAGGGCTCCACTCCAGCCTCATCATATTGATCTCTCTCATCCCAAGGAGGACTTAGACAATTCCTCTTCAGGCAAGGAGGTTGGTGAACTATGGAAGATGGCCTGGCACATTCTGCTGCTCTCCGGATTTTCTTCTGGGGAGATTTTGCCGGGTTACTGTACAAGGCCCACAGGACCCTCAGTCTAGAAGAGCAAGGGCCTCCTCCACCTATAAAACCAGAGAGTAACCAGGAGGTCTTTCCACCTTCTCCACCCACTGAGGATACTCTCCCATGGCCACAACGTTTTACACAGATCATCCATTCAGAATGGTCTAACCCAGACAAGGGCAAGGTCCCTTCAGGTACCATGAGATGCTTTTATCTGGCCCCTAAGGCGATCATGGACATGCTGATGGTTCTTTTAGTTGAGGTGCCCGTGGTTGCCTTGGTTAAAGGCCAGGTATTGCCCTAGGATGGGGATGAGTTACTAAATAGTCCAGAGGATAAAAGAGTGTGTTGCCATTTTGAGGCAGTCACATGAGAGCCTCTGACTTAATCCATATTTAGCTGGGATCTGTATTATGATTCAGGAACCTTTGCAATGGTTTTCTCCAAGCAGCTGCAATCTGAGGTAAGGGTCGAACAAACTGGGCAAAAGCTACTACTTTCACAGCCGACACTACACTGGATGCCATGCAGATTTCCGCAAGATTTCTGCGAGAGCCCTGGCATACGATGTGACTATTAGGAGACACTTAAGCTTCAAGAGTTGGAAAGTCGATCAGAAGTCTTGTTCCAACCTAGCTACCACACCCTTCAAGGGTGGCAAGTTATTTGGTGAAAGTTTTGATCTGGTTCTGCTTGAGACTACAGACAAAAAGGCCATGCCATATTCCTCTCCCAAACAGGATAAGAAAACGAACAAAATGTCAAATTCTTCCTTCTGGACACCCAGATCCCCCTTTCACAACCTTTCCAGACAGAGACAAAGTCAATAGAATAGGCCCGGGCCATTCTCTAGGGATAGTGCCCCCTTCAAGGTATCCAGAATTCTCCACCCAGTGGGGGGGGGGGTTTTCATGCTACAGATCTCTCAATGACTATGGGACTCTCATTCCACTGGGGGCGGGGGAGCAGATTTCAGAGGTTTACCAACCATTGGAACCTATCATCATCCGACCAATGGTGCCACAGTGAGGGGTACTGACTCCTCCTCCTAGTATTTGGCCTCCAAACAGATTCCTCAGGATCTCGCAGGAGGGAGAAATAGAGGCTTATGTTTCAGGCTATTTGTCATTTCCTGCAGATACAGGCAACTGAACCAGTCCCCCTTACAGAGCAGCGTCGGGGAATGTACTTCATCCTGTTCATTGCCCAGAGAAAAATGGACATTGGCGTGCTATACTAGACTTACAATCCCTAAACAAGTTCATCAGAAAAGGAGATTTTTTGGATGGAGATTCTCTGCTCTATCTTAGCATAACTCCAGGAGGGGGACATGTTGACCTCCTTTGATCTAAAGGAAGCTCTTGTTCAAGGCCCTGCCAACAAAATGTTTCTCAGGCTCATGTACAATAATCAGCACTACCAACATTGCACACTTCCCTTCAGTTTGAGTCCTGCACCACAAGTGTTTACCGATGTCATTGTGGTACTCATGGTGCATTTGCAGACCAAGGTGTAGATTTACATCCTCTCTCTGTATGATCTATTGATCCAATTACCCTCCAGACATCAAAGTCTTTAGAATGTCCAACAGATACTAGGCTGCCTGCAGACACGCAGGTAGATTTGTTGTAAACAGGCAGAATAGTTCCAGCACCCGGGTGCTGTTATAGATTGGAGCCTGCCAGCCAAAGGGACAAGATCATAAAGATCTGCAATTCTCTAAGAAGCAACCATGTTAGCCCTATGCTCAACTCCAGGGATCCATCATTGCCCCCAGAGAGATGGTTCCTTGGGCAAAAGTTCTAGCACACCCACTTCAGCGGTCTCTGTTGCCTTGGCAGGATTAGATTGTTGCCAGATCTTTGAGGAGAGCCAGAGTTCTACCTCAGGTAGTGGTGCATCTGGAGCAGCAACCCTGAAGGGAATAGACCCTCTACCCACACAAAAGGGTTCAGTTTACCACCGATGCAGATATGTGGGGAGGGGGCTCCCATTGCAGCCACCTGGTAGCTCAGGGACAGTGGTCCAGGGAGGCCAACTCAGCTTCAACTAGTTGGAACTCCAGGTGATCAAAAACACTCTCCTGGAATTCCAGCTAGTGCTGGTGCATTGTCGTATGTTCATCAGAACTGACAAATTCACCACCAAGGTCCATATGAACTGGGGTCCAGCACAAGGTCTAGGTCACTGATGTTGGAAGCACAACTGATTTTAACATGGGCAGAGGCCAGTGTGACTTCTCTCACAGCTGATCTGCAGGGGGAATCGAATGTGTTGGTAGTCTGGTTAAGATTGACCAGATAGATTGAGCAGGCAGAATGGTTTCCAGTAAGAAGGCCTTTGCATGCATAGTGTGCAGGTTCAATCAGCTGGTGGTGGATTTATTTGCCAGCTGGAGAATGACAAGTTTTTACACCTCCTGTCTAGGCATGTGCAGGAGGAATGGAAGCAAGAGGTGCCTTGACAACCAAGGGTCTACTATACGCATTCCCTCCAAAAGCTATATTGTCCCAAACAATGAGCAGAACCTCTGTGGCATCAAACTGTGCACATTTCTTAGACCTCTCTTGGGAATGACCACCCCTGCCTCCCGCTTCTAGGCTACAATCCTTGTCTCCTATTCCGGGGCTCAGCAGTTTATCCAGATCTGGACTGGATAAAGTTGTGTGACTGGATGCTTGAGGGCCAGTGGAGACATTCCACAAATCTTAGACAGCATTTGGGCATCACAAAGGCCTTCCACAAAGTGAAAATTTCAGGCCACACGGAAGGCTTTCGTAGTGTGCTGCAGGTTTAATAACATTCAGTTTCTATTTCCCTCCATAGCGCAAATTCTTGCCCTTCTACAGAAGGGCTTGGATGTAGGATTGAGACAGGCATTTGCCAGCCATTGCATCCGTTCTGGTTGGCCCTTTTAAAATGGTTGACATACAAGGTATTGTTCTTAATAGCAATGACTTTTGCCCACCATGTATCTGAGTTGGGGGCTCTGTTTGTGCAGAAGAAATTGTGTCTAGTTTCCTTGTTATGATCTATTAAGGACAGTTATGGTCTATTAAGGACAGATCCCACATTTAATTGAAGGAGTAACACTTTGTTTCACAGGTCTCAGGAGCTAACATTACCTTCTTTTGCCCCAACCCAAAGAAAGGGAGTAGCATACGCTAGATGTTAGGAGGGCAGTCAACATTTATTTGAAGTGTTCTAAGACTTTCAGCATTTCTGCATTTTTAGCCTACTTTCCAGTAGACTTATGAGATCACCCGGCTGTGTGTGTGTGTGTCCATCTACGTGTGTGCCCCCCCCACCACCTCCAACTTCGCAACGCCTGGACCAATATGAACCAAATCAGGTACAGTTGTAGGGACAAATAGGACACCTCAGCGGTGTAGTTCATGATGATGTCGTCCGCCCCAATCCAAGATGTTGGATGCATAAGCTTTTGAGGCACAAGTGGGCTAACTTGTGAACCACCTAACCAATTTGAACCAAATTTGCTACAGCTGTAGGGACACATAGGGATGCCCTTATGGCATGGTGTGTGATGATGTCATCCACTTCAATTCAAGATGGTGGCCACGTGAACATCTGAGGTGCAAGCAGGCTAATTTGTAAACTGTCTTACCAATGTAAACCAAATTAGGTACAACTGCAGTGAATGATACACAGGGACACCTCAACAGCATAGTTCATGTTGATGTCATCCACACCAATTCAAGATGGCGGATATGTAAACTTTTGAGGCTCAAGTTCACTAACTTGAGGTCTGTCTAACCGATTTGAACCAAATTTGGCACAGTTGTAGTGAGTGACACACAGGGACACCTCAATGGTGTAGTTTGTAATGATGCCATCCACCTCAATCCAAGATGGCAGACGCATGAACCTTTGAGGTGCAAAAGATCTAGCTTGTGGACCTTGAATTGAGCCAAATTTAGTCCAGTTGTAGAGACAGTGAAAGGAAAGTAGGCTGTTTATTTCTTAGTAGAACAACTTGTTCTCCCCCCAACCACCACCTTTCAGGACCGTTCATTGGGTCATAATGTCTTCAGTGATACTCTGGCCCATTTGATTTATGTATAAGATTATTCATGTATGGCATACTCTTCCAAGGGTTTGACTCCTTCTGGGAGTATCACAGCCCACTCTGCTAAGTGCACTGCCACATTTGCAGCATTCTCTACTCAGGGCCCGCTTATCGATATTTGCAGGGCGGCCACTTGGACATGCTTGTCATCATTTGTTTGCCACTTTAAGTTGCAGTCCTTAGTTTCCTCTGATGCCTCTTTTAGGAAAAGGGTCTTCACTGGTTCCTCAGTGAAGCCCTGACCCTGAACTCCCTAGCATTACGCAGGGGTACTTGGGCTGAGCACCTCCCCAGCAGGAAGTTGCATGGGCTGGCGGAAAGCAGGTAAGGACCTGCTCTCCAGCTTCTTAAAGCTCCCCTGTGCTGCTCCCAAAATGTGCTTGAACCCACTCGTTCAACAATCTATATGGATTTATTTATTTATGCATAGTTCGGGCACATTCCTAACCTGTTGATATAAGAAATAAATACCATATTTACCCAAATAGAAGATGAATCTGAATTAAAGATGATATCTGAATTTAAGGCAGTAAATAAATTTATTTATTAAATAAACCTATATTTACCTGAAAAGAAGAGATCTCTGAATTTAAGATTACTCCCTGGTTTCTAACATTAAATAACCTTTTAAAAAACCTAGTCTTGGATTCAAGGAAATAGGGTACCTGTGTATAATGCTCAGGTGACACCATGTTTTTTAATATAATGTCACTACAGTACTGCAGAATTTTTTTTTAATGTTCATGTGTGGGTGGTGCTGAAGGTCTTTGGTCAAACTCTCTAATAATTGTTGTTAACAGGTACTATTATTAGTTTGTTATAGAACAGTGCTCCTGCATGTAGCTAGTAAAAATACTTAAGTGTTCTCAATATTCTTGTCTTCTTTAGGACAATAAATCTACAGAACACACTGCTGCAACAAGTACTTGAAAGAAAGCATGAAGTCCTTTGTATCCTGACAGAAAGAATAATAACGACTCAGAAATGTTTAATATCTGAAACCATTCAGACAGAAGAAAAAATTGCTGGTATGGTGGGATTGAGTACAAAAATTATAAAGGTAAGACTATAGAAGGCAGAATACTGCTCTTTGTGCATATTCTAATAGTGGTCATGATGCTCCATTTAGTGCTTCACAGTTTACTCTAGCCGCTCTGGCTTTCCTACAGTCCTTTGTAGTATGCAGTATGCAGTGGTTCCTCTTTGATCCACATTGCATACTGAGGGCACCACCCTCTGGGAGTTTCTCCTATGCAAGTCTTATTCAAATGAATGAAAACTATACAGCAATATAGCCCTTTGATCTTTGCAATGTTGTTTTATTTTTACCAGAACCTACAAGCAGCATTGATTTTGCCTCTTTTAAATATTAGGCCAGTTGCAGCAGATGGACCATATATAATAAGCCTGTTATTGGACCAGTGCTCTGAGGTGGCACATAAAGTCGCCAAGTATTGTGCGGCTGCTATACGAACTCGACAACCAATTTTGGCTAAAGTTAATGAGTTACAATAGATGCACTGGATTAGATTTTTAGACAAATAGACTCAATAGATAGATGGTTGTGTTAGATTAATTATTATGTAAGCTAAATTAGAAGATAGATACTAAGTAAGCACTATATACATATTGGCTGGACTGCTCTGTATTTTGGTATGAGTAAATATGTATATTGTTATATACTTGTATTAATCCTGGTCTGGGACCATAATAAATATCTTACCTTAGAAGGGCATGTGCAGGATAAATTGCTTATGGAATGTATCGGAGGCTTCATATTAAAGTCTCTGCTGCCTCTAGATCTTCATATTTGTCTCTTCCCACTCCACTGTGCCAAAATCAACAATATTCTTATGCAACACATTTAAAAATCCTTTTGCCAAACATTTTCCTTTGCCTACACTGGGGTCACTATAGAGGAAGTCGACTAAGATCTTAAGGCTACTGTCTGACAATTATATGCTCTATGCAACCGAGGGCTGTTTATCATGTTGATTTCCCTAGTTGGGTTATTAAGATAGAAGGTATGTAGATAGGTTATGCCAAAATAATTTGTAATGCCAAAATAATTGACTGCAAGTCAGAGGCTCTTATTCTTCAGACAAGCTTAGAGGTCCTTTGCCAAACTCTTGTCTTGGGCTCAGGCTATTGCTGGGTTAGACCAAAGATCCTCTGAGTCCAGCACTCATGTCTCCACAGTAGAGAAGCTCAAAAACCAAGTGTTATGGAGACAGCTGCACTGTGCTGTTGTCTCTGGAATCTGGCCATCAGAGGTATAGCTTGGAAAGTCCATCTGTAGGTTTTAGAGATAACACAACAGTAGGCCTGTCCCCCATGAGTCTGCCTAATCCTTTGTTTTTTAAAAGCTAAGCTAATGGCTGCAACCAGTCTTGTGGAAAAGAATTCTACAAGTTAGCTATACACTGCGTGAACAAAATGCTTATTTTTGTTTGCCCCGTGTACATTACAGAAGTGCTGGTCTCTAACTGTTCTCTGGCCTCTGCAGTATTTGAGTAAGTTGCGGGGGGAGAGAAATTTCCTTGAGTTTTGTAAGTATTGGATACTTCCTGTTTCACTAGCATGCATAACCACCTTACAAACTATTGAAAGTTGTGATAACCACTTTTTGTACAGTATAGAACTAATCATTTCCTTTACATTGACATTCATTTGGTGTGTAAGTTAACTGCAGCATTGGATTAAACCACTGTAAAATTGAAGAGCAAATGAATATCTCCCCCAGGTATCAGTGAGTGAAAATGGAAATGTGATAAAGGACTCTAATGTGATCTTGGAGATCCCTGCTCCCACAGCTATTGCTTATGGTGTAATAGAACTGTATATAAAGCGTAACGGTCAATTTGGTAAGTAATTCCCCCCCACCCTTCTCCCCGAGCTACATTACTGTTACCGATGAGCAATGCCTTCTTACTAGGTCTGATGCAGTCAATCGAGTTCTTTTTCTGGTAGCTTTTGAATTGTTAGTAGGGGGAATGATAAAGGTCTGGCTGTTTAACCAGGAATAACTTTTTGCTGAATTTACAAATCCACCCCTGTGTTTAAAGGTGACTCTTTAAGCTGTGTGTTTCTTGGCTGTGTCACCGAATTATCTCTGTCATCTGTAAATGAGCAAACATATTGATGCCACATGAGCCTGACTCCTCAACAGATCTATCAGTCAGAGTTAGTTTCGTTGTTTACTAATTCGTTTAATGGCTGCAGTCCATTGTTGTTCATGCACCATCTGCTTTCACAGTGAAGTTTCTATAGTTGCCCTCCTACTGAATTTCTGAAGGGCTTTTGAAACGGTTTTTACAGTTGGGGGACTGGCGAAAAGAACTGCTTCAAGGAAAATTTCCTTGTATGAGTGCATACTTGTTTGTTTCCTTCTGATTTTTCTTGACTACCTAACTCTCACCCCCAAAATTATTGGCGTCTGTGATAAGCACTGGGAAGTTTGAAGATTCTGTTAAAGAAGCTTTTGAAAGGGAAATTCAGAGGGGGTGGGGAAACGTCTAAAGAATTTTAACTTGCTACCTAATATTTTAACTTGTAATTTTAAATTTTGGTTTTAACCTTTTAGTTTTTCTATTTTATCAGTTTTATATTTTTATACTATATTGGTTTATTGAGTTTGTTAGCCATCCCGAGTAGTAGTGTACTGGGGGGCGGAGTATATGTATTTTAGATAAACCCTGCAACAGACACATGGATGATGTTCCGTCTGCCTATCAGGATTAATTAAACTGTTCAACAAAGGCGAAGGAGAACGGACTAGTGAGTGGGAGTAGAGGCTGCTGTAGCTGTACACCTTCGAGCTAGCAGCAGCTTCGCTCTCCAGGGAGTTAAGTGGGAGTTCTCCACAGATAGTGGCCTATGTCCAAATTAAGAGTTCCATGTGGGGAATGCTTCCATGCACGTGTGTGTAGTATTTGGCTATTCCCACCCCCCACACACACACAGTTGCTTGTGCCTCCTCTCCTTAGGGAGGAGAGCTGGTCTTGTGGTAAAGGTAAAGTGTGCCGTTGACTCAATGTCGGCTCCTAGCAACCACAGAGTACAAGAGCCGTTTACCTCCTGTGCAGTATGAGATGATGTCTTCCAGCATCCTCCTATATACCCCTGCTAACTGGGCAAAGTTATACCCCTACTAACTGGGTAAAGAGGCACCTTTTACCATGGTGATTCTCTTTATTTAGCAGGGGGAGAGTAACTGGCCCTATCCACCCCCAGCACAGTACTTCCAGTGACTGTTGCTGGTGTGTGTCTTATGTTTCTTTTAAGAATGTGAGCCCTTTGGGGACAGGGAGCCATCTTATTTGTTTGTTATTTCTCTTTGTAAACTGCCCTGAGCCATTTTTGGAAGGGCGGTATAGAAATCGAATTAATAATAATAATAATAATAATAATAATAATAATAATAATAATAATATAGTACTGCTGCCAATATAGGTGTTTCCCATAGTCTGGGAAACATATCAGTGGGGATTTGAACTGGCAACCTCTGGCTTGTTAAGTCATTTCCCTGCTGCACCATTAGGTGGCTCTTGTGGTAGCAAGCATGAATTGTCCCCTTTGCTAAACAGGGTCTGCCCTGATTTGCATTTTAATGGGAGACTACATCTGAGCACTGTAAGACATTCCCCTTAGGCGATGGGGTTGCTTTGGGAAGAGCATCTGTATGCTTTCATACAGAAGGTTTCAAGTTCCCTCCTTGGCATCTCCAGAGAGGGCTGAGAGATACTCCTGCCTGTGACCTTGGAGAAGTCGCTGCTGTTATGTGTAGACAATACTGAGCTAGATGGACCAGTGGTCTGACTTGGTAGAAGGCAGTTTTCTATGTTCCTAAAACATGTCCTTGAGAGTTGCAAGGCCCTTGGGGACAAATTTTCAGATGGCACAGATGGCTGCAGGGATCACCAAATATTACACCTTTTGGAAGTATTCTCTGCACACACAACTCTTAGTTTGGATATAGATTAGCACACTGTGGTTGTAGGCCAACTTTCTGAGCCATAAACTTGCCAAACAACAAGCACACAACACTGCACAAGCTCCCATGGATTGTAGATTCCTCTTTTCCTGCCAGTTCTACTTCTGTGACTCTTGTTCCTGATCGGGTAGTCAGTGGCCTCATTGCAGTTGAAATTCTTATCTACATGTGTAGATGTGGGAAAGGATTTCCCAAGAAATCCAAGGATTTCCAATGCCTAAATTTGCCCTCAGCTGGTTGAGATATAGTATGGCACTGATAAAGAGTAGAACTTTGTCATCGTCGTCGTCTCCCCCCACCCCGTCTCCATTTATGTATCATCTCTGGCAATATAAAATAATCAAAAGAGTTCCTGGAGTCATGCATAAAAATGAAAGGAGTATGAATACAATTCAAAATGAGCAAGACAAAAACCAAGTGTAATGCAAAGCGATAGATGAGAGAAATATAATGCCTGCAAGCATCTCATTTGGTTGTGAGTTACTGATAAAGGAGAAATTTCAGTTTGTCTTGTGAGTTTATCTGTCTGATAGTAGGAGAAGAGAGCAAACACTATTGTCTGTAGTTTCCAAGATGACATGCATTGCATCTCTTTAGAAAATCTTCCCAAAATGGCTTTCCCCCCCAAATATGGATATAAGTGAACAATTTTTAAAAAAAAATAAAATTGTTTTGTTCAAATACATGAATATACAGATTCAAAGTGAATATAATATGCATTAATATGAATGGCTACATTTTCTGTCTGGCTTCTCCCTCTCGGAATGCCTTGTTTGAACTAGCTAATAAGTATAGCAGGCCTGAGTTCATTAACCTCTGCTCTCTTTTCTGCTCTGTCTTTTACTGTTTCGGCCATGCCCTGTTTAATATTTGGCTATCTTATCACTCAAACCTCATAAAAATGAATGTGCCTAATGCTATCTTGGTGAGTCCATCCTTGTTGCTGCAATAGGTAGGTGGGGGTGGGAATGAGTGGATCAGAATGTCTGTCCACAAAACCAGCTCCTGCATGTGGCCTTTGGAAAGGTCGTTTCACCCAAACGATGGGGCTGTGGCTCAGTGGTAGCGGCTCTGCTTTGCAAGCATAAGGTCCCAGGTTCAGTCCCTGGCATCTCCAAGTAGGGCTGGTAAAGACGCCTGCCTGAAAGCTTGGAGAAGTTGCTGTCACTCACTGTAGACAATACTGAGCTAGAAGGACCAATGGTCTGACTCAGTACAAGGCAGCTTCCTGTGGCCCTGTGTCAGTAAGTCAAATGGTAGCCTGCAGCCAGGTGTTAATAAATAATCCCTCCCACAACAGCGAATAGAATTCACTGAAGTTGGCATTACTCAATAGATGTTGGAATCGAGGTTGCTTCCACTATAGAGGGAGAATTTGCTGTACTGGAAGGGCCATTCCTAATCTCTGGTGTACATTTTCTTCCATGATGCATAGGAGTTTGTCTCTAAAATAAGTGACCTGCGCGTGTAAGTTTTTTACTGACTTGTGCTGTAATGTTTTATGACGGTAGATTCCGAGGGATTGTGTCATTTGTCATGCTTTGCCAAGTTTTTCCTTATTCAGCTGTTTCATTCTCCTGGAATTACAAAAACACTACCTGTACCATAATGTATCATCTGCTTCTAACTGCAATTCATTGTTCTTAAATTCCACAGCCAGCTGCTTATTATAGTCTTGCTCGGTCAGAATATGGACAGTTCTCAGTTCTGAACGCTTTACATCTGTTGTGAGCCTGTCATTTATTAATAGCTTGTGTTTGCTAGGAAGGGTGCCATGCTTCCTCATCATCTTGCCTTTTCTGTGTGCTTTCTGGGTATACTTCCACTTTCAATTGTTAGTGATACAAGGGTTGGGTTCCCTGACTGCTTTAGAACTTGCTGAAAGCTGTTGGATATGTGGCACAATTTTTGATTAACAATTAAACAATCCTCAGCTTTTTAAAGATTTACCAGCATGTCTGTTAAGGGCTAGAGAATTATAATTATGCAGATAGGATTATAGAGAATGAAATCTGTTTCCATCAGCTGGTCTACTTGCAGCTGATGTTGCAAAGTCACTGAACCTTGTATACTCCGCCATGCTGTGGTTTCCGCTCATTGAAGTTTCTAGCGGGAAAGCCCTTTTAGATACCCCCCTCCTCTCCCCCGAATGAAAGGTCACAGATTCTCCAGATGCATCATAGATCTAACATTCCTCAAACTTATTCCTCCTTCTCTCCTTCCTAGAGGTATCATACTTCTTCTAACTGGGCTGGTGCAGAAATTCAAGAGGAAAACACAGAGATCCAGACAGACAAACTTGGCACATTATTAATTAAGGTTGCCCTAGGAACAGGAGTTAATGAAGTGGTATTACCAACGTCTCCTCTTTCCAGTGTTCATACTATTAGCTGTAGCAGAGGTACATGAAACAACCCCAGCAAAATTGCATTACTCTTGGGAGGAAAAGCTTTAATTTGCATTACTCTCTCCTGCTGCAAAACTTGCCTTAGTCTTCAAGAGGTTTTAATATAAATATGCGATCAACTCCATGAACAATTGCTTTCTTCATTCTCATTCTGTAGCACGGAGGAGTTGCTGGGGTGCCTCCTCTGCCCTTTTATGTATGCCCTGAGTTCAGTGAGAGATGAATGTGGAAAGGTTGTATTTATATTCTGAACAAGAAGTGTGACTATTTTGCTTCCTTGATAACAACCTTTCCCCTTCCATCTCATTTATTCTTAGGTAATCTTTTGTTCTCCTCACATCTCATTACAATTTTGCAAGTGCACAATGGACAGTGTGTAAGGAGGGACTGAAATCTCATGTTTGGTCCACTGTTTAATATATATTATTCTCTCAGTGCTTCAGCAGAGGAATATGGCACTGATAAATCCCTTTGTTGTAATTTTGATTCTAATGATACTCTGTTATCTACAGACAAAGCACTGAATCTTTATTTTAATTTTCCTTCAGTGAAATGAGACTGCTACAATCTGGCTGCTATCAGGATAGACGTAATTGATGATGGTTTTAAATGGGCCGCTTTAAAAAAAAAAAACATATCTGTAGATCCCCAAGAGCCCTCTTCCTTCCTGCATTTGGAGTGGATCACCTTTTTGGCATCTGTCTCTTCAAGGTTCACAGACAGTTCTCTAAAAGTCCAGAGGAACCCAATATGGAGACCAATGTTGTTGACTACAATTCCCAGCATCCCCAGCTGCAATGGCCTTTGGCAATCCTTGTTACAGGGAACACTGATGTAGGCCTGTGATCAGTGCCAAATGAGACAATATGTAGGCTGTGTTCAGACAATATGGAAACCAGTGACTAGGACTTCTGTCTTCCTTTATGCGCAAAAAGTTGCAATGGGACCCAGGTTGAGCGACCACAGCGCTGGGGCAGGGTCCTTGCCCCTCCCTCACCATATCATTTTTCTAATAAAGATTCTTCCCCTCCCATTTTGGGAAATTGGACGCAAAGCTTTGCGGGTGGATTTTTATCAAGTAAATGGTATGCAGAGGGGAGAATTAACATTCCCCTTCCCCCAGCATTGAGGCCTTGGTCTACATCTGGTTTCCTTGTGGTTGCTTTTTAAAAAAATGTCAAGAGACAGAATAGCAGATCTCCATTGTCTCATTCTTGCTGAGGCACCAGCTTCCAGAGAGGTGGCCATATTAGTTTGTTGCAGCAAAAATTGAGTCTTGTGGCAACTTAAAGCTGAGTTCTAGTTAAGAAAAGCTTATGCTAAAACGAATGTGTTAGGCTTCAAGGGGCCACAAGATGCTTGGTGGTTGTTTTTCCAATCTGTGTAGTACGTGTGACTTGCTATACACAAGTGGGAGGAGTGGAGCCACAGCCAAATCTAACCACTTCAGTTTCAATTTTACAATGAATTCCATTCGGCTTTTACCAAGAGATTTACTTCTGGGCAGACTGAAGCTTATAGCCCAGAGCGAGTCATGAAGCCAAGCTTGTAATCTTAAAGTGAGTTGTCAGGTAGCCTGACCTGTGGATTTGTACCTATTTAAACTTAGCAAGACAAGATTTTGGGTCTCAGTCCACTGACTATATTTCTACAGGGATGGCACCAGAACAAACAATGGCATGAATCCTAAACAGAAACTGTGCCTATAATTCCCTTGATGGTAGTGGCAATGAAAATGAAAATCTTGGGTTGTAGGATTATTCCCAATAGTGTGATCCTATGGAAGTCATACTGCATTGCAGTGGAAGGATAGCAGCAAGTGGATTGTTAGCCCATATCCTTTCTCACACACACACACACGCAAGGATCCCACAGCATGCTGAAATTCTATGACCCGCCTTTGAGAAATAGCAGCCTAATAATAATACAATATATAGCCCATCTTTCCAGTCAACAAAGGTGCTCAAAGTGGTTTATATAGTTCAAATATATACTGAGCTTGTGATTCTTCTGGTCTGTGACTGTAATAAAGATTTTTTTATTTACACTGAGCTGCAATTTGTATGGACCAGCACTCACTTCAATCTTATTTTATTTAAGCAAATATGTACAAAGTGTGTTTTAACTTCTCCTCACCATCAGTCAGACATTACTTGCTCAATGTATTTGATTTCCAGATCTTTCTGAATAACAAATAAAAGCAATTCTAATTGACAGACTTCTGCCTGCTTCATGAGCAACAAGGTGGCTTTGAAAGAGAGAGCACAGAAAGGCCATCCTATCACTCTTTAGCCTTCAGCGATGCCATGTTCCTCCATATGGATGCTGTGGATAATGAGAAGCAGTCTGGGCCTGAAAGCCCTATCCCCAGTGGAGCTCCATTAAGCATATTGAGAAAAGGTACTAGTGGACAAGTGTTAAGATATAGAACAAAATGTGTATTCACAATAATAATTGGAAACTAACATGTTCCTACTTTAACATGTATTTGAAAAGATCATAGAAATGAAGGTATGGAAATTGGGGGTCTGTATGGTGTGTGCGTCTGTGTCTGTGTCAAGCTCCAGCTCCCTTCTCCCTGAAAACATTTGGGGCAGCCCAAAGCCTGAGTGCTGCAATGTGGAGAGACAGGTTTAAATCCACCCTCTCTGCATTGTATCATCAACCGTGAATCGGAGTGCTGTAATCCCTAGCACTATAGAGTTGGGAAATGTTGGTGATGGCTAAGCAGCAAGTTTTACACTCGGCTCTCAACCAGAGCAGTATTGCTGGGAGTGGATAGGTTTGCTCCTCCCTGTACCATTTGGGAAAGAACCTTTTCCTCCTGTTCGTGGGGGGGAAATTTGACCCTTTTCAGGCAAAATACAAAGTGCTATTTATTACCTTTAAAGCCCTGGACAGCTTAGGTTTGGGTTACCTTAGAGAGCGTCTTCCTCTGCATGATCCCCACCACACGTTAAGGTCATCTGAGGAGATCCATATCCAGTTACCATCGGTACGTCTGCTGGTGACTCAGAGGTGGGCCTTCTCTGTAGCTGCTCCTGGGCTGTCGAATGCACTCCAGCAAGAAATCCATAGCTTGAGTTCATTGTTGGCCTTCAGGGCGCTTTCCAGATTAGACCCTGCAATGGGGTCATGACGAATCTCTGAAGTGTGCTGTTCATATTTCCAATGCCTTGTTTTGAATTTAATCGCTGCAATATAGTGCTATAACATCTTATATCCGGCATTAAAAAGTTGCTGTTTTTTCAGGTTTTTAGTTTTTATGAGACTGCTCAGGTTATCAGACAGCTGTCTTCTGTCTATGCTCCTCTGCAGGCAAGATGGCTCTTAAGCAGCCCTGAAAAGGGGCATCTTGGAATCTTTTTACCTCTTTCTAATGTTTTGCTCCTTCGGGGGGGCGGGGCTTTGAGAGAGAGCCAGCGTGGTGTAGTGGTGAGAGTGCTGGACTAGGACCGGGGAGACCTGAGTTCAAATCCTCATTCAGCCATGATACTAGCTGGGTGACTCTGGGCCAGTCACTTCTCTCTCAGCCTAACCTACTTCACAGGGTTGTTGTGAGGAGAAGCTCAAGTATGTAGTACACCGCTCTGGGCTCCTTGAAGGAAGAGCAGGATATAAATGTAAAAGTAATAATAATCATATGCTGAAGGATATCTCCCCTCTCTCCCCTCATATCTTTATAATTTTTAAAATTCTGAGTATATGCAGTGTCCTCTATGTAGAAACCCCTAACTTGACTATGGTGTCCCTGCTTCACTGCTCTGCTGGTTAGCACTGGGCCATCTGGCTTTGCTAGCAGAGGCATTCAAATTGTTAACCTGTCCCAAAGAGAGCTGCTCTTGTTACACATGGCATCAGTACAACTACTGTACTTAGCATTTTCTCAAGGAGTGATTGTTCTCACATGGAAGGCCATTGGCCTGGAGATCCCCTCTCAGTTAATGTGAAAACATGTGGCAAAATACAGCCCTCCTGGAGGGTGCGTCCTCCCTCGCCATGAACATAATTATGAACTGTTTCAGTTTTTGTGTCCCTGCCAAACTGCTCCAACTTAATAATGTTTTAGGATGCACGGATGGAAAAGCAATTCTTGAGAGCATTTGTTACACAGCATGGAAACATTTTATTAATTAAATTCCTCAGTGGAGGCTTACTTAAGCATCCTGATTTGCAGAACCTTTATTCTTCTCAATGAGCACCACCTTATTCTGAGGAACGGCAGAGAGCAGTAGATAGAGGGTCAAATTCAGAGACTGTACCCCAAAGTAGTGAAAAATGTGTGCTGAGACTATGGGTATCTAGCTGCATGTTGCATAATTGAGGTCCAGATTGGCAAAGTTATGATAAGAAAAATAATGTTTTGAAAAAGTGTGGGAGGCAGAAAGCTGGTTGCTGTGTGTGTTACCAGCTTCCTAGGCAAGACCTTCTTGTGGGCTGCTTTCTCCACTGTAAATAAACCCTTGCACCAACGCCCCTTTTGTAAGGTGCCCGATTGGCCCTTTGTTTCTAGCTAGCCAGTAGCTACAGCCAATGCAGCCATTTTGCAATAACGGGAATAAAATAGCACTTTCTCTGGAACAGAGAAATGGTAAAAAGGAATAAATACACCCCTTTGTATGGTTAAAATAGAAACGTTTTTGTTAAAGCTCCATGTGATGGTGCATTCTTGGCTCACCCACTGTATGTGACTTTCTTTAAGGCTTGTGACTCTGGCTCTTTATTGCATTAACCTACTTTAGCCATTCAAGCCATGTTCCAACATCTTTGTAACTGAACTGGTAAAGTGCATCATGAGTGAACCAAACTGAGCTTTTATTATCTAACTCTGTTGTACTGTTCTGGCACTGTGCATTAATATACCTTGAATATTTTTATATACTTCTATTTGTATCTGGATCAACATTCATGTTGAAGTTCATCAAGTTTTAACATTCACTGTCCCAGTACTTGACATGCATTTCCTATACATATAATCTTCCTTTTCCTGGAATTGTGTTTCTGGTTTTTCAGTTCACTTTCAGATTAAACACTGAATTTATAAAACTACTCCTTTTATTGCTAGGTTAACCTTCTGCTAAAAGAATTTGTGAATAGTGCTTAGACAAAATGATCTAAATTTGGCAAAAATTGCCTCATTAATGAAATAGAAGAAGCAAAACAATAACTGGGTTCTGATATAGCCATAGACTTCTGTCTAGTCATCTGCAGAAAGAGTTGCATTTCTTTAATGCAGTGCAGGCTTTCCTGCAAGAAAACTCTGGACCTTAAACAGTAGCAAACTATGGCGCGATCTAACAACCATCGGCCAGTTTAGATGGTAGTTTTCCAACCCACTTGATTAAAAGAGAGATGTGCTGAGATTGCGCCCTCGCTGATGTCCTCCGTCCTGGCACATTTCTTTATCAAATGATAAAATTTGTCCAAATTGGCACTCCACATGCAACCTAAATTCTAGTTTAAACTAGTGCCTAGGTCACAAGTGGAGCAGCAATTCAGATGAACTTTCAACCCCATATGATAAAGAAATACTCTGGGAAGATGTTGGGATGTCCACAAAAGATATTCAGATGGGTGTGCTCTCAGCATGGACCAGAAAAGTATCCTCTGAATTGGCATTTTGTGCTGTACTTAGACTTTCTTTCCCAACAGAGTTTGCACTGCTAGTTTTTTGGCCTGAAATAATCTTTAAAGGTAAAGTGTGCCATCAAGTCGATTTCAACTCCTGGCACCCACAGAGCCCTGTGGTTGTCTTTGGTAGAATACAGGAGGGGTTTACCATTGCCTCCTCCCATGCAGTATGAGATGATGCCTTTCAGCATCTTCTTATATCGCTGCTGCCCGATATAGTAGTAGTGGGGATTCGAACCGGCAACCTTCTGCTTGTTAGTCAAGCATTTCCCCGCTGCACCACTTAAGGTGACAAAATAATCTTTAGCACTGTACTATTTAATTAATTAATTATTTCTAGCAATGTGCTGGTTAGTAATATTATCGCCGTGAGTAGATAATGTTTGATTTTAATTTTGAAAGTTTTCAAAATTCTTGAAAGTTTTGAGAATATATTTCTGTCAACCAGTGCATGCTTAATATGTTCTCTTTCTCTTTAAAAGATGCCTTACAATTAAAGACCCAGTTTCAGCCCTTTACAAAGCTCTCAGAAGAAAAGCAGGAAGCTTTATACCAAATACTCCGAGAACTACTGCTTCATGAAGAAATGGTGACTCAGCTGGAGGACCTGGTAATTCTTTGATTCTTAAACACACATCTCACTACTTTTTATTCCAGCCTGGGTTTTTATTAAGCAAGCAACATTGCTTTTGATTTTTCCCCAAGGGTGAATGTGTTTCCAGATTAATATTTAGCATCCCTTTAACCCTAGATCTGTTCTTTTTGCCTACAGCTGGATAACATATGCTTAGAAGATCATCGCGAACTCCTAGTCATGACAAAGTTAAAGCCACCAGAACAGCAAAATATAGAGGAGTTCTTGAAGTTACTTGGAATCAATTTGCAGAATGAACAGTTGATACGGAAGGAGCAACTTCACAACAAGGACCACTTCTTAGCTGCTCACATTCTCCTCAGTGCTGTGGCAGGTACAGAAAAGAGAGAGAGATTAGCAGCCTTCTGATTGGAAAGGTCTGCCTTTCTGCAGTGCTTTGTTTTACCCTTATAGGCTGATTGCAGTGAGTGGGCAAAAGCAGTGGGCTTCCTTTTCATGGTGCCTGGCTGATTCGATTGTTGAGCAGTTTGTGAACCTGAATGAATCTTCTGTGCAAGTAGAAGCCATTTCATACTTGAAGCATAAAACTTTGAAAGAAAGAAAGAAAGAACAGAAAACTTTAAGCATAAAGCATTTGTTGGAAATCACTCAGTCCCAGCTTGCACCAAATCCTGGCTTTTTCGTTCAGATTTTCAGTAGGATTACTATTCTCACTGTGTGCCAGGCTCATCCACTGATACCAGGAAGATGCACAAAAGGTTCAAGCTTTATATAAATACCGGTGGTGTAACTTACTATTGGAGTGCAAATGCTGTCTTTTTAAAAAGTAAATCTGACTAGATGGCACTGAAATTAGAGTGTCACTGAGCTAGCAATGGAATGGAAAAGGTTATTAGGTAGAAGTATCAGGTAGATGCCACCACATAAGAACAGTCCTGCTGGATCAGACCCAAGGCCCATCTAGTCCAGCATCCTGTTTCACACAGTGGCCCACCAGATGCCGCTGGAAGCCTACAACAGGAATTGAGGGCATGCCCTCCCTCCTGCTGTTACTCCCCTGCAACTGGTACTCAGAAGCACCCTGCCTTTGAGGCTGGAGGTGTCCTATAGCCCTCCGACTAGTAGCTGTTGATAGACCTCTCCTCCGTGAAGTTATCCAAACCCCTCTTAAAGCCATCAGGTTGTTGGCTGTCACTACATCTTGTGGCAGAGAATTCCACAATATTGTGCATTGAGTGAAAAAGTACCTCCGCTTGCTTGTCCTAGATTTCCTGGCAGTCAATTTTATGGGATGACCCCTGGTTCTAGTGCTATCTGAGAGGGAGAAGAATTTCTCTCTATCCACTTTCTTCACACGATGCATAATTTTATAGACCTCTATCATGTCTCCCCGCAGTCATCTTTTTTTCTAAACTAAATAGCCCCAGGAGTTGTAGCCTTGCCTCATAAGAAAGGTGCTCTAGGCCCCTGATCATCTTGGTTGCCCTCTTCTGCACCTTTTCCAGTTCTACAATGTCCTTTTTTAGATGTGGTGACCAGAACTGTACTCCAGTATTCCAGGTGTGGCCGCACGATAGTTTTGAATAAGGGCATTATAATATTAGCAGTTCTGTTTTCAATCCCCTTCCTAATGATGGAATTGGCCTTTTTCACAGCTGCCGCACATTCAGTCGACACTTTCGATGAGCTGTCCACCACGACCCCAAGATCCCAATCCTGGTCATTCACCAACAGCTCAGATCCCATCAACCCCTTGAAGTTGGGGTTTTTCGTCCCATGTGCATCACTTTACACTTGCCAACACTGAACTGCATTTGCCATTTTGTTGCCCACTCGCCCAGTTTCGAGAGATCCTTTTGGAGCTCCTCACAATCCTCACAATCCATTATGGATTTCACTACCTGAAAGAGTTTGGTATCATCTGCAAATTTGGCTACCTCGCTGCTTACCCCTACTTCTAGATTATTTATGAATAAATTAAAAGGCAATGGTTCCAGTACAGATCCCTGGGGGATCCCACTTGTTATTTTCCTCCATTGTGAAAACTCTCAATTTATACCTACCCTCTGTTTCCTGTCCTTCAACCAGTTAGCAGTCCACACATGTACTTGTCCCTTATCCCATGACTGCTAAGTTTTCTCCTTGTGAAGTTATCCCCAAATAAATAAAGGCTACTTGGCCACTCATGTCTCTTAACTGCACTTGGGGGGGGGGGGAGTTGCATTGAACAAAATGAAATATTTCTGTCTCTGTTGCCATCTTGCTGGCTAAGCAACACTTGCACCACCATGTTCTCCAAAGCAGGTAAGAAGGCATTTGTTATCCTTGGGGAATGCCCTCCCCCACAGAGCAGGAAACAGGGCCAAAACATCTCCTCTAGGCATGGGTCCCACAGTTTGCCAGACCCGAATTGTGTCACTTCCAGACAGCAGCAAAGAGTACTGGAACACATTCATTTTCCAAGAATGGTTTTCCCCACACACACCAGCAGACTTCTGTAGTCTTAGGCAGCAGGATACCACACTCTGCCTATGTGGACAGCAGGGTCCTAGACTGATTTTCTTAGTGCCATCTCCTGGTCAGCTCTTGCTTTCAGTGAAGAACTGATTTCTGCTTTTCTGGCAAACTGTGGTTCTTCACAGAAAGCAAGAGCCAACCAGGAAATGGCACTGAGAAAATCTCGCTAGGACCCAGCTGCCCATGTAGACAGAGGATGGATTCCCACTGCATAAGACTATGGAAGCCGCCTGTTATAGAATTGTCACACCAGCTCTAGGAATCCACAGGGCTTTTTCTCCACCTCCTTAACACCATATTAAAGCCTGCCATATTGCCTCCCCCATCCCCACTCTTCTCTACCCAGAAGTTTACCTCTTTCAGTTATGATAAATAGTGGCTCTGGTTTCTGTACTTCCCTTATACTTCCTTTCTCTTCCAGCTCTCCCTCCTCCAAAACTTCCGTCAGTGCTTTCTTCTTTCCACACATCGGGTTGACTCTGCTGGTGTTCTTGCCTTAACTCTTGATGAAAGAATAATAGGGCAGGAATAGAACAATTTGCGTGAAGATACCAGGTTCATCTCTGAATTATTACATCTCTGTGATGACGTTCTGAGTTACCACAATCACTGAATCCTGGAATAAAGTATGAAGTATGACACAGTTGCAACGATACCAGAGATGTAGTATATTGAACTAATTTTTGCTGTGTTCTCTTAAACAACTACTGCTACTATGAATATGTATATACCACTCTTCAACCAAGTTCTCAAAGTGGTTTATATCCGGGGCATAGCTAGGGGATAGGGAGCCCATATTCACCCCTCTCCCTGGTGGCCCCCTTGGAGTGAGGGAGATAATGAAGGAAATAGGGAGGGGTGGAGCTGGGGGGTCCTCAGGAGCCGGGGGCCCAGGTTCTTTGAACCCATCTGCTCCATTATAGTTACACCCCTAGTTTACATATAAAAATAAATAATACATAAATAAGATGGCCCCCTGTCCCCAAAGGACTTACAATCTGAAAATAAATACAAGGCAGTTACCAGCAACAACCACTGGAGGGATGCTGTGCTGGGGTTGGATAAGGCCAGTTGCTCTCCCCCTGCTAAATATAAGAGACCAACCACTGTAAAAGGTGTGTTTTTGCTCAGTTAGCAGAGGATAAACTAATGTGGAAAAGATTGCCAGGAGATCTGAAAACTAGCAAATCGCCAGGGCTGGATGGCATCCATCCAAGAGTCCTCAAAGAACCCAAATGTGGAATTGCCAATCTCCTTGCTAAAATATATAACTTCTCCCTGCAATCAGGCTCTGTACCAGAGGACTGGAAAGTAGCAAATGTAACACTGATTTTCAGAAAGGAATCCAGGGGCAATACAGGAAATTACAGGCTGGTTAGCTTAATGTCCGTTCCAGGCAAATTGATGGAAAGCATCCTCAAGGATAAAATTGTAAAGCACATAGAAGAACAGGCCCTGCTGGGAGAGAACCAGCATGGCTTCCACAAAGGTAAATCTTGCCTCACCAACCTTTTGGAGTTCTTTGAAGGTGTCAGAAAATGTGTAGATAAAGGTGATCCAGTTGACATAGTATACCTGGACCTTGAAAAAGCTTTCGACAAAGTTCCTCATTAAAGACACCTGAGAAAACTTAGCAGTCATGGGATAAGGGACAAGTACATGTGTGGATTGCTAACTGGTTGAAAGACAGGAAACAGAGGGTAGGTATAAATGGAGAGTTTTCACAATGGAGAGAAAAAAGAAGTGGGGTCCCCCAGGGATCTGTACTGGAACCAGTGCCTTTTAATTTATTCATAAATGATCTAGAAGTCGTGGTGGACAGCTCATTGGAAGTGTCAACCCACTGTGCAACAGCTGTGAAAAAGGCCAATTCCATGCTAGGGATCATTAGGAAGGGGATTAAAAATAAAACTGCTAATATTATAATGCCCTTATACAAAACTGTGGTGTGGCCACACCTGAGTACTGTGTACAATTCTGGTCACCACATCTAAAGGAGGTCATTGTAGAACTGGAGAAGGAGCAGAAGAGGACAACCAAGATGATCAGGGGCCTAGAAAACCCTCTTGGGCCTGATCCAGCAGGGCTGTTCTTATGTTCTTACCTTATCTCCCCTGGAAAGCTTGTTATATTATAGGGATGTGCAGATTGTTCCAACTCGAAAAAGGCTGTTTCGAACTCAAAGCAGAATACCCTTCAAATGAAAGGCCTGTCTTGAGCTCAGAACGGACCGACCCTCTTCAGAGTTGGAGTGTTCTGAGCACCATTTTGGCGGGCTGATTTTACCTCTCTGACAGGTTTTGACACTTGCTTCCATTTGGCTTGCAATCTCCTTGCTTCATGGTTGGCTTGTTATAATAAAAATCAACTTGATTTTCATGATAACAAGCCAACCAAAAAGCAAGGAAATGACAAACCAGTGCCAAAACCAGTCAGAAAGGGAGAAATAGCCCACCAATATGGCACTCGGAAAACTCAAAACGTTCTGACCACGTTCCATCAGAACAACCAGCTGGCCAGAACAAAACGTTCTGGGGATTTGTGTTCTGTTCCGAACTCGGAACCAAATGCATATTCTATTCCATGCACACCTCTATTATATTGGACTTGGTACGTTTTTAGAAGAGCAGTCCTCTCTTCGCTAGGGTTGTATTAAATAGCCTTTGATAAGTTCTTCCTGTACCACATTCCATGAGACCATCTCACTAAGCTTTTTCAACATGCTTTACTTCAGTGACAAGTAGAAACAGTCACTTCATATGTATCTTGTTCCTTTTCTGCAGAACTGTCAGATTATGCACTTGTCTTGCTGCGTGCCTGCTGTGATCTCCAGGTTGTTCCTACCCTATGTTGTTTGGTAAGTTGTGTACGGTGAGCCAGAGAAGCCAAAACAGCAGTAAGGCTTTTATGAAAGCACTGCCTTCTATTGAGATTGCCTTCTGCTGAGTCGAACCATTGTAATGTCTACAGTGACTGGGGATGGCTTTCTAAGGTTACAAACGGGGATCTTTTATGACAGAGACTTTCTGCATGCAAAGCATGTGCTCTACCACTGAACCCATCCCAAAGCTGAAGGTTCTTCATGCTGGAGCACCAAGTTGCTCTAACACAGCTTGCTCATGATGCTGTAGCCTGCTCCCACCTAGTGTGTCTGTGTCTGCCTCACTCTGAGGGGAGAGGCCATGTTCCTTCCAACTTTGGAATCAAATGAAGAGAGTAATGTTTTGCATGATGAAAACTGGTGGGTGCCCACCTGAATTTTATGCAGCACTATCTCTAAGCATCAAGTTAGAATTTTCAGAGGGATTTTGATGAAGAGGATATATTTCTGCTTTTCAGATTAGTTTTAACTTTATGTACTGTAATTGTGTTCTGATGTTGGTTTTCATATGGTTTGTTTTTTATTTTTGATGTAAGCTACTTTGTAGAGCTTTGATGGGATATAAATATTGACTTGTATGCAGTGCATGGACCCACTGACCCAAAGAGGAGGCCATCTGCACTGATTTCATCCATCTGAAAACTGCGTTGATGCTGCATTAGATCCTCCTTGGCTCCTAGGAATAGCGTCTGCATGGAGTGACATCTCTCCCATATTATTCCCAATGGGAGAGGTGTCAAGCACTGACACTATTCTTAGGAGCCACAGAGGCTCTCCAGCAGCATCAACATGGTTTTCAGAAGGATAGAAGGCCCATAGGCACCCTGCCTATGGGTCATTGGGTCAATGGATCCTTCCACTGTATGAGTTGCCCTTAAACAGGTATTGCATTGCTGTGTAAATACCTCTGACCTTTCTTTCTGTCTCTCTGAACAGCCTACCATGACCTCACCAGATGGCACGTTGACACTTGCAGATCCAGTGCTGGCCCCACTTGATGACCCAGAAAAGTTTCAGATAGTGCAAAGGCTGTTTGCATTATCAAACATTAACCTTGAAAAGACAGAGTCTTCTGTACAAGCTGTAACCATGAAAAAGCCCAGTTTTTCCCCAATCATTCTTTATATAGCATTATATGGACTTGGTGCATTAGCCTGTAAAACAGCTCAAGCTTGAAGTATCAGCTTGGCTGGCTTAACTGTATACCTGAGTGCACTATCTCATGTGAGAATAAATCTGGCCGATTTGCATCCGTGAAATTGGAATGTTGGCACAGACTGTGTCAGAGTTGAAACTGTATCAGTGAACAAATGTGGGGGGGTGGGAAGCTATGCAAAGCTACTTCATTAGCAATACCTTCATATGCTTTTAATACGCTGGTATCCATTCAGTGTCCTCTAATATGATTGCTCTCCCATTTAGGTCTTATAAGCTGAAAGCACTTAGGGTCAGTTTGGAAGATACTTTGTGTTCTGGCCCCACCACATGCACTAACTGTGTCAGGGGAGGATGATAGCACTCACACACTAACACACACACTTTGCGCTTTTCCTAATTGTTGTGTAGGGGGACAGTTCTACCAAACTCCTCCTGTACATGCTAGAATTAAACTAGTGGCTTACATCCTGCTCACTGCAACACAGGTAGTGCACCACCCATGCTGCTGAATGTGTGTGTACACTGTCTGTGGTAAAGTTGTGCAGATGCAGTTGTGCAGCTCTATGCCAGAGTGGAGCTGCAATGGTGCCCAGCTCTGTCGATAGTATTTACATGCACGCAGCAGGCATGGCCACTGCTTCTGCCACCCGCGTTGTGTTGCACAGGATGTGAGCCCCTCGTTTATTTCTAGCCTGTGTAAAGGAGTGGTTTGGATAAACATGTAAAACAGGGAAACACTAGCCGGTCCTCACACAGCATCTGTGCGCTCTTTGGGGCCGGCAGTTCCCCACTCCCTCCTGCCCCACTCTCTTGCTCCCTCCCTCTTGCTCCACTCTCTCTCGCCCTCTCTCCCTCTCCCTCCCACCCTCTCTCTCTCACCCTCCTTCCCCCCTCCTGCCCCACTCTCTCTTGTCATCCGTCATCCTCCACCTGCACTGAGCATTTTAAGGCAGCGGGCAGCCATTTTCGGCCGGACCTCACTGCCGCCACAGGCCCTTCTTTCCAGGTGGTGGGTGGCCGAAAAGGGCCCCACTGCCGCTCCTCCTCCTGCGCGGCAAACAGGAAAGTCCCGCCACCTGTTTCCCTCCCACGCCGGCCTCCAACGGGCGCCTCGCCTCCAGTTGGGCCCGCTGCCACCTGGCCTCCGCGGCCGGGCCTGCCGGTGACCAATCCTCCTGGGTGCGCCTCAGCCAATCAGGTGCCTCCGCTGCCCAGCCACTTAGCTGGGTGCTGGGACGCACATTCCAAGGCACACCCAGGAGAATTCTATATATTTTGATGTGTTAAGAGGGGGAGAAAGGACATGTGCATTAATGGTGTGCATACATCCTGATCACATGTGTTGGATCTTCCAAAGCAGCCCTTATTCTGCCTTTAAGTAGTCCTTATTGTTTACTGTGTTTATATGTACTAAACTGGTCTGTTTGTCAGAATTCCCTGGTAGAAGCAGAGTACGTTCAGCACTGACCTAGTTCACTCTGCTTTGAGTAAGTGTGTTTCACAAGAGTACATAGCAAGTTAAATTCTTCCCCTTCTTCCATAATATTTATGCACCTTGACTCAAGAATGAGTTACATTAGCCCTATTCAGACAAAATGTTGTACAAGTGTAGATACCTGCAAACTCATCCATGGTCTTCAGAACAGCCCTGCTGGATCAGGCCCAAGGCCCATGTAGCCCAGCATCCTGTTTCACACAGTGGCCCACCAGGTGCCACTGGGAAGCCCACAGGCAAGAAGTGAGGGCCTGCCCTTTCTTCTGCTGTTACTCCCTGCAACTGGTATTTAGAGGCATCCTGCCTCTGAGGCTGCAGGTAGCCTATAGCTATTGGACCTGTCGTCACTATACCTGCATTCATTTAAAAAGTGAACAGGCCCCTCAGTTGCATGGTACAGACAGCAAATGTACTCCTGTATGTGTTTTGATAACTGTACTTGTGTATGTGGTACGCTTGTACAAATGTTGAACATGTACCTAGGGCTGGTGAGGATTACTTTTAAGTAAGTGTGCAGAGGATCGTTGCCTGAGAGTAAGAGGCTATAACTTGTAATAAAGGGCTGCACAACCTAGGCCCTCCTGCAGATGTTGGACTGTACTCCCATCATCCCTGACTACTGGCCACTGTGACTAGGGTTAATGGGACTTGTACTCCACAAACCACTGGAGGCCTGAAGTGGTGCATCCCTGCTGCAATAGACTAGCTGTTAGCAACTACATGTATCACTTGGTGGTAATTATGTGCTGCCAGGCTCCAAAGAGGGTGGACAGGGATAGATCAGTGCACAACATTTCCAGCAGCAGACTCTTGGGGAAAGGCTGGCTAGGTGGTCCCAATCAAAGACTGACAGGCTGCCTACCATGCCAGATGTGGAGCTTCCCTCTCTGAGCAAGGGTAGGCAAGCAGGGCACAAGTCAGCCTCAAACAGCAAAGAAGGTTGTGTGCATATGGATGTAGTGCTTAAGGGGAGATGCAGGAGAGGGAAACCGTAGTAATGTTGATGCTATGACTCGCTGAGAGCACTGTGTAAATGACTGCATATGCTATGTAAAGCTGTGTTTTGGTAGACCGTCTTCAGGTCTCAATCTGCCATTGTGGCAGTGCATCTGTGCCACAGGCAAAGGTGCCTGCCATGGTGGGAGGAGGATGGAGTGCTGCTGCTCCCGCTATCAGTCATCCTAACTTCTTGTGCCTCAGTGAGGGGACCTGTCTGTAGGAACCCATGTCTAAGATGGATCTCTTTCTGCACTATTTGTTGACTATATTTGTCCCCAGCTTGCTGACCTATCATAACTCCAATCTCCTGTCTACAGGGCCTTCCTGATGGCTACAAAGTGTGGGATTTTGAACAATTCCACACAAGCTTCATGTGCCACCTTAAAGTCTACACGCTTGTGTATGTAGCCTTCAATGCTCCTTCACACTCCGAGCAGGACTTCATGTGATTTCTGCAGTGCCACCTGCTGACCAGCTCTTACATTTAGAGGACTCAAAATCCCACATTTTATTGCCATATGGAAAGACCCTACTCCCTCCCTCAGCTCAATCTCCCTTGCTCCTAGGCCCACCCCACCCCACCCCTCAGTGGCTTCTGCCTGTGCTACTACCCCCTATCATCCCATTTTCTCAGTTCCTTCTTCCCTCTGTGTTTTTCCGAGGCCGCTTTCTACTTCTTCACGTTAGATTTGTAAACTACATATATTAATTACTTCCTCTATTCAACTTTCTGCTCTTTTTCAAGCTCCCTGGGCTCTCTTCCCTCTGATATTCTCAGCTATGACATTTTCTACCTTACCAGCATAATTATGCTTTCTGTCCTGTTTTAGCCAAAGCTCTATTCAATTTCTAATGCACTGAATTGTTGTGAACACTGAATGGCTGATATCTATTTAGCATTTAATCTGTTAAAGGAATTTATAATGGCAGGATTTCATCCTTAGGAAAAAATATTTTACTTTAGTCATTCTTAAAATCTAAAACTTTCCAAGAACTCTGAAAAAATACTAAGCAATATTCATAAAGTAATGGTACACATTAGTGGGAAGAACATCTTTGCTATAGTGCTTCTAATATGTAATGCAGCATTTCTGATTTTCCCAAGTTTACTTGACTACATATTCATATATAACAATATAGAATATAAAATATTTACTTGGCTACATATATTTACTTGTTAAAACTTTCTTTTAACAAGTTGGTAAGACTATAAGGTTGCTCTCACAATCAGTACCAGGGAGGGCGGGCAGTGGGGAAAGCAGGGTTTGACCTGCCCCCACCCCTTGAAAATTGCTCTAATTTTCAGTGCATGATCCACACACCCTTACGTTCAAGTGCAGATCTCTGGAGGCAGGGGTGCCGCATCCTGGCCTTCGGATATCCCACAATGTACCATGTGATAAGCATGGTGCAGTGGGCGATACCCCCAGGATGGGTACCCGTTGCTTTATGCACTTGGCCTGCAGGCAGCCTGAGCACACACACGATCCTGGGTGCTGGGGTTAAGGGTGCACTTGCACCCTTATCCTTGGCTAAAGGCCAGGCTTCAAAGTGGGGATAGGTGGAAAGCTTACCATAAAGCTCTGCTGCTGCAGCAGGGAACCCAAATGTGTTTGTGTGTATTCTCACATGGAGCCAAAAATTCCAGGGAGCTGAGGCCAAGACCAGGAATGAATAAAGTGAACTCCCTGGCCGCTGCTATCTCCTTCACAAACCACATATTTCACCTTCTCTTTGGCTGTCCACCCCTTATTTCCAGTAACTAACTGGTCCTTGTGGCTCTAGGCCTTTCTACCCTTTTCCCTGTTTAGCCTCTCCATAGCTTGTTACCCCATTCCTTTACAGTCAAGCTGTGATGCCTGGATGGCATCAGCACCAGCTACTGGATAGTAGTGTTTAAGAATCATTTCACCACAGCAGCTCAAGTAGCAGCTAGGTTAGCTTGTAGATGACAGGCAACAGCAAGTTTCCCCCCAATATTTTTTTTATTTCATATATACAAAAATACTTTATTAGGAGTTAACAGGAATTCACAGATTTGTACATTTCAGAAATCTTTTTTTACAGAACATGACTTAATGTGAAAACAAGATTAAGAGGGACAATTGTAACAAAATTCAAATTGAAATTGTGGTGGTACTTCAATTTTTTCTATGTTCTGTGCTTGAGAGTATTCTAAAGTGATCATTGTGGCAGATAAACAACATCTTTGACTTCCTTTCTGCAGTACTAAAGAGCAAAGGTGCCCTACAATAGAGTTCAAAATTTAAACATATATTGCACAAATAATGGGCCAGTTCTGACAAGCACAGGTCCCCTACATGCAGTAACAGGGCTGTGTTGAGAATGCACCCAGCCTGATATCACTGAAGGACATGTCAACATGTTCTCTGTGTTTAAACAGAGTTTTGCAGTTCATGTAGAGGGGCCCCTCACACACAATTATAAGATATGCCGAGAAAATGTCAGCATGTCTTTTAGTGACTTTGGAGCAGGTACATTCTTGGTGTGGTCACGTTATCACATGTAGGGGGGCTGGTGGGGGCCATGTTCAGTCTGAACGAGCCCAATGTGTTCCAGCATTGATGCATATGTAGAAACCAAGCTGACAGATGCTGAACAGAAACCAAAGTTTCAAGGGTTGTATAACCTTAAAGGATAGTTTTCTGCCACCTTTATGAACACAAGATGTGCACAGAAAGTATAGTACTTGAACCACGTCACATTAATTCAAAATGCATGTCATTGTCTTCTAATATACAAGTTTCAGTACAGATGCCTGTACAAAAAGGTTTGTTTTCCTGGCAGTGCACTACCATTCAAAGCCTAAACCTTTTTTACTGTCTGGCATAGATGTTGGTATGTGAGAGAAATTAGTGATGTTTTAGGTCAGCCTTAGTCACAGAAATCCTCTTGTCCTTAAACTGAAAGAAGTCACAGCTAGAAATGTCAATTGCTGGAAGACTTATCATGGTTCTCTGCCAGATTGCTGAAAAATCTAACAAAACCAACTTATTCCTATTTAGTAAGAAGAATTTCAGTCTCAAGAGCACATAATACCCTTAGCTGCAAGAAGCTGAGAAACAATACTTATGTCCACAACTGAGGCCATGATGAAAAGTTTACATAGTGTTTTGCCAAGGAAACTCATGTGAATCAAAATAATTTTAAACAAAAAATGGGATACAATTAATCCAGATATCTAAGCACCAAATAAAAAAAATGCATTAAATCTTCAATTGATGTAACTATAAAGCTTGTGGCTTGATTGTGGTTTACTGCTCCTAATTTTCTTTATAGCCATTAGAAGAGACAAATCTCTTCCTGTAGGAAAGGGATGTCTGGTTCTCAGTTTAACATTGTATTTTTATTTCAGTAGTAGCTGTATTCATATTGTTCTTATTAAACTTGTTTTTCTCAAGCCAATTTTTTTTTTTTTTTAAGTTGAGAATTTCCCCCAAAAAACCAGGCTGGGGGAGAGCCTTCCAGCCAATGTGGCTGTACCTTGCTCCAAAGTTATTAGAACTCTCAAGATCCTAAATCCAGTTTCTGCCAGTTACTACTTCTTTACAGTAAGCATATTTTCTATGGTTATTTTAGCAGTTGTTTTACAATTGTTGTCCAATACCATCCTCATTGCCAGAATTTAAAAAAAACCTCAACTATTTAGTTGCCACTGAACTTTCTACACAGCAAACTGTCTCTTTCTGTGCTGCCTTTAAATATCATTCAGCACAGTTCTTCAAAGCAACTATTTCACTCTTATGATAAATGAAGATCTAGTTTTGTAACCTGTATAGAATTATGCAGAATATGGATTTGCTTATTTTGCATACTTTCTTCTACTTCCATTAGTTAAGTAATAGGGAGTCGATGCGTAGTATATCCAAGGAGCAAGCTTCAGTACTCCTTATTCTCCCAAACACAGCACAGAATCCTTGTCATAAAAACATAAGAACAACCCTGCTGGATCAGGCCCAAGGCCCATCTAGTCCAGCATCCTGTTTTGCACAGTGGCCCACCAGATGCCGCTGGAAGCCTCAGACAGGAGTTAAGGGCGTGCCCTCTCTCCTGCCATTACTCCCCCTAGAGATACTACTTATCCCAGCTTGAGATTTCACTAGGCATTGCATACACTTTTCAAAGTGTTTGTGGCTTTAAGGGCTAGGGATTTGTTTTAAAAAATATTAAAGGTTTCTTGGAATGCCCAACTTTGAAATCCTGTAACCACAAAGCAAGACTGAGCACGCTCCAAGGACCTACTCACATATTTTCAAGATTAAATTGCTACAAAAGCATCTTAAGAGCATTTACTGAGGTTATTTCCTTTAAGCCTCACTACAAATCAACAAATATATAATCAACAGTGTTGCATACCTTTTTAACACAAAGGGATCTATGCTTTTGGCATGCATGCATACATAAATACCAAGCCCATAGCCAGTATGTAGAGCCAGTGTGTTAACCGATTACTGGTGATGCTTTGGAGGCAGAATCACATGTGTTCTGAAACAAAAGGGGTATTGACTGCAGCCCACTAATCTCAAACTTAAATTTTCTATGCCTGTGCTAATTTCACCCTTGTAGATTTTACACTGTAGCCTTATGCTATGCCTTGCACCATGTAGATACCTTATATTCATAATATAAAATTGACTGGTCAATTACCATATTATACTGTATTTATACATATAGAAACTTGATTAGAATATCCAACAGCAGCTCTGTTCTTAAAAAGATCATCAAGTAACTGGATAAAACAAAGATTATCTAAATTAAAACCTAACTTTGAGAAGGTCTGCATCAACCTCATTCATTTAGATTTAGTTTTTGGCATGTTGGTATGAATTAGTATTTCAAGGGAAATTGCAAGCAAAATTCAAATATTTTCTGTATATGCTATGTACACATATCAAACTCTACACCATCTAATGAACTGCATAGTTTACATGGAATTCAAAAGAAATGTTTAGACTGCAGCATTAAATAAGACACGAAAGCTGGCTATAATCTGTAGTCCAGTTTTAGAATATTGCGAGATGTTATCTTATGATAGAAAGCTATAATACAGGATGCACTGAGCAGATCTACTTCTGACTGAAGATCTTAAAATATCAATGCACCTTCAATTGCTTCCATGCCTGATCATTTTGTTCCCCAGATTTCCACCTACTGCATGCACAAGTATTTCTGATTCCTAGATGGATGTGTGTTTAGACTGGGCCCAATAGAGGCAATAATGTAAGCCAATGTTTTCTAATATTAAATATGCCTTCTAACCTTCTGTCACCAGTGGATGCACATTTGTATTTGTATGTTGTTTGAAAGGAAAGCGTTTAAAAATTTGCAAAGAGGTGGTTCCTCACCAATGTTCGTTAAGCCAAACTAACTCATTTGAGCCTCTTAACTATTGTTAGGTAGTGTTTCTGTGCGTCCTAGCTTATCTGAAGTTGAAGGCAAGTCTATTGAGAACCATGATTCAGCAAGCAAAACTGGCTGAACATTGTAGCTGAGAATCATTCATCTATATGCATTTTAAACACTTCTCATGCTTATTCAATCCTATCTGAAAGGGAGCCACTAAAACATACACAGTAGGTTTTTGTACTAGTTCCCAGTGTATGCTTCTTCAGTATTCCTCATCTTATGTAGTGAACACCACCATGGTCCTGGCCTGAGCACTAGGATTTTGGCTCTTTCTCCTTCCTTATAATGGCAAGAGAGAGGGAAGAAGCTTTGCTTTCAAAGTTCCAAATTCTGCATGCTCAGTGTGTTAACACACAAGTGCGTCAAGAGCTCACTTAGTGGCACTATGGCATGGAAAGTAAAATCACTTTTTGAATCTAATAATTAGGGAGGAGCTAGCTCAACCCTCCTTTGGCATCACAGTTCAAAAAGTTAGTTCTGCCATTTAGTGAAAAGGCATTTTATGATAACACAGTTACTCCTATATATGGCATGGACTGGTTTCCTGTTAGGTAATGGCAACACCACAAATATGAATACATGCACAAACTTTAGTACAAAACTGAATTCAAAGAATCAATTGCTAGTTTGGCTATTGTTGCTAAAGACACTATGCTCTTCCAAGATCCTCAAGAAATATCAGCATGAAAACTTCATGTCCAAAGAGAAACCACTACATCAAGTTGCACATGCTTCCTAGCTTTTATGCACTCCTCAGACAAGATCTGAGATTAATACGGAGTGTTACTCCCTTCTTCACACCCTAGACTAAGACAGGCAGGGCTATATTTTGAGCTTGTCAGCTTCTAATCAAAATCAAATACCTGTTAATAACGGGAAAGAACCTAAGACCCATTTGCCAGAAACTCCTGCTTAACAAAGTGGACCATTTGTATTGCTAGAAGCAATACAGGACACCAAGACAATACAGAATAGCTTATAAGAATTTTCACTCTTAGGATTCTTTTCCCTGAAGATTATTTAGTAGGAATCTGAGCAAGACACCAGCCCTAAGTAGATTCAGTTGCACCCTGTACCTCAAGTTGGCCAAAAGCAGTAGCACCAAACCAATTGGAATGCTGCTTCGTGAGGCACTAGAAAATAGAGGAATGGGAGCAGATTACATCTCAGGCTAGGGTTCATTAGCCTCTTGCATTGGAGGGATCTTTGTCCAGGTTCCGCTGTCAAAAATTTGTCCAACGGAAAGAGCCACCATCACCACATAATACCTCACCCGCTAGTCTTAACATGGCATCTGGACTACAGAGAGCACATCTTTAAAATGCCATTCTGAGTACCATGCAAGAAAAAAAATCTTTCAACGGACAGCTGCGTATACTTAAGATTAGCCCATTTATAACAGAATATTTATTTTTAACTTGAGTTTCTTAAAAAATATTTTATGTTAAGTCTATAATCTAAGTACCAACACCAATTAAGACAAAGATATGCAATAATTTGCATAACATTTACAAAATATACTTAAATCTTTAAAAAAATACCTTAAAGGTTTTTAATCTATAATACCTTTTTGGTGTCTCATTTCTCTATATAAAGTAAAAACTATCCAACCCTGTTTTCTTGTGCACATAATTTTTTTAAAAAAACCCAATGGGTTAACCACTTGTTTGCACTGTCTTAGCCTTTTCCAAGAATTCTCCTTTGTTGGCATCCTGTATATGATACTTTGGTGTCAAAAATAAATTCTGAAGCCAAGTGCCTGTCCTCAAACTAAAAATAGATGACGTGGACAGATGACAACCAATTCAGGCACCTAGTATGTTAGTAAGGAAATGAGTATTTACAACAGCAAGCATGATATAAAATATGGTCACTAGACAAGTCTGCCTTCGTGACAACCTGCATTTATATTCATTAAACAGAGTACACATCAGCAAAAGTGTTTAAAGTGATAAATCAACATGAATCTAGAGATAATACGAATTAATTTTTGATGAGTCTATCCATGGGAAGAGTTACCAGTGAACATTTTTAAAAGATTGTAAATCAGAAATGAATCCGCTTATAAATAACATTGATTTTTAGCATCTGACAATAACTTTAGTTTCACAAGCTATCTGGTGAATAAAGCAGTTAAACAAGATAACAAATAGCTCAAAAGTCCCATCACATCACATATCATAACACACATAATCACTCATAAATATTCCTGTGTAAAATAAAAGCTCAACACAGAACAATTTACAAATACAGAGCAAGGTCATTGTAAAAAAGCAGGTTTTGTTATTTTAAGCAATGATTTTTCACATGGGAACAAACATCCTACATGCCAAGCCTCACTGTAAGGTTCTGCATTGATAAGGCTCTCTCCAACTACTTCACCATTGTCCCAAACACAATGATATATGTTACAGAACTCAGACAGTAAATACTTGTTTAATAGGTGGAAATGTTGGCTCATCAGAGCAGCCTTGTAGGGAAAGTTCAAGATATTGCTTTACTCTTTGCAAAAAGATTAACATATACAGGAAAGTCTACAGTACATCTGTCTAAGACAAGACAACTGCCAAACATGTATAAAACATTAAGCAAAAGGTGTCAGTAAGATGGCTCAGTGCTGGTTGCTTCTTAAGTATTGAAAAGTCTGTTCACATCAAGAAGAGCAACATGTTTATTAAGATAAGCATTAGTGTCTTCTCCTAAATAAGAAAAACTGGCCAGATGAAACATTTGATTAAAATGAGAAAGTTTTACAAAAATTTTCAAGTATTTTTTTCTTATCACAGTGAAAATGTAAGACCAAACGTATAAGTGAGTAACTGGAAAGTTTCTTAGATGAGTAAAGGCAAAGTATTAAATTAAAACATTTATAAAAATGCTTCAACGCATTTCCTTCATGTGATATGAATAGAAAGATTATTTGTAAAAAGTTAGAAAAATTAAAATAAATTACATATTTAAGTACACTTTCCCTTCAACATTTTGTATAAAAACTTGGAATAGCATACCATTTATCTGAATATACACAGAATAAAAATGTATCGGGTGCTGCAAGTGTCTGGCACCTCTGCACAATATTTTCTCGGTATAATGTTTGTTGTTGGCAGCTAGCCTAGTTTGGTGCTTACACCCATCTTCAAAAAATGGGTCAGTATACCCAAGTAATTGGGACCCACTGTGGTTCCGTCCTCAGTTTCTCCGTAGCAGTCTGCAGCTTTTCAAAGGCTTTGTCTAGATTGTCATTCACAATTATGAAATCAAAATAGTGGCTGTAAGCTCTCTGGATCCGTGCACTCTCATCCACTGTTTTCTTCAAATCAGTGTCCTGTTAGACAGTTGAGACAAGTAAAAAGCAGATATGAACAGGAAGGCACATGCATACCCAGAGGATTTTCAGGACTTTAAATTTTAAATATTGGCAGCTGGATCATTACAGGTTTTTTCAAAAGTCATTCTATTGAGCTCAATGGGATCTGCTTCCTAGCAGTATGCATTTAAGATTCCAGCTTTAGAAATATAACAATACAAAAATCTTCGAATTAGCTGGTATAATGGCGATGAGATACACATGATGACACTCAAAGCAAATCTCCTTTGTAGACCTTTTTATTGCACATAAAAGAAAAATCCAACAAAATGGCACCAAAAGCAAAAACCTACAAATGCACCAAAGGGGAAAACAAGTGGCAAAAGATATTCCTTCTTGATTAAGGTCCAAAACTTCATGAAGTCCATAATTGTGTATAAAATACTTGAAACCAAATCAGTAACATTTACTAACTGTAGACCTCATGATTCAGAAAACTTTGAAGCTTTCCTTTCAGGAAGCACAACTGCCTAGTTGCTCATCAAGCACCGAGTTGAGTTTTACTCAAGGAACAAGGACAGCTGTGAAAATATCAAAGGTCTCAGCTTTTGGTTCTATAACATAGCAAGCTCCTAGACCTCATTCAAGGGTGAGAAATGGAAATGAAGCATTTACAAATGCCTAGGGTCATATCAGCCTAGAATTACAAAAGGAAGCCTGGAATGCAGGAGAGGAGTCCTATTTATACCAGTTACTTTGTTTCCCACATTTACACCATGACTTCATTCACTTACACCAAGCAGGCCAATATTCTCATATGGTGGAAGAGGTGCTTTCCCCCTTTCCTTCTCCACATGAAAAACTGCACATCTGGTAGGGATGTGTACGAACTGTGGCTCAACCACATTTTGGGCAGACAGACCTGCAACTTTAAAGGAAAGCAGGTCCTTACCTGCTCTCCGCCACCTCATGCAGCTTCCTAGTCCCTAGAAGCCCCACGTGGCATCAGCATGCACATGGCCTCCGCACACGCACAGGAACCATTTCTGTGATTAGCAATACCATGCTGACCATGCAAATGCACCCATGCATGCATGGATGGATACCATTTGCATGTGATGCCACACAGGGCTTCTAGGGAGGCACGCCACCCCAGCAGTAAGCTGCATGGAACAGGTAAGGACCTGCTCTCCTTTTTCTTAAAGTTCCCAGTCCCCCTGCCCAAAAAGTGCTCAAACCACAGTTCAAACCATGGTTCATGTACATCCCTAACATCTGGTGCTCCACAGTGACACCAGCTCCACTTGTGATCTCTCCCACTTGGAGAGAAAAAATGGGAGTGGAAAAGAATCATATGAATAAAGCCTCCATGTGTCCTGCCATTGGCATGGAGTTGCCAGCTCACATATTTTTTGAAGTGTATGGTGAAGGAGAGGCCTGTCTGCTCTTCCACCACATAAGAGCTGCCACTGGTAATGTACGAGCCAAGGAATGAAAAAAATCAGCATCCCAAGAGAACCTAGGTGCCATGTTATTGCTACTAATAACAAATATCTTGAAAATTACATCTTTTCATAGGAACAGGAAATCGTCCAACAATTTCTTTCAGTTTAGCTGCTTCCCAGATTATATGTATATTAGTCATGTCCAAATAAGCGTGTTGGAAGCAAGAGAGCATTCTTAGCATCCCTTAGTAAAGTTGCCACAGAAAACTGTCTACCCAGACATTCTAGAAAATGGTTAGAAAGGAAAATTACCTTTCACGAATGAGGTTGCATTCCCTCTTAAAAACCAGGTTATTAGCTTAGGGGTCCAGTTAGAAATCCAAATTTTATTTTATTTTTTAAATACTTTTTATTCAATTTTTCACAACATAAGATACACACATGCACACACAAGAAAAACACACACAAAACCTAAGAGGACTTCCATCTCATCATTAGAACAAGTATCAGTTACAATACCCAAGTCTTGCCTGTAATTTAATCGTTCCCCTCCCGATAAATCGTACGAAAGTCAACCCTAGGGCATTTTAAAAACATTTTTGTTACCACTCAAAAGCCTGATAGAAATCCACAGTTAGAAATCTGAATTAAGGACTGGATTTAGATGGTATCTATGGCACAAAACAACTTTCAGTAGTTTAGGCTGGTGTGCCAGATATGACCTTTCCTATAGAGAGGGATCCGGGCCACAGTTACCCATGCCTTGACCAGATTTTTGAATGCCTGGAACCTTATATGTCAACTAGACTTCAGGGGAAGTAACCAACTGGATCCTCTCACCAACACTGAAAAAAATCTGCATTGGCTTCCAATTTTCCAGGGATAATGCAAAGTGCTGGTCTTAACCTATAAATCACTATATGGCTTCTGATGAGTATCTTTGGCCACCAACTGCTCCCATATGAACTTGCCTATTTTTTGAGATTTTCTTCAAAGAAGCTGCTCTGGGTGCCCCTGGCATCAACAGAGAAAAAAGCAGCAACCAGGGACAGGGCCTTTTCTGGACTGGCACCTTGGCTGTGGAACGCCCTTTCTAGGGATATTCATACAGCATGGACTTGTTATCCTTAGGTTCCAAGTCAATACCATGTTTTTCTCCCAGGCTTTTAATAGATGGTGATTTTCATATATTTGTTTTATTCTCCTTGCTATGCAGTAATTTTAAACAACAATTAGTTGCTTTGAAAGTCCTACTAAAAGGCAGAGTATGCAGTAAAGTTGTGTCATCGAGTCGGTGTCGACTCTTAGTGAACACAGAGCCATTCTTTGGTAGAATACAGGAGGGGATTACTATTGCCATCTCCTGCGCAATATGAGATGATGCCTTTCAGCATCCTTCTATATCGCTGCTGCCTGATATAGGTGCTTCCCATAGACTGGGAAACATACCAGTGGGGATTCGAACCAGCAACCTCTTGCTCCCTAGGCAAGTATTTCCCTGCTGTGCCAGTATCCGTCTTAAATAAAAAAGAGAAAGAAAGGAGGACCTGTACCAATGCCTGACAAACCAGAAAAAGTGTAAGGAATGCAAATTACCAGATTAAAACAGGATTTGAACAGGACTGCTGGTATACTAAGTACAGTCTTAAATACAAGTGTAGATGTAATGGGTCAAATTGTTCATATACATTTTAAGAGAGAGATTTTCCTTACTGTTAGAAGTTTGGTTGTAATTCCTGCATCTACCACAGCTTTGTGCATGGCACGCAACGTCTCTAGTTCTGGAGCAGCAATAAACACTACATAGGGCATAAACTCTGACGTCCGCAATATTTTCAGTGCCTGGAAGCAACAAAGAATTAGCTACATTCTTAAGATTTGTGTATTTTAACATTTTACACTGTGTTTCTTATCAAAGAATAATTAAAATAAGTTGTATATATTTTAGAATTATTCTAGATAATTATAATAATTTTATTAAATCATTAAAGTATTAAAACATATACACATATTTCGATACAACATGTGCTAGATCAAAACCAAAAATGGAAGACACATCAATTAGGGGAAACATGGAAAGCTAGCCAATGCAGAAAGTCTCAGCAAGACCACAAAATACCAGCAAAGATGGAGCTAGCCAGATCTCCTGAGGAAGATAGCTGAACAGACTGGATTAGGTAGTAAGCAGTATTAGCACATTCCTGTATAGGTTAAAAGGAGGAAACAACTGTTTTGTGCACCATTCTGTCCTATAAAAGTGTTTCCTTGCTAAAAGACAGTGCGCTTTATTTAAAATGTGGGGGGAAATTAAGCTAACCACTCAAATGTATTAGCAAGTAATAACACTGTAGGATGTCACTGGCTATCTTAATGGTGGAAGAAGATTTAAACACACATACAGAGAGATCTTTCCATGACAGTACATGCCACAGGGCTTTTTTCAAGTACCACCTCTCCTTTTGATGTCTGTATTGAGATAAAGCAGAACCCTAGCATACCTGTGGATTCACATCCAAGATGCATGTCCTTCCAGTCTGAACCACTTCAAGAATGGAATCTATTTTGGTACCATAAAGGTTTCCTTCATATTCTCCATGTTCTAAGTATCTGCCAGCTTTAATATCCAACTCCATTTCAGCTCGTGACACAAACCTGTAGGCCTGCCCATCTTTTTCATCATCCCTTGGCTTTCGTGATGTAACTAGACAAACAAAAGCAATGCAGGCATGTTGTGTATGCATTTATATAGTAGCTTCTTACAAAAATACAAAATTTTGATTTTTCTTCCTGTAACTTTTATGTTTTCCTCATACAGATTAACAAGATTGCTGCCTCCTTGCTTGCTGAGAAGGATTACAGCAACAACACTTAAAGACTCTAGACAGTCCTAGAGTCTCCATACTATTTGAATTCTAGAGAACTGTTTCTAGAGACAAATACGAGCCCTAGAGAGGAGTAAGGAGAACAAACATAGACACTTGTCCAGGCAGAACTTAAAGGTAGATGGTAGACCTTAAAGGCAGAGCATAGTCCCATGGTTAGAGTTACACACATGTTTAAAAGCAACTACTATTCATAAGTTTTCTTTTTAGGGATTTCCTGGTAAAAAAGGATGTAGAGGCACACAAAAAAAGAGATTATTATTGAGAACTTGTGGTCAAAGTTTTATTGAGGTGTTGGGGGAGATGTGTAGGTGAGGTTGGTATTCAGGAGGGGGATGTTAAGACAAAGTGGTCTATATGCCAAACCTATTGATTGTCTAGAAGTTTGCTCTAATTGCATTTTAGGGTATAGAATCAGTCTTCTAGGAGTTCTTTTTGTCCTAAGACTCATTTACTCCAAATGGAAATGGAGCTTCATTTCAAATGCAAGGACCTCGGATGTGGCCTTCGTTTCTCCAGGCATAGTACGCAGACTCTTGGTTGGAAGACCTTCTTGGGCCCAAAATGTAGGCTATCAATCTTGTCTCTCTGCAACAATTTGGCACATGGGGGGTGCTAAATTCCAAATGGAGGTAATAGTGTCAAAGTCTTTGTTATCAAAGTTAGGCTGACCGGTCATTAGAAGTTCCTGGACCCATCTTTTAGAAGTTTGGAAAACCATTAGCCTGTTCTCAGTTTTGCGGCATCTCACTTGTTCAGTGTGGGATACCTGGCTTGACAGCAGTACACATGAAAAGGATCTCAGGATTGCAGTCCATCAAAAGCCAAACACGGATCAGCAGTGCAATACAGCTGCAAAAAGGCTAAGCTTATTTTTGACTGCAGTAACAGAACCATATCACTTTATGCACTTAAGAGTAGTGTCTCCAGTTCTGGGCACTGCACTTTCAGAAGGAAGTAGACTAATTAGAATGGGTTCAGAGGAGGGCAATGAAGATAGTCAGGGCTCTGGAAAATAAGCCCCGAGAGGTGAAGCAGGGGTTAGACTAAATGGCCTGCTAGGCTCCCTACACCCTAAAACCTTGGTACTAAAAAAAAAAGTTTCATTACAGAATATCAAGATGTTAGTTAGGTTCATTGCTTTCAGAGAAAAGGAATACATACATCTCACCACCTAGAGATGTACATATCAGGCAGTACAATAAATAAATGTTTAATAAAATTTATGCCTCCCCAAGAATGCTATAAGGAAACTGGCAACTGACATGGCACCGTAGTTCCAAACTTCGAAGGATTCAGTATGATAAATCTGTTTTTCAAGCTTCTTCGACCAACTCCCTGGGCTCCTATTAACACCAATGTTTTCCTTTGAAATGGAGGCATTTTAGCTACTTCCTCGTAGATCTGAATTTCATGACGATCAAATTCTAGACACAAAGCAGCACAACATATTAAAAGAGCAAAATAATGTTAGCATTACATCAAAATTTTAACAAGCGACATCTCATTATTTGAAAATAGGGAACTTGCTTTTAACACTTTTTCTAAGCACTGTAAGGAACACTTGTAATATGATGCTTACAATATGCCATTGTCTAACTATTATTCTAATATTTACCGGATATTTAGACATTTGATCTTTTATTCCTTATTCTGCCTTAGGACATATTCTCTAACATATAAGCCTTCATCTGATGAATTAGAACCCACAATTATCTTACCCTGACCTAAGGCAGGTCACCCAAGTGCAATTACTGACTGACATTCTTGTGCAGCATCTCACATGTGCTTTAAACACGAAACTTGAATGCAGTTGCACAGGAGTACTGTTTTACAAATGCAAGAATTGTGCAAAGAGTTGCACAAACAGAATTGCGCACACACAGTTGCACAGTGGTACGGCCACTGGGCATAATGGCATCATGCAACTGCATCTGCACAATTCTAGCATCTGTGCAACAGTGCTCTAGTTCGTGTTAAAATGCATGTGAGATCTGCACAGAACGTCAGCCACTGTAATTTTTCTGTTTAGGTTTCTTTTTAAAAGAAAAACCAGGAGGGAGAGACCAGATGCAAAGGAGGTCAAAACTCTTGATGGATTTAGCTCAGTAGTTGCTCTCTGCATGTACAAGTCCAAAATTCAAACCCTGGCATCTCCAGAGAGCAGTGACTTGGATGGACTGATGATCCAAATTGGTAAAATGCAACTTCTTATGTTCATATGAGCTCCTCTACATTTAATAGTTCCAAGGGAATTGTGGCTACTGCAGCTTGTTAGTTAGGACTGAGAAAAGCTGTCCCTGTCACAATTCCCTCTTCTGAACATTATTTAAAGAGGTACAGAAGCCCTCCTGTCCCTCCTTAGCATCTGGTCACCCTAGAGATGAGAAAGACAGGTGCATATAGGGTTAAAAAAATTAAGTAGGTCAATGTTGCAAACTGGAGTTAAAAGGAAGACCCCGACGGAGAATGAATACCAAGTTCATCATAGCCAAATTGAGATTAATATTTAAATAATTGCAAAGCACTCTATACAACGAAAAGTACTACAGAAAATATTGCATAATCTATGCTATAAAATGTACAGTGTATAAACATCCATTTCCTTTTGATTTAGCTGGCACTCATACAAGCTACTACAATCTATATTTAACATTAAATATAGAGAGAGAGAGATTAAGAAAATATTTTGTGGAAAAAGAAATTCAGAAAGCTGAATATTCTCTGGAATAGAGATCGGTATGCATAATTGGTGATTAAAATATATACATGGAATGGAATAAGAATACAAAAATTAATAGTTTAACTAGTTAAAAGAATTTGATTTTGAACCATTAAAAATGTGCACATAGGTATATGTTCAACATGCTTCTGCTCAATTGTTTTGAGATATAACATTTGTGAAATTCAAGTACCTGCATTTCTAGTTGTGAGATACATCATCTTTTTCTTCTTTTTACTACTTATTGTTCCACAAAATGGACCTGAAGAGATAAAAGTTTAAAACCCCAGAAGTCTTTCATTAGGATTCACTAAATGTTGATTTAATTTGTTGATTCATCATAATGAAGTCTTTATCTATACAATGAATGATTAAATTGCCTTTAACACCAAAATAGCAATTAAAGCTTATAATTGGCATAAAAGACTGCTCTAGCTGATAAACACAAAATAATACAAAATCATCAGTACATATTAGATGTGCTCATCAAGACAAAAGCAAAATTCAATAATCTGCTTTGGAATTCATTTTCTATTTAATATTACCTAGTTACCAGCAGGTGGCAGAAAGGGCTCAGTAATTTGTAAGAGGGTTTTAATTCTTGCTCTTTTTTATTTTGAGAACACAATTATCAACATTAAGAGACCACCCATGCATTCCCATTATTCATACCCACTGAATATTGCAGACGCAAAGAACCTCACTGTTGTGCACCTTACCTGAACTGTCCCAGTCCCGTCTGACAAATGCTTTCCTCTTTTCTTCCAGGAACTGGCTTGGAATAAGTCCTGCACTTCCTCCTTCTTTGACATGGCTAGCCTGGGATCAAATTAATACATGTTTAATTTGCTACCAACCCCAGTAAACACCTGATGTTGCTGAGGCTTTATTTAAACACTAGTGGGCCCGGGCACAGAGCATCTGTGCCTCTAGTGCGGCCGGGCCCACCACCGCCTGCGCTGCGGCCAGGCCCGCCGCCTTACCTCCGCGGCCGCAGGGCCCGAGGGTGCCGCCGCCGGGCCGGAGAGTGCTGCTGCCCCCGCCGGGCCCATCGCCGTGGCCGGGCCCAGGAGTGCCGCCGCCGCCGGGCCCAGCCAGGCCCGCCGCCTCGGCTCCGCGGCCGGGCCCGCCTGGCTCCCCGGCCATGGCCACCGCCGTTCTCCTGGGTGCGCCAGGACCAATCAGGCGCCCCCGCAGCCCAGCCAATCAGCTGGGCTGCCGGGACGCATTTCTCCTGGGCACACCCAGGAGAAATATATATATATATAGATACTCTGATTTGATGTCAGCACATTTACTGGTAGATGCAAAGCACACTGCATTACTACATTGTTCGTGGCCTTGAACATTCAAATTCAATGCAGTGTTAAATACTTGGTTTTGCCAGTACCACACAAATGATAACTTGCTCTCCATTGAACATACTCAGAGTGAAGTTGACACTATTACCAGTTAGATTTTTTTTTTAAAGATATTCATTACATAGGCTTATATTTCTAGTATGAAATGTGAACTTAAATCGATGCAAGTGGTTAATGAACATATCAGCAAATCTTAGTCAGGCATATTTAGCCTGAACAGATTATACATAGCCAAGTCTAAAGCACATTTCACCACTTCTTAAAATACTCTCAGCAAGAAAAATTCCAAATTGCATTTGTTCTTTTTGCAAATCCAGAGCATCATCCTAATACAAAGCATGGCCATTTTCTAATTTAACTAGATTGCACTCTTCCAAGATCACAGTCAGTTCTACAATATTCGCATGAAACAGATTGCCTAGGTAGATTCGAGCAAGGTGGGAAGACAAGGTAAAACAAAGGAAGGTTCTAAGGGAACAAGTGATGTGTGCACAGCTAAGTGTAACTTGCGATATGCAAGTGAGGAAATGTCTAGGGGAAATGCTTTCTTTACCCCCAGAATCTGCTTCCTCATTTCCCCTATGGCATCAGAAAGATACCCCTTCACATAGCAGGATTCCCAGGCCAGTTCTGCTGGAGTGTACTGGACAGGAAGTCCTGAAGGAAAGCACAAGTGACTATAGGTGGGTCTACAGAAAGGAAGAGGCGAGGCTGGTGAAAATCTATCACAGCTGCTAGAAAATAGCCATCAGTGTATTTAGAGACAGTATGAGAAAGGTTACCTGTCACAGACCCAAGCAGAAGAGCAGGAATTTGGTAGGAACTAAGTTCAGCAAAACGTTTAGGTATGGCCTAATCTAGAAGACATGGGTCCTTTTATTCACTAAATATACATAAGATCTGCCAATTCCTTGACTAAATTCCATCTTAACATAGGCATGCCCCACTATATTTTTGTATCTGTTCCTTCCAACATTCTGATTAAATACAGAGCAGCCTCAGCCTAACTAGGGACAGCAGTAACCTCTTCTGGACAAAATGCTCCAAAGTCTTTGAAATTTCAGAAATTCTCAGCTCCCCTGGTTAGCTATTTTTAAGGCACATTGTGATGGCTTCAAACTGAAAGACCAGTAATCTGATCCAGTATGGCAATTCCAATTTTATGTATTAGTTCTGAAAACTCATAGCTGCCTAAGACTGAAGTTTGAAAGTAATTCCTTGTGACACTCAAGCATTAAGAATGATCTGACTATGTAGTTGACTAGGAAGATTTTGTACAGGGGAAAAATATACAACAAATTAAACCTTACAAATTGTCACATCAATACAGTTTCTGTACACTTCTAGGAAAGACTAGTTTAATACCAAAGAGATTTACATGATGTCTTAACATTTTCTAACCTGCCACCAGTTTGGGTCTTCCCGATTTACAATCTGAAGAATTTCACCCTTGGAAAACTTGAGCCCTGCTTCTTTGCATGGAATCAGGTTGTCATTGTATGGATTATAATCAAAGTGACACTTCACAAATACCTGAAAGAGATAATAAAACTGTAATAGCTTAAGACACTAGAATTCTAACAGTTTTTTAAATGCTTAGCAAATTCACTTGCTTATAACTTAATCCTTTGACCTCAGTAAAATACAGTCTACAGAGGACAATTTTTAAAAGACAACTAAACCTCTTATAGAGGTAAAAGCAGCGAGAACAATCAGGTATACATTATGGCACAAGTTTAATGTTGGTATAGCAGAGTACTAGCATGAACAGATCAACAGACTAAGCTTTAGAGCAGGGATTCTCAAACTTGGGTCCTCAGGTGTTATTGGACTTCAACTCCCATAATCCCCAGCCTCAGTGGCCTTTGGTTGGGGATTATGGGAGTTGAAGTCCAATAACACCTGAGGACCCAAGTTTGAGAATCACTGCTTTAGAGGTTTCACCAAAAAACCCCAAAAAACAACCACCACCACCAGATGGGAGCTCAAAATGCTGCCTAGGCAGGTGGGAGAGGTGTCTGATTTTTAAGGCAAGAAAAGTGTCTGGACTTAGGTCTGTGTGAGAACCCAAGACCTGCCCTCAAAAGAAATCCTGCCCCTTTATTCTAAGTGAGAACAGCAAGTTGAGCTGTGGCCAAAAACAAAATTAAAAAACCTACGCTCTGTACATGTTCAGTTGACCTAACCTTGCATTACTTGATATACCTGCTATGATAGATGTCATGGCAAGCCCAAGTCTGCTGGGTTTTAGAAAAAGGTGCAAGGCAGGCAGACCTTTGTGAATGTATTGTAATGTTTGGTTTACACTGATTCTCCTTGCCACCCCACCACCCCAAATCTATGCAATTGGTTTTATCCTAGATTTTCATTCAGCAGGTTATTGGAGTATATATGGATTCTTTAATATTTGAAGACTATAGAATTATGTTACTCTGTATTTTACTGGCTGACATCCAGACCAAAGCTAATGCTTTCAGAATATTTTGCTCTGCATAATTTAAGCATTTTTTCCTTCTGACAAAACATTCAGTTTGTTCAGAGATCTTCTTTCTGGAAAAACAGGCACACTTTTTATGTAATGGGCTTTTCTTCCCTACTGTGTGTATTTGGAGCTGGACCAAAGGACTCAGTCAACTGCACAGCACTGGCTTCCAAGCATTTGTTAGTATTGTATAGACTTCAAATATTTTTCTACATCATAGGCTTATAAAGCCAGGATAAAATTGTAACCCCATCAGACAAACAATATACGGACTATGCCAAGATTTAGGGTGGGGGGGAAGTCACAACAAATATAAGATGCATTATTCCAGCCATAAACTCTATACAGTGGACATTAGGCAGAGTATGAGCCAGTAAATGTAATAATCTGCTCCTTGAAGAGCAGACTTTAATGTGAAGCCCCCATGTAGAATTAAAAAAACACAATACCTTCAATGCAGGGGCTTTATGACCTGCTAAGTAGTTGTTGATGAACCATGATAGCAGATAATTGATTATTAAAAGGTATGAGCATGGTTGTGTTAACACAGTTTCTCAGTGTGTGGTGCATGTACCCCTAGGGGTACATGAGAGATAGCAGAGGATATACGATAAGGGGGGGGAGAGGAAAGATGTCCAGCAGGGGGGAGAGGGAGAGAGTGAGCCTGCTTGCTTTGGGGTCTGGTTAATGCTTAGAATTAGTCTCCTCCCCACCCCCCACTTAACGCCTCTCTTTCCCCATCTTCACGCCTCTCTTTCCCAATCTGTCCTCCTCTTAAAATGATCACAAAAAATTCAATGCAGCATGTAATGCATAGCATTTTATATTTCCAAGGAAATAATCTGGCATTCTGCACTTTGCATGGCATTGGGTTCAGCCCTCCTAACTTTGGTCAACATCACTTCTGGCCCAGGTACACACTTGAGTTGTGCACCCTGGTGTAAAGTGTGGCAACCCTACCCACACTAAATTTGACTTGTGCTACTTCACAGACACACACACACTCCTTCCAACATATGGTGCACATTAATGCAAATACAAAATCCACTGGAAAAACAGAAGTACTTGATTTATTTCAGAAGTTAGGGTGTTAACTTGCTACTTAAAAGTACACAGTAAACAAAAAACATTGTCTGGATTATCTATTGGCAGTGCCTAATTACACCAAAATCTGAACATTATGCTTTCTTCAAATAACTTCAAATCAAGAACAATGCTACTGACCTGTTGGGGAATAATATTATCTCTGTAGCTAGGAAGAATCTTCAGCGTGACGCTACCACTAATATTCTTTAGAAGTTCTTGCAACTCTTTTGGATTGTTTCCAACTTCATGACCATTAACCTCTTTAATGATATCACCGACATGTAAAAGACCTTGTCGATCTATCATTCCTCCATGAAGGATTCTTGCAATTACCAGGTCATTATTCTCAACTCTAAAGGTAACACCCTAAAAAAAAAAATTGAAGGGCATAAACATCAGAGTAGTCTAACATATGTATCTCGTTACAAAACTAGAATATTTTAAAACTCTGGCTTCTTTTTCTAACATGAAATAATTCAACATGAAATAATTGCTAAAAGTTCTATCTTCTTATAGACCTGAAATCCCAGCACAATTTGATTAGTTTAACGTACACCATTATCACACACAAGTCAGCTCTGACCTTATCTAGTCTGCTCATGTATGCAAACGATGGACCTCTCAAGAAATATCTGTCTCATCTGCTTTAAGCAACACACACACACACACACACACACACACACACACACACACACACACACACACTTAACAGTCCTGAATGTTCAAGTACTGAGTAACGAGTCTCTAGAAAGTTTTCCTTTCTCCACCTTCTAAGCTGTAGCTTCAACTCAGAATGCATTACATTTTGATAGCTTTGTTGAGAGGGGAGCAAGCTCTGTATACACAAACGGGTCAAGTATTCCTTCCTCCATATTTAGATGAGATGAAAACACAAACTACCATGAAATACTCACTAGTGGCTCCCCTGCTCTTTTGTGAATGCCAAGTATTCGAATGGCATCTACTGGTACTATCTGATTGTTCACTGAAGAGTTATTCATTTCTGGGCTAGAAGGAGGAGACTCATAACATTTTGATGCCACAATATCATGGGCTTCCAAGAGTGACTGCAAAGAAAGAGAGATATACAATGGGTCAATTGATGCAGTTAATGAAATTACTTTTGTTTAAACTTAAGTGATTACTACCCTCAATATAGTCAGAGGGGAAGGATTTCTGTGACCCTCCCCCAAGGAACCCAATGAGGTTCTCCAACACTTGGAAGAAAAATAAACTCCTCAGTATTTGTATGGAACAAGTGAAGACTGCAAGCTCAAGTCACGTGATAATGTTAGCTCATCCTTCTTACTGGTTTTCATTTTAAGCTCCCCCACCCCAATTTTTTTTTTTAATGTATACAGGCCCCAAATCAGAGAAAGTCAGTCATGTTTAAATCCTAATGAAATCCATTAGACAAGTTGGTCATGATCAACAAGAGTCCCACTGATTTCAGACAGAACTTAAGCACAGATAACTTTCTGACTTGAAGACAAAGTGTTTATTATCTTTAGATAAATGAACACTTCCTGCAATGTTATAAATGTTGTCAGTTAACAGAAGTATTTTTTTTTAATGGCTAAGATTGGAAAGTAGTGCTTTACCAGAAAATGTGGCTCCTTCAGTATACCAACCAATTCCGCAATATTTTCATCTTTGTTTATTAATGGACTGATATCTTCAAGAATCTCATTTACCAATTCCAGATTGTTGTCACTTACAGCCTCAAGTTTAGAATCTTCCAGTCGCTCATGAGCCTGTGAGGATCACAGAACACACACTTATGCTAACAGGAATAATCAATATAAACTGTTCCATTGAGTTACCATTTATATCATGAGGCCCCCTCTGTGTCTTGAGAACAAGTCTTCTATTTTGCCCATTGTATTGCTTCTACTGCAAGATTTAAAGAAAGACAAGCTAGGATCTGCATACCAAGACACAGGGCATTTTGAAGAAACAGTCTTCCAGTGAGTATCCCTAAACTTTAATATTAAACAAACAAAGACACAAGTTTATATTCTGAACAGATATACGAAGGCTGGGGTGGGGGGGAGAATGAAAAAACTGGAAAAGACCCCTTATGATTTTGTATTTTATTTTTAGAATGCATAACACGATTTTCAAGGCGTGGCTTAAAACAGTCACAATCTGCCCACCATGCTCTCAAAATGCTTTCCAATAACTGTAATATGAAGATGCAGTGCATAAAAATGAAAACTAACTACAGTTCTAATCCTTTATACTACAGAGCAGGAATTGTCAATCAGGAGTACCCAAAGCCCTGGGACCACTTCAAAGCCTCACAGCAGGTATATGGAGCCCTCCTACCTCCACAGTGGCTCCTGAGCAGAGGGCTCATCTCACAAGCCAAGTCCTCTCTAGGAGGAGAGAGTCTCAAGCAACATCCCTCCTACATGCTCAGGCTCAGTCCACCCACTCCCTCAACCTGACTGACAGGCTCAGCAGTGAGGGAAATGCTCACCGATTCTCAGTAATAGCATTTCCTTGCTGTTGAATTTATCAGTCAGGCTGCGGGAATGAGCCTGAACACATAGCCAGCTAGTAATGAGGGAAAAGGCCATGCTGTGGAGCCCTCAGCATGGAAATGCTACAAAGCTCTGGCCACGAAGCTGGACCTAGGAGAAAGCCACTGATTTCCTTTTGCTTGCTTAAATTAGGGCAGATTTGTCTCGTATTTTCTTGCCACCAGCTTCATCAGGCAAAAAAGAAAGAGGCGATTCCTCAGAGGTCTCCAGATTACTCCTTACTAATAAGTGAGGCTCATCACTGACCGGGCAAAGTAGTTTTGTGTAGATTACACTGCTAGGAAAATTCAAGAAAAGAAATCCAGGAAGCCCTCTAATATTGTGGGGGAGAGTTTGTGGAAATTGCAATATTGGACAGCTTGACTTAATAAAAAAAGTGGGGTTAGGTTCCTTAGCTAAACAATCCACTCTCATGGCAAGAGTAGAAGGAGAAGCCTGTGCAGGGAGAGTGGCTATTTAAACTTTAAACCTCCCCACATGTCAGCTGGGAAACATGGGGAGGTGCACAGTTTAAATAGCCACTTTCCCTACACTTCTTAGTCGACTTGTAGGGAGGTTTAAAGAAATGGCACAAGAGGCAATGGAGCAGACTGCTCCTCTCACAACACTTCTTTAAATTTCCCCACATACCAGCTGGGTGGGCTATTTAAACTGTATACCAATTTAATTAGGTAAAGTAAGGCTCCCACACAGTGGTTTTCTTTGGTAGAATACAGGAGGGGTTTACCATTGCCTCCTCCCGCACAGTACGAGATGATGCCTTTTAGCATCTTCTTATATCGCTGCTGCCTGATATAGTACCAGTGGGGATTCTAATCAGCAACCTTCTGCTTGTTAGTCAAGCATTTCCCCGCAGTACCACTTAAGGTGAGACCAATTTAATTAGGGAGGTTGAAAACCGCAAATAAAAACAGGTTGCTTACCTGTAACTGATGATCTGGGAGTGATCCATTGACATTCATAATAGTGGGTTCTGTGCCTGCGCAGAACCATCTGGGTGGAATTCATTAGCTTCTAATGATGCCAAAATCTGCCTCGTGCACGTGCGGCAGGTCTGTTATTTTCAGCAATTAGGCACTATTTTGCCACAGTTCCTGGATGGCTGCCCATCTGAATGACAGACGTCAGTCCAACTCAACCTAAGTTTTTGTTTTTTATTTTTTAAAAAGTAGGCAAATTAGTAGGTTAGAGTGCTGGACCAGGACCGGGGAGACTCAAGTTCAAATCCCCATTCAGCTATGATACTTGCTGGGTGATTCTGGGCCAGTCACTTCTCTCTGAGCCTAACCTACTTCACAGGGTTGTTGTGAGGAGAAACTCAAGTATGTAGTCCACTGCTCTGGGCTCCTTGGAGGAAGAACGGGATATAAATGTAAAAAATTAAAAAAATTAAATATAACGACTTCTGCTTACTGCAGTGGGGAGGCTAGAGATAAGCTCCATTGTTCAATTGGTTTACTCACAGGGGGATATAAATTGTTTATACTCTTAAGGGACCTTTTGCAATCTGGGTGGGAAAATATGGTTTTCAACCAGAAGGATGAGAAGATATGGCAGCCAGGTGTACTTTTATGGAAACATTGACTAAGCCTTGTGTTTTCAAGTCAGTCAAGTATAGAAGCACATGTCAGATTGATGCTGTTTCCAGTGTGAAGTTATGCCTCACAGCATTGATGGTGATCCAAGCAGTAGGTGATGGCGTCTTGAATGGAATCCCCTCCTGTAAGTTGGCTTGTATGACCTGAGAGAGGTCAGGGCGTACTCTGGAACAGTCAGATGCATAAATGGATTGTCTACATTTGGCTGGAAGGCAGACAGATACCACAGGTGTAGCTTCTGCAGTTGTAGACATGCATATTGGATGGTTGACATGCAGGAAGCCATAAGGCCTAGTAGTCTCTGGACAGTGTGTGCTTTCTGTACTGGAGTCGTCCAAGAAGACAGGATTAGAGTCACAATTTGCTTGTAGTGGCTCAGCGGCAAGAACATATGAGCATCCGCAAAAAGTAATTATAGTGAAACGCATGTATTTCCTCTGATTGTTCTCAATACTGATGTGAAAGTATGCATCCTTGAGGTAGGAGTGTACTTTATGCCTGTGCAGATTGGCAGAGTCTTAAACTCTATTTCATAACTGGTGTTGATTATGCAGAACACCCAGTGATCCAATGTTATGTGGTGCCATGCCAATGCATGACTTGCCAGCTTGATGGTAGAAGTGGCATTGATGGAAAGTGTTGGCAGCTAGATGGTTGAAGCTACACGGATGGAGAGTGGTGATGGACTGACACACAGATCAAATATGCTATTTGGTCTGATCAGCAATCATAGAATGGGAGTCCTGTGTACGAAGTAGAAATGGATGTAAATGATTTTGCAGTGAAATTTGATTTTTTAAAAAAGTTTTCTTATACTGGAATCGGAGTCATTGCAAAATAGGCCTTTTTCATCAAAGGGCAAAGTTTCTATTTTGTCCTTCAAGTCTTGTTGGAGATTGGTGGAGTGCATCCATGCATGTCTGCATGAACTAATTGCAGTAGCTAATGTTCTAGACTCAGTCTCTGCTAAGTGTTTGGCATTACTCAGTAGTTGGCGAGTAGTTGAAGTGGTTTTAGCATAGATTTCTGCAAAATGTTTTTGAAAATCCTCAGGTGATAGAGGATTGGTCACGGAAAAGGGAGTCCCATAAGGAGCAATTAAATTTTATCAAACAAACAACATAGTTGGCTATTTTTAATGAAAGGCAAGCAGTGGAGTAAGCCTTTCAGCCCAAAACGTCTAGTTTGCGGCCCTCCTCTTCAGCAGGAATTGTGTGTCTTCGTCCTGATTTTGAGGTGCAGGCACAATCAATCACCAATAAGTTTGGTGTTGTATGTTTCATCAGATATTCATTGTCTCCCTCCTGTATCCTATACAGGCTTTCCAAATGCCTGGATTTAGGAGTTGATGTCTGAGAACAGTCCAAGCTGACTGTGCCATCTTTGAGATTACAGGTAGCATTGGTAAGAAAACTGGTTGTAAACTTGAAGTACTCATAAAATCGCAGATTGGATCTTTAAAGTCTGGTGTTTTCTTTTTCAATTCCAAGCCCAACATAAATGCCATCTCCACTATCTGTTAGTGATAAGATCTTAGCTCCTCGGTGGGAAAAATGGAAGGAGCAGTGGTGGGGAGGTGGGACAGAAAAATGCTCTATGGAATCTGAATCCAAGCTAGAAGAATCAGAATCATAGGCATCATCAGAAGAGATCAAAACGTCTGATTGGATAGTAGAGAGTGCCATTACAGTTGTAAGTACCATCTTGGTAGTAGTTCTGCTGGTATTGGACAAGTCTGGGTGCCAATAGCAGCACTATGCTTTGGTGCAGGTAATATAGGTAGAGCACTAGGTAAAGGAAGATGATTATCGATCCTTGGTGGAGTAACTTGAGTGGCTGTCTGCACTAAATTACTGGATGCACATCTATGGGCTTTCCAAAGTTTAAATTCATAGTTGTCGAAGGGAAGTCACGGGGACTCAACCACATGGTATTGAGAAGAATCACCCCAGCCATCTTCAGAGAGAAGACCCTGGGTAATCGTGAAGTCATTTAGAGACCTCCAAGCAGAGGCTCGAGTCTTAGTGGGAATATGACCCATGGTAGGCTGACAAAATAATGGTTGTACTAGTGCTTGAAATGCAGTCGAGGAGACTGGACCAGTTAGTATGGGGCGAGCGGGAGGCATCGATGTAGTTTTGGGAATTGAGATTAGAACCCGCCTCAACATCAGCCTCATCATTAAGTTCTTGGCTAAGGAAGTCCTTTAAAGAAGAGGCTGATGGCGTACTCTCATTCGATTCCAATAATGAGATAAGGTTGTGTGCCATCTTGGGATCTAAAGTTGCATCCATCTGCCTGGCTTCAGTGATGACATCAAAGATCACTGGAGACTGTGCTGGTGGTGTATGCTCTCAATGTCATGGAGTCTGAGCCCTCAGCGTCGACAGCGACTGATGTTGTGCCGGCGCTGGTGAAAACGAGGCCACTTGAGGTAGAGTGGTCGAATTCAGAAATCAATATTGAGTATTCAGTGTCAAGATCGAAGTGGAGGGATGCATCGACATTGGTACTGATGCTGATGTCGTAGCTAGTGAAATCAAATGGAAGGAGTCCAAAGCAGAAGGGCTCAATCCCAATGGAGGTGGAGACATCAACACCAGTTGCAATCTCGTAGGGGATGGCATTGATGCACTCAATGTTGTAGCAGGTGCTGACTGGGTAGAGGCTGGATGTTGAGAGCTCTTATTGTGATGTTTCTGTGGGGCAGGTTCATCTGTGTCTTCATCAGAAGATCTATGCTTCTTTTTGTGCTTATGTCGATGGGAGGACTCCTCCTTTGATGGTGGCACAGGTGCTCTGAAAACATCATCAGCCTTGGAAATGGACGCTCCCAATGTTGTGGGTTTAGACTGCATTTAAGATAAAACCCATGACACTGACCTCAAGACTGACAGTGATGGAGAGAGAGGTTGAGGGAGATCAAGGCATGGTGACACTGATCTTAAGGCGTCCTCATACAGCGCTGCCTGCAAACAAAGAGCCTGATTCTTAAGAGTCTGGCCGGAGAATAAGGTGCAGATTTTGCACAAGCTAGTGCCATGGTGTTCTCCCAAACAGAGCAGGCAAAGATCATGCCAGTCCACGGAAGGCAGTTTTCCCTTGCACTTTCCACACCTTTTAAAGGTCTTTTTAACGTCTATGGGGGGAAAAAATACCAAACAGGGAAAGGAAGGATAGAGAGGAATCAGGATAAATAGGAGGTAAGAATACCGAGCCGATATCCGATATATAGTAAGAATAGTTAAAGTATTCCAAGATCAAAGCCAATAATCTACGTATTTCAAACTAAGCTGATGTCCACAAAACACAGAGAATAGGGGTAAACTGTCCGATATAAAGCTGAAGTAAATAATGATACTTTTTCTGTTTAGAACAGTAAAGAAGCTATCTAAGGAGCCACGCCACCGAGGTGCAAACATTGGAAAGGAACTGAGGCAAAATGTGCCTAACCCCCTAAAATAACAGACATGCTGCTCACACACGAGGCAGATTTTGAGGCCACGAGGAGCTAACAAATTCCACTCGGATGATCCTGCGCAGGCACAGAACCCACTATTGTGAATCAAAGTGGCAATGGATCATGATCCAGATCCAAAACTATCCCCCAAGGTAACTAAATTGGTTTACAGGGACGTGGTCCACGAAAGGGTGAAACCGCTATTCGAGAGCAAGCTGTATATAGCATAGTTTTTATTAATGTGCTTGCAAAAGGGAAGTAAAACAACAATTTGAAATTTGCAGGATTTCAACTTCAAACATTCATTTTATTAAATTACCACCATATATGGTAAATTTGAATCTGAGAAAGATCTGCTTCTCTTGGGCATGTTGTCATTTTGGAATTATTGATTTGATTATTGAGTTTTAAAAATCTGCTGAGAACAGGATTATATTCAGAATTCCTTCTTTAAAATATTTATTTATTAATTTATTTAAATTTATATACCGCCTTTCATTAAAAACAATCCCAAGGTGGTTCACATAGAAAAATTAACACAAGACTATAACAATTACACAATTAAAATATTAAGCTAAAATAAAACAGAAATCTAACTAAAAAGATTTAAAAATACATACATAAAATAACCACACAAAATAAAATGCAGCAGCAGTGGAGACAATCACATAAAAGCCTGGGTAAAAAGCCAAGTTTTCACATGCTTTCTAAAAGCCATGATGGAGACCGAGGAGCGAACAGCCATTGGGAGAGCATTCCAGAGTCTGGGGACAGCAACAGAGAAGGCCCTGTCCCACGTGCACAACAGCTGAGCCTCCCTCATTGTCAGCACCTGGAGCAGAGCCCCTTCAGATGACCTTGTCAAGTGGGCAGCAACCCTTGGGAGCAGGCGGTCCCTCAGGTATCCCAGGCCCAAACCATTAAGGGCTTTAAAGATCAAAACCAGCACCTTGAATTGGACCCAGAAACTAGGGCCTAGGGCCCATCTTTATTTGTGAATTGTTGCCTGCCTGCCTGCCCTCCTGATTCAATGCTAATGTCATCTCACTTCAGTCCAGGTTTTAAGTTTTAATTGAATATGCACTTTTGCTGCTAACTGATATCATGATTTGTTAGGCCAACACATACATAAAGGAAGACCTCGATATTTGCAAGAGTTCTGTTCCATGGAATATCGAGGCATTGATTGAATGGGGAATTGGGGGTTAGGTTCCCGGTTGCTAGGAAAATGAGGTTAAAATGCAGAATTTTAGCCAAAAAAACTGGGGGGACGACTGGGGGGGAAGCTCCCTTACCATGCTTTGCTCCTTCCTCCGTGTCACACTGTGCCCCCAGAATGCCAAAAAATCAATGTGTGTGTTGTTGTTTTTTAAATGACCTCTGTGGTCATTTCCGGCCACCTCCAACCCACGGATACACAGGGTCAACATATTTTTTGTTGGTTATTTTCATGTATGCCACGGCCAGGTTCTTTTTCCCAGTGGTGGATACACAAAAGACTTTTTTGATATTAATAGTGCTGATTTTTATGTACTTGGTTGTGATATATATTGTATTATTTTGTTAGGGGTGTGTGTGTGGATGTGTTTGTTTTTGCGGGGGGTGGGAACAGCATCCAGACTAAGTTAGTCCAGATTGAATCCCATTGAATTTAATGAGACTAAGGTTAGCCATGATTTGTCTCACTAATTTCAATGGTACTTAGTCATGACAAACTTAATCAGTTACTTCACATTACAGGGCTACAGTTAGTCAGTCATGTTTATTTACGGTCATAGACCAAAATTTACATACATAATAATACACGTAATATAGTAATAATATATACATAATATAATCAGGAACATGGACTCATCCTAATCAGCAATTTCCCGTTAGCATAATCTGATTTACCATCTGTTGTCTAGCCTTCTTAGCTGCCTCACAGAACTTAGCAACTTTAAATGTTACTTCCTCCTTCTGATCTGAGAGCAGATAGTTGACATTAAAATGCATCTGTATGCCCTGGGAAATCAGTCAGTAAGGAGGAAATATAACAAGTTCGTAAGTCCCTATAAAAAAGACAGCGGAGTAAGATATGGAAGATAGACTCCTGTTCTCCAGAGCCACAAGGACATAGTCTCTGTTCTTTTGGGATCCCTCTAAATTTACCTTCTAATTCAGCTGAAGGTAGCACATTAAATCTGGCCAGTGTAAACATCCTGCGATATTTAGTGATAGTAATCTTACCCAGGTAATTCGCAGGTTTAGTATTATACATTTTTAAACCTAGGAAAACTTCTTTAGAGATTAAAGATCGATCAGTCTGCATTTCCATATCATAGATCCGCTGCTTTAATATCAGTCTCGCGTGACAGAAACCCATTTCTAATAGACCATCCAGGCTAAAGCCATATAAACTTATTTGGTGAGATATTGACTGCTTCCAACTAGAATTAAATTTATCAATAAAAATTAAGTGAGCAAGGCCTGTAGAAAAGAAAGACAATCTCAACCAGAAGCTGAGAATGGAAAACCACATCCGGGCTTCCATCTTAGGCATGCCAGTTTCCATCCTCAATATTACATTGGGAACACATCTAGGGATCTGTAGAATAGATCTCAGAAACTTTGTCTGAACTATCTCTAGTGGAGTACAGTTAGTATACGGGCCCAACTGTGACCCATAAAGCAACTGAGAGCAGGCTTTAGCTGTAAATAACTTAAGGGCAGCTGGTACAAATTGAGCCCCATCTTGGTGGAAATATGATTGAATGGCCAATGCCGATTTACGTGCATTTTGGGTAACGTATTGCAGATGTGCTTGGCGTTTCGTAGAGGCCTGGAAAACAACCCCTAGATATTTAAAGATCTTAACCTGTTCTAGTTTATGTCCAGCCAAAGACCATTTCAAGGTCTTTGGATGTTTAGCAAAGGCCATAATTTTGGTCTTGCTATAATTGATTTCCAGAGCGTATTCATGGCAAAAAGAGGGCTACAGTTATGAGAGAGAGAATAAGAGAGTGTGTGCTGGGAGAATAATGAGTTTCTTCCTTCTCTAGTCCAGAGAAACCTGACAGGAAGACTGTTCTAGTCTTCCTGTCTAATAAAATATAATAAAGGTTTTATTTACTTTAACAGGACTTGACAAATCTCAGACACTAGGGATCCTAGAAACTTGACTGTGCTGTCTAAATCAGGATAGGTAATTTAATAAAATCTGGATGTGTCTCAGGCAGCCTTGTTTCCGATACTTGTAAAGGGGATAAAAAGTACCTCCCCCCACCACAACATCTGTTACTAAATCCAGTAATTTTTCCAAGTCTCCATTGTCTGGATTCTAAATTTTGGGGCTGGCTTGTAAATACAAAAACATTTTTCAAGGATACTACTAAGGTACTGGTTCTTATTTTCAACTGCTCCTCCCTAATTTTCAGCTAGCAAAATCTCAGACATGCTCACATACCTCAGCTTGCATGTTAATCTCTAGCACTAGATATCCTGGTCATTTTTTAAGGTATAACTAATACATTCTAGAAGTATACATGCTTTAGCGTTTAAAGAAATACATATATACTAGCTAAGCTGTTCATAACTCATTTTGAATATCTAAAATAGTAAGTTTAAATAGGATACAAGGTGCTTATTTTTGTATATTCAATTTTTACTTACATTTTTGTTTTTTCAAAAACATGTTTTGTTTCCTACCTCTATTAATACAAGTAAGGCACTATGATCAGCATAAAACTACTGAAGCAATAAGGCTTGTCTACACTATAGAAACCGTTTCCACAGTAATTTCCTCAACCCAGACAAATCCTGGGAAATGTAATTTTGTGATGGTTGTCAGTAATCTAAGTGCTTTTGGCACCCTCACTAAACAACAATTCCCACAAATCTTCAAGTGAAAGTCATGTAAGACAGACGTAAAACTGATAAATAGCATAGATTGGCCAATATTTCGCATAGATAGGCCAATAAAGTTGGCAAATAAAGCCCACTGTCTTCCTTATTACAAGTCCCACTACAAGAATCCAGACATTTGTCTTCCGCTTTATGATTGCAAAGACCTGTCAGTTTTTGTGTGACAGTAGTGCTACTTTCTATACCTGCATAAGTTCTTGAAAGCAATTCTAAGAAGGTGAATCTTATATCTCTTTCAGATTTCTAGCAGGTACAAACATTTCCCTAAGAAAAGCCTGCTATCCCTCCAGTAACATCAAATTGAAGAGTTCCCATATGGTAGTTTCAGTTCCTAAGCCATGTAGTTTTCTTTATAAAGCAATAGTCAGTTTGTCTTCTCATAATTCATTTGACTGTGCAACATGTATTTTTCTCCATCTTCTCAACAGCTAAAAGTTTGAGAAAAACAAATCAATGTCTTTTATTGAAATATATGACACAATATTGACAGCAATACTATTATTCAACAGTCATTTCCCCGAGCCAACCAAGATAAAAAGATTAGATTTAGAATTCTGAGTACACAATGGATTGTTTTTAGCAGCTTTTAAAGAAGGCCCACAGGTTTGGAACCATTCTGAACACCTCATCGAAATTACCAGACAAAATGCTCCCCCGAAAAAAGGCCTAAAATGATGATGTAACTTGGTATGCAAAAAGCCTAGAAGCATGTACTGACATGAATCACGCTCTTCCCAACTGGTGCCCTAGCAATAGGTAGGTAGTCCTCATTGCACATGGCCCCATTAAGTCATCACAAAATGGTCTAGAGACCTCAGTATGTCCAGCAACTCTCCATGTGCAAACTGAGACCTCTCCAACCAAACTTTATGTTACATTCTAGAGATAATATTAACAGACAGTGTGAGTTAGTTACCTTGGCAAGCGATCTTACAATAGGATTTTCCATAATTCCTTTCAAAAAAATAAGGTCTATTTCTTCAGCTCCTGTTGATGGTGGCAAATCCGTAAGGTTATCCAAAACTTGCTGCATTGCTGCTTGAAGAGGGGGAAAAAAATCAAAGAAAGCAACTGAGCAGGGGTGGTTTTTTTTTTTTTTTTTAAAGGTTTGAATAAGTTTAATGTGCCCATTTTTCTTGAATCTTAAATTGTAATACTTAAGGGCCAAACATACAGAAAAACAATTATTGGTTTTTCAAGACATATTTGTTGCTAGAACAGCCTGTTTGGGGGCTACAAACAGTACCCCACTAACTGCAGGCTTGCAGTCTCCATCTTGGCTATGAGCTCATGGGACTGTTAACTCTGCACATGCCCATATTTGGCAAAACTCTCAAGTTGGTTGCTTAGCACAAGCAAACATGGGGTAACTATTACCCAAGGTCAGTATAACAAGTGACTGCAAGGTATAACCCTATGGCCCCTCTCTTTTCAGAGAAGGAAGTGGCTGAGCAGATGCAAGTTAAGGAAAGAGGCTATATCTCAAGAGAATAGTAGAACTCCCTTTTCTTGGCATAAAGCACTGAGCTTGCCCATTCACTCCAGCCCACACAGGTTGCTCAAACCATTTCATTTTATTGTTCATTGAGATAACACCTAAAAGTAAAGGTAAAGTGTGCCGTTATGTCGATTTAGACTCCTACCAAAGAAAACCACAGGGCTCTGTGGGCGTCAGAATACAGGAGGGGTTTACTGTTGCCTCCTTCCAAGCAGTATGAAATGATGCCTTTCAGCATCTTCCTATATTACTGCTGCCCAATATAGTAAAAGCGGGGATTCGAACTGGCAACCTTCTGCTTGTTAGTCAAGCATTTCCCCACTATGCCACTAAAGGTGACTGAGATCACACAAATTTGTATTGCTTGATTTGATCACTGATAGGGGAGATCACACCTACCAGTGAGCAAATCAAGCAATATGAATTCTTTTGTCCACCTTGGATGTCTGCCCCAAGCAAGAAAGTGTGGCCAATGGATGGCCCGAAGCATGATTTTGCCTATTTCTAGCTCAAATGCCAGCTAATTGTGTGCTTTAGCCATACCATCAGCTACAGCTTTTGCTCTAGCCTTGATTCCAGCTCAAATCACAGTTTGGACCTGTCTCTAGACTCAAACCAAGCACCAGCTTGGCTGCCCTAGAGAACTGGACCCTAGAGACCCAACCACCTCTGGACTTTTCTTGGAACCAGACACTATCCCTGGCTTGTAGTGGCATGCTTGCCTCTCCTTTTCGCTCCCTTGTTCCTGTGAGGAGACCCACCAACGCACACTCCCTGCAAGTATGACCAACACACTACCAGATATTGGATTAGGTATAACTAATTGCCTATTTTCCTAACTCTCCTTGCTCCCTTCTCTTTTCCCTTTAAGTCTAAAGCTGCTCTTCAGGCCCTTTCTCTAGCCAGTTGATTCTGTAATAATTCGAGCCTTAAGCTAAAATGCCTCTTCATGAGATTCCAAATCAGCATTATTTGTTAATATTTTATTGCCTCCTTGCCTACTTAATCAATTTTTCTCTTCCTGTACCCCTAATTCCCTAATTCAATCTGATTGTATCACACTTCTGACTCCTCTTCATTTTCCAGACCAAAACTTTGCACAAAATGATACTCTAATGAACTGTTCCACCTAGTCATGCTGATCCCCCCACATTAGCCCAAAAGCCTGAGTTGAGTGTTAGCCAGCACACCAGAACAGTTTCATTAACATATTTCAACATTTGAAACAAGGCAGAATGCACATAAGAGTGCACAAGCAATTTAATCTTTGCATCGCTCCAGGGGTGCTCAATTTATCCCGTCCATAAAAAAATTCTTTGCGGCCAAAGTATGAGCACAGCTCCTATGTACTCTAACTTATCTAAGGTAGAAGCCATGCAATCTAAGTTCCTGAGGAACATTTTTCAGGTTCTCTGGTGTGTGCCCAGTGTTGTCCTTGATCTGGAAGCAGGACTGCTTAAAGTAAGAGGCCAGAGCATGGATTAATATCCTCGAATTCTGGTTGAAGCTGGTTTCCACCCTGCAGGTCTAGCTCCACTTGTGCTAAAGGATATCTATCACTCCAGGTAGAAAAGAGAGCTGGACAAAAGGCTGCATCATTATGGTTTCTCCCCTTTTGCACTGATAACTCGGGTATGAAAATGTCAGAGTCAAACTCAGACACAGAATATATGATATGGAGCGTCAAATTGATCAGGGCTCTATTCTTGTTGGTGTTCATTTGGGCAACCAAGTTCTAACTCTGCCAGATATCTAAACCAGATAACTGTGCCAAAATACTGCAGAGCTCTGACACAGGCACAATGCAATACCTTGCGAACAGCAGTCCTGGAAGGGAGATATTTTAAAAAAAACCCTAGAAAGAACATAATTGTCTCTGCAAATCAGGAGATATTGAAGCAACGGCTCATGTGCTCCTTTATTGCCAATTTTACCAAGAAATACAGCGTAAACATATAACCCCTTTTATTAGCTGCCATCCAGGTTCTACATATTCTTTTTATCTTAATTATCTTTTAACTGACCAGAATGATCTGAGAACTTATAATGTGGCTAAGTTCTGTTTGATAGCTAGTAAAATTCACCAGGAGTTTATTAAGAATCATTGTTAACTGTTCTTTATGCTTAACTATGTGCTTAACTCCTGTATCATAACCCTGTAGGCCATGTAGACTTTTTTCTTTGGGCTTCTGTTTGTAAACCGTAACAAAGTGATTGACTGAACACTTGAAACAAATTTTCAGGAACATGTAAGTGCACTGCGAAAAAGTTATAGTTATTGCTATTATTTTATACCCCACTTATCTTCCATGTTGAAAATTAAGGCAGCAATTGTGTTTCCCAGGTGTTCTTCCATTTAGCTGCTGGCCAGACCAAGCAAGATGGCTGTTTTGCATGACTATTACACCAACCACTAATGACTATTATAGAAATCACAAAATTCAAGCACACTTTTTGTATGTATTTATACAAATACTAATATAAAGTGTATAGAACATTTAACACAGTCTATATTTATTTATTTATTCGATTTGTGCCCCCCCCCAGACATATACATGTATTTGATGGCATTTTAAGAGACCCATATACCAGCATGTAAGTTCTAACTCTGACCAAATAAATCCTGATGCCAAACTAAACCAAAGTACATGAGACAGAAAAGAGAAGGTTCATCTCGCTTCATATTTTAGTGTTCAGAATGCCCTTTCAAAATCCCTAGCATATCAAGCAAAGAAGCCTTCATCCAAAAGAAAAGGAGGAAGAATGCAGAGTCCTGAAAAATCTAGAACACTGTTCTTCATTGCAAGGCCTGGCAGCTCCCATGGATCTCAAGTGTGACTCCCTAATTGTTTATTATGCCTGTGTGAAGCTTTGGCCGAAGCAGATTATTCCACACAGCTCCTCTGGCACCACAGTGAGGCAACCATTTCCACTGCACAGTGCTATGCTTTTCCCAGTGCTGGTAGGCTCCTTTAAGGGGAACAAAGCCCTCTCAAGTCCAAGCAGTATTTTGGAAGGTGTACACAGAGTGCTGGGAAGTGTAGTCTTTTATACTTGGTGGGGAAAGCACTGGGAAGAACTACTGTTCCAACACTCCGCACACAAGGGGCCTTGGCAGGTGGGGAGGGGGGAAGACTCCACTGGACCCCACACATGAAGAGAGCTCCATCCAAAGCATTGTTCAATATTTGAAATGATCAAATCAAATCCTTTTCACTGAAGGCAGTAAAACACATTTGTGCAATTACACAAGAGCGCTGCTGTTCTACAAACAAAAAAATTTCATAAACAGAGTCGTTCAACAGTGATATCCCTCGTGTGTGTGTGCGCTGCACTGTTGCACTACTACATTTGCACAATTGTTGCAAACAGCACTACACTTGTCTCTCACCTATTGCGGGTTTGCCAATCGCAGCTTTGAGTATCCGCAATTGGAAAATTGTCACCACCCTCGCCAACTGCAACGCAAGTATTCACAGTTTGGCGCAATTTTTTTAAATTTTGGGCAGGTTCGGGGGCCAATTTTCAGGATCACAGGGTCATTCCGAGGGTCAGGGAGGAATTTTGACTTTGTAATTTTATTTTGGGGCACTTTAAGAGAACATCTTCTTTGTCATGAACCCTGCCGCCTATTCTGGAGAGGTCTGGTCACAGTTGCCGCCGGCTTGTTTGTTGATGACTCAGGACTGGGCCTTCTCTATGGCTTTGGAATATGCTCCCTGTTCTCCTTCTCTGTTTGCTTTTAGGAAGACCTTCAAGACGTACCAGTTTTCACAGGATTCTAACTGAAATTAATTTTAAACTGTTTAATATGTTATTATTGAACAGACTGTTTTTATTTTATTTTGTAAGAAATTTTAACTTTTTTGTTTATATTGTGCTTTAAATTTTGTACACTGCCTAGAGATGTATATATCAAGTGATATAACTAATATAAACAACTATGTGTGATATTTAAAATCTATGATCTTAAAACTTCCTTCCTCAAAAAATCAATTTCATGTTCTGATCATTCCTATTGGTGGAAATTTTTAACCATTTTAGTGCCATTCTTTAAATCAGATATGCAACTCAAAAGGCTTTTGAACTTATTTTGAAGGTGTTTTGAAATTGCAGAAATCATACTTTGCAAAAAATGCACCCCCATTTCCTTCTAGCAAACAAGTTCTCTTTGAAAGCATGTGTAGGAGGCTAATGACAGTTACATTATGCTTTCAGAGATTGACAGCAATATTTTTTTCTTTTTAGTGGATAGGCAAAGGCTGTTGCTAACCACACCAAGATTTGGGGAACATAACACACTTATACCCGTGAAGACAAAGACTAAGAGCAATGAGAGAGAAGCAGAAAATTCAAGTTAATCATCCAGATACAAATCAGGACAGGACTAAAAAATTCCTAGGCACCAAGTTGCTCTTGCATCTTAAAAAACAACACCACACAATAGATGCTTACCCCTAAGAACTGGAGGGTCCTCCCACCCCACCTGTGTCCAGGGAAATCACCTCAACCAGTGAAAGCTGCCACTGAGTTTAAGAAATATGATCTAAAATTACACATGCACATTTCTCACATTTCATTCGCTTGTGTGACAGCCACAGTTTTCCAGAACTCTTCAAAAGCCTTCTGGAGCAACAGAAAAATGTTTAAGCAACATCTAAAAATTCAGGAAGAAATTTTTGTACAAATTTCCATTCTTCAACAACTTTTGGAATTTTTTTTTTAACATAATACACTAAATATCATAAGAAGCTGCCATATACTGAGTCAGACCATAGGTCCATCTACCTCAGTATTGTCTACACAGACTGGCAGCAGCTTCTCCAAGGTTGCAGGCAGGAATCTCTTCCAGCCCTATCTTGGAGATGACAGGGAGGGAACTTGGAACCTTCTGCTCTTCCCAGAGCAGCTCCATCTCCTAAGAGGAATATCTTACAGTGCTCACACATCAAGTCTCCCATTCATATGCAACCAGGGTAGACCCTGCTTAGCTAAGGGGACAAGTCAGGCTTGCTACCACAAGACCAGCTCTCCTCTCCTTCCACAAGATTATGTAAGTGAAAAAAATAAATACACTACAATATCCCCAAAATCACTAGAGTCCTGCAGCGCTTTCTTCCTTCAGAGCATCTGAACAAACTGTATCCCTCCACAAACAGAATATGCAGTTTCCCCCCTGTGCTGCAGCTCATCAGCATGGGTTGTGCATTGAGCATGCTCAAGAGACAGGACCAAAATATGCAAGGCTACTTTCATGTTGCCAGAGAGCACCATATCCCCATTTCCAATCCTGTCTTGCTTGAGGTAGCAGAGCTGTGAAAGCTCTTCAGCATTTTGTGGGGGGAAAGACAGGCTAGTTTCTCATTTTCCTTTTTTAATATACTTTTATTTCCCTTCCTCCTTCCCCCCTCCCCTTCATAGATAGTGTGAGAGTGGGAGAGGAGCTATCTTAGCTTTTTATTTTAACCTACATCCTAAACATTTTTCCATTTCTAATAAGACCTTTGGCAATTTCTTACCTTCTTCCCCTCTCTAGTTTTTTTTCATACTAGGTCCTTGTGGTCACTTTATCTTCGTCCCACACAGTGTCTGTGCTGACCACTTTATTACACATAAGGACTCTGCATGTCCAGGTTGACTACATGGTACTTAAACCTGACCCCACCTTCCACCATTCTCATGACCTTGTCCTTCCCCGCCTCCCCACAGGGAAAGCCCTGGCTTACATGTTTACTAGGCTCTACACATCTATATCAGGTTCACGATAGGATTTTGCATATCTGACCTCCCTTCGTGTCCTTCAATACCTGTTTCTAGAAGAATTATAGCTCTCTCTACACCCAGGTGGCCCTAGTGGCCTTCTCAGTATGCACTCTTCGGATATCAGTATAGCAGCCATCCTGCTCCTCCATTTCTCTCCTTATTCATCACTACAAATAACCTCCTTGTCCTTTGGGCACACTGTCCTCCTACAAGTAATTTGAATACATCCTTCCCTCCCAGTTGTTTTTGCATACCTCTTGGGCATGTCCCATACTGATGAGCTTCAGCTCGGGGGGAAAGGAACATTGGGCTTACCATGATGGGTTATTTTTCCCTGTGACTGGAGCTCATCAGGCCCAACTCCAGATGTATATAGTTATTGGGGTTGGTTCCTTGTATCTTTGATAGAGCCACCTTCCAGAATATAACAGCATTAGTATGTATCCACTGTGACTCCTGTTTATTCTCCTTTATATTTAACCTGTTGCCTTTCTAGGGTATTTCTCTCTTTCTACATGTGCTGCACTCTTTGCTACAGTCCAGTCCAGGAACTGGGGATAGGAAGCTGCTATATACTGAGTCAAACCATAGGTCCATCTACCTCAGTATTGTCTACACAGACTGGCAGTGGCTTCTGCAAGGTTGCAGGCAGGAATCTCTCTCAGCCCTATCTTGGAGATGACAGGGAGGGAACATGGAACCTTCTGCTCTTCCAAGAGCAACTTCATCCCCTGAGGAGAATATCTTACAGTGCTCACACATCAGGTCTCCCATTCATATGCAACCAGGGTAGACCCTGCTTAGCTAAGGGGACAAGTCATGCTTGCTGCCACAAGACCAGCTCTCCTCCCTGTGGCACTCTCTGACAACAGAAAACTAGTCTCACATGTTTTGGTCCTGTCTCTCAAGCATGCTCAGTGCACAACCCATACTGATGAGCTCCAGTCACAAGGAAAAATAACCCTTCACTGTAGGTCCAATGTTTATTTCTCACCTGCATCATATTCTAATGTAATCTGCAAAACCCTCCACTATCTAGGGAAACCGTTTTAAAAGTGGTGACTCTCCTTCAATACCAGCATAGTGTTTCTTTTTAGTCTGTGAGCCCATCTAGGACAGGGAACCATTTTCCCATGTTTGCTATGTAAATCATTTTGTGGACTTCTCTATTGAAAAGTGATGTATAAATGTTTTTAATCATCATGGATTCCTGCTGCCCAGTCCACTACAATAACTGGCCCATATTAGCCACATCTGTGATTTCATCCTTCCTTTCCACCAATACTCTCAAGAGACAATATTCCTTATTTTCAGTATCTTCCTTCTCCGAGAAACGGCTCCCAATTAGTCCCTTTCTGCTTTCATATCTGCCTAAACAAGATAGGGCACATGCTCAAGCTTTACATGGCCAGGTAGCAAACTACTAAACATTGTGGCAACAACCGTTAACAATGGCTGGCAATTAAGAAGACAGGGGCTAATGACTACCTCATCATTAGGTTCTGATCTTGGAGCTTCCAAAATAGAAACATCAGGAACTGCCCCAGCTACAGAAAGAAAAATTATAAGAATATGAAGAGCTATCATATAGTCTGATTACTAGCCCAGTATACTATAACCCAGGATAGTGCAACTAGCAGTAGATTGCCATGTCCAATGCAGATGTCTTCCCCAGTTCTGTTACTACTGGATAGAGTTTCAGTGGTCAGGGACTATTTTATACATTTGTACCACATATTCTACCACTGAGCTATGGTCCCATATGGCAACAAGTTGTCCCCAACTATCCCTTGTAAGTATTCTGTGGGAGGTTTCCAACACCAATTCTGTCTACTCTCTATACTATCTGGGGAAAGGAAAGCCTTTCCTCAGACCACAATAGCTTTCCTGGAGCTATTTTTGACACATGGCCAGTATCCTTGAGCTTTTGTTCTACAGGCACCTGTTCTTTACTTGTGGCAGTGTATCATTTCAGTTATAGAAAGTGATAAGCTACTATGTGTGGATGGCCTGACTGCTATTTCAGCTACATACTGTTTTTATACCCGTGGCTGAGACCCAGTGCTAGGCGGCCATTATCCTAATCAATGTTCACATCTACAATTCTTTAAAAAACCACCCTTGACATCACTTCTCTGCAATTGCACATAAGGTTCCTCATACAGGTAGCTAAGACTGCTTTAACTATTTTCCAGGTGTATCCAGTAACCATAATCAAAGTACTGTGAACTTAATATACATCATCATCATACATATTTCTATAGCACCCAAAACCTATGTCTTTGGGCAGTTTACAATTAAAATCATTTAAACATTAAAAACATTAACATTAAAAGTATTAAAACTATAAATTCAAAAGCCTAAGTGAATAAATATGTCTTCAGTGTGTTTTTAAAAGTTGCCAGAGATGAGGAGGCTCTTATTTCAAAAGGGAGCACATTCCAAAGTCCAGGGGCAGAAACAAAGACAAGCTGGTGGCAACTGCAGATGAACCTCTCCAGACAATCTTAACGTGCAATGGGGCTCATGGTGAAGAAGACATTCTTTTAAAAACCCAGGACCTAAGCTGTTTAGAGCTTTGTAAGGCTTTTATTTATATATGCAATAACCAGCACCTTGGATTTGGCCCAGAAACTTATCAATAGCTAGTGTAGCTAGCTATCCATGGATCCAAGGTGGGTTTCTTCAGAAGCAGTCTAATGATTGCCTCCTTAAGACAAGTAGGCATCCTGCCCTCCCTCAGAGAAGCATTTATAATCTCTACCAGGCCATCTACAACAGCCTCCCTGCCGGATAATATAAGCCATGTCGGGCAAGAGAGCAGGTGGTAGCCCGTACCATTCCAAGCAACTTGCCCACATCTTCAGGAGTCATGAACTGAAACTGATCCAGGGTCATCACATAAAAGGAGCTGATGTACACCTCAGCATCAGACTCTGTAACAACTGTGGAGCTTGAATCCAAGTCGGCCTGAGTACAAGAGATTTTGTCCACCAAAAACTCATTAAAAACGTCACAGTGAGTAATCGTTGGTTCCAAGTACTGATTCAAGGGGAAGGAGCACAGCCCTTCACAACCCTGCTGGATGTGAATTTGTGGATGCGATATAGGCAGAAAAGAATCACTTATTTGCCGCATGTATCGCCTGAGCATAGAACTTCAAATGCCCTCTATGTAATAATCTGTCGGATTCGAGTCGAGTCTTTCTCCACTTGCTCTCTAGTCATCTACCTCGCTGCTTCAGCCCCTGTAGTTCTTCCGTATACTAATAGGCCGGTTTCGAAGCAGGTCGGAGAGGACACTTAGGAGCGATCGTGCCCACTGCCCTGGTGAGTTGGTTGTTCCAATTCTCCAATAGAGGGTCAACAGGGTCACCGACAGAACCAACAGTAAATCCCTTCAAGGCTTCTCGGAATCCTGCTGGATCCAATAACCTTCTCGGGTGGACCATCCTAAAGGGCCCTTCGCCCCTGCGGAGGTGGAACATGGTCATGAGTCCAACCTTAACCAGATGATGTCTGTCCATGACAATGGGGAAATGACAGGAGTCCCCACCCACAAAACACAACCCTGTTCAGAGTGAAAGACCAAATCAAGTATGTGACCAGCAGTATGCGTCAGTCCCAAAACAAGTTGCCATGGCCACTATGAACTCCTGAGCCGCTCCGGACAAATTAGTCCCAAAGTGAACAACAGAGACCCCCACCACCACAAGCCTGAGAGACTCCAATGCCAAGCCCAAGACCAAATCCATCAGCTCAGTTAGGGACTCTGCTGGGCTGTGTGGTGATCAGTACACCAACAGAAGTCCCAGTCTATCCCTGGTCTCCAAGCCTAAGTACACATATTCAATATGGTCAGACACTTCGACAGGGATCCTGGCAAGGAAGATGATGTTCTTATAGACCACAGCCACTCCACCCATATTCCCTCACCTGCTCTTCAACCGAGTACCCTGGAGGGAGAAGCGAGGCTATTTAATAGAAGCTATTTAAAAAGGTAGCAACTGAGATTAAAGATCCAGATGTTCCCATACTAGAACATACGAAGCTAACAAGTTAAGCTGACTAACCCAGCATTTCTCCAGTTACAGCACCATTTCAAGATGACAAGTACAAGAGAAATATTATCGAACATTATTTTTCACTCCAAGTTTTAGGAAGTCATAGTTTTAAGAACACCATGAGAATGAGGTGGCATTCCTTGGTTATGCTATTGAATAATTGAATTCACCGATAGTCCTAGTTTCTACAGACGTTTAGTCCTTTTCTGAAACCAGTCAGCTACTGGCCTTTACAACCTCTGATAATTAATCAATAGTGGGTTAATTGTGCACCATATGGGGGGCTGTTTTAAATTAATGCTGGAATTGTAAATTTTGACAAAATTTTACAAATTGTAAATTGTAAATTTTGAATTTAAAGTTTTCAGATAATTTTTTTTAGAAAGTTAGCACTTCCTTTTCATCATTTAAAAAAAATTAACTGGCATCTCAATTTATCTTCAGTGAACTCCAAGCAACTTACAAAACAAACAAGATATTAACCAATAAATCAAACAGGAAGAACAATAACAAAACAGAATAAGATCAGCAGAATAGTAAGTATATAAAAGTCAGTTTACTCTGAAAGAGTTTTTGAAAAAACAGTGTCGTTGCCCTACAGCACTCAAATGTTGAGGCTAGGTGAATTTCCTTGGGGCGGGTATTCAATAAAGATGGCATCACCATTGAGAAGGCCCTGTTCCTAGTGGACATCTACTGCACTTCAGTCAGCCGAGCACAAAGAGCACGATCTTAGATGTTGACTATTGTTAAGGTACCCAGCCTAAACCAGTTAGGATGACAAGATCCCCAACACTTCACCTGCCTCTATCTAGCATTCACTGCCATCCAAACAGCTATTTGTCAAGAGGTTGCACAGCCACTAGGGATGTGCATGGCACCGGTGAGGGGGCAGCTCGAAGGTGGGAGGGGATACCTTTCAAGGTAGGGGAAGTGTGCTCTTACCCCTCCCACCGTGTTTCCCCCACTGACGCTACACTTTAAAAGGGTCCGGTGGAGTGGCAATGTACCTCCCTGTCGCCCCATCGTCTCATCGGACTGGAAGTGACAGGAAATACCCAACATGTGCATGAGCATGTCCTGGTCCAGAGGCAGAATCTGTGTTTGTCTATTAATCAATTTTCTCTAGCCCATAAGAGGAACGGAGCTTAAATAATAATTTCTCAATCCCAGGCAGACAACACTTTGACTTACAGAACAATAAGTTGTGAGAATAAGTGGAATAGTTACAGGAAAGAAAGCCTCGAATGCTGTCAACTCTAGGAAATGCCAGGAACTAACGCTGGTAGGTAATGTAACAAGGTAATTACAAGGTAATGAAAGCATAACATCAGGCCCAAACTAGATGTGATATAGAAATTCCACGACTGAAATCTTGCCTTTTTTGTTTTTCCAAAAACAGCAAGGAGGCCGGATTGGGGCCACAGCAATTTGAGGAGAGGGAGTCTTCACACTTTGGCTCCAATTCACCAATCCCCACTAAAAGACTTAAATTGCTTCTCTAAAGCTATTAGATGCAGGGCCGGCAATTTTTAGCAGTTTAGGGAGGCAACAGGATCAAGGCTGAAGATTAGGGGAACACTCAACCTTGGCCCAAACAATACACATGGCTAGTTGCTTGAGGGTTGTTGTGTTTTTTTGGGGGGGGTCCTCTTAGTAATTTGGGGCAATAATTAGGAAAGTAGGCTCAATTTATCATTTCAGGTCTATGTACTTCATATCCCCCACTCTTCAAAACAAAGCCTTTCCCAAAAAATGCTAGTTCTGAATGAAAGTTGTAAGAAATTTGTATTTGCTTTGTTTAATGTATTCCATTTCCCCAGACACTGGTTTTCAAATAATTATATTTTGTAAAAAATCTGGTGTTCAATGAGCCAAGCAAGCAGAAAAATGGGAACCTATAGTGGGAGAGGAAGTAGATGCTGTCCAGGAAATGCCGGATTAGTAGAAGGACTTAAAGAGACAATAGTGAAATAAGAACAGAAGTGCACCTGGATGTTCCCTACCTGAACATTTCTTCAAGTTTCATCCCCCAATTAATGCAAACCCTTCCACTAGTGGAGTGATTATCTGTGCACTGGGGGGGGGGGAGCATTAACCAAAGTTTCCTATGTGCTTCAAATGCACCCTTCCAATGCTAAACCTGAGACAAAAAATTAAAAAGCTTCCATATGAATACAAAGATGAATATTTATATACTACTTTTCAACAGAAGCTCCCAAAGTGATTTACATAGATATAAATGATCAAATAAATGAATAAAATGGTAGACAGGTATCAACATACTATTCACAAGAAGCTTCATTTTACTCACTAAATTCTGGATGATATCCAGTCACTTTTCATTCTAATTGCCTTACAAATGAATCAAATATCACGTATGAGACTCGTGGAACAGTGATTCCTGTTGGGGCTTGAATACACCATGAAAATGCTAGAATCGGAGTCTGACTTTTATCCAGATGAGTGTAAGACCTTTTTATTAGGAGTGACCAAGATTTGGAAATTATGACTAAGGTGGCAGTAGATTTTATTCTTTTTTTAATGTTGTCATTCATCTAGGATAAATGTTATTAAACATATATAAATTGATCACATTAATATATTCAAAGAGGCATGTCTCATTTCAGCATTCCTGCCAAAAACGCTTGACCACCACATTGGGGGGTGCTTTTTTTAGTTACCGTAGTAATTTCTAGTCACATTTACTACAGCTGCATGGTCAGAAAGGTTGTATACACACACACACACACACACACACACACACACACACACACACTTTGTAAATTACAACTATTATTTGGGATTGAGGTTTTCAGCTGACACTTTTTACTTTATCAGCAGTCTTACCATCCAAAGCATTACATCAGCCCTGCTTATGCTGTGTGTAACACATCTAATATTGAAATATTGAGAAGGCTCCAAGCAACTGCTAATAGGCACACAACTCATTAAATAAAACCAGCAATACATCAAGCCTTTATCCTACATATACAGATCGAAATGTTATGTCACCACCAAGTGGCTAAACTTAGGACTTTTACCAGCAGTCATTATTATCAGCCATTTACTAGTTGAAGCAGAGGTAGAGGGGAGATGGCACTGCCTACTGTATCTCTGTTCCAGCTGCCATTTGGCTTCTCTTCAGTCAATATCAACTTGAAAGTTTTGGTACCTGAACTGGCATTTCCCTCTTTCTTTCCCATCCCTTTTCCTTCTATACTGGTCTATTAGACAGTAAGTCCATGGATAGAGCCTGCATAGCTTTTCAAGTTATGTACAGTGCCTAGAAAATTTCAGGCATAACTTGAAACCATCTGATCACGTCATTCTTTCAGGTACATAAGATTTATTTATTTTTTAAAGTTCAGAACTCAAAGTGACAAGGAAACATGCCTTTTAGCTTATGATGGAAGAAATTAAATTGGTGGATGAAGCTAGTGCTGCATTTGCTTTTAAGAGACTACCAGAGAAGGAAATGAACACATTGTAGAAAGTTGAAGTACTTGCAAAAAGGAAGACATCTTGATACTTTGTTTACAAATCTAGGTTTCTTTAAATATTTTCATCTCAGTCTAGTATTATTAGAGAAGCACTTTGTCATCCAATGCCAAGATTACATTTAATGTAATTAAATGAATTAAATGAACATTCAGACGCAATAAAAATAAAATTAAAAAATTGAATTATTATTACATTTATATCCTGCTCTTCCTCCAAGGAGCCCAGAGTGGTGTACTACATACTTGAGTTTCTCTTTCACAGCAACCCTGTGAAGTAGGTTAGGCTGAGAGAGAAGTGACTGGCCCAGAGTCACCCAGCTAGTTTTATGGCTGAATGGGGATTTGAACTCAGGTCTCCCCAGTCCTAGTCCAGCACTCCAACTACTACACTACGCTGTCTCTCTCTTATTGCTTGCACTTAGCTATATCAGTTAACTTACTGGTCTTGAAAGTTGCTAATGGTGCCGGGGCAGGAAGGATACTCTAAAGTCTGATCTGCAGATCACATGGTTTTTTGTTTTTTTTAAATAAAAATAACTCCAGCCACACACACACACACACACACACACACACACTGATCCTGCAAGGAATTGATAAAAGTCTAAATTGCAATATTCCTTCAGAGAACAGATTAATCCTATAAACATTTACTTGAATTTCAACTTATTTATTTACCTAACCTAATTTCTGAAGAACTTGAGGAGACCTACAAAAATTAAAATACCAACAAATACAATAAAAACAAACAGTTTTAAAAAAAATATTCCCAAAATCTAAAAGCAGCAGAGCAAAAAAAGAAATGTTTGCATAGGACTGTAGCCTTCAGCTTCCCTGTGGTGGAAAACAGACCTCTACATTCAGCTTGTAAAAAGGATTTGAGAACTTAAAAATGGCCTGAACATGTTATGTATACCAGGCCTGCACTGTGCTACCTGCTCTCCAAGGCAGGGGAGTGCGGCATATGTATTGTGCTTCCATGGGTTAGGCTTGTCAAGAAGACTGGCACCCCGGTCTAGATAATTGTTAGATGTTTGAAAAAGAGATGATTTAAACAAGTGGACTAACTTCAAGAGTGAAGGTAGAAAGCTCCGAAACAGAACTGGGAAGAGACAGAAAGTAACCAAATGCTCATTCGTACTTAACAACTTTGTATTATTAATTTGCAAGTTCATTTATGAGAAGTGCCTTTACTGTTTCAATAGAACTTCCAGATCTAAAAATCACAGCCTAGATGGCTTTACATTTAGAAGGAAAATGCAACTGGAAAAGAAATGGAAAATATTTAAGATTATGAATTAACACAAAACAGGATGCTGCTAATTTGTCTTCTGTAGTAGCTCTTTCAACATTTGTCACATGATGAAATATCATCATCCTGTGTGGGCAGGGTTTTGGCAGAAAAGCCTCCTCATGTTGGGTGACACACTGGCCTCAGCTGTACCTACTGCTGGAATCTTTCCTCTCCCATTTGTAACATACCTTTCCTCTAAGGAGCTTAACGCAGTGTTACAGACCTGAAACAACCCTGTGGGATTGGTAAGGCTGACGTCAAAAGGAACTCAGTGAACTTCATAGCTGAACAGGGATTCAAACCTGCATGCTCATATCCAAACCAAAATTATTACACATATTATACAACACTGACTACTTCTCCTCACCCTGCCCAAGATGTTTGATAAATGTCTGTATCACTTGTGTTGCAGAGGTTGGCAACCCATGATCTAGACCAGGGCTACTCAACTTTGGCCCTCCAGCTATTTTTGGATTACAACTTCCACAATCCTCAGCCACAGTGGCCAATAGCCTGTGGTTATGGGAGTTGTAGGCCAGTAGGGATATGCGAGACATGTGATTTCTAATCTGAAACACACCACATCACTTTAAAATGGGGAGGGGGATTCCACATCCCCTTTAACATGGAGGAGAGCAAGTCCATACCTACTCCTCCAGTGCTCACCACCATTTCCTCAAGCATGGCGCTCCCCCCAGCTATCAGCATGTGCCAGCAGCACTTTCCCCTAGCTGCCCTTGAGTGATGCCAGCACACACATGACCTTCGCACATCTGTGATGGTCACACACAAACAGCCACTTCACAGGCGCGCAGGCCAAATGGTGCTGGCATTGCGCAGGGGCACCTGGGGGAGAGCGCCGCTAGCACATGCTGATAGCTGGAGGGAGTACCGCACTTAAGGAAATGGAGGTGGGTGCTAAAGGAGCAGGTATAGACCTTCTCTCCTCTATGTTAAAGGGGATGTGGAATCCCCCTATTTTAAAGGAATGTGGCACGATTCAGATTACGAATCACATTTCGTGCCAATCCCTACAGGCTGCAAAAGGGCCGCAGTTAAGTAGCCCTGATCTAGACTATGAGGGTAGAGAGAAAAAGATGCTGCATTCATGTGTGGAGAGTTCAGCAGTAAGATAGATTTTAGATTTGATTACTTTCTGGTCATAATCACTTGAATAAAGTAGTAACAGTGATCTTTAAACAAGAACAAATTAGAGAAGGCATCAGACTGCATGACAACTCAGGCTGCGATCATGACACAAGTAATGAAGCCAATTCACAACAGTGGATCTTCAAATGGTGCTGAGGATCTTATAAATGGCTAAGTCTAAAAGTCCAATCCTAATCATGTTTAGTCAGAAACATTTCAGTGGAACTAGCTTCTAAGGAGGCACACCTACAATTGCAGCTTAAGTCTCCTAGCAACAATAATACTATTTAGTTCAACATGTATGTGGGCAGGGTATCAGTCATTTAACTTCAAAAAGGAATAGTACCAGAAAGTGAGAGAATTGGCTAAAGGGAAACTAAATAGATAAAGCTGAGAGTCAAATCATTACAAGTAGTAGAAAAGCTATTTAAATATACTATTAGAGATTGAAATAGAACACTTGCAGCAAATAAAAAAAGATATAAATGCTCCAAATTCAACTACAGAAAACCACATGCAAAAGCAAACTTCTACGTGTATCTGGAAGTCTGCCTAATATACCCAATGTGCATCTCCATCCTGGTGCCGCTAATTGTGTATAAAAACATTTCAAAAATGCAATTGTACCATGGTAAATGCCAATACTAGTATGATTAAATGAGAAAAGCTGGAGGAGGATATACAAAGCACAGATACTTTTTGGAAGCAAAAGCCTTGTCCAAGTTCAGCAAACACAAGAGCAAAACCATGGCAAATTAAAGACTGACACCCAAGAAGGAATTTTTAAACCAAACACAGTAGTGGCACAAACTCAGACATAAGGAGAGTGACGTTAAAAGTAGTGTTGCCACATTCAGAGAGAATTCTCACACATTCACAACTATCGGGGGGGGGGGGGATTAAACTGACTCTACTTTTTTTTACTGATATTGGAAAGAGTGCTGACAGTGAAGCTTGGCAGCTGTTTTGCACATTTTTCTCTATAGCAGTCTTTGCACAGGAGAGAATTAGGAGCATTTCACTTCAATAAACAAAATAAAATGTGTGAAATAAGTATAGTGATGACAATAATGCAAATGCAGGTGAGAAATGGAAAAAACCCTGTATTAAGTGTTTAACAGTATATAAAAGGATTGTTGTTTAAATACAGTTGGACTTGGAACATTTTTATCATTTTCTTCTATACTTGATGTCCCCTAATGATGCCTTCAGCAGACCCTCTCTAGCTCTAGAGATGATCGAGAAATGAGGGGAATAGGTTTACTGAGCCAAATCTATCTTTTCACTCAAATTCCTGGACATTTTGTATTCATGACAACACTTTTCCTACATCCTGGGCAAGATGTCTGATTCTTGGACTGTCCAGGCCATGTGGCTACTCTAGTTAGAAAAGAAGACAAGGCCATCAAAGCAGCCCTCAGTAAAGTTAATTAGATTTTTTTAAATCCATCTTCACTACAGACTAATGGAATATACACACAAACTATTTTTAATCAATACATCAGAAGCACACTTCAAACAAAGAGGATAAAGGTAGGTGCCTCAGAACAAAGCTATCTAAATAGTAAAGAAATCAGAGACCAGAAGTCATTTACTTAACATCAAAATCTGCTATGTCAGCTTATGACAGACAGACAATATGTTTTGGTCCTGTCTCTCAAGCATGCTCAGTGCACAACCCATACTGATGAGCTCCAGTCACAAGGAAAAATAACCCTTCACTGTAAGTCCAATGTTCCTTTCTCACCTGCATCATATTCTAATGTAATCTGCAAAACCCTCCACTATCTAGGGAAACCATTTTAAAAGTGGTGACTCTCCTTCAATACCAGCATAGTGTTTCTTTTTAGTCTGTGAGCCCATCTGGGACAGGGAACCATTTTCCCATGTTTGCTATGTAAATCATTTTGTGGACTTCTCTATTGAAAAGTGGTGTATAAATGTTTTTAATCATCATGGATTCCTGCTGCCCAGTCCACTACAACTGGGAAACTGTTATTGTAACCGTTATGACAGACAGACAGACAGACAACATCCAAACCTCTATGAGGGGCACACTGATGGAAGGCACTAAGGCTAGAGTTGTTAAACATATATACGAGCACACCCTATACAGAAAAGTCAAACCTGCTTCAGTGTGACTCTGTGTCATCAACTTACTTGAATTATTGGAGGTTTTCAACAAGTATATAAACAGGGTGACCCAATGGACCCAGTGTACTTAAATTTTCAGAATGCTTACAGCCAACCTTCAACAAATGCTTTTGAGGAAACTTGGCTGTGGCCTCAGCAACACATTTTTAAAATATTTCTCAAAACTGTCCCTCCCCTCTAGCATTCTGCTAGTTCTTGTTTTGAAAGCTTTAGGCATAGCTATTTACAGTACATATGCATTTCATCAGCTGTTCTTTGCATTTTGGGAGGGTTGTTTTCTTTTAAAATTGCATGTTAGACACTGCTGATATGTATAATAATAAAGGGAAGACAGAAGTAACATAGGGGTCAATATCTAAAGACCCAAAGCATATCAAGGCTTTGCTGACCTTGCTGTTCCATCAGATGCTCATAAATACTCCCCACTCCCCCTGCCACTGCCACAAAAGCTGCTCCTTAAGACTGAGAGATCACCTTAAGTGGCACAGCGGGGAAATGCTTGACTAACAAGCAGAAGGTTGCCAGTTCGACTCTCCGCTGGTATGTTTCCCAGCCTATAGGAAACACCTATATCAGGCAGCAGCAATATAGGAAGATGCTGAAAGGCACCATCTCATACTGTGCAGGAGGCGGCAATGATAAACCTCTCCTGTATTCTACCAAAAGAAAACCACAGGGCTCTGTAGGCACCAGGAATCGAAATCGACTTGATGGCACACTTTACCTTTATAGCCTGAGGGACAGTCCAAAGCAGGGTTTAATGGGGGTGATGGATGGGTTTCAAGCTGGGTGGGCTGTTTGTAAGTTTTGGTGCCAAGATAGGCCTTGTGTAGCAAGCATGACTTGTCCCCTTAGCTAAGCATGGTCCACCCTGGTTGCATTTGAATGGGAGACTACATGTGAGCACTGTAAGATATTCCCCTTAGGGGATGAAGCCGCTCTGGGAAGAGCATCTAGGTTTCAAGTTCCCTCTCTGGCAGCATCTTCAAGATAGGGCTGAAAGAGAATCCTGCCTGCAGCCTTGGAGAAGTTGCTGCCAGTCTGTGTAGACAATACTGAGCTAGATAGATCAATGGTCTGACTCAGTATGTGGCAGCTTCCTATGTTCTTATGAGAGTTACTGCTTGCTAGCTATTAATGCCAAGGTAAGAAGAGGTGGTACTTGCTAGTTCTGGTGGCCAAGATATGGGATTGATGCCCAAGTGGAAGGTGTTATTTACTGGCTTTTGTGCCAGCATAGTTACATAGGTTTCTGTTTCATTTCTCTCTGTTTATAATAGACATAATTTTTGTTCTAATATCCAAGGAGGCTTCTGAATGCACGCGAGAGGGACAGCAACTTACCCGAGTACAGCAGAAGGGCCATAGCTCAGCAATAGAACACATTCTTTGCTTGCAGAAGATCCCAGGTTCAATCCCTGGCATCTCCAGATATGGCTGGGATTAGAAGAGACTCTCCCTGTCTGCAGAGCCACAGACTTTCAGTGTAGGTATGGTAATACTATGCTAGACAGACCAACCTCCACAGCAACTTACAGGGTAAAGCATTACTTGTTTGAAGGTTAACAGTCTTCAGTCTCTAACATATAGGTATTGTGGATGCTGTAACCTAATACAGTCCATCTGCCAAGTCTAAGTTAAACTAGAAATGGATTCTGAACTACATAATTTTTATTTTTCAGTCTCTACTATTATAAACATAGTTAGCTTTACATATTATTTAATGTTATAGGACTAAATTTCATGTTCTTGTTTAAATAAAACTAAATTCTTGTCAGGGTTGATATCATATAAACTGATTATCCCACCAAATGCCTATCATTCTTAAACTACTGAAGTATTATAACCCTTAGAGTAGAAGAGATGGTGATGCGGCAAAGTAATTCAGTATCAAGAGAATGGAACACCCCAAATCTACATCTGTATCTGTAATTAAGTGAGTAGTGGCAGTGTAACTTGGGAGTAGATTTACCAGTAAAAGAGAGTACTTAGTTACAGCTCACAAAGCAAATTTTCCTGAGCAAAAATGGATTTTGCTATCTTACTAGGACTCCAGGTCTGCAACACTCACAAAGAACATCAAAACTAACCTGCTGAAACAAATTAAAAGGTCCATCTACTCAAGCACTTTCTCCGATAATCAGTGGCTAGTAAGATGCTTCAGCAAAGTTCACAAACAAGGCATAATAAAGCAGTCCTCCCCATTCATCACTACTGTATAGGTTGACCAGTCCATTCATGAACTGTTCTCCTTAACTATAAACTGATTATTTACATAAAGGATTTCAAACTAATGCTTAATGAATCTAAAGATATGCTCCAGTGCAAAAATTAGAAGTTCTATTGATACTTAAAAGACAATTTTAAAGTAAATGGACATCATCTAGACATCATCATCTCAATGAAATTAATTGGACTTAAACTAGTCATGACTAACTAGTGCCATTGATTTCAATGCTTAGTCATGACTAACTAGTCTGGATACTATCCAATGTGTTTAGAATCAATACAAAAACTGCTAAGATTTTATGGCATTTAAAAATCTAAGTTTGTTGTATTTATTGACAGCAACATCCTAACGCAATGTTTTTTAAGACTCATATTGACCTCTCACTATTATGACATTTACAGATTTAGGCTTCTGCATGACCTTGCATTTCAGAATTCACAGGTCTGCAGTATTTAAAAGGGTGTTAAGGAACCTAAAAGTGAATCAGAAGTCCATACATCTCTCACTGTAGACACACATATTTGACAGATAAAATTCACAAGAAGTCATATGGCATTAAAACTGCAAGTGAACAACATGTAGTTCTATATACTACCAACAAAGGCACTAGCTTTTATTGCTTTTACAGAAAAACAATAAATGCTAGCATCCCCTTTCATAAGCAGCATATTGCTTCATGTCTAATCAATGATTCGCCTTTCTAAGTTTAAAACACGAGCACTAAAAAGGAGAACAATTCTTGGGACAAAAACATATTCAATTTCAATTCCCAGTGCACCTCCTTATTACTACAAAGGTAAAGTGTGCCATCAAGTTGATTTCGACTCCTGGCACGCACAGAGCCCTGTGGTTTTCTTTGGTAGAATACAGGAGGGGTTTACCATTGCTTCCTCCCGCGTCACTTTTTCAATAAACATCATTTTACCAAACACCCATCTGTCAGTTTACAATGTTTAAGAGTATCCTTACTTTTTTGATACGATATACATACATGCATGCACACATACACACATACATATATTTATTCTCTAAGGCATACCCGTGACTAATCCCATGTGTGGCAGATCTCATGAGAGTTCGCGAGCAGCTGCTGGGATATGCGAGAGCTGGTGAGGAGGCAGGGAGGGAGACCGAGGAGGAGGTGCCATTGCGAGCCACCAAGGACAGCCAAGCAGGCAGCGAAAATGGGACTGCTGGCCTGCTCGTGAGGAGGATGAGAGCTTCTCGATGAGAAGGCAGTGCCGCCACTGCGAGCAGCTCAGTAGCCAATCCCCTGCTAATTGGGCAAAGAGGCACCTTTTACCGTGGCGATTCTCTTTATTTAGCAGGGGGAGAGTAACTGGCCCTATCCACCCCCAGCACAGTACTTCCAGTGACTGTTGTTGGTGTGTCTTATGTTTCTTTTTAGAATGTGAGCCCTTTGGGGACAGGGAGCCATCTTATTTGTTTGTTATCTCTCTTTGTAAACCGCCCTGAGCCATTTTTGGAAGGGCGGTATAGAAATTGAATTATTATTAATAATAATAATAATAATAATAATAATAATAATAATAATAATAATGGGCCACCGGGCTCCTCAAGAGGAGGATGAGATCTGCCAGCAGACAGGGAGACTGGCTGAAGGGATGGGAAGAAAACTGACTGAACCCTGAAATGGAGGGGGGGAAAGGGGAGAACTAGGGGCACTAGGTGGTCCCTTTCCTCTCCAAAAAAATTGGAGGAGAGCTGGTCTTGTGGTAGCAAGCATGACTTGTCCCCTTAGCTAAGCAGGGTCCACCCTGGTTGCATATGAAAGGGAAACTAGAAGTGTGAGCACTGTGAGATATTCCCCTCGGGATGGAGCTGCTCTGGGAAGAGCAGAAGGTTCTAAGTTCCTTCCCTGGCATTTCCAAGATAGGACTGAGAGAGATTCCTGCCTGCAACCTTGGAGAAGCCACTGCCAGTCTATGAAGACAATACTGAGCTACCAGTGGTTTGACTCAGTATATGGCAGCTTCCTATGTCCCTGTGTCCACAGATGTTCTGCGCCTGAGTCAGCTATTTTAATGAAAGCCCTAAACTACATACACCCAAAGAGATACCATATTCCTGTATTTTATACTCACACTACCAAGGAGCGGAACAGAGATGTGCATGAACTGAAGTTTGTGCACAGGTTTGGCACTGAATCAATTCAGGCAAGATCTAAACCAGTTCTGCACCATGGGGGTGGGGGGAAGATGAGCTGGATCTTTAAAAATGAGGAGAGAAGGTCCTTACCTGCTCTCTGCTGCCCCATGTAGCTTCCTGTTGCGACAGCAGTCCCTCCAATAACCTGCTCATTGGGGGCCAGCATGCCCATGATGTCCACACATGTGCAGATGCCATGTGCATGGTGAGCAACACCAACACCATGCACGGGTTCTTGAGGGGAGCGCCATTGCACAGGAAACTGCATGGGGTGGCACAGAGCAGATAAAGACTTGCTCTCCTCCTTTTTAAAAGATCCTGCTTGCCGCCCCCCCCCCCCACACACCCAGTGGCGCCAAACTTGTTCAGAGCTCATCTGAACTGGTTTGCCACCAAACCTGTGCACATCCCTAGTAACAGAGGCAAAACTGCAAAGAAACAGCCTAAGGTCTGGTCAGCTTATCCACTGGGCCAGTATACTATTCAAATTCCATATTCTCACCCTAACAACTAACTCTTTCCATACATCATGGGTTTTGTCGCAGTCAACAACAGTGTCCTAAACGTGTACTGGGAACAAAACATTATTCTTAACCTACTGGCCTGCAAGGACTGTTGGAGCTGCCCTTTCCCCATACCACCTTCCCAAGGATACTCAATGATCTATGCACCCTGAGGGGGAAGGCAGAAGAGGCACCCCCCCCCAGCCCTTGTTTTCTGCTCCTACAAGGACCAGTACTGGCCTCTGAGGACTGCTGTAGCAGCCCCTGCCACACCTTCCCAAGGGTGCTGAAAAATCTGTGTGCCCTGAGCAGAAGGCAGAAGAGGGCACCCAGGCCAGAGAGCTCTATAAACCAGCACTGAAAGACCAAAGAGCGCTCAAGGGAAGACAAGAAAGGAAAACATCCAGGCCAAGAAGCTTATGTCCTCAGCTCCTGAAAAGACCATCAATGGCCTGAGAACACACTACTTAAAACTTCTGCAACATTTCTTTTTAATATTCTAAACTGCCTTGGTCATGGCAGAAAGCTGCCATATAAATGCAACCAATAAACCACTTTCCATATACAGCTTTTGAAAGATATTGACCAGTTCTCTATATTCGTCATGTCACTGAGGACAGTTACTTCCTATTCTCATAAATCTACAAGAAATAATTTCCAACAATATCTTCAATAACATAAATAGAGTTATAATTTGTGTATAAACACTGCAATACATTAAGAAAACTGTTAAAATTCTAATACACCTACTTAGATTCATCTTTTAGAATAACACATGAGATATCTTTTTTCCCCCACATAGCCATTCCCCTTAATGAAAGGGAATAAGAAATTAATTGATACATGAGAATAATGTATTGATATTTGTAATGACAGCTGCTTCATTTAAGAACACTACTGTACAAATTTTACAACAGCTATGCAGGCCCTTTTTTGGCATGCACACTTGTTCAAGTACAGCAACAGAACACAGAAATTCCGTCAGAGTTCTGTCAATCTCCACATTAAGTAATTCTTGACAGCATACGTTGCCAAATAATGATCCAAGGCCAACTCTCCAGAAGACAAAGAGTGGAATGGGTTGATAATCAGTCAACTATTGAGAAAGAGCTGTTGAAGGGAACATTTAACAAAATAAGCTGAAGTATATGTCCAAAGATGATACCCATTATCATTCAGGGCACAATGCCCTGCTGCTGGAAACATATCACATCAATTGATAATTTCAGGTAGTTTATATGCTGTAACCAAGTTCAAGAAGACACTTTTGTAGTGAACATTCTAAAAGTTCAGTCTGTTTATAAATATGTTTGCTTATATACCAAATTGAAGATAATTAGAATTGATGAATTATCAGTCAGTGGCTCCCTATTATGTCAGCACTTGATTAATCATACAAGATTCTTTTCCATGGCATTTTAAAAATAGAAAACTGATAGCCAGTACCTATTCCTTTAAAATCACTCACACACAATATAAAACATCAGCCATAATAGAACATTATGACAGTCATCCAAGCAACGAGCAAACAGACACTAGCAATCCAAATGTAATTTACCGAAATTTGTTCAAAGTCTTCTCTAGCCTGTCTATTTATAGTTACCCAGTATCTCTTCAGTTTCTCGAGGCCCGTCCTCTTCCCAAAGCCAAATAAAATGAAGTTTAATGGATGGATATAAGCTTGGGCTGTGTGCAGCAGAACTGGCAAGAAGCCGGTCATCTATATCCCTGTACCTAGCCCAGAAAGGTGGAAGGAGGAAAAGAGGAAGGATTCCAACAAAGTGACAACTACATAACCAGATGACTACCTCTAGCTCTACCAGGAGCCAAATATGATTATCCTGTGCTGCTGTGTCATCAGAGCAATAATTAAAATGACTGCCTCTCCTGTTCTCAGCAAGAGCCACAAACAATTGGCTAATAGCCAGAGAGAAGTCCATTCCATTCAGAGCTGCCGCCAGCTAACAACAGATGACATCCATGCAGTTTCTCATTCACATGTTCAGTTTAACTAAACTATTCGGCTGTTTGAAGGGCAGGAGGCAGCAAGGCGTTGCTTTGAGTTTGGATCCAAAAATATAAAAAGGTACACTACAGTTTCGTAACAACGAACGTGAGTGTACTGAGAAAGCATGATGCCGGCGGGTCCCCTTTTCCTCACCCGGGCAGCAACACCTCGAGAAGAATTATTACCGAGGGGGTAGTGGCACGTTTTTCCACACACACCCCACATTTGGCAGATTGCAACACTCATCTACCCCTCTCGCCCAGCCCAGTATCCCTTCCCTTGGCCAATCCATGCTCCTCCTTCTGCATCTCACCCTACTGGCTCCAAATCTAGGAGGTGACAGCACCACCGTGGCAATTACAACCCACCCACCTCTTTGATCAGCCCTGCCACCCTTTTCTCACCCAGTTCAATGCGGACTGCAGCCACAGGCAAGAGCAAAAAAAAAAGGGGGGGGGGAGAAAACGTGCCTTTCATCTGAGAAGAGGAAGAGGCGAAAGATCTCTGGAGGAAGCAATATAATCTCTTAGGGAAAGGAGAAGAGAAAAAAGGGGGGAGTAGAGAGAGATTTGTCCCCTAGGATTTGCTAAAGGAGGCGGGGGGCGGGGGGGAGGATAATCCCGCAGAGGGCGGGGAGATAATCCAGGGCGGGAGGAAAAGATTATCTTCCCTCCCCTCCTACACTGGCGATATAATCCAGGGGCAGCCAAGAGGCCGGCTCGGGAGTTGGGGAGCGGAAGGGGCCACCACAGTCGCCTGACAAAAGGGGGCGGCGGAGGCAAGGTCCCCATTGATTGGGTAGAGCGCTCCACCCGCCCGCCCGGAGATACCTGCGTGAACCCCTCCGTCTCTCCTAGCCCGAGAGGCGCCCAGAGAGGCCGCCCGCCCGCCCCTGAGTTCTCTCCCGCGCAGCACTAGCCTGGGCTGCCCGGCTGGCCACAGAAAAAGCCGATCCCCCGTCCCACGCCAGGCTCCCTTTTCTACACACACACACACGAAAAGAGGGGGGGGGCGTCGGCGGCGAGGCGCCCAACTCGGCTAGTCAGAGCAACAGGACCTTCCTGTCCCCCGCGTGGAGAAAGGCGGGCGGGCGGGCTCACGCCGCCTCCTGCTGCTGCTGCCCCGGGTCCCGTCACGCCGGAGTAAAGCGACTAGGCAGTTACCGGCAAAGCGGTCGCTATCTGGCCGGCCGGCCTCGTCCTCTCCCCTCACGCGAACCGACGAGCGAGCGCCCGCCTCCCCCAGGTCCTCAGTGGGCGCCGCTCCGGCTCAGCCCCATCTGCGATCTGGAAAGCTCTGAAGCGCTGGCGAAGCCGGAGCTGAGGCGCGCGAGAAGCGCTCCCTCCGCGTCTCTCTCTCTCTCTCGAGCTGCAAGCACAGGGCGCGCCGCCGCCAGAACCCGCCTCGGCGCGCGCCAGCCCGCGCGCTCGTCGTGGTCGCCGCCGCCCCCGAGGCTTGCTGCTGCCGCGAAAGCAGGCGCGCGCAGAAGCCTCACCGGCCGTTGGCAGCCCGTTCTGCCGGCAGAACCGGCGCGCGCGCGCGAGTTCTGACTCCTCCTTTCCTTTCAGGCCCCGCCCCCTTTAACTCTCTCTCTCGCACGCACACACTCTCTCTCTCCCCCACCCCCCAATCTTCCCTACAATCTCTCTTTTCTTCTTCGGTTGCTCCCGCCTTGGGTTGGGTAAGAGGAACTGCGGGCTCTCGCCACACACGGTGTGTGTTCCTTGCGTGCCCCCGAGATTCTCTTCTGCTTTTCACGGGTGCGTAATGACAAGGACAAACAACGACGACAGTATTAGCAGCAGCTCGTCCACGTGTGCGCGGTGGTCAGAGAGGGGTGTGTGGGCAAGATTTAGGCGGCAATCCTATCCACCACCTCCCATTGAGCACAGTGGGACTTCTTCCGAGTAAGCACATCCAGGGTTTGCTCTGGCTGTAGAGAGACCTTCTTCCTCCTCTTTCGAAGCTTCTCCTCGCTGTAGGGCGTGGGGAGGGGAAAGGTGGCCTGGGTGATGAGTGTTTATTCAGTTCCGGTGATTATTTTCTCTTTCTCCTTCTCCAGTAAAGAAGGGAGAGCTTCCTCCTGTAATGATTTTACCCTCTCCCCCCACCCCGCCTCGCACACATCCAGTTAACAGGAAGCTCTGTTCACTTCAGTAAGAGTTTACCTGCAATCCTATGGCATCCATTCATAATTTATATGGATTGGTGATAATATTTCAAGAATTCAGTCCATAATGAGCGAACAGAGTCTGTGCATAGCTAAAATTATTCTGAGTTGTATCTGTAAGAAACGAAATCCCAAAAAGGATTTTGGTAAAGGATTTTGATAAAGATACACTTTACATGAATGTTGAATAACAAATCTGAGTCTTTGTTTCTCGGGAGCAATGTCTGAGGGAAGCTTCCATGTGTTAGGGAAATGTAGCTAGAAGAGAGAAAGGAGGCAAATTTTATTATCAGGAAACAAGCAGGAGGTAGGCACCTACTTTTGTCAGTTTCAAAATAGCTGTATTTCCTGTTTCTGTGTCCGCAGAGGGGCTCTGAAATACATCCTAAGCTAAGGCTACTGTCCAGTCACAAAGCTTTCTGCTTTGCTTTTTCCTCTTGCTCACTCAAGCAAACACTCCAAGAGTATACAGCACCCAGGCTGCATGGCGTGTCTACTTGTCTGAACAAGAGGCAAAAGCAAGTTTTAGTAAAAATGACAATCTGAGGTTGACGTGTTAACTTGCTGTTTTCAGTGGTCCTTGCTCCCTGCGTTTACATAGGACAAGCTGAATGATAGGCCACTAGAGATGTGAACTAATCATGATTTGATCCCCAATTCACAGCACACCACGGGCACCTTTTAAAAGGGAGGAGAGCAGGTCCATACCTGCTCCTCTGCTGCTCACTTCAGTTTCCTGCTGTGGCAGTGCCTCCCCCCAGCAGCCTGCACATCCCAACGGTGCTCCCCCAGCAGCCCGTGCGCAATAGTGTCACATACATGGCCACCATGCATGCATAGTGGCCATTTGTAGGACAATTAGCCATCAATGATCTATTTTCCAACTCTGCATCTTTAATATGAAGCTGCTTGGGCCTGACTGACATGAAACTCCCACAAAAGATAGAAACATGCCATTTTTGCAAGTAGATTCCAGACTTCGCCCAGACTACTCCCCCAAATTGGAAGAATTAATTACACCTTGGAAGTGTAATTCATTGTACCTTGGAAATTCATTACACCTTGGAAACCTTGGAAGAATTCATTACAACTCCCAGAAAATGCAGGAAAGCTATCTCATTGGAAAAACATGGGTTAGGGTAAGTGTGAGCATTGGGGTTAATATTGGGGTTGGATTTAGTGTCAGGGATAGGTTTGATGGTAGAGTTAGGTTTGAGGGTAGGGCTAGGGTTAGGTTTCAAATGAATTTTGGCAGTTTTCTTGGGTACTTTTACACACAGAAAACCCACTTTGTGGTACAGGACCCATGCTTGCAAATTGCAAGCTATTTTCCTAGTTTATTGATAAATATAAAGAGTTATTCATGATACTTTAGTGGTCACGCTACCATTCTCATCACAATAAGTTCTGTTTTAATACTGTGGTTTAAGATCACATGTGGCCTAACTACACAAGCAATTTATGTAGCTGTGTGGTGTGTGGCAATATTTTGCAGGCACCAGTGAAGCTACATGCAGTGGAAGATATGAGCCCATCATAAATAAATAAATAAATCATCCTTTCTGAAATTGCAAGGGATACTACAGTCCACTCTTGAACTGTATAGCACAGACCCTTGAGGCAGCTTCAATTCAACTGAAGTATCCTTGGCTCTGTGTGCTGTTGATGGCAAGGCATGGGGATGGCAGTGAGCCAGCTCTAACAGTGTTCTTCATTGCAAGGTCTGAGAGCCAGTGGCAGCTCCCTAAGTGTGGCTCCATGACAAATTGTTTGTTTGGCTTGTGCAAAGCTTCCACCAAAGTCAAGTACTCCACACATCTCCCCTGGCACTTTGCAGAGATGACTGTATCCACTGTATACACTATGTAGAAATGATTGTATTTCCCTAGCACTGGTGGGGTTCCTTTAAGGGAAACCAATCCCTCTTAAGCCTCAGCACCATCTTGGAAATTGCACATGGAGAAATGGAAAATGTAGTCTTCCCAGTACTTCCCCTATAGAGCAGTCTGTGCACACCATGTAAGATATTCATTCATTCATTCAACACATTTTTATACCACCCAAAATACACGTTCTCTGGGTGGTTTACAAGACAATACAGACAACCAATAAAAAGATTAACACATTTCAACAATTATAATTTAAAATATTAACACTTTTTAACATTAAAACTATTTAAAAGATGGCACTGGGGCTTGACAGGGCTCTGTTTCTCTTAAAGCTGCCACCCCCTCACCTGGTGCTGGAAAAAGTATAGCAGTCACAGAGGTAAGCACAGTGGGAAATGTCCCACACTGGAATTTTTTTCCAAAGGACCCCACTTGAAAAATAGTAAAGATCATTTAATTATAACAACAGAAGTTGGTGAATGAGTACCTGAGAAAAGGTGCTGCCATGTAGGTGCTTTTCCATTCTTTGTGGCAATGCCCCTGATGTCTATATTTTAGGAGTTTATCTCTTGGGGAACATCATATAGTAATCAAGACAATGCTTACCAATTCGCTGTAGAAATTTCCAGTGGAACACACACTCTATCTTCAGTTTCTGTTTGTTCAGTTCCACATGCCCTGGCTCTTATCCTTCAAAAACAAGTCATACAGCTGGCTGAACTTTCTCTGAAAACTTTCAGCCAGTTTTGGGGTGCTCAGGGGAGAAACTGCCCTTTATTTTTATTTTTTTATTTTATTTTTTTTTGCATATTGCAGGGCATAGGGGAGCTGGGGAGAAATGCATAAGCATAAGCATTTTGGGGAGTTGGGGGGAAATGCATAAGTGGCTACTATTTGTTCAAGTTAGAATCCCCACCACTACCATCAGAATGCTTCATAGAAACAGAGAATTTTAGATTTGGGAGGAACCTGGGAAGTCTTCAGCCTGCAATTCAGTGCAGGAAACTGCTGCAGCATTCATGACAGATGGCCAGCCATCCTCTGAAAAACCCTAGAGAAAGAGAGCCCATTGCTACATGAGGCAGACAGTTGCACCATCAAACACCTCTTACAGTTAGGAAATTCTTCCTAATGTCCAACCTCAATCTACTTCTTGTAATGTTCAAGGTCATCAGAGTGGACTTTGCTCCGCCTGCTGACATTGAGAGAGGCTTGATTATCATGCATGCAGGGCAGGGCCTTCTCTGCTCCTTGACATCTGTGTCTGTTTTTAAAAAAACAACTAACCATCTTTTTATTTGTTCAGGCTTTTACCCCTTAGGGGCTGCCAGGTTTCTTAGCTCCTCTGCTATTCTGTCTCTTTTTTATGGGTGTGTGTGGGGGGGGGGAGGGGGAGAGAGAGAGAGAGAGTGTGTAATTGTTCCCTGTAAGAGGGATTCCCAGATTTTGTTGCTGCAGTGGCCTTTGGCTGGGTATTATGGGAGTTGTAGTCAACAACATCTGGGAATCCCACTTATAGGGAACACTGGTGTCTATGTTTTATGGTTTTTATAGTTTTAACTGATTTTAATGTGATTTTTGTGGAGTTTTGTTGTATTTTAATCTTTGTAAACCACCTTAGGATGCCTTATGAAAGGTGGTATAGCAATTGAAGAATAAACAAACACACAAGCCCATCAGTTCTAGTACTGCCCTCAGGACAAGAGGAGTATGTCTTGAAACAATACTACGTTGGCTATTAGTGGGTGTAAGGGTGCTATGCCAGGGTACATTTGTACACCACCATGTTCCATTCTTTACTGACACACAGAGATTTGGAGGTAATCCTATGTCACTCAGTAGGCACAAGTTGGCTAGGATCATGTTCTCACTTATTGAAATTTCTACCTGCTTTAATATTGGGCTTGTAAATACTGATATACAGCAATACTGATATACAGCAGTTTCCATTACAGAACATTGTTGCAAAATGCTTGCAATACTAAATGTCTATTACATGTAGGTGGTTTCTAAAAACAGATGAGACATTCTTATTGAGCCTTTTTATTGTACACTTCTTGGACAATTAGTATATCTGCATTAATAGCACTACTATGGCATAATTAGATTATGGACTGCAGCCATGTAAGCTCATTTGCCTGTTCTCACTTTACATTTCTCTGAGAAACTTGGCAGCATGTGAAAATAGCTGAGCACGTATGCGTGCCCTAGCACATAGTTGATGCTGACACTAAAAGCAATAGCAACTCAACAATGGAATCAATGACTAACATTAAAGGAAATTATCCATATGGGTAGAGAAGCTAATCACCCAGAAATCATTTTGGTATAGTATCCATATTTTGTGAAATAATTTGATCCATCAGAAGAAAAATTAAATTATTAAACCACCATAACCATAAAAATAAAATTAGATATTGTTTAATACTTTCTTCCCATGCCAAAACATAACTGTTGCAACAGTATAAAGATTGTGCCCTTGAGTCAGTGTTGACTCCTGGTGACCACAGCATAAGGACACATATATTTGGCAATGTGTTATATATTATGGAAGCAAGATAGTAATGAGCACATTGGGCACACAGTCCACCCAAATTTAAGCAGTTTTAACAGCTCCCATTCATTTCAATGGCAAATAAAAGTGTTCCCCCATTGAATTCAATGGCCTACATGTTGCACAGCCATCAGAGAGCGAAAGGACTGTGACCTCACAAAGAGACTGCAGCATACCTGTGGTGAAATCTTGTTCCTCAGCTTAGCATGTGTAGAGGGGGATGGAGAAATGGTTTTCGCTTCTCTTCTGTCCTATCAAAAAATCCTTTTCACTTGCCGAAATACATCCCTGCAGGCTGCATGACCCTCAGGGACATATTTCTGCAAACAAAAAAGATTTTTGGAGGAAGAAGAATGAAGTGGAAATTGCTTCCTCATCCCCCTTTGCCCCCACTAGGCTGTGGGACAAGCCTTCACTGCAGGTATGCCTCAGCTTCTCTACAGGGGTGCAGTCCTTCTTGCACTCTCTTACAGCTACACAAGATTTGGATCAATGGGACTCAGTGAGTTTAAATGTGGCAGGAGGGTTGTAATTGTCATAGTGCATTTGAAGAAGGATTGACACAGTCACAAACCAGAACATGTAAAGGAAGGGAGAAGAAATAATGGGGTGTAGAATCAGCTATTTGGGATTAAATTTCACTTGAACATACACTGCATATTGATTTTCAGTAGGTAGACAGAAGTAGTTTGTTCCACATGACAACAAATAAGTTGACTTTCACAACTCCAGAGGGGTCAACATTTGCAGTTTTACATTTTGCCCAGCAAAAGAAACTGAAATAGTAACTAGCAGTCAGCAAACCTTTTGTAGTTTAAAATCTAAGTGAACTAGAACAATACAGCCTTGTTGTACATGAGCCTTGTACCAAGGAACCAACGAATTAGATACCTGCAACAATTGCTTGAATTACAGTAGCGACTACAGAGCCATGATCTATGCTTTGAGTGACACTGTAACTGCATTCAAGTCTATGGGGAAACTTCCAGTCTTCTATGATAGCAGAAGAAGCTAGGAGCAGGTACAGTAAAAATAACTATGCCCTCATAAAATGAGCACTCATTTTTTCCTTTCAAAATAAGTTTTGGAAAAGCCAAGTAAGGCTCACTTTTATTTAAAATCCAAATTATTTTTTCAAAAATTGTTTAAATGCCAAAGCTACAGAATGAAATCAGAGTCAGCGTGGTGTAGTGGCTAGAGTGCTGGACTAGGACCGGGGAGACCTGAGTTCAAATCCCCATTCAGCCATGAAACTAGCTTGGTGACTCTGGGCCAGTCACTTCTCTCTCAGCCTAACCTACTTCACAGGGTTGTTGTGAGGAGAAACCTAAGTATGTAGTACTGGGCTCTGGGCTCCTTGGAGGAAGAGTGGGATATAAAATGTAAAATAATACATAAATAAATAAATCATTCCCATTATAAAAGGTTTATTTCTCTTTAAAACCTAGTTCTCTATTTCCATAAGCACCAATATTTTCCTTTTCGTACTTCCTGTAAAATTCTTGTGTTGTGTCCTAGAAACTGAAGTGTTTAGATATGTTTCCTTATCTGCCTTCTCAACGTGCACCTTTTATAGACTCCTGGTTTTAAGCCTGCTTCTTTAAAGAGGAAAGTATCAGTTCAGCATTTAGAAGGAGCATTGTGGGTGGTCCAGTCCTAAAAATTGATGCATTAGCACATATTATCAGGATTAAATTTACCAGCCGCAGCACAACATGAATGTGAACATCATAAAACATGCTGGTACAAGAAGTTTTGGATCAGGGTGCTATGACATTGGGACCTGGGGAAAACATACTTATTTACAGACTCTCCGATCTTCAAGTACTACCCATGAACCCCCACCCCATTTATATATTTTCATAAGGCTCCACGAAAAATGGAGGAGGATAGTTATTTTCAGTAACTTCATTCTGGATCATTGGGAAGCAAATTAAATTCAGTATAGCAAAGGTTTTCTATGAAAACCTACCCCATGAACCCCCAGGAGGTCCATAGACCCAAGGTGCCTGACATATGTAGCTGGTGAGCTGTGTTCAGCTTTGTGTGTGATGAGGAACTTTTGCAGGCCTATTGTAAGGCTTCCAGGTCAGTATATGCATCTTCTAGAAAGGTCTCACCCCAGAAATTAACCACTGCGCTCCTTAGAAATTAACCACTGCACAGGTATTACCAAGCCATATTGAATGAGTTGTGTATCAACTTCTTTCTCAAAAATAAAACATGGAGATACTGTACATCTATTTTCTTATTTAGAGGAGTGACTTGAGGGAGGAGCACACTACAGTTCAGATTTTAAAATGACATATTTATTACACAGAACACATTTCTCTATAAGTAATTGCAGAAAAACATATAGATCACCATATGTGACTATCACACATAGCAACAAATGAGTCTTACGCTGACAACAATGTAGGGTAGATGAACATGTGGAGGAGTGTCAGGATAACGCCCACTAGTTCTTCCCCTCAACTCCCATGCATTCAACTCCCAACCTTCTGTACAGAGCTTTCATGTGTAGGCTCTAGATAGGAATAGTATTCTTCATTGTAAGGTCTTGGGGTCACTTCAGGCCTCATCATCCCAAAGTGTGACTATCTGACTAATTGCTTATTGGGCCTGTGTGAAGCTTTGGCCAAAGCTGGCACCAAGTGGAGACCACCATTCTCAGTGTGCAGTGCTGCACATTGCCTAACACTAGGGTGCTCCTTTAAGGGAAACTGAGCCCTCTTGAGCCCCTGCATCATCTTGTAAGGCATGCACATGGTGTTGGGAAGTGTAGTCTTCCAGTGCTTTCCTCCTAGAGCTTTAAGAGAGGACTGTGTCTTTCTTAAGGGCCCTCCCAGCAGCACTGAAAAACGTGCAGAGTTCAGCACAGTGAGAAATGATTCTCACATTGAAAGTTGCTTGAAAAATACTGATATAGAAGATGGAATGAGCACATGAAGGTTGAGCACAGGACTAGCAGTGGGTTTGATCCTGACACCCCCTCCTCTGTATATATCCATACTACTACACAGACTTCTTTACACAGTTACACGTTTTATCCTACACACAGATGATGATGCAGCTCACAATATATACCTGGATTGTGCACAAGCCCTCTTGAAATTAATAGAGTCTGAGCAAGATTGTGCAAGAATGTAAATTAGTGTTTACATTCACTCATGTAAAATGATATATTGATACTGACTGTGTCAAATTAAAGGAGATTTTTAGTTTTAAAATGAAAACATTGAAGCGTTTCAATTTGTTGAAATGCTCTCTGTGGTTAATATTGTTAAGAAGCTTGAAAAGCATCTGTTCCTTAGAACAAAATGATATTGTACCATTTTGAATGCTCTTTTTCTTCCACTTCATTTATTGAGCCATGCTACCTATTTTCTTTAGAATACCTTTTCTTTTTTATGAGATCCTGCTCTTTCTCCTGCCATGGGTGGCTTTCTGATTTTTATTTAAAAATGTGTTTTACCAACTACTGAGCCACTTTTAAACTTTTGGGTGAGAAATAAAAGACAAATTGTGGGAGGTGTTTAAAGCTTAAGGACTTGATTTCTTTTAAGAAATAAAAAGACAGAAGTTAAAAGCTGCAGTCAAGCTAGGGAACAGTCTCTGAAATCCACAGCTGACCTAATGCCTTCAAAAGGGAGGACAAAAGTCTTTTTTAAAAATAGACTGCCAGTGGCTTTTTAGTTGTGATTCTTCTATGGCTGTGTCAAGTCTGTTTCATTCTTGTTAGAGAGAAATCTTCATAAATCAAAATAATTAAACACTAATTCAGTATTTTCCCCCCACAAGAAATTGGAAGTTAGCACCACTGTCTTGTAATAAGCAGACCAAACACTGCTGATAATTCAGAGCACTCCAGCAACTTTCTCCCTAAATGATTCAAAATCAGATCAGTAAAATTGGACCATGTTATACGTTACCTAAATTAGAGGGGTTCGGAGACAGTCCAAACCTGACACCGCAGTTTGGATCGGACTTCTCTGACCCCCTTCAGAAAAATGTGGAGCTTTCCATAGCTCCAAATGGTGGCAAGAGGTTTGTTTGGGGATTTTTAAAATGTTATCACAGCTGGGAGGGAAAACCCCATCTTCTGCCCTCTACCTGCCGGCCTGCCTGTCTGCTCATGCACATCTTATTGTTTTGTAGCCCATTTGCTCACTGTTAGAAGCCACCAGATGATTCCTAGGTTTTACTAACCCTGCGATTCTCTAGTGTTGTGTTAGTTTTCTTCTAGGACTAGGTTCACAGTGAGTATCTGTGATTATGTTTAAAACTTTTAAAATGCTTTGTCTGATTCTGAACCCAATCCCAACCCCAGTCCAAACTCCAATCCTGATCCCAACCCCAAATTTGAAAAGGCCCCCAACCCAACATTTTCATGGTCGGATGAGATCAGGTTGGACCTGATCTTGACTTTTGCACTTGTGCACAGGCCTAGTAAATTTGCATCTGTCTGCATCTTACAGAGAGCACAAAATATGCTGTCATTTGAATACAGTCATCTCTGTGTTAACATATTAGAAGCGAGACCATCCAGAATTGTTCATTTAAATTGCAAATTATCAAAACATAAATCCATGGTCTGTGATCATAAAAAACCTATGACTGTACCTATATTTCTGTACACATATTTCACATTGATGAAGATGCAGAAAAGAGGTGATATTATCTAGTTACTGGCCCACATTCTCCCCAACATTACAAGTGTGGAGCAAGAGCTCCTTCCTCACAGGCAGCCAGAACACTAGCTCAGCCCAGCGTGTGGGGAGGAGGATAGGGAAGTTATTTTTCCTTTCTCCCATCCATGCAAAAGCCATGGATGTGGTTGTCACTGTCAGGAATAGGTCCCTGTGCAACCCTGAGGGACATACATCTGCCGTGAAAAGGGCTTAAGCAAGGAGGAGGGGACAGAAGTGAAAACCACTTCCTCCCTCCCTGCATGCTTGGGTTACATGGCAAGCCTTCAGTGCCGCTATTCTCACTTTCTGCCAAGGCAGAACTCTTGCTCTATCCTTGTAACACTGGAGAATGTGAAGCGCTGAGCTGAATGGGGAAACTTACAGGTGCAGGAACTCAGTAGCTCTTCTCACGATCTATGAGAAGAGTTCACGAGCGATCTGTCGGGATGTGCACGGAACCACAGAGGCATGGTCCGGCACTGGGGGGAGTGTGGCTTTAAGGGTGGGGGTAGTACTCCCCCCGCCGCTGCTCTTCCCCCTCTGGCGCTGGACTTTTCTGAAACGTTTTTGGGGTGGCAGAGTTCCTCCCTGCCACCCCTGCCCCGTCGTTGTCTTCCAAGTTTACAAGCAGTAAAAGCTGGTGCCACACATGTGCCCATCGCGGGGCGCACACGCCTGTTGTGGCCACCAGCACACGCGCACCACATACGTCATTGTGCTGTATGCGGCGCGTGTGGCTGCGACGGGTGCATGCGTGGCACCAGCTTTTACTGCTTGTAAACTTGGAAGACAACGATGGGGGCAGGGGCAGCAGGGAGGAACTCTGTCGCCCCAAAAATGTTTTAGAAAAGTCCAGCGCCGGAGGGGGAAGAGCGGTGGGGGGGAGTACTACCCCCCGCCCTTAAAGCCACACTCTCCCCCCGCAGAACCGCCGGACCAGCCGAATTCCGGACCAGTCCAGAGGCCTTTTGCATGGCCCCGAACTGGTCCATGCACACTCCTAGTGATCTGCGGGGAAGGAGGGTTTAACATACCTTCCCCACAGTCGATCGGCTTGAAGTCCCTGGGTGGGCAAATCGCCTACCCGGACAAGCAGCGGCTCCCACTGCAGTTCCCGGGGTTGGGGTGCTGGGATACGCTGCTGCACATCACCCCACCCCCAGAGCCCCAATAATGCACTGAGCGAGTGTGTGGTATATTGCTGGAATGCAACCTCCCACCCAAGTGTGCCAGCCGCAGCTGCAAGCAGCCGTGGCTGACACACAATTTAAAAAATGAGGTGGAGCATTTGTTCCCTTAACCTCATTTAACTGGGTAGCTCAATAGGCGAGTTTGCCACCATGTAGCCACCAGGATTGGGCGCAATCCTGGTGGTTCACACGAGCATGCAAAACTGGGCTGGGCTCCCATAGCTGCATTTTACACACTCGTGTGAATAGCCTCAGTGTGTGCACCACAGCAGACATGGGCTTCTGGTTCTAGTGTGTGTGTGTGTGTGTGTGTGTGTGTGTGTGTGTGTGTGTGTGTGTTTTCTTCATTTAAGTCATGGGGGCCAGTGGTGGCCCTCATCCACCCTAAGTGTGGCTACCTGACTAATTGTTTATTGGGCCTGTGCGAGGCCTGTAGCATATGTTATAAAGGGGCCCTAGTTGTTTTTTTTTTAATGCACATAAATATTAAAACATAAATTATTTACTTGCATAGTAAAGTAATTCAATTTTTTCATTTGCTATACAGCCAGATAATACGGCAAATGTCTGACACTTCAGTAATACTATTACTTACATGTAGGTATCAATTTCAAATGTCAAAAGTAAGAAAACTACAATTTAAAAGTTACATTTTCTAGATTTAGCATGAGCAGATTTGTTGATGATACTGGAAATGTCTATTTCATGCAGAAGTTCATGTTCAATGCTCATTAGAGTGAGATTGTTCAATCTGTTTTGACCCATGGTGCTCCTTAGTTCATTTTTAATCCTTTTCCATTTTGAAAATGAGCGTTCTCCACTGCAGTTGGTAACCATGAGTGACAAATAGATGCGCAAGGCATTTTCTACATTTGGAAAACAAGACTCCAAGGAATTGTCAGTTATCAAATGGTACAACTGTAACTCTACAAGGTCTTGTTTGGCACCAATATAAGAAGCAAGATCAGTTTTCTCTTCTCCCTTCCCCCCTACCCCCTCAAAGTGGGCATTTATACATGGCACACAATCATTCGCAAGTCACAAAGTGACAGTAATTAATTGACAGTCACTGATATCTGACCGCGCCCAGCCCTAGAGTTGCACATCCCTTGTTGCAGGCTCACCGCGGTGGTGCACCCTCCAGTGGCGTAACAACGCACACTACAGTGGCTTGGGAGTGTGGGAGATAGCACAAAGGACACCATGCCTGCATACGACACAGCAAGAAGCCAGCCAACACACGCCTGCGCACATGCAGAACCCACAACACATACCATGCAGCATGCAGCTCCCTTGACATGTGAACAACAGCTTTGCCAGATCGTGAGAATACAGTGAGATGCTGATTTCACCAGACAGCTTGCAAACATTTAGTGCACGGCCCTCAAAAATGCAGGGCCCGTAGCATATGCTACTTTTGCTACTAGGTTAATCCAGCACTGGTGAAGCTTTGGCCAAAGCTGAATACTCTGCATAGTCCCCATGGCACCATGTAGAGATAACTATTCTCACTGTGCAGTGCTGCTCTTTGCCTAGCACTAGGGTGCCCCCTTTAGAGAAACAGAGCCCTCTCGAGTCCCTGCACCACCGTGAAAGGTGTGCCCAGTGTGCTGGGAAGTATAGCTCTTCCCAGTGCTTTCCTCCTAGTATACTTAAGAGAGGGCTCCATCTCTCTTAAAGGGCCTTCCCAGCACTGAGAAAAGTGTAGTACTGTGTGAAGGTCAGTACTGTGGGAAATGGTTCTCACATAGAAGGCGTTTTGCCCAAGTGCCCCCTGCTTGAAAAATAGGGAAGATTACTGGTATATGTACTTGAATAGCAAGCACAACTTGTGCATTCATTCATCTTCTCTGTTCCATATCTTGGAATGGAAAATGCTCTAGTCCTCTAGAGTGCGTATGCATCCTACTCTAAATGTATGAGGAACTTGTTCTGGCCTAGTGCTGCATCTAACATTAGCTGAGTGGTCCCCAGAGTGCTTCCACATTAGGAAGTCAATGTGGACTGTTCTGCAGTAAGAACTGACTGCTCATTTTTCCATCTGGACTCAGATGTAATGTGTAAACAATCTGTCTGCAGTCACATAAGCCACAGAAAGTATAAACTTAAAAAAAAAAATGCCATGCATTCCGTTCATAGTGCATATGTTTTTGAGGGACAGATGATATGACAGATAAAAATAGGTGCTCTTTGTTATTGTTAGACCTGTTATTTTTGGTCATAGGTCATAGGCCACAGGCCACAAATGTTAAAATACAAAATAGATGCAAATAAAAGTAGAGAATAAAAAGAATCAGGGGGAAAAATAGGGCCAGGATTCAAAAAGTTAGCAAAACTCCCAGATGCACCTTCTGTTTCTGCTGGGTGGCAGGAAACAAAAGGATCACTTGTAAGGTATGTAGTGTTTGAAGACAATGGGGCATTTGGTATGGGGCAACCCAACATTTATCTTACTTTTGTACATAGTACCCAGGGGTTATACTGTTTTTTGCAAACAGAAACGGGGTGTGGGGTGGGATTTCAGCAGGACATTAACACAGAACACTGCATTTCCCTCCCCACTGCCAGTTTCTTTCTCTGCCTCTCCTGCCATCCCATTGCCCCCCCCACTCTCCTACCATCCTCTTTCTCTCTTCCATTGCCACCACCACACCCATTCTCTCCCTGCCTCCCCACTACCCCATTTCTTTCCCCACTGCCACCACTACCAGGGCAGCATTCCTCCTGCTTGCTGCTACTTTGTTCCTCCTCCAGGGTGCATAGGTCCAAAACTGCAGCAGAAGAAGGTGTAGAATGTAAATGGGTATGGGCTTTCCAACTGACTTATGACACTAATTGTTAGAGAGCTTGGAGGGGTGGTTTTTTATTTAATCTACCTCAGCTGCAGCAGAAGTGCACAGGTAAAAAGAGCACTTCTAATTAATATTGTTTGGAGACATGGAGTTAAAGTTTTAAATAAATTAGTGTATTTTGGAAATCCATCAGGGAGATAGATACGGCCTATATGCCTTGCTGCTAGCTACATACAGGAAGAGGGGAAAGGGAGAAAGAAGCCTCCCTATCCAGGAGCTTTCCCACACAGGGCTTCCAGCTCTTGGAGTGAGTGAGGGAAGCCACTTCAAATGAAATTTGCCGCATTAGGGAAGCAGCCCCTCCCCTCTCTACTGCAAGTAGTGATGTGCCCGGACCAATCCGGAGGCCATTCTACAGGCCTCCGGACCAGTGCGGACACGGGGCGGTTTGGTTCGGAAGGATTGGGGTGGGGGGTTCCATTAAGGGTGGGGGAGAGTTTACTTACCCCTCTCGCGCTTTCCCAACTCCGGCGCTGTATTTACTGTAGAAATCAGGCGGCAGGATACCTCCCTGCTGCCCCTTTCCCTGCTTAGCTGCAGGGAAGACCGGGGGGGGGGCAGACCCCTGATCCTGCTGCCAAGGCATTGCAACCACTCCTCCTCCTCCTGCGCACCTTCCCCTGACAGGAGATCTCTCGCTGAACTCCGTGTGAGTGCCGAGAGATCTCCTGTCGGGAGAAGGCGCGCAGGAGGAGAAGGAGTGGTCACAATGCCTAGGTGGCGGGATCGGGGGCCTGAGGAGGGGAGGCGGCCAAAGCACTTTGGAGAGCTGTTGCAAGGAGGAGGAAGCTCTCTCTGCGCACCCACACACAAACCCACCCCACGCGCACACACCGCGCGCTGCTTCTTCTGCCTGCCCCGCAAAAGCCTGCTCTGCTGCTCCTAGGTAGCTCTGCAAAAGTCTGCCCCCACCCCCCACTCCCATATTCCCTGCAGCCAAGCAGGGAAAGGGGCGGCAGGGAGGTATCCTGCCACCCGATTTCTACAGTAAATACGGCGCCGGAGTTGGGAAAGCGTGGGAGGGGTAAGTAAACTCTCCCCCGCCCTTAATGGAACCCCGCACCCCAGTGCCGGACTGCAGCTCCGCGGTTCCGTGCACACCCCTAACTGCAAGTTTTCTTTTGTGTAGTTTCTCACACAGCTTGCTTCCATGTTTTCCTTGTGGCCAATGGCTTCCTAGAGGAGGTGGGACGCCATGCCTCCCTTTTCCCCAAGGGTTTAGTAATTAAAGCACCCTCTGTGATCTGGCTCTGTTGAAGTCCACACACGCGCGCGCACACACACACCTGCTTGATTGGTTTGTGGATCAGACTGCCTATTAGCCATCAGCCTTGGCTTTCTATCCCTCCCCTAGCATGTGTCAGCCCTATTGCAGCATCACCTCTGATTTTGCAGCCCCATCCCAGCCTTGATTGCATGTGAGAGATGCTCATTTTCTGCAAAAGACTGCAAACTCAGCTCCCAGATCTCCCCCTTCCAAAATCAAAGAGCAAAAAAGCCTGAAAACGGGGTTTTCAACTCTGCCTTAGGGTCAAAGGAAAGGCAGCTAGGCAGCTTTGTTTTTGCATTCCATAGGTGTGACTTGCTCTTATCATGTAAATGTAAAGACTGATGTCAGCACCTTGCAGCAGATTTTCCAGGAAACTTCACTAAAAAACGGGATTTTAAAAACTTGGATATAAACCAGAATGATGTGAAATCCAGAAGGAAAAACCCGATATGTGTGTGGGGTACTTCCAAAAACATAGAACTGACATTGGTGGGAATCCGGCTGTAGTGAGAACATACACCCTCCCTTCCAGAGGAGATTCAGGGTAAAGCCCCTGTGTGGGAAAGCTACTGGTGAGAGAATGAAACCTGAGACTATCAGCCTAACAAACAAGAAGTAGAGTAGAGAAAGCGTAGTCAGAGAGAGAATGCCCTTACTGCCTGTCCCTTCTCCTAATGCCCCTAGTGGCCATTAGGGTTGCTGGTAGGGAGGATGTGCACAGAACCAGTTCGAACGGGGGGCAGTTCCACTGGTTCGAAGGTGGGGGGTTATGCTTTAAGGGCGGGGGAGAGAGTACTTACCACTTCCTCTGCTTTTCTCCCACTGGTGCTCCGTGTTCTAAAAGTCCACCGGATCAGCAGCGCACCTCCCTGCCACCCCGTTGCCACCTGTACCGGAAGTAGGCAGAAGTATCCAATGTGCCTGTGTGCGTCAGATGCGTGCATGTCACAGGCACGCATGTGGAGTGCAGGTGCGCAATGTGTGTGATGTGCCAGCGCACACATCCAGCATGCACAGGCGCGTCAGATACTTTCGCCTACTTCCGATAAAAGTGGCAATGGGGTGGCAGGTAGGTACGCTGCCATCCTGGTGGTCTTCTAAAACATGGAGTGCCAGCGGGGGGAAGTGGAGGGAGAGGTAAGTACACCCTCACCCACCCTTAAAGCAGAACTCCCCACCTTTGAGCCTCTCCCACCCAGTTCCGTGCACATCCCTAGTTGCTGGTGTTAAGAGTCGATGCCATCAGGAACTGCATCTCCAACGCCACTTCTTCCCCTGTTAACTGATCAAAGAGGTACCTTTTAAAAGCGGTGATTCTCTTTATTTAGCAGGGGGAGAGTAACTGGCCCTATCCACTCCCAGCACAGCATCCCTCCAGTGACTGCTGCTGGTGTCTATCTTATGTTTCTTTTTAGATTGTGAGCCCTTTGGGGACAGGCAGCCATTTTATTTATTTGTTTGTTTGTTTATATCTATGTAAAATGCTTTGGTAATGTTTTGTTGAAAAGCAGTATATAAATATTCATCATCGTCATATCATCTCATGCATCAATCCACAACTCCCATTTTCTGAAGAATCTGAATCTGGTCTCTTGGTAGCAGCTTGGTCAGCCCATCTGCTGTAATGTCTTGAGCTGGGCAGTACTTCAGTTTAACTAGCCCATTTTCTTGTGCTTCGCAAATATAGTGATGCTGCTTTGCATCTATGTGACATAGTCCTTTCCTTCAGAGAGAGTTGGAAATGCACCCTTGGTTGTCCTCAAACTTCTCAGTTGGCTTTGGCTCATCAATTTCAAAGTCTAACAGCTTGTGTATCCATGTGGCTTCTTGACATGCTTGGCCAGCTGATATGTACTCTGCTTCTGTGGATGAAAGTGCAACAATTGACTGCTGCCATCTAGTCCAACTGATGGCTCCACCTCCACAGAAAAGTAGGTGTCTACTTGTGAACTTGTGATCAGTTCTGTCTTCAGTCCAATCTGTGTCCATATATCCCACTAGTCTGAGCTTGCTGCTATCATGAGTTTGAAGTGTACTGTACCCTTCAGGTATCTTTCCAGCCCCTTGACTGTGGTCCAGTCATTCTTGATTGGTGCACTTACTCTTCTGCTCAGAATTGCCACTGCTGCAGCTATGTCTGGCCTTTTGACTATTGCTATGTACAGAAGTTTCCCAATTGCTCTTCTATGTAGACTGTTGTCTGACAATAGCTCACTGTCCCAAGAACGGCAATTTGTACTGCTTCTGTTTAATTCTGACTTGGAGGCATGATTGGAACCATGGTATACTGTAGCTTCCACAGAGCAGTAGTACATTAGTGTAAACCCATTCAAAACCACTGGAAAACATGGATTTATACAAAAGACTGCTGTCCACATCCTCCACATCTGCCAGATCAAACAAGTGTACACCAATACCTTTGGCATAATGTGATTTACCTACTGTTTATACAACAAACAATAAAGAAAATGACATAGCACTTTTTCATTGAAAAGTGGTTTATAAATAAGAAAGAAAGAATTTCTCTTACTCTGAATAGAGAGGAAGAATGGATATCAGAATGCTAATTAGTGATGTGCACAAAATAGATTTTGCATTTTGTTTCAAGCTTGAAACAAAACATAGATGGCCAAAACATTTTGTTGCAACAGTGGTCAAACCGGTTGTTTTACAAAACAAAACTCGAAACATTTGAGTTGTAGTTTGTTTTATTTATGAGATAGTGTTGTGGCGAGAAATGGACAGTGGAAGTTCTCTCTGTGTGTTTGTAATATTGCTTGATGATTGCTGTGATAAGCTCCATGTCTGGCCTTGAGACTAACTTGTGCTTCACTCACTGCTCTGGTCTGCTCTGCAATCTGCATTGCAAGGTGTACTCAGTCAAAATGTGGCAGAAGTTGCTGTAGATGGGCATATGGCTAGGCTGTCTGCTAAGGGTTCTGCTGTGGTAGCTGTTGCAATGCTAGGAAGTAAGGAACCATAATTGTGTGTGAGAGAGCAACTTGTACCAATGAGAGCAACTTGTGCCAATGTTACTGCAGTGCAGTGGATTCTGTGTGCGCATGCACACATGCGTCTGACGTGTATTATTATTATTATTATTATTATTATTATTACATTTATATCCTGCTCTTCCTCCAAGGAGCCCAGAGCAGTGTACTACATACTTGAGTTTCTCCTCACAACAACCCTGTGAAGTAGGTTAGGCTGAGAGAGAAGTGACTGGCCCAGAGTCACCCAGCTAGTATCATGGCTGAATGGGGATTTGAACTCAGGTCTCCCCGGTCCTAGTCCAGCACTCTAGCCACTACACCACGCTGCCCAGTACTTCCTGCCACTTCTGGCTGACGAGGGGGAAGGGGTGGCAGGAAAGTACACTGCCGCCCCAAAGGCTTTTATGGACACTGAGCGCCAGCGGTGGGGGGAAAGCGGGGGGAAGGTTAAGTGCACCCTCCCCTTCCCATAAAGTGACATTCCCCAACTTTGAACCCCCTCCCCGTGTTCAAACCTGTTCGAAGGCCCATAAAAGGGCCTCCAAACAGTTTTGTGCACATCCCTAGCTTGTTCCAGCCATAGGTAACAATGGGGAAACTCAAAATACCCCATTGTTCCCCATGGGTAGCTTCTAAGGACACCAAAGTGGGCTGGGTGGTAGGGCATGATGGGTGAAATGGGCAAGTGGATGATTTTTAACAAAAAAATTAATCTTTCCCCCAAAACCCACACAGGATCCTATGGTGAAACCTTTGGAGAAACAACTCAAGGAAGCCAGGCACCCAAGTTCTGCCTTTGTCAATCTGAGATCTGGCAAATCCAGATAGTTATAGCAGCAATAGCATAGCATATTATACTCAGTGCTGAGAAAAACCAAACCTTCCTTGATTCCTTCCTCCTCGCCTGATATATCCTCTTCAAGAGAGGCACACTGTAAGGGCTCTCTCTGCTTCCCAGGCCCTTTGAATACATTTTGAAACTCTCTCCTTCTGTGTTCCCTCCTCCCCCTTCTCTCTCCCCAGCCATTTGAGGCACAGTTGCCCATGACACTGGATTTGTATGATAAGAAGTCAACCAAGAAGCAAGGAGATCACAAGCCAATTATAAGCTAGTGCTAGAAAATCAATCAGCAAGGGAAAAACAGACCTCCAAAATGGTGCTCGAAATGTCGAAACATTTAGAATAAAAATGGAGTTGTTTTGTTCCGAGCTCGAAACAGACTCTTTATTTAAAGGGTGTTGTGTTTTGATCTCAAAACTTTTGAAATGGCCCATTTCGAGTCAAAGTATTTACGATATTGAAACGTTTTGCTTATCCCTAATGCTGATACAATCATGTCATTAATAATGAATCAACTCAGTACTCTGGAACTGGGCCAAAGCATACTGTGCAGTTTTGTCTGAATTAGAGGTCTGGTCTGGGAGCTCTGCATGCTTTGTTTTCCTATAATTTGCATACAAGAGAAACAGGCTTGAATTTAAAAAAGAAACCCTGTCCCTATCTAATATTCTATTTTACTCTACTTTTATGTAATAGTTTCTATATGTATATTCATTTTTGTATCAATATTCTCTTCATTTGGGTCTGGATTGAAATCTGTATATTTGATCAAAGATCGCAATAAACTGAACTGAACTGAATATCTAATATTAAACTAGATGTCAATGCCATAACTGTGGGTGGAGATGCCTCTTCTATACAGCATGATGACTGAAATCATTTGTCATCCACCTGCTGGTGTCCTTGAAAAACCCTCCTTAGGAGGAATGGGATGTCATTTAACTAAAGTGGAACTGGCATAAATTAATGCTGACAATACTGGAGAGGTGCTCCTGTGACATTATAGAGAAAAGGCGATAATGTTGGCATTCCTTCCTCATGGCCCCTCCTTCAATCTCACACTGTATCCATGTGCTGCCTGGATCAGCAGTTTGCTCTCTTCAGTTTACAGTAGTCAAGAAGAACATACAGCTTGAAACATTCATTCTTTATGTTTCACTGTCCTCCTTTCTCCACTGCTAGTGACACAATTAACAATAGCCCAAATGCTAAAAAACCTTGCCACTTTCAGTTCTACTTTGTACTGCTCTAGGAATGGGGATTGATTGCTGGGATTTGTATGTATACTGAACCAATAAATAAATATTATTCATAATGATATGCAGAGCTACACATTTTAAATTACTATTACAAAGAGTAAAAGAAAAAAGAAAAGAATTCTTCTTAACATGGATTAATCATATCAAGAATTCATTCAAAGGATACATACAATTTTTGTTCAGTTCATAATGTATTATAATTATCTGGAATATCAAATTCAACATCCAATTCAACAATGGTCCTATCATCAAGAACAACTTACATGAGTGTACAGAATCTTGCATTGTTTTGATCCAATATTGAATAAACAATATGCACCTATAAACACATTATGATGTTTGTAATATATAAGTGTAAAAAGAAATATCATGTTCCAAATATATTGTAACCAATCTACCTTTTTAGTGGTGGTGCTTCCCCCCCACCCCCGCTTTTGCAATACAGATACTTGCTGCTATTAAGAAACAAGTGATCATTTCTACATCTGCTTTCAGTACTTCCTTTCATGTAGCCAAACACAATTACCTTCAGATCGCCAGTTATATAACCTGTAATTTCATTCACTATTGATATTACATCTTTCCAGAAATAATAAGCAGGCATGACCAAAATATATGTAGAATATCTGACAGGAATCCAGCATCTTCAGTAGTGATAATCTGTCAAATGATACATAAGTTTCAGACATAAGGAAGTCCTATACATAGGTATTGTATACTTAAACATTTTTAAAAGGCAGTATTGACATTTGTTGGTGGATGTAAAATGGTGGATGCCTGTATTTGATAGCACAGTTGGGCATATGCAAATTGCAATTAGTATACTTCTTGGAGGGTCAAAGTTATGTGCTGTTTACAGAAGGTGCATGTTAATAGACCATTAAATGTATATCCTGTTCAGTCTCATAGTACTGCAAAAGAGGAACAATGCTGGGAACATTTAGGGAATAAACCAAATGTTATCAAAATATATGTCATATGTAAGCTGGGCCTAGAAACAGGTGCCCTAGGTTGCAAATGTCAGACTACTTTGAGCCAGTATGAATCATAAAGCTTTAGTAGTCAGTGCTTTAAGTACAGTAGCTACCAGAGATGCTGTGTTGGCATAGATCTACTATCCATCCACTGGTGGTGGGCAAGATCAGAGAGCAGGTAGAACCAATCACAATACTTTTACACAGCATTGTATACGCGCTTTGGACCCTTCAGATCCATGGAGGCCACTACTGTCTAGTTTGATCCTCAAATGAGCATACACTTCATGATAGGATTAAGCTATTGCAACTACTTTGGCTCCAGAGGATTCAAGTGAAAATGGAAATTGAAAGTTTCCTCTATTCCCAAATGGCTTTCCCCTTTTGAGTTTGCAAAGTCTTGAGTGTTTTTCAAGAAGAGTGTTTTTACATAAGGGTCTTTCTGCTTCTATGTGCAAATGGGATGAAAAAAGTCATAGATGGTTGCTTAGAAATTTTAGCAGTGAATACTCACAGCAGAAAAAAAAGTATGGATGATATTGCTATGTGTGCACTCCACTACGTTATTTGCAGTTCCAGGGTATAGTGGCACTCCGATTGTTTTCCTATGGAGAAGGAACCATTAGAGGCTTATGGTATCTTTGCAATATTTGCTTTCTTTACAGATGCACAAATGAGAATTAGATGGAGTTGCAATAGCAGAGCATTCCTGCAAGCAGCAACAGGTGACGCAAGTTTCAAGGTGCTTCAGAACTTTTCAATTCCAGCCTCTCCAAAACTTTCACCCACCCACCCACCCCCACCCCCCGCACACACACACACTGTAAGGAGTTGCTTCTTTTGTTCCCTGTTTACACTTACACAGCAGCCTCTCCTATCGGGTGTGAGTGAGTAAACGTAAAGTGTGCTGTCAAGTCGATTTCGACTCCTGGCGCCCACCGCGTGAGTACCTACCATCTTACAAGCCTTCCCCCATCAGGATACATCAGGGCCATTAACTCTCTCATACAGGGACATACACTGGCTCCTAAATTATCAGCCAGCATCTGCCAAATAAACAGACGACCAAGTAGTCATTACTTAATTTGTCATAATATTGTTATGCACTCCACACCAGAGAGCAGCAAGATAAGTGCCACAGCAATTGTCCTTTAGATGAGAGAGAGAGGGCATTTGTGATTTAAATTGTCCTTGCAATATTTGTTTTATTTATAAATATACAAACAGATCCTATTGGAAGCAAAATGACTCTGAAATACAGACAGCAGATCCCCAGAGAGCAACTTGTGCTACTTCTCTAAGGCTGTACCCGGCAATTTTAGCTAGAAATCCTCAACTTACTCTCTCTCTGCCTCTTTCTGTGATACAAGTTACTGCAGAGATGAAGATGCAAAGTTTTTGCAAATAGCTAATAGTGAGAGACAGGGATCTGGTTTAGGACCATGGCATGACCTTTCTCCTCATGCCATTCTCCTGATGGAAATCCCCACCAAAGTTTATTCATTCTTATTTGATATGAGGCTTTAACATAGACTCATGAAACACAGAGGCCAGACATACAATATAACTATAGTTAACGGTGGCCAGTTTCTAACTCCAATTCACGCCACAGACGTTCAACAGCTGTTCCTGGGACTAAGAAAGCAGGGTCAGAGATAGCCCTTGCCCCAAGACACAGCAACACAGCTCTACTTGGAGCACCCATGGCCTGACACTCTCGTGAGCGGGCGTAGTCCATGTGGACATTTTGTTGCCACACTCATGGTCATGCTTTGATCATGAATAACCAAGTCCTTGCTCATGAGTAACCAGAGGTTGTAAACCACCCCTCTGGGGAAGTGGCTGGGCCCCACTTCCCCACCCGTTCTTTGTAAAAAATAGAACAGATCCTCCCAGGACCTCCCCACCCTCTTCCCTTGTGCAGACTTTACAAAGACAAAGGCCATCTAGATGCCCGGGCACGTTTACAGCGGTGAGGGAGGGGTAGACACTGGCATGGACTTTCCCACCCATTCAAAACTCCCAGGTCTAGGCCTGTCCTTGTGCCATATGCAGATTTACAAGCACAGGGATTGATAGGAGAGGGGAGCCCCCATTTTCTGGCCACCCCCAGACAGTGGGATGGCCATTCTGTGTCAATGGCAAGGGTACATGTGTACACATGGGACTGTGGGCTAGCAGGGGGCATGGTTTGTGTACACATGGGACTGCGGGCTAGCAGGGGGCACGGTTTCCCAGCAGTTTGTCTGCAGAAAACCAAGAAATCAATCTCTGGGGCAGCAGTCCCCACAGCTGCCATCCAGAAAACATCCTTGCTCTATTCAAAGCACCCATGGCCTGACACTCTCTCATGAGGGAGCTGTTAATGCAGGAAGGAGAATGCTGTCTGGCATCATTGCAGATTTGTCCTGTGTTACTAGCTGAGCTTATTCTGCCTGGCTCCCAGAAGCCTCCCTGTTTACAGCTGCATCTCCAGGCTTGGAGATTGAACTTTTGCTATACTCTAGCTGCACCGCAATGTGAGCTCCAAGTTCATGTTATGCATGGCAACAAGTTGCTTAGTTGACAGTGGACTGGTCACCCCTAGATTTGTCTGCAAGCAACACAAATTGCAAATGGTGATTAGCTTCACACCCTTCTCTCTATGTGGGGGGTCGGCTAAGCAGACTCCAGAACTAGCTATTGCAAGTTATCCGGCATCCGAGGTCATTTTGGATTTAGGATGAACTATAAAACTCCCCTCATCCTCTCACAAGAGAGATTAACACCTGTTGCTAACAAAGTAATTAGGCTAGGAAGGGAAAGCAGATAAGACAAGTACTGCAGCAGCCTCCATCACAAAAGGGATGAGTGTGCCTATCGAAAATTTTGATAGAATTATTGGGAAGCCCTTCCCAGCACAGGATATTCTTTAACGCACCTGCAGACTCTGATTTTCTCGATCTACCTTGCATAAAATAGGCTATTCACACACTCAGATACAATGCATTCCATGTCCAGGCTCTTCTATTCAGCAAAGTATGACAACAGAAATGCCCCCAAGGCACATTTTGGGATATAAGTATCCCTAACTCCATGACCCAGTGTGCTCCCTTGTGCTTTACACTTGAGACTCCATTGGATACTCCATTGCAACAAGTGCTCTCCCATGTCTATCACTGGAGACTCCAACTGCAGAACACCTCAACAAGTGTGTTCCCTCGTGCCTCTCCCTTGGGATTCCACTGCAACAAGTACTTCAGCAACAACAACAAATGTTTATATAATGCTTTTCAACAAAAGTTTCCAAAGTGGTTTACACAGAGAATGAATGAATGAATGAATGAATGAATGAATATGATGGATCCCTGTCCCCAAAGGGCTCACAATCTAAACAGAAACATAAGATATACACCAGCAACAGTCACTGGAGGTACAGTCACTGGAGGGCCATCTCCATGCTCCCTTGTATGCTATACTTGGGATCCTGTTCATCCCCTATGCTTTATCTGCTGCTTTGATCTTTGATCTTGATGGTTTGGATTATACCTAATGCATTTTGTTGTGTTTTGTTGTTGTAAGCCATCTTGAGGCCATTTTGCAGGGAAAGTTGCAGTAAATATTTTATAAAGAAATAAAACAATGTTACTAACTGACTGGTGATGTATGGCTTTAAGGTGTTGTGATACTTGATACAATGGGAAATGGGCACACACATCACACACATAGAGTAGGAAAGCTATTGGCATGCAATACCTGCACAGTCTTTATAGTGAACAGTACTTCCATTGTAGATTTCTAAATGGAAATTAATGCTGTATCTGGAATGAATGAATGAATGCTAAGACATCTAAACAGACATTTGAGAGCCTCTGCCCACACTCTAACCGGTTTGCAGTCCTGGTGTATAGTCAGTTCAAAAAATTCTCATGCATGTTTTGTTTTTGTTTTAATTTAAAACCCTGTATAGCTATCGCCGCCCCCCATGCACCCCCCTCAATGGATTCTTCTTTACCATTAGAGCTCCAAGCCCTTTCGAATCAGCTCAGTTCAAACTCGAACCAGGTCTGGTTCAATGGTGCAAAAAACCAGTCCGGGTCGACTCTAATCCAGTCCAGATTTGATCTGAATTGGCAAAACCTTTCTTGTGCACATCCCTAATATCTAACTACCCCCAAACCCTTTGTTCTCCACTAGAGAACATTCTCAGTAACCATTAACCTAGAGGAGCATTGATTTAGCAAACAAAGTACCTTTTACCCTATAAAATAGCTGGCAGAAATCCTCCCAATTTGCACAGTCTCTGTGATTCATCCCAGGGGTTGTGGGGATGTTTATTCATCAACTCACCCCACCTTCTTGGCAGAGAACCCTCTTCCCCCTTCTTCAAGTTGGTGGTACAGAGGAAGTCCTTCCTTCCATGCTCTCAGAAGTTTTGCCTTGTTTTCTCTGATTTTCCCCTCCCTTCCATGGAAATGTATGTGTGTGAGTTTTACTTGACTAGGCCTGAAGGTTTTCCAGTTAGATCTATATTTCACCAGGTAAAGACAGGGAGGGCAATCAGCTACTCTCCTGATTTTTATTTTTTTTTAAAGGTGGCCCCTATAGGGACCAACAATCCCAAAGGAACCTCCCCTACAGACCACAAACTTCCTTCAGATGGAAGCTGTGTGCAGACATAAGCAACATGCTCATATCAGGCTAGCACTCTCAAGAAATGTCATCCCATTGGAGCATAGCGCAAAGCCAGGGAATAATCTCCAGACAGTCTTCTAGCCAAGGGCCTTCATCAGGTGTCCTTTGCAGTGAAGGTGATCCCAGTTCCTCCACCTCCAGTTCTCCCCTCCCTTCCACCCAGTTAACTTCAGCAGCTTTGAAAAAACTTGTCATTTTGTCCTTAATGGTCCCCAACAGCACCAGGAACTGTCTCTTTCTTAGATTTCACTTCCAGGTTCCAGCAACCTCCCAGCCTTTGCATAGTCATTCCCCTAAAACCATCCCTTGCTGGGGAGCTGGGAGCTCTCTCTCTCTCTCTCTCTCTCTCTCTCTCTCTCTCTCTCAGCTGTTTCTTCTGTCCTTGTTTTTCCAAACTTGACCAGTTCTCGTCCCTCCTCCTTCCCAATCTCTCTGCTGATTTTCTGGATATCCTTTACTCTCTTTCTCTCCAAACTCAGACACTTTTTCTCCCTATCTCTGCTTATCATGCTGGCTTATCAGGCAGGCTCCTCTTCTCATTACCCTTCTCCTCTTTCAGGTTCCTTTCTCTCTCTCTCCCTCCATCTCCTGCCAGTTCTCTCTTTCTTTTCTTACCCAAACTCAGTTGGGTTCCATTCTCTCTCTCTCCCTCAGTCTGCTGCCAATTCTCTGTATTGGCTCATTCTTGCTTTTCAGCTCAAACTCCTTCAGGTTTCCCACATTCCTCCTCCTGGTTTCTCGGGCTTGGGCTCCTTTTTGCTTTCACTCCCATCTCCAGTTCTTTTACTGACCCCTGACTTTTGCTCTCTCTGATTCTCTTTGGATCCCTCTAAATGAATTCCCCCGCTCAGCAGACAACCCCACGCTCTTCTTTAATATAGCCGTAATCACGTAAGCATATTCAAAAGCAGAGGTAAAGCATATAGCTCAGTTACATATCAGTCTTTCATGTTTGTTAAATGTGGTAATCTCCTCATAAGTATCATAGTCAAGCCTCTCAATTGTATTCAGTAGAATATACCTTTATCTGGATTTTTAAACCTGTGATTGTGACTTCCTTGGGAAACTGCCTGTTTTATAACTGCACTTACAAGGTTCTATAAGCAGACGTGCATCTAGGTAATTTTGGAGCCTGGACCTAGAGGCCTTTGGAAGACCCCTCCCCTGCAAATTAAGCATCATCATGCTCGGCCCAGTGACCATAACACCCGGGACAGACTAAAGAGGATTTGGGGGGGCCCAGAGGCTGTGGAGGCCCTGGTCTTCGGCCCCGAAGTCCAAGGATAAGAGCACTTCTGCCTATAAGGGGTTAAAAAGCCCCCCTTGAATGAGGCTAGCTCAGGTGTTACCTCAACCCAACCTGAAGCAACTGCCATAGCAGCTTTCAGAGTTGATGGAGGTAACAGTGCACATTCACTCAGCTGCCACACCAGGGTGAGGGGAACACAGGCCATTCCAATTCTCTGCTCCTGCCTTCTCTGGGTTAGTTAGTTCCTAGTTTGATAGGCAATCAAATTTGCCTGGGGGATGGGGATGCTTCCAGTTCCATCATTAGTTTATTCTCCATGTCTTTTTGCAAAGCCAATCCAGCCCTTCTAACAATTTCTGTGCCCTGGTTCTTAATGGGTGCCCATTGCCCTGGAGACAAAGCCCTTTACAAGTGTGTCAGGTTTGTGAATACATATCAGTAGCCAAGTGATACAGGTTAAAATGTAAAAAACACAAAGTTTTGCTGCCCTTTCCCCCAGCTTTGCTTAGATAAGCCATTCTGAGAGCTCTCATTGTTTTTGTGTTATGTAGGTTTGTCCTTTGTGTTTGGAACAGGAGGGAGAGAAAGTATTTGTATTCTTGTTTTGGTCTCGTTTGTATGCTGGTGCAAATGACTTCTTTGTACTACAGGGCTGCCTCCTGAATACACAAGAAGTAGTCTTTGCAGAGATGCTGTATATTACATACTGGCAGGATGGACTAAGAAGAATTTGCACTGCTTCCTCTTTCACACACCTACCAATGAAATTACATGGCCATAAAGTACAAGGAGTTGTAGATGATATAAGCCTCACACAACTTAATTTGTCTTATTCAGGCTCTGTGGGAAGACATGAAAGCAAACTGTGCATTTCACATTCGTGAGAGAACAACAGAGAGGAATGAGTGTGACTCACAGCTATATAGAAAAAGATCATGATTTATCCAGTGCATAGCTTAGCATGGCATCAGGCAGTTAACAATGCTAGTAGCATTAAAACCTTTAAATTTGATATTATATTTGTGTATACCTATGGTAACATACCCCACAAACTATGATGTAATCCATGCCCTAAATACAAATAGAAGAAAATAACTACCCATGTTTTCTATACTTCTTTTTCGGTGCCAAAAAAAGTGTGCTTATTTAATCTGCAAATTAGTTTCATCATTAACTACATTTTGAAAATGAGCACATTCAATTCCTGAAGAGCAAAGTCCCATTCCCCTCCCCCATCATTATAGCCAGGGCCTAAGTTGACCCAGAGCTCAGTAATGCTCAAATTTGGAACCCCTTTCAATACCAGGGTCCTGTGAGAAGCCAAGCACATTCCAATAACGAACTGAGGGCACTCTGCAGATCTTAGAACTCTGTCTAAGATGCCAATCATCTTCCATTTTTATTGCTACTTAAAATAATTGTAATTGTCTCTTTTATACTTTGGACCTAGTATGGCTTTAATAGCTAGCATGGAGCAAAGGACTAATTGTAAAAACTCTCTTTTCCACCATAAGGCAGGGGAGTGTAAACCTTTAGGGTCAAGTGCAGAAGGAAAGGTTTAATAGCCTTGGGCCCAGCATCCATTGCCTATCTTTTAGGGAGAGAGGGAAGGATTCTGAAGAATCTGAGACTGAGAGGGCTGCCTGAGCACCTACGACAGCAATGTAGGGAAATCAAGAAGGGGGCCTGAGGCAACAGCCCTAGGCCAATTAACTGCTAGTAATTGGAATGTGAAGCAAAGGTAGAAATGGAAAAGATCACAGAACTGGGGATTGGCCCTCAATTGTTTGAAACAGCAGGAAAACAGCTTATAAGAGGCAGCTTTGATGTGATGAGGGAAGGCTTGGCCAGTGTCCATTCCCTAGGTGTGCTGCCTTAGGCTCCCCTGCAACAGAACTAAGGCAGGAGGAGCTGACTGAATTGTGCAGAAGGAGAAACACACTGTAAAATTATTCCAGAATGGAACAATTTCAGATCAGATTATACGTATGAATGATCCCTAAAGTAAATAACTTGTTACACTTGGAAAGCTAGTATGCCAGGAAGAAGGGCTTTAGCTTTGTCTTCTTTCTGAGAATTAGCTTAGATACTTAGAATGAGAAAGAGCCTGAGTATCTTGTCCAAGTGAGGGGAACATTCAGACATATGATCTCCTTTAAGTGGTACAACTGAAGCATGCCATATAACTATTTTAATATTTCATTTTGCCATGTTTATGAAGAGTCTACTAGACCACATAAAATGTTATGGGTCATCCCATGAAACTGATTGCCACAAAATTTAGGACCAACAAACGGAAGTACTTTTTCACACAATGCATAATCAACTTGTGGAATTCTCTGCCACAAGATGAGGTGACAGCCAACAACCTGGATGGCTTTAAGAGGGGTTTGGATAACCATGGAGGAGAGGTCTATCAATGGCTGCTAGTTGGAGGGCTATAGGCCACCTCCAGCCTCAGAAGCAGGATGCCTCTGAATACCAGTTGCACAGGAGTAAGCAAGAGAGAGGGCATGCCCTCAACTCCTGCCTGTAGGCTCCCAGTGGCATCTGGTGGGCCACTGTGTGAAACAGGATGCTGGACTAGATGGGCCATGGGGCTGATCCAGCAGGGCTGTTCTTGTTCTTAAGTCCTGAATATTGTTGTATTCTATCTAGTAGTCTTTTGTGATTTTAGAAGTTTGTCCCAGTGGGAATCGTGTAGAGTGTGTTTGGGGGAGGGGGGTAAAGTCAGAAAGAAAAGGGAAGGGAAATAGAAGGAGGAAAATTGAGTTATTTCTGAATAAAGTTATGTTAAACCAGGCTAAGACTACTTCTTGTTTATGAGGGAAATAACTATAAAAATATTTCCCCTCAGGTGAAGGTGCCAAACAGGAACTCTTCAGGATAGTCTCATGAAAGTTTGATGTATCATTGCTGGGGAACTAGAGTTTTCATTATCAGAGAAATCGAAGCTGAATTTCTTCACAATACAAAGGGGAGGAAGGTGCTTAAAATCTGTGGTGACAGACCCAACCAGGTTTACATCAATGGCAATTCCCACCTATGGGGATTTACAGCCTCTCAAGTGAATAAAGTACACATCTGTGTAAACAAACATAAATGAGAAGTAGAGCAGATGTATGGTTGTGTCACTGAACTTTTCTTTGTAGACAAGAATATGCACATCTGCTAAGTGTTACAGTCTTTGTATCACTTGGTCAAGTTCCACTTTTGCCTTCGGTGACATCGGAATTAATGGGAGGCAGAGGGATTGTAGTTCTGTAACTGAGGGCAGCACAGAGCCTTGACATTGAAACCAGTGAGTCAGAAGTGGTACTATTGAATTCAGTAGAAATGAATACATGATGTGAGGATTACAGCTGAAATCTCTATTCCTTCCTGCCAATGCTGTGAATCTGACAATTCCTTTTCTTGGAAGAACCACAATAATATATAGATTATTTTTAAGTGAAAGGCATATGTAGATAAATTGCAGCATCTTTTCTACTTCACAGTTGGGTTTTCAATGAAGTAATCATTCAAATATATCTTTTTTCCATATTAACCACACATACATATGGAAATATCGGAGCCCCCTTGTGGCTATATTAATATCTATATTATTTGATATTATCCTAAAACCATGAATAAGAGCATATCTCAATGATGCTGAATTAAAATCTGACTATGGATGGGATGTAATTGATGTAGTAATATTTTTCCATAAAATAATTTTTAAACGGATGCATTACAGTTATTTGTAATTAAAATGAATTATATTTGATCCAAGCTTTTCATGTAGATAGCATACAGAATAGGCACTCCATTCCAAAGCCAATATTTGTGATTGGACACATAGTGATGCATGTGGAAGAATAATCTTTTGAAAGGCAAATCAGACACATCTATGTCATTATCTTGCACTTCTTTTGTATCAGCTTACAGGGTAGTGGTGTTAGTCTGTCACAGCAAAAAAAACCAAAGAGCCCTGTGGTGCCTTAAAAAGTAATACATGTATTGTTACAATATAAGCTTTCATGGACTGCAGTCTCCCAAGGAGACTATATGCAGTGAAAGCTTATCCTTTAATTTGTTAGTTTTTAAAGTGCTGCAAGACTCTATGGACAGGGTTCAGACTATGTCCTAATGAAATAAAAGGGACTTAAGTTCATTATGACTAATTTGTCTCATACATTTCAATGATGCTTAGTCATGACTAACTTAATCTGGAACATACACACACATACACACCCTGTTTCTTTCTTTATAGTCTGCTATCAAAGTTAGTGGCTCATTTAACAAAGATAACAATTTGTGGGAGCCAAAATACCTTTTCTGTTTCCCAGCTGCACCAAGTCTTTTCCAGATCCAACCAAGCCCCAACCCATTCTCCCTACTCCCACCCATTTATAACGCACTGGGTTAGAATTCTGCATATTGACACAGCACATGGAGCTGGTTCAGGAGATACAGTCTGCTGACCCTGCCTGCCATGCGATGAGGGGCATATGGGTAATTTAAATACTAAATCATGATGTGATTGATTGTTTGGATGTTCTGCCCTCCTATGCAATTATGTGATGGTGGGACAGCATGCCAAGTGGCAGGATGTGTGTGCCCATGCCCTTCATTGTGATTTAGTGAGGTTGGAGGATGGTAATTCGAACTGGCCCACATATCGTGACTATTTCTAACATAATTGCACCACTTCCCCCTGTTGCATCAGTATGAAGACCTGCATGGGCTCACAAGGCCAGAGCAACAGGATATATGGTGTTTACCTTCTATAATGGCGCAGCAGGGAAGTAACTTGCCTAGGGAGCAAGAGGTTGCTGGTTTGAATCCCTGCTGGTATGTTTCCCAGACTATGTGAAACACCTATATCGGGCAGCAGCAATATAGGAAAATGTTGAAAGGCATCATCTCATACTGCGTGGGAGATGGCAATGGTAAACCCCTCCTGTATTGTACCAAAGAAAACCACATGGCTCTGTGGTCGCCAGGAGTCGACACCAACTCGACAGTACAACTTTAATGTGTTTTCTAGCCATTACTACATCACAGTCTTGCAATCCAAACCTTTGCATCATGTTTACTTAGGTGAGCCCAACTGAATTCAGTGAAGTTAGTCCCAAGCAAGAATACATAGGACTGCAACCTTGATCTTGCTGTGTTTGGATTCCAGTTAATTAGGTATTTAAAAGTAGGTTGTTCAAATTTGTTTTTTGAATTCCTCAATTTTGATTTATACAAGGAAAGTAATATTGTTTAGCTGTAGCTTTTAGGTGAGTATTCTCTATCTGTAGGTAGTTTGCAAGCATAGTCTGATACACCAGGAAAAAATCATGGGGCAACATCTGTGCATACAATGTTCAGTCACATTGACTTCAGTGGGAGATACTGAAGCATATATGCTTATGGCCTAAATTGTAGATGATCACAATTATTTTTAATGGAATCTTGTTCAACTGGTTTGAAAGCCAAGTTGAATAAGATTCCATTAAAATAATTGTGAAAAAATAATTGCATTTCACAAGTTCAGAGGCAAGAGTATTTCAAAGGCAGGGATGGAAAGACATGATACATAACAGAACAAAGATTAAGGATTTTATCATGGTTCATAGGAAGTACATAGCTGACTCCATCTAAGCATCTAATGAATAAGAATGCCCTGGATAATGAAATTAGCTTAAAATCACTGGCTCTTTAAAGGCCATCAAGGTTTAATTTAATATTATTAATCATCATGATCATTATTAGACTTTCCCCCTCAATCTCATAAATTGGTCTTTGGCACAGTCTGTAACTGCCCTTTCTCCCACAAAAGTCTACAGTGGTTGATAATTCCATTCTGGTCACATTTTACAAAACTAGACTTGAGCTTTTTAAAAACAAAAGATTCCCACACACTCACTTAGATGGGTTTTCATGTAAGCTAAATATGAAATTGTGATGATATTTGATGAAGGGGTCTGTCTTTTGGTGCCACCAGTTCATTTGGTGGCGACCTGGGATCAGGCCTTCTCTATTGTCACCCCTAGGTTGTGGAATGCGCTCCTCATAGATATGAGAGTATTATCTTCCTCGTAGGCCTTTGGGAGAGCCTGAAAGTCCCAACTTTTAAGCCTGGCTTTTAATGATATTTAGTTTCAATTTTAATCTGCTTTTAATTGGTTTTTTATTTTAATTGTTATGTATTTTTTTATTTTAGCGTAAACTGCCATGAGGCACTTTAGGAAAGGCATTATATACAGTGAATAATTAAATAAATTCTGGAGTTGTGAATAATTTAAAAGTCCAAAGGCTGCATCTATATTTTGAAACCCAAGAGCTCAAATTCTGTTTGACCCTTATAGTCAATATTTTTACTGTGAACACGGAAGCTGGCTTATGCTGATTCAGACCATTGGTCCATCTAGCTCAGTATTGTCTACATTGACTGACAGTGACTCTACAAGATTTCAGGCAGGATGCCAGGGATTGAATCTGGGACCTTCTGCATGCAAAGCCAATGCTCTACCACTGTACTACGTCCATCCCCAGTTGGCAATGCAGGTTCCCCAATTGCATGGAGCTTGTGGGGACAAGGCCAGTGGGTGTGATCCTGCTCCTGCCTCCATTCATTTTTTCTATGGATATTTGTCATCTAGAATGGGCTAGATAAGACGAAAATATATGTGCAGATAACTTTAGAACAGGCATAGGGTTGGAACTTAAATTTCTCCAAAGCGAAATTTGAAAGGGTTCCTGAATGATGATTTCTTCACATCCCTGGAAGAGGAGTTATTTCAAGCCACATTCTGAGGAATATTAGGGTTCCATAGAAAGTGTGAAGGGGTTCCATATCAAGAACAGTACATGTCAGATAAACTGTCCGAAGACATCTCATCTATAATTATTGAGATTTGCCTCAGCCACAGAGGAGTCTGGGATGCTCTCAAGGAAACACTCTCAGGATCAAAGAAGACATGATATTGTCTCTTTTATTCCCCCCGCCCCACTTTAAAATAGCAGCTGCAGGGGATCCTGATCCTAAAACAGGTCGAGGGGTTGCTTTGCCCCATGCCATTTTCCTGCTGAAAATGTGTGTACTTTTTCACACAGCACATAGTTAACCTATTGAATTCACTGCCACAAGATGTGTTGAAAGCCACTAGCCTGGTTGGCTTTAAAAGGGGCTTAGACAAATTCATGGAGGACAGGTCTATCAAGCGGTACTAGTCTGGTGTCTATGGGCTACCTCCAGCCTCAGAAGGACTATGCCTCTGAATACCAGTTGCAGGAGACCAACAGCAGGATAAAAGGCATGACCTTGCCTGTGGGCTTCTTGGAGGCATCTGGTGGGCCACTGTGTGAAACAGGATGCTAGATTAGATAGGCCATGGGCCCTGATCCAGCTGGGCTGTTCTTATGTTTCCTAGATAGCTATTTGGCTTCAGTGGTGCCATTGCAGAAAATTGCACTTTGGGCCACAAAGAACAACTGTCTTGGGCCGCAATTATCAGTGGTCAGAAAAGAGTAGGAGTACATAATTAACTCCCCTCCCCCACACTTGCCACAGAACTGATCTAGATCAGGCTCCCCACAGAAGTCATTTTAAGAGTGCAGGTGCAGAAACACCATTGAGCAAACGGGTTCAAAGAACCCGGGCTGCCAATGAAAAGGGCTCCCAAAGCCTCCGTTGTGCATTACGTCATGTACAAAGGGGGCATGGCCCAATCACCGGATGGCCTGCCCCAACCCTCCCAAGTTCATTTACAGCCAGCGTTTGCTGCCTGGCTGTGTTTATTCCCCTTCCTCTCCCTCCAGTGAGGGAGGCTGCGGGGCCACTGGCGGGGTTGGCATGGGCTGCCATTTGGCTGGCTCCGCCACTGAGGCAGAGCAAGAGAAGTAACAACCCCCCCCCCCTCATTTGGTCCTCAATTCACACAGAATAATAGCTAGGCCCAACTGCCTTTCTAGAGCTTCTAGTGTGGTTAGGGTTGCCACATTTGTCAGAAAGCATCCCTAGACACAACCATCAAAAGGAGTGGGATGGATTTAAAAACCCCACTCTTTATACCAGGACTGGAAAGAGCACTTGACAATGGAGTTTGCTGGCTGTTTCATGCATTTTCCCCTACAGTGTTTTTTTGCACAGGAGAGGGTTTGGAGCATTTCACCTCAATAAACACAGTCAAACACAATGCCACTAGAAAAAAGGTAGTTGTCTCTGTCCATATACTAAACAGTTAAACCCCTAGCGAGGTCCCAATACCACCCTCGCTAGAGGGTGTAGAGTTTATCCAGAAATTAGGGGAAGGAGTTTACTGAGCCATGTGTACAGAGAGCCAACCTAGCCAGTCAGCAGCACTGGTGCCAGATAAAGGTTAAGCATATGGGGGTTTTACACACTGACACTATGTAGATACAATGCCTGGGGAGAAGCACCAGAAAAATGGATAACATTTGTTAAAGAAATCTTCCCACTCAAATTCCTGGACTCTTTGTATCCAGCTTTCCTACATCCTTTCAGGCCAGACCTGGACATGTGGCAAGCCTAAGTGCAGAGCATCCTAGAACACTCTCCATAATATGGTCAAGAGGTTATGTGGCAGATGTGGAAATGTAAGAAGTTAAAACTTGAGTGGTCTAAAAGGTAGGCCAGGGGTGTCCATAAAATCAGAAGGTGGCCCCGATTTGATTCAGATGCATCTTGGGGGAGGGCACACATAGCCTCATCCCACCTTCTGTCTTCCTCCTTCCTTTTCCTCTCTTCCTTCCTTTCTCTCTCCCGTGCCCTGCCACTTAAATTAGCTGAATGCGCTGCTTTTTCAACAGAATAGGAGGGGAGGAGCGTGGCAGCGGCAGCAGAAGGAAGCAAGCCACGGCTTCCATTGCAGCGCAGAGGGGGTGGGGAGAGGGGGAGAGAGAGAGAGAGAGAAATACTGCTGGTGGTGGCAGAAAAGGAAGAATGAAGCCAACTGGCTGGCAAATAAGGAGATATGTTGCCTCTTTGGCACACAGTGGGGGAAGAAACATGGTGGTGGCGGCTTCTCTCAGGGTTGTTACATGCGGATGGGCCTGATCCGGCTTGTGGGCTGGCAGTTTGACACCCCAGAGGTAAGCAATCATTGAAAACACTGTAGTGAAGAGAGAGAGCTAGCTTGCTCAGCATCCATGTAAAGAGAGCAGTGGGAAAAGACGTGACTGGGCTATTGAGACATGAGTGTATTAAACAGTCTCATAAAACATTAACCTTACTGAGAATCAGTTCCAGTTTTGAAAAGAAAAAATGGCTTTGATAGAAAGAGTATGAGTAATTGTCACTGAATTTCTGATCTGGCATATGGTGAGAGTTGCCATCTGACAAGACAAGTTTTCCCATCTTTGTGGTGCTTAATTTTTTATTAAAAATATTAATAGAAGATAGGGTACTTTGCAAGGAATCGGGTGTTGAAATTCATCCTATGGCAATGGAAAAATCCTCTGTCTCATGTAAGATGGGTTTAAGTGTCTTAAATACAATAATTTGGTATAGAGTATTCTAAATGGGATTAATTGCTATGGTAGCTATTGATGACCCCCTGTATTGATATCACCGCTGATCAACTTTATGCGGAGAAAGAATGGCTATAGGGTGACAATTCATTTGTTCTTTTATCATGACATTTGAAAATAATTCTTATCTATAGATGGCTCTCAAATTCATGTTTGTTCACTCTCATTTAGCAGGGAATTGTACTTTTTAACCTAGTTATCTCTGGGAAGCATTCACAGAGCTATTCAGATAGGCATTATGTAATGAAAACATATTGTTACAACCATTAAACAAACAAAAAACCCCAACTAGATTCATCTGTCAAATGGCTGTTCTTTGCCAAAGACATAGCTAGAATTCTGAGCACTGAACCTTCTGTGGACTGAATGTCCTTCTCTGGGACAGAGCAGAGGTGGTATCTCTCATTTACGTTTAGAAGAGCTTGAGTAATGGTAAAATGGATTTCACAGCCAAAAACCACATAATTCATACATAAAATATACTGTCATATAATGAAGCCAGGCAAGTTGTGGATTTCACATTAGAGCCATAGCAGCTCATCCTCACAAGTCAGGGTGCACCCAAGGAGGCAGCTTGGGTGGCTCTTCTCCCTCCTACCCTGGGCTGCCTGCAGGCTGGCTGTCAGGTAGAGCTGTGCTAGTTAACCATGCAGCTCTACCTGACCAACATCCAGCCTGCAGGCAGCGTGACGCTCCTTAAGGCCAGGGTGAAGAAAAAGACACTCAAACTTTAGCAACCCCTGGTTTGTGAGGACAAGCCGCTACTGCATTACAGTTAGAAACAAGGGCCTGAACCCCGCCTGTACAAAGCTGGTAGTATCTGGGTGAGCATAATTTAACAGGATTGTTGCACCAGCAACTGAGCGTTGAAGGTGAAGAGCTGAAATAAGAACCAGGAAGTATCCACCTTCCTCCCGGTATTGCTTATCCTTATCCCTCACAGCTGTGCAAGATTCTGTTTCCTGCCCCCTAGGTGATCCCTCTGCCTCACAGAGACCATTCCAGTGCCAGCCAGCCAGCTGCCAGCCAAACACTCAATTGTCATGGCTGCAACTGGACCTGGCCTCAATGGCAGCAATGTTCCTGCGGGTCTGGGGGACAGTGCTGGTGATTCCCCAGTGGGGACTGCATCCTGGGCTCCCAGAATATAGCCTTCCTCAGAAGAAACCTTGCCCTTGTTCCATGGGGCTGTGAGGGGCCAAGCAACATGTTCCATGGGGCTGTGAGGGGCCCTGCTAACTTGGCACAGAGGCACCTTTTAACATGGTGATTCTCTTTATTTAGCAGGGGGAGAGTAACTGGCCCTATCCACCCCCAGCACAACATCCCTCCAGTGGCTGTGGCTGGTGTCTATCTTATGTTTCTTTTTAGATGGTGAGCCCTTTGGAGACAGGGATCCATTTTATTTGTTATTTCTCTGTGTAAATCGCCCTGAGCCATTTTTGGAAGGGTAGTATAGAAATCGAATAAATAGATAGATAGATAGATAGATAGATAGATAGCGGGCTCTCTGGCTCTGAATTGGGGGGAGTGGTTGTTGTGGGCTCTTCCTCTGAGGACTCAACTGTGGAGTTTGCTAACAACCAGTCATTCTTAATGCCACAGGTTTATATCTCTTAATATCCCAACCAGCAAGATATCCATTTATGTATTTATTTGTAACATTTATATCCTGTTTTTCCTCCAAGAAGCCCAGAGTGAAAGGTGTCCCCTATGTTTTATTTCCCTTTTGATAGGAATAGTATTTTTGTGTGGAACCCTTCCATAGCCCAGTATGTTCATAAGCATAAAACATATGGTTATGTTTTATCTTCACAATAACCCTGTGAGGTAGGTTAGGCTAAGAGATAAGTGACTGGTCCAGTCACCCAGTGAGTTTCATGGCTGAATGGGGATTTGAACTCAGGTTTCCTTGGTCCTAGTCCAACACTCTAACCGTTACCCCGTGCTGTCTCTCTCTTTCTACAGTGTTGTGGAGGTGAGCTGCTCTATGCCAATCAGAGATGAAGATCTCCTTCGGAGGAGTTCCCTCCCCAAAGTGTTTTTCTGTCCGTTCGAATACAGTTTTCTCCCCCCAAAAGTGTCTTTCCTCCACCACCCAAAAAGCTTGAGGAGTTGCTCTTCAAGCTTTCCCTCTGCATGCACCCTTGGTGTCTACTAAGCATTGCATAATCACAGTGGCAATACTAATAACTAATCCCATCATTCCCAATGGGAGTAGAATTGTAATTGCCAACATTTAACAGGCATAGAGCACCCGCCTCCAGAGCAGGACAGGCATGCTTTAGAGTGGCCCACATCAGTGGTACGGGGCCTTTTGAAATCTGGCCCTGGCCAGGATGCATTAGAACCCTGGGTAGCACACTGTGATGCATTTGCACAGCACTTTAAGGGTAAAGTTGCCCACATTTGTCCTAAGTTGGTCATGATGACTGATGCAGGATCATTGGGAGAGGTGCCTGCCCTAGTTTTGCTGGAGGAGTTTCAATTATTGGTCAGTGAGGATGTGGACAAGGTGTTCAGTAGGGTTCGGCCAGCCACGAGCATGCTCAATCCTTGCCCTTCATGGCTTATTAAATCTAGTAAGGAGGGAATTTTTAGCTGGGTCCAGCAGCTTCCAAAATGCCTCATTGAGAGAGAGAGTGGTCCCAGCTTCATTGAAGCAAGCTATTATCTGACCACTCCTAAAGAACCCCAGTCTGGACTGGGGATGTAAACAACTATAGGCCTGTGGCCAATATTCCCTTCCTGGGCAAGGTGCTTGAGTGTATCGTGGCTGACCAGCTCCAGACACTCTTGGAGGAAATAGATATCTATCTCCATTTCAATCAGGCTTCAGGCCCGGCTTTGGAACAGAAATAGCTTTGGTCGCCCTGAGGGATGACCTATGTCGAGAGAGAGACAGGGGGAGTGCGATCCTGTTAATTCTCTTGGATCTCTCAGCTTTTGATACCATTGACCACGGTATCCTTTTGGATAGGCTAAGCTGGGTGTGGGAGGCACTGCTTGGAGATGGTTCCACTCCTACCTCAAGGTCCGTTCCCAAAAGGTGGTGCTGGGGGACTACTGCTCAACCCCTTGGCAGTTATGCTATGGGGTTCCTCAAGGTTCCATTCTTTCCCCTATGCTGTTTAACATCTACATGGAGCTGCTGGGAGAGGTCATTAGGAGATTTGGCTTGAAGTGTCATCAATATGCAGGTGACACTCAGTTGTAGCTCTCTTTTTCATCAGACGCAGGTGAAGCGATGACTGTCCTGAATCGGTGCTTGGATGCAGTAATGGACTGGATGAGGGTGAATAAGCTGAGACTCAGTCCAGAAAAGACTGAAGTACTGTTGGCTGGTGGTGCCTCTGCCCGGGTGAATGATGTCCAGCCTGTTCTAGATGGGGTTGCACTCCCCCTGAAGGACCAGGTTCACAGTCTGGGGGTGCTCATCGATCCAGCACTGTCACTAGAGCCTCAAGTGGCATCTATGACTTGGAGCGCCACAGAGACCACTTGAGCCTCTAGTGACAGTGCTGGATCAGTGCTGCCTTTGAAAACAGTCCAGAAACTGCAGCTAGTACAAAATAGGACTGCAAGATTATTAATTGGGACTGGATGTTTTGATCATATTACACTGGTGCTTCATCAGCTGCACTGCCTCCAGTCTGTTTCAGGGCCCAGTTCAAAGTGCTGATTTAATCTTTAAAGCCCTAAATGGCTTGGGACCGGGTTACCTGAGAGACCGCCTTGCCCCATATGTCTCCACCCATACCTTAAGATCTTCTTCAGAGGCCCTCCTCTGGGTGCCCCTGCCAAATGAGGTGAGGCAGGTGGCTACCAGGGAGAGGGCCTTGCACCCCACTTAGGTTCGCCTGGCTTCATCACTTTGTTCTTTTAGATGCCAGGTAAAGACCTTTTTGTTCACACAGGCCTTTTAAACTCAGGTTTTTAAATATGGGTTTTCAGATTTGTTCTGCTTTTAACTAATTTTAAAATGCATTTTTAAGCTGCTCTGTGTTGTATTTTGTATTTTCTTTTTAACTTTTTTGTCTATTATGATTTAATGTAATGTGTTTTTATTATATGTTTTCATCTTCTCTTCTGAGCCACCCAGAGAACAATTTGTTATGGAGTGGCTAACAAATAAAGTTTATTTACTTATTTATTAATTATTAATTATTAACCACCATCATGATCATCACGAGTATCTTTTTCTCCCATCAATGGTTTTCTGCGTGCTATGTCAGCCAATGATCTTGCCTCAACAAACTGTTTTGGGGGTGAGTGGGCTACAAGATAATGGAAGAGCATGGATAGGACAGTTTCCAGTGTCCCCAACAATCAGCACAGCCTGTTTCTCCATAGTGCAGCATTGAGCTTGTTGCAAAGGGTTCTGAGAGTCAGATAATGAGATCATTCACACAATCAAAACCTGTGTTCTACTCAGGTTTGGGAGTTGTGTGTGCTCCCAATTTTCAGTTGTATAGAAGCGCACCCGTGTGAATAGCCTCAATAACTTCTGCCCAGGTTTTCCTCTTACCTTGTTTCTACACAAGTGAAAATTGGGAGCACACACACCTCCAAACCTGGGTAGAACACAGTTTGTGATTGTGTGAATGCCCTCAATGACCTCCTTAAGTCACTTCCCTCATGCAGGGGTGTAGTAGTGCAATAGGGATGGACAGGGACTCAGTCCTGGTTTTTCCTCCAGGGTCTCAGCAGGCACCCAGTGTGCCCTTTCCTTTCTAAATGGAAATGATATGCTGCTCTTGCTATTCTGACCATTTAGAATATCAGCCTGCAAGTGATTTTATTGCCAGTCTTCTGTTACAAGGAGCATCCTCCACCCTGTGTGGCTGAAAACCCAGATTGCTCTCCTGGGTGAATAACCACATGAGGTTCAAGTTCTGTAGGATTAGGAAACTATCCTTGACAGAACCCCCCAATTATGGCATCGATCTAAGTGGGGCGTGTGGCCATCGGGGTGGGCATGGCTACGAGGCATGGCTGTTGGGGTGGGCATGGCTATGGAGGTTGTCATGGAGAGCCCCTGCACTTCTGAATTTGCAACTATGCTACTTCCCCTATGTGGACACCCATCACTCACCAACCCAGCTCTCTCAGAGGTTCACCTCTTGCCTGGCATTTCCCACTTCATTTTATTTCCGCAGCTGCCTGTGGCATGCACACTACACTAGGAATTGAATGTGGGGTGACATATATTGGCAACACCAGCTCTCTTTCTGAAATACTGCCTGAGCTGTCAAGTGGCCACCATCCATCTTTCCTACAAAGAATTTAGAATGCCAGGCAGATAGGCATGATAAAGAAAGTGTATTATTATAGTCATCCATATAATCTCTATGAAAGCAGAGGAGCAATAGGACAAAAATCCATCATGATGATTGCTTTCCAGGGTAGCTATGAGTGCTCAGCAGTTCTGAAAAAAAATCAGGCGAATAAGGCACCGTTATTCTTATTCCCTTCAGGAGGAGGCTTAATACTCAAGAGTCTCCTCTTTCACCCTTAAAAATAATTATCCTGCCTTCACAAGCAGTTGCAGGTTGCTGCCTAGTGACTATCCATTTGCAAAGCTAGTAAGTGACCCTACATCCCCCACTGATTTGTTTAACAAATGTCCAAGCAGCCCTTTAAAACACACACAGTTTTTGCATAGATAAAATAAAATAAAATAAAATAAATTAAAATAAAATAAAGGTATACAACAGCATCATCTCTTTCCTATACATTGTCCCTATATGTTCTGCTGACAGTACATTGGAAATCAGACATTTAATAGTGTGCAAAAATATATGACTGCTCATAACCTTTTATTAGCTGAGCCAAAGTTGTTTTAATTTTCTGCTGGCAATTGCAGCAGTTCCATCAGACTGCACACCTGAGCAGAATCCAGAAGAGAGTGCCTCCCTCTTCAGCTAGGAGCTTTTAACACCTTAGAGTACAGCAAAGCAAAAGCCATCACTGCAAGAAGCACATGAGGCTGAATAATATGCATCTCACATCTAGAACATACCAACAGTCAAGGAGAGTCAGTATTTCATACAATGCAAATATAGATATCCAGGCACATTTATTACTCCTGGGTGTTTGTTGCCGGATAAAACTGTCCTGTTAGATCATTCAAAACACGGTGCATTTCAGTTCAGCTCTAGGTATATTAAATCACATGTCAGAAAAACCAACTATATCGGGTTCAAAAAGTGTGATTTTGACTGAATCTACTTTTCTTTTTCTTTTTGCACCCTGAAGGTAGATTTTTATACAGCTTGCATGTAACTAGGGTTCATTAAATCATTCCACTATTACTCTAGCCACCTTCAACTGGCTTTAAAATAAAATGAGATAATACCAAGGAGAGCTACTTAAACTTCCTCCCCCACCTCCAACAGTACACCTGTTCTTTTAAACAATAACATGATAGGCAGCAGGTCAACAGATGCAGCTTTCCCTAGCATGGAAATGAAGTGGAGGAAAAAAGCTTCCTTGACTGAATTTTTGTACAGCTGTTGCTCAGTGGGGATGCCAAGATTTCTCCCTTAACCAGTCACCTTGCTTGTTTTGGATTGATTGTGTTTATAAGCTGACCAGACATTTTATGAACAGCTGAGCTTTTGCTTTCTTTTGATGCTGGCCTATTAGGGTTGTCTGTGCCTAAAGAATATATATTGGAACATAGCTAGTTGTTATACTTTGACAGGACTGTCACGAGAAGGCCTATTCTAAGCACAATTGCTTTCAGCTGTGGCAGCCGTCACAGCCAACCTGAGCTCACTTCTGCCTCTGGAGATCTGCTGGAAAGTTATTTGGGGTATATCACACAGGTTTACCAAACACTACCGCTTCAGCTTGCTAGCATAAACAGCAGCTAATTCCAGCTAGGCTGTCAGTCCAAACCTTCAGGCATTTATCTTATGTGGCTAAGTCATCTCACATTCAAATCATCTCTTACTAGCCAGTGGGGCCATTCTCGCAATTAGCAAAAATTGGGCTAGGAGAGTCTAGTCCGATTTTTGCTATTCGTGAGAACCATTGGACTCGGCTGCGAGCCCGGTGGTTCTCGAGCGGGTAACCCGCTCCTGTAGCCCTCCCCATAGCCCGGGTTTGCGGAGTGAGCAAACCCGGGCTATCTGGTCATGAGTAGCTGTGGCGCGGCTCCACGCCACAGCTACTCGTGAGTAGACCCCCGGAGGGGAGATGAAAAGCTGCCTCTCGGCTCCGGGGGTCTCCCGCAGAGCATACTGGGGCTTCCGGGGGCCATGCGGCCCCTGAGCTCCCCAGCCCCCGCCGGCTCTGTCATGGAGCCAGCAATCATGTGGGCGGCCGATCCGGCCACCCAGGGCTTCCTCCCCACTTGTGTGCGGGGAGAGTGGGCTTAGCCTGCTCTCCCCATGCACTGGAAGAAACCGGGTCTCACTGATCGTGAGTCCCAGTCCAGTATCTCATTACCTATACCGATTGCATTGAATTCTAGAGTTGGAGGGAACCTGGCTGGGAGGTCTTCAGGTCCAGCCCCCTACTCAGTGCAGGAAACTGCTGCGGCATTCTACTGTAATTTTGGGGAGAGCTTTGTCTTGGATTCAGGTAATTACTGTAGAATGCTGTTTTTATATATTAGAAATTGGGAGGGCATCTTAAATTCAGAGTCCTGTTCCTTTTGAGCAAATGCAAGTATAACCTGTATCAGGGGCGTAGCAAGGTTGGAGTGGGCCCAGAGACAAGATTTTAAAATGCCCTCCCTCACTGAAGCTCACTCATGAAGTAAAGAAATCTTAAATGAGGCTGAATAGTGGAGATATGTGTGTGTGTGTGTGTGTGCCACAATAGAACATCATCCTAAATTATTTTTTAAAAGGTTTTGTAAATTGTGGACGATGCAAGTCATTTAATGGTACTAGAGAAAGACATGCTGTTCAGGTAGCTCCAGGTCTTAACACTCACATCAATTTCGGAGGATGATGAACACAACTGAAGAAAGCCCAGGCGGGTGTGCGGCTGGGGGAGTCAGTCATGTGACTTGCCTCTGGGGACCCCCCAAGGCAGTGGGCCCCCAGACAACTGTCACCTCTTGCCCTATTATTGTTACGCCCCTGACCTGTATTTAATCTCTACTTTTAAAGGGGGCCGTCTTAAATTCAGAGTCGTCTTTGATTCGGGTAAATATAGCAATAGATGGCCATCTAGCTTCTGTCTGAAAATAATATCTAGCACACCGTTGCACAAGGCAGACTGATTCACTATTCGCAGTTAGGAAATTCTCCCTAATGTCTAGCCTGAATCTGGTTTTTTGTTGTTTCGTTTGTTTGTTGTAATTTCAGCCCATTGGTTCTAGCTGCCCTCTGGAGCAACAGAGAGCAAGTTTGTTCCTTTTTCTATGTGATAGCCCTTCAGATATTTTAAGATGGCTATCATTTCTCCCCTTAGTCTTCTCTTCTCCAGGTAAAACATAAGCCGTTTTTAAAAAAACATTCCTCACAGGGTTTGGTTTCTCGCCCCCTCAACATCTTGGCTGCACTCCTCTGAATTTATCAATGTCCTCTTTAAAATATAGTGCCCAGAACAGGACACAGTGGCTGATATCCTAAACAACACAGCAGCAGCACATCAGGAAGACATGTTTGCATTGTGGAGAGCTTCCAGAGTACTGCAGCTCTGAGAGCACAGCAGTGTGTGTGTGTGGAACTTGACTGATCTGTGCTTCCCCAGGCAGTGCCCTGCACCACCGGAAAATATTCACTGAGGGCTGCATGACCCTCAGAGACATATTTTCAGGTGCCATAGGGCACTTCCAGGAGACTGGTCAAATTCATGTCAAATTCATTCGAGCCAGCGTAGTGTAGTGGTTAGAGTGCTGGACTAGGACCAGGGAGACCCGAGTTCAAATCCCCATTCAGCCATAATACTTGCTGGGTGACTCTGGGCCAGTCACTTTCCTTTTCATATCTAATGCTGCCAGTCCCCTTCATCCTGTCTTTGTGCATTTGATTTTTTTAACCTGAATACAGGGCTTTATATTTATCTTTGTTGAACTTTACCTTGTTAGCTTTGGCTCAGTATTCGAGCCTGTCCAGATTGGTTTGAATCTTATATTGTGCAAAGCTTTTATTTGTCTTTGGTTAGATTGCTAGATTTGAAAATTGTCACTGGAATAACCTGAGAATCCTCGGTGACCTGTTGGCTGGAGACATGGAGGTCAAAGTAGGCTGAGGCTCTGGGTCCAGGTTAGGGCTGCCAAACCTCCAGAAATTGACTAGAGTCTCCAAAAACCAAATTAGTCTCCAGCTGACTATCAAAAGCAATCCTGTGGATTATAATGGTTTGATGTTGTAAATCATATGGGGAGGGGGATATGGGGGGGGGGATATCCAGGAATAGCTTCAGTTAGAGCTGGCAATCTTAGTTCAAGTGGCTGGGCTGGATGACTCTGTGATCATCTGATGCCTCTTGGGTGACTTAGGAACAATTGGAGTGGAGTTATTTGAGGCAGAGTAATTAGTTGCAGAGAACTGCAAAGCATACAGAACTGAGATGATGTAAAGCTGGCATCTGATCAGCAGTAGCGCTGTGAAGCATGACACATTGGAGAGGACACACCAGGGAAGGGAAGCCTGGGGCAAGCTCAGAGCCTAGTCCATGCATGCCTATTGCACTTCCTGAGGGCCTTCTGCAGGCACAGCACTTCTGGAATGGGAAACCCACAGAATTCCAAGGGACAATTTCACCACATAGGTCTGTGGCATCTAGTCTCTCCAGCAAGCTCTCCTGGCTCAAGGAACATTTTATAGAACAATGCATTATTGGCAGCGCAGCCACATGTCCTTGAAGTTCAGGAGAGCCTGAAGAAAGCAGTGAAAACCCGAAGATGGCAATTCTGCTCATATAGGCAGCAGACAGACTACCCTCTTGGCCAGCTGGTATATTTAGCTCCAGTCATCTTGTTTTCCCATAGGCTTAATCTGAACAGAGGAACTTCCTCACATATTTGAAGCTGACATTTCCATTCTATGTAGGACATCAGTCCTATCATTATATATATATATATATATATATATATATATATAGAGAGAGAGAGAGAGAGAGAGAGAGAGAGAGAGAGAGAGAGACTTCTCTTTGCACTGCACTCCCGCCCCCACACTGTGCACACATGCACTACAAACACAAATGTCTGACTGGAATTCTTAAGATGGTTGAGTCTTCTCCATGCTTTTAATCCACATTAGCAGATCTTGTTTTGTAGAATCGCAGTCTTTACTTTCAATTACAGCATATCACAGAGCAAAAATGAGGAAAGACAATCTTGAAGTTTCTGCTGTAAGCAGAGTCAGTTAGAAAAATAACATCAATTATGCAAATTTTATTCATGGTTATCTAATACATCACACAGGTTTGTTGTATATAACACAAGATAGGAAGTGGTTTTATACTATGGAATTAGATTACACTTAAATAGTTAACTGGAAACTAAATCTTGGACCAAGTTGGAGGATGCCTCTCCCTTGATGCCTCTCCTACCATTGCATGGTAGGGAGCAAGTGTGCATCTGTCTTCTCCACCAATTGGCATGCCTGTCCCACCTCTGCTCTTCCTCACATCCGTGCAGGGACAGAAGGTCCAAATACAGCCTGCTGCTCATAACAAGAATGAGCCTTCATAATTCTTACCACCACCCTCTCCATCCATAACCACACAATTGATCTCTGAGAAAAATGGTATTTGACCACACTTTTTGGTATGTGCGCTGGATTTTATTTGTGTAGGCCATATTTTAATGGTCCATCCCTGTGTGGGTGGGGGGAGGGACAGATGGATGAGTGGGAAGGACAAGTGTGCACTTGTTCTCTTTCATCAAATGGCCCAAATCAAGGGAAGAGGTATAATCCAATCCAACCCACTGAGATGATCATGAACACAGGAAGGTCCACACCAAATTATCAAACACCATTTACTGTCCTTAACCAATTTTCCCTACTTCGTAATCAAACATTACATTTTATAGTTCCCATAGAAAGAGGATATTGAAAACAACAGATATTAAATAGGGATGTGCAAAAAATTTTGGGCACAGAACGATCTGTGCCCGAAATGAGCAATTTCGGGTGATTCGGGCTGAACCGAATCACCCCCGATGTCCCCTGATATTTTTCGGGCCCAAGCCGAATCACCTGAATTTCGGGCATGAAAAATTCTGGTGATTCGGTTCATGGTTGATTTGGGGGGATTTTTTGAAGTTTTAGTGACTTTGGGGCAGTTCGGGGGCATAGCATGGGATCTGGGCAAAAAGAGTGGGGTGGGGTGGTAGTGCCTAATGGGTGCAGGCTACCACCCCAATTCCAGGGAGATTGGGCAAAGGGCTGATTTTTGGTGAATTTCTGAAGTTTTCATGTCTTTGGGGCAGATTGGGGCAGAAAGTGTGGACTGGGGCAGAATAGTGGGGTGGGGTGGTAGGGCCTAATGGGTGGAGGCTACCACCCCAATTTAAGAGGGATTGGACAAAGGGCTGATTTTTTGAGGATTTTTGAAGTTTTAGTGACTTTGGGGCAGTTTGGGGGCAGAAAGTGGATCTGCCCCAAAAGAGTGAGGTGGGGTGGTAGTGCCTAATGGGTGGAGGCTACCACCCCAATTTCAGGGGGATTGGGCAGAGGCCTGATTTTTTGGGAATATTTGAAGTTTTGGTGTCTTTGGGGCAGATTGGGGGCAGAAAGTGGATCTGCCCCAAAGGAGTGGGGTGGGCTGGTAGATAGTGCCTAATGGGTGGAGGCTACCACCCGTCCCCAATTTCAGAGTGATTGGGCAGAGGGGTGAATTTTGGTGAATTCTGAGGTTTGTCTTCATAAGGTGAAGTGTGCTAAATTGATTACTTCCTCATATTCATAGTAATTGAGAGTGTGAAAAAGTGAAAGTGGGGTCATGAGAGTTGTCTAATTGAAAAAAATCTCATTTGCTATGATAGAATGAGAATTCACACCTCAGAAAAAACTTCTGAGGACCAAGGCCAAGGGAATAGGTCAACAAATCCTTCCCCATCAAGACCTGAATCTGAATCTGAATTTTGCAGCTTTATGCAGAGACCTACAAGTCAGCACATGCTTTTAGAACACTTTGTTCTTTGTTATTATCTCTCATATCCAAAGTCTGAACCTTAGTATTGAAAACATCCTGACTAAATAACTCAACCGAAGTCCTATTTAATTGGACAAGTTACTCATTACTAACTTGTCCAATTAATTTCAATGGGACTTCCGTTGAGTAATTTTGTCAGGATGTCAGCCATTGTCAGTAACTAAACCCTGGTGCATATTAAACTCTGCAGTCCTGGAGATAATTGAGAGCTTTGACTCAGCGTGCCATTAATTTTCAACATCCGTATTTGATGTGCTATATTAACAGAATTCATTCATATGTAGCATCCAGAATAAGATTTCTATGTATTTACCAAATGTGTTCTCTTGCCAGACGACTTGGCATGAGAAGAAGGGTTCCCGGAAGCTACTCATACATTTATTGCTTCAGGCAGCAGCAGACATGGAGGAGCATTTCCTGTTACCTATAACGACAGCAATATTATTTTGAGACTGGAGCCAAATTATGGTTTGGGACAGAGAGACGGCTATAATTTTTAGTCTCTTTAATACCATTCGTTGTTCTGCCATTAGATGATGATGATGATGACAACGACTACTACTACTACTACTACTTTAGACATGCACTGGCTTTATAAATAATATCTATGATGAGGTTGCTCTTTATGATATCAAGAGCATCTTTATGATATCAAGAAAGTAAATGACAAAGAAAAAATGAGAATGAGCCTTCGTATTAGACACTGGACTAGATAGTGTGGTGAAGGGAAGATTATTGAAATTTGCCTCCATTGTAGAGGCAGCAGTGGAGCTGAGTTAGTTGAACTTTTCAGAAGCACTAGTGCTCCTCCCATTGCCGGTGCTCCATTAGTCAGAATTGGTCAGAATGTTAAAAGAGTCCAGGCTTTATGAGCAAGGTAGCTCACCCTCCAGATTATCCTGGAGTCTCCAGGAATCCATATCAATCTCCAGGTAACTACTGAAAGCAATCTTGTAGATTTTAATGGCTCAATGTTGTGAAAAACAGTGGGGGAAACAGCTCCAGAGATAGCTTCCATCAAGGTGGCAACCCTACTTCATCCTGCTCTTTATCCCAGTACATAGTTCATAGTTACACTCCTAGGCCTAGTAGGAACAGTGTTCATACCTCCACTGTTTTTCCAGGGCTTAAAGCCGTTACATACTACCACTATTTTCCTCTTTATTTCACCATCATATCAAACATACTATCAGCTGGCTCAAACAATATGACTGTAGCACACATGAACAGGAAGAAGGCATGCCAAGAGCATGCCCATTGGGACATCTTCCCAAAGCATCCCATAAACGTGTGTGGGAGCTATTAATCTGAATGTTCCCTAACCACATGCTTCAAATACTTGTTTAAACCAGTATTGTTTGAACCGGCCCTATATAGGCACACACACACAAAGTATATTTTAAATTGTGATTAAAGCAGAGAACGTAGGTAAGGATTTTTTTAATCTTGCCCCCCCTTGAAAGACTGAGAGAATAAAATGGATCAACAACTCAGTCTGAAGCTTCCTTTGTGAAATGGCAAATTGTGACAAAATAGTAACAGAAATGGCAAAGAGAAAATAACCAAGGATAACAAAATCACTTTGTGATAATGATAGTCCAGGTAGACAAAGTTAAGCCCCCACAATCTCCTGCAGAGATTTCTAAACAGCCACCATGTGACGGAAATGTATGGTCATTACTTTGTTTGGATTAGACCAAAGCAGTGACGTAGAGACAAAGCACTAGCAATCCCCTAAGCCCATCAAGCCCCTCTAAAGCCCTGGATCTTTAATAGTTGATGAGGTCATTCACAGAATCAAAAACTGTGTTCTACCCAGGTTTGGGAGCTGTGTGTGCTCCACACAGTCACTCCTACCCACTTTTCCTCTTACCTTGCTTCTACACAGCTGAAAAATTGGGAACACACACAGCTCCCAAACCTGGGTAGAACAGTTTTTGATTCTGTGAATGACCTCAATGATTTTTACTTTGAGCATACACACACAAGTTCTGATGCTTTTGGAAGGTGTGCTGTTTTGCTTTGGGATTGTTTCTTTTTGTTCCTTTAATCTATTTTTTCTTTGAATTACAATTGTTTTTCCTTTACACTTGCATCAACAGGAAAATATAGCAGTCATATTGTGCGTGGTGAAGAGCCTGTGCCTGCCCAGACAGAGAATTATTTGGGGTGTGAGATCTCTGCTGTAATAGCAGCCCTGCCTGCCCCTCCTTCTCAGTCTTCATGTTAAGTTACTCTTTTGACTTTCCTTATAATATTTAACTTCCTTCCTACATTCTTTTCCTTACTTTTTCCTGTGATGGCTTCCTTCCTAATTTCTTTTTGTCTTTTTATAGGAGAGGACATTGCTTCTATTCCTGGCACACGTTCTGCTCCATAACACTCTAAAGTTATTCCTGTTCCCTGTACTACTCCTTCCTTCGTGTGTGGTCTTTTAAATTGCTGCTCTGCGGTTAGCAAATTAGCTGTACCTCATGATTTGTGTCACGTCCATTTCTCAGTGGCTGCCATGCCCACAGGCTTACTTGGGTGGAGCAAGAGCACCGTCCTCACAAGAACTTTGCACAAAGTTTGCCTTACAGCTGCCGTGTATAGAAAGAGGGAGGGAAAAGTGATTTTCATTTCTCTCCCTCCTCTCACAAGCCCTTTTCATGTCCAGGAATATGTCTATGAGGGCTGTGCAGACCTCATAGACATATTCCTGGACATGAAAAGGGCTTTTGTGGGGAGGGAAAAGAATTGAAAATTGCTTCCCCGTCCCCATGCACTGCTACTGTGAGGCAAACCTTGCACATAGTTAATGTTCTTCCACTCTCATAAGCCTATGGGGCATGGCAACCACTGAAACGTGGATATTTCCCTCTGATACTGTAATTCAGGCAATGCTCTCCCTTAGTGATCATTCTGAGCTGGTTTGGATGAGCATCCAGTGGTTCATGGGGTCGCGCCAAGAGTGTGCCTGTTCTGACATCACTGAAGGATATGTCAACATGCTGTTGGGATGTCCTTTAATCATGTGAAAGCGACATTCATTTGAATACCCTCTCGACATGTGCTACAAAACAGAGTTCTGCAGTGCAAGTAGATGGGTGATTTGAATAAGGGCCCCTCTAACATGATTAAAGGATGTCCTCCCAGCATGACCCCGTCTTCCTCATGTGATGAGCTGCTGGACACTTTCTCTTATGCTCCACATGGCTAAATTGGTCAAGGTGACAAGACAGTATTTATTTTTTCTTCTGATTACCTGCTCTTCTTTTGGATGACTTTAATTTTCAGATATCATATCATATCATATTTATTTATTTATTTCATGTATATAGCACCCATCCAAAAATGGTTCATCAATAAAAAATAAAACCATTTAAAATATTAACACAAAACTCATTAAAAAGTCATTACAACCACTTAAATATCACTAAAAGCCAAACTGTAAAAGCAAGTCTGTACAGCTCTCTTGAAAGCTTCCAGGGATGACAGACCTCTTATTCTCACGGGGAGCCCATTCTACAGCCTGAGGCAGCTATTGAGAAGGCCCAATCCCAAATTGTCACCAGATGAACTGGTGGCACCCGGAGATGGACCTCTCTTGATGATCTTAATGAGCTTGCAGGTGGAGGGGGGGGAGGCACCCTCTAGGTCCCTGTTCAGGGCTTTAAAGATAAGAGCCAGCACTTTTTATTTTGTGGTAACATATTGGCAGCCAGTGCAATTGTTTAAAAACAGGCATGATATGGTCTTTCCAGCTTACACCAGAGACCAATCTGGCTGTTGCATTTTGAACTAACTAAAGTTTTTGGACTACATACAAAGACAGCCCTATCTGGAGCACATTATAGCAGTCAAGCCTAGAGCTTAGCAGCTGATGCACCACTGATTTGAGGTCATTCTCTTCAAGAAATGGGTTCCTTGAAGAGAATGTATCAGCTGATACAACAGTGAGCCAGTGTGGTGTAGTGGTTAGAGTTAGGGATGTGCACGAACCTGTTCAGAGGTCCTTTTATGGGCCTCCAAACAGGTTTAAACACTGGGCAGTTCGAAAGGTTTGAAGGCAGGGGGGAGAACTTTAAGGGTCAGGGAGGGTGCACTTACCCCCCTACACACACCACTGTGTTTCCCCTGCTGGCGCACGCTGAAAAACCAGTCTGATGGGGCGGCAGCATATCTCCCTGCCACCCCGTCCTCTTCTCGAACCAGAAGTGACCGGAAGTAGCGCGGGTGCATGTCATGCTTGCTCGTGTGCACGCTGACATGCACACGCACTACTTCCAGTCACTTTCAGTCCAAGGAGAGGACAGGGCGGCAGGGAGGTACACTACCACCCCTCCAGACCAGTTTTTCAGCAAGCGCCGGCAGGGGAAATGTGTGTGTGTGAGGGGGAAGTGCACCCTCCCCCACCCTTAAAGTTATTCCCTCCGCCTTCTAACCGGCCCCCGCCGGTTCTGTGCACATCCTTACTTAGAGTGTAGGACTAAGACCGGGGTGACTCGAGGTCAAATCCCCATTCAGCCATGACACTCACTGGGTGACTCTGGGCCAGTCACCTCTTTCACAGCCTAACCCACCTCACAGAGTTGTTGTGAGGAGAAACATAACCATGTACACCGTCCTAGACTCCTTGGAGGAAGAGTGCGATATAAATGTAATAAATAAATAATAAATCAGCTGATGTTGATGAAAAATGCCATTGGCCATAGACCCAACATGAGACACTAGGGTGAGCAAGGATCCAAGAGCACTCCCAAACTACTACCTTTGGGGGTGAGTGGAGTGTAACCCCATCCAGAACAGGAAACTCTATCCTGTCTTCCAAATTATGGCCCCTCCACCTCCATCTTGCTTGGATTCATATTCAATTTATTATCCCTCATCCAGACCAAGATTGCCAGTAGGCAGACATTTAGGGAGATAATGCCATTGCCTGTTGATGATTATAAGACAGACAGACAGACAGACAGACAGATATGCGTATCATCAGCATATTGATAACACCGAACATCAAATCCTCTGATGACTTCATCGAGCAGTTTCCTGTGACAGAATGGAACCCTGAGAGACTCAGTTTAACAGCTCCTGTTTCACCGTCACTGGGTGCCTCCATCTGAAATCTATGGATACAACAAATATTTATATACCACTTTTCAACCAAAGTTCCCAAAGAGGTTTACATAGATATAAGTAAATAAAATGGCTCCCTGTCCCCAAAGGGCTCACAATCAGAGGCATATCTAGGGGAAATAGCGCCTAGGGCAAGCACTGAAATTGCGCCACCTGTCCACACCCATCTTTCAGATAACTTTACCATAATAATAGCTCAAAAATACAAGTCAAGCTCGTTAATCTTTTAATCTTTCAAAAAATATTTAGCAGTGGACGTAGCCAGACCAAAAAAATGCTGGGAAACTACAAATTTCAGTATGATGGGGCTCATGAAATACCCAAAAACTATGTGGAGGTATACTTGGAAAACTAAACAGAAGTGCCTGTCTAATTCTCTACTATGCATTGTAGCATCACTATTACATAAGTTTTTAAAATAAATGGAGAATTGACTTTTCCCAGATACTCTGAAAATAATTAAAGTATATGCAGAGTAAACTGTGTCACTGCTTGGAATATATTCTAGTATTTCAGAAAGACAGTTAAAATGAGAGAAAGAGAGCAAGAAACTCCCAATGGGCCTTAATACTAAGGATTCCACACTGATTCAAAGACAAACTCACCATTAATAGTCATATTATTAAGACATCACATTTAACTCACTTATCACAAGAAGCAAAGTAAGAGGAAATGAATACAATCCTAGCTCATAAGCTTCAGCTCAGTATTCACAAGCCCTGATTCTCTGTACATAGTGCCAAACTAAATAGGTGTACAATGACTTATATTATATTAAATCAAATTTTTGTAACCTGTAGCCCCTTCGGGGGGCTTCCTAAAGGCCGTGGGGGGAGGTCTGCAAAGGTCCCCCCTCCCCCTGTTGGCCTCTAGGGCCTCACAGGGACCATTTGAGCATGTGCGGTGGCCATTTTTTATTTTTATTTTTTTTAATGGCCACTGAAAACAAAATGACCACCGTGCATGCTCAAATAGCCTCTGTGAATCCTGGCATGGCCTAGGGCCTCACAGATGCCATTTGAGCATGTGCGGTGGCCCTTTTTGTTTTCAGCAGCCATTTTTTTAAAAAAAAAATAATTTTAGAAAATGGCACCCCCTTCAAGTGGTGCCCGGGGCACGTGCCCTGCCTGCCCCACCCTAGATACACCCCTGCTCACAATCTAAAAAGGAAACATAAGGTAGACACCAGCAACAGTTACAGGAGGTATGCTATGCTGGGGATGGATAGGGCCGGTTGCTCTCTCCCTGCTCGATAAAGAGAATCACCACTTTCAAAAGGTGCCTCTTTGCTCAGTTAGCATGGGCAGCAAATCTATCCAAAAGATGCATGATTGATTCCATTGTAATTTCTCTTCTGATATTTCGGCACAACAATTTTCGTCCCCACAGTGTTCCTATAACCTTTCTCAGTGGATTGATTCTCCCACTCAGCTGATAATATCCTGGATATTGCTATTTCTTCTTCTTCTTCTTGCTTTCTTGCTGAACTTGCTACATTTCCCCCCAAGTCACCATTTTATCACATTTACTTTTTAAATTCTTTTTATTTTTCCTCTGATCCTCACCCTTTTCATTACTTTCAGTCATTTGTTCCAAACAGTTTCTCTTAATTTCCTTCTCCTAGCTTTTGTTCAATCCTCTTCCTTTGTGGATGTTGCAACTTTACCTCTGGACTTTTTCACTTGATTATTTTGCTCCATTGTCTTCCCAATCTCACAATTTCTCTCCCACTCAGAAGTTTTTCACACCCAGCTTTTAGTTCATTCACATCTTCTCGGGAATGGAGTTGTGTGTTCACATATTGGCCAGATTTATCCCAAAGTCCTTGCAGGCTATCAGTGAGTACTTCACACACAATTAGGGGTTTCCATCATGTGTTGGAATGTAGCCCAATTTATATCCAGAGTTTAAAAAATCCACTTTTTGCATCGGTTTTTTGGGGGGCAACTTTGAACTCGCAGTAAAGCCTTGCAGAAAATCCGCGGTAAGCCTGCTATCTGGGAGCTTTCCCACACAGGGCTTTCAACTCTTGGATTATCTGATGAGAGAAGCCACTGTGAATGAAACTTGCAGCATTAGGGAAGCAGCCCTTTCCCTCTCTACTGTGAGTTTTCTTTTGTGTAGGTTCATTCACAGTTCAGGCTGCCTCCCCGCTGCCCAGCCATTGCCCTCTCCAAGCTCCTTGACCTCGTGGTGAGGCTGGTGATTGAGACCCTAGACTTATGGTCGAGATTTCAGCCTTCCGGCCCTCAGCACAGCCTCTGTATCTGCTCCGGAGTTCATGGCCTCCAGGACAACCATGGACTTGTCGCAGGTAGTGGGCGGACATATTTTAGACCTGGACTTTGCGCAGTGGTATTGTGATCTGAATATGGGGGATATAGCCATCAATCCCTTGCCATATTCTGATCACTCCCTGATCTGTATGCAGATTACCGCTGCTCCTTGCCTCCACAGGGGCAGTGGATCCACTTTGATGGTCTGCCCCAGGCACCTTATGGATCCTGATGGTTTCCAGAGGGCTTTTGGGGATATTCCCAGCAATCTGGTGGGCATTTCTTCAGCGTAGCTTATTGAGCCCTGGAACATCAAGGCCATGAGGGCACTGGATGAGATTGCCCCTAAGAGGCCTCTCAAGATTCGTGGATCCCAGTTTCCTTGGTTTACTCAGGAGCTTAGGAAGATGAAACACCTTAAGAGACGCCTGGAGTGCCACTGGAGGAAAACTAATTTCGAAGCCTACCGAGCATGGTTACCCTCCTATCTTCGGGAATATTCCATGGCGATAAGGGTGGCAAAGTCTGCCCACTTATCCACCCTTATTGCATCAGCTGATTCTCGTCCGGCAGCCTTATTCTGGAGATCACCCCTTCCCTGCTTGGGGATGTGAATCCAGTGGAGGTTCTATCTAGCTGCTGTTATGACTTTGCTAGATTCTTCGCTGATAAAGTCGCTCCCCTTCAGCAGGAGTTGGATACAATTGCACAGGATCCAATGAGGTGACAGACTTGTGATGTAATCTGGGATACTTTTGAGTTTGTCGTGGCTGAGGATGTGGACAGGACTCTTTCTGTTATGCGTGCTGCGACCTGTAGCCTGAGCCCCTGACCCTCCTGGCTTATTAGAGCAGCTGGCGGGAATATAAAATCCTAGCTAGTAAATTCTTCTGTTCATGAGGAGTCTGTGCCAGCAGCCTTAAAAGAGACTGTGGTGTACCCTCCCTAGACTTCTCTCGATCCTGAGTCCTTGATAATTATAGACCAATCTCCAACCTTCCTTTTCTTGTGAAGGTTTTGGAGAAGGTTGTATGTGCCCAGCTTGAGAGAGTTCTGGATGAAGCCAATTTTCTAGATCCTTGCCAGTCAGGTTTCAGGCCATGGCACGGAAACAGCACTGGTCGGTCTGGCTGATGACTTGTATTGTGACCTTGATGGGGCTAACACCCCTCTCTTGGTCCTTTTAGATCTCTCAGGGCCTTTCAATACCATCAACCATTATATCCTTCTGGAGTGCCTACATGGGTTGGGTATTGGGGGCACTGTTTTGCAGTGGTTCTGTTCCTTCCTTAGCAGGCGCTTTCAGTCAGTGTGCATTGTTGGCAAGTGCTCTGCCATGTGGCCACTCCTTTATAAGTTCCCTCAGGGCTCAGTTCTCACACCCATTCTTTTTAACATCTACATGAAACCACTGGGACAGGTCATCTGCCGGTTTGGGGTGAGATTCCATCAATATGCCTATGATACCCAGCTGTATATTGCCACCCCAGACCACTCCGGAGATGCTGTTTCTGTGCTTGCCCAGTGTCTGGAGGCTGTTAGGGTCAGGATGGACCAAAACAAGCTCAGACTTAATCCCAGCAAGACTGAGTTGCTTTTGCTTACTTCTTGACTTGGCCAATTGCTGGATTTGAATCTTTCTCTGGACGGGGTTGTACTGCCCCTGAAGGAGGTGGTCTGTGACTTGGAGGTCTTTTTGGATTTGCAGTTCCTGCTCGAGCAGCAGGTGGAGGCTGTGGCCAGAGGTGCCTTTGCCCAGCTTCGGCTGGTCTGTCATTTGCAGCCCTATCTCGACTGGCAGGCCCTGGCAACAGTAACTCATGCCCTTGTCATCTCTTGTTTGGATTACTGTCATGCACTCTACCTAGGGTTGCCTTTGAAAATGACCCAGAATCTTCAATTGGTCCAGAATGCGGTGGCCCACCTACTTATGGGTACTAGAAGATATGATAGTGTGACACTTCTCTTGCAGTCGCTGCACTGGTTACCTATTTGTTTCCAGGTCCAATTCAATGTGCTGGTTCTCACTTTTAAAACCCTTCAGGGCTTAGTGCCTATTTATCTTTAGAACTGCCTCTCCTGGCCAGTCCTGTCCTGTCTTGTGAGATCTTCTCAGGTTGCCCTTCTTTCGGTCCCTGGTCTCATTCATTTATTCATTCGATTTCTATACTGCCCTTCAAAAAATGGCTTAGGGTGGTTTACACAGAGAAATAATCAATAAATAAGATGGATCCCTCTCCCCAAAGGGCTCACAGTCTAAAAAGAAACGTAAGATAGACACCAGCAACAGTCACTGGAAGTACTGTGCTGGGAGTGGAAAGGGCCAGTTACTCTCCCCCTGCTAAGTAAAGAAAATCATGATGTTAAAAGGTACCTCTTTGCCAAGTGTTGTGAACTACACCTGGTTTTGCACTCTGTACATGCTCAGAGGGAAAGAGGCAAAGTCACATCATACACAAACTGAATTGGTTCTTGGAGATGGAGACCATGTAGGATCTGGGCGTGCAAACAGAGACAGAGAGACACACACTCAGAAAGTTCAATGGGCTTTATTATAGAAAGTTGCTCATCAAGATAAAATAATCCACATTAAAAACATGTTTCCGATTCAAAGTGTAGTGTAATGTGCTTAACTCCTAACAAATCCTAATAAAACATTTAGAGAAAAGCAGATAAAGAAGGAAGAAGGGACGGCTTAGGAGAGGGACCGCAGTGATTAGTAGGGAGGAGGGAAGAGGGATCCAAGGCTTGTGGAGCAGCATATTACCAGGGTCAGAGGCTTGAGAGCAGTGGGGCTTTCAGCTGAAGGAGACGCTGTAGCTGGAGACAGGAGCTTGAGAGCGATGGTCAAGCAGGCAGTTTGCTCAGAGTGAGGCAGAGAGTGAGAGCACCATGGCTGAGGAAGTCTTGACTTCTCACTGTGCAGCAGAAGTCACAGACAGTTCCTGTCCATGGACAGAGTTCCTGCTTGTTGCCCCGCGGCTTAGCAGCAAACTCTGGAATGGCTCTTGAGCAAGTATGCTTGTTAGGCAAGATTGCTGACTCTGTCCAGTAAGCCTCATTCTTTATAGTTGTATCTTCCTTTGATCTCCATAGAGTCTATTCAAAATATCCTCATCCTTCCTGGTCCCCCAAAGGTGACACTTTGCTGGATATTGTCTTTTAATTATTCAGGATATTAGCTCAATCCAGGGAGATCTCAATCCCATCTTCTGTTAGCTGCTATCTTGGGGAGGGGACGTTCTATTTTGCCCAAAGCAAATCTGCATCTCTGAGCTGCAAATGGGCATCTTCTGTTGTCCCCAGATTCCTAGCCTGGTCCCAGAAGGTGTTAAAAAGGTGTTAATAAAAGGACTAAATCTACAGGTGTTTTCCTAGAGTGGAATTTCTATAGACAGCAATTGAGTATCCCCTTTGGGCAGAGCAGAGCCATCATTGACAAGGATTAACATAAACTTCTTGCAACAGGAAAGGGGAGCTTAGCCTCTGGCCTCTTCCACAGACATTACCTGATAGTGAGTTACATTTTAGCATATTGATAGCTCAGGCCTAGCCCTTGTGTTTCTTTGAGTACCCATTTCACAATACAATGCTGGATTGCCTCTTCCTTCACAGAACAGTTAGCATCAGTCTGAGAGGCAAGTCATGTACTGGTCAGTTCACCTTGAGTTCAGGCATTAATTGATCTCTTAATAAAAATGGAGTCAGACACCAGCCTGAATCCTACACAATTCTCGGTTGGTATTCTGGGTTTAATGTTGGGGTCGGGGGGGGGGTCCCCAACACGAGTTAGCAGGGGTTCTAGTACTAGTACTCTTAGATAGGTCTATAGTACTAGGGCTTGTGGAAGGGCTTTCTCTGTTGCTGCCCCCCTACTCTGGAACTCTCCCCCCCCCCCGCAATTCAGTCTGCCTCCTCTCTTTCAGCCTTGAAATCCTTATTGAAGACATTTATTTTCCACCAGTCGTTTGCCCTTTAATTTAAGTGTTGTTGTTTTTATCTCGGATGTTGTTCTTGCCGTGTACACTGCCCTGAGTCTGTGGATTGGGCAGTATATTAAAATTTTAAATAAAATACAGAAACAAATAAATAAATAAATAGCGTGCACCCTGCCGGGGGGGGGGGGGCATTGCTAGTAGGGAGGCCTCCTGTGTTCACTATATGAGCATGGGCCCACTCTCCCCTCGCTACACCCCTGTCATCCCTAGACCCTTCAATGGAATTATCAGTCTTCTTATTCAGTCTCCCTTTCTATTCCTTGTCTAGTCCATGAAGCTCCTTTTCACTGGAGTGCTCTTCCACCCAACATCTGACTCTTTTCTGTCTTTTATATTCAAGCATGCCCTTAAAACACATCAGATCATCCTGACTTATCCTGATCAACCCTCCTCCACATTTCTTTTTCTTCCTCCCTAATGTGTCTTAGCTTCTTAGATTGTAAGTCTGGAGGCAAGGACTGTGTTTACATTTTTAGGCATTATCAGCACATATAATACAAATGATAAGCAAAAATACTGGCCCACATCCCAACTAATGCTGCACTTGCACAATGAACAAAGTTGTGCATATGCCAGAAGATTCCAGAACTGCATGAAATTGTGCAGGTGCTCCAAATTGCACTTGTGAAATGATAGCAAGATAGAATGTGGACATCTACTAATTTCTTTCTTTCTTTATTTTTAGTACATTTATATACCTCCCCCTGGGTTGTTTTCAATATAAAACCAATTAAAACATTAACATAATTAAAACAATTTAAAATACAATAAAAACTTTAAAACCAAAGTTTTACAACTATGAACTAAAAGTGTGACTAAAACAGGTATGTTTTTAGGTCCTTCTTAAAAACATTCAGAGAAGTGGAAACTCTAATTTCGTTAGGAAGTGCATTCCAGAGTCCCAGGGCCCAAAGGCCCAGTTTCGAGTCACCACCAACCAAGCCAGTGGCAACCACAACCGGACCTCCCCAGATGATCTTAACAGGCGTGGGGTTGGTGAAGAATCCGGTGCTCTCTTAAATACCTTAGACCCAAGCCATTTACGACACCAGTCTGGAATGCAAGCTCCTATAGTGCAACATTCTTACACCAGTGCAACTTGTTTGCACAAGCATTCTTCTGGATGTCAACTACTGTGCTTTCTTTTTACCAAACAGGCACTTCATTTGGTTACAGTAACCAGTTAAATCTTGCAGTTCTGAGTGATTGTTTCATGGCCCCCAAATTCCCAGGTGATAGGAGGTTTGGGAAGAAGAGGTGATAGTGAGCATCAGCTGTCCCCTTTGCTAAGCAGGGTCTGCCCTGGTTTGCATTTGGATGAGTGACTATATGTGATCACTGTAAGGGGATGGGGCCATAGTTCAGTAGAAAAGCATCTGCATACATGCAGAACGTCTTAGGTTCAGTCCCAAGTATCTCAGCATAGGACTCGGAAGGACTCCTGCTGAAACCTTGGAGAGTTACTGCCAGTCAGTGTAGATAATACTGTGCTCAGGGGCGTAACTATAATACGGCAAGGGGAGACAGTTGTCCACTGTCTGGGGGGGGGGGAGAGGCAGGTCACATGACTGACTGTCCCAGGCATGCACCCACCCGGGCTTCCTTCAGTTGTATTCACCCTCCAAAATTGATGTGAGTTTTAAGACCTGGAGCTACCAGAACAGCATGTCTTCCTCTAGTACCATGAAATGATTTGCATCATCCACAATTTACAAAAACTTTTTAAAAATAATTTAGGATGATGTTCTATTGTGGCACATAGGTGTTTTATATAAATGTATAGAATTTTACTATGCTCTTTGTCACCACTATTCAGCCTCATTTAAGATTTCTTTATTTCATGAGCTGAGCTTCAGTGAGGGGGGGGCGCATTTTAAAATCTTGTCTCTGGGCCCATTACAACCTTGCTACGCCCCTGACTGTGCTAGATGGACCAGTGGTCTGACTTGACATAAGGCAGCTTCCCATGTTCCTATGAAGTTAAAGAAGGAAGACTTTTATAGAGCCAGTTTCCTTTTGAGGATAGTATCAGAGAATTAAGATATCTTTTCATTTATAAACATAGACACTGACTAGGCAGACACACAGAACAAGTTTTTAAAACCATTATCAGTGCCCCACCCCCAAAGCAATAGCACACACCCTGCAGCTTTTTCCAAGACTGCTTCTTGCCGCAAAGCTACAAAAGATAGGAAACATAGATTTCTATATAGGTTACTTTTGAAATTTCATGCTGTTTTCTTCAGCCATCACAAAAAACAGTGGGTTGAGTTCAGGCATCAATATGTGTTATGCAAGCATCTTTAGCTAGCAAACTATTTTTAAAAAGAACCCTTAGGAGAAGTTCATTTTGTATATCCAAGAAGTATGATTGAACAGTATTCCATTTGAGTTGCTGAAGTTTGGGATCCCCCCCCCCCCATTAAATTATGCAGTAAAATGTGTTTTCAATGCTGTCTCATTTACATTTTGCAAATAAACAGTATACGAGACACTGGTGAAGTTTTTAACTGCTGTAGTGCAATACAATCTTGATAAGTAGGGGTGTGTGTGTGTTTTAATTGTAACACATAAACCCTTCCACTAAGTAAGTTTTGGTGCTTTCTTTAACTTATCTTCTCAGTCTTTTTCATTGGAAATGTAATGAATAAGATGGTATAACTCTCCGGAAGCAGATTATTTTAGCAAAGGATGTACTTAAAGTTAAATATATATCTATTATATATTGATTTGTTGGTTGGTTGGTGTGAAATAAAGTCATACTTCCCAGTGGCCTACAGATACCAAATTTTGCATGAACAATCCTGCCCCAGAATTAGCTGAGTGCACCACTTTTTACACCAGAATATGCTCATGAAATTTTAAATAATATTTTGGAAGTTTTAAAGAAAAAATTCTGAATATCATATTTTTCCATTACCTAGATACCAAATTTTGCATATAGAATCCTGTCACTTAAATAAGCTGAATGCAGTACTTTTTACACCAGGATATGCTGGGTTGTGTGTGTTAAATATTCGTTTTTTATTTTATAACAGAAAGAATGAATATAATAAGATTTTAACTAGGGGTGTTCATGGAGCAGATTCCGGTGGCTCGGTTTGAATTTGAGCTGAATACAAATGGGACCTCTGGACTGCAAGCCAGTTGAAGTCGAACCAGCCTTTAGTTCAATCCGAAAGCCAAATTGGTTTGGAACCGGTTCAATTTGGCTCGAGGGGCATACTTGTAAAGGGGAATCTGGTGAGGGTTCCCCTCTACAAGCAAAGGGGGGGAACCCTGCCTGCCTTTAAAAGGCTCCTAATGGGGGGGTGACAAGAGGGCACCTCATCATCATTGGTGGCGGTGGTGCAGCTCCTCTGAACTGGGTCCAGAGCTCCAGTGTGACCCGGTTCCAGACTCTGAATATTCGCGGAGGCCATTTGCCATGCTGGAGTGCTGGACCCAGTCTGGAGTTCAGAGGAGCTGTGCCCTGACAACGAGGTGCCCTCTTGCTGGCCCACCATTAGAAGTTTTTAAAAGGCAAGCAGGGTTCCCCCCTTCACTTGTAAAGGGGAATCCTCACCAGATTCCCCTTTACAAGCATGCCCCTCAAACCACTGAACAGGTTCCATTAGAACCAGGGCCACTTCGGCTCAAACTTGGACCAGTACCCCTTTTGGGGGGTCTGGTCCAAGCCTGAACCGGTCAAACCGGGCCAGTTCTACTAGAACCAGGTTAAAACAGAATCAGTTCCACACACCCCTAATTTTAACTCCTACAAATATCAAACTGTTCTTTTACTTCCCTTTTGCAAATAATTCTTTAAAAGTCCTATTACATATATTTAATTTCTTGAACAATCCTGTAAGTGTAAGCTATACACAATGACTTTGCCCAGTCAGCAAAGTTTGCCCTTACTGCTTTGGAACACATTTCCTGCTGAAATAAGAGCCTCCCCATCTCTTACAACTTTTAAAAAGGCAGTCAAGACTCATTTGTTCACCCAGGCTTTTAATTAGACATTATTTTAACTGTGTTTTTAACATGTAAAATTTTAATGTGAATCTTTTTATTGGTTTTTATTGTTTTGTAAACCGCCCAGAGAACATGCATTTTGGGTGGTATAAAAATGTGATTGATAGATAAATAAATAAATAAATAAATAAATAAATAAATAGTCTACTATATATCCACTTTGCTTGACCTCAATGCTTCATCAGGTTTATCCTAGGAGACTGAAAATAGGCAAGCAAACTGAAGCTAAAATCATTCAAATTCATTAATACAATACTTGTGAATTTCTGCAGTGTGTTTATAGCCAAATTACACATTCCACTGACTTTTGTGATAAAGAAAATTAAATTATCAGAGTTCCAGCCATGGAATCCATGGAACATGAAGTATGCCTCAAAGTATAAAGGCTTATTTACAATGAGTAGCTGTCTATATCTTCCTCCAGAGAGGCATGGCCAACCTAGTTCTCTGTAGTAATCTCTACAATGAATCTTCCCCTGATTGTCCATTATTTGTTCTGCAGTTTACAAAGGATATATGAGGATAGGGTCAATTATAACCAGACATGACATTTCATCTACTGCCATCTCAGAGAATAATTTAATATGTTTTATTTTATTTATCATATATATGTCTTCATATCCAAAACCTCCTCAGGTCATACAACTGTTTTGCTAATTCCTTCACAAGCAAGCAGTAGTCAATATTCTCTTCCACAAAAGTTTAGACTATACTTGTTCAGTACAGTGTTATCCTCTACTTCTTCCGTAGACTCAAAATCTGTGAAAGACATGACAGGCCATGAGTCAAAGACAGTGTTCCCTCTAAGGCATGCGCACATGCACGTGCTCACAAGTTTTTTGATGTCTGCTCAGTTAATTTTAGATTCCGCCCAGGCTGAAACAGGAAGGCCCCATTCTGAACGCACATGCTGACATACTGTCTTGATACTGCCACTCAGAACAAAATTCATTCCACAAAAAGATGGAAAAAATTAGAGAGAACATTGGTCAGAGATAAGAGTTTTTAACTAGTACATGGGCCTCTCTCTCCCTCTCTTTCTCTGACAGTGACCAATATTTACAATTACTAGACCTTGTTCTCACACAGGTATTATTTCTACAGATCCCCTTGAAGAACACCCTCCAGCTCAATGCGTATCTCTAATACTGAATAAGATAGGGATTTTAGAATATCAAATTAGAAATATGAATATAACAAGGTTTTTCTCCTGTGCTTTTTAAACTAGATATAAAAATTCAGGCATCTGAAGTCAGAGAATGCAGAGGATTAAATGAGACAGCTTCCCCCTCAAAGAAACAGCAAGGGAAAACAAAAAAAGTGTACTTTATCTAATTTATAAGCCCTTGTTGGATCAGGAGTATCTGGGTATACCAGACCTTTCACAACTCCTGTCCCCTTACATTCTGGTATTTCTGTCACGCTTGCCACTCATCTCCTCTTTCATCCCTCTGCCTCTTCACCTACATCTACCACAGCCAGATATCTGTCGGGTCACTTGATGGTTCCTTCCCTATTGCTCTCCCAATGTCACATGATTCCCTCACCCTCTTCCCGTTGCATTATTGATTTTCTCTTCTGTTGAAATTTGCTATACCTCCCCATACTTCACCTTCTCACTCACCCACCCACATCTTCCACTATTAAATACATAGTAAAACCCAAGGACTTCAGTCTTTAGCAAGCCTGAGAAAACACTGCTGCTCCATAGGAACAAGCTATTGATTTGTCTGTACTCACTGTTGCACTAAGTGCTCTAAGATACAAAAATGGCAAGTCTCTGTCTATGGCGTACAGTCTATAAAATGAAAAAGCAAATATATACTATGCATTAGGCAGCACCTATCTATGGATTTAGGCTAGTATTTCTCCCTTCTTTCTACCTTGTCCCACTCATAAATTCCTTAATCTCAGGCAGACATTTGAAATAATATTTTTTAATCTTTTTAATCCACCAAGGGTGTTGAGCCTCTCCTCCTTGCTCCCTTCCCCATTTCTTTGCCTCTCTCTGCTTCCACCTAATGGCACAGTGGGGAAGCAACCTGCCTAGAGAGCAGGAGGCTGTTGGTTCGAGTCCCCGCTGGTGTGTTTCCCAGAATATGGGAAACTCCTATATCGAGCAGCAGCGATACAGGAAGGTGCTGAAAGGCATCATCTCATACTGCACGGGAGAAGGCAATCCTCCTGTATTCTAGCAAGAAAACCACATCGCATCACCAGGAGTCAACACCGACTCGATAGCACAACCAATTATGCTAAAGTAATATTATTGTACTGTAATACAGTAATATTGTATGTAATAAAAAACCACTGACCATCTCAGGGAGAGAAGTCTTAATTTTTGAGTTGAATATCAAACTCACTATAAATTAATCTGATATCCAATAAAATCTTTATAACCAGCAGTTTTTGGCTGAGCAACATTTAATATTTGAGCATTCATATGCAAACTTCTTGATCCACCAAGCTATCCTTAGCAAATGAATAAAAACCATTTGGTGTATCCTGCAAACTCTGTTTTTCAGTATTTCAATATGCTAATATTAATTATTTACAAAGGTTATTATGTTGAATTTCAATTCCACATTATTTTTCACATCAAAATATAATCACATAGGAAGGAGTTTGATGGCACTGTGCACTTCCTTTAATTATATGCCTGAGAAACACATGACTTATTGGGAAAATAATGCAGGTTGATAAAAGGATTTGTCGCTAAACTATTTTTTGGCATCTATTCCCCCCGAATTTAGCAGAAATGATGTTGTATTCATATAGCAAGCACAACTGGTTTAATTCCCTGGTGCGCATAATCAAGGGAATGTGAAAAGATAATTTCATGTTAGATGATGCATGAAGATATAAATAATTTAATTTACGGTTTATATATGCAAGCACCATAAATATAATTAAATACATTAATAGAGACATTGGGCTACAGTGCTGTACTGTATAATCTTATTAATGGCTTTGAGTCAAATTTCAGATAGAATGTTGAGGGCAGTTCCTCATTTAATTCATAAGCACAGTCTAATTAAAGGCTGAATTCTATGATGTACTAAGAACACTGTATTTCTATTAACTTCAATAAGAACATGAAGTATTTAGCAACTCAACAAAAATGTTAGGCACCCCGAAGAGTTGGTTTCTACCTCTAATGAGCTGTGGAATTTTGATCATGTGATATTAATGAAAAACAAATTTCCAAGAGACAAAAGGCATGCTAATTTAATTCTTTCTAGTTGGAATAAATATATGTGATGTTTATCAGTGCTTATCCAAAGAACTGGAAATTACTGAAAGAAGTGTAAGCTGTCATGCTAGACTACTTGTTGGTCTACTTGATATAATTAAAACAAGATTTTAAAAAAGAACCACAAATTAGTGTCCTCATATATCTCTTTGAAATATCTTGATCCTGTAGGTCCCTATCCATGAATTTTTTAACAAAGAAATGAAATGAAGTTTGTTATAATCTATTTTAAAAGCACATTTAAAGGGTGTTGGTTTTTTTTACAGTGTTCCAATATAGAAGCCTTAGAGCTAAAATACTGAAACAAAGTTATTGAAGGGTGGTGGATTGTGCTGAAGGACCAATTTCAAATACCTTGATTTGGCGGTCTCTTCAGCGAATGGGATCAGCAGTTCATCACGGACCCTCATCTGTACGAGTGTCTCCATCACGGACCCTCATCTGTACGAGTGTCTCGTTAGCTTCAGTGGAGAGGGCTGTGCCAAATGCTCAAAGAGACATATGCACAACGCTGACTCCTTACTTAAGTGTTTTTTAAGTGTTCTGCCTGCATATTGGAATACACATGGAGCTCTGTAGCAGGAGCAGAACCTTTATTTGTTTGTTTGTTTGTTTACCACTTTTCAATGCAAAAAAGGTTTTCAAAGCAGTTTACATGCAAAAAGAATAAGAATAATGAGAAGACAGTTTCCTGTCCCCAAAGGGTTCACAGTCTAAAAGCCTTTTTCAAAGGGCTAGAGAGTCAGGCATACAATTCATTGGTCAAGTGAGGTCCTACGATGCAGTGATAATTGTAGAGTGGAGGTGGTTGCTGTAGATCCATGGATTCACTTACATAGCATTCCAGAAGCTGGGGAACCAACCACCCCCACCCCGCATGTTAACCTGTTGCCATTCACCATTTCCAGTGTTATGACAGATGGCCTGTCGGTCTATTTCTGTAAAACTGTAATCCACTGTAATCCACTTCCCATGTTCCTTGCAGTGCCCATAGAAGGGCAAAGGAAAGTTAGCTAGGATCCAGGGGCCTGTGGGAACGTGATTGTTAAATAGCATTTGAGGGTACACACATATGGGGCTGGGTTTCTCCAAGCCCCAATTGTCTCTTAAAGGAGTTGGCTTCAGAGAGAATTTCAAAACAAGCTTCCCAGCAGCATAGCAAGATTGCAGTGGGATCTGGAACAAAAGGTGAGCATGGGCCCCTGGGCCCCTCACCATCCTCTCCTCCCTCCCATACCTTTGCTGCAGAAAGACTGTAAGAGCATGGTGAAAAGCAAAACATTCTTGGCAAACCTTTTCTCTCCTGTGCAGATAATCTCACAGATTTCCCACGCATGCCGACATTTTCACATGCACACACACAGCTGCGCGTGTGCATTCCTCTGGTGCTCAGAAACATTTTTAAACATATGTACCTACTGCAATCACCTCATATATTCATATAACAGCAAAAACACTAAGACATTTGTTACTTAAGGCAGTGATAATAGCTACAGTGGAAGACATCTTGGTGGAAAAACAAGAAAGGAATGTTGCACAAATCAGCTGGAAACAGCCTTCATCCTTGTAAGGTCATTTCTACTTACTACTACTACTTATATACCGCTTTTCAACATAAGTTCTCAAAGTGGTTTACATAGCAAAAGTAAATAAAATAAGATCAAGCATTTCAGATTATTAAATGGTTATGGGAAGTGGCTGGGTGGGGAGGATTTCCCCTAAAGCCAGCTTAAAATACCTTATGCAGGGGTGGCCAACCCTTCTATAAAGCAAGTTGAGATGGTCACCTCCCGTGCAATACAAGGAGGGGGATAGGAGAGGCAAGCACTGACCCTTTGCCAACACAGGGGTCACCCCACAGGCCTGCATGCTGCCACTTCCCTTACTCAGGGAAGAGAGATGGTCTTGTAGTAGCAAGCATGAATTGTCCCTTTTGCTAAGCAGGGTCCACTCTAGTTTGCATTTGAATGGGAGACTACATGTAAAATATTCCCCTTAGGGGTTGGAGCCCCTCTAGGAAGAACAGAAGGTCCCAAGTTCCCTCCCTGGCATCTCCCAAGATAGGGCTGAGAAAGATTCCTGTCTGTAACCTTGTACAAGCCACTACAAGTCTGTGTTGATAATATTGACCTAGATGAACCAATAGTCTGACTCAGTATAAGGCAGCTTTCTATGTTGATCTTCTGCTGATCTCTCTCTTCCTATGTTCCTCACCCTATGCGGTATGCTGTTCATTTCCCCCTCCTTGCTCCACTAGGCCATGCCTCTTCTTTCCCCTCTCCCCGCTCCTGATTCAAGCTAGGAACACCCCTGCCACCAATGCCTGGCTTAATGGCATAAAATGAAACTAGTGGCCATGTGTCATTGCTGCAGCATGAATGCTGAGCACTGCTCCCACAGATGGGAAGAGCATTATATTGTCTGTCCAATCAAATGGACAGTACAGCAACTTCAGTACAACGCAACTGTTTTGCAGTAAATTCCAATATCTCCATAAACATGAATGAAATCCTGTTTCTGTCGCTCGGGGGTGGACACTTGCATTTAATATCTGAGTATTTCACTTTCTACTGGATCCTGGTCCTTCGAAATAGCCTGTGACTTGGCAAGCCTTTTAGATTAATCATTCCATGGCAGCTGCTGGAAACACTGGCTTAGGCATAAACTGTCAATCACATCTGGGAGTAACCTAGTTGTAAACAAGGTCATCAGGTACCCATGGAACATCTTTTGTTGTCAGCTGCTGAGAAATGCCTTCTGCATATTTTCCTTACAATAGTCTTGGAGGCAGGGTCAAAAGTAGATTTTTGAAGAGTCTGCAAAATAGGGAGACCATACTCCTTAGCAGAATTCCTTATTTATGTTACTGGCAAAAGCAGTTGTTCAGTAAGTGCAGTTTGGCATTTTTCAGATTTAAAAGACATCAAGACGTGCTTTGGGTATCAAAGATCTCAATTTACTGGAAGGTTGCACAAAATATTTAGCCTTTTCAAACAAGCCCTATACCTGGAATGAAAAGTAATCCACACAATTCATAAAATCACATCTTTAACTAAAAGATTATGCTGAGAGTAAAAATTCCTTGATGAGTTAGATAATTACTTTTTTCAGTACTTAACCTCAGAATTAAGTGAAATCTTATGAGAAATATTGAAACAAGATTCCCAAGAGGTCTTTAGCAGTTCCCATAATAGCAATAAAATCAATAGATGGTACATGTCCCAGTTAAATATCATCCACATTCAGCTGACAGTGCAGGTTCTGAACTATTTAACCTAGGTAATGTTTTTTGGGGGTCTTTTTTTGCTTCCTACCCTTGCAGTACAATTAGTGTAAAACTAAATATTATATATGTGTAGGGGTGTATTTATTGTAAATTAGTTAATCTGGAGTATAATACGGTGGTTTGTATATAATTCCTAAATACATGGATCCCCTTTCATGACAGCAGGATATTGAGAGAAATGCATCTGTCTGATCCAGATTCTCTTGAAGTCCCTTGCTCTGATCTTTAAGCAAACCCGGCCAGAGAGCTTGGCACACTAACAGCTCTTCCTTTGCTCCTACCCTTCCCTGTCACTGTTTTGTTCCTTAAGTAGGACTTCATATCTGTGTGGTTCTGTTTATTTAACACTGACCTGTCAGCATCACTGATCTGCAGATCCTGGGGATAGAGAAGGTAGAGATGTGCATGAATCTTATTTTGCAATTCAATTGGAGCTTGAATTGGATAGCAAAATACTCATATCGTCAATGAATCAACTCGAATTGATTTGAGTGATTTGGCCATAGGAAATAATGGGGAACTCAAGTCACCCCATTATTCTCCATGGGTAGGTCCTAGGGACACCAAAGTGAGTTGGGTGGTAGGGTATGATGGGTGCTACCTACCACAAAATCCACAAAAGAAATGGGAAAGTGGGTGATTTTAAACAAAATTCTAACCTTTCCCAAAATAGGTTTTTTGGGAAAAGATTATTCTTAAAATCACCCATTTGCCCATTTCTTTTGTCAAGAAAATTGGGTTGGGTGGTAGGTAACACTCATCATGCTATACCACCCAACCCAATTTTGTGTCCCTAGGACCTACCCATGGGGAACAATGGGGTGTTTTGCGTTTTCCATTGTTCCCTAATGCTGAAACAAACAGAGTGCACACATTTTGCAACCCTGCTTTGGAAAACACTGCAGAACAGAAGCACACAGTCCCTCCCAACACAGAACACCACATTTTGCCAAACACACAGTCCAAAAATGGCCAAAAACAATCACTGACCCAGAATACAGTGCCAGCCACAGTGCTGTGCTGCAGTAACATAATTGTCACAAGTTGCTCTCTCACACACAATAATGACTCCAGCATTCCAACAACTGTCATAACAGCAACCTTAGCAGCTAGCAAACATAGCCATAAGCTCAACTAGAACCACGTCTTCAGCCACATTTTTGACTGAGTACACCTTGCAATGCAGATTGCAGAGCAGACTGGAGCAGTGAAGGCCAGACATGGAGCTCATCACAGCCATCACCAAGAAATATTACACACAGACACATAGAGCCAAGCTGTTGCTATCCATTTCTTGCCACAACACCATCTTACAAACAGACCAAACCTCAACTCAAGGACAGCATGCAGAAACTCAAGTTCTGCCTTTGTCAATCAGAGATCCAGCAAAACCAGATAGTTAACAGCAAGCACAGCAAGCATATTATATTTACTCAGTGCTGAGAACACCACATAATCAAACCTTCCTTCCTTCCATCCTGCCTGCCACAGAGAGACAAGAGGACAGAGTAGTCATGGCCTGATAGACCAATGGTCTAACAAGAAACAAAGCTTATACTCTTACCATGAGAAGAAGTCTTCTTTCTTCTCTTCTTCTCCAGCATACATCCCTGCCTGCCTGCCTTCCTGTGTCTGGATAACACCATGGCCTCAGATTGGTGCTGGGCCCTGGCTGACAGCCGAACACATGGGTCAGGGTACCAGTCCATGTATCATCATTAGCCATGGTGGAAGTGTGCATGAGTGTCTGTGTGTGTCAGCAGCACTAATGGGTAGTCTGAGAAACATCTGGGTTTGGGTTTGGCCAGGGTGGGGCGAGTTGCCAGGGGCATTGCAGAGGCCATGGCCAGCTTGGGATAGCCCAGCAGGGGGAGGTTGGCCTTCAGGAAGAACAGGAGGGGAGCTGGTCTTGTGGTAGCAAGCATGACTTGTCCCCATAGCTAAGCAGGATCTGCCCTGGTTGCATATGAATGGGAGGCTTGAAGTGTGAGCACTGTAAGATATTCCCCTCAGGGGATGGAGCTGCTCTGGGAAGAGCAGAAGGTTCCAAGTTCCCTCCCTGGCATGTCCAAGATAGGGCTGAGAGAGATTCCCTCCTGCAACCTTGGAGAAGCTGCTGCCAGTCTGTGAAGACAATCCTGAGCTAGATGGACCTATGGTCTGACTCAGTATATGGCAGCTTCCTATGTTCCTATGTAACAGCCACTCTACCATGTTAGCATCCATGTGTGCACAATGGGGTGTCACCACGCCCCCAGCCATGGAGAACACACACTTGCTCTGGACACCGGTTGGCAGGCATGAGAGGAACTGTCCAGCAACTGCTTCCAAGTCTGGCCAGACTTGGCAATGTGTTGCCCCAAACTGGATCGGCTCTGTCACCCAGCCTGTCATTGGCTCCTGCAGGCACTGCAGCACAAACTGCTCAGCACTGTTGCAGGGCTCAGTGGGCTCCTTCAATACCCCTGACAAAGCGCAAGGGAACTCATCCATGAATGACTTGTTGGATTGTAGAGGTAGAACTGCCATTTCACTTGGCCTTACCAGGGACACCACGCTCCTGGACCAGGAAGCGACAGTGATGCTGCTGCTAGGGGTGTACAGCACACTAGTAGTAGGCACTCCAGCTCCCTCCCCCTGGTTGTGCCACAGCCTCCTCTCCTCTGCTTGCCTAACCTCTGCAACCAGGAGGTTGCTCCACCTGGGCAGCTGGCCAGGGGTGACTACTTTGCCTTTCATCATTGGGTCACATAGGCAGGACAAAACACGCACTGCCAATGCATCCAAGGGATTGCTGCGCCAATCCAGCACTCCAGTCCTCACCGGACCTGCCAAGGCAATTGCTTCCCCAGTGGCCAGTGTGGTCTGGAGCTCATCCATCATCTTCTTAAGGAGAAGAGCAGTGGGTAAAGTCTGGCTCAGCGTTGCTGTCTTGGCACATGAGCTGTACATGGAGAGTGGCTCTAGTGCCAAGACAACCTCGGAAAGGAGCACCCAGTCCTGGGTGGATAGGTTGTACACTTCCAAGCCATGCCTCCTCCTTGCTAGGTTGTGGATAGCCACCTCTTGCTCCTGCAGGCGCCAGAGCAAGAGAAAGGTGGAGTTCCACCAGGTCGGAACATCCTGAGGAATCAGGTATTCAGGTGGGCAAAGCTCAAGCTGCCTCTCCTTGAGTATCTGCCTACCCTTTTCGCTCTGATGGAAGAAAGCTGCTATCTTGCGGCACCTCTCTACAGGAGCAGCCACGGTGGCAGCAGGTGCCCAACGACTGCAGCAGGGATATCTCTTGCAGAGCGGCAACTCCAGAGGCACCAAGCATATCCCGCACAATCTGGTTCAGAGTGTGCACCATACAATGGATGGACACAAATTGACCCAGCTCGGCTGCCTTAGTTATGATGGCAGCATTGTCAGTGACCAGGAACCAGGGGCGTATCTAGGGGTAGGGCAGGCAGGGCACGTGCCCTGGGCGCCACTTGAAGGGGGCACCATTTTGTAAAATTAATTTTTTTAAAATGGCTGCCAAAAACAAAATGGCCACCGTGCATGCTCAAATGGCCACTGTAAGGCCCTATGTCATGCCAGGCCTTGCAGAGGCCATTTGAGCATGCGCGGTGGCCATTTTGTTTTCAGTGGCCATTTTAAAAAAAAGATTTTTAAAAATGGCCACTGCACATGCTCAAATGGTCCCTGCGAGGCCCTAGAGGCCAGTGGGGGGAGGAGGAACCTTTGCAAACCCCCCAGCCTTTAGGAAGCCCCCCGAAGGGGCTACAGGTAAAATAATAATAATATATAATATAAGTCACTGTACACATATTCAGATTGGCACTATGTACAGAGAATCAGGGCTTGTGAATACTGAGCTGATGCTTATGAGCTAGGATTGTATTCATTTGCTCTTACTTTGCTTCTTGTGATAAGTGAGTTAAATGTGATGTCTTAATAATATGGCTATTAATGGTGAATTTGTCTTTGAATCAGTGTGAAATCCTTAATATTAAGGCCCACTGGGAGCTTCTTGCTCTCTTTCTCTCATTTTAACTGTCTTTCTGAAAGACTAGAATATATTCCAAGCAGTGACACAGTTTACTCTGCATATCCTTTAATTATTTACAGAGTATCTGGGAAAAGTCAAATTCTCCATTTATTTTTAAAACTTATGTAATAGTGATGCTAAAATGCATAGTAGAGAATTAGACAGGCACTTCTGTTTAGTTTTCCAAGTACACCTCCACATAGTATTTGGGTATTTCATGAGCCCCAGCATACTGAAATTTGTAGTTTTCCAGCATTTTTTGGTCTGGCTAAGTCCACTGCTAAAATAGTTTTTGAAATATTAAAAGATTAACGAGCCTGACTTGTATTTTTCAGCTGATATTATGGTAAAGTTATCTCAAAGATGGGTGTCAGATGCTTGGACAGAGGGCGCAATTTCAGTGTTTGCCCTAGGCGCTATTTTCCCTAGATATGCCTCTGCCAGGAACCCTTGATGGTCCACAGATCCACAGTGAAATGCATGCTGGTATCAGGCACTGCTCGGGGAGTGATCTACTAGTGTGTCATCGCGCGCCGCATCAACACACTAGTAAAAAAATGAGGTTAATGCTCGCTCCGTTAACCTCATCTAAGGGGATGGGTAATTAGGTGGTCTAGCTGCTTTGGGAACACCGGGCTCACCTGTGAGCCCGGTGGTTCTCACGATCCCTGGAAAGTGGGCTAAGCTCCCTTAGCTCACTTTCCAGTGACCGTGAGAATAGATTCCTTGTCTCTCTCTACATTTACTGGGCCAGGCAGGCCCAGACTACCACCAGCAGTCTCTGCTCTCAGTACTGCTGCTACAGTCTCTCTCTGTGATCCTTCTCTCCTGAGGCACAAATGGCTCTCTGCCTCCAAGCAGCCCCTTAAATACATTTTGAAAATCCCTCCTTTGGCCTTCCCCTTCCCTGCTCCCTCCCCCCACATCCAGTGCAAGCACAGTTGCCCATGACAACACTTGATTTGATTAATAACAAGCCAACCAAGACGCAGGGAGATCTCAAGCCAATCAGAAGCCAGTGCCAGAAAACCAATCAGCAAGGGGAAAACAGCCTTCCAAAATGGTGCTCACCACTCAAATCACTTGAATCTATTCAAGCTCAAATTGGGGCTGATTCAATTCAAACTCAAATCAGGCCCTTTATTTCAGGGGCAATTCAATTCAAGTTAGAATAACTCGAATCACCCCGATCTGAGGCCAAATCAATTCAACTCAAATTGATTTTTCTAATAGAGGGAGCATCTTGATCTTGCCACATAGAAAATCATACTCTCAGCACGACCCCAACATGCAACAACAGCATGTGTGAGCTGGCTGCCTATTTAAGTGTAAGGTGGAATATGGACCCTAATAGTTCTGTCTTGGCCAGATTGATAAGAAACCTGAACAGTATGAAACCAGGTGTGAAAAATCAGGTGAAAAATCAGGATAAATTTCACATTAGAAGCTAAAAATTAAACTACATATGTTCCTAAAAGATAAAATATGGGCTGACATACTAAGCAGGAGTACATCAGCCTAGTAATATTGCATCTGTACATAGGTCTGTGCACAGGCAAAATTTACATTACAGGAGAGTAAGCCCATTGAAACATAATGGGCTTACTCTTGTGTAATCCAATTTAAGCAAATTTTTGCCTTTGCATAGTTTGTGCAACTTATGCAGAATGCACAAATGCAACATTGCTGGGCTGACGTATTCTTACACAGTATGTCAACCACTAACTGAAAGGGGACGGATCTGGATCAGGATCACAGCACACAGGGAGAGGGGTTAACATGTTGTCCCCATTCTGGTCCCAATCTGGATCAGGGGGACTTGTAGCAGCTATTTGTCCCAGGATGGAAGATGCCATTGGCATATAAATATAAATATAAATATAAATTTTATATATATATATATATATATATATATATATATATATATATATATATATATACACACACACACACACACAAACCCAGAAATATATTACTATACTACGCTGACACATTTACAGTCACATGTAGTTTGACTCTTAGCACTGCCATTTTCTGAAGTGCGATTGTAAAGCCGCCATTGGTCAAAATGTGCAGTTGCATTATCTTCCGCATGCATTCCTGCATTAACAACAATCACATACACAAGCATTTCAGAGAGGCTCAGATGCACATTGAAGTGACTTGTGTGCGAGAACACCCTCAGGGCTTTTTAATGCCTTTGCAGGCCAATTCATACTCATATCACATGCAGCAGATCAGAAGAACAGAATGGTGGGGGGGACTTTCCAATGTGTGTGGGGGGACTAAATATTGGAAAATTCTTTGCATTTTTCAGCTTTCCAACTAAATATAGGAAAACCCTTTACATTTTTTAGCTGTGGTGGTGAAATGCACAAAGACAGACTGTGCTTGGATTGTATGTGGGTGGAGAAGGCAGGAGAGCAGCCAGTACTTGTTTGGATAAGAAGAAAGAAGTACTATCACAGTGGGCCTTCTGGCTGAGTGCAAGCAATGCTGCTGTATACCGGGTATGCTGGGCTTTCTCTGGGGTGAAACTTATGACTGGAGCAAGTGGAACATAGGACCAATTGCTCACCATATCCCTGTCCTTGGACGACCCTAAGGATTTGCTGGAAATCTGAGCTGCAGTTAATGCTGCTTGACATGGAATTAACTCTCACAGGGTTCATTCGCTAGCTGCTGCTAGGACAGCTTGGAGGAATTCTGTAAATGAATTCTACCAGTAATACTTCATCTCCGAGTCCATTTTGTTAAGACTATTTGAGAGCAGCTATACATAGGGAAAGCTCCCTCATGAGTCTTGAGGTTCCCTTTCTCATAGGTTTTTAGATGGGAGGGATTTGAGCAACACATTCCACTCTAATCACCGAATGTCACAGATCTCTGATGTCTTTTCTGCAAGTAAATCCCTGGCAATAAACTATATGGTCTCAATAAACTATATCTGCATCTCACAACATTTCCAGTATATTTTATAATAAATTAGAGGATATGGCTGTTGCATACTGCCTTTTAAAGAGGCAAGCCAAGAAGGCCTCAGGATGAGAGAGGCCATTTGAACAACTGGGGGAAGCTGATTCACTTTTGCAGCAGAAGTCTGTGCAAGTGTTTGAGGCTATATGATCACCTTGAGGCTTTACACACAGGGATTCTACCCCAAATCTACTTCAGAAGAGTTCACACACCAGCCAAACTTACCCCGAAGTCCCTTCAAGATTCTTGGACCCACTCCACACACAAATCGGGCTTTGTGATGCAGATTCTAGCTTATCTCGACGTATTTCCGGATTTTTAAAATGCTGGTTTTAAGCTACTTTTTCTGAAAACACCACAGCAAATGGGGAGAGGCACTGACGTAGAATCATTAGCATGATAAGAGGGATGTTCTCCTTAGAAATGCAGACATCACTCTTTAGGAAGCTCTCCCCTCCCCCCATTGGCTTGAAGGAAAACACGGAGCATGCAATGTGAACTTGTTTCAAAACCAAATCCAAGAACAGAGGGTAGGGGTTGCTTCCCTCAATACCATGAGTGTAGTTCGAAGTGGCTTCGCTTAACATTTAACCCAAAGCATGAAGCCATGTGAGAATAACTCCCTTGGGGGTCTAAAGATTCCACAGATGAACCAGGATCCAGAGACAGACAGACTGGTGAAATGAGAAGTACAGCATAAGTGTTTATGTCCTGGGCTTTTTCAGTGATTGGTAAACAATAAATAGCTGAGTTTTTAGGAGTCGTAGTATGATCTGCAGTTTTCATATCTCTAACAATGGGCTCCATGATTCTTGTATTGCATACTTTCATATACAGTAAGATAAAGTAACAATACGAAAGTAATAGTAAGAACTGTATCTGATTGTATAGCTCACCACCATATCTGACTCTCATGTTTATCTGTTTTCCATTCTCAGCATATTAGGAAAAGCTCATATAATAGGAATAGCTCATATCATAAAAAGCCGCCTTATACCAAGTCAGACCGTTAGTCCATCTAGCTCAGTATTGTCCACACAGACTGGCAGCGGCTTCTCCAAGGTTGCAGGCAGGAGTCTCTCTCAGCCCTATGTTGGAGAGGCCGGAATCTTCTTCATGCAAACATGCAGATGCTCCCCTCAGAGCAGGCCCACCCTCTAAGGGGAATACAGTGAGGGAAATAAGTATTTGATCCCCTGCAGATTTTGTCCGTTTGCCCTCTGACACAGAAATGACCAGGCTATATTTGGAATGGTAGGTTTATTGTAGCTGTGAGAGACAGAATAACAACAAACAAACCCTCAAAAGCCCAGTGCCCAAAAGTCAGCGATGGATTTGCATTGTAGTGAGGGAAATAAGTATTCGATCCCCTATCAACCAGCAAGATTTCAGGCTCCCAGGTGTCTTTTCACTATATTCAGGTAACGAGCTGAGATGAGGAACACCCTCTGTAAGGGAGTGCTCCTAATCCCAGTTTATTACAGTACCTGTATAAAAGACACCTGTCCATAGAAGCAAGCAATCACTCAGCTTCCAAACTCACCACCATGCCCAAGACCAAATAGCTGTCGAAGGATGTCAGGGACAAGGTTGTAGACCTGCACAAGGCTGGACTGGGCTACAAGACTATCGCCAAGCAGCTTGGTGACTACAGTTGGCACGATAACTCGCAAATGGAAGAAACACAAAACAACTGTCAATCTCCCTCGGTCTGGGGTTCCATGCAAGATCTCACCTCGTGGAGTTGCAATGATCATGAGAACGGTGACAAAGCAGCCCAGAACTACACGGGGGGAACTTGTCAATGATCTCAGGGCAGCTGGAACCATAGTCACCAAGAAAACAATTGGTAACACACTACACCGTGAAGGACTGAAACCTTGCAGTGCCCATCCCCACCGTCAAACATGGAGGTGGACACATTATGCTTTGGGGGTGTTTTTCTGCTAAGGGGACAGGACATCTTCACCGCATCAAAGGGACGATGGATGGGACCATGTACCATCAGATCTTGGGTGAGCACCTCCTTCCCTCAGCCAGGGCATTGAGAATGGGTCGTGGATGTGTATTCCAGCATGACAATGACCCAAAACACACAGCCAAGGCAACAAAGGAGTGGCTCAAGAAGAAGCACATGAAGGTCCTGGAGTGGCCCAGCCAGTCTCCAGACCTTAATCCCATAGAAAATCTGTGGAGGGAGCTGAAGGTTCGGGTTGCCAAACATCAGCCTCAAAACCTTTCTGACTTGGAGAGGATCTGCAAAGAGGAGTGGGACAACATCCCTCCTGGGTTGTGTGCAAACCTGGTGGCCAACTACAAGAAACGTCTGACCTCTGTGATTGCCAACAAGGGTTTTGCCACCAAGTACTAAGACATCTTTTGTGAAGGGATCGAATACTTATTTCCCTCACTACAATGCAAATCCATCACTGACTTTTGGGCACTGGGCTTTTGAGGGTTTGTTTGTTGTTATTCCGTCTCTCACAGCTACAATAAACCTACCATACTTATTTCCCTCACTACAATGCAAATCCATCGCTGACTTTTGGGCACTGGGCTTTTGAGGGTTTGTTTGTTGTTATTCCGTCTCTCACAGCTACAATAAACCTACCATTCCAATTATAGCCTGGTCATTTCTGTGTCAGAGGGCAAACGGACAAAATCAGCAGGGGATCAAATACTTATTTCCCTCACTGTAACTTACAATGCTCACATTCAGTCTCCCATTCAAATGCAAACCAGAATGGATCCTGCTTAGCATAGGGGCAATCCATACTTGCTACCACAAGACCAGCTCTACTCCCTGTGTCAGGATAACTGTCAAGCAACCTCTTTAAGTCCTTAGGATCCCTGTCACCAGTTCTACTGTCAGATATGGTCACATTGACTTCAGTGTACCTTTCCCTATGTATTACATGAAATATAGGTTGCTTGCATTTGCTAGAGGTATGCTTATATAACTGTCTAGATCGGGCTGGCCAACCTGAGGCTTTCCAGCTGCTGTTGGACTACAACTCCCATGATTCCTAGCCATGTTCCCATTATTGCAGCTAATGGAACTATAGTTCAACAAAAACTGGAGAGTCTCAGGTTGGCCACCTCTGTAGATACATAGCATTGAGGACCAGAGGCACTCTTACCCCTGGACATTGGGGCCAAAGTCCAGGGCCGCTATAGCCCCTCATTGATTGACTGATTGATTGATTCAGTGCCGTCAATCACTGAATCTTCGGTGTTGACTCTTAGCGACCACATACATAGATTCTCTCCAGGATGCTTTGTCTTCAACTTGGCCTTCAAGGTCTCTCAGTGGTGCATTCATTGCTATCGTGATCGAATCCATCCACCTTATCTTTCCTTCAACTTTCCCCAGCATTATGGACTTCTCAAGGGAGCTGGATCTTCACATAATGTGTCTGAAGCATGATAGTTTGAGCCTGGTCATTTGTGTCTCCAGTGAAAATTCTGGATTGATTTGTTCTATGATCCATTTGTTTGTTTTCCTGGCTGTCCATGGTATCCTCAAAAGTCTTCTCCAGCACCAAAGTTCAAAAGCATAAATGCTTTTTCTATCTTGCTTCTTCAAAGTCCAGCTTTCACATCCATAGAGTGTCACAGGGAAAACCATGGTCCGAACAATTCTAATCTTTGTAGGTGTGGACACGTCATGACATCTAAATATCCTTTCCAATGCCTTCATGACAAGCCTACCAAGTGCTAGTCTGTGGCGTATTTCTTGATTGCTGGATCCTTTACTGTTGACGGTCGATCCTAAAAGGCAGAAGCTATCCACCACTTCAGTGTCTTCAGTGTCAATTCTGAGGCTGGTTGCTGTACCCATTGTTATTAGTTTAGTCTTCTTTACATTTAGTTGTAGTCCCATTTTTTCATTGTGCTCCTTGATTTTTCATTACACAGCCCCTAGGCCCCCCCAAATCCTCTTTAGTCTGTCCTGGGTGGTGTGGTTGCCCGGCAAAGCATGATGATGCTTAATTTGCAGGGGAGCGGGGGCCTCCAAATGCCTTTAGGTCCAGGCTTCAAAATTACCTAGGTGTACCTCTGTTGGGGACTGGTCAGTAAGGGAAGGTGGGGCTGTGCCCCCTTTTCCACCTAGCAATCAAATGCATTTGTTTAGAAGGGAAACTTGTGGGTTATTCAGAAGAATCAGAGAGAGCCATTTTCTCTGAAGAGAAGGGAGCTTGCTTCAGCCCCTGCTCCCTACTGCTGCAGCCTCCTCTGTCCCATGATTGGCCATAAAGAAGTGCAATTCAAGCTATCTTGTCTTCTGATTGTTTGGGGGCTCCCCTAAGCATCACCCACCCCCAATGGAAAAATACACAGGCTGATTGCAAGAGTCTGTGTATTTTTTTTCCACCTGCCCCCCAAATGAGAAAAAAGAGAGGTTAAAAACACACACACACACACACACACACACACACACACACACACACACACACAGGCTGATTGCCAAGCCTGTGTATTAATTCTTATTCTTATTCTTATTATACAAGTTGGCAGTGCTATGCACATATTAACTCTGAACACTTCTTCCACCAACACCTCTTAGTGGTCTTGGTGGAAGAAGTATTATTATTACCATTTTATTTTTTTCCTTATAAATAAAATATAACAACAAAGTAAGGTACATAAAACAATAAAAATCAAGGATAGCATAAAAATGAGCCAGCAGCTATTGTATAACAAAGAGTATGGCTGGTATCTCTTCTCTCCTACACTCTGCCCCCGTGCTCCAGTGACCAGTAGCCACCACTGGTACATAATGGACAAACAAGTGGACCAAATGTTCTACTGATCACTAAAGCTTGAAGCTAGAAGCCACACCTCCAAAAGTCTTAACATTCTCAGCTAAGAATGTTAGGGTTCAGGGCATGAAGAGGGATATTTCATCTAATTCCTGCACTTATAGCTCTGTCTCTCTCTCTCTGGTCTGATCAACAGTTTAATCAAAGGTGGGATTGCAACTGAAAACTGCTGCTTCTTGGTCAAAGCTCTATCCAATGATGAGAAATGTTTAATCCCCATCCCCTACGTGGATTCCCCTAAGCACTGCACAGCACTGCACCTTCAGGAGGGTTGGTAGCACAACTATGGGCACCTCCTAGGTAATCCAGCAGGCTGACGTGAAAAGGAGATTCTACAGATTCTCAAACACCTTGATGTGCAACAGCAATTTCTGTTCCTAGCCGCACTGCTGATTTGAAGTGGTCTTCAGGAGTGTGGAAATCTAGGAAACAAACGGTTAGGAAAGTGAAGGGGAAGGGATCCTGTACTGAAAAACTGGACATGTGTGGATGTGAGAGGGACAGCAAGGACCTTGGGAGCTCCATAACCCTTCCCTTGCTCTCTGTACTACCCTAGAAAAAGGGAAGATACAGACAAGAAAGGGACCCATTACTGCTTTCAGGCTTCTCCTCCCCCCGCCCCATTTTGTCTTCTGCAGTTCTGGAAAAGACAGAGTTAAGCAGCAAAGGCTAGGAGTGCCTGGAAATAACTTATGCTACTCTCCCGTTTCCTGGGAAACCATAAACCATAATGCAGCTCAGTATTCTTCCCATATGAACCCAGCTGTCCTTTAAGGTCAGCTAGGAGAGGCCTGGCTCAAATTATCATCTGTAGGCAAAAGGAATACAGCAGAGGTACTGATCTGTGTTGAGTTGTGGCATTCTTTCCTCAGAATCAATTGCCCAGCAAGGCCCAACTGGGGTCTTCCCATTCAGGTGAGCAAATACCTGATCTTTGCAGAAATTGACAGTGCATATTTTATGAGTATAAAATATGCACTGTAAATTTCTGCAAAGATTAGATATTTGCTCACCTGAATGGGAAGGCCCATTTTGAATATTATATTTTACTCATATTTTGGAGAATGTGATTGATTTGCACTATTAAGAATTGTAATTTTATATATTGGTTCGCTATTTAGAATCCCAGGAATAAAGTGGCATATTAAACATCTTTGTCGAAATGAAATAAATAAGAGTTTACTGGCATAGTTCAGCAGAGGCTTGGTAAAGAATTGGCTTCAGACATCTGAATTAAATTATTTCATTTAATGAAACTGAACAAGGCAGCATAGTGTAGTGATTAGAATGTTGAACTAGGTATGGAGAGACCAGTATTCAAATTCCTGTTCAGCCATTACAATTAATGGCTGACTCTGGGCCAGTCACTTCTGTCTCAGCCTAATCTACCTCACAGAGTTGTTGTGAGGATAAACATAACCATGTACACTACTCTGGACTAGGGGTGTGTGAGGTAGCTTGATTCAAACGACAGTTTGAATCAAACTAGCCCAGTTCGGCTGGTCCGAGTTTGAACTGGACCAGCCCCAGTTCTAAGAACCAGTTTGTGGGTTGATTCGGGTATACTTGTAAAGGGGAATCCTTGAGGATCCCCCTTTACAAGTAAAGGGGGCATTCCCTAATCCTCCCTAAAGGCTGCTGGGGGTGACGGCGAGAGAAAGGGGCCTCCATACCTTCAGCAGAACCCATGCCATAGGAGACATCGGAGGTGGCAGCGGAGGGTGGGGGCTCCTCCAAGCCCCCCACCAGCCTCCCGAATGAGAGCCCGGGCCAGCTGTGGCCTGGTTCAGGGCTTCACAGATGCGCAAAGGCCACTTTCGTGGTCTCTGAGCAAGCGCAGAGGCCATTTGGGTCACCACACAATTTGCATGAAAATTTGGGTCACCACACAATTTGCATGAAAATTTGCATCACCATGTGATTTGCATGAAAATAACAAAAATGGCCTCCACCTATGTGTGGAGGCCTGAATTGGCCTGCAGATGACCCAGACTGTCATTCGGGAGGCTGGCGGGGGACTTGGAGGAGCCCCTGCTGCCACCCCCCACCACCATCAATGTCTCTGCCATGGTGGCACCGCCTGTGCCATGACCTCAGCTAAAAGTATGGAGGCCCCTTTCTCTCACCACCTCCCTGGCCATTAATTAGAGGAATTACTCCTGTAAGTGTAAATGTGTGATAACAGTTATTTTATTATTTTTCTCTTCCTCCAAGGAGCCTGGAGTAGGGATATGCATGGAACCGGTTCAGCCTGGATTGATGGTTGAACCAAACTGGACCAGAACTGGACCAGGTCAGGTCAGTTTGAATCCGGCCCGGATTCAAACCGAACCGACCAAACTGGTTCCATGCACATACCTACTTCGGGCTCCTTGGGGGAAGAGTGGGATATAAATGCAAAAATAAAAATAATAAAATAAACATTATCACACATTTACATTTACAGGAGAAATTCCTGGAGCTGTCCCCTGCATGAAAATATTATGTTATTTCCAAACAAGCTCAGGAAGAAACAGATCAGCAAACGGAGTAAATGTGAATTTACATCCATTCATCCAAACCTAGGTGAAGAACAGCAGGCTGGAGGCACAAGTTCACAAAAGGAAGGTGCTGAGCCAACAAAAGGCTGGTAATAGCCTCACCCCTTCCTGGATCCTTAGACCACTCTGCTCCAGAGGAGGCATCTGAACTGGCCACCCCTCTTCCCAAGTAAGCCCATCCGGAGGAAAGCTGCAAGCAGCCAGGCAAGCACTTTGGAGCTGGAACTCTGCTCTGGTGAGACATCACTTTCACTTCTGGGGGCTCAGAAGGTGATGGAGAGGATTCTAAGGCAGGAAGCCACACTAGGGTCTGTGATATGTGTGCATGTGATATGTGTGCATGTGTATGTAGTTATTAATAATACAGAACAAGCTTTGCTGAGGGAAAAGTAGCATGGCTTCTGCAAAGAGATGTCTTGCCTCACCACATTTTTAGAATTCTTTGAGAGAACGATCACACAGATGGGATAATGCGGTCAATACAGTATACCTGGACTTCTAAAACACTACCAAACACTCCTCAGAAAACTTAAAAGTTGATGGGCCAAAAGGACAGAGACTTTATGGATGAGTAACTAGGTAAAGAACAAGAGGGAAAGGAATAGATATAGTTCAGCATCATTAGCACACTAAAGACATCTTACCACTATACCTATAAACTTTATCTAAAAGGGAGTAGAGCTGGTCTTGTGGTAACAAGCATGGACTGTCCCCTTTGCTAAGCAGGATCTGCCCTGGTTTGCATTTGAATGGGAGACTACATCTGAGCACTGTAAGATATTCCCCTTAGGGGATGCATCTGCATGCTTGCATGCAGAAGGTTCCAAGTTCCCTTCCTAGCATCTCCAAGATAGGGCTGAGAGAGACTCCTGCCTGTAACCTTGAAGAAGCCACTGCCAGTCTGGATAGAAAATACTGAACTAGATGGACCAAGGGTGTGACTTGGTATAAGGCAGCTTCCTATGTTCCTGCCACAGACTTCTGATCAGGCTTTCCAAGTGACTACACATAGATGTTGATTGAAAGAGCATGGGGGATAAAATGGAGCCCTACAGCACTTGTTTTTCAGATTAGGGGGGAACTGACCCTCAGCATCACCTTTGCTATATCTCCACTGGATAGAGAATGGAAAACACTGTCAAGCAGACCCACTGATACCCAGCCCAGCCAAGTATTTCAAAAGGATACTAAGCCCAGCAGTACTGGATGGTACTGAGACCTCTAGGAGAATCCCAGGAGAACTGGGATGCACTCCTGTGACTTATCTGCTGGTGTATGTCTTTCACCAGGTCTGAAACCAAACTGAAGTAGTTACAGCTAATATTGGCTCACAGTACTGCCTAACTGAAGCTTTAATAGATTTCATCGCAATCTTAGGCCTTTTAAAAACTTATTTTTGCTGACAACATTTAAAGATAGTAGCTTCTGCATCAAAGTCTTTGGTGTGAGCACTCTCCAAAAGAAATGACTTTCTCCTTTTTCTGTCAAGATATTTATTCTCCTAATTTTCCCCTTTACTCTTTTTGGACATCATAGAAGATGTACAATAGAGTTAAGTCACCTTGCTTTGTTTAATGAGACCTATTTGTATGTCTTCATAAAGTTGTTGCCCATGGTGACTGATGACGTTAAACACATAATTGTCATTCTGTCTATTTCTTCCCTTTAAAAAGCAGCAGGGGGCCAGAAATCATGGTGTGTAGGAGCATAAGTTAACCCTTTGCTCCTGCTCCATAGTCCTGATGAAAATCTCCCAGCCCCGAAGCTGTTATATTTGCCCTAGGCAGAAAGCTGCTACTGGCACCAATAACAGCTTTCCTCCCAGGAAAAATAGCATCTTTCTGGGGAGGGGTGGAGGAGGATCATTTTCACCAGGACTGCATCACCAGGATTATTTTCACTAGGACTGTTAGCCCCTCTGCTTCTCCCATGCTCCAAATCTGATTGGGGGTGCTCATGGCTATTTAAAGCAGGGTGGGGAAGATGAAATTATAATGAGGAATTTAACATCATGGGTAACTGGAGAACTGGGTCTTGTGGTAGCAAGCATGAATTATCCCCTTTGCTAAGCAGGGTCTGCCCTTGTTTGCATTTGAATGGGAGACTATATGTTTGAACACTGCAAGATATTCCTCTTAGAGCAGGGTTTCTCAACGTGTGGGTCCCCAGATGTTATTGGACTTCAACTCCCATAATCCCCAGCCCCAGTGGCCTTTGGTTGGGAATTATGGGAGTTGAAGTCCAATTACATCTGGGGACCCACACGTTGAGAAACCCTGTCTTAGAGGATGGGCCTGCTCTGGGAAGAACATCTGCATGCTTTCATGCAGAAGGTTCCAAGTTCCCTCAGCGGCATCACCAAGGTAGGACTGAGAGAGACTCCTGCTTGCAACCTTGGAGAAGTCGCTAGCAGTCTTTGTAGACAATACTGAGCTAGATGGACCAATGGACTCAGTAGAAGGCAACTTCCCATGTTCCTATCATTATTTAGTATTCAGAAATCAGAAGGAAGGATGTGCACCTGGGCTTCTGTAGTTTGAGGACATCCATGATTATTTTGCTGAGTCCTAGTGAGAAAGAGAATGAGTCCAAATTTTCAATACCTCATGATTAAATTGCGGTTAATCTCTGATCACCATTACCCCTCTCTTTCTGAAGTGTTGCTTTTTCTTCGAAAATAAAAAGGTTTTATACATTCTGTAAGTCCAGCTCCTGTTTGACTCTGCTTTTTATATCACGGGCTCCTCCTACAAGTGATGTCTTCCTGCCTCATTCCTCAGCTGCTGTTTACATTTATTCCTTCCTGTGAATCTAACCCTGTGATTTAATTGCATCAATTTCTAATCATCCACCTGGTTTTGCTCAATTGCTTGTCAGAGACCACTGGGTGAGTCACAATACATATCACTCTCATGATTACTATAATAACTGGCATTACATCAGACTACCACATTCCACAAATTTTGAAGGCAGCTATAATTATAAGCAGCCAACGTACTCCAATGTAAATTAAGGAAGGTGCACACAGTGAAAGATCAACTGAAGTCCATTTCAGCAAACAATAAAATGCCATGATGAATACAGAGAATAGTTTTTCTGATGCCACTGTATTAATAAAGGTTTGAAATCTATATCCAATTCTACTCCCATTCCTGCACCATTTAGAGGCACTTATCATGGTCACAGAAATATGAATGACTTGCAAATTACAATTCAGAACATGAAGATTTGCTGTAAATAGGGTTTTTTTTCAATCTGCCAAGAAGTTATGAAGACAAAAGGACAAAACTTTCAGTAAATGCAGGATGTCTATTGCTTGTCTGTCTGACAGCCCTCTCTAGCCATGAGCTGAACTGTTGTAATGTCACAGAACCTTCGTAGTTAGGGATGTGCATGGAACCGGTGGGGGATGGCTTGATGATGGGAGGGCATAACTTTAAGGGCGAGGGAGGGTGCCCTTACCCCTCCCACCGTGTCCCCCCCCCACTGGCGCTCCATTTTAAAAGTGTCCGTCGGGGCGGTGGCATACCTCCCTGCTGCCCCATGTCATCTTTGGCCGGAAGTAACAGGGAGTACCTGGTGCATATACGCACGCCAGATGCATGTGTGCACCCGCCTGACATGCGCCAGGTACTTCTTGTTACTTCCAGCTGAAGAGGACATGGGGCGGCAGGGGGGTATGCTGCCACCCTGATGGATACCTTTAAAATGGAGTGCCGTTGAGGGAAATGTGACGGGAGAGGTAAGGGCATCCATCCTTAAAGCTATGCCCCCGTCATCGAACCAGCCGAACAGCTGGTCGTTTGAACCGGTTCAGAGGCCTTTAAAAGGGCCTCTGAACAGGTTCATGCACGTCCCTATTTGTAGTCAGAACTGCTAGAAATCTAATTTCAGTTTGTGTTGGAAAAACTCTTTTGTGACTCTACAAAGCTGTCAGTACTATGCTTCCAGATAGCTTTATAGATGCCCTCACACTTAGAAGCTGCTGGAATGGCTGCTCCAGGGTCTGGTACATTATCAGAGGCTGCAGCGGCCTACTGATTGGAAGCATCTCACCCTTCCAAAAAATTTAAAATAAATACTCTTGTGATTCCCACCCACCCCAGTTTTAGTTTGTTGCTACATAATACTCAGTTCAATCAAAACAGTGCCAAAAATCTGTGTCAAATTTTATTTTGATGATGTAGATAAAAGGATCTCCCACCTCAAATTTGGTTTGAATCATGAAGAGGCTATCAAAAGTAGAAATGCATGCTACATCACAACATAATGCAATACCACTGGTCGCGGGCAGAGGGAGATATGGCGGTGGGAGTTGGGCTGGCCATTACAGGGGGAAATGGTCCAAGCAACTGAGGCCTGTTCCTTTTTCCAGCCTTTCTCCCAGCACTGAGACCCCTGGGAGCTCTGAGAACACTCCCTCGAGGATTAGGGTGCTGCTGCTGAATGCCAGGTCGGTTAATACTAAAACATCTCTCATCCATGATCTGATTATGGATGAGCATGCTGACCTGATATGTGTGACGGAGACCTGGTTGGATGAGCTGGGTGGGGTTGGTCTCTTTCAGCTCTGTCCTCGAGGTTTCCTGAGTGTGCAGCAGCCCCACCTGGAGGGTCAGGGAGGGGGCGTTGCAGTCATCTTTTGAGAGACCCTCCCCATTTCCAGGTGCCTAGTCAGGCAATCTCAGAATTTCGAGTGTTTGTCCTTGAGGGTGGGCCTCCGAGATAAGCTGGGGATTCTGCTGGTGTACCGACCACCCCGCTGCACTTCAGTCTCCCTACCTGAGCTGGTGGGGGTGGTCTCGGAGGTGACCTTGGGTTCCCCAAAGCTTATTGTTTTGGGGGATTTCAATGTCCACGCTGAGGCCCCCCTAGTGGGTTTGGCTCAGGACTTTATGGTCTCCATGGCAACCATGGGCCTGTCTCAGCTGGTATCGGGCCCTACCCACGTGGCAGGACACACTCTGGATCTGGTTTTTGCTGACCGGGGAATAAATGATCTGGAGGTGGGGGAGTTTGAGATAACTCCCTTGTCATGGGCAGACCATCACCTGGTGGGGTTTAGTTTGACTGCTCCGTCTGCCTTCTGCAGGGGTGGTGGACCGATTAGGATGGTCTGCCCCCGGAGACTTATGGATCCGCTTGGATTCCAGACAGCCCTCGGGGAGTTTCCAGTGTCCAGAGCTGGCGACCCTGTCAAGGCCCTGGTTGATCTCTGGAATGGAGAGACGACCCAGACTGTTGACACGGTTGCTCCTAAACGTCCTCTCCGGCTTGGTGGAGCCCATTCGGCTCATTGGTTTTCCTTGGAGCTTAGGGAGATGAAACAACTTGGACGACGGCTAGAACGACGCTGGAGGAAGAGTCGTGCCGAATCCGATCGAACATGGGCTAGAGCCCATTTTAGGGACTGCTCTGTGGCGGTGGGGGCGGCGAAGAAATGTTTTTTCTCCGCCTCCATTGCATCTGCTCAGTGCAGACAAACAGAGCTGTTTCGCGTGGTAAAAACATTGCTCCACACATCCCCCCAGATAATGGGGGAGGAATCATCTACAGCTCATTGTGATCAGTTTGCTTGCCACTTTGCAGATAAAGTCGCTCGCATCCGTGCTCACCTGGACTCCAGAGTTTTGGCAGTTCCGGCAGACATGCCTTTGGTACCATCTGGTCCAGTTTTGTTGGATTCTTTTCAGTTGGTGCAGCCTGGGGATGTGGACAAGATCCTGTGCAGTGTGTGGGCAACATCGTGCACTCTTGACCCTTGCCCTTCATGGCTAATAAAATCCGCCAGGGAGGGTACAGGCAGATGGTTGGAGGTGATCATTAATGCTTCATTAAGGGAGGGCAGGATGCCATCATGCCTCAAGGAGGCAGTGGTAAGACCACTATTAAAAAAGCCCTCCCTTGATCCCTCCAACTTGGACAACTATAGACCTGTATCTAACCTTCCCTTTTTGGCCAAGGTGATAGAGCGTGTGGTGGCGTCCCAGCTGCAGAGGGTCTTGGATGATACAGATTATCTGGATCCTTTTCAATCTGGTTTCTGCCCTGGATATGGGACTGAAACTGCCTTGGTCACTCTAGTGGATGACCTTTGCTGGGAACTAGACAGGGGGAGTGCGTCCCTGTTAGTTCTGCTGGACCTCTCGGCAGCATTCAATACCATCGACCATGGTATCCTTCTGGACCGCCTCTTGAGTATGGGAATTGGAGGTACTGTGTTGGAGTAGCTCCGTTCCTTTCCTGGGGGGAGGGTCCAGAAGGTGGTGCTGGGGGACTACTGCTCGGCCCCGTGGCCATTGGCCTGTGGGGTCCCGCAGGGTTCGATTCTGTCCCCCATGCTGTTTAACATCTACATGAAGCTGCTGGAAGAGGTCATCCGGAGACTTGGACTGAGTTGTCAGCAGTATGCAGATGACACTCAGCTCTATCTCTCCTTGTCACCGGATCCTAGGGAGGCGGTGGATGTCCTGAATCGGGGATTGGAGGCCGTGATGGGCTGGATGTGGGCTAATAAACTGAGATTTAATCCAGACAAGACGGAGGTGATGTTGGTCAGTAGGAGAGCCAATCGGGATGAGGAGATTTTACCAGTTCTTGATGGGGTTGCACTCCCCTTAAAGGAGCAAGTACACAGCTTGGGGGTACTATTGGACCCGGCTCTGCTTTTGGAAGCTCAGGTGGAGGCGGTGGCCAGGGGTGCCTTTGCATGGCTTCGGCTAGTACACCAGCTGCGTCCCTTTCCCGAGAAGGCAGATCTGGCCACAGTTACCCACGCCTTAGTCACATCACGGCTGGATTACTGCAATGCACTCTACGTGGGGCTGCATTTGAAGAATATTCGGAAACTGCAGCTTGTACAAAATGCGGCAGCTAGGGTTCTATCTGGAGCTGCCTGGTGTGATCACATCACACCTATTTTGAAAGAGCTGCACTGGTTACCAGTGTGTTTCCGGGCTCAATTCAAGGTGCTGGTGTGGACCTTTAAAGCCCTTAATGGTTTGGGCCCGGGATATTTGAGGGACCGCCTGCTCCCAAGAGTTTCTACCTGCTTGACAAGATCATCTGAGGGGGCTCTGCTCCGGGTGCCGACAATTAGGGTGGCTAGGTTGTTGTGCACTCGGGACAGGGCCTTCTCTGTTGCTGCCCCCAGGCTTTGGAATGCTCTCCCTGTGGCCATTCGCTCCTCAGACTCCATTACTATTTTTAGAAAGCTGGTTAATTCTAGGCTTTTTATTCAGGCCTTTACATGATTGTTTTATTGCTGCTTCTGTGTGTTTTTATCCATGTATAGTTTTTTGTATTTTGTATATTTTTAATATCGGATTGATTTTATATTTTTAGCTAAATACTTTTAATTCATTTTTATGTGTTTTAACTTTTGTAAACCGCCTTGGGATTGTTTTTAGAGAAACGCAGTATATAAATCTAACAATAAATAAATAAAAATAATTTGGAAAACAGAAATATTCAGAAGAATACTGTAAAGGGCTCACATTTGGAGGATATTTCAAAGCACCAAGAAGCACAGTCGTGTTAATTTTAGTATAAATTTCCCTGCCTGATTTACACATTGTTACCATGGTCACGTGAACAAAATTGCATATTTGCCTGTCTTTGCTTAGCTTTGCATCTGGTCTTGTCCTTCAGGTGTTTACAACAGAAGTCATGCCAGTTCTCAAGGCCTTGAATATAGGTTGGGTCTGGTGGACTGGATATTGTGAGCAGTTGGAGGCCTGGACATGTCATGCTTGTCCAGTACTGTACGCTTAGAGAACAGGTTGGGGCAGGGGAGAATGAAGGTTCAGAAGTGTGCCACCAAGAGGGCCGATCAATGGTCGAGTCACAGTTATTTCAAATATGTTGGAGACTGTAAGCAGTGGCTCTGGATTATCATGTCCAGGCATAGTGACTTAATAATGCACTGCCCTTTCTCTTTTCCCCTGAAGAAAGCCTGCTGCAGGCCTGTATTAAGAGCCTTACCAGGGAGTTGCACAGAACTCTATTAATAAATGAGTTAAGTTAATAACACGTGTCGATCCTGAATGAGTAACCAAGATTCAACAGACAACAATCACAGTGGCCCCATTCGCACATAACACTAAACCAGAGTTGAATGGGGGCAGAGGTTGGAATTCATGTAGGTCTGAATGTGTGAAATCGCAGTTTCATGGCAAAAGCAGCCTGTGGTTTCCAAATTTGAAAATTTGGTTTGTCGTGAGTTTTGCAGCTCCAACCTGAGATTTGAAGGTGGCAGCAATTCATCTGAACACAGATGCCACCATAACTGGGGTTTTGTGCTGTTTCTGGAACCTAAATCATAGAGAGGGTGGCCCAGACATACCCAGGAACGCACCTGTTCCATGCCTGCCACGCTTTTCGCTGACCGCCTCTCTGAGCACTAGCCCCTCTCCCTGTCTCTGTGCTCCTCAAGTCCTTGCCCAGCAACAGGGATGTTGCCTTGTCCCATCCCAAACTTGTAAGCCTGTCAAACAGGAAAGTCACATTGGGGGATGCCCACTTTCCACTGTGTCTCTTGTTCCCCCCTCTGGCAATCGGAAGAGGAAGGGGATGGGGTGGCAAGATGGGCACTATGTGTTTTGGTCTCCAAAACTGAATTGATAAAGAAGTATGTTCACAAGCACATGCAGTCATGGTGTCACCATAAACTTGGCAACCAGCTTAGATTGCTGCAAAGATAACATATGACTGAGCAGCAATACCCAGGGTCAGATTTAAAAGGCAGTCCCTCAGGAATTCTTGAATGGTTCTGCTCTATTTTTAGTCCAAAAAGTTGCAGAAGCTGAGCCCAGCCCCTTCCCCTTGGGCAAAAGCATGCAGTCTCTGGCATAACTCATGAGAAGAACCACCCAGCTGGAGTATTTCTTTATTAATTATTTTATTTATTCAATTTTTATACCGCCCTCCCCAAATGGCTCAGGGTGGTTTACAATTAAAAACAAAACAATTAAAACAATTAAAATCAATTAACAGTTAAAACACATTATAGAACACCATAAGAACAACAATTAAACAATCATAACAATTTTAAAACCCTGAAAAAAACAGGTTACAACATTAAAAACATATACAACAATTTAAAAACCCTGGAAGGCCAGCTGGTGCACAGTTTTGAGGTTGTCCTCTTCAAGGAATGGATGCAGCTGTTGAATCAGCCGAAGCTGTCACTATTGCCTCCAGTCACACGAGAGATTCCTCTTGTGTGATGATTAAGGCTGTACAAACGTGTTCGACATTGAACCGGTTTGGTTTGACCGTTCAGGGTTGAACTGAACTACCCCGTTTGGCCCGACCCCGGATTGACCCTGGACTGAACACCCCCGAACGTTCAGGGGTTTGCAAGCTTAATTTTTTTTAAAAAAAACAACACAAAGAACATGTTTGTTCCCCTCGGGCGAATTCCTGGAGCCGGCGGGGGGGGGCGTCCATGAAGGTTCCCTCTTCCCCACTCGCTGGCCTCTGTGTGGCTTGGGCCACGCAGAGGCCATGTGCACAGGCACACAGCCTCCATAATGGCTGCTGGGCTGCCGGATAAAGGCCAAAAACCAGCCGAAGAGCGGCCGAACTGGCTGAGGAGGTTATTTCGAAGGCCAGTGGCAGGAGGGGGAACCTCTGTGGACACCCCACTGCCTCCAGGAACTCCCCTGAGGGGAATAAAAGGTACAGAAATCTAAAAAAAAAAATTTTTTTACAAATTAAGTTTGCAAAAAAAAAACAAAAAAAAACCCAGACCGGACCAAACTGGGGACGGAGGGTTTGAGGGGATGCCGAACCGAACCGAGCCAGCCGGTTCCGTGCACATCCCTAGTGATGATGACGGATGCTTCTCTAGAGCAGACTGCTCTCTTATGAGAGTGAAAGGCCATGGAGAGACCCATGCCCTACTCAAGAGAAGAATTGTCCTGGGATGGGGCTGAATTGCTAATAATGTGCGACGGTGCCCCTTCTCCCAAGGACCACTCTCTCACGAGAATGAAAGGAGACACACATGTGAGCCAGTCAGCAGCTGCTGCCCAGCCTGGTTGCTCGATACAAGCAAGCCGGGGGGACGAGTACCCCAGCAACACCTTTCCCTGTCTTGGCAACTGCCATGATGAAACAGTCCAAGAAGTCCCTCTGCCAGTCCAGTCATCATTTGGCACATATCCAGGTTTGGTTTGGTACAGCCACTCTACTTTCCTAGGATTGCTGATAATCAGGGTTCCCCTCTTCTGCAGTTCACTGTGGCGGCTGATCTACATACGCTTCAATGCTTGTCCAAACCCAAGAAATTTGAATGAGAGTAAGGCTCTATCCCTGGTCCTGGTGTTTCCCTAGTCTGCCCACCCAGTACTGCTCGGACACATGGAGTGGCCACTACTCCTTGGGAGTATGATAGGGTTGCCTCTAGAGGAGGGAGTCATGGTGTACAAGTTTTATTATTTACCAGAGAGAACGGGAACCCCACACAAGTGAGGCCCCCGTGATTTGGATGACCCACATCATGACAGTGCAGTCCAGTTGCCAGAACCTGAGGGGTATACTCGTGGGTCAAATGGGCCGTAACCCAAAAGTTGGCTTTTAAAAAGCTAATCTGGCAATGGATTGGCCCTCTCATGAGAGGGCTAATCCCAGTTGTCAAGCTCTCACAGGGACAGGAGTGTGCTTGGTGTTCCTGGACTGCTTTGCTGGGGTATGCCATTGCAAGAGCATCCTTGGTCACAGTGGACCAGACCCCAGGATCCTTTGCCCTTCCTCATATACATATTCCCTCCTAGGAAATCATTATGATCCCTTCCCAGAGTAACAGAAAAATAGTTTTTCCCCACATCACCCTGTTGCCAGCAATTGTGCTTGTGCAAGACTGTTTAAGTGCGGGGCTCTTACAAGGGTGGCAGTGCAACAGCTGTCAGAAGGAGGGCTTAAATGCCATTTAAAGGGATTTAAATGCCCTTTTCCCTGATGTGGGTGGGTAGTCCAATCCAAAAAGGCTCGATCGCGTTCGGCACGCCCCCTTGAAGATTGTGGCCAATGGCTGCAACTCTGCAGACATTCTGACACCTTGCTCACTGTCTAACAACACGAGTGCTACAGAGCTTGTTGGGATGCGAACTCAGCAGACCAAGAAAAGGGAGGGGCTCCCCTACCCTGAAACTGGAGGTTGCCAGACTATGGTTGGATGAATGTCTGTGATGTGATTCACAGTTACAAAAATTAACCTCAGGTTCATCTACCCACAGTTTGAGTTTATGTGCGAATGGGGCCAGTGGGTTGGAAATCTCAAGTACCCCTTCAAACAGATAGGTAAGCAATAGAATTAGTGGCCCTATGTGGAAAATATGACATTATATGTGAACAACAGGCTGTCATATATGTGAACATAATATGTGGAAAAGTAGGACAGCATATGTGAACAACAAAGCAGAGAGAAAATATGAGAGAATCTGAGGAAAGATTTTAGAGATATTGGATACTAAATATTGCGCTAGCCATTGGGAAGAGATTTATCTGCTACTTTTGTTTTGTTAGTTTCCTCCTTTCTGTCCTTGTATTAACACAGACTGTTGATTGTCACCAGTTATGTTTAGATGGATAAAAATATAAGATTGCAAAGTTGTTAGAATGAATGGAAAGTGAGTATGGGGAGGGGCAACATTTATGGCATTCATGTTGTAATAATTTTAACAAAATATAATTCATAGTACTCATTCTGAGACAATAGCAAAATGCAGAAAGGAAAGGCTTCTATAATTTAAAGTATATGTTCTTCATAAACTATAACATTTTCAAAAAGCAATATTTTCACTGTTACATTATAGTTCGTAGAATTATTCACAGGGGAGAAGAGTAGCATAATGATGGTTGATTAAAAATAGAATCTAAAAAAATACAATTTTTAGTGTAATCCACTAAGAACCAGGCCCATCTGTCATATTCTAAGCTATGTATCTAATTGTTAATTGTTGTTAACTGAATACTTGAAAGTATTAAATCAATGGCTACCAGTTTATACTGCTATATACCTCGGCTGCTTATACACCTCGGTTTTATAGCTGCTTCCCTCATAAACATTAATTAGTCTTAACTTGGTTTAACTAAGACTTTATTTAGAAACAACTTCATTTTTCTCCTTCTCTTTCTTTCCCTTTCCTTTCTGACATCCTCCCCCCCCCGAACCGACACACTCTCTCTCTCTACATGATCCCCACTGGGACAAACTTCTAAAATCACAAAACATAAAAGACTACTTAGTTAGAATACAACAAACCTCCCTGGTTTGAAGATGGTTTATACTTTACCCTCTGAATAAGGTACTGTAGGCACTGAATTCCCTACTATATGTTAGTGGTCACCAGTTCTTGGGACAGCCACTACAGGCAGCTTTGGATAAAGTACCTCCTTCTAGCCTTTGCCTTCTTCCAGCCAGGGGACAGCTGCTGGCACCACCCATTTGCCCTCATAGCAGTGCCTTGCTTTTCCTTGCCAGAGAAAATAGGGAAAGCCCGAGTTATTTTCCTTCCTTGTTCTCTTTGGTGACATCTGCTCTTGCCTGTAGTCAGGAGGGGAGAAGACCAGGGGAAAAGGTATGCCCCATTAAAAAAAAAAATCCTTGAACCAGCATTTCACCATTGATACAGCACAGAAGCATTTTTAAAAAACCTTAATTTTACAAAGTTTACAAAGCAGTGTGGGTATGGAACACAGGAGTCGTGTCATCTATCGCTAATTACAACACAGGGAATATAACTGATGCAACACTACTTGCCAGTGGCATTCCACAGGAGACATCAGAACTGCACACAACAGAGGGACATTTAGCATGCAAAATTGTATGGAAAGGCCCACAAAAGAAAAGAAAGTGATTACCTTGATTCTGATGATGAAGAAAAGGCATACATGCACCTGTGAATGGAGAACGAAAGTTTATTGTTGTTAAGTATTCTTCCCCATCCACAGGAGCATGTATGCCATACTGAATGCCTGAGATGGATTCACATAAAATAGATCAGAAATGTATGACAGTTTAACAGAAAATGAGAAGATATGTACTAAATGCATCTATGTACAGAGGATGTGTTATTGGATCAATTACTGGATGGTGTTTGCAAAAATTATTCTCTTAAACTCATAAGAGGTTGACAAAATAAGTGACTTATCTATAATGAAATCTTCATTGTGAGGTGTACATGTTACATACCACAATTTACTCTGAAACAGAGTAAAACAATAGTGATATAATAGCTTGAGGATTCTCTTTGTCTGCATATTGCATTTTCAATTTGATTTTCCTCCTCGGTGAACATGTCTAATTATGCAGGTATCTTGTTGCTTTAAAACAAAATAGAATATGAAACACCAAACTAGAAATCTTTCCATTAAGTGGTGGTGATTGTTATCTAGCTATCTAACTGCAGTATTGTCAGCATATTAAACATGTATGTGGGAATGGAATGTGGTTGGTGAATACCAGGGGAAGAGCTGATCCTACACAGATCAGATGCCCTAACTCCAACTTCCTACAAAGTAGAAGCAATGCTTCAAACAAACCAGGCATTTCTGTAGGTCTTCTAAGAAGGGATGTCACCCTGCCTTTTATCTACAAGACAGAGATACTAATAGTAGCAAGGTTGGAGTGGGCCCTGGGACAAAATTTAAGATGGGCCCTTGCCACCCTCACCTTCTCCTCTTCCTCCCTGCACCCATGTCTTTGCTCCAGAAGAAGTGTAAGGTCATCGTGAAAAATAAAACATTTATGGTGCACCCTTTCTCTCTCTCTTATACAAATAATATCACACACTTCTCACTTCTTTCACACAAATACTTGCATATGTGCAGGGCTGGCCTGCTAGGTAAGCATCTTCTTGTTGTGCAAAGTGGGTCAAGTCAGAGTGGATTAACACATAGGCAACGTAGGCACTCAACTATGGCAGCAAACTTTGAGAAGCAACAAATTTTTGACCCTCCAAAACAATTTCCCTCCCCCACCCCACACACACACTCTTCGCCACCCCTTTTCCTGATCTTCACAGCTGGACTGCAAAAGAATGCCTGCAGTCCTCAGGGTGCCTCTGAGTACCAGTTGCGGGGGAGTAATGGCAGGAGAGAGGGCACGCCCTCAACTCCTGCCTGTGGCTTCCAGAGGCATCTGGTGGGCCACTGTGCGAAACAGGATGCTGGACTAGATGGGCCTTGGGCCTGATCTAGCAGGGCTGTTCTTATGTTCTGCAAGGGACTTTCTCCAGCTCCCTACACTTCCTATGCTTTCCCCCACTCATCACCCTGGAAGGTTGCACCTTTTAGCTTTGCTCCCTGCAGCTCCTTGCTAACCTCTTCTTTCCAGAAACCAAAAGCTGCATGCCCTAAGATCCAGAGATGAAAAATGTCCAGCGCATAGCATTCACTTCTGGTTTTCATATGAACATCATGATCATATGCAGGGCAGAAGCTTCCCACAAAATTGGGATGAGGTGCTCTAAAGGGCAGCGTGTGGCAAGTTCACCCCCTCCCCCTGCCCTGGACTTCTGATGAATGTTTCCATGAGGACTACATGTACAGAAAGAAGATTTCAAGTCTCTGGGGCCAGGCTGTGTGTGCACATGTTCTAAAGTGGGGGGCGGGGCGGGCTTTCCCCACAAGTGCTTTTGGCTAGAGGGGAGTCCCAGAGCTCCACATGAAGGTGATGGGTGGGAATTGCACAGCAAGCAAGTTAGAGGGAGGCCGTTGCCTGTGAGGAAGGCTCCAAAGAGAAGGATGCCAAGGCTCAAAAGCCAGCTTGTGAATGGAGAGAATAAGTAGGGAGGCCGCTGCAAGGTGGGAACTGCTCAGAAGACTTGGAAGAATGGGAGAAGGGGAAAGGGAGAGGGGCGAAGGGAGAGGGGGTGGGGAGAAGGAGGAAGAGTGAGAGGGAGGGGAAGAGAGCAAATGAGAAAGGACTGCAGAAGAAAGTGCGTGAAGAAGAGAGGCAGCGGGAGGAGGCAGGAAAGAAGAGAGGAAGGGGAGAGATGGAGAAGTGGGAGGAGGCTGTGTGTGTAGGGTGTAGTGTGTCCGTCCTCTCCCCTGACGGACTGTATTTTATTGATGTGATGGGGGTCACCCCTTCGTCCAGACTGGCAGCTTGACATTTGCAAGGCTAGCCCTCTGGCGGCTGTCTAGAAGACTCTTGCAAACCTTGATGTCAGGCAGGGGTGGATTAAGCTTTTCCCCACCTGTAGCCTATAGGCCGTCTCCCTCCACTCCACAAAGCTTCCCTTCTACCCCCTTTCCTTCCTTCCAGAGAGGGGTGGCAAAACGTTGATTACCTATGGGCGGCAAAAAGCTTAGTCTACCCCAGGTCAAGTGGGACTCAGGGTTGTTGCCCTCCACCCACTCCCCACGTTCTCTGCCCATGCTTTCACAATAGTGGCGGCTTTAGGCAAGTGATGGGGAACACCTGCCTTCTTGCCCGCCCTCCTCGCCGCTGCCACCACCTCCACCCACCACTTTTACAGTGAGTGGAGGCAGCGGCAAGGAGGACGGGCAAACAGGCAGATCTTCCCCATCACCCACCCGCCCTCCTTGCCGCTGCCACAAAGCAGGGGGTAGAAGTGGTGGAAAGGACAGACATGCACTCCCCATTGCCCACCCCACCCCCGCCTGTCCATCGTCTCCATTGCGTTTATTGGCAGCAGAGGTTGTGGCCAGGAGGGCGCCTGGACAGGCAATGAGTAGGGGGAGCGCCCAGGCAGGCAGAGGATGCCTAGGCGGGCTTCAGCTTGGATGCTCCTGAGCCTTGGGCTGGCCCTGCACATGTGCATCCCCCTGGCTCAGAAATATATATCTATAGATAGATAGATCGGTAGGTTTAACATATATATGTACCTTGACTTGCCTAGCAAGCCAGAGGTTGCTGGTTTGAATCCCCGCTGGTGAGTTTTCCAGACTATGGGAAACACCTATATTGGGCAGCAGCGATATAGGAAGATGCTGAAAGGCATCATCTCATACTGTGCAGGAGGAGACAATGGTAAACCCCTCCTGTATTCTACCAAAGACAACCACAGGGCTCTGTGGTCACCAGAAGTTGACACCAACTCGACGGCACACTTTACCTTTACTACCTACATATATACCTCCAGGAGAGGGCTCATCTGTGTTGAAGCTGAAATGAGTCCTCTGATCAGGAGCCAACAGCATGCCAGTGAGTCGGGGAGATGGGAGTGGAGGAGTGAAGAGTGAGCTGTTGCCCAGCCAGTGCCCACCCCCCTCTCTTAAGGGCCCAGGGACAGCCCCCACTTTTTATAATAGCTATGCCCCTGGCTCACACCAGTCAAAGAGAGCTTATTTTTGACTCCTCTGACCTACCTTCTGTATGAAGGCCTTTTGATACCGCCTCTTCATCCTCTGAAGCCAGTCCTATTAACTGTAAGACTGGTTTAACAGAGAACTTTTTTATGGGCCTGCAAGTCTTCAGGCTGTTCACACAGACCTCACTTTGGAGGGAAACTCTCTCAGAGAGCCAACAATAGAACAGAAGAGCAAAGACAACCTTACTAAATAGTAAAGCATGGAAGAACTCCACCTATTGGTCGGTGGTGTTACTAATACAATCATTACATAACTGTTCACATGGCATGACTCAATGTTTTCAAGAGTTGTTGTTTTATGATGGATGAACGCCCATGACTTCTGAGTCATCTAGAAAGGGGATCAAAAATGGAGGAAAATTATTTTCTATCATCTGTAAATGGAAGAATTTGGGTGGTGGAGGAAAGCCCTCCAGCTATTAGATAATCCTAATAATTTGGCGTCTACTGGCTTTGTTCCTAGTGCACTGCCTTAAATGTCCCTGGCTTGACAGTCTGAAGACATACTATTTCTCTTCCCTTCTGCTCTCTGCCTTGCAAGGGACTTGTGTGTTCTGTTTAGCACTACAGGCTCACTGAACTGCTAAATTTTATATTTTCAAAATATGGAGCAATAGCCACTAGTTTCTTCTTTGTCCCAGAGGCTTTTGGTGCAAAAATGGTATTCTCTCAGCCCTAGTAGTGGCTGTTATAATTAAGTCTTCTCATAACCTCCTGATTCCATTAAACTGCAGACTTTGGGGCATTTCCATCATTCACCCCGATTGTTATTTTGCTGAACACGCAACTTGATGAAATGTTCTTTAGAACCCTGAAAGCTCACTACCCACTACTTTGTGCTTTTTTAGTTGGTCCTAAAAAATATATTGCCCAACTTTAGCATGTGTGGATTACAGTGGATCAACATGATTGCCCATGACTTTTCAAGAGTTAATGATACAGCACTAATGTGCAGGGCATTGTTATTTTTTCAATTGCCACCAGCAGGGAAAGCGATTACTCTTTTCTCTGCAGAGAACACTCAGTGTAAAGAAGCACAAGTGGGGGCTTAAATGGTGGAGAAATGAAGGGGGAGCTGATAAACTATCTAAATATGTTCTACTGAGGCCTGATTATTGGAGCAATTGTTAAAGGTTTTGGTACTTATTGGCAAAATGATTAAATACAATCACATAAGCATGTGAGAATCATCTTACAGGATTGAACCAAAGCATTCTGACTCCAGCAGTGGAAAGCCAAACTATTCTAGGGATGTGTGGACCGGCTCGACCTCATGCCAGTTCGACATCAAACTGTTCCAGCTCAAGCTTGAGACAAACCCCACCCCCACCCCCTGGGGCCAGCTTGGGGCCCATTCAGGGGTTCTACAGTTGGGGGGGGGATTTACTCATTGCTGGCCACACAAATGGCCAGGACACATGCATGGAGGCCTCCAAAATGGCCACTGTCACCTCAGAAAAGGGCTGAAAGGGCCCTTCAGAGACCAGAGGAGGCCAGCGGGTGGAGGGGGGAACCACCAGAGATCTCCCTGCAGCTGTGGCAGCACCCCCCAAGGCTGCCACCAAACCTGGCGGTGAGTTAAAAAAACATCAAACCAACTCAAGAACTCACAAACCAGCTTGAATTCGAGCCAGGCTGGGCTGCTCATTTGAGGTGTTAAAACCAAACATGTGCAGTCCAGTTCGAGTCCAGTTCAGATTTGAACTGAACTGAGCAAACCTCTAAATCATTCTAGGAAATTCATAAGTAGCATAAATTTGATGGTCATCTGGGCAAAGTTTGAGAAAATGCCCAAGTTCTACCAGGTCCCTTTAACCTTTATAGTGTCGCCCCTTAGTCTCCCCCCACCCCTTTCCTAACTTAAAAAGTCCAACCTTCTTCTTTCATCATAGGGAAGATGCTCCAATCCCATGACCAGTCTAGTTGCCATTTTTTTTGCACGCTTTTCATGTCAATGGCACACTTTTTGAAATGTGGAGCCCAGAACTGCACACACAGTTGCCCTGTTCACACATTATGTTCACTACAGTTGTGGTCAGGGAGGACTGTGCTGGGGGTGGTGGTGAAAGGTATCTTTTAAAAATGATCACTGGTGGTGTTGCCAGCACCGGCAAGCCATTGTGAGCAACAGCTCCCCACCCGGCATCTGACACAGTGGCTGCCATGGCTACAACACTCACCTGGCCTCCGTGCATGCACAGAGGCTAGGTGAGTGCCAGAGCCACAGCATCTACCACAGGGGATGCTGGGTGGGGTGCTGCTGCTCATGATGGCTTGCAGGTGGCAGTGGTACTGCTGGTGATAACTTTTTAAAGGTACCTCTCACCATCACCACTGATTCACTATACATACAATTTAGCTTTGTTCAGACATTATATTTTAAAAGTGTACAGATTTCCGTACACAGGTACATATTTTGTGTGAATGATTGTACCTGCATTTGTACAAGTCCCTCAAATGCATGGTACAAATAGGAAGTGTACTGCTATGCTTGTGTTCAACATAACGTGTGAACAACTGTACCTGTGTACAGATCTGTACCTGTGTGGACTGTACACTCATTGTGCAAGTTCTGAACATAGTGTGTGAATAGGGCTTTTGTGTAAGGTGAATCTGTGTTCAGATTGGATGCCTGTATAGTTATAAACACATCCTGTTGAATGCATGTACAGCAGTAAACTTCCCATCTGTACCTAGGATCTCTTTTTAAATGAACACAGGTACAGCCATTTGCACAAAAACATGTATGTGTGAACAGATACCAAAATATGTGCATTATCATTTATCTATCTCTATCTCTATCTCTATCTCTACCTCTATCTCTATCTCTATATATTCTCCTGGGTATGCCTTGGAATGTGCGTCCCAGTGCCCAGCTGATTGGCTGGGCGGCGGATGCACCTGATTGGCTGAGGTGCACCCAGAAGGATTGGTCACCGCGGCAGTGATGGGCCTGGCCGTGGTGGCCAGAGGCAGCGGTGGGCCCAGCCCAGCCATGGAGGCAAGGCCCGGGGTGGGGGGAGTGGGGGGGGCAGAAGTGGAGGTAGGGAGGAGAGGTGACTGGGCTTGGAAGTGGAGACTGGGGCAGAAGGTGAGGGGGGGAGAGGTAACCGCCAGCCCCAAAGAGCACACAGATGCTCTGTGCGGGGTCAGCTAGTATCTATCTATATATTTCTCCTAGGTGTGCCTTCCAAAATGTGTCCTGGCAGGCCAGCTGATTGGCTGGGCTGCGGAGGCACCTGATTGGCTGGCGCACCCAGGAGAGAGGACCATTGGCCGGTGGCGCGGGCCCGGCCTGGCGGCAACGGGTGGTGCAAGGGGCGAGGAGGCGAGGGGCGTGGCAACGAGGAGGACCGGCCGAGGGGTGAGGAGGCAGCAGTGGTGGCAGGCCCCGACACTGGGGGTGGGGGTGGGTGGGAGAAGTGGCTGGCCACAAAGACTGGCAAGCGGCTCTCGGCGGGCCCGACAGGCGGCGGCACTCGGTCTGGCGGTGGCAGCGGCCACAGCAGCGGCACTCGGCCCGCTGGCGGTGGCCGCACTTGGCACTCGGCTCCGCCAGAGACTGGGTGAGCGGGGGCGGGAGAGGTGGCCGGCCCCAAAGAGCGCACAGATGCTCTGTGCGGGGTCGGCTTGTATATATAAATTCTCTAAGCTAATCCTGTGCATGGCAGCTCTCACAAGAGTTTGTGAGAAGAAGCACCGTAGTGATTGGGCAGTGGGGATTCCATATGCAGATAGGGAGGAGGAGCCTGTGATGGTTAATGTCAGTTGGAATGCAACTGTTACTGGTCGGAAGATGTTCTTGATCTTAAAGGAGAGGAATCTACATATATAAAAGGATAGTTGGCAGGGGTCTGCAAAGAGAGGGGTCATGAGGGAGGAAAGAGCACCTTCAGGAGAAGGAGGGTGCCACTGTGTGAATTAGATGAGGAAACAAGATGAACAAGATCAGTTAACTCAGGAAGGGAGAGAGAAAGAAAGAAAAAGGAAGGGGAAGAAAGACAGAGGGGAAGAGTGAGGGGAGGAGAGAGAAAGAGAGAAAAAGAAGAGAGGGGAAGAGAGAAAGAAGGAAAGGCAGCACGTAGCAGCTGCTGCTGATGGGCTGAACTACATGTTACACACAAACACATGTAGCAGCAGGGGTGTAGCAAGGTTGAAGTGGGCCCTGGGACAAGAAGTGAAGATGGGGGTCCCACCTTCTTTCCCCCCTACCCTGTGTCTTTGCTGCAGCAGAACTATATGGACATACTGAAAAACAGAACATTCTTAGCACTCCCTTTCTCTACTCCTGTGCCAATAATATCGCCCCACACATGTTCCACACTCCAGTCAGGAGCCAATAGCTTGTCAGTGAGCCAGGGAAGTGGGAGGGGAGAGTGAAGAGAGGGCTTTTTCCCAGCCAGTGGGGTCACCTCCCTCATGGCCCAGGGACATTTGTCCCCTCTTGTTCCATTGTAGCTATGTCTCTGTGTAACCAAACTCTGAATTCAATAAAGCAGCTTGAGGAGGTCTGATTTGGAGTGAAGGGGGAAAGTGCTTAGGTCCTGTCCCCAGCTGCAACGATTTCCCTGCAACTCCAAGTCATGTTATTCCTTTGAAGGTGCCAAATACATCTTTGTGAAGATCTGGCACATAGGTTTATGAGCCTCTAAATATTCAAAACCATCTGAAAATACTGCAGGAAGGACTCACTAGATAAGGCCTTTGCTACAAGACATAGCAATGTTCTGTGTTTCTAGGCTGTCGTTTCATCAACCTGGTCACAGTATGAGAGTTTTGCTTCAATTTGTATTCCTCAGTGCTGCCTCCATATTGTTGGTTTTTAATAAGATTTTAAATTAGAACTTTCAAAGAACAAATATTTCAGCCTGCTGCCACTTATACATCACATCTAGAAGGACACTATCAGAACAATGCAGAATTGTGAAACATGCCTCAGTGGTTCCCTCCTCCTTCTTTACTGACTCCTAACAAGCTTAATGGGTACTTTTATATAGATTTAGCAGTAGATAAGGAGTAGATCTCAGATTCTTCTAAGAGCTTGCCATATTGGTTGCTCTTAGATGTTTCCTGAAGATCACTGAAAATGATATGATTCTCTCATGCCGCTATTTTAAAAAATAGTTTTCAGACTTAGAAACTGGGTGGAAATTGAGACACTTTTCAGAGAAGCTGCCTTGCAAATTATAATTGGTGCTAGAATGGTATGAACTGATATAAATGTGGTCCAATGATTTTGAGTCTGAATTGTTGCTGTTAGTTAATTCATCTCCCCCCTCCCCTCACCTTCTTTTTCTTGCCCTTATGAGCAAACTCTTATAGTCCTGAATGATAGAATGCGGTTTGTTTTAGTTGGGCAATTCTTTTTATGCATGCGCCCTCTGTAATTAAGACAATTAATTAAGGCACATGTCACTTCCAATGCACTAATTTGTGCTGCTCAGTTTAAATGTACACAGCAATTCTGTTGCCTTGTCAGTTTCATTCCAAAGAGAGTCGCTCCTTTTAAGTTCCCCCATTGGTAAGGTCACTGCTTGTTGAAAATGTAACAGGAGCCTCCCCAGAGTGCTGATGCTTTCTAACACTGTAACCAAACACCTCCTCCACCGCCTGCCAGTATTTAACTGCTTTTCAAAAGAATGGAAACAAAGAAAAGGGAAGTGCCAAGAACTGTTAATTGCTGAATGGAGCCATCAGAAGCAGAACTAAGCTAGGGACTTCCATTGAAACAAGTAAGACCAAATGCTTTCTGAGTACTGATTGGCTACTATGTATGACCACAGGATATGAAGCCAATGGAGTCTTTCCAGTGCTGCAACTCTTGTTCGCAATGTTTCAACATGATTGGTGGGTCACACAAAGTGGTAACATAATGGTTGCATGAACAGATGATCTTTTGTGCAGTTTGCCACACCTGGGCAGTGGGTCACTTCTCATGAGTGGTGTTCATTCAAGTCCCTGTTCTGGGCATCCCTGTAATAACAGAATATTATGTAATTCAGGAGGTTGGTAAAGTAGTTGACACATTGAGCAGCATCCAGACTAAAGCTCTTCTTGTGTTTGAATGTTTTACAAAAGCAGATATTTCCCTCAACCTCCTCCCTCTGCTGCTCCCAATGTGTGTCCCTCATAGGGTTGTGCATGAATCAAATTATGTGATTCAATTCCATCTCAAATCGGAGAACCATTGAATTGATTCATTGACAACAGCTGACTTGGCCGGCTGTCTCAACAAATCACCTGCATCGATTCAGGTGATTCATGTGGGTGATTTTGAGGCCTGTTTTGCTGGAAAACAGGCCTCCAAATGGCACTTTCCCCCAGGGAGAGCTGGTCTGCCAATTGGGGTTGGTGGGTAGACCACTCCTCAAAGGTGGGCAGACACACTAAGTCCAGAGCAGAAGGCTGGTCTACCCACCAACCCCAATTGGTATATCAACTCTCTCCAGGAAAAAGGGAGAGCTGGTCTACCAGTTGGGATGAGGGTAGACCAGCCCCCCACTCTGGACTTGGCATGTCAACCCACCTCTGAGGACTGGTTTACCCAGGTTCTGTGATTCAATTTGACCTTGAATCGAATCACATAATTTGATTCGTGCACACCCCTATCAGGGACATACATTGGGAGCAGCAGAGGGAGGAGGTTGGGGAAAATAACTGCTTGCATAAAACATTCAAACTCAAGAGGAGAGGAGAGCTGGTCTTGTGGTAGCAAGCATGACTTGTCCCCATAGCTAAGCAGGGTCTGCCCTGGTTGCATATGAATGGGAGACTTGATGTGTGAGCACTGCAAGATATTCCCCTCAGGGGATGGAGCCACTCTGGGAAGAGCAGAAGGTTTCAAGTTCCCTCCCTGACTTCTCCAAGATAGGGCTGAGAGAGACTCCTGCCTGCAACCTTGGGGAAGCCGCTGCCAGTCTGTGAAGGCAACAGTGAGCTAGATAGACCAATGTTCTGACTCAGTATATGGCAGTTTCCTATGTTCCTAAGAATACAAATTGTGTGCTGATGCAAATGGCCTCTGCCCATGCGCAGAGGCCTGAACCGGGCTGCAGCCAGCCCAGCCTGTCATTTGGGAGGCCTGGCGGGGTGGATATTGCCACTGCCACTGCCTCCAATGTCCCTGCTGGTGGAAAACGAATGCTGGTGGAAAACTAAGATTCCTGTTTTTTTCTCCCCACCCCCACCCCCATTAGGTTAGGGAATCCACCTTTACTTGTAAAAGGGAATCTTAGCCATTTTCCCTTTACAAGCACTACCCAAGCCAGCCCATGAGCCAGTTCTTTGAACCTGGGGCGGTTCAGTTTGAACTCAAACTGGCACCCCCTTTGTGGGGCTGAGCCGGTTCAAACTCAGACTGACTGAACTGGGCCAGTTCAATGTTGAGCCTGGCTCGAAGTGAGTTGGCTTGCATATCCCTAGTTTGCAAATTGCAACATGTCACTGGGAAGTCACTATAAAGCAGAGAACACTGATCACTCTTCACATCCACACACACCCCTGCCACACCGTACATTTAGAGAAGCTTGCAGTGATTATATTTTGAACTCCTCCCCAAAGGGCAGGAGGTGACATCCAAATATCAGTGGAGTGTATTTTTTCTGTGTCACCCTATAAGATATAGTGGTATATAAATCAAATAAACAAACTATACACAAGCTCATCAGCCCCAAAGGTCTTTTTCATGTTGTTCTCTCTGAAACTAACTGGAAAGAAGACTGTTGGAATTTGGACAGGATTTGTTTGTAATATTCATTGTTATCTCAGATGGTTCTTTTTTTAAATGAATGAGTGAACTGAAAATCGGGTTAACCCCATGCTGTTCAACACACATTAGATATAAAGAGCTAGAAACTCTGGGGAGGGTTTGTAGTTCAGTGGAAGTGCATATGTTTTGCACACTGGGGCTTTACGTTCAGTATCTGACAACTCCAGGTACATCTTGGAAAGACCCTTCCTAAAACTCTGGAGGTTGGAGGCAGCCCATCAGTGTAGACAATACTGACCAAGATGGACCAAGGGTCTCGCTTAACATAAAATGGCATTTGAAATTAAACCTCTCATTACAAGATAGGCTAATTTAAGGATTAGATGAATAGTGGTCCATTTATCTACAAATTAGCCAACCTAGCCTGGAATATGGTACATGGTGTGGATGAAGTAAATACTTTTCTCCTGTATCATTTTCACCCCAAATATGACCTCCCAAAGTAGCAATTTGCCTTCAGAGCCATGATTTGCTACAAATCATGGCTTTGTGGGGCAATTGCCATTTTGGGGGAGGTGATTCTGGGGATGAAAATGGCATGGAGGTGTTCACCCTATCCTCATATTCCTGGGCCAGATCTAAGGCCGCAGTGATTAATGTAAAGATAAAAGGATCATTTCCTGTCAACTTCCACATTAAGCCGAGTTTGTCCTCACAAGTTACCAATGGAATTTGGTCCTAAGTGTGTTCATATGTTCGTATTTTCAGCTTCATATGTTCACCTACCATCGATATTTTTCACTTACATGTAGGTTTATCCAGTTCCTTGGTAGTGATGCCCTTGATTTTCATTCAGCTATGCCAGTCCTCTAACAGCCACCTAATGGTGCAGTGGAGAAGGAACTTGCCTAGGGAGCAAGAGGTTGCTGGTTTGAATCCCCACTGGTAGACTTCCCAGACTATGGGAAACATCTATATTGGGCAGCAGCAATATAGGAAGATGCCGAAAGCCATCATCTCATATTGTGCGGGAGATGGCAATGGTAAACCCCTCCTATATTCTACCAAAGAAAACCACATGGCTCTGTGGTCACCAAGAGTCGACAATGACTCAATAGCACAACTTTACTTTATGCCAATCCTCTAGTTGTGTCAACCTTTTCCCCTTTTTTTAACATTGTGATCTGTTAGAAATTAGCTTCTGGGGTCATTTTTTCAAGGCTATCCACTATGTTTTAACCTCCTGAGTGCCATTAATGTCAGCAATAATCAAGCTGCTAAATTTACAAAAACCTACTTTCAGTATGTTGAACAATTTCGGAATTGGATACTTTATATTATGCCAAGTTATATTTACAAACTGGCCAATCCAAATGGGCTTTTGCTTTCCCTCTTAATTGTGCTGGCAGAGAAGATGAATGAACAGCTGGGAGAATGGAGCAGAAAGGGCGGAGGTCAGACAAAGAAGGTTAATGCCTTCTCCAGAAGCTCATCAGGATTTAGGATAATGTCACCAGAGCAGAGGATTACACAGCTTGGTCAACAGCCTACACAGAACAACATCAGCATTAAGCTAATTAAATAGAAACAAAACTAAAACAGTTTTCAGAATCAACACAATCTTTGGACTACTAACTTTGCTAAAATCATGTAGTACAGTCCTTCTGAGACTGTATCACTTCAGAATACAAATGGTAGTGTCATTCTTAGAAAGCTTTCCCATTCCACAAAGCGCCTGAGTGTAAAATGGTATGATGTTAGGGCAAGCAAGCAACTATGCTTGGGATTTTAGCTGTGCAAGGAACAGATCAGTGCTGCTAAAATAAGACATTCCTAAGAATGGAATCCAAACCAAGCTTTTAAAAAGGTTTACTTATCTTTGACTTTTGGAGAATGCAGCTCTAGAGTGAAAAAACCAACTTGTCCTATGATATTTCCAAACATCACATTGCAGTCAGGAAACAGAGATTATACAGAACATATTTTATTATGATGGCTGGTTCAACATTCCAATCCCAGATAGTTCTAAAAGAGTTCTAACAAGCTTTCTTTAGTAAGAAGCACTTGTTTTGCTGAACCAACCTTTTGAACCTATTTTTCTCCCATCTGTTGATATCAGTTTGCATTTGAAGTGCAAATATACCCAGCTGGATTTCTGAGGTTTCTAAAAGAAACCAAAAAGACAGATGCAAGTTTTCCACAAGTAACAAGAGATTAAGACTAACCTACAACAAATTTAGCTAATACATTATGTGGTTTTTTAAAAAATTGAAGCCCATGAGATTATTCTTGGCAGTTAAGGAAGTTTTTCTTTAGTCACAGCACAACAATGGCTGAATTCAGAAACCTTAGATTTGCATTCTTTGAATGACCAAATAAAACCACAATTGTAGAAAAGCAGCCATGGACACTGTGAGGGTCCATCCTACCTCAGAGTAACTGACTGGATCTGAGACTAAGTCACTTCTTTCCCCCTCTTTGCTCTGTAGTAGCATAGGGAAGGGTCTCTCTTTCGGTGGTGATGGAGAGGAAATAAACAAAATTGTTAAAACAAATAACAGGATTTTTATTTCATAATAGTTCTTTTAGCGTGGTGGTTACACAAATTCAAACAGTTCAGAAGTGTATTTGTTTGTAGTTCAAAAGGTTCAAAAGCATAGTGGTTACAAGAAGATGACACAGCTTACATAAATGTTGATAGAATTTCTCCACACTGAGGTTCAGGTATCTTGCTTGTTTCAGAGTTGGGCTTCTCCCCTGAACAGGTCTGGGCTTTTCACACCAGCTAATCCTCCTGATTCAGAAATCCTAAGTCATCAAGTCTACAGATCACCTACTTCCTTCACCGACAAATTGTCCTCATCTGACCTGGGTGGAGCTCGGAGCAAGGAAGAGAATGAAGAAAACACCCGGCCTACTTTGTTGTGGGTTGGGAAATGAACTTAGGAGGATTGCACAGGCCCTTTGGGGTACTGGCCATGATGCCTGAATATGACCACATGCAGCGCGCATGGCTGGTGCTCATGAGGGATCGCCAGGCAGAGGGGTGAACACGAGCCCACTTTCCCCGAGCTACACGTCTGCAATGGACTTTAATTGCCACTGCTCGCTCTGTCTGCCTCTCCCTGCATTCCAGAGGCAAGCTTTCCTAATCCCTCCTGCAGGAGCCTCTCTAGTCCTGCTGCCAATCATCTTGCAGAGACTTACAACAACTAGGGATGTGCAAATCAATTTGGATTGATTTGACTTGAATCTGGCCGATTCAAGCAATTTGAATTTTGTGCAAAAATACTGGGGTTCTAGCACAAAGGTCACCGGCTATCCCCTCAAATGGCCTTCCCGTGAGTGCACAGAGGCCATTTAAAGGGATAGGCTGGTGTTTTTTTCACTTGAACACCGGTGTTCTTGTGCAAAAACATCAGTGTTCTAGCTAAAAGAAGACTGGACTATCCCTTCAAGTGGCCTCCCCACGTGTTCACAGAGGTCATTTAATGGGTTAGCCCAGTGTGGAAGGTCGGCGGGCCTTGGGGAGGGATTGTGGGTCGGGTCAGTGCATCCCCAGTGCTGCAAGTTCTGCAGTTACCGCTCCCAGGAGCAGTTCAAAGGTGCATCCGTGCTTATTTATTTATTTATTTAACACTGAAACTAACATGGAAAGAAACCACTTACTATCTGTACTATAAAGAACTGATCCTAATTCTCTTCAAACTTGTCAGGATCTAGATTATTACTAACATTATATTATTTATTAATCACTTTTTTAAAAAAGTTCTCAAAGTATTTCTCAGAGTCTATGCTCCGTAAGATTACCCAGAAGCAGTGAGCTTCCTTTCTCTCAGCGAATCCAGAGAAAGCAGCTTCCCACTTTGTCCTTCCTAGTTCTCATTCCTAGGGCTGCTGCCATAGGACAGAAGCTCCCTGCCATGAGTCCGTCTAGTTAGAAAAAGGTAACTTGGGCTTTTATAGTTAGAAAAAGGCTGACCTGCACAACACCTCAAGGTACTCCATTGTTCACTGGAGTTCATTGTTCACTGCCCAATACAGCATGGATCAAATCCCACCACCACCTTTTTTTCTTGTCCACCACAGGAGAATCTCTCTTCCCTGGAAACAATGGAGGTCCTATTTCTGCAATTACCTCCTCATTATACAGACGCCTGATTTTACTCCAGAAAAGTAGAAGGCTATATTGCTTCACTGCCGAGATCCTGAAGGCCTAAGAATATATACTCATTTGCCCTTTCCTACCAACTTGAAAAGGGATCCCAACCCTTACGGAGCTACTCTTCAAGCCTTAGATGATCATTTCAACCCCACTTTGAATGTGATTGCTGAATGTTACAAGTTCTACTCTAGCTCCCAACTACCTGGTGAATTTACTGATGAATATGTCACAGTATTTTGTGCCTTAAGTGTAACCTGTGAGTTTTCCAAGCAACTTTACTGATGAAATGATCAGGGATCAGACTGTTATGATAACAAATGGCTCCAAACTGTGTGAAAAACTGCTACTGGAAGGGAAACTTACCTTACATAACGTTATAGAAATGGCTAGGAGGGTGGGAGAAATACTCTTCGCTGTGCCAGATTGCTCTCTTTGGTACCCCAAACTCGTAGTCCTGGAATCCAGGCTGTTCAGTCTACATACTTCCAAATCCAATCTTCTCACATGGCACTGCTCCAGCAAGTGGCAACACAAGAAATGAGGCGCTACCACTGCTAAAAATGTGGAGACTCTGCCCACAAAACCAATTTTGCTCACTGTCCTGCAAAGAAGGTCACTTGCAACAAGTTCAAAAAAAAGGGGGGGGGGAAGAGGACACTTTGCTAAGGTTTGCAAGTCCACTGTCCACTCAATTACTGATTCACCATATGATAAGGATGAGGCAGATGAACCTCTTCCTGCCAGCGTTTTAAGTGTGACAGAATCAGAGAGGCTATTCACACATGTGTGCAAAACTGAGCTACGGGTTTTGCACAGCCCGGCTTTGCACAAGCGTGTGAACTGCCAGGATCAGGCCAATTCCAGCGGCACCGCAGCAGCAAACCCGCCTAACTAGCCCCCCTTAAAAATGAGGTTGATGGATCAAGCATTGCCTTAACCTCGTTTCCCTGGTCATGTGTCAGTCGTGGCTGCTAGCAGCCGCAGCTAACAGACTCGGAGTGGGGGATCCCAATCTTGGACGGTGCACTTGTGCAGTGCATTATCGGAGCTCCAGGGGTGGGGCAACGCAAGGCATTGTGCCCCGGCACCCTGACCCTTGGAGCTACCAGCAGGGGCCGGTGCTCATCTGGGCAGGTGATCCACCTGCCCAAGGAGGAAGAGCTGCCCACCTGCGGGGAAGGTGAATCTAACCTGCCTTCCCTGCAGTTTTCTTAAGAAAACTCCAACAACACGGACTTATTATCTCTGCAGAGAAATGTCAGTTTTGCACACACTTGGTGACAAACTTGGGACACAAAACATCTCAAAGTAGTGTACATCCCAAAACAGACGTGGTGAAAGCTATTTGGGAAGCAGCAGAGCCACACAACAAGGATGCACTTCCCTCATTTTTAGGACTCCTTGAATAGTACTCTAAATTTGTTAGAAAATTTGCCTCAAAAGTTACATCTTCTTTTAAAGAAGAATGTAGCATTTAACTGGGATGCATCCTGCAAGGCTAGTTTTCAGACTATCAAACTGTCCATTTCTGAAAGCCCTGCTCTCACTTCTTTTGACACCAGCAAGCACACTATTGTAACCACTAATGCTTCTGAATATTGTTTGGGCATTGTCTTGACCCAGCAAAAAGGGGGCAGAGTTGCACAAATGGCTGTTGCACATGCATACTGGCAAGCATGAGGGAAGAGAGCTGGTCTTGTGCTAGCAAGCATGACTTGTCCCCTTAAGCTAAGCAGGATCCGCCCTGGATGCATACGAAATAGAGACTAGAAATGTGAGCGCAGTAAGATATTCCCCTCAGGGGACTGAGCCGCTCTGGGAAGAGCATCTATGCTCCAAGTTCCTTCCCTGGCATCTCCAAGATAGGGCTGAGAGAGATTCCTGCCTGCAACCTTGGAGAAGCCGCTGCCAATCTGTGTAGACAATGCTGAGCAAGATGGACGGAGGGTCTGACTCAGTATATGGCCGCTTCCTATGTTCCTATGAGCAGCAGTTGTGTGGTGTGAGACAGGGCACTGCTGTGGAGCAGACTGGCCCTGCAGGATGCTTGGCAGCAGTGGCAGGAGATTATACTGATTATTAAAGGTATAATTTTTTTCCTCATTGAGCCCCTGCCCTAGCGAGCATGAACCACCACTGGTTGGAGTCAAATAGATGACAAAAGCCGAACTGTTTTCCCTGATCCAGCAATTCCTTGCAGATGCCCAGCACTCCAGGGTACGCATAAATCTTCCATGCTACATTCAATATAGGAAGCAATTTTGCACACACGATGAGATGCACTTGAAATGCTGCTTCTTCCATGAAGTACGCAGCCATGCCTACTCCTAGTGGTGCAGATAAAAGCCTGAGGTACATTCCAGGTAAAGATGGCAGAGACAGATCATGAGATGGACGGAGAGATGCAGCCAGAACCTGCATGCAGATGCACTCCTACATCGGCGCATAAATTGTGGATTCTACTCTCAGTCCCCCCACCATGCTTTATCTACAACACTTTCCTTGGTCTTGTCCTTGGTGCTGTTACTGCAATAGCTACATAACTCAGCCACTTCTTATGCCATGGGTGCAGAAAAGCAGAACTTGCTGTTGCTGACTGCGGAGGGTTCCATTCAAAGCTATTTATGCAGGGCAAAAGTCCCATCCGTCCAATAGTTAGGCTGGCCCTGCTTATCCGCATTTTTCTAATTCATTCTCTCATTTACCAGTTGACAGTTAAAAATAATGTTACATTTGAACTGCACAGAAATTATCAGAGCAGTGTCAGAGATGCTAGCATAGCACCTTCCCTTTCCTTAGGCTATGGAATACAAAATAGTCTCTATCTCACTTAAAGCAGCATCAAATGCATTCAGAATGTTGAAATCCACCACATTTGCACCCTCCATGATGGAAAGCAAAGTCATCTGCTATAGGGAAAGCCAGTAACTATAATGGCAGCTTCTCTTATAAATGAAGAAAGAAAGCAGCTTTTGAATTCTGTGTAGCTGAGAGCTATTAGCTGAAGATCAGTTACAACAGGTAGGCCATTCAGCAGTCTGGCAAAAGCTTTTTCATATTATTCTGTTCACTTTTAATTTAAAAAGTTATCTTTAATTGACTTTCAAAAATATGCACTTGCTCACAGAATGTATGTAATCTGAGCACCAGTTTCAACCCATAAATAAAATGCAAGGCAAACTGGAAATCGTTAGAACTAATAAGTGGGATCACATTTCTCACCAAAACACCAAGTAAGGAGCAGCTCTGTTGTTCAGAGGTAAAACTAAACAAAACCTTAAAATAAATGGCAGGATCCAGACTAAGTTAGTCATAACTAAGCATCATTGAAACAAATGAGACAAGTTAGCCATGACCAACCAATGCAATAATTATATGGATTTTTTAAAAAGTTGTTGCTTTGAGCAGTGAGCAATATGACCCTGGTTCACATGCAGTTAAGAGAAATGTTGGGTTAGGAATCACTGGCTGAGATACTGCACAACATTGTGTGCACATTGTAACATTGCATCAATGCAATTTCACAAGAGAACTCTAGTGCAAGGGCAAAAATTGGACAAATGCAATGGTACAGCCATTATTTCACAGGTATATTACACATCTGTTTCACATCTATTACACACGTGATGTTATCAAAGGTACACACACATGGTAATAAACATGAATGGAAGTGGTAATCTTGAAAATATCAGGGCCCTACTTCTGTTGTGCCAGGGCCATGGTTCTTTGCTTGGATCCGAGATGGAGAGACACGTACATGCAGGCAGAATAGATGTCATTTTGAATAGATGTCATCTTAATCAGGTGAATAGATGACATTTTAATCAGAGAAAGATAAAGGGGTAAAAAGCTTACATCCCCCGAAATATACACTACTGGGGATCCCATTGAAGTAGGGGATGTGGCTCTTGGTGGTGGTCCGAGGCACTTTCATGCTAGTCCATCAGTGAGATCCAATTAGCACTCTAAAGGGGCTGCCTTTTATAGTTCATTACAAACAAGCTTCGCTTGCTGGCGAATAGAAACGCATGAGCAAAGCACAGCCAACACAGGTGCACAGAGAGACAGTATAATGAGCAAGGTTCTCAAACAGAACACTGATAAGGTGATGCAGCTAATTACTAACTAAAACAAGGGGCTCAAGCAGAGATAAGAGGGAGCATACTTTATACAAGCCACTAATTCTCAGGCATGATGCCTGTCCTCCTGTGCCTTCTGCACAGGGACTGGCACATGCATTACACTACATTTCATGGCTGAAATCCTGACACAGACACTAAACATTCCCTCCTTGTGATACAATGCTCTTGTGCAAGAGGATCTTTCCCATGGGCATCTGCTATGCCCAATTTATGGCACTGATTCTGTCTCCAAGTAAAGAGATGGCAACTATAGCCCAGTAGGCCTGTGCAAAGTCAGATTGATAAAATAGGTAAAAGTCCAATTTTACCCAAACTGGAAAGCCTGGAAGAAAGTCTGAATTTTGAATTCGTCTGACCCCTTTAGGAAAAAATTGGAGCTCTCCAGAGCTCCAAATGCAGCTGAGATTTTTTTTGTGGGGGGGACACGTTTCTGGCTCCAGCGGGGGGGGGGGGGGCTCATCTTCTGCCCACCTGCCTGTGCATATTTTTTTTAAAACGTTTTTTTAAAAGTTTTTCAAGCCTCTTTTCCATTCACAAAGCAACAGCCACCAGCCAATTTCTGGTTTTCTCATAAGGTTCGCTAATGTTACATTACTTCCCCTTGGATTCTCTGTTGTTACATCACTTCCCCTGTGACTCTGTTGTTGTGTTAGTTTTCTTCTGGGTTCACATGAGTATCTGTGGTTGACTTAATCCTCACCCCCACCCGATTGTCCCGACTCTGACCCTGACCCCCAACCTCGAATCTGACCCTTAGTTTCAGAGGGGTCCAAAGGACCCTGAACCAACATTTGTGGAGTCAGAAAAGGTCAGGTCAGACCTGACTTTAAGGTCTGTGCACAGGCCAATCCAGTACTATCCTTGCATATAGTTGCAGAGTGCACTTTCTCTTTTAAAAGCAAGACTATAAAACCTTTCATCTCACAGTGTCCTCCTCTAACTACCTAAAGTGAGCTAAAGATGTAGTGATTATCATTCTGTGAGGGTTTTTTTACTCTGAATAAATGAAATGAAGCCTTAAATCTCATACTATATGATTTTCATAGATTTATTTTCCATTTCAAACATACATGTCTCTTCCCTTTACAAAATAAATTATGTACTCCCTCTAGTGTCAGGAATGGTATATGAGCTTAATCAAAATTTGATCAAGTACTGCTATAAATGCTAAGTAAGGCACAATTTCATCGTTTCATTTTTTGAGATTAATAAATTAGGACCATTTTTGAAATTGATGGCACTCTTATGAGATATGGTCCTGTAATCTCACCCTGTATAATTTAGACACTTTACCTGTAAAAGACAACAAGTAGGTCTTGATTTATAAAACATCGTCCTGATTAAAGCAAAACAGTTCCCCCCTCCCATCCCTGTAACCATCATCTGTAATTCTAACTCTAATTGTTGATGGAGAGGGCTGAATTTCACATTCCCCATTCAAGATGCAAACATGGCCTTTCATAGTTAAGGAAAAAAAAAAAACCTCAAGGAAAGACTGATGGGAGGAAATGTTCATATGCTTCCTCTAAATTTCGGAATCTAATTATGTATCAATTTATCCAGCCTTCAAAATTAAAGGAAATATGTAGGAATCTTCTGGGCCTAGAAGACTATTCTGAAGCTCCAACTCAACTCCTGGTGTTCAAGAAGCTGTTCTCCTATGTACTTTTCTCCACTAACAAATTTCTCCTAAGAATGAAACATTCTGTTTAAGAAAAAAAAAATGCTGACCCCAGTGCTGGCAGACATTCAGGGTTGGCCCAAGTCGCCATCCCCTCGCCACACCTGAGGTGGCGTGGCAAGCCATCACCACCCCAGCCTTCCATTCCTGCTTCCTTCCACATCTCTTTCCACGTCTGGCATGTCTCTATTCCCCAGCTCTTCCCTCCCCAGTGTTCCAGGCAGCTCTTTACACCTCCCACCCTGACTCTTTTCCAGTGTCCTATGGTACAAAAACTATGCCACTAGTCCCTATTCCCATCCTGGTGGGCTTGTGCGGCTTCCTCCCTCCACCTACCCCAGCACTGCTGCAGCAACATTGGTGGCAGCCCACGTTTAATTTTTTTTTAATGGATTACTTCTGCCTCCGCTGCAGCTGCCCTGCTCACCCACAACCACTGCTGTCTGCTGCAACCCTGCTAACCACCGCAGCTGCCACGGCTGGCATAAGGAAGTCAGCCAGCCACAGCACAGTATAATGATGTCACCACCCAGTGCCTGCACCACGCTATGATGTCATCACACTACACCATGGCTGGCTGGCTTTTTTGCTGGCTGTGGTGGTTAGCAGCAGGAGGGAGGGCAAGCATGGAGGGGAGGCAGAAGAAGCAGGCGGTGAATGGTGAGGGAGGGGCCCATGGCAGCCCCCTTCTCTTGTGGCGCCCCCTACGGGCCGTGTTCTTCACACATGGCGACACAAAGGTAGATCCATGCCTGTACCCCAGCAGGGTCAGTGGGGCTACCTCCCTGTTGGTTCACCCAGGAGCAATAATTTCTGTGCATTATGTTGCACAGAAACATTGGTCAAATAACTAAAAAGGCATTGTGGCATTTCTTGTTTCTTGGGCATTTTCAGCTCTGCTAAGTGAGCTACTTTCGCTGCTAATGCATGGCTTGTCTCATTTATGGCCCCAACTAGCAGCTGACCTTATGGCTGGGGAAGCAAGTTGTTTTTCTGCAGCCACCCTGAAGCCCAGTGCACAAACCTACAAGCACCTCAGTTTCCTCTTTCCTCTGTTCATGGTAGGCTGATACCTTGGTCTGAGGTTCCCAACTTTGGATCCACAGTTGTTGGACTACAACTCCCTTCATCCCCAAAGGCCATTGGGTCTGGGATGATGGGAATTATAGTCCAATAACATCTGGGACACAAGATTGGGAACTCCAGATTATATGGACCAATCTGTTATAGGCGATGCATATGGAAGATCTTTCCTCAGGGTAGCCTAGATAACCTTTGGGTCTATTTCAACAACTCAGTGAAGATCTGCATTTCAGGTTGAAGATCATGAAACTAGGATACCTGCCATCAAATGTATTTGGAGCCAGGACAAAATGCATGAGAATATCTGCAGTCTATGCGACAGAAGTGTTATCAGTATCATTACATGAGTAGTAAAAGCGATTACGATAATTGTTACAACTTGCTAAGCTGCTTGTGTATCGCCAGCAGCATGAATTCTCTGTCTTCTCAAGTTTAATATGTAACACTTGCCATTTATAAATCCATTTGTCTTATGTTATCCCACTAGAGGGTGCTTCAGCAATATATATTTCAAATGCTGCTTTAGCAACGCATAACAATGACCTCTGAAAGGTCTGCATGGCTAGTTTTTATAAGAATCTGTAAAACTGTTATTACTCTCTTGGATCTAGCATTCTACAAAAGGTGAGGCAGAGAGGGAAAGGGGGCAGCACAATATATGTGACATTGTAAAAATGGGTAAAGAAGATATTTATGAGTCCCCACTCATGGAGGTTATATTACCTGGGACTTTTACACACAGCAGGCTTTAACACAAGTTTACTGGGAGGCTTTACTGTGAACTCGAAGTTGTCCCCAAAAAATGATGCAAAAAGTGGAATTTTTTTACCCTGGATATAAATCGGGCTACACTCTATCACGCAGTGAAAAACCCGAATTGTGTGTGAACTCCTCCCTGATAACTCACAGGGACTTTGGGGTAAATCCAGTCGTTATGTGAAACCACCTCCTCCATTCTGGTGAAGAATCTGGAAATGTGAGTTAAAGGGCTTTAAAAGCCTCGTGTGAAAAACTTCCTGGAGCTACTTGAGAGAAGAAATAATGAGGAAAGGGAGAGAATGTCTGAATCCTTCATATATAGGGGGAGAGCTAATTTTGGCAAATGGCAAAAAGAAAGGAAAGGAAGGGAAGAAAAGGAAGTGTGCAAAAAATAAATAAATAAAAATACATTAGTTAGGTATAAGCAGCTGTCACCATACGAGCTCCACAAATTACTGAATTAGCTCTCTGTTGGTTTAGGAGTATAGTGATGCCTGATGAAGAGTTCTTTATCGCTTGAAAGACTGTGCATGTTGTCTTTTCCAAAGAAAAGAAAACCTAGCTGCAACCTAGGTTGCAGAAAACCTTTCTGCAACCCTGAGCATGCCTATTCATCCTTACATTCCAGTAAGAACGCAGGATGAGGTAACTGGATTGAAAAGGGGCCACTTTATTAATGCAACTGAAAATTGTATTTTCTGTCCTGTTTTTGCAGGCTTTTAATTAGAATTAATTTTATAATTTTGAAAACTTGTTTTAATAACTATTTTATTCTATTGTTTTTACTGTCATATATTTTAATCTGTGACTTTTAAATATTTTAAATTTTGTACACCGCCTAGAGATGTACATATCAGGCAGTATAGAAATATGATAAACAAATAAAATAAAATAAAATAAAATAAAATAAAATAAAATAAAATAAAATAATCGGTGGCTCCTAACAGCCCTACAAGTGCCAACCCATTTATAATGCTGGCAACTACATTAGAGGGGACAGCTAGATGGGAATTTCCCACCATCCTACATGTCAGGTGCACTACTTTGGCTGCCAGAAGCAGATCAGTCATAGTCTAATCTCTGCTCCTCACAGCCAACCCCATAAACAGTAAAGGAATTTCAGGGCAGCATTGACTCCTACACAGAATTGCACCTAGGTAATTTTGGAGCCTGGACCTAAAGGCCTTTGGAGCCCCCCCCCCCCCCGCCCCCACACACCTGCAAATTAAGCATCATCATGCTCCACCAGGCAACCACACCACCCAGGACAGACGTTATAAAGAGGATTTGGGGGGTTTCAGGGGCTGTGGAGGCCCTGGAATGTGGCCCCGAAGTCCAGGGGTATAAGCACCCCTGCTCCCACAAGCTGTTTAGCCTTTGAGATAGGCAGTGTTCCCAGTGCTTAACAGCTTAGTCCCATCCCACTTCCCTTGTGATCTATAGCCTCAAGGGCTTGGTTTGGATTATCCTCCTTTCACTAATAAGGAGTGAAATAAATTGAATGAAATAAATATTTATTTATTTATATTCTATGTGTTTGTTTGTTTATAAATTAAATAAATAAATTGAAGCGTCAATACAGTGTAATGGTTAGAGTGTTACCCTAAGACCAGGTAGACCCAAGTTCAAAACCCCATTCAGCCATGAAACTCACTGGGTCACTCTGGGTCAGTCACTTCTCTCTCAGCCTAACATACCTCGCAGGGTTGTGAGGAGAAACATAACCATAACTCTGGGCTCCATGGAGGAAGAGCAGGATATAAATTTAAAAATAAATAAAAACGTTTGAGGGCATTCAGTATTCTCCTGCTGCTCATTATGAAACCTGCACTACCTCTCAAATACGACCAAATAAAATCGTTATACATATTATACCATCCATTACAGGACAGTGTGAAGTAGGCAATGCACACACACCTTAGGCCAATTGGTAGGAGAAAGAAATGTACTTGGCCCCTAATGGGAATTAGCTAACCCCACACTGGTCCTTCTAGGTGGGTGGAAGGTCTGCCACTTTTCCAGACTGGGGCCTGGGTGGAACTATTAGCTCAGTGGCTGCATATGCTTCTCCCATCCCAGCACTTTCTCCAGTCCCAAGGCATTACCTCTTCCCCCTTGCTTTAGGGACATCGGAAACTGCCTTATACCGAGTCAGACCATTGGTTCATCCAGCTCAGTATCGCCTACACTGACGGGCAGCCACTCTTCAAGGTTCCAGGCAGGAGTCTTTCTCAGCCCTACCTGGAGATGCCAGGGACTGAACCTGGGATCTTCTGCATGCAAACATGCAGATCCTCTTCTGCTGAGCTATGCCCCATTCCTCTAAGGGGTATATTTTACAGTGTGCCACTCACTCATAGAGGCTATTGTCATGAGCAGCAGGAATAGGGCTAAGGGAGCCCAGCCCAGTTCCTGCTGCTCATGTGCAGCAACGGGAGCCACGCAATTCCCAGCAGTGGCTCGGCAGCAAGCACGCTTATGGAGCCCGCTGCTTAACCCGCGTTTTGAGTGCAAGAGTGCCCAAAAACTGGATTAAAAGATTGTGTGTTACCACGGCACGGCTCCGCGGCGACTCACAGGTAGCCTCTTGAGCGGGAGGCTACAACAAGCCTACCATCATTGGGAGGCTCCCCAGAATGCCCCGCGCATTCACACAGGTCATTCTGGGACTTCCGGGGGCCAAGAGGCCCCCAAACCCCACCGCCCCAACCAGCTCGGTGATGGAGCCAGTTATCGTCTGGGCAGGCTAGCCAATCGTCTGCGAGGAGAGCGGGTCAAACCCGCTCTCCCCGCTAACCCCCTTTAGGCTCTCCACAGTGCTCATGTGGAGAGCATTCTTGTCTCTCATCCAAATGTAAATCAACAGACCTTGCTTAACAAAGGGGACAATTCATGCTTCCTCCCACATGATCAGCTCTCCTTGCCCTCTACCCCTAGCTCCAAGGAGTGGGGCAAAGCTGCCCCTCCTGTGACTGGCTTTGCTATGCTATGAAAAAAGGAGTAAGGAAGGGAAGAAGGAAAAATTTTCTTTGTAGTAATTTTTCTTTAGCTCAGCAGAACACCTAGGAGCTGATATTAAGGACAAAATACCACAGATGCAACCCAGGAATTTCTTAAGGAGGAGGTTGTCAGAAGCACTTAATAGGAATATCTTTGATTGTTCTGTTAGCAAAAACACCAGTCTTGTCAGCAGTGAGAGAACTGGGCTAGAGGAAAAAGATCTAGTAACTTGAGATTTCTTTGATATCTAGTAACTTGAGATTTTCTCCTTCAAAAGGTAGAATCAAGTGTATACAACCCATTTTATCACAGTATCTATTAAACCACGATTTTAAAAAAATTTAAGTGCCTTGGTTGGGCGCATGGGCAGAAATACTGCAGATGAATGTATGACTGACAACAACAATAGCAACAGCAACAGTGAAGAATGACAGCAAATGGTGACTTTTCCTCTTGCCCCTCCCACCCTGTCCTAATAATTTCTATTATCCAGAATCAGATATTGCTGTGTGTTAGTCAGCAGTCATCAGGAGAAAAGGAGCTCTTGTAGGTTTTGGACACTTGGAAGTTCAAGGACGGTCTAAATTTAGACTGGCAGGGTTAATTAGGTGAGCTTGACCTTCAAGCTGGATAAACAAATGCTGGAGACACAGAATCCAGCACTCAAAGAAACAAAACCAATCTTGCAGGTCAATGCTAGAGCTGCCGTCTTTTCTCCTAACCGTCTCTGTGCCTTGAACAAAGAGGCAGCCCAGGGGCAGATCTTATCTATGGGCAAAGTGGGCAGCTCTCTCCTTAAATTTCTCAGTCACCTATATTTCTCTGCCTCCATTTTGTGTGCCTACTGCCTCCCTCTTTTGTTCTCTGCTGCTCTTGCCTGTAGCCTGCTGTTGCTTTAAGGTTATGAGGGTGGGTGACAGTAGCATAGAACAAATTAAAAGCCCCAGATCTTTAAAAATATTGATATTAAGAAGACAGGAGCCAATAAGCATGCTCACTTTTGTTTTTGCCAATGAGAGAGGGACTAGGATGATTGACTCCCCAGGCAGCCAATCAGAGTGCCGAGAGGAGTGGGGAAGCCTTTTTCTTTTAGCTACTCAGAAAAATCCAATTACCATTTTGGTTAGAGAGCAGGCAGGTAAGTCTGATTTATTTGCTGGCTTCTTCGTTTGTTTGGAGGGAAGGAATGCAACCTCTACTTTCTTTACCTTGCTCTCTGATCTGATCTGATCTGATCTGTATGCATAGCTTTATGGCCCATTCCCAAAATGATATGCCATAAAACATTGGAAGGAATAGAAAACTGTAAGACTGGACTAATTATATTACAAAATGGTATAAGAACTCAGAAAGTTATTTTAGGGCATATGCGTGGATTTCAGAGTCCAAACTGTTTTTCAAATTATTGCAAAAGTGGCTTTCCATGTGGGTATCGTGTATGTAGAGAAGGAATGGGTTCTCTTGGAAGGAAAATAATTTTAAAAATCCATTTGCTATGCAGAAAGCTAACCAGGTTTTTCTTTGGATTGTGGCCAGTATCTGTAACAGTAATATGGCCATTGAGGGTTATGGTTCATTGGGCAAGGATTAAGAAAGTGGTCTTTATTTTAAAAATCACATTTGTTCCTTGCTAGGATGGACAATCAGGCTAAGTGGTGGGCACCCAAGGTGAGCAGAGAGTGGCACCCAGCTGTTCAACAGGCATGGAGTAGGGAGAGGGTGTCCTCATGCATCTTTGTTTTCCATGGTGTCCTCTAGGTTGCAGGAGATGGATCATAGCTGCAGCAAGCATCATTGAAAAACCAGCGATTTTTCTATTATTTATCATGCTCGCTTTGGCAGCACATATACTAAAAGTGGATACTATTATTTATCTATGCATTTTTGAAATAGGCAGGCAGAGCTGCCCTTGTAACTTCAAAATGCATTTGTTCTCCACTTATGTAGCTGGTCTCTGCTTTACCTGTGGCTTAGACAGATTAATTTATTTCTACATGTATAGCTTGTGCTTCCTCCAAGAAGCCCAGAGTGGTGCACATGGTTACATTTATCCGCCTAACAGCCCTATGCAGTGTTCTCTCTAATTTTTTCCATCTGTGAGAGGAATGAATTTTGTTCTGAGCAGCAGTATCTGAGCAGCAGTATGTGCGCACGTGCGTTCAGAATGGGGCCTTCCTGATTCAACCTGAGCAGGATCTAACATTAACTTAGCAGACCTCAAAAAACCTGTGAGTGCACGCATGTGCGCATGCTTTAGAGGGAACACTGGCCCTATGAGGAAGATTATGCTGAGAGAAGTGACTGTCCCAGAGTCACCCAGGGAGTTTCATGGCTGAATGGGGATTTGAACTTCTGCCCTGGTGACTTCAGAATGCATTTACTCTTCACAGAAGCAGCCTTTTATAGCTGGTCTGTGTTTTACTTGTGGCTTGTACTGTTCTTTTCTTGTGTGTGTGTGTGTGCTTGTGTTTTGATCCTGACATGTTAGATACAAATCTACACACTTCTGCAGTCCCGTTAAGCAACTGACGTTTTCATAAAGCAACTGATATGTCCCATATTTCTTTGTATCTCTGCTGATGAGCAGTTGAGATTTATGTGTTTGTGTGTATTTTGATCCCATTCCTTAGCTACAAATCTGCACTCTGCCAGTTATTGCTAATGCACCCGTCTAGTCCTGGCTCCACCTCCTCAGCTCCCCACAATTGGCTCCATCTCTCACTACCTGTGGCTCCACCCATCACCTCCCATCACCCCCCCGCCATTGAGTCCCAGGAACCACCAGCCAGGACTGAGGTGGCCCAAGGCATTTTGCTCCCTGAGGTGAAAGTAGGACACTCCCACATCTACTGCTGGGTGCTCAGCATTCTCAGGACAAACTGCCAAAGCACTGGTGGTGACACATGAGCACCCTTAAGTCTATACTTCCAAGCAAGGCTGTGGTGATAGAGGCATTCCTAGCTCAAGTAGGGTGGGAGAAAAGAAGTGTGCCCCAGTGGGGCGAGGAAGGGAAAATGAAAAGTGTATTCCAGTGGTGGAAGGAAAAGCAGTGGTAGTATACAGTAGGCTGGCACCCATGGTGTGCCCCCTTGCACACCTGCCCACACTTGTGTCTGTCACGACTGCTGCTCCCTGCCTTGTGGAAGAGCTGACCCTGCTTTACCCAGACGCTACCCAGAAGCTACTTTATTATTATGCAGGATATTTATACTACTGTTCAACAACAACAAATGTTCTCAAAACTCTTTATATAGCAAAGGAATGAAACATTGTTCTATGTCCCTAAGGTGCTCACAATCCAAAAGGGAAATGCCAGCCATTTGGGGTGAGAGGAGAGGCAATGCTTGGATGAATAGGGACAGTTGCTCTCTCCCTGCTCAATACAGTAGAACCACCAGTTTGAAATATGCTTTGTTGCCCAGTTGGCAGGGTTTCTTTTTTAATCAGACCACACAACAGGCAAAACCCTTTGACAATATTTCCAGCTGGAGATGCAATGGCAGGGAAGCTGCAGCTATTGAATTTCTGCCTGACATGCAGTTGTTTCCTGACAAAGAGTCTGCCAGTAACTAAGGTAGCAACCCAACCAACAAACTACAAAATGGTAATTGGTTGACTACTGTAATGCTACTCTGTCTGTTTACCAATTGAGCATGAAAAACTGCTGCTGTCCAGATGTTGCCCACCACTTGGGGTATCTTTAGCAAGAGACCCCCATCTTAAGTATGAATTTCAAGGTTGTGATTGAAGCCTCTTTCTCTTCCATTGTTTCCGCTTTAGCTGCTATGAGCTCTGTTATAAAAATCTGATATTTATCATTGGGTAAGTATGACAAGTAATGGCTAGCCTACTGTTCAGTGTCACTATACTACAAGTGCTGCAATACCCAGGCCATCCAGCAATAAACATATTTTTAAAATAATAAAAGTATACTACCTATTTTGTCATGCAGCTGAATGAGAAAACTATCCACAGGAGTCTCCCTGATTCATTTTTCCAGTGCTCTTGCATTAAGCATGAAATGTATCACCACAAGGATCTTGGAAGCTGTGTTTTTGACAGGAGGAAGGACCATTCTTCTAGTACTAGTACTAGTCTTAACTTTGAAGTCATCTACAAATACATGCAGTTCATGTCTTAAAAACCTAACATCTATCTGCTTTTGGCCAGGACTGGCCCATCCATTAGGCAGACTTAGGCAGTCACCTAAGGCACCAGTTCTTGGGGAGGGGTGGCACATAAATAGTGCCAGAATATAGCACTTTCTCTCCCTTTTGTATTGCACCCCTGAAGTACTATTCACTGGTGCAAGAATGTAAGACATAATACTGCACTCTATTCCCCTAGAGGGCCTGCACACTCTGTACCCCAAAATACAGTCTTTTTAGCTCAATGCACTTCAGCTGTCAATAAGGAGCTAGTCTCATAAGCTGCTCTCCCTTTCTTGAATATGAATTGCCTGCTTCAGCATTCATTTCAAAAAATAAATGGTCTCAGACCAGATTTCAAAAGTAACAGCAGCATCTTTTCATCTCTGAAGAGTTTTGCCCCCATAATAGACTAGGAACTAGAGATGTGCATGAATTGATTTTTTCGATTCAATTTGTACCCAAATCGGATCACCCCTGATTTGTTTTGGGTCCGAATCTGGCCAGCTAGCACAGGGGTGATTTGTTTTGTCCACAAATCCCCCAAAACAGGTAGATTCAGATACAAATCATTTGTATCCAAATCAATTCGCAAACACAGCAGGCAAAGGCAGTGATTCTCTCCGCAGCAGGAAGGGGGTGGACAAAAATCCTCTTCTCTTTTCCTCAAGCAGGAAAGCAGGAACAAAAAGCAGAGAATCCACTCCAGGCAGCAGGCAGGCAAGGCAAATCAAAGCTCCTCTGGCTCTCTCTTCCGCCATGAGGCAGAAAGGCAGAATGGTGGCTGGCTGCCTCCCTAAATATGTTTGAAAAGCTCTCCTTTGAACTCCCCCACCCTTGTCCCTTCTTTGACCCTTCCCCTAGCCAATGTGGGGTCAGTCACCCCTGGCAACACAAGATCTGAATGGAAATTAGCCAATCTGGAACCAGGGGGGAATCGCCAGCCAATCGTTACATGCTGTAAGTCACCAATCTGAAGCTTGGGAGGGCAGGATTTTCAAAAATATTTCCTGATACAAAATAGAGACAGCAAGAGAGATTGCCAAAAATGGAGGTCTGAATCTACAAATTTTTCAGGTCGAAATCTGAGCGATTTGTTGTGTACCCAAATCTGGCCAGTTAGCACAGGGGTGATTTGTTCGGTCCACAAATCACCCAACACAGGTAGATTTGGTACAAATAGTTTTGTACACAAATCGATCCGCACATCCCTACTAGGAACTCTCTTCCCTCTGTATCCTCAAACTAGTGCAGGATAGTCATTCATCATCATCATCATCATCATCATCATCATCATCATCAAGAAATTGTAATAATTCACTGGTCATCTGCACTGGCTGGTCATTCAACCTTTTGAATGAGAAGCCAGCAAGGCTCAAGTTAAAGTCAGGGCCTCTCAGTTCTCAGGGTTGAGGGGTTTCAAACTTTGTCTAGGGCACCGAAAACCCTAGACGCAGCCCTCCTCTTAACGACTACATATGAGTATCCTGCTTAGGGCTGCTTCCTATATGATTTGTGAAGAGAATGAGAATTGGTACATCTGAAAAGGTCAGATAATAAGATTAACTAGCTGAACCCGCGCAGAGCATCTGTGCGGTAGTTCACTGCCTTTTTGGGGTTAGTTGGGAGAATTTGTTTGGCTGGTCCCCCCGTGCGCCTCTCTCGCTCGCGCTGTCGCTCCCCCCGCGCGCACCTCTCTCGCTCGTGCTCTCTCTCCCCCGCTCGCTCGCTCTCCCCCCGCGCTCTCCTCTCTCGCTCACGCTCTCTCCCCCCGCGCGCCTCTCTCGCTCGCACTCTCTCTCCCCCGTGCGAGCCTCACTCGCGCTCTCTCCCCCATGCGCGCCTCTCTCGCTCACACTCTCTCTCCCCCGCGCGTGCTCTCTCTCCCCCCCGCACGCCTCTCTCCCCCGCGCTCTCTCTCCCTCGCGCTCTCTCTCCACCCCGCGCACCTCTCTCCCTCGCGCTCTCTCTCCCCCCGCGCGCCTCTCTCCCTCGTGCTCTCTCCCCCCGCGTGCCTCTCTCCCTCGCGCTCTCTCTCCCCCGAGCCTCTCTCCCTCGCGCTCTCTCTCCCCGTGCGCCTCTCTCCCTCGCGCTCTCTCTCCCCCCGCGCACCTCTCTCCCTCGTGCTCTCTCCCCCCCGCGCGCCTCTCTCCCTCGTGCTCTCTCTCCCCCCACACGCCTCTCTCACTCTCTGTCTCTCCCCGCACGCGCCTCTCTCGCTCGCTCTGTCTCTCCCCCCGCGCGCCTCTCTTGCTCGCTCTGTCTCTCCCCCCGTGCGCCTCTCTCGCTCGCTCTGTCTCTCCCCCTGCGCACCTCTCTCGCTCGCTCTGTCTCCCCCGCCACCTGCCTCTTTCTCGCTCGCTCTGTCTCCCCCGCCACCTGCCTCTCTCAATCGCTAGAGTCTGCGGCCACCACCGGTAGCCAGGCTAGGCCCGCCAGCGTGGACCGGCCAATTCTCCTACTCCCCTCCCCCCAAGGTTTCTGCCTCAGTCCCCTCCCCCCCATCCTTCTGCCCCAGCTTGCTCCCTCCTCCGTTTCCACCTCTCTCTCTCTCTTTTTCTCTCTCTCATTCATGCTCCCCCCCCCCACCTCCGCTTTTTAGCCTGCTTGTGTTTTCCCTGCTGGCCGTTGCCGCATCCTCCTTCCTCCAGTCCCTGGTGTCGGGCCGCCAAGCGTTCAGCCAGCTCCTTCCTGCAGCCCTCCCTCTAGAGAGCATCTTCCGAAGTGGCCAACTGTTTGTCTCTGCCCAGCCAGGCTCCCCCGCTTTCTCTCCCCTCCCTTCTGCCCCAGTCCGTTCAGTTCTCCTCTCCACTTGCCCGCTTTCCTTCCTTCCTTTTCCTCCCCAAACGGCCACTTCCCTACGCGGCCAACCAGCCAATCCGGCACCTCCACCACCCAGCCAATCCGCTGGGTTGCCGGGATGCATCCCCACAGAGGCACGTCTACGAGAATTAATATAATAGATTCTGTATTCATATTGTCACTTTTTAAAAAAACATTATCTGAAGTAAACATTTTGACCATTTATGTATCAGGTGCTAAACATGCCAGCTTACGCTCATGCCAAATTTAAAAGACAATTTATTAGCCTTAATTACCTCATTTGATAGTTGTCTGTTCTTATCTCTATATGAACCAGGCAGCAGTTAGAGGAAATATTAAAGGATATTAGCTCTCTGCTGGGGTCTAATGACATGCAGGCACATTGTATGCTCACAAAACAATTGTTTCTAATGTGACCTTTTAAAGAACCAGTGAATGATCCCTTAGGATTTTTGTGGTGGCTGAGATTTTTAATAAACTGCTAATTTTGCTGCATAAATTGTTGGTATTTCCCCCCTTGAAAACTAAAAGCTGTGAAATTAATCCCTATTATGCAAGCTGTGCCAATGTGGTCTCCAAGATTAAGCGGCCCTTGCAGGTCAGTCTAATGTAGCAAAAGTGCATCATTATCATGTAAATTATAGAAAACGTTAGATGTTGCTTGCTACACAATAGATTTTAAGGACAATGGTTGGGTATAAAGTGCTAATGTAAACCGTTCTCAGAGCATTTAGAGTGCATTGTGCCTTCATATGTTTTGCAGTAGTCGCATGAGTGGTTGTTTTATTAAAGAAATCCCAACCAGCAGTTTCTCACATGAAGAGCTACAGATAATGAAGAGCTGGTGCAATCCATACCACATCCCATAAATTTTCATTGTTATACTTTCCACTTCTTTCTTGATTTTTTCATGAAAGCGATTCAAACTCTTCTGCAACTAGAAGTCTCACCATTCTCCCTCTCTCCTAGCCATTGTCTTGACTTGACCCTTCACCTCTAGTGGGTGTTTTCCCTTTTTTAAAGGTGAATTTGTGCAGTTACACTCTGACCCCTGCAGGGGTGCTGGACCTATTAGAATGGTCCACCTGAGAAGGCTGTTGGATCCAGTAGGATTCCAAAGGGCCTTGGAGGGTTTTGGAGTTGGTTCCAGCATTCCCTCTAACAGGGAATTCCAGATGTTGTTGACTACAACTCCCAGCATCCCCAGCTGTGATGGCCTTTGGCTAGGAATTATGGGAGTTGTATTTATTTTATTTTATTTTTATATTTTATATCCCACTCTTCCTCCAAGGAGCCCAGAGCGGTGTACTACATACTTAGGTTTCTCCTCACAACAACCCTATGAAGTAGGTTAGGCTGAGAGAGAAGTGACTGGTCCAGAGTCACCCAGCAAGTATTATGGCTGAATGGGGATTTGAACTTGGGTCTACCCATTCCTAGTCTGGCACTCTAACCACTACACCATGCTGGCTCTATTGTCGTTAACAACATCTGGGATTCCCTGTTAGAGGAAACTGGTTGGTTCTGCCGGTGATTCTGGCAATGCCCTGGTGGATACCTGGAACAGGGAACTTACTAGGGCAGTAGGCATAATCACTCCTAAGCTTCTTCTCTGTCCAACTTCAAAAAATTAGCTCCATGGTATACGGAACAGCTATGAGAGCTGAAGTGGCAAGTAGATGAATGGAGTGCAAGTGGAGGACTCATCTTGAATTTGATAAGACACAGCATAGAGCCCATTTGAAGGCCTTTGCTATGGCAACACATGCAGCAAAGAAGCAATTTTACTCTTCGTGTATTGCATCTGCAAGTTGTCTGTGCAGCCTCTTGTCTCGCCGACCTGCCAGTGAGATGGACAGAGTGCAGTTCGAACTGCACTCTGCCCAATAGGCTGCACAGATTCCCCCTTCTCTAGCTGGAGAGAAAATCTGCGCTCTGCCCTGCTGCCGTCATGCTGGCAAGTTGGTGAGAGGAGAGGCTGCACAGATAGATTCCCTCTTCTCTCGCTCAAGAAAGAAGCTGCACTCTGCCCCGCTGCCCTTCTTGCCGGCAAGTCGATGAGACAAGGGGTTGCAGAGATTCCCCTTTCTCTCACTTGAGATAAAAGCTGCTGTGAGAGGCTGCACATGGTTCCTCCTGAACTTCTAGGCAAGCCCGTGTGAGGCTGGACTGGTGTCAGGCAGTGGAGCCATGAGGAGGAGGAGGTGGAGGAGGAAGGGGAAAGCAAAAGGCATTAGGGTGGCATTGGCAGCAATGCGAATGGCCCAGAGATTCCCTCTGATTTATGCTTGTGTACGCTTGCATGCGCATAAAGGTGCTGCATAGGCTGTCATCCTAACGTGCTTTAACTTAAGCTTTTTTCTCCCACAGTAAAGCTTGCCAACTGAGAAAACTCAGTGTCTCTCCAAGGTTCCAGGCTTCAGGCAGAAGTCTTTCTGAGCCCTACCTGGAGATGCCAGGGTCTTGGGACCTTCTGCCTACAAAGCAGATGCTCTATCACTGAGTTATGGTCCCATTCTAAGGTTAGCAACCCTATTCTACTGGCATATAGGTTTGGCAACCTAACAAGCTGTGCTCCAGCCAACCCTAGAGTGGAATATCATTTGTCATAATCTCACCTTCCTTGTTTGAGGCACCTGCCCAAAATAGATATGGAGGCAGCAATGCTAAGGTCTTGATCCTGAACAGCACAGAATTTGGTGGAGAAAGGATGTGGTGAGAGCAGAACAACTCATGAATGTTGCTGCTGTGTGGCAGACAGCAATTCCTCAGATGTTGCCAGTGATGGAAAATACTGCAGAACTGTTATCCAGTGGTGGCCCATGAACGTACCTCGGGGGTGGGGGGGTGGGAGGCACCTTTAAGAGTAAATTAATTCAGTGCTCACCTCCACCGCGGCGGCACCTGAATACTGTCCAGAGCCACAACGTGCTGCTCAGCAGCCCCTATGGCGGGGAAGCGCCTCCGCAGCAGAGGCCACCGCACCGGCGCAGTCAGACCCTGCATGGCCGGGTGAAAAAATTTGGAGGTTTTTTTTACAAAAACGTTTGATGAACCCCCGAACTATGGGGGCGGTTCGGTCCAGGGTCAAGGCAAACTGTGGGTTCAGCTAGACCCTGAACCTTCAAACCGAGCCAGTTCGATGTCAAACAGGTTCAGATTGGAGCCTGTTTGCACATCCCTATTGTAAACTGTAGCAAAGTGTCCCCCCTTTTTTACACATGTTGCAAGTGCCCTTCCATGCAGAATAAGCAGAATAATGAACAGAATTGGCTTTGTGGGCAGAGTCTCCACACCAGTAGCAGTGGTAGCTCCTTCTTTTTTGTGCTTCCACTTTCTGGAGCAGTGCCATATTAGAAGATTGGGTTTGGAAGCATTTAGACTGAACAGCCTGGATTCCAGGAGGTTGGTTTTGGGGTAGCAAAGAGAGCTATTTGGCACAGTGAAGACCATTTCCCACCTTCCTTGACATTTCTATAACCTTTTCCAAGGCAAGTTTCCGCTCCAATAGCAGTTTTTCATGCAGTTTGGAGCAGTTTGTTTTCATAAAAACCATTAATCCCTGATCATTTCATCATTAAAGTTGCTTGGCAAACTCACAGGTTATACTTAAGGCACGCAATGCTGTGTGATATACTGATTGAAAGATTCACCAGGCCGTTGGGATCTAAACAGAGCTTGTAACATTCAGCAATCACATTCAAAGTAGAGCTGAAACGATCATCTAAGGCTTGAAGATCAGCTTCATAAAAATTGGCATCTCCTTTCAAGTTGGCAAGAAAGGGCAAACGGTTATATATTCTCTAGCCTTCAGGGCCCAGGCAGTAAAGCAATCTAGCCTTCTTTGCTGGAGTAAAATCAGAGCTCTGTATGGTGAGGAGGTGATTGTAGAAATAGGACCTCCATTGTTTCCTGGGAAGAGCAGGTTTTCCTGGGGTAGACAAGAAACAAGGTGGTGGTAGAATATGCTGAACTGGGCATCCAGTGAACAACGGAGTCCAGGATTAAAAAGTACCTTCAGGGAGAAACAATCAGCAGCAGCAATAGCAGAACAAGTAGCAGCAGCAGCAGCAGCAAAACAAGTTCAGGAATGTAGGCCCAGTAATGCAATGAAATGAAGTTGCAGGAACATGCACACGCTTAGCTGGTTCAAAACCTCATCGCCAGATGTTTTATAGCTGCTTCCCTCACAAACACAAATAAATCCTATGTAGATTTGACTAAAGGTTTGTTCAGCAGCAACTCCATTTTCTTCTTCTCCTTTCCCTCCCTTTTACTTTCTCACTCCACCTCACTCTCTACAGGATTCGCACTGGGACAAATTTCTAAATAAGAAAACATAGAAGATCCTGGATAGAATACAACAATCTGCTTTAAGATGCTCCTTTTAAAAAAGATGCTAATTCTTCTCCTCAGAACCATTGAACCAATATTTTACACCAGACTCTGATTTTAGTACAGGAGAAACCCATTATCTATGGGGATTCAGTTCAGCGGTGGGGAGGTGGATTGCATAACTGTGCATAATAGGGCCTTAGGGCAATGGGAGTTGTTGGGATAGGTTCCTGAGGAGCAAAAAATGGGAGGAAAAGAACGGAAATGGGGTGACAAACAAACTAAAAGTGGGGGAAATGGGGGGAGTGCTCTGTTTGTCCCCAGCTGTCCAACAATGCCCCCATAAGTTTAAAAAATGTGTTTTTTCCACACACAAAATCCCCACCCCCAAAAGGAGTACAAAATGGCTGCTGTCCACAAAATGGCAGGTGGAAATGACCTTGGGAGACATTTCCGCCCATCCTCAACCTGCGGATACACAAGTCTTAACCCTTTAAATGACTAATTTTATCATGTATACCAAGATCTGGTAGCAATTTCCCAACTGTAGATGTGTGATGCCAGGTGATTTTGGATGCCAGGTCCACAATTAATGAAGTTCTCCTGTAAAATTCTGAAGTGGATCATGCAAACCTGAAGTCTGCCCACCTCTAGCATAATAGGATGGGGTTTTATAGGTTACTTCAAAAAGAATTCCATTTGAGGGAAAACAGTGTGCAATGCTTCATGACCTGTCAAAGCAACACACATTCAAAGTTACACATATTCAGCGGCTTAGGGTGTCATATATTTTGCATCTTATTCAAGGCCACAGGAGGAATGCACTAGTAGCAATTACTTTCAGGAGTTCTACTCTGAGTGATACCAAGTAAGAACATTCACTACATGACTTCTCCCGTTCAGTATTTTCAAAACTACCTTAAAGCAGCAACAATAAGTACAAGGAGGGTCATACTGATGTCAGAAAAATGTACTGCCACAGTAAATCACGATGCAGAAAGTGTATTCTTATTTGTTTAGATTGCCCCCAGAGGACTAATTCAAATTGCACGTCTCAAAGTTCTCTCTGTTACTATTGTCAATTTTCTCCACATTCCCCCTTGCTACTGTGCTACAAAGCTTGTAGCTCTAAACAGATAAAACCACAAGGCCTTGTTAGAAAAAGAAAATGGAATTTGCTCAGAAGTAGAAAGGTATGCAGCTGTGATCTTTGTTAGATTTCTGAAGCAGAACAAGGGTTGCTAGATTTACTAAAGAAATAATAATGCTTCAGGCTTAAAGCTTTGGAGGCTGTACAACAGAAAAAAGATTCTTTTATGGCCAGATGACAAGTAGGAAATACATAACAAAAATGATGTATTAAAAAGTGATTGATTGATTGATTGATTGATTGATTAAGTGCCATCAAGTCGGTGTAGACACTTAGCGACCACATAGATAGATTCTCTCCAGGATGATTTGTCTTCAACTTGATCTTTAAGGTCTCTCAGTGGTGCATTCATTGCTGTCGTAATTGAGTCCATCCACCTTGAATCTAAAAATAGCCCCATCTATAATAGAAAAAAGCCCCTCCTCCACCGCTCTGTGAAAACACCATGTTAATGCAGTCACCAGACTCTGGCACATTTTTTTCTGTCCTGGGTGCTTTCCAGACTAGTTGCTCAACAGCAGAAAAATGCCTCCATTCAGGCAAGTTGCATTTGAAATGTAAACAGCAGGGTGATCAGTCTCGTGGAAACTAACAACCTGAAAAAACATCAATTTCTTTATGCCGGATATACAACGTCCTAGCTCTAAATCATAGCAATTAAATTCAAAGCAAGGCACTGGAAATGTGAACAGCCCAACGGAATGTTGGAAATGCAACCAACAAGTTGGGGACATTTTATCATATGTGGTGAACTTGCAATAAAACCTAGTTGTTTTGGAAGCAAATTTATTCAAAAATGGAGCAAATTTTGGAAATTAAATTCCCCTTTTTGCCAGAACTTTTCCTTTTAAATATGACTAGGCCCATTCCTACCAAGTTTAATAAGTTATCTTTATATATGAGTACTGCCACTAGGATTCTCTGTGATACTAACTGGCGTATTTCGAATATCCCATCTTTAGATGATTGGTTTCTTAAACTATGGGACTATGCTGATATTTCTCAAGTCACTGCTTACTGTATATGAATAATACCTTTATAGAGTCATTTATGCTGGTTTGGGAACCTTTTATTAACTTTAATATTCGACAAGGTCATCATTTATCCTCTAGATTAGGGTTTTATTTGTAGTTTGTTTGGTACATCTACTGTAATTATGCTTGAACTTCAGTCAGTGGAGAGTGTAAAAATTCTTTTCTTCTTCATTCTCTCTGATCTCTGATTTGCTTTATAGTTTTTATTTTGTCTTATGTTTTACTCTGCTTTTTATTATTTTAATAAACTTATAAAAATCTTTTTAAAAAAGGAAATGTGAACGGCACCCTGTTGTCCACATAGGGACTGCGGTGTCACAACACAGGAAGTGTGGAAGCACACTTCTGAGACACAACGTGACCCCGTTGCAGGATCTAATCTGGAAAGCACCCTGTTTGAAAGTTTTAGAATTTTCAGAAATGCAGAAATATTACAGAGTGGCTAAATCTGGACCCCATTTTCAATAAATAGACCCCCTCTTCCTTAATTCAACCACCGAGATACCACTCTACTGTGGAAATATTACTTGTGTGGAATGTACATAGGAGAGGTGGCTAGGACTCCACCAGTTGACCCACCCCCTGTGGCATGCATCTTTGACCCCATCACAGATGTACCAAGTTGGGAATGCCCACCCAAGGGCACATAGCTACCCACCAGTTTGATGGATAACATAAGAACATAAGAGCCTTGCTGAATCAGGCCCAAGACCCATCTAGTCTAACATCCTGTTTCACATAGTGCTCCACCAGATGCATCTAGGAAGCCCCAAGCAGGAGATGAAAGCATGCCCCCTCTCTAGGCTTGTCACTGAAGAGCTCCAGAATAAAGAACAGGTGGGGCAGCCGGCGGGCAGGAAGGCTGCTTAAACTCACCTTCCCCCCAGGTGAGTGATTTCATGTTCCTGGGAGCGCAGACCATGCTCCCAGACAAGTAGCACTGCGTAGTGTAACGTGAAGCTTTGGAGGCTGGGACGACGCATTCCAGTCCCCGGGAATCCCACAATGCACCATGCAACACATGCAATGCATTGGGGGACTCCTGAGGGATGAGCACTCTAAGTGCCCATCTCTGTGTGCGGCCGGGCTAGAAGCAGGCTGTGCTTGCACACGAGCAGGTAGCTGGGGTTAAGGAAGCGCTTGCTCCCTTAACTTCGGCTAACAGCCAGGCTTAAAAGCCAGGCAAGGTGGTGCTGCCCCGCTGGGATAGGGCCCAATTGTGGTGGTTCTCATGTGCAGTCTAACCCAGGCTGGGCATTCCAAGCCTGGGTTAGGCAGCGTGTGAGAATAGCCTCACTGTAAGACCTTAATAAAGTAACATTGTGTGTGTCTGTCAGAACATGAAGACTAATTTATTAGTAGTGTAATGTATTCATGTATTAAATCCAGCTAATATATTTATATCCTGCTTTTCTACGAATTCATGGGTAGCATTCAGACTCAGTTAGCCATAACTGAGTTCCATTGAAATTTATGGGCCTTAAGGTAATAAAGATAACTTTCAATGATTTCAGTGGTGCTTCTCATGAATAACTTTGAATGCTACCCCATAATAAGCAATAGCAATTTTGAAAAGCAGCATTATAAGAACGCAGCATAGCTGATAACAGTACAATCTCAGCCCATTTAAAACAGATAGCACATTAAATTAAAGTTGCTTTTTGCCCTTAGATTGCAATGAGGGTTTTTTGGTTACTCCTTGCAGTATTTTTGGTTACTCCATATTTGTACAATTTTGGTATTGTAAGTTGCCTTAAATAGCTTGGGAGAAGAGCTGGTCTTGTGGTGGCAAGCATGCATTGTCCCTGTTGCTAAGCAGGGTCTACCCTGGTTTACATTTGAATGTGGGACTACATTTGAGCACTATAAGATATTCCCCTTAGGGATGAGGCTGCTCTTAGAAGAGCACTTGCATGCAAAAGGTCCCAAGTTCCCTCACTGGTGTCTCCAACATAAGGCTGAGAGAGACTCCTGCCTGCAATCTTGGAGAAGCTGCTGCCAGTCTGTTTAGTAATTCTTAGTTTTTAGGGGGGTTTTAAATAAATTTTAATTTGAAAATTTAAAAACTGTAGTTCTGATTGTGGTTTTAGCTTGGATTTTTAATTTGTTTAGCTTAATTTGCTTAATTTTATTAGTCTGATTTTACATTGTAACTATTTTATAAATATTGTGAGCCTCCCTGAGCAGTAGTGTACTGGAGGGTGGGGTATAAATATTATAAATAGATAGACAATACTGAGCTAGATGGACCAAAGGTCTGACTAGATTGAAGGCAGCTTACGATGGTCCTACGTTCTAGCTTGCTAGAAGGGCAGGACACAAAAGTTTTAATAAATAAATAAAATGAGGAAGCTTGATACAACCATCCAGGCTCAGCAATATGCACATATTAGCAGCATAGAAGAAATACTAGTGTTCTTAACATATTTCATATAAAATGAGAGTAGCTTTGTCACCGGAGATACCCCTCAAATTTCCTTCACATTCATTTAACTGGTAGAACAACGAGATGATAAAAAGAGATACCTTGTTTGCTTCTGATGAACTTTCATTAGTTAGAAACTTGGGTATGGCTCGATTTTGGCCCCTAATCCGAATGTTGCAAACGTGACCTTCTCCAGCTGCATGCTCTTTCACCTCACACACTCCACCATGCAAAACTAGAGAGTTTATGTTGCATATACTGCAACGAGCTTCAAAGCATTATCATGCACTTTGGACAACTAACAGAGCTCATTTCCCCATTCTTCACAATATTTTTGCATGCCTTTTTTGCTGGAGGTTGGGTGGAAGAAGATGACAGACAGTTAGGCTGCTCAACTCTAGGGATAGACTTTTGTGGAATAGGCCACACTTTCACAGGCCTGGCTGCTCTCTGCTCCACAAGGCTCAGCATCCTCCTATCGCCTGCAGAGGCAAAGGTGAATTTATGGCTCCAAAAACAAGCTTCATCGTGGGAGTCGTAGTACCAGAGTGCAATCTGCTATCCAGCCTGCAGGGCTGAAGAAGACTGCTTTCTAGAGGCCTGCAACATGAAGCCAGGCGCTTCCTTCTTGTGTGTGCTCTGCAGTCAGTGACTGGCCTACCTCAGAGTGCTGAAAATATAGCACAAACTGTGTTCTTTATTAAGTTGATAAAGGATAGGTACAGGTCAATGATAAATAAAGAGCTGTTCTTTGAAATAAAGAACGGGTGGCAAGCCTACCCCTCTGCTGTTAGGGATGTGCACGAACCTGTTTGGAGGCCCTTTTACATGACTCCAAACAGGTTTGAACACTGGGGGTTTGAAGGTTGCGAACGTGAAGGCCTTAGCAAACACTGGTGAGGGAAATGCGGCCAGCGGGTGTGGGGGAGTACACCCTCCCCTGCCCTTAAAGTTATCCCCCCTGCCATGCACATCCCTATCTGCTGTTGCTCCTTACAACTGATATTCAGAGGCATCCTGCCTCTGAACCTGGAGGTGGCCTATAGCCACCCAGACTAGTAGCCATCAGAGGCGTATCTAGGGAAAATAGCGCCTAGGGCAAGCACTGAAATTGCGCCCCCTGTCCAAACATCTGACACCCATCTTTCAGATAACTTTACCATAATATCAGCTCAAAAATACAAGTCAAGCTTGTTAATCTTTTAATATTTCAAAAACTATTTAGCAGTGGACGTAGCCAAACCAAAAAATGCTGGAAAACTACAAATTTCAATATGATGGGGCTCATGAAATACCCAAATACTATGTGGAGGTGTACTTGGAAAACTAAGCAGAAGTGCCTGTCTAATTCTCTACTATGCATTGTAGCATCACCATTACATAAGTTTTAAAAATAAATGGAGAATTTGACTTTTCCCAGATACTCTGAAAATAAAGGATATGCAGAGTAAACTGTGTCACTGCTTGGAATATATTCTAGTATTTCAGAAAGTCAGTTAAAATGAGAGAAAGAGAGCAAGAAACTCCCAGTGGGCCTTAATACTAAGGATTTCACACTGATTCAAAGACAAACTCACCTTTAATATTATTGACATCACATTTAACTAACTTATCATAAGAAGCAAAGTAAGAGCAAATGAATATAATCCTAGCTCATAAGCTTCAGCTCAGTATTCACAAGCCCTGATTCTCTGTACATAGTGCCAATCTGAATATGTGTACAGTGACTTATATTAAATTTTTAATTTTTTTTAACCTGTAGCCTCTTTGGGGAGCTTCCTAAAGGCCGTGGGGGGGGGAGGTCTGCAAAGGTTACCCCTCCCCTGCTGGCCTCTAGGGCCTCGCAGGGACCATTTGAGCATGTGCAGTGGCCATTTTTTAAAATAATGTTTTTCAAAAAAATGGCATCTGGAAACAAAATGGCCACCATGCATGCTCAAATGGCCTCTGCAAGACCTGGCATGGCCTAGGGCCTCATAGAGGCCATTTGAGCATATGCAGTGGCCATTTTGTTTTCGTTGGCCTTTTTTTTTAAAAAAAAAATTTTAATGGCGCCTCCTTCAAGTGGTGCCCGGGGCACGTGCCCTGCCTGCCCCACCCTAGATACGCCCCTGGTAGCCATTGATGGACTTGTCTTCCATGAGTTTGCCTAGGCCTCGTTTAAAGCCATCCATAACAAGTGGCAGTAGTGGCACAAGTTGTTAATGATTCGTGCCACAGTTGCTTTTGCTTCCAGGAACCTCTGGGAGCATTCCTCAGAGGTTCCTGCGTCATCAAAAACCCTTGGAGACACTCCCACCGGCTGATGCAGGAAAAGGGGGAGCTGCTGTGTAAGACTCTAGTTTTGTTGTTGTTCAGGAGTCTTACTTCTGGACTATTAATAGTTTAACTTATTTGGGTTGTTAAGCATGCCCAGTGGGGTTTCTCTTTGTCTGGTGGGCTGAGCATGCTCAGTGTGTTTCTCTCTTCAGTTTGTGAGCTGTAAGCCACAGGATGGACCACAGCCTGAAGTGTGTGTTCTTGGGAACTCCCTTGAACTTGAACTCCCTTGTTTTTGTTTGTTGTTGTTGTTGTTAAACAGTGTTTGGACCAGAGGAGGTGACTATACATTACAGACTAGCCAGCTTATCCTTCTCTCACCCTCCCACTGGTTAATGGGCTTTGTCTCAACGGTGACTATTGGCCAGTGGTCAGGGGAGTCATTTCCATCGAAAGATTCCGCAGTAGTAGCAACAACTCTTCTTTTTGATGGGGGGAGGTGGGATGGGGAGGAGCTACTGCTGCCTGCCACCCAGTAGACTGGAAAAGGGGTCTGACAACCTATGGGGGCAGACCCAGTGCAACTTGGTGCTTCCCCTGACTCAACACATTCTCAAGGAGTTGCTGGTTTTCTTCACTTAGGAAAGGTTAACCGTCCAAATACATAACTGTCCAAATACACCAATATGCTTTGGTGATGCATAACAGGAAAATATCAATATTCCTTCCTCACAATCCCTGGAGCTCTATATACAATTGCCCAGCAACAAACAGCAATGGGCTTCAGATTGTTTCTTGAACTGAAGAGTAAAAAGATGGGTAGCTCTGGGAAAAACAAATTGTACGTTTATAACGTCTCCGGTGGCCAAAGAGGAATCTGTCTCTTTACAACTACAGCTTCTGGTGTTGCTTCTATATGACTATAAACCCTTACATTCTTCCTAAGGGAAGACATTAAATTTATGACACAAAAATGAAACGATTATTCCCCAGTCCCATATAGATGCTTGTGCTTGACATATAGTTTATGATTTTAGGTCTTACACCATCGATCTCAACATGCTTATGCCAGACATTAGAATAAAGTGCTCATAATCTAATAGATAGTACAAATAGGGATTAACTGATTGACCCCATTCTGATTCTTTGTTTTGCCCTGTTTTCTGTTGCCCTGTATTCCAATTGAACTGGAAGAAGTTCTAAAACTTATTTCAAAACTGAACTATGCACATTGTGGCCCAACTTCCATTTCCTTTGCATGTTTTTCCTCCTGTCAGGGTGTGACCTGGGACAAGAGGGAGATGCCCCGGACAAGTGGCTCCAAAAGTTGGAACGATGCCATAAATGGACAGTAGAGCATTCTGACAGAAGCATTCTTCACCCCAGGGGCTTTGGGGCAAAGAGAGAGCCGATGCTCTGTGGTTACACATAATTCTTGCATCTTGTGGTATTGCGCATATTCCATTAAAAGGTAGACCAAATGTTGTACAATATGTCAGTTGGTAATGCAGAGGAGAGCTGGTCTTGTGGTAATGAGCATGAATTGTCCCCTTTGCTAAGCAGAGTCCACATTGGTTTGCATTTGGATGGATGGCTATATGGGAGCTCTGTAAGTTTTTCCCCTTAGGAGATGCAGCCATATCTCAGTGGAATAGCATCTGCATGCTAACATGCTGAAGGTCCCAGGTTCATTCCCTGACAACTCCAGATAGGGCTGAGAGAGGCTTCTGCCTAAAACCTTGGATAGCCACTGCCAGGCAGTGTAAACAATACTGAGCTAGATGGGCCAATGGTCTGATTCAGTATAAGGCAGCTTCCTGTGTTCTCATGTTCCAGAGCAGGGGGAAGACATAACATGGGCATCCGCAGGACTTTTTCCGGGGCAGAGGGTGGCAAAGACAGAAATCCTATACCAACATACCTGGGAATATGACCCATTGAATTAAATGGGAACTGGCTGAATCCAGGGGTCACCTGCCCCCTCTTGTCCTCCCTCCAGATGCCCATGGCAAGACACAAGAACAGAAGGCACTTGAAAACTACAGCCAGTTCCACATGCACAGTGCCAAGTATAACACCCAGTCATATGAAACAGAACAATGGAGGATTCCTAATGCATTGTTTCTACTTTGGAGTCAAGAGCAGGTTATTCAAAGCTCCAAATTCTGGGGAGAAATGTTCACAAGGAGAATTTTAGAAGCACCCCTAAATGAACATTTGAATAATAGGGATTAACTCATGTCAGCTTTGTACTAATAACCTTTTGAATTGCTTTTTCCACAGATTACACCTTGCTGAATGGAACACAAGATGGTATACAGGTAATTTAATGAGGGCAGTTATCCAAATGCAATCCCACTCCTTGTCACCTCATTTACCTGGATCTCCACTTGTCAGCATTTACAAAGTTATTGCTGACACTGCAGGCGACTGAGAAGAGAAACATTTTAAATGGTTCTTGTATCTGCTTATTATACCAATTGCTTGCTATGGAGATTACTCACTGTTAGCTGCATGAATTACAGGGGCTGTGGGCCAGATATTTTTCTGAATTTTTACTGTTGATAGGCACTTCTGAGAGATTTTCATTTGTGGGGAACATGTACAGGTGCCTGATAATAAAATAAGAAAGACAGTTAAATAAAAGCTTGTGTCTGCAAGGCCTCACTGTTTCAGCTAGTCTGTGCTGCCACTTTGAGTGTAGCTTACCGTATTCTCTCTAGCACTAGCCACACCTGCCCTTTCATATGTTCACTGAACACAGGACGTGGTGAACTTGTTCCCACTCCTGATCTTCAAATGTGCAGCAATATGAGTGCAAAGAGCCTATGCATGTACAGGTGTACAGTTCCTTTCCAGGGTTGTTGCTAGGCAGAGAAATACTCCTTTATTTATTTATTTTTATTTATTTTTACATTTCTATACCACCTTTCGTTAAAAGAAAACCCCAAGACGGTTTACAAAAATTAAAACATACAATAAAAGCAATAAAAACATCAAGCAATAAAAACATCAAGCTAAAAACATATAAAACAAGCATAAAAACAAGACAACAGATCACAGATAAAAACACAGAGAAGCCGCAGTAAAAACGATTATGCAAAAGCCTGGGTAAAAAGCCAAGTCTTTAAAAGCTTTCTAAAAGCCGTGATGGAGTCTGAGGAATGAATGGCCACTGGGAGAGCATTCCAGAGTCTAGGGGCAGCAACAGAGAAGGCCCTGTCCCGAGTGCACGAAAGCCGGGCCTCCCTCATTGTCGGCACCTGGAGCAGGGTCCCCTCAGATGTCCTTGTCAAGCGGGCAGCAACCCTTGGGAGCAGGCGGTCCCTCAAATACCCTGGGCCCAAACCGTTAAGGGCTTTAAAGGTCAAAACTTTTAAAAACTTTTTAAAAGTTCTTACCGCTTTTCTACTTGTCATCCAGATGACGTCCTTGACCGTCATATAATTTAGCAGTGCCATCTGCTGCCATTTGCCAGCAGATTTTGTTTTTCATATCACCGATTGGCAGCATGGCCTGCACATATTGCTGTGAAATTGTGCAACGGCCAAGAATATCATCAGGACTACCACTTGTAGAGAAGTGGTGAGAACTTACATTTTAAAATGGAATATTTCTCTATCTGGAAACACCCCAAAGTTCCCAAATGTAAGGAAAGGAAATAAAGAGGACTACTGTTTCCTTACAGTCTTCATAACCATATACAAAAAAATATTGTAACTGCTGCTTGGGGTGATGCAGCTTACCGCTTGCTCTCTAGATCCTTGCCTGACTTGGCTGCTTCTATCTAGAAAGGAAATTGTTGGAGATGGCCTAGTTAATATCATTAACTCATCACTGAGGGAGGGTAGGATGCCTCTTTGTTTGAAGGAGGCTATGATTAGACCACTTCTTAAGAAGCCTTCCCTAGATTCCTCGGTAATGGATAGTTATAGGCTGGTCTCCCATCTTCCATAGTTGGGCAAGGTGATCGAGAGAGTGGTAGCTAACCAGCTCCAGGAATGTTTGGAGGAAACAGATTATCTAGACCCATTTCAGACTGGCTTTAGAGCAGGCTATGGGGTTGAGTCTGCCTTGGTTGGCCTGATGGATGACTTGTACCAGGGAATCGACAGAGGAAGTGTGACTCTGCTCTTTCTTTTGGATCTCTCAGCAGCGTTCAGTAGCATTGACCATGGTATCCTTCTACTTCTCCTGAGGGAGTTGGGGATAGGAGGCACTGCTTTGCAGTGGTTCTCTCCTATTTCTCAGGCAGATTCCAGATGGTAGAGCTTGGTGACGGTTGCTCTTTAAAAAGGGAGATATTATATGGAGTCCCTCAGCAATCTGGTGTAGGAGTAGGAATCTGGGTGAAGCTGTCGATAAGTTGAACAAGGCCTTTCTTGCCTTGAAAATCTGGGGAAATGAGTGGGGCTTTAAATTTTCATCTTTAAAGTTGAAGGGAATGATCTTTACGTGGCGAAAGGTTCCGGTGGCTCCTTGATTGTTTTTGTATGGCTCTCAAATTGAGGTTGTTTCCGAATTTAAGTTTTTGGGGGTTATTTTTGACTCTAAGTTGTCTTGGGTTCCTCACATTCACTTTCTTGAGGATCGGTGTAGACCGCGTCTTAATTTGTTGAGGAGTATCTCTGGTAACCATTGGGGAGCAGACCGAAGGTCTCTTTTGTTTATCGTTCCATGGTTCGATCGATTTTGGATTATGGCTGTCAGGTTTTTTCTTCCGCTCCCAAGTCTGTTTTGCATAGGTTAGATGTGATCCAGTCTACAGCTCTTCGAACCATTTGTGGGGCTTTCATTACCACACCTTGTAGCATGCTTCAGGGTGTAACTGGCAAAATCCCAGGGAGCTTGCATCGGAAATACTTAGATATCATGCTTTGGAACCGACTACGTGATTTGTCATTTGGGAATTGGGGTAATGTGTATGACCTAAGTTGGGAATTTAGTGACCCTAGGAAATTCTCTGGAGAATTTTTGGCCTGGATCTGAACTGCTTGAGGGTTTGCAGGTGGGAATTGTTCCTTTAATGTATCCAATCTGGCTTTATCGTCCTCCTGAGGTTCTGCTTGATGGTTTGGAGAGCGGTCTTTTTTATAGGTCTAATGCTGAATTGAAGTTCCTGACTTTAGAAAGATTGTCTGTTGATTCGGATTTTTGTAGAATTTTTACGGATGGTTCTTAATCTGCCCAGGGTGATAGGGTATCTGCTGCTTTTGTTATACCCAGTTTGGTTATAGGTTGACTGGAGGCGTTAGCATTATGACCGCTGAATTAACTGCGGTGCTCCTGGCTCTGGAATGGGTTCAGGACATGCGCCCTGGGGGATTTGTGATCCTATCGGACTCTTTGTCGGGTTTGCAAGCCATCCAAGGGGGCAGTTTTTTGAACAAGTCCCCTGTTGTTGCTGACATCTGGAATTTGAATAATCTTCTTCATTCAAGGGGTTTTCGCGTTAGGTTCCGCTGGGTTCATTCTCACATTGGGATTTCTGGGAATGAGCTCGCGGATACAATTGCAAAACGATCTCTGGACTGTCTGGCAGTGGACTGCAAAATTCCCTTTAATGTTATGGAAGTCAGGTCTTGGGTTGGGTTGGAGATGAGGAAGATTTGGCAAAAGGAATGGGATGTTGACCCTATGGGTCGGAGGGTTCATGCTTATTGTCCGAAACTGAATGATTTTCAACTCTTCAGTATTTCGGGTAGGACCCGACAAGTCTCTTTGTTCAGGACATTAACGGGTCATTGTTCGACTAGATACAAGTTGTTTCTTCTTGGAAAATCTGAGAACGATTTATGCTTGTTGTGTGGAGTGTCTGAGACCATAGATCACCTTTTGTGGGACTGCATTCGGTTTTGTGATGATTGTGAGCGTTTCCTTCTGTCTCTTCAATCTGCTAATCTCTGCAGCAGGTCTCTTCAGGCACTATTTTCGGACCGTCAGAATTGGAAGATTGCTACCTCTCTTTTGTGGAGATTCCTCAAGTCAACTCATCTTTTTGAATATTTATAAAACCATTTCTTTTTCTGGACATTTGTGCTCTTTTTTGGATTTCCAGTAGGTGGCGTTTGTGGGACCTTATGGTCCTGGTATGCCATTTCCTTCCACCACAACAAGAAGAAGAAGACTCCATTCTGTCACCAATGCTTTTTAACATCTACATGAAAAAGCTGGGTGAGGTCATCAGGAGATTTGGTGCAGGGTGTTATCAGTATGCTGATGACACCCAAATCTGTTTCTCTTTATCATCATCATCATCATCATCATCATCATCATCATCATCATCATATGGCATTCACTCCCTAATTGCCTGCCTAAAGGCAGCAGTGGCCTGGATAAGGGATAACAAATTGAAGCTGAATCCAAGCAAAATGGAGGTGCTAATTGTAGGGGATCAGAATTTGTGGGATGAGTTAGATCTTCCTGTGTTGGATAGGGTTACACTCCGCCAGAAGGAACAGGTATGCAGCTTGGGAGTGCTCTTGGATCCAGGCCTCACCCTGGTATCTCAGGTGGAGGCTATGTCCAGGAGCGCTTTCCATCAACTTCGGCTGATTCGACAGCTGTGTCCATTCCTTGAAGAGAACGTTCTCAAAACAGTGGTGCCTCAGTTGGTAACCTACTGGCTTGACTATTGCAATGCGCTCTATGTGGGGCTGCCTTTGTACGTAGTTTGGAAACTTCAGTTTGTTCAAAATGCAGCAGCTAGATTGGTCTCTGGGTCAATCCAGAAAGACCATATTATGCCTGTTTTAAAACAGTTGCACTGTTTTAAAACAGTTGTTTCTTAAGATGAGGTCTAACTATTGCCTCCTTCAAACAGGGAGGCACCTGACAGCAAGTAAGAAGCTGACAAACAAACCATGATGCTACCCCAGTACATAGAAATAGAACATACGGACAGGCACGTCTAGTAGAAGAACTGAGACAAAGCTACAGTATGCCAAAACACAACACCACTACATTTCTGCTTGGATTTTGAATTATCTGGCCTGGTTTGCAGAGCAGCACCAATCCATTAGCAATCTACTGTTCTTCCATTTGTTTTTTAATTTCCAAATTTTGCATTTGGAGGTATATGCAGCTCTCAATTTCTTCACTCCCCACCCCCACCCGCTGTCCAGATTACTAATGTACATACACAAAGTGCCTGAGCATATTTTTCACCAGGGCAGTTCAGATGAAACAGACACAGGCACACACCACCAGAAAAGGGATGCACCTCCATGGATATTCCAATGCACTCCTGGTGCAGCACTTTATTCGGGGGTGGGGGCATCCAAATGGCTCCTAAATACATGCTCCAAATATTTGTTTAAACTACTGTTTGAAGTGAAAGTAAATGTATAGAGCCATTCAGATGATCAGCCCCCTGGCAATAAAGGGATATGCCAGGAGGGCATTGGGATTGATATGATAAGGAGGTGGGCATTGGTGGTGGTTGATCTCCCCCTTATCCTACCACATGCAGCCAACAAGCTGTCTCACATGTTCGTTTTCTGTGATTCATGGGTGATTCTGGAGAAGGAAAGATCATACACACACTCACAACTGTGAGTCTTAATGGGCTTTATTAAGTTAATGATTGCAAGTGTAGGTGATTAGGCATATAGGCAAATAGTTATCCATTTCATTTTTCTATGATTGTAGTGCAGTGTTCAGTAACAGCTAAAAGCATCCTAAAACCATTTCCCCTTCTTTTGTCAAAATGCAGAGCTGCTAGCTAAGAAAGAGTTTTTGGCCTCACCAAGAAACAGACAGTCGTGTATCAGTAAGCTGAGAAATTCTTCGTCTGTGCGCAAGAGCACCTTATCTGCTGTTATGTAGCAACAAGTCAAAATAATTCCCCAACCTGGCAATTCAATCAGTTCCCCCCACCCCCTTTAATTTGGTCCAATAATTTCTATGACTGTTAACTCATACCACTAATAAATGCCAGGCATCTTAGACTCTTAACAGAAAAAGCATTTCTTTCTAACCCTTCTACTAGCTGCTGAATAGTTTAAAACAGCTTCATTTCATTAGGAGCAAGTAGCTGAAGGCCTTTTGCTATCTCCTGATTGTTCCCAAACAATCCTAGAAGCTGTGTTGGCAGAGAGGGGGGAAAAGCTAAAGTACAGTTTTCAAGGAAGGAGGGAGACCGGCAAGAGGCATGTCCATTAAAGCAACTTAGAAAGAGGGGAGGAGGAGGATGGACCAGAAGGAAGAGATTGGGGGACAGACACCGTTTGCTGCCACCTGGCAAATGATGGCTGCAGCAGGGGCGTCACTGGAGCTCAGGATAGGTAAGAGTGAAGATCCAAGAATAGAGAGGAAGGTGGGGGGAGAAAGGGGGGAAACAGGTGTGTTATTCAGAAGTGGCTGGTTTATGAGGCATAACTCTGGGCAATATTTACTAATTTCCAGGTACGCTGGAACGAGATCTCCGCTGGCTTTTCCGGTGGGAGGGTGATGGCTCTGAAGATACATGGTGAAGCCCATGTCTACCCTTCCACCATGAATGGCTGTCTGCAGCTTTTTATACCTTTTTGGCAACTTATCAAAGTCAAAATAATCACTTCATCTACTCAGATGGTCTCTTCTTTGATAAACAAATTCCAGCCTGGCTCTCTGAATTCCTCTCTCCTCCTACAGGGAGAAGCCAATTAGGAGCTTGGCCTGGCTCTTTGATCAATCTCAAGATAGAGACACTTTTTAATGTCCAGCTGGCCCTGGCTTGTAGCAATTTGTTGATGTTCTTCAGCCCAGGGAAATATGTTAGGAGGACAGAGAATGTTACATAAGCAAGTGGGGTGTGTGTGTTCAGTGTTATATGAATGTGTTAGCCCTCATAGCATGGCGTAGGCATCCTTATCTATACGTGGTTTCTTATAATTATAAGAAGTATAATTATAAGAAGTATAATAAGTATGTAGTACACCACTCTGGGCTCCTTGGAGGAAGAGCGGGATATAAATGTATAAATAAATAAATAAATAAATAAATAAATAAATAAATAAATAAAATAGGAGAGGAGAGCTGGTCTTGTGGTAGCAAGCATGACTTGTCCCCAAAGCTAAGCAGGGTCTGCCCTGGTTGCATATGAATGGGAGACTTGATGTGTGAGCACCGCAAGATATTCCCCTCAGGGGATGAAGCCGCTCTGGGAAGAGCAGAAGGTTTCAAGTTCCCTCCCTGGCTTCTCTAAGATAGGGCTGAGAGAGATTCCTGCCTGCAACCCTGGAGAAGCCGCTGCCAGTCTGTGAAGACAATACGGAGCTAGATAGACCAATGGTCTGACTCAGTATATGGCAGTTTCCTATGTTCCTAAATCAGGTAGATATAATTATGCTTGACATGTCAAACTAGTTCTCATGACTGGTTTTTAGCAAAGCAACAAACTATCCAAGGCTCTTTGCAAGGTGGTAAACTACTTCAAGGCTGGGAGTGCGTGATGGAAAATTCCCCTTCTTTCCCAGACTCTCAAGAATAAGCATTTCTGTTTGCTGGCTTGACTTAGAGAAGAAAAAAAATCAAAGTCAGGCTTCAGCTTCCTGCCAAAATGACAATTCAGACACAGGCCTCAATCTAGCCTTTTGGCTTTTTGGGGTCTCAGAGCAGGCCCTGGTTCTAAATAGGGGTCCACCCACCTGTTCGTATCAAGATGTCCATGGAGAATGTCTTGGAGGCGTCACTGTCCTGACTGCATGTGCTGGTGGCTGTCTCATCCAAACTGACTCATAGTGCAAACAAGCAAACAAAGATGCAAAGGTGTGCTTGATTGCATCAAAATTCTTGATTGCATCAAAATTTGCACTTTGTCTCTTTTGTGCACACAAGTGCTTGTATTAATCAGTAACCTGGATGGAAAGCCCCCAGGCTTTGGAATGCTCTCCCTGTGGCCATTCGCTCCTCAGACTCCATTACTGTTTTTAGAAAGCTGGTTAAATCTTGGCTTTTTATCCAGGCCTTTACATGATTGTTCTATTGCTGCTTCTGTGTTTTTATCCATGTATAGTTTTTTGTATTTTGTATGTTGTATATTTTAATATCGGATTGTTTTTATATTTTTAGCTAAATACTTTTAATTCATTTTTATTATGTGTTTTAACTTTTGTAAATCGCCTTGGGGTTGTTTTTATCTAAAGGCGGTATATAAATCTAACAATAAATAAAATAAATAAATAAAGATACAAAAACTGTGGCAAATTGTACCTACAACAATTCTGGAGTTAATTTTAGAAATTCTGCACAGTAAATCAGAAGAAAGAGCACAGTAGAGGACAGGGTCAATCTATAGACGAATAACAAAACAAAACTTCCATCCCTATGGAATGCAGATACCACTGCAGAGCCATCTGGAACTAGTGTTCTTACTCCTTCTGTCTTGACTGGAGCTAAAATCCCCTTGGTAGCTTCAGGACCATTTCAGAAATGCAGAAAACCAGAGAAAACACACAGGCAGGTATCTAGGAACTGTCACACACACCTCTACAGTTTCCAAATGCTCTGGAAATGGTGGGGAAATATGTCTCCAATGATGAACCAGATACCACCCCCTTCCTCTTTGCCTTCTGAATTCTAGCTTGTCTCAATGCATTTCCGGGTTTTAAAAATCCTGGTTTTAAGCAAGTTTTTTCTTAAAACACTGCAACAAATGCCAGGAGGGAGAGGTACTGACTAGAGTATTTACATAATCATTAACATGACAAGAGCAAAGCACTCTTTAGAAATGCAAATAGAACTGCCTTGCTTAGATGCAAAGAGTGGAAAACCCGGTTTTCAGGAAGCAAATTCTTTTAAAGTTATAGTTACAAAACTTCTGTGTATGCTTAAGTTGATTTTTTAAAAAAATATTAGTTGGCTTGCTTAAGATTTTCACTGGTTAAAAAAAGAGGTTTTACAACTGATGTAAAGCACACCACCCATGCGTTGGAGGGAAAGGGAAGAAATCTGTTAGTGTATACAAATGCTCCCAGTCTAGGACATGAGGTTTTGAAGGCAACATTGTGTTCCTCCCCATGGAGCTCCCAAACACACACACACACACACACACACACACACACACACACACACACACTCTCCATTGGCTACAAGGAAAACACGGAGGCATGCAATGTGCACCTACAGAAAAAGAAAAACTGAGAGCAGAGGGGAGGTTCTTCTCTCACGCCACAAGTGTAATTCGAAGTGGCTTCACTCAACATTTACCCTGAGAGCTGGAAACTATGTGTGGGAAAGCTCCAGGGAGTTTTCCACACAGGGCTTTTAAATCCCTTTAGCTCACGTTTCCTCCAGAATGGAAGATGTGTGTTCACACATCAGGCAGATTCACCTCAAAGTCCCTGCAAGCTATCAGGGAGCACTTCACACACAATTCGGATTTTTCACTGCGTGTTAAGAGTGCAGCCTGATTTATATCCGGGGTTTTTAAAAATCCACTTTTTGTGTCATTTTGGGGGGACATATTCAAGTTCACAATAAAACCTCGCAGAAAACTCGCAGTAAAGGCTGTTGCGTGAAGAACTCCCAGGAGATAGTTAGCATACAATGTGCTTTTATACCAACTGAGACTTCACCCATAGCAAGGCCACATCCTGACAATCCGTTTTAATTACCGGTGCAAGTATTGTACTTTTTAATAATGAATCTAAGTGTTTCTTCAAAGCAGTGATTTGATCTGATCACATAATTATATTACGATAGCTCAAAGCAACTTCTTCACTCAGTACAAAACTATTAAGAATTATGTAATTGAAATAACCAAGTGACCCTCTTTTTCCAAGTGGTTCTTAACAAGCAACTTTGGAGAGCCATTCATTATCTGTTTGTCATCTCCGCCTACAGCTGAAGCAGTGCTTGGTGGATGATGGCATTAAATCGTAAGGTGGGTGGGATAATTTGCATTCCGTCTTGCTGCAACTCTTAATTTTAATTATGTCTTCCATAATGCTCAAACATTATTGCAGTGCTGTTCCAGAGACAGGCCTTGCTAAGACTCCTCACAATCACTTAAGGTGTGGGATCAGACCTCTTTTGTGGCGATTAAGAAGATCTTTAGGAAGCATCTCTTCATCCAGGTTTTTGGCTATGTATAATTCCTCTGTTTTTATTGTTTTAAATATGTTGTTTTGACTGTTCAGTTTTATATTGTTTTAAATTATTTGTATGCTGCCTAGAGTGGCTTTTCTTGTCATAAGACCTCTTCAAACTTTATGCAGTATAATGGGGTTCAATCAACATGTGGAGGGGAGAACAGATCTGTGCAGGCAGACATGCCCCTGCACTGATGTATCTTAGTTCTGCCCCCAGGCTCTCTGCACACTCAGTGCTTGTTTACAGAAACAGCACTTCACACCTGTATCATTTGAGGTGTTGTATATCATTTCATTTTTAATGTGTTATTTTTTCCTACATATCATTATTATTGAAAATTAAAAAGAAGATAATTTTTTTTAAGGCCAGTTAAATAGGGTTGCCAACTCTGTCTGAATCTGTTTCTGGAGATCCCCCCATCCCACCCTGCAACATTGTTCACTATCAAGCCATTAAAATTGCCAAGATTGCTTTTAATAATGGATTCTAGTGACTCCGGGACAGTCCTGGAGCGTGGCAACCCCAGACCAGTACATAAAACATGTTTGGTTTAAAAAGACAAACAAACAAACCCAACTTATCTGAGGACTGTAGCTATAGAGATGTGCACGAATTGATTTTTTTTGTTCTGAGAGTTGATTCTCTGGTAGGAAATGAGAGTGGATTCTCTCATTTCCTACCAGAGAATCTACTCTCAGAAGAACACCTCAGACATTGAAAGAAGAAAAAAAAAACCAGTGCCCCATGGGCTTGGGGGTGGTTGGCACCCTATGCGCACTATATCACAACCTGCTCTGGACCACCCTGACGTCCCCCAAGTGGAGTTATGGGGCTGCTGAAATCCCAATTTTTTCCTATGGGAGAAAAGCTTAAAGACATGCGATCTTCAGAAGAAAATTAAAAATCATCCCTTTCACCAATTTATTTGAAAGCAGGCACCCACTGGGGCACTACCACCTGACCCACTCTTCTGCCCCCAAAACCCCTTTTCTGCCCCAAATCTGCCACAAAGACATGCCAACTTCAAGAAATTGTTAAAAATCACCCCTTTGCCCAATTTCTTTGAAATCTGGGTGGTAGCTTCCTTGCACCCATTGGGCACTATCACCCACCACAACCTGCTCTGAGCCACCCTGGTACTTCCCACATGGAGTTATAAGGCTGCTGAAATCCCCATTATTCCCTATGGGGAAAAGCTTAAAGACACTCCTTCAAAAATTCTTTTAAAATCACCCCTTTGCACAATTTCTTTGAAATTTGTGTAGTGCCTAACGGGTGGCCACAAAATGGAGGTCCAAATTTCAGAATTATTCTGGTCCAAATTGGGGGTGATTTGTGTTGTACCCAAATCTGGGCAATTGAGCACAGGGATTATTTGTTCTGTCTGCAAATCACCTGAATCAGCTAGATTCGGGTACAAATTGTTTTTTACCAAAATCAATTCATACATGCTTATATTCCATCTGTCCCTAGGACCAGTTGCACAGTAAGATGTTTGTATCTGCAAAGCCAAAACTATTTCTCCAGGTCTCTCACACGAGACTTGTTCACACAGCCATTAAGTGGATAGAATGAATGAATGAATGAACATCCTACCCACCTATGGGAGCTGTGCGCACTCCCAATTTTCAGTTATGTGTGAATTAGAAGGTCAGGGGACAGGAAAGTGTTTGTGTGGGAGGTGGGTGCAGGCTCTGATACAATTTCCTCCTACCTTAGTAATATGCAGGGTAGGATGATGCCATTGGAGCCTGTGCCCACCTCTCACATGAGCACTCTATTGAGGTTTTATTATTATTTACCTTTTCCTTTGGGGAAAGTACAAAGTATTGTATCAGAGTTCCAAGGAAAGCTACCACTCCAGTTACAGAGTGTGGAGTTTAGTTGTTGCAGCAACATAAGAAACACACATGGAGATCACTGTAGAGTCCAAATTACATTAGGATAGAAAAGATCTACTTCGAAGAAACAAGATAGAAAAAGTATAGACGCTTTTGAACTTTGCTGCTGGAGAAGACTTTTGAGAATACCATGGACAGCCAGGAAAACAAACAAATGGATCATAGATCAAATTAATCCAGAATTTTCACTTGAAGCACAAATGACCAGGCTCATACTATCATACTTTGGACACATTATGCAAAGACCTAGCTCCCTTGAGAAGTCCATAATGCTGGGGAAAGTCGAAAGAAAGAGAAGAAGAGGATTACCAGCAGCAAGGTGGACGGACTCGATTACGACAGCAATGAATGCACCACTGAGATACCTTAAAAGGCCAAGTTGAAGACAGATTATCCTGGAGAGAATCTATCTATGTGGTCACTAAGAGTTGACACCGACTTGACGGCACTTAATCAATCAACCAGGAAAAGACCTAATCCTATCTCCTAGCTACATAATGAAATGGGGGGGGGGGAGAGGGAGAGAGAGAGAGAGAGTTTCCATCTTCTCTCTAGGAGGAAAAGAAGAGGACTGACTCAACTCAGGAATTACCTGAGGAGTCAAAGCAGGGTTCATAGAGTAGAGGTAAGCAGGGACAGGTAAGGAGACCCTTGCTAACTACCTCTGCTTCCAGTGCCCCTAGTAGGATAGGGTAGGATAGATGGTGCAAAAGGTCGATGTCACTGGAACTCCATCTCCAACACACTTCCCCCTCCTCCAACCTAGCTTTTAATTCACACGTGACCGAAAATTAGGAGTGCACACAGCAACCATAGGTGGCTAGGATGCTTGCCCTATCCACTTAACAATCATGGGAACAGGCCTATGACTTCTTTATCCTGAGACCTTCTGGGCTTGTCTCTTCAAGAAGCAGTATAAACAATTCAAATCTGGTTTTTGTTCTGATACTTAGTTCATCTTTCTACCTCCATCCGTCCTGGCTATCAGCTAAAAGGATTTTAGTATTATTATTTTTAAAGTACAATACAAACAGTTCGGTCCTGGACTGCTTTAACATCTCTATATTTAAAAGTAGGTACTCCTATATCTACAGAAGACTAGCGATCCTAAAAGTTACTTAATTAGGAGGGCTTTAATTTATTTACTAGTTGAAGTCATTTTTATGACGCAAGAGGCACACTACAGTTTATTTCATTTTGCTGTGCTCATTTTTAATGATATAATTATTTTAGTATTTTCTTATGGTGTTAGCTGCCAGAACAATATTTTCTAGGTAGTTGGTAACATATATACTAATAAATGACTGGAGACGGAATATGAGTTCTGGACAGCAAAGGGTGCTGTCTGAACAAAGGAAGGTGAATAAGGCAGCAGGGGGAAAAGCAGACATGAAAGCCGGTCCTTCACTGAAAACCTTGAAATAATTCCAACTGATTTAAACTGATCAGTGCAATCAAAGCACGTATCCATACTTTCTGCAACATGTAAATGTTCTTTAATGGCTGTGGAACAGTTTGTTGGAAGGTTGAGTGCAATTAGGCCTCCTGCTGTAATAGGCATTGAATGGTTTTGGCTGGATGCCCCCACAAACTGTTTCATGATGAGTGCGGTAATTTTAGATGCTCACTAACACCAAGCGCCTCACAAGGCAAACAATAGGAAAACAAAACAAAAATCTTTTGCTGCATATGATTTATGAGTAACCACCCTCAAACAATGAAACCAGTGCCAGATTTTATTGGGCCCACAGGCAAAACCTGTGTTGTATTCTGTCCAGTAATCTTTTGTATTTAGTTGTTTGGACATTTGTCCCAGTGGGGATCCTGTAGAGAGTGTGGGGGAGGAGTCAAAAAGAGAAAGGGGAGGAGAAGGAGAAGGAGAAGGAGACAGTGGAGTTGTTGCTGAATAAACCTTCCGCTAAATCTACATAATATTTCTTTGTGTGTATGAGGGAAGCAGGTATAAAACATTTGGTGATGAGATTTTGAACCAGCCAAGCGTGTGAGCCTACAAAGCTTGTGAATGTTCCTGCAACCTCATTGCACTGCATTATACTGGGCCTCCATTCTTGAACTGCTTTCTACTATCACTGCTGCTGATTATTTCTCCAGCTTCTTGACCTGCACCAACCCTTGAAGGGACTTTTTCTTTCTCAGTCCTGGACTCTCATGTTCACTGAATACCAACTTCAACGTGCCTCAGATCCCACCACCACCTTTTTTCTTGTCTACCCCAGGAAAACCTGTTCTTCTCTGGAAACAATGGAGGTCCTATTTCTGCAATTACCTCCTCACCATACAGAGGCCTGATTTTACTGTAGCAAAGCAGAAGGCTAAATTGCTTCATTGCCTGGACCCTGAAGGCCAGAGAATATATACTCATATATTCCCAGCTTGGAAGGGGATGCTAATTCTTATAAAGCTGCTCTTCAAGCCTTAGAAGATCATTTCAACCCTACTTTGAATGTGATTTCTGAACATTACTGAATCCATTGATCAGTATGTCACAGCATTGCATGCCTTAAGTGTAACCTGTGAGTTTGCCAGCTTTACTGATGAACTGATCAGGGATCAGATAGTTATGAAAACAACTGCTCCAAACTGCATGAAAAATGGCTACTGGAGTGGAAACTTGTCTTGGAAAAAGTTACAGAAGTGTCTAAGAGGGTGGGAAGTGGCTTCACTATGCCAAATCACTCTCTCTGGTACCCCAAAACCAACCTTCCGAAATCCAGGCTGTTCATTCTAAATCCTTCCAGACCCAATCTTCTCATATGGCACTGCTCATATGGATCTACAGATAGTGTTAAATCCAAATAGCATGGAATCCATATTACAAACGATGGAGCATCCATAGGCAGATATGCTTGCAGATTTCTCAGATGTTTTTGCTGATACTCCTGGCACTGCCATACATTTCAAACTTAACATTCAGATGAAGGCACATAAAATACCTGTACAACACAAAGTGTTGCAGTTTGCAGCTGCCACCGGCTCATCTGTATTTTGCCTCTTTCCAGGATGAAGACATCCTCATCGTCATCCACTCCTGGGAGTTATTCGCACATGGCTTCATGCTGCGAGGTAAATGTTGAGTGAAGCCACTTTGAATTACACTTGCATCATTGAGGGAAGCAGCCCCTCCCATCTCTTCTCGGGTTTTGTTTTGGTGCAAGTTCACATCGCATGCCTCCATATTTTCCTTCTAGCCACTGGGGTGGGGGGGGGGGGAGAGATTTCTAAAGAGCTATATCTGCATTTCTAAACAGAGTATCCCTCTTATCATGCTAATGATTATAGGTCAGTGCCTCTCCCTATTTGCTCTGGCCTTTTCAGAAAAACTCGCTTAAAACCAGCATTTTAAAAACCTGGAAATACATTGAGATAAGCTAGAATTGGAAGACAAAGCCCAGTTTGTGTGTGGCGTGCTACCAAGGATCTCGAATGGACTTTGGGGTAAGTTTGGCTGGTGTGTGAATGCACACACTCTCTTCCGAAGGAGATTCGGGGCAACAGCCTTGTCTGTAAAGCCTCCTGGAGTGATCACATCTTCTGAATGGAAAGCGGTCCTCACTGCTGATTCAAATGATTACTGAACTTAAACATTAAGTAATGGATGGCCATGCAAAAACAAGGTATCTGAACATCTTCAAATGATATGGTGCTGAGGTCTGATTGTTTGGTGGTGCCAACCTCCTTACAAGCAAAAGTGATCAAAATTGCCTACCAAGGTCACTGGTACCTGAATTTGACTAAAAGGCTAATCAGATAAAGTTTTTGGTGGCCAGGTATGGGCAAACACATTGAAAATGTAATCCAGCACTCTATGGCTTATGCTGTATGTGCAAATCACAGAAGACTTTTATATACTGTAGAGTATCCCAGTTGTCCCTGGGGAAAACTTGCTCTATTTATAATGGGGCCTTTTGATAACCAACCCGCAAAACAAATATTTGTTATAGTGATGGTGGATTACTATTCCAGGTGGCCAGATGTTTCATTTGCTGACACCATTACTGCAAACAAAGTGATCCAGTTCATGGCTTCAGTTTTTGCGAGGATAGGTCTTCCTAAAGAACTACTGGCTGACAATGGGACACAGCTTATATCTGCATAAGTTCATCTTTCCTTGTACTATCCTTGAGGAAATGGCTTAGTGGAAAGAATGAACAGGCTAGTGAAATAAGATTCACAACTGGCTACTATGCAGCAGATCCCCACTGGTATGTTTCCCACACCATGGGAAACACTTATATCTGGCAGCAGCGATATAGGAAGATGCTGAAAGGCATAATCTCATACTGCGTGGGAGATGGCAGTGGCAAACCCCTCCTGTAATCTACCAAAGAAAAACCACATGGCTCTGTGGTCACCAGGATCGACACCGACTCAATGGCACACTTTACCTTTTACCTTTACTATGTAACAGCAATCCTGGAAAGAGGCAATCCATGAAACTCTATTTGCTTATCAAACTACTCCTCTTTCTTCTTCAGAAAAATCACCCTTTGAACTACTGAGAGGATGCAAAGCTACCACCAAACTTACCCAATAACAAAAACTGATAGGGCTTTCCATGTCATCTTACCCTGAGGATGCACAGATTCGTGATTGGATAAGGGAGAAACAACAAAAATATAAACTGTATGTGGATCAGAAACGGGGTGTGAAATAGTGAATGTTTCAGGTGGAGGACTTGTTCGAGTACAGCTGCCTTATAAAATGTGATAAAGTTGTTCCTGATATTCTGGACCAAAACAAATAATCAACATCCGAGGAGATTCTGTCATTGTGGTTGATGGAAAGAAATGGAATCAGTTTGAGGCTTTCTAGTATGCATGCCATGAGACAAGAGGGAAGGGAGTCGGATCTCAAGAGACGAACTGGAGAGGAATTTGGTCTTGCTTCTAGTTTTGACCTCACAGATGCTGCTGATGAAAGTGATGGACAATGCTCTGTACCAGAAGAACAAACAGCTCCTGTGCCAGAGAACCCGACCCAAGACTTTGAAGAAATGTGCATGACAGGAGACAACCTAAAAGACTTCAAGACTTTGTCACTAAATTTTAAATCAATTCAGTTCTTGGTTGTCATAAAGGGGAGGGGTGTGTTGCATTCTCTCCAGTAATCTTTTGTATGCAGTTGTTGGACGTTTGTCCCCATGGGGATCCTGTAGGGAGTGGGGGAGGAGCTAGAAAGGAAAGGGTAAGGAAAGAAGAAAGAGAAAATGGAGTTGTTGCTGAATAAACCTTTAGTGAAATCTACATAAGATTTCTCTGTGTGTATGAGGGAAGCAGCTATAAAACAGCCTCCTGAGGGTTCCACAATGGTTTCTGGCCCTGCTGCTCACCCATGGCTCCTCGTCCACTCCCCTCAAGGCTCCCAGCCCAGCACACATACCAGGTGACAGCAGTGCTGTAGAAGGAACTGCTTCCACTGCCACCCAACTACTACTGTCCATCCAGTAAGCTCCCCCTCACTGGACTAGGCTTATCTGGCCACAGCAGCGGTGGCAGCACCATCTGCTCCTTCCTCAGTGCCGCCACCATTGACAGCGCCATTTAAAATTCCCAGATGTCCTGGATCCCTGACAATCCCTTTCCCATGGCTTTTGCTGGTGTCTACTTGGTGTTTCTTTTTGGATTGAGAGCCCCTAGGAGACAGGGAAGTATATTATTTATTTGTAAACTACTTTAAGATCTTTTGTTGTAAAGTGATATATAAATATTTAAGGTCCCTCATAAATATTTAGTACCTCGAAGGAGGAATAAATATTCTTATGAGTAGTATCATAGGATATCTGGGGATTTGAAAAAGGTGCCACCACTTGTAGTGGCGCCCACAGAGCTGCCGCCACTACCACTGTTGTTGTCCTGTAACCGACCACCACCACATTGGGTTAAACTCACTAGGTGGCAACAACAGAAGCAGCAGCTCCTTCTTCAGTGTTGCTACAGTTGGCAGTGCCATTTTATAATTCCCAGTTGCCCAACGGCATATATCAGGCATAAATTATACTGGTGCAATAGCACCAATATAATTAAGATGGAGAGTGTTTTCAATGTTCCACCATTATAAGCCCTGAACATTCAATTGCTTATAAAATCAAAACCATTTGTCCAATCTGCCTGGCCATCAACATGCATTTACTAGGAGACACCTCCCTCGCACATTTCGTGAACAACCGTTGTAAAGTGGCTTAGAAAGAGCAGTTTAAAGCTTTTCTCTTTTGAACAGGTGTTTAAAGGGTTGGCGACATTTTTTTCAGACGGAGGAAGTCATATTTAAGTGATTTGTAGGCCATTTGCATCGTTTCAGCCTTTAGACTGCATGCCAGAAAAGTTCCTTTTGTATATATCTCTCTGGGACCCAGTTGATGGTTATTTCACAGTTGAGCCTCAAAGTTGCATTTTAAGAAACAGAAAAATGCATCTTGCCTGCCGAGAGAGTCTGAGCAGCAGGACTTTTGAAGCTGCATTGCCTATAGCATTGCCCACAACCAGTATGACGGTCTTGCAGTACGCAGATGCGTACCAACTTGCCCACTGCTCCTGCTCTCTCTCCTGCGGGGTGCATGTTTCACCCCAGCCCCTGACCTCAGCAACCCAGCATTCCCTGCCGGCTGCCCTGCTCCGACCACTCAGATGGCATCCACACATGTGCAGTGGCCAGCTTTCCTGCCGCCCACTGCCACTGCTCCTGCCTGGCATGGCGCAGAGCACCTCCCCTGGTCCAGTTCATGCCCCTCCCCCAGTATGGCATGCACCTCGCCCCAGCCTTGGCAAGCCAGCATTCACTGCCAGCTGCCCCCAGGACTCAGGTCGCCCCTGCTCATGTGTGGACTCTGCGCATGTCTGAGCCCTGGGGGCAAAGCAGCCAGCAGGGATCGCTGGCTGGCTGGGCACCAGGGTGAGATGTGCGCCAGACCAGGTGAGGGGTGTGCGTCTGAAGTCTGTGTGTCTGCGGGGTGGGATGTGTGTGCAGTGTGTGTATCTGCAGTGTGTCGTGTGTGTCGTGTGTGTGTGTGTGTGAGAGAGAGAGAGAGAGAGAGAGAGAATAAGGCATATAAAATAATTACTGTAATAGAAATCGCAATGAAACACAATACAGTTGTAAAGCTTTATATTCATAGGAAGAAGTCAAACTCTACAATCAGTAGAAAGAGATAGAAATGGAACATAGGAAGCTGCCATTGGTCCATCTAGCTCAGTATTGTCTACACAGACTGGCAGCAGCTTCTTCAAGATCGCACGCAGGAATCTCTCTCAGCCCTATCTTGGAGATGCCAAGGAGGGAACTTGGAACCTTTTACATGCAAGCATGCAGGCAAAATATACAAAGGTTAGAAAGCTATAAAGTAGCACTACCAGTTTTTGTACTGTTCAGAGGAATCATACTTATCTTCATGTGGTCAAAAACTTCACCTGTTAATTTCTGCAGGTCAAATTGCTGTTAAAGACAAGAACAAGATTGAAGGATTGCTGGTCTTGTGGTAGCAAACATGAATTGTCACCTTTGTTAAGCAGGGTCAACCCTGGTATGTATTTGAAAGGGATACTATGTGTGAGCATTGTAAGATACCTTTTAAAAAACCTGAAAATTAAGTAATCCAAAAACCATCAGTTTAAGATAAGAGTTAAAATGCTTTATATTTTCACTCATGCCCTAAAATGAATGAGATTCCATTCACCCACACTTTGCCTTGATCAGAGATGCATCAGGCAGAAATTCCAGGGGCATCTCTAAGAAGTGATTAGGAACATAGGAAGCTGCTATATACTGAGTCAGACCATAGGTCCATCTCGCTCAGTATTTTCTACACAAACTGGCAGTGGCTTCTCCAAGGTTGCAGGCAGAAATCTCTCTCAGCCCTATCTTGGAGATGCAGGAGAAGGAACTTGGAGCCTAGATGCTCTTCCCTGAGCAGCTCCATCCCCTAAGGGGAATATCTCACAGTGCTCAAACTTCTAGTCTCCCTTGCATATGCAACCAGGGCAGACCCTGCTTAGTTTAAGGGGACAAGTCATGCTTGCTACCACAAGACCAGCTCTCTTCCCCTGTTAAATGTCTGCCTGGATGCATCTCTCCCCAGTCCACTATCCAACTGAAAGACCAAGGCAAAGTATGGGTGCATGGAGCCTCATTTATAAAGCCATCTTCATATCCAAGACTGTACAAAGTCTTTTCAGCTTGTATTGCATGGAATTTAAGATGGGCACTTTAACTTGCCATTCTCATTCTTTTTAGAGCACAAGTGAAAATGTGAACGCTCATCTTAAATGTAAGGTTTTTGGATTACTGAATATAGAATGTGCAGCATCTGGACAGTCTAAAATGGTGCCACCACTGAAGGAGTGTCTCTTGCTGCTGCCACTACTGTCCACCATTGCCTGGTCAGCTTGCCAGAACACAATGGAGTGGTTTACTAGACAGTGGTGGTCAGCAGAGTATGTAAGTAGTGGGTGCTCCTCCTTCGGTGACAGCACCAGAAAGGTGACAATAGATCAAATTTCTCACTGGAGCAAGTTACTCTGTCACTGGCTCCTCCCACCCCTACTTTCTCCAGAGACCCCTTGGCTCCTCCCACCCTCTTCTTTCCCCAAAGGCCCATGTCATTGGATGGAGAGGGCAGAGGAATGCAGCGGCAACAGAGGAACTCACTCAGCCAAGCAAGTCATGCCATGACTGCAGGCACTGGATAAGAAGGGCTGTGGGGATGGCTGTGAGGATGACTGTCTATAATGGGCATAGGCCCCCAGCCAGTGCCCTAGTTGGCTGACTCCTGATTCCAGCCCTGAAACACCCAGGCTGTCAAATAACTGCATATTCCATAAACTAGCATAGACCTTTTAAAATCAATAGAATCACTCTTGTGTATGTAGACAAGAGGCTGGACAACCTCAAACCTGGACATAAATCCTTCTGTTAAGTCCCTCGAAGCTTGCTTTTATTGAACAACATAAAAAGAAATGTTAAACAATATCCTTTTTATGAAGGGCAGAGCCAAAATGGACAATAACTCACAGTGGCACAAAAATGAGCACCTGAAACATTTCTTGTAGGAACTACAGACAACGTTCTCCTCTCAGATCACAAAGGAGAGACCAGTTTCTCCATGGATCAATTTCCTTTAGTTATTCTCATTTATACAGCATTTTGCTCATTCATATCTGCAATGGCAATTGCAGGTCAAGGTTATGATTCCCTTCTTATGGATGGCGAGCTGGAACTATAAAGATGCTCTTTACGCCAGCACTTCCCCCTGCCATGAATGGTCTGCAGAGGGAGGATGGCAGCATGGCCCCCAATTGCTTTTTCTCTTTCCTTCCCAATATGAAAAGGAAGGAAGGAAGAGAGATTTGAAAGAAAGAAGGAATCGGGGGTGCAACTTTTAAATCAAAGAAAAGGCAAAAGGGAGGCAGCAAAATGTCATGGACGGGGCGCTTTCCAGATTAACCCTTACCACAGTGTCACTACGGATCTCCTAAGTGTGCTTCCGTACTTCTTGTGTTGTGACACCACAGTCCTTGCGCTGACAGCAAGGTGCTGTTCACATTTCCGATGCCTTGTTTTGGATTTTATCTTTGTGTTTTAGCGCTACAGTGTTGCAAGTCTGTTGCAGAAAAATAGCTGCATTTCCCCGTTATAGGAGTTTGAGATTCTGGGGATCGTTTTCAATATGATCCTGCCAAGTTGAAGCATTTTACCCCTGTTGTAGCATGCAATCTGGAAAGCAATCAAGCACTGTCTCTCGGTTGCAAGCAACCTATTGCAGCTGAGGATGATGGAAGTTGTAGTCCAATAACAGCTGGGGAGCTTAGGTTGGCCACCCCTGCAGGGGTGCACCTAGGTAATTTTGGAGCCTCAACCTAAAAGCCTTTGGAGCACGCCCCGGCCCCCACAAGTTAAGCATCATCTCCCTACACATACACACCATGACATGCACAGTATATTTAACACCTGGGTTCCTGAGGGCACAAACAGCAACTGAACTCACAACAACAGAGACGTAAGTTTGGGGCAGTATAAAAATATGTGAAAGAAAGAAAGAAAGAAAAGAAAGAAAGCAATGGGAGTTCAGGTATATTTATGCAAATATGTATTAACAGAAACATTTCAATACACAACGTATTCCCATCTCACATATTTCTTTCCCCACTCCCCGACCGTCTCTAAAACCTAGGTCACACTTGGCCTCTCGGCATAGGTCACTGTTATGCTTGGCCTAATATGTGCAGTGCTGGGCTGGCAGCATGGCAGCCACACCACCTGGGACAGACTAAAAAGGATAAGCCCACATCCTATCTAGACCAGTATGCTGTTTTCCACGGTGGCCCACCAGATGCCTCTGGGAAGCCTACAGGCTTCCTCTTGGTGAGGGCATGCCCTCTCTCCTGCTGTTGCTCCCCTGCAACTGGTATTTAGAGGCATCTTGCCTCTTGGGCTGAAGATGGCCTCACCTTTCATTCAGGAGCTCAGAATGGCATACATGCTCCCACCCGACTTCCTATTTTATCTTTGCAATGGCAAAGGAGGTTAGGCTGAGAAATAATGACTGACTTGGGGTTACCCAGGGAACTTTCATGGCTGTGGGAATTTCAACCCAGGTCTCACTGGTCCTAGTCTCACACTCTACCCATCCTTTAGATCTAAACAATTCTTTGTTAGTACCTTAAACATAGACTGATTAGGTGTTGTTGTTTTTTCAGAACCACCAAGGAAAATAGTAGGTCAACTCTGATATTGCCACGAAACCATACAGAACACCATTAAACATCAAACTGTGTAGCAAAGAGAGGAACATGTCTCTTACATGGTGAAATATCAGTGCAGAGGGCAATATCATGTATCAGTGTTTTAGACATGAAACAAGCATACTATTTACATTGTTGTTCTCTATGAGCTTTGCTACTATGGAATAAAGTAAAGTGTGCCATCAAGTCGGTGTCAACTCCTGGTGACCACAGAGCCATGTGGTTGTCTTTGGTAGAATACGGGAGGGGTTTACCATTGCCATCTCCCAATCAGTATGAGATGATGCTTTTCAGCATCTTCCTATTAGGGTTGTGCGTTTTGGTTTTTTTCTGTTTTGTTTTTGGCCCGAATCCGAAACACCCCCATTTTGTTCTTTGTTTGAAATCAGCCAATCCAAAACACCCCAATTTTGTTCTTTGTTCGAAATTGCAAAATCTGAATCCAAAACGTTTTGGATTTTTAAAAATGGCCCTGGGGCAAATCTAGTGGGTGGGGATGGTAGTGCCCAATGGGTGGAAGCTATGACCCAGATTTCAGAGGAAATGGGCAAAGGGCTGGTTTTTGGTGAATTTTTGAAGTTTAAGGTTTTTCCCATAGGGAATAAAGGAGGTTTCAGCAAAAGTATAGCTTCATGTTAGCAATAGCAATAGCACTTACATTTATATACCGCTTTATAGCCGGAGCTCTCTAAGCGGTTTACAATGATTTAGCATATTGCCCCCAACATTCTGGGTACTCAGAATGTTGGGGGGAAAGGGGTGGCCCAGAGCAGAGTAGGGTGGGTGGTAGTGCCCAGTGGGGGCAAGCTGCCATAATTATTTCACAGGAATTGGGCAGAGGGCTGATTTTTAAAGATTTAATGGAGTTTATGCATCTTTAAAGTTCTTCCCCATAGGGAATTATGGAGATTTCAGCAGCCCCATAACTACACTTGTGGGTCACCAGGGTGGCCCAGAGCGAGTGGTGGTGTAGAGCACATAGGGTGCCAACCACCCCCATGGGTTGCTAAGTGAGATGTTTTGGGTGTAGATTCTCTGATAGCATATGAGAGTGGATTCATTGTTTGTTGTAGAAAATCTCATATGCTACCAGAGAATCTACACTCAGAACACCTCAGAAACAACAGAACCCAGCACCACATGGATTAACTACCCATGTGGGTGGTTGGCACCCTATGTGCATTACACCACCACTCGCTCCCGGCCATCCCAGTGCCCTCCAGGTGGAGTTATGGGTCTTCAGAAACCTCCATTATTCCCTATGGGGAAAAACCTTAAAGACGCGTAAACGTCAACAATTCCTAAGAAATCAGCCCTTTGCCCTACTCCTTTGGAATCTGGGTTGTGGCAGGCACTCCTTGGGGCACTGCCACCCAACCAACTGTTTTGCCCCTCAGGCCCCCTTTCTACCCCGAATCTGCCCCAAAGACATGTCAACTTCATAAATTCTTTAAAATCAGTCCTTTTCCAAATTCCTTTGGAATCTGGGTGGCATCAGGCACCCATTGGGGCACTACCACCTGACCCACTCTTCTGCCCCCAAAGCCCCCTTTCTGCCCAATCCACCCCAAATAACATCAACATCACACATCAACAACAGCAGAGCTTTGTAAAGAACCAGGCAGATTTCCAAAGGTCATGCGTATCCACATTCCCCTCCCCCCGAAATGCAATTTATCTATGCACAACAGTGTGAAACAACAACAATGAAATGCACACTGCCCCACTGGCCAATGAGGGTAAATGCACACGCCCCACTGGCCAATGAGGGTAAATTTTACCCTCAAATTTCCTTAAAAGGAATAAGGGGGCAATTGCCAGCAGATCAGCCCATGCTTTTGCTGGCCAATCTGCAGGCTGGAAGGGCCAGAAATTCAAACAGATGTCAAAACTAAAAATGGAGACCAAAGGAGAAAGACTTTTCCCGACTGCAAAATGGAGTTCCGAAACAGCTGAAACAACAAAATGTTTTGTTTCTGAATCAGGGACGTTTTGTTTTGGCTACAAAATTTTCTGTTTTGAGCATTGGGTGTTTTGTTTTGGCTACAAAACAGCCGAAATGGCCTGTTTTGTGCACAAAACGTTTTGTATCCAAAACGAAACTCACACCCGTACTACCTATATTGCTGCTGCCGGATATAGGTGTTTCCCCTAGTCTGGGAAACATGCCAATGGGGATTCGAACTGTCAACCTCTGGCTTGCTAGTCAAGTCATTTCCCCGCTGTGTCATTAGGTGGCTTGCTGTGGAATACTATGTGTGAAATGGGGTGATTTTTCATTCAAACATCACAAGATTGTTTTTCATTTGCACTGCCTTGCACAATAGCTGTAGGCATGCAGTAGGAAGAAATTAATTTTGCTCATGGCTATGTAGATTAATTTTTTTATCTTCCCTCTGTTCGGTCTTATTATGTACGCAATCATTTATTTCAGTGATTGCGTAGGTGGATCTTATGTGATGTTTTTCTTCTGTTCTACACCATCATTAAGAACAGTTAAGATAGAAAGTCAGCAATGAGTTATACAATGTAAACTTATTGTTAACTATTCCTAAGCTAGTGGGATATGCTAATATTCACACTCGATGGGACAAATTGGTCACCCAATAGTCAGACTCTGACTAGATGTCCCTGGGAAAAACGCATTTGATGCATTACAGTAAGGGGGAGGTGGCAAATTTGAAAGGGAATTTTTTATTGTTGATCAAAATGGGGCAAAGTGTAACAAAATGGAATGGTGTGTATTAAACAAGGCATTTTGAGGTATGGAATAATGGATGGATGGTTCCTTATACCCTATGGTTGCATTATAGAAGGGTGTGGCTAAGATGGTATCGGGTGAACAGCTCTCTTGAATTGCTCCTGGGATTTTAAGAATATTTTCATAGTTTTAATGGGAGATTTTAACAAGGTCTTTAAGCTGGAGATGACTGCACCAAGGTGGGCTTGAGTATGAACTTTCTGTGATTCAACTACATCCAGATTGCTAAGTGAACAGAGGCAGGGCATAGGAACATAGGAAGCTACCATATACTGAGTCAGACCATTGGTCTATCTAGTTTAGTATTGTCTTCACAGACTGGCAGTGGCTCCTCCAAGGTTGCAGGCAGGAATCTCAATCAGCCCTATCTTGGAGATGCCAGGGGGGAACTTGGAACCTAGATGCTCTTCCCAGAGTGGCCCCATCCCCTGAGGGGGATATCTTACAGTGCTCATGCTGCCAACTAACTGTCTGATAATGAGACACAAGAGAAGATGGGAAATTACCTCCCCACCACCACCCAGTGTGAGAGGGAGCATTTTACAAACAAGCACCAAAGCAACAAAAACTGATGATCTTTTAAACCTGAGAGACTCTGTGAGTAGTTCTGATTGCTTGGCAGTCAAGAATCGTTATGTATTAGATACAGACTTCACCTCTGTGGAGCCTGTTGATTCAGCGGGAGGTGGACAGTATTATAAGGAAACTGCTGAGAGACAGAGCACTTATACACAAACAGCAGAGGAGTCAAGCTCTCTATTTAACTCTGAATTCCTGGCTAAATATGTATATAAGGATATACTTCTCAAGGCAGAAACCGTAATTTCAATTTTTGGAAAAATTGAGAATATGGGGCAGAAGAGAGGATCTCAGAGATTATTTTTCTAAGCTTGTGCAGAGGCTACCAGCCTCAGGGTCCAGCAAACCCCAGATCTTAACTGTCAGTCTGATTTGGAAGCTATTCCATCTGAGCACTCACTTAAACCTGAAAAGCTAAATGGTCTTGAGGCTCCAAGAAGCCGTGGAGATGGGATGAATGCTACATGACTTCTTCAGACTAGACAGATAGTCCTTCATATTGCAATGAAAAACATAAACATAAACAAATGGAGATCCAGGAGGGATGTCTTACTTTCCCTGTTCCAAATCCTGAGATGTGATCAAACCCAAGTGGATCTAGCCGGGGTTCACTGGATGCCATCACCCCATATATGAATTTTTTTTTTGCTTACCTTTGAATGCCCAGTGATTCCTCTTATGTTGCAAAGAATGAATTCTTACTTAAGCATGTTGGATATTTTCTTGAACCGCGTATACCACGATTTAGAGTTAACCCCTTAGGTGAAGATTTTCCAACTCGAGCTAAGCTGGAGGCCAGGCTATTGGAAATAAAATGTGCATTTAAGGAAGCAAAAGAGCAGGCAGAATCCCTTCATTCACTCCCCCCACACCCAACCAACTGACCCGTTATTCCCTACAGTACAAAATGAGGAGAGCTAAATGATATTTATTAACATGACAGGGGCTGCAGGATCTGTTGGGTCTGCCTTAGACTCATCTCCCCAGCTCCGCCTAAGCAGAGACATTGGGCACCCTTCCCAGAGAACACTAAAAGAAAATGAGGTGGCAGCCTCAGATGCTTCAACCTCACTATAGGAGGTGCTGAACTCTTTGGACTCACAAGTGTCCCAATTTGAATTTCCAGCCACAGTGGGAGAAGATCCACCCATAAAGGAGCCAGGGAGTAATGACTTGGTTCATGCTGAGCCTGGCAAGTCTGAGGCAATCGCCGGTGTGGCACTGTCTTCAGATGCAAGACTCGATCTCCAGGTGTTGTGAGCAGCCTGGCTGTCGCTAACACAAACTGTAGTCTACCAGACTACTTCAGATTCATTATCTGTGAGATCACGTGCGTTCGGGAAAGGGGGAGATAAGAAGCATTCCACACAGACTAGAATTTTAAAAGGCTTTATTGAAACTATGATTACATTCAGGTAACTGAGCACACAAGCATTTAAGCATAATACATTCATTGTAATGTAGAGCTCTCAGCAGCATTTTAAAATCATTCATCCTCACTGGAAACAGTTAACATGCTAAAAACATCTTCTGCTCTGAGTAACTGTAAATACATTCCCTCTGGTCTGGGCTAGTGGCCAACTCCGACCTATCTCTACTGAAGCCTAGCAACAAACCAAAACAATTTCCACAGCCCAGCTTCAACAAACCAAAACAATTTCCACAGCCCAAAGCATTTCTCTTATACTTTTGCAAGCAGTCTTTAAGCAGTTTTTAAAGATCACCCTTTTAATACAGCTAACAAAGCTTAGCAATGTCAGTACCTCCAGTTTTGTTCCCAAATAAAATCAAGGTTGCTCACACAGGAAGCAGGAAGCCACACATAGTCTCTGAGCCGAAAAGCCAAGACAGAGAGGGAGGGGAAGAAGCAAATGCCCACACTTGTTGTTTCAGTGAGCCGGAAGGCTGAGAAGAGAGAGGGAAAGCTTTAGATTGGACGCTAGTTCTGATGTATGAATAACAAGACAGAGACAGAGGGCAGAGAGGAGGAGGGAATGAAAGGGGAGGAAAAATGGTGGTGAGGAGAGTAGACCGAGGCAGAATGCTGTTAGACCAGTTAACAGGGGCTGAGAGCAGCCCTCCTGGGAAGCAGAGAAGACAGAGATTGAAGGAAAGGAGACAGGATCAGAAAGGTATGTTAGTCTTGAAGGAAGGCATTCTTGTTGATAATATTTACCGATCCAAGCCGTCTGTATCTTCAGGAGGCCGTGGGGGAGAGGCGCCAGGAGGCCATGGCCACCCAGGCAGCTGTGGTTTGGTGTCCACGAATGGCTATGAGGCACAGGTTGCTTCAACAGCCTAAGATCCACATACTAATCCACAAGGCGGCAGCAGGGGCTTTCTTCCCCCCACCCTGATAAAGCAGGCATCCCACTCCTAGGGGTCTCAGTAGAGCCCCTCTCCAGGTGTCTGTGTGCATGTGCGTGCTTGCCTTCCTGTGTGGGAGGGGTGGGTTCTTTTATGAGCGCTCCCCTACCTGGTTTGTCATATTTAAGGGAACGCCTTCTTCGTCATGAACCCCATCGCCCACTGAGATCTGCAGGAGAGGTCCGTCTGCAGCTGCCACCGGCTCATCTGGTGACCACTCAGGGACGGGCCTTCTCCGCTGCTGCCCCGAGGCTTTGGAATGCGCTCCCTAGTGAAATAAGAGCCTCCCCATCTCTGACAGCTTTTAAAAAGTCTTTAAAAACATATATCTTAACCCAGGCTTTTAATTAATGTTGTTTTAATGGTTTTAATGCTGTTTTAAAATATTTTTTAAAAAATTTTAAATTGTAATATGTGTGTTCCTCCCGCCCCCTCATTTTTGTCTTAACGAATGTTTTACTTTGTTTTTATTCTGTTGTAAACCGCCCAGAGACATAAGTTTTGAGTGGTATAAAAATGTCTAGATAGATAGATAGATAGATAGATAGATAGATAGATATCCCAGATCCAAAACAGTCACATCATCTCTTAGGTGTTGCCATTATAAAGTAAATATTTTTAGGTCTCCCACCCTTCCCTCAAGCGGGGTTGGTCTAACACGTTTACTGAATTTAGATGGCAACCATCTTGTTTATGCCTAGCTGGTCCAATCTATGGTCAGTTCCCCAAGTTTCGTTTGTGCCTTCAATTCCAAGAAATATTATTTAGAGATAGCGTGCAAAAAATTGTATTAGAAAATAGCATATAAGAAATGTTATCAGGAGATATCTTATAAAAGCAGTTCAGCAATTACTGTGTGAAAGTATGTATTTCAAATGCATACATGTACTGGTATCTAAAATGTGGTTTTTTAAGACCTAATTTTTTATTTTTTTATTTTTTTTACATTTACACATGTGGACAAATTTGTTGGTACCCTTACAGCTCATTGAAAAAGTGTTTTATGCCCCCTGAAAAGTGATTAAATGAAAAGCAATTGTCCCATGTATACCTGCATGCCTTTGATATGTCATTGAGTAAAGCAAAGCAAGTGTGAAAAGAGATAAAGTATTGCTTATTCTACAAAGATATTCTAAAGTGGCCTGGACACATTTGTTGGTACCCCTAGAAAAGATCATAAATATTTCGATTAGAGTGATTTTTCAAATTAGCTGTTTTCTTTAATTAGTATCACACATGTCTCCAATCGTACAATCAGTCATTCAGCCTATTTAAATGGAGAAAAGAAGTCACTCTGCTGTTTGGTATCATCATGTGTCCCACAATGAACATGGACCAGAGAAAGCAAAGGAGAGAGTTGTCTGAGGAGATCAGAAAGAAAATTATAGACACGCATGTTAAAGGCAAAGGCTATAAGACCATCTCCAAGCAGTTTGATGTTCCTGTGACAAGAGTTGCAAATATGATTAAAAAGTTCAAGTTCCATGGGACTGTAGCCAACCTCCCTGGATGCGGCCGCAAGAGGAAAATTGACCCCAGAATGGGCAGAAGGATAGTGAGAATGGTAGACAAAAAGCCAAGGACAACTTCCAAAGAGATACAAGCTGAACTCCAAGGTCAAGGTCCATCAGTGTCTGATCACACCATCCATCGCTTTTTGAGTAACAGTGGGCTCAATGGAAGATGACCCAGGAGGATTCCACTGTTGAAAGAAAAAGATTTAAAAAGCCAGACTGGAATTTGCTAAAATGCATATTGACAAGCCACAATGCTTCTGGGAGAATGTTCTTTGGACAGATGAGACAAAACTGGAGCTTTTTGGCAAGTCACATCAGCTCTATGTCCACAGATGAAAAAAATGAAGCTTTCAAAGAAAAGAACACCAGATCTACTGTGAAACATGGAGGAGGCTCGGTGATGTTTTGGGGCTGCTTTGCTGCATCTGGGACGGATTGCCTTGAGTCTGTATAGGGAACAATGAAATCTCAAGACTATCAAGACATTCTGGAGTGAAATGTACTGCCCAGTGTCAGAAAGCTCTGTCTCAGTCGCAGGTCATGGATCCTCCAACAGGATAATGACCCAAAACACACAGCTAAAAGCACCCAAGAATGGCTAAGAACAAAACATTGGACTATTCTGAAGTGGCCTTCTGTGAGCCCTGATTTGAATCCTATCAGACATCTATGGAAAGAACTAAAACATGCAGTCTGGAGAAGGCACCCTTCAAACCTGACACAGCTGGAGCAGTTTGCTCAGGAAGAGTGGGCCAAACTACCTGTTGACAGGTGCAGAAGTCTCATTGAGAGCTACAGGAATTGCTTGTTTGCAGTGATTGCCTCTAAAGGTTGTGCAACAAAATATTAGGTTAAGGGTCCCATCATTTTTGTCCATGCCATTTTCATGTGTATTATTATTTGAAATATCCTGTTGCATCAAAACTCTAAAGCAAAGTCTGATTTTTGTTCAATGCAGAATAACAATGATGGGGGCCAATTACTTTTGTCAGTTTCAAGTTATTTCAGAGACAATTGCGAGTTCTTCTTTTTTCGTGGAGGGGTACCAACACATTAGTCCATGTGTGTATTTAAAAAGGGGGACAGATGCAATCCTACTAATTATCTCCCAATCAGTCTGCTCTTTATTGTGAGCAAGCTTTGCTCAAGACACTTAGATTGGAAGCTCCAAGACTAGATGGAGAAAGAACACATCTTGGGAGATGAACAGGCTGGTTTCAGAATGGGGCGCTCAACTATGGATCATGCCTTAGTACTGTGCCATCTTATCGAGAAGTATAGCAGTAAGCCCAAGTGCTCTTTATATGTGGCCTTTGTGGATTTTAAATCAGCATTTGATTCAATTTCTAGGCCAGGTTTGTGGGGAAAACTCAGGGATATCAACACTGATAGGCAATTACTTTTCCTTATTCAAACACTTTATGAGAACACCAGTGTAAGGGTGAGATGAAACCCCCAAGTTATCACACCCAATAACTTCCAGCAAAGGAGTCAAAACAAGAGTGCATTTTGGTGCCCTCTCTGTTTAACCTATATCTATAAACAACTTAGCCAAAAAAACTCTCAGACCCAGGGTTACATCTACCAAATATCATGGGGGTAAAAATCCCAATTTTGCTGTATGCAGATGATGCTGTAATTATCTCCCAAACCCCAGTAGGGCTTAGGAGGGCTCTTCAGCTCCTAGCCAGTTACTGTAAGGATAACCATCTGGTTATTAATTTTCAGAAATCTAAGGTGATAGCCTTTGCCAAGAAGCCTAAGGAATTTAATTGGTCTATACAGTGTCATCAGATTGAACAGGTTAACAGTTTTAAATACTTGGGTGTGGTTTTTCATGTCACAGGGTCATGGAAGGCCCATGTAGATTATGCTGCCCAGCAGGCTCAAAGGAGCACTTCAGCAATTCTGAGATTTCTCCACTCCAAAGGAGGAGAGGTTATTCCCACAGCCCTAAAACTGCCAGCTTCTGTACAGTGCACAACTGGGCCCCTAGACCAACTACAGATCACTGGAGATTGTCCAATCCAAGTTCATAGGAGCTGTTTTCAGGGCGCCCAGATGTATCTCTAATGCTGCACTAAGGTTAGAAACGGGCTTTCAAGGGTTGGAATCCAAAGCATGGATCTTAATTTTCAACTACTGGCTTAATATCAGTTTTTCCCCTCTGGGGCTGATTCCCCTTGTACTGGCTGACAGCTTTCATTATTAGGGTATAATCAAGCCAAGAGGTTCCTCAATCAGAGGATCTTGGTCATCGAGTATCAAAATGACCTAGGTGACATTCCGCAGACCACAAGAGGGCGCCTTGGCAATCTCAGCCGGAAACCAGCCAGTTGTGTATTGTCACTCTCACTATCCAACCATTAGAGGGTGTTCCTCAGAGCAAGATACGATGTCTTACCATTGGCAGTTTTTAATGGGAAGTTTCTGAAAATTTCCTTGGCCAGTAGGATCTGACCTTGTGGTTCTGGAGAGGTTGAATCTGTCCACTGCATGTTGCTATATTGTTCCTTTTATAGTGATGGTTGATGTAGCCTTATTACTCCCTTGCTATTACATTACCCCAGCCAAACTGATGAATTTTATGTCACACTGCTCCTTGCAGACAAGAAATCTTCTATCACACACAAGGTTGCTAAATTTTGTGCAGCCGCTAAGATCCACCAACAATTAACTTCTACCCTTTAGATCTTACCATAAAACGTTTACTTTGTTGGTAATAGATTTCTTGTCTGAATGTTGTACAATTTGTTGTGTTTACATCTGTCTATAAAGTTCTACAATTCAATTCAAAGGGTCTGATATAGTCACTTATCAGATGCACAATAGTTCCCTCAATTTCATAAAGATCGCTTTGCAGTATTCCTTCTTAAGCAAGGATGTTTTGTTTTACTTCATAGATCTAAAAATGAAACTCATTGTTGCTTAGTATGTTTCCCCACAAGCCAACACATAGTCAGCAAGCACTCAAAACCTTGAGGCTGGATTATAAATTAAATGATCTGCTACAGAAAATGAATTTTACAGTCTAGTAGTAATAAAGAAGCAGAGGTAGAGCAAGAGAGAGCATATTGTAATTTATGAGGCGTGTACATTTAAAAATTAGAAGGAAATGTGTTAGGACTACCAAAACGTTGTTTTTAAGAAAATATAAAAATATACAGGAGAAGGACAAAACCCACCTTCACCACAAGAACATTTTTTTCAGTTCAAACATTTATGAATCTTCATAGGGATTCGTTGAGGAAAGGTTATTATACACCACAGAATCCAAACACTTGAAAAATAGTGACCACACAATTTGCTCCATAACTCTACTTCTACAAGGGCTAGAGCTTAGCTTTAAAAAAAGAAAAAGAAAGCTGGGGGTCTGGAGAAATTAATAGGAGGAATCCAAATCTCAAATAGATTCAAATTGAATCTGGCATGATTTGATTTGGATCCAAATCTAGCCAATGAACCACAGGGGTGAGTTGTTGTCTCCAAATCACCCAAATCAGCTAGATCTGGGTACAAATCTATTTGTACCAGAATTGATTTGCACATCTCTACATTTAATTGTTAGCAGTGTTTGTGAGTTTAGATTTATTTAAGCAAAGGTTGTGTGAATATAGGGTCTGTCCTGAACACAGTGGATGAAATAATACTTCCTTGGAATGGAAGTTCCAGATCTGTAACTTTTCATCCCAGTTGCCTTTAAAAGCAGAATGCCCTTTCAGTCTTAAAAAAAACAAAATGCCAACATCAAGAGCCGTGTTATGATGCCATAATGCTTGTGGGACTACCGTGCTCTTCAAAGACAGCATCAGAGGTGTGCAAAATAGGTGGCTGTGCAATAGGGGTGTTCTCAAACTGTGGTTTGAGCAGCGGTTAGAGCCCTGGTTGGGAGCGGGGAATGGGAGCTTTAAGAAAGAGGAGAGCAGGTCCTTACGGGCTGTCTGCCACCCCATGCAGCTTCCTGCTGGAGCAGCATTCAGCACAAGTACCCCCGTGTGATGCCAGCATACACATGGCATCTGCATATTCACGAGCACCATCTGCATGGTCAGCATGGTGTAGCTGACCACTCCAATGACGTCCACGCATGCATGGATGCCATGTGAGTGCTGGTGTCACGTGCGGGTACTTGGGCCAAGCACCACCCCAGCAGGAAGCTGCGTGGGGTGGTGGAGAGCAGGTAAGGACCTCCTCTCCTCTTTCTAAAAGCTCCTGTTCCCAGCTCCCAACCAAGTCTTGACCTTCTGCTCAAACCGAGGTTCGAGCACCTCCCTATTGTGCAAGCAACTCTTTCACAGATTTCCCCCTTTGCGACAACAGGGAAATCTGCAAAAGCACGGCTTGTACTACTAATCATTTTGTGCATGCCTTCGAAAAGCACAGCAGCCCTGCAGTGCAGCATTATAGAGACGTAATGCTGTACTGGATGTTGGCTAGGGTCTTCCAAAAAAACTATATGAAAACAAAATTATTTAAGCACCTTTAGACAAAAACCTGGCTTATATTTAAGAAATGTGCATGCAATTGTGGCAATTATGGTGAACAGTAAAATGCAAACATTCTAGCACTAGAGAAACTGCAGCAAAACAAGTCTGAAAGAATGTGAACAGCACTTCTGGCTTAGCTAGATAAGGCAGTTCATTTCAGCTGGCATTTTACACAGATCTAAATACGACCCATCTTCTGAAAGCAGGTGTATATTGAGCTCATGGAGCAGCAAACACACAGGCTGCCTTTGGACAATGCCAAACTGGAGGCAGCCGTGCTAGAGGTTTGGTTTTATGATTATCCAAATGCGTGAAATGTCAGTTTCGTCACAAAAGCAACCCAAGGTTTCTGACCCCAAACTGTAATCTAAACCTTTGGTTTGTGGTGAGTTTCACTGCCGAAACCTCAGGTTTGAAGGCAGCACCGTGTCATCCGAATTCTGCCATCGTCATAATCTGGGTTTTGTGCTGCGGCTGCTCCTGAAACCATGGAGAGGATGGCTCAGACCAGCCCAGAAATGCATCAGCTCCAGGCATGCTGCACTTCTCACTGGCCACCTCTTTGATCAGTCACCGCGCCTTCCGCAGTCTCCACACTCCTCCTGCCATTGCCCAGCAACAGTGACGCTGTGTTGCCGCATCCCAAGCTCCAATGTATGCAAAGGGAGAAAGACACATTGGGGAAATGCTGCTTTCCACTGCGTATTTTGGCCCCTGCTTTGTCAATCCGCACAAAAAGGATGGGATGACAAGACTGGCATAGCGGGAGAGGTCTCCAACAATAAAGGGCTGCAGAGCACAAACACATGGAGCCCCAGTGACTCCAGGACCTCGGCCACAGTTGTTTCCCAACAAAACTCACACGTGCCAGGGTAGTGATACCACATTGCTTGGCAGAAATACCAATGTGCCAACCTAGTGCAGAAAGCTGCAGAAAGCCTGTCTGTGGAAACCTTCCTGTTGTCCAGTCATATAAATCTGTCCATTTGCTTGTGTTACTCGAGCAACTGCAACACACATCTTGGATGTTGCCTGGCACGCAGGACCATTAACTGCAGTTTCCATACAAGACGTTTTGACAGCTCCCATCTGGGGAAGGGGAGGGGGGACACATGCAAGGAACCCTTTCATTAATAGATCAAGCGTGGCTGCCCCAAAAGGCATCCTTTCTAAGGTGTTGCATGTGGAGTGTGGTCAGTCAGCAGAGTATTGATTTCCCTGAATGCCTGGACAGTGCTGTATTATTAAGGTTCCCGTGGGCCATGCTGCTCCCTCCCTCCAATTGTACAGAGTGGTCCCCTAAACACTGCATGTCAAATGTTCAGCCTTGGCCCTGCAGCATGGAGGTGCCCCAGACTGGTGCGGCACCATGCGTGCCGGCAAAAGGAAATCTACCATCAATGGGAGAACCCAAACTTTGGGTTGAAAAATAGCCCCTAGAATTCTTAGGTAGTTCTGTTCTAATTTTTTTGTGCCAGTTTGTAGGAGAAGGGAGCCCCAGCTTCTCCCCCTGGGGTGCAAGCATGCAGTCTCAGCCATAATTCATGAGAAGAACCATCCTGGGTTACACCTGGATGATGGTTACAGGGACGGGCTCAAAAGCACTGTGTGATGACAACACAGTCAATAGATGTACATCCATTCTCCCAAGGACCACTCCCTCATGACCACTCCCTCATGCCTCCCTCAGTGACAGGCCATCCTGCATGCGGGCTTGAGGGCTGTTGCTACACAGCCCAGTTGCTAGATCCCTGCAAACCCCAGGGAAGGATACCCCAGCAACCCCTTTCCCAGTCTTGGTGACTGCTGCAAAGTAGGAGTCCCAAGTGCTTTCTCTGATAGTCTGGTTTTCCCGCAACACATACCTAGTCCATCTGAATGTGGACTAGGATCTATCCCCATTGTTTTTCTACGCTGCCTACATTAGTCTGTCTGGACACATGGAGCAGCCCAGGCTCCTTGGGAGTCTGGAAGGATTGAGTAGAGATGGGGAGGTATGGAGTATGATAACGGAGGCCCCCTACAGCTGGATGGCCTACTTCATGAGAATGCAGTCCAATGGAGACCTGAAGCTCATGGAACCTCTGGTCCTCCCCAGCAGACTGATCCTCTCATGAGAAAGCTAATCCCCAGCCACCAAGCTGACATGGGGGCAGGAGTGTGTTGGGGCTTCCTGGACTGCTTGACCTGAGCCTGCCATTCCAAGAGCATCATTTGTCACAGTGGCCCAAACCCCAGGATCCTTTGCCTGCCCTCACATACATCTTCCCTCCTAGGAAGTCATCATGGCCCCTTCCAGGAGTAACAGGAAACTAGTGCCACTCTCCATCCCCTGATACCATTAATTGTGCTTGTGTGAGACTGTATGTCTGTGGGGCCTTTGCAAGGGCAGTGGTGCAAGTGGTGTGAGGAATGGATTTAAATGCCCTTTCCCAGCTGAAAAGGCACAATCGCACTGGGCACACCCCCTCGAAGATTGTGACTAATGGTTGTCACTCTACCAACATGCCTGTAGTCATGTGATATGAGCTCTTCAGAGCTTGCTGGGATACGGCCTCAGCAGACCAGGAAGAAGGAAGGGACCCTCTGCCCACAAGCCGGAGGCTACGAGACCATGGCTCCATGATAATCTGTGGGATGATTCCTGGGCTCACAGATTAACCACAGGTTAAGAACATAAGAACAGCCCTGCTGGATCAGGCCCAAAGCCCATCTAGTCCAGCATCCTGTTTCGCACAGTGGCCCACCAGATGCCGCTAGAAGCCACAGGCAGGAGTTGCGAGCATGCCCTCTCTCCTGCTGTTACTCCCCTGCAACTGGTACTCAGAGGTATCCTGCCTCTGCGGCTGGAGGTGGCTCACAGCCCTCCGACTGGTAGCCATTGATTGACCTCTCCTCCATTAAGTTATCTAAACCCCTCTTAAAGCCATCCAGGTTGTTGGCTGTCACCACATCTTGTGGCAGAGAATTCCACAAGTTGATTATGCATTGTGAAAAAGTACCTCCCTTTGCTGGTCCTAGATTTCCTGGCAATCAATTTCATGGAATGACCCCTGATTCTAGTGTTATGTGAGAGGGAGAAGAATTTCTCTCTATCCACTTTCTCCATACCATACATGGAGAAAGTGGATAGAGAGACATTGAGTTCATCTACTCAAGGCTTCATACTATGTCCGAAGGTGGTCACAGCTTGTATGTCAGGCATCATCATAATTTTCTGTAATTTCTCACTGTCACTTTGGAGCAAGGACATGATAGGGAATAAAAGCTGGAAATGTCTGCCTAACTATAAATGTTAAAGGATGGCTTATCACTCCTGACTGATGTCACCACTTGATTTGATAGAAGTGCTTTGCCTGAAAAGAGTTTCCCCCAGTTTGCCCATTATGTTAGAATGCTAACATTCCATGAATAATACTTATTTTCTGCCTTTTTATCAGTTAATTTGAGATCCTGCCTAAAGCTTCATGGAGTTGTGAGACATGCGATAATGGAACACTAAGTCATGGCAGAATTAAAAACTGTTCCTAGGCACTGAGTGATTTTATTGTGGTGACATGCTTGAAGATTGTTTCTATGATTATTTTTGAACTAAATTTTAGCATATGATTATAGTACATATGCATCTTAAGCCAAATTCTAAGTTGTCTGAATTCACACACTGTTTTAAAGGGACATTTTTGATCGTATATTGTTTTCCATGAGATCATAGTGGTTAATCATGTGGGTTGCTTTGAACATGCCTGCATGAAATGGTCTGGGGCAATCTGCTGTAGAATTACCTGTCCGGCATATGCTTACAAATGGCTGAAATTAGGCATTTGAGGTTTGAGACCATCTTCAGTTAATCCACCCCAATCCAGAGCAACCTTCAAGCAGATTTGATCAACAAATAGTAGATCTGCCTATTACATTATCAACAACCACCTAAGCGGTTGCTGATAGCATGTGATATGTATGACTGATTGATTGATTGATTGATTGAATTTCTATACCACCCTATAGAAAGGCTCGGTGTGATGCACAACAAAACAAAAAACTAACAATCAATCATTTAAAACAATCAGCTTAAAACAATACAAAAACATTTAAAAACAGTTAAGAACTTTTAAAAACAATTTAATGTATGCTAAAATGACTCACTTAATATAGATGTGAGATGCCAAAAGGCATTGTTAATATTACTAAAGTCTTCCAGTGGGGTTTTGTTAACCTGTATTAGCAAAAATAACAAAAACTTATGTAATAACTAACACATTTATTGTATGTAAGTTCTTGTGGACTATAGCCGACTTCATCAGATGCATGAAGTATAATCCTAAATAGGCAGATGTAGATAGAAAGGCAGACAGGCAGACAGGCAGACATATAGAGGGGCGGGCGAAGGGAATAGCAAGGAAATGCAAGAGGCCTATAAGCTTCAAGATAAGCAAGCATTTGAAATTATCCATAATTGGTGATAACAGCATCATCCTAGCAGTCCTAAGTTAATTAACTCTGTAATGTGATAAAGAGTTATTGGTTCTTATTCAGACCAGTGACAAGAGAATCAGTCACCGACATGATGCACAGAGTTATAGTGCGTAATGCTGCACCCTGGGGCTGCTGCTCACTCGGAAGGCAGCCTCGACACTGTTAAGAATGGGCAGTTGTGCTATCAGCACTTCCACTGTTTCCCCCATTTGCGACAATGCATTGGCGCTTCATTCTGATTCTGCAGCAACCCCATGGTACAGCATTTCAGAACTGTCATGCTGCACACCATATGGGCCAATGTTTTAATTCAAATCCAGTCTCCTGATATCATCAAGAGAGGGGAGGGGGGCTCCTCTTCTAAGCTTTTGAATGTGTTCTTCTTGAAGTTGCTCCTTCCGGGTTCCTCCTCCTCCTCGTATCATGCTCACCTTCTGCAAACTTCCTTCTGTTTGTTCCCTTCCTTGGAGAAGGAAACAACAAGCTAACAGAGCTCAGGAGAAGGAAAGGAGGGCGGGCAAGTGAAAGAATGAGGCAGGAATCCTTTCCCATTCTATTTTCTCATTCATTCATTCATTCATTCAACCTTCCTTCTCCTGTGCTCCTCCTGCTGTGCTCCTTGAACTGGCTTGATCACCTCCTTCTTCTCTTTGCCTTACCTGCTCTGTGTGTGCATCTCTGCAGAGCACCAGCACCATGGGAAGTGCCAGGTTGACATTCCATTGCACCCACTACACCCCTGGCATGTATAGCGGTCAGTGGGTTCCTGATATAGGGTAGTACAAGTCTGTCATGTAGTTGCATTCAGAAAGTGAGCCTGTTCTGTGGAGCAGTTCAGGCTCAACTGATGGTGGGGTGAAAATTGTTGGTGGAATTTCTCATGGACCTTCTTCATGTGTGTCCAAATGACAAAGTTGTAATCATTGTATCTGAGAGAGGCTTTTCTGGATGGGAACAGAGGAAGTATTGAACCAAGTCAGTCATTAATATATTGGCATGCTGTGGAGCCATGCATTTCTGCATGGCAGTGCCATCAGCTGGAGATAAATGTTGTGACCAAAACTGATGCAATTTTGGGAGAGGACAAATTGGCAATGCTTGCTAGCCAGTATAATCAAATATAATATTCCTGAGAGCTTACAGTTAAAAGATCCTTTACTTCCATGGTTGCCTGCTTAGATGTGCTATAATACATTTGTTAGTCTTTAAGGTGCCCCAAGACTCTGTTATTATCATTTATGGCAACACCTTTCTCTAGTCTGGAGGAGTTTGATGCCAGGAGATTTCACTTATGACCAGGAGCTGCAAGAGGGGCAAGGGGGCAAGTGTTCTCTCAGAAAAGTAGGTTGACACCCCCCCCACCTGCCCCCCATTTCTGTTTCAGGAATTTAACCCAGAAATGCACTTTGACCCTTCTGTGCCCCCTTCCTTCAATTTTTTTTCCTGGTGCTGCCACTGAGGGGTTGAGTGAACCCCTTACAAACATATTTTGGAAACACTGGTTAGGCTACATCATCTTTCTGTGTAAAAGAGGGCATTCATTTGAACCTAGGCCATTTGCCATAGTTCACAAAATAATCTTGAGTTCCATCTTAGAGGCAATAGAATAAAGAGATGCTGAAAGACTGGAATGAATCATCCTCCTTCATTGCTCTCACATTACACACATAAATTGCCTGTATTATTGTACCAGATTTTTCTTACAGAATATCTTCATGCATTTGTAGCAGAAACCATGCACATCTGGATTAGGGATGTGCACGGACCAGTTCAGAGGCCTTGTTATGGACCTCCGAATTGGTTCAAAGGACCGGCGCTTCGGCCAGTTCAACGGTGGTGGGGTTACCTTTAAGGAGCAGGGAAGGTGTTCTTACCCCCACACACACTGTGTTTCCCCCTGCTGGAGCTGTGTTTAAAAATGGTCCTGCAGGGTGGCACTCGTGTGCATGTCACACTCTTATGCACATCACACTCACACACATGCACGTCGCGCACACACACACACACACGACCCAGGCACTTCCGGTTCGACAAGCACTGGGATGGCAAGGCTGTACGCTGCCACCCCGTGGGACCATTTTTAAACACAGCACCGGTGGGGGAAATGCACCTGAGGGGAGAGAGCACCCTCCCTGCTTCTTAAAGGTAACACACACACACCCTGCTAGAACTGGCCACCAGTGGTTCCTTGCACATCCCTAATCTGTATTACAGTGTATTTGTAACGCCATGAAATATGGGAATAGGAATATGGGAATAGAGGAGAGCTGGTCTTGTGGTAGCAAGCATGACTTGTCCCCTTAGCTAAGCAGCGTCCAACCTGTTTGCATATGAATGGGAGACTAGAAGTGTGAGCACTGGAAGATATTCACCTTAGGAGATGGAGCCACTCTGGGAAGAGCAGCAGGTTCCAAGGTTCCTGCCTGCAACCTTGGAGAAGCCGCTGCCAGTCTGTGAAGACAATACTGAGCTAGATGGACCAATGGTCTGACTCAGTATATGGCTGCTTCCTATGTCCCTATGTCCCAATCACTCCAGTGCCTTAAGGTTGGTTGTCCCTATATGCTTTTATGGCAAAGGCAGGCAAATGCACAGCTCTAGCAAAAAACAACAACCACATACATGCAGGCCTACCCACATCTAAAAGAGTGGAATCTGTGCATACATTGTATGCAACAATTTTAGAATCTGGAGTCTTGCAACAGCATTTGAAATATTACTCACATAGTTAGAAAATATTTTTCTGATCTCGAATCTACACAAATGGGGGCAATTATGTGCCTACTCATTCCTCAGGTAGTCATAGTGGGTTAAATAACATTTGAACAGAATCATTTTCCTTCTTAGCCTCATTTTCCCCCTAAGCTGAACTGACTCCTTGAAAGCTCTTTAAGCTTTTGAGTATTCCTGGGATCATTCTAATAGAAACTGTTTGCATTTGTCCAGTGTGCGCTCTCATTATTGAATAGGCTTGATTTTAATGGGAGCTGCATGCAGACATACAATCCAGCAGCAGCAGCAGCGTATCTTTTGCTCCTTCAAGGTGAGCCCACTTTACCCACTGCCTACGCAGCCTGACAAATGTTCTTCCAGCAATGCCAGCGCTGATTACATTGTCAGTCTTTCCGCTTTTCCCATGCTTCAAGCAGGCTCTGTCTGCATTTTGTTTTAATCACAGCATGTACATGTAATCAATTAAAAGTGGTTTTGCCCTTATTTCAAAGAAAAAGAAAATTAAAACTATTTTAATTTAAAACAGCTTGCAAAACTGCTCAGGGAACACGGAAGAGGAAGGATTGTGATGTCAGAGTTCTCAGCCCTTTTATGTCCTGGACCCCATTTCTCTGAACAATGAGAAGTTCTAGGGGTGCAGTGGTGCTACTTGGGCTGTGATTTTCTTTGGAGAAGAAATCACTGGAAGCTTCTGGTGTCTTTGTAATATTTGATTTGTTTACAACTATACAAGCTGAGCATTAGATGGAGCTGAAATAGCAGAGCACAGCTTACAGCAATTTCCAGAAAGCACACCCTACATAACCCAAAGGACTTCAGCCTTTGCACTCCAGTCCAGGAAGCTTTTCACACGGAGCTTTTGAAGCCCTTTAACTAATATCTCCTCTGGAATGGAGGGGGTGAGTTCATATATCAGCTAGATTTACCCCAAAGTCAGAGGTGTAACTATAGGGGGGCAGGGGGGGCACGTGCCCCGGGCGCCATCTTTTCTGGTCACGTGGGGGGGGCGCCGCCATGACAAATATTTTTTAAATTTTTCTTTAATTTTTTTGTTAATACAAATGTTTCCTGCTCAGTGCAGCAGCACTGCAGCAGTCAAGGGAGCGCGTCGGCACCCCCTCCCCCACGAGCGGTCCCTTCCGCGTCGCCCACGCCCCCCCCCCCCCATTGCTTTGCTGCCGCCTGGCGGCCAGTCAGTGGCTTGGCTTGGCGGCGGGCGCTTGTGAGGAAAATCCTAAGTATAATGTAGTATGTTGGGGGGCGCGGGGGGGCGCCATTTCAGTGCTTGCCCCGGGTGCCGTTTTCCCTAGTTACGCCTCTGCCCAAAGTCCCTGAGAGTTATCAAGGAGCAGTTCACACACAATTCGGGTTTTTCACTGTGCATTACAGTGTAATCCAATTTATATCCAGAGTTTTAAAAATCCACTATTGTGTCGGGTTTGGGGAACAACTTTGAGTTTGCAGTAAAGCCTTCCTGTAAACTCGCAGTAAAGCCTGCTGTACGTAAAAGTCCCAGGTGCTTCCAAAGCTTTTCTGTATCTCCCCCCGCCCCCGGTGATGCACCTTAACTCCTACCTCAGTGCGAAAACCTTACCTTATCCTTTTTCATATTTCTAAATAGTAATTACCCAACCCCGCACAGAGCAATTGCGCGCTCTTGGGGGCCAGCGGTTACCTCTCCCCTCCCTTCTGCCCCAGTCTCTGCTTCTGGGCCCAGTCACCTCTCCTCCCCACTGCCACTTCTCTCCCCCGCCAGACTTTCTTTCCCCCTTGCCTCTGTGGCCAGGCTGGGCCCACCACCTCTGGCCTCCACGGCTGGGCTGCCACCGTGGCAACCAATCCTCCTGGCTGCGCCTCAGCCAATCAGCTGGGCTCTGGGACGCACATTCCAAGGCACACCCAGGATAATTAATATAATAGATTACTCTCCATCCTCTGCTGCTTGAGAACCATCTTCTGCTGCGTGAGAACCATTTTTAAAAAATTAAGTGGCTTTTCCATTGCATGATGCTAGCCAGTCAGGAATCGTGTAGTTTCATGATGACACCAGGGCACCACATGGCCAATCAGAATTGACTATGTGGTAGCAGTGAGGCAAACAGAGCTCTCCCATTGCCTTGACACTGAGTTGGGGTTGGGGAAAGAGGAAGCTCACACCCATTATGCTGGGCAACTGAAGTTCCTATCTTGCTGTGCTGTGTTGCTCCTTTCATTGCCTGCCTGCATTGCTGGGCAAGCTTTCCTCCCCTGATCTAGCTCTAATTATGTGTAGTTACATATGAGTGCATCCTGATCCCTATTCTCTTTCCAACTAATCAGCAACATGCATGCAGTGGCCCGGTTGCTTTCGCAACAAAGACACCCCCCACCCCACCCCTGACATCCCTGTAAGCAGTTTTGCATCTATCTTCACCAAGGGCTGCAAAAATTGTTGAAAGCAGGACACATTTTTCAGAGTGGAAATGTTCACAACATGCATCCCCCAACCCTGGTTCTACACCTTTAAGAGTCACACCCAGAGACTTGTAAACTGCCCAGAGACTTGCGTTCGGGCAGTATAAAAATATGTTAAATAAATAATAAATAAATATTACCATGCGATTCTTAAAGATGTAGAAGGAAGTTCATTTTGTCCTGTCTGTCCCCCGCCGCCATTAGGTCCACTGTAACACGATGAATTCAGTGCTAGGGATTCTTAGGAAAGGGACTGGAAATAACATTGCTAGTATAGTAATGTCCTTCCACAAATCAGTGGTGCAGCCACATCTGGAATACTGTGTACAGTTTTAATCAGAGGTGCTCTTACCCCTGGACTTTGGGGCCGAAGTCAAGGGCCTCCACACCCTTTGGGGGCCCCACAAATCCTCTTTAGTCTGTCTCGGGTGGTGTGGTGGCCGCGCCGCTGGCCCCCACTGTGCCGGGCAGCCAAATGTGATTGTGACCTGTATCGGGGGCTTTAGAGACAGAGGGCAGAGTGGGGAAAGAAATATGTGGGATGGGAATATATTAAGTTGAAATGTTTCTGCTATTGCATATTTGCATAAATATACCTGTTTTATATTCTTACGAGTTCAGTTGCTGTTTGTGCCCACAACAACTGACGTGTTAAAAATACTCTATGTCATGGTGTGTGTGTGTGTCTGTGTGTGTGTCTGTGTAGGGGATGATGCTTAACTTGTGGGCAGCGGGAGGTAGGGGCCCTCTGAAGGCCTTTAGGTCCAGATTCCAAAATTATGTACGTGCACCTATGGTTTTAATTGCCGCTTCCCATTGAGAACCTGGGGAAAGTGCAGAAAACAGCAACTAAAATTATTGGGACAAAGCACTGGAGCAGCTTCCTACCAAGGAAAGGCTAAAGCGTCTGAGGCTCTTTGACTTAGAAAAAAGGCAACTAAGGATTATCTGACTGAGGTTTATAAAATTATGCATGGTGTGGAGTAAGCTGATAGAAGTTTTTCTCCCTTTCTCATAATGCTAGAATTGGGGTCATCCAATATAATTGATTGCCAGGAGATTCAGGTCAGACACACACATACATCTTCACTGTTCACATCATAATTTATGCCACCCCAGCTAAAAGAGGCAGGCATTAGGCCTCTCCTTAAGACACCCTTGCTGGACCCAGCCAATCTAAATAACGTTTGGCCAGTTTCAGACCTTCCATGTTGGGGCAAAGTGTTGGAGTGCTTAGTGGCCACTCAGCTCCAAGTAGCTCTGGATGAAATTGATTATTTAGATTCCAGTCTGCCTTTTGGCCCAGGTGTGGGACTGAAAATGTCTTGATTGTCCTGGTGGATGACCTATGCTGGGAGACATACAGAGGGGGTGTGACTCTGTTGATTCTCCTAAAACTTTCAGTGGCTTTCAATACCATCGGCCATGATATCCTTCCGGGTCACTTCTCTGAATTGGGACTTGGGGGCACCATGATGATACAGTAGCTCCAGTCCTACCGGCAGGGTCATACCCAGAAAGTGGTGCTGAGGGATACCTGCTCCAACTCTTGGCCTTTGGCCAGTGGAGTACCACAGGGATCTCTATTCTATCTCCCCATGCTGTCTAACATATACATGAAACCTCTGGGAGAAGTCATCCAGAGTCACACATTCAAGTCAGCAGATACCAGGAAGACAGTGGATCCTGAACTGGTGTTTGGAGGCTGTTCTGGGTTGGATGGGGGCAAACAAACTGTGCTTTTACTATGCTTTTTGTTACCACTATTCAGCCTCATTTAAGATTTCTTACTTCATGAGCTGAGCTTCAGTGAGGGGGGGGCATTTTAAAATCTTGTCTCTGGGCCCACTCCAACCTTGCTATGCCCCTGGTGGGGACCAGAGACAGGACCTTTTCAGTGGTGACCCTTCAGTTCTGGAATGCCCTTCCAGATAAACTTCACTATGCTCCATACCTCAGAATTTTTAAGAAACACCTAAATATTTGTCTTTTTAGAGAGAATTTTAATTTTTTTTTCCTGTCTGTTCTAGTGGTTTTTAATTTGTAAATCTGGTGTTAATTATGTTTAGTTTTAACTGAGTGTTATTCATGTAAATTGTTTTATTTGTTTTATTGTTGTGAGCCACCCCAAGCAGTATAGCACTGGAGGGATAAGATATATACATATTTTAAATAAATTTCTAGCATTTACTGCCATGGGATGTGGTAATGACCATTAGTTTAGATAGCTCTGAAAGGGGATTAGACAAATTCCAGGATGGCTATTAATCATGGTGGTTATGTGGAACCTGCATTATACCCCTGGATACCAATTGGTGGGGGGGGGAACAGCAGGGGGGGGGCTCTTGCCTTCCTAATTTGCATGTGAGCTTCCCAGAGGTATCTGGTTGGTCACTGTGGGGAACAGATTTGATGTCTGATCACTGGCTATTTGTCACGGTGGGCATGTGGAACCTGCATGTTCAGATGTAGTATATGGATTTGTTCTTGTCTGATCCAGCGGGGCTCTTCTGACATCAGCATGGTAAGGGGCAAAAGGCATGCCCATCAGAAAAAGAGAAAAGATTTCTTTTGTCATCGAACTCAGAACATGGCTGGCAGGAATGGCTCTTAAAGCTAGAAAAGACCTAGCGGCAGCCTCTGTGGGACTTGCCAGGGACTGCAGTGCCATCTCCAAGATCACTTTCTATTCTTTTGATGAGAAAGAAATGGAGCAGTGCAAATGAAATTACTCACATCAGGGCTCCATTATTCGATATCTGCCACTTCAGTCATTCAACTGCAGGCCTTCTCCACTGTAATTGCTAAGTGAGAAGGCAATAATTCCATCATAACTGAATAATTGATTGAGCCGCCTGCATAAACACTGGTGATATAGTGGGCCAATTGCATGTCACAGAGACGGTGACTGCAGATTTGTGATTCTTCGGTGCATCTGTTCTGTACTTGTATGGACAACGAAGCCGACCGTTTCCACACTTTTGTTGAGGTACAAATGACTACAGGTTTCAGTGGAGAGAAGGAAGAATTGTAAGGGGTTGTTTCATAGGTGCTCTTTTGCTACTCCGTTAGTTGCAACATGGTCAGGCTCATTGTCTGCTTATGTCTAGTTAGGTATAAATTAGCTGTTAGGCTAAATACACTACAGAGCAGAGAGGACAACTTTTGATCAAAAGTGGAGTGGCATATAATTATTCATCATATTCGTATCAAATTAGAGGCTGTAATGTAGTGTAATTATCTGAGTTGTATGCAGCAGCCTTGTTTCAGTTCAACTCCTGATAATTGAGCAAAGAGGCACCTTTTAAAGTGGTGGTTCTCCTATGTTTAGTGGGATGGGGAGGAGCAACAGTTCCTATCCAAGCCCAGCACAGCATCCCACCAGTGGCTGTTGCTGGTGTCTACCTTATGTGTCTTTTTTTATTGTGAGCCTCTTTGGGACAGGAAGTCATTGTCATTCATTCATCATGTTTCTACTGTATGTAAACCGCTTTGAGAACTTTTATTGAAAAGCGGTATATAAATATTGGTAGTAGTAGCAGTAATTCAAAGGCCTTCCTGACGCATCAGGGGTATACTAATTCCATGTGGGGCACTGGTGGAGGTCCTGTTTCTCTTCATCCAACCTGAAGCTGTTGCCTTTACACAGTATGTCAGTCCATGTCTTTAGTAACTTACCTCTGCCTAGATTAGAAGAGGATGAGAAGAAGCCCAGACAGGAGCCCACCTGTCTATGTTATGTTCTCTGGGGTGAATGGAGCATAGTGCAGTATACAAATAAAAACAACAACCATAATTCCCACCAAAGTGAGGAACGTCTGTTTCAATTCTGCATGTAACTTATAGTGAAAGAGCAATGATTGGGTAGCACTCCCCATGTAGAAAGACAACATGATGATTAACTTGGTGGAACTAGTACCATGGATGGGTGGCAAACTGCGATGGGACCTTCTGCATTGCTGTGATGCCCCATCTTTGGACTGCTCTCCCTGTGGAGGTTTGCCTGACACAGACACTGCTTTCTTTTCAGCACCAAGCAAAGATCTTTTTCATTACCCCATGCTTATATATTTTATTCTGGCCTTTGTTTTAATTTTTTTTAATTTACACTGCATTGGAAGGGTTTTCACTTGGAAAGTGGTATAAATTAAGGTCCAAGAATGAATGCATAATAAGAAGGTTACATGGGAATCTTCGTGGTCAAAGCCAGTATACCTCAGAGTACCAGATAATGACAGCAACAGAAGAAAGCCATCACCTCCAGGATTTGACTATGGCAAGGGTTCTCAAACTTGGGTCCTCAGATGTTGCTGGACTGCAACTCCCATCATCCCCAGCTCCAATGGCCAAAGGGATGACGGGCATTTGTAGTACAGCAACATCTGTGTACCCAAGTTTAAGAATACCTGGACTATGGGCTTGTGGAACCTGCTAGAAATAGAGATGTGCCTGAACTGTTTCAGTGCCTCAGGTTGGAAACGCTGATCCAGTTTGGGTGGGCACACCCAGGCCAGTCCGGTGGGTCAGAGATTGGTTCCTTTAAAAAGGAGGAATGCAGGTGCTTACCTGCTCTTCCTCTACCCCACCACTCTTCCAGGACCGGTGCTAGTGTGCAAAAGATCATGTGTGGCTGCTTCCTTGTTCCCCAGCAGCCAGTGTGCGACATTGGCATGCACATGGCCGTCGCATGTGCACAGCGGCCATGTGCATGTTTACCCCATGGGTGCTGGGAACAAGGAAGCAGTCACACACAGTCTTTTGCATGCAGTCTTGGACGAGTGGTGGGGCAGAGAAGGAGCAGATAAGCACCTGCATTCCTCCTTTTTAAAAGGAACCGATCCCCACCCAACCTGCTGCTGCCGATCCGGCTCGTGCATATCCCTAGCTAGAAAAAGAATCCCAGACAAGATGAAGCTTGATTTGATCTAACAAGAGAATTCTTAAGTCTGCATGTCAGTGCAGTCCCCAAAATTGTTGACCAGATGGCAGCCCACAGCTCACACAAAACCATCCTGGATCAAAGCAAAAATGTGGCCCAGCACATGGTCTGAATCCCCACATTCCTAAGACCCACAAAGAGATGATGGTGCTCTTCTTCACTTTCTTTTCTGCTTTAAGTAAGTATCTTAACTCTGAATGCTTTATTTAGTCTCTGGGTATTTCTGTGCTTTAAAATGTAAAAATTTCAATGTGGATGCAACATTGAGAAGCCTTTTCATATGTTAAATTACTGAGCAGATATTCCATGGAGAATTGCTTTAGTGTTGCTCTTTTTATTGTCAACTGCATAACACAACATGGCGAACAGATCTACTGAGTTTAATGCACTCTGGCAGTCACCTGTAATGTACAAATACGAGACATACTAATATATTTTGAGAGCCAAGAACCAAATTATGTATCAGAAGCGTGCTTCATCCATGATGTGTTTCGTACATGGGAAACGCTTCTGTGTAGAAATTAGCATGATAGCTGCACGTGGTTTGCACACACATATATTTCACTCAGTGCACACCTATTGGTCTACAGTGAAAGATACATGTGGTGTCATCATGAATGAGTTCCATGCCATTCCCTACGAAGTATTTGTGTAGGAAACATGCCATATTTCCCTGAATCCAGGACTGAATCTATGTTCTTTGGTATTAGAAACTGAATGGGGGTGGGAGTCCTCTTCCTTTTGGGTATATACCGGTATACCCTGTATTTAACTTCTGATTTTCAAGGGGGTTGTCTTCAATTCAGAATCGTCTTCTATTTGAGTAAATATGGTATATTGTGAAAAGAAGTTGTTGGGTGCTTCTACAATGCTCACTAGTACTAGATGAAAGCAAGAATATGTTGCCTCCATAAGCATGTATGAATTCAGTGTAATATGATTTAGTATTTGTTCCATGAGAATAATGAAGGGCATTGTTCATCCCACATAGGTGCAGTCATACACATCTGGCTCAATAGAGTCCTATACCTTTATTTCCACCAACTCCTTGATGTTTATGCGTGATCACTAACAGAAACAGGAGGCCCAAATGCATCACAGATATTGCCAGCATCATCCGTCTATGCAGGAATTGGGGATAGAATGTGAAATGGGTTAGCTTGAGCCCTGTACTATTCCATATGGGCAGCTGCACCCATGTGATAATGGATCATGCCCTAATTTTTCAGATTTGAAACTATGAAATGCCAGTTCATGGCATTTCTGATCATAGCAGTGGAGGAAAGAAATGTTGCCACTCAATGTTTCCTGTAACAGGGATTCCCAGGTGTTGTTGACTACAACTTCTATCAATCCCAACTGCAATGGCCTTTGGCTGGGGATTAGGGGAGTTGTAGTCAATAACATCAGGGAATCCCTGTTACATGCAACACTGGTGCAATTTGTAAAACTCATTTGATTAAGCATTGTATTCTCAAGTATTAAGAAGTGTAGGTTGTTTTCATAACCAACTGTCACTAAATCAGTACTGGAGAGCTTGAGAACCGTATATATTGGATGTACCCACCAGGTGGCCCTTGGGGCTGGATAAAACTCCTGTGCTTTGTGTTTACTATCTACCTGGGATTTCAGTAACAAGGGAATTGTCAAGACACCTAGCCCTGTTCAGACAAAGAGGCTGTTCGCACAAGCAGCCCTCCCAGGGCTTGGGCAGCCCTACTTGGATAGGGCTGTTCGTGTGAAGCATCAGGGTCGAGGGCGATTCCGACGCTGCCTCCCCAGGTATCCTGGGAATATTACCCGACCTTTCACCTGGGTAAAGGAGTCTGAGGCACACAGCCCGAGCAGACACAAAGTCAGGCACCAAGAGCGCCCAACTCACGGGGGAGTCCCTCAATGCACCACGCTTGTCACGCAGTGCATTGTGGGATATCTGGGGGCCATAACACCTTTCCTCAGGTTTCAGAATGTTGCGCAGCTCATGGCAGCACCAGTTGTGTGGGCACGTGAGTGAAGTGGCTGGAAGTGCCACACTGGATCATGGGGAAGGTACGTTCTCTCCTTCCTCCCCCGCCCCAGCCCAGCAAGAGATAGCGTAAATTGCCTTTTTATGTTGCACTTGCATTCACATATCTGTATATGGGTTTGTGTGAATGACTGTACCTGTGTTCACTTTAAAAGTGAACCTGGATACAGGTCCTTCAAATACATGGTACAGATAGGAAGTGTACTGCTGCACCTGCGTTTAACATAACATGTACATAGGAACATAGGAAGCTGCCATATTCTGAGTCAGACCATAGGTCCATCTAGCTCAGTATTGTCAACCCAGACTGGCAACGGCTTCTCCAAGGTTGCAGGCACTCTCCGCCCTATCTTGGAGAAGCCAGGGAGGGAATGTGGAACCTTCTGCTCCTCCCAGAGCGGCTCCATCCCCTAAGGGGAATATCTTACAGTGCTCACACATTGTCTCCCATTCATATACAACCAGGGTGGACCCTGCTTAGCTAAGGGAACAAGTCATGCTTGCTACCACAAGACCAGCTCTCCTCTCCTTAGACCAGCTCTCCTCTGTACCTGCATACAGATCTGTACCTATGTACACTGTACATGGATTGTATGAGTGTTGAACATAGCATGTGAATAGGGCTTCTGTCTGACCACGATACATGACTGATGTGCTGTGTTCAGTTTGGTGGGTCATAAGTTGTGCAGCCCTGCACTAACTTCTCAATGTTGTCATCATAAATTGTACAATACTTGCCTGAAACAAATCCTTCCTCAACACTTTCTTCTGTTGTCTTAAAAAAAGAAAACTACAACCAATATGGGTCTTTTTCTCTGTGGATATTCTTAACACAAATGAAGTGGCAGTGGTTTAAAATTAGTCTTAATTAGTCTTGATAGTCTAGCAGAATTCAGTGGGTAATAAAATCACTCCTTACTCTAAAAATGCTATTAACATATTTATCGAGGCAATAAAAATATTCTGTACGCTGATTAGAAAAATATGCACTTTCCACATCATTTTATTTTTCTCAGTTGTGTCATGGGCAGTAGTTGTCATGAAACAAATAAAAGTGAGCCTCAAGACCAGATAAAATGTTAAACAAATGCCACTTTTTACAACTATTAGAGTTGACACGATTATTATTGTTCATGCTACTTTAGACAGGAAGGAGGTTGTAACTCAATTTTAATAGCTCAAAACAAATCTTTACCCATTGTAGAGTGAATGGGTCTCTCTCTCTCTCTCTCTCTCTCTCTCTCTCTCTCTCTCCCATTTAAAATGTTACCATTTAGAGTGCACAAATAATTTATTTAAATAAATGTATGTACAAGGATGATGAAGGAAAAACTACAGAGTTCAATATGATGGCTGCATGCACTTGGACCGAAACTATGACTGGTCTTCTAGCAATGGGGTATGGTCAGAAAACTAGGAAAACATTGAAGACAGGCTCTTATTTTCATCACCACATTGCAGGATCTTCAAACCTGTAACACATTATAAAGGGGGGAAAGATCCTGATGGTCAGTGCAATATTCAAAGAGACTTTTAGGTAATCTATATTTTCCAGGCCCACAAGCAACACATTACTACTTCTGATTTTAGGCATGTACACTGCATTATTTAAGGCTGGTTTGGATGATAAATCCGAGATGATCTCATCCACACATGATTAGGTACAAACATATACCGCTCTCTCCCCGCCCCACTCTCAGCATGCTGTTCTGCTTCTCTTAATTGCATGGGAGGTGAAAAGTCCCCCTCACGCGTGATGACTACATTGGATGGTGTGTGAGGGGGCAGTTCCTATGAACTGCTTCCTCACACAATTAAAAAGGAAACTGCTCATCATAAGGGGAGTGGCATAAGTTCATGCTGGTCCCTAATTGTTTGTGTGTTTCCTGAAAATCCAAAGCAATTATAAAACAAGACTCAGGCTGAGCTCATACTTTTCTCATACCAATTCAAGCTAGTTAAAACTTCGTGCAAGCACGTCAGCTCTACACATGATGGGGCACGGAAACAATGGATGGCCCTACCCGCCCCTGGAGCATGGGGGTCTACATGTTTACATCCATATTTATTATTTATCATATTTATCATATTTGTACACTGCCCCAAACTTCTGTCTCTGGGAGGTTTAAAACAACATAAAGCAAGTTAAAACAGAAATAAAAATCTTAAAACAAATTTAAAACCACAGTCTAATTAAAAAGCTTGGATGAAAAAATGTGTTTTTAGCATTTTTTTAATGTTATCAGAGATGGGGAGGCCCTTATTTCAGCAGGGAGTGCATTCCAGAGTCTCAGAGTAAGGACAGGTCTACAGTATCAGAGGCTACTAGTCTGGTGGCTATAGGCTACCTCCGGCCTCAGAGGCAAGATGCCTCTAAATACCAGTTGTTGGGGAGCAACAGCAAGAAAGAGGGTATGCTTTCACCTCTTGCTGTGGGCTTCTCAGAGGCATCTGGTGGGCCACTGTGTGAAACAGGATGCTGGACTGGATGGGCCTTGGGCCTGATCCAGCAGGGCTGTCCATATGGCCACAGAAAAGGCCTGCTCCTGTGTAGCCACCAGACGAGCTGGTAGCAACAGCAGACAAACCTCTCCAGATGATCTCAATGGGTGACGGGGCTCATAGTGAAGAAGACCTTCTCTTAAATATCCAGGGCCTAAGCTGGTATTTATGTACAACCTATCTGGATAGTCTGTCCCCACACGTTTTGCAGTGGGTGACTCACACAAGAAAAACAGACTTGTAAACCAATGCCAGGATGTATACCTGGGCCACATCTGACAGTCACACTCAGAGCTGTGTCCCATTGTGTGCAGAGTTCACATGCTGGGACAATTATGTCTGTGTGCCATTTATGTGGGTGAATCTGCCTTTGGATCAGTTTCCATCAATTATTATGCCTTCTCATTTCATGAAAAGACAATAAAAGAGAAATTGAGGGATGAAATAGCCTACTTAAGCCCTGTCTGTTATGGGTCTGCTATAGGTCGAGAATGCAAAAAGCCTCAAAAGGCTGCTCATGGAAGTGGAGACAGGGCCAGCCCAAGGCTCGGGGCACCCCAAACTAACCTCACCCAGGAAGCCCCCACCTGCCCGGGAGCCCCCCACTAACCCGTCACCCACCCGAAAGTGTTCATAACATGACCATTAAAGAGTTAAATAGTAGAAGAACCTTTTCTTATGGGCTGGACATTTTTTCTGGTTCGTTTCCATTACTAAGTAGTGTATTCTGCATAGCAATAAAGAGCATGCTTGAGGACAATAAAAAATGAGCAAGAGTTCAGGGATCCGGAGACCTATACAGAAGTACCATTGCAATAAGGTACCATAGCACCTTGGCTTCTTGCTTGTTAAAGTCAGTTTAGTTGCTGGCCATGAGAAAGGAGATTGTAGTAAATAGCCATTTGTCTCAATAGCTATCAAAATACTATAAAAATGTGTAGGGGTCATTTAGCTGCATCTCTTCACATCATTTTGAATGTTGCTGCATTGAAAATGGGATTTTTAGAGAATCAATAAGAATCACTGCAGAACAATGTTAAATTAAGAGCCAACATTCATGACATTCATCTCGGAAAAATACATTAAATCTTTTGCTAAGCAATAAAACAGACATTTTCTATCATCAGCCTTTTGACTCTTTACTCCCTTTTGACTCTTTACTCCCACTCTTGCTCAAAAAATAATGTACAAATCTTGCACTCTGCATTCCAAAAAAAATTCCACTGCCCAGATCATGGGGTTTCGTTGGTGCTATGGCTTGCCAGAACTCCGTCCTGAGTTTTATTTTCAAAACCAGGGATCATGGAATCCATGAGGAACAGATAAATGATGCCCTGTATCAGTACTGGTTGAATGTCTCTCACCACTGAGCAGGGGCGTAACTAGAATTGGGCAAGGGGAGACAATTGTCTCGGGGACCAATGTCTTGGGGGGCCTCCCCAGAGGCAAGTCACATAACTGACTCCCCCAGCTGCGAACCCTCCTGGGCTTCCTTCAGTTGTGTTCATCCTCCGAAACTGATGTGAGTGTTAAGACCCGGAGCTACCAGAACAGCAGGTCTTTCTCTAGTGCCATTAAATGACTTGCATCATCCACAATTTACAAAACCTTTTAAAAAATAATTTAGGATGATGTTCAATTGTGGCACATACATAGATAGATAGATAGATAGATAGATAGATAGATAGATAGATAGATAGACAGACAGGTAGGTAGATTTTACTATGCTTTTTGTTACCACTATCTAGCCTCATTTAAAATTTCTTTACTTCATGAGCTGAGCGCCACTGAGCAACTTTTCAGATGTTCAGATGAAGAGTTAAATGAAGTCAAATGAAGGGAAGTGGTATTGCAGTGGCAAGCATTAGAAGTGGTATTGCAGTGGCATTAGAATAGGAGTGCACATCAAGTAGCTTGAGAGTTCCCAGGAGCTCCCGGGATTATCCTAAGGAGCTCTCTGGGCATTTGGGCCCACTTCTCCCTCCCTTCCCTTCCAGCTGATACAGCAAATCTGATTGGCTGGCTGAGTGGGGGCAGGTCCATGCTATTTTTAAACATCTCTCTCTCTCTCTCTCTCTCTCTCTCTCTCTCTCTCTCTCTCTCTCATCAGAGTTGATTTTTCTTTCTCTCCCATTAATTTCTCACCTCTTGCTCCCCTCCTGCACTAGCAGGGATTCAAACCAACAGCCTCCTGCTCTCTAGGCAGGTTGCTTCCCCACTGTGCCATTAGGTGGCTACAGGACAAATTAAGTACTGCCAATACAGCAGTGCTGTATTGGAAGCCTCTCCAATGGACCCCAATGGAAGCCTCCTTCCATTGGGGTCTTGGGTAGCTTGTTATAATAAGTCCCCATGAGATTCCACCCCCCGCAGATTGCAGTGGCAGAGCTCTCTCCAGATGATAAAAAAGCAGGGAAGTTATACCCATGTACAATGTCCAGTTGTGGGGGACATTGTCCAGTTGCGGGGTCCAGTTGCGGGGGGAGTAACAGCAGGAGAGAGGGCATAACCTCAACTCCTGCCTGTGGCTTCCAGCGGCATCTGGTGGGCCACTGTGCGAAACGGGATGCTGGACTAGATGGGCCTTGGGCCTGATCCAGCAGGGCTGTTCTTATGTTCTTATGTCCTGGGAGTGTGGGGTGTTCTCAGGATGCTATACAGAGTGCCCCAGCCTTCTGATCATGGAAAAAATCTGTTCATGAGCACAACATTTATCTCTTTGGACAAATGCTGCCAGCACGGACAGCGGGCATGTGGGGCTTCTGAGCACATCAGGGTAAGGTAGGAGATTGTGGGTACATTCTCAGGACACTGTATGTGAGCACTCGTGTACAGCATTGTTTATTTGCTCAACATCTGGAAAAGGCTGTTTGTCACAGAACTAGATAACGTCTAACAACAAGGAACATAATTCCTACCCAAAATGATCCAGGATGGGTATACAGCCCTCTTTCCCTCTCATTTTTTTTTCATCATTACTTTCCACCATTATTCTTAAGCTATTTAAGGCAATAGTATATTAGGAGAGAACTTGATCTTGATCCAAACCTAAGAGTTGGATCTTGCCAGAGTTAAGCAGGTACTTTAAGGTATTGTTGAATTCTGCAAAGCATTGTTAGCTCTGCCATTTAAACAAAGGGACTTAAATAGGCTCACCTCTGACTGGACCTCACCTTATTTGATTAGTGCAGATGCATAATTAAAGGTAAAGTTTGCTGTCGAGTCAGTGTCTACTCCTGGTGACCACAGAGCCCTGTGGTTGTCTTTGGTAGAATACAGGAGGGGTTTACCATTGCCATCTCCCACGCAGATGCCTTTCAGCATCTTCCTATATCGCTGCTGCCCAATATAGATGTTTCCCATCGTCTGGGAAACATACCGGGGGAATTCGAACTGGCAGTCTCTGGTTTGCTAGTCAAGTCATTTCCTCACTGCGCCAATGCATAATTACTTGCCTAAAATGTGTTACCATTTTTTTTCCCCAGAGAAAAAGAAGACAATGTCTGACATTCAGACTAAGGTTCTGTGCACTGAACAATGCTTTGTGCTTACTAGGGAGAAGAAATGTTTTTTCCTGATCCTCCCCTTCCCACTATAGGCCTCTGTGCCTCTGGAAAACATGTCCGTGAGGACTATGGGACCCTCAGGAACACATTTTTGGGAGGCACAGAGGGCTGCAGAGGGAAGGGAGGATCTGTGAAAATTGCCCCTCCCCCGGTCACCTGCATGGCATGTTATGTGTCTCATGCAACCTTAGTCTGGAAGTCAGCCAATACTGGCAACCAGTGGGAACCCTATCCTCTGTGTAACATGCCGTATATTTGTGGCACAGTTACAAATCAGAGTTGATTGTACTTCTGTAAACACAAAGAAACTGATGATTTATAGCAACCCTGAACTGTCACTAACTGGCAGCCATCAAAGTACAATACAGAAACTGCTTTTTATACCAATGGTCCAAAATATGATTCTAGATTTCTCATATGAAAATGAATCTTTTATTTTAAAGGAACAAGGAATATTGATAGTTTAGTGAAAATGCTGCACATCTTAATAAAAAGATCACAATCACAAAACACTTTTATATTTACCTAGATCTAGGAATATTTTCTGTGCTTTCTCTCAACAAAAGATCAGAAATCAGTGTCTCTGGGCTTGATCGTTTTCCATACCTGTTAAATGAGATTTTTAAAAAAATGTGTTTAAAAATGAGATTGATTTAAGTCCCTTAAGATTAAGACAGTATCAAAAATAAGTAAACGGAATGCTTTATTAGATGTTTTCCCTCTATGCAACTGCATTTCCTACCCCTCAGTTTTCTATTTTTGCACCTGAAGCTTTTGTCTCTGAGTCTCAGACTGATTTCTAGGACAGGTGTGTGTGTGTGTGTGTTGTGGGGGGCAACAATGGCTTTGAGCAGGGCGCTTTCCAGATTAAAGCTACAACCGCCGTAAAATACTTTGGCTTGGCGGGATCAAATTGACAATGTAATTAACGGGTGTTGTGCAAATCCACCAGCCAGGGGAGCAGTCTTTTCTAGTTTGCCCCAAACTCCATAAAACGGAAAAACACAGCTTTTTTTTTTTTTAGCAACGTTGTAGGACTAAAATGCAAGAACAAAATCCAAAAGAAGGCTTTGGAAATATGAATGGTGCCTTGCTGACATCTCAGGGACTGTGATGTAGATACACAGGCAATACAGAAGCACACTTTGCAGATCCGTAGTGACACTGTGGTAAGGGTTAATCTGGAAAGAGTCCTGGTAGGGTGGATGACGTGAATGACCTTGGCAGGAGATCATCTCCAACTAGCTGTTGGAGACGTAATGAAAGTTTGCACTAAAGAAGCCACAGAAGTGGATAAGAGCAGGTTGGAAGTAAATTTTCCATGGTGAATTATTAATACAGGAGGGTTATAATGCAGTCATTAATCACTTATAGCATTGATCACATAGCACATAGTTGTAATCATTTTTCTAACTGATTATATTAATCAATATAATTCTTTTATTGATTATACTACTACTGTTATTTAAATGCTACTTTTTCAACAATACAGTTCTCCAAGTGGTTTACATGGGGAGGAGGAGATAATGGCTCCCTGTCCACAAAGGGCTCACAGTCTAAAAAGAAACACAGCAAGCATCACTGGAGGGACACTGTTCTGGGGTTCAATAGGGCCAGTTGCTCTTCCCCTGCTTAATATAAAAAGAACCACCACTTTGAAAGGTGCCTCTTTGCCCAGTTAACAGGGGTTATTTTTATCCTACTTTTCCTCCATTTATCCTTGCCACAATCCTGCTATGTTAGACGGAGAGAGCATAACTACAAATAATAGTATAGACATCATTCAGGCCTGATAGCCCTTTAATATTACTGTTTTATAGACCGGAAACTGAGGCTCAAGGCATCCCTTAAAAATACTTCTAGGAAGGCTTCACGCAGGGCATGATGGTGCTGAATATCCCCTGTTGTGTCTTCATTTTCTAGTAATTAGAAGTATACTGCCACGCCCATAGATATCCCATTTCTCACTATCATTGCTAATGACCTTGGGTGGACATAGACTTGTCCTCCATGAAATGCCTTATCTTTAAAAACACATTTATAGTTTCTAATAAACAGCTACCCATTTTTTGTTATTTTAAAACTGCTTTTCCATTGTCATTTTATATAAATGGCAATATACAGAAGAAAGATAGAGGTGTCTCTATTTCATTAGCTGACAAGAATTGTCTCAATATTGATTTCTGTCTTAGAAAGACAAAGCATCAGTTTTAAGTGAAGAAACTGAAGAGAACCAGCTGCATTATTAAACCACCCATACAGTAATTTCATTAAGTATAATTCTAAATGCATATGTTCTAGGCTGGATGATCCAAGACTTGTTTCTGCTTCCTCTCTTTGGTGTATTTAGATGTGGCCAGAGCTTCAACAATCGAGAGCGTTAATGTCCTTAAAGAAAATGCCTGGACATTTTATATTAGTTTAACAAATTAAAAATCTGATCCTGCTAGCCATTATGAGGCAGAATCCTTGTTGATGTCAATGAATAGGACTTCTGGATGCTGTCTATTACAATCAAGATGAGACCTGGCTGCAGTAAATATAATAGAATTCTAGAAAAATTGCCAACCGCTCATGCTTTAATGCCACAAACCAGGGCCCCTCTTAACAAAACAGCAAACAGCTCTAACACCATGCGAATGGGTTTATTTATTAGTTTGTGAGTCTTGAGTTCTCAGTTCAGACATACATGCAAGCATTTTTCCATCATTACAAGGAATCAACATTCACCTTTTAACAAACTGAAAATTCACCTAAAAGTGGGGTGGGGGTCTTTTTATGTAATCAGATGAGTTAATAACCCTGTTATGATTGTTTTGTTCTCTGTTGCATATTCCAATAAATAACAGCTATAGGAATCTAAAATAGGAAACTGCCATATATCGAGTCAGACCATTGGTCCTTCTAGCTCATTGTCTACCCAGACTGGCAGGGGCTTCTCCAAGGTTGCAGGCAGGAATCTCCCTCAGCCCTATCTTGGAGATGCCAGGGAGGGAACATGCAAGCATGCAGAAGCTCTTCCCAGAGCTGCCCCACCGCCTAAGGAGAATATCTTACAGTGCTCACACATTCAGTCTCCCATTCATATGCAATCAGGGCAAACCCTCTTAGCAAAGGGGACAAGTCATGCTTGCTACCACAAGACCAACTCTCCTAATATTTATTTATTTATTTTATTGTTAAATTTATATACCGCCTTTTATTAAAAACAATCCCAAGGCAGTTTACAAAAGTTAAAACACATATAATAAAAATGACTGTTAAACGTATTAAGCTAAAAATATGAAAACAAATCTGATTTAAAATATATAATATACAAACACAAAAACTGTACATGGATAAAAACACACAGAAGCAGCAATAAAACAATCATGTAAAGGCCTGGATAAAAAGCCAAGATTTAACCAGCTTTCTCAAAACTGTGATGGAGTCTGAGGAGCGAATGGCCACTGGGAAAGCATTCCAAAGTCTGGAATACTCTCCCAGTGGGTGGATTCACATTATAACCACCTATAATATGGGTAGATTCACATTATAACCTGATAGTCTGAAGACTTCATGGCAGAGTAAGTCACCATGAGATGCTCTTTTTATCTACAAATAGATAAAAATAGCCAGTTTTGACTGAAGCTATTCCTAGAGATTCCGCCCCCCCCTCCCAAAATTGTCCCAATATCAAGCCCTTTGTGCCAATATCAAGCAGTCTTCAGGACTGCTTCGGTTCCCTCTTTCACAATGGTGTCATACAGAACATCGTACATCACTGACAAACATCACTGAACCTCTCATGGACCTGTACCACCCTGAGAGCTGCTAAGATATGGAATGGGGGAGAGGAGACAGCGACCATGGACTGAGACAGAACATCAAGTGAAATGCAAAAATTCGTCTCTGGGTAACACCTGAATCCTTATGAACACTGCACAATAAGCACTGTTCCTGTCACCTGTAAGAATGGGAGAGTGAATGTTCTACTGTAAGACTATTTGATGGAAATAAAAATAAAAATGTTACAGTCCAAGCACTTAGCAAACAAGTTCTTGAACTGGTCAACAAAATTCTGTACTTCCATCCCTCGCCAACCGCAGGTTTCCCAATCGCAGTTTTAAGTATCCGCAACTGGGAAATGGTGGTAGGTCTAGCCAACCACAACCCAAGTATCCACAGTTTGGCAAGATTTCTTTGTAATTTAGGGTTGTTTGTGATTTCTGGGGGTCAAGGGTGATTTGGGGGGCTCAGGTGTGATTTTCATGAGTGATTTTGGGGGCTCAGGAGTGATTTTCAGGGGGTTGGGAGTGATTTTTTTCTATTTTAACTGTATTTTGTGGTCTTTTCACAACTGCGATTTCCCTAATCCCCTGTTTCCCATTGGTTTTAATGCCTTGCCAACCGCGAGGTTTTCCTAGAACGGAACCCTTGCAGTTCGCGAGGGATGACTGTATAAGGTTTATTCACCCAAGAGTACACCAGGCATCCTTGTAGTGTGAATGTTTAATATAGGAACATAGGAAACTGCTTTATACCAAGTATATCAGTATTGTCTGCACTGACTGGCAGCAGCTCCACAAGGTTTCAGGAAGGAGTCTTTCCCAGCCCTACACGAAGATGTCAGGGATTGAATCTGGGACCTTCTGCATGCAAAGCAGATGCTCTACCATTAAGCTTCAGCTCATCCCTAATATCTGATGTCTCTGGTAAGTATGAGGGTTAGCACTAGTCTGTCATGCCATTTCTAGCTGTTGCGCATACAGTCAAGTATGGGTGATGATTGGAAACTACAAATACTACAAGACCAAGAGGACAAGATCCTGCTGCAGATCCTGCTTCTCTGTCCAAATCTCTCCCACAGTGGGAAACAAGAAACTGCATACCCATTTTTCTGGAAACCAGAAAGGATGGAGCTTTCTCTTGCCCAACACCTGGATGCTACTATGGAGAGAGAGACTGAGATTCCATCTTGTTGAAGACCTAGGAGAATAGGCATTTAGCTCAGGGGCGTAACTACTATTAGGCAAGGGGAGGCAGCTGCCTGGGGGCCCCCACGCCTCAAGGGCCCCCCCAGAGGCAAGTCACATGACTATATATTGTGAAGTGTGTGTGTGTGTGTGTATCAGCGCGGGGCCCATTTTAAAATTTTGTCTCTGGGCCCACTCCAGCCTTGTTACGCCCCTGATTTAGCTCCTTTACCTTTTATCTTCTTCCACCAGATTCCACATGCTATTCAATCAATCAAGATGAATGACATGAGGAAAAAGAGGACTGAGTTATTGTATTCCAGTTTGCTTCCAAATGTTTTGTATTAGTTTGCCCTTTAGTTGACTTTTGGCAAAAATGTGCAATGTTATTTTAATGTAACCATTTCTGCAAATGAATGGCCTAATTTATGATACAGGAGACAATGTAATGAACATAAGAAAGAGTGTGGCTTCTACTCTGATTAATTCCCATTCCAAGCACCATTTCTCTGATGATAGAGAAGGTATCACCATCCTTCCACTCTTCGGACATTTTCACATGTGAGGCTTAAATCAGTTTTTGTTCTCATCATTTCATAAAGCAAATGTGAAAGTCACACTGGTTGCAAGCAAATTTCACTGTAAAAACTATTCTTTTCTGCATTATATCCTGGATTAACATTTATATGTGACAGAAACTGTGCAAAAAGGCAAAGGCACTTCAGTGTCATATGGAAATGGTCTAAAACACTGGATTAATCAGTGCAAACATGTTCTTTTTCCATGGAGGTGGATAGGGTAAGTAAATACACATAGAAGGCTAGGGATGTGCCTGGACCGGTCCGGAGGCCATTCTAAAGGCCTCCAAACCAGTCCAGACTGGTACGGACCTGGGCGGTTCGGTTCGGGTGGGGGGGTTGCTTTAAGAGCGGGGGGAGGGTTTACTTACCCCTCCCACTGCTTTCCCACTCTGGCGCCCGTAATTTTAGTAGTAATTGTAATTTAGTAGTAATACCTCCCTGCCGCCCCTTCCCCCCTTTCGCTATGAAAAGCTCCCAAGAGACCTCTGCGTGTGTGCGCGCACGTCACAGAGACGTGAAGCGCGTGCATAATGTGTGCGCGCGCAGAGGACTCCTGGGAACTTTTCATAGCAAAAGGGGGGAAGGAGCGGCAGGGAGGTAGCCTGCCGCCCCAATTACTACTAAAATTACGGGCGCCAGAGCAGGAAAGCGGCAGGAGGGGTAAGTAAACCCTCCCCCCGCTCTTAAAGCAACCCCCCACCCCAGTGCCGGACCGCAGTTTGGCGGTTCCGTGCACACCCCTATAGAAGGCTAGTGCCTTCTTTTCCTGTTAACTTTATTCCACACTTCTTACTCCTATACATGTTGGTGGACATGAGGCACAGTGGTATGGAGCTTCTGCAGACTGTGTTGGGGCTGCTGCGGACTCATAAAGCAGCCCCGATGCTGACGAGAATAGGTCACTGAGCAAACAGCACTGCTGCAGTTCCTCCCATTCTCCCATTCATATCATGGTCACCATTATTTCTGCACTGAGCAAAGAGTTGGACTAGAAGACTTTGAAACCTAATGGATTTCCAAGTAATGTCTTTGTGGGTTGGGCTTTACAAGTAAGTGATTAACAAGTCTCATCTAACAAAGTATGATCGTAAATAACAAACCATCAGATAATAAAGTGCCAGTGTGTTGCTTAACAAAGCAATCAAGGAAATACATTTGATGAATATTGCAAAAAGCGACAATTCAGGTTCAAGGCATGAATGTCCATGATCACTCCACTTTGCAATTTGTTCCAGATATATTCTTGTAATCAAGGTAGCATAGGCAATTCACAAAACCATGGTGTCACCTCTGTTGCTATTGGCTACAGTAGCACAACATTAGCATTTTACACACTAAGAGCTGGATTCACACATTTTATCCAGATGACCAAGCCTGACTTGCTATAATCACACTCTTGAATGGAGAAATATAATAGAAGGCGTCACTTATATAGACAGCAGCAATTGTGTAAGTGCTGCTGGAAAAATTGCAACAATTACAGGAATTGCTGCTTGTTATATCCATGATCCGTTGGTTCATATCCATGTGAGCACATGCCGTTAACAATGTTGTTTGAAGAGTAACATTTCTATTAATTTTTTCATCATTTTTGGCTATTTCATTGCACAGTCCACAAGTTATCAGTCTGCTAAGGTATTTTTTAGCAAGAAGATATTTTCATCCTCCCTTCTAATTCAATTCCTCAGATTGTGAGAGCACAGAACCAATGAAAACCTAATTAAAACTATCTCATCTGGTCTGAATAGTAAATCAATTAGGGGATGAGCTGAAACTGGACTATGTTGTAATTATTTCCTAGGACTAAATGGAACATTTAGTAACTTACCGAACTCAGCTACTGCAGCATCCAAATGGCAACATTCAATTTCATAATTTCAGATTTTATTTGAATTCTACAATTGCCTCTAGAACACAATTTCTCTCTCCAATCTCTGTATTTTCTTTTTCCTGAAAGACTAATTTCAAGCTAATCTTTTTATATGCATCTTATGACTGTAAGTTAGATAGTTATGTATTTAATTGTTTGTTCATTTATTCTATTCTATTAGTTATTTATTTGATTGATTGATTGATTGTTTGATTGATTTCTATACCACCCTTCCAAAAATGACTCAGGGTGGCTTACACAGAAAAATAATAAATAAGATGGATTTCTAATCACAATCTAAAAAGAAACATAAGATAGACATCAGCAACAGTCACTGGGGGTGCTGTGCTGGGGGTGAATAGGGCCAGTTACTCTCCCCCTGCTAAATAAAGAGAATCACCACGTTAAAAGGTGCCTCTTTGCCAAGTTAGCAGGGGTTTATATTTTATCTAATCTATCTATCTATCTATCTATCTATCTATCTATCTATCTATCTATCTATCTATTTGATATATATATATAATTTTTGATTGTGTGGAAACAACCTTTGATTGTGTGCAAGCAACCAGGAGGAAAACCTGGGTAGAAGAGATTGTGTGGAAGCAAAGTAGGAGGAAAACCTGGGTAATTTTTCCTCCTACCTTGCTTCCATACAATCACTTCTACCTAGGTTTTCCTCTTACCTTGCTTGCACACAACCAAAAATTGGGAGCACACACAACTCCCAAACTCAGGTAGAACAGTTTTTGATTGTGTGAATGACCTTGATATGTTCAACTCATGTATGGTTTACTAGTTTAAACTAGTATTTAGAGTGTGTGTAGAGCAGCCATTCAGAAAAAGTCATGCATTTAATTTAAATTTTTTTTAAAAAAGGAACATGCCAGAAGAGCTTCAGGATGCCCATGGAAGATGTCACAATGGGTGCACTCTTCATGCATCTCCTTTCTAATCATGTGGACTGATAAAGTGCTGTCCAAACTAGCCTAATATCTGAATGGGGCTATTGTTCCCCTTTAACCAGGAGCTTTCCCAGATGGGTGGCTTTACTGAAGCAAGAATAGCAATAGCAATAGCACTTACATTTATATACCGCTCTATAGCCGAAGCTCTCTAAGCAGTTTACAATGATTTAGCATATTGCCCCCAACATTCTGGGTACTCATTTTACCGACCTCGGAAGGATGGAAGGCTGAGTCAACCTTGAGCCCCTGGTCAGGATCGAACTTGTAACCTTCTGGTTACAGGGCGGCAGTTTTACCACTGCACCACCAGGGGCTCTTGGTGCCTGAAGTGCCTGAAGTAAAGCCATTTAGAGTATTGCACCAAAGTGTTACTTTTTTGCGGACACATATAATGTGCAGTAACTGTGAATCATCGGGGGGAAACAGAATAATGCCATTGGCTATATGGACGGTATCTTCTGTCATCGTCCTGATGTCACTGAAAATGGTTCCCTTATATGAACTCCCTCCCCCCGCCCCAGCTGAAATGTAGCAAAACTGTGTTAAATCGTTGTTTAGAAAAGCTCCTGATGTACTCTGACACAGGATAGTTTAGGGCATGACAACAGAGAATGCCCATTAGCGCAAGTACAGCTTTGTTCACATGGGGCTTAAATTCACCTCTTCATTTCCTGTATTGTATATACAGATAATCCATCAATCTGTGGCTGTTGGTTGTGCTATATTAAAGCCAAAAATGTAATTTCACTCTGCATCCTCAACCCTTTATTTAGCCCAGATTTCAACAGGAAAAAGACACCACAAAGTGGCTGCTAGAACGTAGAAGGTTTAGGTAAATATATATGTGATGAAGTACATCACACAAAACATTTGAGTCCATCAACTTGGGTAAACTCACCAAGGGCCATTTTGCACAATAATCATTTTCCTATACAGATATAACTTCAATTTACACACTGTCCTGTGTGGTTAATACACACATCTTTTTGCCATGTAGAGAGCCTGGGCAGTGGGAACATTTTCAGAATTATTGAAATCCACATACAGTTTGGCATTCTCAAAAGACAAGTTTTTGCCAGCTGTGGAGAAGTGTTTCTAGGTCTATGATTGAATCACAAACTGTCCAGGTTTGTATGACTGAGTTTACCCTAAAGCAGAGTTGGCCACTTTAAAATGTGTCAAGGTTTATCTTTTCACACACTTTTCAGCAACAACTTGTCTTATAGCAGCTGATAAGGTTGTTTGGGTCACTTTTTAAGAATGATCTGTGTTTGGCTAGGGTGAGGTCTGTTAGAAGCAGCAGATCTAGAGAAAGCCATATCTATTCTGGTTGTTGTTTCTTCTACTTCTGTTTCCCTTAATCCAGGGACTGCTCCACGGGTGCATAACAACAACAACAACAACAACAACAACAACAATTCGATTTCTATACCGCCCTTCCAGAAATGGCTCAGGGCGGTTTACACAGAGAAATAATAAATAAATAAGATGGAACCCTGTCCCCAAAGGGTTCACAATCTAAAAGAAACATAAGAACTTTCAGCTTTCCCCAGCAGTAGTTCTAAATATGAATGTGTAGGAGGTACCTGTTCAAAGAGGGGGATGCTAGCAGGGAGTCAGGGAAAATACATCACTGGTTTAGTCTATCTATCAAGAGCTGGGGGGTGGGGGGGGGAAGAAGGTACCTCAAAACAATCAGAAAGCACAAAAGAAGGTAACAACTTCCAGGAGGGAAGCTCTGTTACTTTGCTAGCACAAACAGAATCTTGTGGCAGGCACCTTAAAGCTTATGCTACACACACACACACACACACACACACACACACACATATCCTTAAAATGCCACAAGACTCTTTGTTGTTTTTGCAACAGAAGGGAACACAATAAAAATGAGACAAAAAGGCATGTGTATGTGTGTGCATGCACGTATAACCATTTCACTTTTTTCTTCATCAACAGTGTTACTCTTTGGCACGCAACATGCCAGAAGCCCTCATAAGGTAATACCATTATTGGGACCAACCAAAATGTCACCAAGTCATGAGAAAGCTGATGAGCTTTCAAGAACTATTCATTAGGCTGCATGTTAAGCAAAACAGGAGTGGGAGAGAAACTAGGTATGCTGGGAAAGCACCATGCTACTGTTGTTTATAACAGTCTTAAGTCAGAACACAGTAGGAGTTATGCAGATGTAACTGCATTAGTTTCATTAACTGCTAGGCAGGCTTACTAAACCATCATTTTTCATATTCTGGCATAGTGCTTTGTTTTGTCTTTGTGGGAGCGGCTCCTTCTTTCATGGTTACTGATTTGGATACACCATCCACTTTGGTCTTGTTTGTTGCTTTGGACGAGAAGCAAGCGACACAGGAATGAGTACTGCCCTTCTGATGTATCAGGCGCACTGACTGACATCTAGTGCAGCATTATGTCTCCGTAATGCTGTGCTGTGCGGCACCGGTGTCTTTCAAAGGCAGCATCGGGGTTGTACCCAACAAGCAGTTGCATGAGCAGACCTTCCACAGATTTCCCCATTCAGGACAATAAGGAAAGCTGTGGAAGCATGGCTTGGACAACCCCAATGCTGCCTTTGAATGGCACAGCAGCCTCACAGCCCAGCGTCACAGAGAAGTAACACTGTGCTGGATATCAGCCACTGTGCCTGATAACAAGCAACATGAGGACAGCACCTGTTTCTGTGTTGCTTGCTTCTAAGAGCATAAGAACAGCCCTGCTGGATCAGGCACAAGGCCCATCTAGTCCAGCACCCTCTTTCACACTGTGGCCCACCAGATGGCTCTGAAGAGACCACAGGCAAGAAGTATGTGCATGCCCTCTCTCCTGCTGTTGCTCCCCTGCAACTGGTATTGAGAGGCATCATGCCTCTGAGTCCAAAACAACAAGCAGGATCATTTCCAGATGCAAAGAGGCATTTTTTTAAAGTGAGGATACTCATATATTCTGCAGTGGCAGAGCGACTGTCCCTATCCAACCCCAGCACAGCATCTCTCCAGTGGCTGTTGCTGATGTCTACCTTATATTTCTTTTCAAACTGTGAGCCCTTTGGGGACAAGGAGTCTCTCCCCTCCCCCCCCCCCACCCCCGGTCTTCTTCTCTAAACTACTTTGATGATTTTTGTGGGAAAGCAGGATGTCAATATTCATGGTTGTGGTAGTGACACTAGTGAAACGCTCTGGATGATAGACTGAATTTCTCCAGAGCAGTCCTATTGAAATGAAGTAGCCCTTTAGAGTAACTCCTCAGTAGTCGTATTGAATAACTTAGTCTGGATGTCAGCTTCTGTCTTGAATCAGTTTTTGTAGGTGGTGGGAGATGGGCACCCAGAATGCATCCACGCCCTCAGCCCATCTGCAAGGCCCTCAGGTAGCTGTGACTGTAGGGCCACCAAGAACTATGCATTCCATGGAGCAAAACGAGCCTGTTTATCGGCTAAGCTCCTATGCTTGCAAGCGAAATAGAGGTGCTCATTTAACAAGTGGTAATTCACCATGGCACGCATGTCATTACTTAGTAGGCTGGTCATCTATAATGTCCTGCTAAGCTAAGTGATTTAGAGAACTGTTCCATTTCCTGACTTCTGCAGGTTTCCAGTCAGGTGCAGAAGTATGGTAAAATTCTCAATACCATATTGATAGATAGATTGATTGATTTCATTTCTATACCGCCCTTCCAAGAATGGCTCACGGCAGTTTACACAGAGAAATAATAAATAGATGAAGATGGATCTCTGTCCCCAAAGGGCTCACAATCTAAAAAGAAACATAAGATAGACACCAACAACAGTCACTGGAGGTACTGTGCTGGGAGTGGATAGGGCCAGTTACTCTCCCCCTGCTAAATAAAGAGAATCACCACGTTAAAAAGATGCCTCTTTGTCAAGTTAGCAGGGGTAGCGAGGTAATATAATCAACTAGCATAGCAAGCACTTACCATGGTAAGTGAACCACACAATAATTGGTTGCCTCTATTGGCTCTCCGTATCACACCTCAGCACCAAACTATGGCTGGGTAACCCACTGTCTGGATGCTCCCTCAATTTTATGAGTCTGATCTGAGCATCAAACAAACTGTTTTCAGCTCAGTAGTCAGGCAAGGGAGGATGAGCTTGGATAAAAGACTCCTGTAGATGGTCTGCCAACCGCCTGTGGGGTGTACCTGGCAGGGTGACCTGGCTGTCTCCTCACATCCACAAAGAGGCAAGTATTGATTTCCACGAGCTCCCGGCATGAATTATAAACAAGCTTAATGATCAAAGTTCTCTCTCACTCACTCCTGAATCAGAGGGCTTTCTGAACAAGCAAGATGACAATCAGAAGTGATTTCTCTTTTGTTTTGGCTAACTCTGTACTCATGCTAGTACAGTGCTGGCTGTGTTTTATCTAGTCCGCGTGTGATTACTCATGATTTGATCCCCACGCAAAGGAGGAGGCAGCCCTCTTCCACCTCAATATACCATCTGCCCCATCTCTTGTCATCACCATTGCTTACTGCTCAAAAAAGAAGCGGCTTTGTTCCATCAGTATATATGCAACAGCATTGGAACACAAAGTAATATTTTTTCAGCAATGGCAATATGGACACATCTTTCTTAGGAATATAGGGAGCTGCCTTCTACCAAGTCAGACCATAGGTCCATCTAGTTCAGTATTGTCTACACAGACTGGCAGTGGCTTCTCCAAGGTTGCAGGCAGGAATCTCTCTCAGCCCTCTCTTGGAGATGCCTGGGAGGGAACATGGAACCTAGATGCTCTTCCCAGGGCAGCCCCATCCCCTAAGGGAAATATCTTGCAGTGCTCACATGTCGTTTCCCTTTCAAATACATACCAGGGTGGGCCCTGCTCAGCAAAGGGGACAATTCATGCTTGCTACCACAAGACCAGCTCTCCCCCCTTCCCACTTTGCAGCAAGTCTGGCAGCATGTCAATTTCACTAGGCTTCTCGGATTATCTGCTAACGTGGGGGAGCCTCAGAGGGCATGCTGAAGTCTCACCTCCAGCCTCAGAGGCAAGATGCCTCTAAATACCAGTTGCAGGGGAACAACAGCAGGAGAGAGGGCATGCCCTCACATCTTGCCTGTGGGGCTATCTGCTGGGCCATTGTGTGAAACAAGATGCTGGATTGGATGGGCCTTGGGTCTGATCCAGCAAGGCTGTTCTCAGAGATGGGCAAAATACTTCCCAAAAAAAATTTAGATACAAAATACAAAATACTTGTGCAAATGCATTTTAGATTCAAAATACTTGGATTGGAAAAACCTGAGGCCTGATTCAGCAGGGCTGTTCTTATGGAGAAAGTGTTGTCAGTTTCACAACAGCTGGAGAGGCAAGATATCGGCTAGTCCTCTGTCTCAGGTGAGACAATAGCACTACCCTCAATTCACACCTTAAGTAGTGGTGAAAATAACCCATCATGGTAGATTAGAACTTGGAAAAAATGGGATGACAACAGGAAATAAACCAGGAATGCAATGGTTTGGGATTGATATCATCTAGATTTTTAGGAATAAAAAATGAGCAAATTATGTCAATACCGGAAAGAAACAGTTCATATGGAAGCACCCAAAATTTGCCACAGATTCTAGGAACTCAGTGCAGTTCTACTTTTTTCTTTTGTCATCATGATAAAAAACATTTCATACCATTTTCTTTACTGTTATATTTATAGTGTCTTCCCCTTTGAACTAGACTGTAAGCTCTCCCACCCCTTTCTTTCTAAATGTATCAACCTCCTTTAGACTAGACAGGTTATGAATCCTAACACATAACTAAAATACCTACAGCCCCTTTCTGTACTGCCTCTAGCAACCTTATTGTAAAGCTGTGATTCTCAGTACCCTGGAGAAATGGAGGTTTAGGGAGATATTAGGAAATAAAGAGGTTTTCACTGCCCTGTAGAGGTCCTTCCCCTCTTTCCCCACAGTGTGATGCCTCCGTCCTTACCTCTGCCGTGTGATGAGGTTGATGTAATGCCTCAGAGCTGAGTAGTATCTGGCCATGTCCTCTGCAGGCGCATCCTCACCAGGGCTGTCCGGTTTGGATGGATAGGCTTCTGCCAGTGTTCCCAGACAGATCAGCAAGCACAGGGCAAGCGTCATCACTGACAGCCACAATCGCATGGTCCCCTGCATCTATAGGACACCAGGAAAGGACTGGGGGAAGGCAAGAGAAAGAGAGAGGACATTACACATTTCTATGGTTTTTTGGCAAAGGCACAGAATAACAGCGACCACCAGTCCCTTGCTCTCCGGAAGCCCTTTTGAATAACAACACTGTTCAAATCAAACCAAACTATTTCTCAGGGCTTGATTTCTAGAACAAGAGATCCTTGAACTCAAGCCTGCTTAGAAGCCATGCCCATTGCCTTGGAGAATAGGTTCTCCAGCCCCAACAGTAAGCAAACGGGTTGTTTCCATCTCCAGCCCCATCACACAAGTATGCAAAACTGGGGACAGGCAAGTACTCTGCACAGACTCCAAAGCACAGGGTTGATAACAGGTACAAGGCAATGCTCTGAGTGAGCCAGCCCTCAAATCTAGTCCTATTTTTTCATTAATTAAGCTTTCAGAGGTCTTTGTAATGTGGGTAAGACACTCTTTCCATTTTGATTTGTGAAGAAGAGTTCTGTGAAGCTTAAAAACGTGCCATACCCTTTCACTGAGAGAAACTGGTTCAGCTAATCAGCCACTTTCACTGAGAGAAACTGGTTCAGCTAATCAGCCACTTAACTGGTATTGCTATACCAATTTTTATTTGTATACCTTCCACATCTTTCTGTTTTCCCTTTTAAAAAGATCATAATATAATATTATCACAGTCATTCATTGAAACTTGTTCACAAACAGGAAAAGTGACTGAACTTGCAGAAGGATGTGGGCATTTGTAACTGAGGAAGAAACAAATAGAAAGGATTGGGTGGAATTTAGTCTCATAACTTTAAAGGCTAACAAGGTTATTGCCGCATAAGCTTTTGTGGACTAAGATGAAATTTACATTTGTCATCTTGGCTCATGAGAATACAGCCTCTTCTTCCTAGAAGAATACAACAAAGAGCAGCTGTTGATGAGGAGAAAGCTGTAGTCTGAGCAGACGAATGTGGAAGGGAGAAAAGTTCTCTTTGTGAAGGAATTTGTTGGAAAGATTCTTAACTCAGGAAAGGGAAGAACAGAACTGCGAAATGCCTCTCTTCTACTGGGTTAATTCGTTGCCTAGTGCCACAATCCGACGCACACTTACTAAGGCGTAAGTCCGATTCAACTCAGCGGAACTTAGTTCCGAGAAAATACGCTCAGGAGGATTGTGCGCGAAAAGTTGCGAATCTTTGGAAGAAGTGAAGTCTGCCTGGCTAGTTGCGCCCTTCAGGTTTTCCATCCAGCCCTCAGGAAAGCACCCCGCTAACCGTGAGCACCGATGAGACAAAGAGCAGCAGAAAGGAGAGGAACGGATTCCGAGGCGAGGGGAAGGTGGTTTGAGGAGCGGGGAGACCGCCACTTCGGGCCAGAGGTGGGGATGCTCTTCTCGATGGGCGGCGGCTGCTGCCTGCGCCCTAAAGGAATGGGGAGCAGCTGCTGCAGGGAGAGAGAAGAGGCGCTGGCGGCGGGGGGGGCGGGTCGGGGGGAGCTCGCTCACCTTCTGTCCGTGGAGTTGCGCCTCTCGCTTCTTCTCTCCGACTCCGGAATCCGCTGCCGCCGCTGCCTTGTGAGTGGGTCGGCTCTCCAGTGTGGGGCTGCGCGCCTCGGCGAGGTTTTTTATGGCTTTTCCAGCAGGCAGGAGGGGCCTCGGGCGATCACGCTTCGGTGACTCCTCCAACCCTCCCCCCCGCCCCCCACTTCTCCGCCTGCGCGCCCTGCCCCGGGATTGGCATCCGAGGCTGCTCCTTCGTCGTCTGACACTTTGCGCGAGTTGCGGGCGCCGGCGGGGGCTGGGGGCGAGGGGGAGGCGAAGGGGGCAGCCTAAGCTTGCCGATCCCGCCAGAAACTCAGACCCCTCAGCTAACAGACGAGTCGAGGGAGGACTCTGGATCTCTCCCCCCGCCCCACTCCCCATGCTTTCCACACACACAATATGCTCCAACATCCATAAGTGGGACCAAGAGTTTGCCACAGCTTTCCTTAGGTAAGCGCACCGCTGGGGGATTCCATGAACCTACCTGACCCCCTTCCGAGACCCTAAGTCGAAAGAGAGAGAGAAGGGCATTGATTGGGTACTTGCTACACACCGTTCCAGAGAATCTCGAATGTATTCCGTTTATGTCCCCGGTCAAAAAAGTTGTCAGGCAGCATTTGAAAAACATGCAGAGTCGCAGACAGAAACACACACACGTTGCAGACTTCAAAGAGGAGTGCATCAAGGTTGTTCACAGGACCAGTGAGTGGGGCAGGGAGCGGGATGATGATCATCGCAGTCTTGGCAGTGCCACTTACGGGCCCACTTACAGGCAGCACTGCCAGGGGTGTGGCGGTCTGGAGGCCTCCAGAAAAATTCCACAGTTCAAAAATTTCAATAGCCCAAATAAAAACAACTTGGACTACCTGGAGGGGCACTGCTGGAACAGAGTCCAATTCCGGTGTTCCACATGAGCAGCCCTACCCAGGTAGGGCTGCTCATGTGAACAGCCTCTTTATGTTGTACATGAGTACAGATAATCTGTACACAGATGCATGTTTTTGTGTGAATGATTGTACTGTGTTCAATTTAGAGGCGAACCTGGGTACAGGTCTCTCAAATGCATGATACAGAGAGGAAATGCACTGAGGTTCATGTGTTGAATATAATGTGTGAATAATTATACATGAGTACAGATCTGTGCAAGGTATACAACATATTGTGGACAGTATGTGTGTGTTCACAGTGTTCACTGTCCAGTGTGTTCACTGTGTGTGTTCACTGTGTGTTCACTGTCCACAGATTGTACTTTGTTGAATATAATGTGAATAGGGCTCATGATTTTGAGGCAAGGAACTGCAAGAGTTAATTTTGCTTTTCTTGAATAAATGCCTCCCCGCCCCCCTTGCCCTGATTCTACTGCCAATCAATTTCAAAGATTGTGAAGATGTGAAAATTGGTGAAACGTACACCAGTTCAGGTGTAAAGAGGGTACTTCCGCTTCATAATCATTTTATGTGTTACCCTTTTCTGGACTTTGTGAGCTTCGTGGCATCTTTTTTGACCTGTGACAAGCAGAACTGCACTCTGTATTCCAAATGTGGCTACACCATAGATTCCATGTAGTGGCGTCATGGTACTTGCAGGTTTGTTTTCAGTTCCTTTCCTAATCATTCCCAACACTGATTGGATTTATTCTTTTCATAGCTTCGGCACAATCAGCTGACACTGTCTGTGAGCTTTATACTATGACCCCAACTTTTTGATGGTTTCAGCCAATGTAGACCCAATCAGTGTATAAAGGCAGCTTACTACATTCAGCTGACATTGTTTTGCGCTTAAAAGTTGCACTGTATTTTGTTTGTGGCAGTTAAGCCTTGCCACTGAACAGCATGAAGAAGGTGGAGGAGAAACAAAGAGGTAAGAAGTTGTAAGTATGAGAAAGATGGGGGGAGGGAGGAGAGGTGAACAAATGGGGAGTGAGTGGGAAAGAGAGAAAATGGATAAGACTGAGCTATCCAGCTAGACGGGAGAAGATGAGGCGGGGGAGGTTAAATGCATTGGAATTTACTTACTGTTGGAGATGTAACTCCATAGGCATCAACTCTTAACACCAATATATCCTATTGACCACTAGGGACAGTAGGGGTGGAGGACCACCCCCGCCTTGCTCTCTCTTATTTCTATCTCTGCTCTAAGTCATTTTTGATTGGTAGACTGATATTCTTAGGACACTCCCACTTCTTTGCAATCTCTGTTTCTTCTTTTTCCTCCCACCATGAGGTAGCTAGCACAAGTTGCAGATTTTCTATTTAAGTTTGTAACTTCTAAAAATAGACCTTTACTCTTTTAGCCCTTAAACAATTGTCTCCAGATCTCCTCTATGAGCTCTGTTCTCATCAAACTGAGTTTCCCTGCTAAGGGAAAGGGAAAGTGTGCCATCGAGTCGGTGTTGACTCCTGGCAATCACAGAGCCCTGTGGTTGTCTTTGGTAGAATACAGGAGGGGTTTACCATTGCCTCCTCCTGCGCAGTATGAGATGATGCCTTTCAGCATCTTCCTATATCGCTGCTGCCCAATATAGGTGTTTCCGATAGTCTGGGAACCATACCAGCGGAGATTCAAACCGGCATCCTCTGGCTTGCTAGACAAGTCATTTCCCCGCTGCACCATTAGGCGGCTGGTTTCTCTGCTAAATAAGGGGTTTATTCAAATTCTCCCCTATATTTACCAACCAACAATTGGCTTTGGGCCTGTGGTAGTCAGTCAATGATGTGCATGCAAAACTTTCCTTGGGTAGACTGTAGAGCCGATATCCTCTTCTCTCATTAATAACATCCACACATGGCATAAATAGCCCAAGAAAAGACTCAAATGCTCTTTTTAGTGTCATGTGAGAAAAGAGTCAATCCTATCCACACTTGAGAACAATCCCCAGTCACTTCTGATCTGATACATAAGATCAGGCTGAAATCCTGTGTGCAGTTGAACTGTTCAATTCCCATTGACTCTGGTGGGATTAAAGCAGCTGAACTGTGTGCCAGATTGCAGCCTGGGATCTCTAGCAGCTTGATCTACAAATGAACTGAGTAGTATGGACTCTAACAGATTTAATACCAGCTAAGTAAATGGGAGCAAAACAGATGAAAGCCAACTATTTAAGTAGGCAGCAGACTCGGGGAGCAAAGGACCCTTGACATCTGACCTTTTTGATCAATAATTTGCTTTTTATTCCCACATCACAATTCAGTTCTGAAAGGACCTTTATTAATGCCAACTTTTAAATACAAGCTTTTAAAAAAGAATTCTGTCTGCCCCAGTAGTTGTTTCAATAACTTAATACACCATGATATTATTGTTGTTGCTGTTTACACAGTCATTATTATTATTATTAATTTGATTATCATTTGATTATTATTATTAATAATTATTGATTCAATTCAATATATCAGAAACAAAATTAAAAAGCAAATCAACTTAACCCAGTCAGTGAGTATCCCAGACATAAATGCCTCTGCCATCAGACTATCCTTGGGATCCAGGACTCTTGTAGCAACAACATTTGTTTCTTGTCTGATCATAATACATTAATATTTTGCCTGCAACATGTCCATAACATTGCTGTTGGAGATGTGCATGAACGAAGGTTCATGAACAGGTTTGAAACTGCACCAGTTCAGACGAGTTCCAAAAGGGTTCGGCGGCGCCAGGAGGGGAGCAGCGAGTAGGATCTTTAAAAAGGAGGAGAGCAGTTCCTTACCTGCTCTCCAGCACCCCATGCAGCTTCCTGCTGCAGCACCACCCAAGAACCCATGCATGGCGCCAGCAAGCACATGGCATTCATGCATGCGCATGCATGGATGCCATTTGCGTGGTCAGCATGGTGTTCCTAACCACACAAATGGCATCTGCGCATGGATGGACTCTTGGTAGGAGCGCCACCGCAGCAGGAAGCTGCAGTGGAGGGGGATGGAGAGACCTGCTCTCTTCCTTTTTAAAGATCCCATTCATTGCCCACCCGCCCTGATGACACTGAACCGGTATGAAGCTTGTCCGAACCAGTTCAGCACTGAACCTCTGTATGAACCTCGGTTTGTGCACATCCCTAATTGCTGTTGTTTTAGGTTGCAATGCTGCATCTTCATCTTCGTTATCTGAATAGTAATTCATCCATGTGCACTATTCAGACTGTTGGAAGTTCTCTGTGGTGAGAGAATCCCTTTCTCATTATAGCAGAGTGCACAGAGGTACAACACAGCAGAATTTAGTTAGGCATGCGTGTATGCTGAGAGTAAAGTAACTTGGAGCCAATTCATAGTTTCAAATCAATATATAAGGCATTTATTAAGGAACTCCATTCTAGATAGGAAAGTGAGGAGTTAGGATCTCTAATCTATCTATCTAGCTGGATGCAGATGGATTCTGCATCTTCTCTGCACACATGGTGCAGGGAGAGGAGCTTGCCATGTTGCAAGGGAGAAGGACAAGTAGGGAAGAGAGAGAGGAAGGAAGTTAATCCCTAAGCGTACCAATATACATTTCAAAGAGATAATGTCAGAGCAGTGGAGAAGGGATGACCAATGTCTTGACCCTCTAGCCCTCTGACTCACTAGTCTGTCCTCCACTGTCTGAGACAAGAGACAGCGCAAAGTCCTTTAACTTCCAACACCCCCTCTCGATGTCTCGTGACTCAGTTCACAAGATTTTCTCTCTCATTTTCTCTCTCAGCTTTTCAAAGCGGGGTCTTGGTAGTGGCTTAGTGAGAATATCTGCAAGCATTTCATTTGTTGGGCAGTAGATCAGCTTGATTAGTCCATCCTTCTGCAGACTTCTCACTACATGGTACTTCACATCAATATGTTTGGTACGCCTCTTTACATCTTCTTGTTTGGAGAGTTGAATGCAGCTTTGGTTGTCTTCATACACTGGTGTGGGCTGTGGTACAGCTGTACCTAGGTCCTTCAGTAGTTGACACAGCCATTGTATCTCGTGACTGCCCTGTGCAGCTGATACATATTCCGCTTCAGTGGTTGATGATGCTACTATGTCTTGCTTTGTGCTTGACCAGCTTATGGCTCCATCTCCATAGAAAATTATGTGACCGCTGGTGGATTTCCTTTCTGTTAGATCTCCACCCCAGTCTGCATCTACGTGTGCTTCTAGTTTTGGTTGACTGTTAGCTGGTAGCTTGAGCTTAAAGTGTGCAGTACCCTTTAGGTACCTAACAAGTCTCTTAATTGCATTCCAGTCCTTGACTGTTGGTGATACAGTCTTTCTGCAAAGTAAGCCAACTGCTGTGCTAATATCTGGCCTAGTGAGTGTACTAATGTATAAAAGCTTACCCAATGCTTCACGATATCTATGGTTGTCAGATAGTGGCTCAGTTTGATCTTCTTGCTTTATGTAATTCACTTCCATTGGAGTTGGTGTAGGATTCGCATTTTCCAGTCTGAGCAGGTTTATCAAGTCTTTAATTTTCTGTTCTTGGTTGATGAGGAAACTTCCATCTTTCTCTCTTTGTACTTGAATGCCCAAGTAGTGTGCAATGTTGCCAAGTCGCTTGACTTCCACATCAGATGATGCACTATTTCCTTGCTGTCATCTGGATTTTCATAGGCAAGAATCAAATCATCAACATACACCAAAATGTAGGTCCACTTGCTATCTATGCATCTCGTGTACAGGCAGGAATCCCCGTCACTTCTTTTGAAGTTTGCTTGAAGCAGCATATCATTTAGTTTTATGTTCCATGCTCTGGCAGCCTGTTTTAAACCATAAATGCTCTTTTGCAGTTTGCATACATAGTCCTCTTTGCCTTTCTCTAGCATCATGTTTGAGTTTGAAAACCCATTTGCAGCCTATAACTTTCCTTCCTTGAGGTAACTTAGTAAGAGTCCAGGTTTTGTTTTTCTGTAGAGCCTCAAGCTCTTCAATTGCAGCTTGTTTCCACTTCTGGGCTTCTGGTTGTGGTAGCTCGGATATTTCCTCCCATGATGAAGGTTCTGGTTGTTCTGCTGTTCTTGTGAGGTAGGACAGTCTCGGAGCTGGAACACCTCTGTTTGAGCGCGTTGATCGCCTCACCTCACCCTCTGTGGTCTCTCCCATTATCACAGGTGCGTCTGGTGGATCGCTGGGGGTCTCTGTGTCGACTGTGGTTGGATCTGGATCTGCTGTCTCCTCCTCCTCAATTCCTCTGAGATCAGGAAGCATAATCCAGTCATCAGGGTGCTTGGTCTGGTTGCTTGCTTCGGTGTAGGCCCCCTCTGAAGGTGTAGCTCTTTCATTCTCATCAAAATACACCGCTCTGCTTATGGTTATCTTGTTGGTGTCAGGATCCAGAATTCTGTAGCCTTTGGATTGTGCTGAGTAGCCTACAAAAATCCTTTTGTGGCCCTAGCCCCTAACTTAGCCCTTTTTTCCTTTGGGATGTATGAGTAAGCCGTGCTTCCAAAGACACGCAGATGCGTCATGGACAGCTTATGACCATGCCAAAGTTCATATGGTGTTGTTCCTATAGGCTTTGTGTGCATTCTGTTTTGTATGTATGCAGCAGTCATAATGCCTTCTCCCCAGAGTTTCTGTGGGAGGTATGCGTCAGCAAGCATGCATCTTACCATATCCAGTAGACTTCTGTTCTTTCTTTCTGAGATTCCATTTTGGGATGGGCAGTAAGCTACCGTGGTTTGATGCACACTTCCATGTTCTCTCAGGAACTGCTGTGTGGCGCTGGACATATATTCTCCTCCATTGTCTGTGTGCAGGATCTTTGGCTTCTAGCCAAATTTGTTGCTTGCCATGGCCACATAGTCCTGGAGTTTCTCCAGCATCTGTGATTTCTCCTTTAGTAAAAATGCAACTGAATATCATGAGAAATCATCTGTGACTGTTAAAAAATATTTTTGATTACCTATGGTTGCTGGTAGTGGTCCAGTTATATCGCTGTGGATCAGTTCAAGGGGTCTTCCGGTCTTCCTTTCACTCTGCTTAGGAAATGGCTTGTTAACTGCTTTGGACTCAAGACAACAAACACAGTTAGTTACACTGTCACATGGTACAAAATCAATGCCATTAGCTAATCCCTTTTCCTTCATGTTCTGGATTGACTCATAGCTCCTGTGTCCTAGGCGTCTGTGCCACAGTTGCAAGCAGTTTTCATGCAGGCATGACTTAGCAAGGTTCACGTCATTAGGCTGATATGCCTCTGGTTTAGACCGGGCTGGTCTTTCTCTGTCTGTCTTTGATACAGATTGCTCCTCCACACTGTAAAGACCTTTGCATTTAGAGCCTACAAGGCAAACTTCTCCATTCTGGGTAACAACACATTGTCCATTTTTAATTTACAGTTCACAGCCTTGTTTCTCTAGCTTGGATATTGATATCAAGGAGCTTGAGAAGTCAGGAATATACAAAACATCTTTAGGAAAAAATGGTTTAACAGATCCATCCAGCAATTTACAATACAAAATTCCTTCGCCTTTCTTCTTGGCTTTAATTGTAGTATTATTGCCCAAATAAACAGTCTCTTCAGGAATATCAAACAGTTCAGTATAGAAATCCAAATTATTTGATATATGAACAGAAGAACCAGTATCCAAAAAAATGAACTTTTCATCACTTTGCATCAGGTAAACATTAAAACTCTTGTTCGAATATCTTTCTGTATGCTTAAAATCCTGATTCAAATTTCTTTCAGTAAAATCAATCCTTCTTGTCTGATTCTTGGGACAGTTCGCCACCTTGTGGCCAAATTGGTTACACAGAAAACATCTAAAGGCATTAGTTCCAGTTGGCCTCATTCCAGGAGCAGTCTCCCTGCTGGCGGTCATGTGACCTCTCTCTCTGGACTGAGTTTCCTTGGCAATGAAGCCAGACCTCTTTGTATGTAAATGTGGGGGCCCCATGCGGTTTCCTCTTGCAGCATTCCCTCCCCACCTTGGGTTTCCTCTGGAATGGCCAGTTGTTGCTTTAAGAGCAAAGCTACTTGCCAATTCACTTTCATAGCGAGAATTCAAAACTTTTCTCCTGTTTGCTTCAGAAGATAATGTTTGTACTGCTTCCTCAAAGCTTAGATTGGTGTGGGTTTCCAATTGGCCGATTATACTGCTATAGCTGGGGGGGGGGGCATGCTTAGGAACAGAGCTTCCAGCTTCTGACTCTCTGTAAATTGCTCCCCTGCCGCTTTAAATTGAAAAAAGAAATCTTCCAGAAATCCCATATATGTAGCAAAACCGTCCCCATCTTTATACTGGAGATCCTGCATTTTCTTTCTCAAGTTAAAAGTGTATGCCCACCCCTTCTTCATATGCAAGGAATCTAGCTTGCTTAGCATTTCCCTTGAGGTTCCAAGATCACATATCGTGTAAAGGTAATTTTTACTCACAGAAGCTGTGATTAGGACTTGAGATTTCGCATCCTTGAGCACCCATTTCTCTTTGGCAGTTTTCTCAGCAGCTGTGGTTCCATCTGCGGGGAGGGGGGGGTCTTCCTTAGTAACTTTTTCGAGTCCTTCAGCGCGCAATGCAAGCCTCAGTCTGGTTTTCCATTGCAAATAATTGTCTGCATTCAGGATAGTCAGCCTGAGTTTTCCCTCTAGGTAAGTAGCCATCTTCACTGGCTACAAAAGGCAGTTGCTGCAGGTTAGCAATTCAAAGTGTCCACGCTAGATCTCACTGGATCTCCTGGAACAAACCTAACTCTCTAGTTGCAGTACACGCAGCTCAAAATACTGGGCTCCCATAACCTGTTGGAAGTTCTCTGTGGTGAGAGAATCCCTTTCTCATTATAGCAGAGTGCACAGAGGCACAACACAGCGGAATTTAGTTAGGCATGCGTATATGTTGAGGGTAAAGTAACTTGGAGCCAATTCATAGTTTCAAATCAATATATAAGGCATTTATTAAGGAACTCCATTCTAGATAGGAAAGTGAGGAGTTAGGATCTCTAATCTATCTATCTAGCTGGATGCAGATGGATTCTGCATCTTCTCTGCACACATGGTGCAGGGAGAGGAGCTTGCCATGTTGCAAGGTAGAAGGACAAGTAGGGAAGAGAGAGAGGAAGGAAGTTAATCCCTAAGAGTATCAATCTACATTTCAAAGGGATAGTGTCAGAGCAGTGGAGAAGGGGTGACCAATGTCTTGACCCTCTAGTCCTCTGACTCACTAGTCTGTCCTCCACTGTCTGAGACAAGAGACAGCGCAAAGTCCTTTAACTTCCAACACAGACAACATCTTTGTAAAATAAGATGCATCAGGGCTCAAGTTGAAGTGGAGGCCACAGACTGACTCAGAAGCCCTAAGCCTTTTGGGTCACTTCATGCATTATATTTTTAGGGTATACCCACATGAATGTGACTGAACACAGGCTAGAGCCCATATTAGGGCCTACTCTATGGCGGCGATGGCAGCGAAGAAATCCTACTTTTCTGCCACCATCGCGTCAGCTCAATGTCATCTAGTGGAGGTTTTTTAAGTGGTTTGGGGCCTCCTAGGTAAGAACCCCAAAGACCATCAAACAGAACCCTCAGCAGCCCACTGTGACCAATTTGCACTACATTTTGCAGATAAAATCACTCATATCCATTCTGACTTGGATGCTAAGCTTTTTGCTCAACCAGAACTGGATGTTGCCAATGCACCCTCTGGTCTTGTTATATTGGATGATTTTCAGATTGTGTTGCCTGAGGAAGTGGACAGGATGCTTGGAAGGTTGGGGCCTACCATGTGCATCCTTGACCCTTGCCCTTCATGGTTGGTGAAGGCTTCAAGGGAGGGACTGGGTTCATGGGTGGTGGGGGTGGTGAATGCCTCTCTAGAGCAGGGGGTGGTTACCCCTCACTTAAAGAAGGCAGTCATTAGAACCCTCCTTTAAAAAAACCCTCATTGGACCCAGATGACTTAAATAAGTTTTGACCAGTTTCAAACCTCCCCTTCTTGGGCAAGGTGTTGGAGAGCGTTGTGGCCTCTCAGCTCCAGGCAGTCGTGGATAAATTTGATGACTTAGATCCTTTCCAGTCTGGCTTCCGACCTGGGTATGGGACTGAAACTGCCTTGGTTGCCCTGGTGGATTACCTATGCCAGGAGACAGACAGAAGGAGTGTGACTCTGTTGATCCTCCTTGACCTCTCAGTGGCTTTCAATACCATTCACAACGGTATCCTTCTGGGACGTCTCTCCAGGTGGGACTTGGGAGCACAGTTATATGGTGGCTCCACTCCTACCTGGAGGGTTGTACTTAGAAGGTGATGCTGGGGGATGCTTGTTCCACCCCTTGGCCTTTGGTCTATGGGGTGCCATGAGGATCTATTTGTCCCCCATGCTGTTTAAAATTTACATGAAACCCCTGGGAGAGGTCATCTGTGGGTGTGGGTTGCAGTGCCATCAATATGCTGATGACACCCAACTCTACCTATCTTTTAAGTCAGCAGACACCAGGGAGGCAGTGGATGCTCTGAACCAAGGCTTGGAGGTTGTTCTGGACTGGATGGGGGCAAACAAGCTGAAACTCAATCCAGATAAGATGGAAGTGCTTTGGGTTGGTAGAACTGATCATTCGAGTAATGAGGTAAAACTGGTCTTGGACGGGGTCATGCTCCCTCTGAAGGACAAAGTCCGCAGCTTGGGGGTGCTTCTGGACCTGACATTGTCCCTGGAGGCAGTGGTGTGCAGAAGCACCTTTTACAAACTATGGCTGGTGCGCCAGCAATGACCCTACTTGGAGAAGTCAGACCTGACCTCAGTCACTCATGCGTTGCTAACATCCAGATTGGACTACTGCAATGTGCTCTATGTGGGGCTGCCCTTGAAAACTGTTTGGAAGTTTCAGCTGGTTCAGAATGCTGCTGCAAGGATGCTCGTGGGTGCAAGTCATTTCATGAGTATCACATCCATCCTGCGGCAGCTTCATTGATTACTGGTCCACTGCCGGGCTAGATTCAAGGTGCTGGTCTTGACCCTTAAAGCTCTACATGGCTTGGGGCTGGGGTCCCTGTTGGACCACATTCACCCATACGAACCTGCCAGGGCCTTCCACTCATCGTCTCAGGCCCTGCTCATGGCCCTGCCACTAACACAGATCTGGTTGGTGAGGCCTAGAGACAGGGCCTTTTCGGTTGAGGCCCCTCGGCTCTGGAACACCCTCCCTGAAGAGCTTCGCCATGCTCCTTCCCTCAGTGTTTTTAAAAAACAACTAAAAACACACCTTTTAAAGGAGGCTTTTTAATGCTCCATTTTTTGTTATATCTGGTAGGTTCTTTAGTTTTTATAACTCTCAGTTTTTAGCTTTTAAAATACTTATTTAATTTGAACTTTATACTAACTGTGGTTTTTAACTTGACTTTTAACTTGTTTACACAATTTGGTTAATTTTATTACTTTTAATGTATATTGTATCTATTTCATTGTTGTGAGCCGCCCCAAGCAATAGTGTACTGGAGGGGCGGAGTATACATATAAGAAAGAAAGAAAGAAAGAAAGAAAGAAAGAAAGAAAGAAAGAAAGAAAGAAGCAGATCTGTATTTCAACAAAAGTGTTTAGAGAGAAGGATTTTGGGGAGGGAAGCAACAGATAAGGGGGGGGGTCTGGTCTCCTCAGACACATGCCCCCTTCACTGATTAAAAAAAGGAACCTTACCCTCCTCTTCCTTTGTCAGGGGTGTCAAACTGTGGCCCTCCAGCTGTTGTTGGATTAATTAATGCTTTGGGAACTTTTGTTGAAAAGCAGTATATTAATGTTCATAGCAGCAACAGCAATGGCAGCAGCAGTAGTAGTCATTCATTTATTTCTATCCCACCTTTGATGGAGAAGGCAGCATTCGTCAACCACTAAAATTCAGTTAATTTGGAGTTGCTTATATCCCCTTGAACATGATCGTGCTTTAGGGCAGCATATCTACTTCCCCCAAACTCAGTTGTGATTAGATCACTGTGGTTGTTCTCCCTTGCTTGGATCCTATTGCACACATCTGACTGCAGGCGATTGGGTGGTCCATTGCTTGGCTGCATACTTGGACTGTAGATAAGAGGGGAGATTGAAAATCAACAAGAAGTGGAATGAAATTAAATAAAAACTCTACTATCTAGTGACCTGCAGGAGGTAGTTCAAATGTTGTATGGCAATTCATACACATGATTCCTCATTTTCCAAGGACAGAGGGGAGCTCAGTCAGTGGCTAATTAAATATCAAGACTTAAAAGAAGCAATGGCCCTCATTGAAAGGGTAAAGAGGCCAGTCCAGGATTTAACGCAAAGATGCATAATATGAAGCCCATGTAAATGTCATTGCTTGCTTTAGTGAGGATTTATAAATGGTCAGCAGTGTTCAAATATAGGAATTCATCCATAAGATATGTATAGGTAAATTTTACATCTCAAAACCAAAAACTAATTATAAACCTTGATTCAGAAAAGTACATATGCTTTAATAAGCCCTGTTTAAGCAAGCCGGGAAAACAAACACAATGGATCATGGAATAAATCAATCCAGAATTTTCACTCGAGGCACAAATGGCCAGGCTCAAACTATCATCCTTCGGACACATTATGCGAAAACCCAGCTGCCTCAAGAAGTCCATAATGCTGGGGAAAGCTGAAGGAAAGTGAAGAAGAGGACATCCAGCAGCAAGGTGGATGGACTTGATTACAATAGCAATGAATGCACCACGGAGAGATCTTAAAGCTCTGTTGCCAGATTTGGTTTTTTTTAAGCCAAATTTTGGGTTACGGCCCATTTGACTCACGAGTATACCCCTGAGGTTCTGGCCACCGGCGGGAGTTGGAGACAGATCAACCTGGGGAGAATCTATCTATGTGGTCGCTAAGAGTCAACACCGACTTGACAGCACTTAATCAATCAAATCAGTCAAGCAAAGCATATAAGTGTGGAGGCATGTTTTAATGTCTCAACAATTAAAGCTAACTTGCTGAATAGTTAACACACAGATTTGCTATATACAGTGGTCCCTCGACTTACGAACTTAATCCGTTCCGAATGCACATTCGTAGGTCGAAAAGTTCGTAAGTCGAAAAGCGGTTTCCCATAGGAATGCATTGGAAACGGATTAATTCGTTCCGGAGCCTAGGAAAAAGACCCAGACACCCAGTTTTTTGTGTAAAACTCTTTATCAAGTGCACTTTAAAGGCATGCAAACTGCACAGCAACATTACTTTTCAACAATAAACATTTACAACAGCACTTTATCATTTTTTGGGACCTGATGCAGGTCACTTCAGGGCACTTTAAAGGCAGGCAGGCACACTCAACATGCCTCAGCCTCAGCCAACATTTCTAAACCTTACTCAACACAGTTTTTGGACCTGATGCAGGTCACTGCAGTGCTTTTCAAAGACAGGCAGGCACGATGAACATGCCTCAGCCAACATTTTAAAGCATTACTGTACACACCTCAGCTTTGGAACATGTTAAGGACACTTGTGTGCAATTCTAAGGCAGGCACTCTTCGAAGGAGCATGCCTCTTTCTTTACACCACACATCTCAACCTGGGAACATGTTAAGGACACTTGTGTGCAATTCTAAGGCAGGCACTCTTCGAAGGAACATGCCTCACCCTCAGGTTACATTTCTTTACACCACACACCTCAACTTGGGAACAGGAAAAACAGGAAATGTAAACTGCAAACAGCAATGAACTTTTTAATTTTCAAACCGAAAAAATCATTTCTGGGAAGAGGAGGCAGAGGGTGACAACTGGGAAGAACAGCAAGGTTCTTCCTCCTGCCTTGCCTGCTTCACCACAAACCAGTCCATGGTCTGCTGCCTCTGTCTCTTGCGGAGCATTGCTCACCATGGGGCAACGACCACATTATCAAAGTGCTCCACAGCTTCCTGGGCTGCAGCCTCATCCTCACTGAGATCGTTCACAAAAATTCGTAAGTCGAGGAAACCGCATCTAAAATTCGTAAGTCGAGGAAACCGCATCTAAAACCGCCAATGGTTTTCCGTTTGGATGTCGAAACATTCGTAAGCGTGCGGCCACTTTTTTCGTTCGTAAGTCGAAAAATTCGGATGTCGAGTAGTTCGTAAGTCGAGGGACCACTGTACATTTGTATCAAATATCTGCAACTTGTTCTTTGAACAAAGTTTGTTTTGTATTAGTTATTTTTCAGATTATTTGAAAACATTGGCCCCGTAGTGAAGTGAACATCCAGGCTCCCATTACCTCAGATAAAAATAGGTTTGGACCCTTAAATGTTAATCAATGCAGCAATCACTGAATACACATTGGATCTATATATACATAGCACAGTAAAGCTAAATTATTTGAGTTTCTATATAAATAATCAGGGCATTTAATCTACATTAAATTACATTAAATTACTAGCCCCTGCTAACTTGGCAAAGAGGCACCTTTTAACATGGTGATTCTCTTTATTTAGCAGGGGGATAATAACTGGCCCTATCCACCCCCAGCACAGTACCTCCGGTGACTGTTGCTGGTGTGTATTTTATATTTCTTTTTAGATTGTGAGCCCTTTGGGGACAGGGATCCACCTTATTTATTTATTATTTCTCTGTGTAAACTGCCATGCACAATTTTTGGAAGGGCGGTATAGAATTCGAATAAATAATAATAATAAAAAATAATGATGATGATGATAATTAAAGGACACAAATAAGGGGTCTGTCTGTCCCTAGATTCTAGCATAAAGCAGCTGTTGCAGCTGTGAGTACAACCTTCTCATATCCCCTAAGCATTTCACCCTTGAAATATAAAGCACATAAAATGCTTCCTGCACAAGATGTTTCAGATAGGCAGGACTCAAATTTTAAAATTTGGCAAAATGTCAATATTTGTCTTTTTGACCTGCAACTACATGTTTGCTTTTGAAATTCAGTTTTGAGGGATGCTTTTTCAAGAACTTATGTGTCAAATCTTATTTTAAGGCAGGGCTGCACCACTTTGGGCCAATGTAGATGCTGAACTACAACTCCCATCACCCCTGACTATTGGCCACTATGGCTGGGAATGATGGGAGTTCTAGTCCAACAACAGCTGGAGGAACAAAGTTGTGCAGCCCTGTTTTAAGGCAAGTATCCATTTGCCAAAAGCAACAACAGACCCCACAACAACACATCTGTCAGAACATCCAGAACAATCCAATTCTTCTTTCATGCAATACATTTGCATCACAGATTGGCTTTGAATCTTCTAGCATGAAAAACAGTCAAGTGAACTCATAACACTTGCTACAAATGTCACATGGTCCATACTGTGAAACCAACACAGTCACACCATCTAGACTTTATATCTTTCGGGAGTCTATCATCACTAAGAATAAGTGCCAATGGAGGAGTCCATTGTCAGGAGCTGTTGTGGTTCCACCAAGAACCCATAGCTCTGTGTGCAGTTGCCCCATGTGCTAAGCGATCAGGACTGTAGGTTGAAACGGTAAAGAATGCCCAGCTACTGGAGTTACTTCACCCACCAAGACTGGCCATTGCCTCTCTTCACTAGGAAGCACGATAATGGCTTCCTGTTCAGGCTGGGACAATAATATTCTTTCTTGCCTCTGAACCTTGGCTTGACTTTCCATCCTCGCTTGCTCTCTGGCTCATTTTCTTCTCCATGAATGCCTATGGCTCAGCTCCCACACTTAGCCATGCTGAGGATTCCCCACTTTTGGCCTGTTTCCCAGCAAAATATACCAGGGACTTTAGACATTTTTTCTCTAAGAGATACGACGGGGGGGGGGGGGGCGGAATCTGAGATTGGTTAAACAGGGCTGCTTTTTGTTCTTTGGAAGTATCTGATTGGTAAGAGGTGACCTCACATAGTTATTTAGCTTTCACTTTTTGAAAAACGATGAACCACGTTTTGTTCCGATGTATTTGTATAACATTTCCGCATTATACAGTACCTCTAGGCTAAATGATACTCATGCTTTTGTACCCAAACATTTTGTACCCAAAACGTTTTGTACCCCAAACAGCCCATTTTGGGTGTTTTGTAGACAAAACAAAACACCCATTTTCCAAATTCAAAAGTTTTGTCTACAAAACAAAATGTCCCTGTTTTGGCTACAAAACGTTTTGTTGTTTCGGACCTCCATTTTGTGGTGATCTCTGAGTGAGTCTCCATTTTGTGTTTGACATTTCTTTGAATTTCCTGCCCTTCCAGCCTTCCAATCTGTGACCTAAAGCATGGGCTGACCTGCTGACAATTCCCTCCTTGTTCCCCATGACTCTTTTGCTTCTTGCCACTCTTCACTGACCCTACATTGGCCAGGGGAAGGGTTGCTAACCCATGGGGTGCTGGGTTCTGTTGTTTCTGTGGTGTTCTGAGTGTAGATTCTCTGGTAGCATATGAGAGTGGATTCTTGTTTTTCACTGAAAATCCCATATGCTACCAGAGAATCTACACTGAACACCTCAGAAACAACAAAACCCAGTACCCCACGGGCTTGTGGGTATGGGCGTAGTTGGTACCCTATGTGCACTACACAACCCCTCGGGCAACCCCAGTACCCCCCCAAGTGGAATTATGGGGCTGCTGAAACCTCCATTATTCCCTGTGGGAGAAATCGTAAAGACACACAAACTTCAACAAATAACAAAAAATCAGCCCTTTGCCCAACTCCTTTGAAATAATTCTAGTAGCTTCCTTGCCCCCATTGGGCACTACCACCCACCACACACTGCTCTGGGCCACCCCTTTCCCCTCAATGTGAAGCAATACATTTGCTGGAATCCCCATTATTCCCTATGGGAAAATTCTTAAAGACGCGTAATCTTAAAACATTTACAAAAAATCAGCCCTTTGCCCAATTCCTTTGAAATTTGGGTGGTAGCTTCAACCCATTGGACACTATGACCACCACCCACTCTTTTTGCCCTGGAACCCTTTTTAAAAATCCAAATCGATTCGGATTCAGATTCTGAAAGTTCGGCTACAAAACAAAATGGGTGATTCGGATTCAGAAAATATGGGTACAAAACAAAACGGGGGTGTTTCGATTCGGATACAAATTCGGAGAAAATTCAAAAATGCACACCCCTATTATCAACTCTTAGCGACCAAATAGAGAGATTCTCTCCAGGATGATCTGTCTTCCACTTGGCCTTTAAGGTCTCTCAGTGGTGCATTCATTGCTGTCGTATTATTTATTTATTATGTATTTATTTATTCGATTTCTATACCGCCCTTCCAAAAATGGCTCAGGGCAGTTTACACAGAGAAATAATAAATAAATAAGATGGATGCCTGTCCCCAAAGGGTTCACAATCTAAAAAGAAACACAAGATAGACACCAGCAACAGTCACTGGAGGTACTGTGCTGGGGATGGATAGGACCAGTTACCCTTCCCCTGCTAAATAAAAGAGAATCACCACATTAAGAGGTGCATCTTTGCTATCCACCTTGTTGCTCATCACATTAATATGTGACTATAAAAGATGCATGAATAAAGGCAAATATTAGCTCACTCTTCTGTTTATTTGCTCATCCTAACATGAAGATGATGAAGTAATCATAATTTGTCCTTGGCATTAGTGGGTTGAGAGCTAGTGGCTCTAGCCCTAGAGGGAGAAAAATGACTAACTTTAAAAGCAATAGAAAGTGAATGAAATAATGAGGCTGTTCTCAAGAGAAGACCAGCCCAGGCTTAGGCAGCCTGTGAGAACCGCCAGGATCTCCTGACGGTGCAACAGCACCAAATCCAGTGCCGAAGCCTGGCTCTTAGCAAAGGTTAAAAGGAGTAAATATGCCCTTAACACGGCTGCTGAGATTGTGTGTCAGTGCGAGCAACTTGCATAAGAACAATATAAGAACATAAGAACAGCCCTGCTGGATCAGGCCCAAGGCCCATCCAGTCCAGCATCCCGTTTCGCACAGTGGCCCACCAGATCCTGCTGGAAGCCACAGGCAGGAGTTGAGGGCATGCCCTCTCTCTTGCTGTTACTCCCCTGCAACTGGTACCCAGAGGCACCCCGTCCCCGAGGCTGGAGGTGGCCTACAGCCCTCCGACTAGTAGCCGTCAATAGACCTCTCCTCCATGAAGTTATCCAAACCCCTCTTAAAGCCATCCAGGTAGTTGGCTGTCACCACATCTCATGGCAGAGAATTCCACAAGTTGATTATGCATTGTGTGAAAAAGTACTTCCGTTTGTTGGTCCTAGATTTCCCGGCAATCAATTTCATGGGATGACCCCTGGTTTTAGTGTTATGGGAGAGGGAGAAGAATTTCTCTCTATCCACTTTCTCCACACTATGCATGATTTTATAGACCTCTATCATGTCTCCCCGCAGTCGTCTTTTTTCTAAACGAAAAAGCCCCAGGTGTTGTAGTCTTGCCTCATAAGAAAGGTGCTCTAGGCCCCTGATCATCTTGGTTGCCCTCTTCTGTACCTTCTCCAGTTCAACAATGTCCTTTTTAAGATGTGGTGACCAGAATTGTACGCAGTACTCCAAGTGTGGCCGCAACATAGTTTTGTATAAGGGCATTATAATATTAGCAGTTTTATTTTCAATCCCCTTCCTAATGATCCCTAGCATGGAATTGGCCTTTTTTACAGCTGCCGCATATTGAGTTGACACTTTCAACGAGCTGTCCACCACGACCCCAAGATCCCTCTCCTGGTCAGTCACCGACAGCTCAGATCCCATCAGCATATACTTGAAGTTGGGGTTTTTCATCCCAATGTGCATCACCTTACACTTGCTAACACTGAACCGCATTTGCCACTGTTTCCCACTCACCCAGTTTGGAGAGATCCTTTTGGAGCTCTTCACAATCTGTTTGGGATTTCACTACCCGAAAGAGTTTGGTATCATCTGCAAATTTGGCCACCTCGCTGCTTAACCCTGCTTCTAGATCATTTATGAATAAATTAAAAAGCACTGGTCTCAGTACAGATCCCTGGGGGACCCCACTTCTTACTTCCCTCCATTGTGAAAACTCTCCATTTATACCTACCCTCTGTTTCCTGTCTTTCAACCAGTTAGCAATCCACACGTGTACTTGTCCCCTTATCCCTGACCGCTAAGTTTCCTCAGGAGTCGTTGATGAGGAACTTTGTCAAAAGCTTTTTGGAAGTCCCGGTATACTATGTCAACTGGATCACCTTGATTTACACACTTGTTGACACTGTCAAAGAACTCCAAAGGGTTGGTCAGGCAAGATTTACCTTTGCAGAACCCATACTGGTTCACTCCCAGCAGGGCCTGTTCTTCTATGTGCTTTACAATTTTATCCTTGAGGATGCTTTCCATCAATTTGCCTGGAACGGATGTTAAGCTTACCAGCCTGTAATTTCCCAGATCACCCCTGGATCCCTTGTGCTGACACAGCTTGTGCTGACACAGAGATGGGGGCCTAGAGCACCCGCACCCTGGGGGAATCCCCAGTGCACCACATTTGGTGTACAATGCATTGTGGGATACCTGGTGGCCGGAATAACAAGTCCTGGCTATAGAACTATCCACCCTGCTCCGCGCTGGACAGAGCAGTGCAGATCTTGTGGGAGCATGCTCCACGCTCCCACCAAGCACAGGATGATCATTGGGGGGGGAAGGCAAGGTTTGCAAAGCCTTCCGCCCACTTACCCGCCCATCCAGTAGGTCATATGTATGGCCCCACTGTATATAAAAGCATGAAGAATTAGAAATCAGTTCATTTCAGAGCAGTTGGCAAGAACAACCAACTAAGAATATTTGAAATAAGGACAAAGAAATTGTGGAAATCCAAGTAACACAGATACTGATATCTATATTACAGGGCAAGTTGAATTTGCAAACTAATTGAATTTGCAAACTTCTAAGACACCAGGATGCTGAAGATAAAATATTGTTTTACAAATACCAGAGAAGTATTTGTCCAAGTAACACAGATACTGATACCCATATTACAGGGCAAGTTGAATTTGCAAACTAATTGAATTTGCAAACTTCTAAGACACCAAGATAATGAAGATAAAATATTGTTTTACAAATACCAGAGAAGTGAATAAAAAAACAAAGCCATTGACTTAGCAGTGTTGAGCATAATTGCATTCAATGTAGAACATGGCATGAGCCTTGATAAATTTGAGATTTCATAGGGTTAATTTGTAGTTTAGATAGAGAACTTCTCATAGCTTACTTCACAGGGCAGCCAGTGAGTGGAGGAACTTCCTTTTAAAAACAACAACAACAACAAAACCAGAATAAGAAGTGTTCAATTGCACAGTAACAATAGGTAATGTCATACATCAAAGATTCCAAAGCAATAAGTCATTATCAGTACTTGTTTTAAGCACAGGAACAAAATTAACATCTCATTCCTCATTAGAAGAACATAGAAGATTTGACACTCTGCCCTCTCAGAAAGCAAATGTGCCCAGTAGTTGCAAGGGCAAGCACATATCAGTGTGTGAGTGGCAACTATACATCCAAGTAAAATTGTGATACACTTTTGAAACTAAAATGTTTCCCTAAGGCCACATCCCAAAGCTGTACAACATTTGGAAATTCAAATTAAAAATATCTTGGGATTTAGGCAAGAGATGCATGAACTAACCTAGCCATGCTTAGTTTCTTCTTTCAGTTACAAAGTATACAGGTAATATCCACCCAGTATACAGGTATTCTTGTTACTCACAGTTCTGTTCTTTGCCTACTACAGCAAATAATGAAACCGTGAGTAATAAGGCATTGCACCTATGGGTTCCTGGGTTAGGGTTAGGTTCCTGGATGGGTGGGGGGGGCATAAGAATCTTTTAAAATGGCAGAAAATGGAGAGAGAAACTGAAAGATATTACTGTACCATGCCCTGCGGGGTCTCCTTGTGCCCAGCAATGCCCCACAAACCATGAAATGCCCCCCAAACCATGAAAAATCACAGAAAATGCTTTTTTAAAAAAGAAATGAGCCACAAAATGGCTCCTGCTGACAAAATGGCATCTGGAAGTGACCTCTGCAGTCACTTCTGGCCCGCTAGGAAACTTGGATATGTGGGTTCTAACCCTTTAGTATCTGAAGATAATGAAATCAGGTGTCAATTAAATACCCATGAGTATGCAGAACTGCAAATAGCGGTTCCGTGAGTAACCAGGTTTGCCTGTATATCCCAGTCAACTCAATATATACCTCAAGCTATTTCAAACCGCTAGGATAATAGAATCACAGTTTTAGAGTTGGAAGGGACCGTGTAGATCTCCTGCTGCTGCCCAGTGCAGGAAACTACTACAGCATCCCTGACAGATGCCTGCCCAGCTTCTACTTGAAATTTCACAAGGGCTCCAGAACAGCTGCTACATGGTGGATTGGGGGGTCCAAAATAGATTTATGAGAATTCACTCTCACCAGCTTAACCTGGCACAGTCCCCTAGACCAGGGGCGTAGCAAGGTTGGAGTGGGCCCAGAGATGAGATTTTAAAATGGGGGCCCCCCTCTCAAAGTCCAGGGCCTCCACACATCCCAGGCCCCCAAGGATTTAAGTCTGATATTCCAAAATAGGTATGCTGCCTGGAAATACATTTCACTGAATACACACACGCACACGTCACAATATATAGTGATATACATTGAGTACTATACATTTGTATTACTTTTAATGCCTAGAACACACTAGAAAGATGAATTATTAAAATGGGCCCCTCGCTGCAGATTAGCAAAGGAGACTTTCAACCATGCAGGGTGAACCTATGTTTGTTTTCTCAGAATTCTGAACAAATTCAGTCAAATTCGATTCCAGGAGGTTTTTCACAAGAGGCTTTTAAAGCCCTTTAACACACATCTCCTCTGGAATAGAGGTGCTGCATTCACATGTTGGCCAGATTTACCCTGAAGTCCCTGCAAGTTATTGGGGAGCAGCTCACACACAAGAAAAATAAAATAAAATAAAAGCACCACACCTGCTTCACAGTTCTCACTCAGACCTTCTGGGTTGCAAAACAACTTGAACATAAGTGCATTTATAAATGAATGAATGAATGAATAAATAAATAAAATAAATATAATACTGTTTCTTCCAGAAGTTTTTGTAATTTTCTGCCATGAAACAAGCCACTTATAGAACTTTTTAGATAGTTTTTTTTAAGCCAGCAAATTTTCCAAGCTGTTTAAAAATAAATATTCAGAGACTTCTCAGTCCCTCCCCACCCCCCATATCAAAGCCCTATGGCAAGCAGATGCCTATATATCCGGAGGGTGGGGGAGGTAAGCACAAAAAGGAGTTCACACTCTACCTGGCAAATGCTGGGTTCAGCAGGGCAGCAAGGGGTCTTCTGCTGCAGAGAACAGTGGTGGCCACTCTGGCTGCCTCCTCCTTCCTGGCTGGCTTGGGCCCTACTGGAGTTCAGGCTTCACAGAGGCCTACACGGAGGCCTCCGTGGAAGCCCCGCCCACCCGCCGATCAGCTGAGAGGCGGGAGAAAAGGAGCTCTTTGCAGCTTGTCTGCTGCTCGATTGCCGGCCAGGAGAACAAGCTGGAGAGACGGCGAACAGGGCAAGTGGCTGAGGGGCCTTGGGGCTGGGCAGGGGGCAATGGGGAGTCACGTGAGGTGCCTCTGGGGGGGCCCTCCAGGCAGTGGGGCCCCTAGACAACTGTCTCCCCTTGCCCGATCGTTGTTACACGCCTGCCCTAGACAAAAAATTCCTTCCATGCATCCTTCCTTAATGCAGACTTTACATTCTTCCTTACATTCTTCCTTTACATCCTTCTACATCCTTCCTACATTCCTTCACTCCTTACATCCAACACTTCCTTCACTCCTTACATCTACATCCTTCCTTAGATCCATCCTTACATCCTTCCTTTACATCCTACATTTACCAAGGTAGCAGGCAGGAATCTCTCTCAACCCTATCTTGGAGAAGCCAGAGGGAAAACTTGAAACCTTCTGTTCTTCCCAGAGCTGCTCCACCCCCTGTGGGGAATATCTTACAATGCTCACACGTCTAGACTCCCATTCATATGCAACCAGCTTGAAACCTGCTTAGCTAAGGGGACAAGTCATGCTTGCTACCACAAGACCAGATCTCCTCACTAAATGCATGTGGGCCACTAGTGGAGGGAGGCCAGCGATGGCCCATGTCCAGCCATGGTGGCGCCCCTCCCTTTCAACTGCCCCCTATGTCTGATGTCAGATGCGGGGGCATGGTCTAGCTCCTGAACGGGGCCACGCAACCTCATTCAGGAGTTAGATCAATGCCAGCGCTGCGTTTGCAGTGCGACCAGTAGTGGCTCTCCCTGCCTTTAAGGCTGGGAGAGCCACTCCTGGTTGTGCTGCGAACGCAGGGCTGACCATTTAACTACCGAAGGGGGTGCACAGTCCAGTTCAGGAGCTAAATCAGCTATATACTGATTTCCAACAAAAAAGTTTTCAGAGTGGTTTACTTAACAAAATGAATGAAAAAATGGTTCTCTGTCTCAAAGGGCCTCACAATCTGAGGAGGAAGAGGAGAAGAAAACCCACAAGAGAACACCAGCAACAAGCCACTGGAAAAGACTGGAATAAATCTAAGAGAGCCACTATAAAAAGGTGCCTCTTTGCCCAGTTACTAGGTGAATATTTTATCTTCAGGGTATAATGGGTATCATGCCACTCTCTAACACCAATATATTGTTCTCATCCTAAACTTTAGCAGGGCCACATAATCTTTTGGTCTTCAGAGTATTTTTTTAAAAAATGTTTTAGCACAGGCTGCTACCTAATGTCACAGTGGGGAAATGACTTGACTAGCAAGCCAGAGGTTACCGGTTCGAATCCCTGCTGGTATGTTTCCCAGACTATGGGAAAACACCTATATTGGGCAGCAGTGATAAAGGAAGATGCTGAAAGGCATTATCTCATACTGCATGGGAGATGGCAATGGTAAACCCCTCCTGTATTCTACCGAAGACAACCACAGGGCTCTGTGGTCACCAGGAGTCGACACCGACTCGAGGGCACACTTTACCTTTACATCTCTGATAACAACAAATTAATGAGGCTATTCACACACAAGTACAAAACTGGTTTTGCATGCACGTGTAAACTGCCGGGATCAGGCCCAATCCCAGCTTCTACATGGTGACAAACCTGCCTAAGTAGCCTCCCTTTAAAATGAGGTTAAGGGAGCGAGTGCTCCCTTAACTTCGTTTTTTCACACAACGCATGATTGGAGCTCGGGGGGGGGGACGCACTTCGGCACGTCTTAGCACCCCAACCTCCAGAGCTGCAGGGAAAGCCACTGCTCATCTGGGCGGGCGATCCACCCAAGGAAGGAGAGGAGATTGTCTGTGAGGAAGGTAGGTTAGACCCGCCTTCCCTGCCAACCGCCCCGGAGCTCTTCTCGCTGATCATGAGAAGAGCTCTAATAGTAATCCAGCTGTAAGAATTGAACCAAATCAGTCTCTCACCTACTTGAGTTTATTTCAGTAGAATTCCACGAGGAATGAATTAGATCACTTACCTGTAGTTCTTTTCTCTCTCTCCTAATTCTATTTAGGACTGACAAGAGAAGTACTTTTTCACACAGCGCATAATTAATCTATGGAATTCACTAGCTTGGTTGGCTTGGGTGGCTTTAAAAGGGACTTAGACAGATTCATGGTGGACACGTCTATCAATGGCTACTAGTCTGGTGGCTGTGGGCCATCTCCAGCCTCAGAGGCATGATGCCTCTCAATACCAGCTGCAGGGGAGCAACAGCGGGAGAGAGGGCATGCACATACCTCTTGCCTGTGGCTGTGGGCTCCCCAGAGGCATCTGGTGGGCCACTGTGTGAAACAGGATGCTGGACTAGATGGGCCTTGGGCCTGATCCAGCAGAGCTATTCATATGTTCTTAGGTTCTATTTTAAAAAATCATTACTTGGAAGTAAGTCCTATTGCTTTCAATGGAAGACATCCAAGTACTCCATTCACAACTGAGGGTATTAAAAAGTTATGATAAACCCCTCCCCTCATTATGTTTTTTTAATTCAAGAAGTGTATCCATGAGGCACTCCAATGACTACAACATTAGCATGTATAGTGCACTTTTAACTTGAAAAGTTTTTTTTATAATCTTATTTTGCCTGCCCCACAAAAAAAATCACTATATGGTAGATCACTATTTGCATTTTATAGAACATAGGCTGAGAATGATTTACCCAAAGCCATGTGGTAGCCAGAATCCAAAAAGCTGCTTAGAATCATATAGACGGTTTGCATTAGCCCAATGGAACTGCTGAGGGTTTTTCCCCCTTTGTCCAGCTGATTCTCAAGCATATCACAAATTGCTTTTGAAACTCACCATCAGTTGGGGAGCATGAGGATTTCATGTCAAGAAAAAGCAGTCTAAAGCCCTGTTGAGCTCATGGTTCTCTGGATGCTAGTGAAAGAGCCCATGGTGACTGCAATATGAACAAGGTGGAAAAAAGAGGGAAATTCTCAAATGCCTCTACATTGAAATTTATTGATAGCCCAAATGAGGGCTATCATTTCCCTCTCTTTTTGCCTAGTTTGGTGCCTCCACCCCATATGAAGTCTTTTTAGCTTTATTCACTAAATTGACTTCAATGCCAAGGAGGGTTTCTTTCAATATACTTTCAGAAATGTCTAAAATAACTTAAAGGCTCACGCCCTCACTGAATTATACACAGAATTCAATTTCATTCTTTGTGCGGTTGACATTATCACAAGAAAGATTTTAGACATTTTTCTGCAGGTTTATACACCCAGATAAAATGTATTTAGTATTACCATTTTGTTCAAAGAAATGTCATCTAGGAATATATTGGGTTTTTAAAAAGATATTACTGAAGAGGTTCACAAGATCCCTTTATCTGGGCATCATTTTATGTGGACTACAACATTATTTTATAGCACAACACAGCATCATTTTATGCAGACCACAATTTGAGAAGACATTTTAAAAGCACAGTGGACAGAACTTGCTGGGGTTTCTCAGTAAGGCATATAGGTCTTTGTTCAATTAGATATTTTCGTGATAGCATTGACATAGATAATCTCCCAGGTTCTGCATCCTGGTATTTAATTTATCCCACTAGACTTGCAACAACACAGTCACTATCCTCCAAACTCACCTGTTTGCCACTGACTGACTCTGTGTAAATGCCAACGCTTAGCACAGCTTGACATGCTGGCTTTTGTTTTGTTGCTCTAATCGTTTTAGACATTTCTCTGAAATACCTAAGTTTTTTCCACTACAGGTGTTCTGAGAACTCTCGGGTTTCCCTTCTGAGACAAATGCTGTCCATTATCATGTTAGTAATTGCCAGCAATCTAATGCACCATTCTCAGACCAATTCCACAGATGTTGGATTTTTCAGAACAACTCCACAACTAGACAATGTTGTGGGGAGGGGAGGGGAGAGCATCTTCCAAGGGAAGGAAAGTGTGTGGGAGGAAGATAGAAGATGGAATGACATGTTGCATATTGTGGTGGCAGCTGAAGAGGAAAAGGGCAAAAGGGAGAAGACTAGCCAGTGACAGTAGGCAGGGCGGATGGCAGGGGGGAGGCAACACCTCACTGGACTGAGCTCATCATGTCTTCTCATAAGGCCAGCCCTGCTGCTGCTGTTGCTGCTGCTGCTACTGCAGAGGCAAATACGCCCAGCAGTGACCAGGAGCAAAAAAACCCACCAAAAATGTAGCTCCGGTGGTTCAAAATGTCCCTAAATTCTGAGGGCCATTCAGCAACATAATCTGATTCCCCTGAATAATTTCTGCTGCAAGCTGGGGGTGGAGCTTTCACCCATTATTGGTAAGGAGGCCAGAGGACGGGAGAAGGAAAAGTGCAAGATTATCAAGATGGAAAAGTTATGCACCCCCGTGTGGTGGTCCCAATTCAGATCAGGACCCCTATGGCTGTTGTTTTTAAATAAAAGGGAGATACTGTCATGACCCCAGATCTAGGACCCACCACAATTGAGGGATGAAGCAAATAGCTGAGGGGATGAGACAGGAAGGGAAGACCCCATGACCCTGACCCAGATGACCCTGTGCTTCTGTGACTCCTTCATGTTAGGGAATCTGAGGAAACCAGAACCCACACATCTACTGTGACTCAAGGGCATGGCTCTCCCTTCATCTTCTGACTTGAAGGAGTCTCTTGGGGATCTGTCAGTCAAACTCAGGGTCCTCAAATGCTACTGGAGCAAGCATTTTAAAAATCTGGATAAAGTCCCTTTAAGCTACAGAGTTGGTCCAAGGAAGGGGGTGGGCCAATCAACTCTACCTGGGCAGCAGCTCATGAACCACCTGTCAAAACCCGCTATTTGCTGAAGCAACGTTATCTTTCCTTGTTGTCCTCAATTCTCTTACTTAGAGCTAAGGTCCTGAGCCTTTTTCCTGCTGCATGTTCCTTGGAGCCAAGGTCAGTGTCCCTCCCACATTTTGATCTCTACCTCAGGGGAGTCCTCAGGACAGGTGCTTCTGGTGTATTTCTTGAGTTAAGCCCATCTATTAATGACAGATGTAATGTCAGATTCAGTTTATCCCTAAGAGTTTATCCCTAATCATCTGCTCATTGTAGGAACATTGCCTGGCTGCAGCTCAAAGAAACATGAGGCATTCTGGGTCATGATATATTTCACTCAGACTCCCCAGCGCGCGCACACACCTCAGTTTGAGCTGTATGATGGGCCTTGCTTGGCCTAGCCGAATATTGGGCCCTGCTCCCATGCCCTGTGTTACAGACCTGGGCAGTCAGATCTCCACTCCAACTTGGACAAAAAACATGGACAGCCAGTTCTCAGGATCAAAGTAATGTGCACTTATCAGAAAATCCCAGACTGAGCTGTGCAAGCTCCCATGGAGAATATTGTGTGGGCTGCAAAAAACCTCCAGGTCCCAGATTTGTGCTGCAGCTAACCAACATTTAATTGGGATTGTTAATCTGAAATCAGAATTCCATTGACCTGTCCCAGTTAAATGCCAGTTGGCTGCAGCAGAAATCTGAGATGGGGCGGGGGGGCGGGTTTGCAACCTGCACAAGGCACTTTGTGGGAGTGTATGTGGCTTGGCAATGTAAGATTTGCCAGTAAGCACACATTGCTTTGCTTATGAGAATCAACCCTATGAATATTTGCCGAACTGTGAGTGTTCCTACATTTTGGTTCATTAGTCTTTGTCAGTTAAAAACAAGCATCTTGAAGAAGGGGAAAAACACGTAATACTGTTTTGCTCTTTTGGCAGGAGGAGTATTGTCTCACTGATGCATGTTTTTAGAAAAATTGTTATGAGATTCGGAGTGTGAGATTGTGAATAGTACAGCTGCTTCTCCCCTTGCAGGCAACGAGCCTGGTTGAGGTTACTTAATAGTGACAAGCAAGGCACTGACTTGACAGCTTGCTTTTTATTGCCTGGGCTTCTCATGGGTCTCTTGCAGGCCAGTTTGCCCCTGAATATCTAACATGAAGATTGTGTGATCTCAGGCTTGTCAAGATGTTACACTGACTGCACCCTCTCGCCCATAAACCTGGAAGACACTGTCCCTAGCCCTAGAAACAGGGAAGGTGGTTATGATTACTCAGTGGCAAGAGTAAATCAGGACTACTTCCAAGGCTGAGCTTTGGCACTGAAAATGGATACTAATGCTAAATGAGCCGGAGTGGTGTAGTGGTTAGAGTGCTGGACTGGGACTGGGGAGACCCAAGCTCAAATCCCCATTCAGCCACGATACTAGCTGGGTGACTCTGGGCCAGTCACTTCTCTCTCAGGCTAACCTACTTCACAGGGTTATTGTGAAAGAGAAACTCAAGTATGTAGTACACCGCTCTGGGCTCCTTGGAGGAAGAGTGGGATATAAATGTAATAAATAAATAAATAAAACTCTGATGAGCCTTGGTTCAAATCTTTATCTTTCCTTCATGGAACATAAATAAGTTCTTTCAGGCTTATGGAACAAAGCCGTTGGGGTTGTAGTTGTAGTTTTTGTTTTTGACAGGTTGACTGGGTTGGGTTTTCTTTTGAAAGAAAGCATGCAACCAAAAGCATTTATTTCTTGATATTTGCAATGATCTGTATGTTGTTTTTGTTTGGGGCAAAAGGGTATGTATGTATTCCCATGAAAAATCCAGAACCCATTAATTTATGCTATGTAATATGGCTTAATTTTTAAATCACAGGTTCTGGGGCTCAACTTTGTCTGAAGTCATACTTTTTTATATAGTGTTCAAACTTGAGAATCAATATAAATTGCAAGGTTGTGAATATTCCATAATATGGATATAATATAAATGTTAGATAAAGTAACAAAACAACAGCTACAAAAAACCAAGTCGTTCTGGTAAGAACTAATCTGCGAGATCATTACAAACAAACTACACCACTGTGGTGTCCCTATGTGTCACTCACTACAACTGTACCAAAGTTGGTTCAAACCGGTTAGATGGTCCACAAGTTAGCCCACTTGAGCCCCAAATGTTTCTGCATCTGCCATCCTGAAATTGGGGTGGATGACACATCATCACAAACTATGCCATTAAGGCATCCCTATGCATCCCCACAGCTGTAGCAAATTTGGTTCAAATCAATTAAGCAGTTCACAAGTTAGCCTACTTGCACATCAAACATTTACATGTCCTTCATCTTGAATCAGGGTGGATGACATCACCACAAACTATGCTATTGCGGTGTCCCTATAATTGTACCCAATTTGGTTCATATTTGTCCAGGCATTGTGAAGTTGATAGTGGGGGACACGAGGACATACAGGTGGACACACACACACACACAGAATGCCGGGTGATCTCATAAGCTTACTTTCCTTACTTTTAGCTTAAGGAAAGTAGGCTAAAGGCCAAAAACTTTTTTAAGTTTACAGTTTTTAAAACTTTTAAACAAGACCAATAACTTAAGAAAGGAACTAGTGAATTCAAAGAATCATAAGTCGAGTGAGAAATTGAGAACACTCATTAGATCATCAGCCACCAGTTTCCAGGCTTTAATTACTTTTTGATACCAAGTCACTGATATCTGAAATGCTTTTAACTTCACCAAAGTTAATTATTCCCAGACTTTATTAAGTCAGTCTGGTTTTGTTTTCCAGTGCTTTGTAAATAACAAATTCATGCTTATGCCCTCTCTCATGAAAGCCATCTTCTTTTTCTTTGGGCATATAGAGATGAAATGTTTCTTAGTGGGGAAACTATGGTACTTGGGACATATTTGCATATGGACAGATATATGACTCTATGAAGGTGCCTTAAACAGAGGTTGTTCACATGACCAAACAGTGGGGATCTTGAGGAAAGGCAGGATCCTACCTACCTTTCCCACAGACAAGTGGGACTCCTCTTCGGGGCTCCGCTGCCCATGCACCCACATGACTGGGGCAATGGCAGATTCTCAAAGTTGGATCTGGAGGAGGAAGTCCTCTCACATCCCACAATGCACTGCATGTACATCGGAGAGGCAGTCTGTGGCAGTGTAGCAGCACTCTTCTCCCTGGCCACTTTCCACAGCACTCTATGGCCACTGCTCCCAGTGGCCATTTTCAGAGCTGTGGTGCTGCAGACAACCAAAAAGTGAGATAGGACAGACTCCTTCTATCCCCTACCTCACTTTTTCCATGGTTAGCAGATCTGGGCTGCCTAGGTCTGCAGCAACTAGATCAGGAGGCCTCCCGGAGGCCCGGACAACACAGTTGGGTAAACTCTCTCTTACCCAAGCAGCTGCTGTTGTGAGAACGGCCTCGCAGAGTCAGGTCATTGGTCCATCTAGCTCAGTATTATCTACCCTGACTGGCAACAGTTTCCAGGGATTCAGACCAGGCCTTTCCCAGCTCTTCCAGAAATGCCAAGGATTGAACCTGGGGTCCTCTGCATGTGAAGCTTGAGCTCTGCAATTGTGCAACAGCACTTCCTGTGAACAAATGACCAGGCTGAATAGCATCTTCTCAAATATTCATGAATACCACCTTATCACTGACCCACACAGAAAGCCTTATCCACATCTCAACTGGTGGGGGTGGGGATCAGTTGTGTGAGATCCAAGACCTGTCAGTGCTGAACTCAGTTGCATCCTAGAAAAAAGCAGTTGCTACATGTGGGTGTCATAGTTGAAAGCTACCTAGCTTTCAGCCAATGGATTCCATGCAACACCCTCTTATAGATTTCTCATTGTACCGGTAGGAGGGAAGGAGCACGAAATAGTGGCCTGATCAAGTTCTTTCTAAATGAAAGGCCAATAGGAAAGATTAAAAAACAAAAATAAAACTAAGCTGAATGGAGATCCAAAGGATCAGTCCAGGATAAGTCACTGTGATCAAATCCAAGAAAAAGCTCAGTCCAAGGTGCCACAGGTAATTAGGGTCCAGGTCACCAGGAGTCGATACTGACTTGACGGCGCAACTTTACTTTACTTTAGAAATGGTAGCCACCTAATGGCACAGTGGGGAAATAACTTGCCTAAGGAGCAAGAGATTGCCGGTTCAAATCCCTGCTGGTATGTTTCCCAGACTATGTGAAACACCTATATCGGGCAGCAGCAATATAGGAAGATGCTGAAAGGCATCCTCTCACATACTGTACAAGAGATGGCAATGGTAAAACCCTCCTGTATTCTACCAAAGAAAACCACATAGCTCTATGTGGAGTCGACACCAACTCAACGACGACGCAACTTTACAGGAATGGTAGCTGGAAGAGCCTGAGAGAAGGAAGCTGTCAGGTATGCAGGAAGGAGAGCACCAAGCTGAGAAGCAAATAACTGCATGATCTGAAAGGAAGGTAACCTAGAAGGATTTGTAGGTAGTCCAAGCTCAGGCAGAGCCCTCGTTATACAGGTCTCATGAAGCATTTACATCCTCTGTTCAGGATAATTGTGCCTTGCTGACATGATAGTCCTTGCAGTAATACAAATGCATCAGTGTGGTGTAATGTTTAGACATTCATTCAGTGTTCCCTAATTATTCTAATATACCAGAATCTGAAGCAGTTCCAATTCAGGTTTTACCTTTCTCTCTATTTCCAGGAGTTGGTGGCAATGAAAGATTCAAATAGACTTTGCTCTACATATTTGTTTGTACTAAAGCTCTTTTATTAAAACCATACTTTGTCTTGAACACTTCTCTGCATTTTCCTGGATCAATGGAGCATCTAAAAACTTGTTGATTAGCATTAAAGAACAGAAGACACGTCTGCAGAATTGATAACATATCATTCCCATGAAGAGAAGGCTATGTGACTAAAAAGATGAATAATTTCTAATCATCAGTTTTCTATTTAATGAAAATATGAAAACCTAAAATCCAAAGCTGTGTGACAGGATGCATAGTCCAAGAGTTAATTCAAACACAAATTTCCTTCTATAAAACAATAGGGGATTTTTTCTCAATTATCTAATAAACAGAGAGAACAAATTACTTTCCACCCACTGTTTTCCACAGTTCCATGGTTTAAAACATCTCTTTATTGCCATGCAGGTTTTAATTCAAGCCTTATTCTCTTAATGTCGTTCAAATCAATCTCTTCATTGCTTAGAAGCCTCCAGGGGCTCGTGGCAGGAGAGTTACGAACATAGCCAATGACGCGCTCCTAAAAACAGCAAGTGCATAATAAGTACGAATGACACAGCCCACCTAATAGGCTTTGTTGTTATTGACTTGGCCCGAGTCCATTGGATTTCAGTTTTGTCTGGGTTTGGAGGAGTCTTCACTGGTCTTACAGCAGCAGTGAATTTGCGTTCAGATTCTTTATTGGATACGTAAGCACAGCCAAATTAAAGTGTCCCTGTATAATGCAGCAAGCTACCAGAGCATTCACATTCTGAAAACAAAATATAGGCTCCAAGGAATGGGGTTAATTTGGACAGCAAGACTCCAGTGGTTTTGGAAATGGAAACTGAGGCCAAGTGGTTGACACACTCAGTACAATTTTTTTACTTCCCCTCCTTTCAAAAGATCCCCTTCCCAGGGGCGTAGCAAGGTTGAAGTGGGCCTAGAGGCAAGATTTTAAAATGCCACCCCCTCATAAATTGTGGACGATGCAAGTCATTTAATGGTACTAGAGAAAGAGATGCTGTTCTGGTAGCTCCAGGTCTTCACACTCACATCAATTTCGGAGGATGAATACAACGGAAGGAAGCCCAGGGAGGCTGGGGGAGTCAGTCATGTGACTTGCCTCTGGGCCCCCCCAAGGCAGTGGGCCCCCAGACAACTGTCTCCCCTTGCCCTATTCTAGTTACGCCCCTGCCCCTCCCTCATGGGTCATATCCCACAACCTGCTTTTGAGTGAAGGTACAGAACGGTTTAGGGATTAAACAGCAATTTGTGGGGTAAAAAATCATTGCAAAACTTTGAAAGGGCTGCTTACTCCTGTTGGTTAGTTGTGACGACAGGTGTAATTTTTCCTTTAAAAAAAAAAAAAAAAAGTTTACCCCACGCCTCTGCTGGCAGAAGTGGCAGCAGGCAAGTATGACCGAATGTCATTCTGAGGAGGATTCTCACTCAGAGAGTCTCTGGCCTGCCTCTTGCTGAAATTAGCCCCACACGTTTACTGTCTTAGAATGTGAAGAAGAAAAATGGGAAGTGGAATTAAGATAGAAGACAATACAGTGGATAAAATGGGTAGGGTGTTTACCTCAGCTCTACTTTTGAAACTTCCCTCAGAAATCAATTGTATTGAAGCATGGGGGGCTGAGATGAGAAATGCCGTTTGCACCCTAGGTACTCAGATACTCAGAACCAGGTGCATGGATCTTTGGATCCTGACCTGAATGTGTACCAGCACCATCACGTTGTGGAATTAGAATCAAGTTGTTTCACTTTCGCACTTCCATGAGCAATTACTGTATATGCTGTTTCTGCTAACTCTGAGTGAGTTGGCTCAATCTCCTGTCTCATTGGTGGATGGCAAGGCATCACATTCTAGGCAAGAAGATTTGGGGCAACAGGGGAGCTGTCCCAGCCAGGAAACAACTAAGGAGCTGGATTTGTGGAGCTGTTGCACCCGCATCCATCAGACAGTGAATGAGCAGTTTTATAATTGGCCATTGCTATCCTATCCCCTTCCTATCACCATGGCCTTGAACCACTGTCCTGCCCCAAAATAAGGAACTCATGAGGCAAGGTGAGGCAAGGCAAGGCAGCTGGGACTGCAGCACCCTGGATAGCTCCCAGTGAGCAACTTGCTTTGACAAGCCCATAGGTGGAATGAGGTCTTAAATACCTTCGGGCTCAGATTACTCCTCCCAGGTTCCATCTACCTGCCTGGAGAGCAGAGAAGCTGAAAGGGGCAGCCTCTGATCTGGAGTCTAACACTTCTCCTCTTCTGCATCAAGTCCCTCCTTACAACGCCAGTGCAGTTGAGCAGGTTTTAGGAAGCATGAGATCCATGTTGGGGGAATGGTAGTTCATTGGGCCCAGACTTCATGTGTGCTGGTTCTGGGGGTCTCCCAGTTGGCAGGCCTAAGCTCCAGCCTGGTGTTAGGGTTCAGGGCTGTGCCTAGGCCTGGGGTTGGCTCCTCCAGTCCAACTGCTCCCCCTCTTCAAGGTCAGTCTCCGCACTACTGTCCAGAGCATGTGTTTGTGTTTGCTACTTCCTCCAAGTGGGGCTGATAGGAGAGACCCTTGCCCAGTTAGCAGGGATAACACACAAATACACACACACACACACACACACACACACACGTGTAAATCTGACACAAATCAGTGTAGATGGTAGAATCTACAATGGATGCCAAAGTGGCATTCATAACTTTCTTATGCAAAAATAATGACGACTGTTAGAATCCCAACTGGACTGAATTATTTCCCTCTGATCCGTTAGAAAACACATGTAAATGAAAGGAAATACATACATTCTGTGTTAGTAAATGAGAATCTTATTATCCAGAACTAATACACTACTCAGAATAATTGATTGGCGTCTTTGAGACTTGTTGCATGGAGGATCTTGCCTGGCTTTGCATTAACAGAGAGCAATTCCTTCAGAGTGACTGGCCACACATCATTATTTTCAAATCAAGGCACTTTGAAAAGGAAATTACAGACCTTAACAGTGTTGGTGTTCTGGTTGGTTAGCTGATATATCTGACCGTTAATGAAAGTTCTGTTCTGTTCTGTCAATTGGAGATAACAACTGGCTGTGTTTTGTAGATGGCGGAGGGGGGCCCTTTTCATTAGGCTGAGAGTTAGGTTTCTAGTTTAAAGCTGGGGAAGGAAATCCACAATCACACACATTTGCCAGTCTAAGAACATCTATGACATATCTATCTGAAAAAGCATTTACTTACTGACTTACTTACCTCATAAATTAATATATTAGTGTCAGGAGCATAGCGAGGCTAGCAACGGCCCGTGTGTGGCTGCCGCTGTGCCCCATGGCCCCGCCCCCCGTGTCTGATGTCAGACGCAGGGCCTGGCTAGCCACAACCCCATGTCTGATGTCAGACGTGAGGGGCGTGGTCTCCCTCCCAAACAAGACCGCGCAGCCCCGTTTGGAAGGGAGATCGGCCCGCACTGCATTGGGCAGTGTGGGCTGGAGCTACCCTCCCTCCCTTAAAGGCACGGAGAGCTGTTCCGGCTGCGCTGCCAATGCATGGTGCCACGTGGTCCCGTTTGGGAGGGAGATCAATCGGCCCCATTGCGTTGGCAGCGAGACCAGGAGCAGCTCTCCCTGCCTTTAAGGAAGGGAGAGTCACTCTCGCAGCACTGTCAATGCAGCGTGGGCCAATTTCAGCTCCAAACGGAGCCATGCAGCCCTGTTTGGGACCAAAATAACGCCCCCGCATTCGACGTCAGATGTGGAGGGGCATGTCTGGGGCCGTGCTCGTGGCCCCTGATTGGTGGCAGCCTGGGTCTTTGAACCCATTTGCCCAATGATGGCTCCGCCCCTGATTAGTCTAACAATCAAAAGGGGAGGGGGATACAAAATCCCTCCTTTAGCTGCAAGGAGTCCCAGGTAGGCTGCAACCATCCACTTTTTGATAGGAGTAAATTCACCCTTCCAATAGAATATTCTGGGAGATTAAAGTAGAAAACCCCTCCCTACAAAAAAGGCTGGAGAGTCTTAGGCCTTCAAGAACATATGACTTGGGCAGGACCAATAAGGAGTACCTATAACAGGACTACTCAACTTTGGCCCTCCTGCAGATGCTGGCCTACAACTCCCATAATCCCTGGTTACTGGCCACTGTCGCTGTGGATTATGGGAGTTGTAGTCCAAAAACAGCTGGGGAGGGCTAAGTTAGGCAGGCCTGCTCTATAACAACAACAAGAATTTATTAATAATTGAATGATCAGGAAAACTATGTGCATAGGTTTCTTCCTGAGTACTTCTTGGTTTGACCTTTGGTGTGTTCCTGCCTCCTGTCTGACTCTTTGGCTCCTGACCGCCTACATGGTGTGACCCTTGGTGTGTCCCTGGCTCTCCCAGTCCTGCCTTCAGACTTGTGTGTCCTGGTGACTGATGCCCACAGCTCAACACCATCAGCCTGACAGTTTTAAAAATGTTTTAACCCAGTTGATTATATTATTTAGTATTTGTATACTGGTTTTGGAGCGTGAAAAATGCTTCATGTGTTTTAATCTAATGTAATCCATACAACAGCTTTGTAGGAGAAGTATTATCATCCCCACATTGCAGATAAGGGAAGTGAGGTTTTTAAAAAGTATAAATATCAGTATACAAATATCTTACAAATTGATATCCTTCAGTGAGGGGGCAGGGCATAGCTAGGGGAGAGGGGGCCCATATTCACCCCTCTCCCCAGCAACCCCTCAGCATGAGGGAGATAATGAAGAAAATAGGGAGGGATGGAGCTGGGGGGCCCTCAGGAGCTGGGGGGCCCAGGCTCTGAACCCACCCACACAATGATAGCTACACCCCTCTAAGGGGCATAGGAAGGTCGGCAGTGGCCCCAGGACAGGATGTAAGGATGGGTGCTGTGCCCCACCTGTGACATGTGCCTCTGCCCTCTGCTGTGGGATGTGCACCCTGTGCTGACCATGCCCCCTCTGTTTGCATCTCAGCGCACTGACACTGGGGGCGTTTCCAGCTCCAGGCACAGAGGCATAGCCTGTCATGCTCTCCCAGCTAGTGAGAGCAAGTGCTTTCTTTGCCAGCTGGGTGCTTCTTCTTTCCTCTCCCTCACTCCTGTTGGCCCAGAAACACTCCCCCGCCCTTTGTTCAATTGCAGGTTCCTGCAAGGAACTACTCTTACTGCTTAATGCAAATGGTCAAATTAGTGTTGAACAGTCATAAAGGAATCATTCAATGGCTTGGGCAGGGGGCTATTAGGAAAAATTGGACAAAGGAGTAGCAATTGGATGCGGAATGTTCAGCTTTTAAGAAGCTACTGTGTTTTGGATTCTGTTGTATGGCACAGAGTTATTTTCGCCCTGAATTAACAACCTCTTGCTTCCAACTTGGCTGCAGTGATAATTAAATCAGCTTGCATTATCATTAGAAGTAGTGACTTTTTCCATTCCCCTTACACCTACACTCTGCTGTCAAACAACTCTCTGTTGAGGCCAAGAAGGCACATGATAAACTATAAAAGGCTACTCCCCACAGCAGAAGAGTCAGCACACGCAATTATTTTAATGACAAAATGCAGCCAATGGCATTGCCAACAAAAAGAAAAGAAAAGTCCTTATCTTGGCCCCACTCAAGACAACATCAAAACTCTCCCTGTGCATTATTTGACAAATTGCAAGCAAGTGGCAAATAAAATACCTTGCTTGCATGCCTAAATTAGAAGCTGTGTTGCAAACTGTATGTCAAATTTTGAAATTCTTTCTTTAAATTATTTTGGCTGATAAATTTTGCCTCCCAAAACCAAGGCCATGCATATCAATCTCTTTCTTTGAATCAGCACAAAATCCAATCAAATGTTTGGTTTCAAATCTATCCTTGTGAGGTTCATGAATTTAGAAGTCAGGGGATATTCAACACATGGAAGTGAGTGCAGGATAGCCCTTCCTAGCCATATCCCAAACTCTTCTGCACAAAGACTGTACACATAGGATCTGTATGCACACCCAAAAGAGCTTGTACATGCATAGGCTATATGTAGAAGATGATCGATGCATGGAGGTTATGGGAGAAGAGCTAGTAGGTAGGCCCTCCAGTACTCCATGCAATTAATATTGCTTGGTTTGATAAACTAAAGGTAAAGTGTGCCATTGAGTCAGTGTTGACTCCTGGCAACCACAGAGCCCTGTGGTTGTCTTTGGTAGAATACAGGAGGGGTTTACTATTGCCATCTCCTGTGCAGTAGGAGAGGATGCCTTTCAGCATCTTCCTATATTGCAGCTGCTTGATATAGGTGTTTTCCCATAGTCTGGGAAACATACCAACAGGGATTCAAACCGGTAACCTCTGGCTGGCTAGTCAAGTCCTTTCCCCGCCACGCCATTAGGCAGTAAACTAAGGAGCCCTAAAGTTTTAAAGCAAAGTACAATGTGAACAGGCCAGCCCAACCAACCCACGTCACCCTATAAGAGAAGAGAAGCATTGCAGAAGACAAGGGCACATCTGAGATATTCCCTTCCCAGCAGAACACAGTCCTTTTCTCTTCCAGTCTCTTCCCACCTGAGACAATAGAAGGAAGCTGGTAGATGCCAAAGTTTTCGTTTTATGCTCAGACTTGAGGTTGTTTGTGCCAATAGTGTGCATGAACAACAATCTGAAAACTGTAAGTTAAAAAGCATGGGAAAACTCACTCACACTTCTCATGCATGAAATTGATTCAACACTTTCACCACAGAGATTTCAGTGGCTGACATGAGGGAAATCATACAAAGTATTCCCACTGAAATTAAAAGGCCAAGATAGGCATGCCTAACTTGTTCTTTTAGTCTCAATGAGACTACCTTAAGTAATTTCCCATATGTCACATCAGCCAGTATGAATAAACATTGCATTAAAATTATAAATTGACTGTATCCTAAGAAACTTGTTCATGATTAGGCACTGTTGAAATAAATGGCTGGCATGCATCCAGATGAAGCTACTCAACAGAACTACTCAGGAGTTTCTCTAAAGGATTGCTTAATTTCAGTGGGATTTCCATTGAGTGATTTAGCCAGGATGTCTGTCAGCCAATGAAACAAATTAGTTGTGATTAATTGATTTGAATGTGTAATTAATTTGAATGGGATTTAAGATTGCCAACTTTCTTAAGACACAACCCAATATAATTTATGGAGCAGAACAGGGGTTCCCAAACTGTGGTAGTCTAGATGTTGTTGAACTACAACTCCCATCACCTGCAGCCAATAAATTGTAGTTGGGGGTTATGGGTTTTGTAGTTCAGCAACATCTGGAATATCGCAGGTTTGGAGCCCCTGGAGTAGCATGTTCCTTCTCTTTACTTCTCCTCTACATCCCATCGTCATCCAAAAATAAACTTAGAGGCCATAGTCTACATTAGATAGCCAGCAGTCATCATAGCAGGTGAAGGAAGTAACAAGCTGCTAAAAAGTTGCACTTTGATTAAAACAAGAAATCAATCATTTGTTTTACTGGATTGCTCCTAAGACTGACAGACACACAAAGTATGAATCTGTGAAGCCTGCACCTGGTCAGGAAACTACAAAATAGGACAACAATTTCTCTTTTGGTAATAATTATGCTTTCAATTTAATCATCAGCATCAAGCTTAGTAAAATTGAAGCTGCAGTAATGTAAATGAGGAAAGCATAGGTATTTAAATCAGGAATCATTTCCCCCCTTCAATTGGTATGGTGATGAATTTTTACTGCTTGTTTGAAATTCTAGCTGATGCTGTCAGTATTTAGAATTAAGGTTAGAAAGTAGTGTAAAAAATTGACTAATGACATGCGACATAAAATGTGTCATTTTTGCTACAGGCTGAATATAGATTCTTGATGGTTTGAATCATGATTCAAAACCTTCAAATGCAGGTACAATTAAAATATTACTAGTTATTATCTATTAAGAATAGTTTCTTTCCTGCTTCACAAATTTAACTTTCAGATTGCTGGTCCATCAACAGAGGGCGAAAGCACACACAGTTGTTCATTTGGTCATAGCCATTTAGGCCAGTTAAATGGTGGCCTAAATATCTACAAACTGGTACAGTGGAATACTCCAAAAGAACACTGGAATACCTAAATTGAAACTGAAAACAAGGGGATTTACCCCTCATCACAGTTAGCCAGGAATTAAGGGCAAGCTACACCTTACAGAGCCACCTGATGGTACAGCGGCAAATGACTTGACTAGCAAGCCAGAGGTATGAAACCGACATAATATAATAAAACAAACTGATTACATTGTGTGATTTCAAACAGTCTCTGGGCCTTTTCATGCCAGCTCAACAGCATTCATCCATTTTAAAAATAATGTAGACTATTTCATACATAGATAAAGATAACAAAAGATGTTTGTTCTGAGTTATTTCTTCATTTGTTACTACAAATTAATATAGTAAAAAGACAACAAATCCAATTAATTAAACAGTGAGTTAGAATTTTTCTTTTTATCATATGATAAAGTATCGAGGCTACAGAAGTGGTTTTTTGGGTGTTTGTGTGCATGCACGCGCACATGTACATGCACAGGCATTGTAATGAATAACTATGTCCTTGCTCATGTTGTTTCTAAACAGATAAGCTTTCAATTAATGAAAAAACATTATGGAAGCTTAGCTTTAGATAACATCCTAGGATATTAAATTGGTTAAATCCTAGGGTGTTTAAATTGGCTAATAATATTAAATATTAGACAAATAAAACCTCAAAACACAGAGACCAACATCCAGACTAACAAAGCCTGTGTACAGCTGACACACAGCATGTGCTCCAGGAAGGGGCAGTTTCCGGCATTCTCCCCTTCCCTCTGAAGCAGACTGCAAGTCCCAAAAACATGTCCCTGAGGGCAATGCTCAAGGACATTTTTGGGGGAGTCAGAAATGGCTTCAGAGGGAAGGGGAGATCAATAAAAATTAGTGTTGTGCATAGCATTGTTGTGCATGCTCTTCACTTGGCTGAATGTCAGCCAAAATATGTAGGAATAAACAATACAAATATAATCACAGAAACATATTTTCTTTGGAATAGTTCCAAAACCTCTCTTATTGAAAAGCATCCCATAAAGAAAGGATAGAAGCTTTCTTCAACTGAAAGATATTTTTACAGCATTTTGTAAGATATGTGCCCCAATCAAGGGTATAAAGAGCAAGACAGGAAGCTGCTAGAAAAAGCTGCTGAAGGGACCAAGCTGAGTAGAGGCAAAGCTAGACATGTTGGAGTCCATGGGGGTTCTGCAGATGTTCATTCACAGCTCCTGGGATGGTTCTTAGAAGGTTAGAAACTTTTCTTTGTTTGCATCTCAAGTTTTGCAACCCCAAAACATGGTTTCTGTAGAATCCAAGAGAAAGAGTTGTGGTATGCAAGGACAAGGCAGTGAAGTGGAATCAGGAACATTAATAGTTTAGTGAAATCAATATTGCACCCAGACCCAAGGAGACACGGACACAGATACTTTTTGGTGAAATTGGCCATTTTATTAATATTTCAAATTGCAGTGTACTTGAGGAATTCAGCTGGGATTGACGCTCCACCCCCACAATGCGGGCACTTTCAGGACGGCCACGCGCGTGGCCATCTTACCCAAAGGCCTATGGCGCTGGCACCTTGGCTCGAGGCGATTCGACCGCTGACAAGCAGGAACGCCCTTCTCAGCCGACCTAATGTCAGGTCCCTGCTGCAGGCGCTATCTGTCCGACGCTGTCGAGCCATACGGAAGGAAGCCACCTAGAGTGGGGTAGGAGTTGAGTTGCATCCCCGATCTGTCAAGCCTCAGGGGATCAGCGCCTCCTAGTTGAAGCCAAACGCTTACCTAAGGTGCTGCACCTATAATTTTCGAGTTTTCTACCCGCACTGTACCTGCCACTGTGGGCGTTAGCCTAGCTTAATGCCCCGCACCCCACAAGCCCTTCTGGACCACTGCCAATCCCAGCTCCCCGACATCCCCTCGGGTGAATGGAGTACCCCATCACCCCTGTAGTGTGGCGTGCCCTATCTAAACTTATCCTGCCCTGCCTAAACTTATTCTACATTCGGGCACCCCGTATATAGCCCATGCCAATGAGCGGTCCACAACACATAGCTGGGCTGGCGTCCCCTGCTCATGTGTGTTCCCGCCCGACCGCATGGCTGGGCTGGCATCCCATGCACACATGCTTGTGTGTGTCCCCGCCAGACCACCGAGACCAGCGTCTCAGGCGCGTGTCTAGAAGAGAGGTCGCCCGGGCCAATCATGACATGGCTGTATGTAGTCCATGCCAATAAGCAGTCCAAGACACAACATGGCGACCCACAGCCGTGTGTGTCCCCGCCAGACCACTGAGACTCGCGTCCCAAGCACTTGTTCTGCGCCACTGGGTTGAGACCCACGTCCCAGACCAGCACGCATTCACGCCACGTAGCTGATATCAGCCGGAGACCCGCGTCCCAGGCCAGTCAGCGTCCCGGCTACTCGGTGGGTGCGCTCACCACAATATCGCTGAGACCCGCGTCTCAGGACCATCATGCTCGCTGCATTCCAAGCCACAATGCTGGGACCCGCGTCCCAGCCCATTCTGTGCACATAGCCACTGAGCAGGTGCCGGTGCACAGGCCATAGGCCTGCTCTGACCCCGCTCCCCGGAGGAATGCCTTACCAATGAGAGCTGACTCCCTGTGTCACGTGCTCCTCCATAGGGGGCTGGGACAAATGAGCCGCGCCGCCTAGAGCGGCGGCGATCGGCTGGCTTATGTACAGAGAGGCAAGTGCAGACTGCTTTTCCATGCTCTTGCTGCTGGCTGTTTGTTAGCCCCTCCTCTACTCCAGGACTGGAATACAAGTAAATAAAGCCCCATTCAAAAGCTGGCCTGGATCAAGAAATTGATTAACCATAAACACCACAGTTTCATATTCTCTTCTTCTTTGTTTACAGTATGTTAAAAATTCAGCCAAACTGCCAAAGTCTGACCTTCCATTATGTAGCTGAACATACATGGAGGGGCTAATCTCACAATCAGGCAAAATCAGGCTAGGAGAGCCTAACCCAATTTTGCCTGATCATGGGAGCCACCAGGATCACAGGAAGTTAATCCGCCTAAGCAGCCCGCCCCTAATACCCGGTTTTTTTAAATCGTGAGTAGCTGTGCCGCGGCTACTCACGAGGAGACCCCTGGGGGAGGAGAAAAGCCACCTCCCAGCTCTGGGGGGTCTCGCCAGCATACCCTGCATGCTCGTGCAGGATGTGCTGGAGCTTCTGGAAGGTGATCGGCCCCCATTCCCCCCAGCCCCCGCCAGCTCTGTCACAGAGCCGGCAATCGTGTGGGCAGCCGATCTGGCCGCCCAGGGCTCCCTCCCTGCTCGTGTGCACTCACCTGCAAAAACCAGGTCTCACTGATTGTGAGACCTGGCTTGGAGGCTAGTCTCACGACCAGCAAAAACAGGGCTTGAGGTCTGAAGGCAGGTTTAGCACTACCGTGTGAAACCTCGGCAAGCTCTCAAACAGGGCTCTGTCAAAAGAGGGTCACCCAGTTCCCAGCCCCTCCTCTAAAACCAGTTTAGCAAGCAGGGGAGGTTGCCTACCCCCTCCCAGTACTCGTGTGAAGACACGGAATGCTGCGGAAGGCTGTCTAAACGGAGCTACCATAGAGCCTGCATACCAGAGTGGACTGCAAAGCAAGCAGTTTAACACTTGGCAAAAGCCCATCCAGCAACAGCTCTGAGCACTCCTCCTTGCCACTTTAACTTCCTTAAAGTGGCAAGCACCTTGCAAATGAGCCCAAGGGAAAATGTGAACATAGGAAGCTGCCTTCCACTGAGTCAGACCATTGGTCCATCCAGTCTGTCTACACAGACTGGCAGTGGCTTCCCGAGGCTCTCAGGCAGGATTCCCGCTCAGCCAGACCTGGAGATGCCAGGCAGGGAGCTCAAACCCTTCTTTCTATAGCAGCCCCATCCCCTAAGGGGAATAGTTGCACAGACACATATGTCATACTATTCATTCATCTTACATTTTACTAGCTGACCCTGCACAGAGCATCTGTGTGGTCTTGCACTAAGCCTGTGGTATCCCACTCTCACAACTCTCTCGCTCGCTCTTGCTGCCCCCACAATGCTCTCACTAGCTCTTGCCACCCCCACAACTCTCTCGCTCGCTCTTGCCACCCCCACAACTCTCTCACTCACTCTCGCCACCCCCCACAACTCTCTCGCTTGTTTTCACTGCCCCCCACAACTCTCTCGCCCATTCTCCCCCCCCCCCCGCAACTCTCTTGCCCGCTCTCTCCCCCCTCATAAGTCTCTCACTCACACTTTCTGTCCTCCGTCTTTCTATCTCTGTCTCGCAGTCCTTGCTTCCCCCTGCCACTGCCAGGGATTGTCACCCACTCGAACCACAGCCTCCGAGCTCCCTGCTCCCTGACACTTCACGGCGCAGCTCAGCCAACCACCTGCCACCCGCAGCCCCCAGAGCCAACTGTCCAGCTCCTGAAGCCGTCCCCAGCCTCCAAGCTCCCTGCTGCTTCACGGCACCCCCAAGCCAACTGTCAAACTGCTTTCCAGCCACCCCGCAAAACTCTCTGCTGATCCGGAACTCTCTTCCCCTCTGTCAGCCAATTGCCTCCTTTCTACCACGTCCCCATGCATGGCCTATCTTGGAGAATTAATAATATAGATATCCCGCTCTTCCTCCAAGAAGCCCAGAGCAGTGAACTACATACTCAAGTTCCTCCTCACAACAACCCTGTGAAGTAGATCAGGCTGAGAGTGAAGTGACTGGCCCAGAGTCACCCAGCAAGTATCATGGCTGAATGGAGATTTTTGTGCTCCTTCCTGTCCCCTACAAGCCACGGTACAAGAGAAGGAGTGTCCCTGCCCTTGCTTGCGGCTGCCCTTGCCTGCAGCATGGTGTAGTGGTTAGAGTGCTGGACTAGGACCGGGGAGACCCGAGTTCAAATCCCCATTCATCCATGAGACTTGCTGGGTGACTCTGGTCAGGTCACGTCTCTCTCAGCCTAACCTACTTCACAGGGTAGATGTGAGGAGGAACTTAAGTATGTAAAGTATGTAGTACACCACTCTGGGCTCTGCCAGTTCCTCCTTCCATCTGCTGCCTCAGAGGAGATGCTTCCCGACCCACCCACCCCCACCCCTGCCAACCGCCAAGGCAAGGGCAACAGCACGCTTGCCCTTTCCAGGTGGAAACTGCACAGGTGATGGGGCTGCTGCTCTCCCCTTCCTGGTGCCAATGAGGGGGGGAGGGAGTTCTGCTGCTGTAGCTGCTGCTGCTGGGAGCCTAGAGATGCGCTCAGCAAAGGTGCTGAAGGAGCAGCCCAAGAATCAAGCCCCTGCCCCTCTCAGAATCCAGGGAAAGGCAGGGCAGGGAGCAACAGCAGACTTGCCAGCGCTCTCCTCCTTCCCAAGCAGACAGCAGCTGCTCCAGGTGGGTCCAACAAGGTCTCCAACAGGCAGGGAGCGGGTGGGATGGCTGGCCAACCTTCTCGCAGGCAGGGGAGCCCCTTCCCGAAGCGCAACGGGCCCCACCGCATATCCCACCCCCAGAGGTTCCCAGTGGTTCGGCCCGCTGTCGTGCTCGCTTCCAGGCTGGGCTGGTAGACTACAGCGGTGGCAGTTCAGGTGCCAATTTGCCTGGGTGTGACACTGCACCCACCCGCCCTCTGCACCATCATCAAGATGCAGAGGGTAGCAGTGCCAATGAGGGTGGGCAGGTGTGGGCGACACTTTGCCACTCACTCTCCCATCCTGCTGGCACTGCAAGAGTGGCAAGTGGCAGCATCAGGGCAGGTGGGTGATGGGGACACCCTCCCCCACATGCCCACCCTCCTACACCCACTTGCCTGGTAACACGAATGGCCTCTGTGCACGCACAGAGGCCCAAAATGGGTTGCAAATCCTGTCCTGTTATTTGGGAGGCTGGAAAGGGGTGGCAGTAGCGGATTGATGGGGAGGCAGAGTCACCTCTTGGCTATTGTTCTCCCTTTTACCTTCTACACACACTATACAGTGGGTTGGGGGGTGCCTCAGAGGCCACAGCCACAGCTGGGGGAGGGGGAGGGGGCGAGGGGAAGGTTCCCCCTTCTGCCTGCCCAAACCACACTGCTGTACAGTGTAAAGAGTGTGCCTTGTGCCTGGGGTACTTATGGGGGCATCTGGTAACTGCTCTCACTGGCATCTGGCAATTGCTCCAGGGGGCATCTGCTGTGTTCCTCCTGGATCTGGGGTGTGTGCGACTCTTCCCTTGGGGCTGGCTGGCAGCTGCTCTCTTCTCTCGCCTGTCCCTGCCTTGTTGTGGGCAGGGAGTTTTGGGCATCAGGACGGAGTTCAGTGCCTTTGACAGTGCTGCAGTTAGGAACATAGGAAACGGCCATATACTGAGTCAGACAATTAGTCTATCTAGCTCAGTATTGTCTTCACAGACTGGCAGTGGCTTCTCCAAGGTTGCAGGCAGGAATCTCTCTCAGCCCTATCTTGGAGAAACCAGGGAGGGAACTTGAAACCTTCTGTTCTTCTCAGAGCAGCTCCATCCCCTGAGGGGAAGATCTTGCAGTGCTCACACATCAAGTCTCCCATTCATATGCAACCAGGGCAGACCCTGCTTAGCTATGGGGGCAAGTCATGCTTGCTACCACAAGACCAGCTCTCCTCTAAAGGAAAGGGTTAACTGAGGCTACCAATCAGGGAGCAGCAAAGCGGGACTGCAGCTTGGAGGCCTCTGAGTGGTCTCCTTGGGTCACATGCTCACCCTGTCCACTCAGGGGAATGCTGCTGCCAGGGGCAGGGTTGAAGGACCAACAATGCTAGCTGTGGCTGGGAAACCTTGAAATGTTAAGCGTCTGTTGCTCACGCTCCCTGACGAGTCTGCACCATATGCTCGTCTGTTTGCTATGAGATAAAAATAGGTTTCCAGCTGCTTTCAGGAGGTCACCCTGTTTTCTGCTCGTGTGACTATCTCCATGGTATATTTGAAAAGCTATGGGGTTTTAAGTCCCCGTTTTAAATTTTTATTCCTCTTTTGCCCGCACAATGTAGTTGGATGTTCTGAAGCAAAAACGAGTGTGCCAGATGAAAATGAAGAAAATGCTGGTGGGGGAGGCAGGGCATCATAGTTTTAGGCAGTGTGCAGCAGAAATTGCTTGCTGGAACAAATTTGCTGTGATAGAGGAAGTTACAGCAAAAATTGCTATCCCATTTTAAGCCACTGTTCCTCATAAACTACTTGGTAATCTACAAGCACTCTTGCTTCAACACTTTAACACTGTTGTAATAACACTGAACTGAAAAGTAAAATTAACCAGAAAATGAAAGAAATAGTGGAACATAGGAACATAGGAAGCTGCCTTAAATTGATCTCATGATCCGTGAGACCCAGTTTGGGGCAGTGAGCGGGGAAAGCGGGCTAAGCCCGCTCTCCCCTCTCACGAGCGGGGAGGGAGCCCTGGGCGGCCGGATTGGCCACCCACACGATTGCTGGCTCCATGACAGAGCCGGTGGGGGCTAGGGAGCTCAGGGGCCACACGGCCCCCGGAAGCCCCAGTATGCCCTGCGCAAGCGCGGAGCCGTGCCACAGCTACTCACGACCAGATAGCCCAGTTTTGCGGAGTGCTTGTTCTGCAAACGCGGGCAAAGGGGAGGGGTACTTAGGCGTGTTACCCGCCTAGGAACCACTACGCTCGCACCCGAGCCTGGTGGTTCACACGATGGGGCAAAATCGGGCTAGCCTCCACTAGCCCGATTTTGCCCCATCGCGTGAATAGCCTCACTGAGTCAGATCACTGGTCCATCTACCTCAGTATTGCCTACACTGACTGGCTCTCCAGTGTTTAGGAACATAGGAAGTTGCCTTATACCAAGTCAGACCATTGGTCTATCTAGCTCAGTATTGTCTACACAGACTGACAGTGGCTTCTTCTAGTTTCAGGAGTCTCTCTCAGCCCTCTCTGGAGATTCTAAGGAGGGAACTCAGAACCTTCTCCGGGCAAGCATGCAAGTACTCTTCCCAGAATGGCCCTTTCCCTAATGAGAATATCTTACAATGCTCACATGTAGCCTTCCATTCAGATGCAAATGAGGGCAGACCCTGCTTAGCAAAGAGGACCATTCATGCTTGCTAGCACATGATCAGCTCTCCTGGTTTCAGGCAGGAGTCTTTCCCAGCCCTAGCTGGGGATGCCAGGCAGGGCACACCAAAGTAATTGGGTGCCTGTACCACCCAGCCATGAGCCCCCCCCAAAAAAAAATCTCCATTGGGGGGTCTGTACCACCAAATCTCTGCTTTTATCACTTCCGACCCCGCCACTGAGGGAGAAGGACTGCTCCGCTCCCTCCCCACACCCCGGCAGCCACCCCTTGGCTGAGGTAAGAATTTTTTTTAAGCAGAGGTTTGGTGGGGCGGGCGTGGGGTGGCTGATAGAGACCACTGGCCCTGACCATTTGGAGGCTTCCCCACCAGACCTTGGAGGAACGGACCGGGTCCCCAAGGTCCGGGGGTTAGTGCACCTCTGGTGCCAGGGATTGTACCTGGGACATGCTACAAAGCAGATGATCTACCATTGAACGATGCACACTAGCAGCATCTCTTCTTTTGTGATCAAAGCTGTATATCTTGAGCCTAAAATAACCTGGATAGGCAGAAAAATCCATGTGGGCTATGCATCGGTACAGGTTCTTTTGTAGTCACGGGTTTTCTAACTCCGCATACCCAAGAAGACCTAGAAATGCTTCCATGAGGAAATAACCTGGATCAGATGCAAAGGGGTCCCTCCTCTTGCTAGCAGGCAGCTGCAGAAAGCCTCTTTCACTTCTGCAAGGGCTGTGTCTGGCTTAGCAGAAGTGCATTGCATGGACAAAGTGACCCCAAAACCAGAGAAGTCCTTCCATCAGTGCAAGCTTTTGTGCAAAACTCAGCATGTGCTCTTTGCAATCATTCTTTCTTTCTTTTTTGCACATACTTTTTATTGAATTTTGACAACATCAAAAGACAAACACAAATAACACAAACACTCACAAACACACACTATAAGGACTTCCATCTCATCCTTGGAACAAGTGTTGTTATCAATAATCAAGATCTTCCCTAAAGGTTAAACATTCTCTCCCCAGTAGTTCATAAAACGTTATCTATTAATTATTATCCACACATCTACATTGGCCCGTATCTTCTATTCTCTTATACATTTTATGTCTATCTAAAAAATAAAAATAAGAAATAAAAGGTCTACTCCCTCGCATCTATTTGATTCACCATATATCATATAAACTCTTGATAATTTCCCATCAATTTTTCCTCAAATCTGTTATATCTCTACAGCCTACATTAAAACAGTTCCCAAAAAAAGTCTCCCATTAATATAATCTGATGCCTATCTGTTTCTATTGTTTGTTTTTCCAATTTTCAACAAAATTCTACTTTTGCCTCATTGGAGGCATATACTGTATGCCCACTGCTATGTACTTTGAATCTCCAACCTTTATTACTACCACCGATACTCTCCCATAATCATCTTGAAATAACAAATTTGACTCTAAAAGTTCTTTTGTATAAGAGACTATGCCCCTTTTCCCCCTTAATATCATAGGGTTTCAAATTGTTAACCTAATAATTTATTTTATAAAGACTTTCTATCTTTCCACTCTTATATATACATTCCTATAGGCAAATCAAATCGAGTTTTCTTTTTCTCAGATCATTAACTATTTTTTTTAGCATTTTATTTTTATGTTTAAACCATTCAAAGAAAAAAAAAGTTTTTTTTTTTTAATTCCAGACTGTTTGTATATTGCTAATTCCTTCCTTGTTGAACGCCTTATGTCTTTTGGACATCATCTGAGCCCTGAAGATCGTTCCTATACCTACGAAGGAATTGTTTTACTTTTAGATCTTCAATTAATCTATGTTTCTTATCTTTAAAAGTAAAGGCAACCCCTTGAGGGAACTCCCATCTAAAGGGGATTTTGTTTTGTTTTAAAATATCAGTCAAGTCTCTGTAGTCTTTTCGTTTCATAAGAAATCTCCTTGGAATTTCTTTCATCACCATTATGGTTTGTCTGTTAATTTTCCCATTTATCTTGAAAATGGGTCTTTGCAATCATTCTTTATGGCTCTCTCTTCCTTATTTACTGTATCAGAGGTGATCAAGCTGAGGCTCTGCAGCTGTTCTTGGACCACAACTGGACCACATTGACTTACACCATAAACCAGCACGGTGTAGTGGTTAGAGTGTCAAACTAGAACCAGGGAGACCCCGATTCAAATCCCCATTCAGCCATGAAACTCAGTGGGTGACTCTGGGTCAGTCATTTATCTCTCTGCCTAACCTACCTCACAGGGTTGACGTGAGGATAAATATAGCCATGTACACTGCCCTAGGCTTTTGGGAGGAAGAGCCTGATATAAATGTAAAAATAAATAAAACAAACTCCCGTCATCCCCAGCTGCAATGCACAGCATCTGGAGAGTTGTAGTCCAACAACAAGCATTATATTATCACAGAGGTCACACACAGGAAAAACGGGGCTAACAAAGCCAAGCTTAAGCCTTCCTCTCTGTGACCCTTTCTCAGTGATGCTGACCCTGTAGCCCAGGACCTGTAGCCCTTTCTCACGGTTTGTGAGAAAGGGCTCACATGTAATATAGTTCCTAAATGCATTGTCATGCTGCTCTGCAAGGAACCTTCTGCTGACACAGACATGTCCACCGGCTTTCCCGGAAAAGCGAGAATACATTTTCTCCTTCCACTCATGCTTCCTTGGACCCATGCCATTATCTTTCATGAAGAAAGGAACAGGCTCATTTCATACAGGTTTTGGGTGGCCTTTCACAGAACTTCTTTCATTAATTTGGAAATAAATTATTGTGATTACAGAGTCTAGACACGCTGATGAGAATGATGGAATCCTGTGCAATCACAAACAGCTCTGAACTCAGTTCTATGCAGGACCCACTCAGAATAGCAAACCCATTAGACCAAGTTTCACTGTTTAAAACTGTTGGCACTGACTTAATATGAGCTATTTCAGGTGTTAACATTTCATTTTCCATAAAGTCCCTTGACAATGGTACATACATAACAAGTGACTAATCATGTCTGACTGTAAAGAAGAGTTACCTACAAGTTATCCTTGTGACACATTGGAAATCTGTGAGGGGGTGAGCCTCGTTTTTGACAGGTTGACATTTCAGAGTCAAACTGAACATTAAAGAATTTCACTTAAGGTTTATGAAGCAATGATGAGGCAGCCGGAGAAAAGTGAGTCTCCCTAGGCACCACAATTCAGTCCCAATGGAGTATTAATAAAGGGTCATTTGAACCAAATCTTGGAGACAGGACAGATATTTTGTCCAGTGTAATGGCAGCATTCAATTTAATCTTTTATCAGGGCGAATTGGATTGGTGGGGGGGGGGGAGACTGGGTCACAGTCTTGATCTTCAAAAGCCTTGCTTTTGTCTTGATGTCAAAGGGCTTCCAGCTATAGAGTCCAGGAAGTTTCTTTTCTCAGGATGACCATTATTAGTCTCCTGAAGTGCAGAAGAATCTTTTAAGGCTCTGATTATAATTATAGCTATAACTTCTTCAACTAAGGACTATAGATATACTTATGTTTGTTGGTGGTAGTTCGATTGGCCCTCAATTTATATCTCTACAAGTCACCACCTTTCCTTTGGGGCTTACTGACACTGTGTCCTTGCCCATTGTTGTAGGACATGGTGCTCCTCTTTCTAAACAAAATGACACTTTGTGGATCAGTAGCTGCTGCTTGGTAACCTTAGATGCACCGCATTTCTTCACAGAACTTCTAGTAAAAAGGAGACTTGGGAAGGAGTGGAATGGGGTTTCCACAATCAGCAAGGCAGCGGTGCTCAAACAACTCTGGCTAATTGAACCATAGATCAGAGCTCAGTCATAAACCTTGTTCCGTACCCCATTTTCCATCTGCTCACAGAGGCCTGAACCAGAGTTTAGCCTTCTTGCAAAAAGAGCTATTTCATAAAAACAAAATTACATAGGAACATAAAAACATAAGAAGCTGCCATATACTGAGTCAGACCATTGGTCCATCTCGCTCAGTATTGTCTACACAGACTGGCAGCGGCTTCTCCAAGGTTGCAGGCAGGACTCTCTCTCAGCCCTGTCGTGGAAAAGCCAGGGAGGGAACTTGAAACCTTCTGCTCTTCCCAGAGCGGCTCCATTAGCTAAGGGGACAAGTCATGCTTGCTACCACAAGACCAGCTCTCCTCTCTAAGACTCTTTCTTAGAGACGGGACAACTTCTACCAGTTATCTCTACTAGGCCCCGCCCCTAACCTAGTGGCCTAATAATTGAATGGCTCCAATTAACTGCTAATAAAGAACAAGGATATTAGAGCAACAGGAAGGTAGTTCCAACTCCTTCCAAGTGCTTCCAGAAGACTATTAGGAACTTCCTAACTGCAAACTAATTTAATGTGATTACCCTATTATTCTAAATATGATTGGTGGATTGTTGTTGCCAAGGGAGGAGAAATGGCTTGAAGGGTAGTGCACCTTCCCAGTGAAAACAATGAAGATATATAGGGGCTATTCTGACGATCAGCAAAAATCGGGCTAGTGAGCGCTCCGCAAACCCGGGCTATCTGCTCGTGAGTAGCCGTGATGTGGCTCTGCACCACAACTACTCATGAGTAGACCCCCGACCAGGAGGTGAAAAGCCGCCTCCCGGCTCAGGGGTCTCCCCAGTATGCCCTGTGTCCTTGCACAGGGCATACTGGGGCTTCCAGGGGCCACGCAGCCCCTGAGCTCCCCAGCCCCTGCCGGCTCCATTTCGGAGCCGGCAATCGTGTGGGCGGCCGATTTGGACGCCCAGGGCTCCCTCCCTTCTTGTAAGCGGGGAGAGCAGGCTTAGCCCGCTCTTTCCGCTCACAGCCCCAAACCCGGTCTCACGGATCATGAGACCCAGTCCATAGGGTGTTATACCAGAAGGGTTTTGTATTCACATAATCCTCTAAAGTCGCGAAGAGTCAAGAATATGCCAGCATTTCCTTCTTCTCATGGTCAGTGGAGGAATTCTCTGGAAGGCTCACCAGCTGCGTTGATGAGGACATCTTTGTAAACTAACTTAATAAAGAAGCTTAATTGGTCTGTAGTACAAACTGCCATTATATAGGTTAATTACCACACTCCTTCAACCACCCCTTGCACTGGTTATGTTATATTGATAACAATTTGTTCACTCTAGTTCAGGGTTCTCAGCCTTGATGGACTACAACTTCCATAGTCCCTAGCCACAATTGGCCATTGTGCCTTGGTCTAGGCATAGTCCAAATAGTTTGCATGTGCTGTAGGGGCTTTGTGCATGTTGCCCCTACGTGGACCATAAAGGAGGGTTTCTTACCTGAAACACATTCAGTTTTAGTTGTTAAACTCAATAAAATGTTTCCCAGCACTCACTACATTATTCTTTTCTCTTGGTTCTTCCTCACATTGGTACTGCCTTCCATTTTTCTTTTCTTCTCCGATGAATTGTAAGTAAAAAATGTTAAAATATCAACTTGCTAAAAACAGAATGTTGAAAATAATTTTTCTTTTGAATAATATACATTCACATGTTGAGGAGTTGCAAGTTAGTTTGAACTGGGGGGATTTGCACCAGATGTTTCTCAAACTCATTTCTACACACTTATGCTTTCCAAAGCAAAGGCTTAATATTTTACAAAATATAAATCAAAGGAAAGCCTAAGAAGATACTTGTCATCAGTTCTGGACACAACTAACAATTATCTTTTATTTGTTAATCTCTTCTGCCAATAATAACGTATACTGGGGCAAAAAGAAGGCATGTTGCCAACACAGTTTTTCCTACTCCAGTGTTATGGTGGTCAGCATTAGAGGTGCGCACGAATCAGATTTTGCGATTTGATTTGAGGTTGAACAAACTGAAAAATCCATGAATTGATTCGTTGAAAACATGAATCAACCTTGAATCACTTGAATAGATTCGAGTTATTCGAGTGCCATTTTGAGGCCCGTTTTTCCAGGGAGAGCTGGGAAAATGGGCCTCCAAATGGTGCTGTTTTTCCAGGAAGAGCTGGTCTGCCAATTGGGATCGGTGGGTAGACCAGCCCTCTGCTCTGGACTTAGCACATCAGCCCACCTTAGAAGACTGGTCTATCTGCTAGACCAGTCCTCCAAGGTGGGCAGATGTGCCAAGTCCAGACTGGGTGACTCTGGGCCAGTCACTTCTTTCTCAGCCTAACCTACTTCACAAGGTTGTTGTGAGGAGAAACTTAAGTATGTAGTACACTGCTCTGGGCTCCTTGGAGGAAGAGTGTGATATAAAATGTAAAAAAATAAAATAAAAATTACAATGGTGCTTGGGATTTTGGAAGTATGGTGTCAACATTTCAGGCAAACAGAATAAACTATTATTTGTCTCAACTCCTCCCTGTGTGCCTTTGGACCCCTATTTCATTGTTTTTAGAATCAATGTAAAGGTCAGTCACTCGACAACACAATTGAGAAATTTGTTCTTCTCTTGGTTAATGGAGCCTGCTTGGTTTCACACACAATGAAGAAATGCATTCTTGCGGGTGAAGAACAAAAGGAGAATCCACATACTATCTAAGAGTTCCTTGGAGTGAATTGCACAGAATTAAAATTTCTGAGAATTATTCAAAAACATGAATTGTTTACTATTTTATCATAACAGATGCTTCAAACAAAGGAAGCAGGAAGTTGTTGCAGCCTCTGGCTGATCTACAGCTTGACACAGCTGAATGCAGTTGCGTAAATTGGTTGGTAGACTTTGTTGAAGGAGCCAACCAACAAGAAGGAACTGAAATTACAGCACCGCTTAAGGGCTCTTTGGTTTGCAATCAACTAAAATTGTGCAGTTTTCTATCTTCTCTGCTGATAATGCAAATGTACCCTTTTGAAGTAAACTGCTTCATGTGTAACACATCCTGAAAGTAAGAGAATGACAAGGAAAACTGTTCAGATAAATACTCCTTGACAAGATGGAAGTTGTTATTACAGAAACGGGCCCGAATATCAACAAATATGAGGCCATTGCTGCAAATAGTAGGGTTGCATCAAATGGTTAAGAACAGACCAAGTTCCAGTAGGAAAAATACAGTGAAGTACCTTGAAGTGCCTTGTCTTGCAAGTAAAAACATTTTTGTCAACTCTGCTAAGAGGAGCTAAGAAGAACAATATAGTGACAGAGGAAAGATCTATCCTCTTATAACTGTTGATAACTTCCCTTTGTTCAAATGGTTCAACCAACACCTTGTTTTCCTTTAACACACAAATCAATTATGTGTATAGACAGTAAAAAAGAAGACAAACCTGGGCTTGCAGATTTGAACAAGATGCACTTATGTGACATTAGCTGTCTTATTTAGGGAGAAATTCCAATAAATAGCTGAAGTGGTGAAGACACCAAAAGGTCAAGCTACACCTGATATTAAGCCCATTAGGAGCCAACTAGCTTGTTTTTACCTGAGTAAACAGCAGTCAGATTGAGGGCCTCCACAGGTTTGGACTCTTTAGGCTTTAATCATAACCCTAACCCTTAGGATTAAAGAGGCTTTAATCTCTCATCACAGTACCAACCCAGATCCAGTCCACAACTCTCTGATGCCTACTGTTGTGGCAGGAAACCATGGTTTCTCATTGTCTGAACTGAGTCATATTGACTCTCTTTGTTGTCATATGTTTAAAAGGTGGTGTGACACTTCCTTCTCTTGGTCACACTGAATTTCCTGAGCCAGCCACATTGCATTCATCATAGACTTTGGCTTTGCTTACTTCCTCTTCCACAACCATATTAACTTTTCTAAATGAGAGGGTTTGGTGTACTAGGATCAGCAGGATCACACACTTTGTTACCCAAAGTGACTGTGGACTGTGCAGACTCTCATGTTTTCATATTGATTTGTTCAGTTTCCTGAGCAGTTTTCTATAGACTTAAAGCACTGGTTTATTATGGCCACCCCCTCTTTTTTTCTCCACCCACCCATTTTTCTCCACTCCACCCACTCCACCCATTGTGGCCAGAATTCCCATTCCGATTAATTTAAAGAATATATGTGCTATTGTTCGCATTTTAAGTTAGAGCAGTTGGTTCACTATTGGATTGCTCCAATGCCTCCAAAGGCTGCTTAGCTAGTTCTGAGCACTTCAGCAGTCAGAATCCCTGAATTGCTTCAGCAATCCACAGAACAGTAACAAACAAAAAAACCCAGCACATTCCTCTTTGTTTGTTTCCCAGGAAAAGACAGGCACAGTGTGCACAAAGGTGCTAGCAAACTCCTCCCTCACCCCGCCTAGCCCACTAACCCCAGCCATGCTTCCTGTGGAAACCCAGCAAGAAGTGTAAATGCAGGTCAGAAAAATGCACACTAAGCAGTAAATGTGAGAGGAAAGTGATTTGTTTTGGTCTGGGTTTTTTGCGGCACTTACAAAGCCAATCTAGGGGCCATTTGCACTAGAACAACAGGAATTTCCAAATGCATCATCTATTCAGTCAGCAACATCCTCCATGGAAATCAACACTCAACATGCTCTAAAGTGCCATTTAAAAGACTTGTAAGTTAACGTCTTGACAGACTGCTGACAAGGTGAAATTAATATTTTCCAAACTAACTTCATGAATGATCTGTTAATGAAAACCCTCAAGCCCCTGTTGTGATTCATTCTTTTACCTAGAACTATAACTTCTATTAACCAACATAACTCTTCATGTCCATTCCGTAAATCTCACTGAACTGCTTGTAACAAACTATGCAAGCCCTTCCTTTAGTTTATTTAAAATACAAACATGTCATTCTTTTAATCTCTGCTGCTAAATTCTCTAGTCCTGTAATAGTTTTAATTTACCCTGCCTTGTACTAGCTTGAATTGCTTGAACCAGCCCACACTGGAAGTAACAATTCAGATGAGCAGTTGCAGCTTAAAGGTAAAGGTAAAGTGTGCCATTGAGTCGGTGTCAACTCCTGGCACCCTGTAGTTGTCTTTGCTAGAATACAGGAGAGGTTTACCATTGCCATCTCCATCTTCCTGTATCGCTGCTGCCCAATACAGGTACCAGCAGAGATTCGAACCGGCAACCTCTGGCTTGCTAATCAAGTCATTCACCCGCTGCGCCATTAGGTGGCTTAGTTTAGGATTAGGCAAATTAGGTGACCGCTTAGGGATCTTAACAATAAGGGGCCGTATCCAACATGTGTCATTGTAATGATGCAAACTTAACTCTGTAGACAAAAAAGAAAATATAGAAAATTAAACAGGTTGTTCACATGAACTAATTATTGATTTGACATCTGCTGCCTAGACCAAAAGCTATTGATTCCTTTAAACTATTCATCAATTAATAAGAAGGTAGGTTCAATAAATATTACAGTGAGGGCTTTACCAATTGTACAGATTTGCTACAAGTTTATATCTAAAAGTCTGGCAGTCTTTTTAGCGCTGGTAGGAATTATTTTTGGGGGGAAATATGCAGTCCTAAGATATTGAGACATATCTATGTAGATAGTCTCATTATTAAAGACACCTGTACTCACTCATGTTATTTAAAGGTACTCATCCAGCAGGTCATGAAAATATGAGCGCAGTTCTGACAAAGCACTCATTAGGTTTACCATTTTGCAAATGTCTAGAGGTCACGATCTGTTCTACAATAATATTTTCATCATTTTGATATTTTTCCTCCCTTGCATTGCGTGTGTCCTGAGAATCATCCTCCATATCATTTAACACAATGGAAATGAAAAGACATATTGCTCTCTTGCATTAGATTAACCACAAAATGGTTAATTTTGATCTGGCTTTCTTTACTGTGGAGTCATAAACATCCAAAAACTGGCTTTCTTCAGATCTGGCTTTCTTCATTGTGGAGTCATAAACATCCAAAAACTCAGAGAGCATTTTAGAAATTAAGATTAAATTTAATTTCATCATCATAAGATATATGGCTTTTAACATCACTATCTCTAAGCAGGCATATGAGCATCACATGTAAAATGGGGGGTTGTCTTGGTTTTTTGAATGGCAGTGCACTTTCATGGTTCTGTTTAGGACTGCAGTCAATTTGCAAAACACAATTTGTTTCTGACTCTGTAAACTGCACATCAATAGACAAATGCAAATGGCCGGTTTATGGAGATAAGATAGTCCATGGCCACTGCTTGTTAAAAGCTTACCTTTTCTTAGTCATGAGCAATGGAGTTCATTATCTTCTAGTGCACAGATGGCCTGTGCATAAAGAATACGAATTAAAGTGAGTACGGACTTCATTGCTGTTTTGATGACTCGATCCACTAACAGGGGGTTAAAATTTAAAGGCAAACAATATTTCAGGGAAAACACTGATCAAAAGAAATTGCTTAGTCTACAGCATGGGTATTCTGCAGAAATGAAAGACCTCCCCCCCCCACCGCCGCCTCAACAGACAAGCATATCATTAGCAGTCATGTAATGCTGAGTGAAAATAAAGAGAAGAATTTTGCATTCTAGGTCTAAAAGCCGACCCTCCTTTCAACCTGTAGTTGGTTCCACAGACATTTTGTACTCGGGCAAGGCTTGCTTCAGGTCAGGATTGTCACACTTATAGCCGGTGGATCATTGCACGGCTAGGACAGAGAATGCCTAATCCTAAAGCTGTGCTAAAGTAAAGTGTGCTCTCAAGTCGGTGTTGACTCCTGGCCACCACAGAGCGCTGTGGTTGTCTTTGGTAGAATACAGGAGGGATTTACCATTGCCATCTCCTGCACAGTATGAGATTATGCCTTTCAGCATCTTTCCTATATCACTGCTGCCCAATATAGGTGTTTCCCATAGTCTGGGAAACATACCAGCGAGGATTCGAACTGACAACCTCTGGCTTGCTAGTCATGTCATTTCCCTGCTGCGCCATACCTTTTCAGGTAACCTGCTTCTTTTACGACTGGGATTCATTTATACTATTCACATCCTGCCTAAACTACGCCATTCCTTTAAAATGTTTCAATCTGTAATTTCCCTTTTAACAAAGAGTAGCATTGCATTATCTTACCAGAACTAACCCCTATTGAAGGTCAAACTACATGTTATGCTGGAAGCATCATTGTGCTTTTGTTGTTGTTTGTTTGTTTTAATTAATTGGCCACGGTTTAAAAAAAACAAACTATCATAGGTGCTCTCAGTACAGATTAGGACCAGGTCCCTCTCCCCGTAACATAAACCCAATTGGACATTCAGATTCAAAGCATCTTAACACAGTTACAGTGCCAAAGTGGGTCAGAAGTTCTGTCTCGACATGTCAGTCACCCCCTCCACTTCTCCCCTCATGATTACATTGGTGTTTGTGTGCAGAGAGGAACAGGGTAACAGTGATGACCTCAGGCTCCTGATCCTGAAAGTGCCTGTGTCATAGGGTTGAATCCTTGTCTGTAAAGGATTCACAGCAGGCTGATGCCACCATCCACATTATTTTGATGTGGGAAAACCTACTCACCAAATAAAGTTCCAGGGTGGAGGGGTGGGGTATAGGGATGTGCAAACAGGTTTGGAGGTTCTCAGTTTTGGTTTGGGGGGTTGCCAGTTCGGGGGTCAAATCGAACCCCCCCCCCGGTTCGGTTCGGAAACAAACCAAACGGGAGGGTTCAAGGGGGTGCCGGACCAAACTGGCCCAGTTGGATTCAAGGCTGGTTCAGCCTCAAACCAAACCAGGCCAGCCAGTTTTGTGCACATCCCTAGTGGGGTAAAGTGGCAAACCCTCCCAAAAAGGGCTGAGCAATCCTAGGCCTCCAAAGGCATGTAAGTAAGGCAGACCCTGAATGAAGAGTAGCACACTTCAGCAACAAGGATTTACTGTCAGATTAAAAGAAAAAGGTATGCAGTAAGAACAACGGTCTTTTAATAAAACAGATTGTAAGAGAGAGTTTTCATTAACCTGGGAGTTATTCACAGTTGGCTTCAGGCTTCGGGGTAAATGTTGAGCAAAGCCACTTGGAAGTACACTTGTGGCATTGAGGGAAGCAGCCCCTCCCCTCTACTCTCGATTCTTGTTTTTGCAAGTCCACATGGCATGCTTCCATGTTTTCCTTCTAGCCAATGGGAGTGTGTGTGGGGGGGGGGGGAAGAGAGCTCCTGCAGAGATAGATCTGCATTTCTGAAGAGAGTATGCCTCTTATCATGCTAATGATTGTACCTCGGTACCTCTCCCATATGCTCCGGGGTTTTCCGAAAAAGTAGCTTAAAAGCAGCATTTTAAAAACCTGGGCATATGTCAAGATAAGCTAGAATTCACATCACAAAGCCCGGTTTGTGTGTAGAGTGGGTCCAAAAATCTTGAACGGACTTCGAGGTAACTTTGGCTGGTGTGTGTATTGCACACACTCTCTTCTGAAGGAGTTTCGGGGTAGAAACCCTGTCTGTAAAGCCTCCTGGCAATGCAGATTCCAAGCAATCAGTAAAGAAGAATAACTTCCCTAATGCATTTAACTGACTTTGTCCTAACGTATTACTTACAGGCTGTTGTTTTCCCATATCCCCAGCAGCTTTCAGCCTGCTGCTTCCACAGTGCCCTCCTGGGACAGATTAACTAACAAGCCAACGCTTCTGCTGGTGGCTGGGCCAGAAATCCCCACCCAGCTCTCTGGATGCTGGTCTAGCTCTTGTTAGGTTGGATTGATCCCTTTGATTTGAACTTCCCGGGCTTTGGTTCTTTTTAGGAAAGCCCCCCCCCCCAGCAGTTGCTCTAAGTGAGGTCTTATCCTCCCTCCAATCCTTCCTATCACAACAGCCTGCCAGCAGTTACAGCATGGATTCTCAACGTTGGGTCCCCAGATGTTATTGGACTTCAACTCCCATAAACCCCAGGCAAAGGTCACTGGGGCTAAGGATTATGGGAGTTGAAGTCCAATAACATCTGGGGACCCAACGTTGAGAATCTGTGAGTTACAGCATTTCCTTTTTCACACAAACACCACTGTAATCATGAGCAGTGAGTTGGGGGAGGTGAGTGACCCATCAGGCCAGAACTCTGACCTGCTTCAGCACTGTCACCATGTTCAGATGCTTTGAATTTTACTTGAGTTGATATGGAAATGGATCAAGGAACTGGATTTTATTGATATGATTATCTTCAGGTAATAGATATACACACACACCAAAAAATCCACGGGTACCACCACCATGCCTTTTGGGTGGCTTGTCTTATCCATCATGCTTCATGTGTGCTCACCTCTGATGGTATTTGGGTCTGTGCAAGACATTCCTCTAGAAGCATGAAGAGATTTGTTAAAGCAGGAAAGAGATATGACGGAGAAACGTTTACTTTGCTGTTGCACTTTTGATCTGCTTGGCATCAGTCAAATAACTACATCATTTATTTTATTTTATTTTATAGTTTTAAATAACTTTGTATTGGTATTTTCATGCTTGTTAACAAAGATTATTTATTTATTATTTATTTATTATGATTTGATTTGATTTCTATACTGCCCTTCCAAAAATGGCATTTACATTGGGTCATAATGTTGAGTCATTAAATCATGTGTGACAGTACAAAGCAAAAATAACAAGTCACCGGTCTCTTTTAATAGCTAATCAATCAATCAAATCAGTCATCTTTATTATGATCCAAGACCAGCATAAGATAAAACAGTAGAGCATGATTCAAAATAATAAAAACAAATTATGGAACCATAAAACTATATTACTTTAAAATTACAACTCTAATAGTATAAAGCTACATTATAATACTATGAAGCCGCTGTCCTTAGAAAAGAGGGTAGCTATGAGATTAAACATGTGTATTTTAAAAATTATGAACATATCAAATGTGAAATATATAAAATGCAAAACGCGATGGCTAAAACAGGGTATATAAAATAAGGCATATCAATAAGAACACGAAAAAAGATAAAATAGTCAGTGGTTTAAAACTATGCAGAGCTGATGCAAGGGAATAGCCTGGCAGTCACGACCCGGCAGATCTCACACGCTGCCACGCAGAACTTGGCAGTGTTATATGTGAAGGCCGGGTCTTCATATGAGACCAGCAACCAGGTATAGACCTGGTTTGGGTGGCCAGGGTGCTTGAGAAGTAGTGGAAATATAAGCTTGGCCCGAATGTCTCTGCAAAAGGGGCAAAAGAGGAGGACATGTTCTGTGGTTTCTAGCTCCCCAGTGTCACAGGGACAAAGTCTCTCTGCAATTGGGATCTTTCTGTATTTGCCGTCCAAAACAGCAGAGGGATGGGCATGACAACGGGTGATGGTATAAGCCCTTCTGGGGCTTGGGATTTCTAGCTGTGACACGTATACGGCAGGGGAAGCAGAGTATCTGAGCCTTTCCAAGGACAGGAAGGATGGAACCCTGCAGACGGGTTCCAGGTCTGCCTAGGTCAGCCCAGGATCTCGGTCAACACTGGCACTCAGTGTCCATTATCTTCTGTTTGATTACTGTTTTCATCTGGTCACGGTCCATAGCAAGTAAGAGAGGAGGGTAAAGCCAGGAGTGACAATTTATTCCACATGGCCCTTTTCCAGAAAGATTGAAAATTGTACTGTAGGGTCAAAGGGGCCAATGGTTGGGGGATAATTTAAGCCAGAGGTTAAGAATGGACAACCACACTAACATAGGAACATAGGAAGCTGCTATATACTGAGTCAGACCATTGGTCTATCTAGCTCAGTATTGTCTTCACAGACTGACAGCAGCTTCTCCAAGGTTACAGGCAGGAATCTCTCTCAGCCCTATCTTGGAGAAGTCAGGAAGTCAGGGAGGGGAACTTGAAACCTTTTGCTCTTCCAAGAGTGGCTCCATACCCTGAGGGGAATATCTGACAGTGCTCCATCCATAAGCAACCAGGGTGGACCCTTCTTAGCTAAGGGGACAAGTCATGCTTGCTATCACAAGACCAGCTCTCCACACTCTGGCCTCAACCTTTATCATGCCCATTTCCAAGTGTAACCTAGTGAGGCATTTGAGATACAGTGAGGCACTTGGAGGGCCACTCTTAGAAATTTGGACTGCACCTGCTCCAAGGGGGCAAGATTGGAGAGGCCCCCCAGTTTGGCACCATGTAGGAGTTGTGCCAACATCGTGGCCTCAAATAATTTAAGCACTGCGGATACGTAAGGGGGCAAGATTGGAGGGCCCCCCCAAATGGGCACCATAGAGGAGTTGTGCCAACATCCTGGCCTCAAATAATTTGAGCACTGCGGATACATAATGGCCCCCTCTAGTCCATAGGAATTTTAGAATGGTGGTGATACTCCTCTGAGCGGTGAGGGTGACATGGTCGCAATGGGTCTTTCTTGAGCCAGAGGCATGTAGGACCACTCCCAGATATTTGAAACAAGCGACCTGTTTGGCCTTGTGGCCATTTATACCTCAGGGATGGGTCTTGGATCTTCTGGCGAAATCCATAACTTTAGTTTTTTTATTGTTGATTTCTAGTTGATCCTTCTTTCAGTACTAGCTGATCATTCTTGCAATACATTCTTGCAGTTGATCATTCTGTCAGCACACTTCTGAGACCTATAGGGGTCCTAGAAAGGATTGTAGCAGCATCGGCATAGAGCAGGGAGGAAATGCTTTTATCCACCAGCTTGGGAGGTTGAAAGTCTGGGCTACTAAGGTGCCCTACCATGTCAGCAATGTAAAAGTTGAAAAGGGCAGGGCCAGGATGCATCCTTGTTTGACTCCTTTCTGTGTCAGGACAAGGTTCATGAGGTGTCCTTGTGGGTTGCACCTTACCTTGAGGGTCATGTCTGCATGAAGAATGCGGATCAGATAGAGCAGATGTTGGTTGATTGGGGAGGTTTCCTTCTTTTCCCATAGCTTGACCTGGGAAATGGAATCAAAAGCAGCCTTAAGATCAATGAAGGCAGCGTAAAGGGAGGCTGAGTTGCTGGAAGGATATTTTTCAATGAAGTGCTAAAGCACCAGGCATTGATCGGTTGTGGATCTAACCTCCCTAAAGCTGGCTTGCTCCTCTGCAAGCAGATTTTCATGGTCTAGCCGGTCCTTAAGTTTCCCATGAGGATATCTAGCATAGAGCTTGCTGATGGTCTAGCATTGTCTAGCATTGAGCAAGCTGGCGGGCCTATAGTTGGAGGGGTCATCCTTTCTTCCCTTTTTAAATATGGGGACGATAATCACCAGCCCCCTGTCCTTGGGAATATGGCCATGAGAGTCAATGTAAGTAAAGAGTGAGGCCAAGACTGGAGCCCACCATTTTATATTATTTTTTAATAAGTTCTGGAGAGATAAAGTCTTCCCCAGGGGCCTTCCCCACTCTGGTTTAGGAAATGAGAGACTTGGTCTCAGCCGTAGAGGACGGTGGCCACCAGGGCAAGTCCTCTACATCTTGTATCGGGTGGCCATCTTCCACAGTGGGGTCTTCATACAGCTTCTGAAACTGCATTTCCCAGATCTCTGATGGGATATAGGTGCCTAACTGAGCCAAGCCATTGCTTATTGAGTTGGACGTGATGCACCAGAACATAGCTGAGTCCTTTGCTCTAAATTGCCTGGATGAGCCATTATCAAGTGGCCTTCATTGCCTCTCTTTTCTTGCGTGCCAATAGGTGTTTATATTGCCTCTTAAGGTTGAGAAGGTTTGGGAGGACCATTGCTGCATTGGTTCATGAATTGGATTTGTAGATCGGGTAGATGGAAACAAGAGCTTTGCTGGTGTCAGCACAGTCCACCATGGTTTGGATGGACACACAGGCAGCTTTGGGTGGGGGATGGGGGGGTCAGCCTTATGGATTAGGTGCTTTTGTAGCTCGTGCAGTAGGGTTTTGAAGGTTGCCAGTGGGGTACAAGTGAGATCCTTTGAAGTTAGGTCTAGCTGGTTCTGTAGAGCTCTGTAAAGTTTCCTAGGCAAGCAGCTCCTTTACTGTTTGATCTAACTGGGGGCAATATTTGGCATGACACCTCGCTTGTCCAGCAAATAAGACTGGGGGTGGGGTGAGCAGGCCTCCAAGCAGATCTGCTGGGAAAGAAATGAAAATTGAAGGCAGATCGGGAAATGATCACTGTCAAGGGGAGGTACTACCTTAAAGTTCTCAGCAAAGGGTAGCAGGTTCCCAGAGATAGCGATATAATCAATGGTACTTGCTTTGGAGCCAGATAAATAAGTAAATTCCCCTGGATGGTCCTCTACAGAAGAGCCATTGAATATATAGAGGTTGAGCCTAGCAGTCAATGTTGCTAGGCAGAGGCCCACATAATTTGATCTGGTGGCTGTGGGCCAGTCTGGTGGCTATGGGCCATCTCCAGCCTCAGGGCCATGATGCCTCTCAATAACAAGCAGCGAGGTGGAAGCTGGTGTCAGGAGAATAGTGTGTAATCATCAGGCCCCAGGCTGGCATTGGTCACCACCCAACACCTCCAGTACTCCAGGACTGGCCAGCACAAGGTCGTTTGTATAATCTTCAAGTTCCGCCCATGCAGAGCCGATTTGGGGTTTTCGATGCTGTGACGGGAGGTACATATTGATTATCAGCAGTGAGCTGGGCCCCAGGTGAATTAGAATAGCCACAGCAGTTTGTTTAAGCAGGGTGAGGGGTGATGTTGCACGCAGGGTAATGGAGACTAACATCCCCAGGCCATCTTTATGTCTCCCTCAGCCTGCCCCAGGAACCGCCCTCACTTTGAACAAGTGGTATCCATTAAGCGTAAGGTCATCCGCTGTCCAGGTTTCCTGCATCAAGATTATATCGAACTGGGAGAGGAAGTTGGTGGAGTCTGCCTCTCTGAAACGGAACCATTCAGCCACATTCTCCGACAGGACCTTGATCTTATGATGGTCTATGGGATGTCACAGGGTCGAGGTCGTAGTTGAATTCTGGGTGAGAGAACTCCGTATAGGACTCTCCGGTGGCCAAGCTGGGGGACTGTGGCTCTTGCCGAGATGGGGAAGGAGGGGGACATCTGCTAGTACCCACCCTTATGGCCTAGGGGGCACTGGTAATAGCTAATCAAAACTGTCATATTTGACATCATGCATATAATATAAAAATCATATTTATTTATTTGTTTGTTTGTTTGTTTGTTTGTTGTATTGTTCAATTTATATATTGCCTTTCATAAAACCTATCCTTTCAAAAAACCTATATTTCAGTTATAATGTTCACACCATAAATTTCTGAAAATTTAATAGGTACATGGGAGAGGGGGGGGCCATATTACCAGGTGTACGTGTAATTAAGGGAAACAGAATTATGGACTGGGTCACGTTCTTCCTCCACATATTGCCCGACTTGCAAAGAAAAGAGCATCATAATTTTGTTGCAGAGCTTTGAGTAGTGATGAAACTTCATCCATTGTCATTCTGTTCCATGTTTTGATAAACAAGTCTGATTGAAATATGATCCTTTTGCTTCCATTTATTATTTGTTTGTTTGTTTGTTTGTTTAAAATAATTATATCCTGCCCCTCCAGTACACTATTGCTTGGGGCAGCTCACAACATTAATAAAATAGATACAATGTAAATTTAAGTCAAAGAAGTTTAAAAAAAAAAGCTAAAACCACATTTAAAAATACATTTTTTTTAAAAAAAGTTTCAAATCAAAAGTTATTAACAAAAAGCTAAAACTTAGTACTATAAAAACTACAGAATATACCAGTTATAAGCAGCAGATAAAATGTTTAAAAGCCTCTTTTAAAAGATATGTTTAAATTGGTTTTGTTAAAACACTGAGGGCGGGAGCATATTGAAGCTCTTCAGGGAGGGCATTCCAAAGCTGAGGGGCCACAACTGAAAAGGCCCTGTCTCTAGTCTCCACCAAACCAATCTCTATTAGTGGCAGGGCCATGAGCAGGGCCTGACATGCTGAGCGGAGGCCCTGGAAGGTTCATATGGGCGAATACGGTCCGACAGATACCCCAGCCCCAAGCCATGTAGAGCTTTAAAGGTCAAGACCAGCACCTTGTATCTAGCCTGGAAGCAGACTGGTAACCAATGAAGCTGCTGCAGGATGGGTGTGACACTCATGAAGCGACTTGCACCCACGAGCACCTTGCAGCGGTGTTCTGGACAAGCTGAAGCTTCCAAACCATCTTCAAGGGCAGCTCAATGTAGATCATATTTCATTAGTCCAATCTGGATGTTACCAAAGCATAAGTGACTAAGGTGAGGTCTGACTTCTCCAAGTAAGGTCACAGCTGCCTTACCAGCTGTAGCTGATAAAAAGCATCTCTGCACATCACTGCCACCTGTGCCTCCAAGGACAGCGTCAGGTCCAGAAACACCAATTGTAAGTTTTGTAACTATTGTCAAGAAACTGAAGAGTTTGTTTTGTGGTGCATTTAGGAGATCCTTCCATGGTTGATCCAGGAGGTAATTAATTGGTTCAAATAAGATATTAAAATTGCAGTTATATGTTTATGAACTCTCCACCAGAATTTAGAAATGTACAGGCAGGACCACCTGATGATATAAAGTTCGTTTCCTTCTGCATCCTTTCCAACATTCAGAAGATTCATCTGGATTAGTTGCAACAATATTTGCTGGGGAGAAATGCCACCTTGTTAACAACTTGTATGTTCCCTCTTTTATAAAGAGTAGGATAACATGGAATTAGAGTTCCATATTTGAGACCATTGGTGGTCTTTGATTTCTTTTTCCAGGTCCTTCACCCATCAATTTTTATATAACATTTGAGAGTTACATTTTTCCGTGAGCAAATAATATATTTGAGCTAGAAGCCCTTTGTAGTCAGTATCAATATTGATAATTAATGATACAAAAAACATCTTGGATCAAGCAGGACCTGTATATCTAGGTCTTGAATGTATTAAATGCATTAAGTATTCATACCAAGCTAAGTGTAAGCTTTTAATGTTAACTCTGTCTTTATTGGAGAAAATATAGAATCTTGTCAGTCCAGCTTTTTTCCATGTTAGAAAAGTAATGTTGGAAAAGTAAAGCTGTCCAAATATTGAAACTATTGGTGAAGGTGTTGAAGAAAGTTGGTTTTTTCATTTATCCCATGATTGTCAAGTGCTATGTAGGTATGGATTGTTGTTGATCTAGTTTATGTTTCTAGCCATAGTATAGGTGATGTGCAGAACCAGTTTGATTGTGAACCAGGACAGTTTGAGCAGTTCAATTGCGAACTGCTTTGGACCAGTTTGAGTTGGTTCGTTGAACCGATCAACCCAACCAAAACGGTTCACAGAAGTTCGCCTTCCCCGCAGACGATCTGGCTGCCAGACCTGGGAGGGTCAGGGCATGCAATCCCATGAGCCCAGATTTTCTGCTGCTTCCCCCAGCAGCACGGAGATGTGGGGGTTGGGAAACATCAACCTGGCCCCCAGAACTCCCACAATGCACCATGCAAATGTGCAGTGCATTGTGGGGATACCCCCAGCAATGGGCGGGCAAAGCAGCCGACGCTGCTACACAATCAAATAAACGGGACAATGGGAGTGCTTGTTCTATGGATGCCTGACAGTCCTGATTTTCAATGCTAGCCCAGGATTTCAACTCTTGTGTCAAAAAGAACTTAGGTAATTGTGAGATGAGAGCCGATTCATTGTAAATTTGCAGGTCAGGAAATTTCAATCCTCCTTATTTCGAAGATTGTCTTAACACAGCTTTTAAAACTCCAGGTTCCTTTATACTTGCAAAGCATCTGCTGCCAATTACATATCTGGGTTTGAGGACCAGAATAAGGAATGGTTTGAAATAGAAAAGGGATTTTAGGTAAGACTATCAGTTTCAATAACAAAGATATTTGAAGCCAAGATAGTTTCATGGAGTCCCAATTTTGGAGGTGTTAGTTACAAGTCTGAAATACTATTTTGTGATTAATAGTTGTCTACGGTTGTGAGAGGACTAGTACATGCCCCTCCTCCCCTGAATGAGTTTTTGGATCCATCAGGTACCTATTGTGATGTGTTTATTAGGTTTTTCGCAGATAAAATCTATCGTATTCGAGCTGAACTAGACTCTACAGTTCTCGCAGAGCCTAATATGGAGGTGTCCAGCAGCAACTTTTATGTGGTTAAATTGGATCAATTTCAGTTTGTGACTCCTGAGGATGTGGGCAAGATACTTGGAACATTGTACCTTACCACCAGTCCTCTTGACCCTTGCCTAACATGGCTTATATGATGTAGCAGTGAGGTTATTGGAGAGGATCTTGTTAAGATCATTAATACTTCTCTGAGGGAGGGCAGGATGCCTCCCTGTCTCAAGAAGACAATCATTAGACCACTCTTGAACAGGCCTGCATTGGATCCCTCAGAATTAGGCAATTATATGCCTGTCTCCAACCTCCCATGGTTGGGCAGGGTGATTGAGAGGGTTTTGGTGTCTCAGCTTCAGGCTGTCTTGGAGGAAACGGATTACCTGGACCCATTTCAAACTGACTTTCGGGCAGGCTATAGGGTTGAGACGGCCTTCGTTGGCCTGTTGGATGATCTCCAATTAGGAATCGACAGGAGAGTGTGACTCTGTTGATCCTTTTGGACCTCTTGGTGGCTTTTGATACCATCGACCATGGTATTCTTCTGAGGCGCCTGAAGGGTTTGGGAGTGGGAGGCATGGCTCTGCAGTGGTTCCGCTCCTACCTCTTGGGTAGATTTCAGATGGAGTTGCTTGGAGACTGTTGTTCTTCAAAACAAGAGCTCCAGGTTGGAGACCCACAAGGCTCCATAATGTCTCCAATGCCTTTTAACATCTACATGAAACTGCTGGGAGAGATCATCAGGGAATTTGGTGCTGGGTGTTATCAATATGCTGATGACACCCAAATCTATTTCTCCATGTCAGCTTCATCAGGAAATGTCCTAACTTCTCTAAATGCCTGCCTGTAGGCAGTAATGGGCTGAGAGAACAAACTGGATGGAGGACTACAAACTGAGGCTGAATCCAAGCAAGACGTAGGTACTCATTGTGGGAGGTAGAGATTTAGGAAGTGGCTTAGATTTGCCTGTTCTGGATAGGGTTGCACTCCCCTGAAAAGAGCAGGTACATAGTCTGGGAGTACTTCTGGACTCAAACCTCTCCCTGATTTCTCAGGTTGAGGCAGTGGCCAGGAGTGCTTTCTATCAGCTTCAGCTGATTCACCAGCTACATCCATTTCTGGAGATACTCTACCAGTATGATATTATCAAACATACCTTAAAACAGTAGTGTGTATGCTGGTAACATCCAGGCTTGACTACTGCAACATGCTCTACATTGGGCTGCCTTTGTATGTAGTTCGGAAACTCCAGTTAGTACAGAATGCAGCAGCCAGGTTGGTCTCCGGGGTTGCCCGAAGAGATCACATTAAACCCATTTTAAAAGAACTGCATTGGCTGCCAATAAGTTTCCAGGCAAAATACAAAGTGTTGGTCATTACCTCTAAAGCCCTAAACGGCTTGGGTCCAAGGTATTTAAGAGAACACCTTCTTCTCCATCAACAGCCCTGTCTGTTACGATCATCTGGGGAGGTCCAGTTGTGGTTGCCATCAGCTCGGTTGGAGGCGACTAGAAACCAAGCCTTTGCTAGAGTTGCCCCAGGACTCTGGAATGTGCTTCCTAATGAAATTAGAGTTCCCCCTCCTCTGAATGACCTGAAATTCCTGTTTAGTCAGGCTTTTAGTTTACAGTTGTAAAGCTTCGGTTTTTAGATTTTTTATTGTATTTTAAATTGTTTTAATTATGATAATGTTTTAATGGTTTTTATATTGTGAACCTCCCAGGGACGTTTTTTGTATACAAATGTACTAAATAAAATAAAAATAAAATAATATCAATGAGTGGGGAATTATCTGCCAGCATCCAAACAAGTAGAGACTTCTATTTTTGTCTGTCCATTTCAACTGATTGCATTTATTGCATTTATATACCACTGTTTGTTCATAGACCCCAAACCAGTTTTTAAAAAATCAATAAAAACACTGTAAGAACATTGTAAAATATAAATAAGCCACAGATGGTCCCCCCAGTGGTGTAGCTATAATTGAACAAGCTGGGGGGCGGGGTTTGTCTACTGGCTGGGAAACAGCCCACTCTTTGTACTTCCCTTCCACTTCCCGGACTCAGTGGTAAGCTACTGGCTCCTAATCAAAATGTGGAGAATATGTTATATTATTTGTATAGGAGTGAGAGAAAGGACTTGCCAAGAATGTTTGGCTTTTCACCATGACCACATTCTTCTTTCTTCAGCAAAGACATGGGGCAGGGTGGGAGAGAAGTGGGTGGGGGCCGCAGCCCATCTTCACTTCTTGTCCCAGGACCCACTTCAACTTTGCTATTCCCCTGTCTGCAGGGGCATAGCAAGGTTGGAGTGGGCCCAGAAACAAGATTTTAAAATGCCCCCCCCCCCTCAAAGTCCAGGGCCTCCACACACCCCAGGCTCCCAAGGATTTAAGTCTGATCTTTCAAAATAAGTATGCTGCCTGGAAATACATTTCACTGAATACACACATGCACACTTCACAATATATAGTCATATACATTGAATACTATATATTTGTGCTACTTTTAATGCCTAGAACGCACTAGAAACACTAATTATTAAAATGGGCCCCTCGCTGCTGCAGATTAGTAAAGGAGACTTTCAACCATGCCTATGTATGTTTTCTCAGGATTCTGAACAAATTCAGTAAGTTTGATTCCAGGAGGTTTTTCACACGAGGTTTTTAAAGCCCTTTAACACACATCTCTGGAATGGAGGTGCTGCATTCATATGTTGGCCAGATGTATCCTGAAGTCCCTGTGAGTTATTGGGGAGCAGTTCACATGCAAGAAAAATAAAATAAAATAAAAGCACCACAAATGCTTCACAGTTCTCACTCAGACCTTCTGGGTGGCAAAACGACTTGAACATAAATGCATTTATAAATGAATGAGTGAGTGAGTGAGTGAGTGAATATAATATTGTTTGTTCCAGAAGTTTTTGTAATTTTCTGCCATGAAACAAGCCACTTATAGGACTTTTTAGATGGCTGATTTTTTTTAAGCCAGCAAATTTTCCAATCTGTTTTAAATTAAATATTCAGAGACTTCTCAGTCTCCCCCCGCGATATCAAAGCCCTGTGGCAAGCAGATCCCTATATATCGGGAGCGGGGAGCATGGTAACCACAAAAAGTAATTCACATTCTACTTGGCAAAGGCTGGGCGGGCTGGCCTGGGCAGAGGGTCTGCTGCAGAGAACTGTAGTGGCCATTCTGCCTGCCTCCTTCCTTGCTTGCTTGGGGCCTGCCGGCCTACTCGAGGTCAGGCTTCAGTGAGACCTACACAGAGGCTTCTCTGGAAGCCTGGCCCACCCACCGATCAGCTGAGAGGCAGGGAGAGAAGGAGAAGGCCAGGAAGAAAAGCAGGCCAGGAGGAAAAAGCCGGAGAGAGGGCGAACAAAGGAGAGGAGAGCTGGTCTTGTGGTAGCAAGCATGACTTGTCCCCATAGCTAAGCAGGGTCTGCCCTGGTTGCATATGAAGGGGAGACTTGATGTGTGAACACTGCAAGATATTCCCCTCAGAGGATGAAGGCACCCTGGGAAGAGCAGAAGGTTTCAAGTTCCCTCCCTGGCTTCTCCAAGATAGGGCTGAGAGAGATTCCTGCCTGCAACCTTGGAGAAGCCGCTGCCAGTCTGTGAAGACAATACTGAGCTAGATAGACCAATGACCTGACTCAGTATATGGCAGTTTCCTATGTTTCCTATGTTTCCTAAAGCAAGTGGCTGAGGGGGCTTGGAACTGGGCAGGGGGCAATGGGGAGTCATGTGAGATGTCTCTGGGGGGACCTCCAGGCAGTGGGGCCCCCAGACAACTGTCTCCCCTTGCCTAATCATAATTCTGCCCATGCCTGTCTCCCACTAACAGATGAAGGGGGCAGGGTGCCTTCACAATGCTCCTAAAGAGAAGTCCTCTTTGGTGTTGCCCCCTTTGGCAATGCCCCACCTGCAGGTCAGCTTCTGGGGAACTAGCTGCTGCCCTAGAAGTGGCCTCTTCCTGTCATGAAACCAAGGAAGTCAGTCAGTTGTGAGGGGCGGGCCTTCCTACTGTCGATTGCCATTGTTCTCTCTCTTACCTCGTGAGCTCCGGCCCATCTGCCTATCAACAGTTCTAAGGGTAGATGGCAAGTCCTAAAAGCAGTGTTCTGCAGTCTCTGGGGATGGGGTCTGCTGCTACTGCTGTTCAGTAGCACAACATCAGTGAAAATACGCTACCCGCTGCCTGAAATATAATGTTGTATAAGGAAACTTTGAGCTCTTTCTCAAAGAAAGGGCAAGGGTTAGTGGGGAGGAAGCCTTTAAAAGCTTACCTCCTCACAGATGACCGTGGGCTCCCTCTACGGCAGGCGGAGCACCTGCCTAGATGATTACCAGCTGCTGCCAGTAGCTTGGAGGGTCTGGGTGCTGGGACATGTCGCCCTGCCCCCCCTAGAGCTCCCATAATGCACCACACAGGTACCCAGTGCGTTATGGGGATCCCCTCCTCCCATCCCCAGAGCTGGCCAGGATCCCCTGCAAGCAGCTACAGCTGGCAGGCAATCACAGAAACGGGATTAGAAGAACACTCACTCTCCAAACCTCATTTTAGAGGGTGGCTCAGAGGCAGGTTTGCCACTGAGGTGCTGTTGGGATCAGGCCCAATCCCAGCAGTACACACACGCAGGCAAAACCGGGCTGGGCTTCCTTAGCCCAGTTTTGCCTCTCTCTGTATGTGTATAGCTTCTTTATGACAACCTCCAGGTTTTTTTAAAAAAATTCCTTACCATAGCCAAGGGGTGCCTGGGGCAGGGGGAGCGGAGCAGTCCTTCTACTCCCCCCCCTCCCCTGGCGGCAGAAAGACCAGAGGGACACTGACCCCGTCCTTTCAGGTCAATGTCTTTAAGAAAGTGTGAGGCGTGCCTGCGCAGTTGAGAGATCTTGCAATGATCTCTAAACTGTGCAGGCGCGCCTTGCACTTTGTTAAGGACACTGGCCCGAACGGACAGGGCCAGTGTCCCTCTGGTCTCTCCACCACCAGGGGAGGGGGGAGAAGAGAGAAGGGAGAAGGACTGCTCCTCTCCCCTTCCCTGCAGGCTGTGGTAAGGGGGGAGAAGGGGGGGAAACAAACCAAAAAATGGAGGGTTTGGTGGGGCAGGCGTGGGGTGGCTGCTGAGGCTCCCCGGCCATTTGGAGGCTCCCCTGGACCTTGGAGGACGGGGGCCAGTCCCCAAGGTCCAGGGGTTAGTGCGCCTCTGGACATACAGCTAACTAACCAACCAACCAAATAAATAAATACGATTCTCAAGTATTATACCTCATCATGGGTTCCTGGTAATGGGACATAACCCATTTGTCATATTAATTGGACAATTTTATTCGACCACAGAAGCCCTTTTTGTATATTATATTCAGTTCATGTACAATCCCTGTACAGTGTCCACATGTACAGACCTGAATGCCTGCACTGTTATTCAGACATTATATTCAATGCATTTACAATAGTACACTTTTCATCTGTACCCTGCATCTGATAGAGGTTCTATCCAGGTTCATTTTTTAAATGAATGAATCTACTGTCATTCACACAAAAACATGAGCATGTGTGCAGGCATGTGTATACACATCCAACATAATGTCTGAATGAGGCTAAAGGAGTACTTCTATCATGTTCAAAATCTGCTGGAGTCCTTTGAATATTTTACAACTACCATCTGAGGACCTCTGTTCCTATTTGAAAGAAAAATGTCTTTGCCACTCTCCACCAACAAATTATCTCATTATTTGTCCTATTCCCGAACATCTGTTTTTTCCTACACTGCCGTTTCTAAATGCCCTCTGCTCATCAGCCTTTTTATGCATAAAGGATAGCTTTTCTGTGCACAACAGCAACTCTTGAAACAAAGAACTCCAAGGCATCTGCTGTAAGGTTACTTCCCCACCCACTCCCCCCACAAACCAAAAACAACTCATTCTAGAAGACATATAGTATAGTATGAGCCTCTCTCATCCAAGTGATCATTAAAATTTAGTCTGCTACAGTACCACAGCGAAAGGGCTTCTCCACAAGCCTTCACCCCCCAACGTTAACAATATTTGTTCACTACATTTTTTCTAAGAATTTTTTCTCCAAAATTGTTGCACTCCTGTTTCTTCCCAGATGTTGTCTCAGGTGGTTGTTGTTGTTGTTGTTGAAGTGCTGGTTCGTAGTGATGTTGGAAACTTTCATCATATTTCCAGAGCAGTCCTTTCAAGTGTGGACTGAGGTAGCACTATTTTCTCACCTGATTTGACAGTGTGGGTTATGATATAGCTGATGACTGTGGGTAATCCTATCTCTTTTCATTACCTGATGGCACTGTTGGAATAAAATTAAGAGTGAGAAGGAAAATGTGTTTAAAAGAAAGAAAGATGTGTTTAATTTTTCAGAAATCTCAGCTTGCTTTTTCCTAATTCCTAACGAGCAAATTCCTAACAGAAATCAGTATCACCCTAGTAGGCATTGATTGCAGTCCAAATGACAAGAAGAGATTCTTCTTCCCAGCACTTCCTGACGTCACAAACTGCTTTGATATCTGTAGCCTGTTTAAAAACAGCTTGCTGTACAGCATGAGAAGGCTTTGATTTGGAAAAGGGATATTTGTCCATTGATCTCTTGTGCATACACAGAGGGACTTGCTAATTTCCAACCATTGTTCTTACAAAGAACTCTTTGTATCCATTAGACTCTTCTTTGGCCTTGAAAATTGCCACTAATTCTGCATAGAATGGACTTGTATTGGAAATAACAGTGACTACTCAACACAAAGTCTGTATGAGCTCCTTGTGAGGTTCCCTTCAGCAGCTGTTCCAATTAAATACTTGTGGGCGGAAGGAGGTGAGGAGAGGAATACAAGTCTGACAAATGGCTTCTCCAAACTTGGGCCTATCAGTATCCACTCCCATATGATGGTCACACATTAAATGGTATGGGAGGGGAGAGTTGTGGCAGTAATGTCAGTGCTCATTGTCATTGGTTTCACTGGCACTATCCAGTTGGTGTCTAGGACACTCATATAATAAATACATTCCAGACAGTACTCCAGATCACATTGGCCTGCTAACAGGGGTAAGAATTACATTTCTCCATCAACAATCTAATATTGAGTCCTAGGGAAGTGTGGTATCCCTGAAACATAAGTCTTCAGGAGTATGTTTTTCATTTTTTAATAGGCTCCAAACAACTCCACAATTGCATTGGAGCAGATTTGAAAGGCCTTAGGCCTTTCCTCCATCTCTCTCAATGAGATGCTAAAAGTCCCACCAAATAATCCATCACATTTTTGCATATATTGCTTTAGTTAGTTAGTTAGTTAGTTATTCGAATTCTATACCGCCCTTCCAAAAATGGCTCAGAGCGGTTTACACAGAGAAATAATAAATAAAAATAAGATGGAACCCTGTCTCCAAAGGGCTCACAATCTAAAAGAAACATAAGACAGACACCAGCAACAGTCACTGGAAGTACTGTGCTGGGGGCCAATAGGGCCAGTTACTCTCCCCCTGCTAAATAAAGAGAATCACCACATAAAAGGTGCCTCTTAGCCAAGTTAGCAATTCTTTAGCCTGAAGAAGAGTTGTTTGTGAAATTTAAAGGTTTACATTGGCATTGTTTCACCAATATGTTGATGCAATGAAAGATACCAGCGATTCATAACCTATTCTGTAGATTTCTCCTTGTGGGACCAATACAGCAAGATTACCCTGAAATACTGTTAATATGAACATTTCTGTACTGAACCAACACCCATAAACTCCAACTGGTTATTTTTTAAAGTGTTGTAAATCCAGATGGTTTTCCCTTAGTGGATAAACTATCTGCAATTTGAAAGATGGCATATAATAATAGCAGAAAACAGAAAGAGGAGTGTATATTGGTGCTCATTCTATTAACATGGTTTTTTAAAAACCCATAGAAACAGTCCAGTACAGAAAAAATATTGTTCTCCTTCTGTATTTTCCTAGTGGTTACATTGTATTTTATTAAAAACCACCAGTTAAAGGGATCCTCCTACACACTCAAGCCTTTGTCCTACAATGAGAGTAACAAGAATTATTTTAAATTATAGCTATATGTTTCAGTGGGCAATATTTTAAGCAGCGTGAAGTCTACATCTCAACAATATGCTAAATGATAGATTTCAACATGATTTCAGCTGGAAATAATTTAAGACACTGATCCAACAGGTCTCAATAATAATAATCTCCAGCTTCCTAAAAGCACAGGCTGGTTATATCCGATACTGTATAATTTCTTAGATAAGAACTGTCTTAACCAAATTATATAGTAGACAAAAGTGAAATTCAATCATATTATGGTATGTTACACATCCCTTTATGAAGCCATCATCAGCTATAGCATATTTGTTTAAAACAGAAAATTAAACACACTGTCTTGTCTGTTTCATTTCCTCATTGCTTTGTGAGAAGAGGAGTGGGAAACAGCATGAATATTATATGGTAACATTTTCCTCATTTAGCCCATTCCATAACCAATGCAAAGGCCTACACCTGTATACTATTTCTCCTTTCAAACCATCTTTTGCTCTTCTACTCCTTGGCCACATTCAGATATAACGTGAAAGCGGAGTTAAACAGGGCAGAGGTTGGAACTCTGTTACATCCAAATGCGTGCAACCATGGTTTCGTGGTTTGCCTCATCAAACTTCGAATTGAACCTTTGGTTTTCACAATGGTTCACCACTGAAACCAGAGATTTGGCTGCCACAGTGTCACGTCTGAATGTGGATGGCATCATAACCACAGTTCTGTGCATTTCTGGAACTGGAATCATAGAGTTGGTGACACAGACCCGCCCGGAATCATGCATGCTCCATGCCTGCAGTGCATCTTGCTGGCCATCTCTCCGAGCACTCACCCCACCCCTCCTGTCTCTGATCCAACAAAGCAGTTGCCTGGCAACAGGGACGCCACCTCATCCCAGGCCAAGCTTGTCAGACTGTCAAGGCAAAGTCACACAGGACATGTACTCTTCCCACTCTGTCTCTTGCTTCCCACTCCTGGCAAGCAGGAGAGAAAGGGGATGGGATGACAGGATGGGCATGATGTGCTTTGCTCCCTGAAAATGAAGCAACAAAGATGTATGTCACAAGCACTTCAGGTGGCAACATAAGCAGGGCACTCCATTAGAGTACTGGGATGGAAACATATGGCTGTGCCATACCTGGGGTCATGGTTATAAGGCAGTCCCAATCAGGGATTATGAAACTGAGGTCTATTTTTTTGTACAATGATGTTGGGGAAGGGGGACCAGCCCCTTCCCCTTGGGGGTATCTGTAGAGTCCCCAGGCTTACTCATGAGAGTAAGGTCCAGGCAGCAGGAACAGCATTGCCACCACTGAGAGGGGAGATTCCTCCTCTGTTATAATGATGGATGCTGATCCTGAGCAGACCATTCACTCACAAAGGTGTAAGGCCATGGGGACAGCCCTTCACATCTCAGGAGAAGAACCATGTGTGGGGACAGGAGTGATGAGCCAAATCACTAATAATGTGCAATGACATCCCCTTCTCCCATGGACTGCTCTCTCACGAGAGTGTCAGGCCATGGGAGCTGGATGGCCGATGCCTCCCAACCAGGTTGCTCTATATAGGAAAGCCACGGGGATGGGTACCCTAGCAACTGCTCTCCCTGTCTTAGAGACTGTGGCCAAGAAGCTGTCAAAGTGTGCCAGCCCATTTGCCCATTTGGACATGTCCACCCTTGCTCATGCCCTGAAATGGTGACCCCTCTCTCCTGAGGTTGCTGGAAATTGGGGCACCTCTCTCCCATAATTCAGCAGATCTGCAGACGGCACAATGCCGGTCCGAACCCAGGAATTCTGAATGAGATAAAATATCTTTCCTGTGGCTGGAGTTTATCCTGTCTGCACAAGCGGCAAGGATCTAGCACATTGGGCATCAAAATCTCCTTTGGGTCCATGCAAAGCTTCCCAAGGGAGGAGGGGCTTGCAGTGCAAAAGTACTTTCATTAGCCAGAGATAATGGGGGGCCCATGCAAGCAGGCCCCCTTTGTTGGATAGGGGGTGAGTTTTGCCATGAGTGTGTAGTCTGACAGAAGACCGAGGGTGTTCCACCCTGAGGTCCTCCCCAGTAGTTTGGCCCTCTTGTGAGAATGCAAGTCCACTGGCAGCAAGACACCAGGGGAGCAGAAGTGTGGTTTAGACTGCTTTGCCAGAGTGAGCTGTCGCAAGAGCATCCTTGGTACAGCGGGCCAAACCCCAGGATCCTTTGCCCTTCCTCATATACGTACTCCCTCACAGGACGTCATCATGTCCCCTTCCCTTTCCTGAGTAACAGGAAAATAGTGCCCGCACAGATTCCCCCCTCCCCACTGAAATCGTGCTTGCATTGACAGTTTTGTTTGGGGGCTTAGGAGGGTAAAGAGGCTATCAGAAGCAGCACTGGCATGGCATGGCATGGCATTTAAAGGGATTTAAATGCCCTTTCCATGCCAAAAGCAGGCAGACCATTCCAAAATGGCATGATCATGCTTGGCATGCCCCCTTTAAGATCCTATCCAATGACAGCTGTTCCTGTGACATGCTGACATCTTACCCACAGTCTGGTGATGCTTTCTGGGATGCGGCCTCGGCGGACCAAGAAGAGGGAGGGGCTCCCTTGTTTTTGTTAGAGCCCATGCATCCATTGACAGCTGGCCAAGGACAACAGGTTCCTCTACATGCTGGGGGGTGGGGCGGTGATCACACATCCAGGGGCATGGCAGCACGCAAGTTCCAGGAGGGGCCCCTTTGTGGTTTGAAGCAAAACCATGGACTGTGTTCTAAAGGGAGTTGGGGGTGGGGGACAGACAAGGCTAACATGCTTGCTCTTGCTTCCTGTCCAGGTTGCACACGCTCCCCTGGCAAGAAGGGAATCCATGGGTTGGTAACTTAGGTCATGTGGGAGAGAGGGGACACACACACGTTCTGACATAATTGGATTCGGGTTCTCCAAGAACCTCGGCAAGTGTGCAGGAAGTGGGCCATAAATAGGCCATAAACAGGCCATGGCAATGCGCCTTATGGCCATGAAGTGGAAGGGATGGCCAGTGCCACAAACAACTGACTGCAACCATGCCCAGAACAGGGCACAAAGAATGGAAGTCCCCTCGCTTTCACAAACACCACCCCCTTGTTCTGATAGCTGTGTGAAGTTGGTGGGTGGGCATACCTGCCAACTACCAACCTCTTGGATACCCAAGTGCGCATCATGTGCAATTTAATCTCCCACGTGGGCATGTGCCATCACCCGACCTCCCTTCCAGCAAGAGAGGGATAGTTTTGCCATGGCACTGGCAGGCACAGCACCCAGCATCGCAGTCCAAAGTGCAATGGAGATGGTCCTGAACACCATGGAGGAGGAAGCCAGACACAGAGCCCCCAAAAGAGGTGCTTCCTACAGGCACTGGGATGTTTGGGGCCCACAGGGGCAGCAGCTGCTCGTGACAAGTCAGCAAGGTTCTTTCTGGTCTCTCAGTGATTTGACAGACTGATTTTGCACTCCAGGGCAGCCATCAAAACCACCCAGAGACATGTGGCAGCCCTCTCCTCTGCTTCCCACATACTGCAGAAAGACTGGGTGATGGAGGTGGGTGCTGCCAAGGTACAACAGCACCTGGAGGACTATGGAGTATGTGGATGAGCGGGACAATGAGTGTTTCCAGAGTAGCTTCAGGATGTCTTGGGGGAACTTGGGCTTTCTGGCAAGCGAGATGGAGCCTGTACTCCATCAGCAGGACACAGTGATGTGCCATGTAGTGCCCGCATAGTGGCTTGCCATAATGAGTTACAAGCTGGCCCCCAACTGCAACTACCTAGCACTGAGCAACTTGGTTGTGGTTAGCACATCGGCTGTCTGTGAGATAGTCAAGGAAGTGGTCAACCTGTTGGTCGAAATGTTCCTGGAGGACAGAATCCGCATGGGCTGGAGGTGATGTTGGGGTTCCTGCAGAAAGGGTTCATGGACATCATCTTTTGAGTACAGATGGCACACACAAGGAGATTTTAGCACCCCCTTCCCCTGATGCCATGAGGAATACTATGGGTGGAGGCACTACTACAATGAACCTACAAGGAGGGCATTTCATGGACATCTACGCCGGGGTGTTGGGTAAAAGCCACGACATGGCAATATCCTGGACCTCTCCACTAGCCTCAAAGCTGTGCTCTGATACCTGGCTGACTGTTGCATCCATGGAGGTGGGTGGCTGATGAGTGAAACCAGTAATATTTGGAGACCAGGAATACAGCTGCCATAGTGCCCTTAGTTAAGTTATAGTAGGCATTATAGAAGGTGGAACTAGGTAACTATCAACTAGAGACATGCTCCACCTGACCTTTGTGCATCCAATGGAAGATAAGAATGGGCTCTATACACGTACAAACTTTGCACATGTTGCGTCTACAATCTGGAACTCTGGCATGATCAGGGTTCACAACTGCTCATCCAACTGTATGTACGTAAAGCCCATACTTGGCTTCTGCTGAAGTGATCAAGTGGCCGTGCAGTATATTCCTGTCCCTTAGGCACTGTCATCAAAAGGTCAAATTCCTCAGGGGTGTAATGAGGTTGACATGGACCCTGAGCCAAAAAGTGAAGGTGGGCCCCTGCTCACCCCCTCCTTCTTCTTAAGGGAGGTGCAAGGGGGAGAGCAAAGAGCAAGCTGCCACCCAGCCAACAGGCTCCCCTCCCTCGCTCGGCCCCTGCCTTCCCTCCATAGACTAGATCACATAAAACACACCAGAATGTGACAGAAGAAGCAGTAGGAGGGAAGGCATGTGCTCATCTCTTGCCGGTGGGCTTCTCGGAGGCTTCTGGTGGGCCACTGTGGGAAACAGGATGCTGATGGGCCTTGGGCCTGATCCAGGAGGGCTGTTCTTACGTTCTTAGGAAAGGAGAAAACAAGGTATGTTCAGAACCAATAATTCCCAAAGCAAAAAAACTTCAAGATCATCTCAATTAATTTGATGTGGCAAGGGGATATGTTCACTTCTTTCTAACCCCAGATATGGTGATCAGAGCATGAGGACAAAGCAAAAGCCAGCCACTTGGTTCCACAGAAGACTATTTCATTAGAGCTCAAATTTTCCATGCCACATTGCTCCTGCAATCTCTAGATGCGTTTTTGTTAGGTATCGTATCTAGATTTTTGTTTCTGCTCATTTTCAGTCATGGCAAAGAAGATATTTTAAATGTGCAGTGCAACCATTCTGCTAGTAACTGTGGAAGCAATGAGATGCAGGTTCATATTAAATTTGGTACAGGCCCCAAGGGGGTGTGATAGCCCTCTCCCTTCCTGCATTCCAAAGGCTGCTATCTTTAGAATCGGTGGATGCTGAAGCATCAGCACCTAGCTTAGCAAGATACATGATTTCAGCATATATGGCGGATAGGGACAAGGGGTATGGAGAAAACGAAGCAGTCAGACCAACCACAGTGACAGTGCTGGATTTAGGGGCAGACAATCCAGGTGATTGCCTTGAGGTGAGAATTTCAGCTACTTTAAGATGAAAAAGCTTCTATAATCGTATATGAGTCAGCTGGTGTGGTTAGTAACATCTAGTGATTTTTGACAAGGTCTACACCCCTAGAGATGTAAAATAGGTGTCAGCATTGCAGTACTTTAGCTTTCAGTGGCTGCATCTGCACGTAACACAGAACCTCAGTTGAAGAAGCCTGTGGTTCTGTGGACATTAAGACACCTAATGGTGCAGCGGGGAAGTAACATGCCTAGGGAGCAAGAGGTTGCCGGTTTGAATCCCCACTGGTATGTTCCCCAGACTATGGGAAACACCTATATCGGGCAGCAGTGATATAGGAAGATGCTGAAAGGCATCATCTCATTCTGCGCGGAAGAAGGCAATGGTAAACCCCTCCTGTATTCTGCCAAGAAAACCACATGGCTCTGTGGAACATAGAACATAGGAAGCTGCCATATACTGAGTCAGACTTTAGGTCCATCTAGCTCAGTATTGTCTACACAGACTGGCAGCAGCTTCTCCAAAGTTGCAGGCAGAAATCTCTCCCAGCCCTATCTTGGAGATGCCAGGGAAGGAACTTGGATGCTCTTCCCAGAGCAGTTCCATCCCCTAAGGGGAATATCTTACAGTGCTCACACTTCTAGTCTCTCATTCATATGCAACCAGGGTAGACTCTGCTTAGCTAAGGGGACAACTCCTAATGCGGGGAACTGCTGTTAGGCACAGTGACCAAACTGAGGGTTTGGGACTGAGATTCCAATCTGAACCCTCGGGTTGTAGTGAGTTTCATCACCACAGTCCGAATTCCAAGTAGCCTGCGGTACGCCTGAATTTGGAAACGCAAGCTGCTGGAACCAGAGTTAAGAAAGGAAGCTTCTCCCTCAACTCTGGCCTGATTAGCTGTGCAGGCTGTCCTTCTGTCAAGAAGGAAGCCTGCACAGCCAGTTCCCCTGCCTCTCTGCAGTCTTGCTGACTGCAGAGAGGCAGCTCTCCTGAATGTCTGAAACCAGGAGTGGGGTGGGGGTGGAAGTGTGGGTCTATTGGACCCATGGTTCCTCATAGCTGCAAATGTGGGCAGTGTGTTATGATGTTTTTATTGTCTTGACCATCAGGTGTGCAGATGCCAAATTTGCAAGGATGTGTTGAAAAAAATTTACAAGTTCTTACACAGAAACTACTACTTTGAAGATTCCCAGGTGGTACTCAACAGGGGCTCAGCTTTCAGCTGGATTGAGCTCCCTGCTCCTGTCTGCTGCCCCTGTAGCTCCTCCAGAGGAGACGCAGGGGCCGTGGAGAACTCTGGAGGAGATACAGGAGCCGCAGACAGGAGCAGGGACAGGCAGCAGACAGCAGAGTCCTTCTTCACATCTGGTCCTTCTGACAGAGCTTGGCCAATTGCAAGCTCTGTCAGCATCATGCTCAGCTGGCTTGCTATTGGTTGGCAGTGGGCAGGCTGGCTGGCTGGCTGACTCGGAGGCAGAGTGGCCTGAAGCACACCACATGTGCTTGCATGTACGTTTATTGTCACTGTTTTTCTTCAAGGCTCCTTGTCCACACCAAGGCTCTTTGCTCTTCCTTGTGCCTATGTCATCCTCTGCCAAGCTCCTTCCTCCTTTTCTCCTCTCCTGCACATGCATGTGTGTGTGCCTGCTTGTCACCACCGCCACTTCTTTTAGATGCTCCTTGCCTCTTCAAGTCTTTCTCATTCCTGCATCCTCTCTGCACCCAAATCTGCCTCTTGTCTTCTCTCCTTCCATTTTTGTTGAAGGGGTCTATGCAAATATTCATAAATTAGTAGTCTTTGGTTGTAGTTGGATGGAGGGTAATCTTTGTTCGGGGAGCCTTTAGTAATTCCCTTGTTACAAGTAGATAATTATATTGATTGTGGCTGTGTTCTTTTATTTGGGTGGAAGCAGGGACATAGCAAGGTTGGAGTGGGCCCAGAGACAAGATTTTAAAATGCCCCCCCCCCCCCCGCTGAAGTTCAGCTCATGAAGTAAAGAAAACTTAAATGAGGATGAATAGTGGTAACAAAAAGCATAGTGAAATTTTTATAGATATAGATATATAAAACCTATGTGCCACAACATAACATCATCCTAAATTATTTTTTTAAAGGTTTTGTAAACTGGACGATGCAAGTCATTTAATGGTACTAGAGAAAGAGATGCTGTTCTGGTAGCTCCAGGTCTTAACACTCACATCAATTTCGGAGGATGAATACAACTGAAGGAAGCCCGGGCGGGTGCGTGGCTGGGGGAGTGAATCATGTGACTTGCCTCCGGGCGTGGGCCAAGGCAGTGGGCCCCCAGACAACTGTCTCCCTTGGCCTATTATAGTTATGCCCCTGGGTGGAACGGGGGTGGCTGTTACCCTAACTGTAACATTTAAATTTGTGGGTGGGTGGGTGCAGCCACACACATACACACACTCACACACCCTCCAAGGGGTACCTGAAATGAAGGTTTGCAGCAGAAGTGGTACACTTGTTTGAAAACTTTGGGAATCCCTGCCCTAACCTTTTCCTCTGCGCAAAAATGATTGCAATTTTATCCTAGTTGTTTTGAGGGGTAGGAATAAATAAGGGACGGTTTTCCATCTCTACAAGGGTATATGCTGCTGAGGTGTGCACAAAACTGGAAAACCTGGTTTGGTTCGAGTAGAATCAGACTTGAACCATACTGAGTCCAGTCCGGTTCTGTGCACATTAGAGCCGGGCCCGGTCCAGCTCAAGTCTAAACCAGTTCGGGCCCGAGGGGTGGGGAACAGGGAAAAATATATCTTACCAGACAAAATGGCTGACTTAACGCCACTGCAGAGCTTCGGGGTGTGCAGCCATGGGGTGGGGGTCTCCTAATATTCCCCTCTCCCCACCAGCCTCCCCCCACTCTCGTGGCCCGTTTGGGGCCATTTTTGGCCCATACTGGGCTTCTCTGTGCTGGCAGTGGCCATTTTGGAGGCCTCCACACATGTGCACTTGCCATTTGTGTGGCCAGGTCATGCTGTGGATGAATGCACAAGTTAAACCAAAGGAGTTTCATATAAGTGGATTTTCCCCACAGATGTTCAGCTTGCTTAAATCCCATCATCTTAACTGGATTAAGAGAGGAGAGCTGGTCTTGTGGTAGCAAGCATGACTTGTCCTCTTAGCTAAGCAGGGCCTGCCCTGGTTGCATATGAATGGGAGACTAGAAGTATGAGCACTGTAAGATATTCCCCTTAGGAGATGGAGCCACTCTGGAAAGAGCAGAAGGTTTTAAGTTCCCTTCTTGGCTTCTCCAAGATAGGACTGAGAGAGACTCCTGCCTGCAACCTTGGAGAAGCTGCTGCCAGTCTGTGAAAACAATACTGAGCTAGATAGACTAATGGTCTGACTCAGTATATGGCAGCTTCCTATGTTCCTATGATTCTGGACCTGACTAATAATTAGAAAACAGTTAGTAGCCCTTTCAGGCACCCCATAAATTCTTAATGGAACGAGAAAAAGATACTAGTGAAAAGTGAATATTTGTGACTTTTTAAAAAATGACACCATTTTGATTTGAATAAATGATGTTCCTTGAAGCAGTTACTTCAACTTATTCTTTGCTTAGTGTGTCTGTCCTAATGTGGATTCTACAGTCAGATCTTGGGTTTTAAACGTTTCCTTTCAAAGGTCGAAACACAGAGTTCACTTAAATATTTACTCGGCCACATAAGAAGTGCAGTTTAATAACAACACTAGGGCAAGGCCTCCATTACCTGATATGTCATTTTCATTTGGTGGGCAAATATGCCCACAAATTGGAAAAGGCCTGGAGGGGATACTCTTGGCAGCTCAATGAAAATATTTTTGCAACATCATGCAGAGACGAAACAAAGGAAATAAAACCTTAGCATGGCGTAAAATAACAGGTAGGGGAAAATATTACAAGTAATAAAAAAGAATAAAGCCTTGCTGTTTAATCTGGAAATGCTGTCCTCAGTGTCAAAAAAGAAAGTCTCTAGGGTTGCTCCAGGGCTTCGGAACATACTCCCAAATGGAATCAGAACCTCCCCGCCTCTGGCTGTTTTTAAGCAACTCTTGAAAACACATCTATTTTATCAGGCCTTTACTTTATAGTGTTTTAAAGTTTTATTGAGAGCTATTTCAATTTGTTTTATATGATTTAAGGTTTTCATTGTTGTATTTTAATTTGTAAACTGCCCAAAGATTTTATATGGCGATATATAAATGGGATAGATAGATAGATAGATAGATAGATAGATAGATAGATAGATAGATAGATAGATAGATAGATAGATTCTTTAACTCTTCTCTACCTTTTCCAAGAGGGCCATGATAGAATTGTTTTTCACATTGTGCTTGCCCTGAGACCTAGGGCCAGCCCACCAATTAGGTGGACCTAGGTGGTAGCCTAGGATGCAAATTCTTGGGGGTACAAGCTGGGGCAGGGCTACCTCACCACCATGAATAACCATCTTCTGTGGCAGCTGGAGAAGTGGTGGCTGGGGCAGGAAGGACAGTGAAGAAGGAGATTATACCTTTCAACGTCCGTAAAAGCATCCCTGCCACCCTGCACCACTGCCCAGATCTGCATGGAGTCCACACCTGCTGCAAGCCCCATGCAAACTTGGTCACTGCACATGTGCATTGGCCAGGTGAGTGGCGGTGACAGATTGAGAAGGAGCTAGTGTGGGCTGTAGAATCCAGAGGAAAGCGTTGTGGCATGCAAGGACCAGGTAGTGGAGTAGAATCGGGAACACTTCTGGTTTGATGAAATAGATATTAGTTACAGAGAGGCAAGTGCAGACTGCTTTCAGTGCCCTTACCGCTGGTTGTTTTGTGAGCCCCACCTCTGCTCCAGGACTAAAGCGCCATTCAAGAGGCCTGGATCAAGGAATGGGTTGACCAAAAACATCACATGGGCATAGGCTAATATAAAATGTGTATGTGTATGTTGTTGCTGGTTGTTATAGTTGGCTGACATCTAGTCTAGTGTTGCACTAGCACAATGAGAGAAGTTGGGAACACACTAGAAGTTTGTGGAGCTGTGCAAAGTTGTGGTGCTTTGTGGGATTATGGAACTGCTAGTGGAAGACCTTCTCCAGAGCATATATGGGGTTGTGCTACAATCTTGTATATGTTCTAGCAGAAAGCATACTGCTGCTAGAGACTATTTATTTATTTATCATATTTTTATACCGCCTCATATGTACATCTCTAGGCAGTGAAAACTATGACAATTACTCTCCTGAAAATTCTTACCTTTTTCCTATTTTGCAAGCTGAAATTTCTGAAAAACTAAGAACATGTGTGTCTTTTCTTCTTCTTTTTGGACAAACAGATTTTTTTTCTTTTCTTTTTGACAGACATTGGATTCAAGTGAAGTTAGCCCATCTGCACTGAGCTTGCTTTAATACAAAATTTAAATGAGAATTTAATGCTGCAGGAATGCTGTGATAACTGCAAAAAAGGAAGTGTAACCTGAATGCTTATATTTTGCTTTCACCTCATGTTATTGCCTGAGGCTTCGGCTAACATTGAGTGACTTGCCTTCAGCAATTTAAACTTCTTACAGTCACCAAAATCTTCTGTGGTGTCTGTGGAAAGCCTTGAAATGGGTTGTGTGTGTGTGTGTGTGTGTGTGTGTGTGTGCATGTGTGTCCATCTCCTCCTCATTAAAACATCTGAAGAAGGGAATACAAGAGCCTCTTCTCTTTATAAATGCTTCATTTTTGTGAACGATTGTTCATTTCCCCCACAGGATTGTGTAGGGAGCAGCTGGGGGTGGAGAAAATGAGAAAATAAATTGATTGCAATAGACACATCTACTACTAGATGTACATGATTTACTGCTTAACTATTGCAAGGATTGCTTCCGTATTGGGGCCCTTTGGCACTACACAGTTAATGTGCTTGGCCTTTGGTTTTGTTTTTGTTATTAACATCTGACAACCCCCATCCACTTTACAAATGCACAGGGGCCAGTTCAGGTGATACTCCAACCAACCCCATTCAATCTCTTCCTCAGGCTGGCAGACTGCCACCTAATCATGCAGGGGTGGTTGGGATGAACTGCCCCTCTATGTATGGTTTTATACTGTTTTAGGGTGGTGGTGGTGGTGGTGGTGGTGTTATGAAATGTATATCATTATAAAAACCATGTGTTAGATGATTCAGACAAACTGCTGCCCCAACATGCAATTAGGCAAAGATATGCCAGTTGGGAGAGAACAGACGTACACCTCCATGCTTTTCTGCCATGCCATTAAAAGGAACTAGTGCAAATATCATCCTAACCAGCACAGTACTGGAGTGGAGGGCATATAGAGGACATTACAGGGAAGCAATAATGCCATCTCACCCTCTTTTTTCTTACCTGTAAAGATATGTGGCAAAGAACCACTCTCCATGTAGCATTCTGGTTTAAAAAACAAAACAAAGCAGAAAAATGCAAGGCAGAATCACAACATGAAAATTCAACCGGGATTATGGTCAGCTGTATACAACTGGATTACAAAGCACATAAACTGGTGATGCAAGCAACCAATGTCTCCATCTATGTATATAATTACCTGAGACGTACCTGACGCTAATCCCACGTGTGGCAACTCTCACAAGAGTTTGCGAGTGAGCTGCCAGGAGGGGGAGAGGAAAGCGGTGATGGACAGAGAAAATGGTGGCAAGGGGGAAACAATATGGCAGAGGAGAAAATGGCAGGGGGAGGAGAAAACGGCAGTGGTGGGAGAGAAAGCAGTGGCGGCCATGGGGGCTGAGAATGGGGGAGAGCCGAGAGGGAGGGGAGGAGGGGGGAGAACTAGAGGCATAGATGCTCTGTGTCCGGGCCAGCTGGTTCATGATATTCCAAAGCTAACAAAAATAAAATAGAATGACACCTGCAGTGATCGATTACTATTGCACAAGTTTGTCATGTATGTGTAATTGTGCGTGAACACACTCAGAAGCATTTTTGTTGTGTTATTATATTTCTGTGCAAAAACAATGTAAAAGTGGCTAATGACAGGAGGAACAGCTTTGCATGAAAGGTAATGGTTGTGGTACAAGCAGGCAATACAATATCAACGGTGTGGAAAAAGACACTAGCTGATATCCAGACTATCAATCAGTCAATATTTATTATGCTCAGCCATAGGCCATTGCATATAAACAAAATACAGTAATATCAAATAAATACAACAAAAACAGATGCCTTAAAAAAGCGACAAGTCATAAAATCCCATAAAATCAACATTCCTGATTATTTGAAATAAAACAGGCTCGTAACTTCCTAGCTGCCACAGCAAATAAAATGACAGAATGTGTTACATATGGATAATTATCACACAATAATTCCTCAACCGCCTCATAAGACAAACTGTCAGGGAACTGTTGAAGGATAGTTGCTAGAAAACATACAAAGGGCAGAACCATAGATAATGGACAATATCTTCACTCTGGTCACAACCATAAATACATGTTCATTAAGCCAGTGGAATACCCATATAGCTCCCTTACAATTTAGCAGAAGGTATCGCCTGTAATCTAAGTTCTGAGAAAGCTCTGTGTATCTGAGGAGAGGTTAGAATTTGCAAATAGGATGCCTCAGAATGGTTCCTCTGTATTTTGGGAAACCAGGCTGAGGAACGCGAGCCGTTGATTATTGCCCTATTCTCAGCGGCATCCTGCTCAAAAACCCAATTCCTCAGGATCACCCCCTGGCCATTGGCCAAGAAATCACCCATCCTCATATTATATCTCCTTAGCAGAGCCTCACAATGCTGTACCAAACCTCCTTCCTTTAATTGTTCAAGCCAACACATCTTTGTCAGGCTCGTATCTCCCATTTCATAGAATCTGCACCAACAGCAAAGGAAAGATTAATCAATTCTAGCAGTGATGGAGGGTAGCCATGTCTCTGCCCTAAGATGGGCCACTGGAGTACCAGGAGGAGGTCCTAGTATTTTTCTCAAAAATTTGTTTTGAGTAATCTCTAACTCTTCTTTTACTTTCTCTCCCCAGATTTCTATTCCATCGAACAATTCAGATGTAGCTTTAGAAACAGATCTTGCGAATGGAGTCCATCAGTTCTTCCCTCTCTAGAATACAAGTGTTGCAGCTGTGCATTATTTTTAGCACCTGCTAGCAAAGTGGCCTCTATGAGATGTTTCCAATTAATATTAACATCCAAATGTATCCACAAATACTTAAAGAATTGCACTTGCTCCAGAAAGTGTCCAACAAGTAGCCATTTGAAGTGTTGTGGTCTCTTTCCAAAGACCATAATCTTAGATTTGGAGTAATTATTGACAGTTTTTCCTCTTTACAGAAACTCCCAAACTTAGTCAACATTCTCTTTAAGCCTAGTCTATTTTGAGAAATCAAAATTAAGTCATCAGCATACTGTTGCTTCTTGGGTACTGAGAGAATGAAGAATGAAGAGGATGTCATACTAGTAATTAGGCTGTTTACATATATATTATGAAGGAAGGGGTCCAATAAACGTCTAGGGATGTGCAAACCAGTTTGACGTAGAACCAGTTTGAAGGTTTGGGGTCGAGCTGAACCATTCCAAGTTTGGCTTGACCCTGGATCGAAACACACAACCCCAGCCATGGGGGGAGGGTGTGGTTCGTGAGCCTTTTTACATTAAAAAAAATTAGTACATACCCCCTCCAGGGGGGGCTTCTCCAAGGCTGCAAGGAGTCCACTGAAGTTTCCCCTCCCCCCACCAGCATTCAAGCATTCTTTAGCCCATTCCGGGCCTTTCTCTCATCGTTGTGGCCATTTTGGAGGCTGCCGTGCATGCGCAATGAGCCCTTGCATGGCTGGGTCATGACCCAGGCCACGCAGAGGCCAACTGCGCATGTGCAGTCATCTCCAAAATGTCCGCTCAAAGAGGGGGAGGCCTCAAACAGGCTGAAGAATGCAAACAGAGGCCAGTGGGGGAGGGGGAACTTCCACAGACACACACCTCCGTGGCCTCAGAGAAGCCCCTGGAGGGGGTAAGGACTAAAAAAAATTTTTTTTAACATAAAAAGACTTGTGGGGGGAACCCTCCTGAACCGGGGTGGGTGATGCGGGGGATAACCAAATTGGCCTGGTCCAGTTTGGGTCTGGTTTGAACTCGAACCAAACCAGGCCTACAGGTTTTGTGCACACCCCTATATACAGCCCTGATTTACTCCTCTCGTTATTTGAATTGGTTCTGTCAGAGTACCTTGAAGCCCAATTCTAACTCGCATGGAATCGTCCTGATATAGCCCCTGAATGATCCATAGAAGTCTTTTATAAGTGTTGGTTGTAGCTAATTTAAGCCACAACTGATCCCTGTCTACAAGGTCAAATGCCACTGAAAAATCAATAAAGGCTGTGTGTGTGTGTGTGTGTGTGTGTGTGTGTGTGTGTGTGTGTGTGTGTGTGTTACACACACAGAGAGACTTATTTGGACCCTGAGTATATTTTGAGATTAAATGATGAAAGACTTATATATGGTCGATTGTACATCTGCTTTTCCTAAAGCCAGCTTGCTCCTTGTAGATAATGGAGTTTTCTTCCTCCCATATTTGCAATTTATGGAGAAGATAACGAGCATACAATTTGTAGGTCATATTGAGGAGACTGATGGGTCTGTAGTTCTTGGGGTCTAAAGGATCCCCTTTCTTATAAATTGACACCACAATGCTAGATGACCACCCTGTAGGGAAGTTACCTGTACTGTTTATCTGGAGAATAACCTGGCTAGAACTGGAGCCTACCAGTTCAGATCCAATGTAAGTACCTCGGGAGGTAGCATATCTTCCCTGGGAGCTTTCCCTGAACAAAGCATGGCATTTAAATCCTTAATTTCCATTATAGAGCCTGGAGGCCACTCCAATCAATCATCATAGGGCTTATTATGTTGAGAGACCTCGTCCTGGGCTGATTATGTTGAGAGACCTCACCATTCCCAAAGATACAACTGAAATGGGTGTGTCACTGCACAGGAGCAATTAGAAGGAGCCTGTAAGAACCACTGCTCAGGAGCCTCTAAGAACTTTCCAAAATGATCTCCTCCTTTTACCAAACTCCAAAATCTCTTTTCATTTCTCTCAAGGAAAGCGAGACCCAATTTTTTCCAATTATTGGTATAATAGGTCATCTTCTTGTCTCTGAGCAGATTGTTGTACTCCTTTTGGAACGTCATTAAAGTGTCTAAGGAGTAAGGCATACCACTAAACCTGGCCCTCCTCATTGGTTTTGATCATTCCTTTTTCTTATATTTACATTCCTGGTCAAACCACTTATGCCTAACAGGACCAGTTTTTCTTTATTGTACTAAAGACACTAAAAGAGGTCTCAACAAACCAATTATACCCTCATATACACCTTGCATATTACATGGGCTGTCAGTTGCCTGCTGTCTCAGTTCTTGCAACCTTGGACTATCTAGCAGTGAATTTATTTCCACTTCCATTTGGAAAGACCTCCTACAATGCCCATCTCCCTGTAAAAATCCTCAATTTTATCTTCTGATACTAGTCCAGGTTGTAATTTACTATCATTGAGTGTTAGTTGTAATGGAAGATGATCACTTTCTGCTCTATCAACCAGAGAAAAGGACGGGCCCAAGGGTACTAACGATTGTGAGTTTAGCGTATAGTCTACTATACTTGCCCCTTTGTAGTTAAATGGGTGAAATAACCAGAATAAAGGTCTAGATAACTACTATTGAGGCAAACCAGATGGTGATTAAACATAATAGAGTATAAAGCTTCCCCTCTTTGTTTAATACCTTTATCCTGGAAAACTCTATCAATGTTAACTTCACCTTCCAGGTGAAGGCTTAAGTGGTCCTCCCGCATTCTTGCATTGAAGTCACCATCTATAAGTAGGCGGGAGTTTGGATAAACTAGAATAAAAGTCATTGATAAAATCCTCTAGCCTGATCCAAATTTCTCCTAAGGTCCTCCATGAACCTGAAGGAAAGTACACTTTCACACAAACCAAGGAACCAACACCACTATCTTGCACTAAGAGCACTTGGAGGAAGCTGTCTGACCAATCACTTAGCAACAATCCATTTATATCTATAGAAGCAGAAAGGAGGGATGCTAACCCCCCACTACCTCATCCCATCCAGACTAAGAGCATTTTTGTTCATGCTGCTTGTACCTGCCAAAAATACATCCTTGATGGTGGGAGAACCCTCAGGGCCATATTTTCAGGAGACACAGATGACTGCAAAAAGAAGGGGAGGGGGCTCTGAAAATCACTCAGCCCCCTCACACAAGTGGAAGTACACCCTGAATACAACTCTTAGTTGGATGCCGGCCACTGGCACCAGCCGTGTCATGGAACACCCTTCTACAGATATCATGATGCCACTCTCCATATGCAAGGACTGTCCTGCAGTCCCACTGAAAGCCAAAGAAACCACCATGAATCAGCACCTGAAAAAAGGGAAGACAATCAGGAACATATGGGAATGTACTCGTTAGGGAGTGTCCATTGTTTAGATTCTCTAGAATGAGCCAAGGATGTCAGTTCCAGAGAAAATGCGTGGAAGTGCCCCAAGTTTAAAAATGACTGGACACAAGAGGGCCCATTATGAGACAAGGTGAAGTGGTTGCCTAGAGCTGTAGATTTCGAGGGCACACATGGGGTGGCAAAATGCCCCTGCCATCTTACCTGCCTGGTTAGTTCTGGGACAACTGGTTATTCCCGGGGGGAATTCCAGGGCTGAGGAGTGACCTCTCACTTACAGCATTAGGCTAGCAAGTCTTCAGGGTTGTGTTCATGATTATTCATCTGATCTTCAGCAGTTATAAACACCTCCAGTTTGTTCTCCCCACCCTCCACTTACTGGGTAAGCAGAAGAACCCCGGGAAGACTCCACTACTTGCTTCAATACTTGTGCCTCTGTGAGCTCCTCTTAAAAAACCTTAATCAAACAGCAGTATGTAACTGTATCCATGTCAATTGAAATGTAATACTTGAAATTAGGCAAGCAGCAGTATGAAACAATGTTCACGTGGGTTTAATAAACCACTCTTTTCCAGCCCTCTCATTGTTAATAGCTGCTTGATAACACTGGATAAAAAATTTGTATAAAACTAAGCACTGAAAAAGCTTTTACTACTTGCCATGAACTTCCAATGTAAAGCAGCTATTCAGAGACTGCAACCCATTTACACATCAATATTAAGTTGTACTAACTGACAATCATGTGGCCACAGCAGGCTTCACCAGCAGCACATCAGCTCTTTTGTTCATTATTGAGAAACACAAAGAAATTAACCCCTGCCTTGACCCTTTAAAAAAGGTGGGAAGGGGGAGCAGAAGCAGTATTGGAAATGCTCCCAAGGGGAAAAGGAGGATTCCATAACCAGTGCAGTTCATCCATTACAAGGTTTGTAAATGCTCTTTCTGAAGCCCCGATGTGCTAGATGTTTCAGGGAACTCAGACAGAACAAATTACACTTTATTATAGTCCACACTCATCTACAGGAGCAATTATTGTTTCAAAGAGAGGTAAAAGAAATGACATGCTGGGCTGATTTCCCCACAATTATTATTTGCCTTTTCAGATGCCTTAATACTATTAACCATGCATTTCAGATATTTCCATTACATTGTGTCACAACAGGATGGTTAATGCAATGACCTTTGCATCTCTGAGGGGAAGATAGAAATCTGGGAATTAAGGGAGAGAGAGGAGAATTTCATACATGCTGTTTATTCAGATAATCAACATGCTTACAGTTTAGAGTATATGTTCAGTTTTGTAATGCTGGATTATTACCCTTTGGGGAAATATTTGCGATCCCAAGTCCAGTGTTCCCTCTAATATTTTTTTTATTATCAGTGAGCGGAAAGAGTTTTGTTCTGGGCAGCAGTATCAAGGCAGTGTGCGCACATAACTCTCTCTCTCTCTCTCTCTCTCTCTCACACACACACACACACACACACACACGGATAGAATTAAAGAGTTGCACAAAATGCAGTGCAAAAATTTTTTAATCTCCCCTGCCCCCAGGCTCCCACCTCCATAAAAATCACTTTTAAACCCTTAAAATTAGTTAAACAGTAAAAACCATAGAATACCCCAAAAAACAACCATAAAAAAGACAGAAAGAAAAGACAAAAACCATCATTGAACTTAGTGGCTTCAGAAGTCATTGAACTCTTTCACTTCTGAGAAAGTGTACACAGAACCAAGTAATATTTTACCCAAATATTTAAGTTGGCCAAAGGCTCAACATTTCTAAAAGCAAAAGTTTTCACATACTGGTTGATTGGTTGTGCCGTTGAGTTGGTATCGACTCCTGGTGACCACAGAGCCATGTGGTTTTCTTGGTAGAATTCAGGAGTGGTTTACCTATGAAAGCCTGCCACTGTGCAGTGCGGCAGGATGATGGGCAGTGAGCTCCTTTCACCTCCCCTCCTCCCAAGTGACTGCATGGGCTCTGCTCTCTGAAGCCCATTTCTGGCTTTCTTCCATGTAGAAGGAAAGCCAGAAATGGGCTACAGAGAGCAGAGCCCATTGTGCAGTCACTTGGAAGGAGGAGAGGTGGAAGCAGCTCGCCACTGCTTGCCATCCCACCGCACTGCACAGCAGGCTTTCAGAAGTTTAAAACGGAGGCAAAGCCTGCTGTGATGGGCTGGGGGGGGAGGGAGGGAGGGAGGAGGAGGCCTGGCTGGGGAGAGGGGTCAACGGGGTGCCAGGCAGTTGGGTGGCAGGTGCAGCAGAGACTTAGGTGCGCCCCTGCCCAGAGAAGGAGAAATTCTAGGCCTCAGGCCAGAAACTGACCCCTTTAGGGTGCACAAATCTTCAGGAACGGTAGTCATACCCAGCCCTGAGTACATAAGGGCTCAGTTGAGCTCCAGCTATGTTGCCTCATCATGGTGGAGTGGGGTATTCCTGGGAGGGATAAGCAAAGTACCCCGGGAGGTATACTCCCAGTAAGGTCACCCAGGGTGCAAAGGTCATCCCAGCTGCCCAGCTAAAGCAATCAGGCAACTATACTGGGCAGAAGCAATATAGGAAGGATGGTCACTTTAGTGACAACAAGAAAGGCACCATTTCATACTGGCAATGGTATAATGGTAAAACCACTCCCAAATTTTACCCAAAAAAACCCAAATGGATAGACAAGATAAAAAGATTGTTGATGTAGTGCTGGATGATGTGCCCCTCAGGTCAGATGGCACTCAACATGCTACTGAGGAAGAACTGAGGATCCCTCGGAGTACCGATGGCGTTTATGGCATGGTTAGGCTCAAGCTTTTTGGACATCTAGCAGCTAATGTTGCCGTGCAGGAAAAGAAAATCCGAAGCTGCAAATACAGAATTACGATGAGAATGTGGAATGTAAAAAGCATGAATATGGGAAAGCTCGACACAGTGAAAGGTGAAATGAATTGACTACAGATTGACATCTTGGGCATCAGTGAATTAAAATGGACTGGAATTGAACACTTTCAGTCAGAAAATCATACTGTGATTTTTTACATGGAAAACAAAGAAGGAATGGTGTTGCTTTCATAGTCAGGAAGGATATAGCAATGACATCTGTAAAGACCTTGAGGATGGAAATAGACACAGAAAAACAAGGAAAGTTTTCCAAAAGCTCTCTGAACTCAGAAGGATGGTCCAACCTCAAATTGATATGTTAAGGGATGCCAAAGGACAGATAGTAACTGATTCAGAGAAGATCAGATGGAAGGAGTATACTGAAAATCTGTACAGCAGGGACGTCAACATCCAAGATACTCTAGACGATATTCATTACTTGCAAGAACCTCTAGTATGGGAAGATGAAGTTAGATCAGCACTCCAGTCATTACCAAGTCGGAAGGCTACAGGAACTGATGGAATAGCTACAGAAATATGGCAGGCAACAGAAGAGGAATCAGTCAAGGCTCTAACCAGTCTATGCCAGCAAATTTGGAGAATGACCCAATGGCAACAGGTCAGTCTACATATATACCCATACAAAGGAAAGGAAACTTAACAGATTGCTCAAACCATCGCACAATATCCTTAATTTCACGTGCTAGCAAAATAATGCTCAGGATCATCAAACGCAGATTAGAGCCATACATGGAAAGGGAAATGCCGGATGTTCAAGCAGGTTTCAGAAAAGGCCGAGGACAAAGAGACATTATCGTTGATGCACACTGGACAATTGAGAAAGCCAAAGAATACCAGAAAGAAGTCAATATGTGCTTTATTGACTACAGAAAAGCCTTCGATTGCGTCAACCATGTCAAGTTGTGGAATACCCTTAGGAAAATGGGCATCCCAGAACATGTAATTGTTCTCATGAGAAACCTATACACAGGACAGGAAGCCGCAGTGCAGTTGGAACATGGTGAAACAGACTAGATCCAGATCAGCAAAAGAGTAAGACAAGGCTGTATACCTTTTCCTTATTTATTCAACTTATATACTCAACATATACTGAGAGAAACTGGATTGGAAGAAGATGAGTGTGGTTTTAAAGTTGGAGGAAGGAACATCAGTAACTTGCGCTGTGCTGATGACACCACTGTGATAGCTAAGAATGCAGATGTCTGCAAGCACTAGTAATGAAACTCAAGGAGCACAGTGAAAAAATGGGACTACAACTAAATGTGAAGAAGACTAAACTAATGACAACGGGTACAGCAACCAGCCTCAGAATTGACAATGAAGACATTGAAGTGGTGGATAGCTTCTGCCTTTTAGGATCGACCGTCAACAGTAAATGATCCAGCAGTCAAGAAATACGCTGCAGACTAGCAATTGGTAGGGTTGCAATGCAGGCCTTGGAAAGGATATTTGGATGCCGTGACATTCTTTGTAGGAATGTGTCTATTCCTACAAAGATTAGAATCATTTGGACAATAGTTTTTCCTGTGACACTCTATGGATGCAAAAGCTGGACTTTGAAGAAGCAAGATAGAAAAAGTATTGACACTTTTGAACTTTGGTGCTGGAGAAGACTTTTGAGGATACCATGGACAGCCAGGAAAACAAATGGATCATAGAACAAATCAATCCAGAATTTTCACTCGAGCCACAAATGACCAGGCTCAAACTATCATTCTTTGGACACATTATGTGAAAACTCAGCTCCATTGAGAAGTCCATAATGCTGGGGAAAGAGGAGAGAAAAGAAGAGGATGACAAGCAGCAAGGTGGATGGACTCCATTATGACAGCAATGAATGCACCACTGAGAGACCTTACAGACCAAGTTGAAGGCAGATTATCCTGGAGAGAATCTATCTATGTGGTTGCTAAGAGTCAACACTGACTTGACGGCACTTCAGCAATCAATCAACAGTTCTGACAGTGGGTAGGAAGTTCCACTCCAGAGCTGTCACTCCCTCCCTCTCTCCTGTTATGTAAATCTCAGAGGGGCCTGCTGTAACCATGAGGAAAGGCGCTTCCATGATTGGCAGCCCTGGGAGATCCAGGCTGCTGATCACGGAAGTGCCTTTCCTCGTGGTTACAGTGGGTCCCTCTGCAGACGACCACCACTGTATCTGTGACCAGCTGGAGAGAAGGGGTGAGTGACAGCTCTGGAAAGTTGCACAACAAGGTAGGGATGTGCACAAATGTTTTGGCAGGGTGGGGAGCGATACCTTTAAACATGCGTGAATCAGGTCCTTATCTGCTCCCTTGCTGCTCCACCACTTTCCCGGGTGCAGCACTGTGCCACTCAGCAGTCTGCATGTGACAGCGAGATGCACATGGCCGCCACATGAGGATCAATAAGGACCTGCTTTACTCATCTTAAAGGTACCGCTCCCCACCCCATCAAAACGATTTGGTAGGCCACACCAAATCAACTTGGCATGTCCCTACTGAACTCGCCGAATCGATTCTTACACATCTTTACAGCAAGGCACAACCTTTCAGACGGCACTGTTAAATAAATGTGGTCAAACAATATACCTATAGCGGTAGAATCATCAGGCCCACATCTGGCCTATGTGCAACTGTACCCAGATCCAATCTCAAGTATATGTACTCCACTCTGGAAGCCCTAAGGGTACAGGGGTTGCTAGAGTTTGGATGAAGGTGAAGGTTTGAACTGAAGCCTGAAACAGAGTGGGCAGAAGCTATTGTTTTATTAGCAAGCCATTTTTCCAAGGAATTCAAGGTGGTTTACAATTTAAAATACAAAGAAAATTCATAATTCAATTCATAAAAAGACATAAAACAACTTAAGTGTCTTAAGCCAGGATTCCCAACCTTTGATCCCCAGATTTTGTTGGTCTACAACTCCCTTCATCCCCAGCCACAATGGTAGAATGGCCAAAGGCCTGGGGATTATGGGAACTGTAGTCCAACAACATCTGGGGACTCAAGGTCTTAACTCTGTCTTAAGCCATTGATGGTCTTTGTGGCACTGATGGCATTTGCTCTCCAGCCTGCCTTGGCTTCTCCTGTTCTATCTTCCCCTTCATGACACACAGGTCTTTACATAACTTCTGGGGAAACAGGGGGAGAGGTAGCTCCATCTAAGTTCTCCCAAGCTGATGAAGGTCTCTTCAGGAGCTGATGGCACAAACTCCCTATCCTAGGCTTCTCCTCTTCAGACTCCTTAAGAAAGCATGGGTCTGTCAATCAGGCAACACTAGGACACCAGGCTCCTAATATTTATGCCAGGCCTGATCAATCCAAAGACTTTGTGCTGCCGAGAGTATGAGCACAATCTCTAAAACTAACTAAGGTAGATCTCAGCCTTAAGCCATAACGTTCTTTGTTTGAGCCCCAGAATTCTTGACAGAGGTCCATCAAGTTCTGAAGTACTTGAGAGCATCTAAACATGAGACCACCAGTTGTGATGTCAAAATATGACCTTAAGAGGCATACTAAAGCCTCCCATCCAGCTTTGAAATGTATTGGTATACTTTTATCTTTATTCAAAAAGGACTGTATTTGTATTATCTTTATTTTACATGAATATTTGGGAGTATAAGTGGCACATTATCTTCTCCCCTTCATAAAATATAAAGAAGATCAGATGGGTCTAACTTTGAATCAGTCTTTGGACAAAGGAAAAGCCAACAATTTTTTTTTAATGATCTCACATCTTCCAAGAGAAAGAAACTAAATTAAAAGTGAGAGCCTATTATAGATCAGTAAATGAAAATGCATTACTCAGAGCTTTTTCTTAGAAATTAGACAGTTTCATTACATTTAACTTACCAAATCAGCATATTATTATACAACTATATTGTTCACAATCTCCACGGGAACAATTTAGTTGTTATGAGCAAAAATGAAGAAATTAGAAATGGTTATGTTCTTTCTAGCATGATTTGTACCTACAAATTTAGTACTGCCCATTGGAGATTAAACTTGGACATTTGAGGCTCCCTTTACTGCAACATAACTAATCAAATTTACTTTACAAATATTCTTCACTCTAATTCCTGGGATTTCATGAGCATTGAAACAGGCTCCATTGCCCCCAAATCAATAATAAATAGTTATAATACAGGAGTTTTAATTAGAGTAATAATTAATGTTTGTTAGCATAGTAAAATATCACTACTTGGGGCATTCAGAAATGAGTCTCTCATGTACTCTTTTTATTGTTAACATAAGGCTCAAACTAGACATTATGTTAAGCCTGTCATTAGTGTCAACAGTCTTAACTTTGCTTTCAAAAACAGTGACTGAGATCAAGATAATAGTGGAGGAGGGCCTCAACCCTTGTCTCCACCACAGTCTCTGATGTTACTGGAAAAAATAGCACACTTGCTTAGAAGTGTCAAAAGCAGGTCAGACGTCCTACCCTAGCACATCACTGGCCTTGAGGCTCATGGTTAGAGTGGTGATTCTTTGCAAAGGGCAGGAGTGCACAACTGAAATACCCCAGTGAGCCAGAACCAACCATGACTTGGTGTGCATGACTTGGTGTACAAGGTCAATCTTCACGAGCTCATCATGGATTCTGCTATTGCTGAAGAATACCCCTACCTGCAGACCAGAAAAAAGTCCCTGCAGGCCAAATCTGGTCCCTGGGTCTAATGCTGTGCAGACCTGGCAGAGGGAAATGCTGTAGCCATGATGGCTGGCACTTATGTGATCAGCAGCCTGTATTGCCCCAGGCTCAGAGGAGCACTTAGCCACGAACCTTGGGGATCAGGTCCATGGCCTTCTGTCTTCGGCGGACCTCCGCCCCACCGCTGTGCCACTGCCCCATGCCCGTCCTGCCGTACCGATATCTGCCATCCTCACCACTGGGAGTGGGGGTGAGCTGAGTGAAGCAGGCCTCCCCCTGTGGTGGTGGTGGGCTTGTCCAGCGGGTGCACCTGCACAGTGTGAATATGGTGTGTTGCATGCCCATGACGTCACAGGCTTGTGACATTCCATATTCACACTGTGCAGGCACACCCACCACACAGGCTCATCAGCCACTGCAGCCACTGCTACCACAGGGGGAATCCTGGTCCGCTCGGCTCATCCCCCACCAGCAAATATCGGCGCAGCAGGGCAGCAGCGGGCGCAGAGCAGCGGGGTAGGCGTGGTGCAGCAGTGCGGCTCTGGGAAAGGCCTCCAATTATTTGGAGCCCAATCATTTGGAGGCAGGTATCTATTTTTTAAGGGGGGAGATCACAATGCGGGGAGACTATTTTTTTAATCTCTCATGGGGGGATCACAGAGGGCGGCCCTCTGAGGCCCTTCAGGTTCGGGCTGCTTTTGGACCTAGGTGCACCCCTGCCCAGGCTGCCGTTAGTGTGATTGCTGCTGTTAAAAAGCTGCTATTAAAAGTGCCATTGCTGCTATTAAAAAGCTCCCATAGGCACTTTTTTGTGCTGACAGACAATATTCCTTTCAATAACAGCCACAGGAGGCCTGCTCCAGATCATAGGAACGTAAGAAGCTACCATATACCAAGTCAGACCATTGGTCCATCTCTTATACAGCATGCACACTTTGATTCAGAGCTGCAGAGGGCTATTTTTAGACCCTTTACCAAATCCAACTTTTCAGCCTGACATATCACATTGGCATCTCTATGGCCTAACCTTCTATGCCACAAATTCAGACATCCTTTGTGTGTGCATTCCCTCACAGTTTTGGCCTTTTCAGTCACACATTCTACTTCAAACAAACCATTCTCTTGTAAAACTGCTTTCATAAGCAATTCCTGTTTATGAGTAATGAAACAGTGCCTTCCTTTACATTTTACTTCGTAGCCCCTTTCTGTAGCATATTTTAAAGACATCAGACTTGTTTCTAGAGTAGGTACATACAAAGCTTCTTCAATTGTTAATTCAATGATTCCTCCTTTCTCCAGTTCGCAGGGTGACTGTGCAGTTGCTTTCCCTTCTGCATACATCAGTTTTCCATCTGCCAAATATATAGGGATTTTACCACTTATATCTAGGTTTATAAATCTCTCCCTTTCTTAAATCAGGTTGCTAGCAGCACCTGAGTCAACGCAAATGCTACTGCTGCATTTCTCAGACTTAGCTTCCAAAAGAAACTTTATCTATTCTTGTAAGGTATACCCTTTGCTTATTAGCTTTAGTCCGTGATTGCTTGTAAGTTCTGTACTCTGTTTTCCTAGATGGCCATCTCTCTTTGCAACTTTGCTTTCCTTGCCTTTTGTCTGCAAACTCTTCATTCTTGGGACACTTATTCTGCAAGTGCTTGGGGCTTCCACAAATTAAAGCATTTCTTATTTCTTTACAAGGTTCTAAATGCATTTTCTTCACTTTCCTTTGGTTGCCTTTTGTCCCTTGTGTGCAAATCAAAGTCCTCTAGACAGTTAATTACAAATATTTAATATAAACTGCCCTGAGCCTTTGGAAGGGCGGTATAAAAGTTTTAATAACAAACAAACAAACAAATTGTAAGTCTGCATCGTCCATGACTTCCAAGGCACTAGTCACACTATCAAAATAATGTGGCAAACTATTCAACAGTAATCCTATCAAAACTGCATCTGTCATGATTAAATCTTGAGCTTGCAGATGCCTGGATATTTCTAACATTTTATTTATGTGCTTGGACAGACTTTCTCCTTCTCTAAGTCTTTTATTGCTCAGTTTTTTTACTAGATGCACTTTGGAAACCACAGACTTCTTTTTATATAATTCCTTCAGAGTTTCCCACATATTCCTTTCATTTTCTTTGTCTCTTAGATGCACTAAATTGGGTCACTCACCACCAAGTAAATCATTCATGATGCCTTTTCATCTGCTCTGTCCCATTCTGTCTGTTCCTTTCCTGCATCTGCAGGACGCTGGTTGTGCAGAACACTGCCAAGTCCATGACTCTTGAGGAGCATCTCTATCTTGAAAGATCAGGGCTCATACTCAGGACCTTGAAATTTTTCAGTCATCTGGAATCCTTGTGCTGTCTGCATTTTCAAAGCTTTTCTCTTTGCTTTGCCTCTTAATTCTATTTCATTCTCTAGTTAATTCCAAGGTTTAGGAACATAGGAAGTTGCCTTATACCAAGTCAGACCATTGGTCCATCTAGCTCAGTATTGTCTATACAGACTGGCAGCAGCTTCTCCAAGTCTGCAAGCAGGAATCTCTCTCAGCCCTATCCTGGAGATGCCAGGAAGGGAACTTAGAACCTAGATGCTCTTCCTAGAGCAGCACCATCCCTTAAGTGGAATATCTTACAGTGCTCATACTTCTAGTCTCCCATTCATATGCAACCAGGGTGGACCCTTAGCTTAGCTTAGCTAAGGGGACAAGTCATGCTTGCTACAACAATACCAGTTCTCCTTTAGGCTGCCAAAAATTCAGAATGTACCTGAAAACTGGTATATTAATATAACGTACAAGTTCTACATAGAACAACTACACACATTTAAAATCATACCATAAAAACATTCATGTGCAGACAACAATATAATACAAAATCACATAAAGGAATATATAAAAATGTCCCTGAATAGTCAAAGTAGGCTCACAGTCTTTAGGCCCACAGTCCAAAGTCCTTATGAAGACTGAATGCCTTTCCACCAAATAATAAGTAGTCTGTTCAAAGTGTAAGAGTCCTTTTCAGTGGGTCATTTCCAATGGGTCAGACGCGTTTCGACGTATACACTGGAGGAACAGTGCACCAATGTGTGAGTCAAGATAACCGAAGTCTGTAAAAGTGATGTTTTCATGAAGGTACGGGTCACTGAGGAAAACATACATCGAAACAGTATGGCTGACTGAGAAATTTAAAGTGAATGCCGCCCACTTTGCCCATAGAAACCCCTGCAGGGCAGATATGTGAATGATGGCCCCATTACATCTGGTTTGGTTCTGCCATTCACACAATACATGAAACACCCTCCTAATATGGATATTAATCAACTAGGAAATGTAATTGCTGAGGCAGCTCCAGGCCAAATCATGTGCTATTTAGAGCATCATTAGCCTTGATGAGCTCAGTTTTTATTTATTTTATTATTTTATTTTATTTATCATATTTGTATACCACCCCAAACTTCCATGCCTGGGCAGTTTACAGCAACATAAAACAAATCAAAATGGAAATTAAAACCTTAGAACAATGTAAAACAATTTTAGTTTAACCAGCATGGTGTAGTGGTTAGAGTGCTGGACCAGGGAGACCCGAGTTCAAATCCCCATTCAGCCATGAGACTAGCTGGGTGACTCTGGGCCAGTCACTTCTCTCTCAGCCTAACCTACTTCACAGGGTTGTTGTGAGGAGAAACTTAAGTATGTAGTACACCACTCGGAGCTCCTTGAGGAAGATTGGGATATAAAATGTAAAAATAAAAATAAAATAAAAAATAAAAGCTTGGGTGAATACATGTGTCTTTTTAAAAGTTGCCAGAGATGAGGAGGCTCTTATTTCAGCAGGGAGCACATTCCAGAGTCTTGGGGCAGCAACAGAGAAGGCCCATCCCTATGTAACCACCAGACAAGCTGGTGGCAACTGCAGACAAACCTCTCCAGGTAATCTCAATGGGCAACGGGGCTCATAGTGAAGAAGATTTAGCAAAGATCAGCCAGATTAGGCCTCCTGTAGATCAGGACCATGGCAGGAAATAGGGCTAAAGTCCTATCCAGGCTTTTCTCTAATGAAAAATTAAGCCTGTCAAGGCTAATGACAATCAACTGCACTCTGTTGAGAAGACGGTGATGGAACTCAGCTTTTCAATTGCCTGTTCAAAATCCTTCACTACAGAGATAAGCAGGTACAAGAGACCTGTAAAGCATGGTTTCTAATTACGAAGCCACTTTTGGAAATAATTTATGCCACAGTTCATGATCCACAGTCAAAGCCTTCAGTGATGTCTGTCCAACTGCATCACGGCTGCTTCTTCCACCTGTCTCTCTGGTTTAGGACAACACACTGCCACATCCAATTTGCAGTGCTATGTATCTCTCAGTATAAAGTACTTTCTAGCAAAAGTAGTCTTCTCTGAGTTTTCTTGAAGACTAAAACTTAATGCTACCTTCTGCCACATATAGTTATCAATTTGTGGTATTCTATCCAGTATCTTTTATGTTTTGTTGTTTAGAAGTTTGTCCCAGTGGGGATCCTGCAGAAAGTGGGGCAGGAAAATGTGGAGTGAGAAAGGAAAAGAGAGGAAAGGAGAAGGGGGAAATAGAGTTGTTCCTGAATAAACTCTTAGTTAAATCTATAGAAGATTACTTGGTGTTTGTGAGGGAATCAGCTCTAAAACACACTTCTAATTCCAGCACCTAAATACTGACATGGTGACATGGAAAAATATAAAGGCAAAAAGGGATTATGCAGTACATCTACAGCAATTACCACACATATACAACTCAGGTTTCCCTCACTGTGGAAGACAACTGCAGGCATTTTCTCCTCTCTCTTTTTCCCCCAACTGCCCTGTCTTCTTCTTTCTCAGTTTTGCAAAATTGCTTCTTCTGCCACTGACTCGTTTCCTTTAACTAGTTTTATATTAACTGTGTAATACTATCATTTTAAGTGTTCCTGTTAGTGGTATGTCAAAATACTAAACAATAGATCTACTGCATTCTCCCTGTTTAGAAAGCGAGTGGTTGGTATACCCTAAAAGAAGGTCTGATTTGTCACACAGTTTGCTAAAATGAATTTGGGAGCAAAATCTCCCCAAGTCATGGACTCCCCCCCATCGCCCCGCATGGGGGGTGGGCATAGAATAAAATTCTGTATGTTTTTGTTTGCTTTTCTGAGGCAGGAAATAAGGTCAGCAGAAGCTTGGGGGGGGGGAGTTCTCTCCTTAGTTAGAAAGTTGAGTTTTCAAGCCAGCTGATGCTTGCTACCCTGACACTGCTGCATTTTCATGTTCCTTTGCCATTTGTTGATGGAATATTCTGTCAAAGTAAAGCTGACATTAAGGCTTTTGGTTCATAGGTTAAGATAAATTCCATCGTGACTCCCTGGATGAACTCCAGTAAATTAATTTTCTTATCTCTGTCCTTCAGAAACATGCACACACTAGACTCTGGAATGCATATCTTCCATCAAGATCAACTAGTGTTACAGGCAGCATTTCTCGTTCGCTTTGTTACCAGTGGGGTGCTGAAAATTTTGATTACATTCCTAATTTAATATATACCATTTGTGATATGCTACCAAATAGTTGCCAGTTGAACTCTGATCAATAAATCCCCTTTGAATTGACAAAGCAAGCAATTTTTTTATCCAGATAAGACAAATATATGGCTTTTAAAAAATCTTTCTTTTAATCAAAAGTTGTGAGCCATTCTGAGGAAAGGGACAAACAATAGAAGAGGACTTGTGGGAATCCCAAAAGTATTTGGCTGGTCATTGTTGAAAATAGGATGGATGCTGGACTAGATGGGGGTCCAGGGCTCATGCTGTTCCTTCCATTATGCAAAGCCTTCCTAGACTAGGTACATGTCCTGAGTCATTGACATTGATGGCAAATTAGGCTCTTTGTCCAAAGGAAACTTGGACTATACCCTGAGTCAGTACAGCTTGGGTGGTGTCTTGAGACCACTTTTGCCCGGGAGTGTGTCTACTGCCTGGGAGAGGTACATAGGAGCATTTTGGGCTTTTGGAGGAAAGGCAAAGTTTGTTGTGAATTCAGTACAGTCGGCGTCATTGCAGGTCCATATTGCCTGCTTAACCTGTATATTTGTAAATATACATATTGGCTGACAAAATGCTCAGTCTAACATCACTATCATGGACTGCCCAGGGCTGCTATTGACTTCAAAGCACGCTCCAATGCAGAAGCAGTGGGTGCAGAAGCAGCATTCCTGCAGGTTTCCCCACTCATGGGGGAAGTACTGTTGAAATGCTGCTTCTGCATCTGCTTCTGAACAGCACCATAGCTGGTCTTGTGGTAGCAAAGAATGGTCCCCTTTGCTAAGCAGGGTCTGCCCTGGTTTGTATTTGAATGAGAGACTGCATGGGTGAGCACTGTGAGATATTCCCCTTAGGGGATGGGACTCTCTTGGAAGAGCAGCTGTACGCTGGCATGCAGAAGGTTCCAAGTTCCCTCCCTGTCATCTCCAAGATATGACTGAGAGAGACTCCTGCCTGCAACCTTGGAGAAGCTGCTGTCATCTGTGTAGACAGTACTGAATTAGATGGAACAATGGTCTGACTTGGTATAAAGCAGCTTCCCATGTTCCTATGTTTTGAGTCTCCACAGCAGCCCCAGGCAGACCATTATGGCGATGGCATCTGCACATCACGTCCTCCAGCACTACCAAATGGCCAAAGGTTTTCTCCAAACAAGATGCTAGACTAGATGGGCTTGGGCCTGATCTGGCAGGGCCAAGCCATTTTATGTTCTTAAAATCAATCCTAGATGAACTGTCCTGAAGGTCTTACCACATTGAGAAGCGGGGGCACCAAACACACAATAAATGTTGGGCAGCCAACACTCCCATGTACACCAAATTTCAAGTAATTAATACCCCCTACACACCCTACATAAGAAAATAAGACCAGCCCTGCTGGATCACGCACAAGGCCTATCTAGTCCAGCATCCTGTTTCACACAGTGGCCCGCTAGATGCCTCTGGGAAGCCCACAGGCAAGAAGTATGTGCATGCCCTCTCTCCTGCTGTTGCTCCCCTGCAACTGGTATTGAGAGGCATCATGCCTGAGACTAGAGATGACCCACAGCCACCAGACTAGTAGCCATTGATAGACTTGTCCTCCATGAATATGTTTAAGCCCCTTTTAAAGCCAGCCAAGCTGGTAGCCAGCCATCACAGGGGCGTAGCAAGGTTGGAGTGGGCCCAGAGACAAGATTTTAAAACGCCCCCCCCCACTGAAGCTCAGCTCATGAAGTAAAGAAATCTTAAATGAGGCTCAACAGTGGTAACAAAAACAAAAAGCATTATACACACACACACACACACACACACACACACACACACACACACATATACCTATGTGCCACAATAGAACACCTTCTTAAATTATTTTTTAAAGGTTTTGTAAATTATGGACGATGCAAGTCATTTAATGGTACCAGAGGACGACATTCTGTTCTGGTAGCTCCAGGTCTTAACACTCAGATCAATTTTGGGGGATGAATACAACTGAAAGAAGTCCAGGTGGGTGAGTGGCTGGGGAAGTCAGTCAAGTGTCTTGCCTCTAGGGGGCCCCTCAAGGCAGTGGGCCCCCAGACAACTGTCTCCCCTTGCCCTATTATAGTTACGCCCCTGAGCCATCACCACATCCCATGGCAAAAAATTCCATAGATTAATTATGTGCTGTGTGTAAAAGTACTTCCTCTTGTCATCCTAAATTTCCCAACTTTCAGTTTCATGGGATGACCCCTGGTTCTAGTGTTATGAGAGCGGGAGAAAAAATTATCTCTGTCCACTCTCTCCACTGTTAGAGGTTGTTGATTTTTACCCACAATAGGTAAAACAGCAGAGCACTAAGGAATGAGCACACACTCCAGTTACAGAGTAGGTAGCAGAGGATGGTTTGGATATTGCAGCTATTTAGAGAAAACACATGGAGATCCTTGTATGACTAAACACTAAACATTTATTGGTTAAATACACTTAGATTGGAAAGACCTATATCTAATCTAAAGGTCCTCATAGTGGACAGGTAAGGAGAGAGGGAGAGAGATGTTTCCATCTGCTCTCTAGGAGGAAAGGAAGGATTGTGACTCAGCACAGGAAGTGCTGCAGAGTCAGTTCAGGGGTCATAGGTAGGGACAGATAGGGAGACCCTGACTCACGGTCTCTACTCCCAATGCCCCTAGTGGTCATTAGGACAGTTGGTGCAAAAGGTCAATGCACTGGAAGTTCATCTCCAACATCCACTCCATGAATAATTTTATACAACTCAATCATGTCTCCCTTTAGTCACCTTTTTTTCCAAAGTAAAGAGCCTTTGGTAGCCTAGCCTCATAAAGAAGGTGCTCCAGGCCCCTGATTATCCTGGTTGTCCTCTTCTGCACTTTTCTCGGTTCTACAATGTTGTTCTTAAGATACGGTGACCAAAACAGTACGCAGTACTCCAGATGTGGCCACACCATAGACTTGTACAAAAGCATTATAATATTAGCATTTTTATTTTCAATTGCCTTCCTAGAGATCACTAGCATGGAATTGGCTTTTTTCACAGCTGCAGTGCACTGAGTCGACACTTTCAATGAGCTGTCTACCATGACCCCAAGATCTCTCTCTTGGTCAGTCACCGACAGCTCAGATTCCACCAGCGTATATGTGATTGGGGGATTTTGCCCCAATATGCATCATGATTACATAAGAATATAAAATTTTAATTAGAGCTAATGGGAGCTTCTTTCCTTCTGTAAACAGTTTGTGGGGTGAAGGGCAATCGGAAGCATGATGGATAGGTTTAAAGTCCCTCCTGGCCCCAATCTGGATTGGATGTCTCACATATGAAAGAAAGAAAGAGTGAAAATGCCAGAGATAATGATGTGACTAATGTATCTAGTTTGGCCCTTGATTGGCTGGTACATGAAATAGGTTGGCTGACAGTCTCAAGTGAAACTTTTGATTGGTTATGCCTATTTAAGGTGAATCCACTTAGATCCAGTTCAGGAGTGTTTGTCAGTGCTGTAATCTAAATTCAGGAGTGTTAGTGCTGTAATCCAGTTCACATGGTTGAAAGGGAACAAAACAGGGCCAACATGAATGTACATTAGCACACTTGGCTTACTATGCAGAGCATGAAGATATCCCTGGGAGACAAGGTATCTCTTTCTTCTCCAGGATAGACCAATCCTCTGAGGAGGACTGACACACCTAGTCCAAAGTGGAGGGTTGATCTACCCACCAATCCCAATTGGCAGACCAACTCTCCCCGAGAAAATGGCAGTCAAATCACTCGAATTGATTCAAGTGATTAGAAGTTGATTCATTGAGGTAGCCGACCAAGCCAGCTGTTCCTGATTAATCAATTTAAGGTTTTTGTAATTTGATTCAAGCTCGAATCAAGTTGCAAAAACTGATCCGTGCACACCCTTAATAACTGATGTGCAAATATCAGCCATTCACGAATAAATTCACAATGCCTGACCAGTGTACCATAGGGACCAGATTACTTAGAATTACAGTTCTGCAGTTTGAGATAAAGCTACCTTTTCTTTGTTTGTAACATCAGTACATAGCTGAGATGACACTTAGTGCTAAATACTTGGAGCTACAGTATAGAATTACAACAGATTTATTGCAATGATGTAAGGTGACAATTTAAACCTTTAAGGCACTATTTTATGAGTCAGCTCTGATGATATGCTGGTGGCTGATCAGAGGAAGAAACTGCTCATGCAAGCGGTCTCCATACATGAACAGCACGGCTATGAATTCAGATGAGATCACTGTTCCATTTCCACAAAAAGAAAGACCTGTTGTAATCTGCGCTGCTTTACTACATGCACAAACAGTTTTCTTCTTTATGTCAGTTGCCACTGTATCATCTGAATCAATGCTTGATTTTGAGAAAGTTGAGAAATTTGAAAGTTGAGAAATTTGCTAAAAGAAACCCCCAAAATTTAGGTGCTCATTTGTATAAATGAATCTCCTTCACGTCATGTGGATCTAAGATGCTTCAAGGGTCAAACTGCCAGGATCAAAGCCAAACATTGTGAAATTTCTTGAGCTCTCTATGAATATTCTTACCTGCAATATTACACAAATACAGAATCTAAACTGGGCTACAGCCAAGACGTGAAAGAAATAGCAATGACATCCATGCATCAAAGTATCTTCAGGTGGCAGAACTTCATTACTCGTATAAACAATCAAATTGTGGAGGTCACGACTCTTTCTGTTGAAAGGGTTTGGGACTAATCTTGAATTAAATCAAAGATTTCAATTGTGTTCGGCTACTAGGACTGTGCACACTGATATGTGTCAGATCTGATCTGATCCAACCCAGCAGGAAAGGTCTTGGAAGGGACCAACATGACCCCACAAAAAATTGTCAAGTCAGATTAGATCAGAAATCTGACAATTTTCTGACATTCTGTTGGGATTTAAAAGTTAAAGGAGTTTTAACTCTAACTTTTAAATCCCAATCCAGTGAAACACAAGCAGCTTCTCAGCCTCACAGCCAAGGAACAAGAGGAATAATTGCTGATACACACTGGACAATTCAGAAAGCCAAAGAATACCAGAAGTCAATATGTGCTTTGTTGACTACAGAAAGGCCTTCAATTGCATTGACCATGTCAAGTTGCAGAATATCCTTAGGAAAATGGGTGTCCCAGAACATCTCATTCTTCTCGTGAGAAACCTATATGCAGGACAGGAAGTCACTGTCCAGACAGAACATGGTGGAACAGACTGGTTCTAGATTGGCAAAGGAGTAAGACAAGGCTGCATACTTTCTCCTTCTTTATTCAACTTATATGCTGAACATATACTGAGAGAAGCTGGATTGGAAGACGATGAGTGTTGTTTTACAGTTGGAGGAAGAAACATTAATAACCTGCACTACGCTGATGACACCACTCTGATAGCAATAGCAATAGCAATAGCAATAGCACTTACATTTATATACCGCTCTATAGCTGGAAGCTCTCTAAGTGGTTTACAATGATTTAGCATATTGCCCCCCAACATTCTGGGTACTCATTTTACCGACCTCGGAAGGATGGAAGGCTGAGTCAACCTTGAGCCCCTTGGTCAGGATCGATCTTGTAACCTTCTGGTTACAGGGCGGCAGTTTTACCACTGCGCCACCAGGGGCTCTTTAGTGGAGGATAGTGGAGAATGCAGGTGATCTGCAAGCTCTAGTAATGAAAGTCAAGGAGAACAGTGAAAAGATGGGACTACAACTTAATGTAAAGAAGACTAAACTAATGACAACGGGTGCAGCAGCCAGCCTCAGAATTGATAATGAAGACATTGAAGTGGTGGATAGCTCCTGCCTTTTAGGATCGACCATCAACAGTAAAGGATGTAGCAGTCAAGAAATATGCCACAGACTAGCACTTGGTAGGGTAGCAATGGAAGCCTTGGAAAGGATATTTGGACGCCGTGACAGATCTATACCTACAAAGATTAGAATCATTCGGGCAATGGTTTTTCCTGTGACACTCTATGGATGCAAAAGCTGGACTTTGAAGAAGCAAAATAGAAAAAGCATTGACGCTTTTGAATTTTGGTGCTGGAGAAGACTTTTGAGGATACTATGGACAGCCAGGAAAACAAACAAATGGAACACAGAACAAATCAATCCAGAATTTTCACTCAAGGCACAAATGACCAGGCTCAAACTATCATACTTCGGACACATTATGCAAAGACCCAGCTCCCTTGAGAAGTCCATAATGCTGGGGAAAGTTAAAGGAAAGAGAAGAGGACAACCAGCAGCAAGGTAGATGGACTCGATTATGACAGAAATGAATGCACCATTGAGAGACCTTAAAGACCAAGTTGAAGACAGATAATCCTGGAGATAATCTATCTATGTGGTCGCTATGAGTTGACAATGACTTGATGACACTTAATCAATCAGTAGTAGTAGTAGTAGTAAATGTTGTTATTTATTATTAATTAATAAAACCTTAATTGCCAGAGCTCCCAGACCTTTCATACCCTAGCTCAGAGGTTCTCAGATTTCATGGTAGGGTTACCTCAAAATAAAAGAAAAACTGTCTGAGACTCTCCAAGTGTAACAAACAGCTACCAAAAGCACTCTGAGCCCAGGTCAGGGAGGTGGGTGGTACAAAAAGGGAGGAGGCATGACAACATTTTCCTGCACTGTGCTTCTAGGTCAAAAAGAAAATCAAACCTAGGAAGAGCAAACAAAAAGGACAGTATGTCACCAGTCCAGTAAAGGAGTACCTGGCTGCAGAACATCCATGTTGAACTAACTGGAAAAACACAGGAGAATCGACCAGCTCCTCAGCTAATAGATTCACACACAACTCACACAGACTTGGAAAAGGAGGTTTAGCGCGCACACACACACACACAGACACGTTAGTTGCCCATGTGAATTATCCAGATGATTTGGGGAAATCCACCTATATGTTTGTAAATATCTATTACTATTAATATACCGCTTTTCAACACAAACGTTCGAGGAAGAGGAAGATTCCCTGTCCCCAAAGAACTCACAATGTACCGAGAAACACAAGGGAGACACCAGCAACAGTCACTGGAGGAATGCTGTGCTGCGGTTGAACAAGGCCAGTTGCTCTCCTCCTGCTAAATATAATTGCCTCTTTGAAAGATGCCTCTTTGCCTAGTTAGCAAGGGATTATGTAGTTAGTTGCTTGTCTTATAATAAAAACATAATTATTTCACAAAACACAAATCCCTAGAAATCTCTCATTTGTAAGGTTATCGCCTCACTCCCAAAATGCCCACCACATGGTATGAAAGAGATGTACAGGTTGTTGTTCACCTCTGTTTGCCCATATACATTCTCGATCTTTATTCAGGGCCTGTATGTCTTCCTTAATGGAATGTCTCGGTTACTAGGCATGAGAATAAGTCTAAGATGGGGCTGAAGATTGGCGTAATGGCTATTGATACTCTAATAATTTTTTTCTTATCCTTTTAAACCAGAATTCTATTTCTTAACTCTTCAAAAATAGGTCAGTTTAAAGCACAGAAAACTGGTGCGTTTTCATATTTGCATGTTCTAAATTCAATCTCAAGAAAAAGATTACTTATTAAACGTAATGTCAGCAAAGTGCAGCAGAAATTGATCATTTTACCTTAGCAAAAATACTTTCCCCTATCCCTCAAAATCCTTTCCTGAGCACCAGAATACACAGAGTAGATCATTGCCAAATAACTGTTCTCCTTTTACAAAAGTTACTTTATTAGGCCCAAACCAGACATAATGACAGAGGTACATGAGTGCACACCCACCTCATTATTTTGCACACCTACAAACCTACCACCCAAGGCCTATGAGACAGAAGTATCATTGTCCAAGCCTGTAAATGGCAAGTGATATTCTGTAACTTTCCGTTTGCAGCACATAGGCTCTTGCTAGCACTATCCAGACACTAGCTTTAAAGGGCTGTGCACAAGTACAGCCACTCAGTAGTGCACCAGAAGGCTACTCCCAGCACATCACTCATCCCCTTGCAGGTGCCACTCATCACAAGTCCAGTAGGGTTCATCTAAAGAGGCGAAAGATGGGACTGTGATGGCAGATGCTTCCATGATCAGCAGGCTGGGATGCCTCAGCCTCCCAATCACGGAAACTCTGTCATCATAGTTACGACATTTGCCTCCTCAAAAGAATGCTGCTCTAACAAGGAACAGCACGGTGATGAGGAGGTGATTGACGGGTCAGGACAGGCCTTCTAGACCCACTATCGATGCTTGTATATGCACAGAGCTTCTTTTCTCTGATTGTCTGATTAAGGGCTACTGAAATCCTAAGCTTCTGAATTTGTGCATTGTTGTTTTAAGAATCTTTCTTTTAGCGCACCTGGTTGTAAAGATAAGCTTTAAAATATAATAGTACAACATTATAAAGGACTGGAAACAATGAGACAATTAAAAATAAGTTCAGATTCCATTTATAATTTTGAAGCTCTTCTGTCATGAATTGGAAATCACAAGGGGAGTCATTTCAGAACAAGATAATGCATGTGGTGTCAATGACCATCTATCTCCAGCAGAGGTGCACCTAGGTAATTTTGGAGCATGGACCTTAAGGCCTTTGGAGCCACCCCCCCTTCCTGGAGGCACCCCTGCTGCAAACTAAGCAGCATCCCCCTACACACACACACACAATATTTTTAACACATGGGTTCTTGAGAGCACAAACAGCAACAGAATTCACAAGAATGTAAGACTATAAAACAGGTATATTTATGCAAATATGCATTAGCAGAAACATTTCAATACACAACTTAACATATTCCCCTCCCACATATTTATTTCCCCACTCCCCACTCTGTCTCTAAAGAACCCGGCACAGTTCACAATCACACTTGGCCACCCGATGCTGTGCAGGCCAGCAGCAACCAGAACACCCAGGACAGACTAAAGAGGATTGGGGGGCAGGGGTGTGGAGGTCCAGGATTTTGGCCCCGAAGTCCAGGGGTAAGAGCACCACTGATCACCAGCATCCACCATATTTCTGAACATGAAATCCAAGTTATGTTAATACGCCACTAACAACTTAGTTCTCTGATAGCAGATTTTCAATTTGGCCTTCAATGGTAAACAAAATTCCCCACCACTAGACACTTCTGCCATTCTTTAACGCCTGCCACCTGTCAATTCATCATCATCCTGGGCCTATTATTCTGCATACGTTATCAGTTCTTATCCTTTTTAAAACTCTTCTTTCTGCAATAACATATAAATGAGACAACTGGCAAAAGCAAGGTGTTTTACGAAAACATCTGATGCCATTTTTTCCAAGGAGAAGAAACAGAAGCGGGTTTTGATTCGCACAAAGGTAATAAACTCTCATTGATGTTTCAAAGGATGTTATGTGCCCAAGCAACTGTAAGGCTGATGATGACAGAGAAAAGCAAATGGAGAAAGAGTTTCCTCTGCTGCATGAAAATTAAAATGCATTATCTTCTTTCATTGCATTGATGCACCTGACAGCTACATTTGGCACCTGCTCAACTATACTTTCCATTCTTTTTGTTAATCCTACAGAAATGAGCAACCTTTCCCTACCCACCCCCTCCACCACTCACATCAGGCATTGAGAGCTATTTGAGGTGAAAGGAATGCAATTTAGAGTATTTTGTGTAATACTCCCAGGCAAGTAATTTAACTGATGACTTTTGTTTCAAGCACAAAAGTCTAAACATATGATATGTGCACACAGCTGATGCATGAAGTTGCTTTCTCTGGGCTTCAGTTAATGAGATCCCAACAGAGCCAGAGCCAACGTGACAGTAGGCAAGTTGGGAGAAAGGAAGTATTTGTACAAATTTTATTTCATTGATGTTTTAGGAGGGAATGCAGTGGGGGTGGAATATGTGTTGCAGCTATGATAATCCTGGCGCGCACACATAAAGCTCTGGGCTCCTTGGAGGAAGAGAGGGATATTTAAAAATGTGTAGAAAATGTGTGTACTACTGCTGCCAAACTGGTAGCATCCATCAATCATATCTTCTTGGCTTTGCACAACCAGTGCCTCAGTCCCCAAAATTGTTAGGAAGATGAAGCCACTAAGCAATAGTCACTTTTAATCACACTGAGTGTTTGTTTTTCATGACACTGTCAATTATATATTCAGAAGACAAAAAGAAATATGGTAATAGAATGCCTTCCCCAAGATCTGAAGAAGAGGTCGTTTAGCTCTGCAGAATGTCAGATGCTGGAATGCAGAAAGGCAGTCTCAGTCTAGCCAGTTCTGTATGACAATACACAGAAATGTCACAAAGTTTGAAAGGCACTTGTCTGGAAGTGTGTACAACCCTATAACTATGTGGGCATATGCCATTCTTTGTTGTCACAGATATGCGTAGGATACTCCTGGTGTAATGTACCAATAGATGCAATACTCATGAAGAAGATATTTGTGCTGTGTATAAAGGTCAAGTGTGCCGTCAAGTCGATTTCGACTCCTGGTGCCCACAGAGCCATGTGGTTTTCTTTGGTAGAATACAGGAGAGGTTTACCATTGCCTCCTCCCGTGCAGTATGAGATGATGCCTTTCAGACATGCTTAAAAACAGGAGCCAAAGGTTGATGTGGCTTTTTCCTCCTGTACAGTGAGCCCAGCTCTGCAGTCAATGTAGGTACCATGTTGTCTCCAATCTGAAGGGCCACCTCCTACTATACTTCTCCACTCTTTAAGATCTATGACAGAGCTTGTTCTGGATGCTGCCACCTTCAAAAGATAAGGTGAGTGTCATGCAGCAATAGGGCCTTTTCAGTGGGAACAATTTGGTTCCAGAACACTCTCCCCAGAGACACGTGACTGGTCCTTACTTCACTAGGTTTTATTATTGCTGTCTCTCTGCTTTTATTGCAGCTGTTATTGCTGTTTATTGCTTTGTCCCTTTTTTAACCTTTTATTGCTTCAATTTAATGTTAAACTGTTGAATTTTAATTAATTGCCTTGGAACCTTTTGCAGAAAGGCAGCACAGAATTCCCACATGCTTCAGAATACCTGTCCACCTTTTTTATTGTTTCAAAGTACCATTTGTAAGCATATGCAATTAAAAATGCATTCAATGTCTTACTCTTTATTTAAGTTGAAATGTTGCTCCAAGAGGACTGGAGAGGTTGATTAGTGATGGTGCAGGCACAAGCCAACCAGTACTATCTGCAGCAAGATTCTGCTACAAATTGGCAGAAACAGTTTCTCCTGAGCACAATCTGGAAGATAAGATTGTATATCTGAACAAAATACAGTAGGACTGCTTCGACAGCAACCTTCAACTGATCATCTGAGAAAATTGTGAGGAGAAGCTAAACCAGAACTTCTGCTCAATACTTGCAGAAAAAACAGTCTTATCAAGAAAAATAAATAAAGGAGATGATTCCTCGCCGCATCTGATTGTGTGTGGATAGGAAAACCATGCCTTTCATAGCAAGCTGGCTCCCTTCCTCAAGGCAGGAGATAGGTCACACCTAAGAGTACCATCATCAGTGGTAACCTGCAACCAGAGAGATATTTGTGGGAAACCAAAATCATTTTGATTGCTCTCATTGCTTTGGTACCATCTGGCAGCAGCAGATACAGGTTTCTGTCTAGCAGTACTGATCAGGATGTCAACAGCAAAGCCACTTGTGCCTAATAATGCAGCACCAGCAAACCCAGATGTGTCAGTGCTGTAGCAGACATCTCACACCCATCAGAAACAGCCACCACCACACACCCAAAACCAGAAGTCTCAGAAGTGTACCATGGTTCAGCAGCAGGATAAATTGGAACAAGCTACACAGATATATCAGTAGCCTATCCATCAGCTGTCCAAAGTGGCTCCTCATGCCCAGCATCCAGTAGGCCAGGAGTCTCCCATCAAGCTCATTTTGGTGCAAGAATACAGTGAGTCTGTGGATAGCTTTTTATCGTGAGTTTTAAGGTTGGCTCAACCACAGATGGGACACACACATTGACACAGCGCTACTGGAGTCAGAGGAGGAGTCGGAGTCTCTACTGTTCTTTGATGACCCTATTAGAACTGTAGCACTTGTGTGGAGACGCATTACCCACATTCCATGGGCGCAGCACCAAAGCATGGCTCAGGAGACATCAAACCCAAGGGAAGATTGCAAACTAGATTTTCTGTTTATTGACCCATATTCAAATGGTATGCAATACCATTCCTTGTAATTTACTGTATGTCCATTGCTCTGAAACACACCTTGGTAGTACCTCCCCTGCTGCATGTGTCTAGGAGTACATGAAAACAACAGCAAAATGTCCACAGACCAAAAAATGAAGCTTTCAAAGAAAAGAACACCATACCTACTGTGAAACATGGAGGAGGCTTGGTTATGTTTTGGGGCTGCTTTGCTGCATCTGGCACAGGGTGCCGTGAGTCTGTGCAGGGAACAATGAAATCTCAAGGCTATCAAGACATTCTGGAGTGAAACGTACTGCCCAGTGTCAGAAAGCTCTGTCTCAGTTGCAGGCCATGGATCCTCCAACAGGATAATGACCCAAAACACACAGCTAAAAGCACCCAAGAATGGCTAAGGATAAAACATTGGGCTATTCTGAAGTGGCCTTCTATGAGCCCTGATTTGAATACTATTGAACATCTATGGAAAGAACTGAAACATGCAGTCTGGAGAAGGCACCTTTCAAACCTGACACAGCAGGAGCAGTTTGTTCAGGAAGAGTGGGCCAAACTACCTGTTGACAGGTGCAGAAGTCTCATTGAGAGCTACAGGAATCACTTGTTTGCAGTGATTGCCTCTAAAGGTTGTGCAACAAAATATTAGGTTAAGGGTCCCATCATTTTTGTCCGTGCCATTTTCATTTGTGTGATTATTTGAAATATTCTGTTGCATCCAAACTCTAAAGCAACGTCTGATTTTTGTTAAATGTAGAATAAACAATGATGGGGGCCAATTACTTTTGTCAGTTTCAAGTTATTTCAGAGACAATTGCGGGTTCTTCTTTTGTCGTGGAGGGGTACCAACACATTTGACCGTGTGTGTATAAGAAAAATGGCTCTTAATCCTAACTCATCATTTCTTTCCTATATCTGTCTCTCTATACAGAAGATAATGTTTAAAGCTGCTAACAGAACTCTATACAAGTATTATCTGAATCTCAAAAGGATGTTGTTAATCAGACAATCATATGAATTTATTGTTGATTAAACAGGAATTATCTATCTATCTATCTATCTATCTATCTATCTATCTATCTATCTATCTATCTATCTATCTAACTTCCCACTCATACACAGAGTTAGATACTTGTGCTATCATGTTTCAGGAGCATCAGGAAAACCTGTCAAAATGTCATAATTCAGAATGATTTTGTCCAACTTCTATCAACTTCTTTTTAGAAGCTCATTGCTAATCAAAATATATGTGAATAATTCCAAGTACATTTTTTAAAAAAGAAAAGGAATAGTGACATGAGTGACATGCAGAGTCAAAATTGTGCTTAGGAGGAAAAGATACTAATCATACAACCTTCACTATTGGAGAGGGGGCATTTTCAATAAGCAGAAAGTGGACCCGTTCAGCTCCAGTCTGCAGCCTGCTGCAAAAAGCCTCAGGGACGATGTGAGTAGCTATTATTAGACAATAATATGCATAAGCATCTTTGACACATTCAGCTTGTCAACACATTTCAGTCTCAGGAGGAGCCTAAAATGAAAACCTCTGCCTTGCATATTTGGAACCGTTCTCAGAGGTGTGGGCGGGGGTGGCACAACAGAAGATGGAGCCCCAGGATTTCACATCAGCCAAAGCAATAAGAATCAAGAATGGCTTAATCTTCTATTTCCTCTCCATAATGAGCCTGTCTACATGAATATAGTCCTCTTGCCTCTCAGCTGTTATCTGCCACGTCAAGAAAGCAAAAAAGCTGCCTTGAATTAGACATTTTCTCTCTCCTGCTAATCTTTGTCCTGAAACCAGAGTACTGCTCTCCCGTTGCTGTCAATCTAATAAACCAACAAGACTCAAATCTGCCGAAGCCGCCTCCTTGTCACCCCTTGTCACTCTTGTTCTAAGAGTAACTTTCCCTATTCCTGTCCACAGCAGTTTTGCCAACCAGGCTCATTGCTACCAGCTACCATGATGGCCTACAATAATATGTACCTCAAAATGTAGGCCATCTTGATGGCTGGTAACACAGTTATAGACAGGAATGGGGAAAGTTGAACAAATGTGAAGCATGGGGTGCTAGCTTGCATGAGAATCATCAGCACCAAATTACAATTCCCAGGACTCTCTAGGGAAAAACAAAAATGACACAAAAATGATCTAAACATATGTTTCAGGCAGCTGTTCCTGTTTTCCAGTATGAGCCACTTGCAAAATAGTGTCCGTATTTGGTTTTCTCTTTTGTTAAAGTGCACACATGCACTAGCAGCTCTTCTCGTTTCAGTCCCTTCTCCAGGGAGTCTCTAGAAATTAACTGTCTGAAGGGAGGACAGATACATCTTTACTTCAGTGCACACTAGGGGTGTGCAAACAGGTTCAAGGTCGAACAGGTTCGACCTCGAACCTGTTCAGTTCAACAGTCCAATGCCAGACCAAACACCCCACAGTTCAGTTCAGCTCCGGACCGAACACCCCTGACCATTCGAGCGTGTTTGGGGGGGGGGGGTTAAAAAAATGTTACTTACTAAAAGTAACAGTCATGACCAGGCCACTCAAAGGCTCATTAGGAATGTGTGGCGGCCTCCAAAATGGCCACAGCGATGGAGATGAGGCCCAGAATGGCCCAAAGAGTTCCTGGAATGGGCGAGGGAGGCAATTTTGGAGACTGGCAGGGAAGGAGGCGCCTCTGGAGCCCCCCAACCATGGCTGCACTAGAAAAATATTTGAAAATTATTCACAACCGCTTCCCTTCCATCTTCCTTATAGCTGCCTATGGTGAATATTGCCAAGTGTGAGTTGTAGCTATTCTATAAGTGCATCTAGATTTAGTGTGAGTTTAAATGTGCTATTAAGATGCTTAAGTGTGTGCATGTGTGTTTTTAAGGTGTTATGGACAGTTTATTAAAGATACTCTGCTTCAGAAGGGCAGGAAAGCACAGGGTATATTTTCTTAGATGTGTAGGAACTGCAGAAGCCCATAATTGGGGCTATGAAAATGAGACTAAATAAGTGCCCTGCTTTGCTAGGTAACCAAGCTCACTGATCCTTTCTTTCTTTCTCCTCAAACGATACCTGAAGCAGCAGCAAAGCAAAGATGCTAACAGTAGAATGGCTTTGAACTCATTTAGATTGGAGACAGATGCACATAAATTCAGCAGTAAGTCTGCTGTTGAAGTGCACTCTTCGCAACAATAACAAATGCACACCTTCTCCCCAGAGTTGGGCTTAGGGCAGTGATCTTCACTATTTTTCAACAAGGGGCCACTTGGGCAAAAAACTTTCAGTGTGAGAGCCATTTCCCACTGTGCTGACCTTTGCTAGTGATGCTTTTTCCCCAGTGGGGGGAATTCCTTTAAGAGAAAAAGAGCCCTGTCAAGAGCACTGCCATCTCCAAAGTTGCACATGGACTGCTGAGAAGTGAAGTCCTTACCATAAGTGGTGCCATTAAGGATGGACTTTTGGGCAGAAGTCCAGAGCACACACACACCCCAAGAGCTCTCTGTTCCACCCCTAGGGTATGGGGAAGCTGGACAAGTGTGGAGAGCACCTGAAAGAGCCCTCACCAATTCTTGCCAGAGAATCTCCTCAGGCTGAAAGGTAAACTGCTTTGAGAACTTTTATTATATTGAATTTTAATTTTAATTTTAATTAATTTAATTAATTTAATTAATTTAAATTAATTTAAAATTTAATTAAAATTAATTTTTTAAAAAAATTAAGGGGGAGCCCATAACAGCAAGGGCCTCTGTAACAAGGGAGGGGCCCCATAAGGCCATTAGGTCCAGAGTCCGAAATTACCTAGCTGCGCCCCTGCTTCCCAGAGCTTTTCCCACAGAGCTCTATGAAGCCTACACTTCCCAGTGCTTCAGTGCACCTTCCAAGATGGTCACCTCTGCATGATGCCAGAGGAGCTGTGCAGAGTATTTGCCTTCAGCTGAAGCACTGCATAAGCCTAATAAACAATAAAACAAGGAGCCACGGGGTCAATGGGAGCCACTATTGCTAACTGAGCAAAGAGACACCTTTTCAAGTGGTGATTATCTTATATTTAGCGGCGGGGAGAACAACTGCCCTATCTAACCCCAGCACAGCTTCCCTCCAGTGGCTGTTGCCGGTATTTGCCTTATGTTTCTTTTTAGATTGTGAGCCCTTTGGGGACAGGGTTCCATCTTATTTATGTATTATTTATTTTTCTATGTAAACCACAGTGTGAACTTTGGTTGAAGAGCGGTATAGAAATATCCGTAGTAGCAGTATTGGCTCCTGGGCCTTGCAAGGAAGAACACTAGCTTATGGGTACTTTTTTATGATTATGATTATTAAACAAATATATACCACTCTTCAACAACAACAAAAGTTCTCAAAAGCAGTTTACATAGCAAAAGGTATGAGGAAATGGTAGCCTGTACTCAAAGACTCACAAACTTAAAAGAGCACAATGGAGACACCCACACAGCTGCTTTCCCGCTGCTTTCCCTCAATTAGCTTTTTCCTTCAGTTATGTTTGTTTCGGGAGGAGTTGAATTTACCCCCTCATTGACTGGCTGGCACTCATGTCAATTATAAAGCAACTTCCTCTGCCTTTGAGAGCAGGGCTTTGCACAGCGCTGATTGGCTGGGTCTTGTGTCAATCAAGAAACCACCTCCGCCCATCTCTGATCCAATGTCAAAGTGCAAAGGGGCGGGGGGAGCGCTAAAACAGCCTTACTATGCCAGACAAATTTTCAGTCAGAGAATCATGCTTAGTGGCACACATAGGTGATTTGGGTGCCTGGACCTGAAGGGCTTCGGAGGGGACACACACCCACACCATGGGGCCCCAGCATGACTAGGTCTGAGGGACTTGTGGTAGCCCAAATGCCTCTGAAGGGCCACCATGTGTGGGCATAAGTTGCAAGGAGGGAGAAAGAAGGCAAAAAGGAGGCAACTTACTTTATTCTTCAGTCCTGTTGCCAAAGCAAAGGCCACTGACTCCTGTGAGGTGATGGTGGAGGAAAGCTACCTCCTCTCCTGCCCCAACAAGAAGAACAAGGGGCTGTCGATTTGTGTGTACCCTTTTATCTAAAACTGCACCCGAGATATGTTTCTTTCAATGGTGTGTGCAAACACACCCTGGCAACCCTTCCCCCTCCCCTGTTGCCGAGACCTGGGTGGGGTGAGGTGGGGGGGGGAATGAGTTTACTTTTCTCCTGAGGCCTGGAAGCTTTTGAAAGAGTCCTTCAAACCATAGGTTCAATCTCAAATACACATGGAAGCAGCTCACTTACTCATTCCCACCCAGTTGAAGCTCACTGGCTTCGGCTGGGGCTCATCTAGCTTCTGTTTGGACAAATTCTGTTCTGAAATGCTCTCTTATTCTGGGCCCATGGCTTTAAAACTCCCTGCCCCCACACATCATTTCTCCATTCAATGCCTACAAATCTGTCCCACAACTTCCTCGCCATCCAAGAGTGCTTCATCTCAGCTCCCCTTCTCAAACTGCCTGTCCCAATGAGGAAGACTCACTTGCCCTCCACACTCCCCTTCACACTATATATTGCCCACTTATCTCCAACCCCCAATTCACACAAAAGCAAATGAGAAAGGGGCTCCTTCCTCCACCGCCACCGCCCTTTCTTCTCAGTCTGTTTTTTAAAAGCCAACCCACTTCACCAGAGAAGAACACAAAGCAAACAAGGCTCCTGTGACTTGCTTGGGCTGCGACTCTTGTCTCTGGCAAAGCTCCGTGCAGCAACACGCCACTGCCACCATCCTAGCAACGGCCACCTCAAACCACCTCACCCAAGAGTGGTGCGGCCCCTCCCCCCATGCTCTGCTGCCTCATGCTCTGCTGTGGTGTGAGGAAGGGGAGGGACAAGGTCATGAAAGAAGCCATGCACTCTCCACCTTCCTTGAGGGCTGGGAGTAAGGAGCCTTGCTAAACTCTGGGTCTAGCAAGATCGGCGCAGTGGGGCAGGCGTGGGGCAGCGGCAGGGCGGGCATGGGGTGGTGGCACTTGGAGGCCTCCCTGGAGACAGGATGCCATGGGCAAGCACCCGAAGGTCCAGGGGTAAGAGCAACTCTGATCATGCTAGGCACTCCAGAGATTGGGACAAAGCAGATGGCATGCTTGTCACCCTTTCCCCCATGATTTAATCAACTTTCACTCCAGAGCCAGGTAGATGTGTCATGTCTGGAGCAAAGGTGAGGAGAAAGGCCCACAATAAAACATCTCACATCTCTTCCTGTCTCTGTGTCCATTTGTCTCAAGGCTTAGTTTTTCAGGTTTCCCCATACATTACTTTTCTGTGGCACAATGAAAACCTAGTCAATGACCTTTTTCTAGATGGATGTAATTTAAGCAAGAAAAAACGTATGGAAGCTGCCTGGAATGCACTCAGAGGGTCAACATTTAACTGGTCATTTAAATTGGAAAGAAAGAGAAGGGTTGCAGATTAAAAGGGCAAATTTTCACTGTAAGATATAACATCAAATATTAATAATGAACCGATAAAATCATCGGTAACATTTAAAACAGGAGAGCCTGTCAGAAGACTGGTCTAGGGCTGTGTTTGTTAGTGAAGTAGATAGCTACAGAAAAGGTTATAAACCACTCAGAAGCAGGGCTAATTGAAAGCAAATGCATTCAAATGGTAGAGGAGGAGATGCAAAGTGGAAAACTATGACTGCTTTATGATTGCAAGGTGATCTTTAACAATTACAGATGACAACACTTTTGCATGAAGTCTAAAACATTTCCAGCTAATTAGCACAAATTTGTTGCACTTTCCACACTTAAAGTTTCCGTTAACTTTCATTAAAAGACATGTGCACCACATTTGCACCTATCAGGAAACCGGGGTTAAACGGGGCAGAGGTTGGATTTCTTGTACATCCAAATGAATGGAGCCTCTATCCCATTAAAAAAGTGACCTGAGGTTTTCAAACTCCAATTTGAAACCTCAGATTATTGTGAGTTTTGTTACTCCTATCTGAGGTTTGAGTTCAGGGTCGTTACATCCGAATGTTGAACTGGAGGCAGCTTTCTCCGAGACCATAGTTGAGGGAAGTAAGCTCCTCCCTCTCTCCATTCCATTTGGCTACCACGGCTGTCCTTCATGTGAAGGAGGAAGCCCAGCAGCCAGTTCCCGTGCAGGCAGTTCTCCCACATCTCTGTAGTCTCCCTGACTGCAGTTTGGGTCCTGGCGGTTATGTCCGAACACTGCTGCGGGTGCATAGAATGGTGTTTCACGAGATCATCAAGCAAATGTTTTGTTTTGTTTTAAATTGAGAAGGTGAGGCTTTAAGAAAATATACTCTATCACCATGGCCTCTATCGCTATCAGCAACTTCTTGACTGGCCAACTTCTTGACAGGGTTTGTATATTTTTCTTAATTTAAAAAACAAAACAAACATTTTCTTGGTGATCTTGCGGAACATCTATCTATGCACCCGCACTGGGTGCGGGTGCATAGATCGATGTTCTGCAAGATCACCAAAAAAATGTTCCCAATTTTTTATTTTTTATTTTTAGAAAGGCGAGGCTTTAAGAAAAAGCACTCTATCAGCATGGCCCATCCATACATCTCAGAAGAAACGTTGGTATGTATCAGATATACTGAAGTAACCCAAAAAGCTGCCATAAAAAGTGTGACTTTTTAGCGTGGAGATAATGCAGGCTAAGCTCCACTACGGAGGGGGAAATCTGAATAGTGTATGGAGTGCTCCCCGATATCTCACGCAGACTCTGGTGTAAATCCTCCTGATGTGTGAATGCACACCTGCCCTTTTCGTGGTGAAGCAAGATAAAATTGCTGCCTGGGAACAGTCCTGGTGATTTCATGGCAGAGACAAGAATCAAACCCAAGACATCCCATTCACAGCTTAACCACTACTTCATGTATGCATATACCTTTTGTTTGTTCCTAAGACATGCAAATTTGAACCTGACCCATGTTGTAAAAAGAAAAAAGAAAAGAAAAAAAGATTCACTGCAGGTTACTGGGCAGCATTAAGAGAAAGGCCCCCATAACTTCTTCTAACAAGAGAAGTTGGATCAATAGAGTGTCCAATTCTCTCCACTTTAAAAAAAAAGATTAAAAGAATAAATCAGAATACAAATAATAGGCTGTCGTTACATGTTATCATGCAGCATATCTGTGTCCCACAGCTTTGTACAGTGCAGTTGCTACACAATGCATTGTACAAAGAAATATCTTGTTAGGAGACAGAATAATATTTTCTGTGCCATGCAGCATTTGATAATACCACCATACAAGGTGTGTGTGTACATATCTATATATATAATTCTCCTGGGTGTGCCTTTACAACGTGCGTCCCGGCAGCCCAGCTGATTGGCTGGGCTGCGGGGGCGCCTGATTGGTCCTGGCGCACCCAGGAGAATTAACTGGCTGGGCAGACGCGAGGCAGTGGCGACGGGCCCGGCCATGCAAGGCAGTGGCTGGCGGGCCCAGCTCGGCCGCGGATGTTAAGGCGGCACTCAGCCCGCCGGAGACGGGGGGCGGGGGTGGAGAGAGAGAAAGGTAGCCGGCCCCAAAGAGAGCACAGATGCTCTGTGTGGGGTCGGCTTGTATATTTTATAATTTATTATTTATTATTAAAACTTTTATACCGCCTTTCCAAAAAGGCTCAGGGCGGTTTACATTAAAACTCAGGGTGGTTTACATTAAAACATATTTATAGTATATATAGTATTTATTGTATGTATGTGTGTATCTATCTATCTATCTATCGAATATAAAACATTTATGACATGCATATGAAGGGGGGAAAGCCACTTGTACACAAGTGAGACCAGACTATTTAAGTACATATCTGAAACCGTTAAGTTAGGGTTATCATATCCCAATTCCAGACAATCTAATCGGTATATTATGCAAGTTGCTTGATCGCTATGCAAATCAAGCATATTCATTTGGGCATTTTAAACTGTATGTTTGTTTGTTTGTTTGTTGATTACATTTCTATACTGCCCCATACAAAAAGGTCCCTGGGTGGTTCATAATCTAATTTATGTTTACTCTAGACACATACTGAAAGAATTGGGGAAGGAGCGATGGCAAGGTATCTGGCTCTTTGCTTATGCCAGGGAAGGGTGGTTGTTCTCACCTGTTCTGCCTTCCTTTCTTCCCTGGGTCTGACCTAGCACTTGCTCCCCATCCCCCACTATCTGAAATAAGAGCACAACCCAGAGCAATGGCAAGGAGTAGGAGAAGCACTCTCATTTTAGGGAGCAGTGGAATCACTTGGAATCACCGACTTTAAGCAGCACATACTGCTCTAACTGAGTTGTGCTTCATGCAATATGAAAACATTAACATACAATTCTTCAATACAAACAACATACACTGCTGCCTTACACAGATGGCCAAATTGCACACAACATTAAATGCATCACTGGCCCTGGCATGCTTCAGATTTCTTCAGTAAAGAGCAGCCACATCACTCACACATTGGGCTGGTTCACACAATCACTTCCATGTCAGTCCGGAGAATAACTGATGTGGGATTGATCATGTGAATCAGCCCATATATACATATACACACATCACAGATTGGGGCCATGACTGGGTGGAACAGGGGGGCCTTATCTCCTCATCTCCTTTTCCCTGCAACTATTTGCCATGAGAAACAAGCTTCCATTGGCGCTTTCCTCCAGGGAACTCTGGGAATGTTAGCTTTCTATAGTGCTGAGGATGAGAATGCTGGAGATGCACACCCACACATATACATACACATATCAGAGTTCCCAGGAATCCTTGAATGGCAGTTAAACAAACCTTTTAGCTTTTATGTCTGTCCCATTACACATGTACTTCCCTTTACACATGGAAGGCTGACTAGGCCTGCAGTCATAGGAGGCTTACTTAGGTGTAAATACTATGGAACCCAATGGCCTTAACTCCAAGTAAACATGCATAGGATTGGGCCACAATAATTTGTACCTAACTGGAAGCTCAATACCTCATAGAACTGGATAGATGGTCTTCTGCCAAAGGGATCTGATTCACTTACAGGTGCTTTTAAAAAAGACATTCTCTTTTACTCAGATAGAATTCACTTTTGGTGGAAAAGATAGTCATTATATAAGAGAATTGGTGCTTCCCAACATTCTTAGGTACTAAAGTGACAGATTTCAGTTCAAGAACTGAGTGAATGTACCTATTCATGCTAGAAGATCGGTTCTGAATAGAGATACTCATCTAAGCATTAGCCATTTCCCAGCTTTTATCACTACACGACTGCCAAATGTATTCAGATGTAAAAATTACACATAAGAGATGTGGAAGCCAGGGAGATGATAAAAGCCAGCCAGACATTATTAACATAGGAAGAAAAAGATTTTGTAGTATAGCTCATTAATGTACTAAATAGCACATCTAATTAATTTTTTTTAAAGCATTATGAAAACTGAAAATGATATCTGTGACCCTCCAAATTAAGTTTGGTGGGTCCCATACATTTGCAAAGCAGCAACTAATGTTAGCTTAGCCAAAGAAGACTTCAGGCTTGGATGAGTGTCTAGCTGTATCCAAAGGGGAAGGATAGCAACACCAATCAGGGCCTTTTTAAGACTCTGAGGGGTCCAAGGGTAGACTGTTCCTTTCCCTTTCCCCCCACCATGTGCATAGTTGTACAAGAGCAAAAACTGCACACATTTTGTACAATTTTTACACATGTGCAACCGTGCTCTTGTGTAACTGTGCAAATGTTATATTCCACTGTATTTGTAACATTGCACAGTATGTCAAGCACTACATCCTGTGTCAATGCGATAACCCAAAATACTAAAATAATTATTGATCCTGGTTTATATTTGAAGTGATTAGTTTTATTGCCTTGAATGAAAAAGATTGATCTCATCTTTTAAAAGACTTTGATCATTTCAAATACTTATCATATTTTTTAAAAACCTACTTTGGAGGAGGGGGTGCTGTGTGTGGAGCCCGAGACAATTGCCCCGTCCCCCTTAAGAAGGACTGAAACCAACATTAACAAACACAAATGCACAGCATATATGTTAAACCAAAGACCTGTTGATTCAGAAAGTAATATGCATGTTTTAAAGTTTGAATTTTTAAAAAACAAAATAAAAGAACAGCCCTGCTGGATCAGGCTCAAGGCCAATCTAGTTCAGCATCCTGTTTCACACAGTGGTCCACCACCAGATGCCTCTGAGAAGCCCACAGGCAAGAGGTGAGGGCGTGCCCCCTCTTCTGCCATTGCTTCCCTGCAACTGGTTTTTAGCAGCATCTTGCCTCTGAGGCTGGAGGTAGTCTATAGCCACTAGACTAGTAGCCATTGATAGACTTGTCCTCCATGACTTTGTCCAATCCCCTTTTAAAGCCATCCAAGCTAGTAGCCATCACCACATCCTGTGGTGGAGAATTCCATAAGTTAATTAAGTGCTATGTGAAGAAGTACTTCCTTTTGTCAGTCCTCTATTTCCCAACCTTCAGTTTCATGAGATGAACCCTGGTTCCAGTGTTGTGTGAGAGCGAGAAAACTTTCTCTCTGTCCACTCTCTCTACTCCATGCATAATCTTTTACACCTCAATCATGTCTCTCCTTAGTCATCTCTTTTCTGAACTAAATAGCCCCAGATGCTGTAGCCTTGCCGCATAAGGCAGGTGCTCCAGCTCCCTGATCATCTTGGTTGCCCTCTTCTGCACCTTTTCCAGTTCTACAATGTCCTTCTTAAGACACGGTGACCAGAACTTTACACAGTACTCCAAATGTGGCCAAACCATAGATTTGTCTAAGGGCATTATAATATTAGCATTTCTATTTTCAGTCCCCTTCCTAATGATCCCTAGCATGGAATTTGCCTTTTTCACAGCTGCCGCACAGCTGGGCAGGAGGAGTACAGTGCAATGTGTGACCAGTACATGTTAACTTAGTGTTAATATTGAGATAGGAAAATAAAGTGCCTTTGTAGGAACTGATCGATTCACCTTCTTCCAAAAACAATCGCCAAAGGTGCAATTGCAACTTGTGTTTTGGGTGGTATAAAAATATGCTAAATAAATAAATAATAAAATTAATACATAGATAGTCTATGGTGAATTTATTTCCTTTTTTTCTTTTTCTTTTAAGGAAAAATGATCTGGTCTTAACTGACAAGGAACTGAACACTGCTTGGGAAGTCACCTTCATTGGGAGAGAATAGTCCAGAAAATAGTTCCAGAAAATGGAAAGATGTGTGCCTCTTTAACAAGGTGCTAATAAGGGATTGATGATTCGTACTTTGCAGAACAGATGCTTCCATTTCATGTGCACTGGTGTTTGCCATAGTGAAAACAATAAAATATGAGAGGTGATACCTTTTGTAAGCACACAGAGAATATATGCCATAGAGATGTGGCCAGCACATGTCCACCGTATGTCCTTGTGCTCACTCCTTTGAATTGGCACAAGTACAAAGGAATGGCCAGTTCCTTAGATTTCACATAAACTCATGTAAACTAGTATTTTCAGGAGTGAATCCTTTAGTATCACCTAGTTTTCTATTCCCTTACCAAAGAAACAGATTGTGCAAACCATCACACAATATCTTTAATTTGACATGCTAGCAAAATAATGCTCAGGATCATCCAACACAGATTAGAGCCTTACGTAGAGAGGGAAATGCCTGATGTTCAAGCTGGTTTCAGAAAAGGCCAACGAACAAGAGATCATTGCTGATGCACGCTGGATAATTGTGAAAGCCAAATAATACCATAAAGAAGTCAATATGTGCCTTATTGGCTACAGAAAAGCCTTCGGTTGCATTGACCATGTCAAGTTGTGGAATATCCTAAGGAAAATGGGCATCCCAGAATATCTCATTGTTTTCATGAGAAACCTATACACAGGACAGGAAGCCACAGTCCAGATGGAACATTGTAAAACAGACTGGCTCCAGATCGGCAAAAGTGTAAGACAAGGCTAGATACTTTCTCCTTCTTTATTCAACTTATATGCTGAACATATACTTAGAGAAACTGGATTTGAAGAAGACAAGTATGGCTTTAAAGTTGGAGGAAGAAACATCAATAACCTGCACTACGTGGATGACACCACTCTGATAGCTGAGAATGCAGATGAATGCAGATGAATGCAGCCTCAAAATTGACAATGAAGACATTGAAGTGGTGGGTAGCTTCTGCCTTTTAGGATTGACCGTCAACAGTAAAGGATCCAGGAGTCAAAAAATATGCTGCAGACTAGCACTTGGTAGGGTTGCAACAAAGGCCGTGGAAAGGATATTTAGATGCCGTGATGTGTCTACACCTACAAAGATTAGAATCGTTCAGACAATGGTTTTCCCCGTGACACTCTATGGATGTGAAAGCTGGACTTTGAAGAAACAAGATAGAAAAAGCATTGACGTTTCTGAACTTTAGTGCTGCAGAAGACTTTTGAGGATACTATGGACAGACAGGAAAACATACAAATGGATCACAGAATGAATTAATCCAGAATTTTCACTCGAGTCACAAATGACCAGGCTCAAACTATCATACTTCGGACACATTATGCGAATATCCAGCTCCCTTGAGAAGTCCATAATGCTGCGGAAAGTTGAAGGAGGAAAGAGAAGGAGGATTACCAGCAGCAAGGTGGATGGACTCGATTACAACAACAGTGAATGCTCCACTGAGAGACCTTAAAGGCCAAGTTGAAGACAGATCATCCTGGAGAGAATCTATCTATGTGGTCGCTAAGAGTTGACACTGACTTGACAGCACTTAATCAATCAATCAGTCAATCAGCATTCTATTTGTATATGGGACATACATTCAAAATGTTCCAATAGGACTAGAATTTATGTCCACAAGAGCCCTATTTAGACACTGGCTATATTCACACGTAACATGGAAATGAGGATCCAATGGACCTGTGGTTCTGTCCCCAGCCCCCCATGTGGTTACCTGTCCACTTTCGGACGTAACTGCCAGGACCTGAACTGCAGTCTGGGAGACTGCAGAGAGGAGGGGGAACTGGCTGTGTGGGTGGGGAAGTGGCTGCATGGGCTTCCTTTTGGAATGAAGGATAACCCTGGCAGCCAATCACAGCCGGAGCAGGAGAGGAGCTTCCTCCTTCAACTCTGGTTAGATCTTGCTGGGACTCCAATGCAGCATTCAGATGTAACCCAAACACAAACCTCAGGTAGGAGCGACGAAAATCACTACAAAGAGAAGGCTCAAACTGGAGTTTGGAGAGGGAAACCTCGGGTTGCTTTTGTGTCCGAACCTCGATTGCACACATTCAGATATACAAGAAATTCAACCTCAGGCCCTTCAACTCCAGTTTCCCATTATGTGTGTATGCGGCCATTATGTTGTACAAGCATACAGATTTCTGTACACTCGTACATTTTTTGTGTGCAAATGACTGCACCTGCATTCATGTTAAAGAAGAACCTGGGTACAGGCCCCTGAAATGCATGGTACAGATAAGAAGTGTACCACTGTACCTGTGTCCAACATAACGTGTGAATACTGCACTTCTGTACAGATCTGTACCTAACCCTATTCAGACATTATAGAAAAGATGCTGTGCTTGCATACAGCATCTAAAGTGGAGCCAGAAGTCCTGGCCCAGCCCTGTCACTCACCCCTTCCTGTGATGGTGTGTGCTCCTATCTGTGATGGCAGATGTTTCCATGAACAGGAGACTGGGGCCCCATCAGCCTTCTGATCACAGAAATGTTCACATTCACTGATATGACATTCACCTCTAATGTCTGAATAGGGCTCCTGCCTTGTGTCCAAGCCTATATTACTTGATGCTCAAGACCGTCTTCCTAATTGCTATCACTACTGTAAGTGAGTTAACTGCCTTAAGGACAGATGTACTGTATATGCAGTTCTATCCTAATAAAGTAGTTATGCATACTGACCCAGCCTTCTTACTGAAGGTGGTAATGGACTTCCATTTAAATCAGAACGTCAGTCTTCCCTCCTTTTTTCAAGAGCCAGAATCACATTAAAGAAAGCACTGCACTCTCTAGATGTGAGAAGATGCCTCCTGTATTATCTGAAGGGGACAGAATGTATTAGATGAACCAAAATGCCCTTCATCTTATTCAAAGGCAAGAATAAGGGACTGTCTGTGTCTAAACAGAGACTTTCACACTGGCTAGTGGAACTCTCTTAATGTACAAGTTACAGAATCAACAACCTCCCAAGCTGATAAAGGCACACTCCACGAGAGCGTATGCTACTTCTGCTGTGCATTTATCTGGTCTCCACTTTAAGGACATATGTGCTGCTGCCACATGGTCTACACACTTACCTTTCATTAAGCACTATGCCGTAGACTTACGTATGGCAGCAGAGGCCAACTTTGGAAGAGAGGTACTCAAGATAATTCTTCAATAGTGGGTAAAATGGCTGCACCCTCCACCTTAGATAAAGCTGGCTAATCACCCATTTTTCATGATGACAACGGATCACTTCCAGATAGACAGGTTGCTTACCTGTAATTTATGATCTGGAAGTGATCCGTTGTCAGTCATGAGACCTGCCCGTACCTCCCCGCTGCAGCATTTTGAGAACAAGACTGACTTACCTATTTGGTCGTGAATCCCACGAAGTGTGGGTCGTCTATCATCAGACAGATCTTCAAGAAACTGAGACAAAATGGCGCCCGACTGCCAAGAAAAGGAAGGCACGGAGCACGTGCATGGCAGGAAGGGGCGCCAAAGAGGAGCTAGTTAATCCATCCAAGAGGTCACTGAGCAGGTGCCGTGCTGAACGTAATATGAATACGGCTAAGGACTGCATAAGGAAAACAAATGGTGCTAGAGCATGGTCTGAGGGTATAGAATACAGCCACTTTATTCAAGTTAAACAGGTCTAAAGTCTGATGAACATCTGGATGGATGACTGCTGAGAAACCCATACATACTGCCTTGTGTTCCATTGATGGAAGAAGGTCAGGATTTATATAAATAAGTGTCAGCCTGCACTTTGAATTTGCTATGAAACAGTAAATGGTGCATTAGTATTATTTTTCCTGGGAAAGATGTAAACACGCCCTGTCTGTTTTGGAATATGATTTCCAATGCCCCTTTGCTGCTCTGTTCTGAACTGCTGTGTACTGTTTGTGTTGACTGATATATTTTATGTTTCCCATGACTGATTACTTTAAATTACAAGAAGAAAACGAATAGTGGGTAAACAAGGACCAACTCCGAATGGGGAAACCCTTCCAAGTTTTAATTAATTAAATTAATTAGTTTCTCCATAAGAACATTTTATATAATCTACAACCATCTGAAAAACCTTTCAGCCAGAGCCTGAGGCCAATCTATGATCAGTTTTTACAGAGTAAAGAGTTCAAACTAATTTAGTTAATGTACTACTGTTACAAACAAATATGACTCATGTGGGCATTAAACATGAGATGGATGAAGATGGCCAAAGAAGTTGTGACACCAGAGCAAATGGGTGGGCAGCAGAACTCTGCACTCGAGCTGAGCTGGCAATCATGGACGTTCCACAGGGAACATTACTAGAACAAGGAACAGATGTACAAGTAACATGTTCTTTCTACATGTAGGGGGGAAATCCACATTTTATATTAACAACAGTGTTGGTGTTAAGAAACAGCAAACAGCACTAACACATTGTTGTGTTACATTGTGTACAGCAATGGGAATAACTGCAGTAGTGCTACTTGAGCAGCTGCTGGTTCAGGGTCAGCCCATGCACTAGATCAGGCCTGCACAACATAAGGCCCGGGGCCCGGATTCAGCCCGCAGTGACTATTTTAGTGGCCCCCAGGTATCCTGCAGCAATACAGGAGCTGGAAACTGCCTTATAGCGCCATCCTGTGCATGCTTTCTCAGAAATATGCTCCATTGGTGTGCTCAGTGAGGCTAACTGCCATGTAAGCATGCCTAGGTTTGCAGCCTGAAAGCAACAGCAATTTAGGGAGAGGAGAGGACTTGGCATTTGTTTGGGGCTGGCATGCACTCTAGGGGCCCCACTCATTGAGCAGGGACAGGACCTATTCTCTGGCCACTATCCTTGGTTGAAACTATGGGTCCATTGACAGGGGGAATAAATCCACAAGTAACTAATAATATTTTTAATCTTAATGTAATGATGTGCTAAAAATTGACCTCGGCCCCTTCACGCCAAGTTGAAGATGGTTTAATGTTAGTGTGATGTTTTAAGGACATTCCCCATCATCTGGGGTCTAGGGAACCAACCAGAAGACAGCTTAACATCTGCTTCCCAGAGACGGCGGCTGCCCAGTGGTGAGAGCCTGTGTTGCTGTCATCTGCTGTTGTCAGCCTGCCAGCCTGTGTGCCCCCTAGCATGTGAGGTGGTGGCTGCTGCCCTGTGGATGAATCTGTGTGGGATTGGGTCCAGGGGGAGTGAGTCATGGTTTAACTCTCCCCTCCATACAATGGTCCAGACAAAAATCTTCCCCTCTCCCACCCACACACACCCTTGTTATTTAACCTGGGTGGCCAGCTGCCATTGGCACCAATGATAACTTCCCATCTGGCACAAATAGCAGCTGTATAAGACATTTGTCTTGCCAAGACTGTAGTGCAATGGGAAAGGGTTATATCCCTCCACACACACCATAGTCACCATCAGATTCCCCCACACACTCACGCACAACTATTTACACACGTTTTTAAAAATGGAAGGCCAAATATGCTCAAAGTCACGTCTCTAAGTCCACTAAGCAACCGCACATATTAACAATATTGGCTTCTAAATTGTAATAGCTAAAAGGGTGCAAAACCTCTGTGCAGAAGGCAACTTTGGACACAAGTTCAACCAGGTTTCTGCTCATTTTCATTAAAGTGACATACAAAATGTATCATTTGTTTGGATGTATTCATCAAGACACATTTTTTTAAAAGAAATAAATTGGCAATTATCGTTAGACAAAATGGCAACAGCAACGCCAGAATGCATTAACCATAAATTAGTCAATTAAATATAACCTTTGCTACACTAGCAGGTCACTGCTAGTATTGCTACAATAATCTTCCAGGAGATATTTAGAGAGTTAGGCCCTATATTTGCACTTTAAAGAGTCCATTATGTGGAAATAAATTACTCATTCATATTACAATTTGCAGTGAGTCTCTCTCTCTCTCTCTCTCTCTCTCTCTCTCTCTCTCTCATTAGGGAGGGCAGCTTTTTTTGCTGTTTGGGAATGGCCCATATATAGCTTTTTATTCTAATTGAAGCACTCTAACTGTTTCTCAGAAGGCAAAGGTTTGTTTTAAACAAGGGCTCTGTAGATGTCATTATTCCACTTCAGTCAAGGAACAGTGGGAAAATGTTTTCTTGGATGATATGTTGACACATGAGTAGGTTTTAAAAGGTCTGACAAAACTGTCAAAGCAGAAACCTGGGAGCAGACCCGAAGGTATGGTAGAAATGAACACTCGGGTTCTTTTGTTTGTGATGAAAGCAGGTAGGGGGATAATTCAGGATGAAAGGTAACCAGATTGTGTCATGAATAACTAGCACAGCTTTGGTTGTAAACCAGCACAATTTAAGAGTGATGTCATGGCCATTAACCAGGTGCAAAGGTGGTGACCAGCAGGATTTGCCTTAAAAGACTTCTAAAAGTGGGGAGGGGTGCAAACAGAAGAGCCTGTGATATTTGAAAAGGCATGAGTAATGCCTAATATTAAGAATCTTCTGCTGCCCTGATTTTGCTGGTCTAAGACCAGACCTGACTATTCAGAGTGCAGTACTTCCAACTGCTGGTTTATCAATAACTAGTGGGCTTGGGCACAGAGCATCTGCACCTCTAGTTCAGCCAAGGTAGCGCCCTCCCCCCATGCCGGCATGCCTGGCTTTCTGGCTGGTTGGCAAGCCAACCAGCCTTTGCCTCCCCTCACCTCTCTCCCCCCGCCCACTTTCTTGTGGGCCAGCTGGGCCAGGGCAGCAGCCGGGCCAGGTGGGGCAGGGCCAGGCTGGCCCTCCACTGCCTCCTCCAGCCGACTGGCGGTCAGGCCAGGGCCTGCCACCACCTCGTCCTCACCCCAGCAGCCAGGTGGGGCGGGCCTGGTCCAGACTGTCCCGCTGCCGCCTCCCACCTCCCGGCAGCCAGGCCAGACTGGCCTGCCGCGGCCTCCTCCAGCCGACCGGTGGCCGGGCCAGGACCCATCGCCGTCTCCTCATCCTGGCAGCTGGGCTGGGCCATTATTTCTCTCCGACAATGACAGCACTCCCTCAGGAACTCTTGCGAGTGGTGCCACCACTCTCACAAGAGGTTGCCACACATCCCCACACATCCAAGACAGACCATCTCGGAGAATTAATTATATTGAAGATTCTTTTCAGATAATGTTGGCCGCATTCACACGTAACATATAACTGGAGTTGAAGAGGCCAGAGGTTGCCAACCTGTACGTCTGTATGCAGGACACCCTGTCCAAACTCCAGTTCTGCATGGAGAGCAACCCAAAATTTTGCTCCACCAAAACTTTGTACCCTCGGGTTGTAGTGAGTTTTGCCACCCCAACCCAAGGTTGAACGCAGCCTGCATTATGTGTGAATGTGGAACTGCAGGCTGCATTCCCTGTAATCGGAGTTGAGGGAGGAAGCTCCTCTCTCTCTCTGGCTGTGCGGGCTATCCATGTTCCTTCATACAAGAAGGAAGCCCACACAGCCAGTTCCCCCTCCTCTATGCAGTCTCCCTGATTACAGAAAACCTGCTGCCCATTATGTCCAAATTTGGACAGGAGAGCGGGGTTGGGGAGCGGAACTGCGGGTCCATTGGACCCACAGTTCCACATTATGTGCAAATACAGCCCTTGTCTTAGCATTAAGAGTACATTAAGTAAATATACAAAAGAAAAGAAAGAGCAAGAATTGTCCACTATCAGCAACACAGAAGCTGAACCAAATTTAATCCTGAGCCAGCATCCAGACACCATGGAAAGAATAAAATAATGAGTTTGTGCATACAACCAAACTTGGGCCACCTGGGGGAAGGCAGGATCCTACCTTCCGGCACCCAGACAATTCAAGCCTGCTCCTGCCACTGCTACTCACACACGCAGTTAAGCGGTGTGGTGGTTATGTCCTACTCAGGGATCTAGAGGAGGAAATCCTCCAGAATCCCACAATGCATTGCATGGACATTGATGCCCCCATCAACACAGCAGCTACCAGCTTCCTGTCCACTCTATATGCAGCACTCCCTGGTGGAGATCAGGCCGGCCTGCCAGAAGCTGCTGAGAACAGTCCTGATCGTGCACGTAATTGAGGCTGTGCAGCAGAATGGGGCTTATTACTACTAATCTTGATAAAGACCAAGTTACAAATCTCGGGGACCCCTGGTCTGGGGCAGCAGGATAGCGGGCAGTCCCTTGGCTCCACACAAGCTTGTGGAAGTGTGTTTACTGCTACCTACCCTGGAAGTGCTGGTCATGAGAATGACCAGAATGTTTCTCCAGTTCAGTTGTAGGAAACAAAAACCTCATTCTCAGAAGGCTCATGAGAAACAAAGATGCATCTGCCTCATCATTACATCACCCACTCTATAAAATAAGTTTGGTCACCTCACTAACCCATCCAAGATCACGTCATGGTGCTTCATCACTTTCTCGCCATCTCTGTTCACATCATCAGTGCTGATAGTCATGGGTACAAGGGGAACATGGCCCCAAATGTTTGACTGGATGACCCAATACTCTTGTCTGTCTGCCCACATAAGAACAACCCTGCTGGATCAGGCCCAAGGCCCATCCAGTCCAGCATCCCATTTCACACAGTGGCCCACCAGATGCTGCTGGAAGCCTATGGGCAGGAGTTGAGGGCATGCGCTCTCTCCTGCTGTTACTCCCCTGCAACTGGTACTCAGAGGCATACTGCCTCTGAGGCTGGAGGTGGCCTATAGCCCTCCAACTAGTAGCCATTGATAGACCTCTCCTCCATAAAGTTATCCAAACCCCTCCTAAAGCCATCCAGGTTGTTGGCTGTCACCACATCTCATGGCAGAGAATTCCACAAGTTGATCATGCGTTGTGTGAAAAAGTACCTTCGTTTGCTGGTCCTAGATTTCATGGCAATCAATTACACGGGATGACCCCTGGTTCTAGTGTTATGGGAGAGGGAGAAGAATTTCTCTCTATCTACTTCCTCCATACCATGCATGATTGTATAGACCTCTATCATGTCTCCCTGCAGTCGTCTTTTTTCTAAACTAAATAGCCCCAGGTGTTGTAGCCTTGCCTTATAAGGAAAATGCTCTAGGCCCTTGATCATCTTGGTTGCCTTCTTCTGCACTTTTTACAATTCTACAATGTCCTTTTATAGATGTAGTGACCAGAATTGTACGCAGTACTCCAGGTGTGGCCACACCATAGTTTTGTATAAGGTCATTGTAATATTAGTAGTTTTATTTTCAATCCCCTTCCTAATAATCCCTAGCATGGAATTAGCCTTTTTCACAGCTGCCACACATTGAGTCAACACTTTCAACGAGCTGTCCACCATATATACCTTTGCAGAAGCCATGCTGGTTCTCTCCCAGCAGGGCCTGTTGTTCATGTGCTTTACAATTTTATCCTTGAGGATGCTTTCCATCAATTTGCCTGGAATGGACGTTAAGCTAACCGGCCTGTAATTTTCCCCTGGATCCCTTTTTGAAAATCGATGTTACATTTGCTACTTTACAGTCTTCCGGTACAGCTTGATTGCAGGGATAAGTTATGTATTTTAGCAAGGAGGTTGGCAATTTCACACTTGAATTCTTTGAGGACTCTTCGATGGATGCCATCCAGCCCTGTCAATTTGCTAGTTTTCAGTTTTTCCAGTTTAGAACATCCTCTCTTGTCACTTCTATCTGACTCAGTTCTTTAGCCTCCATCAAAAGCCTGGTTCAGGAACAGGTACTGTATATGCTCAGTATCCTCTGCCATGAAGATGGATGCAAAGAACTCATTTAGCTTCTCTGCAACCTCCATATCCTCCTTAATAATCCCTTTCACTCCCTCATTGTCTAACGGTCCACCCACCTCTCTGGCAGGTTTCCTGCTACTGATATATTTAAAGAAGTTTTTGTTATTCCCCTTGATGCTTTTAGCTAAATGTTCCTCAAACTCTCTTTTCACCTCCCTTATTGTCACCTTGCTTTTCTTTTGCCAGAGTTTGTGTTCCTTTCTGTTCTCTTCATTTGGACAGGCCTTCTAATTTTGGAAGGAAATCTTCTTCCCTTTTATGGCTTCCTTGACGGTATCTGTTAGCCATGCTTGCATCCTCCTGGACTTAGTGGTACCTTTCCTCCTTTTGGGTATACAATCTAACTGGGCTTCTAGTATTGTGGTTTTGAGTAAACTCCATGCACTCTGGAGCGAAGTGACTCTCCTGATTTTCCCTTTCAGCTTTCTTTTCACCATACTCCTCATTTTGGAGAAGTTTCCTCTTCTGAAATTCAAAGTGTCTGTGTTAAACTTCCTTGGTGATTCTCTCCCTGCATATATGCTGAATTTGATGGCAGTATGTTCACTGTTCCCTAAAGGGTCAATGACACTAACATCAAGTACCAGGTCCTGGGTGCCACTCAGGATCAAGTCCAAGGTCGCCTTCTCTCTGGTTGGTTCCAAGACCAACTGTTCTAGGGCACAGTCATTCAGCGTATCTAGAAATTTGACCTCTCTGTCATTACCTGGCTGTGAATTTACCCAGTCTATGTGTGGGTAATTGAAGCCACCCATTATTACTGCCCTGCCTCTCCTTGACACCTCCCTGATTTCCTCCTGCAAATCCCAGTCACTGTCAGCGTTTTGATCCGGAGGGCAATAGCACGTCCCACCAACCTTGCTTGAATGACACAGGAAGTGGTGGTGAGGAGAAAATCTTCTGAAATTAAAAAAAAATCTAGTCTAGTAGGCCCACCCCATTGCTGCCTCCTCTGTGGCATAATCTTCATCTTCCCACCTCAGTGCAACTGTAATGGAAAGGAAGAGAGACAGAGACAAGTGCCTTCTCTCCATTTCCATTTCCACTCTTGGTTCTTTCTCTTTCCATTTGTATGCAAAGGGGAGGAGAAGACAGTTGCACTGGGGCTGGCTCTGTCCTTGCCCAGCACCCTCAGCCAGGGGCCCAGCAGCAACCTGTGCAGAGAGAGAGCAAGGAGACACAGCTAAGGAGTGTGCTGGTGCTAAGGAGGGAGCCCAACAACTGGCACACTCCTATTCTTGCTTAACCTGGATAGAGTACACTTAATTATCATACATCTGAACAAGGCTTAAATCTTAAACCAAAACATTTTAAAGGCATTGAGGCTGCCCTTATGGTTGGCTGTTTTATGCTACCTGAACTACTCAGAAAAACAAGAGACAGAAGCCCTCTTCAGATGTGGAAAATAAAGGAATGGTGTGCTCTTGTGCAATGCTCCAGAGAATGCTCGGAAGTACCACCCCCAGTGCTGACACACCGAGAAGGCTCACCTCCCAGTGCTCTTCCAGTTTACAGCATTTGAAGCGTGCTGTACACTGCAATGGAGCCTTGGTGTTGTAGACCCATCACATACAGGTGCATCCACCCATCTACTTGGAGATTTCATTGCTGGAGAAAGAGCTGAATTCCTGAAGAATTACAACTCTAGCTACTCATATGGAAGAAAGTGAATGATGCATCTCCAAAAGGCAAAAATAGGGCCAAATATGGACAGTGATTTACCAGGGACAGACTCGGAAAATAGGAACGGTCTCTAGTAAATAGAGACAGTTGGAGCCTATGTAGTAGTGCAAAATGGGCCCCCCAATCTGCTTTGAAATAAGGCCTTCCTTTCCCAGTCATGGTGTCTTTTCTGCCTTAGATTGTTCCATTTCCTATTACACAGTAAGCCCTAGGGATGTGCACAGAACCGTTTGGCGCTCCATTCTAGGAGTGTCGAACTGGTTCTGGCAACCAGAGTTTGAACCAGTTCAGAGGGGGTGGGGGTCACTTTAAGGGGCCAGGAAGATGCTGCCTACCTGCCAGTCCCCACCACTTTTCACACACCCGTGTTCTTCCAAAAAGCGGGCACACAGAGCTGCAGCGTGTCTCCTTACAGCCGGGATCAGCGTTGCCACACAAATGGCTGACACATGCGTCAAGTCACAACTGTATCTTTAAGGTCCACACCAGGCACCTTTTATAAATACCCAGCCCTCCCCCATCAGGCTGTTTTTATTTATTTATTTATTTATTTATTTATTTATTTATTTATTTATTTATTTATTAGTATAATTATTATTAAGGTGTCTGAGCCTCTCCTTCTTGGGACCAACCCTCACTAAATCCTAGCTCCAACTTCCTCTAACTGCCTCAGTGGTCCTTCCCCTTTGATTGACAGCTGCTCAGCAAAGTTCTGAGCACACCTGCAAAGAAGTACAGTGCATTCTCCCAGTGGCGCTCTTACCCCTGGACTTCAGGGCTGGTCTTGGGCCTCCACACCCCCTGCGACCCCCAAATCCTCTTTAGTCTGTCCTGGGTGGTGTGGTCGCCACAGGCCCGCACAGCACCGGGTGGCTGTGTGTGATGACCTGTGCCGGGTGCTTTAGAGACAGAGCGGGGAGTGAGGAAAGAAATATGTGGGATGGGGATATATGTGTTGAAATATTTATGCAAATATGCATTAGCAGAAACATATCTGTTTTGTATTCTTACATTCTTGTGAGTGCAGTTGCTGATTGTGCCCACGTGTTAAAAATACTGCATTTGTCATGGAGTGTGTAGGGGGATGATGCTTAACTTGCATGGGGGGGGGGGCTCCAGTAAGTGGGGCAGGTTTCCAAAGGCCTTTAGGTCCAGGCTCCAAAATTACCTAGGTGTACCTCTGCATTTGCCCTTTACATGCCCCTAATCATCACAGGTAGAGACATTGATCAGCTTTTTAATGGAGTAATTGTCACCCTCTCTAATCAACACTGAATTTGCAAGGGGAAAATAACCAGATAGGAGACTATCTGGCAATAACTGCTGTTAAGTGATTGTCTCACCTAAATCTGCAAGTTAGCCAGAGAGAGTTGGTGCTGAATACCTCATTCCCATCAGTTGGGTTTTCTTTACCTTCCCTCCAATTTCCCATTGGCTATTCCTTTCTGCGTTCTTATTGGCTACCATTCAGTGAGATATTTCATTCTGTCTGTGACAGCAGAACGGTCCCAGTTATTCTGTCAGGGTCTGCAATGTTTTTGTCTCAGGAGATAATTCATATAGATGTTTTTTCTTAGACTGACAAAGAAGTTGAGAGGATGGTTTGTGATTTCTCTGTAATGTCACTGAATTCCATCTTGTTTATTTCTGGAAACAATATATCCATTTCTAAGAAAGATATATATTAACTCCTTTTCACCACAACATAATGGAAAGAACAAACAACTTTATATCATCGTAATCCTTCAAAACTTTTATCATGTGTCTACGTCAGCTCAGTATACAGAGTAAAATGGAACAGAATACAAGTGATTGCTTTCATTTCTGCTGGTAGCTTGTTTTTGTGGTTTGGTTGCATTTTATTTATTGTGCGGTTCTGAGCCACTCAAGCTCTTTTCTGAAGAAAAGTGGGATATAAAATGTTTTAAATGGATGAACAACAGATGTGACATATTTAGACGAAAATGAAGCACAGTGGAATTGCAAGGTGGCTGTTTTGCAAATTCTCTATCAGCTGGAAAACTCCCCCAAATGTTCACCTACTTTTATCAATAAATCAATGATGCATCAGTTCTATAAGAAAAGATGCAGCAACATGATTGAAGACTGACATAGGAGAAGTTGACGGTTTATAATTAAGAAGAATATCAGGTACTAGGGAACAGCAGCAGGATGGGGGCACCTGAACACCAGGGGCTGGGAAACTCCAATGGGAGGGAGTGGTTTTTCCTCTGCTTATGGAATACCCAGATGTGCCTGGTTGGCCACTGAATGAAGCAGGATGCTGGACTAGATCATGGGCCTTTGGCCTGACCCAGCAGGCCTTTCATATATTCTGTGTTCTTATGTAAGCAACATTTAAACTTTTGCAGGGACGGGGAATTCCCTTTTAAATAAATCCCTCCAATACTACCCCAAAGGAAGCCTGCTGAAAATTCAACATGCTGTTTTCTTCTCCACTCAGTTCCTCTGTGTGTGTGTGTGTGTCTGTCTGTCTGTCTGCCTCTCTCTCTTTCTCCCTCTCTCTCTCCCCCTTATTTATAGTGTCAAAAAGTGAGGCAGAAGCAAAAGGAAGCCCGAGGTTTACAGAAGCGAAAATCTAAGCTTTAAAAAAAGAGAGAAAAGACTGATGCTGGTAATTTTATATAACAAAATGATTTATTCAGTGGTACAAGGCAAGATAAAAGATTATGCCTGATGAGGGCAGCAGGACCATTACAGCCGTCACTTCAGGAGTCTAACGATTAGTCATTTCATTTAATTTTCTTACAACAAAAGCATGCTATAATTATGTGTATACCTGCTTGCTTACCAAAAAAAAAATTGCCAGGAACTCTATAGTTTCTTCCTGGAACAGCAAGAATTGATGTCATGAGCTGACTGATTTGTCAGTTGGTTCGATTGACACAAGTATGTCTATGTTCTTTCATCCTGAGATGCTGACAAAGTTTTGGTTTGACGTGGGATTTTTTCCTAATTACGTGAGTTCATGGGTATTAGCATGATTTTGGGAAGAGAGTGTTGTCCTGTTTTGGGAGTCCAAAGAAAAAAAATGTCTCCAATAAATGGCTTATACAAGTTGGTATCAGCCAATGGGCCATTGTAGGTTCCACAGCCAAGACAATCCATATTCCTCTCAAGTTATTTTATTATTTTGAGAACCCTCTACCCACTCCTTGAAGAGACTTTCTGAAGCTGTGATAGATCATAGTTTTATTTTTATTTATTTATTTTTACATTTATATCCCGCTCTTCCTCCAAGGAGCCCAGAGCGGTGTACTACATACTTGAGTTTCTCTTTCACAACAACCCTGTGAAGTAGGTTAGGCTGAGAGAGAAGTGACTGGCCCAGAGTCACCCAGCTAGTTTCATGGCTGAATGCGGATTTGAACTCGGGTCTCCCCGGTCCTAGTCCAGCACTCTAACCACTACACCACACTGGCTCCTAGTTGCCCATAGTTGCCATAGACCATACGCACAGGGTCAGCCTTGACCATAAAGGGGAATTAGGCAGTTGCCTAGGGTGCTCAAGATGTTGCTGAAATACCTATCATCCCCAGCTACATTTATTGAGCCTTGGGGTGATGTGAGTTGTAGTTCAGCAACTTCTGGAGTGTTCAGCAACATCTGGAGTGCCATAGGTTCAATATACATCTTCTTTCTATTATCTGAACCACTGCAAAACAACATAGGAGCATAAGAAACTGCCTTCTACCGAGTCAGACCGTTGGTCCATCTAGCTCAATATTGTCTACACAGACTGGCAGCGGCTTCTCTAAGGTCACAGGCAATAATCTGTCTCAGCCCTATCCTGGAGAAGCCCAGGGAGGGAACTTGGAACCTTCTGCTCTTCCCAGAGCAGCCCCATCCCCTAAAGTTAATATCTTACAGTGCTCACATGTAGTATCCCATTCAAATGCAAAACAGGGTGGACCCTGCTTAGCAAAGGGGACAGTTCATGTTTGCTACCACAAGATCAGCTCTCCTCCCACACAGGCTTTATTGCTTGGAGTCACTCTCACACACAGAGAGACTGGCATGAGCTCTTGGCTGCTTCTGCTGAGCTGCAATGAGCGGTGATGTCACCTAATGTCACATTGGTTACCATGGAAAGTTTCCTGGCAATAATTGGTTCTCTTGGGGCGCTATTGTTGCTTACATCACAGCAGCATCACTCACCATGCCACAAACAGCTAGAATGTTTGGTGAACCATACTTTGGTAATTATACAGGAGTGATGTCATTGCATGGTATTTGTTATTGCAAAATGAATAATAATGGTACTAAGACCCTTTTTGTTCAGTTACCTTATTTTAGGTTACCTTAATTTAGTTACTTTATTCCCTATTTTCTATGCCAGCCTTAAGGTTCTAGATTGTGAAAATTAGGTACCAAGGATGTCAACAGCATACGTCAGCTTTGGGTGTGGAAAATATATATTTTTTAAAAACCATTTTAAAAATTCAATTATTTTTTAGACAAATAATCAGTGCAGTATTGGATGAAGGAAACCACCACGAGTTAATAGCCTAATTCAGTAGGGGTGTGCATGGAACCAGCTGGCCCGGTTCAGTCCGAGTCCAGACTGGACTTGAACCAGACCAGCCAAGTCCAGTCCGGCCCCCATCAAACATCCTCCCTATATTTCCACTTATATTGTGCCAATATTGACCATGCAGTGGCTTATTTTTCCATTTTTCTGCTCGGTTCTTGACTTGTTCTTTCTTGTAGGCCTGCTTTGTTTCATTGGTGTTGAATAGTTTCTCGTTATTGACCATTTGAAGTGCATCTTCTTCACTGTCCTTGATATATTCTTCAAGGCCTCTTTTCTCCTCCTCTACTGTTTGATGGACTTGCAGCATTCCTCTTCCACCTGTGCTGCGAGGGAGGTATAGCCTATCGACATCACTGCGGGGGTGCAGAGCATGATTGATGGTCATGATTTTCCTGGTCCAGTCTATTATTCCTGCAGTGTATCTGATAACAGGTATAGCCCAGGTGTTTATGGCTTGTATGGTGTTCCCACCATTGACTTTGGACTTGAGGATTTTTCTAACTCTCCTGATGTATTCACTTCCAATTTTTCTTTTAACTTCAGCGTGTGCGATGTTATCAGCCTGGAGAATGCCCAAGTATTTGTAATGTTCTTTCTCTTCCAGGTTCTTGATCTTGCTTCCATTGGGCAGTTCTATTCCTTCTGTTTTTGTTATTTTTCCTCTGTTCATTATTAATGCAGCACACTTGTCTAGTCCAAACTCCATTGCTATATCGCTACTGAATATACGGACAGTGTTTAGCAGTGATTCAATTTCTGACTGGGGCTTTCCATACAACTTCAGATCGTCCATGTACAGCAGATGGTTGATTTTACTTGATGTTTTAGATGTTTGGTATCCGAGGCCTGTTTGTTTAGTATTTGTGAAAGTGGAGTCATGGCGATTACAAACAACAGAGGGGATAGTGAGTCCCCTTGGAAAATGCCTCTTCTAATGCTAACCTGTCCAAGTGCCTCGCCATTGATTGTTAACTGTGTACTCCACATGCTCATGGCTTTTTTAATAAATATCTGAATGAATGTTTTTGCTGACACCAGTTGTTTCTAAACATTTTAGTATCCATGTGTGAGGCAATGAATCGAAGGCTTTCTTGTAGTCAATCCATGCAACACTTAGATTGGTTTTTCTTCTCTTGCAATTTTCAAATCATTTTGTCAATCAGCAGCTGGTCTTTTGTGCCTCTGGTGTTCGGACAATTTCCTTACAGTTCAACTGGAAGCTGTTTGTTAGTTAATAAGTGTTGCATCACTTCATCTGCTATTATTCCAGTTAATAATTTGAACATGGTTGGCAGGCAGGTGATCGGTCTATAATTACTTGGAACTGCACCTTTTGCTGGGTCTTTCATGATGAGATGAGTTTTCCCACTTGTTAGCCATTGTTCAATATCACCTCCTTGCAAAATGTGATTGAACTGTTTTGATAGTTGTTTATGAAGGCTTGTTAGGTGTTTAAGCCAAAAGCCATGCAGTTCGTCGCCTGGCGCAGTCCAATTTTTAATTTTCTTTGCTCTTTCACTTATTAATTCTGGTGTTATTATTAGATCTTGCATTTGTTGGTTACATTTTTTGACCTCTTTCATCCAGCCTGCTTTTTTATTATAATCTATTGGATTGTCCCATAATTTCCCCCAGAATTGCACTGTTTCTTCTTTGTTTGGTGTTTCTATGTTTCTTGCAGTTTCTCCACCTATGCTTTGGTAGAAACGTCTCTGATTCGACTGGAATTGGAGATTCTGCCTGTGTTGTGTAATTCTGGCTTCATATCTGCTAATCTTCTTTGACACTGCTGTTATTTGCTGCTTTATTATTTCCAGGACTTCTCTAATTTTCCTTGAATCTAGGTGGTATTTTTGGATCAGATACTGTTTGGTGTTTTCATTCTTCAGCTTCTTGTCTTTCATATCTTTCAATTTACTAGCATCTGATCTAAGCCTGGAGATTTTATTTTTTAATCTAATCTTCCATTTAGGTGATGTACTGCTTTCTTTTTTGACAGGTCCACTGATCTTATATCCGAGCTTTTGTGTTGTTATTTGTGTGTGTGTGGGGGGGGGGGACAATTATTGTTGCCTTTAACAGGGATTCCCAGATGTTGTGGACCACAACTTCCAGAATCCCCAGCTGCAGTGGCCTTTGGCTGGGGATTCTTGGAGTTGTTGTCAACATCATCTGAGAATCCCTGCTAGAAGGAACATTGGGGACAATAATATAAGTCTTTTTATTTTTTTATATTGTTCATTTCAAATGCTACATAAATACATGTACACGTACATTCTAGACTTCTCATTTTTCTCTGAATCAAATGTGGAGCGTGGGTGACACAGTCATACTTCACCTAGAGTGCCAAAATTCCTTGGGCCAGCCCTGCATATGCAAAATCCAATGACGATGCATTCATTTGAGAAGACCTGAGAATCTGAACTTTCCATTTCTAATCTCCTCTTGGCTGTCACAGCATTTCATGACTATACATCACTATGTCTCAGAGGCAAAAAATGAAGAGATAATGGCAAGAATTCCAAGACAACGTCTCTGATCCAAAATCCAAGTGCTATTTATTTTATTTTATTTTATATTTTATTTCTATACCGCCCTTCCAAAAATGGCTCAAGGCAGTTTACATTAAAATAAAAACAACTACAATCAATTAACAGTTAAAATCAGAAAATATAAAAACAACATAAAACCATTAACAATTAAAATATTTAAAAGGTTTTTAAAATCCTGGAAAACCAGGCCAAACATTTACAGTTCTCCTAGCTGAAGGATCCCCAGATCCCCCACTAGATATTTGAAATCTTATCCTACCACCAGAAAGGATTTTTTGGGGGGTGCATATTTGTATCCCCGCCAACAATACTAGCTCCCTAGTACTGTTTCCAAAATTCAGCTTATTTTACTAACAAATATTTTAGATCTCATAGTAAAATCAAGTAAGCTTATTTACTTGAAAATATAAATATAAGCTTGATAAACACTAAGCACAATAGGTATTATTTTAATTTTATTATTATTATTATCTATTATATTAATTCTCCTGGGTGTGCCTTGGAATGTGCGTCCCAGCGCCCAGCTGACTGGGTGGGCAGCGGACAGGCCTGATTGGCTGAGGCATACCCAGAAGGACTGGTCACCACGGCAGTGGCAGGCCTGGCCACAGAGGCCAGAGGCAGCAGCAGGCCCAGCCCAGCCGCAGAGACAAGGCCCAGGAAGGGGGAGGGAGAAAGGGGGAGGGGCAGAAGTGGTGGTGGGGAGGAGAGGCAGCTGGGCCTGGAAGTGGAGACTGGGGCAGAAGGTGGGGGGTGGGAGGTAACCGCTGGCCCCAAAGAGACCAGAGGCAGCGGCGGGCCCAGCCCAGCCACGGAAGCAAGGCCCAGGAGGGGGGAAAGAAAGTGAGGGGGCAGAAGTGGCAGTGGGGAGGAGAGGCGGCTGGGAGGAGAGGCAGCTCGGCCTGGCACGAGCCAGCTGTGGTCATGAAGCAGAGACTGGGGCAGAGGGTGGGGGTGAAGAGGTAACCGCCGGCCCCAAGGAGCGCACAGATGCTCTGTGCGGGGTCGTCTAGTTATTATTAATTCGATTTCTATACCGCCCTTCCAAAAATGGCTCAGGGCAGTTTACACAGAGAAATAACAAATAAATAAGGTAGTGTATACACTGATGAACAGGAATGCACTGTTAAACCAGTAGCTGGAGCACACTTTAAATCGCCCAAGTCTGCTGTCTAACACAACAGCATCAAATTACCTAAAATGACTTTTTCCAGATTTTTTGCTCTAAAATTCTGTTACGACAGAACAAAAAACATGATGCAAACCTGCCCAATCTCCAAACAGCAGGCATATCAGGCACACAGTGGGCCATAAAACACAGGGGCCATGACATATACAGCTTGAGAAACATGGTTTTAATAAACTGGATGTAAAGGTAAATAAATCCTTCTGTTGACAAGTTTTTGTCATTTTTTAAAGATGTGTGGATTCTGAAGGGTCATCAATTCCCCTTGCCATAGGAAAGTTGCAGCAGTTTCTATCCTTATGTCTGGAGGCAGGCTGTAATTGAGCAAAGAATGTTTGAATCTCCTTAGGCAGCAGAAGGCATACAAAGAAGATCATCTGTGAGACCGACAAAGGGTATGTGTGAAAAAGCTCAGTGAAGTATATGATCCAAGGCAGCTGTTGGCATCCACCAGTGGCATGCCACCAGCAACACAGCTACGATGACTCATTTTGCCTACATAAGAAGAGTGCAAGCTTGTAGTTATCAGCCACCGCTCCCCTAAAGAGTTAACTGGAAGTAAATCCTGTCCTGACTGACAGGCTGGTGAACTCCAGGGCTTAGCCAATCTGCACACCAGGTGGGTGAGACCTAGAAAGCCATTGGGAGGAAGAAGAGTTTCTTTGTTAGAAGAAGCTGCCTGGGAGTGCAGAGAAGAACACATGTGGCCATGAAGGTTGGCTGCAAATGGCTCTGCAGGTCCTGGGAAGCCAGGAGGCTTCAATTCTCAACCAGTGTTTGGTGAGTTGAAGACAAGGAAGCCAGGGCTTTGGCTTCGGGAAGTTTAATCTAGGAAAGAGTTTGTTTGGTCAGACTTTGTGTTAGACTTTTGGTTTCTTTGCATGTGTGTTTTGTATATCCCTGATACTGTCTATTCTTGTTTATCTGTCATGTAATTAAGCTAAGAAACACTAACCTATGCCTATCCAGCCAGGGCATTGCAAAACACTCTGTAAGCTCTTAATTGTGCTTTTGTATTTTCCTACATACCTGTTTCTTGCAACTTGGTAACCATGATTTTTAAAACGTGCCACCCCAAAATCATTCGGGGTGCTTTTTTAAGTAGTCTTGTAACCTACTGAGTATTTTTACCTGTGTATAAAATCAGAGAAAGCCTCAGACGGATGCAGTCTGTAGTACTGGAAATAAAGCTGTTTTTCTTTTTTTGTTCTTTTGTTTTACAAACCTCTTCGAGTGGGTTTTTACCTCAAGAGAAAGCAGGAGGTGGGTGGGCTGAAAGGATTTTTTTTTACTCTGATACAAAACGAATCCTCAGACATTCAGCATCTACCAGTTTTCCCACCACGTGTAGGCTTGCACATGGAGGATTTTTGTGTACTTTTCCAACAGCAAAAGAAATATGTTTCCCTGGGATTCCACCCCAAGCCCAGTGGGGTTCGAGCTTGCACGTGGAGGATTTTAGTGTACTTTTCCAATAGCAAAAGAGAGTTTTCCCTGGGATTCCACCCCAAGCCCAGCGGGATTCAAGCTCTGTCAATAAGCAGGTGGGGGAGGACAGCCATTTTTGAACCTATCAAAAATAAAGAAGAGTTTTAGGAGAAGCCTAGTCATGCAGCTCAGCAGGGATGATTCAGCATTTCTTTCCATCACATGAGCTGGCTCTGAGACAAAGGCTTTAACCCACTACAAAGCTATTCACAGCTTGTCGTAATATCTACAGTAAGTGCTATAGATAAGGGTTGCAGATACAATGACAATCTTGCTTCTTCATTCACTTGAACACCATTTGCAGTTTTAAAAATTCATTTACATACCATTTTAGTGGGGAAATGATATCCTTCACTGACTTTCCATAGTACTTTTCCAGTAATAGTGGACTGGTTGCTAGCCCTACTTTCCTGTATGCTGACCTGTTTACATTGTAGAGTACAACCACTGTTCTTTCATTGTTACACCAAGGACGCATTTGCATGTAACATGAAACTGGAGTTGCAGAGGCCAAAGGTTGCCAAACGTGAACATCTGAACGCAGGATCACTACTCGGAACTCCACTTCCACATGGAGAGCGACCCGAGGTTCCACTTTTCCTAACTCCAGTTTGTACCCTCTGGTTGTCATGAGTTTCACCATCCCAACCCAAGGTTAAACACAGCCTGAATTACATTGAATTCAGAAGTTCAGGCTACGTTCCTTGAAACCTGAATTGAGGGAGGAAGCTCCTCCCTCTCTTTGGCTGCCATTAGCTGTGCGGGCTGTCCTTCATGAAAGAAGGAAGCCCACACTGCCAGTTTCCCCTCCTCTCCTCAGTCTTGTTGACTGCAGGCTCCCTGCTCTCCATTATGTCCTAATTCAGACAAGAGAGCAGGGCTGGGGTCTGGGAGCGGAACTGTGGGACCATTGGACCCATGGTTCCATGTTATGTTTGAATGTGGCCCAATTCATCCAGTTTCCTCATGGGTGTTTTTTCCCATTGACTTCATCAACAGGACAACCAGGGATCACCCATTATTAGTATCTCTGAGCAATACAGACTTCCTGAGCAATATATGGATGAGATTACAATTGATCCCATTATCTTAATTCCTGGTCCTTTTGGTGTTTTGCTGTTTCGTAGGGTGAGCTAACTTGTCTCTTTCCTGCCCCAAACCAGTTTTGAGTTCTAAGTAAGAGAAAGGTCTCAGTTGATCAGATCTAGAGTCCAATATGCTTTTCACAGTGGCCAACCAGATGTCTTTGGGAAGCCCATAGTTAGGGTTTGAAGGCAATAACTCTCCCCTCTGTGGTGAACTCTGGGCAACTGGTATTCATGAGATGCTGGGTGGTGGCCAGTGCCACATCAGCCAGTGGATTGGCAAAGGTGGCATAAGGGTTGCACCACCAAATCAACCTGCTAATGAGGTATGGTGTGAAAGCTGCCTCAGTGAATTAATGGAGGTGATGGGTGCCCCGTGCCCACCTCTGCCTGTCTCACTGCTCTCTTCATTAGCGACTACCAGGGCACTCCAGCCTACCTGCCAATAATGGCAGCGATGCCACCAGATAACTGTTCTTCTTTGTCCTCCAACTTGTCCTGCTCTGGGGGCTTGTGGATAGAGCTTAGGAGGAACTTTACCAGTTGCAGGGGAGTAACATCAGGAGAGAGGGCATGCCCTCAACTCCTGCCTGTAGGCTTCCAGCAGCATCCGGTGGGCCACTGTGTGAAACAGAATACTGGACTAGATGGGCCATGGGCCTGATCCAGCAGGGTTGTTCTTATGAGGTCTCTTTGGATCCCAGGTTAAATACAGCACTACCATGGCTCTGCATAATACAAGCCAACATGGTGTAGGGGTCAGAGTGTTAGTCAAACTAAGACCAGGGTTGACCTCTCTTCAGATCCCCATTTAGTTATGAGACTGACTGGGTGAGCCACTCGCAGGGTTATGTTTGAGCTGGATATTACTGATTAGTTGGAAACATTGGCTGCATTCGCACATAATGCAAAATTCTGCTCCCCCTCTCCCCCTGCTCTTCTGTCCGAATTGGATGTCATGGAGAGCACTCTCTCTGCAGTCAGCAAGACCTCAGAGATGAGGGGAAACTGGTTGTGCGGGCTTCCTTCTAACATAAAAGACAGCCTGCACAGTCAATCACAGCTGGAGAGTGGGAGGAGCTTCCTTCCTCAATTCTTGTCACACAGAACGCAGCCTGGTGTTCTGAATTCAGACGACACACAGGCTGCATGGAACCTTGGATTGCGGCAACAAAACTCACTACAACCTGTGGGTTCCGATTGCAGTTCCAAAATCCAAACCTTGGGCATGTCGCCTCGCAGAACTAGAGCTGCACTCATTCGGAAAACACAGTGAGATAACCTCTGCCCCCTAAAACTCCAGTTACGTGCAGATGTGGCCTATAATTTAGTTGGTTATTATGGCCTAGTGGATATTTTAATTTCATGTTACTTTTAATTCATGTGAAATTTAAGTTATATTAGACATATATACTGTTGCCGCTGCTGCTTTTTGTTGTTTTTGTTCCTAGTCATGTACCAAAATAAAGTTACCACTACTACTACTACTACTAAAAGGAAAACACTGTTGTTGATGCATTACAGCCCTCCTAGTAATGGATGTTACTCAAAATGTTGTGTACTGTGATGTTTGCACACAAGTGCAAAACATTTTATAAGAAGCTCCCCTTGGAACTGAAATACCACCCATTTTTTTCTTGTTCACTGGGCCAAGCACGCTCACGAAATGGCAAGCCTAGAATTCACCATCTTACTCGAGGCTATGCACCTGTCATCCATCATACACATTCATGCAATTTGGGGTGCTAACAACATCCCCTAAATATGTGCATCTGAGGTATTTCTGAAACACCTACCATGAGTGCTCTGTGATTTTTTTAAAAATATACACTTCTTTTTTTAAGCCTATATAGCTTCTAATTCCATCAGAGAAGTACACTGATTTATTCTGAAGGAATGTGTATGTCCTTTGGCTGTGTGTGAAAAAATGTCAGCCCCCCTTATGAGGCTGTTTCAAACAAACACCTTCTATTGGCGAGAACAGTCCCTTTTTTCAAGATATTTCAAACTCAATCACTGGCAGCATCTGGAGCCAACAAGCACCAGGCATTTAAGTCACTGGCCTTTTGTAGCAGCAAAACTGACAAAGCAAGTCATTCCGGGTGTCAGTAATGCTGGTGCCTTTCTGCACAGATTAGCTATGGAAACCTGATGTTGCCGTGGCTAGGGGCAATTAATGAGGTTGAATCAGACGCAAGTTGTTTGCCTGCAGATATGGACGTGCATGTTGGCCTGTGTCAACTCTATGTATTTATCGGGAAACAGCAGCTAAAATAGTCCCCAATGACACACAGTGTAAGAAAAGGTAGTGAGCCAAAACAACAATACATCAGAGGCAGAGCATGCAGGATCTGAACCCTGCAGGCTCAGAGAGAGAAAATAAATCCATTTCCCACAATTCTGGGAGACTCATAAAGCAGACTAGAACACAATGTTGTAAATTGCCCTGGTCCATTAGCAGGCACAGAGCTTGCCTAAGCAATTAATATAATGGTTCGAATCTGTTTCTATTTTTCTTTTAGATAGCAAACCATAATACAAAGGTAAGAGATATTTAAAACATGGTGGAACAATGTGAAAATAAATGCCCTCAGACATTAGCAGCATATTTATTGTCCAGTTTATTGACTAAGCTGGAAAGTAATTTTCATTAGCCATGCAATATCCACAGTATTGCCAGCAGAGGCATGAAATCACCTGTTGTTCTACGCTGTCTCAAAGAGTCTCCAGAACTATTTGGTGTGCAAAACAGTGCGTACATTTTACAAGCTTCTACCTTGATGGTTTGGTTTACCCCACCCCCACAAAAGCTTGTACCTGTCTATAATCTGCATTAAAATTTAGCATAAGGTGCTATGTTTTGCAAAGAGCCCAGAGCTGTTGGATGGGGACATGTAATAATAAATGAAATTAATAACTATACAGAAGTTATTATGACCCGTTTTGGTCATTTGAAAGCACATTCAGTGAAGCTGTGGTGAGAAGCAGATGCTTGCACAACTATGGGTCGAGGCGGCTTGCCAGAGGCCCATGGACAGGCTGCCGGCAGCTTCTCCCCTCAACTGCCCACACATGTGCTGGCCAGGCCCCTCACACAGACACATGCCAGTAGAGGTGCTGTGGCCAGCACTATGAAAGGGGCAATGCATGGCCCCTTGCCCACTCCCTGACGGTGCTTCATTCACCAGCTGGGTACTTTCTTTCTCTCCCTGGCTCCAAGAGAAAGAAAGCATCCAGCCAACAAACAAAGCACTGACTGAGAGCATATGAGGGGCCACACCTTGCACTCCTAGCTATCAAGTACTTTGTTTGCAAGCCGGGGGGGGGGGCAAGGAGTGCCCTGGGGGAGAAACAAGGGGCACCATGGGGGCCCTCAGACCCTGGCAGCCCAAGGTCATTGCCCCCCCATTTATTTATTTATTTAGTTGATTTATATACCGCCCTTCCAAAATGGCTCAGGGCGATTTACAAAAGGATTTTAAACAGCTAAAAACTCTGGAAAATCAGGGCAACCATTTAAAACTATTTTTAAAAGTTTACAGTAGTTAAAAACCCTGGAAGGCCAGGCCAAACAGATAGGTTTTAAGGGCTCTCCTGAAAGACAGTAATGAACTCAAATTATGAATTTCTGCCGGGAGTGCATTCCACAGCCCAGGAGCAGCTGTAGAGAAGGCCTGCCTCTCAGTCGCCACCAGATGAACTGGTGGTAACTGGAGACAGACTTCCTCAGATGACCTTAACATGCAGTGGGGATTAGGCAGAAGAAGGCACTCTCTAAGATAACTCGGACCTAAGCTGTTCAGGGCTTTAAAGGTAATAACCAGCACTTTGTATTTTGTCTGGAAACATATTGGCAGCCAGTGTAACTGTTTCAAGACAGGCATAATATGGTCTCTCCGGGTTGCCCCAGAGACCAATCTGGCTGCCGCATTTTGAACTAACTGAAGTTTCCAAACTATGTACAAAGGCAGCCCCACATAGAGCGCATTGCAATAGTCAAGCCAGGAGGTTACCAACTGATGCACCAGTTTTGAGGTCATCCTCTTCAAGGAATGGGCGCAGCTGTCGAATCAGCTGAAGCTGATAGAAAGCACTCCTGGCCATAGCCTCCACCTGAGATACAAGGGTGAGGCCTGGATCCAGGAGTACTACTTCCAAGCTGTGCACCTGCTCCTTATGGGGGAGTGTAACCCCATCCAGCACAGGAAGATTAACTTACCCCTCAGATTCTGAGCCCCCACAATGAGCACCTCCATCTTGCTTGGATTCCACTTCAATTTGTTATCCCTCATCCAGCTCATTACTGCCTCCAGGCAGGCATTTAGAGAATGAGTGCCATTTTCTGAAGATGAAAAGGAGAAGCAGATTTGGGTGTCATCAGCATACTGATAACACCCAGCACCAAATCTCCTGATGACCTTACCCAACGGTTTCATGTAGATATTGAAAAGCACTGGTGACAGAATGGAGCCCTGAGGGACTCCATATAACAGCTCCTGTTTTGAGGAGCAACTGGGAAATGACTTGATTAGCAAGCCAGAGGGTTGCCGGTTCAAATCCCCACTGCTATGTTTCCCAGACTATGGGAACCTATATTGACCTATATCGCTGCTGCCTGATATAGGTGTTTCCCAGACTATGGGAAACACCTATATCAGGCAGCAGCAATATAGGTCAATGCTGAAAGACATCTTCTCATACTGCGCAGAAGATGGCAATTGTAAACCCCTCCTGTATTCTACCAAAGACAACCACAGGGCTCTGTGGTCGCCAGGAGTCAATGCCAACTTGACAGCACACTTTACCTTTAATGGGCCAATCAGCTCAGCAGGAAGAACATAGATAAGGCTTGCATAGGTATAATCTCATCCCCCTCACACAGGAAGCTGAGCAAGCAGCGAACCTAAGAGATGCACCCATCAAAAGTACTGATTAGATTACTGGACTTTTCCATTTATGCAGATCCCCCTGCTCACGTCTATGCACTCAGTTCTCATGACAAAAACCTTGTCCTGTCTAGGCAATTCCCATATTGTTACACTTAGGAAGAATGATCAGCAACAATGCATTCTGTGCAGGTTCATCTTGGCATTTCTAATCAGAAGGAAAGGGCAAGAGGAATTCTTCCTCAGGACATGAATTTGGGTATAAGTATCCCCACCTACATGATCCAGGGTGCTTCCTTGTATGCTCCCCCGTGTGCTGTTCTTGAGACTCCATCCACTTTCTGGGTGATCTGCTGCCCACCCACTATCACAACAGGGGGTGTCCAGCTTTTCATGCCTCTCTCCAGATCAGTACTCTGCCTGATCTATCCAGTCTTCCTCTCAACTATAGGAAGCTGGCCCCATGGAGGAAGTCTGCTCATGGATGCATCTCTCCCTACAAATCCCTCCAACCTCCCTGCCTCTGGCCATGCTTTTGTCCTTGAGGAGAGAGATTCTGTGGTTCTTCCAGAAGCCCAGAGGTCTCATTGTCCAGATCAGGTGATATGAGCCTTTGCCCTCCTTGGGCCCCAAATCTATCTCTGTTCCCCTTTCTTCAATCCAACCCCCTCCTTCTCTAAAGCCTCTTTCTCTTGCCCACATGGGAACTTACATAATTTGGACTTTAAGCTAGAACATCTCATTGTAGTTAAATGTGTTTTTGATAGTAATATTGCTTTAACCATGTTTCTCTCTTCTTTGTACCCCTCCCTACAATGAATATCTTCTCTTTATTTTGAGACTTAAATCTTGTCTCAGTCCAGTCATTCCTTGAGTCCAAACATTTGCACAATTTAAAACTGATGTGGAACTAACCCCCTCTTAGAGCTAATTCCCCCACAAAGCCCGAACATTGGGGTGCTGACCAAACACCCCAGGGCAGTTCCATTAACAATCCCACCTAGAGCAGCCACCTAGCAAAGCCTCCCCTGCCATGGTGAGCATTGTAAAGTGGGGACGCAGCTGAAGAGGTGAAAAGGTGGCAATTTACAAACCTCTTACATGCCATTAAACTTAACTCAGAGCATCTTAAATTGAGGACTAACTGTATAGCAAAGACAGGGTTCCTGAGCATGTGAAAAGAGGCCTACACACATAGGAACATAGGAAGCTGCCATATACTGAGTCAGACCATTGGTCCATCTAGCTGAGTATTGTCTACACAGACCGGCAGCGGCTTCTCCAAGATTACAGGCAGGAATCTCTCTCAGCCCTACCTTGAAGAGGCCAGGGAGAGAACTTGAAACCTTCTGCTCTTCCCAGAGTGGCTCCATCCCCTAAGGCAGGGGTCCCCAAACTGCGGCCCTCCAGATGTTGCTGAACTACAATTCCCATCACCCCGACTACAACTTATTGTGGCTGGGATGATGGGAATTGTAGTTCAGCAACATCTGGAGGGCCGCAGTTTGGGGACCCCTGCCCTAAGGAGAATATCTTACAGTGCTCACACTTCTAGACTCCCATTCAAATGTAACCAGGGTGGACCCTGCTTAGCTAAGGGGACAAGTCATGTTTGCTATCACAAGACCACACACACACACGCACACACTTGCATGCACAGAGGCTCTCTGAAGACATTCTAGGGGCTGCACTAGGTGGGGGCTGAACCTGCAGCGCCCAGTTTGTTCACCAAACATGCTTTCAGACGACTGAAGAGGGCTACATACATCCCCTGCCACATGGATCATAAACCAACAGTAGATGGACAAGATGGGAGAAGGAGATCAAAAGCTAACAATAAGGAGAATCCCGACAATGGAAGTGCCGGTAAAATAAGCTGAGCAAAGAAGAGTAATGAGTCTTGAGTGACACAATGAAAACCAGTTGGGGTCAGATCACGCCTTTTGCCATTGCCTGCCGTGGGATTCTGAGTTCTGTGAGGAGGGGATCCCAAGTTCAACCCCTGGCATTAGGGGCAGCATAGCAAGGTTGGAGTGGGCCCTAGGGTGAAAAATGAAGATGGGCCCCTGCCTCCCCTCCACCACCACCACACACACTTAATTCTTCGGAGAGGTTGTAAGGGGAGAGCAAAGAACAAGCTGTCACCCAGCCAGTGGCCTCTTGGGGCCTAGGCACATTTGTCCCCAACCTCCCCTGTTAAATTGTCACTACGGCACTGCCTGGCATCCCCAGATAGGGCTAGGAAGACCCCTGTCTGAAACCCTGGAAAGCTGCTGCCGGTCAGTGCAGACAATACTGAACGTGATGAACCATTGGTCTGACTCCGTATACAGCAGCCTCCTGTGTTCAAAAGAGCTCTCCAAATCATTCTGTGACAGCACGCATACTCTCAGCTGATTTTTTTGGTGCTGCAGAAAGACCACATTGTCAGTCTCTCTCCATCCCCCAACTTATCCCCAGTTTTCATATGCTCTGCACTCCATACCTGTGCTTTTGTCCTACTGTCCTGGGGAGCCAGTTAGGAACCTTAGCTTTTTATATACGAAGGTTTACATATGAAATATGCTTTTCATTTTCAAAAGATGGTTGAAAATGCATACCCAAGGCAGTCTGATACCTAAGCTCATGTGCTGAGAATGCTCAACTGCCAAGAAGCTGAAATTAATTTAAGTATATAAATAGTACACTAAGAACTGCTGGCACAATTATTAGCTAGGTGCCATGTTTTTGTTTTTAGACATGTTCAAAGGTATACACTCTGAATAAGTGGGGGGGGGGGAGAGAGAGAGATAGGGATGTGAACGGAACCGGCTGGCCTGGTTCGGTTCGAGTCCAGACCGGCCTCGAACCCAACCAGGCCAGTTTGGTCCGGCACCCCACTCGAACCCCCACTGGTTCGGTCCGGTTCAGCTGGTTCGGCCCGGCTTTTCGGCTGGTTTTTGGCCTTCTCCTGGTGGCCATTTTGGAGGCCGCACACCTGCTCACTTGACCTCTGTGTGGCCCTCTGTGTGGCACACAGGAAGTGTGGCTTCCAAAAAGGCCACTACACTGCCAGAAGAATGCCGAAAACTGGCTGAAAAGCCAGCCAAACCAGCCAGAGGTGGGGCATGAGGACAGCTGGCAAGGGAGGGTGGTCCTCCGCAGACCCCACCGCTGCCTCCAGGAACTCCCCCGAGGGGAGTAAGGTAAAAATATTTTTGGTGTTGTTGTTTTTTTAAAGAACTAAAAGAAGTTTGCGAACCTCACCGAACATTCAGGGATGTTCAGTCCAGGGTCAGACCGAACAGGTGGTTCAGTTCGACCCCGAGCTGTCGAACCGAACCGGCTTGATGTCGAGCTGGCTCGACATCAAGCTGGTTTGCACACCCCTGGGGGTGGGGGAGAGAGAGAGAATGTACCATATTAACCTGAATCTAATAATCCAACATTATAGTTTTATTTCCCAGGTTATTTGCTGTTAGAAATCAGGAGTCCTAAATTCAGAGTCCTCTTCCTGTTGGATAAATACAGGCATAATATGTATTTTCCCAACAGGTTATATAGAAACCAGGACCCCTGATTCCTTATAACCTGTATTTAACCTCTTTTTTTAAAAGGGGGTCCTCTTAAATTATGCCTTCTGTTCAGGTAAGAGAGAGAGAGAGAGAGAGAGAGAGAGAGTGTGTGTGTACATGCATGCACACAGAATCCAAATTGGATTTTGCAAAGAAAGCTTCAAATGCAGAGATCCTGACTTTTTCTCCTAGGCAATAATCTCTCACAGTTGTAAGTGCAGAGTCAAAAGGGCATATTAATGCAGTCCTACTGGCAAAATTACCCCCTGGTGCACAGTTACTGCATCGAGGCACACAGTCTCAATTTCTGTGGGAAGTCAAATGAGACACAATGCCAGGAGTTTATTCTGTCTGAGTGCAGATGTACTGCCAGGTTTTGAACAAGTGAAACTAGTTACACAGAAGATGGAGTTAAGATCCAAAGAATTTTAATCTGGATTGAGCCTGTCTCATTTGCTACTTCAGCTAAGCAACATCAAAAGAGTTCATGAACAGAAGCATAATGTGCAGCATCAAACTGATTGAAGAGGACACCATGTGGATTTTATTTTTAAAGTGCAATTTTATTAACGGACATCAAAAAGCTGGAGGAACATAGGCAAGATTATTTAAATTCAAAGAAAAAGAAATAATACCGTTAACTTGGGATAAACAGGTGGTGCAATGCAAAATGGCTCATTTGAATCCAAGAGAAGGGTTTCATTTGAGGAGGGAAGAGACAGCAGTGAGGTCCTGCAACTCAGAGAGGGCCACCAGCAGCGCTGTCCAATGGGAGAGACCCTGTGCTGCAGGCTGATGCTGCTGCTCCCTCCCCTGCACCCAATGATCAGTTGTTCGGCGGGTGTTGCAGAGGCCTGTCTGCCTCTATGAAGCTCTCCAGCATGGGAGAGCTCCCATGTCTGCTGCACAAGTGCAGAGAGGGAAGGAGAGAGGCAGAAAGCCAGCACTGACTACAGATACCACAACGCTATGCATACCCCCTGCCCTGGCTGCCACTGCCTCCTTAGAGAAGCCTGTGCCTGCCTCATCCTCCTCAGTGGAAAGTATGGGGCTTGTGTGAGTTATCCTCCCCTTTATATATCTCCAGATTGGCGTAGGGCAGGGAGGAGCAGCTCCAGATATTTACTCTGAAGCAGATGGGTCAATCTATTCATTTTTAATAATTTTTGAGAATTGTGCACTCAAGAATGTCACATGCTTCTAAGAAAGGCGTGAAGGCTACAGTCCTCCTCACTATTTGCCCAGCTCAGCAATTAGTATTGAGATATACAGTCATCCCTCGCCAACCGCGAGGGTTCCGTTCCGGGAAAACCTTGCAGTTGGCGAATTCACAGTTGGTGAGGCATTAAAACCAATGGGAACCAGGGGATATGGGGAATCACAGTCATGAAAAGATAGCAAAATGCAGTTAAAAATCAGGGGAAATCACTCCCAAACCCCTGAAAATCACTCTTTGACCCCCAGAAAACACCCCTGACCCCTGGAAATCACAAAAAACCCACCACCCAAACTACCCAAAAAATGTCACCAAACTGCGGATACTCGGGTCGCAGTTGGAGAGACCTGCCACAATTTCCCAGGGTGGATACTTAAAACCGTGATTGGGAAACCCGCAGTTGACTGTACTGCCTCTGAACATGGACATTTCATGCAACTACTAAGGCTAACAGCCATTGATAGAATTATTAGTTGTTTATGTCCCTATGTTTTTGTGTTGATCAAGCATTCTGGTTGCTCCTTTCTATACTATGCCCAGCTCTAGGATACCCTTTCGGAGCCACATAGTATTCCAAATACAACTGCATCATAGATTTATAGAAAGGCATTACAGTACAGGAGAACCTCTATATGCGGATGCTATATCTGCGGTTTCACATATTCACAGGTGTCTAATTGACACCAGGTTTCATTACCCACAGATACAAAGGGGTTAAAACCCACATATCCACAGTTCCTAGAGGGCTGGAAGTGACCACGGAGATCATTTCTATCCCCCATTTTGTCCGTGAGAGCCATTTTGTGATTCACTTCAGCCAAAATAAAATTTGGAGGAGGAGACGTTCACAATTGGGGATGGGGGCATTGCTGGATGCCAGGAGACCTGTGGTGCACGGTAGGGCACTTTATTTGGCCCATTTGGGTGGTTTTAGGGGTGTTTGGGGGTAGTTTTTTCTTAGTCTGGGAACCTAACCCCTGCATTCCCATAGACTCAATGACTCATTTTCCATGGTTTCTTTATCTGTGGTAATATGTGGAAACTGAACCTGCATGGATGAGGTCCACCTGTACTGGCTGCACTGTAATTTTCAATCTCTTTCCTAACGATCCCTAACAGGAAGTTTGTCTTCTTTTTCACTACTACAGAGTTGATGCTTTCATTGCGTTATCTACTATGACTGCAGGATCTCTGCTGAAGAATCACAGGCCGGACAGTTCAGCTCCTATCAGCACATGTGTGACCTTTTTTGCTCTGGCATACATCACTTTGCACTTACAGTGAATCTCATTCACCATCCTGTTGCCCCAGGGTTCCCAATCTTGAGTCTCAAGAAGCTCTTGGACTACAACTTCCATTGTCCCCAGCCACAATGGCCAAAGGCCAACAATATCTGGGCACCCCAAGGTTGGGAATTCTTGCTGTTGCCCATCCTAACCATTTGGGAAGGTTCTTTCAGAGTTCTTTGACATCTTATTGGATTTCCACCACCCTCGATAATTTTCTGTAACCTGCAAACTTGGCAACCTTACTCCTCACTCCTGATTCCAGAAAATTTATGAATAAGTTAACAGTGGGATCCCCTCAAGTTCTTGAAGAATCTCACTGTTTTCTTCCTTTCATGTGAAAACTGACCATTTATTCCTACCCTTTATCTTCTGCTCTTTAACCAGTTACTGATCCATAGAAAAACCTATCCTGTTATCTCACAATTGCTATATATCCTGGGAAGACTTTGGTGAAGGACTTTCTCAAAAAGGTTTGGGAAATTCTGCTACACACTATATATATTGGATCATACTAGTGATATGTTTTTTGACAAAGATTTTTAAAAGATTAGTGAGGGAGGACTGCCCTTTGAAGAAGCCATGCGGATTCTTCTTTAACAAATGTTTTATCTTTCCACATAATAATTCTGGTTTCCGTTATGCTTTCCACCAATTCACCCAGAACAGTTATGCAAATGAGCCTATAATTTAGTGACCCCCCTTCCTTCTGATGCATTTAAAGAAATATTTATTAGTTAATATGTTTAGCATTTAGGGAAATGACTCATTTTCATTGCCAGACCACACTACTTCTGAACTTACTACTCACCCACTGTCATGCCATTACCAAAATATAGCTCTTTCCCATCAAGACTAAGCCACTTTCAAAGAATTTCCTAGAGGCTGGCACATTAGCACCAGCTAGGGTGATGTAAGGTTCCTGCTACCAGCTGTCCAGTAGCTTGGCAAATAAAATATTTTCCAAGAGTTGACTATCAAAGTTGTTCCTGAACCTGTCCACCCAGCTGTACAAGTTCAGAAACAATCTTAATGGACCACTCTTGAATCTGCCAAGCTACTGGACACCTGGGTGCTTTCCAGATGACAACTGAAAATTGCTTTGCTATGTATGGGCTTGGTGCATTTGTACAATCTTGGTTTTGACACCGCCCTGCATATGGGAACAGCAAGATGCTGTTCGCACAGCCACAGGCTATATTCAGATCTTAATGTTTCAGGATTAAAGCGTGTGTGTTTCAAAATAGTACCTGTTGTGTTTTTTTTAGTTCTGAGAACAGTTTGCAGGCTTGCTGGGTTTACTCAGAAGCAACAATTTAGTAATGGGCTTCGTTCCAAGTAAGAGTGGATAGGATTGCAGCTGTAGAAGTGTGGCTTGCACAGACTATTGTTCGCCAGTTTTCTTTTTAATTGCAAAAGCCTGATGCTCTTGTGCAAGTCGCAGGCCAGGGGCAAAGAGCAGCTGCCAATTAAGGACAGCCATCGATGTCAACCTGCCACCTGTTATGAGGATTGGAAGGTGCTGTTCGCCATCCCGGTGGTGCATTAGCAGCCACGGTGCACAAGGCTTGGTTGGAGAACACACCAGTGGCAACTCCTCCTGAGCCTTCTGGAAGCTGGCACCCATGCACAAATTCACAGTGGGGAGAATGAGGTGAGGGAAAGCCGTTAGTCACCCACCCCCTCCTCTTCTCTCTCTTGCTGTTCTGGTAGGAAGTGGTGTAAAATCTGATGGCAGCCTCAAAACGTTAGGCTTAGCCATGGGATTTTACACCACTTCCTCCCGCACAGTCTGGAAAGCACCCTGATGGTAGCAGAAACCATGCATAGCTAGCCCTGGCATAGCCATGCATAACCTGTGCCAGTAATACACCAGACTTTGGGAATTTTTTGAATGTGGCTCAGTCTTGCTGGGAAAGAGCTGTACTGAGCCAATGACATGATGGTAGGTGAGCAGGAAGCTCAGAAGTTGTGCAGCATGGGAAGGAAAATGAGTCATGCCTCTAGGCAAACAAGAATGAATACCGGTCAATGGGTTTAGTACAGAGTTCCTGGTTTCTTTTAATGACGTCATACTCTGAAGCACAAGCAGCATTCATCAAGACATTTCCATCCCTCAAGCTGGTATCTTTACCTAAAATTGTATTATGTATTTAAAGAACCTTAGAAGTACAGTATAGTAAAACTCCAATTATATCCAGTTTGTGCACACACACAATAGATCAGTGCCAGACCAAAAGAGCTCACAGGCTGCCCAGGACTAGATACTGTTTACGGGAGATAAATAATTCCCATCTAAGCCTACAACCCCACCTTAACCTTTATAGTTTGCAGTGAAGCCCTTGGGCAGGAAAGGGAGCTCCATATAGGATGCAAGGACTTCCATTTTCACCTTTCTGTGTCAACTATAAGCCATGCTTAAAACTTGGGAATCGTTTGGGAGTAGTCAACACTATGCAATTATATGCAGCTAGAGGAGTGAAGAAGCTCTTGTGCATGCACAGAGGGCTTGTGGATAGAGCTCAGGAGCTCTTTGGATCCCAAGTTAAATGCAGCACAACCGTGGCTCTAGATAATAGGAGCCAGGATGGTGTAGGGGTCAGAGTCTCAGTCAGACTAAGACCAGCAAATATCCATCATAGTCGTATAGGCTTGTAGTAATGTGACACACTATATTCTTACAACACCTCCATAAATTGAGTCTATGTTGCTGTGAATTGAATTCAGATGAAGCCCAAGACTCAGCTGGAGAATGCCCACTGCATACACACTGATGAAATTTGATTCTTCTGCCATAGGAAACGTAAGTCAAAGCTCTTGCCTGAACAGAAATTGGAAATGCTAAAATGGTTAGACATTGTTAGCAGCCTCACTAAATCTTCCCTGAGAGAATATACATGTGACCCATTTTAGGAGATTCCACTTGGAAACAGTTCTCCACTTTTCCTTGGTAGTCTTTAACTTTGAATTTTTGGTCTTTATCCAACAGAATAGACACAAGCATTAGCTTTCAGAAGTTCACTGCCCCCTGCTGCTTATCTTCTACCCGAAGTCAAGCTCCTGCTGTTCATTCCCCACCTGAAGGCAACTGAGACTCCATCATAGCTATTTCCCATTCAAAAGCCACTGTACCAAATATACAACTTAAACCAGGTGAGAAAACAGATGGAGCCAGAGAGAATTAAGATCTAGGTCTCCTGACAATATTATTTGAAAACAGGTAAGGAGGGCTGGGAGGGTGAGAAGAAAAGTCAAGAAATCTATTAGGAACTGGAAGAGCCTGAGCTGTTAGTTGTTCGAGTTTCTTTTTAAAAAGTGATGGCATCTAATGCAGTTTCTTTCAAGACTGTTTAGACTCTACTTTTTAAATTTCTTGTCTTTTCTTCCAACAATTAACAACCTTCCTGAGTCACGCTTGTGACTCAGAACTCTGGCCACTCCCTCCCCCCAGCTTTTGTCAAGGAATTTTTGCTATAGTTGTTATGTATGTTTGCTTGTAAGTCGCCCTGAGTCCTATGGGATTAGGGTGACATACAAATCTAGCTAACTAAACTAAATACATACATACATAGTGTGGTGGGATATTTGACAGTCCCCTTTATCCCTCTCACTAATACAGTCTGACAATTTGGCCGCCTTCGGACATAATGACAAACCATGGTCCAATGGACCCGCAATTCCGCAGTCCCCAACCCCACACTCTCCAGTCTGCATTCAGATGAAATGGAGAGCAATCTAACTGCAGTCATGCTGACTGCCAAAAGAGGAGGGGGAACTGGCTGCCGGGGCTTCCTTATTTAATGACGGACAGCTCCAGCAGCCCGAGCAAGGGAGGAGCTTCCTCCCCCAACTCCAGTTGCTTACAGGGGAAACTGTGGTGCCCGTGTTCATACATAATGCTGGGACCACAGAAATGGAGTTAATGGTGGCAAAGCAGAGAGAGAACAGAAAGTACACAATGGAATATGAGGAGGAAAACAGAAGGTCCATTTTTAGCTTTACCTGTGGTTGCCTGCATTTGGGCATATGGTTTGCTAAACTGGAGGTGGGGACCTCCAGTTTCATGTAACATGCAAATGCAGCTAAAAACGTTAAATGAGGCACCCATGAGAGAAAGATCCCAAGTCTGGCTTGTTGGTAATAATAATAATAATCTTTATTACGGTCGTTGACCAGCACAGGCTTGTTGGTCTAGGACAGGGCTGGGCAACTTGAGGCTCTCCAGTTGAACTATAATTCCCATCATTCCAGGCACAATAAATTGCAGCTGAGGATGATGGGAATTGTAGTCCAGCAACAGTGGGAGAGCCTCAGGTTGCCCACCCCTGGTCTAAAGATAGGAGTCTCACTTAAGGTGCAAGGAGTCCCAAGTTCCAGGTCTGGACACATCCTGCCTTGGGGTGAATGTCGCCGTACTTTCAACAGGATATGATTGTAGTTCAATTATATCACATTGAATTCCTATCTGACTCAAAGATATTTGGGTGAGGGAGAAGCTAGCAGAAGGCATCTTCTCTGGGATTAGCTACACCAACTCAGCAAACTGCCATACAAATTCAAGCGGGAGCCACATTACAACTACACATCGTTCAAGCTGCAAAACAAAAAACAAAAACCTGGCTAGAAGTCTCCATTTCCAAATATACCTGAATGGAGAGAGAAGGGGGGAGAGAAAGAGAGAGAGACATCCACTTCAAACTGTGTATATTATATAAAGTGTGCCATCGAGTCGGTGTTGACTCCTGGCGACCACAGAGCCCTGTGGTTGTCTTTGGTAGAACAAAGGAGTGGTTTACCATTGCCTCCTCCCACGCAGTATGAGATGATGCCTTTTTAGCATCTTCCTATATCGCTGCTGCCTGATATAGGAGTTTCCCATAGACTGGGAAACATACAATTTGAACCGGCAACTTCTGGCTTGATAATCATTTCCCCACAGTGCCATTAAGGTGGCTGTATATTATATAGACAGTGTATATTATATTCACTCCCTGGCATCTCCAGGTAGGGCTGAGAGAGACTCCTTGCCACAAACCTTGGAAAGCCACTGCCTGTCAGTGTAGACCAGGGGTTCCCAACCTGTGGTCCTCCAGATGCTGCTGAACTACAACTCCCATCATCTCCAGCCACAATAAATTACAGCTGGGAGTGATGGGGATAGTAGTTCAGCAATATCTGGAGGACCACAGGTTGGGAACCCTTGGTGTAGACAATACTGAGCTAGATGTACCAATGGTCTGACTTGTTATAAGGCAGTTTCCTGTGTTCCTGTATGGGCATACATGCCAGATTACTCCATCATGCGTACATATTTCCCAGCCCTGGGTAATCCAGTGGCATAATATTTAGTCACCTTTTATTACATTTCATTGACAATGGACAGTTCACAGCATGAATTAAATCCACACTAGAATTCACAGGTAATGTAAACCCTATCAGCCACACATTATATGCCACATAATTAGAGCGGAAGTAACATGCTACCAAGGACTCAGTGGGAAGTCCTGGTGATGCAAAGTTGTAGGTTCACTCCAACTATATTTCTTTCCTGGCACCCTGTGATTACACTGCTGCTATTGGTTATCAAGATGTCTGCCTACAGCTAATCCTCCGGGGAATTAAGCTTATGTAACAGATTTATATTAGCATAAGCTTAGAAGCTTAACTAAGAGGGAAATATACTGACTTCATAAATCTACCAGGAATGTAGGCACTAGAGATATGCAGTCCGTGCACCAAATTTAAAACTTGGTTCTCTCATGGATGAGACCTGTGTCTCAAGGAGAAAGCAGGTTCACAACAGCAAAATAATGCTTCCTTTCTTGCTTTAAGGATCCTGTTTTTACAAGGTTTGCTTATTTAAATCATTTGTAGACTGCCCTTCAGTTTGAAATTCCCAGAGAGGCTCAGAACAATCAGAACAACCAATATTCACCACACACTAAAAAATAAACATGTATTAAAAGAAGGAAAGAACAGAGGAAGTAAAACACAAAACTAGCAGAAAACAAGAGCACGAGAAAGTGCATAAATATGTATTTTCATTTTCTCTCTCTCTCTCTCTCTCTCTCATGTGCACACACACACACCAGCAACATCAATAAGACACACAATGCTGGAAGGCCTGGGCAAGTGAAAAGATCTTCACCTGGCATGCACACACAAAACATGAATATCTTATACACTGCCTTCATTTTTTTAAAAAAGGTAATCAAGTAGTTTACATAACAAAAGGAATGAGAAAATAGTTTTCTGTCCCAAAGGGGCTCACAATCTAAAAATGAAACATGAGACACATGAGCAACAGTCACTGGAGATGCTGGGCTGGGGTTGAATATGGACAGCTGTTCTCCTCTTGCTAAATTTAAGCCACCACTTTAAAAAAGTGCCTCTTTGCCCAGCTGACAGGATTAACAGCTTCAGCATCAAGCAAATCTCTCTGAAGAAGACATAGCTCATGTAGGCCTCGAAACAGGATCCCTCTCTGGTATAGACTCCAAGAAGGTCCTTTGGTGATCTTAGTATCTAGATGGACAAATGTGTAAGAAGATAGTCCTTTGGATACCTGGGTCTGACTCCCAAGTCATATCATGCTTTTGAAGATAAGCACCAGCAGACCCTTTCATGTGTCCCTGCCAACCACACCTAAAGAGAGAGGAAGGACACACAAAAGGTCCTCATCAAATGACCTGGTGGGGGACAGAAATATATCAGGGGAAGGTAGTACTTCATGTATCTTGGGATATGTTCTAGGGCAGACTCATTAGCCACAGGAACTGGCTCTCAATTCTGCTCCAAAAAACCCTGTTGAGCTCCTGGGAAAGCTTGTGACCTTTGTTGAGCTATGATGGAACAAAATGGAGAGTTTTGCTCAATATGTAATTCTGAGTGACGTCTGTGTACAGAGATGCTATGGACTGCTGAATCACAAGATGTTTTAAGAACATTGCTACTCAGCAGTTGAAAAGTACTCTTCTAATAGCTGTTTATGCAGCTAGTGGCATGTCAAAAATCACCTGGGCACAGAACCAAGCTGCTGGACAGGCCCAAGAAGATGGGACTCTGTGCTAGTGGCACTCAAGAACATGGGTGATAACATGATGGCACTGGCCATGTTCTGTGCAGATGACACTTGGTGGGAACACTGACAATAAGGAGTTGCAAAGGCACCAATCACATTATGCCTGGAGAAAGAGTGAGCAAAATTGAATCAACAGTGGAGAATTTCATCTCTACTTCTGCTTGGCTCCTGGTCAAAGCAAAAAATACAAATAACCCAACACTCACACTTTCCTATGACCTTCCAGCACTATTCACATATTATGTTAAAGGCAAGTGCAATTTGCCTTAGAAATCAAATAAATAATTGATTAAATAAATAAATAATAATACATTGACAATAAAATTCAGCCATCCCAGGTCCTTGGGAAGGACTCGATGTCTGGATAAAACAAACCAGTCAATAACACCTGTCATAAAAATAATAATAATTTGTGTACAGTGTATGCACATACAGATCTGTATGCATGTACAGTTATCCACATATGTTCAATGCAAGTACAGCAAGTACATTTCCCATCTGTACTATGCATTGGAGAGGGCCTGTACCCAGGTTCAGTTTTAAAGAGAACATGTACACATTCACACAAAAATATGTCTGTGTTTACAGACACCTGAACACTGTCTGAATAGGGCTTCTCTCACTATCCCATTTATCTTCTTCCTCAAAACTTATTCTTTTCTTTGTTATTTGTTTCTTGGATTATTTTATTTCATGCAACAAAGCAATATGGAATGCTTAAAGAAGTATGTTAGAGACGAGAGAGGGCTCATTTCAAAATAATACAGAGCAATAGCATTTGTGCATATTATAAATACATTTTTAAATTCTTTATATTTTATTTATTTACATTTTATACTGCCCACTACTGAAGTCTCTAGACAGTTTACAGCATAAAACAAACCAAGAATTTAACAGTTAAAACATAAAAATCAAATTAAAATATCCATTAAAACACACCACCTAAAAAGCTTGGCTGAAGAGATGTGTCTTTAGTTGTTTCCTAAAAGCGTACAGGGATGGAGCAGCTCTAATCTCAGCAGGAAATGCATTCCACAGTCTTGGGGCAACTACAGAGAAGGCACGCCTTTGAGTTGCCACCGGACGAACTGGCAGCACCCTCAGACAAACCTCCCCTGAAGATCTTAATAGACGGTGGACTTCATAACAAAGAAGATGTTCTCTTAAATACCCTGGGCATTTAAGCCGTTAAAGGCTTTATAGGTAATAACCAGCACTTTATATTTTGTCCAGATACCTATTGGTAGCCAGTGCAGATCTTCTAGAACCGGAGTAATATGGTCTCTATGGGAAGTCCTGGAGACCAATCCAGACTACGTACAAAGGCAGACCCACGTAGAGTGCATTGTAGGAGCCAACCCTGGAGGTTACCAGCATGTGCACCACTGTCTTAAGGTCACTCACTTCCAGGAAAGGGCGCAGTTGGCACACCAGTCAAAGCTGATAGGAATCACTCCTGGCCACCACCTCCACCTGAGGTATCAGTGAAAGGGTGGGGTCCAGAAGTACTCCCAAACTGCAAATATGTGTCTGTTTATATGTTTCCACTGTAATGTAGTTGTTTTAATGCTTATTTCCCGGTCTGTGTATTGTGCCAATAAACTTCCTGAATTTAGTTTAAAAGTGAGTGAGTGGATACACTTGAGTCTTGATGTGTACTGCTCAGCGATTGCCCAGAGGCAATAAAAAGAGCCAGATTAAAACTGGCCATGTCTGTAGGGCTTCACCATCATCCTGAATGAACTAAGAATGTATCCTAACACAAGGTTTCCCAATCTTGGGTCCCTAGATGTTGTCGGACTACAACTCCATAAGAACATGGCTGGATCAGGCCCAAAGCATCCCTAGTTCAACATCCCTTTTCTCACATCCCCTGATGCTTCTAGGAAGCCCACAACCAGGAGTCAGGAACATAGGGAGCTGCCATATACTGAGTCAGACCATTGGTCTATCTAGCTCAGTATTGTCTTCACAGACTGGCAGCGGCTTCTCCAAGGTTGCAGGCAGGAATCTCTCAGCATTATCTTGGAGAAGCCAGGGAGGGAACTTGAAACCTTCTGCTCTTCCCAGAGCGGCTCCATCCCCTGAGGGGAATATCTTGCAGTGCTCACACATCAAGTCTCCCATTCATATGCAACCAGGGCAGACCCTGCTTAGCTATGGGGACAAGTCATGCTTGCTACCACAAAACCAGCTCTCCTCTTGAAGTTGAAGGCATACCCACTCTCCTGCTGTTGCTCCCCTGAAACTAGTGTTTAGAGGTATTCCATCCTCAGCCACAATGGCCAAAGGCCACTGTCAAAATAAAATAAAAGCGATAGTCAACTAAATCAAAATTAGAAGGCTATTCATTGGCCAAAGGCCTGGGTAAAAAGGAAATCTTCAGTCTCTTCTGGAAGACTGGGAATGAGGGGACCATATGGACCTTATCTGACAGCAAGTCCCATACCTTACAGGCAACCACCAAGAAGGCCCTGTTCCATCTGCTCCTCTATCTTATTAAGGATGTTTTATTATTGTTTTTACTTCTTCACCACCCTGGGGTCTTAGGACACAGGACAATATAAAAATCTATACAGATGAGCAAGGAAGCAGGCTTCAGCAGGTGTTGTGGGCATGCAGAGCAGAGCACTCCCAGCCGACTTAGTCAGGTGGGTAGATTCAGCTGGAAGCAGTGTTCCCTCTAAGGCAGGGATTCTCAAACTTGGGTCCTCAGGTGTTATTGGACTTCAACTCCCATAATCCCCAGCCTCAGTGGCCTTTGGTTGGGGATTATGGGAGTTGAAGTCCAATAACACCTGAGGACCCAAATTTGAGAATCACTGCTCTAAGGCATGCACATGTGTGTGTGCTCACGTTTTTTGACGTCCACTCAGTTAATATTAGATCCCGCTCAGGTTGAATCAGGAAGGCCCCATTCCAAATGCACACGTGCACACACTGCCTTGATACTTGGGAAGCCAGCATGGTGTAGTGGTTAGAGTGCTGGACTAGGACCGGGGAGACCCGAGTTCAAATCCCCATTCAGCCATGATACTTGCTGGGTGACTCTGGGCCAGTCACTTCTCTCTCAGCCTAACCTACTTCACAAGGTTGTTGTGAGGAGAAACTTATGCAGTACACCACTCTGGGCTCCTTGGAGAAAGAGCGGGATATAAAAGATAGATAGATAGATAGATAGATACTGCTGCCCAGAACAAAACTCATTCCACGCAGATGGGAAAAAAATAGCGGGAACACTGGATGGGAGCAGGCTGAATCTATCTGGTTGTATTCCAACAACATCTGGGAACCCAGGTTGGGGAAAAACACCCTATACACTTCCCAGCATCATTATGGCTGTTATCTAGAATGTGAAAAACCTGAGTCAGCCTTTGAGAAACTGTGGGCTTGAAAATTAAGAGAACTGAGAATTAAGAGAATTAAGAGAGAAATTAAATGGGCTTGAAAATTAAGAGAACTGAAGAGAGTAGTTTTTGATTGTGATTTGTCATCATCTTAAGCCATTTTCTGCCAGTCTGTACTCCCCTCTGCATTCTCAGAAGAGCTCATCAGACAACGTTGGGATTCTCAAGACTGAAATGGAAGCACTTTAGGCCCAGAAATACCTCAGAAGCTGCATGCAACATGTTGACCTTGCTAACTGAACTTCAGGATGTGGCCCTGAAACTGGATGGGCCTCCCAAGAGTAGAAGAGGTGAAAGAGCTTATATGCATTCATGCCATTCTGTCTGCTGACATGCAGAAATAGTAAGGAACAAGTATATGAATCATAAAAATGACACTGTAGAGTGAGTGACGTAACTAGTGACTCAGGCTACTGAGATTTCTATTCTAAATGACACCATTTACATCTTTTATGCATTCCACCACTGTGATTATAATTTATAGTTACCACTAGTGAAAAAAAGACAGGGACAAAAGGGAGCTTCTAAAAAGAGAAACGTGTGACATAAAATGCAACCCCATGCACCCCCCACTCCAAACACCCGAAGGCAGCCACAGCTCAAGCCAGTTATGAAGGTATCAAGGCATTAAGCAAACATAATATAGTGGCAGTTCTCCTTAATTAAATGCTTCCGCTCCTCTGTTGTATTTACTAGTTCTGCTAGCTGTAACAAAACAAAAGTTTACTTATCAAGTGGTTAGCAAAGCCATCAGGCACAATTTTCCAAGGTATGGTCACCACCAATTATACCACAGACAAAATGTTCTGAATGCTTGTATGGTGGGATTAACTCAACTTGCACATTTTAAATTTTACTCACCTTCCAGTTATTGTCTACCACCATTTCCCACACAAGCCAGTGTGGTGTAGTGGTTAGAGTGTTGGACTAAGACCGGGGAGACCTGAGTTCAAATCCCAATTCAGCCATGGAACTTACTGGGTGACTCTGGGCCAGTCATGTATCTCTCAGCCTAACCTACCTCACGGGTTCGTTGTGAGGACAAACATAACCATGTACACTGCTCTGGGCTCCTTGGAAGAAGAGTGGAATATAAATGTTTAAAGAAAAAAACCAAATCTTTGGTTCTCTCAGGTTACCACCACCCAAGGCCCATCCCGCCTCACACAACAGATGGCATATTCCCATACTGACTCAGAAGTACACAAAATCACAATGGGATGCCCCCAGACTGGTAAATCCAGATTGGCCCTATTGCAGGATCACTCACCGTGCCTTTGGAAGCAGAAGTACCAAGCCAATTAGTGCTGGTACACCCTATGCGGTTTCAGTACACATCTGGAATGTGTGGGATCTGCCAAGTCTATGAACAGCAGCCCTTCTAGATAGAGCAGCTTCTGTGTGTCCAACGCTCTGTGCAAAGGGAGCAGAGATGCCATAAAACATAAGCTACATTACAAATTAACGCTGTTTGGACTCTGCATTTCTATACACATTTTCTAGTTGCAAACAGTAAGCGCTTCTCGGCAAAGCTGCCAAATCAAAGTCCCAAGAGGGCTTCTATATATTAAAGGCTGTGTGTTTCCGAGGATAAATGCTGCCTTTTTTCTCCCAATACAGTGCTGCTGTGACAGGAAAACCAACACTTAGTAAGAGTTTTTCCATCTAGGTTTCCCCTGCCTTTATTTTAGCCTTGGGTGGTAGGTCCAGTCTGACTCCTCCACCATCACTACATGGTTTGTTCCAATAGAGAGAATATTGGCTGACATGACACACAGCCTAGCCTAATGTTGCACGCCGAGGCTGCTGTGGACTTAGAAGCAGCCCCAATGCTGTTGCAAGCAAGCAACTGTATAGGCAGATCTACGTCCGTTTTCCCCTCACTATGGCAAATGGAGGAAACTATGACAGCACTGTTTGCACACACACATTCGTTCAGAACAGCATCAGGGTTGCTTTATGAGTCCCCAGCAGCCCTGTGGGGGAAGCATTATGGAGATGTTGGTATGTATATTATCGGCTGCTTCAGATGTTAGAAATTCACCCTGCTGTAGCTGTGTACAGCAGGGCAAAGGGAGAGTCTTGCTCCCGCAGTGTCACTCACCTGCATGCCCTGCTGCTCACATGTAGAGTAAGGCTTGTCTGAAGAGGGCAGAGCTCTACCTGTAATGACAGGCGCTCCCGTGATTGTGAGGCTGGATAGATTCAATCTTGTAATCACAGGAGTACCCACCATCACGGTTAGGGCTCTGCCCTCTTCAGACAAGCCTCATAAACATGAGCAGCAGGGGGCATAGGTGAGTGACGTGGCGAGGGCGGGACTTCCTCTCCCTTCACCTCGCTTTACACTGTTGCAACCGGGTGAATTTATAACATCTGAAGAGAGCTCATGTCAACTACCAATTGTATGTGTCACTCCTTCAGAATACTCCTTGACATCCACATACAAATGTGGCTATCAAACAAACCACCGCCCCTTTAGAGTGATGGATAACTGGCATGTGGAACACCACCACACATAACGAAATATCAATTTAGATGGGTTGAGAAATCTGGTGGTAGATTTCAAAATTAGGATTATTCTGGTCTATTCTGGTCTACAGAGAACAAGATCAGATGCAGTGGTCCCTCAATGATACATGAGGATTGTCTTTGCTAACCAAACCTAGATGACACCTTCAAACTATGATCCAAGCTACAGACTGTATTTAGCAGTGTCTAAGACAGACTAGAATTAGACTACTTTTCTTAGTATTTCATGGCTTCTAACATTTTATTAAGTCAGGGCTGTACAGCTCTGGTCCTCCTGAAGATACTGGCCCACAGCTCCTATCATCACTGACTATTGGCCACTGTGGCTGGGGATGATGGGAGTTGTAGTCCCAAAACAGCTGGAGGGCCAAAGTTGTGCAACTATGTCGTAAGCTATGGATTCAAACATCATATTCTATTATGTCTATGAAGCAGTCTGATAACACTGCTGTATTTCTTATGTACCTTGCATTTTAGTAAACTCAGTTGCTGTTCACACATTGATCAAAGACAATTATTGGAAAAAAACACAATACTACAGACATCTTTTCTGTTCCATTGTTTACTAGATATAGAAAAATATGGGGTCCTCAGATAGGAAAACAACACAAACACCACTGTACATGGCTGTAATAAATTGTATCTGTTGGCAACTTAAGAAAAACAAAACACTCAACTATGTAGCAAACAGACAGTACAGATACAGCTCCACGATCTACAACTGGAGAACAGATTGACTTGTACGAACATGCCTAGGAATGGCTAGTTTCTTCCCAATATATAAAAAGCTGTATTGTACATTCTTTAAATAGCAATGAACCACTCAAACCAGTGTCACAAGCTGCCCGCCTACCAATCACCACCACAATATTACTTGCTGCTGGCAGCAATATCACTGAAAAGCACTAAGTCAAGAGCAGCACCTAGTGGCCAGATACAGTACAGCATGACACTGAAAAAGAAAAAGAAAGCTGTTTTGTTTCAAAAAAATGTATGCTGACCTACTAAAGGTCGTAAGAGATTCACCCAAATCAAAAGCGTGAATTGCAGGCTTGCTTCAGAACTATTCAGATCATTCTAATGATTGTCAACGCTGTCTCCCCAAAAACAGAGTGGGAAACAGATCGATGTTATCGATGAACCTTATGGATGTCTTGCCCGTACCCTTCGGAGTCAACTGAAAGATCTGTTTTCAAGCATTTCAATATTATTGCCAAAATGTGGGTCAAACAAAAACAACCCAGCCCAGCTATCTTGGTTCATTAAGACTATAAGATAAAATACTCTTCAGGTTCTGATGTGTTTTTAATAGTCTCTGCAGTAAGCAAGCAGACCTCTTCTATGTGTATTCTGAGAACAATATCCTTGGGTTGGCTAGTCAAGTGGTACATTGGCAATCCTGCAAAAGTGCAATGCCAGCAAGTCCTCTTAAACAGGGTCCACCTACCAGATCACTGGACCTCAACAATACCTTCCTCCTGCAAATGTATTAGCTCTGAGATGCAAAGAAAACAGTTTCCTCAAGCAATCTGGAAAGTCTCCTGCATGGAAGCAAAGGACACCTTAAAATCCAGAAAAACAAGTGAAAGGGATATTGGGCAATAGGAAAAGAGGAGAGTTGGGCATCAATGAAATTAAAACTATAACTCGGGCTTGGATACTAGCTATCCAAGATGCATGCTGATTCTGTTCAAGCAAGGGTTCTGCAACTTGGGTCCTCAGATGGCATTGGGACTACAACTCCCATCATCTCTAGCCACAATAGCTTTTAGTTGTAGTCCAATCAACAAGTTGCAGTCCAATCAACATCTGGGCACACTAGCTGTTGAAGACCCCTATGTTAATGGAGTTTATGCGCCAAGACCAAAACACAGGTAACAAGTTGTATAAACTTTCCAAAACACAGCAATTCACGTACAAAATTTGTAATTGGGCATGTGGTGTGGCACTTCTGTATTCTAAACTTTTAAAGTTTTGACTAGAGAAGCTACTTTTGGAACCCCAAATTATGCCAACTTACAGTGTTTAAAATGCAAAAAACACAAACACCAAGACCCTAACTGTCTGGATTTATCTTCTCCGGTTCCAGCTCATTCTTCTGTCTACCCTCAGAAACAATTTCAGGATTGATCTCCCCTTTGTTTTCACATTCGGTTGGTTCATTTTCCAATGGATCTGGGATCACCTCAGGCAACAGGAAACAGTCATTGTTCAGTACCTGTTTGGCAGTCATTCGATTGTAACAGCAGAGAAGATTCAAGAGTAGAGATTTAAGTTTATTGTCCTTAAAAAGAAAAAGAAAATGTAAATGTAAAATAAGACACAATAGGAAAAACAAGTTGCTCACCTGTAGCTGATGATCTGGTAGAGATCCGTTGATATTTATTAGAATGGGTTCTGCACCTGCGTGGAAGCCTCTCGGTGTTGAGTTTTCACAGCTCCTTTTCGGCGCCTGCGCCCCACCCCACGTGACCACGTGGCTATTTAAGGCAGGAGGAAGCTCAGTTCCTTGGAGTCCCCCGAAGTAGTGGTAGAGATGGTAAGTTGTACTGTATAGGCCTATGGTGCACTGCAGAGGGGAGGTTTGGGAAGGTCTAATGGATATCAACGGATCTCTACCAGATCATTAGTTACAGGTGAGCAACCTGTTTATTATCTGGTACAGGATCCGTTGAATCCATTAGAATGGGTGTTTAGTTAGCTCCAAAAGGAGGAGGGAACAGTGCGTTATTGTAACACCCTTTTAAGGACACCTCTCCCAAAGTTTGCCTCCGCAGCGGACCGTAGGTCGATAGCGTAGTGTTTTACAAAAGGTTCATCAGATGACCAAGTAGCAGCATTGCAAATATCCAGGAAGGACACCCCAGACAGAAAAGCTGCAGAAGCTCCATACACTCTAGTGGAATGTGCCTTGATAGACTTAGGTGCCGGTACTCCCTGTATTGAGTAGGTAAGGCGAATGGTTTCCACCAGCCAATGTGATAGACGCTGCCCAGACAGTGCTTGTCTCATAGTAGAACCCTTGTATGTTATCAGTACTTTTTTGACTTTCGGAATGGCTTTGTTCTTGAGAGATAATAGAGCAGCGCCCTGCGGATGTCTAAAGAGTGGAGAGACTTTTCCAAAGGCGTGGATGGGGATCTGAAGAAGGTGGGAAGAACTATGTCTTGACTGACATGGAAATCCGAAACCACCTTGGGTACAAAGGCGATGTCCAGACACAGAAGAACTTTGTCTGGGTAGAACCTGGTGTAAGGCACGTCCTTATGGAGGGCGGTCAGTTCACTCACCCTGTGGGCAGTGGTGATAGTCACCAAAAAGGCTGTTTTCAAGGAGACATGCCGAAGTGATGCAGCATTCATTGGTTCGAACGGTGGCTCTGTTAGAGTGGAGAGGACCAGAGAGATGCTCCAAGGTTCTATTGGTTTGCGTATAGGAGGACAGAGATTCATGAGGCCCCTCAGGAAACTCTTACAGGAAGCATGGGAGAACAATGTCTTGCCATCCCAGCCCAGGTGTCTAGAAGAGAGGGCTGCTAGGTGCACTTGTATGGATACATTAGAAAGCCCCGATGTCTTAAGGCCCGTCATATAAAGCAAAACCTCTCGTATGGCAGCCCATTTAGGATGGAACCCATGAGTTTGTGTGTAAGATGCAAATCTTTTCCACTTGCTGGCGTAGTTCTGCCTCGTAGATGGTTTACGCTCGTTCAGCAGGATCCTTTTCAGCAGTTGATTCGCCACGCTGTCAGTTGCAGTATGAAAATTTCGGGATGCAACACCCGGCTGCCCTCTTGAATTAGTAGGTCTGGGCGGTTCACAAGACCCACACAACAAGAAGTGTGTGAGGTCAGTCTGAGTAAATGTGGAAACCATGGTTGGTGTGGCCACCATGGTGCAATCAAGATGCATCTCACTGGGCTGAGTAGGAGTCGAGCTATTACTCTGTTCATGAGCGGCAAGGGGGGAACATATAAGAGTGATGGAGTGACCAGTATATTTGGAATGCATCCCCCACAGAATGTGGATCATGTCCCACTCTGGGGCAGAACAGCCTGCATTTCGCATTTTGCGCTGTAGCAAACAAGTCTATCTCCGGGTGGACCCAGAGGTCGAAGATCTTTTGGAGGTAACGGTTTTTCAGTTCCCATTCATGTCTGTCCATGGAGAATGAGCAGCTGAGACCATCTGCCAGTACATTGTCTGACCCCTTGATGTGTATTGCCACAGGTGTTATGCTGTTCTTGATGCACCAATGCCAGATCTGAATGCTCAGTGCACAGAGCAACCTGGAGACCATGCCCCCTGTCTGTTAAGGTAGGCTATGGCAGTGGTGTTGTCCAATTGTAACTGGACCACTCGCCCTTGCAGCATCGGGAGGAAGTCCTTCATGGCTTGAAAAACTGCCAACAGCTCTAGAAAGTTTATGTGTAGTAGACGTTGATTGCGGGTCCAGAGACCCTGAGTAGTGGCGGCATTGCAGTGTCCACCCCAACCTTGAAGAGAGGCATCCGTCGTGACCCACACCGATGGAAGTTGGGCTTGAAACGGGACCCCCCCTGAGCAGGTTGGAGCTCTGCGTCCACCAGGAAAGGGATTGAAGGACTGGCAGCGGTATAGATAGACATTTCATGGGGCTGTCCCTAATTAGATTGAAGGACGACAGGAACCACAAGTGCAGTTTTCTCATTTTCAAGTGCGTGTACTGCACAGTTGACCTGCATGAAGCCATCAGTCCCAACAGAAGTTGGATGTGCCACGCTGTTTGTGACTGTGACATCTGAAACACATGAACCAGCAATGCGATGGTCTGAAAACGCTCTTCTGGTAGAAACGCTCTCCCCACAGTAGCATTGAGCCGAGCTCCAATGAATTATATGGTTGAAACTGGTGTCAGGTTGGATTTCTTCCAGTTCACTTGTATGCCTAGGTGCTGGTGAAGGTGTAACATGTACTTTATCTGCGAAAGTAACTCTTCTTTGTCTGTTGAGGACAGAAGCCAATTGTCCAGATATGGATACAGTTTCAGACCCTTTGTCCTCAAATGGGCGACTACAAGCGCCATGCATTTGGTAAAAACACGAGGGGCTGTGCACAGACCGAATGGCAGCACTCGGTACTGGTAAAGCGAGGTCTTCACAGTGGACCGCAGATACTTCTGAAAGGAGGGTCGGATTCCTATGTGAAAGTAGGCATCCTTTAAGTCTAACGTCACAAGCCACCTCTCTTGATGGAGAAGAGGCAGGATGTCCTGTAACATCATCATTCGATACTTTTTCACATGGATGAACTTGTTTAGGTGTCTTAAGTCCATGATTGGTCAAAACCCACCATCCTTCTTCAGTATCTGAAAATAACGGGAGTAAAACCCCTCCCGATTTGCCCATCGCACTGGTACTATCGCTTTCTTGAGCAGGAGTTCCTGAACCTCCTGAAGTAGGGCCGGCGTTGCTTTTGTGAAGCATATGCCCCTGAAATTCAGTTGGGTCTTGAACTCTATCGTGTAACCGGATGTGACAATCTTCAAGACCCACTGATCTGATGTTATGTTGCACCATGCTTTCGCATGACTTGCCAACCTGATGGTGTTGGTGGCTAGTGGGGCCGGCTACGTGATGTTGTAGGCCGGGACCAAATCCTCCCTGGTGTTCTGGGAGAGATAGCAATGGGGAGTGGCAGGTAGTACTTCAAAGACACTGTTTGTTTCCGTCCGTCTGTTTGTTGGGCTGACCTGAGGGAAACCTACCCTTCTGTTGGGTTGTAAGTTTACTGAATGGCTGATAAGACTTACAGAAGTCCCTCCAGTCTTGTTGTCTGTATGCAAACCAGGGACGGTAAGATGAACGTTGCTTATTTCCGTAGGACGCCTATGAGGTTGTAGAGGTGGAAGTCTTAGTGGTGAATTTAGATTTTTTCATCTTTTCCATGGTGGCATCAGTCTCCTCTGAAAACAGTCCTTTTCCATCAAATGGTAGACCTTCAATTTTATCTTTTATGTCCTGTTGTAGGGAGGCTGATCTCAACCAGGCATGACGACGCAGAGTAATAGCGGTCGTGATGGAGCGCGATTCTGATTCCGCCAAGTGTTTCACAGTGCTCAACTGTTGACAGGTAAGGTCACCCGCCTGTTGCAATGTCTTCCGGAAACGAAGCTTCAGCTCTTCCGGAGATAACGCATCCAGGTCCTTTTCCGGTTCTTCCCAAATGCAATAGCTGTATTATGCCATGCAGGCTGAGTAATTAGCCACCTTTACGGATAGACAGGAGGTGGAATATAATTTTCTCCCCATCACATCAAGTTTTCTGCCTTCCATGTCTGCAGGGGTCGTATGCCACCATCCAGACTTGGAGGAGGTAGCACAGTCAATTACTAAGAAGTTCGGGACCGGGTGCTTAAACAGGTAGGTATTATTCTGTTCCTGCACTCGATACAGACTTTCAAGTCTTTTCGAAGTTGGTGTAGATGTATGTGGCACCTGCCACGCGCACTGCACTGCATTAGAAATGATGGGTAATAAGGGAAGCGCAACAGGTTGCGCCGATTGAGATCTTTGCATAAAGTTGTAAACTGGATCGTCTATAGTTTTAAGTTGCGATGTAAGATCCAGGCCTAAGGCAGTCGCCATGCGTTTCACATGGGAATGATACACCTTTAATTTCTCCGTTGGTAACACGTGGGAAGGTGTTGCTACATCCGGAGACGGGTCCAATTCCATTGTCTCCGCATCAGACTCAAAATCAGAGGAGCCATGATGACTGTCAGAATCAGGATCTGAAGTAGTATGATGCGACGGTGCCGTCGGGGACGTTCCCCGCGTGGGGATAGGAACCAACAAAGGATCCGTTTGTGCGCCGGTGGTAGAATACTGCCTCGAAACTGTTTGAGTCTGCGCAGAAGCACTAAGAGTTTTAGTCTGAGTGCCCACATTGGAGAAGATCTTTGCAGGAGGAGCCAGAGTAACACCTGCTGAGAGGGAGGGCGCGGGAAGTATAGCAGGATCCTGCATAGACGACAGTCCCCTACGCCAGGCACAATCTTCACAGAAGTCATACGCCGCACCAGGTGAACTGGTACCTAGTAAAGCAGTTTATTTTGACTGAAACACCTGGTGACTAAAGCCACAGGTGTGCCACAGAGTTGAAGTTGTGAGTTGCGCAGCAGTAAGTATCCATGGAGCAGAGCCAGAAGCATCTTCTTCAGAGTGCGGAAATCATCGGAAAGTGGACAGTGTATTAGTAGTTGAGTCCAGCATTTTTAGTAGGGGATCCAGTGGCGGTGCCTCAGGGTCCTCTACATCGGCACCATCCAGGGTAAACGTAATTGGTGCTCGGAATCGTGGCGTCACTGTCGTGATGTTTGTTGGAGTATTTAACACAGACGTCTGATCATCCTCCCTCAATGTCGAAGGCAAACGGATGGGAGTCGGTGCAGGCACTAGATCCCCAGTAGCCTACATCGAGAACGTCGTCGGTATCACCACCAATGTTGAGGGCGCTTCTTCCAATGCATCCTGCAGAGCTTCTGCCGACATCGATATTGAGGTAGACAGCCTCGGTGTTGAGGCTGTTCAATTCGTCACCTTCTCTACTGTTGCCGTCGATACTGAAACTGTTGACACCAAAACCGTCGATGTCAAGTGTGGTGCTGGTCTCGGCATCGAAGTAGCTTCAGCTGGAGCGCTCGATGTCGAGGAGATGACTCGTGGCGGAGCTGACAAGACTGACCGCAGCAAAGTTGTCGGTATCTATGGTGTTGAAGCTGAACCCTCGAGAGGTGGCGCTTTTGATGAGGAGACAAAGACAACATCCTGTGCAGTTCCCAGAGAGGGCGTCGACTCCGACTGGGTCCGAAGTCGTGCCTTTTTGGCGGGGACACCAGCAGTTGCCATTTTTTCACCCGTCCTCTTTGAGGACTTAAGGGCCTCCACAGGGGGCATCGAAGTTTTAGACTGGGCCGGACCCAGGTCCTTCAAGTCATGCGCCTGAGGAGATTTCGAGGAGGAAGGCACTTGCAAAACATCATCATATAAAGCGGCCCATAACTGGAGCTCGCGATTTCTCCTAGTTTGCTTAGAAAAAGATTGACAAATCTTACAGGCTGAAGTTTTAGGGGCCTCGCCCAGACACAGCAAACACAAGTTGTGGCGATCTTGTGAGGGCAGTTTCGATTTGACCTCAGTGCAGCGTTTAAAGTTTAGAAGTATCCATAGTACTCACTATCAAAGGTCAGTTAGCCAGAAAAGCAGTCCGATCTTTCACCAAGCCAAAGGAGATTACAGAAGCAGAAAACAGTCACAATCTGGGTCAGAACGAAGAACAGGCAATCCACAATCAGTAGAAAGAAGAGTCCAATAAACCGTCTGAGTCAAAACCAGTAGATTAGAAGAGAAAATAGCCAAGGAAACTAGCACGAAGGATCCGCAGAAACCGAGTGATTCCTACGGTGGTCGCAAAGGAACTGAGCTGCCTGCGCTTCCTCCCGCCTTAAATAGCCACGTGGTCACGTGGGGCGGGGCGCAGGTGCCGAAAAGGAGCTGTGAAAACTAGACACCGAGAGGCTTCCGCGCAGGCGTAGAACCCATTCTAACGGATTCAACGGATCCCGTACCAGATCCTAAATGTGTCCACTGCTTTTCATCGTGTGGATCCTGAGGTAATTTTTGCAGAGACTAGTTATATGGCACCAGTTTAGATTGGCTTAACTAGCCAAGCCATTATTTGAGGACATTAACAATCCCCTCCCTTCCCCACATCCTGAAGAAATTGAGTCTGAGTTGCCTCATGCTGCTGGGTTTTTGGAGGAAGCACGCAGACCTTGCTGTTTCCTTCTACAAAAGTCCAACTCATGCGTGAGAAACTAGTGCTCCTTCCTTCCAAAGAGAAGAGGGGAAGAAAGAGGATGGTTTTACTAGCCTCCTTCAGATGGCTAGTGATGGTTTTACTAGCTTCCACCAAAAGCCCATCTGTAGCAGTGTACAGCAGGGTGAAGGGGGATTATGTCCCGCCCCCACTGCACCACTCATGGTTATGACAGGGCTTGTCTGAAGAGGGAAGAGCCCTCCACATGATGGTGGGCACCTGACACATCTGTGATTGCCAGGGTGGACCAATCCACCCTCACAATCATGGATGTGCCCGCCATCACTTCCCTCTTCCAACAAGCCCCCTTGAAACTGTGAGTGGCAAGGCATGTGCGTGATTGACACAGTAGTGGTGGGACTTCCTTCCCCTTTACCCTGCTGTACATAGCTACAGTAGGGTTTTTGGTAATGTCTGAATCAAGTTTTTGCCCTCCTGCCAAAGCTACCACAGGGGAATGGAGAGGAACTGCCATTCCTTTCCCTTCCCAAGGGAAAAAGGAGAGGTAGTTTCAAACAATCACCTACATATCTTGTTAGCATGCAGAACTTACCCCCCACCCTGCTTCTGCAGTGCACACTGGCCGTGCCTGGCAGAAATAATAGTTTTCCCAATCCAGATATCACGGGAAACCAAAATGAACACAAACCAGGGCATATGGTGGCGCGGAGAAGGAGGGGTAACAGAGGATTAACCTTGCCATGCCAGTCCGAGGCATACACTAGTGGGTTGTAATATCATTGCACAACATGAGCACCTGAGGAGGTACGGTGTCAAACCATTAAAACTTCCACTTATGGCAATGTTTCGGGATCATTTTACACAGAGGAATATGATTCCACTTTGTAAAAGAGTGAATAATCAAGTGCATTTAGTAAAATCATTTACACAAAAGTGTTTCTCTAAAATTGGATGTTTTATATCTTTTCTGCAAGCTCTTAATTTAGACAGAATATAAGCTATTAATATGCAATGTGGTGACGGTTGCTATCTTACATGGTTTAGTTAAATTTAATTTTCCCTGAACCAGTGGGCAAGAATGACAGACATTCAGATTACACATTCTTAATAATGAATTAAACTGTCCTCTTCACTTGAATAAAGTTTTAAATCAAATCAATCTTTATTACGGTCATAGACCAGCATAAATAAAGTTTTAATACTTCCAAAAATACACACTTCTATTTTCTTGAAAGCCAAGAAAAGCCCCCCAAAAGTTAGGTTCTTCTGCTCTATGACTATTAGGCTCAAATTAGGTGTGCATATCATACTTCCATTTCCGGGGTGGGGGTGGGGGCAGCAGCAGTTTGATTGGGAAAACAGTCCAAAAGGGGAAGGGTGAACCTTCCCCGCAACCAGCATGTCCCAATCCTGACCACCCCCATCAAAGTTGTTTTTAGCAAAAAGCGGCACTTGGAAGCACATGCCTGTGGTATGTGTTCATGTGTGTGTATAACTTGATCCTTATTTGTTGCACTTAAGGGTGAAATAGAATCTTGCAGGAATACATGGTTAAAAAGAATGCTTCCAACCAGCTGTAAACTACTGGGGTGGGGTTAGGGTGGGGCAAAAATGCAGTGGGGGGATTTCAGCAGGAAACTGATGATGAAGCCGTCCCAATCAGGCCTCCTGATGCTGTGTTTCATACTGGTGTGCTTCCCACTTCAGGTGGGAAGCACACCTTTTAACAGAGCAACGCCAGGAATATCCAGTTTGGCCAGTAGTGTTTGTCCACCCATATGAGCCCTATTCAGACATCATGTTGTAGAAGTGTACAGAAGTCTGTACACTCACACATTTTTGCATGAATGACTCCAAGTTCATTTTAAAAGTGAACCTGAGCACAGGCCCCTCAAATGCACAGGACAGATAGGAAGTGTACTGCAGTATCTGTGTTCAGCATAATAGCTAAATAACTGTACCTGTGTACACTGTATACTGGTCGTATGAGTATTCAGCATAATGTCTGAACGGGGCTACTGTTTAAATATCTAACACAAGATAATTTAGCATTCATTAAGCAAAATTTATTAGCCATTTGTGTAGAATTGTCTTAGAGATTTCACTTTTTACAAAAATTACACATACCACATTAAGACCATCCATCTGAGGAGTTCCATCTTGTTTTATTTTAAATTCTTGATTTCCAATAAGTAGCTGAAAATTTTAACACATATGACAAAGTTACCTCAAACTTAATTTCCAGAAAGCTGAAGTGAGCTGCAATTTCAAGTGCCCCATTATGTTCTGAGTGTTATTCTCGGTTTAAAAAGCAGCAAAAATCAAGTCAAAAAAGTTTATTTATCCCAAGACAATCAAATATCTATTGTCATGGCTATGGCTAAACAAATAAATTGACTGATATTTATCTCAAGATACCGCTGTGGACCAAACTAGAAATTATGAGGCATCCATGCACATCTATTTACACATAAAGCAGGGGAGAAATCTGCTTTTTACACACACACTCACTGGAAGTAAACCAGCTCTCCATTTCTTATTTCACCTCATTCTGCTCCACTACTTTAATCAGCTTTCCCCCAGCCCAATTCCTATACCAGAAATTAGATAGGCAGGGAGAAAAAATGCAACACAGCCAAGCAAAGTGGAACGAGCTGATTTTACGCTGCCTGCTACACAAGAAGCAGCAAGGGGACTCTTCCACCATTTAGACACAAATCACAGTCACAAGCTTAATATACAGATGTCTGCTTCTTCTGTTTATCTTGGCCTTCCATGTTCTGCATTTATTCTGCTGACCCAAGGTTTGTTTCCTTGCTAAAAGCAGCACTGCATAGGAATTTAACTTTATCACACATAGCTAAAATACAGAGCCTACAACACCTATATGGTCTTAGGTCCATATTTGTCAGCAAATTAGATGTAATGCTGATAAAATGTATACAAGGGTTGTGAGATGTTTATTGTTAGATATTCCTGTTTATCTAAGAGGCATTTTCCACATTAAACCCAAAAGGTGACAGAGTTAATCCTTAACCCCTTTAACATTTCTGTGGCATTTCACATATACAAGAGCAAGTTCTCCCAGCTACATATCCCAAGATCTGCAACTGTGTCTTCATATCCATGTCTCCTCCTAGTTAAGTTTGTTCCTTGATTAGTGGCAGGTTTTTCTAGCCACCCTCTCTACTCAGACTCCTCAATAAACTTTTCTCAGAAACATCAAAATGCAATAGTTTTCAAGAAAAGATTATATCCCAATCTCCAAATACACTACAAATACCAATGACTCATTTGCAAGCACTTCTCAGAGGTCTTTTAACTTTAGTGCCTTTCCAGTACCTTTAGCTCAACATGACTCATCCAATCTACTCTCACTTCCTCTATCCCTCCCCTGATCCTCATCCACAAATATGAATACGATGGATATTTATCCAGCACTCCATCCATCCTTCCCTCTTTCTCAGTTGTCTTATTTGACAAATTGCCTAGCTTATTGTCTTCATCAAACCACTTCACACACACTCTTGATCCCATCTACTGCCAACTCGTCACTATCTCCTCTGCCATTATCCCTCCTCTCCTCCACATCAATCACACCCTTTTCCTTCTTGCTCCCTCCTGATGGTGTTCAAACATGCCACTATCTCTGCTATTCTCAAAAAAGCCATCCTTTGAACCACCCTCCCTCTCCAATTACTGCCCAAGTAATTTTGGCATTTATTACTGCCCTACTGTAATTTTGGTATGGTTGTGCATCCTCTCTTGCAGGAACAGGAAACATGCTGCTCTCCAGATGTTGCTGACCTACTGAATTTCAAATGGTTGTGTTTCATCATTCTTCCAAGGTTTCCACAGAGGTCCTCTTTCTCTCTGCCTGTCAGAGTTTGTCAGGGCTTCATTTTTGACACTCTGCTATTCTCTTACTACATCCTGTCCCTGAGTGACCTCATCAGTAAGAATGTGTGAAATGATTCGGGCACAAAACAAACTGTACCTGAATCTGGCCAATTTGAGTGATTTGTAGACAAAACAAATCACCCCTGTCCTCAATTGCCCAGATTTGGGTACAAAACAAATCACCCCCAATTCAGATCTGAAAAATTCTGAGATTCAGACCTCCATTTTGTGGCCAAAGTGGGTTGGGTTGTAGTGCCCAATGGGTGGAAGCTACCATCCAAATTTCAAAGAAATTGGGCAAAGGGGTGATTTTAAAAGAATTTTTGAAGTTGGTGCATCTTTTAAGCTTTTCCCCATAGGGAATAATGGGGATTTCAGCAGCCTTAATTATAACTCTCGGGGAGGGGGGTGGCACCAAGGTGGCCCAGAGCGGGTTGTGGTGGGTGGTAGTGCCCAATGGGTGCAAGGAAGCTACCACCCAGGTTTCAAAGGAATTGGGCAAAGGAGTGATTGTTTAAAGAATATTTTAAGTTGGTATGTCTTTGGGACAGAAAAGGGGTTTTGAGGGCAGAAGAGTGGGTCAGGCGGTAGTGCCCCAATGGGTGCCTGCTACCATCCAGATTTCAAACAAATTGGTGAAAGGGGTGATTTTTTAAAAAGAATTTCTGGTTTTTACACCTCTTAAAGCTTTTTCCCCATAGGAAATAATGGGGATTTCAGCAGCCCAATAACTCCACTTGGGGGGGCACCAAGGTGACCCAGAGTGAGTGGTGGTGTACTGCACATAGGGTGCCAACCACCCCCAAACCCACAAGCCCATGGGGCACTGGGTTTTGTTGTTTCTGAGGTGTTCTGAGATTCTCTGGTAGCAAATGAGAGTGGATTCAATTATTCAAATTCTTCAAAAATCACCCCTTTCACCAATTTATTTGAAATCTGGATGGTAGCAGGCACCCATTGGGGCACTACCACTTGACGCACTCTTCTGTCCCCGAAACCCCCTTTCTGCCTCAAAGACATGCCAACTTCAAAAGTTCTTTAAAAATCACCCCTTTGCCCAATTCCTTTGAAATCTGGATGGTAGCTTTCTTGCAACCATTAAGCACTACCACCCACCACAACCCACTCTGGGCCACCCTGATGCCCCCCACGTGGAGCTATAAGGTTGCTGAAATCTCCATTATTCCCTATGGGGAAAAGCTTAAAGTCACACCAACTTCAAAAATTCTTTAAAAATCACACCTTTGCCCAATTTCTTTGAAATCTGGGTAGTAGCTTCCACCCATTGGGCACTACCACCCACCCCACTCTTTTGGCCCTGGGACCCTTTTTAAAAATCCAAATCAATTAAGATTTGGATACAAATCAAATCTGAGGTGATTCCGGGGGGTCAGATTCAGACCCAAAACAAATGGGGAGGGGGGTTTCCGATTCAGGTACAAATTGAAACAAAAAAATTGATTCATGAACACCCCTACTTATCAGACCTCATGGTTTTTAGTGAAGCATACACTGACAATATCGTTCTATTTCTCTACCCCAGAATTTTCTCCCTCTGTCCAATCCTGCATCTCCAACTGCCCAGCTAACAAATCAGCCTTCATTCTTCATCTGAAGCTCAATCTTTCCATTGCCAAACTCATCTTTCCTCCCAAGCTGTCCACTGCTCACACACACTCCTTGTTGACAACATCACCATCTATCCTGTTCAACAGGCCTAAAGCCCTGGCTTTGTCTTTGGCTCCCCTTCTCTCCTTTATTTACCATATCCAGGCTGTTCCCAAGTCACGCCACTTCTCTATTCACAATATTCAAAAATGGAGCACTGGTTTCACTTACCGTGAAGGCTTCTTCTGGTTGCTGGGGCCAGGGACATCTCATGGGTTATCCTGTCTCAAGAGCTCCAGGCAGGACAGAAAGTAAATAGTTAAAAAAACTAAGCCACACCCACTAGAGCCTGAGGGGGATAACCCCGCCCCAGTTCTTTCGGGCCGAGACATAAGAGGACAAAGGCAATACAAAACAGTAGAAAACAGCAGGTCAGAATAAACAGGTTTAAACATTCCAGAATAACAGAGTGTAGCAACCCACTGTAGAACTAAATGTCAGTCTCCACCTTTTCAACAGAAGTAGACCAGAGCGCAAAACCACAACTGGGCGGGCCAAGATGTCCCTGGCCCCAGCAACCAGAAGAAGACTTCACAGTAAGTGAAACCAATGCTCCGTTCTCGGTTGCTGAGGCCAGGGACATCTCATGGGACATACCACAGCTGTCCAACTTGGGTGGGAGCACTCTGGTCTACTAGAGAGGAAGAACTTGTTGCAAGACCCATCTACCAAAGGTTGCCCGGGCAGACGTGAAATCCTCGATCTTGTAATGTTTGGTGAAAGTGGAAGGCGACGCCCAGGTGGCCGCCTTGCAGATCTCTTCAACTGGTGCATTAGTAGAAAACGCCACTGACGCTGCTGCTGCTCTAGTAGAATGTGCAGAGAGAGGCGTTGGTGGCCTGAACCTCATAGGCCATTGATATACATGCTATAATCCACGTTGCAATAGTGGTCAAGGAATCTGGGACCTCCATGGAATGCAGGTTGAACAATACAAACAGAGCGTCTGACAATCTGAATGAGGCTGAGAGTCTAATATAGACCTTAAGACACCACTTAACGTCCAACTTATGCCATTTCCGCTCCATAGGATGGACGGGTTTGGGGCAGAATGAAGGTAGGAACACATCTTGTGATGGGTGGAAGGGGGACGCTACCTTTGGCCTCATGAAAGGGTCCGGAATGAGCCGGACAGCCTCTTTCTGAAATATACAATATGACTTGTTTTACAGACAGTGCCTGCAGCTCCGAGATGAGCCTTGCAGAAGTGATGGCCACCAAAAAAGGCCAATTTAAACGATAAGACCCTGATCAGAATAGCTGCCAAAGGTCCAAAAGAGTGAGCTTGCAATGCCTTGAGGACAGTATGTAGTTCCCAAGAGGGTAACCTATGCACTGTTGGAGGTGACATCAGCGAGGCACCTCATAAGAACCTATGCTGGTGAGGATGTGACTGAGATATTTTGTCCTTTTCTGCTGAGAGCAACTCCACCAACGGCAACGCCTGCCGTTTCATGGTATTCGGACATAGTGCCTTCTTGAACCCTTCTTGTAAGAAGAGCAGGAGATGACATAACTTAGCCGTGCCTGTCAGAACAGAGTTGTGTGACATCCAGCGAAGGAATGCTCGCCATGTATATTGATAAATTCTCTCTGTTGATGGACTTCGCGACACCAGCATAGTGCTGAAAACTCCCTCCGAGTAGCCATGTTGGCTCAGGACTCGCCGCTCAGTTTCCAAACGGTGAGCCAAAACCAACATGGATCCAGGTGTAAAGCTGGACTCTGATGGAACAGGTCCAGGGTCTGAGGCAACTCCCAAAGTGGCTCCACCGCCAGATAGAGGAGCTCTGGAAAACCAGGGTCTCCTGGGCCAGAATGATGCCACTAAGAGTACTCTTGCTCGAAGACACACCCATTGCAGGACTCTGGCCAACAAAGGTGTCGGAGGATATGTATAAAGGAGAGTGTCTGGCCATGGACTGCATAGGACATCTACTGCCATCGCCTCCCTGCATGGAAATCTAGTCATAAACGCTGGTAATTGCACATTCTTCGGAGTCATGAAGAGGTCTACCTCAGGCATGCCCATCTTCTCTGTTATCTGGGTGAAAACTGATGGATTTAGAGCCCACTCCCCCAATTGGAAGTCAGCCCAGCTTAACCAGTCTGCAACCAGGTTCAGCTCTCCCTTGACGTGGTATGCCATCAGGGAAGAAAGGTTGCTCTCTGCCCAGGACAGCACAAGGACAGCCTCCTGGTGAAGTGACCTGGACCTGGTCCCCCATTGCTTGTTTACATACGCCTTTGCCGTCGTATTGTCAGTCTTTACGAATATGTCGGTGCCTTGGATGATCTCCTGGAATGCTAGTAGCGCTAGGCGATTTGCATGGAGTTCCCTCCAATTTATGTTGTGAGAACGCTCCTCTTTGTTCCATAGCTGCTGCGCTGACTGGTTGAGGCAGTGGGCTCCCCAGCCCCTATCACTTGCGTCTGCTGTTATGATGAACATCTGTGGGTCCAAGAAGGTCTTTCCCCAATTCAGGACATTGGAGTCAATCCACCAGCGGAGAGATTGCAGGTCTGGTGGCAACTTCAGAAGCAGTCTACACTTACTTACAATTGCCTTCTGGTAGGGTAGGAGAAACCACTGGAGGTCGTGCAGATGAAGTCAAGCCTATGGAACCGAGTCCGGTGCGGCCACCATCAAGCTCAGCAGTCTTGACAAGGAAGCCAGAGGAACTCTTGGACTCGCTAGGAACAGGTGAACCTCTGTCTGGATAGTCTATAACCTGTCCGGTGGAAGCAAGAGGCGGTCCACTAAGGTAACTATGATTACCCACAAATGGTGCAGCCTGTGGCATGCCGTCAATTGACTATTTTCTCCTTTTATGATGAAACCATGGTTCTCGAGTGTTGCGATAGTTAAGGGCCAAGTCCCATTCTGCCTCTGGGAGAGATCAAATTGTCTATATATGCAAACAGACGAATCCCTTTCTGACAGAGTTGCGCCACCTGTGGCGGCAACAACTTTGTGAAGACATGAGGGGCTGCTGTATTGAAAATGCCTTCCAGCATATTTAAACCAAAGGTACTGCCAGCTTTCTGGGTGTATAGGAAGATGCAGGTAGGCCTCCCTTAAATCTATGGATGCCAGCACATCCAGATGAAAGAGTGCCTCTGAAACTGCTCTTAGAGTTTCCATCTGGAAATGAGTTCTGCGGACCCATCTGCTCAAAAAATTTTAAGTCTAAAACAGCAATCCCTGAGCCATTCCTTTTTGGGACGGTAAATAGGATAGGGGTGTTTCGTTTTGTTGTTGTTTTGGTTTGTTTGTTTTTGTTTTGACTCCCTCTCCCTCCTGTGCCAGAGGCACTGGCTCCACTGCCCCGATGTCCAGGAGGTGCCTGGACCATCGGCAAATGCTTTGAGAATGCTTTTGACCTTGGAGTGGGGATAAAGCAGCAGGGGGAGAGGAGTGAAACTCTATCCTGCAGCCGTGATGGATCAGCTGCAGAACCCAGTTGTCTGAGGTTGAATCTTCCCAGGCTGGGGCGAGGTGAGACAAATGCCCTCCAAGCCTGAAATGCTTCAAGTCATTGTTGTGGCTTTTGCTGAGCAGCTTGCTGTTTGTAGGTACCAAACCCTCTAAAGGGTGCTCTCTGAAGATTCCAAGATCCCCTCTGGAATTTTGTATCTCTGACGCGGGCCCCTGAAGGACCAGAAGCTATGAAAGGGCCGACTGTATTGGAAGGGCCTTTTGAAAGGCTGTTTATCAGTCTTTTTATTGGTTGAAGGCATCGTCTTTCACTTATCAGACGACTCTACAAGAATGTCTGGTAGGGCAGACTCACCAAAAAGCTTCTTGCCGTTGTAAAAGACGGTGGTGAGGTTAAGCCTAGAGGTAGAATTAACTGTCCAATTTTGAGCCACAAGTGGCGTCTGCCAACAAATGATGAAGCCGCCACTTGCGCTGAGAATCTAATCATATCAAGAGTGGTATCAGCCATAAGGGCCTGCGCTTTCTGGATCTTTAATAGTTGCTGTCACATCTTAACTGGGTCCCCTGGAGGATCACTCAGAAGATTGACCACACATAATAAGGAGGCACGGGCTGCCCTGGATGCTGCCACTGTTGCGCGGATCACCAGGGACACGTTCTCATGACACGATTAAATGACAGCTCGGCCTACTTGTCAGCTGTGTCTTTTAGAGAAACCTCACCCTCTCGAGATACCAGGGAATCCGACACCAATTGCAAAATCTGGGCATCTGCATTTGGTGTCTTCAACATATCTGTAGTGGTTTGCTGAAAAGAATAAAATTTGTTAGCCATGGACGTAGCCTTGCAGTTGGAAGCTGGTGTCAACCATTCCTGTTTGACTACATCCACAAACAACTCTGGCATGGGCATCAGCATGTCCTTGGGGTGTGCTCTAGGAAAGACCAAGTCCCCTTTGGCGCATGAGTCAGAACTCTGCCCAGCCTCTGATTTCAGTCCAATTGTATTAATAATTCTGGACATGAATGGGCTGAAGTCCTCTGCCACAAAGAGGTGCTGTGACACCGAGGCATCACCAGTGTCCTCCCCTCCAGACCATTTCCCGTCATCCTTGTCTAACGGAGTCTCTAGATCCAGATCAAAACCTCCCCCTGCATTAATTGGGTCTTCAGGGTCAGAAGGCAGATAAGGCCTCTGAGTTTGCAATGATTTTTTATTTATTTTTTGAGGTGCAAGTAAACCCCTAGGGCCCCCAGAATATGATCGGAAGCATCAGAGGAATGGCTTCGTGCCACCTTGCCAGCCAACTTGCCCAGCTCACTACGCTTACGCTTGCTTTTGGCCTTTTTGGGAGAAGGACTGACAAACTCGCTAGGTGAGGAGCTCACACTGAGTGACCTATGCCTTCTCCCCTTTTTGGATCTCTTATTCCTCTTAGGGGGCCTAACCTAGTAGATGGTGTCAATGATTGCATTGCGAAACCATGCTTGCCACTCAGGTGGCACAGACTTAGGTAAAACAGCAGAGTTAGAACTGGATTCTTTAGGCCCAGTCTCTGCAGCAGACTCCCCCTGCTGGCCAAACACCATAATCACAGTCTTAGTCTTTTCCCGCCCTTTTAGAGACTGTCTCTCTTTTACATTACCAGCTCCTTTAGGTAAAATGGAGAGATTCTTCGCAACTGTCGCCATCTTAGGAACAGAAGATGCCTGTGATGACCTCGCTGCCCTGCCGGTCAGGTTGCTAGCCAGCTCGCCAATCCGCCTAATCTCTTCAGAGGTTGGTGGGGCACTGCCAATAGGGAGCCTCTGAAAGCGCTCTTCACAGCCACTTCAAGCTGCCTGCAGCAGCATGGCGCGCCAGGCTGCAGTAGTGCGAGTCTTGCAGCCCGAGGGCAGGAGACTTGACGCGGCCCCTTCAACAATCGGGATGGGCGGCTCGAGAGCGGCTGTCACCGACGCGGGAAAATTAAGCCCTTCCAGGGGGGACTCCATGGCCCATAGATGAGAGATGGCCGATTACGGACAGTCAACTCACTGCTGGCGAATTTTTCAGGCGGTTTTCGGGAGGTCGGAAAAGCGGCCTTGCTATGCAGAGCTTGCAGCAGCCTGCGCCGATGAGGCCTACAAACGGCCCCGAAGCCTCCCAGGCCGAAAACATTCAATCTCTTCCCCTCGTTGGAGAAATTGCTCTGTATCTCTCTGCCTGGCTCCAAGCAACAGAGAGGAAAGAGGAGATGAGGGGGAGAGAAGTGGGGGCGGGGGAGAAACAGACGAAAGAAGGGTGGTTTTCTTTCTTTTCTTTTCAGGTGATAGCAAGTAATAAAGATCAGGGACAGAAAAAAGGATTTTGGAGAAAGGAATACTGTAGTTAGGAAGTCAATTAGAGAAGTAATATCAGCAGAAAATAGAGAGAGCTAGAAAAACACTGCCTTGGAGCTTGCTGAGGACAGAAAGAACTGGGGCGGGGTTATCCCCCTCAGGCTCTAGTGGGTGTGGCTTAGTTTTTTAACTATTTACTTTCTGTCCTGCCTGGAGCTCTTGAGAGAGGATAACCCATGAGATGTCCCTGGCCTCAGCGACCAAGAATGGAGCCTTTCCTGTCTGCTCTCGCCAAACAAGGACTCTAGTTCATGTCCTAGTTATCTTTTGCCTTGACTTCTGCCAGCACCTCCATGCTGTTTTTCCACTGGCTCATCTCTATTGTCTCCATCCAGCACCCTACTGCTAAGATCATTCACCTCTCTCATCATTCCATATGTCATTACCCCACCCTTAAAAAACTTCACTGGTTTCCCAGCACCAGCACAAAGTCCTTATGCTTTACCTTCAACGCCCTCCATAGTGCCCTCCTCTCTCAGGCCCCATACCCTGTTACCTGACTTTCGTTCCTTCAGCTCCACTACCCTCAACTGTCCAAAGGTCTCCTGCTTCCTCTAACAGAGGGTTGCATGGCTTTGGCCCTCCAGCTGTTGGGAGTACAACTCCCATCATCCCTATTGGTCACTGTGGCTAAGAATGATGGGAGTTGTAATCCAACAAATGGAAGGCCAAAATTGTGCAACCCGCTCTAATGTCTTCACATTTTCTTCCTTGCTGCGCCTTGTGCCTGCAACTGCCTCCCAGAACACACTTGCATAATAGGTCCTCCAAATTACTTTGTAAAAGCCACCTTTTCCATAAAAGCTTTGACGCAACACCCCCTAGTCCCCTTTCCTGCTGGAATGAAGATCAAATATGTGTAACTAAAACAATCACATATTATCTCTCCACCTTACCCTCCCCTTCCTCTGTGTCAGTACCTAAATTGTTAAGTCCTTTGGAGCAGAGTCCAGCCCTCTCACGGGGATTCATACACAGATTGCGCTACTATAACTATCACCACAACTCACCATAATGTGTTGTGGATCATGATGATTGTGGTCATCACTATCCACAACTTATCGTTACCACCATCAACAACTCAAACACAATTTCTCATTTTTGCCCTTAAGTGGTGGCTTGCAGCTAGACTGATAAGCTGGCCACAGTAGCTCAGTTCAGGTATCATGCTGTATGCGCATGCAGCTCTCTGAACACTAGTACATGTTTTGTGTGAATGTACACGTATTCATTTTAGAAGGGAACCTGGTACTGTATGAATGAATACTTTATTACTGTCTTTGACCCCAAAACATAGAGCATAGTATAAGTAGTTCAAATAGTACAAATACATAATATCAGAACCTCCATAGTACTACTAAGTATAGCTCAAACTAGCTCAGACCTAACCTTACATGCAGCCGCATGTAATAATTTGGGTTCCACACAAAGACAGTTACTTGATCAAGAACAGAACATGTCTTTATTGCAGAGAGAATAAAATTAAACTCTGCTGAGTACAGCCTGTACAAACTGGTTCTAAGTGGAATAGGCTCCACCTTCCCTGCTGGTCTGTGTCAGGAATATCTCAAAATTACAACAATCTTTGCAGGTACAGGCCTCTCAAATACAGGGGACAGGGAGGAAGCACACTATTGCATATGCATTAACTTGTCAATAGTACTCTACACAGATTTTACACAGCCTGAACATAATATGTTAACAGGGCTAGTATAAGTAAGAGTTCAAGACCCTTCCACTTCCTCATTGACTAGTGTTGGTGTATTCTCAGCGGAGTCTGAGACCAGTATGTTGCCTGTCTAAGCAAGAGAAAGACTACTTTATTTATTTAACTAACTAACATATTTGTAATACCACCCAAAACGCAATCACCACTGAATCACTCCTTGGCATTGTAGAAGCATTTACATCAGTGTCTACAATTAAATCCTAATCTATTCTGTTAGAGATGCAGCTCCTGAAGGCATCGACTCTTGGCACCAGCAATCCTATTGACCACTAAGGGCATTAGAGATTAGTGACAGTGAGTAAGAGAATCCCCTCTGACCATTCTCTGTCTCTGTCTTCATTCCCCTTTGTTAGACCGATAGTCTCAGGTTTCATTCTCTCACCCTAGAGACAGACTTCTGTCTTCTTCCTTCCCCTTGTTCCTCATGTGGGCAGCTAGGCATGTCGGCTCTCCATTTATCAGATGTATTTCCCAAATAAAACTACTTTATTTAGACTACTTTTATTTCCCAAATAAAACTACTTTATTTAGACTACTTTTATTTCCCAAATAAAACTACTTTGAACCTTAATTCCATGTCAACAGCTACTCTTGATTAGCAGTGCTCTTCTCACCTGTGCACTTCACACAATGCAAATTAACCTACAGAATTCTCTGTTATAAGATGTGGTGACAGCCACCAGCCTGGATGGCTTTAAGAAGGACTTAGAAAAATTCATGGAGGACAAGTCTATCAATGGCTACTAGTCCTAGGGCTACAGGCCACCTCCAGCCTAAGAGGGAGGATGCCTCTAAATACCAGTTGCAGGAGAGCAACAGCAGGCGAGAGAGAGCATGCCCTCTAGTGCTCCCTCTAAGGCATGCGCACGCACACGTTTTTTGGATGTCTGCTCAGTTCCTTTTAGATCCCGCTCAGGTTGAATCAGGAAGGCTCCATTCCGAATGCATGTGTACACACGCACTGCCTTGATACTGCCACTCGGAACAAAACTCATTCCGCACACAAATGAAAAAAATTAGAGAGCACACTGATGCCCTCACCTCTTGCCTGTCGGCTTACTGGAGGATATGGTGGGCCACTCTGTGAAACAGGATGCTGGACCAGATAGGCCTTGGGCCTCAACCAGCAGGGCTGGTCTTATGAATCTAGCCCCTCCAGACTCTTAACATATTCAACTTGGAGAGGCAACCAAGAACAATGATATGTCCATTATTAACTGCTGAGACAAGACATCCAAAAATATGATGTATTTGGGGATGTGTGGCAGAGGCCATCATGAAAGAAAGGTAAGTGTATAATAAATGAAAATGCAAAAGCACACAAAAAGCCCTTAGGAACTAAGAGACAGTTAGCCAAGACAGCCAACCATTTTACCACATGTTCTAGTTCTTCAATGTGGAGAGCATTAAAAATATGGCATTTCTACCTGCAGGCTGAGATGGCACAATCTATCCTACTGTCTCATTCTGCTGCGTGTGGAGACCAGGCCTCACTAACTATTCCTCAGCATACATACCTCTTGAGGTTAAAGGAGAACAAGAAGTGACAGTCAAATTTAGAGCGACAGACAAAAATGAAACCAACTGGCTCAAGTCTGCTGGCAAGACAAGGGCAAAACACATAGATGAATAAAATGTAGTCCAGAGAAGAAAAGGGCATTTTTTTAGCAGTTATGAAAAATGGTTGCATATAAATATACTATTGTGCTCACATCGTCCCTTGCAGTTTAGGTTCTTCACAGTTATTCAGGAGCCCGATACAGGTGCCTCTAGTTATTTGCGGGGGTTCCATTCCCACAGATAACGAAACTGCAAATAAGGTGACCTTAACCCTATGGATATTGGGGGGTTAGATGCCTTGAGCTTTAAAAAAATGCTAAAAAAGCAAGGAGGGGGCAAATATAGGGGTAGAAAAGCATAGTACCTTGTTATTCAGGTCTCCTGAAATGCCCCCCAAATCCTCTTATTTTTCACTTAAAAAAAAAGAATTTAAACAAAAGAGAGCCACAAAACGGCTGTGCGCTTCAAAATGGCAGCTGGAAATAACAACATCAGAAGTCATCTCCGGTCATTCAAGAACTGCGGATAAGCAAAAATCGCCTATCTTTCATGCCACAGATAAAGAAACTGAATCTCTAAGACCCATTCGTCGATACATGAAACTGTGATCCACAAAACCACAGATAATGAATGTCTCCTGTACTGCATGTGTGTGTTCATAAATGCAAAATTACATACCCAGTACAGCAGACAACCATAAGCATACATATCTGAAGCTGGAGAAGGTGGCTGTCCCTTTTTGACTTCAGGAGAAGTTAAGCTCAGACCATACAGTGCCACAGAATTCATTGATGCACGCTGACCCTAAAACAGATTAAAATTCCACAGCTCAGATTATATAATGAACTGAACCTTCTTGCACATCTCCTACAAATGTATTTTTTGTTCTAGCCTGAACAGCAGATCAGGCTAGAACAATCTGAGATGGCAGAGGAAGCAATCAATGCATTTAGCACACACCATGCATAGCTACCACTGCTATGTGTGGGGAAGAAGCTGGTGTTGCAGTAGTGAGCATGAATTGTCTCCTTTGTTCAGCAGGGTTTGCCTTGGTTTGCACTTGGATGGGTGACTATACATGAACACTTTCTAATGTAAAATGTTCCCCTTAGGGCAGGCTTCCCCAAACTGCAGCCCTCCAGATGTTGCTGAACTACAACTCCCAGCATCCCTAGACACAATTTTTTGTGGCTGGGTATGCTGGAAGTTGTAGTTCAGCAACATCTGGAGGGCCGCAGTTTGGGGAAGCCTGCCTTAGGGAATGGGGCTGTAGCTCAGCGACAGAGCATCAGCTTTGCATGTAGAAGGTCCCAGGTTCAATCTCCAGGTAGGACTGGGAAAGACTTCTGCCCAAAACCTTGGAGAAGCCACTGCCAGTCGGTGTAGACAATGCTGAGCTGGATGGGTCAATGGTCTAACTTTGTATAAGGCAGCTTCCTATCTTCGTGTATGTTCAGTGCAGAACGCTCATCTCCTGAGCCCCTGGTGGTGCAGTGGTAAAACTGCCGCCCTGTAACCAGAAGGTTACAAGTTCGATCCTGACCAGGGGCTCAAGGTTGACTCAGCCTTCCATCCTTCCGAGGTCGGTAAAATGAGTACCCAGAATGTTGGGGGCAATATGCTAAAATCATTGTAAACCGCTTAGAGAGCTCCGGCTATAGAGCGGCATATAAATGTAAGTGCTATTGCTATCTCTTTCTTACTCTCCAAGTCAGCAACCCTTTCAGAGCAGGAGAGAGCACATGCCCAGATAACACGTGCAAACTCTGTAGCCAGCCCTTCCTTCACACACACGCATGGCTCTCTGTATCCTTCCCATTCTCTACAGCGCAAAGAGAAACTTAAGCTCTGCTAGCTAAGGAGACTACAAAACAACTGTTCTCTTTGTAGCTTTAAGGAGATGTTTCTCCAGGGAGATATTTGTGCAGCCTCCACTGCCAGCTTGTGGAAGACATAAACGCATGCTACAGAGGCAGCGCTTGCAATTCTGATATAATTTTGATGTAAACCACCCTGAGCCATTTTTGGAAGGATGGCATATAAATCAAATAAATAAATAAATTCTTCTACCACTGTCCTAGCATTAAAGCCATCCCCTGGTGACATGGATTCCCCAAGGTTTGCAAAAGCTGCAGCAAGCCACTTTGTGTGAACTGTCCCCAACTCAAACATTTTGGTTGTTTCTTATATTTTAGGAGGCTGCTCTCCACGTGGAAATGAATGGCACAAGCAACCATCAAAGAGGAAAGCATGAATGGCACATGATAACATCAAAAGATATCTGATTCGAGAACTACTAGATTATACACAGTATCAAAAGTAGAGGAATTCATAACTTAATAGATAGGTTCTGGGCAACACTGAAGTAGTATGTCAATACATAGGTTTGTTTCTTTACTTCTGCTTTGGTGAAGTCAAAGTCTCCAACAATTCCTTTTTCTCTGTTTACAGCAAATACGTTGTATTCATGCAGGGATCCATGCACTATATCAGCTCTGTGTAGCATGTAGAGACCATGGACCACTCCTTTCATCACTTTTAAGGTTTCCTAATTAAAATAATAAAGAATCTAAGAGATGGATCCCAGAATATTCCTATAAGTCTTGCAGAAAAAGCTACAACATACCCAATGTATGTATTAAACAGTCAAAAATCAGAGACAAAGCCCCTTACGGAACTTCTTCCTATTGGTTTCTTTTTAAAGGATTCATGCCCTAGCACAGGGGTAGGCAAACTTAGCCCTCCACCTGTGACTGAACTACAACTCCTATCATCCCCAGCCACTGTGACAAATCATGAGGGATGATGGGAGTCATCCCAGCTGGAGGGTCAAGTTTGCTCATCCCCGTCTTAGCATCACATTACAACATGGCTGTGCGACTGCAAGTCAGGACTAATAATTGATGAATGCATTTCTACAGTTTTTAAGACAAATCCTTCATCTCCAAGCGAGTTTTAGGCAACTGCTAGATTCTGAATGTTTTGAAGCATGTCAGAGAACATGCTGATTCATTTCCAGTGAAGACTGCAGCTAGGGAAGGAAAATGTCAATTGAACCTCCAGCAGGATGGAAGCTGAAGCTCAAGCCCTCTCTAGCATCCTCTGAAGGTGCAAGTCAGTACTTGGCAACAGGACAAGTCTCGCTTTCTGACTCTCCTCCCCAAATGCAGAAGTCTATTGGAGATCACAATCCTACCAGATCCCTCACTATGACAGGCCATCTCCCAAGCACCAACTCTAAACTGAGGAACAGCAGGATGGCAATAAACTTCCCAGAAGGATCCTGCACTCTATGTATCTCAGGACTTGTTCCTTCCAATCCTGAGATTCATGTAGGCAGGTAGGCAAATGCAAACACACCCCAAAAATGATTAAACACAAACCACAATATAACTAATGATGGAGGAGAGGCTACTTTTGTGCTACAGAGGTACCTGGGAGGTAATGGAAACAGGATTGTTGGTTAATATATAACAAGAGAAATATTGAAATGGCTCCTTATTGGAAGGAGCAGAAAACACAATTTATCAGAGACCAAGCCAAAAAAGCAAGCACCAAGCATCCATACACAGTCCATAAAAATTAGGTTCCAGTGAGTTTTCTGGGCCTTAAAAACTGTCCCTTACTTCCAGATTGGAGCATTGGTTCACTCACCATGAAGGCTTCTTCTTGCTGCTGCATCCAAGGACGTCTCACTGTGAGTTATGCTTCTCCACAGGGCTCGAAGGCAGGACTATGCAAATTTAGCTGAAGCCATTAAGAGCCATGGGAGCAAAGCCCCACTCAGTTCTTTTAGGCCAAGAGGCTAAGAGTATCTCAAAGATAAACATTGATCAGAAAACACAGAACAAGCAGAACAGCGAACCATAACAAAAGACAACAAACCCCAGAATATTAGGAACAACTGGCAGACAGTCTGAAAAAATATCTCCCAAAGGTACCTTAGATAAAAGGAGGCACGGGTGCTGAAGGGAGGATTGCAATGTCCTTGGATGCAGCAGTAGGGATGTGCACGGTCCGGAGAAGTCCGGACCGGCACCGAAGGGGGGCCTTGTTTTTAGGGCGGGGAGGGCTTGCTTAGCCCTCCCGCCTCCTTGCCCCCGCCAGCACCCGTATTGAACACTATAGGGGCGCTGGAAACCAGCCGCCCCCCCCCCGCCGCCGCCGCCGCGGCGAAATAACCCCTAAAACCAGCCAGCCCTCCCTCCCTCCCAGCTAGCTGCCCGCCCGCCCCCCACCCACTCACCCACCCACCCGGTCGCTCACCCGGTCGCTGGATAAAAAGCGAGAGGAGCTCCGGCACAGAGCTCCTCTCGCTTGGAAGGCCTCCAACAGAATGGTGGCATGCGCGCGCCGCAAACCACGCCGTTCTCCGGAGGCCCGGTCTACCCGCCGGGAAAGGGCCGGGTAGACCGGGCCTCCGGCGATCGGAGGCCCGGTCTACCCAGCGATCGGAGGCCCGGTCTACCCGGCCCTTTCCCGGCGGGTAGACCGGGCCTCCGGAGAACGGCGTGGTTTGCAGCGCGCGCATGCGCAAGCCACCATTCTGCTGGAGGCCTTCCAAGCGAGAGGAGCTCTGTGCCGGAGCTCCTCTCGCTTTTTATCCAGCGACCGGGTGAGCGACCGGGTGGGTGGGTGAGTGGGTGGGGGACGGGCGGGCAGCTAGCTGGGAGGGAGGGAGGGCTGGCTGGTTTTAGGGGTTATTTCGCCGCCGCGGCGGGGGCGGGGGGGGGGGCGGCTGGTTTCCAGCGCCCCTATAGTGTTCAATACGGGTGCTGGCGGGGGCAAGGAGGCGGGAGGGCTAAGCAAGCCCTCCCCGCCCTTAAAGACATACCCCCCACCCGGACCCGGACCTGGCAGGGCCGGACCGGTCCGGCAGTTCGGCCATTCTTTGGAATGGCTGCCGGACCGGTTCGGGCACACCATTATGCAGCAGCAAGAAGAAGCTTTAATGGTGAGTGAACCAATGCTCCACTCTCTGCTGCTGCAATCCAAGGACATCTCAGTGTGGGTACATACCACAGCCCTCAGCCTCAACTAAGGAGGGAGCACCCCTGCCTACTCTGGAGAAAGTATCAGCTGAAGAACCCACTTCCCGAAAGTCAACTGGGTGAAGGTGAAGAAGTCCAATTCATATCGTCTGGTGAATGTAGGAGTCCTCCAGGTAGTTGCTCTACAAATATCCTGGACAGAAGCGTTGGTAGAAAAAACAGCTGAGGTAGCTGCGGCCCTGGTAGAATGAGCAAACACTTTAGTGGGAGTCCTAAGGTTCTGGGATTCATAAGCCAGGCCTAGGCAAGCCCTTCACTACCGGGCTATGGTGGCAGGGGAAATGGCCTGACCCATCATTCAAAGTAAAGAGAAAACAGAATGTGATTCCATGGTACGAATATGTTTTATGTATGTACATCTTTAGGCATCTATAGACGGCCAACCTGTGCCAGGCCTACTCCGTCAGATGTACCAGCTTTTGGCAAAGCGAGGGCAAAACCATATCTTGTGACATGTGAAAGAGTGAGGCCACCTTTGGGTGAAAAAAGGAAGCCGAATTAGCCCAACAGAGACCTCAGAAAAAATGTACAAGTCATTATGCACCAACAGGGCACTGAGCTATGACACCCTGCAGGCCAAAGTGAGGAAGGCAAGCAAGAAATGAGGAAGGCAAACTTTAAAGAGGAGGCATAGTGGAATGGACTTCACTGGTTTGAAATGGGAGACCTGGGGAGCCTGAAGGACAGTATGCCACTGCCAGGTAGGGAGATGGTGCCCACTGGGGAGAGAGCAGAGTTGTCCCACTGAGGAAACACCTTAAGTGAGGATGCTGTTGCAGTGAGTGTTTGGAAACCCCTGAAATGAGTCCCACCAGAGAGGCAGCTTGTCATTTTAACGTGTTTGCAGAGGGACCCTAATCTGTCCTGGAGGAATTGGAGGAGGTGCCTCAGGGTAGCCAATCCCTTGGGTATTGCATGCTTGGTAGACTATCTTAGGAAGGCCCTCCAGGTATGTTGATAAATCCTACTTGTTGAAAGACATCTGGAGGCTAACGTTGTGCTGAGCACCTTGGATGAATAGCTGTGCCATTTTAGGAGGCACTGTTTAGTCTCCAGGCAGCTAGCATTGACCAGCCTGGATCTGGATGACACACTGTGCCCTACTGAAGAAGGTCTTCCGTGACCGGTAGTAGAGCTGGTCTTGTGGTAGCAAGCATGACTTGTCCCCATAGCTAAGCAGGGTCTGCCCTGGTTGCATATGAATGGGAGACTGATGTGTGAGCACTGCAAGAGATTCCCCTGAGGGAATGGAGCCACTCTGGGAAGAGCAGAAGGTTTCAAATTCCCTCCATGGCTTATCCAAGATAGGTCTGAGAGAGATTCCTGCCTGCAACCTTGGAGAAGCCACTGCCAGTCTGTGAAGACCATATTGAGCTAGCTAGAACAATGGTCTGACTCAGTATATGGTAGTTTCCTATGTTCCTATCAGGTGTTCTGCTGTAGCCAGGTTGGTGAGTTCTGACAAACCAGGGTCTTTTGGGCCAGAATGGAGCCACAAGGCTGACTAGCGCCTTGAGTTTTACTCTCTGAACTACCTCGGCAAGGAGCAGGGTCAATAGGAAGGCATACAGGAGACCCTCCAGTCAGTGAGCTGAGAGAGTTTCCACCGTCTCTGTCTGAGGGCAGGGGAGCCTAGAGAAAAAATGCTGGACCTTTGCATTGGCTAGAGTTGTGAAGAGGTCCACAGATGCCCAGCCAAAGTGTGTCGGCATAAGGTTTTTGGGTTCATTTCCCATCCCCCTGGGAGAAGTTCCTTCTGACTGAGCCAGTTTGCCACCAAGTTCAAGTCTTCCCTGTACATGGTGGGCTGTCATGGATATCACATGCTGCTAGGCCCCCTGGAACAGAAGGACCACTTCCACCTGCGGGGATCCCAATCTGGTCCCCACTGGCAATTCATGTGTGCCTTTGCCGTGGTGTTGTCTGTGTGTATCAACACATGTTGATGGACTGGAATGCCCAGAGTGCCTTCAGGATCACTCAGAGGGCAACATGTGTGCACTCTGAGGAGGGCATAGCTTTCTTTTTAACTTTTGACTTTGTGAGGATTTCTTTTAAGGCCTTATTCCCAACCAGTTTTTCCCCCTTGAAGGGTACTGCTGTGAGGCTGATTTGGAGGTAGTGTCAACCTGCCAATATTTCAACCATAAATTACAGCAGCCCACGACTGAAGCTATTGTTGTTCATGATGCAAGGCAAATAACTGTCAAGAGTGGAAGCCAAGATAAAGGCCTGCACCTCATGTAATTTTACTAGTGTTTGCCTCATGCGAGCGGTACCAGAGTTTGGTTCTTGTATTAAGCCATCTAGCCGGATGAGGGGTGCCCTGGCTACCATGAAGGCAGCTGCAGAAGCTATCATCACTAAGGCAGCCCAATCATGAGTGCGCCTCATGGATGCCTCCACGAAAAACAACTTTGGAATTGGAAGGGCCATATTATTTACCCCTGGGCTAGGAAAACACCAATGCACTTTACTTGGTGGCTGGGATTCCGGAAACGTGGGTGGATCAAGCCCCAAAGTATGTATACAATTATTCATTAGTGGGGTAAAGTCCAAATAGAAGGAAAGTCTATGCAAGGCCTCTGAGCTTTCTGGTTCTTGCCCGTCAGAGCACTCCCCTTCTCTGTCTGGGTGTTCCGGGTCTGGCACACCAGAAGGGTCCCCTGGGCCCTTTGGGGAATCCTCCATTGGGATGGGCTCTTCATCCAAGGAGATAATAGATCCCAGAGTAGATGTAGGCTTAGCTAGATGGTTCTGAGGGGTCCGGGGGGGGGTGCCTCTGGTACCCTGGAGGTGGGCCTTCTAGGACCAGGCAAGTCAGAGCCCAAATGTTCACAAGAATGTATGCTATTTTCCCTTTTGCGTAGATCTAGACTTTCCCTTTTTAGATTTCTTTAAATGTATTTTGCGCTTTTTCCTGTGCCTTTTAGGGCACAGCTCCCTGAAGCGGAGCCAGCATGGGTCGAGCTCACCGGTTGGATGCCTGCTCTTACCGTGGCACTCCTTGTCACCACCACTCTTGTTCTCAAGGAGGCCTTTGAAGCTGGGCTCTGGCCAGATCCTGCACCCACCGATGCAGCTGCAGACTGTTCATTGGCAGCCTGGCGCTTGTCCTTTGCCACGCCTGACATGCCACTGGTGGAGGCAATGGCAGCCGGCAAGGAAGCTGGATCATTCCCAGCAGCTGTGTGTTCCACAGGCTTGTTAGAACAGGCAGAGGCAGCGGTGCTGCTGCGACTCAAGCTGCCCCAATGGCAGGAAGTGGAAGTGACACGGCTGCCTGGTCCACTCCCCCACAGCTCAGAATCCCACTTTTTGCAGGCATTTGCCCAAACTCATGGCCGGATGGCAAGAGGTTGTGGTTTTCACACTCTCTGGAGCTCTGGGGGCTCTCTAGGCAGTTGTGGTAAGGTGGTCGACTGGGTGGGTTACCGGCTGCCTGAATGGCCTTTGGAAGGCCTTGCTGGTGCTTTTCCATCAGGACCCTAATGTGAACTTTGTGGTTAGTTTGGTCCATGCAGCAAAGGGAAAGAAAGAGAGGAACAAAACTGAAAGTAAAACTAAAGCTAGCCTCTCCCATTTTTCATTTTGTTTCTTTTTTTTTTTTAATAAGATAGAGTTTTACAAGATCTTTGAACAAAGAAAGAAAGCAAACAGTCAAGAAGAATAAATGGAAATAGGTGAGAGAGAAACAAGGAAGCACCCACACTGAGACATCCTTGGATTGCAGCAGCAGAGAATTATTTATTTTTTAAATTGCAAGTGACGGATCTATTCAGAGATGTGGCGGTGGTGTAACAGCAGAAGCTGAATGATTCTCAATGCATGGTCACACACACACACACACACACACACACACACACACACACACACACACTCTGCTGAGAGTTCATATATTACTTACTTCTTGAGATAAAGGTGTACTAGTCTGCAATGCGCCCAAACTTGCTCCAGCATAATATGGGACCATCAGATATGCTAGAGGATCAGACTTCATGGTGGAGGGAGGGGAAGGAAATTCATCAGGCATCAAGATAATATACAAATACGACAAATATGTATATACCGATAGATAATATAAATGCACAATCCTGAATTACTGTTTTAATACTGACAATTATCCCTTGTTTAGAATAGGATCTGCTATTTGAGTCTCCAGAACCACATGCAGTACTTTGTCAATGTGACTCATAGGGGGGAAAGTCATCGCTAAGCAGGGTTCATTTTGGTTTGCATTTGGATAGGTGGATATACATGTGCACCATCTGTTGTAAAATATTCCTCTTCGGAGATGAGGAGCTCAGTGTAGAGCATCTGCTTGCACGTACAAGGTGCCAGGTTCAATCCCTAGCATCCCCAGATAGGGCTGGGAAAGACTCCTGCCTGAAATCTTTGAGAGTCACTGCTAGTCAGCTGCTCAACTTCAGTCTTCCAGCTATTTTTGGACTATTACTCCCAAAATCCCCAGCCGCAGTGGCCAACAGTCACGGATGATGAGAGTTGTAGTCCAGCATCTGCAGGAAGACCAATGTTGAGCAGCCCTGGTGGAGACAATACTGAGATAGATGGTCCAAGGGTCTGCTTTGGTATAAAGCAGCTTCCTCTGTTCCTATGATTGTTCTGGAACTACAACAATAGTCTGAACTGATTATTCCAGCACAGGACCAAAAAATTATATCTGATGTTTGAAATTGTCTACTGGACATATACAGTCAATTGAAGTAGTATGCATTTGGGCTTCTCTCAGTTTTCAGTTTAGAATACTAGTGTGAGCAATTGTTGTTTTTTTAACATGAATCCCATAACAACAACGACTACTACTACTGAACTGAATGATAGGAGCCATTTTGTGACTCATGTGCAAAAAATATTTTCCCTAAATTGCAGTTTGTTTGTTTGTTTTTTGCCAAACAAATGGCAGAATTGGGCCTTTATCAATTGGGAAAAATTGCATTAAAGGGGGATGGAACACAAACACAACAAAGTGTATACTTTTATTACAGGGAAACCCCACTATCTGCAGATCTGACACCCACAGTTTTGTGCATCCATGGTTGGGTAATTGACACCCAACCTCAGCATACACACAAGAAGGGTTAAGTTCAGTATATCCATGGTTTCATGGTGGCTAGCAATGACCTCAGAGGTCATTTTCGGCCACCATTTTGAGGATAGGAGCCATTTTGTGACTCATGTGCAAAAAATATTTTTCCTAAATTGCCATTTTTTTTGCCAAAAAATGGCAGAATTGGACCTTTGGGGGTGCGTGTGTGTGTGTGCATTGCTCGTCATCCAGTGACCCACAGAGCATGGTGATGCAATGACTGATCCACAGTACTGTTATCCACGGTTGTAATGGAGAACAGAAGCCATGCAGATAACGGTGCACCTGTAAACTGTTTTGGTAATGAGTAACAAAAAATAGACTGGGGCTTCCTGTAAGCTCCATCTGATTTCCCTACATGTTTCTCTTAAATCAGTCACAATTAACATCAGTCATGTTTGCATATGTACAGTATATATTATACACATGATGCAGCTTTCAAAGTATTTTGATAAGAGAGAAAAAAGTAGTTCTAAGTAGAACTAATGGAAAAGCGAAACCTGCTTTCTGCTTCTTTTAACATGGTGACTTTTTCCTAGGACCACCACCCCACACACACATAATGTGCTGAGAATTTGGTTTGTATCTGACTGTAGTGAGTTAAAAATGGCTTCTATCTATACTTAAAGTTGTTGTCATCTTAAAACAATATGGTGGATAGCGAAATAAATACCCCTTCACAGCGTTGCCTAGACTCATCTGCTGTGAATTTAGTTGGTATCAGACTGTAAACACAAAAGTCTTGAGACTGAGACACACGGACGTAAACACCAACACACACACACACACACACATATATTATGATCTCATAAGCCTTCTTTCCTTCAGAAAGTAAGCTAAACATAGCTCCTCTTTTTTGAAAGCTGCAGACTCCCAACTTAGAAAAGTTACACATGGTACTATTAACTATTAGTTAACACAGACCTATGACATTTGGGCACTTTATGCAAAGACCTTTGATGATGAAGAACACACATGCGCGAGGTTCTTAACTTGCCTTGCATAAGAAAAGGAACATGAGCTGCATTAAACCAGATTCCTCCTTCAGTTCTCTCCAGACTTGGTGATACTTTGCTGCCCTTTCTACCACTCCTGTTTCAGTATTCATATCCACAGCATATCCCTGAGAAAGTAAATAATCTGGGTTTTATTTGGAAGAGTACACCTTGAACCAGGTGTTCCCAGCTTTAGGTCCCCAGGTACTGCTGGACTACAACTCCCATCATCTCCAGCTACAACAGCCAAAATCAGGAACTCCCACCTTTATCTACTATACTGCGTGCGCATGCACATACACACATACGTACACACCAAGCATGTCTCCCAGAGAGATTCTGCCAAATAAAGTTTTTGTATTCCAAAGAAAGTCTTATTTTCACCTCCAATTTACTTGTGAACATTAAAGTATTTGGGCCATCAATATGGCTGCAGTTTCCTTGTAGTATTTATTGCATTCTCAAATCTCATATCATTGGGGCCCTTAAGAACCATTAAGGAAGGAATTAGAGAAGGAAAGGTAAGCTGCAATCCAGCTAGTTGTAGCAGATGTTTTTGGATGAGCAGCAAGGACCAATACCTCTTTTACCTATCCCAAGCAAAAGCCTTTCTGAAACATGACAAGTTGTTGTGCTTTGTAATAGGGTGGTAATCACAAATCCCTCAGCACCATGTCCCGCTCCTCAAACACAGGTCTTAGTCCAATTTCTTCAACCTCCAGGGTCAAAGCTAGAAAAATTCCCAGATGCTTAGATGCCCAGGCACCTAAAGATTTGATGCCGACATCTAAGGATATTTATTTATTTACCATATGTTTATACCACCTGATATGTACATCTCTAGGCGGTGTACAAAATTTAAAATATTTAAATGTCAAAACAGATTAAAATACATAACATAATAAAAAACATAATACAGTTATTAAAACAATTTGTTAAAATTATTAAAATGAAGTCAATTTCTCAGTTCAGCAGCAGGACATGTGCCTAAAACCTTAACACCAATTTCTAAGAATTTAAAAGCTCTCCAATCAATCATTTGTTAACAGAAAACAGTAAACTAGGCAGCATACCTTTAGGAGAACCTTCTGCCCTTGAATTTCTGAGCAAATCAGAGGGCGCTTTGTGCTTAGTTCCTTCATTGGTTCAGCATCCAGAAGATCCCGTTCCAAACTGACTGTCAGGAGTCCTCCTGAGTTCTGGGGAACATATATTAATTATACTAGTTGCCTTAAAAATCCTGACATTGCCCAAATGTCAAGATTTTTAGAGTTACAACAGACCTACGTCCCATTATCTGTATACAACCAATTACATTCTACCAAGTACACCAAATCGCAACTGTGCCCCATTTAAACACAAGAAAGTGTCTTTCCTCCAACTAAAAGCATGCTAACTGTATCAGCATTCTGTTCACTAAGGTAGCAGTATGTCCCAAGAATCAATCACGCACCAATCCCTACAACTTAATTCACACTTTAATTATCCTCGCTCTTAAAGGGACAGTACATTCCAGCACCCCCCTCTTCCTCCCAGAAGATGCGGCATCCACCATGACATGATCTTAAAGGTTTTTACTGATGAAACATGATTTGCCACTTACCTATGTAAGGACAAACTAGACAAGATGTTTAAAGCATGCTTTGGACTCTCATGTCTCATTGGTCTTTCTAAACATCAGCTGGGTGGTGGGGAAACAGATCCGGACTGCAGGGTGAGGAGGCTTTACCCCTGCTAAGGTTCCGATCTAGATTCTGCCCCCCTACCCAGCTGGTGTTTAGGGAAACACGCAACGCCACACACAAATCCAAAGCATGCTTTGAATATTTAATCTAGTTTGGTCCTTAATCTAGCAGTACAAGAAGAGCATCTAGCTCACATTGGTCCATGTTGTAGTTTTACTAGTAATATATCCAAAGAAAGTTAGTCATGTCATGCCTAAATGCCAGTGAATGACATCCAGACTAATTTACAGAATAGTACTATTAGGAGTTCCTCTAAAAGGCCTACTAAACCACCCAGAGATGTATGTTTTGGGCAGTATAAAAATATGTTAAATAAAATAAAAATAAATTTCAGCAGGACTTGCTCTAGTAAATGCAGTCAGGATGTCAGTCAATGAACTGAATGAGATGCAAGTTCACTGTCTCAATCTACACGTTGCTTAGCCATGACTAATCTCCTTTGGATACAAACAACTGATAGCAAAACCAAGCTTGAATCAGATGAGCAGTAAAAGAACTGGGCTCAACATTTTAGGAATAATCAAGCCAATCTCATACTGGCAAGAGATTTTGAGAAAAACAAGATTTGAGAAACAAAAAAAGACACACGCTGAGAAGTGACTGTTTGCGATCTGCCACTTGCCTAAGGCAAGTGGAAATTTGGTCCAGAGGAAGCCGGGGCGGTGGGGGGGGGGGCGGGAGGGAGGGGAATGGAAAGCGTCCAGGCAACCTCCTGAACACTCGACTTGGAAAGCTTATTAGACTGATATATACCCACTTTTTTAATGTCTCTGCAAACCTATTCTACAACAGCCGGAAGTTTACTCAATTATTCCTCCCCAGAAACAAAGCAACTTACCATGTATTTCAGAATTCCTGCTTCTGGATGAAGAAGGGGCAGCTCAGGGAACCATTTCTGTACCAGATGGTTAAGCTTCTCCTAAATTAGAGATACAAAATACTCATATCAGCATGAACACACCACCCAACAATACAGAAAAGATTTTGTTCTGGAGGAGAAGTGGTGAGATTTCACAAAAGGAAGTTCCACCAATTTGAAAATTGAACTGAACATTAATGGAGGAGTATGCTCTCCTTCACCGTCACCTTAAGTGGCACAGCAAGGAGACGCTGAACTAACAAGCAGGAAGTTGCCGGTTCGAATCCCCACTGGTATGTTTCCCAGATTATGTGGAACACCTATATCAGGCAGTAGCAATATAGGAAGATGCTGAAAGGGATCATCTCATACTGCACGGGAGGAGGCAATGGTAAACCTCTCCTGTATTCTACCAAAAGAAAACCACAGGGCTCAGTGGGCACCAGGAGTCGAAATCGACTTGACAGCACACTTTACCTTTACGCTCTCCTGCACACTGTAGAACTGAACTTATTCCATTGCCAAATGCAAAATATTGAAGTCTACTGATGACAGTGGGACAGGAAACTATCTTTATTTCCTATTACCTTTCTGTGTAAATCATTCCAAGGACTCATAGCAAAGTTATCAATGGGAACAAAAGTGAGCTTCACTCATGCCCTTATTATTCTGGAGGCTAAAAACTTGCTGATGCACTCTCAGAACTTCTCTCTATTTGAGAAATCCTAGAGAATGAGCAAGGTACCACCAGACTGGAAATGGGCTAATATTGTCCAAGTCTTCAGAAGCAGGAAAATGGGGTCTGGGAAGCTACACACCTGTCAGTCTGTCACTACAGAAGATTACAAAGAGTTACAAAGGATACCAGGATTACAATTAATCCCAAGATGAACATGGGTCAGCAGTGTGATGCAGCTGTAAAAAAGGCTAACACGATTTTAGACTGCATTAAATAGAAACACGTTTTCCAAGTCATGAAAAGTGGTGGTTCTTCTTTCCATACTCGTAACATTAGACCTCGGAATACTCATTCCACAAAGGGCCTTCTTCCAGACACCTGCATTCAGAACTGAAGTCCCAGAAGAGAGACTTATTTCAGCTTTATTCATACCCAAGTCCCTCTGAAGATGACTTAATATGTAAAAGAGTATTTATGGTAATGAACACACCTTCATTTTTGCTACAGAAGGGATTGCTCTTTTGTTTTTATGTAAAATGAATACATGCAGTATTTTATGCAAAATCAAATCTATACAATTACTTGATTTAAATATGCTTATGCAACTAGTACTTACATATTCCTCTTGCTCATTGTATATTTCCTGAAAGACACTATTCCGCAGTCCTGTAATTTCTTCTTTTATTTTTGCCATTTCAGACTCACTGTAATCATCAGCCTGAACGCCAAAATAAAAAAATTATCAGAGGATTAAGATAGTATATCAAGTAAAATAAGCTATTATAAAATTAGAGCCACTCAATCAGATAAAACTTTCCTGCTTTTTGCCTAATAAGGCTCTCAGTACGCTCTCAGTTTTCTCTTGTAAATGTTCTGGGTATATAATTAAAATGTAGTAACTGGAAAAGGCATCAGACTCAGTTTTATGGCCAGACTGCCACCAGTAAGTTATTCCTCAGTCAGAACAATCGAAAGGGCGGATTCACAAAACTGTTAGCCATTCCCCAATGAAGGACTTCACTTGGCCAGCTTAGAAGCAACCAACGACGACTAAGCTCTTTGAGGGGGAGGCACACCCTCCCCAGCCATACTGTGGGGTGGAGGAGGATGGGGAGAAGGAAGAGGGAAATGTCATGTTTGACTGGCAGGAAACCTGGCATCACAGGAAGAGGAAGCTAGGTAAAGTAAAGTGTGCCATCAAGTCAATTTTGACTCCTGGCGCCCACAGAGCTCTGTGGTTTGTCTTTGGTAGAATACAGGAGGGGTTTACCATTGCCTCCTCCTGCACAGTATGATGCCTTTCAGCATCTTCCTATATCACTGCTGCCCGATATAGGTGTTCCCCATAGTCTGGGAAACATACCACAGGGATTCGAACCAGCCACCTTCTGCTTGTTAGTCAAGCATTTCCCTGCTGCGCCATTAGATGGCTGAAGAGGAAGCTACTTATCCCCAATTATAAAAGTTTTTATTTAGACTCAAGTGTGCTTGTCCCCAGTGAAACAAAACTACAACGCGTCGGGGGGCGGGGGGGAGATGCCCATTTCTAATTATACGTTATTGAAAAGTTAGACATTTCCAACAAAGGAAAAACTCGATGCCTACATTGCTACAACCAAGATAACTTTTTTTATGTGAGCTCCTTAGAGAATGGAAAGCTGTAAAGGGTTTGTTTTGGCATTCTGAGCTCATGTTTCTCAACATCTGATGGAAGTGCTCCCCTCTGACAGACTTACTACATCTACCATACCTTCCCCCAATGCAGAAGTCTTATTTACCTCATCAGGGTTCTTACAGAGCCCTGCAATGCTTCTTCCCAATACGCATGCATCCATTGTGGTTGCACATTTCTGGAGCTCATGACCACAGTGGAATCATAACGCCCACACACACTGCAGGAAAACCTAGCCTTTAATTGGTTATGGATCTATTACCAATAAGACACTTTAAGATCCTGCACTATCCCACACTCCCCTAGGTCGCCCACCCACTGCAGTCTGTTCCAATTATTTTCCATGCAATCCAAGCATATGCTCGTACCCCGCACTTTTTGCTTAAATGCTTTATGCATTCCAATCTTATTTCCCTTCAGCTTTCTTTTGTGTAGGTTTTATGTGAATAATTATGTTTTCACATTAACAGACACAATTTCTCAAGTATACATAGTATCAGCTTCTACCATGCAGGCATCGATTTATTCTCATGGGTAGGAAGAAAAAGAGATGCTCCCCCACCCACAAGCTAGTTCTCTACATGGGGGAGAGGGGGAGGCATCAAAAGAGTGCTACTTCCATACTTCTTCCAAGTTGCTTTTTTCCACCAACTTCCACCTCAGCTGAGCCTTGAGGATTTTCAGTCTCTTCTTAATCAGTAACAAGTCATCAATGTTGGGACTTGTCTCCAGCCACTTCACAATCTGCTTTTTGAACTAAAGTAGCAAACAACAACTAAGAAACAGATGTATACACTAGAGAGCAAGCAAGCAAACTGAGCAGTGTGAAAACTGCTCTTTTGGTTTGAGGAAAGATGGCTAGTACACAAACATGAAATTGCATTACAATGTTAGGGATATACAATATAGCAAGCTAATTTTTAGGCAACTAATACCTCATTTATGGGATTCTATTTATAGAATGTAATACTGGCATTTAGAAGCCAATTTCCCCATTGGACTTTACATAAGACCAGCCATGCTGGATCACATCAAAGGTCCATCATCCAGAGTTGTTTCCCACAGTAGCCTCCACAGAGCTGCACAATCTCAGTCCCCCAGCTGTTAGACTACAATCCCCACCATCCCCAGCCAGGCCTGTAGCCAGCTGGTGGCATGTACCTGCCACACCAAAAAATTCTCTTTCCTCCCCAGCCTCACTGTCTGTTTTCACTGAACATTTTATAACCTGCCTCCCCTGACTTCTGTGATCCCCTCCCCAAAATTTTGAGACTGGTTACAGGCCTGTCCCCAGCCCATCTGCAGAAGGGCTGAATTTGTGCATTGTGCCAACACCAGATGCTTCTGGAAGCCCACAAGCATGAGATGAAGGCATGCCTGCTCCCCTGCAACTGGTATTTAAAAACTGGTATACTGCCTTTGAACATTTATTATTTATTATTATTATTATTATTATTAATTCAATTTCTATACCGCCCTTCCAAAAATGGCTCCGGGCGGTTTACACAGAGAAATAATTAGGCTTGTGCCCGAAACGTTTAGGAGACCATTATGGAGGCCTCCGAAATGTTTCTGCTCCGGGGGCCGTTTCGGTGCTTCAGCACCGGCGGGGGTAGTCCTTTAAGGGCAGGGGAGGGTGCACTTACCCTTCCCGCCGCATATCCCCCGCCGGCGCTCTGTCACTGTTAAGCCCCTCGGGGCGGCAGCGTTCCTCCCTGCCGCCCCGTTTTTGTCATCGGCCGAAAGTGGCTGGAAGAAGCAAGCGCGCGTGCGTGCGTGCACCCGCATGGCAGACGGGCGCGTGCACACGCCCGCTTGCTTCTTCTGGCCACTTCCAGCCGATGAAAAAAACGGGGCAGCAGGGAGGAACGCTGCCGCCCCGAGGGGCTTAACAGTGACGGAGCGCCGGCGGGGGATATGCGGCGGGAGGGGTAAGTGCACCCTCCCCTGCCCTTAAAGGACTACCCCCACAGGTGCCGAAGAAACTTCGTGCACATCCCTAGAAATAATAAATAAATAAGATGGATGAGGATCCTACACAAGGATGATTTAAAGTTATTGCTAAACCTATTATCCATCATTTTGTCTAATCCCCTTCTAAAGCTATCTAAGCTAGTTGATCAAGAAAGAATCACAGTAAAAAATGTCGACTTAGTTAACATGTTGAATCTTACTTTGGTAGTTAAGGGAGGAGAGCTGGTTTTGTGGTAGCAAGTACAAACTGTCATCTTTACTAAGCAGGGTCTGCCCTAGTTGCGTATGAATGGGAGGCAACATGCATGAACATTGTAAGATATTCCCCCAGGGGATGGTGCCGCTCTGGGAAGAGCACCTGCATGCTTGCATGCAGATGGGTCCAAGTTCCCTCCCTGGCATCTCCAAGATAGGGCTGAGAGACTCCTGCCTACAATCTGGGAGAAGCTGCTGCCAGTCTGTGTAGGCAATACTGAGCTAGATAGACTAATGGTAGATGGACTAACTCAGTATAAGGCAGCTTCCTATGTTCCTAGTTATTCACATGTTCAGAATTAAAACAAACCATGCTTTCCCTCGCAATGATAAACTGACCTCAATACTGTCCAGGTACTTGCAATAGACAATATTTAAAAGACGTTGCTCTTGCTGGATCTTCTGCATAACTTCACTGTATATATTTAAGATTATTTTTTTATCTGCTTCATCTAGCTCCTAAATGGAAGGGGAGAGAGACAGACGATAAGCTTCTTGCAGCTCTAGGTATGTCAATGCCTAAAGATATAAAGTTTCATTAAAACCACCGTTCTGAATGGAAACATTCATTACAGATTGTCTATTTTATTTGTATAGAACTGTGGCTGACATTCTAACAAAGTGTTTGTGAAGACATTGTGATAGCTCAAAGCTATCAAACTCGTAGGTAACTTTGATGGAATTGCACAAATCCTTGTTTTTTGCACAACCACATGACCTTCTTGTACAACTCTACTCCATACACAAGAACTTCATTAGTCAAGATGTCAGCTTTTAAGTGTAGAGAAAGGTAACCAGTTCTTAAGAGCTCAACAAGCAGTTTAAATTAAGCCAGTTAACTTACTATTTCCATAGTAAGTGCATGTCACTTGGAGACTACTGCTCTGAAAAGCAAGAACTAAAGTATGGAGTAAAGGCTCCATACTGTCTCCATTGCTTTTTAACATCTACATGAAACCACTGGGAGAGATCATCAGGTGGTTTGGTGCAGGAGGCCATCAATATGCCAATGACACCCAGATCTATTTCTCCATATTGACCTCATCAGGAAATGGCATAACTTAAGTGTGCTGGGCTAGAACTGGGGAGATCTGAGTTCAAATCCCCATTCAGCCATGAAACTTATCTCACAGGGTTGTTGTGAGGATAAACATAACCATGCACAACGCTCTGGGCTCCTTGGAGGAAAAGCAGGATAGAAATGTAATAATCATAAATGCCTGCCTAGAGGCAGTAATGAACTGGATGAGGGATAACAAACTGAAGTTGAATCCAAAAAAGACAGAGATACTGACTGTGGGGTGTTGGGACTCAAGAGATGGTTTAGATCTGCCTGTTCTGGATAGGACTACACTCCCTGTGAAAGATCAGGTACATAGCTTGGGAGTGCTCCTGGATTCAAAGCTCTCTCTGGTTTCTCAGGCAGAGGCAATAGCCAGGAACACTTTTTATCAGCTTTGGCTGATACATCAGCAATGTCCATTTCTGGAGGTAAGTGACCTTAAAACACTGGTGCATATACTGGTAACCTCCAGGCTTGACTACTGTAACTCCACGTGGGGCTGCTTTTTGTACGTAGTCCAGAAACTACAATCTCTTTACTACAAACAACAGTCTCCTTACTAAAGAGGCCCTCCGTGAAGGGCAAAACTTTGATCTTGTCCCACATGTCCTGTTCCAACAAGGATGACCAAAGTCAGGCATGCCTGCAAAGCGATATAGCACTGGCCATGAAGACGACTCAGTCCCCATCAGATGTTTCATGGTGCTCAAAGACTGTCTAGTCACATCGGCAGATTTGGTGAGGAGCTTCTTTAAAACTGGCAGTCGTCCTCCTGCACACGGTAAAAGTTCTCAAGTCTATGCGAGATTGAGGATGTAGATGACATGGCTTCCCAAGCTGACCTAGCTGAGTTGACAAGGACTGGCAGCATGTTTAAGACTGCAGGAGTAGAGGAAATTGATGCAGACATAAAAATCACAAACTGGGTCACTGACAGTTTTAGCCAGATATTTTAGTTCCAGCCGTGTCTTACCGATTTATTACCAGTGTCTTACCGATTTCAGAGACCAGAAATCTAAAGGATTTGGTCTCCTCTGTGGGAGAGTCTGGCAAGTTACTGGGGACATTGTCATCCAGCATGGTGCCAGATGGAATCTCCATAATAGTGGACTCATTGTCAGAGTCCAATGTAGAGGCGTAATCTTCATCAGAAATATGCTTATCAGGTAGAACAGGAACAGTAGGTGGTGACAAAAGCCTAACTGGATGCTCAAGTTGAATTGGAGCCTGAGGAAGAGGAGCAGAAGGAAGTGCTCGAGCAGCAGACTGGACTTGGACACAGGAGGAGGGTCAACAGGACGCTTAAAGGGAGTAAGGTCCAAAAGCTGACCTTGAAGCCCTTAGCATATAATTTTTATTTATTTTATTTAAAACAGTTATACCCTGCCCCTTCAGTACATTACTGCTCAGGGCGGCTCACAATATTTATATAACAGTTACAATTCTTCATAGTCATATGGTAAATGCCCCAGCACTGGATCTCAGAATCGACCCATCCTACGCATGTAGCCATGGACCAAAGCACCAGGAGGCTTTACACACATGGCTTTTACTTCGAATCTCCTCCGAATGGAGTGTGCTAATCCACATTAGGTGCATTTACCCTGAAGTCCCTGAAGGCTATCAGGGGCCAGTACAGACATGACTCTGTTTTCCCCTGAATCAAGGCTGTGCATACTAGTTTAGCCCAAAGTATGTCCGGCTTTAAAAAATGCTCTAGTTTCAGTGGCTTTTGAAAAAAGAACCCGAGGCTTCTGTTGTGCCCCACCACTTTGACTTTGATGTGTGCAGTGGCCATGCCAGTAATTCGGCTTTTCAAAACTCAATGAAGGGGAGCTTACATAGGCTTTAGATATGCAGAATAAATATAACCTGAGCTTTTTCTCTCAGCTGATTCCATTAGCCTGCAATTTTCTTCATGACAGAGAGAAAGCTCTGATTTCTGTTTTAAACTTTCCTGCCTCTTAAATCGTCTGGGGGGGGGCGGGGGGAACATGAGGTGAGAAGGCAGTCACAAAGAAAGGCAGGAGTTAAACATTCTGCTGTTTGATCCAGCTTTTGGCAACTTGTCATGCTGGTCTTCCGCTCCTCCATAGCTCAAACTAACAACAAAAAAGCTCTCTTGCTTTCCTCCTCTCTGATGTGATTGGTGATTCGTTAGAGGGAAAACCCGGAGTAAGCCAGTGGGAACACAGGGAAAAGATCTGCTAGGAATTGCAGAGAGGATCCGACCCTATGTGAAATGTCCATTTAATCCCCCAAATTAAACATCTTGTGATTCTGCTATGAAGCAGATTCGCTCTTCAGATACCCCACGGCATGAATGCATGTGTGAATAACTCCCTGGAGAGCTCCAATTATCAAGTAGACACCGAGACAGAGATGGCAAGGAAAAGCTAAGTTGCTCCTTCCAAGACAATGGAACACGGGAAGGTGAAGCAACTGGAGTCACTCTGGCAGGTGAGGTGGAAGGAGTTTTGGGAACAGTAGGAGTCCTGACATCGGACTTGTCTTCAGTGTCAAGACCATGGAATAAGAACACCTTGAATGTCGATCCCAATGTCATCAAAGAGGACTCCAGCCTGTGTTCCCTCTAACAGGCATTTCCAGATGATGTTGACTACAACTCCCAGCATCATTATGGGAGTTTTGGTCAACAACATCTGGAAATACGTGTTAGAAGGAACACTGACTCCAGAATGGAATCAGATTCCGGCATCTGTATGTTCCTCGACGTAGACAGTGTCAAAGGAAATCCCATGCCCAAGGCTGGAGACTTCAGCAAAGGATGAAATTAAAGACTGATCAATGTCAAGAAAGTCACTCTTGGAGAGGGATGAATGGTAGAGACCAGAGACGTGTGAGGTGTGGCAGTCCATTCATTCATTCATTCGATTTCTATACCGCCCTTCCAAAAATGGCTCAGCAATGTCAAGTTGGGAATGATACTGGGCCACCACAAGGATTATGGAGATATGCTTCCATAAGGTCTATGGACCCTAAAGAGTACATACTCTGGAGACCCTCTGCTATGGACTGTAGGGTCTCCTGGGATCTCCTCTGGACCACAAACATGTTTACCAACTTTAGGTCCAGCACCACCCTCAGAGACTCATCCTTCTTGGGGACTGTAAAAACAAAGAAACCCCCAAAGCTCTTTATGAAGGAGGTACCTTCTCTATGGCCCTTATTTGCAACAGGTGCTGAATTGCTTGCAGAAGACCTAGATGTTTTTAATGGTTTTGTTATTTTGGTGTGTGGCAGAATCTGAGCTTTGGGCAGTGGTGTAGCTCTATTTTGTACCCCTCCCGAACTACAGGCAGGACCCATTGATTGTTGGTAGATGTTTCCCAGGCGTGCCAACAGTCCATAAGATATCCCCTGACCTGTTGGGGAGAGCAGTCAGGAACTTTGCCTGGGTGACTTTGAGAGGAAAAAGGAATTGTTGGGCATTGCCTTTTTTTTTTTTTTTAAGCAGCCACAGATGGTAGAGAAAAGACACCCATCATAAGATGGAAGCCCTATAAATTATTGAAGCTGTTGTGCCTGCTCCAATGGCTAAAGCTGATGCTTTGTGGGCAGGGCACATAGAAGATTCTGCTTCTTTGTAAGTTGGTTCTCCTAGGGTTCTGTTGTCTTTAGGCAAGATTGCTCCACTGAGCAATGCCACCACTGGCCCATCTGTTAAGGGAAGAAAATTTGTAAAAAATTATTAAGTAGGTTGTTGCTAGTATGTTTACTAGAGGAGGGTGTCAGCCATTCCGGCTTTAATGCATTTAGAAAACCTTGACATAGTAAGGTTGGCCTGATAAGGTTTGGACCTTGGCTGTACCAAGGAGCTCCCCAAGGCAGGTTCCCAAATAGAGGGGTGTGCCGCCTCCAGCCCTAGTGTGGAAACCGCCTGAGAGAGAACATCCTCCTTTAAGAATAGCCTCTAAGTACAGGAAAGTGTACTTTATTTATTTAGCATATTTATATACCACTCAAAACTTATCTCTCTGGGCAGTTTACAATAAAAACAATACAAATTAAAACAAAATTAAGGCATTTAAACATATAAATAATTTAAAATTTAACACAATGTTAAAAACTGTAAATCTAATTAGAAGCCTGGGTGAACAAATGTTTCGCCCTGGTCATCGAGCCATTCCCCCTCAGCCATGTCACCAGACACTGGGTGATTGGGAGAGGGACTCTTCGTTTTGGTCCGGTTGTGGAGTGCGCAAGCTAGGAGACCCCTCTCCCAACAACTCAGATGAGTGCATATCTGGTCAGGGAGTATTAACTTGAGCCTTCCCCTTGGTAAGCCCTTTCCCGCTTTTTGCTTTGCAGGAAAGTGATAGGGGGATGAGGAGGGGGAGCAAGACCTCTGTCTGTTCTGAGTGTGGTTTGTGCATTCAAATTTCTGCCCCTCACAGATTGATTACTGAAATACCCCATGCAGCCAGGTAGTTTGTCAGCCAGGTAGTTTGTCATGAGTGACTGAGGTCAGGTCCAACGTCTCCAAGTAGGGTCACAGCTGATGTACCAGCCGTAGCTGGTAAAAGGTACTTCTGTACACTGCCACCACCTGAGCCTCCAAGGACAGCATCAGTTCCAGAAACACTCCCAAGCTGTGGAATTTGTCTTTCAGAAGAAGTGTGATCCCATTCAAGACCAGATTTACCTCACTGCTCGGATGATCAGTGTTACCAACCCAGAACACTTACATTTTATCTGGATTAAGTTTCAGCTTGTTTGCCCCCATCCAGTTCAGAAGAGCCTCCAAGCCCTGGTTCAGAGCATCCACTGACTCCCTGGTGTCTGCTGACTTAAAAGATAGGTAGAGCTAGGTATCATCAGCATATTGATCCTAACTTGGAAACCCTTGAGGAGGCAGAATGGATATATGATGGGAAAAGACTGGTGGATTCCCATTAAGAAAGATTAATCATCCAACATAGGAATAGACATACAAGATTACTTACATTTTTCGAAGAACAACTAAACTTTTTGGACACTTGAAAAGGTGCACCAAAACAGCGAACATTACCGAAAAGTTGTTGTGTTTCTATAGTTTGTTATTATACTATTCTATTGTTCTTATGTATATATTGCTGTAGATGTTTTCTCATTACATTTCATCAATATCCTTGATTCATCCATCTCCCTCCCCTGCTCTCCCCGCCATAAAATACACATACACACACACACACACACACACACACACACACGGCCAGGCACAAAGCATCTGCACCTCTAGTCTTCCACAGCCGTTTCCTCTCTCCCCCTTCCCCTCACTGGTACTTCTTTTCCTTGCTGACCGGCCGGGTGACCTGTCACCCACTCTCCTACCCGCCAGCTACCTCCGCCCAGCCTGCCACCTCCCACCAGCGGCTGTCTCTTCTTGCCCGCCGGCCAGCCCGCCCACCACCAGCCGCCATCACTGTTTTCTCCCCCGTCCCCGTTGCTATCCAGGCACCTGCTCGTGAACTCTCATGAGAGCTGCCACCATGGGTGGAATTACGATTAGGCAAGGGGAGACAGTTGTCTGGGGGCCCCACTGCCTGGAGGGGCCCCCTAGAGACACCTCACATGACTCCTCATTGCCCCCTGCCCAGCCCCAAAGCCCCTCAGCCACTTGCCTTGTTCACCCTCTCTCCTGCTTGTCCTCCTGGCTGGCAATCTCCTTCTCTCTCCGCCTCTCAGCTGATCAGCAGGTGGGTGGGGCTTCCAGAGAAGCCTCCGTGTAGGCCTCGCTGAAGCCTGACCTCGAGTCGGCTGGCAGGCTCCAAGCAAGCAAGGAAGGAGGCAGGCAAGCATTGTGGCCACCACAGTTTTCTGCAGCAGACCCCCTGCCCAGGGCAGCCAGAATGTGAATTCCTTTTTGTGGTTACCACCCCCCGCCTGCCCGGATATATAGGGAGCTGCTTGCCATAGGGCTTTGATGGGGGGGTGGGAGACTGAGAAGTCTCCGAATATTTAATTTAAAACAGACTGGAAAATTTGCTGGCTTAAAAAAAATCAGCTATCTAAAAAGTCCTATAAGTGGCTTGTTTTATGGCAGAAAATTAAAAAAACTTCTGGAACAAACAATATTATATTCATTCATTCATGCACTTATGTTCAAGTTGTTTTGCAACCCAGAAGGTCTGAGTGAGAACCGTAAAGCATGTGTTGTGCTTTTATTTTATTTTTCTTGTGTGTGAACTGCTCCCCAATAACTCACAGGGACTTCAGGGTAAATCTGGCCAACATGTGAATGCAGCACCTTCATTCCAGAGGAGATGTGTTAATGGGCTTTAAAAGCCTCATGTAAAAAACCTCCTGGAATCAAACTTTACTAAATTTGTTCAGAATTCTGAGAAAACATACATAGGACTCACAATGCATGGTTGAAAGTCTCCTTTGCTAATCTGCAGCAAGGTGCTCATTTTAATAATTAGTGTTTCTAGTGTGTTCTAGGAATTAAATGTAGCACAAATATATAGTATTCAATGTATATCACTATAGATCACATTATAGATTACATTACATCACATTATAGATCACTATAGATTACATTGTGTATATCACAATGTATATCACTATAGTATATCACTAGAGTGGGGGGCAGGCCAGCTACAGCTCCTGCCGCCTGGCTCACCCCCCACCCCCTGTAGATAAACAAAAATAACGGTGGTGGGGTAGGGGGTTCAGTGGCAGCAAAGCAGATTAGAGGCGACAGCGGCAGGGAGATGTTGGCTGCCCTGCCCCTTGCGTCTGATGTCAGATGCAGGGGGCGTGGATTAGGGTGCTGGGGGCATGCACGCTTTGCGGGCACAGAGAGTCCCCGAAAAACATTTTGTCCCCTGGCCTCCAGGGGTCTCGCTACACCCCTGAGCCATCTGCACCTCCAGACCCCTGTCCTAGACAGTACTTCTCCTAATTCCAGTGAAACTTTTGGACAACATGAGTTCTACCCAAGAAACATTCAAGCCTCTTAAAACATGCTGAGACATTTAAACACAAATAAAACACAGACTTACAACCAGAGAAATGTCCAGCTCTTGAGAAATAGCCAACTCAGCCTTCTTGAGAACATCATCCACATTGTCAACAACCTCCTCGGACGTAAAAAACGTTTCCGTTGTCATGTCAAAGAACTGGAAAAGCAGAAGATATGAGAAAAAACGGGATTATCCATTTCTAAAAATCACTAAGCACACCTTGGATTCGATCCACAAAAGAAGCAGGTGTTCCACTAGCACAACTGGGCTTTCCTACCCCCTCCTTCCCAATGCAGCTCTCTGAAAGTCTCCTCCTGCTCAGGGTTCTCTTGAAGGTTGGAGGACCCTCCAGAACAGTGTGTAATGGGACACTGAGGGCTACAGTGCAGGAGGGAATCTGTGGGAGGGGAAGAAACTAGGTCTTGCTTGGAAGTGCCTTTGGATCCAATCCTAGCAAAGCAATCAAATCATTCCTAGTCCAGCAGTGTTCTTCACTGTAAGGTCCCGGAGCCAGTAGTGGCTCCCAGCAACCCTAAATGAGGCTCCCTGACTAATTGTTTATTGGGCCAGTGTGAAGCTTCAGCCAAAGTTGAATACTCTGCACAGTCCCCTGACACCATATGGAGGCCACCATTCCCACCAGCACTTTGTCCAGCACTGATGAAGCTCCTTTAAGTGAAATTGAGCCCAATAGAGCCTCTGTACCATATTCAAAGCCAGGCACAGGGTGGTGGGAAGTGTAGCCCTTTCCAATGCTTCCCCATAGAGCTCTGTCTCTCCACAGTACTGTGCAGCAGTACTGAAGGCTTATTTGCCAAAGTGATCCCCCACCATCTTCACAAAAAGTGAAGATCCCTGTATTAGAGAATTGTTTTAGAAGCATATGAAAGGGAGACTACAAGTGTGAGCACTGTGAGATATTTCCCTCAGGGGATGGAGCTGCTCTGGGAAGAGCAGAAGGTTCCAAGTTCCTTCCCTGGCATTTCCAGGGAAGGAAGGCTAATCATGTTGTCTAAAGTTTCTTGGATCCCACTTGTGATGTTTTCACAAGACCTATAAGTGAGACTTTTAAAGGGAGTAAGTACAGATATATGAAGACTTTTAAAGAAATGTCCTATTTAATAAGCAGCAATTACTCATGAAGGAATCATTCCCATATGATTACTTCACCTATTCACAACTATTCACATATCCACATCAAGCAGCAATAGATCTATTTATCACGGGAATGCTAAAACAATCACCACCAACACAGCATACATCTTCACTAGTTTTCTGAAATCAGTTTAGTGCCCTATCTGTGAAGGCTCTCATCTATGACTGTGTGATGAAACTATAAGGAAAGGTGTCTTGGCAAATTTAGAATTCCCAGGGTTCTTTCTAGGGATGTGCCTAAATCATTTAGGCACCTCTTTGAAGAGGCGCTGAAATGATTCCGCTCCCTGCAGCCAGAACATTGCAGCATGGGGCAAGGGGTTCCTCGATGCCATTTGCATGCCAACACCATGTGAGGGATGCTGGGGGAAGCATCCTGTCGCGGCAGTGGGTCATTTTAAAGGAGATTGTGGTACGGGCTGCTGCTTTCGTGGGGATGTTTCTCTAACAACAGTGCTGCGATGGTGTGGCAGAAGCTTGCAGGAGGAGCAGGTAGGACCTGCCTGCCACCTCTTAAGGGAACCCCCCCTGGGATGTGCCTGAAGTATTTCGTGCACATCCCTAGTTCTTTCAGAAAGGCCAGGGCAGATAACAAATGAGTGTAAGATAATCTGCTTACAGAGTTCAGTATTCCAGGTTGTTCTATGTCTCCTGCTTAAAGAATAAACTAAAGTCACTTTAGATACTGATGAATCAAGTAAAATCGACAGTACTCTTATTTGCCTCCTATTTCAATTGTGGTGCATGTTCCAATTGCACTGGAATTCATACTTTTTAACAGTTTAGTACTCAAGTGAGAATGGCACATGAGAATGAAGAAGGTGCATGGACAGCTGAGATATTGTGTTGCCAGTAAAAAACACTATGAAGCAAAGACTGTAACAGGAGCTACCCTGATCCCTGTAGGTGAAATAATGTTTTGATCAGCTGTCCTCATGTATAAGCTACATCATAGGAATGATATGTTCTCACTCCATCTATCCAGTTCCTAGAAAGTGTATCAAAGATGACCCCTATTTAAAATACTTAGTAGACCAATGGGAAAAGCAGAATCAAGGCTGTTCAACAGACACATACCAGGCTCTGTAGGTTTTGCAAGCAATTCTACACATGTGTGTAGCCATTCAGAAGGTTTTGCCATAAGGCAAGGTGTGTGATATTCAAAGCTTTCATTAAAGTTCCAAGTGCAATCTTACTTCCTGGCTAGCTTGTGCATTCTGAGAAGAACCTGTCCTCTTCCCTAGTCACCACAGGAGTGGTAATGAAAAAAGAGCAGGTTCTTCTCAGCTTGCCTTCCACCTGGCCAGCAGGTGGCGCTGCAAAAATCATGCAAGGTCCCTATTCAGCATGCATACAGAGGTTAAGAGCATGCTAGGAAATGGTGCAGAAGAGTGTAGCAGCATGAGTACAGGGAGTAAGACTGCACTTGGAACCTGTAGGAAAGTTTTGAATATCCCATTATTTATGGTCCTACCAAAAGACCCTTAAATGCATAGGCTGAACAACTGAAATATCGAAAACACAAAATTTGTGGGAAGGGCACAGGCTTTGGCACATACTCAGTGGTCGGGCACATACTTGGCATGCCAAAGGTCCCAGGTTCGATCTCCAGGTGGGGCAGAAAACAATATTTCAAGCAGAAGTTGTAGAGATGCTGTTAGATAGTACTGGACTAAATGCAGGTATGGTCCTTTCTATGAGGGCGGTAACCTCAGGTGGCAGATTACTGGGGCACCAGCAGGGCACTAAGATGTCCCCTGCCGCTGCCATGAGAGCACCTCTCTGGAGCCGATATGACCCTTGCAAGCTTTACACAAAGTACCTCTCTTCACACAATTTGCAAAGCTTGTCAGAAGCACGAGGAGAGAAGAGGAGGTTGCTGGTAACCTTCTCTCCTCCCTGCCTCCCATTCAAGTTTGAAAGAGTCAGTTTTGAAAGGGGGATGGGCTCCACCAGGGGCTTGGATAAGGGAGCATTTGGCTCTTTGCCTCAGGTGCTGCATTCCCTCCAAGGCGTGTGCACGCTCACAAGGTTGTTTAAAGTCTGCTCCGTTAATTTTAGATCCCGCTCAGGTTGAATCAAGAAGGCCGCATTCTGAATGCACGTGCACACACACTGCCTTGATACTGCTGCCCAGAACCAATCTCATTCTGCACGCAGATGGGGGGGGGGTTTGTAGAGGAAGCACTGCTCAGGTTCCGCAATGCTGTGGGCTGCAATAAACTATCTTCAAATAAGGCAGTGTCACATTACCACAATCAAGGCAGCCAGTTTCCAAAAACAAAGCAATCCCCATAGTACACAAAGGGAAACTGTGAAATTAAATCATATACAAGGAACCTCTATTAAATTCAGAAATGGCAAACCGGGTTCAAGCAAGTTTCTTCAGAACTCAGGCAGGGAGGCTGACACTACAGTGGGAGATAGTGAGATGGCCCCAAAGTCACTACCACCAAATGCAGCCTGGTGTCATTCAAAGCCACACTGCTTCTAGAGGACAATGCTGGCCACTCTCACCAAAATCCCAAAGCCTCCAGTCAGCGCCCAAGATCTCAGAGCTCCTCTTCAGTCACAACTCAGCAAGGCAGCCCCATCAGTGCCTGCTTCCATGGACCACAGAGCAACAGGCAGGATTGCTGGGTTGAGTTGAACCATTACCCACCTGCAAGAGGAGCAATCTTTATGCTGTTGGAGATGGACTTCCAGTGCACTGACCTTTTGCACCAACTATCCTAATGATCACTAAGGGCATTGAGAGTAGAGCTACTGAGTAAGTGTCTCCCTAACTGTTCTACCTACTCTATGACCCCTGATATGACTCTATGACTCTCAGCACAAGTATTTCCTGTGCTGAGTCAGAATCCCTTCCTTTCCTCTTAGAGAGCAGATGGAAACATCTCTCTCTCCTGCTACCTATTCATTATGTAGTTCTATAGGTTAGGTCTTTCCTATCCAAAGTATACTTCACCAATAACTACTTAGTATTTAGTTCTACAAGGAACTCCATGTGTCTTCTAGAAATGGCTGCAACAACTACTCTGTAACTGGAGTGGGCACCTTCTTTAGTGCTCTGCTAGTTAAAGGGGGGGATAAAAATTACAACCCACAACATATGCAAGGGCCTAGGATGTTTAAGTGAAACAGTACTTTGCCTGCTACGGCAGCTGGCTTGGGCAAGGACTGTTGCAGATGCAACCAGGGGCGTAGCCAGGGAGGGCAGCCAGGGCACGTGCCCTAGGCGCAAGTTGAAGGGGGCACAATTTCATGCCCCCACAAAAGCCCTACCACCACAAAAAAAACTTTTTTAAAATTTTTTTTACCAAAAAATTATTTATTTTTTATTTTCAGCAGGCCACTGCCTGCTGCCGCCGCCACTGGCTGGCTAACATCTCAGGCTCTGGGGTGCCTGGGTGGCGGCGGACCTAGCACCCGCATACACACCCTTGTGACTCATGCAGGTGCAGCAGTGCACCTGTGAGTCGCGAGGGCAGCGCCGGAGGGTGGGCGGCTCTCCCATAGGCTGGCAGAGAGAACGCGCGCCCGCTGGTCGTTCAATCTTGGCGCTACGCATTCCTCCTGCAACACACGTCCACGTGGTGAGTTGAGGGCACTGGGAGAGAGTCTAGCAACTGTTGGGCGTGTGCTGTGCTGCCTGGGTGGCGGCCGTTTGTTCCTGTTTGCTGCCCCTTCACGCTGTGCTTTGTGCGGACTAAAGGAAGCCCAAGATGAAACTTGCGGGCGCGAGGGACGTTGGGAGAGCAAGCAGCCAGAGTGGGGCAGAGACCTGCTGCTGCCGGAGGGGGGGGGACGCAGGAGCGTCCCCAAGCCCAGTCCAATCCCTCCCTTCCTCATTTTTTTTTTTGCAAGAAAAGGCATCTAATCCCCTTTTAGCACTAAACAGCTTAAGCTGCATTGGCAGAGAGAGAGATCCAACTTGGGCAACCGGAAGCTAGGAAGGTGGGGGGTGCGTCTTCTGTTGGGAATCACCCTTTGGAGAAGGCTTAAGGGACTGCACACTCTGGATGCCAGCAATAGGAGTCTTCTCCCCCCACAGCCATACATCTCCCCAGCTAAGGTGGAGGCGGCAAAGGGGACAGCAGAGAGGATCTTAGACAACAAGAAAGGACAGGGTGCTGGCAGAAAGACCGGGCAGATGTCCTTCATTTCGTGTGGGGCTGCCTGTGCCTGGCCTGCCATCCTCTCCCCTCTAACCCTGCCTGAACCTTTCTGCAACTTGGCGCCTAGGCTCTCGGCCAGTTCCAGGGAGGGGACAGGTGGCTCCGATTAAAGCTGCCTTGCTCCGTCTGCGCTCCCAGTTTTGGAGGAGGACGACGACTGGAAGGGCCGACCGTCTGAGTAGCTTTTGCTTCCTCTCTCTTGCAGGCTTTTGCCCTCTGCTGATCTTTGCACTTTTCCTCTCCCCGCAAGTCAAAAGGACCAAGAAGAACAGGCAGCACAATCACACCACCCTATATCTCTCTTCTAAAAAGTCAAGAGCCACGTGCGCCCTGAAAAGGCATCTAGGGCTCTGATGTGTACTGTTCAAGGATCCAGCATGAGAGTGCCAAGGGAGCAGCTCCAGAGGGTGCAAAGCACTTATAGTAAACACCCCAGATGGAACTGGAGTGGGGGCGGTGGCCGGCGAGAGTGACCCCAGTGTGGAGAAGCCCCAACCTAATCAGTGGAGTGCCCGTGATACCCTAGAACCGTCGCAGCGCTCCCAGCTGCAAGCTGCCCAGCCTCCTGTATCTCCTTTCTCCTCAAGCGCCGGCAGGCAGGAGCCCTACTCTGCCCTTTGGCTGCCTATTTCCCCTCCTTCTTCCCACGGCCATCCTCTGCTCCCTGCACATTTGGCGCTGCTTTCAAACCCGTAGCGCGCAGCAGCAATTGGACAGGCACACAAAGAAAGCATGCAGCCTTTGAGCCTAATGTTGGAAGCAGAAATTACCAGCCAATGTTTAGACTGTTCTTTCTTTCTTTGCTGCACAAGCAATTATTGTATCTTCTGTGTGCTACTGTATGAGCAGTGGGTGCAGATGCAGTCCATCCACAGCACCATCCCACACCCGCCTTTGCCAGAGAGTTGTCTAACAGAAAGCAGGAAAGATGCACGGAAGGGGAAATGAGGATCAATAGAAAAGGAGACAGTCAGGAAGGGAAGGGGAGAGGGGGGAAATGAGCCAGAGGGAAAGCAGTCTAGAGATACCTTGCAAAGAAAGAAAGAAAGAAAGAAAGAAAGAAAGAAAGAAAGAAAGAAAGAAAGAAAGAAAGAAAGAGAAAGTAAGCTAGGGACTAATATTACTTTTGTAAAAGGGTATTAAGGTTGAAAGGCAACTGTGCTCCTCTTTATTTTCTATTTCTTTTTTTAACAACCTACTTCCCTATTACAATAGCATGGTTTCCACTGCACAATATCTTTTTTTTTGCACTGCATGAAAGATGTCTTTCATTAGAATAAACCTTGCACAGTGTCAGTAGCTTACAGAAGGCAGAGGTGCCAGTGAGCAGGTCAGTCTGGAAGTCCCACACTGCCACCTGGAACTACTGTGCATATTTACATACCACTTTTCAACCAAAGTTTTCAAAGCGTTTTACACAGAAAAAAAAGAGGGTTCTTCTGTGTCCCAAAGGATTCAGTCTTAAAAACAAAAACATAAGATAGCATCCCTCCCGTGGCTTGCTGGTATCTTGTGTTGGTGCTGGATGGGGGTCAGTTGCTCTCCCGTTGCTAAGTATAAAGCGAATCACCACTTCCAAAAGGTGCTTCTTTGCTCATTTAGCACCTGAAACCCCTGCTCATGAATCCCACCACCTGTTTGTGTATGAGAAGCTGTGGCTTCTTAGCAGGCATGGAAATTAACTTTGTACCTCTTAATTTAGCTGCATCTCTCAGATCAGAGTCCTGAAACAGACCATAAGTCTTCAGGGTTGAGCCCTAGTGAACCTTGTAATCAAGAAGTTTGAAATCTGGCACATTTGTTAGTTGACATGCATCCTCTGCTAACTGCTGTTTTGTTACTAGGCAAGTCTCTTGCCTGTTGTTGTAGTCTCTGGGAACTCCCCAGAGTTCCTTGCTACCTTTTAATCTTGCAGAAAACTTTGTTTTCAAATACTGTATCTCAATATCTTTTATCTCCACAAATATTTTTTATCTGCTTTCCCCAGAGTTCAAATCAGTTTATGTAAACATTTCCTCATTGCTTTTGTTTTCTCTCCACTGGTTTACCTTTTCCTTTTTAAAAAAAAATTCAGAAAACGTTGCCTTCTTCTCAGATGGAATCAGCAAATGTGATTCTTTGAGAAAGTAACAAGAAATGTGTAGTATGAGTTCTTGGACATTATTGCATTTAATTTAGAGTTAGTTCGGTTGAATTGTCTAATGGTGTAGTTATTATCAATGCTTTTGGTGAAGAGAAACCATTTCATATACGGGAAGTCCTCAAAGAAAAAAATATGGAAAGAAAGGTGATTGTTTATTTACAAGACAACTACACTAAATAATTTTAGGAGGACATCAATATTACCAAGGATGGGGTCACGAGCTTGACTTGTATTTTTGAGCTGATATTATGGTAAAGTTATCTGAAAGATGGGTGTCAGATGTCTGGAGGGGCGCAATTTCACTGCTTGCCCTTGGCGGTATTTTCCCTAGATACGCCTCTGGATGCAACTCTTGATGGCACCAGCAACCCTATTGACCACTAGGGGCACTGGGGAGATGGTGAGTAAGGGAATTCCCTCTCCGAGCACATTTTCTCTAACTCTGGTTCCCCTTTGTTAAACTGATATTCTCAAGTTTTGGTTTCTTACCTGAGACACAGACTTCCATCTTCTTCCTTCTCTCTCTCCTGATGTAGTGAGCAGCTAGGCACTAGGCTTCACTCTCTCTCCATTTCCTAAATAAGCTACTTTACTAAGAACTTTAACTCCATGTCTCCAGACAATATTCATTAACAGTGCTCTTCTTAGCTGTGCACTTCTGCTGCAGGTGGGGTAGATAAATAACCCAACCCTTCTGAGCTCTAACAAGGACTACACAAACCTTGCATATGGAAGCAGGATCTGAGTAGTTTTGTATGGCTCTCTTACCTTTGGTGGGTTTGGGCAGGTGGTACTTCTGCATCATTATGCTCTCCAAGTCAATGCAACAGGAGTTGAAGAGCCCCCCAAATTTCCTCTAACAGAAATGAAAACTGTACCCACATGGTGTTAGGCTGGTTAATCAAAAACACGGTTCAATGCCATAATTTTAAAACAAAGTTCTAATAAAAGCGGGGGGGGGAGCTTTTGAAAAGGGAACCACAGCAGAAGATAAACCATGGGCCCCCTTCTCCAAGAGCACTAGATTCAGACACTAGAGCAAGTCCAAGAGCATGAACACCAGCCTTTGGTTTTTGCTTAAGAAAACAACGTCTTCTTTACCTTAATTATTCTGTTGAAACATGTCACAAGATTTTGCAGGGAAGAATCCGTGGCACTCCTGACACAATTGAACTCCTCCAGCTTTACAGACTTCCACTCAAAGAACTCATTAAATATTTCAGAGCCCTCAGCTTCGTGAGCCTCTCCATAGATAGCCTCCAGAGATCCCTGCAGTTTCTGTAAACAAAAAAACACTATAGGACTTGGGGTGGGGGACGGGGGGACATGAGCCCTAGTCAGACATGCCATTGTATGTGTGCTCTGGTGTCTACACACAGAGATATTTGTGTGAGGATTCATTCATTCTAAAAGTGGACCTAGGTATCCCTCAAATGCATGGCACCAATAGGAAGTGGTCTGCTGTACGTGTGTTCATCATAACATGTTAATTAACAACTGCGTGTGTGTGTGTGTGTGCATAAAGATCTATATGTGTACAGTGTACACAGATTCCATGTGCACTGAACACACTATGTGACTGGAGCTAAGGTAAAGGAAAAATGTACACAATAAATCATACTTGGGGGCCAAGTCACATGGCATTTCTCCAGCTGGGTTCTTCATAACTCACACCAGAGAAGCAGGAGAATAAAGATTTACCTTTGTACATTTCTGGAGAACAGGTTTTTGTGTTTTTTTTAATTATCCCTTCTATCTCACAGAGCCATTCCCATCTCTACAAGTTTACTTCAGTGTGGTCTACAGCTGTCCAGACGATTACCACCAAGGCTGTATGCAAATGTACATAAAAGCAACATACGCTAGACTTGGAAAGTGCAGTCGCACATGATCTAGCCTGGCATACTTATTTCTCACCAGGGAAAATCTGTTCTGATGGTTTGCAGAAGTAACTGGCCATGCACAGCTCTGAGCTACTGGAGGCTACAACATCAGAGAGGAGAGCTGGTCTTGTGGTAGCAAGCATGACTTGTCCCCATAGCTAAGTAGGGTCTGCCCTGGTTGCATATGAATGGGAGACTTGATGTGTAAGCACTGTAAGATATTCCCCTCAGGGGATGGAGCCGCTCTGGGAAGAGCAGAAGGTTTCAAGTTCCCTCCCTGGCTTCTCCAAGATAGGGCTGAGAGCAGGGGTGTAGCTATAATTGAGCAAAAGGGTTCAAAGAACACGGGGCCCCAGCTCCTGAGGGCCCTCCAGGTCCACCCCTCCCTATTTTCTCCATTGTCTCCCTCAATCTGAGGGGCCGCCAGAGAGAGGGATAAACACGGGCCCCCTCTTCCCTAGCTACGCCCCTGGCTGAGAGAGATTCCTGCCTGCAACCTTGGAGAAGCCACTGCCAGAATGTGAAGACAATACTGAGCTAGATAGACCAATGGTCTGACTCAGTATATGGCAGTTTCCTATGTTCCTATCACACTCCCAACTCTTCGTTTTCACCCTTGAAACTCGTGGAGCAGTTTACTTTTTGAAAAAAATTGTGCTTTTTTAAAAAAAAAAGTCAAATCAATGTTTTAAAAAGCACTTTAAAGTTTTTTGAAGTGATAGAAGCATACTAGCAGAAAATAGGAACATAGGAAACTGCCATATACTGAGTCAGACCATTAGTCTATCTAGCTCAGTATTGTCTTCACAGACTGGCAGTGGCTTCTCCAAGCTTGCAGGCAGGAATCTCTCTCAGCCCTATCTTGGAGAAGCCAGGGAGGGAACTTGAAACCTTCTGCTCTTCCCAGAGCGGCTTCATCCCCTGAGGGGAATATCTTGCAGTGCTCACACATCAAGTCTCCCATTCATATGCAACCAGGGCAGACCCTGCTTAGCTATGGGGACAAGTCATGCTTGCTACCACAAGATCAGGTCTGACCACTGAAAAAGCTTTGGAATTGCTGGTAAAAATTACATATCTTTTACAAAGCAAAAGGTAGGGAAAAATGGGCTTGTCCCAAATTGCAGCACGTATCATTTTGATATACATTTGTATGCACCCCATTTTTAAAAACTAAATAATGGGCATCAGCTTACTTCTGCTGAAAATGCAGCAAATCTATAACCAAGGTTGAAGATTCAACTGTTAAGAATATGGGATACTACAAGGCACTAGTACTTTATTGCATGGATCTTTAAAAGGGCTAGAAAGTCACCTACCTAAATCGTAAGCAAGTCACAATCATGCTTGCCAACCTTCCCACATAGTGGACAATATGCTTGAAGGCTGCCATCTTGTGGGCAAATGTTAACATAACATTTGCCATACTGCATGCAAGCAAAATTTCTTTTAAAACCCTGAACACCTTTGCCAGATTTGGGCGAGTGCAACTTTGGGCAGGGTTTGTTTTTTGTTTTTTTTAATTACAATTTGTTCAGTAAACACTCACACTTTACCAATTCTGTAAAAAGATGCACATTGTTCAGGGTGCGACATGAATAATAATTGCACATAAAAAGTCTTGAGCCATGCCAAGGATTTGGGAACAGAATTGCACTGCTTAATCTTTTCCTGTATAAGAAATTCTATAGGCTTGACTACAGATGGGAGGGGCACCAGAATCTGTAACACCCTCTTCTACAGAAACACCAGATATGGTAGAATGGGATGCCACCATTTTCTGCCAACCTGCAGAATCAAGGAAGTGTCAGAATGTGGACATGCTGGGTAAGCCCTTCGGAGATTACTACCTATGCCATCCACTTCAGCATAAAATTGTGTTTTGACACATACAGGAGAACCTTGAATATTGTGGGGGTAACTTTCAAGGAAAGTTCCGCAAACACCAAAACTGTGTTATTCAAGCACTAGACCTAACCCAGAAAACAGAGTTTGGTTTCTTCACAGCTGGCATGCGGGGTTGGATATTCAAACTTTAAATCTCCTGGAGCAGTCCATGCATCCACTGAGATGTGGCACACAGGCTGCTCTGGAGGGTTTAAAGTTTAAATATCCAATGCCGTGTACCAATTGAGACGTGGACAGGAAAGCATATTTAAATTTGAAGCTTCCTGGAGCAGCCTGCTTGTCAAATTTCAGCTGGTGTATGGGCTGCCCCAGGTATACCAATTAGTTAGGGGTTAGTTAAAGAGGTTTTCTTATGTGGAAAACCCATAAATAACAAACTGCCCCCACAATAACTAAATTGCTATACAAGGAAGTTGCCCACAAATGGGCAAAACGGAAGGAGATGAACCGACGAAAACGAAGGGTCGACTTTTTGTGATTTAAAAAAGATGCCCAGATAACAGATATATGCAGCTCTGCTCCCAACCTGCAATGTTTCTAATCGATCAGAAAGGGGCAAGTCATCCACTTCCACAATGAATTCTTCTACTGTAGAGTAGAACTGCTTCTGTATTTCATTTCTTTGAAGAATCAAGCTTTGTACTTGGTCCTGTGCAGAAATAAAAAGCAATATCAGGAGTGCACATCTGAAACTCTCACACAAAGGACAATGGGCTCTTTGTTTTGTAGGACTACTCCACAGATCAAGATACGAAATTTAACTATAGTTCAAACATTCAAACTCAGACACTCCTAGTACCTTGCGCTAGTGCTGAAGGTCCTGCACACACTATGGGTGTGTATAGATTTCCTCAGTTTAAACAGCGAATCCTCTGTGGAAGCACGCTTGTTACATTTTGTATAGGCTTACAATCTCTCCCCGATCAAACTTGAGGAAATTGATTCTTTGCAATTACAACAGCTGGCTGCCTGCAGTGCTGATTGGCTGGAAGCCAACCATGTCCCTAGCCCTCTTCCCCAAATCCCCCCCCCCATGCTTTAAAAATGGGTCCTGTATATTATATATTTAATTCAGGGGAAGGGGCAAGGCAAACTGCAAAGCAAGCATTCAACTCACTGTTCGGTCTGTCAAATATGTGGCAAAGATGGGCTGAAGCGGTGAGAGAAAAAGCCACAGTGTAGAGTGAATGTGTGTGTGTGTGTGCGCGCGCGCACACACACACACACACACACACACACACACACACACACACACACACACACACTAATACAGAGTACTGGCATTGATCCAAGAGATCAGTTTTCTGATATGGCCGCAGCTACAAATACTCTATCATTTACATGGCAACAATATAAGCTAGCACAGGTACTGCTGGAAATCTTGGCTTCCATCATTCCCTCCTGCAAAACAACCAACACTGGCCAGAGCAGTCCTTTGATAGTTGTTACTGCTTTGTCGAAATCCTCACAAGCTCCAAGAGAGGACTGCCAGGAATGTCACACACACACACAAAATGGAATTCAGAGGCGTATTTAAAATGGGTCTCAAACCTTTCAAACTTAGCTAATCCTCTCCGCCCATCCCAGACTCCCTCTACATATGGGGAGCCTCCCCAACACAACATTAGTTCTCCATTTGTCCGGCACATGAATCCCTGCAGTGTCCTGATCCAGATAAGTTGGGATCTCAAGAGGAGATAAGAGCGCAAGCACACACACACACACAAACACACACACACACACACACACTCCAGAAAAGGAAGCAGAGCAAGTAACCCAAAATTTCCCAGTAGCAGACCACAAGTTCCAGTACTTCCAATGCCTGTTGGAGTCTTGGGATGAAGGACTATAGGAGAGGGAAGGTGCAGTCCAGTATCCTACGAATGTCTTGCAAGCCCCTTTCTTCCCACCAAAAACCCCTTGCATTGCTACATAACTTCAACACCCATGACTATACATGCCACATTCTAAGTTAAATACCAGAAGCGTTGTTTTCATAACTATAAGACAAGGTCATCAGAAAAAGACCATAGGATCTGAAACCACATGCAGGGTGGGGGAGCAGGATGCCAACTGTCCTACATACCACATCTTTGCATGATCGTATTTCCTCTTGAGCAGAGTAATATTCTACCCCAATCATCTTCAGCTTCTCCAATGAAAGAGGAGCAGCAAGGCATCCATTAGTAACCACTTTCACAGCTTCTGAAAGGTCTTCTCCAAAACGAGCACTTATACTGATCTGCCTGGATAAAAAAAAATTAAAGTGTAGGTAGACTTTTCAACGCTTAAGAATACCATAGAAAGAGCTTTATTCCTATAAAGAAAAAACTGAAATAAGCACAAAAGTGTAACTACTTACCTAAATAAACATAGTAATGGCTTATGCCATCCACCTATTATGTTAGAAAGTCTGAATTTACACCTTTGTATCTGGTGCAAGACGAAAAGCTTCATATTTTGCTGTCTACCATATTAAAACACAGTCAATGGACAGAATCCAGATAAAGTTAGTCAAGACTAACTTGTCTCACTTATTTCAATGTTGCTTAGCCATAACTAGGTCCCATTAATTTCAATGGGACTTATGACAATAACTTAGTCTGGATCTTGGCCTTTGACTGTCAAACCAATGAACAATGGGGATGCCTGTAATTTTAGTTTTATAAGCAAATTAATGACATTGGAAAGTGTGGTATCTCATTTATGCAGGCGGTCTTTGTACATGGAACCACAGCATCAGCTTCCATCAATCTTAACCATGTGGGGTGGGAAACTAGAAGCGATTTTGCCAGTTTGTAATAAATATTTTTACCCACTTTTCCATTATAAAAACAATGTTCGTGGTAGCTTGCAAACTGAACTGAATGAATCTACCTGGCAGAGCAATCAGTATAGGATTAATCCATGGCTGGTCAGCTCTGACATAAGAGTTACAAGACAAAATAACATGTTCCAAAGACTATTCCCTGATCATTTCATGGAGCAACACATTAAAAGAAAAGGAAGCCCCAGCATATCTTCCCTGAAGAGCTTGTGAGGCAAGTACATTCAATCTTGCTCAAGTAAGTACTTTGATAGTTACACACAGGCTACTAATGCAAAGTGACTTGGTGAACAGGATTTGCAAGCATATGCAGAAATCCTGAATCCGGACCTCTCTGAATATGCTTGCACATCCTGAAGGAAACTATCACAAGGTCTTTGCTTTATTAGAGCTACTACAGAATTATACCTCATCTGATAAACAACGGAAACCTCTCACTGGAAAAATACTACAATATGGTCATTCAGAATCATGTACCGTATACCTAGTTTCTTTCAGCTTCTCAAACTTGGCAGCCAGGTTTCTCACCGTCACTCCTACATAACGAGGCAGAATTCTTTCTATATACTCAAGCGTTTCCGTATGAGCTTTCTTCTCTTTCTGCATTGGATAAGAATGAAAGCCTGCTGTAATTACATGATTCCTACTAAACACCAATGCAAAATTAAATACCCATATGCAAAACATGGAACTATGGCTGCAGATTTGACCTTAAGTGTATATTTAACAAAGAATTGCATGAGTATGTGTAACAACTGTATAAATACCATTCCTGAAAAGAGAGCTCAGAATTACAGGCAACCAGATTCTCATCCAAGAAATAACGGCCACCTTAAGTGGCGCAGCAGGGAAATGCTTGACTAACAAGCAGAAGGTTGCCGGTTCAAATCCCTGCTGGTACTATAACGGGCAGCAGTGATATAGGAAGATGCTGAGAGGCATCACCTCATATTGTGTGGGAGGAAGCAATGGTAAACCCCTCCTGTATTCTACCAAAGAAAACCACAGGGCTCTGTGGGTGCCAGGAGTCGAAATTGACTTGACAGCACACTTTACTTTACTGGTTTTTAGGGATGAGCTCAATTTTTAAAACCTAAGTGAAACGCCATGTATTGCTTTCCACAATTACAGCAAACATGTTTGCACTGTACACCTTAAAAAGAGAAAGAAACCTGAAAGTTGCCTTACACAATTTAACTCAATATTGTCTACCCAAGGACTGGCAGTTGCTCTCCAACGTTTCAGAGAGGAGCTTTCCCAGCCCTACCAAGATGCTGGGGATTGAAACTGGGACCTCCTGCATGCAGTAGTAGATGCCCTAATACTGAGCTTCCATCTCATCCACCTTACATATGCACATGCACACAGTATTTTTTCTCCATTCACTTCTATGGAACAAGGGAGGAAAGGGTTCAGCAGTTTGGAAAATGGGTGTGGGGAAGAGCTGCCACTGTATCTTGGACCATCTTATCTCAAGGGAGGTTAGAGTAATGCTTCCAGTTACTTAGGGCTCCCGAAATTCCATTACCCCAAGTGTTGGAGATCCAGCTCCAGATGGCATCGAACTTTTGCACCAGTAACCCGAATGACCACTAGGGACACTGGGAGCAGAGATAGTCAGTTACGGTCTTCTCTTTCCTGTTTTATCTCTGCTTCTATGACCCATCAATTGATGGAGTGTACTCAGGAACTTCCTGGGAGTGACTTCCTTCTTCTTCCCAGAATGCTTCTAGCTTGCTCTCTCCAAGCACCATGCTTCTATAGGTCTTTCTCTGACCACCATGTAGTCAGCAGTTAGGTATAGGTCTTTTCTATCATTATGTACTTCTGAATAAAGAAGATTAGTTTAAGTCAAACTCCATGCTTATTTACAAGCTGTTGCACCTGAGACTCTTAACTTCTGCTGTAATGGGAGTGCATTAGCTCCTAAAATGCTCTGCTATATAATTACCCTCAATACCAAGCACCATTTACATCTATACTGCCTATCAGCCTGGGCCAGCACAGCACTCTCTTGCCAAACAAACGACAGGTAACACGTTGGAAATGACATATAGACCACTGTTCGTCAATGTACTTCCTCTTCCAGTGAACAAAGAAAAGTTGTTCTACATAAATCAACCACACCAATCAAATAAATAATAATAATACACACAGACACAGACGTGTGTGTGTGTGTGTGTGTGTGTGTGTGTGTGTGTGTGTGTGTGTGTAAACACGTAAAAATTAACATACACAAGGAATATTGTCTTTTTAAATCTCACTAGGACGAAGAACCAGCCTGAACTGAGGAGTGCAGTTTCCAAAAGGTTAACACGATAGCATCTGGGAGGGAACTGAAGCAGTTCAGCACTCAAACCGCCAAAACATTCACAATGAATGTTTCCCATTCATGGGGGCAGGGCATGAGCACCTCGAGGAGCTTGAGAATTCTACATGGAGAGGCTACTGCGCAGGCACAACACCCATATACGTGAATGCACAATGGATCACGACAAAGATATTCTACATAAACTAACCATACCAGCAGTAAGACAAGCAAGCTCTCTATTATAAAACATGGAACCAAGAAAAACGTGACAGCAGCATATTTGTATTATATATTTACGTGTGTATTGTGAACAGAATTCTGCAAATATTTAGTTACATATGGATAATATCCTGCCTCCAAGTAGCTCAGAATTTGCATGCATGGGATTGCCAGGCAACCAGCCTCTCATTGAAGAACTAGCCATACGTACTGGCCTTTAAGGATGGACTATGTGGCAGGAGCAGCCCAGACTACTTGCCCTGGATTTTGTCACCTGCTTCGCTTCTGGGCTGGGTACAGTGTTTCCTGTAAAAGGGAATCCCAGATGCTGTTGACCACAACTCCCACAATGCCAAGCTGTAATGGCCTTTGGCTGGGGATTATGGGAGTTGTAGTCAGCTTCTGGGAATCCCTCTTACAGGGAACACTGGTTGGGTAGGTGAGAAGAGGGTTGCTTCCAGGGAGCTCTTACTCTGTTGCCATTGCTGAGATATTACAACATCAGAGAGTTCTGACATCCCACAAAAGACATCAGCTATAGGCTGGGGGAATCAATCGGTTATAGGGTTAAAGATCAACATGTAGAAGCCCAACTACTTTGTAAATGAAATCACGCAAAACATTTTGCAAGCACTGCTCCCTCTAACAGGGATTCCCAGATGTTGTTGACTTCAACTCCCAGAATTCCCAGCCAAAGGCCACTGCATATAGGGATGCTGGGAGTTGTAGTCAACAACATCTGGGAATCCCAGTTAGAGGAAACACTGTTTGCAAGGTACCTTAAAACCTATATAGTGGGGAAGTGGGATGCAAATCTGATCAGTTCATAAGCTATCAGTTAAATAATTTTGCAATATGGAACAGGAGCCTAGGGGGTTTTCTGGCAGCCAACAGGCTGCCCCCAGCACCCCCACCACCACCGCCCTCACACATACCAGCCACCCCGCTGCATCACTGTCAGATGCACACCAAAGCGAGGGCATGACCAGCATATGGAAGAGGAGCAAGGGAGAGAAAGCAGCCAGCGAACAAAGCACCGGCTGGGAGCATGTTGGACTCCCAGTCGGCGGTGCTTCATTCACTGGCTGGGGGTGGGGTGGGGTGGGGGGGACAAGGGGGAGGAAGCACTGTGGTGGGCCCAAGACCCCAGCAACCCAAGGACATCTGTCCCCGCTTTTCAAGGATGTCTAGGCCACTGCGGCAGAATAATTCTGCTAACCATACCTCCAGGTCATACGTAAGCATCTTAACTTTTGATTCCAGTTCTTCATGCTGATTCAGAAGCTTTCTGTTTTCTCCTCTGAGAGCCTCTTTCTCCTCTTTCAGCTTTCCATTCTCCTCTATCATTTTCTGGTCTTGTTTAATTTTTGCCAGGCTAATGTTCGACACCCTTCTAGGGTCACAAGTCATCAGTTTCTCCCTATTGACCAATAAAGATACGTTTCATCAGCTGAAAGGCGTGCTTTAAGAGATTCGCTGCCCAGAGCCCCTCGCTGCGGAGACAGATTACATTTAATCAATGACCTTCCTATACTTAAGTCAAGACCGGTGTATATAATTAAGAGAACCAAGTAACAACGCTTCCCCTGGATTGTTCCACTTTGGACTAAGATAGGGGGAATTGCGAATCTGAATGCTCTGCCCCCCACACAAACCAAAATCTTCCCTGCTTGTGGACAGGGTTGGCGCTTCCACTAGGTGGTCACCTAGGGCGACAAGCAGGAAGGGACACCAACGGCCTGGGACACATGCCACCCAGTGAGCCAATGTGGGTGTTACACGCCCCTGCCAGTAGGCGCACTTCCCATTATCTAAACAAGCGAGTGGGTAGGCGCTCCCCACCCCACAGCCCCCCTGGCCACCCACTTGCCCTCCTCACACAGCCTCTGCCTACTCATGCCACTGCTGGCGGCTTCTGGACAACTGGCCTGTACAGCATGTTGTAATCACGTTGCTGACTCATACAGTGACATCATTATAGCGCTACAGCAGGCCAGCTGCCCAGAAGCAGCCAGCGGCGGCAGGTGAAAGCAGGAGAGTGGCAAGCGGAAAGGCAAGCAGGCAGTCAAAGGGGGCTGCTGGCCCACTTGAACAGGAATTGCCTGCCCACCTACCCACCCACCCAGTTGAATGGAGGTGTAGTTTAGAGCAAGTGTTCTCAAACCTGGGTTCCCCGATGGGGTTGGACTGCAACCTCCATCATCTCTTTCTCACTCACATGCACCCACAGCTTAAGTTATCCTTTGGGACAGAAACTGGGCTCAAAGGAAGCACACTGAGGGCATCCCAAGATCAATGCAACTCTGTGGTCTTTAAAGAGCCAGTGTGGTGTAGTGGTTAGAGTGCTGGACTAGGACCGGAGAGACCCGAGTTCAAATCCCCATTCAGCCATGATACTAGCTGAGTGACTCTGGGCCAGTCACTTCTCTCTCAGCCTAACCTACTTCACAAGGTTGTTGTGATGAGAAACTGAAGTATGTAGTACACCGCTCTGAGCTCCTTGGAGGAAGAGCGGGATATAAATGTAAATAATTTTTTTTTTTAAGGTAGGGTGTAGAAACCTTCGGTCAGCTTGGGTGGGCTGGGAATTAGACTGAAATGAAGCAAGTGACCTGCTTAAGCAGGTGGAGAGAACTGGACTCAGAATGCCCCTTGGAGCTTCAAGGACCATAGAGAGCCAGTGCTGCAAGAGTGTCTGACAAACAAGCCATGATTTCCAGGCAGGAGCCCCAGCATCCCTCATACATCTGTGTTATACAAGGTAGTCACTCACTCTTCTCCAGTCACCAGGCCCGTAGCCAGCTGGTGGCATGGTGTGTGTCCATGCACACACAACAATTCTCTTTCCTCCCCAGCCTCGCTGACTGTTTTCACTGAACATTGTATAACCTGCCTCCCAACTTCTGCAATTCCCCCACAAAAAAAATCTGAGGCTCCTAGTCTGCCGGTCACTCCTGAGAAAACATGATCTAGCAGATTCCCACTGTCTCTTACTTGCTAAATGGCATGTGATTTGCAGCATTAATCTCACTCCTCCCATTCAGAGACACATGATCACCAAAGCCTCCTCTACTGCAGGCTGAAGGGCTGGTCCTATTGCAGGCTGAAGGGCTGGTTCTGCTTGGCCAAGTTATAGCTTTAGTAGTCCTGGATTGGTACAAAGAGGGATCAGGTTGCATGTTATAGTTATTACTCTTTGTGGGAGATGAGCATCGTTCGACAAAGCCTCTCTTAACCATTTCTTTCCCGATATCCAGCAGGCCACATTCTGCTTCAGCAACAATGGTACCATCCTGATATTCATCTTTCCACCTTGTCTTTATTTCTTTTTCAAAAACCAAGCTATTCAGCAGTTTCCTCCCCTGAAAAACAAGTTTAGAAGGTATTATGGAACAGTTCAAGATGCAGGACTTACAGCCATGGCTACATGTATATACTATAGCTCAGAGCTGCACAACTCCAGCCCTCCAGCTGCGTTTGGACTACAGCTCCCATCATAACCAAACATAGTGGCCAATAGCCAGGTATAATGGGAGTTGTAGTCCAATGTCTGCAGAAGGCTGTAGTTGTGCAGCTCTGCTCTAGGTGTACCTGAAACAGCACCACACAATTACAGGCATTATCTATTTATGCCAGCCTTATAAAGAAGAAACATAAGATAGACCCCAGCAACAGCCACTCGAGGAATGCTGTGTTGAAATACTTCTTGCAGTGCTGAGCCACAGTGTATCGGGTTGAATTAACCTCTGCATATATCGTGGATAAGGAGATATGCTGTAGTATATAAAATCTAATGAATGGGTCATTTTAAAAAAAATAGAGCTTGCACAAAGTCTTCCAAAAGAAATTGTACAGATGGTGGAACTCATCTGGATTTGGGATCAGTCTTCTGCTAAGTAAGAAAACAACTCTTTCATGATAAGCTTTTCACTAAAGGAAGGAAATCTGTGGATCCCAGTCATGTAGCTCTATGACCTAGTAAAACACAAAAAATGAGGGACAGGTCATATCATCTTCTCTATTTGCCTAAAGATCACCATGAAAGATAAGCCTACATTTATCAGCATATTCTTTAGAAGAACACACACAAGAACTACACATTAGTAGTTGTAATAAATTTATTGTGATCATTAACCAGAACAAAACCTATACATTGCTATCAACTATGATGCAGAAGAAATCAAGCTGCTGTCATATTTTCTAGTTTCAAATATGAAAATTTTCCATAGGTCCCACTGACAATGAGAATAGCTTGGCACTGAACAATCCATATGCACATAAAGATCTGGCTCACCTGGTCAAACTGATTTAAATCTTGATTAACTGGAATCTGTAATCCCCAGAGTTTGTATTTGTTTGCCACACTAGGAAACTGCAAGTTGGCAGGAATCTCAACTATTTCTGATTGATTAAGAATCTCAGAGTTTCCATAGTCAATATATAATACTTGGCACTGTAACAATACAAAAGAAAAACCAATTACCTACTGAAGTTACAATAATAAATGTACACAGGTAGAACACAAGAAGGTAGTCAAGAAGCTATTCCAGGGCAATTAGCAAAAAATGTTCTGTTACTAGACAATGTTCTGTTATCCAGTAAAAGAAGTATCTCTGCACAGATGTAACCATTCCTAATAGAAGTAAACAAGCTAAAGAAAAAAACTAATTCTGTGTTGGCATTTTAGCAGTTTGCATCCTATTAATCAAATCAAACTTGGCAGTTTTAAGAAGTCAGTGCTGAAACACGGCAAGACAAATCTGAAACCATTACAGTCATCCCTTGCTTACTGTGAGGGTTCTGTTCCGGCAAAATCCAGAACGGGTTGCATTTTCGCAGTTGGCAAGCCATTGAAATGAATGGGAAATGGGGTTGGGGAACCAAAATTGGAGGGACAAAAAAGGGGGGGGAGGGGAATCGGGGGGGAGCCAAAATCCCTACATATCACCAAGAGTCACCCAAAGGAATAAGCAGACTGAACCTCGGGGGGAAATTTTAATCCCCCAAAACACTCAAAGTCACTTTAAATTGTGACAAGTGGGCAAGGGTCAGCAAGAGGAATGACCAGATTGAACCTCTGAACCCCCCAAAATCACTTTAAAAAACCCATCACTAAAAGAACTGGCCAACCGCGGATATTAGGATTGTGTTTGGAGAGTCCGGACACAATTTCCTGTACGCGGATACTCAAAACCGTGGTTGGCAAGGGATGACTGTACCATGAATGGCACCATCAACTAAGATTTGAACTTAAAAGGTCAGCAACTTCCTAAAAGTATATCACTTTACTTATGAAGCCCTTTTACATACAAAAACACAAGGTTATTAAAGAAAACCTAGCTCAATAGCTATTCATTCAGATGTTCCTTGCCTTTTCACCACTTATAACTTGCAGTACTTTACATCTGTACCAGCATTTATCTTCAGAAAAGCAACCTCCATAGATCTGCAGAGGAAAACAAAACCAATTTTTTTCTAGGTCTCACTACATATAATAAATAATGACAATCCATTACAAGTCATTTTTCCCAGTTTGTAATTCAGCAATTTATTCAGCAGTGTAGCAGTCAATCTACTCACATCCCATAACCTATGGATACAGACAAAGGCTGTTTTAAGAAGCAGCTCTTTTATTTCCAACAGGCAAAACTGCAAAATATAATACTGGTTCTCAGGACTGTTGCTTATGAATACGCAAGTATGATACAGAGGAGGAGAGATCAGCTGTGAAAAAGACCAATTCCATGCTTTGAATCATTAGGAAGAGTGTTGAAAATAAGAGTGCTAGTATTATAATGCCCTTATACAAAACTATGGTGCAGCCACATTTGGAGTACTGTGTACAATTCTGGTCATCATACCTTAGAAAAGACATTACAGCACTGCAGAAGATGCAGAAGAGGGCAACCAAGATGATCAGGGGCCTAGAGCACCATACTTATAAAGCAAGCCTACAACACCTGGGGCTTTCTAGTTTAGAAAGACAGACAACTGAGGGGAGACATGACAGAGGTCTATAAAACCGAGCATGGTGAAGAGAAAGTGGATAGAGAGAAATTTTTCTCCCTCTCACATAACACCAGAACCTGGGGTCACCCCATGCAACTGATTGCCAAGAAATTTAGGACCAACAAACAGAAGTACTTTTTCACACAGTGCATACTCAACCTATGAAATTCTCTGCCACACGAAGTATTGACGACCAACAGCTTGGATGGTTTTAAGAGGGGTTTAGATAAATCTATGGAGGACAGGTCTATCAATGGCTACTAGTCTGAGGGCTGAAGGCCACCTCTAGTCTCAGAGGCAAGATGCTGCTAAATACAAGTTGCAAGAGAGTAACAGCAGGCGAGAGAGGACATGCCTTCACCTATTGCCTGCGGGCTTCCCAAAGGCATCAGGTGGGCCACTGTGTGAAACAGGATGCTAGACTAGATAAGCCTTGGGCTTGATCCAGCAGGGCTGTTTTTAGATACTCCATTCTATGCATGACATTTGTTCTAGTGTTACAGGTTTGGTTAGCTGCATACTGAGAGCTACTTTGGCAGGTTTTATGTATACAACTACATACTTTAGATGTATGGAAATTGGACTCTGCACTGCAAGAATGTTACTATTCCAATAAGATAAAGTAATCACAACTAAAAAGGCAGCTTTCTGCAACTTGAGTTTGGAACTGATCTATGAAAGCAAAAACTTTACCAAAGGAACTCCTCAATAGTTGAATGGAAAGGTCGTCACTTTTCAACCCTTAACCCACATGAACCTGACTAGATAGTAAGAAAGGTATCAGAAGAAAAGCAGAGTTCTTAAGCTCAGAGGCCCAGCTATAATTGACCAGGGGGTAGGGAGCAAATGTCCTTTGGCCCCTTAAGGCACAGAGGTGGTCAGCTGGGTGACAGCTCACTCTTTGCTCTTCACTGTTGATGTTGTATGAATATATGAGGTAGTTGTAGAAGGTGTGTGTGTGTGTATATATATATATATATATATATATATATATATATATATATATATATTTAAAATGTTTCTCTGAGTCAGGGGAATGCATGAGAGGAGAGGGGGGAGGGGGAGGGGGAGAGAGTCTCTGCATGTATGAGGAGTGTGTGACATTTATACAGGAGCAAGAGAAAAAGCATGCCAAGGATGGTTTGTTTTTCACCATGTCGATATAGTTCTTCTGCAGCAAACACATGGCCTGGGGCAGGAGGGAGGAGAAAAAGGTAGGGGCCATCTCTGCTTCTTGTCCCAGGGCCTACCCCAACCTTGCTTTGCTCCCTGCTCACATGGGAGGGAGAAGTCAATTCTATGGATGCTCTTCATTTGTAGTGTCTCTCTCCGTCCCCACTCCAAATCCCTAACAGTTTGGCTGGCAGGATTAGATCAGAACATACCAAGAGTAATGACCATGCTAAAAAAACTGTAATCTAACATATAGTAGTTTGGAATTATTTAATCACTGGTTCCTTGTAAGATTTAACATCTTATCCCGCATTTCCCTAAAATATCAATTCACAGACTGCCCAACCCTTGAGATGACATGATTATTAATAGTCACAACCCATGATCTTGCTCTGTACTCTGCTCACAGCATCACTTGGCCCCAGTACCACTACAGCTTTTGTCCTCTTGCATGGTATGGGAAGATGTCTTCACTCCCCATGTCAGAAAGCAGCAGCCATCAGCACAATTATTCTGGTGCTAAGATAGCAGGAAGATCACAGGAGCTCAACATTAGGAGGTTCTGTATGGAAGTGCATTGAGAGGGTCAGGATTAGAGCATCAACAGCTATCTGTGTCCCACAAAGGCGGTCCGAAATCCCATTCTCTTTACATGACTGAAACACTTCGCAAGTTGCAGCAAGCGCTAGCCGAGTGTTCCATTTGCCTTGGGCAGGATGCTGCTGTATTTGTTGCACTGTAAGCAGAGGCTGCATGAAGACAGCTGAAACCATGGATAAGCTCAGGCTACAACACAGCAAGCACAATGAATTTGCCCAGATGTATGCACCATTTATTTCAATCTACTTATTTCCAAACAAGCATGCTTAGGAATGCACATTCAAAATTGAACCGACTAGATGTGCTTACATGTATGCAAGAGGGGGAAAGCCTACATGCACAACTTACCTTGGTCAGATCTGGGTTACCAAAAACTGGACTAGCTTGAGGACAAATTTCAGCTAGGGTACAGCTGGTCTTCAAGATGTCATTCTGTCTATTAGTGTTCTAAATAGCACAAGATGAAAACAACAGTCAGCTCTAACACAAAAGACTTTTGCACCAAGTACATGAAGAAAATACTGAAATATCGTAAAGATATGCTCATAAAACTGAATTTCCCTTTTGGACAGAAGAGGGCTGCACAACTTTAGCACTCTAGTTGTTTTTGAACTACAACTCCCATCATCCCCAGTCACAATGCCCAGTAGTCAAGGATGATAGGAGCTGTGGTCTCTTTGGTCATCTGCAGGAGAGCTAGAATTATACAGCCTTGGGATAGGACAATACCTCCCATATGGCAAGAATAGGCCTGAACCTCCTTTGTTCAGCAAGTTTTTTTTGTTGTATCTCACAATCTTGACCTTACCTGTGCCCAAAATGTTACTGCATCTTCGACATGGCAGCCAATTACACTTTCAACTGTGGGGGGGAAAGATTACAGTCAACTCATGTTTTTACTATTAAGAAAATCAAACTACAGTATCTTTGCACATGTACCTTTATTATAGTCTGAATCTTCCTCCATATTGGCAGAACCTGAAACACAGAAACAATCCAGTCAGAAAATAATGGGTTAAAAAATACGGTATCACTGGTCAAACACTTGGTTAACCCTAAGATACATACAGAGCCACGTAATGGCACAGTGGGGAAGTGACTTGCCTAGCAAGCAAGAGGTTGCTGGTTCAAATCCCCGCTGGTATGTTTCCCAAACTATGGAGGGAACACCTATATCAGACAGCAGCAATATGAGAAGATGCTGAAAGGCATCATCTCATACTGCGCAGGAGATGGCAATGGTAAACCCCTCCTGTATTTTACCAAAGAAAGAAACATTTGTCTTACCATGAAGGATTCTTTTTCACATCCGAGGAGGCCATCCTCCACAGTATGGGATTACAGACTGAGCATGCTCCAGACAGCACCAATGAAAGAGCTGTAAGCGTGGTTAGCTTACTGCGTAGGAGGCGACCCAGCCCCAGTTCCGGGACTGAAGTGCTCTCAAGAACAGGAGAAAATAAACAGATTAGACACAGTACAACCAGCACAGAATACAGAAGGATCCCAAACAGCCTACTACTAAGCCAAGATCCCCCAGAAGTCGCCTCAGCCCAGACACGCCATGCCCTCCCTTAGAAAAGAATCATGACACAAGAAAGGGAAGCAGAACACATTCTTGGGAGGGCCGGATGACCTCCTCGGATGTGAAAAAGAACCCTTCACAGTAAGACCAATGTTTCTCTTTCCACAGCCCGAGGAGGTTCTCCTCCATAGTATGGGACATACCCAAGCTAGTAATGGAAGCTAAAGGGCGGGCTCAGAGAGGATGTGGATTAAATGTGAAAGGAGGATATCTTATAATGCCTGATAAAGGGCATGATGGAGGACCATGCGGCAGCTTTGCAGATCTCCACCAAGGACATATTCACTGAGAACACCACAGAGGCAGCCGCACTGCGGGTAGAGTGGGCCGTTATTCCTAACGGCACAGGAAGGTTGAGGGCCTCATAGGCCACCGAGATGCAGGATTTAATCCAGGAGGAAAGAGTAGCCTTGGAAACCTTGAGCCCCAGAGATGACTGATGATAGGAGACAAAGAGGGAGCCGATACGTCGCATGTCCTTGGTTCTGCGCAGATAGATGCGGAGGGCCCGTCTGAGGTCCAGAGTGTGCCAGAGTTTTTCTCTAGGGTGGGAAGGGGAGGGGCAGAAAGAGGGCAGCACAATGTCCTGTAATCTATGAAAGGCGGAATTGACCTTCGGGAGGAAGGTGGGGTCAGGTTTCAGGATTACTGCTTCTGACTGGAAAACGCAGAATTCCTTATGAGCTGATAGGGCGCCAAGCTGTGACACCCTGCGGGCGGAGGTGATCGCCACCAGGAAAGTGAACTTAAGAGAGAGAAAACGAAGAGAGGGGCTCGAAGGGGGGTTGGGTAAGAGCATTAAGAACTTTATTCAAGCTCCAGGTAGGGAACCTGTGGATTGGGGGGGCAGGTTTGATGCCCCATTCAGAAACATCCTAACATGAGAATGGAGTTGCGATAAAGTGCCAGACTGAAGGCGCAGGACCGAGGATAAGGCCGAGGTCTGGTGCTTCAGTGTACTGGGGCGAAGCCCCATGTCAAGGCCTGCTTGAAAGAAAGACAGAACCTCAATAGTGCCTGCTGCCAAGGGATCTGTGCATTTCCTGAGCGCCCATCTAGAAAAGGCTGCCCAGGAAGTCTGGCAAATACTGGTCGCAGATGGGCGACGCAAGGCCAGAATAGTGTTCTGAACAGAGCGGGGATAACCCTTCTTTCCTAGCAATGCGTGTTCAACCTCCAGGTGACTAGGTGGAGCCACTGGTGACGGAGCGGGCCTTGGAGTAGAAGGTCCGGCCACACTGGAAGATGCCATGGAGGGGAGATGGTGAGCTGTAGGAGATCGGAAAACCAGCGTCTCCAAGACCAGAAGGGAACGATCAGTAACAGTTCTGCCTTCTCTAGGCATAGCTTCTGGATTACCCTGTCCAGGAACATGGTGGGAGGGAAGGCATAAAGAAGGCCGGGCAGCCATCTGTTGCTTCTGCTTGTGGGGAGAAGAAGCGGGGAAGAACCTGGGAAGTAAGTGGTTGCATGGAGAGGCAAACAGGTCCACTAGTGGTTGACTGAGGCAATGCACAACTTGGTGGAACACTTCCGGATGCAAGAAATATTCTGTCCGATCTAGTGACTGCCTGCTGAGCCAGTCTGCCTGGACATTTGACATGCCTTGTAGATGTTCCGCCACTATCAAGGACAGGTGTTGTTCTGCCCACTGGAAGAGTCTGTCAGACTCCATCATGAGTAACAAGGACTGTGTGCCTTCCTGCCTGTTGATGTGGGACTTGGCAGTCACATTGTCCGTGCGCACTCAGACATGGGAGTGACGGACCAATAGATAGAATTGTAGCAAGGCTAATCAGATAGCCTGCAGCTCCAGCCAATCAGGGTGGATTTGATTTAAATCAAACTGATTTAAATCACGATTTAAATCACGATTTAAATCACTAGCAGGGTGGATAAAAATCAAAAAAATCCGATTTAAATCAAAACAATCCGATTTAAATAAAAAAAATCTGATTTTTTAAATTTAAATTGGATTTTTGATTTAAATTGGATTTTTTTATTTAAATCAGATTTTTTTATTTTTATCCACCCTGCTAGTGATTTAAATCATGATTTAAATCGTGATTTAAATCAAATCCACCCTGCAGCCAATTGATATTGTGTTGGCTCTCTCTCGATGACCATATACCCTGCGCATACTGGCCGCAGCAATGGGCCCCCCAGCCGGACAGAATGGCATCCATCGTGACTATCGTCCGGCTCGGGACAGTGAGAGGGAGGCTCTCCAGCATGACCGGCAACAGCCACCACCACAGGGAACACCTGACTTCTGGTGTTAGGGAAATGTTCTTGTGTGTGCAGGCCATGCTGTCCTCCTGGAAAGGAAGAAGGAGCCACTGCAGCGGGCGAGACTGCCAGCGAGTCCACGGGGTGCACTCCAGGCATGAAATCATGGACCCCAGTACCTGAGCCAGAAACATGAGGTCCGCCAAAGGTGAGTGAATGAGGAGATGGATGAGGGAGGCCAGCTTATGACCCTGGTCTGGAGGCAGTGAAATCGACAGACCGCAGGTATCGAAGAGGGCACCCAGATGTTGTAGAGATTGGTACAGAACTAGATGGCTTTTCTGCTGGTTCTCGAGAAAGCCATGGGTGCTGAGGACCGACAGCATCATCTGACAGCTGGGCTAGCGTGAAGGATGATTCCCGGATGAGCAAATCGTCCAACTACGGGTACACGTGTATCCGTTGGACCATAGGTGAGCGACCAGAGCCACCATTATCTTGGTAAAAATCCTTGGGGCCAAAGAGAGGCCAAAGGGGAGGGATCTGTATTATAATGGTGGCTATTGCTTTGTCCTGTTTATTGTGTATTATATTATTGTTCGCATATTATGTTTTTAATCCTGTTTTTATCTTTGTATGTTCTCTGTACAGACTATGGCTGTAATAAATTGATTGAGTGATAATGGTAGCCATCGTACACAAACCGGAGGTACTGCCGATAAGCCGGGAGAATAGGCATGTGAAGATAGACCTCTGACAAACTGATCGACGCCAGGAAGTTTAGATGTGCTATTGCCTCCTAGATGGAGCGAAGTGACTCCATCTGGAACTTCCATTTACATACAAAGCGGTTGAGAGACCTCAGGTTCAAGACGGCTCTCCAAATTCCATCCTTTTGGGGCACTAAAAACAAAAACGAGTAAACGCCTTGCCATAACTCTGTCAATGGTACTGCTTCAATGGCGCTGATGTGCAGTAGATGTTGAATCGCCAGAGCCATCTGCCGCTGTTTGTCCAGACATCTTGAACATGAGGTTCTGGGGATGTGGTTCCGGGGTGGGGTGACGAAGTCCACGGCGTACCCGTGGGAGATAGTGGATAGTACCCAGCAGTCCTGGATAGTGGCTTCCCATTGAGCAGCGAATTCAAGAAGCTTGCCTCCTACGTGGAGATAGTCATTGGGTTTTTTTTGGGGGGGTGCCTGGGTAAAGGGTGGGGAGGAACGACCTCTGGATGTACCACCTCCCCGTTGTTACCACTGGCCACGCCAGGCAGGGCAGTAGGTGGAGCCTCTGTAGTCTCTGGAAGAGGACCAGGAAGGCCACTGACTTCCCCTGATGGGACAAAACGATTGATTACTAGACTAAAAATAGCAATAGCAATAGCAATAGCACTTACATTTATATACCGCTCTATAGCCGAAGCTCTCTAAGCGGTTTACAATGATTTAGCATATTGCCCCCAACATTCTGGGTACTCATTTTACCGACCTCGGAAGGATGGAAGGCTGAGTCAACCTTGAGCCCCTGGTCAGGATCGAACTTGTAACCTTCTGGTTACAGGGCGGCAGTTTTACCACTGCGCCACCAGGGGCTCATAAAAAGGCCTACAGAAGTCACGATGGTTGGATGGTAGGGCTTTTTTCTTATTCTTTCTTATTCTACCAAAGTCGGGTCTAGGACTTCCCCAAAGAGCCGGGCCCCAGCAAAGGGTGAAGCGGAAAGGTTAAGCCTGGAATGGAAATCAACATTCCAGTGTTTAAGCCACAGGGAACAAAGGACTGCTACCCCCACCACCACAGCATGGCCCGCATACTGGATACAATCCAGGCTAGAGCCTGCCATAAGGGTGGTGGCCTTAGCCAGTTTGTTCAATCCCTGGTGCACTTTGGTAAGCTCAGGAGGGATCAAGATGGCAATTTCCTTAACCCAGAGCATAGACGCCCTGGCAAAAATAGAATTTATAGTGGCCACTTTAATGACCATGGCCAAGGCAGAGTGAGACTTGCAACGGAGCATATCGGCCTTACGATCCTCAGGGGATCCTCAGGGGATCTGAGTTGCCCCTCACCTTTCTTGATCACCACAGACTGGGCCACCAATTGAGCCACAGGAGGGTCCACTGCAGGAACCACCAAGAGAGAGGAGACTTCAGGTGGCAGATTGTAGTATTTCTTGGGAATCAGCCCCAGTGTCTTAGAAGAGGCGGGGGACGCCCATTCCGCCACCACAATGTCCTTGAAAAGCTGAGGAAACTGAACTGTTGCCAAGGGCACCGAGCTGGAAGGAAACACATTATGATCGAGAGAGAGAATTGGCATTGTCGATCTGGGTGACATCATTAATAGCGCGCCTCGCCTTAGAGAGGTTCACTTAGAAATCAGAGGAGGAAAAAAGGCGATAAGAGGAAGGGAGAAGAATCCCTGTGTCCTCATCCGAGAGCTCCCCCTCTTCCTTGGCAGATTGGGAGGTACTGTCTCCATCATTGCCACTCAAGCCCACTTCTTTATCAGAAGGGGGGTTGGTAGGCTTAGGGGGGAGGGTCCGGCACCGCTGCAGAAGGTGGAGGAGGAATGGGCCTGGCTGGGACCCCAGATGGCTGAGCTGGGGTGGCCCGCTTGAGCACAGAGGCCCTTTCAGAGGATGATGAAAGTGAAGGTGATCTGGGCCTCTTTTTGCGGCTAGGTGTCCCTAGGGTGAGGCTGAAACAAGCCCTTCTCATTCTCTCAGGCTCCAACAGGCAGCGGGGCAGGCGCTCCTTTCAAACTGCCTGCATGAGGAGCCACTCGCTCAGGCACACGGCTGAAGCAGGCACAGAACGTGACTTGGCAGCTGCTGCGCATTTCTGCACCTCGTCCTTCAGGTGTTTGGTCTTTTTCTTAGCCTTCTTTAACTCCTTCTTGGAGTGGCTAGAGGACACAGCTGTAACAACTGGCCTCTGTTGAGGGCAGCGTTCGCCTGGGGGGGAAGTAAGACGGTCCCCCCCCCAAGAAACGGAGATGCAGGTGGGTTGGATGGCCCTTCTGTCTAAGAAGGTTCCCTCTGAGAGGGAGCCCTCGAGCAGGGCGCCCACGTGAGCACACTCTATTAAAAGAAAAAATGAAAGTAAAGGCAAAAACACGACCAAAATGAGGCCAAACTGGAAATACAAACCAAGTCTAGACTGGCAAATTTGAGCAAAAATCAAAAGAAAAGCAACTTCTCTCCCCACCTTACACAATGCTAGACAGCAGAAAGTGAGAGGATAGGGGGGAAAGGTAGAAAGCTAGCTAGCCGACGCAAAAACCAAACACTTTGCAAGAGCAAAGGAACGAAGCTATTTCCAGACAGGACCGGAACTGGGGCTTGGTCACCTCCTACGGGGTAAGCTAGGCACACCTGCAGTTCTTTCATTGCTGCTGTCTGGAGCATGCTTAGTCTGTAATCCCATACTATGGAGGATGACCTCCTCGGGCTGTGGAAAAATAATGTTTATTGATAAAGCAGGAGCACAATGCAAACAGTGATATTTGACAACCACGATACTGGTTGTCAAATAAATGACAATACGATAAATATGATTATTCTTGAAATAACTGTCTCCAAACCGTGGGTCGCTCTTGGTAAAGGCACAAAGTACTAACACAGTGATTCTTAACATGGAGTCTACCAGATGTTGCTGAACTACAACTACCAGCAACCCCAGCCACAATGGTTGGGGATGCTAGGAGTTGTAGTTCAGTAACATCTGGCAGACCCCATGTTAAGAACCACTGTACTAATGGGTGCCAGTACACAATGTCACTGCTGCAACGGGATCTGAAAGAACAAGGACTCTCCTTCTTCCATGCTTTCAGTGATTGGGATGTCTCCTCATCCTTCACCAAAGGGAAGAAGACTGCTTGACAAACATGGAGCATATGTGATGTGGCTTCAGTTGTGTTCACAAAACTCAGAAAGCAAGCATGAAGACCTCCGCATCTCTGAAAGTTTTATCATCATGACTTGTGATACATACAGCACAATTGCAAATGTCCATGATACAAAGCTAAGAAGAGATCACAGCTGACAATCCACTAACACACCACTAATGAGAGTCCTGTTTGTTTGTTTGTTTATTATTATTAAAACTTTTCTACCGCCCTTCCAAAAGGCTCAGGACGGTTTACATTAAAACACCATTAAAATCAATTAATAATTAAAACAAAAATTATAACACAGCATAAAACAACAACCAACAATTAAAAACATCATAAAACAATTAAATAATCAGAACAATTTAAAAACAAGTTTTAAAAAGCTGAGAAAGCTTGGTTGGAGAGATGTGTTTTCAGAAGCTTTTTAAAAATTGCCAGAGATGGGGAGGCTTGTACCCCAGCAGGGAGCGCATTCCACAATCTCGGAGCAGCAACCAAGAAGGCGCGTCTCTGTGTAGCTACCAAACGAGTTAGCAGCAACTGGAGACGACCTCCTCAGATGACCTCAAAGGGCGGTGGGGCTCATAATGAAGAAGGCGCTCTCTTAAATACTGAGGGCCTAAGCCGTTTAGGGCTTTATAAGTTATAACTAGCACTTTGTATTTTGTCCAGAAACCTATTGGCAGCCAGTGTAGCTCCATCAACAGAGGAGTAATGTGGTCTCTCCAAGATGACCCAGAGACCAACCTAGCTGCCGCATTCTGAATCAACTGAAGTTTCCAGACTACGTACAAAGGCAACCCCACATAGAGCGCATTACAGAAGTCCAGTCTGGAGGTTACCAACAAATGTACCACTGTTTTGAGGTCATTGATCTCAAGAAACGGGAGCAGCTGGCGTATCAGCCGGAGCTGATAGAAAGCACCCCTGGCCACCGCCTCAACCTGAGAAACCAAGGAGAGGTGTGGATCCAGAAGTACTCCCAGACTACGAACCAGTTCCTTTTGGGGAAGTGTGACCCCCATCTAGAACAGGTAGATCAAAATCGTCTCTGGAGTTCTGACCCAGCACAATAAGTACCTCTGTCTTATCTGGATTCAGCTTAAGTTTATTCTCCCTCATCCAGGCCATTACTGCTTCCAGGCAGGCATTTAAGGAGGATATGCCAGCTCTTGAAGAAGTTGACACAGAGAAGTAGATCTGGGTGTCATCAGCATACTGATAACACCCAGCTCCAAATCCCCTGATGATCTCTCCCAGCTCAGATTTCAAAGAGCAACAATCTCCAATCAACACCATCCAGAATCTGTCCGAGAGGTAGGAGTGGAACCACCGTAAAACAGTGCCTCCCACCCGCAACACCCTCAGACATTCCAGAAGGATACTATGGTCAACAGTATCAAAACCCCTGAGAGAACCAAGAGGACCAACAGAGTCGCACTTCCTCGGTCAATTCCAAATTGGAGATCATCCATCAGGCCGACCAAGGCAGTCTCCACCCCATAGCCTGCCCAAAAACCAGTTTGAAATGGGTCTAGATAATCAGTTTCCTCCAAGACTGCCTGGAGCTGAGAGGCCACCACCCTCTCAATTACCTTGCCCAGCCATGGGAGATTGGAAACTGGCCTATAATTGCTCAATTCTGAGGGATCTAATGCAGGCTTCTTTAGAAGAGGCCTAATAATTGCCTCCTTGAGACAAGGAGGCATCTTGCCCTCCCTCAGAGAAGCATTTATGATTTCTATCAAGCCACCTACAACAGTCTCCCTGCTAGATAGAACAAGCCATGTTGGACAAGGGTCAAGAGAACAAGTGGTAGGCCTCACCGCTCCAAGCAGCTTGTCCACATCCTCAGGAGTCACAAACTGAAATTGATCCAGTCAAATCATATAAGAGGAGTTGTTGGACACCTCCAGTTCAGACATCAAATTAATTGTGGAGTCACCATCTAAGTTGGCCCGAATCCGAGAGATTTTGTCTCTGGATAAATTGGTCCTGAAATGAACATTGAAGTCCCCCAGTACCAAAAGTCTGGGAGACTCCAACGCAAGTTTCACGACCAAGTCCATGAGCTCAGTAAGGGATTCCGTTGGGCAGCGGGGCAATCGGTACACCAACAGAAGTCCCAATCTATCCCTGGTCCCCAAACTTAAGTATACACATTCAATGTGGTCTGATACCCTAAGAGGGACCCTGGTAAAGGCGATGTTATCCTTATAGACCACAGCCACGCCACCTCCCCGCCCACGTCCCAACACTATATAATATATATAGTGTATATAGTGCATAAGAAGTGTGCTATATATCAAGTGAGAATAATATGGGCCCAGGCAACAGTATTCTAGCCAGACATAATTGAGTATTCTAGCCATCCTGCTAATTGGAGATGGACAAACCAAAGTGAAAGAGGGCAAATCAAACGCACAAGACTTCCCTCTGTAGCAGAAAGATGTGGTTGGCAAGATTAGGTATAAATGCTTCTAGAATGGTCACAAAGTGCACAGAACTGTATAGCTGCATACACCTGGATTATAAACTACTAGTGGGCCCGGGCACAGAGCATCTGTGCCTCAAGCGGGCCCGCCGCCGCCGCCTCTGGCCTCCCCACGGCCAGGCCAGGCCGGGCCCACCGCCGCCGCCGCCTCTGGCCTTCCTGCGGCCGGGCCTGCCGCCGCCGCCTCTGGCCTCCCCGTGGCCGGGCCCGCCGCCGCCGCCTCTGGCCTCCCCGCAGCTGGGCTGGGCCCGCCGCTGCCGCATGGCCCGCCGCCTTGCCTCCGCGGCCGGGCCCGCAAGCCGCCGGCTCGGCTCCACCTGGGCCCGCTGCCGCCTCGCCCGGCCGGGCCCGCCACCTCGGCTCCGCAGCCACCATGGCCGCCCACACTCCTGGCCCGCTGGTTCTCCTGGGTTGTGCCGCCAGGACCAATCAGGCGCCCCTGCAGCCCAGCCAATCAGCTGGGCTGCCGGGACGCATTTCTCCTGGGCACACCCAGGAGAAATATATATATATAGATTATCTAAGATTACTGTTAGTTAACATGCTGGAAATCTTTGCTGCCATACACATTGCAATAAACAGGTTTCATATGGTAAATAATGTTTTCCCACTTGAAATGAACTTTCTTTACAATATAAACAAATATTCCCACACACTTTGAACAGTGTAGTTCCATTTGAAGTGGTTCCTTTAGGACATTGTAGTTAAAATTGCCAGCATCCTGGGGGAAAGTTGCTGTCTTGGGTTCAATCACTGCCAATTTTTTTTTCTTAAAATGAAACTCATTTGAACATTCATGTAAATGTGGATGTTTCTATCACCATTTAAACTACCTGCTCCACCATGCAGAAAGCACCTGGATGTCTAAAATGACCCAGTTGACTTCCATTTAAAGGAATTGTTTTTCTAAAAGGTAGGATAGATGTGGTCTTGTTTTGGAGACGTGGTCCAGAAAAGTACACCTAAATACTACATAATTTTGATCTGTTAAATAGACTAAGAACACCTTTCAAGGAGAAATCGCTGGCAACTGATCAACTAATACAAGAAAATATAAAATCATCTTAGATTTCACAGCAGGCATAGCACAACAAGAAAAGATGTAAATTGTCAGATCTCCAGTTCAAGTTTTACCTCAGCTATGAACTCACTAGCGACTTTAGAGACTAACACTATCTTGCAGCTTTAACCCCTTTCTGACACTCAATACAGAGATAATATATAAAAGCAATATGAGAACAATAATAAACTGGCCTAATTTACAGAAGAGTTGGTGTATTATTAAGTTCTGAAACATAAGAAAAGCACATAACTATTTAGTGTGCTCTATCTACATAGAGCACTACCTAAGATAGATATCAATCAATCTTTATTACGGTCATAGACCACCTAAGATAGATAGATACATTAAGCAAAATAATTAGAACTGCTTCCAGCCACTTACTTCACCTGCCTCCAAGGGTCGCAAATTAGCTAACAAGCCACACAGAAGGGGGGAGGGGCAGAGTTACCGCCCGACAAACCCATTTTTCACTCCTTAGAGCGAGATTCAACAACAAAAAGACCCTTACACATTTTGACTTCTGAAATCTACGCTCTCCGGTCTTAGGGAAAGCGATTTGTTTGTTTGGGGTTATGTGCTAGAACAGTGTCCGTGAGCAATTTAACTCCCCCCACCCACCCCCAAAAAAGAATCAATCAATTTTGGGCCGGCAGGGGCTGCCGCCACCAAGAACCATCTGGAGCTCATTCTAGGCAGACAGTCCTCCTTGCTCCTGGATAACGTTCATCTCACTTCCCCGAAATGAATGTTACCCAGCAGTGAGATCTGCCTGGAAATGAGCTCTGAAGAGCTCCTGGCGGCGGCGGGCCCCACCGGCCCAGAATTCTTGGGGGGGGGGGGAGTGCCTGGGAGTGGGGGTGAGGGTGAGGCGGGGGGGACCCTTTTACTAATTGCAGGTCTGGGAAACTGTGCATGGAGAATGTACCGGTCCATGACTCCAAAAACGTTGAGAAACAGTGGCGAGAATATCTTACATCTATACGGCACTTACACACTCTCCTTCTGCCCCGTAACCGATTCCAGGGAAATCCCACCAAGGAAACTCCCGTCTTGATACAATCTCAGAACTAAATCGGACGACTTTTTTTTTTTTTTCCTTTTCAGAAAAGGCAAAAACAGCGAACTCAACTGCTATGATTAAAAGTTGCTCTGGTGCGACCGCACGCTCACGCCCACACCTCACATGCAGCATAGTTTGCGCCTGTGTACTGCAGCCACGTGGTGCTTTCAATACTACGACGCCTGCGCGTCTTCTTACAAATTTGTGGGAGGGGAATCTAGAAATTCGTTCGGCTTACTGTGCTGCAAAGTGCCTTCAGTTTGCTGTCTTTAAGTAGGGGTCTTACCTCTCTGCGTGCTTGTTCCAGTTCAAGCCTGTGCATCTGTATGCCACGGTAAATTCCCCAATGGCGCCTGTTCCCAGGTAACTGCGCATCAAGTTTGCAGGCTTAGGACTGTGTCCGGCTATGCATAGCTAAGGCCTCGAAATTATATTTTGTTGTGAGTAAATACCATTGGATACAATAAGATCTGTTTCCAGTTAAGCATGCCTGAGAGTAGGTTGCATTTTGATGTTTGGAATATGATCCATTGAATACAGGGGACTTATTTCCGAGCAGACATGCATTAGAGAGGACTGGACGGTTGCAATTCTGTGTACACTTTGGCGGAAGTAAGCGGCATTGAGCACGCTGGATTTACAATCAAGCTCGGCCGTCTACAGTGCAAAAAACCCCTTGGTTGTCACTTCAAAAATAAAAATCTCAGACCGTTCCTGTGCAGTTACGCAAGATTTCCTTACAATCAATATGAGATTAACACGGTTGCCTAACTGCCTTTCATTTGTACCTGCGAAGAGACACAACAAAGGAAAGGAGGAGTGGGACACCCACGCGGACTGGTAGTGAACTGAAAAGTCCAAGGAACAGACCAGCTGCCCTCACTTCTTTTAAATAAAAAAAAATCGATCGATAGAAGAAGGTAATAAACACCCATGCGGGAGCGAAGAAAAAAGAAAATGTGTCCTTACTTCCAAGGTGTGTTTTCACCTTCCCCAAATAACCTACACAAAAAACTGGTAGGTGTGGGAAGGATGGAGCAGTTCCTAGGAAGGCTACTCTAATATTTTGTGCAGAAAAATCTTGTTGCATGTTTACTCTGAAGTTTCCACGAAATGCAGTAGGATTTACAGGCAGATCTTAGATGTATGTTTATTGGAAAGTATATTCCATTAAATGTAGGTGGGTTTCTCCTGAGTAGGTGTGTTGTGAAAAGGACCTGACTTCACTTCCGTGTAAGGTCCTTTTGGCTGCAATCTTATTCACACAGAACGACTCTATAAAGGTTTTTACTCAGAAATTCTGCTGAGATCAGTAAACCCTTAGGTAAATATGCATGGGTTGTAGCAATAAGGAAGAAGTCTCATTGAAATCAATGTCCCCTGTAAACATATAAGCCATGCTGAATAGGAACATAGAAAACTGCCATATACTGAGTCAGACCATTGGTCTATCTAGCTCAGTATTGTCTTCACAGACTGGCAGTGGCTTCTCCAAGGTTGCAGGCAGGAATCTCTCTCAGTCCCAAGGAAACGGGACGGAACGGGTGCCCTCATAGTAGGGAATTGGAATGTTCCCCTCCTCGTAATCAGGTTAGTAAACCTGTATGTCATTTATGCAATGCTCCTGAATAGGAATAAGGGAAGATGCGACCAAGAGGATCATGCAGATGAGACAGTAAATCTCTTCTGGAAAGGTTTGTATGGTTATGTGCAAAAATACAAGAGTATATCTTCTAAACAGCAATAGGACAAATTGTGGAAATGGACGTCAGACATCACACACACACACACACACGATTACTTGATGTGCCTTGAAATCCCCCACCCCCGAGTTACAGTACTACCTGCATATACTTCATAACCTTGTGGGTTTCCAAATAATTGTGTGTAAATCTTTGTAGATATATCATGTATGAACAACCACTTTGTATATAATTGTGCTTTGGCAACGTACTGTATGCTTTGGTAGTTTGTTGGTTCAATAAAAAATCTTGTCCTATCTTGGAGAAACCAGGGAGGGAACTTGAAACCTTCTGCTCTTCCCAGAGCAGCTTCATCCCCTGAGGGGAATATCTTGCAGTGCTCACACATCAAGTATCCCATTCATATGCAACCAGGGCAGACCCTGCTTAGCTATGGGGACAAGTCATGCTTGCTACCACAAGACCAACTTTCCTCTCCTTTATTTTGTAGTATTGTTTTGTGAACTGCTCTGAAGAGTGGAAAAGTGATATAAAATATTTTAATCAATTACTCTGAAAGCTGCTTTCAAAAAAATTAATTACTAAAATAACTGAATGGCATCTGAATAAGGCCAGGGGTTTCAAGATTCTAATTTCTGAAACAAAGAAAGCTTATAAGATTGCTTGGTCTGTGTGTCACTAATAACATCTGTGTTTACAATCCAATACAAACCAAATTTACAGTATATAGGAGAGCTTGATGTTAACAATGGGGATATTTTTTATTTTGGTCCAATCATGTTTCAAGATGGCAGCCACACAATTATTGTATTTTATCTAGAAATCTTTTGGGTTTTGTTAATTAGAAGTTTGTCCCTGTGGGGACCCTGTAGAGCAGTGTTTCTCAACGTTTGAGTCATGGACCAGTACATTCTTCGTGCTCAGTTTCCTGGACCAGCAGTTAGTAAGGCGGTTGCCCCCCTTGCCCCCGCCTCACCCCCACGCACCCCCTCAAAACACACACACACAAACAATTTCAAGCTGGCTGGAACTCTCCGGAGCTCATTTCTAGGCAAGCAGCCCTCATTACTGGATAATGAACAGTGAGGGCTGCCTGTCTAGAAATGAGCTCCGGAGAACTTGCACAAGCTCAGTGGATCCTGGTAGTGATGTGCACGGACCAGTCCGAAGGCCATTCTACAAGCCTCCGGACCGGTCCAATCATGGGACGGTTCGCAGTTCTAACGCAGGGGTGGGAGTTCCTTTAACGGCGGGGGGAGGGTGTACTTACCCCTCCTGCCGCTTTCCCCCCACCGGCATGTGTTTTTTGGTAAGCAACAAGGCTTTCTGAAGCCTTTTGCTGCCGAGAGGGGGAAGGGGCAGCAGGGAGGTATCCTGCCGCCCCAAATGCTTACCAAAAAACGTGCGCTGGCAGGGGGAAAGCGGCAGGAGGGATAAGTACACTCTCTCCCCACCCTTAAAGGAACCCCCACCCCAGTGCCGGACCACAGCTCTGTGGTTTCGTGCACATCCTTAGATCCTGGGCCCTGCCTCTCTGCACATGACATCACATGCAGAAGGGTGGGGCCCAGGATCCACGGAGCCCGAGTGAACTCTCCAGAGCTCATTTTTAGGCAGGCAGCCCTCACTGCTGGATACCATTCATTTTGCTTCCTTAAAGTGAATGTTATCCAGCAGCAAGGGCTGCCTGGAAATGAGCTCTGGAGAGCTCCTGGTGGCAGCCCCCACCAGCCCAGAATTTGTTTTGGGGTGTGTGGTTTTTATTAGTGATGCCTCACAGACCAGTACCCAACGCCTTGCAGACCGGCAGTTGAGAAACACTGGGAGGGGGGCATAGAGTCAGAAAGGAAAGAGAGGAGAAAAATAGAGTTGTTTCTGAAAAAAACAGTTAAAGAAACATAAGCAGGGGCCCAACTATAATATGGCAAGGGGAGACAGTTGTCTGGGGGCCTACTGCCTTGGGAGGCCCCCCAGAGGCAAGTCACATGACTGACTTCCCCAGCCACGCACCCTCCCGGGCTTCCTTCAGTTGTTTTCATCCTCCGAAACTGATGTGAGTGTTAAGACCTGGAGCTACCAGAACAGCATGTCTTTTTCTAGTACCATTAAATGACTTGCATCGTCCACAATTTACAAAACCTTTTAAAAAATAATTTAGGATGATGTCCTATTGTGGCACATAGGTGTGTGTGTGTTTTTTTTATCTATGCTTTTTGTTACCATTATTCAGCCTCATTTAAGATTTCCTTACTTCATGAGCTGAGCTTCGGTGGGCGGAGGGGGGATGCATTTTATCTTGTCTCTGGGCCCACTACAACCTTGCTATGCCCCTGAACATAAGATTGCATTGTGTGTACGAGGGAAGTAGTTATAAAACATTTGATGATGAGATTTTGAGCCAGCTATGCGCGTGATCCTCCAAAGCTTGTGAAGGTATTTGCATCTTTATTTCATTGCATCACTGGCCCTACATTCCTGAACTGCTGCATTCTACTATTGCGGCTGCTGATTGTTTCTCCAGCTTCCTGATCTGCACAACCCTGGAAGATACTTAGATGATGGAGTGAAAGGAATTATTAAGGAGGATATGAAGATTGCAGAGAGGCTGAACGAGTTCTTTGCATCTGACTTCACGGCAGAGGATACTGAACATATACTTGTGCCTGATCTGACCTTTTCAGGGATAGAGGCTAAAGAAATGAATCAGATAGAAGTGACGAGAGATGACATTCTAAACTGTCTGGAAAAATATGATTGAAGCCAGGGCCAGATAGCATCCACACAAGAGACCTTAAAGAACTCAAATGTGAAATTGCTGATCTTGTTGCAAATATATATAACGTCTGTACTGGAGAACTGGAAAGTAGCCAATATAACACCAATATTCAACAAGAGATCCAGGGAGGATCTGGGAAATTACAGGCCAGTTAGTTGCAGTCAAATTGATGGAAGCTTTCTCAGCATTGTTAAGCATATAGAACAGGCTCTTCTGAAGAAGAAACAGCATGGATTGTGGGGCAAGGGAGAATGGGGAGTGGGATCTTTTTTAAAAAGAGCAGTGGAGACCTGCTCTCCACTGCTGCCTACTGGGGCAGCGTTTGTCCCATGGCCTGTGCCATGGTGTGCTGACACCTCACGCAGGTTCTTCAGACAAGCGCCATTGCAGCAGGAAGCTGTGTGTGGCAGTGGAGAGCAGGTAAGGACCTGCTCTCTTAAAAAAAAAGAAAAGATCCTGCTCCTTTCCCCACAGTGCCAAACCAAGTTGTGCAAATCCCTAGTATGTGAAAGAGAGAGCTAAGCATCTGGCACAGCCAGAGAGACCACTGCCGCTGATCTTGAATGTCCACTGCCTGCTAGAGTAAGCAGCTACACACCAGCCAGAGGCAGGCAGCAAGCATAATAGCAGCCTCATGTGTGTGCTCTCTTTCTCTTTTCTCCAGCAACTAACTTCTGTGCTTTGACTGCTTCCAAAATGAAGGAGATTAAGCACCGAAGTTTGCTGAAATAGAGGGTCCAACAGACCAGACAACAATGCTTAATGCTGACTGGAGAACAATGCTGAATACCGCCAAGAAGAGTAGAGGCAGTGATCAGCGTGGGGCTTCCACCCAGTGAAGAATCCAGTGGCTGGGAGCATGACCAGTGACATGAGAGTTAGGGTGGCATCGCAGCCCAACTGACGCAGGGCTGATGAAGCAAGGATGCCAGCTTTGCTTCAAGCAGCACCCCTCCTTGAGCTGCCCCTGAATATCTCTACCTCTGAATATCCTAGTCAAGGCACCAGTTAAAATTTCTAGGCACTGGGACTCCCATGCACTTTTGTCAAGGGCTATACTACTAAAACATTACGGTTATGGTTTTATTCCAATGAAAGTAATTAAAACCAACTGTCTGAATTGGGCAGTATTATATGCTATCATTTTGAACCTGGCGTATATTTTTAATTAGTGGTTTATTGACATTTTCCATCATCAAAAATAATAATAAATAATATTTAAAACATAGCAATTCAGAAAAATAAACATATCTTTAGGTGATACATATTTAGTGAAACAACAGCTCCTAATAAAATTATATTATGTTTATAGTTGCTTAATCTTTATGAATTTAGTCTGTGGTCTTTTAGCTTAAAGCCTGGAGTAATGCCACTGATGTATGCATGAAGAAAGCATTCTATTAAAGAATATACCAGACTAGTTAGATATTTTAATTCAGTTCTTGAAAAGAAAAAAAAGGCACACTACCACATATTCTCAGTTTTATTTGATCTGTATATTTATCTGCCTTACATACAGAATAGATGGAGAAAATTACAAACATATCTTAACCATTAAGGAAAACATATCAAAGTACTGATGAATGACAATTCACCAAAAAAATAATAATAATAATACTATGTTGTCACAGATTCTTTGGCATTCGACTTTTTCCTTTCTGTTTTGCAGCCTTCTCTTTTTTCAACTGTAACGGGGGGAAAAAATTAACAAAATCATATACTACTTTGATATACATAGCAAGCCAAATACAGTATTATATAAATTGTTTCCTAGATCAAACTATGTTCAGTTTCCGCCAAACCTCACTTTACCTAATCCTCACCACAGCAGGACACAAATTCAGGCCTGTTGGATATCCTATCAGTACTCGTGCCAATTCTCACTGAGAGACACTCTTTTCTTTTGTTTCCCAACTGCTGTGGCGATAACTAGAACACACACAACAATACATCACAGTTCTGAGAGGTATAAAGAGTGATATGTACAAGAGAACCTTTGCAGCTGAGAAGAACTGTAGAACAAGTTTTTTAAACTAGTTCAGCCCTACCAGTTTGCAGGTTGTCATTCCAAACCTACAAGCCTTACCGTGGCCTATTGTGATCAAAATAAGAGCGCCAAGTAGGTATCACTGCACTGCCAAGCAAGTCTCTATTTAGAGATTGAAGAAATACCTTTGAAAGATAAATTTGGATTTGTTTTAGCAATTAAAAAGCTCAAAGAAAGTAGTGGAACCCAGCCTTACAAATAACTTTATGTAACTCTGCAGGGAAAAGGAGTCATAGTAGCATTGGCACTAGTCCCTTCTTGGCACTAGTCCCTTCCAGCAGCCTCAGGAATTCCCTTTGCAAAAAGGTTGGGCTGCAGTCCACACAAACACTGCCACAAGCTGTGCAGAGTGTCTCCAAGGCTTCTGAATTATGTGACACCACCTAGAAGTCTACAAACATACAGGCGGTGGAGGGACACTTGGATATCTGAGTGTCTGGGCTATCACAGCCATTACATAACACAAACATGATTAGAATAGCACTGAGATAGTAATGAGAAGCTGCAGGAGGCAGGATAGCAAGGGAAAAAACCTTCTCCTTTTGCCAGCCACTCTAGCCTGGAGCAAGAGGCAGCTAGTGGTTCTTAACTCTTTACCTGTCTTGTTGAAGGCCTAGCCATTGCTACACACTGAATACATGATGAAATCACTTTCAGTAGCTAAATAGTTTAAGCAACTAAAGTTTCAGTATATTACACAGGAAAGGTAAACTTTGTTCAGTGACTAATGAAGGGCAACTTTGTTTATTTTTAAACCTTCCCCCCAATGTATTTCTGTAACAAGGAATGGGGGGGGGTTTCCTTTCCAACTATCAATGGTAGCTTTTGTTATTCAGCTATATGTTTAAATTTAATCAAATTTTAATAGAATACATTTATTTAAAATGTGATGCTTTAAAAGCCAGGTCATTAATCAACTAAATGTAACTGGTAGGTAGATCTAATTCTCATGTACAGCAAAGGGCCTTATCCATTTTCATTAACAAAAAGATCTGCTGTCACAAGAGTAGCTTGTGAAATGGCACTGTTTTTATTTTCTATAGTATAAAAGTTAAAATTAAATCAGCTAGAAATAGTATAATATAATATTATTGAATAACTTCTGATATAATAAGATACTGAGAGACAGCGTGGTACAGTGGTTAGAGTGCTGAACTAGGACTGGGGAGACCCGAGTTCAAATCCCCATTCAAGCATGATACTTGCTAGGTGACTCAGGGCTAGTCACTTTTCTCTCAGCTTAACCTACTTCACAGAGTTGTTGTGAGGAGAAACTTAAGTATGTAGTGCGCCGCTCTGGGCTCCTTGGTGGAAGAGTAGTATATTAAATGAAAAATGATAATAATTATTGTTGTTGATAATAATAATAATAATGATGATGATGATGCCAAACTTTCAGTGTAGGAATGACAGCTGGAAGGCAAAGTCCCACAGATTTTCAATAAAAAGTGGATGCTCAACAGCCATTTCTGTCTTATATCTCATTTCTTCCTCTGTATTGCTACATTTGAGATAGTATAATTTCCCAACATATTTTAACAAAGTTATCAAGAAGAAAGAGATAAATATGTTTGGAATGTGCTGTTCAACAAATTTCAACTGGGAATAAATGTTTTTGCTTTAAATTATACAAGCAATGGCATACCCGTTCCTGATACTGCCTTTCAAAGTAAGCCATGTCATCTTCTTCAGGTTTCCTTAAACAGGAGACTTGCATTGCAGCACTAGCACCACCTTAAACAACAGATTTTATTGAAGATACGTTTAATTGTATTCGTTTCAGAGCTTGATATAAAAGGTATTAACATTTCAGTCTGATGACATTTAAGCATTTTTAATTTCAAGTGTCTAACTGAAATCAATTGGACTTACTGTATTTACCTGAATCTAAGACTAGGGCTTTCCCCCAATATCTTTGATGTTAGAAATGGGGGGGGGCACAGGTTCATCTTAAATACAAATTGCTGTCCCTTTTGCATAAATACAGGTATAACCATTTTTTAAAAAGAGTCATCTTAAAATCAGGGTCATCTTCTATTCAGGTAAATACAGGGATTTCTAAGTGGAAGGAAGAATCATTAGCTTCTAGTAATATGTCTAGTCAGCATTAAAACTTAAAATCACTGGTTTGACAAAAGTGAAAATATTTATAAATAAGGCTTACCCCTAATCTTGATTTACCCTTCCTCCTCAATCCTTATTACTTTAAATCAATTTACAAGCAAGCATTCCATTTAAAAAAAAAAATTTTTCATTGCATTAGTACAACAAATAAGGTGTATCCCAGATTACCACAGGGTACAATAGATTTTCTCACAAATCTCCAATTGTCTCCTTCTCCTCTCAATTAATCTTGTGGTCTGCAAGACTGATTGTATTGGGATCTCTAGAAGGAAGCTTTCTCTCCATAGACCTTGACATACAAGATCTCAGAAGCCAAGGATTTATGATATATTCTAAGTCGCTGAATATATTTCCCCCCTAGGAATCCCACCACCACCCTTTCTCCCTTGCACTGCCCAGAATGACCCAAGTCTCCTAAAACCTTGCCTGTTTAATGTGCATGTAATGATCAATACTCAATACAGCTTCTTTGCTTGAGTACTTCTGTCTCCTAATCTACTTCATTGGATTGTTGCAAGAATAAACACTCTTTAAAAAGGTGCATTAAATTAAATTCCTCTATGGCAGGGTTTCTCAACGTGTGGGTCCCCAGATGTTCTTGGACTTCAACTCCCATAATCCCCAGCCCCAGTGGCCTTTGGTTGGGAATTGTGGGAGTTGAAGTCCAATTACATCTGGGGACCCACACGTTGAGAATCCCTGCTCTATGGGATACAATCCCATCATCCCCAATTTTATTTATTTATATTTGCATAGCTTTACAAAGACAAAAGGCCTCACATCTCCCTTTGGAATAAAGACAACTTTTATATTAAACTTAAATCCAACTTCAAAAATAACCAGTTATGCAGTGTAGTCAATCAGGTAACAAAAATAGTACTTTAAAAAGTATTTAATTTCATTACCATCTGTTAATTGGGATTGTGCTTGCATGGAGCTAGAGGGTCCCTGGAATGCTTTTAAAAAGGGATGGTCCATGTTCGTCACTGGCGATTCTAGAAACTGAGCTGAAGGTGCTCCTTAAAAGAAACAAAGAAAAAAGAGAGGAGGGAACAAATCTGAATTGCAAAAAAACCAAAAACAAAACCACAGGCCAAAATTGGAACTTCTGCTTGTTCAGTAAGACTATCCGGAATAAGTAAAGTTACCAAACTGTCTGGAGAAGATGAACCCTGATAATCTGCTACTAACATTAAACATGCATGATTTGAAGAGTGGTTGTTGAAAAAATACTTTCACCGTTCACTCCCATGTTCTTAAACTAAAACAAATGCATCCACAAATAATAATAGTGATAAAGACATAACATGTGTGATTCTAGATTGACTGCCATTCGAAAATAGAATGAAATCTAAGGAATAGCTCAAAGAGACAAGGTTTTTCTACAATGTGATTAAATTTAAAAACTATGTTTATGTATACCAGAGCTATATGTTTATTTAAATATACCGTAGGCTCCAGGTGATTATATTAAAAAGCAATATAAAAACATAGCTAATAGTCAGTGGTGAAAATACTACATCAAACTCAACAGCAAACAATTTCATTTCAGAGCCAGCTGTACATCAGCCTCTAGATATGTTCATAAACCGTAGTTTGTGCCCATTTGAAGACAAACCGATTCATGCTGCTGCTGAACTGGTTCAGCGGTTTGAGTGCAGGCTGGTGGGACAGCAAATGGCACCTTTAAATGAGATCTGTTCTTGTGGTAGCAAGCATGAATTGTCCCCCTTGCTAAGCAGGGTCCATCCTGGTTTGCATTTGAATGGGAGACTACATATGTGAGCACTGTAAGATATTCCCCTTAGGGGATGGGGGGCTGCTCTGGGGAAAAGGTTCCAAGTTCTCTCCCTGGCATCTCCAAGATAGGGCTGAGAAAGACTCCTTCAAAGTTACAGGCAGAAGTCAACGCCAGTCTGTGTAAACAATACTGAGCTAGATGGACCAGTGGTCTGACTCGGTATAAGATAGCTTCCTATGTCTCTAAAAGCGGAGGCCTTGCGCATGCTGCCATCATGCACAGGAGCTTCTGGGAGAGTGCCACAGCAGCAGGAAGCTACATGGAACAACGATAACCCAGGTAGGACCTGCTGCGCTCACTTTTAAAAGTGCAGCTCAACACACACACACACACACGCCAGCCCACGCTCAAACCACCATACCAGTTCAGCAGCAGCACAAACTGGTTCATATTTGAACTGGGACACGAACCGCAGTTCATGCACATACCTATCAGCCTCCCAAAGCCACCTGGAATAGGTCTCTTTTACTGTCCTTTTGGAAGGCCACTTATATTGTAAGCCTGTGAGCTATTTTTATTGTTGTATAGCATCTGTTGAGTTGGGGATCTAAGTAATAAACAGAAACCATAAAGGTAGGTGCTAGTCCTAACCAGTCATTCCAGAACCTCAGGGCAATAGAACTGAAAGCCCCGCTCCCAGCTGTTAATGATTTTTTATCTCATATGATGAGGGTAAAACAGGGCAGGGTCTGGTCAAAGGATCTTAACCAGCATGGGTTCATATATAGAGAGAGGCAACCTCTTCATTGATTCCAGGCCGTGTAGAGCTTTAACAGTAATAATCAATTCTTGAATTAGACGCAGAGAAGATCACTTGCAACCACTGCAGTTGTCACTGAACTATTAGAATATGTTCTTGCCTTCCATAATTAATCAGGATGGGCTGTGACATTATGTACTAGTGGTAGCTTCCAAGTCATTTTTAAGGGCAAGCCCATGTAAAGCATATGCGTGCTCAGTCTTCAAGGCTTGAAAAGTGTTACATAGGAAGCTGCCATATACTGAGTCAGACCATTGGTCTATCTAGCTCAGTATTGTCTTCAGACTGGCAGTGGCTTCTCCAAGGTTGCAGGCAGGAATCTCTCAGTCCTTACCAAATCCTTGTCTGTAAATCTTTGTAGATATATGATGTACAAACAACCACTTGGTATATCATTGTGCTTTGGTAACGTACTGTTGGCTTTGGTAGTTTGTTGGTTCAATTTAAAAAAAAATCTTGTCCTATCTTGGAGCAGCCAGGGAGGAAACTTGAAACCTTTTGCTCTTCCCAGAGCGGCTCCACCCACTGAGAGGAATATCTTACAGTGCTCACACTTCTAGTCTCCCAATCATATGCAAGCAGCATGGACCTTACTTAGCTAAGGGGACAAGTCATGCTTGCTACCACAAGACCAGCTCTCCTCTACAGGATAAGCATGATATCAAGAAAGGGTCAGAACAACAAATGCAGCTGATAAAATGCATTCTTTGCCAGTACCACGATCAGTTTTTCCCTGGAGCAAAGCAGAGTATAGGAGAAAATCAAAAGCTCCAAACCTGCTCTGATGGAGTGAATAACCTTCAATCCAAAGCAAGAATAATGACTCCCCTATGAACACTAGAATTTCTCATCAGCATCACCTTACATCTTGCTGGAATCAATTTCAGTTTGTTTAATTTCATCCATGGTTTCTAGACAAAGGGTTTAGGACCAAGGCAATTGCTCCTGGGTGCAGTTAGAAATAGAGCTGGATGTCATCAGCATATCAGAGACAACTCCAAAACTCTGATTTCTCTCAGTTGCTTCATAATTTTTAAGTTATCTGTAAGTTGTAACCTGATGGAATTGTTCAAAATACTTTGGATATACTATTACTACAAACAACATTTGATGTAAGCTCACAATAATCTTTCAAGCCTCCTGTTCTTACCTATCCCACTGTCATCAAGTCTCATGTAGCCTTCTGCTAGAGAACTAAAGCCAGTTAATCCTCCCATTGCAGCATAAGGGACATCTTGTCCCACTGGCTTTCCTTGGGCTAAGCGTTCATCTTTTGTTTCCACTACTGTTTCATGAGCATATGTTGGCTGACCACATCCACAAGTGAAGCTACTGTGAAACCCTGAACATTTAGAACCTAATGTAAAACATATTAAAACAAAACATCATATAAACAACATCTTCAAATACTCACACTCACTAGCACTTCCACTTGGAAGCACTCTGCCAGTGGCCTTGACTATATAAACAGTTGCTACAGGACTGGTGGAAATGTGTTTGTAATACAAAGCATGAGTGTTTTATTTGCAGTAAGGATAAACGTGTAAATATATAAAAACTACAGGATCAGAACTCTATTGCTGAATCCAGTTCTGCATCTGAAAAATGTTGTGGGATAATAACTGTTATTAATTATACTTGTAAAATGAAAAATGTTTAGGTAACAATTTGCAGATGGGCTCCACTTCCTCAAAAAGCAATCCAATGGTAGAAATAGCATATCTTAGGTATACTTCAAAAAGTCTATATATTTTCAAACACCCAGATCAGGAAGCAGAATAAATTAGGAAATCATGTAGTATTCTGCAAATTAAACAAATCTTGAAAGGTTTATACTTCATGCTGAATATAGTTTTTCACATCTCAGAATTTATTTATTTATTTTAATTTATTTTTTTAAAAAGGAACAAATCAGAAACCATCCATGATTTGATTCTGGATGAAGGTGCCGACCTGGTATGTATTACAGAGACCTGGTTAGAGGAGGCTGGGGGCCCAGTGTGGTCCCAGCTTCTTCCTCCAGGATACACTGTTGAGGAGCAGGTGAGGGACCGTGGGTGGGGAAATGGAGTGGCTGTGGTCTATAAGAATAACCTTTCCCTTACCAGGATCCCTGTCGGACCATATTGAATGTGTGTACTTAAGTTCGGGGACCAGGGATAGACTGGGACTTCTGTTGGTGTACCGATCGCCCCGCTGCTCAACAGAGTCCCTAACTGAGCTTACAGACTTGGTCTCAGACTTGTTGTTGGAGTCTCCCAGGCTTGTGGTGCTGGGGGACTTTGGGAACAATTTGTCCAAGGCAGCTCAGGAGTTCATAGCAGCCATGATGACTATGGGCCTATCTCAAGTGGTCTCGGGGCTGACACACATTGCTGGTCACACGCTTGATTTGGTCTTTCACTCTGATCAAGATGTGTTGTAAATCTGTTAACTCGGCTAACCCAACAGGATTTACAACCCACTTCAGCACTCCCCGGTGAGTTAACAGAAAGCGGCAGCGGAACTGCACGAATGAAAAATAAAAGGCTCACAAAGAAAAACAGTAAATGAATTAAGTCCCCTGAACTGAACTAGGTACCCCCCTCTAACAATAACTGAGTAATAAGTGAAAAGAAAACACAGAGCAAGGAATGAAAATAGCGAAGGACAACAGAAGCAAGGAATTAACAGAACAAAGCAGGAAAGCATAAACAAGGCAGACTGGAACTCGGACAAAGTTTTGGAATTCAAATAACACACTGTCTGCAGCCAGTGAAAGTTGCAAACAGCATCTGAGCAAGTGAGAGACTGCTAAATATATATGGCTCAAGAGAAGCAGCGGCCAATCAGGCTTCCCTGAGTCAGCATTTCAGCTTCTCTTGTGATCTCCTGCACCTGCGTGACTGCCACTGAGATTGCCTCTTGAGATGCCTTCTCAAGACAGGGGAAATCCCAGGCTCCTCCTCATCAGAAATCATGTCTGGCAGCTGTTGCGAATCCTCAGCTCCAGAGTGGTCTCCCTGCCAAATCCTGTTGCTGTGCCTCTGAGCCCTCACTAGCAGGCGAATCCTCCTGCTCTGACTCTTCTGAGTCAGACGTCTGAGCCATGACAGGATGGTGTTCCGTGGGTGGGGAATCCTGTGATTTCCCCATTGTCATGGACGGACAACCATCTGGTTAAGGTTGGACTCACAATCACTTCTCACCTTCACAGGGACGAGGGGCCAGTTTTGAAGTGGGTTGGAGAGGACACTTAGGAGCAATCACGCCTACTGTCCCAGTGAGTTTTCTGTTCCAATTCTCCACCAGCGCATCAACAGGATCACCTGCAGAGCCAACACTAAATTCCTCCAAGGCTTCTTGAAATCCTATTGGATTCAATAACCTTCTCGGGTGGACCATCCTAATAGGTCCCTCGTCCCTGTGAAGCTTGGGCCCTGGGTATTTAAGAGAATGTCTTGTTCGTCATGAACCCCATTGCCCACTGTGATCATCTGGAGAGGTCCATCTGCATTTGCCACCGGCTCATCTGGTGGCCTCTCAGGGACGGGTCTTCTCCGTTGCTGCCCCGAGGCTTTGGAATGAACTCCCTAGTGAAATAAGAGCCTCCCCATCTCTGACAGCTTTTAAAAAGTCTTTAAAGATGCATCTGTTCACCCAAGCTTTTAATTAATACTAGCCAACCCGCATAGAGCACCTGCGCGCTCTTTGGGGCCGCCTGCCCCCCCTGTCCTCTCTCCCCCTGCCCCCCTCTTGCCCCTCTCCCCCCTTCCATTCCTCTCCTCCCTGCCCCGCACCCCCATCCACACTGAGCAACTTCCAGCCGGACCTCACCGCCGCCACAGCCAAGTCCTCCTTAAAGGGCCCCACTGCCACCATTCCTCCTTCCAGGCTGTGAACTGAGGAGTCCCACCACCCGTTTTCCTCCTGCCCCAGGCTGCCCCCCTCACTTCCCCACCCCCTTGCTCTCTTGCCGGCGCCTCCTCTCCCCTCACCTGCCCCTGGCCATCCCACCGCTGCCGCCGCCTCCTCCTCCAGGACGACCTGGCCAGGCCGTCCCACTGCCTCCCAGCAGCCAGCAGCCAGACGAGCCTCTGCCTCAGGCCGTTTTGCAGCCCACTGCTGCCTCCATTTCTCTTGCCCACAACTCTCGCCCAAGGCCGGGAACTCTTGCAATGTGTCATGAGAGTTCCACCACCAAACCCAGGACGCACATGCCGGCTAAGAGAATTAAATATATAGATCGATTTAATGGTTTTAATGTTGTTTTAAAATATTGTTTTAAACTTTTAAATTGTTGTAATGTTTTAAACTTTTTGTCTTTGTTTTAACTAATATTTTACTTCCTGTTTTTATTTTGTTGTAAACTGCCCAGAAACGCAAGTTTGGGACAGTATAAAAATGTGTTAAATAAATAAAAACATATTTTTATACTGCCCAAAACTTATGTCTCTGGGCAGTTCACAACAAAAAATAAATGGGGTGGGGGGGATGGAATTGGAAGTGTTCTGCAGACATCCATAACTTCCCATTCAAAGACACAAATATAAATGTAAAGTTGTGTCATCAAGTCCGTGTTGACTCTTAGCGACCACAGAGTCCTGATGTTTTCTTTGGCAGAATACAGGAGGGGTTTACCAATGCCATCTCCTGCGTGGTATGAGATGATGCTTTTCAGCATCTTCCTATATTGCTGCTGCCCAATATAGATGTTTCCCATAGTCTGAGAAACATACCAGCAGGGATTCGAACCAGCAACCTCTTGCTCCCTAGGCAAATTACTTCCCCGCTGCTCCATTCGGTGGCTAGGACACAAATATACAGTTATAATTATATATTTTAAAAGGCATATATGTATAACAGAAAGCAGCTACCCTTTTAAACTATGCATTAATATTTACTGAAATATCACTTACACGTGTTACATGCAAACCCAGGGGCTGGACTATGCTGATCAGCAAAGTGCTTGCATCTACAGCGGATGGGCTGAGTACCATTAAGAGGAACAAAGTGATAAGATTTGCAAGGGCATCGGCTCACCCTGCAAGGTAAACTAATTGGACGTTCCTTTGGAATCACTTCAAAGTCTGTTTTGTGTTGTTTATACCTGGAAAAATTAAAAAAATGCACACTGGTCAACTAGCATTTAAAAATGTTCAAATATTTTTAAGCAGACCAAATCAATACACTTTCACTTGCAACAGTAGCCAGCCGTTATTTGCCATAGCCCTACCTCCCAACCCTTCAGTCCACCAGCACATGCAGAGGTGTCAAGTCAGTCTTCAACTTTCTGCAAGTGATAACTCTGATGAGAGTTATTCTTGCTGCTTCTGCAAAATAAAATTGACCCATACTAGACTGTGTTTGTGAGTGAATCAGAGGGGAGGTGAAAGGTCCGTCAGAGGCCATGATTTAGGTTACCTCCGTCCACTGCATCTGTGGACCTCCGAAAAACACTTCAACAGAATTGTTAGGAATGCACTTCATCTTTGTTATGCTAAAATGATTTTTTAAAATCTAACTCAGATCATGTACACCTATTTCAAGAACTCAAAGGTGGTGTGTTGTATTTGCATTTTTCCAGTGAAACGAAGACTCACATTTCCACCTACATCCAACTCAGCACTCACATCTTTATGACACACAGCCCCAATCCTTACACTGAACTGTCTCATCATTCAGCATTGGCAACTTGATCATCTAATAGGTCTTTGTAAAAACTTTTCATATTTGTAAATGCGTATATATTTAAACTATTCTGCATTGTCTGGAATATTTTCTAGAAATGATTAACACATTTTAAAAATCAATTGTAATTGACTTTATAGTCCTGACCCACCATTTAGAATGCACCCATGTAGGGTACAAACTCAATACCAAACTACAGTTATGTTACACAATGATCATATTTGACAAAACCAGGATGAGAATTATACATTTAAAGATGCAGCAGCATAGGTCCTGGACCAATAAATTCTAGCTGAGTAAAGCACATTAAACCATAGACTATTTCTATCACCATGAAAGGATGGAATTTGGAGAGCAAGGAATCAAGCGGAAGCAGATTTATTGTCACAGCGTGCATTCAAACGTAACTCAAACCCATGGTTTGACATTATCGGCATGAGCAACCTTATATTCCTGCACTCCGAACTCTCCACATTAGGCAAGGAGATTAGAGGTTTGTGTTCCCAATTTGTAGCAAGTCATACTGTATTTACCTGAATCCAAGACTAGTTTTTCCCCAAGTTATTTGATGTTAGAAATTGGACAGATAGTCTTACAATCAGAGTGCTGTTGTCTTCTATTCTGGTAAATATGGTACTTTACCATTTCATCTGAATCCAGCAAACTATACTTAGCACAAATCATAATTTGACAGCTCCTGACAAAAAGATAAAGTACAGTTTACCATGCACACCTTAAGTGGCACAGCAGGGAAATGCTTGACTAATAAGCAGAAGGTTGCCGGTTTGAATCCCCGCTGCTACTATATCGGGCAGCATCTCATACTGCGTGGGAGGAAGCAATGGTAAACCCCTCCTGTATTCTACCAAAGAAAACCACAGGACTCCGTGGGCACCAGGAGTCGAAATCGACTTGATGGCACACTTTATTTTTACAGTTTACCACAAGCTGGGTATAGAAGCTTCTAAACCCCTGTCCTCTGGCAGTGGTTATTACATCTGAATGCAGCAACAGGGATAGAGGGGTACAGCGTTAGGGACACACTTTGTGCAATCTCTGTGGAAGAAGACTGTTATTGAGAGTCTTGTGGTGGGACTGGAATCAGCACAGAGGGTTGTACATAAAACTGTTGTGGTAATAAAAGTACAAGAAAGCATAAAACTAAGCATAGTTGCAGTTTTATTCTACTTGCCACACATCCTGTCAACCATCTGAATGGAGCCTAAGGTGGGGATGTAGTTACAGGGATACATGTCTCTTAAGTGTACTTCCTCAGGAGTTTGGGAAAACAATCCAATCCACAGCATATCTAATTTTAATTTCCTATGAATGCATAAGAAATAATATCTTGGACCACAAATACTTTCTACATTTTTCAAAGCCATAAGCTAACTGCACCACCTACTGGCATGGAAATGTTTCTGTTAACAGAGAAATGTGGTTGTACAGAACATAACATTTTTTACCTATGAGTACAAAAACATGGGGTTTCTGGTCCCACAAGTTTGCAGTCCATGCCAGTTGGTGATCTCCAGCTCACATACAATCTGTTTTGTAACCGTATTGGTAACACTTTTTTCTTGTATTGTTCGTATTCTTCAGGGGTAAAGAGTTTCCCTCCATCATCTTCACCTACAATCCTGTAAAGAAATATTTATTCCATCATAATACTTTTCATTGTATTTTTAATTTAAGACAAACATCCACATGTTAATGCACAGAAACGGATAAAGTTGATAGACAATCTTGGGGAAAGTATGCAATCAGAAATTCTTGTAGTTGTCTTCTAGTTCTGCTCATAGATACTATGTTGTAAGTTCTAATGGTGCCACAATCCTCATCAATATTTTATTAAATATCTCTGCTTAGTTCAGTATAATCCGAGGAAGTAGTTTGAGGATTTCAGTCTGACCTATGTCATAAACCTATTTTGACATCCCTTTGACTCAGAGGCTTCCATCATGGAACCTAATCATCTACACATTTTAAAATAAATATTGGCAATTCTCTGCACAAATGTGGTAACTAACTAGCCACCATTCCATTCTACTTAGTGAAGTATTCTCTCTACTTATTATTTTGAATTTATCTTGTTTTTAATTTCTTAGGACAAGTACCCATCTGCAACTTTCCATGTGACTGGTTGACTGATGCAGCAAACCAGGATGTGCTGTATGTACTACATACCATTGAACTATCAGTGTGTTTTATTTTCTGTTTTTGCATCCAAAAAAGTGTTCCTTTTTAAAGAGAATGCAATTACTTTGTATAACTAAGCACCCATCACATGGGAGATCTGTGATCAGATCTCCTATTGTTTTGGTGTTTGTTTTAGCTTTAATGCAGCTTTGGGGGTGGGGGGTCCAATACTGCCAGAAGCAGTGGTGCTGGTGTTTAACTCTTCCCCTGTTCTATTTTTCCTGGTCTACTTTGTTTGCTAAGATACTATAAAGGCAAACCCACATGATGTAGGCAGCACAGGTATCTGGTCATTTTAACAAGAGAGTTGGTAGGACACAAGCTTGCCTAGACATGGTTGCCAAATGGCAGGTATAACTTAGACAGGTATAACTCTCCCACTGACAGGATATATTATACTGGTTTAATTTTTGCTCCTCCTTATGCAGCCAGACAAGATAAAGACACAAGGACCTTACAAAAAAGAGGGAAGGCAGGCTACGCTTCTGCACCTGAAAGAACACCCTGATCTGTGGAGGCGGGGTTCCCCACTCATCTCAGATGTTATGAAACAAGCTATAAATTACTCAGGAGTGAGGACAATGCCCCGAACACACATGCCCAGAGGTCCTCCCCCTCATTATTTCATACCTGCCAGGGGGACTCAGCTCTAGCACTGCGAAGCTAAACCCCGAATCCGGTCAAGGAAGCCACTGAGAGGCTGGCAGAAGCTTCCCGGACGGCTTCACCCGCCTTAGCTAAAGTCGTTTACATAACCCGGAGAAGGGCAAGCGGCGGCGGCCTTTCTTCAGCCCCACCCACTCCCCGCTTGGCCAGCCCGCTTTCCGCGTCGCCTCACCTCTTGTACTCCAGATACTCGTCTATGGCCGCTGCGGCCCCCGGCTGTAACGTCAGCCTCTCCATGACTCCCTCCCAGCCTGAATGGGCTTGCGAAGGCAAGGAAGGCGGCCTCTCCGCCGAAAGAGACGAGGCCGCTCCCGCGCTTCCCTTTTTGCCTGCCGGGAGATTGCTGTGTCGCCAACCCTCGCCGCTTGTTGGGGATCATCAGCCGTTGCTGGGAGGCGCCGGTTCTTCGAACGCCCTTTGCAAGCCAGGTTTAGGTCTTGGTCATGCACGAGGCAGCAAGGCGGAGACACACAGAGGCGCAGGAGGAGGAGCCCTCGGCGCGCGCTAACTTCTCAGTGCTAGTTACATCGACCACCCCCTTTTAAAATACGTTTAGGCCTCCGCCCCGCCCCCCCTTTTACGACCACAGGTTGCCAACATTCTACTGCCAGAAGAATGAGGGAGTGGGACACGGGGGGCGGAGGTGTATATGCAGTGGTAATCAAGAGCCTGAGTATCATTAACGTATATGTAATTGCATTGCATGCTATTGAATAATGCCAGCATGGTTATTATTTAGAACACATTAAGTTATATCACTTTTCAACCAAAAACTTCTCAAAATAAGAAGCTGCTGGTCCTGCCACCAAAATGAGGGACAAAAGGGATCCACCTTTCATCCTTGAAATGAGGCACATCCCGCGTAATGAGGGACAGTTGGCAACAACCTGCCACGGCCTCCTCCCCTGGACAGTCTGAATGGGTCTTGCAAGAACCGCCGCCATCATGTTCATGCACTTAGATTTTACTCGTTTACTGGACAGCACAATCAATGCCCCGGCTCTTTAGGAATATAGTCTAAAAACTCGCCATGCTTTGTTTCTAGTAATTCATCCAACTCCAGCGAGCTGGCGCTGTGCCCTGCGGTTGTACCTACTATTACTAACTTTACTCGAAAACAATTTCATAAGGAAGCCCGTAGCCATTTTCTGGGTTGCTGAGAGGAGATCTTTGATTGAGGCAGTGAGTGCACGCACTTCTGCCTTACTTACTGGCCAAGAAATTTAGAAAAATGACAAATTTGTGTGAGGGAAAAGGGCACGGAATTTCTGTTAGCGATACCCCACTCCCAAACTAGTCGCGTACAAGCAAATGCATGCTGCAGTCCTGCTTCCAACTGGAAGTGCCTCCCTTCTCTTGCCGAAAACAGCCACGCGGCAAAGCATTTCCGACTCCATTTGTGATTCATGCTTTCCCTTCGCGCTATTTTCCCACTTAAAATTGCCTCCTTTTCCTGTCCCAAGGTGCCCCCCGTCCCCCGTCCCCGCTTTTTCCTTTTTTTCTTTTTGGTTCAGTTTTGTCCAGTCCAAAATACCACACACCCCGGAACAGCAGCTGCCAGCCTTTTTTCTTGGCAGGTTCCAGTTCGCCTTATACATTCAATTAGCTTCATAATAGTCAAATTTAACAGCGAAAGCTTTCTCCATTGCCGTTCCATACCGGAAACAGTTGTATATGTTAATGTTGAGTTCATGCAGCAGTTCAAAGGCGGCTGCTGCTGCTGCTGCTTCATCAAGATAACAGCTTTTAAATTGTTTGGCCTAGATCCTAGACACAAGATAGCTGTGGGTTGCAGTGGAGATTCTATTCCTCGTTCCTAGTTAGTTCAGATATCCAAAAACCTTCGGTTTAGGCGGAGAGTGAAGATGCTTTACATTTTCACCCATGCTCTAAAAGCATGGAAATTGCAAGTTAAGGTGCCAGTCCTAACTTCAGCAGCATGGAACCTGTGAAGACTTTGGCACAGTCTAAAATATGATGCTGCTTTTAGAAATAGGCTTAATGCACCCACACTTTGCTGTGGTCTTTAAGCTGTACATTGGACTGCCAAAGGATGCATCCAGGCAGACATTCAACAGGTGCAGCTTCCCCAATCACTTCCTAGAGATGCTCCCGATTAATTTCTGCCTGATGCATCTCTACAAGGCACAGTGCTTCTCCAAAATGTCAGTTATCTGGCAGTAGTCCTCAGATAACCTGCCCTGGATTCAATAGGCAGTTTTAGTTCCTTGAAGTTTTCCAGGCTGATACCAATTCCTCACATCTCAGCCAAAAGTTATAACAGTAGCTGGAGGAACTGGAGATAGCTGGATCAAGTATTTCATTGCCTCAAGCATTTAAGAGGAACTGTATTCAAACCTGAAAAGTAACTTCTGCAAACAGAAAATATTGCATAGGCATTGTCATTTGTTTTGCAAACTGATCTGTGGAACTCAGTGACACTTGACCCAGTAATTAAATATATTTTAGTTATGTCCAAGACTGAGCAAAGCAATTGAGATCTGTTGATTAAATTGCCTCGAGGGTGACTGGCCTGCACCCCCTAGTCTGGGCAAATGTGGGGGATTTAGCTCAAAAGGGGAGACAGTTCCAATCAGCCTTAATTTGTGCAAGCGTATGAACTCAAGAAAATCAGCTTAAGAGAGAGGTTTTAATTAAATAAAAAAGGAGTTTATTGAAAATAAAATCAGACTAAATTACTATGTGGCTCTAGTTTAAAGGCACTACAAATATGCTAAGAAACAGACTATTATAAGGCACATTTAGCTTAAAGTTCCAAATGATGTGTAAATTCCCAGGTGAGCTAGAGAGGTACTCTAAGATAGAGGGACAAGATCTCAGAAATAAGAGAAAGGGATAGATTCAGCCCTGAAGGAGCCGGACAAGAGGCTATATCACCTGTCCTGAAGACAGAACAAGGTGGTCTGCTAGAGTTTCTTGTTGCAGTCTGATGGGGTCCCAAGTGAGAGGCACTGAGATGTTTCACAGTGGGAGTCCCAGGTGTAATAAGGAAGCATGCTGGGTCATGGAGTTAGGGACACTTATATCCCAAAATGTGCCTTGAGGGCACTTTTCTCTTGTACTCAGCTGAATAAATAGGGGAGCCCAGACATTTTTTGGAATGCATTGTGTCTTGATAGTCCTTCCTGGGTAGGCATATGTGTGAATCACTTATGGTATTCAAGGCTGGTTGAGAGGACAATTGGAGTGTGCAGGTGTGTTTAAAGAATATCCTGTGCTAGGACTGACTCTCCCAATAATTCCATCAACAGTTTCAATAGGCACACTTCAAAGTTACATCACTTACTCATCCCTATTGTAATGGAGGCTGCAGATAAGAAACTTGTCTTATCTGTCTTTTCTCCCTGGCCTGAATACCAGGTATTGTCTCTCTTTGCGAGAAGAAGAGGGGAGTTTAGATTTCATTCCAGGGCTGAAATGTTCTTAGATGCCAGACACTTGCAGTAGCTAGTCCTGGCTGGGTACCCCTCATAAAGAGTGTGAAGCTAATCCCCTTTCAAATTTGTGGGGCTTGTAGTCAAATCTAGGGGTGCCCAGTCCACTGCCAACTAAGCTACTTATCCCCATGTATAACATAGACTGGGAGCTCACATTGTGGTGCAGCTCCTGAACATAGCAAAAGTGCAATCTCCAAGTCTGGAAATGCAGTTGCAACCAGGGAGGCTTCTGGAATCATGCAGAATAAGCTCAGCTGGTAACAGGTGGCATCTCTTACTACAAACTGGAGGACAGGAGAAAACACTGAGTAACTAGGGCAACAGCTAGTCTAGTTAAGCCAATAAAGGATGGAGCATCCTAGCTCCAATAAATTAACTAGCTCCAATAAAGGATGGAGCATAATTCAAAAAGCTATTAATCTCTATCCCTAAAATTGGGGGTGGGGGTGGGGGTCTCTTTCATGGAAGGAAATGCATCAACATGTTTTAAGATAACCAGGCAGATCCTTCTTCGTAATTGTCATGAAATGAAATGTAGCTAAACACAGGGCACAAAGTCAAGAAGGGCACAACATCAATAACTGATCAAGCTCTAAGTCAGGAACTGATAGGAAGTTCTATTCTAGCAGTTCTTTCCTTCCTCCTCTATCCAGATTGATGACCAAGAAAGATGTTGCCTTGCAGCAACCTGCAGGTAGAAGACGAACAGACTTTTTGAAGGAACTACTATATGTTGAATTTTGCCTAGACATTTACATAGCACATAGTACATAGTATTGTGGGGTGGGGGTGGACATAATCAGACACAAATTGATCAGGTGTATCTGTAAGAAGAGATTGTGGCTGAATTTGGAACTGGCCAACGTGGTGTAGTGGCTAGAGTGCTGGACTAGGACCAGGGAGACACGAGTTCAAATCCCCATTCAGCCATGATACTAGCTGGGTGACTCTGGGCCAGTCACTTCTCTCTCAGCCTAACCTACTTCACAGGGTTGTTGTGAAAGAGAAGCTCAAGGATGTAGTACACCGCTCTGGGCTCCTTGGAGGAAGAGCGGGATATAAATGTAGTAATAATAATAATAATAAATTTCAGGCTGGACATTTACTATATAGATATCATTTTAACTGGCTTAGCCTCTATCCTGGACACAAGATAGCCATGGATTGCCATGCAGATTCTAATCCTCATTACTAGTTAATTTCTGCCTAATGCATCTCTACGAGGCACAGTGCTTTCCCCAAATGACATCTATGCAGTCACATAGGAACTGTACATCTCTCTGAATTACTGGTACAAGAACTAACTTTACAAGCACACTTTCTAGTCTGTGGAAGGGTCTTGGGCCAGCTAGTGAGCACTGCTTCTGATTGGCTCCACAACCAAATCTCACACACCCTATTTTGGTAATAGATAATTTTGCTTGAGAAAAGTTAAAGAAATTGACTATAGTGATCATTTGCACAGTGGGTTGCAGATCTAAACGGCAGATTAAGCCTTTTGCTGCCCATAGGCGGCCAAGGATTTGCCACCCCTGCCACTGCAGTGAGAAGAGGGGAAGAGAGAAAAAGGCCCCCTATTATTCTCCTTAAAAACCACCACTGTTTGCAGTGAGATAAGGTCAGTAAACTCTGCGCGGCTGGGGGAAGGGGGAAGAGGGGAGAGTCCCCCCTCCCTTTACCTTTAAAATGCTGCGCAGGCAACGGGGCAGCAGCAGCTGCAGCAGCAGGGAAGGTAGTAGTGGGATGAGGGGGAAGTTCCCCCTTTTAGCAATGCCAGTCATGTGGGAGGGGAGCTGGAAGGAGCTCTCCCTCGCTGCTCTCACCACCAGCGCAGTGGCATTGCTAAAAGCGGGAACTTTTCCTCAGCCCACTACCACCCTCCCCATGTACAGGGCTGCAGCCCTTTTGCCTGTGCAGCATGTTTAAGGTAAGGTTGGGGTGCTTTTTCTTCGCTCCTCCCCACAGCCACCGCTGTGTGGCCTTAGCTAAAAGGGGGGCTTTCCCCTACCCCCCCCCCAGAGAAAGGCAGCCAAATTTGAGGAGCGGCAAAATTTGCCAGTCCTCAAATTTTGCTACCGTAGGCAAGTGCCTACTCTGCTTAAATCTGCCTCTGCTTAAATCCGCCACTAGGTCTAAAACTGTTGCAACGAAGGCACTAGCTGTATTACACTGTTCAAATCCATTTTGAAATTAAACCAACTGGAAAGGATTCTGGAAACTGTAGTTCTGTGACAGCAGGCTAGGAATTTTCAGCATCAGCTCAGCCAGTTCCCAAAATTCTTTCAAACCGGTTAAACTGCAAAACTATTTTAAAGAGTGCAGTGTGGTGACTAGAGCCCAGGTATCAGCAGTAAGTGTCATGAAGCATGCATGTGCAACTGAAAAGAGATTCTAAGTTAATACTTAAATACATTTTATTCTATTTATACTGTTCAGTTTTAATTTAAGCAAGGGCATGTATAATAAATGAAGAAACTTCATTTCAGTTGCACTGGTTGCCGGCTGAGTCCCGGGTTAAGTTTAAAGTATTAACCTTAACATTTAAAGCCCTACATGGTATGGGCCCTCCATACCTCCAAGACTGCCTTGTACGATATGTCCCTCGCTGGGTCCTGAGATTGGCCACAAGTAATAACTTGGTGATCCCGGGCCCTAGGGATATTAAACTGCAATCAACGAGAGCCAGCGCCTTCTCAGTGGTGGCCCTGACTCTATGGAACGGTCTCCCGGATAACATCAGTTATCCATGATCTTTTGTCCTTTCATAAGGCATGTAAGACTGAAATGTTCCACCGGGTGTTCGGTCACTGAGACAGCTGATCATAGAGTGATCTTGTAATCCATGGTTATTATGCCATGTGCAATCAGTATTGTATGGGGTTGTGGTTTATGAGGTTTGTAAGATATATTTTTATGGAATTGTGTTGCTGTGTATGCTATTGCTTGTAAGCTGTCCTATGGGAGTAGGGCAACATATAAATCTAACTAAATAAATAAACCAACAAAGAAACAGGACGACTAAATGAAAACAATCATCACTGTCACTGAAAAGGACATCTTGTCAAGATTATAGCTGGGATCCTGTCTTGACAAGTTAACCATCATGATGGGTCTGCTCTAAGTAGGACTAAGTCAGGATGCTGACCTATATATTTTCCAGTTGATTTAATAAACTGGGAAAAGAAATATCCCTATCATCACACATACTATTCCAGTTCTTCCTTGCCTGAGCCCGATAGGGCTCCTTCAAGCTCACCTCTCTGCTTCTGCCCTGCATTAGGCTAGGCTGCTGTCCTAACACTGTGCACTCTGACCCTCAAGGCTTAGCCACTCCTGCTCTGCACCACCTACAGAAGCTGCCCCAATACTGCAGAGTGAGAAATCTGTTTCTCCAGTGCATACCAATAATGTAGTGTGTTCCTCACCTTTCCTTCCTCCAATGCCAAACCCTTAGGTTTGTCAACTCCTCCCCCATCCATCAAGATTTGTGTTAACACCTTCCTATTCATTTGAATGGGTCCAGTTCTTACCTTATTTCTGCATTTCCTGTCTTTCTGTAATCCCTGCTAACTTGGCAAAGAGGCACCTTTTCACGTGGTGATTCTCTTTATTTAGCAGGGGGAGAGTACCTGGACATATCAACCACCACCAGCACAGTACCTCCAGTGACTGTTGCTGGTGTTTATCTTATGTTTCTTTTTAGATTGTGAGCCCTGTGGGGACAGAGATCCACCTTATTTATTTATTATTTCTCTATGTAAACCACCCTGAGCCATTTTTGGAAGGGCGGTATAGAAATAAAATAAATAATCTTCCCATTTGTTTTCCGGCCCCAATTCTGTGTCCATGGAGTGAGTCTATTTCTCCAAACATCTTACTCCTTCTTTTTACAGTCACATGTAATTCTCCTTGTACTGTGTAGTAAGGGGCATTTTATTCCAACACCAAATATGCCTTACGTTGTTCTGGCTTTTGTTGTCATAGGGTGCTAATGGTGCTGCACGTGTGCACATGCATGTTCATGCATGCATGCACACACACACATACACACACTCTTGCCCAAGGCATAAGCAATAATACCGATGTAGAGGGTGTAGTATTTTGACAGTGCCATTTACAAATTTTGGCACTTTTCCTTGTTTGTTCAAGGCACTAACAAGAACAAGGGAAGTCACGGGAATAAACCAAGATGAAGACAGAAAAGAGGAAAACCCACCTGTGGCTGGAACAGAAAATATATTGACAAAATCATGTATTAGAATGGAACAGCTGAAAATATGTACTGATAACCAACCGAACAAAAGTTGGAAGGATGATAACAAGAACCAAAGATAATAGATAACAACTGGTACTAGGAACATAAAAGCTAATAAGAAATATGATCTTGTGGAGATAATACTAGGCAAAACAAATGTGGGTTTTGCAGGGTGTGGGTTTGCACACACATAGTTCCTAGTACCAGTTATCTATTATCTTTGGTTCCTGTTATCATCCTTCCAACCTTTGCTCGTTGGTTACCAGTACATATTTTCAGCTGTTTCATTCTAATACATGATTTTGTCAATATATTTTCTGTTCCAGCCACAGGAGGGTTTTCCTCTTTTCTGTTCAAGGCACATTTTATTAACACTCCATCTTTTATAAGCCCACCTTACAATCACCTGTTATACGAAAGCCAGTGAAGTCCATACATGAAAGTAAATCAACTATATCCACACAGCTAGAGCATTCTTAGATTTTTCTGCAACAGCTTCACTTGGAAAGGCAAACTGCTTTTTAATCTGGCTTGCAGCCTCATGAACAAGCACTCATAGTTGTAATTGCTTTCTTTTTATTGTAGTTTTGAATGCAAGTAAGTACCATAAATGTTGTAAAGTGGATTCCCAACTTTAGCCCCCTTTATACTCCTTTCTCCTTGTGTCAAGGGATATACTGTGGCTTGGGAAAGTGTGCTTTTGAGTCTAATATTTTCTCAGAAATGTCAAAGTGGGTTTTACTCCCAAGTATATGTAACTAGGAATGTAGCCTTAGTGTTTTATCTATCAAGTCCAGCCTGTAAATGTTAATCAAATCTATACAGTAAGAGAACTGAAAAAAGCAGGCCATTAAAATTTTGTTTTTAAATCCAACATTTTCTCTTCATGCAGACCAATCACACACAGAATAAGAATGGCCTAGACACGCAAAACAATTGAATTTATGTCGGACTTTAATTTCTGTTTGAATCAATCCAGTTTCTACAGTCATCTGCAGGGATAATCATTTGGGATGGTATATCATCTAGCACCGTAAATAGTACTCTTTTTTAAATAAAAAGATTTTTTTTAAAACTACACAGCATATTTTAAGCAAAAATACTGCAACAAACCCTTAAAGAAATCATTCCATACAGATGCAAAAACTCAGACTGGCACTTCATCATAATTTATGATACAGAAAGTACACTGTGGAATATAGTGCACCCTCACGGCAACACTCTGCTGTAAGGCTAACATGAATATAAGGCAGCACTCACCTTCACCCTATACTTGTTTTTAAGTCCATCATAGAAGTGCCTGGGCACAAATAATCCACTGGGCACTAGAGCTTTACCACCAAAGGCAATTGCACAACAGCAACAGCTGGCAGACTGCACCCTGTCAGCACATCTCTTCAGTAAACATCAAGGTGCCTTCTTAGTTCATCCCACCCCTTTTGTTTTGTGTAAAAATGGTAACTCAAGAGATGGTGTGGCACATTTATCATAGCCTGTAAGGTACTTAAATATTCACAAGAAAAGCAATAGAAAGCTAGCAGTGTCCAATATCTGATGTGTGATTTCCATCATTTTGTTTTATCTTCAGTTGCTAAGTACACAAAGTTAAATGTTTTTGAAACAGCTATGCACCATCACAGATTGTAGTTTATTTTTGATCATGAATGGCCCTAATTCTGTTGCAAGTGTGCTCTCAAACATGTTGCTTTTTTAAAGTTTTCACAAGTGTAACAGTATTTCTAATACATTCTTTCTCTAGCTATTTCACAGATAGTGCAAATAAAGACATTCTTTGGATCGCCATTTTAGGATGTTATCCACAATATTATCTCAATTGTAAAAAAAAAAATCAAAAAAAGCCATAGATGACTTTAAAATACAAGTATACATACTTCCCAGCAGTTGTGTTAAAGGCATTATCCTTCATTACTATGGACTAGTAAACCAGGTCACACAAAGGTTAAAAGGTAGTTTTCCCACAATCCAAAGATATGTTAGATTTATATTTAAATAGATTTTTTAGATATTAAATCTACATCTTCTCCATAATCTTGTCATAGATCTCACACATGATTTACACGTCGCCTATTTACCATACTACACTAGCTATATTACCAGCATATCTTTAAATAAGATATTATACAGCATTGCTTTATGAATGAGCTATTTTAACATGAAAAGGTTTTCAGAGCTTTATATAAAGAATTTAAGACTGTATGTATTCAGCATTCCCTGTTGCAACAGGATGTAGATCTTTGACCGAACCATTTCTTTTCCCTATTGAAATGGAACTCACTCTATGGCAGGTAGCATACAGAATCACTTTGTGCAGTTGTTATCTTATGTTGCCTGCTGCATTTACCCGTTTACTTGTAGTTGCTGGCATCAAGTTCCCATTTGTAGTATTTATTGTTGAACCATTTACGACAATGTAATCAACCTTGTTTTCCAGCTTGACCAATCGTTGTAAGATGTCATCTAGAAGCACTGCAATTGTTCTTTTGAGATCAGCTAGAGAAGAGAGGGAAAAAGGAATCCTGTCTATTTTTTATTCCAAAGTTGAATGATTGACATTTAAACAGTATATGTGTGCATACTCTCAGACTGTTCAGAACTCCTTCAATTGTACTGCACCCTAAAATGACATAACAATGCAAGTTACCAGGGGAGGCAAAAGTTCCCACATTCTAGCTTGGTCCTGGACGCAGAAGGAAGATCTATCACTTTCCAACCAGTGTAGTATAGGCATCTGTTTGCACCATGTTGTTATTCAGGTTGTTAACATCAACTTGTCATCCATGTTGTTTGCTTCATCAATTATTTTTCCCCCCTTTAGGAACATCAACACACACAATGGGATCCTGAACTTTCTTCATTTGAGGGTACGCAGAATGTTTCAAGTGTTATTAGCCTTGACAGACTTAGTTTTTATTTGTTTAGCAGCAGAAAGTGAAATTTAACTATTTCCCCACCCTCACCCCAGATCTTGAAAAATAGTTGCTTACACACACACACACACACACACCATTAGAGAGTCTCTTTGGATCCTGTTGCATTCCCAGTATCATCACTGGATCTTGTTACATTCCCAAATCCCTCTCCTTTCCTCATGGCTCCAGCTCTAGCAGCAGCAAAATGAACAGACATGGTTGCCTAGCATGGAGCCATCCCAGAAAACCAGATAGAAAGAAGGCTGGAAATTGTAGCCATTCCAGTACTACTGATCTATAGGAAATTTGATAAAGTCAGTATAATTATCATCCACAGTTATTAATGTTTTGATGACCCGACTCAAAACCACACAACATGTATCCCTTAACATCATGGAATATCAGAGTTGTGAGGTGCCTTGAAGGTCTTCTAGTTCACGACCTCGAAGATGACTTGCAACTCTGATATCTCCTGTTCAGTGCAGGAAGCAGCAATGAAGACTGGGATTTCAGAGCCACAAGACACAATTTCCTTACTTCCCCCCTTGTTAATTGTGGATTTTCTTCTTTACAGTATATCAGTTCTATTCTAAACACAAAAACTTTTCCAGGCTTACTTCACAATTATATTGTAGACTGCTTTGAGATTTTTTTCATGAAAAGCGGTATAGAGGTTGAAGAATAATAATATTGTATTTTATATTTGTAAGATTAAGATCAAGTTTTGAAATACGACCCTGCCAAAAAGAAAAAGAAAATGTATTCTGTCTTACCATATCCTGCCATTGCAACTCCATTACCACTATTCATTATATTCTTGTTTTCTTCTGCCAGTGCTCTGACATATCTTTTACTCAAGTCCAGTATTTGCTCACGCAGCTCGGCACTACTCTGTTGTCTTGGATGCTGAAAGGTATAGCGCAGTAACATTATGCCCCAGATAAAACCAAATACCAACAACAACAAACTCAATTTCTGGGACACACTTTTTCTTGAAAATGTGAAAAACATTGCTGAGCAGGCTAGAGATGTCAAGGAAAGGTACTTAGATTGTAGTCACAGTATTTTCATTGTAATTTTCAAAAAATCTTCACAGAGCAGTCACTCTTCTGGAGAGATAGTTCTGTATGCTTTTTCCAGTGAATTTCTTGATCCCTGAAATTTAGAAAATTATCATCACTCAAAATGCAAAAGTCTTTGCAAAATACAAAATACTCTGCAAGTATTAATCTAGGGCTTGAAAACAAGCAGACTGAGCATCATTATGGCAAACTCCTGAAGACATGAACTGAAATTCCACCACTACCATTTATTAGAGACAAAGTTACAAAGCCTAAAGTTGTGCCGTCGAGTCAGCGTTGACTCCAGGTGACCACAGAGCCATGTGGTTTTCTTTGGTAGAATACAGGAGAGGTTTACTATTGCCATCTCCTATGCAGTATGAGAGGATGCCTTTCAGCATCTTCCTATATCACTGCTGCCCAATATAGGTGTTTTCCCATAGTCTGGATGGAAAATATACCAGTGAGGATTCGAACCAGCAACCTCTTGCTCCTTAAGCAAGTTACTTGCCCACTGTGAACTGCAGTGGTGTAGCAGCACAATGCTAACAGCATGAGTGGGAAGTTCTTGGTTCGAATTGCAGTTCAGCTATTCACTCACTGGGTGTCTTTATGAAAACTTCTCTCCACATCTTCAGCCCCACATCCGTGATATAGGAATAATATTGGTGGCCTACCTTAGAAGGTGGTTATAAAGTTGGAGATAATGTTGGTGAAACATTATGAGCATGCCAGAAAGGCAAGTATCATTTGTGTTAGGACTGTCAGCTGATTGAGAGGATGACCTGCCTTTTACCATAATATAAATTTAAATAAAACTGGTATATTGCCAAAACCTCAATACAGGTGCCTTTTTAACATATCAAAGAAAATAAGGTAAATGGTAGCTTTGTCCAATTGTAAGTTATTGTTAGAGGGGGAAAGTCTGCTTTGATATTTTCTACTTCCATTCTGTTATAGTAACACGCTAAGCCAAAATAGCTTCAAGATGTGCCTACCAACTGAAGTGTGCTCTCTCTTTCCATGTAAGATTAGATCTCGCTGATTAACTCATTATTATTTAAAATATTTATATCCCGCCCCTTCAATACAATACTGCTCAGGGCGGCTCACAACAGTAAAAGTTGTATAATTTTTTAAAAAACACACACATAGCATAAAACAAATTAAAACAAATGAATAAGAAAATAAGAAGTCCTTCAATTTATCATTAAAAGATTTCAAAAGCCTCTCTGAACAGATGGGTTTTAAGTTTTGTTTTTTAAAAAACCCTAAGAGAGGCACTGTGGCAAAGTTCTTCTGGGAGAGCATTCCATAGCTGCGGGGCCACAACCAAGAAAGACCTGTCTCTTGTTCCCGCCAACCGAATCTCAGTCAATGTCAGGATTGCGAGCAGGGCTCAAGATGATGAACGAAGAGCCCTGGCAGATTAATATGGGCAAATGTGGTCCAACCGATAATCCAGCCCCCAACTAACTTATGATGATTGACATCCAGGCTAAATTATTCATAAGTAGTCCCACTGAAATTAATGTTGATCAGCTGCCTTTTACCATAAATATTAATATGAAATATTAACAATCAATTTCTATGGGACTACTCATTAGTAATTTAGTTTCGATATCGGCCAATGATTATACTTTAAGTCAGAGATGGTCAGTCTCAAGTGTTACTTTGTCCTCCGACAATGACTCAGTATGGGGTGGAAGCACATAGCACAGGTATGAAGCACATGCACATAGCTAGTATAAAATCTTCTCCAATGGAAGATTATCACATATATATGGCAAGCCCCACCCACACAGTGCTTTACCAATCGGAGGTAACAGAGCAGAAGCACCGTGGTGATTGGGCAGTAGGGATTCCATATGCAGATAGGGAGGAGGAGCCCGTGATGGTTATGGTCAGTTGGAATGCAACTATTACTGGTTGGAAGATTTGCTTGATTGTAGAGGAGAAAAATAAATAGAAATGTAGGATAGCAGGCAGGGGTCTGCGAAGAGAGGGGTTGTGAGGAAGGAAAGAGCCCCCTTCAGGTGAGGGGGCTGTGGTGGGGGTCAGGGGAACAATCAAGTACTAGCATGCAGGTGCTCTGTGTGGGTTAAGCTAGTTGATATTATGAATATTTATATTCTGCTTTTAATGTAACAAACTGCACCCTGAAAAATAAACCTGCAAGAAATTATGGGACAGAATACTAGGTGATTTCCCAACTTTGCATGAATTCCTAAAAACCTAACAGAGAGCTCCTTTAATCCTAACAAAATGTATTGCTTACATGCATGCACCAGAATTAATTTACTACCTGCAGTAACAAGTACTTTTGCAAAATAAATTACATAACCCTATACATCCCTATCTGAAAGAGAATTGATTACTAAAGTTGGTTGTGTTGCTGAAATGTCTAAACCAAGTAAAATTGTTAAGGGGCAGCAATATTAACTCTATACAATGGTTTTCAATATTATAACAACAGTTTAAAACAATATTTGATGGAATAAGTGTTCTTAAACTCTAGTTTCATAATTATGTATTTTAAAGGCAATAAAGGGATGTTATTTAAAGAAAGAAAAGTGTGCTCACATGGGAGTTTAGTTCTGGAATGCCCTATGAAAGGCCCAAGGCAGACTGGCCCTGACTCATCCTCACCCTAGGACACCTAGAGTTTACTCAGTGGGGCACTTACTAGAGAAAGCAACATTGGTACTTACTATAAAGGGCTCTTTTTCAAGGTATAGGGAGGTCGTCCTCTAAACACTGGGACTTACTCAAGCTGAGAGACATATGGGAGGGGAGGGGATGGCCGCCCTAAACCACCTGCTGAAGAATGGTGTGGCCCATGGCCGCTTGAGCAGCATGAAAACAAGAGAACTTATAATGTTTAATAAATGGTGTGACAGACACCCATGTAGCTGCTTTACAAATTTCTGACAGAGGCTCATGGGCTGAAAAGGCTGTGGAAGCAGAAGCGCTTCTAGTAGAATGTGTTGTAATGCCTGCTGGAACAGGTAGGTGTAAAGTTTAATAGGCGTGGGCGATGGTAGCCCTAAGCCACCTAGCCAGAGCCATCTTGGAAGCCTTGGAACTTATAGAAGGCTGAAAGGAAACGAATAAGTACTTTGGTACATTTAAGGTATATCTTGATAGCCTTCCATACATCTAGCATGTGTCAATGCTTTTCCCTAGGATGAGTGGGAGAAGGGCAGAAAGACAGCAGAACCACCTCCTGCATCCTATGAGAAGTTGTATTAACCTTCAGAACAAAGGTAGAATCTAGTCTGAGCACTACGGAATTATTCTGGATGATGCAAAGCTCACTTTGGATGGAAAGAGCTGTAAATTCCGACACCCTCCTGGCCGAGGTGAAAGCCGCCAGGAACAAAACTTTAAAGACAACAACTTCAGGGATGCCGAAGAGAGAGGCTCAAAAGGAGACTGAGTCAGAGCATTAAGGACCTTGTTTAAGTCCCATGAAGGGAATATGTGAATGGGGGGGAGCTGTGTTAGTGGCCCCCCTTAGAAAATGTCGTATGTGGGGATGTAGGCCAGGCGAACCCTGAGGGCATCCATGTTCTGCTTGGCTGCAATGGTAGCGAGTGTAGAATCTGGAAGCTGAGCACTGTGAGGTAGAGCAAGTAGATCTATCACTGGCATCCCTAGAGCAGCTGAGATCTGAAAGAATACCTCCAGGTGAAGAGTCCATTCCGCTGGGTTTATGGTCTGTTGGCTCAGCCAACTGGCCTGAAGATTTGCTGAGCCACTAAGATGCTCAGCTGAAATGGATCTTAGATTCCACTCTGCCCAGGCAAACAGGAGAGCCAACTCTCCCATGAGGGACCTTGATTTTGTGCCGCCCTGGTTATTGATGTGGGTCTTTGCAGTTAAGTTGTTTGTGTGGACCAAGACATTGGCGCCCCGAAGCAGATTCTGGAAATGTAGAAGGGCTAGGCACGACACTCTCAATTCTAACCAATTGATGTTGTGCTTTGATCCGTGGCAGTGAGCCACCCACCCCCACCCTCTGAGGTTTGCGTTGGAGGTGATCACAGTAGGTATTTCCAGGGCGAGACCCTCCTCCACGGCAGGGGACATCCACCATTGAAAGGAATCTCAAACCTTTTGGGGTAGAGGGATCAGTAGATGTTTGTGATCCATGATGGCCTGTTCATACGGGAGAATGTGCCATTGGAGAAATGTGGAGTGCCAATGTGCCCAAGGAGTACATGCTATGCAGGATATCATCAATCCCATCACCTGTGCCAGAGCCATAAGATCCTCCCGACTTGAATTCATGAATGGTACAGTGAGGGAAATAAGTATTTGATCCCCTGCTGATTTTGTCCGTTTGCCCTATGACACAGAAATGACCAGGCTATAATTGGAATGGTAGGTTTATTGTAGCTGTGAGAGACAGAATAACAACAAACAAACCCTCAAAAGCCCAGTGCCCAAAAGTCAGCGATGGATTTGCATTGTAGTGAGGGAAATAAGTATTCGATCCCCTATCAACCAGCAAGATTTCAGGCTCCCAGGTGTCTTTTCACTATATGCAGGTAACGAGCTGAGATGAGGAACACCCTCTGTAAGGGAGTGCTCCTAATCCCAGCTTGTTACAGTACCCGTATAAAAGACACCTGTCCATAGAAGAAAGCAATCACTCAGCTTCCAAACTCACCACCATGCCCAAGACCAAAGAGCTGTCGAAGGATGTCAGGGACAAGGTTGTAGACCTGCACAAGGCTGGACTGGGCTACAAGACTATCGCCAAGCAGCTTGGTGAGAAGGTGACTACAGTTGGCACGAGAACTCGCAAATGGAAGAAACACAAAACAACTGTCAATCTCCCTCGGTCTGGGGCCCCATGCAAGATCTCACCTCGTGGAGTTGCAATGATCATGAGAACGGTGACAAAGCAGCCCAGAACTACACGGGAGGAACTTGTCAATGATCTCAGGGCAGCTGGAACCATAGTCACCAAGAAAACAATTGGTAACACACTACGCCGTGAAGGACTGAAATCTTGCAGTGCCTGCAAGGTCCCCCTGCTCAAGGCAGCACATGTACAGGCCCGTCTGCAGTTTGCCAATGCACATCTGAATGATCCAGAGGAGAACTGGGCAAAAGTGTTGTGGTCAGATGAGACCAAAATCGAGCTCTTTGGCATCAACTCAATTCGCCGAGGAGGAGGAATGCTGCCTATGAGCCCAAGAACACCATCCCCACCGTCAAACATGGAGGTGGACACATTATGCTTTGGGGGTGTTTTTCTGCTAAGGGGACAGGACACCTTCACCGCATCGAAGGGACGATGGACGGGACCATGTACCATCAGATCTTGGGTGAGCACCTCCTTCCCTCAGCCAGGGCATTGAGAATGGGTCGTGGATGGGTATTCCAGCATGACAATGACCCAAAAACACACAGCCAAGGCAACAAAGGAGTGGCTCAGGAAGAAGCACATGAAGGTCCTAGAGTGGCCCAGCCAGTCTCCAGACCTTAATCCCATAGAAAATCTGTGGAGGGAGCTGAAGGTTCGGGTTGCCAAACATCAGCCTCGAAACCTTTCTGACTTGGAGAGGATCTGCAAAGAGGAGTGGGACAACATCCCTCCTGGGTTGTGTGCAAACCTGGTGGCCAGCTACAAGAAACGTCTGACCTCTGTGATTGCCAACAAGGGTTTTGCCACCAAGTACTAAGACATCTTTTGTGAAGGGATCGAATACTTATTTCCCTCACTACCATGCAAATCCATCGCTGACTTTTGGGCACTGGGCTTTTGAGGGTTTGTTTGTTGTTGTTCTGTCTCTCACAGCTACAATAAACCTACCATTCCAATTATAGCCTGGTCATTTCTGTGTCATAGGGCAAACGGACAAAATCAGCAGGGGATCAAATACTTATTTCCCTCACTGTAAGAGCAACTGGGACAGCTTCTGTTTGTGTTCTAGTGGAAATAACACCATGGCCTCCAGCGTGTTGAAAAGGGCCCCCAGGCTCTGCAAAGGCTCCAGGTGACTTTTCTGCATGTTGACAAATCCATGTTCCTGTAGGAGCTGCACCGTCTTCCCTGACAGCTTGATTCAAAGTTGTAGGTGTACATGGGCGATCAAGGACATCATGATCTTGGTGAACACACAGGATGCCGATGAGAAGCCGAATGACAGAGCCTGGTACTTTGGTCGTACACGAACCTCAGGGATCTCCTGTATGACGCATCGATGGGCATGTGCAGATAAGCTTCTGAGAGGTCGATCGAGGCAAGGAACTCCCTGACTTTAACTGCCTCCTCAATCAATTTCAAGAATTCTATTCAATAGGTCCTTTTCCTCACCAGTTGTTTGAGACGCTCCAAGTCCAGGATTGCTCTCCATGATCAGTCCTTTTTGGGAACCAAGAGTAATAGAAAGTAAACACCCTGACATGATGACATCGGAGGAACAGGCTCTATAACCTGAATCTCTAGAAGATGTTGTATTGCCAGATTCATACGGTGTTTTGTCCCATTCCTTGACTTGAGAGTGGGGGACGAGTTATGAAATCTATCGAATAACCTGCCTGCATCACCTCCTGCACCCAGCGGTCGGTTGTGCTGGCCTTCCAGGCCTCTGAAAAATAAAAAAGCTTGCCCCCCACTGGAAGGCTGTCATGGCTTACGGTTCTGTTGTCCCATGGAAGGGAAGCTGTGACTCTGCTGCTGTCTGGTATTGCCTCTGCTGCAGGAACTCCATTGTTGATGCCAGGGAGGCCTGAAGGAACCCTGCTGATTATCTTTGTACTGGTTGTCCCTGTATTGGAAGCCAGTGGACTGGTTGAATCCCCTTTAGGGATAAAAGGAAGATGCATTAAAGGATGTTCTCCTGAAGGGTCTGTGAAATTCCCTTTTTCCAGAAGGCATGGAAAAAGTTTCAACCAGGATGGGTTCTAAGGAATCCCTAAAGAGCTTAGAACCCTTGATGGGCATGGCAGCCAGTGGTAATTTGGACTTGGAGTCCACATCCCAATTTTTTAGCCATAGCCCCCTACATACAGCGACCCCTGAAACCATAGCACAGCAGGCCAACTGAATGCAGTCTCCAAACTGGAATCTGTCATCTGGGTTACTGCCCTCGCGATCATATTCATCCCCTGTCGCAGCTTGGTGTTTTCAGGGGGAATATACTTGACCAGATGCTTGGACCAGAGGATGGTGGCCCTTGCGAAGATAGAGTTCATAGTTGCGGCCCTAATCACTGTGGCCAATGCCTCATGGCTCCTCTGAAGGTGGTGGTCAGCTTTCGTGTTTTCTGGCAACCGGAGTTGTTCATCCCCATCCTTATTCATCAATGCTCCCAACACCAGCTGTACCACTGAGGCATCTACAGGAGGAACAGCTAGCATATACATTATTTCAGATGGAAGATTATACTTTTTTCCCCAGAAATGACATAGATGGCTTGTTAGCAACAGGCCCCCAACCCCACCATTCAGACATCATTACTTCCCAAATAGAGCAGGAAAGGGCACAGTTGCAGCTGAACTGGAGATTGGCGGGGAAACCTCCTGGTCCAGGCCAGAGGCAGGCTGTGCGCCACTGTCCTTGCTGACATCCTTAATAGCCCTCTTGGCCTTTGAAAGCATAACCTCAAATTCAGAAGTAGTGAAAAGGTGATTTGAACTAGCAAGATCAGGTGGAGCTTGCTCGTCCAAGAGCTCTCCTTCTTCCCTTTCAGAGTCAGAGTACTGAGATTCGGAAGTCTGTGTGTAAGGCTCAGGGCAGGGAATGATGGGAGCTGTAGGTCTTGGCCCATGTCCAATAGGGTGAGAACTGGGCGGAGTAATCTGTGAAGGCGAAGGCACTGGAACAGAACACCTATGAGCCTTGGCAGGGCTTTTTGGAAGAGAAGCCTCGGCCGAGGAGGACGGAGAGGATGCAGGGCTCAATACTCTGCACTTGAGTGAAAACTCTCTATGTCTAGCAATAAATCTTCCACTTTCAGCCATGGGGATGGCTTCCCTGGCAGGGCTAGAATCAGGAGAGGAGGAGGATTGTTTGGTGGGGTGCTTGATATGGGGAGGAATGGGGGTAATTTGCACAGAAATAGAGGGAAAGTTAGCCCGGAGAGCAGAAGGAACAATCACCAAGCACTGAATAGTAACAAAATCCTGTAGCCAAGAAGAAATATCTGGAGGAATGATAGTCTTAACCAAATGGTAGTGGCAGCACAGGCCCTCCTGGCAAGGCAGGTGGAGCTGGATCAGGCACACCGGGCAGAGATTGCGGGATCGGCCCCTCAGGCTGGAGTGGACCCTGAGAAGGCAGAATCGGGCCCACCAGAGGCAGGATCAGGCCCCCCACAGGAACACATTTAAGTCAATACTGGGGTTTGCAGGTGCTGGAACCACTTCATCAAGGGCTAGCAAGCTAGACCCCTGACCCCTCAACATTAAACATGTTGTGCTTTTCGTGCCTTTTTCTTTTAGCCTCCAAAAAGCTCCCTACATCAACAGGGAGCTTTTACATTTTAACTGTAAACTGCCCAGACACGCACATTTTAGGCAGTATAAAAATATGTTAAATAAATTAAACAAACAAACAGGCAGGGAAACGGGCACACTAAAGCTGGGTGGGAAAATGGTGGGCGGCGCGGTTTGCATTGTTTGCAAACCTCCTGTATGAAGATCTGCTCACTAAGCCTGATCCTGAAGGGGGAAAGTGTTACCAGCTGAGTTTATTCTGCTTACTCCCAGAAGCCTCCCTGGTTGCAACTTCATCTCCAGGCTTGGAGATTGCACTTTTGTTATGCTCAGGAGCTGCACTGCAAAGTGAGCTCCCAGTCTATGTTATACATGAGGACAAGTCACTTAATAGGCATTGGGCTCATCACCCCCAGATTTGGCTACAAGCACCACAAATTGGAAAGGGGATTAGATTCACACTCCCTCTTTCTATGAGGGGGCCCCAGCTAAGCAGACTCCAGAACTAGCTACTGTGAGTGTCTGGCATTTGAGGTCATTTCAGCCTTGGAATGAAATCTAAACTCCCCCCCATCCTCTCACAAGAGAGATAACACCTGATGCTAACAAAGCAATTAGGCTAGGGAGGGAAGGCAGATAAGACAAGTGCAACAGCAGATGCCATTACAATAGGGATGAGTTAGTGACGTAACTTTGAAGAGATGCCCATCAAACTATTCGGAAGCCTTTCCAGAACAGGATTCTCTTGGATGCACCTGTACACTCCAATTGTCCTCACAATCAGGCTTGAATACAATAGGCAATTCACACACCTTCCCACCCAGGAAGGACGATCAGGCACAATGCATTCCAAGAAGCCTGTACCGGTTACCCTATTCAGCAAAGTAGGACAAAAGAAAAGTGCCTTCAAGGCACATTTTGGGATATAAGTATCCCAATGTGCTCCCTTGTGCTTTACACTTGTGACTCCATCAGACTTCAACAAGCAAGCTTTATTTCCCCTTCTCTATCACACTCGGGACTCTATTGGAACAAGAACTCCAGCAGACCACCTTGGTGTTCCCCTCTCCATTGGGGCCACCCGAGCTGAAATCACTACCTGAATTGGTCCATGTGCCCTTCCAGCCAGCATCCCTGGCAGGCATAGGGAGCAGGGCCCAATGAAACACTTATCTCATGGGCATCCATCACTGTTCCCTCTAAGGCATGTGCATGTGCGCACGCTCTGATTTTCTGATGTCCGCTCAGTTAATTTTAGATCCCGCTCAGGTTGAATCAGAAAGGCTCCATTCCAAATGCATGTGCACACACACTGTCTTGATACTGTCACCCAGAACAAAACTCATTCCACACAAAGATGAAAAAAATTAGGAAGAACACTGGCATCCATCCTTTCACTAATTTCTGCAACCCTCCTGGCCTTTCACCTCGCTGTCTCTGAAGGACCCGAGTCTCCTGCTGCTTAAAGCCCTGTTGCCTAGGGACAGGAACAGTATAGCAGTTGTCCAGTTCTCAGGACCCCAATAGGGAAGTGCATGGAACCAACTCCCTTCGAGCTGATGGTGGGGCAGGGGTGACTTTAAGGATGGGGGAGGGTGCACTTACCCATCCACCCCGCCACACTTCCCCTTCCAGTGCTCTGTGTATGAATAGTCCAGCAGGGTAGCAGCATACCTTCTTGCCACCCCATTGTTTCACTGACCAGAAGTGCCATGCGTGCATGCGACATGCACCTGCCCGCTCATGCGCATGGCACTTCCGGTCAGTTAAACAACAGGGCAGCAAGGAGGTACGCTGCTACCCTGCCCAACTATTTATACACAGAGCGCCAGAAGGGGAAACGCGGGGAGGGGGGAGTGCACCCTCCCCTGTCCTTAAAGCCACCCCCACCTTTGAACCAGTTTGAATTCAGGGGTTCCAAACCTGTTCGGCATTCTAATGCCGAACAGGTTTGTGCACATCCCTAGGCCCCAATCTATCACTTTGATTCAAACTTTTCCCCTTCCTCCTCTCTTAGTCTCTCTCTCACCCGCCTGGGAATTTATACACAATCTGAAACTTTTAAGTAAATGTGCCTCATAATAGTCTGTTTTTAAAATTATTTGTATTGCTTTTACGTTAGGACCACTTAGTAATTTAGTTTATTGCTTTTATTATTTTTATTTCAATAAACTCCTTTTTTGTTCATTAAAACCTCTCTCCCATGCTGGGTTTCTAGAGTTCAGACGCTTGCACAAATTAAGACTGCTTGGAAGTGCCTTTTGAGCTAAATTCCCCACTTTCACCCAAACGGGGGGCGGGGGGATTGACCAATCATCCCCGAGGCAGTTCCATCATCAAAAGCTTAGTCTTTTTCTTTTTCTTTGGAGGAACTCCCTGCTTTAAATGTTTAGTTTTCCTTGCCACCTTTTTGTACGGCTGGGAAGAGGCTCCGGGAACCACCAGAGCAACAGATGCGACCACAGAAGCGGACGTAGCAGCCCCCTTGCACAGAGGGAAAGACAAGTGCAATTCAGCTGGATAAGAAAAGGGCTGCTGAATAAGATCCTTGCCCTTGGAGTTGGAATCAAACATAGGTCCTTCAGAAAGGGAACACACCAAAACGTCCCCAACCTGGGAAACCTCCATGTCCAGAGAAAATATTTTATTTTATTTTTTAAATGGCTAACTCCCTTCCCACCCTTGCACACACAGAATTAAGAAGGAAGAAAAAGAATGGAACTAGCCTGAATAAAGAGAATAATATGCGCTTTGAGCCAGAGCTCTTTCCAAGTGCTGCCAGTCTGGAGCAAGACAGGACCGGAACTAGGGCTTGACTGACAGCTAACTACAGGAACTAGCTGGCTCAATTTTAACAGGCCCTGTCTCGGAGCATGTGGTGGCTGATAACCCAGTGTTTAGAGGACAACCTCCCTACACCAAGGAAAAAGCCCCTCTCAATACACTAAGATTCACTTCCAGGTAAGCAAGCATAGGTTTGTACTGCAGGTACATGGGCCTGAATTCCATGTAACCAATCCCTATTGTAGTAAAGTAGCCCTGATCACAGCAATACACTGCAAGTCAAAATATATATCCATGCCAAAATTAATTTAAGAAATTAACTTACATTTAGTTAATCTGACGTAGTCTTTAGTTAGAAAAAGTAGGAGCACCATCTTCCACTGAACTGACAGCCATTTAGTAGATGAGAAAACGTCTGAGGGGTGGAACCAAGAGTGATACGATGAGCATTTAGGCCATTCCTTAAGAATTTAGGTCAAGGGTTCTCAACCTTGGGTTCCCGGTTGGATTACAACTCCCATCATCTCCAGCTACAGTGGCAAGAGAATAATGGGAGCTGTAGTCCAACAACCCGAGATTGAGACTCCTCATTTTAGATATAAAAGAGAAAAACACATTCCATAGTTACACTAAAATAGCACATATACAAAACTCAAGTTCTTTTTAGATCATTAAGAGTTACAGTGCAGTACAATCAAAGGTGACAAAAAGCCCAATTAATATTTAGGCTTTTAAATGCTGGCAAACTAACTTGTTTCAGCAGACTATTTTGACTTCAAATAAGACACTACACTAATATAAGGGGAAACAATTCAAAACATTCACGAATGGGGAGAGAATTGGTTTGGTTTGTTGTTATTATCCCTCCTAACTGAGCAAATAGATACCTTTTAAAGTGGTTATTCTCTTATATTTAGCAAGGGGAGAGCAACTGGCCCTATCCAGCCCCAGCACAGCATTCCTCCAGTGGCTGTTGCTGGTTTCTGCCTTATGTTTCTTTTCGATTGTAAGCCCTTTGGGGACAGGGGGCCATTTTATTTATGTATTTTTCTTTGTAAACCACTTTGCGAACTTTGTTTGAAGAGTGGTATATATTCAGAGTAGTCGTTTTCCCTAAATACTTACTAGCCATCAGAATCCATTTCAAACTAGCTGAAGTACTTTATACCAGAAGAATTCATCTTGCTCAAAAGCAAGATACAATATTCTATCTAGAACATACAGTACAATAAGTTCCATCCAAAAACAATCCATTTTATTGGCTTAAGGAAGTGTATGCAGCAGCAGAAGCTCTGCAGTCTGAACAAGGTAAGGAAGTCAGAATAATGAATTATGAAATGCTATCCCAACGGTTAGATGATTTCCTGCTTCAAACCTATGCACTACACCACACAATCCTATGCACTACTCAGGAGTCAGTCCAATTGTGTTCAATTAAGCCAATATGTTCACGTGGAACTGCAGAGGATTACAGTCTCAGTTTCTGGTCTTAAGATGACAAATTATTCCAACGCTGGATTTAAGTGTTTATGAAAGATAAGCAAAAAATCAACAACCCCCCAACAAACCCGTATCGGTTAGAGTTGCATCTGTTAACAGCAAGAGGCCTTTAAGGAAGAGAAAAGAAGATTGTACTCTGCAAGCACAACAGAGACATATGCAAATAACAGACTTGCTACAGAACAGGTAAGACAGAGATGGGGGAGCTGATCTCTGGATGTACACAAGGATTGAGGGGTTCCGGAAAGAAAAAGTAACAGCAGCGTGTCTTGTAAAGGAAAGGGAAACATCCTGGGGTTTGGCGCAATATCCACCTAAGAACACGAAAAATGTTACTTACGCACCAAACCGTACCTTGGCAACACAGCTGCTTAGAACAACAGGATTCCAACCGAGCCATTCACGGTCCACCATGGACATTTCTTATTCCCCTAAGATACTCTGCAAACCGCTGAAGCCATGGTCAGTCCCTGGAGGAACAATCTCACCCACTCTTCTGACCCTCAGCCTCCTTCGTACCGTCTCCACCTCACCCCGATCCCAAATGGGGTAACCATGCAACCCCACAAGGTCTGCCGCCGGGCTGTCAACACGCACAACAAGCTCCCCAATTAGTTTCCGCTCATTCCGAGCCAGCACCACTTTACATAGAGAAAGGACCAAACTAGAGTCGCATACAGACCTCACATCCGGCTGCCGGTAGAAGGGCGGGGGAACCACCCGATGCATGCAGAAGCAGAAATAGACTACAATCCTCCTAAACACGTTAGGCAGTAGTAAGCCTAATAGTGAAATTTACTTCCGGGCAGATATGCATATGACTGTATCACTAACTAGATTTACCTTGGCTGCAATTCCTACATATACTTTATGACCTTATATCAATGACAATAATTTAGAAATTGATTCTTTCCAAAGCCTGCATTTCGGCTCACATCTTATTCCTCTGTTTGACTGCAGGGTCATTTTTCCACGCACATATACTAATGTATGTATTCTAATCCATATTGTCAATATGGATTAGAATACATATTGAATTAACAAATCTGATCATATATTAGCGAATATTAGTACACTAATAAATATAGCCGTACTGCTGCCATCTACTGGGGTAAGGGCGAGTTGCGTCAGAGAGTGCAGTGTATTTTGTCGACAGCAGTCTCCTCCTCCCTGCTACTCTTGTCAGGCTACACGTGTTTCAAATGCTCTCACATGCTGCTCTCAATTATTAATCATCAACATGATTATTTTAAATCCAAGTACTTCAGCTGATGTCAACATGACATTAACTAAGCCGCTAAGAAGTACAATCATTCAAGATCTGCAGCATACTAAGAAGTTTGATCTTTAAGTCTTACTTCTTTCAGGGGAACTATTCCAGTGTCATTCTGGTTTCCTCCTATACTATGACTACAAATATTTATACAGCACTTTTCAAGCTTATGCGTTTAAGGCTACAGTCCTGTATGCACTTATCTGGGAGTAAGCAATACTGAACACAGTGCGGCTTACTTCTCAGTAGGGTCCACCCTGGCTTGCATTTCAATGGTACTGCTGCAGACTACAAGTTAGCAGCACTGTAAGATGTTTGCCTCAAGGGATGGGGCTGCTGCTCTGGAAAGAGCATCTGCATGCTTGCATGCAGACGGTTCTAATGCCCTCCCTGGCATCTCCAAGATAGGACTGAGAAAGACTCCTGCCTGCCAAACTTGGAGAAGCTGTTGCCAGTCTGTGCAGACAATACTGAGCTAGACGGACCAATGGGTCTGACTCCGTATCATGCTGCTTCCTTCCTGTGTTCCTATAAACTTTGTGAACTTTGCTACCAGTCACTAACCTGAGATTTTCAAATAAAATGTGTGACACTCTACTGATAAGAATTTATCTTAAAATGGAGTTACTGCTGTATCCTCAAAATTAATGTTGTATTCTCACAATAACCATATGGTTATTGCAATTTTAATAGGTATGTTATTGTAATGTAATGTATACCAAAGTGCAAAGGATACATGTATAACTGAATTGTAGTCCATATCTCCTCAAATTCTCAATCTGTTTTGCATTAAAAATAGGCCAGTTAAGAACAGTTTAAATTAGTATTTCCAGCACATGAGAGGAACAGTTTGAATGAACCCTGCCCTTTGATTAGGGAAAGGCATCCCAATGTACCAAGGGGAGGGGGAAGGACATGCACACACCCTATACATACAGGTCCTTATAGTATGTGGTGGACTGGGTGAACAAAATATTGTCCAAACCCACCAAATATGATTTCAGAGTGGTCAGGAGAGTACTCCTGCCTTTACCACACTATGCTGTAACCTGAAGTCAGATACAGATCTGGATTCTCCTCTCCCTGGGTTACTATGTAGTGTGGTAAAGGCACTCTTTGCATGGTCAGGAGTATTTATTAATATTTGTTTACCCCATGTCTCTGTTAAAGACCCCAAAGCTGCCAACCACACTAAAATGAATATGAAATACAGCACACCGTTAAAAAAAACCCACCACTATAAAGTAATAAAGCAGAAAAACAAAAGACAAAGTATTCTCTTGACAATAAGAAGAGCCTTGCTGAATCAGGCCCAAGACCTATCTGATCCAGCATTCTGTTTCCTACTGGGAAGTCTACAAGCAAGAGAAAAAGGCATGCCCCTTCTTTCACCATTGCTGCCTTACAACTACGGATGTTCATGAACCTGCTCGGAGGCCCTTTTATAGACCTCCACAGAGGTTTGAAAGACCGGCAGTTCAACCGGTTCGAAGGCGGGGGATACATTTAAGGACTGGGGAGGGTGCACTTGCCCCCCCCCCCACTGCATTTCCTTCACCGGCACTGCAGTGTAAAAGGGTCCAGCAGGATGGCATCATACCTCCCTGCCGCCCTGTTGCCTCCTTGGACCGGAAGTGACCAGAAGTATCCAGCGTGCATGCGCATGTTGGGTGCATGCGCGTGAGTGAGCACGATGTGCGTGTGCATGTGCCCAACAGGCACACGTGAGCCAGGTTATTTTGTTCACTTCCGATCTGAGAAAGCAATGGGGCAGCAGAGAGGTACGCTGCTGCCCCGCTGGGCCCTTTTATACTGCAGCATTGGTGGGAGAAATGTGGTGTGTGTGGGGGAAGTGCACCCTCCCCAGTCCTTAAAGGTATCCCCCGCTTCACTCTTGAGCTGCCCCCCGCGAGTTCTGTGCACATCCCTACTTACAACTGGTATTGCAACAGAGAGAATATGCCTATTGATATAGAGGAAGCATGTAACCATTAATAAACCTGTCCCCCAATAGTTTGTCTAACCCTTTTAAAAGCCATTCAAGGCCCACATCCCGTGTTAACAAATTTTGTAAAGTAAATATGCAGTTAGTAATTAGGACAGTAATCTCCTGTCAGTCAGTTTCATTGAATTACCCCTGATGTTGTGAGAGAGGAAGAAAAAACTTCTATCCATTCTATATATCATGTATAATTTTATAAATCTATCATATCTCCCTTGTTTTTTCTGAACTAAATAAGCCCAAAGTTTTGTAGCTTTTCTACATTTAAAAAAATGTTCTATCCCCCCAAACATTTTGGTTGACTTCCTCTACACCTTTTCCAGTTCTATAATATCCTCTTTGAGATATGGTGACCAGAACTATACAGAGTATTCAAAATGTGGCCACACCATAGATTTGTATAATGGCAATATATTAGCCATTTTATTTTCAGACTCTATCCCTAGCACGGAATTTGCTTTTTTCATGGTTGCCTCATAGGTTAGAGCCATGTGGTTTTCTTGGTAGAATACAGGAAGCAGGGGTGTAGCTGTGGATTCAAAGAACCCAGGCCCTGTAGCTCCCGAGAGCCCCCCAGCTCCACGCCTCCCTATGTTCTTCATTATATCCCTCATTATATCCCTTTGCCGGGGAGAGGGACGAACACAGGTCCCCTCTCCCCTAGCTACTATGCCCATGACAGGAGGGGTTTATTTATTTATTTATTACATTTATATACCGCCTTTCATTAAAACAATCCCAAGGCAGTTTACAACAAAATTTAAAAACAAGATTGTAAAAAAGACATAATTAAAATATTAAGCTAAAAATATAAAACAAATCTGATTAAAAATTTAAAACAAAAGCATAAAAGCAATACAGAGTACAAAGAGCAGCAGCAGAGACAATCAAATAAAAGTCTGGACAAAAAGCCAAGACTTTACACTCTTTCTAAAAGTTGTGATGGAGACAGAGGAGCAAATAGCCACTGGGAGAGCATTCCAGAGTCTGGGGGCAGCAACAGAGAAGGCCCTGTCCCGTGTGCACGACAACCGAGCCTTCCTCATTGTCGGCACCCGGAGCAGAATCCCCTCAGATGACCTCGGCAAGCGGGCAGCAACCCTTGGGAGCAGGAGGTCCCTCAGGTATCCTGGGCCCAAACCGTTAAGGGCTTTAAAGGTCAAAACCAGTTTACCATTGCCATCTCCCATACAGTATGAGATTATGCTTTTCAGCACCTTCCTATATCAGAACCAGCGTGGTGTAGTGATTAGAGTACTGGACTAGGACCGGGGAGACCCGAGTTCAAATCCCCATTCAGCCATGATACTAGCTGGGTGATTCTGGGCCAGTCACTTCTCTCTCAGCCTAACCTACTTCACAGGGTTGTTGTGAGGAGAAACTCAAGTATGTAGTACACTGCTCTAGGCTCCTTGGAGAAAGAGCAGGATATAAATGTAAATAAATAAATAAAAATAAAATAAATATATCGCTGCTGCCCAATATAGGAGTTTCCCATATTCTGAGAAACACACCCATGGGGATTTGAACCAACAGCCTCCTGCTCTCTAGGCAGATTGCTTCACTGCTGCACCATTAGGTGGCTATATGGTTGCCTCATACCAAGTTGATATTTTCATTAAGCTACCCACCACCATAGCTGCAAGATCCCTTTTCTGGATTAGTCACCAACAGCCCCATCAGTATATATGTGAATCTGGGATCCTTCATCCCAGTGTGCATTACTTTACACTAATTCACACTGAACCACATTTGCTTCTGTTGCTCCCTCACCCAGTTTGGAGATATCTTTTTGGAGCTCATAAAGTCATGTAAGGCACTTTCATTACAACATGCATAACTTACCAAGATCAGCTTCATTCTTCTCCACCTGGAGATGAACGGACATCCGACATTATCAAAGGACATCCCACACCATTACAACATACTATGAGAAAGCTTTTAAGTCCAAAACTGTGCAAGTAATAATAGGGCAAGTAATAATAAGTAATGAGTGTTCCACATTGAAAAATACAATGCAGGAATGTTGGTGAGGTCGAAAACAATTGCCTTCAACAGAGAACCAGTGAGAGTCAGTAGACCTGGGATAAGAGACAACTCTTGAAACTACAGAGACTGAAATGTGGATCAGAGTATAAGCCGCACTGCAGCCTCCATGATCATGACTGAGCAAAATGAAATACTTGATTGCATAATCAAATGGCGTGGAGGAACGCAAAATCAACAGATACATACAGGTCCACATACAGAGACAAAAGGTTGCCCCCACAGCTACATGGTTACATGAATATACAGGCACACATACGAATGACACAATTCAAACTCAGTCCTAAGCATGTGTACCCAGAAGAAAGGCCCATTGAATTCAACCTAGCTCTGAATTTACTCAAATCAAAGATGACTCTGAATTTAAGATGACCCCCTTAAAAAGTAGAGATTAAATACAGGTTATACCTGCATTTATTCGAAAGGAACAGGACTCCGAACTTGAGATGAATTTATAGTTTATCTTAAGAATTTAAGATGATTTCTAATATCAAAATACTTGGAAAAACCTAGTCTTGGATTCAGCTAAATTCTGTGGAAGCCCAAGCACAATCTCAAAACTGACTGAGGATTTTTTTAAAAATATAAGGGCAAGCATGATAGCAACTGACAGTCTATGTGTTCTCCAAAGAAAATCAACACAAGCGTCTTCTATTAGACACAAAGGCATTTTCCATTTAATTATCCCTATATCCTAGAACACAGTCTTTATACGCCTTGCAAGATGAGCCAACAATATTATGCGTTTGTTTCTTTTCAAAGATTTAGAGTGAACATGCGGACGGACTAGAGAAAACATACACAGCAAAGCACAAAAGAAACAGACAGCCCCGTTCAGGTTATGTAAACCCCCTAAAATACAACACTTGATCAGGGCTACCCGAAGCCTCACTGCGCCTGCGCCACTCGTCCGGCGCGCTGCCTCGCTCTTTGGCGGCAGCTCCTCCATTGTGGCGGGGGGCGGGGCGTCCAGGTAGCCCCGCCCTCGCGCCGTGTCGGGCGCAGACCATACTGACGGAGGCGCCATTTTGCGCTACTACTACCTTCGCGACAGGAAAAGCGTTGGTTGGTTGGAGAAGGTCGGGGCTAAGCGCTCCTTGCCCAGATTTCTGCTTGTTTGATCCGCCTGTGGCGTTAGAAACGCGCCGACATGAGCGACGTGGAGGAGAATAACTTCGAGGGGAGGGTGAGTAGCGAGCGGTTCTGCCCTGGCCAAGGCGTCGGAGGCCTGGCCTGGTCCTGAGGGCACGAATTGGGTGGAGAGACAAGTTAGCCTCCCTGCCGGGCGCGGAGTCACCCAAGGAGGCGACGTGGTTGCTTATCAAAATGGTCGCTCGCCTGAGGTGGGGCCGCGGCAGCGCCTCCCGCCTGCCCAGACCAGTCTTGGTTTCTGTCCCGCGCTGGGCCTTCCTTTCTTTCCTCCATCTCCTTACCAGGCCCCTCCGACTTACCAGCCCTGGCCCTGGAGTCCCGTTGTTGTTCTGCCCCCGCAACCCCTCGGGGGCCTCCCCCCCACGCTCGCCCGCCCCCCCCCCGCCCGGTTCCCGATCTCTCCTCAGTTCGTGTGGCTCGCGAGCTCTGCGGGGGTCTCTGGCGATCAGCTTTTTTGCTCTCTTGCCAAGGGCCTTACCCGCTCCTCTCTCTTCCTTGTCTGACTCTTGCCTTCGCCCTTTCCCGGGACTGATCGAGCTGGGCTTATTTGTTGGGGTGCTGGGGAGGAATCCTGGGCTGTCAGTGCAGAGGGGGAAATGGGATCGACGAGCGTTGAAATGCTGCTCTTGTGGAAGGGAGAACGAGCATTATGCCTCGGGGCCTTTGGGGAAAGGTTTGGGAAGCCGGTTCTCTTGTGGTCTCCTGAATCCCTCGGGGAGGTTTCCCTAGGCAGGTTGGTTCCCTGGACTTCCAGTGTTGTTAGTAGCACACTGGAAACCAGAATCAACAGCTACTTCTGTGTGAGGCAGTAAAAATACGGTGGCTAGGCGGACACTTTTCTCGGTATCTCTTGGGGTAAAGGAGGGAGAGAGTGCAAACAGTTTGCCACAATTCCAGTGCATAGCCCCCTTGATCTGTGCTTTACCACAGATAAAGATTTATTGTTTGGCCGAGTCTCAGTTTTGAGTTTTGATTATTATTTACAGAAATTAATTAATTTCCACTTCCATGAGTTCTCTAGGAGAAGATTCTGGGTCCTCTTGGGTGAATCACTAGCACTATATTTTAAATAACGTTGGGATTTCTGTCTTCGGAAAGTACTTTATGTCTTTTAAGCTTAACTTTTTCTAGGCTTTTGGGGAGGGGATGGAGGTTTGGTTGTTTTTTCTATCAAGCAGCTTAATACAGTCTTTCCCCACCACCACGTTGGACCACCACGAGGACTATCATGTCTTCAAAGCAACCTGAGGAACTTACTGGTGGTTTTTCTAAGCATGTGTCTTTAGCACAATTCTTAACTTGCTGCTTTTTCTTCAGACCTAAAAAGTAGTGTTAGGGAACTTTAATTAAGCATGTGATAGCAGATCATATCCAGTCATTCTTGGATGGGACATCTTTCCTTGAGCCTTTGCAGTCAGGGTTTTGGACTGTCTGGGGACTAAAATGTCAGCTCTGGTGGATGATCTGCATCTGGAAGTCAGTAGGGGGGCTACTTTTCTGGTGATTCTGTTGACTTTCCAGCAGCATTTGACACCGTAGATAATTCCTTTCTTTTAAACCAGCTTGAACTTCTAATCAGATTGCTTGGATTGGCACTCAGATGGCCTAAAACTTTCTCATCTGCATTCTGAATATGAACACTGGAGGAGCAGCACATCCGTGTGGCAACATATAAAGTGTTTGCATGAGGCTCCCAAGTGTCTAGGAGTGGCCATCTTAGTACTGAACCAGTACCTGAAAGCTGTAGGCAATCCTATGTGGGAACACAAATTGAACTTGAATGCAGATAAGACAGAGGTGCTGTTGATGGGTATACCTCTTGAGTGGGGTGTACTTTACGATATTTAAGAGTTCTCTTGTCTTTCTATTGAAAATGGTCAAGGTGATTTACAAAGATTAAAGCAATAAAACAGCAGCACCATAGCTGATGAGGATTTTGAAAACTACAACAAAGTTTAACACCAGCAGCCAAATCTGTTAAGGGCAGTATTCTGGGTGGAGGGGGGAGGTAACCCACTGAAATAGATCTGTCTATATAATCATCTATAAAGGCATGCATGATGGAGCCAGACATGCTTCCCTTTCAGAAGCTGTTTCAAATTCTTGGTGCCACAACTGAAAGGATCCTATATAGTGGTTCCTCTAATTTTTTTCATCTGTGTTCAGAATGAGTTTTGTTCTGGGCGGCAGTATCAAGGCACTGTGTGCGCACATGCATTCAGAGTGAACTCTTTCTAATTCAACCTGAGTGGGATCTAAAATTAACTGAGCAGACATCAGAAAACTTGTGAGCACACGTAAGTGTGTATGCCTTACAGGGACCAGTGATCCTATCTCAGATACCTACCTGTTATATATCTGATGATGAAGATATGTAAAGAAGTGGAACTAAATACTTAAGATACTCTGGTCCTGGGCCATTTAGGGCTTTAAAAGTCAGAACTAGCACCTTGAATTGAGCCTAGAAACAAATTGGCAACTAGTGTAGCTGGTAACAGATTAGTATGACCTGATTGGCTCTAGTCAGAATTCTGCTAGCTGCATTCTTAAATGAAGCTTTCATACTATCTTGAAAGGCAGCTCCAGGTTAGAATGCATTACAGAGTCTAACCTGGAAGTGACTAGAGAATGAATGACTATTATGCCTATTTTGGAAGGTGATATTTGTTTCATCTAGTCAGTTCTAGAGATTGGGCGTGCTGCTAAACCCTGCCTTTTTGGATAAACAGTTACTGGCAGTGGCCGGAAGCATTACTTACTAGCTGCACTTCTGCAGACTCTATTCTGCCTTAGATCAGGAAAATCCACATTGCGTGTCTGAGCTTCAAGGTGCCAGTGCATGACTTAAGCCTTCTGTGGTCTGGAACCAGCATACCTTAGAGACCACTTATACCCGTAGCATTTGACCTCATGATTTGAGGTCATCGGATAAAGACCTGCACTGAAACTTTTCATAGGAAGTGAGTACTGAGCAACTAGGAGTAAATCTTGCACTACATTTGCCCAAAAACTGAAATGAAGCCTGATAGGTCAGAAATCTTGCATCCCTGGTGGCATTCCAGTGGGGTTACCAAAAAAAAACCCCAATTTCACATTGCATTTGGCCATTAAGATGACTATTATGGTCATGGGATGTAGCTTTTTAGTAGACATTGGAGTAGTTGTATTGCATTATTGTGTATGTTATCTGATTTTTAAATATTCTTTGTTTTATGTAAATGCTTTTGAGTTTGGGAAGAGCTTAGATATGATTTAAGTTTGAACACCCATCCACCTGGGGCTTCAGTCAATACTATAGGTTTTTTCTGGGAAGATGAAGTAACAAACTAAGTTGAAACAGATGTTTAGAATATTTTTCAATAGAATCATGCTGGCATCAACTAATTAATGATACTTAAAACAAATATGTACTGCTACAGCCATCTAATAGTGCAGCAGGGAAGTAACCTGCCTAGGGAGCAAGGGGTTGCTGGTATCCCGCTGGTATGTTTTCCAGACTATGGGAAACACCTATATCGGGCAGCAGCAATATAGGAAGATGCTGAAAGGCATCATCTCTTGCTGTGCCGGAGGTGGCAATGGTAAACCTCCTGTATTCCACTAAGTGGCTCCGTGGTTGCTAGGAGTTGACACCGACTTGATGGCACAACTTTACTCTACTTGCAACTAGCTCAGTATTGGAGATGGCAGGAATTAAACCTGGGACCTACTGCATGCAAAGCAGATGTTCTTCCACTGACCTGCGGCCCCATCAGAACTAAGAAATTGGTTTTATTTGTGAGTGACATCAAAAGTGATGTTCTGATGCATAATGTTATGTGGCTATTTGTCCTGGACTTGTAAGCCCTGTTTAGTCATTATGTCGTGCATGTGCATATTTTTGTTTGACTGTACATGCATTAATTTTAAAAGTGAGCCTAAGTACAAGCCCCCTCAAATGTAAGTTATAAGTGGAAGGTGTACTACTGTATACACACTGAATACAGTTGTGAGTAACTATGCATGTGTATACCATACGCAGTTTGTACATGGCATGTATTGAACGTTACATGATGTTACATGTGAATAGGGCTGTAGACTCAATCTCTTCAATGCTTTATGCATCAGAGCTGTGCTCTACTGGTGCTGACAATAAACATTTGACTTTGGCTTTTATTAAAAATATATCATCTTGCCCAGGCCTGTACATGAGCCCACAAAATATATTAGCTTGCATATGATTGCATTAGTAATTTGCATCTTTTTCTTTTTAATTTATGTCATATTTGTCTGATGTGTATCTCTAGGCAGTGTATGGAAATGTTAAAAAAAAAAAAGTATTCAGAAACTTTTGTCTGGCTTCCTAGAGGCAATTTCTGCTTGCCACAGACAGTCAAGTCAGTAGGGTCTGTCATAGAGTCGGACCCAGATCCCTGCCTGTCATATATGTAAACCAGAACATGCTGGTTCCTGGTTTAATGTTGCCTATAGAGGTCATTTTATTTAGTAACCATGAATATATTTCTGAATCTTCTCTCAGTTTTTTCAAATTGTGATCATCTTAAACTTGCACCGCAGTACTCTGTGTGATACAGCATTTGTAATAATAGAAAATAAAAATGCCTTAAACTTGTACTGGCATTTTTTTTTCCTAGGGCAGGAAAAAACCTTGCTAACTCTGCAAATATGTGAAGGCTTCAATCCTGGAAATGTTGATTAAAACACAACTACCAACACTGCCATTTCCAGATAATTTGACTGGTTATTTTGGGAGTGGGAAGCAGATAATCAAAGATAATTGTGTGTCTGCATCTTAATAGTTGCATAAAGAACTGAAGAATTTCAGATGCCATAATATTAGGTTAGGGATTTGAAATTTTCTGTAGTCCTAAGTAATAATCGTGCCTAAATAAATGAGAAGCCTGCATAATTTTTAAAATATTTGTTCCAATGGCTTCTGTGAGTCTGCATCTTAGATCTTTAATAGAATTTCTCAGATTGTATTGTAGAGTTCAAAAGCATTGTGTGCCATTTACAAAACCCTTTTTGTATTTCACACATGAAAACACAGCTTAATCTCAAAAATGGAAGAACCTGCTTGGAAATTGCTCTCTCGAGTCTGGAGGGATGTTAGTAGAATCCTAGTTGTGTAGGTTCTTGTTCTTCATTATTCAGTAATGAAGGGAAATCACTCCTTTTTATTATTGGTTCACAACTTTGAAGTTTAAATTTGAGCCTTAAAAACTGATTCTGGGACGTTTTTGAACTTTGGATGAAGGTTGGTTCTTTACTTTTAATTTAAGGGAAATATTCTTCTGTGTCTGAGATGCCCATATTTAAAGCATTGGGTATATTAACTTTTTCTGCTTCCAGTTATACCTTTTCATTATTGTACTCTGTGTATTCAGAAGTTTACTCAAAATAGGTGTGGTAATGTTTATGTCAGGTGACAAAACTACTGGATAGTCCTTCACAGCACATGGACAACTGCATGAGCATTCTCTTAATTAAGATATGGATCTGCAGGTATTTTTTTGCTGACCATTTGATTACTCACAATCCATGGAGGAGAAAACATTGAAGTACCCCTCAGTTAAGTAGGCTTATTTGCATAAAATGCTTACACCATGTTCTCCTTGGGGCAAATGTTGTATTGCTCAGGAAACACAGGTCTAAAGACCCCTGGGTACAAAGGGCTAGTTGCATTGTACTTTTATTCTAGCCATTGTATTTAAACAGTGGTGGTTTATTGTTTTGTTAATGCCTGGGGCAGAAACAAATGAATCCAAACTGTATATAATCATCCCTGTTTTGTATTCTTAGCTCTTTCCAACATGTCATAAAATTGGCTCTTGTAACAATCTTTTGCCGATATCACACGAACTGTCCTGCAAGAGCAAATAAATTAAAAGAGATTTATATATTTGTTCACTAGGGCCACTCCAACTGTAAGCTAGCTCAACTGTTAATTGGCTCAGAATTAAACACTCTTTGCCAGTGTTCCCTCTAACAGGGATTCCCAGATGTTGTTGACTACAACTCCCACAATTCCCAAGCAAAGGCTATTGCAGCTGGGGATGCTGAGAGTTGGAGTCAACATCTGGGAATCCCTGTTAGAGGGAACTGTGCTCTTTGCTCTTTCCCACAAATTCCTCCAACTTCCTCTTTGGTGGGTTAAAGCATAGTTCTGACTGATGTAATCATGGCTAACACAAAGCAGAGTGCTTTGTTAACCATACTTATGTAAGGTTTTTGAACCCACAGTTCCCGTGGTGGTGTTCTGAAGATACTGAAAATATTTTCTGGCTGCTAACAAGATTGCTTGTGTGCAAATACTTCTTCATGGATTTGCCCCAGAGCAAACTGTTTTTCTTTGGAACTGATGATACTTTAATTATCTTTATAGTCTAGCACTAAAAGCCCAATAAAGTGACTATTTCCATGACACCCTTTGGTGTAAAAACTATTTTACAATTCCTGTCTTATTCAACTTCTCAACAATCCTTTTAGACTGAGTGGTGAATTACCCAAAGCAGTACAGCAAATTTCATGGCTCAGTAGGAATTTGGATTTACTAGTCTTAGACTTACCAGACTTAGCCAATAAATCTGTGTTGAGTGCCAGAACTCCGCCTTGTGTAACAGAGCACACCCCCATGTTTTGAGGGGTTTATTCAAAGATAAATTTGCAAATGATTGCACTAATTAATCCATTTTTACAGCCCTGATAATATACTTAGACACTTTCGAAAGATTTGTAACCCTTGCACAACTTTGTTGTCGTCTCTAGTCAAAAGTATTTAGAACAAAATAAAATTATCTGTGGACTCTTTGGATATTATCCAAGTAAATTATAAGCCTTTCCTCCACCATAGCCATTGTTATAACATTTTTAATATTAGCATGGTCTGCAAATGTGTGGACATCCTGATCATTTTTTTACCCCGAGTTGTTTACAATGTATGCAGAACTTAGGGTGGGGTTGCATCCCTCAGGTTGAGCTTGGATTGGGCAGATGGCTGCCAAGAACAGATTCATGGTTGCTGATGGCATCCTGGTGACCACATTTGTGGAACCCTGGATGTAAGGAGATCACAGCAACTCAAGAGTCGATTAGAATTATCTTATGCTTCTGTGTAAGTGCACCTTGTGGGTAAAAGCTCTTGGTTCTGCTCAGTAAAAGCTATTGAGGCATTTTGTAGGCCAAAGGTTTGCAGTCTGTGGAACAGGGCTTTCTTGGGTTAGTTAGGCATGCAGTTTGAGGCAGTCATTCCCTTTTTTAAAATCTAGCATTCTCTTTGGTCTGTCTTGTGCTTTTTCTGCATTTTTCATCATCGATCTTCCTGTTCTTTCTACCCATTTCTCCTGTTTTCAAAGTAAGTCTTATTTTGACAAGGAGATCTGCATTTCATAGTATCTTGGTAAACTGTAGGAAAGCACAGAAGTGTGTTTAAAACATGGGTCACCAAGAGCTGTTCAGTAAGTTTTGACAGTTTCACCACTTTGATCTTCTTTGCCCAGCACAAAAACACAATATGAAAGAGATATAGAAAAATAGTTCTGAAATGGAACAATAAACTGGCTGTATTGATGTTGGAATAAGAAATGGACCATGAAACGTACAGTAATAGAACTATAATAAGAAATGGCATTTGGCAAATGTGAGTAGCAGTTTGATTGAAAAGGTAACAAAGTTGGAATAGTGCAATGAACCTTTCTTGAGAACTAGAAAGGAAGGATATAGTTCTGTTGTACCTTAATTCATACTATTCTTAATTTACAAATAATGAATGTTTGGGCTAATCAAAGCCTAGATGTTGTGATAAAATTATTTTGAGAGAAAGTCTTGGTTTAATCCTTAGTTTGCTTGTTTTCCTGATTACCTCATTTGAGCGTACTAATGCAAATACCACACTTGCTGTCTCCTGTATTACTTCAAAGCATTCTGTTGCTATATGACTTGGAGTAGAGAATAACAGACCCTGTTCTGCAGATAGCACCACAATGTTGCACTGTTGAAGATGATGTAACTCATTACAATAACTTTTGCTTGGCTTTGTTTTTAATCTCACTGTGCAAATATTTCAAAGCTTTTGGATAGAATGGGTAATGTTTAGAAATTGTATGCCTGAACATTCAGATGAAACAACATTTGTGGCCTGGCTCTTAAGAACCACAAATCTAGTTTCTCAAGCTCAAGATGAGCTCTGGATTTGTGTCTCAAGCAGCTGCTCCCTGTACAGCATGACAAACTGCTTTTAAATCTCAGTTCCAAAATAAGTTTGTGATTTGGCATGAAGGCCTGCTGTTCAAAGGGGGAAAGTCATACATTTAATTGGGTATGCCTACAATAGCTCTTTGGATCCTGGCCTATGAGTATGTGATGCTGCTTTTTTAAAGCTTCAGGCCTTCTTAATACTTAAGTGTGTGTGTGTGCGCATCTTACAAAATTGAAGAGAGATAAAAGTTAGGGAGCAGAATAGATGTAGAAAATGCTGTGAGAAAATCAGTGGCCTCATTATTAGAGCCTATATGATTACACCAGTTAAAATATTTTTTAAAAATTGCTTTTATAAACTAGTTATTTGCACCTTACCTGCTGGCTATTCCATTTTGGTAGATAAAATTCTGAAACTCCAGCAGAGTTTTCTAATCCCCACATGCTTAAATATACTAAATGTTCTTTTTCCATTAAGGTTAATGTTCGTGAAGAAATGGAAGAGTTTTTTCCAAGAATGTGGAAGATAAATCAAGATAAAAGAAGGCTAATGAAAAGTGTTAAAGATCAGAAAATTAAAATTGAATGGGGGAAAAAATTGAACAGAAGATTGGTCAGATAGAAGCACTTGAATATTTTTAAGGCTATAATGAATTGTTTGAATTGGGGAAGAATACACGAAGTATGAAAAATGAAAAACTCAATGAAGAATGAAGAAAAGTAGAAAGCAAGAGTGAAGTAGAATTAAAAGAATCTGGAAGAATGAATGGGTCCTAGGTTAAGTAAATGTATGGTTTATGTTCCAGTGTCTGTATGATCAAGTTGTAGATGAATTTGCATGATTACTTAGTTAATAGAGCATTGGTCATCTGGTTCAAGTAGGGAACTATTTGAGGAAATCGCACAATGTTAACAGTGGGTTAAACAGAAATTAGTCCTGGAGGGTATTGCCTAACCACTTGTTTTTCAGGCACAATCAATAAAATAAAGTTACTTTTAATATAAGAAGGTAGGCATTTGTGCAACCAGTACCACTTGTAATACTGTTTTTTTTGTTAGGAGTCACGCTCCCAGTCAAAATCTCCAGCTGGGAGTCCTGCTCGAGTTAAATCAGCGAGTAGGTCAGGATCTCGTAGCCCTTCAAGAGCTTCTAAACATTCTGAATCGCGTTCTCGATCAAGATCCAAATCCAGGTGCGTATGTATGAGCTCTTAGGATTCACTCTGAAACATTATTTAGTTGGCTTAAGATTTGCAAGTTGGGCCTTTGAGCTCTAGGTAAGATGTGTGTGGAAGAGTTTTTGAATTGAATGTTTTTAGGAAGATGTTCTATGGGGTGGTCGCTAAGTGACAGGCCTTGGGGTGGGTGGCAGGCACAGTGGGATATATTCTCCAGTAAAGCTGGAGAGTAACAAAAGCTACACCTGAGATTGTACTTTATGGTGACCTAGATGTACCCCACCTACACTGGCACAATGTCACAACATTAGCTGAGATGTGATGTGAACGTACACATCTATGTGATTTAGGATTGTAGCCAGCTCAAATGCCTGTGGTTTTCGGATATGCCCACCCCCCTCTTAAAAACACACACACAGGCAAAACTAGCTACTAATAGGTAAGATTTTCTACTATGGGAAGACTCTGGGAGTGATTTCCTCAGTATTGGGATGCACAAAAATATTTATAGGAGAATGTTTCCTAGCTACACGTATACCAGATTTCACCTAACATTTACTCTAAAAATTGTTACCTGCGCAAGTGGGTTAGGCCCAGTGTTCCCTCTAAGAGAGATTCCCAGATGTTGTTGACTACAACTTGCATAATCCCCAAGTAAAAGCCATTGCAGCTGGGGATTCTGGGAGTTGTAGTCAGCAACATCTGGGAATCTCTCATAGGGAACACTGGTCAGGCCTAAGTGTTTGTACACATACCTTCTGTATAGACAAATGTTGGAAATGATACTTACTTTGGCTACTTATGAAAGGTATATTTGGAATCACTCTAATGTAAATAAGTCTGTCCCAATGGCGTAGAGTTCTATGCAAAAAAAAAGTTAAATATTTGGGTAAGTGAAAACCTAAATAATTTATCACAGATACTTGCATATAACCAAAATTTATTTTATCATTTAAAGGTCCAGATCCAGAAGGCATTCTCACAGGCGTTACACTCGCTCTAGATCTCATTCACATAGGAGGCGATCACGAAGCAGATCATACACCCCAGAGTATCGCCGTCGAAGGAGTCGCAGTCACTCTCCCATGTCTAACCGAAGAAGGCACACTGGCAGCAGAGTATGTAGTGTAAGATTGACAATTATTTACATCTCTTTGGAAATGTGTGTCAGAAACTAGCCTAAAGAATGTATGAAATGTTAATTATGTTTGTGTTGAGTGGGCTTCAGCGTACACCTTCAGCGTACATTTTTCATGGTCATGGTTATAAGACAAGACTTTTTATTTATTTTTTTGACTGCCAGGCATGAGTAGTATTCACCCCATCAGCTACAACAGCACAACCAGCAGTCTGAGCACCCAGCGCTGTTTTTCCCAACCAAGATAATGTGGGGAGGGGGAACAGCTTGGCTTGTTGGCTATGCTCGCTCTCTATTTTTATCTTTGGGAGTGGGACAGGATTTGTACAAAAGCACCTGGTGGCTTTGCAGGAGAAGAGCATGATGAACCAGAGTGGGGTGGGTGAGTAATCCTTGTTGCAGTATTTATTTGCAAGGTCTGTACTAAAGACTGATATTTATTTATTTGTTTTGTTTGTTTATTTATTCGATTTCTATACTGCCCTTCCAAAAATGCTCAGGGCAGTTTACACAGAGAAATAATAAATAAATAAGATGGATCCCTGTACCCAAAGGGCTCACAATCTAAAAAGAAACATAAGACAGACACCAGCAACAGTTACTGGAGGTACTGTGCTGGTGGTGGATAGGGCCAAGTTACTCTCCCCCTGCTAAATAAAGAGAATCACCACATTAAAAGGTGCCTCTTTGCCAAGTTAGCAAACATTCAATGGCTTTCAATAAGTCTATAGTTGGTATGTTAGTTTGGATTGGACATGGGTATAGTTTGGATTGGACATGGGTTATGAAATTTAAATCTTTGCTGAAATGTAAAGCTCAGAGCAAGTCTCTTACATCAGGTGGTGACTTTAAAATGAGAATGTTAAAATCTACTCTGTGGCTTCAGTATAGAGCAGTAAAGACCATTAAATAGAGACCCATGTAGTGGGTTTTTTTTGGTCTGCACTCATAGAGTACTTCTGCTTATTATTCCATTTCATTAGTATCTGCTTTTTAGAGGGTCTAGATAAACTCGGAACATTGAAGGGAGAGACGGAGAGAGATTTTCCATCTCTAAGTTCCCTGTAGATCACTGAACCTCATACTAGTTGTGTTCATCTAATTGGCATTTTCAGTTTTGATCATTCTCAAATGTGGTCTTTACAATTTAGTTGTTTCCAGCTATCCTGTAAGAATCTGAGATGCTCTGTGCTGCATTTCTTACAGGTCTTAAACATAGGTTTTATCTTCCTATATGTAAAAAATGTTTATGCCTTTAAAATTGTGCTTTAGCTGCCGCTAAATCCACCTCGCAGCATCTTAAGGCTACAAGATTCACCTGCCCACATCTGAGCTACTCTAGGAGTGGGAGCTTGAGGGAACTTGTGTCTGATCCTTTCTACTCAAAGGTAGCCCTCCTGAAGAGGGAACACTTGTGTGGGAGTGAGGGTATAAAGCAGGTAGGTCTCCATTATATGCCTGATGAGTCTTGCGCCCTCTTGCGGGGACCACAAAAGATGGAGGCTTTGAGCGGTTTACACTAATCTGCATGCCATCTTCACACTTTTAAAAATGATTGGCTTTTCTTCTTCTTAAGATCATGAAGGAATTACTAAGTCCCAACTGCTGACTAATAGAAGTTGTCCTTGAACAAAAAGGAAACCTGGAGTCAGAGTTGAAAACAGAATGCTATGTGGTTCCAGCTGTTCATCCCTAGATGAAAATATATTTTTCCAATTGCCAAAAACTGAACCATCATGACATTCATAGACTGCAACTCTGGCCAGATTTCAAAAGAGCTATTTTAATGCTTATTGTAATATGATCTAGCTGTCTCTATCATAAAATCCTAGCCAGCTTACCTCCATTCGTCTGTAGGTTTATTTACCCTATGACTAGTTGGACCTTTTTGCTGTGATGCCCTCCACAGCAGACTGCCCTCTCCTAATTCCTGTGATCAGCTTAATGAAGCAGGACCTTGTGAGGCCAGTGGTGATGTAGTATACACATTTCCCCTTTCCTTCTGAGTTACTTAAGGGTACAGTTAGCCAGAATGTCTGCTTGCCTTTCTGTTCGAGCTGGAAGAGCATTCGTTGGAGAGAGAGAGTGTGTGTGTATGTGTGTGTGTGTGTGTTTGTGTTTGTATTTGTATTTGTATTTGTATTTGTTGTGTGTTTTTGTTTAATGTTGTAACTTCTTTATTACTGACACTGTTGTAAGGATTCTTGAACACTTGGATTTGGTTTATTTTTCAGGCTAATCCAGATCCTAATACATGCCTTGGAGTATTTGGCCTCAGTTTGTATACCACTGAGAGGGATCTTCGTGAAGTCTTCTCCCGTTACGGACCTTTGTCTGGTGTCAATGTAGTATATGATCAGCGGACTGGTCGATCAAGAGGATTTGCTTTTGTTTACTTTGAAAGAATAGATGATTCTAAAGAGGTAAAACACTTCTATATTTGTTCTCAATACATAAGTGTTTGTTCTTCAATATTTATAAATGCCAGTGCTACTTGATAGTGTTAGGGAACTAACTTGTGAAGATTTGCAAGTTTAGTTACAAGTCATCCAGCTAGATAGCATTTACCTGAGAATCTTGGAAAATTCAAGTGTGAACTCACTGTTTAGTTCTTTTAACTATAAAACAAGTAACCTTCTGCTAAAGTCAGCCTCATAGCAACGTAACATCCCTCTAAAATACAGAGGTTTGGACTTCTTAAGATGTCAGCTTAGTTTTTGTTACAGAAACAATTTGGGGGGTGGGGGAAGCAGGAGACCAGAATAAATGGACAGTTCTTATAACTGAAGAAAGTAATAGTGAAGTCTCCCACCAAGGATCTGTGTTAGATGGGTAGTGTTAATTCTTTGTAACTTGACTTGGGGTACAGTTAAATCTAAGCATTGAAATAGCTGGTTTTGTGGATTACATCATACCATTTAGGATGACAACATCCAAATGTGAGAGACAGTGAGGTTCCCTCCAAGCTGAGTAAATAAGCAAAAGAATGGCAAGTGTTAATATGAATGTGTTGGAACAAAAAAAAAGTCTACCTTAATGTATATTCTGATAGGATTTGAATTTGCTATGATTATCTGGAAAAGAGGTAGTGGGTCTTATTAGAAGCCTCACTGCAAAAGCCAACTAAGTGTGCAGTGAAAAAGTGAACACTGTTAAAACAGCAAGTTGTGTCATTATATAAATCTATAGGTTGGTCACATTGGATCAGTGCAGACCTGTTCTCTTAATCATTAGCCATAGTAGAGAGATTAACTCGGATATGGGATTGTACACACCCTTTGTCTACATATTCAGCGTTTTGGTATGGTTGAGAGTTGTTTGTGTGCCCCTAGTATTTACCCTTTACCATGGTAAATATTAGGGCTGTTCACCAGTGAATGTATAATGTACGCACACGCCCTGGCACCACACAGAGACAGCTGCTCCCAGCACAATGATATTTGCACAGTTGTTTCCTGTGCCAGCATGGGGTGCTCTTCTGTGGGACCTGGAGCATACAGGGATGTTGAAAGGACATGTGGGGATGTGGAAAAGCCACACAAGGCATCTGGGAACTGAGGGCATCCCATATGCCCTCGCACACCCTTCTAGCATCTCCATGTGCTCTGGTTCCCATAGAAGAGCTCCCCTCAACACCAGAAATGCAAGCAACTGTATAGAAGTGGCCGTATTGGGAGCAACTGCCTCTGCATGGCAGATACATCAGCATTGGATGCCCTGATCCACAGCCCTAGTAAATACAAGGGATTCCTGTCATAATTGGGTATTTGAGAAGGACACATAATTAAATTGTAATATGGGAATTGAATTTATTATCCGAAAACCTATAGCTATCCTGACAGTATTATTTGGTATTCTTTGAGTATGTAATTGTTGGGGTGGGGGGGATTGAGTTGCAAATATTTAATTATGTACAGCTGACCATATCAAACTTGATCTGCTGGTTACTGCATTCCTTAAGTATGGCTCATGGAGAACAGTATTTGTTCCTAGTGTGATATAATTATGCTAAAATTGAAGTACTAACAGATTTGTCTGGGTTAATTTGATTTTCAGAACTGTACTCCGTAATCGTTTGCAATAATTTGTAATCTTTGCATTGATTAATACTCAGGATTTTAATGAAGCATTTAAGACAAATTTAGGATTTTATATTTAAGATAATTGTCTTGTGTTGATGTCCCTCTGCAAAATAGCATTTGCCAAGAATAACTGTACTGTACATATGAGTCTGAATAGTGCTGAGCAGTTACAGTAGGGGTTGGTTGGTTGTTTGTGTTTGTAGGTAGCTTTGGTTGGTTCTTTGTAGTATGGAGCTTTTAGTAAAAGAGGATTCGTTAAAAATTGTTTTCTGTATCTTTGTGATCTAAGGAAATCACTAGGTGGCGATATAGCCTTTAGTTAGTCTGATTAGGATAAAGTAAAAAGAAGTGTGGAGTGTTTTGGTCTTAATAAATTGAAAATAAAATGTAAACAATGACCATGTGTAACTAGCTTTTTTTCTCTTGTATATTGGTTTAAACCCTACATTCTGGAGTAATGGTATTTCTAGGAAAGGACTTCTTTTTAAAAACTTAATAAAGCACATTTTAGTATTCCAACATCTTGGATTGAATCCAAAGATGCCCTTCTGCATTTGTTCCTTATACTAGAATATTCTTGTTCATACAAGAGGATTACCATAGGATCTTCCTGTTCTAGAAGTGCAGACTCTTCCACTAGTGCTTGTACAAGTTGTTTGGAACAGCACTTCCAGCTATTTTCTTTGAGCTCACAGTTCTTTGGATCCGACCCTTAGTGTTAAATCCAAAATAACAGGATGTTATGGTACTGTATGTAATACCGAGAATCATGTGGTTTAATAAGTCTAGTCACTTAGTCATTTGCATTCAATTGGTTGCCTTTGTGAAATAATATTAAGCACAGACATAAGAGATTTGTATTGACAGTCAAGGAGTTGATAGCAACCAAGATTTCACTGGGAAAGAGATCAAAATTAGATTTTTTAACTGAAATTGAAAACCTGGACTGGCTGTTACATGTAATTGTAGATCTCTGTGTCTAGCTTGTGTGATTCAGAATAAGATTCAGTGAATTGATAAAAAGCGTTCAGAAGCAGAAAGCTTTCCTACACAAGTGTGCAGGAGATGGAGCATAGTATAATCAGCCTACTAACATGTTGGCTGAGCAAGTTGCATATGGTGAGTGAGTGGAGAGGTTAGTAATTAAGAAGTCATATAGGCTGAACCCGCCATTTTACTAAGCTCTGCTAGAGTAGGTCCTTGTAAGCGAGATGGCAGGAGACGGGGAAAGCATGAAATGGCAGCCGACTAGCAGTAACCCAGCCATGTGCACACTGCAGGAAGCCACGCTGCTGCAAGCTCTTGATCAGCCCATCCCCTTGTTAGAGCCAGTCCTGGAAGGATGTAGCTTGCTTCAGGGGAAATAGCTGCCTATTTACCTTTTTGGCTAGCTAAAGGCAAAGTGTCAGGGATAGATCAGCTTCTTTCTTGTTAGCAGAGTGACTGCTTGAAAAGGGATCACATTTCACTAGCGGAGTGCCCCAGGGCAGTGGAGATGTTTTCATTCTGTCCACTGAAGAAGAGACAGCCCATTCTGATTAGCAGAATACTAATAACTGCAGACAGGCTGATTTGCTTAATGAGAGTAAGCTCTGATTTCTGAAGAGTCTTTACCTTCTTTGCAGGCAATGGAACATGCAAATGGAATGGAACTGGATGGCAGGAGGATCCGGGTGGATTACTCCATCACGAAGAGAGCACACACACCCACCCCAGGCATTTATATGGGCAGGCCAACCCAGTAAGGAATTTACTGACTTCATATGGGGGAATTTAATCTTAGAGGTTGTGATTCAGTAGATCTGAGCTTTTGTAAAAAATTCTTGAATTTCAGAATTTGTATTTTGTTTTTCTTAAAAGAAATCTCATATCAATTAACAATAGAGAAAACAATATCAAGATCTTCAATATGTGCAGCAATAAAGATATAAATAACAATTTTTAAAGAATAGCATTTCTGTAACATTAAAAAAAAAACAGTAACAAACAAGTGCTATGTGTGCACAGGCATCCAGCTTCAACAAAAAACAAGATAAACTGTCAGCAGGAGCCAACAAATTAAACAGCCAAAAATAATGGCCCTCTCATTGCACTCTGACTTCAGCCCTGAAAATCTCACTAGCCTCTAAAATATCTGAGGAAAGTGGCCTAAGAGATCTGTGCTTCCACAGCAAGTCCACTTCTACAGTGAGCCAATCATGATTTTCCTCCTGTCTTCCCAAAGGGCAATTGCTCTGTTGGTTAACTCACTGCAATATCTGAGGAAAATACTTTCTGAATATGTGTTTTTTTTTAATGGACTTTAAATATGAGATCAGAGCCCAGCATGTGCAGCATTTCTGAAGCTAAGTTGCTGTGGACCTGATCAGTTCCTTGAAAGGGAAACCACTGAGAGCCCCATGCAAAAGCAGAGTGTAATTTTTTAAAAGAAAAATGAGCTCTTCATACTTAAGATAAAATCTGAAATACATATTTGCACAATAGCAAATATATATTCTTAATGCTTATTTTCTTCCCCCCTTAAAGCAGTGGAGGTGGTGGTGGAGGTGGAGGAGCTGGCCGTCGCCGTGATTCCTATTATGACAGGGGATATGACAGGGGATACGACAGATATGAAGAATATGATTATCGTTACAGGTATGCTTTAGAAAACGTGAAAGTTCTGAGAATCTTCCTCACAAATATATTCAGCCACAGTTAATGCTTTATAGGCCACAAGATTGCTGCCTGCTCAATTAGCGGTGTACAGATATTTCAAGTACAATTTTAAATCCACATAACTGCTTATTATTTATTAATTTTGTTTAATGCACTTACAGCCAGCTTCTTAATTTGTATAAATTCCCAAACTGAGCAACGATAAAACACAATAAACAAAATACTTAAAACAAGACAATAATAAAGGCAGCAGGGTAAAACTACTTCTGTCCAAAAACAAGTTGAGGCCACATAAATGCCTAATGCAGATAAAACAGATTAAAACCATTTTGTGTAAAAATACTGTACAGTAGCATATTATAATAGATTACATAAATGCATTTTAATGTCAAAATAGCTGCTTCACTCACTCTGAAAATCAGAGGGGGGGATTATTGATGAGGCCAGAATGGAAGAAAATAAATAATGAAGGAAAGGTTCCTATAGGATGCATGGGTCGCATTTCTTGTGCTGAGTTGCAGGCACACTTTAAAAAAAGAGAGAGTAGATATAGAGGAGAAAGATGGACATGTATGGTAAAAATGAGTCCCAAAGTTGGTCCTAGGTTGAAAAGTTTGAAGAATACTTCCTTAAAATAACATGCCCTTCTAGGCACAAAAGGCAGTCTGCCTTACACTGTCATGTGGCACTGTATTTTTCATTGGCTTCATAACAGGTCTGGGGACTGACAATGACATTGTAAAGACAAGAAGAAAATATTTGGTTAATAAACAGAGTTGAGGAAAATAGGCTTGCTTTATTTAAACTATTAACAGTTCTGGAAAAACAGTATTTCCACATTAACCTACAGCGTTAGGGAACTTTGGGATGGCATATGAAAACAGAAAATATATTTTTATGTGTGTGTAAGTTTACGCAAACAATATATGCTCTTCAAATCCAATTTACAATTCATGCATGGGTTAGATTCTGAATATGCACCATGCATATGGTGTAGAAAAATATATAAGCAGCTGCTCTCAACAAAACTGCTTTGTATTTTCTTCAAAGGAGGAGATCACCTTCACCCTATTATAGTCGTTACAGATCACGATCAAGATCTCGTTCCTACAGCCCAAGTAAGTAAAACTAAACCATTTATATTGAGTGGATATGTATTTTTAGCACAGTTAAAGATCTTGAAATGTGGCAGAAGGGGAATGCAGATGGTATGCACTGATGCTGCGAGGAGGGAGGGAGGAATGAATGTGGAAGTATGAACTGATAGCATAACTATGTTTTTTCCCTTCCTTTCAGGGCGTTATTGAAGAACAGAAGCTAGTTACAGTTGCAAATACAATTTTTAAACAACAAGTTCTAACTTTAGCTTTTCCTATGGATCTCCAGCAGTTATCCTAAACCCTGTATAAGATCCTTATACCATTTAGAATATATGTTTTTCAGTTGAAATATCAGTTTTCCATCTCTTCTTATTGTAATACTCCAAGTGTAAGCTTTATGTACGTAATACTTTTCAGCAAAACGAAATAGGAATCCCAAAGTGTTAATAGATTTTGTAAAACTTCTTTTTGTTTTTTAAGCAGGTGGGATTTTTGTTGAACTTAATGGGGAGAAAAGAAAGAATTGGTGTGTGTTAAAGCTTGCATGTTGTATTTCAGTAGAAACCTATTTGAATAACCTGTTCATTTTTTGTTTGCAAAACGTGCTGTCCTGTATCTTTGATTATAGCACAACTTAGTACGTATCCCTAAACCAGAGAGTTTTCATTTATTGTTCCCATTGTAATTATTACAACAATATTGGAGGAATTTCTGTGGAAAAACCAAAATCTTGTACATTGCAAATTATGCCTCAGTATGTGTTAGATAAAATCATCTCATTGCTAATGTGGATATGACATTTGATTGAAATACTTTAAGCTGAACTCTCTGAAAACTGTATTGCATCTATTTGCTGCCCCATAATCAGGACACACAGGCCTAATTTTGTTCTGTGGATCATTCTGTGATCTGCTGTTCAACACAATTCCATATGCTACTGAACTGATGGTTAAGCAGGTTCTATTTGGTAGTTTGTACTGAAATTATTACTACCCTAGACTTTTATTACATTAGACTTTTCTTTTCAAAATAAAATTTAAATTCTACCAATACAGTTTTCACTATTCAAATTGGCTAGATTCCATCATTCATTAATATTAAGAGTTAATATTAAACTGGTTAGAATTGAAAGATGGCAGTGTGCACAATAAAAGTTAGCATGCTGGTTGAAGTGCTGGAGACAAGCCACCTATTGTCACTGAAATAATGCACAATATGAAACTGTGAAGACATTCAAGGAAAAGGAAAGAATTTACATGGGAGGAAAGGGACATGGATGTGATGTTCTGACAGTGCAATTCCATAAAGTAGGTATGTTGCATATACATTTAGACAGAAAAGTGCCCTGAGGTGATGGGACAGGGTAGGACTGGGTCCCAGTAGATGGGCAGGAACCCATAAGTATGGAGGGAAATTTGCTTTGTGGGGAGCAAAGAAGCTTCTCTCACTCTCTCACTCACTCTGGTAGGGACTGAGTCTGCACATGTGTGGTGTTTTCATGCTGCCAGGAAACATTGGCAGCAGCCTGCAGGGGTGAGCCTTCATCTGGTTGAAGCTGGGAGGCTGAAGTTAAGTCAGCAGAAACTTAAAAGGATTGGGAAGTGGGGTGGAGAAGGAAAAACACACTGTGTGTGTGTGTGTTGCATTTTTATTGTGAGGCAAGTCTCTCTCATAGGATATAAAACACACTGGTTTGTCCCCGTCCCCCCAAATTGGTTCCCATATAATTGTTTGTTACATTTATTTCCTGTATTTCTATCATGGAACTCAAAGAAGTATACACGAGGTTCTACTTAATCTTAGTGAATAGTGTCTGACAACCAGACTAAGTTACATTGACATTAACGAAACAAATTAATCATGACTAACTTGTCCCATTAATTTCATTGGGAATAAACAGAGTAACTTAGGATGCCAGCCAATATCTCACCTCGCAGCCTTATCCAGTTTAACTTTATGGTTTGTCATTCAAAAGTTCAAATACTTTGGGAAATCAAGTATTTTAAAAAGGGCAAGCCTTTTGGCTTCCTAGTTTAGCCTTTTTGAGAACAAACATCAACTGGTAGTGCAGCTGAAGTAGATATAAGATATATATGTCTGCTGTACGTGTACTTGTTACAGTGTACTTGTTGCTGACATCAGTAAACTTGGTAGACCTGTGTGAGAATGGTTATGAACTGAAAGGCATACATGCTAAAACTTGAAAAAATCTCTCCCTGCCATCTACCCCTCAACCAAAAACAAAACAATGGAACACATACTCTTCACTCAGAATACAAAGAGGAATCTGTGGCCTGAAATGCTTCTATGACAAATCATCCTAAATTCAAAGTCTTAATGTAAATTGACCTGCAAACCCTAAGATAATAACCCTATGACTTGAGGAAGAAAAATGTTTTTGGATCTTAATGGCATAAGTGCCATAAGCGGACTCCTCGTCCCAGACTTCTGACTCTTCCTGTACTGAGGAGAACAGATACTCTTGTGTGTGCAAACAACTTAAATTGTCCACTTTCCTCCCTTCTGGCATCAGTATTCCCTGTATTTTATTCCTCTTGAGCCTTACTCTGTCTTCCTTACTAGCTCAAGTGTATCCTGGTCTGCACTGATGTCACACAAACTTTCCTATTAGGGCAGAGCAGAGTGAAATAGGAACTGTGATGAGCAGAAAGCTGTTGAGCCTCAAATAATTCAGTGTTTGAGTAAAATGTTTCATATCCTATCTCATCTGAAACTTAACAGGCACCTGGCATGATAGAACATTTTGTTGCTAACTTCACATGGGTTTTTCCTCTAGAAAAGTAGCAAGTTCAAATTATTGTTTCACATCACTGACAATAAAACTGGTGTCCCATGTTCTGGGCCAGTCAGAGTTCTGGATTATCTTCAAAGGGAGCCCCAAATATAGTGCATTGCTTGAATGTGACTAGAGCATTAATGATATTCTTGGTCCAGTTTACCCAGGAAAATGTAGAGTGTTTACACAGTTGCCATACAAATCTCTTCTATTATATATTTCGAAGAGTTTGTATGAAGTCATATTTCGTGACGACATACAGATACCAAACTTTGTATACACAATCCTGCCACTAATTTATTCAGATAAATTAGCTGAATGCACTACTTTTAACAGCAGAATATGCTTGGAGAAAGGTTAAAAAAGAAATTTAAGATGTTTGCTTATTATAGTTCTGTGTTGCCCCATCAGTCAGCTCTGGATGGTTCACAAGTAAAAGCAGATGTTTCTCAGAGGTGTTGCTTATGTAGAAAAATTAACCTGCTGAAATAGACTTTGTGCTTGGATTCTCCCCGCCCTTTTGTCGTCTTCTTCTTCCTCTTCTTCAGAAATAGGTAGTAATATAGCAGGGAAGGATGAATTAGCAACTCTCCCCACCCATTTCTTGGCTCAACTGCTAAAATGGGAAGAGTTTAAGAATGTGCCATTTTCTGGCAGTGCTGTGGATTTCAACACCTGCTACAGATAACTGAAAATGTATTACTTCCTGACTGCCTAATTTAAAATATGTGTTCTGAAAAGGATGAAGGATTTGAAGTGCCTCCACCCTATAACTGCTGGCTGGTGACCAACATTCACTAGAACACAGTCTTCAGTGTTACCCCAGTGCTGTTTTGTATCTAATTCAGTGCTACATTCTGTGAACGATAGTCAATGGAGAAAAATGTTGGATAGTGGTTCTTGGAGTATTTGCAGTCTGTGAACTACATTAGTTTTAGGTTGGCATTTATGCTGAAATAAGCCATGTTATCTATTGTAACTCTACTTTTGTATTTATCTGTTGTTAAATAATGTATCATTGCATGCCCAGTTACATCTGAAGACAGCAAAACTTTCATGCAGGAGTATGAGCAAGTTTGAAATCGCTTCTGGGACAAGAAGTGGAGATGGGACCCCTGCCACCTTCTCCCCACCCCACACCTTTGCTGCAGAAGAGCTGTATGGATGTGGTGAAAAACAAAACATTATGAACATGCCCTTTCTTTCACTCATAATATCACACTCTCTGATCGTGAGCCAGCAGCTTACTAATGGTCAGGGAGGTGGGAGGAATAGTGAAGAGCGGTCTCTTTCCCAGGCAATGGGGTCCCCCCACCTGATAGGCCCATGCCCCCATTGGTGGGGGTAAATCACTGGTGCTAGCCTCACTTCTCTGTGCTACTTGGTAAAGTATTCACAATAGCAGTTTACCACAGGACTTCAAAGACAGGTCTTTAAGTGTAATAAGTGTAAAGGTCTGATATCCCAAGATAGCAAACCAGCAGAAATCCCTCTCTAGATAGATGTATGTGGAATTCTAGTATATTTCAGCTATATGCTCCCTGACCTTTTTAAAGGTTCAGTTTCTAGGTGCAATAGACATGAGCACCACAAAAGATACCATTGTTATACTCCATTCATCCTCTACGGCGTGAGACGTGACTCTGGTGTTGGTAGGAGTCATTTTGTTTCTTAACTCATATCAACCTTTTAATATGTAAATCAAATTGGTAGTTAATGGAATGTGAGCTGAGTTTTACATTAAATTGTGTGGATTCCTTTATGTGACAGCTTATTGAAAGTCTTTTTTTCAGCATGCAGCTGTTCCAGGAATGCATAATTGTGTAGAAAATTCATATTACTCACAAGGGCAGGTTGCTAAAGATCCACTGTGAATGCCTTCACAGTTCTACTGTGAGACCTCTGTTCAGGATACTTTTCCCCAAGAAATTCTAGGCCTCATCTGGAATCTACCCTCTTGACTGGCTGTTCCCAAACTCATGTACATAGAGGTGAGTTTCCTCTTACTTGTCCTGTTATTACAGGAAAAATTAAGGTAGGTTTCTTCCTTTCCTTCTATTTCCTGTAATAAAATTGTAGTTCTCCATAGGCTAAATATGATTTCCTCCTTCACACTTTCCCATTGAACTGCCCATCACATAAGCAATTTTAATATATATCCATGCATTCCATGCTCAAAGCAGTTCACATAATAAACAAAAATAAAAGAACTTGAGATCTCTTTTGTTCCTAGCATGGTCTGTCTAACTAGGTTTGCATCACACTACCCCATTCCATTTTAAGACTTCTACAAACTGCAGACCGGGACATCACGGCCAACATCTTTTTCTCTCCCCCGCATTCTTTATTTTATCTTTGCTTAACATCAAGCTTAAAGAGGAATTCTAATTAACTCAAAGTGTGCTCACTCTCTTCGTGCTACTGTTCCTTTGGGGTCACTTCTGAATTGTTTCTGTATTGTCTTTTCAATCCCTTTTACAAAACTATTGTCATTGCACTTTTGGAGGAAGCAGCCTGGGAGGAAGTTCTAAGCAGGGCTGAATGCTGGGAGTTAACTGTAAGCCTGTGACAGAATTGACATGTTTGCAACTAAACTTTCACTAATCCCAAGTAAATAAATAGTGGTAATAATGAATAATTCCAACAGAGTGGTTTTAAACAGGTCACTCTACTGGGATTACTTGCATGGCTGTTTACCATGCCTAAGCATGGTAAATACTACAGGTTTTTAAGTTTGTATCTAAAACATTTGCTTTCTTGTTGCACAAGTAAAATCCAAACTGCATCTCTGTAAACATTCATCTTTGCAAGCCGCTAGTGTAAGTAGCTCTTGTCAAAATCCATCCTAGATGGCAGAATTTTAGCAGTCATCACTTTGCGGCAGTAACAGTTGGGAGGTGGAGTAATGTTTGTTCTTTGAATTGCTTTGGCATACAACCATTGGTTTCTCAGGGACAGTAGTGAGGGAGGGAAAGGTGCAGGGTAGGATTTAAAGTTCAATTCTTGAATAATGTGCCATTCTAAACTCAGTAAGTTTGTTTCGCAATGTTATATTTTGTTCTGTACACCACGTAGAGATTTTTATACTAGGCAGTATATAAATTCAATAAATAAATAATAAATAAAATGACTTGCCTGCAACCTTGGAGAAGCCGCTGCCAGTCTGTGTAGACAGTACTGAGCTAGATGATGGACTAATGGTCTGACCCAGTATAAGGCAGCTTCCTATGTTCAGAGTTCCAATATTCATGTTGCACATGAGATACACAGTATTGTGCCAAACCAACAGTGACACGGAAGCCCTAGTGTTATATACACATTTTATGCATAGGTACAATAGGTAGGAACACTGCTGGAGTTTACACACACAATCTGCTGCCTCTCTCCTGCCTCTGAAAGACTTATGGTTACCAAAGCAGAGTGGTTGAGATTGTATAGACAACACTATTCATCTACATTGTCTACTGACTCCAGAAAAATAGCTATATTAGGCTCAAACCAGGCATTACTTCAGGCATTGTGCTTTGCAAGTGTTGTCTATATCTATATCTGTGTGTGTCTCTGTGCGCGTGTGCCTCTGTGTGTGTGTATACATATGTGTATGTGTATGTATATAATAGCAATCGGAAGAGAGCCACAGAGGGGCTTTAAGTCTACCCCTTGTGGCACTCCTCATCTAGATGGGAGGTCCGAGATATGCTATTTTCCATCATGTTATGTTTCTTATAGCCAGCCTCTTGTTAGTGATCTATAGCATCTCCAGGTTTTACAGTTTTCCAGCAATCCAGAGAAATGACTTACCTGCAGCAAAACCATGAGAAGTCTTATTGTGTCACCTTAAAGGCAAACATATTTATTGTGGTATAAGGTTTTTTTGTAGATCTATAGGTGAAACTCGGAAAATTAGAATATCGTGCAAAAGTCCATTAATTTCAGTAATGCAAATTAAAAGGTGAAACTGATATATGAGACAGACGCATTACATGCAAAGCGAGATAAGTCAAGCCTTAATTTGTTATAATTGTGATGATCATGGCGTACAGCTCATGAAAACCCCAAATCCACAATCTCAGAAAATTAGAATATTACATGGAACCAAGAAGACAAGGATTGTAGAATAGAACAATATCGGACCTCTGAAAAGTATAAGCATGCATATGTATTCAGTACATATTGGGCCCCTTTTGCAGCAGTTACTGTCTCAATGTGGCGTGGCATGGATGCTATCAGCCTGTGGCACTGATGAGGTATTATGGAAGATCAGGATGCTTCATTAGCGGCCTTCAGCAATTCTGCATTGTTTGGTCTCATGTCTCTCATCCTTCTCTTGGCAATGCCCCATAGATTCTCTATGGGGTCAGGTCAGGCGAGTTTGCTGGCCAATCAAGCACAGTATACTGTATACTTTTCAGAGGTCCGTTATTGTTCTATTCTTCAATCCTTGTCTTCTTGGTTCCATGTAATATTCTAATTTTCTGAGATTGTGGATTTGGGGTTTTCATGAGCTGTACGCCATGATCATCACAATTATAACAAATTAAGGCTTGACTTATCTTGCTTTGCATGTAATGTGTCTGTTTCATATATCAGTTTCACCTTTTAATTTGCATTACTGAAATTAATGGACTTTTGCACGATATTCTAATTTTCCGAGTTTCACCTGTATGAAGTGGAATTAAATAAACCACCTCTTGATCTTATTGCCCTTCCAAACTCCAATCCTTATCCTTCTACAATGACAGTTTTTAAAAGCCATGTTAATAGCAATGTCTACATTCTCTTTGCGTGTATGATGAACTGTAATTCATCATATAACTGTAATTCATCATACTAAAATAAATCCATGACAAATCAAAAATAAAGCAACCCATAAACAAAAAAGGATGCTATAAATCGTAAGGCACTGCACATTTAATTGATTGTTACTTTGCAATGTTGCATTCAATGTTTGATATTCTATACGCACTTCAAATAAGTACTGTAAATTATTTTGATTAAAATGTGTTATTTTAAAATATGTAACGTGTTAACAGTTTCTGAATCTAGTAGCTGACATACTGAGCAAGAGAACATCAACCTAGTAGCATTGTGTTTCAGCAAAGTTGCACAAAAGTAAACCACCTGAAAATAATGCAATTTGTGCAAATTTTGTTTTTGCACAAATTGTGTAAATGTTACTAGGCTGATATTCTCTTGTGCTGGATGTCAGCCACTATTCATAAAACAAACATTTCATTTAGAGGGGAGATGTGAAGGTTCTGATATTTAGGGTGTAAATATCCACCCTTGATTCCTTCCCATTATATCATCATCGTATATCTGTGGGCAAGGTACATAGTGGAGTGGCGCCCTCTATGTGTGAGAAATTTGATCAATATAGTGTAAAGAGAACAGCTTCATCAGTTATTCACATTAATTTTATTAATTCATTATTATAAATGTGATGTTCTGTGGTTACCTTGTCTTTTTTTAGTTGCATCCAAGGTGAAGTTTAACATTGAAACTGATAAGCAGGTACTGATTTTTCGAATGCAGAGGGAGCAGCCCTGGCAAATCAACATTGTGAAAAGGCCAGTGTGTCTTGCATGTAATGAACTGAAATATGAACACCCTTAATGCCATGTCACTTTGTGCTTCCTGTCTTGGACTCCTTGGAGACCAGAGATGCATTTTGCCTGGGTTTTCTTCAGCAGCATGACTGTTTTCTTTAAAAATAATAGCAATTGATTATCCTTCAGCAGAAAGAGCTTCAAGTATTCCAAGAACACTCCAGGAGGATTCCCTGTACTACCTAGAAACCAACTCATCTCTGTGTTTGTAAAAGATGAAAGTCATTTGCTGCTGTTCTTTCTGCCTGTCATGCCTCTTCTCATCTGTAGGGATGTTCGGTTGGGGGGGGGGGTGATGCTATGGGGCACAGGGCCCAAGTGAATGGCTCAGAGCCCTGAATCTCATCAGCCACCTCCCTCCCTGGAAAGGAGGATCCTGCCCAAAGCAAAGGAGAGAGTTCCTAGCCTCAGCTAGCCCGCTGCTGCTTCCACCTTTATAGGTGCTGTGTTATAATATGAGAAACTTTAAAAACATTCAGATATTCTGTGGGAGACTTGATTGGGTTTCGTTATCAAAAGCGGTGGGGAGCTGGAGGCCTAGAGCCCAGATCTTTTAAGTACCTAGCAAGGCCCTGCTTCTCTGCCCTCCTCTCCAACTCTCAAATACCTTTAGGGGATGATTTTGTGATATGGATGAGAAAATGTTGTGGGTTGAGGGGCTTTTGGTGTCCATTTCGGAACAATATGCAATCCACTGCACCACGATCTACCCCACAGTTCTCCAGTTGTCCTAATTTTACTGAAAACGTTCAGCACCGTATGAGGCAAAACATTGTGGTGTTTGCAGAAAACACCCTCAAGTGACAAACTGTGTTGAAGGGAGTTCCCATAAAGTTCCCCCCACCATGGGAAGCCCATTGGAATGCTGATGACAAGATGAGTTTGAAGTTGCCACCCTCAGGGCTCTCCCACTCAAGTAGCAGCATGTCTGTGTGCAACACAGAGAAGGCTTGTTAGGTATGCTTCAATAAATGTGGAAGGATGGGGAAGGAACTATTCCTTTAACTTGTACATGTTGGGACATCAACATGCTTGGATACATTGCTATTGGTACCCTGGCCACAGGAATCTTGCCCTGCACTACTGTCTTTTCAGTTGTCAAAAGGAGGGTGGAAATTTTTGCTTGCCGTCCATTGTATTGAAATACAGAGTGGCTGGCTGGCAGTTATGTTTTCAGAAATGCTCTCTTAACATGAGGATGTTGGACTACAACTCTCCATCATCCCCAGCTGAAATTTGTTGCTGCTGCAGATGATGGGAGTTTGGTCCAGCACAGCTGGAGAGCTTCAGGTTGCCCCCCGCCACCATGAACTAATCACACAGTTCATATTCCACCATGTAATGAGCTTTTGTAGGAATGTTCCCTTGAGCAAACACTGTCAGATCCAGCATTTGTGAAGCTGGGGTGGGGTGTACAAGGCGAGTAATAGAATCCTAGGATATTAGCTAAGAAGGGATCTTGGAGGTCTTCGGGTCCAACCCACTGCTCAGTTCAGGACCTGCTTCAGCAAGCAAGCACAAAGCGCAAAGTCCCCATCTTATTCAGACCAATGGGACACCAGAGCTTTTATAAGGGTCAGTCGCAACCGGCTGTCTTCCTCTGGCTTGTTTTGGCACTTGCCCTGCCTTTCTTTTCTTTTTGGCTGGGCTGGTTTGTTTTTGTGTGGTTCTCATCTCTGCTCAGGTTAGAGCTTGATGGTAACAGAGAGATTCACTCCCGAGCTGACATTCCTGAGCTCTGAGGTTTGGAACACACTGTAAGCTCAAGTCATGGAACTTTTTAATGAATAAAGACACCAGATAATATACATTTTTCAGGGAACGGTACCAGGGGCATGTGTGTGGGTATCCTGACTGCCTATCTAGTGACAGAACTTTGTTCTGTTTTGATGAAGCATTTGGTCTGCATTGCTTACCATTAAACGCTTCCTGAATTCTTGTCTCCACACACATTGGCTTTTCTTGAAGTAATTGGGTTGTCCAAAGAGACGAATGGACCATAGTTTGTTTTCTGTCACCTTCTGAGATGGTGTTGCTTATATCTTTTTTAATTCCTGAACTTTAATATTGCAATTGGATACAGATACTCCACAAACAAAATTGTTTTTCAAGCAGCGTCTCTTGCATCTTCAGGAGTGTCACAGATCCTCTTGGTAGTCACATAACTATCACATGTGTGGGATTCTGTCGTTTATGTGCTATATAGATAACATCTATCTCACCTTTTGATCCAGGGGCAAGAGACCAACAACTGCAGCATTAGTAGTGAAAGGGACAAGGCAGAAGAATAGAGAATCAAAGGCAGCAAAAGGTCCCTGACCACATATGATAGCTACCATCTCACACTGGAATAGTTTTTATTAAAGTACAGCTTTGAATGAGTGGCAGGTTGAGGAGAGAAATTTTCTCTCACCCTCTTTTTAAACTAGTACATTTTTGTAACATTAACACAACACCTACATGAATTTCTCAGGTTTGTTTTTTTTTAGTGCAAACTATTAAAGATGTCCAATCAGCACTCATCGTTAAAAAAAACCTTTTTACAGAAACCTGCAACTTTTGATTGACAGCTTTGTATTTGCTGTATTTCCTATTCTGTCACTTCTGCAGTGACAGTGTAAGGCCACAGTGTGCCTGTGTGCTGCCCACCCTTGCACCTTTTCCACTTTTCCCCAAGCAGCAGTAATATTAGCCACCACTTTGCTTTGTGTGTGTATGTATGCGCGTGTGCACACACGCACTGACTTCTTTGTGACAGTGTTATCCGCCTCTGTGTATCACATGTGCTCTCTTCCAGCTCCTCTCTTGTATGCCACTGGGCTGATTATGAAAAGGCTGAGGCGGTGGAATTCATCATCAGCCCAGTGGCACATGAGGATGTAGAGGAGGGTGTTCCTGCTCCATGCCAAGGCAGATGGCAGCAGTGAAGGAGAGGAGGAGGAGGTCAGGAGCAGACAAAGAGCTGCTTGGGTGGAAGCAGCAGTGGAAGGCGGTGGATGGTGAGTGGAGTCTTGCTGTGCTGCTGCCATCACAATCTGCTGCCTGTGGTGACCACATTATCTTGCTTCATGAGTTGATGGTCAGAATGTGGGAACCAGCCTTTAATCCTACAACTCAATAACTTGATATGACTTTTAATGTCAAAATAAGAAATGTCTGTGCATATTTTACAACAAAAATGTTAATATTTGGCTGTCTCCAAAAGATAAGGTAGAAGAAAGAGATCGTGGGCAGGAAGCTGCTAGAAAGATAACCTAGATAAGCATTTAGATAAAAGATCATGCTTATGCAAATTGTTAAAAAGAGTGAGTGTGGATAGGCAGAAGCAAGACTTAAAGGTTTCTAGTTTAGCAAACATGTATGTTTACACTGAGTACAAAGCTGTGGGCAGCGAATGGTCTGTGTTAGACAACCAATGAAAACCTAGTCCAGAGAACCTATGGTGAACAAGCACACAAGGAACGCAAAATAAGGCCGAAGCAATAGATGAGTGTAACCAGCATAGAAGCATTCTGTTCTGTAGTAACAGAGAGGATTTTTCATAGTTGAATATTTCTCACTTTACTAGGATAGTGAAAGAGCATCAAAGGTTTGTAATGCAAATAGACTTGTACAGGATGGGGAACTTGAATATTCAGGATTTCTCTCTTCACATAACAAAAGTAGGAACAAATCAGCATTTCCTGCAGTAGCGTCTGCCACAAATAGTGGTGAAGGTATGCTGGAGTATGTTTAAAGTCATACTCTAGGCATTTGCTAATGAGGAACAAAATTATGCAGGTGACCAACACACAAACAAAAAAATGTACAAAAATATACATTGTGGCAGCGCATAATCATGCAAAACACAGGTTGTGATCTAGGAACTTGGGAGTCCAAATGCATACCCGGATGTGCTCATTTAATTAAATTCACACGGAACATAGGAAGCTGCCTTATACCCAGCATAAGTTCCCTCCAGCTCAGTATTGCCTGCACTGACTGGCAGTGGCTCTCCAAGGTTCTCCCAGCCTCACCTGGAGATGCCAGAAATTGAACTGGGGACCTTCTGTGTGCAAAGCAGAGACAGCTCCTCATATTACTTTTTGGCAGGTTTTATATCCCTCAGGGTCCATCGAAGTAGCACACGCATGTGAGCTTCTACAGCTACAGGCGGGGTGCAGTGGGGAGGGGGCACACACAGGCATGGAGCACCAGTACTTTTCAGCTTCTCTGTCTGTTGGGGTGGGCATGGCCATGGGGACTGTCATTCAGAGTGCCTGAATGTCTGAATTTGCAACGACATCACTGGTTACAGAATTTAGGGTAAGACTGCAGCTAGGCAACATGATGCTGGTTTTTGAACTTCTAGCAGATCCCCTTCCCAATGCTATAAACACAAACTATCTTTGAGTGTCCCTTCAGGATACGGTTGCCATGTCCCCTGGAATTTAGGGTTGCCCCCGGATTTTGGCTCCACCTGGATTTACATGGATTTCAAATGCGCTGCCTGGATTGCCTGGATTTTCCTCTGGATCCGATCACATGGGAGGGGAGGGAAGAAGAGGAAAGTATACAAATCTGTCAAATTAAAAAATACAAATTTGTAGCTGCATAATTTGCATAATATGCAAATTAGGCCACCCAGATTTGGGAAGCTTGAATATGGCAACCCTAGTTCAGGATCAAAAGCCTTCTGCAAGGGCAACCCTTTCATGAGGCAAAGTATGCCAGTTACCTCAGATGACAGATTATTGGGGTGTGGGTTGGGTGGTAACATTACTCAGAGCAACTTGAGGGGGAGCTGATTTAACCTTTGGAAGTCTTGTGAAATGTACCTCTCCTCACACTCCTTGCAAAGCTTGCAAGAAGCAGGACAGAAGAGGGGGTTGGCAGCCTTCTCCCTTGCCCAACCCCCTATGCCACTTTAAAAGCTTGCAAGGGTTGGTTTTGAAAGGGGGTCAGCCCCTACCAGAGGTATGGGGCCAGGCAGTATTTTGCACCTTGCAAAAAATATTCAGCACCACAAGATCTTGGATCACTTGTGCTCTTTTGACATACAGCATGTGCGACTCAGGTCTAAAAAACCTGACTACAAGGCTTCCTTGGGCTAAGGAACTAGCAACAGTTTTTTGGATCATGACCCTAGACATCTGGCTGGAATTTCCCCTTTTGTCTAGCTCTGAATCGCTTAATGCCGCCTGTATCTCTTCCTCCCAGAAGAACAATGGGGCAGCTACCCTGCTGAAGAAACCGAAGCTGACTTTGCATAGGCAAGAGTTTAAAAGTGATGAACACCAATGACCATTCGTTATACTCCGATCCAAGTTGCTATGAGACTGACCTGAGATGCAGCTACATTTGTGCACAACATTGTCTTAATAATTCTCCACATATGCCAACACAGGACTGACCATCCCATACCTGCAAAGTGTAAACCATTAATGCATAAAGGGACCTCCCTGGATGAGATACTCTTTGTATCTAATTCAATGAGAAAGCCCTTGAGCGAGGTATAAGTGCTAACCCTGAGAGGTTCCTCCCTGACACTTTGGTTGGTCTTAGTGAAGATAATATAGGAAGTTGCCTTATACTGAGTCAGACCATTGCTACACCTCAGTCAGTACTGTCCACACTGACAGGCAGCAGCTCTCCAGGGTTTAAGACGGCTCCTTCCCAGACTTTCCTGGAGACGCCTTACCTGCCAACTGGATAAAGAGGCACCTTTCAAAGGGGTTATTCTCTGACATTTATCAGGTGGAGAACAACTGGCTCTATTCAACCCTGGCACAGCATCCTTCCAGTGGCTGTTGCTGGTGTCAACTTGGTGAGTCTTTTTGAACTGTGTGTCCTTTGGGGACAGAGAACCATCTTATTATTTTTCTTCTTCTACATAAACCATCTTTGAGACCTTTTTCTTTGTTGAAAAGCTGTATAAAAGTAATAGTGATAACAATACTGTAATGATAAAAATGCCATTCTGCGGACAAAGCATGTGCTCTACCACTGAGCTATGCCCCCCTCCCCCTCCCCAAATAAGAAATCAATCTCTTTAGTAAAGAAGGCTCCTTTTTCACTTTTTCTTGGGGGAGGGGGGTTCACAGAGCTGCTAGAAAATCCAGCCCAAAGCATTGCACAGCCCTGTAGAACAGCTCCCCTTTCAATGCTCTCTGCTTAGAGCCTTAGACTGTGGTGCAAGTGTGTGCATGAGCGCCACCCCCTTCCTAAGCAGTAGGAAGTTTCACAAGAGATTTCCCTTCCTCTCCCATCCCTCCTCACTTCCACCCAGTCATGTCTGCTGAGGCTTGGTGGGAGGGATACTGGAAGAGCTCGGTTTGGTGGAGGAGGACATTTGGCAGCTGTGTGGGGGATGGGAAGGTTAAGACAGCTGGGAGAGAAGGGGGGATGGGCAGGTGGAGTGGCCACATCCCTGGAAAGGCAGGCTTGCATCTCTCTAGAGGCCTCCCCTCTCCGTGGTGGCATTATTTAGGCTGCTCTCAGTAAATGGTTTTACTAGAATGAGCCTTCTCATCTGCTCTGTTCCAGAACACAATTACTTCAAACTGGAATTCTGCAGGATTCAGCTTCCTGGCAGCTTTAAAAAACAAAAAGAAATAAAGAAACAAAAACACACCACCCCAAAGTGGAACCGGTTAAAAGAAATGAGCTGCTTGCACTAATTGAAGACACAGAGTTAGGGTTCACAGCTAAACTGCAGGTTCCAGTAGCGGATTTGTTTGGAACACCTCATGGGTGTTTCCCACACAGGGCTTTTGGCTCTCATCTCCTCCAGAACGGAGGGTGTGTGTTCACATATTGGCCAGATTTACTTCGGAGTCCCTGAGAGCTCTCAGGGAGCACTTCACACCGGATTCGGGTTTTTCACTGAGTGTCAAGAGTGTAGCCCGATTTCAAATCAAACCTCTTTATTTCGGTCAGCGACCAGCATGATATGAAAACAAATGTAGAAGAGAAGCCAATCAAACTTCTACTACAAACAACAAAACCAAATAAATTTTTAAAAGTTTTTAAACGCCCGACTTATATCCAGGGTTTAAAAAATCCACTCTTTGCTTTGGTTTTTATGGGCAACTTTGAACTTGCAATAAAGCCTCACAGTATAGCCTGCTGTGTGAAAAACGCCATGGAGGAAAGTTAATTTTACTTGTGATTTAAAAAGTGCTTTTGACCAGACGCTTGAATGTGTGTTCTACTGGTTTTTATCTGGTCTGTGGAAATTCAGTCTAATGATGGGGTAGGTATCATCCTTCTTCCCACAAGGGGTGTAGCTAGGGGTGAGGGGGGCGTGTTTGCCCCTCTCCCTGGCAGCCCCTTAGCGTGAGGGAAATAATGAAGGAAATAGGGAGAGGTGGAGTTGGGGGGCTCTCAGGAGCTGGGGGCCCCAGGTTCTTCTAACTCATCCACTCAATTATAGCTACACCCCTGTTCCCACGGCTGAGTTTATAAAATATTTACTTGAAATGCAGCTATTGCACCAACTCATACATCCTTTCAAGTGCTGCTAGGGTTGTTATTTGAATCTCTTATTTCCTGAATATGTGTATATCACCTTTCTTGAGTATTTAAAGCACTTCACGTACATTCTCACAGACATTCTTCCAACAACCCTGTAAAATAAGTCAGAATTATGATTTTCAGGGAGCGACTAGGCATAAAACTAGAGAGAATTGTGCAGGGATGAACCATCGAAAGCTCTCCAGTTATTTATTGTGGCTCAGGATTTTGGGAGTTGTAGTTCGACGACAACTAGAGAGCTTCAAATTGGCTAACCTTGAAATAGTGTCTTGCATAAAACCCCTAGATTAGTTCATGAATAGAGTGAGGTTTGCACCAGGACTTCTTAGGTCACAGCTTATGATTTTATAGTGCAATCTATGAATGTTTACACAGAAGTCAGCCCCACTGTTCAGATAACATGCAGAGATTGCAGCCCTAGTCACAGAGTATACAACCACCTCTCCTTAAATAATATAATGGAAGAGTTTAAACACAGCAAACTTACTGCACTGCAACCGATCAGGATGTAGAAGAGGCACAAATTCAAGCCCCCCACCACAAGCTATTAATGTTTTGCACACTACAAGTATTATAAACACACTACTGCAGCAGGATGTAGATCAAATTTTGCTTTGTTAGAAACACCCCAAGCAATCTTGTGTCCCATGGACTGACTTTTGTCACTGTCCTTAATGTATTTGTTAGATTGCCCCTAAATCAGCTTAACCCGTTTTATGGGCTTGTAAAAGTCATTATGTTGGATTTTTAAGGTCTAGCACAGATCTAAATTCAGGCTGTAGTCAGAGGTGACTAAAATAAATCTGAAATGGAAGGGTTGTGCTTTTATAGATAATGTAAAACATTGTGGCTGCAATAACTGTATGCAGCTTGACTACTCATTTAAAAAGCTAAACCAGCAAGCTTGCATTTATGACATGGATAGAAGTGTTTTATTCTAACACCCACATTAAAAACACAGTATTTGTGTGCTGTTGTGCTGAGTTGCATGAGGCATGCAAAGAGCCAGTGAAGTCTATTGGATAGATCTGGATAGACCAAAATCAACTGGACCGATTCAACAAAACCTGTTGAAGCAGCACCTGCCATCTGCCACAGACACACTGTGTGGCCTTGGGTAGATCATGCTGTCAGCCTGTTTCTGATGTGCAAAGTGAGAACAGAGACTACCCTACAGAGTTCTTCTAAGGCACATACGATAAAGCTAGTGAAACACTTTCCAAATCAGAAGCACTTTCAAGTTTCAGGGCTAGTCATAAAATGATTCAATTGCTGATTTATGTTTCAAAGGACACAATGTCCCAAGAATGGGAGCTGAGTAGATTGCTGAGAGAAATCGGTTTATAAAGACCTTTGTGTTCAGCCTCACTTTCACTCCTGAAGATCCAAAAGTAGTTTTGTGTCCAAGTAGCTTGCTGGTGTCTACCCAGTGTCTCTGTTTAGACTGTGATAACCTTTAGAACAAGGAACCATATTTTCATTTTAATATATATATATTTACACCGCTTTTCAACTTTTTTTGTTGAATAGAATATCAATAACAATAACAGTGATTAAGCTTACCAGATGTAAAAATATGGAATTTGTATTTAACTGTACTTGTTTCACTAGAATTTGTTTGCCTTACAAAAGGGACTCCTTACTCATGTTCATTCAGATTTGCAATTATGCCATTACAAACTGGCAAGTGATTAAACATGAAATGAGGTATTTAAATGTCAACCTCCCTTTTCACTTGTTTGTTACCACCACAGGATGACTGCAGCCTGTGATTATTACTACTGATTAATACCATGACAATGCAATTCCCAGGGCCATTCTGAACAATATTTTCCAGATAAATAGGGGGTAGGTGTCATGGTTCTCTCTAATTTTTTAACTAGCCAAGATATCCAGCTTGAAGAAATACATCACTACATATAGGCTAGCCCTGATGTCCTGTTTTAATCATTGGTCTTTAAAGAAAACATTGCTTTTCCAGTTCAGAATGGGAGAATGGTCATAGGAAAAGCATGTATATAATTCTGCAATGTACTTGAAAGGCAAAAGAAATGGGCATTCAAGTAGGTCTATTAGGTAAAACCCAATCAGGAACCATGAAACAGAAGCAGGCTGATTTCAGTCATATATGGTCTGTTTTTATACAATACAATAAATATTTATATACTGATTTTCAACAAAAGTCCCCCAAAGCAGTTTACATAGAAATAAAAGTAAGTAAATGAATGAAATGGCTAAAATGTCTCCATGTCCCCAAAGGGCTCACAATATTAACTATAATCCTTTGAGCAAGAGTGCATACTGAGAATCTCTTTACAGCATAATTAAATTGTATTAAGCAAGCACTCAGGATCACCTGTTCCCTTTTGTATATGTGTTTTATTTTGTTTAAACACCTCAATATTTAACAAGATACGAGAAAGGGATTGAGCTGAGTGTGTATGTGAGGTGGTGGTAAAGAAAGAGTAAGGAAAATACAGTACTTCCAGTGAGAATCATGTTCACATAGGAAGCTGCCATATACCGAGTCAGATCATAGGTCTATCTAGCTCAGTATTGTCTACAGACTGACAGCAACTTCTCCAAGTTTGCAGGCAGGAGTCTCTCTGTATGCTTTGGTAGTTTGTTGGTTCAATAAAAAAAATCTTATCCTATTTAAAAAAAAATCTTGTCCTATAGTGGAGATGCCTGGGAGGGAACTTGGAACCTTCTGCTCTTCCCAGAGCAGCTCCATCCCCTGACAGGAATATCTTAGTGCTCACACTTCTAATCTCCCAGGCAGACCCTGCTTGCTACCACAAGACCAGCTCTCTTCTCCTTCAAGCATGCACATCAATGTAGGCTGTCCAAATTTCCAAGTAGCTTTCCATGCATTATTGTCTTCCATATGTGGTTATCTCAGATGGCCAGAGCCATTAAATCCACAGATGTATGAAAGGGGGCAGGATGGTCTTTCCAGTGTTGAAGAATAAAGCTTTTGGCTATTGGCTATCACTGCACTAAACAGCCACTGTTGCTATTCATCTGAGGCACTCAGGCCCACGAAAGAATATAAGTGCCTGACTGGCTCAGCATACAGTTCATCTTGGAATTCCAGCAGGCACAGGCACTAGATGATCCACTGAAAAATGGTAAGTGGATAGTGGTCTGCCTTCTACTCCCTTCCCCTGCCACGAGACCGTATTTTTATTAGGACCAATAAAAATAATTATAACATTTATCCAGGAATGTTTTAATGCCGTATCTTCAACCAGAAACATCTTTTTCTCCCCTTTAAAAACTGGTTTTTACATGTAGCTAAGAGGAAAAGTTTTGGGTAACTCAAAAGCTTTCACATAACACATGATATATCTGTTTTACTTGCCCTGTATTTTTTTTTAAAACTTCAGATGCAAGATAGGGATTACGAGAACACACACACACACAGAGTCATGGAAAGTTATCTGTATGCTGTTTTAAATAATGCAACTTAAAAAGAAAAAGAGAGAGAGTAATGAAGGTTTTTTTTGCTTGAGAAAAGATAACTATAATAAAGAGGGCAAACAAATCTAGTGTTTACTCAAAATTATCAATACACAGGTATTAATATTAGTATTTGAACTGCACAAAGTATGTTAGTCATTTAGGCTGTAATCCTATCCACATTTATGTGGGTATGAGCCCTACTGAACACAGTGTGACTAACTTCTGAGTCAACATGCATCAGTCTGAATTGCATGTGAAAAGAAGAGTAGACAAACAGAGCTTTAACACAGGCTTAGGGAAAACTAGCCAAATCATGTTTCTCCACCCCATAAAGATAAAAAAAAGACAGGTTACATGTATGTTTTATTAAATATTATTCTGAATAAGGGAAGCCCATATACAGTAACTATTGCTATTTTGTATTTTAAATCAAGTTCTAATATTTACATCAGTAGAGAGCAAGCATGGTGTAGTGGTTAGAGTACTGGACTAGGGAGACCCGAGTTCAAATCCCCATTCAGCCAGATACTAACTGGGTGACTGGGCCAGTCACTTCTTTCTCAGCCTAACCTACTTCACTGGGTTGTTGTGAAAGAGAAACTTAAGCATGTAGTACACCGCTCTGGGCTCCTTGGAGGAATAGTGGGATATAAATGTAAAATAATAATCATCATCATCATCATCAGTAAGATAAACTTCCATATTGTCCACTTCTATCTCCACTACATGAAAACTTCTTTTTTGTAAACCCCCAATGTGATAATTCCAGAGATGTTGTTCTTGTCTACACGACTTCATTACTGCAAACGGAGGAGCTTTAAACCATTAGTGTTTAACACATAAAGGAAACTAAAGGGAAGAGCAGCTGGAATTAAGATTGCCAGCTTGTTTCTGGCAGGGATTCAGTGATTTTTACAACTGCTTGGGAAGCAGAAATTCAACAGGTGCAGTTTTCCCTGGGGAGAACTTCAATTTTTGAATTTCTGCTTGTATTTAATTGTTAAAAGGACAGAATCCCTGCCAGGGGTGTAGGACATGAAAGAAACCTACTAGAAAATGATGCACATATCATAGAAGACATTCTCAGCAGAGGTTTACCTAGAACACAAAGCATGTGCTTTTTCAGGAGTATACCTCCTAAGCATTACCTGATGTTTCTGTTCTTTAAATATCAGTAGGAACTTTGGTCCTATTCTTCTACTCCACCACTTCCCCATCTTTAGTCTTGTTTTACTTGTATTCCCATGTTTGCAGGAAAGATTCTATACTACAGCAGAAATTCTACTCAAAATCAGATTCTTAGGAAACAGAAGAGCTACAGGTTCTGCCACCTTAATTGAACAGTTTTATTTGTATATGCCATTTGCTCTTCTCAAGGGTGTACATTGTGATGCCCTTTGATAAAGGAAGATGTACATTAGAGTTAACAGAGACTTCAGAACCTTACCTCTTAGAAGAAGTTGGTTTTTAATCTGATTAGGCAATCCTAAAATTGGATTCAAATAAAGTCTCTTGATTTCCCATCAAAGAAACACTTCACACTTTCATTTGGCGGGGGGAGGAGAATGATTCTAGAGTGACACTGCAGTTCTTGAGCTGACACACTGAAGCACATAGAAATAGTGGGCAACATCCAGATTGAGTTTAATCTCCATAGAATTTAAGTTAGTTATGACTTAACTGGTCTCATTGATTTCAATGGTGCTCACTCTAGATGCTGCCCAATATCTGAAATCAAAGTTAGACGCCACCCCCACTAATAGCTCTGTGAACATGATTAATCTGTAATTGTTTTTGCTCTGTAAACTGCTTTGAGAGCTCTTCTTGTTCAAAAGCTGTAGATGAATGTTTTTAACAATAAAAACAATGTTTATAGTAACACCCCCCCATTTTAAGTTACCAACTCCTGATTTAAAAAAGTAATATTTTGTTTCCCTCCTAATATGCATATGAGAGTTTTATTAAAAAGCTACATGCAGTAGATAAAGTAGATATTAGCTCTCTCTTTAACTGCTATCTGTCAGAATAGTTCTGTTACCTATAGGTTGCAGCTTCACCACAAGTTTGATGTAACAGAATTGAATTTTCCTCTGCCTACCCACATGTGAAAAAGAAACCTCCTTCTACAGACTCCAACTAATAAGAGTGACTAAAATAAATATTACTACTAGTTTAGCTGGTATGTTTGACATTTAATTTAACTAAAGGAGCTGTTGAAATGGTTTTTTCTGTAGCTTTGTTTGTTGATTCCCACAGTAGGTTCACAGATATTCCGAAGTAAAGGCTTGAGTGGGGAGTATTAATCTTGTATCACACTGGTAATACTTTTTAAAACATTGATGTCATTGTACACATGGATTTTAGGCATATTTCTGAAAAAGTCATAAAGGTGAAATAAAATTTCTATACCCCAATTTTTTTTACATTTTCTCAGTTTTCACAGGGGAGATCACCTACATTACATTACAGATTTAAAACAAAAATTGGTTGATGTTGAAATTGAACTACTTTTCCTTGACACAGAGAAAAACCTGCATCTGTTGAATTTAATATATTACACTGAAGAGCTGCAAAACATTTTTCAAGACTGTAGTGAGAAACTCAAGTGAAGAAAACACACTATTTGAAGATCAGTTGAGAGAAGCCTCTCCAACTATTATTTTCATGGAGTTCAAGTTACCTGGGTGCACCCATTTGTCAACAATTTTGAGTTACAGCCAAGTGATATTTTACATTTGGTAACCAAAGTAAACTGATACTACCTATTTAACTCTTAAATTGCCAGCCTCCAGGATAACAGAAATACACAGTATTTTAAGCATCTTTCTACCCATTCTTTTATATTGAATATAAAAGCTAATTTTTAATCTAGACTTTTTAACTTGTTCACTTCTTAAAATAAAAATTAGTAATAGAAAAGAAAACTAAATTACATATAAAACTTTAGAAAGGTGTATTTGAATAGGAATAAATAATTGAATACTGACTAATACTGAATTCCATTTTCGAATGTCTCATACACGAAATTTGCAATTTCAAGAGATCAGACTGAATATAGAACAAAATAGATCTAGCAAAGTTAAGTTATTTTGTAACATTCTCAAAATTAAACAGCAACAGATGTCAAATTAATTAATTTGAAACTGTTTAATATAATTTTAATTACAGAACACTTAATGCATGTATGACCCCAAAACTGGTTCTCTCTCAAAAACTATTTTGATATGTATACCTTAAGATTTTATCCTAATGAACATATAATGTGTCTTTCAAGGGCTGCAATCCTTGATATACTTACCTGAAAATATGTACTGTTGGAATAAATGAGTCTTACTTCCAAGAAAATGGGGTTATGGTTGCAAGAAAAAGTGCACAAAACAAATATTAGCAAATTATATAGCCATCTGTCCTAATCAACCTCATCATTCAGACAATCTCATTTCCCCCCATTCAGACTAAATAATGCAGAACTATCCTAACTTTTCTCTGTCCTAGAGGAAGACCAACAAGATTACTACTTGCACAAACATTGTTCTGAAAGTGAATAAAAGATCTAGCATATCAATGTTTATTAATGAAATGTAAAAATCTTGGTTGAAAACACATCAATTCTAAGATAAAATAAGCAACCAAGAGGCAACCACAGAATGTTACTTTAAGAATTTCAATACCTCTATAGTCAGTTACTAAAGAAATATTAAGCTTGCAATCCTAGGAAGTCTCACTGAAATCACTAGGATTACTTATGATGCACTACATGGTTACAACCTCAAGAAAACTCACTTAAAGTGTCATTGAAATAAGTGGGATTATTTATTTAATAAATACAATTTATTTACTTATTAAGAAAGTAAACCTTTCTAAGACTAGGTTGTGAGACTATTTCCATCAGGAACTAGTAATGCTGAATAGTATTCTGGAACATCAGAATAAAACTTTTAATACTCAAAAGTGTTTTAATATTCAGTGAGATTTCAAGATCAGAATAACTTAATATAGTCAATTAAATATATCATTTCTGGAAAACAATTGCTTTGCTACATCAGTAACAAACATGCTTCCATTTTACCCACATGAAAAGCAGAAGAAAAATCTCAAATTAATTCAGATTAATCCAGGCAGCAGCATCTAGACACATATGAAAACTTTTTGTACAAACTTCCTTATCAGTCTTTGCATATAATGAAAGCTATACAAACTTAATTACAATTCTCACCAGGTCACTTTGATTTGTAGATCCTTCCTCTTTGGCAATCCAGGTTTTACATGGGTTTTCTAAACTGTTTCACAACCATCTTGTCCAGTGTAATGATTATTCTACAAGAAAGGCTTTCATTTCATACTACAATGTTTAAATACACACTTGGGAATGAACGTTATATCTATTTGTGTCATATTGTCAAATATCTTAGGAAGTATTTGGTTTTTTTAGTAATGTAGACATATGGTAACATATAGTTTCAAACATCTCCTTTTCCATATCTTAATAGGAAACCTTAGTGGAAAGACAAATGCATACGATAGACATTATTCCATGCAGTAGATTTCAAAGTACACCATATTGTTTGTATTTATTCCTATACATTGCTTTTATTTCAAGTTTCTTCAGTGCTTTTTGAGGCTAAAAATTCAATAGATTAGTTGATTTACAAGTCAGGAAAACATGTTTGTTACCTTTAATTTCTACTGGATAAAAATCTGGTCATTTGTTAGCAAGATTTTTTGTTCTGATTCTAAACATACACATGTGTGTACGCGCACACACATTATTCCACATATAGTCTGAATAACAAAATTATATGAATTATGCAAATAAATACTTCCTATGGAAGTAAGACCATTGATCCATCTAGCAGTATTGTCTACTCAACACAGACTGGCAGTGGCTTCTTCAAGGTTGCAGGGAGGAGTCTCTCTCAGCTCTCTCTGGAGATGCCAGGGAGGAAACTTGGAACCTTTTGCATGAAAGCATGCAGATGCTCTTCCTAGAGCAGCCCCATCCATTTTATAGTACTGACATGTAGTCTCCCATTCAAATGCAAACCAGGGTGGACCCTACTTAGCAAAGGGGACAATTCATTCTTGCTACCACAAGACCAGCTCTCCTCCCAGACTGACTCTCCTGAGCAGCATGTGGCATGCAAATAAACATGCGTTAGATAATGAGTGATAACTATGCTCATGAATTTGCCAATGTTATGTTAATATTGAACCCAAATGGTGCTCTAGGAACTAGGATGTAGCCTTTCTTTCAAGAAAGGCTTTTAAGTTCTATGTGCCTTTTGGTTTCTGCATGAAAAGCAGAAATTCAACATGAGAAGCTATCCCTGCTGTGGAGATCTTTCCCTCTCATGCAGCACAAAATCTTAGCATCTGTTATGCAATCAAACAACCTTACAAATACAGTATTTTAATGAATGCACTTTCAACTTCTACAGCCAATCAGTTGTAAAATATTTCTTTGTAAGACTCTTGTTTAAAAAGAAAACTCTTTCTTATGAACTTTATACTTTACCTTCTTTCCCCAGTCCTTCAGATATTTACAGCTTCACAAATCTGGTGTGTCTTGTTAGACTAAACAGCTTATAAGCTTTTTGGACTTTTAAAATTTTTCTTTTTACTATTACAATTTGAGAATTTTGCAAACTACAACCTTTTAGCAAGAAACAATGTGGCTTCCAATCTAAAAAAGTAACAATTTTTCAACCATAATGGAACGTTATAGAACAATTAACAAGGCCTTTCCTTGTTAATATTTTAAGAAAAGCTACAACTCAGGCTGGGTATCAGTATCATACAATATTTTTTATCCAGAAATTCTTTTGAACAGTGAGAAGATGGCTCATTCAAAATACCTTTTAAAATGCGAAAAAAGTGCAGACTGAGAATGTAAACTGTTAGTTAAGAAAAAGTGTACGAAAATGCCGAGAAGCCTGCCAAGCCAAAACTACAGGTTAGTGTAAAATTACAACACCCTAATTTTATTTTAAATCATCCTCCACCTTTTTTAAATAGAAAAAAAAAGGGAAAAATCGCAGGAAGGGTCTAGACTATAAGAGTAGCTGCGTGTGCTCGCTACTAATCCCGTTTCATTTATATACATAAAGAAAAAAGTCATCAGCACAATCAGAGGAAAGAAACCAAGCCACCCCTACCAAACAAAAGAGATCCCAGGGCTGAAATGGCGTGTGAAGGGGTCACTAGTTTCGCGCCACAAACACAAAAGCATCCGGAACTGCCCAAGAAACCAGTGAATGGAGAGAAGGGAGAACAAATCAGGCAGCCGATGGCGCCAGCACAAACGAAGCTGAGAGCACTGGTAGGTGCAGCTCTCGACCAATCGGATGCAGCCCTGTTACACACATACAAAATCACATCCCTAAGCTCACGCGCGGCTTACTACGATTACTACGGCTACTCCCAGGCAGCTCGCGCTTGGTGCTGAATTGCAACCTCGCTCTACGTGATGAGATTGGCTCAGACACCTCTCCCGCCCCCCCGCGGGGCATCTTCACAGTTTCTACTTCTATCTGAAAATATTCCAGATAAGGGTTTTGGGATTGTGGGCTCCGAAGGTCATATTTTTATTTCTCCGGCTGCGAATTATTTTCTCAGGGAAGGCAAAAACAGAGTGTTTGCATGGCATGTGATTATGACACGACACAGAGAGGGAGGAAGCGTGTCTTAAAAGGGTTTTCATGTATGAGTCAGCTGTGGATATGTTCAAGCCGATTAAATTTGTGTCCATGGCATGTTATAGGAAGTGATAGGTTGTGCCAAAAGCAAGATGGGGGGGGGGTGGAATAAGGAAGGGGAGGGGAGGGAAGGGAAAAACGAACTGGATTGCTGACCAATGACATTTTTCCTAACATTCTGATAATACTGCTGGTAGAGTTTGGATGGATGATCTGCCTCTCTCGGAGTTTTTGCAATTCCAGGCATCCATTTTCTTCAGTCCTCCCCGACCCCACCCGGGCTGAAACGCAGAACTTTCTCGACGGCCCCATCCGCACCAGTACTTATGCAATCTTTTCTATACATCCTTGTGTTCCTAAAAGTAGAATGGACATTATCTATATTGCATGCAGAGACAGTCCAGGGAAACCTAACTCTGCAAAGAAAAAAGGTGGAGGGAGAAAAAGTCAGGAGTTCATCAGGCTCAGGGCATCGTAGACAACCATACCAGTTTAATGCTCTTACAAGTAGTATATCATATCATTTCTTATACATCCTTGCTGGTTGTTTTCACCCAACAGCACTAGCTGTAACCTATTAATAGAAATAAGGTTTTAATAACCTCTCAAAATCCATTGCAGTATTCCACCCTGATTACTACACAAGCACTGGGTGATAAATGGAACTTTACCAAACCCATGAAACACTTAGTCGATATTTACAATATCTGTATTGCTTCAGTTTTAAGGAGGTTTAAACAACTTTTGATTTTGGCCAATTTGTTTCTATAGGTATAGTAACAAATGTAGTTGCTAAATACAAATGTAGTAAAATAAACCAATTTGTTTAATATATTAATGCAAACATATTAGGATTAACAACATTTTGTAACTTGTGAAAGGAAACTTTCTAGTTAATAAAGCAGAAAGCTGCTTTAATTCCATAGTAAATTTCAATGATGCTTTGGGTCGTAAACTCTTCAAAACCAAACAGTGTACTCAAGTAATTTGAATTAAACCACTGCATTTTCAATATACTGTATCAGTTAATTACAAATTACTTAGGCTGAAATAGAATATTATTTGCAGCTTACAAAATGTTTGTCTAGCTCTCAAGAACTTGCCTATAAATTTAATTTTGAGGAGTCAAATTGCTTATATATTGGATTATGAATTTTCTCTAAGGGAATATAAAAAGCATTTTCTTAATATGATTTTAATTTAAACTACTAATTCTTGTCTTGTTCCTATTACAAAAATCTATTCACTGTTAAATAATTCATGATTTGTTTCTATTTTGCCAGTTTTCTGTTTAAAAGGATTGGCAACCTGATTCTGAATGTGTTTGTGTTAATGTAATAAGTTTGACAGAGTTCAGTGGAACTTCTTACTAAATATCTTAGCATTGCCATTAAGTTTTGACTTTTACATTGCTATAGACTTGAATAATCTAACACATTTCAGTTTTGATTTTTTTTACTTGTAAATCAAAAACTAATATGAGTGCTAATTTAACACAAGCATTTGAAAATATTAAGCTCTGTTCATACTACATATTCAGAAAAAACATGCAAATTACTTTGTAAACTTTTGCACATCAGAAGTACAAGCTTGACTAGTAAAGCCACTGACCAAAACCTCTCATATTTTGCTGTTAATTTAGACTTACCTTTCTGCTCAAGAATTCTATTACAAGTTCAGGAGCTACTGTAAGAAAAACGGGTTTACAACAAAAATGTAGGGTTTCAAATTGCTGAGTGTATAAACAAAATTTCCTACAATTTGGAGCCTACAGCCAATCGTATATGTGATTACTCAAAAGTAAAGCTCTTTGTGTTCAGTGGGGCTTACTTCCAAGTAAGTGTGCTTAAAATTGCCATCTTAATTTTGTTCTAAATAGAAACAGATTTCTATAGTTCAATGAAAGATCATGAAACTATTTGAGACGTGACACATTACTAGACTGTAACAATTCTGTTGAATGGGCTAATAAATGTCACATTCTTAAATAGTTTTTTGCATCTTATAGTACTCATCCAAATGTTATCCTGCTTTTTTTGTATAGTATATATACATACACACTGCAGCTTTTTGACCAAAGTACTGCTAACAAAGACATTCACTGAAATTCATTCAGAACACTTTTGCAAACTAGAATTTCACTCATTCACTATATATATATATATATATATATATATATATATATATATATATATATATATATAAAATTAGTTACAGGACTGCAGTTAATAAGCTAAACACAAAAATTTCCTATTTTCTCTACACAAAAATATAATGCAGGTGGAGACTGTCACTATTAACTAATAAGAGTACTCAATTGTTTTCCATGCCCATTATATCCCTCCCCTCCCTATTTATGCAGAATAAACGGCCCCTCTTACTAAAGTAAATTCTTAAACAAAACCTACTGGATTCCTATATATTAAATACAGTGCTGGCTTTCATTTCCGTATCTTTTCTTCATCTTCAGGCAACATTTTGTTTGCACTGGAACCAGGCTCCACACACTTTGGCCCCTCCCCCCACAAACCCACCATTGTGCTCTTTACAAATGGTGAAATTATGAATGGTTCCTTGAACCAAATGGGGGAGGAGAGGAGAATGGGGGTGGGGGTGGGTGGGTAGCTGGATGGAATCTTCTGTGTGCTATGGTAATTCTAGGGCAGTGTAGTCTAGTCATTCCTATTTTCTGAGCTAGAAACTACCATTAACTAGATTTAAAAGAAAAGGGGAAGGAAACAACTTGGGCGCGGGGGGGGGGGGAGTCCAGCGGAGCACGCTTTGCTCTGCCCCCTAAGCACTCCCACTTTTTAATCATTCTCCAACCGGCCTCCACCCCTTTTGTCCTTCGATTCATAACGTTGGGCGCTAGAGTCGCTGCAACCAACGTTCATCAAACCGCCAGCAATATTACCATGCAGGAAGGAAGGGGGTGGGTAGGTGGGAACTGTTTCAAGGAGACCCTCGTTTCGCCCTCCTCTCTAAGCCCCCCTCGGTCTTTCTCTGGGCTTGCAGCCAATGGCGAACAAGAAAGCAGACAGAGCCACCAAACACGAAACCGCAGACAAAAGTGGCGGTGGCGCACATGGATATGTCGGAAGACTAGTGTGGCGATCCTATTATTCTACCTAGTTTCCCGAAGAGCAGTAATCGCAACCCACCCAGCCACCCACTCAGTGGTGTTCAAGACACTTGGCCAAATCCTGTCGGGGCGAGGTTCCACAAACGACCCGTATGAGTCACCCCAAGGATCCTGAAGAAGGCTAATGGGTGGCCATTATATTGTACTTGGCCTCCGCTTCTCCCACGCCAGTCCGCTGATGACATTCTGTAGGATTTCGTTTGTCCAGATCATGAGCGTAAAATGCTACAGCAACTTTATGCATTTGAGAAAGTGCGTCTGTAGAGCAATCAAACCCGCAGCAAAAAGTAGTAAACAGGGGGAGGGGAGAAAGACCATGCGGTCAGGGCTCCGCGCCCATACCAACCTCCCTTTCTTAAAAACTTGAATTGGACAGCCAGAGTGGCTTCGCTTCTGCTTCTCCTTTGTGAGTGTGTATGAGCTTAAATCTGCTGCTATCTAATTGAGGCGTTGGGATTCCTCACGTGAGAAGTTGATTTGTAGTTTGAACACGTGGCTCATTCAAAAAGCCGGAATATTCAAGTGATTTTCTCTCCCCTCCCCTCCTCCCACTCTGGATTTTTTTTTATGGAGAGAGGCGGTGCCTATATTCACGTATTGTAACATTTTCATACTCCGCCTGCTGCCGCCAAAGGGGCTTGGGGGCAAGACAAAAAAAAAAAGTAGTTTCCCCCCCATCTCTCCTCCCTCTTCTTCTTCTTTTTTTTTAAAACCCGCCATCCTACTTCCAAAAGCGTCGTGATTTCCTCTATCTCTCCGGATAACGCAGCGAGCATTCAGTATTCCGATTTGATCACAAGCTTTTTTATTTTTTTTGAACTCCGGTGAGAGAGGGGGGAAAGAGGAGTGGGTGTGGGAGGGACGGATACAAGCTGCAGTTGTGATTTTTTTTTTTTTTAGCCTCCCCCCCTCGTATTTTGCTCCCTGGATCGTTTGAGGGGGGTGGCGGCGGCGGCGGCTTTCCCCCCCTTCTTGGTTTTGGGGTGGTGTGTGTTTTTTTTGGCAAGACGGCGTGTGTGTGTTTTAAAGCTAAGCTCTATTTTTAATTAATAAGAAGATGAATAAGCTGTACATTGGGAACCTGGGCGAAAACGTGAGCCCTCTGGATCTAGAAAGTATCTTTAAAGAGTCCAAGATCCCTTTCACCGGTCAATTTCTCGTGAAGACGGGATACGCGTTCGTGGACTGCCCCGATGAAAACTGGGCTATGAAGGCCATTGAGGCACTTTCAGGTGGGTGAACGTCCTCTCAATTTTAGCTACTCTCCTCTCCCCCACTCCCGTTATCTTTCTGGGCGCCATCCTCTTCGGCTCACCCCCTGGTCGTTCTGGTCTCCGGTATGTTGCCCCTGAATGCTAACATGGGCCGAGCTTGTAGGACTGGGCTGCACTTATTTCGTAGAGCTTCGGCTTCAGTAGCGCTATGTAAGGCCTTTAGGGGGGTTGGCGCTCAGGTTAGCCTGGGCGACGAGCTGGGTGGTTTGTTGTCCTCTCTCCTTCCCTCTCCCCACTTGCAACTCACACACGCTGTCAGGTAACGTGCAAACTGTGGGGATTTTTTTTTTTAAAAAGCCCTTTCCTCGTTGAGGAGGCGCAGGGCCGCCACGAGGCCGCATAGTTCTTTTCCTCCCCCCCCCACACAGCCCCTTTCCTAATTCTGTTGGGGTGGAGGAGAAGCAGTTTTCTGCAGAGGAGGAGAGGGGCTGAGACGCGCAAAACACCGCCAGTGCCACCACCGAAGAGGGAGGGGAGGCAGGCGCGCGCGCCAGGGCCCAGCCATCAGCCGCCAATTTCATGGCGAAGGGACCCGCATTTCTTCACACACGCAGCCACCCCCACGGGAACCTGTGGCCTCCCGAGCCGGTGGGGGGAGGAGGGCTCGTAGTGGGGAGAGAGCCAGGCTCCGAATTAGCCCGAAAGGCGGCTGGTGGGGGAGGGGGACACCCCAGGGGCGAGCCTCTACAACGGGCACAACGTGCCGCGTCGCAAGCCTGCCTGGGCGCAACAGCACGCACGGAGAGGCGAGCGAGTATGTGGCCACTGCCTCTAAATTGTGCGCCCTCTTCACTTGCCTCGGAGCGGCCAGGGAGCAGCTTCCCGCGAGGAGCGCCTAGTCGCTTTTAGGCTTGTTAAGTCGTCCTTGTGGGAAGGCAGTAAACGAGAATCCAGACTTCAGACATGTTATTGTTATAATAATAATATTATTATTATTGTTTTAAAAACAAAGCAAAACGAAACACACTACTTGTTTGCTTCCTGTACTACTTTGCCGTTCTCAGGGGAGGAGTGGTGGTCTGAGGGCCCGCTTCACAGCTGCTCCTTGACTGTGGTTTATTTCGCTTTCCCTTTGGCTCGCACACATACCTAGCGAACATGCCGCCCTCTCTGCTTCTACATCCTGTTTTTGTGCGAAAGGCAACTTGGCGGGCTGAACGGGGGAGGCTCGAGAGGCTGAATGATCTCATCTGGGTCCTGCTTTTGCTCTTCTCCAGTGTCCACCTCAGGGTTGATATGGGGAGGGAATCGCTGGCCCAACGGGTGGTAGTAAGAGTATGCATCTAAAAGAAGGCTTCAAGAGAGTGCTTTTCCTGGAGAAAGTGTGTGGGGGGACTAATTTTTCACTCAAAACCAGCAGTTTCTGTTTCCTCCTGACAAGTTATCAGAGGCCTGTTAATCTTCTCAAGGGGAGAAATACATGTATGTATATTGTATGTACATATGTATGTATGCAATTTAACATTTTTATATATCACTTTGGAAAACAAAAAATAAGGAAACTTCCAGCTTTTAAGAGTTCCCTCCTTAATGCTTTCCCCAAGCATTTATCTTGGAACTGGCCTGATTTAAAAATCGGCCTTTTGGCTTGTGGTTGTCATTCCCGCCATGTTTCTGTTGCTGCTGTGCAACTTTTGGTGAATGAGCTAACCTGTTGCATTTGTGTTTCCTGTACTATTTTACACTACTACCACACACAGATTCAGGAGGGGCCCTGTAATGGGGGTGGAGAGAGGCACATAACTCATTCTAAAACAAATTGTGTTTCTATTTGCAGGTAAAGTTGAACTGCATGGTAAACTCATTGAAGTTGAACATTCAGTTCCCAAAAGACAAAGGTAACTTTTTAGCTTTCTCTCTCTGAATCAAAAGCTTCATCGTTCAAAAGTGGGGTGGGTGAAGAAGCCTCATGTGAAGTTCAGCAGTCTGATTAAAAATGAGATAGTCAATAATATTGCTCTTATAAGGTGGTTGTGGCTGTACAGAAAGCTGAACCTCCTAGAAAATGAAGCCAATTTTTAAAAATCAGTTAAAGGTTTTTTAGATTATTACTTTTTTGGATGATAGTGGGAAATATTAAGAATTGGTGTCCTGGATTGTAGAATAGCATCTTGCACATCTGTCTGGCTTTGTTCTGGAATTGAATGTGATGTTGTGGAGGGTATTTGTAAAACTATGTAGAAACAGCTTTAGGTTTGGATATTCCCTTATCAAAAAATACTTCTATATAATAATGCGAGATTTTTTTTTGGTGACAAGATGCAATTTATGTATAACTGACTTTTTGTGTGCTTTGTGAAGTAAGCTTCACAAGTAAGCTGAGAACTATAGCTTCTATGAGTCTGATGTACAGAAAAAGTGCTTGAATCTATATACCAAAGCCACAGAGGAGTAGCCTATAGCAGTTCAATTTGGTTTTTTAAATAAAATTGTTGAATTAAGTTATCACGTATTCTTGGTTGTCTAGAAAGCACAAATACATTTAAGACATTTTTGTTTTAAACAGTCTTTAGGCATAAATAATGAAATTATTTATCTTAAAGAGACATGCATTTTTGAGGCCTACAAAATAGATATTTGGAACTGTTAACTGCTGATTGTTGGGTATCTGAACTGGGGAACTAAAATTTGCAAGGCTTATTAAACAAAGTATGGAAACTTCAGTTGGATTTGTGTGATTATGGGATGGAGACAATACAGTTTTGGAGAAAACTTAACATTTCTATGGCATGTGTTATGTTCTGGCATTCATTCTGGTATACTTTAGTAATACTTCATATGTGCTTTCATGCTTGGTTTGCAAACTATATTTCTACAAAGAAAATAAGATATTTCAGCTTCTTTACTGGTATCATGTATATTTGTACTGTATTTACCTGAATCCAAGACTAGATTTCCCCCCCAAGTGTTTTGATATTGGAAATCAGGAGGTTGTCTTAAATTCAGAGTCCTATTCCTTTTGAGTAAATGCAGGCATAACCTGTATTTAATCTCCTTTTAAAGGGGGTTAGCTTAAATTCAGAGTCGGCTTCTATTCAGGTAAGTACAGTACTTAAAAAAGTCATTAGGAATAAGTAAATGCTTTTTAGATACGTACCATGGAAATGTTGGAAGTCCCATCAGATGTTTAACATAGGCATCTGGATTCTTAATGGGATGTAGTTCAATTTATTAATTATTATTTATTACATTTTATGTCCCGCTCTTCCTCTAAGGAGCCCAGAGCGGTGTACTACATACTTAAGTTTCTCCTCACAACAACCTTGTGAAGTAGGTTAGGCTGAGAGAGAAGTGACTGACCCAGAGTCACCCATTGGCCCAGAGTCACCCAGCAAGTCTCATGGCTGAATGGGGATTTGAACTCGGGTCTCCCTTGTCCTAGTCCAGCACTCTAACCACCATACCACACTGACAATTGACAGTTGTCAGTTGTACTTGATCTTTTCAGAGATGACTGCATGAGTTCTGTTACCTTTTAGTAAACATAAATATTGCTCGAGATACTACAGATCACAAGTATATCTTATTTTATAAATAAAATTAATTTCAGTTGCATTGAAAAGTATTTCTCCAGCTTTATTTTAATGTATGTAAGTGTAAAAAAATCTTGTAGCTCAGAAAACATAATTGTAGGACTTTCATATTATGTTGCCCTGTTACTAGTGAGCAGTAATGAACATATGAAATCCTAAAATTTTAAAGTTCTCCCTTTGTGAATTCTCACTCTTCTTTTTATATTCTTTACTGCTTTGAATGTATAAATATTATTTGAAGGAATGCTCCATCAAGCATCTTGTTAAGAAACAACATGTGCGAACACGTTTAAAGGTATTTTGTAATGAGCTGCTGTTCATAGAAACAGAATTTTCTGCTAGAAATTTGCTAAAATATGTCTATGATAAAACATTCTTGGTGGAAATGGCTGTAAAGACAGAAAAGCATTGTTATTAACAACCTCTGATATAGAAGCTAAATATTGCAGTCCGTGGGCACTTGGGGAAACAAGTCCCACTGAACTCAGTGAAACTTACTTCCTATTAAATATCCTGTAAATAATGACCATAAATATCAAGCTAATGTTTCAAAAGTGTACAGTTCTTCCACAGTCTGTGTGTGTAAGGAATTGGCTTTCTGTGGCATGGAGTTATCCTGTATTGTCTACCAGTACATTACTGTCTCTATTAATTGGATAAAAATCTTTAGAAATCCTTTTAATAGAGCGGTACTTAAATTATTGTTGCTTACAAATGTTTGCAGAGTTCAGGTAAGTACATCTAGAGCATATTTTTACATCTAAAGGTATATCCAGTAAGTGGTTATGCTGAAATTCTAGATTACCTTTCTTGTTCTAAGGCAAGGGTGTATGCAGTTGGCACCAAGGGGTCTGGGACTAGCTTGGTTGAATAAATGCTTCAGTTAGATTAGAAAAAAATGGTTGGACAAATTAATTGGACAGAACCTTTTCACAGAAAAACAGCTATATTCAATAAGCTGCATTTGTTAAAAATGTAAACGGAACTTTTCTTTTGAAAGCTCAGAGGAATGTGCAAAACTGTATTTATCTTTATCTCTGTGTTGCAGTTGAGGCCAAAGTTCTGATCCATTTAATGGTAGAGCTCATCCATAGAACAGTAGTCAGTGCTCTGTAATTGTAGATCCTCCCCCACCCCCCATTGGGTTTGGTGAGACCATGCAGTCCCTATAAAGCTGGCCTGACTGGTTGTTTAAAGAAAATTTTAAGGCCCAGCAATCACTGCATTCCAGCAGTTTGGGCTTCTAGATTGAAACACACTTGCAAAAGCAACCTTTGTACCTGCTGTTCAAGACAGTTCAGGGTTGTGGTGCTCTAGAATGCTCATTTAAATATTGAGACAGGCAAATTGCGTTATGTTGTTTGTGAAAGGGCTGGATAAAGAGAATTGTCTGGATAGGAGACTGAAAGAGAGAATACTTAGAGGAGGGAGTGGAGAGAAACAAACTGTTTACAATATGGCTCTAGCCAGAAGCTGATTCCTGATATACTATGGAAACCTCAATGAGACACAAAAGGAATGTAGAACTTTTGCATTTATGACTTCATGGATCATAGAAAACAGCTAGATATTTCATAGACGCATAGATAACTTCATTCAGAATTTGGAAGCGACATTGTAACAACGCTGGCTGCTAGTTGCACATTACAAAAGAATGTGGTGTATTCTTAGCTGTTATAATCAGTTCCCACACTTTTGGAAAAAATTATGCAAAACAAGATGGAACATCCGTATTGGAAAACTTCATGTGCAAGCCCTTTGGATACTCCCTAGCTTGCTACAAGAACAGCTGTTATCTTGTGGGGTAGTATACATATTGCAGACTGATTATTCAAATAGAACTGATGTCATTTGTTGTGTGATGGATAGTTTAGTTTGGGGGAGGGGGGAGTTGACACTGACCAGCTGGGGGCTGCATATTGAGTCAATTCTTGAGGAGATTCTTTAATATTTGCATGTTCCTGACACTTATCCAAAATTAAAACGTGTTTTGAACTATTATTGCTTCCTAGAGGTTAAGTTCTGATCTACCTTTATTCTTTGGGTTTAAAAATGAAATCCCAAGTCTCTCTAACCTCATAGGAGTAATTATTCCATACTTGAACTAATATTGAGATACAATATACAGACTGAGTTGTGTTGTAATTAGCATTGTGCATATTTAGTGTCTTACTGCATAATATAAAATCTGTCACATTTTGGTTTACTGAAAATAAACAAAAAACAGTGTCACCACTGGATAAAGGTTCTGACAATATGGGCATTATCATGGGAAAGTAGGCTCAGCATCCAGTCATACTTCAGGAGAGGAAGGAAGAGCTCAAACAGGTATTCTGGTTGGGAAGTGTGTAGGGAGGGGATTTTGTGCACTGTATAGCTTTGTGTTGTCCCTGTAATATCAAGTTCTTTGCTTCTTGCCATTCATGCTTCAGCCCTTTTCCCTATTCTTTGTTGACTTAATGATTGCAAAATATACTGTATTGCATTAATTTAAAGCAGCTGAACTGCGAAAGTGGTTTTTAATACTAAACCTGTAGCTTCCACACACTTTATATAAGGCAATGATAGCAAAATAATCTTTAAAATTACATGGCCTAAAGAAAGGCGACTGTTTTATAAAATGATAGCTTACAGTTTGGGTCATTATATAAAAGAAAAAGCCTCAACTGTGTGAAAGCATGATGTTTTATTTTGGCAGGGTTTTAAGTGATGCTTACTCTAAAGATAATGCAAAGTTTTGGTAGGCAGAATTGGCCTTGTCTATATAGGCAGTTGAAACTCCACCCCACTTGTATTGTTTCTACAAAGTGATATAAAAGCGAAATATTCCAAATTAGAATGTAAGTCACGGTATAGTTGGAAAAAGACTCAGCGGGAGGGTGTGCCTGTGGTGCAGAAGATTGAAGGTGGACCAGGAAGATAGTACGGTTAGAAGAGGAACTTTGGGGAAGGCTACTCCTAATGCTTTGTTGTAATAAGAGGACAGGATTGACTATAGCTAAGCCATCCCCAACAGGTAGTATTGCTGACTGCTTTTTGAAAACTTACAGTTAATAGTTAATTCTTTACAATTCTTTACAGTTAATTCTTAACATTTAATCTAAATTAGTTTTCTTTACATTTAAACACACTGTCCTTTTCTTTGTAATAGATTTAGATAATGTTTCCTGTTTATGACAACTGTTGAACCAATTTACACTTTTCTTCCTGATAGAAAAAGAAGTTTTATTTATACTCTGCTGACATCTTGTACTCTAAATTCCTTGGTCATCTTACTTTTGCTAATCTCCATAACTTGCAAGATAAAATAATAGTTCAGCAGTTTTGCATCAGAGTATTAATAATGGAAATGAGTGGTATTTGTTCTGAACCAGAGTCCAGTGACATTTTTAATTGCCTTAGCAAAAACTTTCTGTTCAAACCCAAACATTTTCTGGATTCAATTTCAGACCATCTTTTCATAATGGTGTCCAAACCTAAATTCAGTCCTAATGCATGTCTGAGTTGGAACAGAAAACTTTTGCTAGAAATATAAAATGTTTAGAATAAGCAGCATTCACCTGAGAATTCTTAAAACACTCAAATGTAAAATTGTCAAACTGCTAATTCGTACACATTTATTATTCAGAAGGGTGGTCACCAATGATCTGCTCCACTTTCCCTAAAGCCAGGAGATGGGGAGGGTTCCAGGATGGGCAACTGTCAGGTACCTGGTCTTGCCTTTCCTGCCTCCTTGTGACTCTAAAGTCATTGGCTAGGAGGAGGGACTAGAATATGTTTGGATGCATCCATGCATCCGTGTATCCTTTTTCTGACAGGGAGAGAGCCATTGGTACACTAGGTTTATCTGTTCGGGAAATGAACCAGTGTGAGTGGCTGCAAATGGTTTGGACATGTGGACTCTCTACGAGATCTGAGGGAGGAAAACCACACCGGCATGGCAGTCACTGTGTGGTGTTGCATTTTATTCGTTGCATTAACCCAGCAGAGCACTGTGCATGCTTTGAGCAATGGGGCCAGGCTTGGTTACATGCAGGTCATTTTTGTTCATTGATGGCTTATAAATTAGCTGCAGTTACCCAGGAAAGAGATCTTGGGGTCATAGTAGATGGCTCAGTACGTTGTGCTGTGTCAATGAAAAGCTATAAAAGAATGTATTAGGAATTGCTTTTAAAAAGTAGTTGAAAATAGTAAATACAAGCATAGACTTGTGACAAAATGTTGTGGAGGGATGCAGGGAAGGCAACGAGAAGCAAATATTTTCTTTGTCTCTCTCCCTTGCCCCCCCACAAAACCCCTCTCTTACTTTCTGACTTCATGGACACCTTTCCCCTAAATTGAATCTTTGCTTGAGGAGAGGAGCTGCAGTAGCAGCAGCTGTACAGCTCCCATGATGGCTTTGCAAACCTAAACATGTATGAATTGCTTTCCCCTTCTTTGGCTCCAGAAGACACAGAGAATGAACACAGCAGTTTCGTCCCTTGATTTCAATGCACTCCACTTCCATAGTGGCACAATTGCTGAAAGGGAGAAAAAGAGCTTGTTCCCTCTCCCCATAAACAACCTTCCTGTTCACCTCATCTGAGACTGCCCCCTCCTCCTCGTCTATCTCTTTTTTTCTCCCCCCCCCTTGAATATTCTAGCTATGAGAGGGAATGCCCTTTTACAGCTTGGAGGATTTTGTTGGTTGAGGGTCAGATTGAGCTCCTTCACCTCAATCTGCAGGTAAACAGGGAGAAGCCTGATTTATCCAATAGTGCTGCTTTGTTTCCTGCTTCAGAACTCATTGTTATGAGGTGTTATGATGTCTGCTATCCTAGAAAGTTTTAACAAGTTAGATGTGGCTATCTCCATCATGCTCTGTTATGAGCTTCCAATGGGTAGCTGAGTTAAAACTGTTGCAGATGCTGCTGTACTGGATTGATCTGTGATGTGATCCTAATCCTTGGTTCACCTTTTTGGTTTGCATTCATACTGGTGAGGCAGTGCTTCCTGCAAGTGTATTTGTGAAGATCTGTATGTATGAAAATGTGTGAATTTGGTCCTTAACATTGAGCAGCACTTTATAACTGAACAAGGTCATGCCGAGTTCTAAACTGATCGCCTATGTTGATTATTGTAATCCTTAACGCTGTATTTTAAAATTGTTTGAAGTGTTCTGGTCCAAGACAGAAAGCTAGAGAATCCTTCTGAAGACCAGCTTCCTGCAGTAGGGCAGAATTTTTCACCTTTCTGTTCTGCAGAACTGCAGGTTGCCAAGATGTCCAGAAAGCAGATATCTCGAGTTGACTGAAACATGGATTTAATTTCAAGATATAGGGCAAGATCCACACTAAGTTGTGACTCAAGTCCCATTAATTTCAGTTGGACTTGATCTGGATCATGCCCATACATTTTAGTTGATCAGTTATTTGACTGTGACTTGTGAATGTGCTGACTTCCTTTATGTGCATTTGAGCAAACGTCTTTTAATGGAGAAGTAACTAGTATTGAAACTGCTCTGGTACAGATGTCATCACTAACTAATGCACCATGAACAATTCATATATTTTAATGCTTTGCAAAAGTAATACATTCTGGAGGTTTTTAGTAGATTTTTCTCTGTATTGAAGTTGAATGTTAGTGGGTACATGATCATATCATAGAGAAGACTGAGCCTTCTCTACGGCTGCCCAGGCCTTTGGAATGCACTCTTTGTCAAAATAAGAGGTTTTCCATCTCTGCCTTTTTAAAAAGACCCTTAAGATGCACCTGTTTTCTCAAGCTTTTAGTTAAAAATATTTTTAAATTATTTTAATAGTTTTAAAAAATACAACCATAAAAACAATGTATACTGCCTAGGGATATACAGCCTAGGGATACACACATCAGGTGATCTATAAATATGATAAATGTATTTGTTAGAAAACTAGAAAGCAAAACAGACAAAAACAATAGTCATATAATTTTGGAACTGGCTGAGTAAATTGATTAGTTGTCCCAGTAGGATTCTTGACTTAAGCTTCCTTTTGTGCAGTACTTGGAGAAGTCCTAAATCTTTCTGCACTAATTTAGAACTGGACAGGTGTTACCACTTCAGAATTAGAATCTGTAATCAGCACAACTACATGTGAGTACAGGTGGACCTTGCTATACGCGGTCCTGACAGCCATGGATCCACGGTTGGGCAGTTTGTCACCCAACCTTGGTATATGCTGGGAAAGGGTTAATTTCCATGCAGCTGCAGTTTTGGGATGGCCGAAAATGACCTTGTGGCTCATTTGTTAAAAAAATTAATTCTGTGATTTTCCACAGAAAAATGGCGGATTTTGGACTTTTGGGGGACATTGCTGGACAGCTGAAGACCCGTGGAGCATGGGAGGGCAGTTTTTTCACCGTTTTAGTGTCATTTTTCCCCATTAGCAATTTTTCCAGCTTCCAAGAACCCAACCGCACAAATTCCCATTGCCTCAGTACCTTGGTTGTAGCAGTGAATGGAATCCAAGAGTTTCTGCCCGCTTGACAAGATCATCTGAGGGGGCTCTGCTGACAATGAGGGAGGCTAGATTGTCGTGCACTCGGGACAGGGCCTTCTCTGTTGCTGCCCCCAGGCTTTGGAATGCTCTCCCAGTGGCCATTCGCTCCTCAGACTCTGTCACAGTTTTTAGGAAGCTGGTTAAATCTTGGCCTTTACATGATTGTTTTATTGCTGCTTCTGCGTGTTTTTATCCATGTATAGTTTTTGTATTTGTATATTGTATATTTTAATACCAGATTGTTTTTATATTTTTAGCTAAATACTCAAAATTCATTTTTATTATGTGTGTTAACTTTTGTAAACCGCCTTGTGATTGTTTTTAATGAAAGGCGGTATATAAATCTAACAATAAATAAATAAATAAATTCCCTGTGGATAACTAGGCCTATCTATATACTGTTGGTATGCTAGCTGCAGGGCTGGTGCTACCATTAGGCCAACTAGGCAGTTACCTAGGGTGCAGACCTCAGAGGGGAGCAGAGTGTAGAGTGTCAATGTGTTAAGAGTGTGAGAAACCAGAATAATGTGTAGAAATATGAGGAAAAAAACAGTTCATTGTTTTCAACACTAACGATAATTTATAAATTAAGTTTAACTTAATTTATAAATTATAAAGAAAAAAATCTACTGAAGATGTACTTAAGGCTTGCAAGAATTTGGAAAAATCATTGATGTGTAATGGAAACAAAGATATTGATCCTGAAGATCTGTGTTGTGAACTTATAGCAATAGCTCGAAGACTTCCAAAGTCTATGCCACCACAAGGAGTACTTCTCTTCATACTACAACAAAAACTCCTGGATAATGTGCCTAATGTTTCCGTTGCTCTAAAGATCCTTCTCACACTTTCAGTATCTGTGGCAAGTGGTGAATGTAGTTTCTCAAAGCTCAAACTTATAAAAACTTACATACGTTCAACAATGTTGCAAAAGAGACTAGTTGACTTGGCAACTATATCAATTGAACATGACCAGGCATCAGCATGATCTGATTGAATTGGTGACAAAATTTGCAAAGGAAAAGGCATGCAAAGTGAGATTTTGATGTGGCGTTGAGGGTTGTGTTGCCCTTGGCAGAGGTACGTGCTCTACTGAGTGCCCTTCTAGTTCAAAATTATTTGTGAGCCAAAATATTTTCTTTTGTATTTGAGGAAGATAATCAAAAATTGATGTATTACCTATTCTTGTAGTTTAAAATAAATTTAGCAGTTTCAAGTTTTGTGCTTTTCAATTTTTCTACAAAACATCTGTTTTTGAAAATTGAAGTTGAAATTTTTTGTTTGGTGGGGGGTGCAAGTACTTAGCCTTGCCTAGGGCACAAAGTAGTCTGGCACCAGCCCTGGCTACCTGTATGTTTGTAGTTAACTGAAACACTTCATCATCAAGAACTCCTCTTTAAAGAGAGTCTGGGGAGGCTGTATTAGTGAGCACTTTTGATTATGATGCCTTGTCGGTAGAATTTGTTTCCCTCTTTGGTCAAATAAAATATGCTATCTGATATCTATTTTTCTCTTGACTAGAAGACCGTTGTGTGCAGATACAAGCCTTCTTCAGTGAGAGTGTGATTTGCTACTTTATACTTTCTAGTCTTCTGGTGTGCTTTGAATTTCATTATTCTTTGGTAGCACACAAATAGATAAATGTAGAACAGCATTTCTATAAATATAGGGTTAGAAGAGAGTTCGAATTAACTATTCAAAATGATGTAGAAAAAAAAACTTTCTAGATAAGCTTTCCAGGGGTCTCAGTAAGAGCCCTAGGGAACTGCTTTTTAATTATTACAAACATCTGTGTGATTTTCCTCAGTCTTCTACCATAAATATTTGTAATACTTTCTTCCATACTGGTATTATAGTCATTGAATTCTGAAAAGATAAGACAAAGCTTTAATCTAACCCAGTTATCTGTAGATGAGGCTGAAATGGCACTCTCTTGACCCAAGTGATATTTGAAACCATAATTTTTTAATTGGGGTGTGTGTATATAATATATAAATATAGGTTTGTCTCCTGCTTTTGAAAAATGTCGTTCAGAAGGACTTCTATATAACAATTGCTGGGAATGTGGCAGATCACAATGTATGATTGAATAGGCGTGTTTTTGCTCTGTGTATACACATTAGGAAGCTGCAATATTCACCCATGAGGATCTACCTGTGGAAATCCCATAAATATCTAGGCAACACCTATACATATCAGGTGGTATAAAAATATGATTGATAAATAAATAGCTTGACAGTTCTACATTAGGGGTGTGCACGAAACATTGTTTGTGTACTGTTTGAAGTTTGCAATGAAATGCAAAACATTTCAAACACTTGAAACAATGAACGGCCAAAATGTTTCATCAGAAACTGGTTGAGTCGACTATTTCAACAAAACAAACTCAATATGTTTTGAGTGTTTCAGCCATAGGGAACAAGTGCAGCTTGTTCCCTATGACTGGAACAAGCTGCACTCAGTGCATGCACACAAGTTTTGCATTGCAATTTGCAATGCATTTTGAATCCCTGCCTTGCAAAACACTGCAGAAGCACACGGTAAAAGCACATCGGTCCCTCCCAACACAGAACACACTGTGCCAATGGGGGCACAGTTGCCCATGACTTGATTTGTATGATAACAAGCCAACCAAGAAGCAAGGAGATCACAAGCTAATCAGAAGTCAGTGCCATAAAACTAATCAGTAAGGGGAAAACAGGACTCCATAATGGTGGTTGAAATGGGGTTGTTTCATTCTGAGCTTGAAACAGGCTCTTTGTTTAGAGAGTGTCTTACTTCAGGCTCAAAATGGTCCATTTCGAATCGAAAAGTTTTGACATCAAAGTTCTGCACATCCCTGTTCTACGTTAGGATTTTGTAATGTGAACTGGCCCTCACCTTTTTAGCCTACTTTCCTTAGGAAAAGTAAGGTTATGAGATCACCCCTCCCCCGCTCTTATCACCCTCTCCCCCGCCCCCACCAATTTCGCAATGCCTGGATCAATGTGAACCAAATCGGGTAGAGTTGTAGGGATGACTCAAGGTCATAGTTTGTAATGATGTTATCTACACCATTTCAAGATGGCAGACACATGCATGTTTGAGGCACAAGAGGGCAAACTTGTGAGGATAATTATCAAGGTTATAGTGAATGGAAAGTAGAAAGATTATTTCTTACCAGAACAACTTGTTTGAAATGTGAAATGCTTGAGAGATGCAGTTTTAAAATCGCTTCATTGTTTACTGCTTTTGCTTAGAACTTTGTTATCCTGGAAGTAGTGCGCATGCACAGAGATAAGAATTGATAGTAAGCTTTAATACATTGAGTGTAGGTTATATTAAGCAAGTCTTGTGGTGTGTACTTTTCTTTTTGCCAACTATCTTTTTTTCTTGCTCAAGTCTTCAAGGAACTTTCTAGAAAGTTTTACAGTTTAATAACTGAAAAGTTGTCTTTTCGTAGGCTGATATTGGGTGATGCAGGCTTGGTCTACGCATGTAACACAACGAGGTGAAAAAGTCCTGAGGTGTTCATTTCAGATAGGGCAGATCACATTTTCGAAAGCAATTCCCCTTTGTGGATTGTCTCCCCCTCGCCCCCCGCCAAAAAAAAGGGCCTGCTAGTTGGGAAAACTAGCACAGTAGAACCATACTTATGTGCTAGGTCTTTTTTAACCTACAGGAAGCTTGGTACATGGGAGATGAATTTAAAAAAATATTGCATTGCCTGTCTATCTTCTGAAGTGCCAAGGTTCATTCTGTCACCTTATTCTGTGTATGTAGCCCAGGCCTCACTTAAACCATTTAGGCCAGTTTTGCTATCCTCTTGCCTATTTTTGCTTCTCTTTGTGTGTAACTTCTAGACCAGGCATGAGCAACCTTTGGCACTCCTGCTGTTGCTGAACAGTTTTTTTTTGTGGCTGGAGATTATGGGAATTGTAGTTCAGCAACAGCTGGAGAACAAAGTTGCCTACTCATGTTCTAGATTGAGTCAAGTAAATTCGGTTTCCTCTTGCTATGGGAACATAAGTAATTTGATTTTTTTTTAAAAAAACAACCTTTTAATTGTACAGATGCTTAAGAGGCCAATAAGATGCATCTCTTATTACAAGAAACAGATTGTCTAGCAGAATGATGAAAGATGGGTGTGTGCAATGCTTTGCGTCCCTGCCCCACCACCAGTGGCTAGGGTTGCTTATGATGTAGAGTTCTAGTCAGTCTTGATTCCTAGTCTTTTTAGTAGGAACACTTTTTTTGATTTACATGCAAACAGAATAGCTTTGATTGTCTTAGGCAAGAAGGACTTGACAGTGCTATAAATGGGAAATACTGAAATATTTGTAACGAAAGCCTATTGACTGTTAATAGTCCTTTTGGGGATATTGGTTGCACTGAAAATCTGAAAAACATGCCAACAATATTTTTAATAAGAACATGTCCTTAATCTAGGGGTTCTCAAACTTGGCTCCCCAGCAGTGTGTTCTCTAATTTTTTTCTATCTGTGTGCGGAATGAGTTTTTTAATGAGCGGCAGTATCAAAGCAGTGTGCGCGCATGTGCATTTGGAATGGGGTCTTCTTGATTCAACTTGAGCGGGATTAAAATTAACTGAGCTGGCATCAAAACTTGTGAACATGTGCACATGTGGGACGCCTTAGAGGGAACACGGTTTCCCAGATGTTGTTGGACTTTAACTCCCATAATTCCCAGTCACAATGGCCAAAGGCCATTTAACCCATTTTAAAATGTCTTTACAAGTAAGAAATCTATTTGTGGGCAGGGGGTACTCATTCCATTTGCTTGATCAGAATTGGAACAGAATGTTCACTCTTACACTTTACTGAACTCTTGGAATGTGTGTTCAAAAATTGTAACATATCGCATAACAAAATAGTAAAAACTATTTTCCAATAAGACTTTACTATTTGCACTGAACATTGGGTGCTCAAGTTTGGAATTATTATAGTTTATATATATATAGTTTATACAAACCTAACAAGTTGATTTTTTAAAAATAAACTAATTTCTGACAGGCAGCAGAAATGGCAGATTAGATTATTTTAAACAAATAAAGTAGGTGTTTTACTGTCCTTCCACTTGGCAACGATATGGAGGAAAGATTTTTGAAAAATTCAATATTGCATATTTTCAGTTTATTCTTGAAATAATTCAGAAACAAAAGTATTGAATCCATTGTTAAATTATACGCTTGAACCTCCCTGGTTAATGTTATGTGAGTTTAAAAGTTGTCAATATATTGTATATTCAAAAATGCTTCCTCCATAGAAATAACATCTTAAATATTGAACAGTTCATGTTTTTAAAATGGCAAAACAGCTCCTGGAATGTGCTTCTGTTTTGTTTCAGAGAACTTTCTAGTGCGTTGGAAAGTGCAAGCTAAGGTTTTAGGTGCAGTGAAAATACAATGGTGCGTGTGAATATAATTCCCGCCCCCCAAAAAAATTTCTAGTCAGTTATATATAGGTATAGAGGCTGAGTAACAAAATAAAAACATAAAATAAGATCACACACAGTTGCAATAGCATTTGATATTTTTAGTGTTCTTAAAAATGGTTCATATGTAACAACCTAGCTCAGGGGGTATTATCCATGTTTGAAGGGCTAGTAGGGTAATTCTGCTCTAAAGTTCTTGAAACAGGTAGAAGATAGTGAAGAGACTTGGCAAGTGAATGACATCCACTAGCTATCTAGTTAATACTTAATGTGCCCTTTAAGACTGGCAAAACAATATAACGACTTTAATGAGAATGGTTTTGATTAAAATGACATAAATATGTGGCAGGAAGCTCAGGCTGGAGCTGCAAACCTGGAGCATAATCCAGTTTAAGATTTACTTGGGAGTATGCCCACTTGAACAGAGTGAGATTTACTCCCAGCTAAATCACTGTATGTGCTGCTGATTTTGGAAAGTGAGACCTCCATGTGTACTTAAATCTCTCCCATTGAAATCAGTGGGACTTAAAAGTGCATATTGGAGCAGATTGTGGTATAGGATACCTTTATGCTTTTTTGTCTCTTAGAAAATGGAAGGGAAAACAACATTTTCAAAACAGTATGAATGTGCTGCGGATAACTTAAAATGGATGTCCTTTGGGTTAGTACATGGCATTCAGGCATTACCATTTAGATGCAGATCATGATTCTAAAAAATGAGAAGAAATTGCTAAAAGCTAATGCCCTTGAATATAATTAAATAGTATTAAGATCCAGCAGAAAATGTTAGTGTGTATCTGAACCTGCTTACTGGGCAAAGAGGCACCTTTTAACGCTGGATTCCCCAACCTGCTGTCCTCCAGATGTTGCTGAACTACAATTCCAATTATCCCAGCCACAATAAGTTGTAGCTGGGGGTGATGGGGATTGTAGTTCGGCAACATCTGGAGGGCCGCAGATTGGGGAAGCCTGTTTAAATGTGGTGATTCTTTTTATTTAGCAGGGGGGGGAGTAACTGTCACTATCCACCCCCAGCACAGTACCTCCAGTGACTGTTGCTGGTGTCTATCTTATGTTTCTCTTTAGATTGTGAGCCCTTTGGGGACAGGGATCCATCTTATTTATTATTTCTCTGTGTAAACCGCACTGACCCATTTTTTGGAAGGGCACAGGGGCGTAGCTATAATTGGGCGAACGGGTTCAAAGAACCCGAGCCGTGCCCAATCAGGAGCCGCTATTCGCGGCCCTGACATGCCCCCCGCATCTGACGTCAGACGCGGGGGCGGTAGTTTAGCTCCCGAGCGGGGGGCGCGCGGCCCCTTCGGGAGCTAAACAAAGGCTGGCGCTGCGTTCGCAGCACCAGCCAGGAGCGGCTTTTCCCTGCAAAGGTGGGGAAGAGCCGCTCCTGGGCTGCGCTGCGAGCGCAGCACCAGCCTTTGTCTAACTGCCGAAGGGGCCGCGCGGTTCCTTCAGCAGTTAAGCTGCTTCTCGCGAACGGAGTCTTGGGCTCCATTTGGGAGCCAGACCACGCCCCCCCACATCTGATGTCAGACGCGGGTGGCGTGGCTATCCCCTGCGTCGGATGTCAGACGCAGGGGGTGGGGCTATCGGGGCGTCCGCCGCGGCTAAACACAGGCCACCGGCAGGCTAGCTACGTTCCTGGAAGGGCGGTATAAAAATCAAATTAATGAATCTTATAGAGATAAGTCACATGAGTGCATTCATAATCACGCGTAAGATTGCAGTTCACAAAATAGTTAAGCTTGAGTAAGTAAACTTGAGTTTTCGTTGTAAGCCTATTTACTTGCAAGTAGGTCCCGTTGATTTCTAAGAAAGTGCTGAAATGAAGATCATAGCCTTAGTTCCATCTAAATCCACCAGGTTAAATCAGTCCTATCTGCTAGTATTGCATTCTACTTGCTTTATGAGTGGGGCTGGAAGTGTAACTGCAAACCAAGGTGAAACCTCTAATTTTAAAAGCAAGGCGCTTACTAATTCATTCCACTTGGTCCATTATTTTATTTGTTGGATCAGAATGTGCATGTTCCAACACTGTTCCCTCTAAGGCTTGTGCATGCTCACAAGTTTTCTGATGTGTGCTCAGTTAATTTTAGATCCCGCTCAGGTTGATTCAGGAGAGCCCCATGCTGAATACATGTGTGCACACACTGCCTTGGTAATGCTGCCCAGAACAAAACCCATTCCGCACAGAGATGAAAAAAATTAGAGGGACCACTGGTTGACAAGCCCTTCTGATTTCAGACTTTGAACTTGTCCTTTTTTTTGGTTACTTGTTCTGTACAGTGCAATGTACATTGCTATATGTTTGGAAGTTCACACAGGCTATTTGACCTGAGATGATTTGTGAATTTAGATTTGCCTTAGAAAAAAATATATTTCAGCATGGTGGCTATAGAGATTTGTCCTTAGTTAGCCATGTTAGCAGACCTTGGTTCAGTATCCAAGGTCATAGGGAGACAGGGTGGATAAAAATCAATGATTTTTTTTAAAAAAATGGTATTTAAAAAAATTTAAATCAGATTTTTTTATTTAATTAGATTTTATAAAATAAAATGCTTTTTGAGGAAAAAATCTTTCTAAAGATAGTTTTCTATATTTAAGATACATTATAGTGCAAAGGTCATTCATCATGAAATAAGGATTAGTTCTTAATTATGTAGCATGAGGCTGTATATATGTAATGTTTAATTTTTTTGGAAAATGAATTCCATTAATCCATTCACAATGTCATGCTCTTCCAGAGGTTTCTGTAAGATTATTTTGGGCAATTTTTCTATCTAGAAGAGGACTAAAAATGAAACCTTCATCTGGTTGTAAATATTAAGATTATACCAGCAAGAATGAGTCTTTATGTAAAAAAGAAAAGATTTAAATCTAGTCTTACTGACTAGTGATTTAAATCGTGATTTAAATAGATTTGATTTAAATAAAATCCACCCTGTAGGGAGATCAAGAACTTGGATAGCTCTTGGTGTGTTAATGTTGCCAATGCCAACAAATATCTCTCTATCTTGATTCCTCATCTGTAAAATTGGAATAAGAGCCTGCATGTGGGGGCTTTAACAGTTGCTGAGCTTGCATTGTCAGTGCAAGGTAGGGGTCTGCTCCTGTTCAAGGTAATGCTTTGATACTGAGCTATAGTGCAGGTGATATTTTGATATAATAGCATTGTTAAAACTGCCTTAAAGACATTGACACATGTTCATAATGCTTTCAAATTAAAATGATCCTTTACCAGGGCAGCTGTGATTAAAATCCATGCTTTAAAATTGACACTGAGTTAATGTTTTCAGATGTATACTGTTTTGAAGATACTCGTAAATAATGGACACTTAAGTATTCTGAAATGTCATAATTTGGCTTGCATTGCAGCCATTGATGGTATTTGTCTTCACTGAATATTCAAACCTTAAATTCCATATGGGTTAAAGATAAACATTCTTAATGATGCCTTATCCATTGTTGTAGATAACCATTTCCTCATCTTTATAGAACAAATTCTGCTTTTAAAACTTGATTTTTTGGTGTTCATCCACAAAGGCTTAACCCAAAATAATAGACCCCAAAAAGCTTCCCTGAAAGTCAGTGCCCCTCCCCCAGCAGTATCACATGAAGGGCTACTGTCAGAAGATGAATGAATATATATACACACACACACACACACACACACACACACACACACACACACACACGGGCTTCTCTGAATCCAGGCCTTTGTTACTTCTATTCATTTTTCATTTGGTTTTTTTAGAACTATTACTAAAATTGAAGCACTTCATACTGCAACACCTGAAGTGTTGCATTTAAGAATCATTGAATTCACATATAGGAGATCTGGAATCAATAAACCATTGTCAAGTAACTACTTATTTACTGTCCCAAAGCACATTAATAAAAATATATGCACAATATGGATTTATGTGAAACTGAATTATAAATGGTAAGATGATCTCATGTTTTGAATATGGTCCTTTAAGTGTAGCCTTCCTCCTGGCTTTTTAATGGTGATCCTCTGATTTTGAAATATTTCCTTCTAACAGTCATATTAGAGTGGCAATGCCGTTGTCTCCTAAATCACATATAGCACTTTTAGTACTATTAATACATTTAGCAGCTCACCATTAGTGTTGTGATTTACCCCCACCCCCATCCTGCATGAAGTAGTTTGTTTAAAAACCCTGTTCATATTTCACTGGCACAGCAGAAACTCTCTCTCTCATTGGCTGGGGTGATTGTGACATCAATGCTGCTCAACTTCCCTGCAGCCTTCTAATGTGTGGAAGGACTGACTGAATTGTGTGGTTTTTGTTTTGCACTGATTACTAAAAATGACTGGAAGAGAATTTGTAAAAGGAAGTTAAGGAAATCTGCCTCTTAGAGATTCCTGCATGATTGCAAATTGATACATTGGAATGGAGGTGAGGGTAGCAAAGTCCACAAGGTTAGTACTAGAGCTAATTTTATAACTCAAAAAAATCTCCCCTTGCAAAAATATTGCCCTCTTACATGGCATGCCAGTATAGGGGGAAAATATTGTTTATTTTTCTCCCTCTTTAAAAACAGAGATCAACTGTGTAACGAAAAGGGGGGAGTGGAAAGTGCCTGCTTCCTCCTCTCTTTGTCTCTTGCCCTAGTAACAGCTGAGTATAATTTCTGTCAGGGCTGGTGAAATCGTTCCCTCCTGCGCAAAGAATGAGAAATCACTTGGAAAATTTAACTCATGTCTCTGAGGTAAAGAGGGAATTCAGCTCAATCACATAGGTCTTGGTTCTTTAGCTGTGGCAATTGCAGCCTCTTCCTTCATTCCTTCTATCTGGCAGTGGTCTCTTCCTTCCTTTTTACCTCAGGACTGCTAGGCATCAGTGCTCTTATTTGACTTTTAAAACCTTCCAATCTTGTATCTCATAAGCAGAATAAACTGCTAAGTTCCTTGTAAGGGCCAGAAGGCCCAGGAGTTTTAGGCACGACAGGTAGACATCCACCAGGTGCAACTTAACCTTATGAGGATGGTAAAATGAAGCAAGAGGCCACTGTCATATAGAAGTGGCAACACTAACATTGCTAAGCATTTGGGGCCTTTGTGATAGAACAGACCCAATCTACCTCAGAGACATGAGTTAAACTATTCACATGTAGTAATGGTTGCCCTTGATTTTCAAGAGAATTCTCTTTCCCGGGAGGTAGGAGTGGGAGGGGCAGATTTCACCAGCCCTGACAGAAATCCTTCTCAGCTGTTAGTAGGGTGAAAGGCAAAAAATGCAGGAAAAGGCACTGTTTATGCACCCTTCTCAATACAATTGTTCTCCCCCCAATCTTTAAAAAAGGCACAGAAAAATTAAGTATAATTTCCCCTTATACTGGCATGCCATGGGGGAGGGGGGAAGGGAAGATAATTTTGAGTTATACAACTAGCTCTCACACTAACCACCTTGTCTTCGCTTCCCTCATCACCACTCCTATGCCCCCCTTCTTCACATAGTTGCTCCCTTCTTTAAAAAGAGGGCAATAAAAATCAAATGCAATATTGGAGGATAATGAACTTTTTATAATTATTATTTTTATTATTATTATTTTAACATTTATATTCCGCTCTTCCTCCAAGGAGCCCAGAGCGGTGTGCTACATACTTGAGTTTCTCCTCACAACAACCCTGTGAAGTAGGTTAGGCTGAGAGAGAAGTGACTGGCCCAGAATCATGTATTTGTACTAACATAGAAATAGTCCTTATACACCAACACACACTTTTTCCACTGCATCTACCCGAGCTTCCTATCACTTATTTTATATAGGTACATGCACAAATATTTTTACTGCTGTGCTTTTTGCACTCTTGCACAGTGGTACTATAAATCACTTGTACCTTCTGGGTTTTTCAAAACTGAAGCTGTTTTGGGTCAGATGACTGCAGGAAACTTCACGCACTGTTCTTGGAATTAACAGGCCTGAAAGGAGGACAGCTGTGATGATGTCTCAGCAGAGCTAACATGGCTGCTGCCTGTTTGAGAGGGGGGCATGGCCAAATAGGAATTTCAAACCTTGATTTCAGCTACATATGAGCAAAGAACATGAGATGACTTGTAATCACTTTTTGATGAGAACTAAACTATTTGTTTGTTTGAGACATCCACATTACCATGTAAAATGACTTCAGATTGACTTCCCTGACTTAAAGGTGTACCCCTATACTTCTAGGGACCCTTGTTTGGAATATGCATAGCAGTGTATTGGCAGATGTAGATGCCTTTATCCTTCACTTTATGGTTCACTGTAGTTAATTATAGAATTGAAGGAGGCATATAGTTTAAGTGAAGAGTAAAAAGACAAACATTGTGAATACTGCTTAAGGTCACTACCTCAGACAGATCCTGTGTCTTATCCTTTGCATGTCTGTGATATTGTGCTGTCAGCTCTGCAAGAGTAGTTGAAGCTACTATCTATCACATATTCCATTACGAATTCATAGTGATGATAGGAGAGGAGAGCTGGTCTTGTGGTAGAAAGCATGAATTGTCCTCTTAGCTAAGCAGGGTCGACAGCGTATCTCCCTGCCGCCCCATTGCCCTTGTTGGCCGGAAGTCCCCGATGCGCCTTCGTGTGCAGGTGATGTGTAGGACTTCTGGACAACGGGGGCAACAGGGCAGCAGGGAGGTATGTTGCGGCCCCAATCAGCTTTCTTATAAAAGGACGCTGGCGGCGGGGGGTGGGGAAGCAGCAGGAGGGGTAAGTCCACCCTTCCCCACTCTTAAAGCGGCACCCCTCGCCACCTTCGAACCACCCCACCACAGTTCTGTGAACATCTCTACCTTGGAGAAGGTGTTGCCAGTCTGTGTGTAGACAATACTGAGCTAGATGGACCTATGGTCTGACTCAGTATATGGCAGCTTCCTATGATTGTGAATATGAAATAGTTAACTGCTCAGTGTGGTAGACACCCACATGTACAAATAGAGCAGTGTAGTATGTGATACTAAATGCTCATTTAGTATCCATTAAATGGCTTACAAATCAGGAAGAGCATTGAAGTTGTGTGTAAAAAAAATTGCCATCCTCTAGAACTGGCAGTCCGTGAGGAATTAACACCCCCCCAAAAACAAACAAACAAACAAAAACCATCACCAATTTTAAGCTGGTGTGGGTTGCTGCTGCTGGGAGCTCTCTGAAACTCATTTCTAGGCAGGCAGCCCTCACTGCTGGGATTATGTTCATTTTGAGGAAGTGAAATGAGGGTTGTCCCAGCAATGAGGGCTGCCTGTCTAGAAATGAGCTCCGGAGAGCTCTCAGCCCAACATCTCCAACCGGCTTGAAATTGTTTTGGGGGTGCCTGGGGGTGGAGGTGAGGGGGTGTGACCCCTTTACCAACTGCTGGTCTGGGAAGCTGCACACAAAGAATGTACCGGCCCATGACTCCAAAAAGGTTGAGAAACTGCTCGAGAAGAATTTGCTTGTCTGTTTGTATTCTACATAGTTAGCTTTTGTCAGATCCTGTTTCTACCAAACTGTGGAAAGATGGAGGCAAAAGTGAAGCAGAAGCAGCTTTATTCTCTAGTTGTTCCGACTAATGAACAAGTCTTACTTGGAAGATATTTTAGAGTACTGTGTGACCTGTTCTGGCCTAATGTTAAGAGTTTTCCCCATTTGTATTTGGTGCTGGCACCTGGGCTGAATCTCTGCCCCAACATCTCTTTAGTCAAAGTTCCACTATGGCCAAATGAAAGGTCAATGAGCAATACTTGTGTGGTAACTCATCTTGAAATTCAAAAGTTGGCAGCATATTCTAACTTATGTTCTGATACTCTGATTTGTTTGGCTTAATAATGACTTCTGTAATTGAAATTATGTAAGTTCAACTAAGGATGAAGTCAAAATGAATAGTGACGTTCTTCGACGTGGTCTCTGTGCTTTACACAAAATGGGCTTTGCGCCTGCGCAGAGACTACGTCGGAGCTTCCAAGCTAGATTTTTCAACTTTTAGCGGTAACCCCGCCCCCATGGTATATAGGTGGCTGCACGGGCTTCCCTCTCCAGTCTTTCTTTGTCCGCGATAGGAGAGGCATCGTTGAGCACTCCTTGCTAGAACACTTTGCTAAGTACAAACTTTCTCCTTTTTATCCGATATTTTGTTCAGTACTCCCCTTCGTTAGCATTTTTATTTCTTCCTCGGTACCTCCCCTCCTCCTTCGAAGTTTCTCTCGGTTCGCTTTCCCGTTGTGGCCTTTGGGTCCGGCATGCTACGGTTCTCTCAACTCCGTTTTTCTTCGATAATTCTCTGGCCTATGGCCAAGACTACAAAATTCAAGCAGTGTGGTCGCTTCAGATCTAAGATCCCTTTGACCAACGGCCACAAACTTTGCCTTTTTTGCCTCGGGAAGGCCCATAAGGTTGGCTCTTGCCCACATTGTGCAGCCTTTACCAGGCAGGCGTGCAAGAATCGAGTGTCTCGACTTCGTTCTTGACTTTGGGAACAAGCCTTCAAGTGTTTGGGCTTGGACAAACCACCTACTATGCAGGCCTCAACAAGCGCCTCTCCTTCAGCCTGGGGCTTACAACCCATTTCGTCCCCACTGGGGATCTCAGTAGCCACTCCAGAGGCGAATGTACCGGTCGATCCTGTGGCTCGGGCTTCGACTTCGGTACTGAGGAGTTCCATGGCAGTGTCGATCTCGACAGTGGCATTCATTGAGCCACGTTCTGTCCAACCTTCTAAAAAGAAAAAGAGAAAGGACTGTCGTGCTCCTGCGGAGCCTGCTAAGAAAAGGCAGAAATCGACACACGATACTAAACATCGATCCTGTACTCTTCAGCTGGAAACCATTCTGGATGCTGATGTAGTCTACGCATCTAGTCCTCACGATCCCATATATGAGTCTGAGCGGGACTCTGAACCCAAGGAACTTCCTCCGGAGCAACCCTGTCGGTGGACCAATCGAGAGCTCAAAACTGCCCTTGATGAGCACAAACGCCCGACAAGTAGAAGAGGGGGCAGACTACTTTTACGTGCTTGCATCAGGAGGTTCGTCACCACCGCCAAGCCTCGACCGCCACAGAACCGCCTCTTAGACGTTCTGCCTCAGCACGTCCGTCGATACCGTCGTCTTCGGTACCAACCTTGATACTGAACCCTCGTTCGCGGACACCAACCCTCCCTCCGCCTTGAACCACGTCTCTGCTCCCACCATGGGTTCCACCGAGGAACTCCCCTGTGCAGGCAGCCATGGCCATGATCGCCCCAGATTCCAGACCGACACCCACTCAGGTTCGAATCTGACCCCTTCCTCTTCTGGTCTCGAGTGACTTGTCGGATTCATCCTCAGATGAAGAAGGCCGAGAGTCGTCTTAGTCTGATAGGATATCATTGGGCTCCTCGCCCCCTACACTTTTAATGGAACCTAGGCCCAGCTCTCCACCAGAAGATTTCAGAATATACACAGATTTTGTCTCTTGCATGGCAGCTTCTCTGGGAGTCCAACTATCCCAAGGGGATAAATCCGAACCGGACCCCCTATTTCAATTGATTGAAGACAATGCCCGTCCCTTGGTATCGCTTCCCGTGAACCCGTCCATCCTCAAGGTCACCAAGGCCTCCTGGACCAAGCCTTCCTCCCTTCCCCAAAGAGACTTGACTTCTTCTATAAGGTGCATGCCTCAGCTGACCAGGATGAATCCTTTCTGAAGCAGCACCCTTCAGCTGACTCCATCGTAGTAGAATCTTCACTCTCTAAATTCCGTGGGTACACCTCCTCTACCCCACCTGACAAAGAAGGAAAGAAATTGGAAACATTTGGAAGGTGTTTGTAATTCTTGTTAATAAAGAGGATATGGAATATAAATTACCAGGCCTACTACGCCAGATATCAGTCTTTTCTGTGGGACCATATTGCTCCTTTTCTAGATCATTTGCCTGAAGAACAGCAGGGCCCCGCAAAGGTCTTCCTGCATGAGGGCACACAAGTCTCTAAACAAGAACTTCATGCAATTCACCACTCTACAAAAGGAGCTGCTAAAGTGCTGGCAACCTCTGTCGCCCTCCGTCGTCACGCCTGGCTCTGATGCTCTGGCCTTACGCCCGATGCAAGGTCCAGGGTGGAAGATCTTCCCTTTGACAGCTCCTCCCTGTTTGGAGAGAAAACAGACGATACACTGATACATGAGATATCAGCAATCCTCAGTCCACCCTATAGACCTCAAAAATGGCAACAACCACCATACTCCTCCAAACCTTATTATTATCAGCCACAGGACAAGTCCTTTCGTTCCTCCAGATACCAGCCGTACAGAAAGCGTTCCCAATTTACCGGCTCAAGACAACAACAACGCCCAAAAGGGTCACAACCCCAAAACAAATGACAGTGACTCCTCCTCCTCTCCCCGTTGGGGCACCAGACTCCTTGGCTCTGACCATTGTGAGGGTCGGATACACCATAGAGTTTGCATCCACCCCACCATACAACCTCCCACTCTCCACTCCAGCTACCCCGGCTCTTCTGGCAGAGGTCACTTCTCTACTTTCAAAATCTGCAATAGAACAGGTCCTCAATCCCCAGGTTTCCACTCCCGGTACTTCACAGTACCCAAGCCAGACAGCTCCCTTCGCCCTATCCTGGACCTCTGAGACCTGAACTCCTGCATCACCTACCAAAGGTTTTGCATGGTCACTATCCCTACCATCATCTTGCTTCTGCACAAAAATCAGTGGTTCGTCTTGATCGACCTCAAAGATGCCTACTACCACATCACTATAAGACCTTAGCACCGTCGTTAGCTCCACTTCCAGATAGTGGACACTACCTACGAGTTCCGCGTCCTACCCTTCGGGTTAGCATCCACACTGTGGGTGTTCACCACGTGTATGGCCCCAGTGGTGGCGTCCCTGCAACAACAGAACATCAAAATTTTCCCATACTCAACGACTGGCTCGTGGTAGCAGACGAACCCCTGTCCTCCTGACCGACCTACGCACGGTTATCAACCTCCTTTCCAACCTGAGACTACAGATCAGTTACAAAAAATCCAGACTGTGCCCGTCCAGGACTATAGAATTCCTTGGAATCCTATTCAGCTCTATCCAGTCCAAAATTTTCCTGCCACATCACAGGATTCAAGCTATCCTTGACCTATCCTCGTATCTTCTGTACCACCCTCGTCAACTGGCGCGGATGATCTCAGCTAGGCCATATGGCCTTCACTACCTACGTCCTTCCTTACGCCTGGCTACATGCCAAGACTCTTCAACACTGGTTCCTCTCAGTGTTCTCTCCACACAAGGACTCCCTTGCGTGCAACCTGCAAATCCGCCTCGAGTCCTACACTCCCTTCTATGGTGGACAGAACCTGCCAACCTGCATGTTGGCTCCCCCTTCTAGTCCCCACGTCACGCCCTCCTACTCACCATGGACAGCTGGGGAGCCCACGCTGATAATCACAACATCCACGTCCTCTGGTCCCCTGTAGAGGCCTCCCACTATATCCACTGTCTCGAACTTCTGGCTATCTTCTAAGCACTGAAGGCCTTCCTTCCCCTGATAGTAGGATCTCATGTACTGATCCAGACAGACAATACTACCGCAAAAGCCTGCTTGAATGGACAGGGCGGAACATCCTCCTCTTCCCTCCTGTTCCTCACCATGGACCTTTGGCTGTGGTGCATTCAGCACGGCATCACACCTCTGGCATTCCACATTCAGGACCAGCTCAGCAGAACCCAGACAACTTCACACAAATGGCAACTACATTCCCCTATGCTTCACTCTCTCTTCCGCCACTGGTTCCTCCCAGAAATAGACCTCTTTGCTTTGGAAACGAATGCGCAATCCCATAGTTACTGCTCCAGGTCCGGGATCGGACTCAACTCCCTGGGAGACACATTTGCCATGACATGGACGGGCCTCCTAGCCTATGCCTTTCCACCAATTCCTCTGCTTCCTCAAGTCCTTCAGAAAATTTCCCGGGACCGTCCACACTGCATACTGATTGCCCCTTGGTGGCCCAGGAGACCCTGGTTCCCCCGCCTCCTTCGCCTGTCCGACCGCCGTTACCACCACTTACCTTACATGCCTCACCTCCTCTCTCAGCAAGGCGGTCACCTCCTGCATCCAAATCTGCAGCGCCTGAACCTCACGGCATGGCACATAGTCCTGAGCTGCCCATAGATCTGCAATGCGTGGTCAATGCGGCACGTAAACCAGCTACCATCGCCTCCTACACACATAAATGGACACGTTTTTAGAACTTTCTAAGGGACTGCGAAATTCCCATACATTCTGTCTTGGTGGAACACGTTTGTTCCTATTTACTATCCCTCAAGGAAGTGGGACTTAAAATACCCTCCTTGTGGGTGCATCTCGCAGCCATCGTGGCTAACTCCCCACCTTCTACGCCATCATGGTTCCAGCACCCTACGATCAAACGTTTCCTTAAGGGACTTAGCCATCTTTATCCGGACCCACCAGTTATGGCTTCGGCATGGGATCTCACTTTGGTGCTCTCCCTTATGTACCCTCCCTTCGAACCTATGGCCACGATTTCTTTGGACCTCCTGTCTTGTAAGGTGACCATTCTTACGGCCATCACTTCTGCCAGCTGTGTCAGTGAACTCAAGGCACTTAGAGTGGACCCCCCTTACCTGGTTTTTCATAAGGAGAAGGTTGTCCTCAGACCTGATATCACCTTCCTGCCTAAGGTGGTCACGTCGTTTCACCGTTCCCAACCCATCTCCTTACCTGCGTTCTTCTCTGAGCCATCTACTAATGCTGAATGATGCCTCCACACTCTCGATGTTTGCAGAGCACTCACTTATTACATAGACCAAACTTCTACTCTCCGCGCCTTCAACTCCCTCTTCATTCTCCACTCGGGACCCAATAAGGGCAAACAGGTTTCTACCCAGACTATCTCCAGATGGGTAGTCGGCGCCATCTCTCTAGCGTACCAGCTTTCCAAGAAGCCGCTTCCACCCTCTGTCAAGGCACATTCAACGAGGGCAGTCGCGGCTTCCACTGCCTTTGACAGGTCCATTCCTTTGAACGCCATCTGCCAGGCGGCTACATGGGCTTCAAAACACTCATTTATTCAGCGCTATGCCCTGGACGTCCAAGCCAGAAAAGACACGGTGTTTGGCAGGGCGGTGTTGCAATCCATCTTCGCCTGATCTCGCCTTCAGGTGAGCACAGCACAGGTGCAGCTTGCTATGCGCCCATTTCGTGTAAAGCACAGAGACCACGTCGAAGAACAACAGGTTGCTTACCTGTAACTTGGGTTCTTCTAGTGGTCATCTGTGCTCTTACACGCCCACCCTTCTTCCCCTCTTCTCATGTCTTTTCTGCTAGTCTCTTTCAGATTTGCAGACTTAGAAGACTGGAGAGGGAAGCCTGCGCAGCCGCCTATATACCGTGGGGGTGGGGTTACCGCCAAAAGTTGAAACATCTAGCTTGGAAGCTCTGACAAGGTCTCTGCACAGGCGCAAAGCACATTTCGTGTAAGATGACCACTAGAAGAACCCAAGTTACAGGTAATCAACCTGTCGTTTCTCTGCAGTGTTTTCTCTAATTTTTTTTCATCTGTGTGCAGAATGAAAAATGTTCTGCATGACAGTAGCAAGGCAGTGTTTATGCACGTGCATTCAGAGTGAGGCCTTTGTGATTAAACCTGAGCAGGATCTCAAATTAACTGAACGGATACCAAAAACCGTGTGAGTGCACACACACACCTTAGAGGGAACAGTGTTTCTCTGTAGTAAGCACTTCATCTGTAATATCCTGCCAATTGTTGAGAGAGAGTTACATGTGTAAGAAATGTAAGGAAGCAGAAGAATACTACAGTTAACTTTGCCATGTGAGTAATTAGGGTGTTTCAGACAACTGGCTTATCAAATTGTTATATGCACATTGGAGTATATTGGGCACTGGGTAAATTATATTCGGAATGTATACATTAATATACAAATACATTGCTTGAGGTGGACAGAAAGCAACCTTCACCTGCTGAGATTGTGCCTCATAGGTTATGTCCAGATTGCAATACATTAAGGGCTTTCCTGCCAGGAGCCAGCATGATCTGGCTGGTTGCACACAGTTTTTCAAGCTTCTACTATCCTCTTTTTTGCTTTCCATGGCCACATGTAAAGGAGGGTGCTAGTGTGATTGCAGGCCAGCTCTTGTGTTCAGTGATTACCCTGCAGTTGCCACAAAAGTAGTATGGTTAAAAGAGCAAGGACTTGCTGGCAGGTAGCACACTGCCAGAATAGTGCTAACTTCCTTCTTGGCTTGCAATAAGAAAATGGAAAGGAGAGCAAAATCCTGCGGACTGTATACGGCAACTGCAATAATGATGACAACTTGCAGGAAAGTCTACAATTTATTGTAATTGAATTCATACTTTTTTACACAAGACATGAAGTACTTTGGTGCTCCAGCTTCTGTTGCATTATTTCAAAACACCTTTTTTCTGTTGTGGTTTCTTCCTTCCCCATTTTTCTAGAACGGGATCCAAAAGCTCTAGGATTCCACTCTTTGGAACCAACTCTTAATCTCAACTCCCCATCTATAAAGTTATAATAAGGGCTATCAATGGTTTCACTTAGGTTGAAACATTATTTATACTGGAAAGGGTGCATTACAGTAGCATTCACATTTGATAATACCCCTGCTAATTGGACAAAGAGGCATCTTTTAAAGTGGTGGCTCCCTTTTGTATTTAGTAGGGGAGAGCAACCGTATCTATTCATTTCCCCCTGTCCTGGAGCTCATCAGATAGTGTTGTGTACTGAGCATGCTCAAGACAGGATTGGGTCACTTGAGGCGAATTACCTGCCACCAGAGGCGCAGTAGCCCCAGTTCCAGTCCTGTCTTACTTGAGCTAGCAGGTCTGTGAAAGAACTTCCATTCTGGATAGTGTTTGGATAGTTATTTGGGGCTAATTGCCTCTTAATTCTCCCTCTTGTCTTCACTGATTCTTTCTCCATGTCTCCCTGTCTAGATTGTGCAAGGGTGGGAAGAGAGCTGATCTAATAATTCAGCTTTACATTGCATTACGTCCAAACAAACCTTGTTTTCAGTTACAGTCCAGCTAATTGGCTCTCCTAAAATGATCTTTTTCTTTGCTGGTGTTATTTCAACACTCATTGAGGTGGCTCATGCTGAAGTACTCCTCAGGGACTCCCTTTCTGAAGGTCCCCAACTGCCATAGGATCTAAGTGCTCAGGAGCAAGGTATGGCCATTCCCCTCAAGGGGGCTAAATCAGCACCTCCCATCTCCACGCCCAGCACACCCGCCGTTTTTTCAATAGGCTACAAATTTTCTGGAGAAGCCCTCCAAAAAGGCTTCTAAGAAAACTAAGCGCTGCAGAGATCAAACGCTACCCAAGAACAAGCATAAAATGTCTCTGTCTTCAAAGGGGAACAGCTTGGTTTGACTTGGTGTGTGGCTGCTCATTAAGGAGCAGAAGTTTGAAACCTCTTGCCTCATTACACAAGCTGAAAACACCAAGGGCAGATGACCAGCGCCCTTTCGGCTACTCCTTGGCGTTTTTGCTCTCACCCCCTAAGGGCCTAGTGCTTGAGGGGGAACCGGCTGGCCCACGCATTCCCTCCACACTGCCTATGGAGCCTCCAATTCCCATTGCTCCATCTCCAGAGTTTATGGCACCTGTCGAGCCTATATGTCCTACAGCACCAATCGGACCACCACTGGATGCCACCCCCACTGATCAACACTACCTCTGATACTAGTAAGTCAACCCGACCTTGACCCAGAAGTCACTGACTGGCTGAGGAAGTTCTTTAAGAGGGAGTGCCTAGCACCTAAAGGGCCTGATAGACCTGCATCTCCAACTCAGGCCCATCCCCAACCTTCCTGCCTGTGGCACAAGCTCTGGGGCCATCCTCTATTTTGTAGCCCAGTGCCCCCAGATGTGCAGCTAAATGAGGCGGAGGGCGTCCATCTTCATTCTCCCCGGACTCGAGCCCCCGCAAGCACGCAATTCCCTTCTTGGAATTGGGCGTTTTTGCCCCCCGGACTCTGGCTTCCAGGCATAGAAGGAGAACGTGCCATTCCTCCTCTGAGAACTTACCAAAGGCCAAGCACCCTCAGGGCTTGCCTTCTTAGCCTGTCCCCTCCCTTCCTCTGCCAGCTCGTGGCCCTATCCCTGCTTTACCAGTAGTACCACAACCTTCTCAATCAGCACCCCAGCCATGCCCACCTTCTTCTCACACTTTGCCACCTGCTGTTTCCCCTCGTACCCTGCTTTACTTCTAGCCTTGCCTCCACCTCACCCTGCCATCGCTCTTCCATCCCAGGCCCACCCTCCACTCCCAGACAGGCCCACCCTCCACTCCCAGACAGGCCCATGCTGCTAACTGGGCAAAGAGGCACCTTTTTTAATGTGGTGATGCTCTTTATTTAGCAGGTGGAGAGTAACTAGCCCTATCGACCCCCCAGCACAGTACTTCTAGTTAATGTTTCTGCTCTCTATTTTACATTGCTTTTTAGATTGTGAGCACTTTGGAGACGAGGAGCCATCTTATTTATTTATTATTTCTCTGTGTAAACTGCTATGGAAACATTTGTTGAAAAGCGGTGTATAAATAGTTGTTGGATCAGATTCTGAGTCCTCCCACTCGGGTTCAGGAAACCCTCTAGTTCTGATGGAGTCCAATAAGGAAGATGAGGAATTATCTGACGAGGAGCTTGCGCCTCTTAATTGCTGTTTCTTCTAGACTTTTTCCCATGGCTGACTTAAAAGTCACCTTTTCCAAAGCTAAGAGGGCTATTAATGTTGTTGCTCCTTCTGAAGCTGCTGAGTCCTCTCCAGCCCTAGATCAAAATGTTTTCTCCAGAGGCTCAAAGTCCACTGCCACAGTACCTTCCCCCTCTCTATTTCAACAAGGTTATGTGTGTCTAACGGCAGCACCATGCATCCTCTAAGCCACAGGTTCTCAACCACTGGTCCCTGGACCGCTGCTGGTCCCCGAAGGGTTGAGTGCCGGTCCCTGACTGGGAGTCAACCCCCCCCCATCTATAATCAAGGCACTCACTTCCTCAATTTTGCACATGGCACGGAAGAGGAAGAGTATCACGGAGGCGTGGGACTCTTCTTGTGCCTTGCCTCCACGTGCTGCTGAGATCTTCCTACAGCTATCTTATTCCCTATCATTACAGCTTCAAACTGTATGCAGCGCAGGGGGCATCAAGGAAAAGGTATGGCAGTGGGTGCCACTTGAAGGGCTGCTGGTTCTTGCATGCTTATTGTTTGCAGCCAAAGGTTGATTGATTGAAACCCAGCTGCCTGTTGCGGCCGAGGCACCTTGAGAGGGAATGCTGTCTCCCTCTTGCATCGGTGGGGCGTTGTGGTCCCTTGGTCCCCTGTAACCCCCTGGTCTGCACTGCTGGTAGAAGACAGCAGTCCACTTTGTGACCTTGCCAGGGGGTGGAACCTCTGGCCGGGATCATGCCACAGTGAGAGCTAAGTGGAGGAGGGAGGGAGGAGGACCGACTTGGCTCGGGCTTTGCAGAAAGGGAGTGCAGGTGGACCTTCCTCGGGGGAGGGGGAGCAAGCATGCGTACCAAGGAGGGCTAAGTGGAGGAGGGAGGCGGCGTGGTATGGGGAAGAGGCAAGATACGATTTTGTGCGTTCATGCAAAAGGGTCATTGGATGAATGGCACTGGAATGAAGTGATCCTGGGGATTTGATGCCTAGCACGGTTCGTGTCCGATCCAAACCGATTTAAAACCAGCTGCCTGTTGCAGCCAAGGCACCTTGAGAGGAAACGCGGTTTCCCTCTTGCATTGGTGGGGTGTTGTGGTTAGGGGTGTGCACGGAACCGTGGAGCTGTGGTCTGGCACTGGGGTGGGGGTTACTTTAAGGCACAGGAGGGTTTTCTTACTCCTCCTGCCACTTTCCCCCCTCCGGTGCCCGTATTTCATGGAATAATTGTTCTTAATATTTCCTCGAGCGCCTCGAGCTCTGCTGCAGCGATTGTTTTAGTAATGGGGCGGCAGGATACCTCCCTGCCGCCCCTTCCTCCACTTGGCGTCATGGCATAAAGTGCAAAAAGGCTTTAAGAACCCTTTTGTCTGCACGCGCACGTACTTTCTTAAGTAGACGGAGCGGCAGGATATCTTCCTGCCGCCCCTTCTTCCATTTCACTTTGCTGCAAAGTGCAGCAAAGCGGGAGAAGGGGCGGCAGGGGTTGTCTTTTAACGAAACCGCCTTGGGGTTGTCTTTTAACGAAAGGCAGTATATAAATGCAACAATAAATAAATAAAATCTCCCCAGCGAGGAAGATGAGGCATCCACCAATACAACGCCCCACGCCCTCCGCCATCTCAGAATCACCCCCTTCCCTTTAATGCCAGGTCTCCACCGCTCTTCCTCACATTTTCTTTCACCGTTAAAAAAAAAAACAAAACCCATTCCCAACACCTGCCATGTAACCATTTTTAAGGAGTTTTGGAGGAGCTGCGCGGGTTTCATTAGGTTCGCCTCACAAAGTGCATATCTAAGAGCAGGATCCAGATCAAGCCAGGTGATCATGACCAAGCAGCATTGACACAAATGAGAGATGACTAAATTAATTTCAGTGAGTGGTCCTGACTAATGTCGTCTGGATCCGGCCCTGCGACTACACAACTCCTGCTAAAACTTCACCTCCCATCATGAGAAGGTTAAACTGTAGACTTCCAGCTCTACTGAACTTGCCCAGCTCTCCTCTCCTCCTTTTTGCTTTGCTTGACATCCAGCCTGATGAAGCGTTTTGGGGAATTCAAAAGCTTGCTTGTGTGTTGCTTTCATTGGCCCATGTAGCTTTCGAATTTTTTTAATGGCCCAACATCCCCTCTCCATTGAGTAATCACAAGCACCCCCACCCCACACATACTGAAGACATACTGGAGACAAATTTGTTCACCCAGGGTTTTAGATTCAGGGGTTCTCAACCTTGGGTCCCCAGATGTTGGTGGACTTCAACTCCCATAATCCGCAGCAATAATGGCCAAATGCCATTGTGGTTGGGGGTTATGGGAGTTTAACTGAGGGACCCAAGGTTGAGAACCCTTAATATTCCATGTTTGCAAAAGATTCCAAATTTAATGATTTTAATGCTTATATTTTAATTGTAAACTGCCCAGAGATGCAAGTTTTGGGCAGTATAGAAGTCTGATAGATAGACAGACAGATAGATTTGAAACCCATTTACTAGCTGCTGGTCCGGGAAACTGCTCATGAAGAATGTAGCGGTCCTTGAAACTCTGCACGAAGAATTTAGCGGTCCTTGACTCCAAAAAGGTTGAGAAACACTGCTTCTAAGCCAATAGGTAATTACCTCCAAAAAACACTACAACCTCCTGCAAGACGTTGTGACTCTTTTGGCTGTACCTGAGGTAGATGCACCAGTAACACAAATGGTGTCTGGTTCCATTTTAATACTGAAAGACGAAAGCAATTAAAAAATCAAGAAGTCAGGAAGTGTGATTTACTCTTTAAAAAGGTGCATGATGCTTTGGTCACTGCCATTAGGGCAGCCACCACAAACTCTACTTTCTCTTGCGCCTCCATCCTCTGGGCTAAGGAGCTCATAGCTCTTGACCCTATTCTTAGAGACTAGGGATAAGAAGATAGCCATACCATCCAACCACAGGGACTTCCACAAGTCCTTTCGTTCTCCAGCTCACTCCGTTTGCCCCAACAGGCAATTTCAGGGAGGCTCTTCCATACAGTTTAGAGCAGGGATTCTCAACGTTGGGTCCCCAGATGTTATTGGACTTCAACTCCCATAATCTCCAGCCCCAGTGGCCTTTGGTTGGGGATTATGGGAGTTGAAGTCCAATAACATCTGGGGACCCAACGTTGAGAATCCCTCGTTTATCAGCAGACCACAATAGCGCCAGAGGGAACTCCAGAGGATCGTGTACCTGACCCTTGTCCTCCAGCCCCTTGACAGCATGAAAACAATGACTTTGTATCAGTGGGTGGCGACTGTTAGAGATGTCCACATCCCAAGACAAGTGGGTTCTCGACAGAGTCACCAACAGTTACGTCCTCAATCTCCCTCCCCGCCACTTTCTCATTTTTCCCTATTCAACAATCTGGCAAACATGTTCAAACGGTCCAGGCCATTTGTCATCTCCTTCAGATTCGGGTGACAGAACAACTTCCATCTGTGCAAGAATTTCAAGACATATTCTTACTCTTCTTTGTGGTCCCAAAGAAGGATGGTACCTAGAGAGCAGTTTTAGATTCATCCAAAAGAAGAAATTCAGGATGGAGTCTCTTCACACCATCAAGGAGACCATGCTGGAGGGCGATTGCCTAGACTTGGTGGATCTCTCGGAAGCCTGTCTTCACGTGCCCATCAGGCATGATCACAGGCGGTTTCTTCGCTTCTCATACAATAATAAACACTTCCAATATTGTGCCCTGCCGTTCGGTCTCTCATCAGCCTCCTGGATTTTCACAAATGTCGTGGTGGCGGTCATTGCACCTGCAGGGGGTGTATATCCACCGGTAACTAGACCTACGCATCAGATCAGTCTTTCCAACAAGTGCAGAAGGATGTCCACTACACACTGCAGCGTCTCAGAGACGACGGCTTGTTTGTTTGGTCTAGGACCGTAAATAAAATTTGACTTGACGACGGCTTGTAGTGAACTTGGAAAAAAGTCACCACCTGCTCAATTCAACACCTAGGAGCCCTTTTCAACATGGCACAGGATTTCATCTCCATCCCCTATGAAAGGAGTGAAAAGATTCTGTCACAGTTATGCCCTGTTCTTCTTCATCGCTCAGCAGACCTTATGGCCCTATCTCAAGCACTGGGCTCCGTGATAGCGTACATCGGATGTATAATGTGGTCCAGATGGCACTTTCACCCTCTTCAGTGGTTTCTCCTTCCATTCCAGGATCTAATCATGGCAACATCACACAAACAGATCCCACTGCCCCTCGCACGCTGAAAACTCTTCCGATGGTGGCTGTCTCCAGCTTTCCTCGAGGGCCTTCCTCTGTCGGAACTTTCCAAGATTGTGATCACTACAGATGCCAGCCTCCTGGGCTGGGGGAGGGCATTGCCTGAGTCACCCGGCTCAGGCCTGCTGGTCTCCGGCCATAGCAAAGAGAAGCATAACCTGGCTGGAGCTTTGGGCAGCCCAGCTCGCACTCCTTCACTTCCATCATCTCCTCTAAGGAAGGCATGTCCTGATCCAGATGGTCAATGTCACCACCAAAGCCCACATCAGCCGGCAAGGTAGCACACAGTCCCAGTCTCTGATGAAAGAGTCCGACCTCCTTTTTCCAATGGGTGGAATCCAGCCTGACATCCATAGCTGCCAAACGCCTCAGCAGAGTACAGAACCAAGAGACAGACTGGCTTAGCCGCCAGGCAGTGAATCTGGCAGAATGGTCTCTCCATCTGGAAGTTTTTTTGTTGGATCACACACACCTTCAGGGAACCTGAGGTAGACCTCTTCTCATTACGATTGAATCACCGCTTCCCTCACTTTTTCATGAGGTTTCACTCCCCGCAAGCAGAAGCGATGGACACTTTAACAGCCCCGTGGCCAAAGACACTCCTATATGCCTTTTCTCCAAAATCTATAATCACAAAGGTCCTCAAAAAGATGGTCCAGGAACAAGCAGAACTAATTCTGATTGTCCCCCACTGGCCGCGGAGACTGTAGTTCCCCGACCTGCTCAATTTGTCAGTCCTGCCTCCATGACAACTCTCTCATCATCAAAACCTTCTGTCTCAAGGGCCTCTCCTACATCCAGACTCTGGTGGCTGCAACTCTTCACTTGGAAACTGAGCGTGCAAAGTTAGCATCACAAGATTATTCCAGATCAGTACAGAATACCATCTTAGCTTCTCGTAGGCAATCCACCAATAGGATTTATCAGGCTACCCGAGTGGAGTTTGTATGATGGTCATGTGCAAACAATAAGGACCCATTAACTGCTGGCATTCTAGAGGTCCTTGCTTTTTCTCCAGTTGGGATTAGACCTTCATTGGCCTAACACCCTAAAGCGCCAGGCCTCAGCTCTGGCATCCTGGTAGCCATTACCTCGGCCCGCAGGATTTCTGAGCTTGGGGCCTGGTCGGTCTGTAAGGAATTTCAACAAGACTCTGTTATCCTTAGACTGGACTTGACCTTTCTTCCTAAGGTCAGTTTCTCCTTTCATAGATCCCAAGAACTCATCCTACCTTGGTTCTGTCCTTCCTATCCCAAAGAGAAAATGTGGCACAAACTCTGCGTCTGCTCCATGCTGCACATTTACATCAGAAGCACATAGGACATCTGCCAGTCCAGTTCCCTGTTTGTGTCTCTTCATATGACTTCTTTGGACAACAAGGTATCCAGGGCAACCTTATCACATTGGATGAACTCTTGTATAGTCCTCACCTACAAGGCCCTTAATCTTCCTCCAGCCGGAGGCTTCACAGCTCATTTCACTAGGAGCGCTCCACTGCCACCTCTGCAGCCATTGCCGTAAGCACTCTACTCTCAGAGATTTACAGGGCGGCCACATGATCCTCCATTACATCCTTTATTCAACATTATAAGATTTATTCTTTTTCTACCCCAACCACCAGGCTGCTTTCGGCCGCAGAGTGCTTCAACAAGTGGTCTAATACATCCTCCCCACCCAAACTGATATCTCACCGCTTGGGCAAGTCCCTATCTGATGAGCTCCAACACAGGGAAAAAATGAACATGAGCTTACTGTGAAGGGTTCTTTTCCCCTGTGTCTGGAGCTCATCAGGCTGCCCAGATGTACTGTATATAGTTTGTTCTGCTCATGTTTGAGAGGGACATTGTGTCCTTTTTGTGGGAAAGATAGCTCTCAGGGTTACAGTGTGTAGGCTATTTAGTCTCTCCATGTCTTTTTTCTCCTATGCTGTGTTTCTGCCTCCTTCGATTTTCGGGCCTACTAACTGTTTTTTCTTGATGAGTTTTTTGAAACTAGCTCTAGCATTACCAGTTCTTTCTGACAACATATCATGCTTTTCGCATGTTTTCACATCCTGCGTTTGGGATTATGGTGCCTCTGACATCAGGAAATTAGCCTCACGTGATCCAGTCCTCTTGAGCATGCTCAGTACACAACCCTATCTGATGAGCTACTGACGCTTGGAAAAAGAACCCTTCATGGTATGCCAATGTTCTTATCTAGCTTAGTGTTCCTCCACTAGCTGTTGCCAGTGTTGCCTTGTGGGTTTTAGATTGTGAGCCCTTTTGGGACAGGGAATAACTCTCATTCTTTTCACTATGTTAATCTCTTTGAGAACTTCTTGGTTTTGTGTTTGAAAAGCATTCTATATATTTTTAAAATAATGAACTGATTATTTAAAGGATGCAGTCCAGATAGGAAGGTATGACATGATTTCCAGAATAGTGCACAAGTGGAATTTTTGGGCTCACAAATAAAGCATATATCTTTGCGTATGTGTGACACATTTTAGTTTTTTGTTTAGTAACTTCATATAGCCCTTTGGATAAGAGGCTATTCTCAAGTTCTAAACATTCAGCATGTAAAGAATTTCAAAGGGATGTGGTGGTTAGAAGATTGCACTAGGTGCAGGAGGAATAGATAACATCTGGATGTGGTGCTTAGCAGAGGCCTTGGGCCAGCTGTTAGCTCTCAGATTGACCTACCTCACATAACCCCAATAATAAATGCACTGTAGAGGGGTATATGTGTGAGAGACAAAGAGATGGATGATAATTGTGTGCCATCAGTATTCCCTATAACAGGGATTTGCATATGTTGTTGATTGCAGCTCCCAGAATCCCCAGATGCAGTGGCCTTATGCCGAGGATTCTGGAAATTGTAATCAACACAATCTGGGAATCCCTGTTACAGGGAACCCTGTGTGCCATCCTGATTAATTGCTTGGAGTAAGGGTGGTATACAGGGGCGTAGCCACCATGTGCTAACGGGTTCAAAGAACTTGAGCTGCTAATGAAAAGGGCCGCCGGAGCCCCATAGTTTGGGCTCCAAAGGAGCCTAGAGCGAACTCCCCCTTCCCATGCCTGGGCTGCCAAGAGCCCAGGTGAACTCTCTGTTGGTTATTTCAGGCCGTGTCAGCTGCCCAATAGGACATTTCCCTCTTTCTCTTCTCCAGGGAGAGAAAGGGGAAAACGTAATTTCAGGCAGTGCCGGCTGCCCGATCCAACAAACAGAGTTCGCCTGGGCTCTTGGCAGCCCGAGTGGAAGGGGGGGACTTTGCGCTGGGCTCCTTGGGAGCCCGAGCCACGCCCCCGTGCGTGTGCCATGGGCATAACTGGAGGGTACCACTGAGTGGGGTCTGACCCAGGCCGTCGGTCAGCTGGCTCAGCAGCTGGTGGTATAAAAATTCAGAGTTGATTATCAATAGAGTTTTCTTGAAATAAAATTAGCTTTTGATGGTTACATTTTGGTGTCAGGTAGGTACACTTTTAAAAAACTAATTTGATCTTCTTCCGGGAGCTTTACATTAAATCACGTAAGGCAGAAGAATGCAGAAGTGGTGTTCACATGATGTACAGTACAGTTATAAAATATTTGATCAATGTAGTTCTGAGTTGAAAAGTGTCTAATATAGCTTTTTGCTCTCACTAGTGAAAAACAGATCAGTAGTTCTCAGCATGCAGAATCTCAAAGACAAGTAGGGAAAATGTGAAGGGAAACTGCTTAGCTGAAAAATTGGAACTGAGCTTAGGGGGAAGTTTACAATATTGATGGATTGGAAAATATATTGCACACAACTTAAAGCTTCATAACAATTTGTAATGACTTGCTATCAGTTGCATTTCATTATGAAAATTAGTCTGAAAATAAAGGGATATTTAAATGCAGTGTAAGAGGCATAGTTTTCTTATGTCTTCTCACTAACTCACACTTGAAAATTGTCAAATGATGCATTTTAGAAGTGTGAAGTTCAATTGAAATAGTGGTGTAATAGTGCTAACTACACAGATTTATAAAAACTAAATTTGAAAAAAATCCCTACAAGGCTGTGCTATTAAGCTTGACTCTGTACTGTGAACAAGTTGGAGGGTGTTAGAACAATTTCCTTTCTTGTACTGCACTTGATTTTCAGCTCTAATATTCATGATAGAAGATGTGCCTTGTTTGCTCACACAGCTGTATGGAAGAGCACATGACTTTGCAATTTGATTTTACTCTAGAGTAGCCTGGTAGCTAGATGGAAACATGTTGACTAGGACTGCAAGAACATCAAGAATTAGTTTTGTGAAGCCAAGGAGACTTTGGTCTTGCAAAGAGTATCCCTGTATGCCACATAACAAGCCACTTTTGAAACGGAGGCAGGGGACTTGCAAAAGTGGTTTGTTACAGGGCATGTTCAGGGATCTACTATTCAAAGTTTTTTTTAAAAAAATCCTACTGGACATGCTTAAATAGCTCTTGGAACCCAGCCAAGGTATATTGGCCATGATCCAGTAAGGTGAGGGGTGGGGGGTGATGCTTATATGTGCCAGGCATGGCTTTTATCATTCCAAACATTTGCCTAAGAACTTAAATAGGATTCAAAAGATAATGCAGCAACCCCAACACTAGCCTATTTCTACTGTGGTCTGCCTCTTGTTCAGCTGTTTCAGTACAAAGGTTAAACATTTCTCCTGTTCAGGGTTAATTTGATTTAAATCAAATAGATTTAAATTGCTTCACAGAAGGACTCAATTTTAATTATTTAAACCACAATTTAAATTATTAGGAAGGTTCTGTTTAATCATTTTCTATAAAAGCACATTCTTGTCTAATATAACCTTGATACATATTTAGAGATGTAGGTTTCATTTTTATAAGGTAGGTACACATTTTTCATAATGCTGTTGGATTCGGGCAACCAGGTCTCATATTCTGTCATTGCACTATTTGCATTTTGCATGCATGCCTTTCTTACCCACAGGTACAGGAACTTGATTGAAACATTCCTAAATCGGCTCTCTTTTACAGCCTGCTGGCATGATAGGTGTTTCCCTTCTACAGTGGAGGATATGCTCGGAAAAGGTTTCCTAAGGACTGCATGTATGTTCGGTTCACATTTGGTTGCAATTTCAATTCCCCCTCCCCATCCCATGCATTTATATCCAGACTCCACCTTGCTCAGATCTACTCTATCCCCCCAAACAGTGTTCCCTCTAAATTTTTTTCATCAGTGAGCAGAATGAGGTTGGTTCTTGGCAGCAGTATAAAGGATGTGTGTGCACATGTGCAGTATGTGCCACTATAGATACAACACATGCGCGCGCTTGCGCACGCACGCACACACACACGGAAAGAAGTGTATTTTACAGCTCTATTCTATTGATAAATGTATAATATAAAACATAAAATAATATATATTCTATATATCAGAATACCAGCAGAGGAGTGGAAGAAGTCCATCTCCTTCCCACCCAATACTGCTTGGGGTGTGAGACCAGGTGGGTCTTGGGGGCTCCTGCTGCTGCTGCCTGCCTATTCCTGCTTCCCCTGTGGGGCTGCTGCCTGTAGGTACTGTGGGGAGTGAGTGCAGGACTAGGACCAGCCCCTGAGTGACTCAGCTGTTCCTCGGGTCATCTGCTCAGTCTTGGGCTTTATAGGAGGCTGCTTGTGGCGGCGGGGTCACCATCGAAAGGGCGAGGGCTAGAGGGCTTCTGTTTAATTAGTTTTAGCTGTTTGGGAATTGGGTTGAAGTTACTGCAATGTGTTTGGGTTCAACTGGAGATGGGGAAACGGGGCACATTCGTTGACTATGGGGCAGATGTTCCGGTGGTGGTGGGTAATAGAAGAAGAAACGTTGGCAGCTTAGCAGGTTGCTCCAGGGGAAGGGTAGTCAGAAATTTATTAGCTGTTTCTCCTTCTGGCTGTCCTGCCAGCTCTTTGACCTCGGGGAGCACTGCCAACAACCCACATAGCCTTATCTTGCTCCTCTGCAATGCCAGGTCTGTCCAAAATAAACCTGAGCTCATCCATGATTTGATTATGGATGAGGGGGCCAACCTGGTATGTATTACCGAGACTTGGTTGGGGGAGGCTAGTGGTCCAGTCTGGTCCCAGCTTCTTTCTCCAGGATATTCTGTAGAGGAGTAGGTGAGGGGATGTGGGCAGGGAGGTGGAGTGGCTGTGGTCTATAAGGATAACATCTCACTCACCAGGGTCCCTGTTAGGTATCGGACCATATTGAATGTGTCTACTTAAGTTTAGGGACCAGGGATAGATTGGGACTTCTGTTGGTGTACTGATCGCCCCACTGCCCAACGGATTCCCTTACTGAGCTCACAGACTTGGTCGCGGAACTTGCGTTGGAGTCTCCCAGACTTTTGGTGCTGGGGGACTTCAGTGTTCGTTTTGGGACCAATTTGTCCAGAGCAGCTCAGGAGTTCATAGCGGCCATGACAACTATGGGCCTATCCCAAGTGGTCTCTGGATCGAGCATATTGCAGGTCACACACTTGATTTGGTCTTCTACTCTGATCAGGGTGGTGTTCCGTTGGTGGGGACTCCTTTGATCTCCCCGTTGTCATAGACGGTAGGAGTGTGCACAGTTCGGTCCGGCAACATTCCATAGAACGCCGGACCGATCCGGAGGTCCGGCGGTCCGGCACGGGGGGGGCCTGTCGCTTTAAGCGGGGGGGTGGTAGTACTTACCCCCCCCGCCGCTCTTCCCCCTCCGGCGCTGTTCCGATCAAGGAATCTTCTTGGGGCGGCAGAGTTCCTCTCTGCCGCCCCTGCCTGCCCCTGTCGTTGTCTTAAAATGCCTCCAATGCTGCCCTCGTCGTTCCTAAAGCCCACAGACGAGCGCTAGCGGCGCGCATGCGCCCTGCGCGCCGCGCGCTCGTCTCTGACGCTGCCGCGCGCGCGCCGTGACATATGCGGCGCCGCATACGTCACAGCGCACGCGCGGCAGCGTCAGAGACGAGCGCACAGGGCGCATGCGCGCCGCTAGCGCTCGTCTGTGGGCTTTAGGAACGACGAGGGCAGCATTGGAGGCATTTTAAGACAACGACAGGGGCAGGCAGGGGCGGCAGAGAGGAACTCTGCCGCCCCAAGAAGATTCCTTGATCGGAACAGCGCCGGAGGGGGAAGAGCAGTGGGGGGGGGGTAAGTACTACCACACCCCCCCCCGCTTAAAGCGACAGGCCCCCCCTGTGCCGGTCCGGGGGGCCTCCGAATCTTGCACACCCCTAATGGACGGACCACCATCTGGTTAAGGTGGGACTTACAACCACTTCCCATCTCTGCAGGGGCGAGGGGCCCTTTAGAATGGTCCGCCCAAAGAGGTTATTAGATCCAGTAAGATTCCAAGAAAGCTTGGAGGGATTCAATGTTGGCTTTGCTGGTTATCCTGTTGATGCCCTGGTTGAGAACTGGAACAACTTGCTCACCAGGGCAGTAGACACGATTGCCCCCATGCGTCCCCTCCGACCCGCTTCAAAACTGGCCCCTTGGAATACGGAAGATCTGCGGGGGCTGAAGCGGCAAGGTAGGCAACTGGAGTGCAAGTGGAGAAAGACTCGACTCAAATCCGACAGACTACGACATAGAGCACATTTAAAGATCTATGCTCAGGCAATACGTACTGCAAAGTAGTGCTTCTTTTCTGCCCGTATTGCCTCTGCGAGTTCACGCCCAGCGGAGCTGTTCAGGGTTGTGAGGGGACTGGTATCTGCTCCCCCTCCCTTGAACCAGAATTTGGAGTCATCAGTTACCCACTGTGATGTGTTTAAAGAGTTTTTCTCAGATAAAATCTCTCGGATTCAAGCCGATCTAGATGGAGACTCCACAGTTAATTTGATGCCTGAACTGGAGGTGTCCAACAACTCCTCTTATGCTATTTGACTGGATCGGTTTCCGTTTGTGACTCCCGAGGATGTGGACAAGTTGCTCAGAATAGTGCGGCCTACCACATGTCCTCTTGATCCTTGCTCAACATGGCTTATATTATCTGGCAGGGAGGCTGTTGTAGAGGGCCTGGTAGAAATCATAAATGTTTCTCTGAGGGAGGGCAGGATGCCTCCTTGTCTTAAGAAGGCAATCATTAGACCACTTCTGAAGAAGTCTACCCTGGATCCCTAAGAGTTACTCAATTACAGGTCCTGTCTCCAACCTTCCATGGCTGGGCAAGTTGATTGAGAAAGTGGTAGCTTCCCAGCTCCAAGTAGTCTTGGAGGAAACTGATTACCTAGACCCATTTCAAACTGGCTTTTGGGCTGGCGATGGGGTGCAGACTGCCTTGCTCGGCCTGATGGATGATCTCCAATTGGGAATTGACAGAGGGAGTGTGACTCTGTTGGTCCTTTTGGATCTCTCGGCGGCTTTCGATACTATTGACCATAGTATCCTTCTGGAACGTCTGAGAGTGTTGGGGGTGGGAGGCACTGTTTTACAGTGGTTCCGCACCTACCTCTCGGACAGATTCCAGATGGTGTTGATTGGAGATTGTTGCTCTTCAAAATCTGAGCTTAAGTATCATGTCCCTCAAGGCTCCATGCTTTCTCCAATGCTTTTTAACATCTACATGAAGCCGCTGGGAGAGATCATCAGGGGATTTGGAGCTGGGTGATACCAGTACACTGAGGACACCCAGATCTACTTCTTCATGTCAGCTTCTTCAGGAGCTGGCATATTCTCCCTAAATGCCTGCCTGGAAGCAGTAATGGGCTGGATGAGGGAGAATAAACTGAAGCTGAATCCAGATAAGAAAGAGGTACTTATTGTGCGGTGTCAGAACTCCAGAGACAATTTTGATCTACCTGTTGTAGATGGGGTCACATTCCCCCAGAAGGAACAGGTTCGCAGTCTGGGAGTACTTCTGGATTCACACCTCTCCCTGGTTTCTCAGGTTGAGGCGGTGGCCAGGGGTGCTTTCTATCAGCTCCGGTTGATACGCCAGCTGCTCCCGTTTCTCTAGATCAATGATCTCAAAACTGTGGTACATCTGCTGGTAACCTAGACTGGACTTTAGTAATGAGCTCTACGTGGGGCTGCCTTCGTATGTAGTCTGGAAACTTCAGCTGGCTCAGAATGCGGCAGCCAGGTTGGTCTCTGGGTCATCTCGGAGAGACCATGTTACTCCTTTACTGAGGGAGTTACACTGGCTGCCAATAGGTTTCTGGACAAAATACAAAGTGCTAGTTATAACTTACAAAGTCCTAAACGGCTTAGGCCCTGGGTATCTAAGAGAGCGTATTCTTCATTACAAGCCCCACTGCCCATTGAGGTCATCTGAGGAGATCCGTCTCCAGTTACTGCCGACCCATTTGGTGGCTACACAGAGATGGGCCTTCTCGGTCGCTGCCCCGAGATTGTGGAATGCGCTCCCTGCTGAGATACGATCCTCCTCATCTCTGGCAATTTTCAAAAAACACCTAAATACCCATCTCTTCACCCAAGCTTACTCAGCATCCTAAATTTGGGGGTTTTAAGAATCTAGTTTATTTTAAAATTTAAAACCTGATTTTGGGGTTTTTAATTACTGTAATGGTTTAATTGTTGTTTTAAAATGTTTTTAAATTGTTAGTTGTTATATTGCTTTTAATTTGTTTTAGCGGTTTGTTTTAACTGTAAACCGCCCTGAACCATTTTGGAAGGGCAGTATATAAAATAAATAAATAAATAAATAAATGAAATATATAAAATTCTATATATAAAATTGGGATTTATAGGTTTATGGTATCAAATTAAGTATGCTAGCTTTTGGTTTGAAGCCGAGCTCTTAAAATTCCATAAACAGCATATGTATTCTGTCTGAGCTTTTCTAAAAGTAGTGTCTTTTAACTGAATGTTCTCAGCAGAGTTTTAACACTCAGTGATCTCAATAATAGTTAAAATAAGTTCAGAATTTTTCTGAAAAATATTTTCTAAAAAGGGGAAAAATCCCTTTTAAAGTCTCATGTCAAAGACTCAATCAAACGACTTCAGTCTGCTCCTCTCAAACTCCTCTTATAAAGTCCTTTTTTTAAAATGGCAGTCACCTTGGTCCGTAGAGTTTACAAACTTGGGGCTCTCTCTGTCCACAGGGTGCTGTGCTTGTTTCAACCTGACTCATTGGTGCTGAAACCCAACCCCACCTTCTTATCCAAAATCAACTCTACCTTCCACAGATCTCAAGATCACGTGTTGCCATCCTTCTGTCCTTCCCTTTCTTATCTAAAGAGGAGCTCTGGCATACCTTGGACATACGGAGGGCCCTTGGTACTTATATTGATAACACCCTGCACCAAACCTCCTGATGATCTCTCCCAGCAGTTTCATGTAAATGTTAACAAACATCAAAGACAATACAGAGCCCTGAAATAAAAAGTTCAGATTAGGAAGAACAGCAATCTCCAAGAGACACCATCTGGAACCTGCCTGTGAGGTAGGAGCGAAACCACTGCAAAGCAGTGCCTCCCACCCCCAACACTCTCAGACGTTCCAGAAGGATACTATGGTCAATAGTATCGAAAGCCGCCGAGAGATCCAAAAGGACCAACAGAGTCACACTCCCTCTGTCAATTCCCAATTGGAGATCATCCATCAGGCCGAGCAAGGCAGTCTGCACCCCATCGCCAGCCCAAAAGCCAGTTTGAAATGGGTCTAGGTAATCAGTTTCCTCCAAGACTACTTGGAGCTGGGAAGCTACCACTTTCTCAATCAACTTGCCCAGCCATGGAAGGTTGGAGACAGGACCTGTAATTGAGTAACTCTTAGGGATCCAGGGTAGACTTCTTCAGAAGTGGTCTAATGATTGCCTTCTTAAGACAAGGAGGCATCCTGCCCTCCCTCAGAGAAACATTTATGATTTCTACCAGGCCCTCTACAACAGCCTCCCTGCCAGATAATATAAGCCATGTTGAGCAAGGATCAAGAGGGCATGTGGTAGGCCGCACTATTCTGAGCAACTTGTCCACATCCTTGGGAGTCACAAACTGAAATTGATCCAGGGTCATCACATAAGAGTTGCTGCTGGATACCTCAGCATCAGACTCTGTAACAATTGTGGAGTTTGAATCTAAGTCAGCCTGAATACGAGAGAGATTTTTGTCGACAAAACACTTATTAAAAACACCACAGTGAGTAATTGTTGGTTCCAAGTACTGATTCAAGGGGGGAAAGGTGCACATTAGCCCCTTTACAACCCTGAACAACTCTGCTGGATGTGAACTTGCAGACGTGATACAGAAGGAAAAGAATCGCTGTTTTGATGTCCGTATAGCCTGAACATAGATCTTCGGATGCGCTCTATGTAGTAATCTGTCTGATTCAAGTTGAGTCTTTCTCCACTTGTGCTCTAGTCGTCTACGTCGCCTCTTCAGCCCTCGTAGTTTTTCCGAATACCAAGGGGCCAGTTTCAAAGCGAATTGGAGAGGACGCTTAGGAGTGATCGTGTCCAATGCCCTGGTGAGTTGGTGGTTCCAGTTATCCACCAGCGTGTCGACAGGGTCACCAGCAGAGACAACACTAAATTCTTCCAAGGCTTCTTGGAATCCTATTGGATCCAATAATGTTCTTGGGTGGACCATCCTAATGGCCCCCCCGCCCCTGCAGAGGTGGGATGTAGTCATGAGTCTAAACTTAACCAGATGGTGGTCTGTCCATGACAATGGGGAGATCACAGGAGTCCAACACCATCTGATCAGAGTGAAAGACCAGATCAAGCATGTAACCAGAAATATGCGTTGGTCCCGAGACCCCTTGGGATAGGCCCATAGTTGCCATGGCCACCATGAATTCCTGAGCTGCCCCAGACAAACTGGTTCCAAAGTGGTCATTGAAATCCCCCAGCACCACAAGCCTGGGATACTCCAACACCAAGGCTAAGTCAGTCAGCTCAATTAGGGGCTTCATTGGGCAGCGAAATGATGGGTACACTAACAGAAGTCCCAGGCTTCCAAACTTATGTACACACATTCAGTGTGGTCAAACACTTTGACAGGGATCCTGTCAAGGGTGATGTTGTTCCTATAGACCACAGCCACCCCACCCACTTATTCTCCCCTGCCCCTCAACAGAGTACCCTGGAGGGAGAAGCTGGGACCAGACTGGGCCCACAACCTCCCCCAACCAAGTCTCTGTAATACATAACAGATTGGTTCCTCCATCCAGAATCAAATCATGGATGTTTTCAGGTTTATTCTGGACCTACCTGGCATTACAAAGGAGCAAGACGAGGCTCAGTGGGTGGTTGGCATTGCTTTCCAAGGTCAAAGAGCTGGCAGGACAGCCAGAAGGGGAAACAGCAATTAAATTTCTGATTTCTCTTGCCCTGCAGCAGCCTGCTGACCTGTCCGTGTTACTTCTTCTATTCCCCACCACCACTGGGATAGCTGCCCCATAATCAGTGGTTACACCCCCTGTCTCCCCATCTCCAGACAGACCCAGACACATTAAAAACTCAACTCACCCAGGATTTCAAACAGAAGTCGATATAAACTACCCACCCATAAGACCAATGTTTTTTTCCAGATTAACTGTAGAAATTCTCCTCAGAAATAATCGTTTTATTGAACTTTAAGTTACCAATCACGAATCTTTATGATGGAGCAGGCTAGAAAACCTAAGAAAACTTAACTTGTGTAAAAGCATAAATAGAAATTGATTGGATTTATTGTTAAAATAAATAAGCCTACTCAGTCCTATGTTGTAGCATTGTAAGAATATAATCTTGCTCTTGAGTCCACAGTATAATTCCAATGTATTGTTAAAGCACCTGTTCATGTTCTCTGAAGTGCTTGGGTCTTATGTGCAACTGTGTCCCATTTTTTGCTTGAGAGTTGCATTATGCTAATCAACACTGTATGCAGCTTCCTTGTACAAATGTAGTCTGCCAGTGAATACCAGTTGCTGGGGAGCAATAGCTGGATAGAGTTACTACCTTCAGGCCCAGCTTGACAGTTTCCTGGAGAAGCTTGGCTACCAGGAATGGGGATGATGGATGTTGTACTCCAGTATCACCTGGAGTCGCAAGACTGAGAACTGCTACTCTAATGTCATCCAGCAGAGTTAGGAACATAGGAACATGCCATATACTGAGTCAGACCATTGGTCGGTCTAGCTCAGTATTGTCTTCACAGACTGGCAGCGGCTTCTCCAAGGTTGCAGGCAGGAATCTCTCTGAGCCCTATCTTGGAGAAGCCAGGGAGAGAACTTGAAACCTTCTGCTCTTCCCAGAGCGGCTTCATCCCCCGAAGTTCCTGTTTTTATTTATTTTATGTTTACTTTTATATATCCCGCTCTTTCTCCAAGGAGCCCAGAGTGGTGTACATGGCTATGTTTATCCTCACAACAGCCCTGTGATGTAGTATAGGCTGAGAGATACATGAGTGGCCCAGAGTTGCCCAGTGAACTTCATAGCTGAATAGAGATTTGAACTCTGGTCTTCCTGGTCCTAGTCCAACATGCTAACCATTATGCGATGCTGGTTATTAGTTCCATGGGGTTGTGTGCAGTTTGGTATTCAGGAAAAAACCCCAATCCCTCGGAGTTCTGTTGTGTGGGGTGGGGGTGCTGAGAGCAAAAGATGATAGTGCATTAGGGCAATGGGAATTAGGGTTTTAGGTTCCTGAGGCAGGGAAACGTGGTGGAAATTGGGGGCAGTGTTCTCATCTCCCCCCCCATCTGTGTGCGGAATGAGTTTTGTTCTGGGCGGCAGTGTCAAGGCAGTGTGTGCAAGCATGCATTCAGAGTGAGGCCTTCCTGATTCCATCTGAGCAGGATCAAAGATTAACTGAGCGGACATCAAAAAACATGTGAGTGTGCATGCCTTAGAGGGAACACTGATGAGGGGGTGCCCTACAGTGCTCTGGGTATCCCCAGCTGTCCAGCAATGTCCCCCCAAATCCAAAATCATGGTTTTCCCTTCAAAAAAAATCATGTGCGTTTAAAGCTTTTCCCCACAAAAATGAGCCACAAAATAGCAGGTGGAAATGACCTCAGAGGTCATTTTGACTCATCCCCGACCTGCAGATATACAAGTCTTAACACGTGAATTGCTGGATTTTATCGCATATACCTAAGTTGGGTGGCAGTCAACTGACTGCAGATATGTGAAACTGCGGATGCCGTATCTGTGATAAGTGAGGTTTGCCTGTATTTTCAGTTTTTAGAATGTGGACCACGAATACTGGTAGTAGTGAACAAAAGGAGGAATTTCAAAATGTATTCAAAGGGAGTGGGAGGCAGAGAGAGCCCTTATAGTTTTCATCTCTCGGAGAAGAGGACACATCAGGAAAGGAGGAAGGGAGGTTTGATTTTGCGGTTTTCTTTTCTCAATCCTGAGTATAATATACTGTGCTGTTGTTGCTACAACTATCTGGTTTTGTTGGCTCTCAGATTGACAAAGGCAGAACTTGAGAGCCTGCCTTCCTTGAGTTGAGGTCATGTTTGAGCATTAGTGTTGTGGTGAGAAATTGGCAGTGGCAGGTGTGTGTGGTGTTGTGTTGGTGATTGCTGAGATGAGCTCCATGTCTGGCCTTGAGACTAACTTGCGCTTGACTCACTGTTATTGTCTGCTCTGCAATCTGCATTGCAAAGTGTACTCAGTCAAAATGTGACTCAAGTGCTCTAGTTAAGTTTATGGCTTATGCCTGCTGCTCAGTAAGGTTGCTGCTGTGGCAGCTGTTGCAATGCTAGGAGCTAACATAAGGAGTCATAATTGTGTGAGAGAGAGCAACTTGTGACAGTGATCTTACTGCAGAGCAGGCACTGTGATTAGCAGAGGATTCTAAATAAGTGATTGTGTTTTGACCATTTTAAGACTGTGGTTTGGACTGTGTGTGTTCTGTGTTGGGAGGGACAGATTCCCTTTTACTGTGTGCTTCTGCGGTGGGGTTCAAGGCTGGTTTGCAAATTGCAATGCAGATTGCAATGAAAAACTTGTGTGCATGCACTCAGTGAGTGCAGCTTGTTTTGCCTATAGGGAACCATGAGGAAATTCAAAACCCCATGGGTGACTCCTGGGGACACCAAAGTGGGTTGAGTAGTAGGGCATGATGGGTGCTACATATCACCCAACCCACAAATGAAATGGGCAAGCGGGCAATTTTTAATCAATGTTTAGCCTTTCCCCCAAAGCCCCATAGGATGCTATGGGGTTTGGAATGGAAAGGTTAAAAATAACCCATTTGGCCATGTATTTTGTGGGTTGGATGGTAGGTAGCACCCATCATACCCTACCACCCAACCCATTTTGGTGTCCCTAGGAGTCACCAATGGAGAACAATGGAGTGTATTGAGTTACCCCATCATTCCCTATGGCCGAAACACTAAAAAAGTTTTGAGTTCTGTTGAAACAGTGGGTTAGACTACTGTTTCAATGGACTGTTTCAGCCATTTTGTGTGTTAAGCTCAAAATGGAACACAAAATTTTTTACGTGCACATCCTTGTGAATGCTAATCAATATGTCCTGTGTTGGTGTGTGTTCAGCCCTATTTTGTGTATGTGTGGTGCCTTGTTTGTTTTTTCCTTGTAAGAATAGTCTTCCTAATTCCTGAGAAAATGCATACATGGCCTGAGTGATGTGTAGAGCCTTGTTAATCTACTCATTCTCGAAGATTCCAAAATATGTATTACAGCTTGGGTATTTGTTATGCTTTGGATGAAGAGAAATGAGAAGTGAGGAGACACAGGGTTAATCAAATAAGTTACTTGGAGGCCAATGTATCTTTGAAACTGATGCGAATACAACAGCCAATCAAGATCTGAGAAGCTTGGAATGTTAGGAATTCAAGTGCTAACAGCTTTTTAAGCATCTACATAATCTTACAAGTCATTTTGTGAGTATAAAAATTTGGGGTAACTTTTAGAGGCTTAGAAAGCAATTAATACTTGATTTAAACAATATGAGGAAAGAGGCAATATTCCAGGTGTCAAGAAAATACTATGAAGAATAGCAGCATTCAAAAAATGTGTTGGTTCAACTGACTCAAGCATTTTAAAACCAGCTTGAAATAGGGCATATGTTCACTTGTTCTGTCACTTTGTGTTATAGGACTGATTTTGCCCTACTGTTACTTTCAACTGTAAAGTGTATTGTATACAGTGTATGATTTTGTGTCTAATGGGTTCTTTTTCTCTCCATTCTTAGGAGTCGAAAACTTCAAATCAGAAATATCCCGCCACACTTGCAGTGGGAGGTAGGCAGTCATGTTTAAATCTTCAAGTTACTCCTTTAAGAGGACAAATCGTTATATTATTATTATTTGTTGTTATTACTGCATTTTTGCTTCTCTTCCTTGTTCTCATCCCCTTCTTGGTCTCCTAAGACATGCAAAATGGTTGAAAAAAGGGTTTGGAGAGATAATCTGCAAATCTGAATAACAGAACCTCCAATTGATTCTTGCAACTGCCCTTAATCCTTGGGACTTGGAGATAAATGTATTAAGTGTTCTACAATACATTCTTAAGTAAATTGCCACTTCCTGATTAAGTCTGTCTACCTTTTACTGAAGGCTCACCTGCTTTATTTCCCCATGAACATTAGAATTGTAGCATTTTTTAATAAACAGTAACTCTCTAGCCTTCTCATATAATTATTTCTTCTATCAGTAGCTAATTCCATAGCAGCATGCAATTCTAGAAACAAGGTTCTGTAGTTCTATAATAACTAGGTAGCAATATAGATTATCATGATAACCTGCCTTTTTATTTGTGTCTCTGAACCTTGCCGCATTTAGATATAAGTGAGTCTCTTGGGTGTTCATCAAAGCAGACATACATTAGAAATTTGATTAAGAAGATAAGTTCAAGACTTGACAATATTTTGCTTAGCCAATATTAGTAGTCACCATTTTGAATACACAGAAAAAGCAGGAAAAACTCTTGTATGGAGCTGGTTTATACTATGTAAGGACTTTAGTTCCAGACTCTTTTGGTACATGGCAGAGATGGGGCCGTTGCTCATAAGGGTACATTATTTGCACTAGCAGCTGCTACTAATAGTTTAAGGCTTATAAACAAGTATGGAGTTTGTCAGAATTTTCTAGAATGGGTTTAGTATTGGTATGTGTTGACAGTTTGACACCCTCATAACACAGTAACTGCTGTTAGTGACCTATGGCTAAAATAACTGACTATTCCTAGTTTAAGCTAACACTATGTATTAGCCATAACAAACTGTACTTCATAATCCCTTGCCTATTAAAATAAAATGTAGCTGTAATTAGTTTATCCTCCTCAAGATTTCAACTTGGTTTGAGACAAACATTTTAATATATCTGAACTTTAAAATATACCATCTTTATTTTAAATTGCTTTGAATGCCTGTTACTAAACTAAATTATGTAGTGTTTGCATTCACTAGCTACCAGTGTTTCTAGGAATTAGCTTCCCTTTTTTCTCAAATCTTCTCATATATTTTAACAGTTTTCCATTTCCTATAGGTTTGCTTTAGTGAACCTCATTAAGAAGCACCGAATGATGTATTGTAAAAATGATCCATCAGTCATTTTAAATTTGCTGTTGTATTGTTGTGTCCTTATGTTAATTGCCTTAAGAGATCTCAAAGTAGTCCTGTAGATAAACTGCAATATTGGATTTTAAAAAGAAAAACTGCTCAACGCTGCTGCACTTCGCGATAAGGCGGGCAAAGGAGTTGTACGCCCGGCCCCATTAACGGGCACAGTGGCTGCCATCCCCCCCCCCACCCCCGGCATGTGTTGGTGGCCAGCCAATTGGATTGAGGGGGTGTCTGCATAAGCGGCCAGCTCCCTTCTCTCATTCTCAGCTGCTCAGTGGTGAGGCACCTGCCCGTCCATCCTGTTTCAATGAGGGTTATCTGGTTGCCTTCTGGGGCCAAGCAGGATTTTTTTTGGTTGACACCTGATTGGCTCTGGTGGGTGGCCTTTTATTGCCTACTTCTCACTGATTCTCCTGGTAGGATTTCATTGTCTGGGATATTTCTTTCACTTTGCATTGGGGTAGATTGTCTTGTATTGGTGTTTGACTGGAGGACCAGTTAAGGTGAGTGGGAAGCTGAGGAACCACCTTTGCAGGTTTTGTGGCCCTTGGGCTGGGATCTGCCCCTACTCAGAGGCTGACTGAGCCCACCACTCAGTGTTTTGTGGCCTGGGTTGGGTGGGGCAGGCTAGCCTCCCCTCAACAGGGATAAAACCTCGTGGTTGTGGTGATGTCTGGAGCTGGACTGAACACCCAGTCCTTTGCCCTGTTCTGGGTAGTTCTCCTTATGAGGCTGACTCATATGGGTGGGTGTGTGTGTGTGTGTGTGTGTGTGTGCGTGCGCCTGCACTCTATTTAGCTTGTTCCTCAGTGCAGGTTATTTGTAAACCAATCAATAAAGTGGCCCTAGTTCTTCCAATTTATTTGTGTCCTGTTGTTGTTGGGGCCTGGGTGTGCAAATATTTGCTCTGCAGATTAAGGAAAATGTTCTTCTTGCTTCTTTCCAATAAGCAAATAACATGGAATAGCTGGGTGTTATGCAGTAGTATGTTTGAAGACTTGGGGCAGGTTCTAGGCTTGCTGTAGAATATATGGGTTTCCTGCCAAGCCTAGGGATTAGCAGAGGTTGGGAGGTAGGATGTGAACTTTTACCCAGACTTCACATTTAAACAAGATCATGTCTCCCTAACCCATTGACTTTAGATCTCATTCTTCTCTTCCAAGAATTTTAGAGTGCCATTCATGGAATTACCTCTCTTTATGTTCATAATAAGTCTGAGGCAGATTAGGTTGAGAGTGACTAACTCAAGGTCATCCAATGAGTTTCATGGCAGAGTGTGAATTGAGGTCTCCCAAGTTCTAGGCCAGCACTAATCACTACAACACATTGGCTCTCACTGTTGCTGCCCCTTCAGTTCTTGCTCAGTTTGAAATCTGGCCCTTGCTAAAAACATTAGGACTCTAGACTCCAATGATTTCCAATCTGAAAATCTGCACCTGATGTCATGAATTTGGGATTTAGTTGTGAGACAGAACTGGTTGTTTCTCTGGAGAGCTGAGTTTAATTCAGGGTGGATAAAAATTGGTGATTCTTGAAAACTTGGTTTAAATTTGATTTTTTTTTTTTAAAAAGCAAATAAAATACTAAGTTCACAATTCTCACGTAAAAAACATGGTTAAAATTAAATCTCATCACAAACATGCTACGGCAACCTACAGTTTCCTAAAAATGAATTAATGACTCTTTACCACACACACACACTACTTACCAATCCAACATGGGCATTCATTTCAGTTCTATCTTGTGAAAATGGCTCTAGTCTGCCTAGCAACTACCAGCTCTTGTTTTTCAAAACTTTTGGGCTTTCAGTTACTCTTTCTAAGCCTGTTTTTCATATGCCAAGACACAGACTGGATAATGGGGTGGTGGTTTAATGGTGGGGCTGGGCCAAGGCAGAGGAATTAAGGCTCGCACTTTCTCACACCCGATAGGAAAGAAGGGGAAGGCAATATTTAGTACACATCACTTTCCTGTATTGCCCCACACTTTGCCACCAAAAAATTTGCACCTTCTGGATGTAAGAATATTTTGAAGATTCCTTGGGTAAAAAAGGAAATGTGTTGGGTATAAGCAGTGCAACAGGGAGATGGAGGGCAACTTGACATGGGTAAAGAGTAAAGGTGTCCATTACTTTAAAAAAACACTGGTATTATATACTATAGTATTTCCAAATGAGTAAAAAATAAAATTATCTTTTATGTAAAGTACACCTTCCTAGATGATGTAAATACACTATTGTAAATTAACAGGTTTTAGTGATCAGATTTGTACCATTATTAAAGAAATATGTGAAGACGTATCAGTGGAGCAACTTGATTTAAATCAATGATTTAAAATGAGTTCTCGTGGTGATTTAAATCACCTTGATATAAATCAACTTATTCTGGTTTAATTTATGATTTTGTTGCTCAGTTGTGTGTTACCTGAAGACTTAAAGAAGCCTGAATAAAAATCCCAATTTTCTCCATATTTTCTTAAAACAGTCAAGAAAATATTAACAAAATTCAGTTAGGAAAAGCAATAGATGTGGGTAACAGATACAAAGTAAAACAGTACTGTAGTTGTACTGAACCTTCTAGAATTGTATTGCTTGATGGTATTTGAGAGCTTTTCTGTTTGTAAGTGAGCATATACATTATGTAAAGAGCATTATATTTACAAATACGACAGATATTTATATACCACTTCTCAACAAAAGTTCCCAAAGCGGTTTACATAGATAAAAATAAATAAAATGGCTCCCTGTCTCCAAAGCGCACACAATCTAAAAAAGAAACATAAGACAGACACCACCAACAGCCACTGGAGGGATGCTGTGCTGGGAATGGATAGGGCCAGTTACTCTTCGCCTGCTGAATAAAGAGAACCACCACTTTAAAACGTGCCTCTTTGCTCAGTTAGCAGGGATAGCCGAAACAGTGAATACTTGACAAAGGCAATAAGCCCAACTTGACTTATTTCATCTAGTAATTGTATTATCAGAGAGGGTCTAGTGGATATCATAAATACTTCTCTGAGAGAGGGCAGGATGCCTCCTTGTCTTAAGAAGGCTATTATTAGATCTTGTTTGAAGAAACCGGCATTGGACCCCTCAGAGTTGGCTAATTACAGACCCTTTTCTAATCTTCCATGGTTGGGCAAGTGGAGGCCTCTCAGCACCCAACAGTTTTGGAGGATACAGATTATCTAGACCCATTCCAAACTGGTTTTCGGGTGGGCTGTGGGGTCGAGACTGCCTTGGTCAGTCTGATGGATGACCTCCCAGAAGTGATCTTATGTCTGTAACTGCATAATAGAGTGCTCCTCTGTTAGTGATGCAAACTGCACACAATGTCTGTATTTAGCAGGCCTCTGAGGGACAAAGCAAATTTATTAGTCACTGGTGGTATATAAGTCCATTTGTTTATTTATTTATTTGTTTATTTATTTATTACATTTATAAACCGCCCCATCCAGAGGCTCTGGGCAGTGTACAACAACTTTTTAAAAAGACACAAAACCCACAATTCAAACACAATGCTAAAAATAACATTAAAACAATTCAAAAATGATTAAAACCATTTAAAACCAATTAAAATATTTCTTAAAAACAACACTTTACAAGCCTTGGAAGGCCAGGCCAAACAAATAGGTTTTTAGGGCTCTCTTAAAGGCCGACAGCGAGCCTAAACTGCAGATATCTGCCGGGAGTGTGTTCCATAGATGAGGAGAAGCTACAGAAAAGGCCCGGTTCTGAGTCGCCAACAGACGTACCGGTGGTAACTAGAAACGGACCTCTCCAGATGACCTCAACGAGCAATGGGGATCATACTGAAGAAGGCGTTCTCTAAGTTAACCCAGACCCAAGCCATTCAGAGCTTTAAAGGTAATAACCAGCACTTTGTATTTTGCCCAGAAACATATCGGCAGCCAGTGCATCTGTTTTAAGACAGACATAATGTGGTCTTTCCGGGTTACCCCAGAGACCAATCTGGCTGCCGCATTTTGAACTAACTGAAGTAGCCTCCACCTGAGATACCATGGGATATCTTGGGATGCAAGAGCACTCCCAAGCTGCGTACCTGTTCCTTCTGGGGGAGCGTAACCCGTCCAGCACAGGAAGATCTAACTCATCCCTTAAATTCCAATCCCCCACAATGAGCACCTCCATCTTGCTTGGATTCTGCTTCAATTTGTTATCTCTCATCCAGCCCATTACTGCCTGTAGGTAGGCATTTAGGGAGTGAATGCCATTTGATGATGATGATGATGATAGGAGAAATAGATTTGGGTGTCATCAGCATACTGATAACACCCTGCATCAAATCTCTTGATGATCTCACCCAGTGGTTTCATGTAAATATTAAAAAGCATTGGTGATAGAATGGAGCCCCGAGGGACTTCATATAATAGCTCCCTTTTTAAAGAGGAACTGTCACCAAGCTCCACCATCTGGAATCTGCCTGAGAGATAGGAGCGGAACCACTGCAAAGCAATGCCTCCTATCCCCAATTCCCCCAGGCGATCCAGAAGGATACCATGGTCTATGGTATCAAACAAGAGATCCAAAAGAGTCACACTCCCTCTGTCAATTCCCTGGTAAAGGTCATCCATCAGGCCGACCAAGGCAGACTCAACCCCACATCCTGCTCTAAAGCCAGTTTGAAATGGGTCTAGATAATCGGTTTCTTCCTAAACAGCCTGGAGCTGGTTAGCCACCACTCTCTCAATCACCTTGTCCAACCATGGGAGATTGGAGACCGACCTATAACGGTCCATTACTGAGGGATCTAGGGAAGGCTTCTTAAGAAGTGGTCTAATCATTGCCTCCTTCAAACAAGGAGGCATCCTACCCTCCCTCAGCGATAAGTTAATGATATTAACTAAGCCATCCCCAAAAATCTCTGCTAGATAAAAGCAGCCAGGTCAGGCAAGGATCCAGAGAGCAAGTGGTAAGCCGCCCCGCCCCAAGCAGCTTGTCCACGTCATCAGGCATCACAGATTGAAACTGATCCAATGTAATACTGCAAAAGGGATTCCTGGACACCAACTTCATAGACTCTGCAGAAACAGTGGAGTCCAAGTCGGCCCGTATACAGGAGATTTTGTCCACAAAGAACCCATTAAAAGCTTCACAGCAGAACAAAGTCCCTGGGGATTGGTTTGAATTGGAAGGAGCCTGAATCAAACTCCTCACAACCCGGGACAGCTCTGCCAAATGCAAAACCACAGAAGCAATACGCACAGGCCAGAATTATGTTTTTGCCGCATGCACCGCTTCCACATAAACCTTCAAATGGGCTCTATGCTGTGTCCTGTCACATTCAAGCAGAGTTCTCCACTTGTGCTCCAGTCGCCTACCTTGCTGCTTCACACCCCGTAACTCCTCTGTATACCAAGGGGCCACTTTTAAAGCAGATTGGAAGGGACGCTTAGGAGCGATCGTGTCTACTGCCCTGGTGAGTTCCCTATTCCAGGTTCCCACCAGGGCATCGACAGAATCGCTGGCAGGACCAACATCAAAAACCTCCAATGCTTTTTGGAATCCTACTAGATCCAACAGCCGTCTCGGGCGGACCATCTTAATAGGTCCTCCACCCCTGCAGCGCTGGTTTGTGGCTGTGAAACCGACATTAACCAGGTAGTAGTCCGTCCATGACAATGGGGAAACCACAGCATCCCGCACCCACGGAACACCCCCCTGATTCAAACAAAAGACCAAATCAAGTGTGTGGCCGGCAACATGAGTTGGTCCTGAAACTAGTTGGGATAGGCCCATAGTTGTCATGGCCGCTATGAACTCCTGAGCTGCACCAGACAAGTCAGCCTCACAGTGGATATTGAAGTCACCCAGAACCAAAAGTCTGGGTGACTCCAACACCAACTCTGAGAACAGCTCCGTCAGCTCAGTTAGGGAATCAGTTGGGCAGCGGGGTAGATGATACACCAACAGAATCCCCAATCTATCCCTAGTTGCCAGCCTTAGAAAGACACGCTCAATATAAGTCAGCTGTCGCACAGGGGCCCTGGTAAGAGAAATGGTATCCTTATGGACCACAGTACTTGATGTGTTTTTCTCATAAAACTCTGTAACCCATGATGATTTGATATATTGTCTTCAAAATGATGTTAAAAAAAATAACCACCACTGACAATACTGGCATTTTGACACTTAATATGAGTGAATATTCTGTATGGAGCTAAGAATTAGCAGTTTTCCTCGTGTGCCTGAAGAATAGTTTCTGTGTAAGTCAACGGCTTGTATCTTCTTGTATGAAAAGAAGCTGGTCTGAGAGAATTTCAATTAGTTGGTCAGCTATGCTTGTCATGTTGAGCAAACACACTGCTATTTCTGCAGATGTCCTGTCCATAGTCCAGACTCCTGTATCTGCTTGTCAGCTTTATGTATGTGAGCAGTTTCAACAAAATTTCGCAGACATGGGAGTTGCAGTGTATTGTAAGTTTAATAGCTATGTGGGTAGTAGTCCTGAGATTCTAATTCTTGCCACAACCACCTACATCTGTTGTCATTTCATCTAATTTGCAAGCATGCACAAAGTACATTTTTACTTGTTCTTAGACTATCCCTTTTCTCTCTCTGATCTAATACCAGAGGAATTATTCTTTATTCTTAATAAAATTTAAGAGTACCAATGTAAAAATGTATAGGCTCATCTCCTCTTAGAAGGAATTGTTAAGACATCTTCATAGTTGTGTTAGTATAGTTTAGGCTAAAAGTGTTGGCTTGCTTGTGGTCTTTGGATCTTAAGCAATAGCTTGTATTGTTTAATATCTTTATACTAGTATGTGCCATCAATTCAGTGTTTATAACTTAAGCTGCTCTGAAATGAAGCTTGTGACACAGTAAATGAAAAATCAGAATATTTTAAAATGTTATTGGTTTTGAACTGGAATACTTATTAATGTGTGGCTTTTCTAGTCTGTCTCTCGCTGAAAGATGTAATGTAGTTTTTGATTGGGGTTAGTTGATGTAGGGTAACACTGTTTATAACACAGTCAGTTGGCTTTTTGAATCTGATGAATGAAAGTCCACAGTGTAAGACTGCAGCTTGCCTTTTTGTGTGCAAGAAAAAAGGCATCTGTGTTACAGCAAGAGGAGGAAACCCAGTTTAGACAAATGCTGGAGTTGATAGATAAAAAAGGAATTATTTTTCACCTAGAGTAAAACTTATAGAAATAAACGTTTCAGCTGCTCATCAAGATTGCTATCTACACACATGGACAAATTTGTTGGTACCCTTATAGCTCATTGAAAAAGTGTTTTATGCCCCCTGAAAAGTGATTAAATGAAAAGCAATTGTCCCATGTATACCTGCATGCCTTTGATATGTCATCGAGTAAAGCAAAGCAAGTGTGAAAAGAGATAAAGATTTGCTTATTCTACAAAGATATTCTAAAGGAGCCTGGACACATTTGTTGGTACCCCTAGAAATGATCATAATTAATTGGATTAGAGAGATTTTTTCAAATTAGCTGTTTTCTTTAATTAGTATCACACATGTCTCCAATCGTTCAATCAGTCATTCAGCCTATTTAAATGGAGAAAAGTAGTCCCTCTGCTGTTTGGTATCATCGTGTGTCCCACAATGAACATGGACCAGAGAAAGCAAAGGAGAGAGTTGTCTGAGGAGATCAGAAAGAAAATTATAGACACGCATGTTAAAGGCAAAGGCTATAAGACCATCTTTAAGCAGTTTGATGTTCCTGTGACAAGAGTTGCAAATATGATTAAGAAGTTCAAGGTCTATGGGACTGTAGCCAACCTCCCTGGACTCAGCCACAAGAGGAAAATCGACCCCAGAATGGGCAGAAGGATAGTGAGAATGGTAGACAAAAAGCCAAGGACATCTTCCAAAGAGATACAAACTGAACTCCAAGGTCAAGGTCCATCAGTGTCTGATCACACCATCCATCGCTTTTTGAGTAACAGTGGGCTCAATGGAAGACGACCCAGGAGGATTCCACTGTTGAAAGAAAAAGATTTAAAAAGCCAGACTGGAATTTGCTAAAATGCATATTGACAAGCCACAATGCTTCTGGGAGAATGTTCTTTGGACAGATGAGACAAAACTGGAGCTTTTTGGCAAGTCACATCAGCTCTATGTCCACAGATGAAAAAAATGAAGCTTTCAAAGAAAAGAACACCAGATCTACTGTGAAACATGGAGGAGGCTCGGTGATGTTTTGGGGCTGCTTTGCTGCATCTGGGACGGATTGCCTTGAGTCTGTACAGGGAACAATGAAATCTCAAGACTATCAAGACATTCTGGAGTGAAATGTACTGCCCAGTGTCAGAAAGCTCTGTCTCAGTCGCAGGTCATGGATCGTCCAATAGGATAATGACCCAAAACACACAGCTAAAAGTATCCAAGAATGGCTAAGAAGAAAACATTGGACTATTCTGAAGTGGCCTTTTATGAGCCCTGATTTGAATCCTATCGGACATCTATGGAAAGAACTGAAACATGCAGTCTGGGGAAGGTACCCTTCAAACCTGACACAGCTGGACCAGTTTGCTCAGGAAGAGTGGGACAAATTACCTGTTGACAGGTGCAGAAGTCTCATTGAGAGCTACAGGAATCGCTTGTTTGCAGTGATTGCCTCTAAAGTCGTGCAACAAAATATTAGGTTAAGGGTCCCATCATTTTTGCCCATGCCATTTTCATTTGTGTGATTATTTGAAATATTCTGTTACATCAAAACTCTAAAGCAAGGACTGATTTTTGTTAAATGTGGAATAAACAATGATGGGTGCCAATTACTTTTGTCAGTTGCAAGTCATTTCAGAGACAATTGTGGGTTCTTCTTTTTTCGTGGAGGGATACCAACACATTTGTCCACGTGTGCAACTACCCACTTGTCTAGAAGTTCTGTTCTCATTACCAACAAGGCTGCACATGAAGATGGGGAGGTAGAGGAGCAGTTTAGACAAAACTTGCTTGTCCTGAAGTAGAGCTAGAGGATTTGGCTTTTAGGAATAAAAAAGAAAATATGTAGAGGAGAGAAATCATAAAACCGCACTGGAATTAAAGTGCAAATCCAGTTAATATGAAAGGAGTGCTCAGAGGAAATTGAGTTCATAAAGAAACTAAAAAGACCATGGGCTAGTTTTTTTTCCATCTCCCATGAAACCGCTGGGAGAGATCATCAGGAGATCTGGTGAAGGGCATTATCAGTATGCTGATGACACTCAATCTCCTTTTCCATGTCAACATCATCAGGAGAAGGCATAACCTCCCCAAACACCTGCCTGTAGGCAGTGATGGTCTGGATGAGGGATATACTGAATCAGCAGCAGCAACAAATTGAGACTGAATCAGAATAAGACGGAAGTTCTTATTGTCCACAGCCACCTAATGGCACAGTGGGGAAATGATCTGACTAGCAAGCCAGTGGTTGCTAGTTCAAATCCCTGCTGGTATGTTTTCCAGACTATGGGGAACACCTATATCGGGCAGCAGCGATATAGGAAAGTGCTGAAAGGCATCATCTCATACTGCACAGGAGATGGCAATGGTAAACCTTTCCTGTTTTCTACCAAAGAGAATCACAGGGCTCTATGGTCACCAGGAGTCAATACCAACTCGACGGCACACTTTAGCTTTACTTATTGTCCAGGGTTGGAACTGAGGAGACTATTTTGATCTGCCCGTTCTAGAAAGGGTCACACTTCCCCAGAAGGAACAAGTATGCAGTCTGGGAATTCTTTTGGACTCAAACCTCTCCCTGGTGTTGCAGGTTGAGGCAGTGACTAGAGGTGCTTTATATCACGTTTTGGCTGATATGCCACCTGTGACTGTTTCTTGAAATAAACTAGCTTGGACAGTGTTCTCCAGACTTGACTACAGTAATGCACTCTGTGGGGCTGCCATTGTATGTAGTCCAGAAACTGCAGTTGGTACAAAATGCAGCAGCCAGGTTGGTCTCCAGCTCATCTCAAAGAGACCATATTATTCCTATATTAAAAGAACTACACTGGCTACCAATAGGTTTCCGTGCAAAATACAAGGTGCTGCTGATAACCTATAAATTAAAAGGTAAAGTGTGCTGTCAAGTTGATTTTGACTCCTGGCACCCACAGAGGCCTGTGGATTTCTTTGGTAGAATAAGGAGGGGTTTACCATTGCCGCCCCTCATGCCGTATGAGATGATGCCTTTCAGCATCTTCCTATATCTGTCATGGGCATGCTGTCTGACTCTGAGGATGAGGCAGGCAGTGTGATAGTGGAGGAGGGAGTGCTGCTACCTCAAAGGCAAGAAGTTGCAGAGGCAAGCGGGACCGACTCATGGGATGCTGAAAATGATACTGAGTCTAGTACGACAGCTCCTGTGGAGGACGCGCAGCCGATCTCAGTTGTAGAGATGCATCAGTCGAAGAGACAGGAGGAGATAAAGAGACGTACATGCAGAATGGCTCGACTAACAAGGAGAGCTGCTGAGTCAGGGACCCATGACTGAGAGCACATGGCTCCCCATCTGACACCTTTTAAAAAGTCTCTAAAGACTTCATTTTTCACTCAAGCTTTTTAGCTAGACTTGTGATTTTAAATTGTGTTTAAATTAGTTTTATTTGCTGTAAAGCACCCAGAGGTGGAAGTTTGGGGCAGTGTACAAATATGATACGTACAATAAAATAGATTTCTGCTATTTTTCCTTTCATTCATCTGTTAATAGACTAAAATGTGAATCTTTCTGTCCAAATGATTTAGCGGAGGGGTAAAGGATTGCAATAAGACCCTTTTATTTCCTTGTTTTCCCCCAGTGTTTTATATAATGGTTGCAGTTATTTCCCCACTTGCCCAGTGTGTGTCTTGGGTATAAAGGTAAAGTGTGCCGTCTAGTCGATTTTGACTCTTGGAGCCCACAGAGCCCTGTGGTTGTCTTTGGCAGAATATAGGAGGGGTTTACCATTGCCATCTCCCGCACAGTATGAGATGATGCCTTTCAACCTCTTCATATATCACTGCTGTCCGATAAAGGTGTTTCCCATAGTCTGGGAAACATACCAGCAGGGATTTGAACCGGCAACCTTCTGCTTGTTAGTCAAGCATTTCCCTGCTGCACCACTTAAGGTATGCAGATCAATGGTGTGCTAAACATCCAGTGGCAACCTTTTTATACATCTCTCAAAGCATAGTGTGATTTGGTTCATTGCTTCTTAATTCATATGAGTTTGCCAAGAGGAGAGGGTTTTGTGTATGTTTGACTTGTTAGGCATTAACACATTTTTAAGAAATGAGTGTAGATTGCATTGCAAATAACTTTTGTTAAAATGTAGAGGGGTTGAATTATATAAAACATCAATTTAATCTTTTCCCCCCAATTATGGCTCAAGTTTAATTATAAAAGCCTTGATATGAATATTGCTGTTCTCCAAAACCTGGAATTTGTGTCAATCTTGATGAATTACAAATAAACCAATCATATTGGTCTTGAATACAAGGGTGAAGGCCTGAGAGCATAGCAGACAGGGATAGCAAACAGGGCATTGGAGTTTTGAGGGATTTTAGCACAAAGTGTGCAGGGGAGCCTGAAACAAGTCCGCTTGATCACAAGGAGCCCAGTGGGAAGAGAAGGTAAGTACTACTCTCTCCTTCATATTCTTGAGAAAGGAAGTTTGAACACTTAAACAGCACCAATACAGCTGAGACCTAACTTGCTAATAAACTATCTCCAAATACTGTGAACAGCCAACAAAACCAGTTATGAAGATAGAAAGCCAGCAGGAGAGGGGGCACTTCCCAGTGTATTGCACAGAGTGTCACATGTATGACTATTTGCTCCATGGGCAGAGGTCATGGGTGTGTGCTCAGTGCAAGGAGCTCCTGGCTTTCTGGGAACAAGTTCATTCCCTTGAGACCAAGGTGGCAGATCTGGAGAAGCTCAGAGAGGCATGCAGATGAGATCTTCAGGGACGTAGTAGGGGCATCTCACTCCAAGGCTGATAGCTCCTCCACTGTCAGGAAGAATGAAGGTCTCAGGGAAGGAGGACATCTGTCTGAAGAAGATGGAAATGCTCCCTTAGAAGGGACCCCTTCCATGGATGATGAGCCCATATCCTCTTACACAGGGGTCTGGGGGGTGGGTGCCTCCTTGTAGTAGGCAAATCAATCATTAGAGAGATAGAGAGGTGGGTTTGTAAAAGGGCGAAAGATTTATACGATCTGAAGAGAAACCAGAGTATCGAGAGAGAGATGGGTTTGTGACCGCATGGTGACTTGCCTGCCTGGTGCGAAGGTTGCGGACATCATGCAGCATCTAGATAGGCTCTTAGGCAGTGCTGGGGAGGAGACAGCTTTCTTGGTGCACATCGGCATCAATGATGTGGGGAAATGTAGCTGGGAGATCCTGGGAGCCAAATTTAGGCTGATAGGTAGTGTACTGAAGTCAAGGCCCCCCCAAGGTAGCATTCTCAGAAATGCTACCTGTTCCACGTGCAGATAAAGTAAGACAGGCAGAGCTGAGGGGTCTCGATGCGTGGATGAGACGTTGGTGCCGAGAGGAGGGGTTTAGATTTATTAGGCACTGGGGTACATTTTTGGGCAAGCAAGTCCTGTACAAAAGGGATGGGCTGCACTTGAACCAAGATGGAACCAGATTGCTGGCACTTAAAATAAAAAAGGTTGCAGAGCAGCTTTTAAAATGATGCTTGGGGAGTAGCTGACAGGAGCTGGGCAGTATCCGTTTCAGCAGATATCATCCCTTAACGTGTGAGGGTACAGAGGCTGCATAGGCAGATAAAACAGAAGGGGACAGAGCAGAACCACATAAAGAGCAGACAGAAGGCTGTGCCAGCTGGTCAGAGAGTCAAAAGAAAGATAGCAGACACCAGGTAAGAGATTCAGAGTATAGGTACTTATATGCCAATGCCAGAAGCCTCCGACCTAAGTTGGGTGAGCTGGAGTGCTTGGTTGCTAACACAGAAATAGATATAGTGGGCATAACAGAAACATGGTGGAACAGTGAGAACAGTGGAACACTGTTATCTCTGGATATAAACTCTATAGAAAGGACAGAGAGGGGCGCCTTGGAGGTGGAGGAGCACTGTATGTTAAAGAAGGCATAGAATCTAACAGAGTAGCAAACCTAAGTGGACCGGAGTCCTCCACAGAAACCCTGTGGGTGACAATACAAGGCCTGAAAGGAAACGTGCTACTGGAGACATGCTATCGCCCTCGAGATCAAAACGCTGACAGTGACTGGGATTTGCAGGAGGAAATCGGGGAGGCTTCAAGGAGAGGCAGGGCAGTAATAATGGGTGACTTCAATTACCCACACACAGACTGGGTAAATTCACAGTCAGGTAATGACAAAGAGGTCAGATTTATTGATAGGTTGAATAACCGTGCCCTAGAACAGCTGGTCTTGGAACCAATCAGAGAGAAGGTGACCTTGGACTTAATCCTGAGTGGCACCCAGGACCCGGTGCATGATGTCAGTGTCGTCGACCCTTTAGGGAACAGTGATCATAGTGCTATCAAATTCAGTATACATGTGGGGAGAGAATCACCAAGGAAGTCTAACATAGACATTTTGAATTTCAGAAGAGGAAGCTTCTCCAAAATGAGTATGGTGAAAAGAAAGCTGAAAGGGAAAATCAGGAGAGTCATTTCACTCCAGAATGCATGGAGTTTACTCAAAATCACAATACTAGAAGCCCAGTTAGAACGTATACCAAAAGGAGGAAAGGTATCACTAAGTCCAAGAGGATGCCAGAATGGCTAACAGGTAAAGTCAAGGAAGGCATAAAAGGGAAGAAGACTTCTTTCTGAAATTGGAAGGCCTGCTCATATGAGGAGAACAGAAAGGAACACAAACTCTGGCAAAAGAAAAGCAAGGTGACAATAAGGGAGGCGAAAAGAGAGTTTGAGGAACATTTAGCTAAAAGCATCAAGGGGAATAACAAAAACTTCTTTAAATATATCAGTAGCAGGAAACCTGCCAGAGAGGCAGTTGGACCATTAGACAATGAGGGAGTGAAAGTGATTATTGAGGATATGGAAGTTGCAGAGAAGCTACATGAGTTCTTTGCATCTGTCTTCACGGCAGAGGATACTGAGCATATACCTGTTCCTGAACCAGGTTTTTCTGGGACAGAGGCTAAAAAACTGAATCAGATAGAACTGACAAGAGTTGATGTTCTAAACTGCCTGGAAGAATTGAAGACTAGCAAATCGCCAGGGCCAGAAGGCATCCATCCAAGAGTCCTTAAGGAACTCAAATGTGATATTGCCGACCTCCTTGCTAAAATATACAACTTATCCCTACAATCAGGCTCTGTACCAGAGGACTGGAAAGTAGCAAATGTAACACCGATTTTTAAAAAGGGATCCAAGGGTGATCCAGGAAATTACAGGCCAGTTAGCTTAATGTCTGTTCTAGGCAAACTGATGGAAAGCATTCTCAAGGATAAAATTGTAAAGCACATAGAAGAACAGGTTCTGCTGGGGACAACCAGCATGCAAAGATAAATCTTGCCTCACAAACCTTTTTGAGTATCTTGAGGGTGTCAACAAGTGTGTGGATCATGGTGATCTAGTTGACATAGTATACCTGGAATTCCAAAAAGCTTTCAACAAAGTTCCTCATCAAAGACTCCTGAGGAAACTTAGCAGTCAATGGGATAAGGGGACAAGTACATGTGTTGATTGCTAACTGGTTGAAGAACAGGAAAAAGAGGGTAAGGATAAACTGAGAGTTTTCATAATGGAGGGAAGTAAGAAGTGGGGTCCCCCGGGGATCTGTACTGGGACTGGTGCTTTTTAATTTATTCATAAATGATCTAGAAGTAGGGGTAAGCAGTGAGATGGCCACATTTGCAGATGATACCAAACTCTTTCGGGTAGTGAAATCCAAAACAGATTGTGAGGAGCTCCCAAAAGATCTCTCCAAACTTCACATGTACACTGATGGGATCTGAGCTGTCAGTGACTGACCAGGAGAGGGATCTTGGAATCATGGTGGACAGCTTGTTGAAAGTGTCGACTCAATGTGCGGCAGCTGTGAAAAAGGCCAATTCCATGCTCGGGATCATTAGGAAGGGGATTGGAAATAAAAAGTACTAATATTATAATCCCCTTATACAAAACTATGGTGTGGCCACACCTGGAGTACGGTGTACAATTCTGGTCACCACATCTAAAAAAGGACATTGTAGAACTGGAAGAGGTGCAGAAGAGGGCAGCCAAGATGTTCAGGGTCCTAGAGCACCTTCCTTATGAGGCAAGACTAAAACACCTGGGGCTATTTAGTTTAGAAAAAAGACTGTGGAGAGACATGATAGATGTCTATAAAATCATATATGGTGTGGAGAAAGTGGATAGAAAGAAATTCTTCCTTTTCTCACATAACTCTAGAACCAGGGGTCATCCCATGAAATAGATTGCCAGGAAATTTAGGACCAACAAACAGAAGTACTTTTTCACACAACGCATAATCAGCTTGTGGATTTCTCTGCCACAAGATGTGGTGACAGCCAGCAACCTAGATGGCTTTAAGAGGGGTTTGGATAACTTAATGGAGGAGAGGTCTATCAACGGCTACTAGTCAGAGGGCTATAGGCCACCTCCAGCCTCAAAGGCAGTATGCCTCTGAGTACCAGTTGCAGGGGAGTAACAGCAGGAGAGAGGGCATGCCCTCAACTCCTGTCCGTAGGCTCCCAGTGGCATCTGGTGGGCCACTGTGTGAAGCAGGATGCTGGACTAGATGGGCCATGGGCCTGATCCAGCAGAGCTGTTATGTTCTTATATTCTGCACTTTATTTGGGCCAAAAGCCACCATAATATGCAAGGGTGTATAACTGTTCCATGGTGTTAAGTACTGGAGGAGGATTTGCATTTATTAATACTATACATCTCATACAATAATACCTTTAAATTTTGTGGTGGTGGAGACAAGTGCTGCAGTGCTATTTAAGGAAAGAGTTACAGCATGTAGGTTGCTTATGTCTAGTTAATTACTTTTTGTCTCCTGTCCAAAAAAGAGAATTTAGTTGCCAGTTGGGATTATCTGCTTGTTTTACCAGCCTCGTATAGTAGATTTCTCTCTAGAAATTGAAAGTATATTTCCTAGCTGCAAGCTCTTTTTGTGTTAGACATATGTAACAATGTATCCATCAATTGTGGTATTCATCTGTGCTTATCTAGATTTCTAAATATTGCTGCTTCTCTGACAAAGTCAAACATGTAACAGAGAGGGATACAAGAGAGATCTTTCCTCTCCTTTCCAGCTATGGTCACCCCCAGAATCAATCCCTGCTAACTGAGCAAAGAGACACCATTTAGAGTGGTGATTCTCTTGCATTTAGCAAGGGGAGAGCAACTGGCCCTATCCAATCCCAGCACAGCATCCCACCAGTGGCTGTTGCTGATATCTGCCTTATGTTTCATTTTAGATTGTGAGCCCTTTGGGGACAGTGGACCATCTTATTTATGTGTTTTTCTATGTAAACCGCTTTGAGAACTTCGGTTGTAGAGTGATATTTAAATATTCGTAGTAGTAAATATTCATTTCCATGGCTGCAACTACTACCATGGAGCACACCACATTTTTCATGTAGATTCTTCATGGAACTTCCCACCAGCCCTAATTTATTTTAAACTAGATAGCAAACTCCAGAGTGGTGTAATACTTGTGTGGTGAAAAGTAGATCATATAAGAGGTAAAATGTAAGTAAATTTTCTGATGCTAAGATCTGATATGTTTAATGTGTTCATCTGAGATGTGTTTAATGTGTTCAGGTTTTTTTGGCATTGAACCTAAAAGGGCTTTTAATAAATTTCTTAACTACTAAGCTCAGCCTGAATATGGCTGATGATCATGCTATTTGTCCGACTTGAAAAGCTGCATTCCAGAGACTTACAAGTCTTGTCTTATTCTAATGACAGTGAATCCTAAATACACTAAGCAGAAAGAAAGTGGGACTTAGGTGTTCCCAAAATAAGATTTCTAAAGCACTGTTCACAATCACAGTTTTATAAATGGCAAAGATACTGAATTTATAGAGTGCACTGTAAAAATGTTTTCAAGTGTTCCTATATGATTTGACCTGACATTGAATGAGCATGCTTTTGCTGTTTTGGTTTTTAATGAAACTTTGCTCCATTGTGTGCAAACTTGATCCTCAAAGTTTTTTTCTTATTAAATTTATACTTCACATTTTATAAACCGGAGATAACTAGACAATAGATTTTGTTGCAAAAAGTCAACATTTGCAGTTTGTTAAATTAAAGCAATATTGCACAAAGCATATTGCTTTGGTTTAAAAAATGTAAAATAATGAAGCTCAATAATATAATCCCACTGTGACAGCTACTGCCGTTTAAGTAACAACAGTATTATTGCTGTTATAAATAAATATAAATTTATTGTTATAAATTAACAATAATTTAGCAAATTCAGTGGAAAGAACATTAAGTATATAGACTCACATGCACTGTGACACCAGCATAAGACAATTAGTGCACACGGTACTTGGTGCTGCAGTCCACTGAGCCTACCAAAAAGGTGGTGTCAAGGGTCCCTCAGCAACTAAGTGGACTGCATCTGCTAATAGAATTTGCCTGATTTGGGGGCTCTTCCTCCTCTTACCTGTGATGCAGTCCATGTTGTTGAGGATGCCTTGGCAATGCATTTTGGACTGACTTTGGATTGAAGTGGTGTGTGTGAGCGGGAGAGAGAGCGCCAGCCAGCCAGGTGTATTTTTGCAAATTTGAATACTCTGTTATAGGAGAAAAATGCGTTGTGGCAGAGATCTGTAACTAGTATTGCTCAACTGATAATAAAACCAGCCTAGCTGGTGTATTACTATTTTGACTGGGTTTTCCCCTATTCATAGATTGACTTGCTCTAGATATTAGCTTCCTTTTTATCTGCATCTGTTTACCAGTAATCCTCTTCCCTTTTAACAGCAGGTCTGCTGTATGAGTCTAGTTAGTTCGAAGCCAATGAGAGCAGTTTAAATTCAGAACATGGGATGGAGAGACTTTAGGAAAGTTCAGAAGAAAGCCACGTCAATAGGTTTATAGGAAAGCCATGTCAATAGATTTGTACATAACTGGTTTCTTTTAGTGCTGAAGTGTGGACATTTTCATATATAACTCCTAGAGCTTTAAAATGTAACCTGTGTTCCTTTTTCATAGGTGCTGGACAGTTTGCTAGCACAATATGGAACAGTGGAGAACTGTGAGCAAGGTAACACTGAAAACTCAAATGATTTCAGTTTTTAAGGGAAGTTACTGGACAACAAAATGTTTAATCCCACCCCCTATTTTTTTGTTCTAGTGAATACTGACACAGAAACTGCAGTAGTAAATGTAACATATGCCAATAAGGACCAGGCCAGGCAGTAAGTGCTTATTTACTTTGATTTTAAAGTTTGAACCATGATTTGACCTGCTTGGAAATATTCTGTTACATTAATAATGAAAACTTTGGAAACAGTTGTATTACAAAGGGTGATTCTGCTATTTATCTCAGCATAATGTGTCACTTGCTTTGCACCATTTCTCTTTGCCTTTTAAAACAATTTTTGAAATACTAAGAGTATAAATTCAAAATTATGGGCTACGGGCAAGTGGATATTTTGTCTTGTTAAATGAGATTTGCATTAGATGTGATGGATATTTTTATTGGCACTTCATGGCTCTGGAAAAGTGCTTTTGCAGAATGAAAATGTGTACATACCCATATATAGCCCCGGTTTTTTTCTTTCTTAGTATAAGACCCAGGTTTTGCTAGTTGACATGTCTGAGGATTGCCCTAGTGAATTGTATAATCTGAGCATTCAGACTGAATAAATGAATGCCTAATCAGTCTTTATGTCACCAACACTTGAAATGAAACCAGTGATGTGAAACACTTACATATGATGATGCATGATTTTATATTTTTGTGTATACACACACACTCTTTTTTACACGTGTTCACATGATTAGTATTCAAAAATATTGATAGGTCCCCAGTGGAATGGAGTTCTATAGTACTGGAATAGCCACTGAGAGCCTCTCTCTGCGTGCTGTTGCTTTTCAAATAAGTAAAATCAAAGTGCTTGAAGATCTCAGTGACACACGTGAGGCATTCTCAAAGTTATGTGTGGCCTAAGCTATCTGGTGAAATACATTTGACATTGAAATAGTCTGCTGTCTATAATGAAGTTATGCTTGCCAGATCTGATGACAAGAGTCACAAAGTGGACTCGGTAAAATACACTTCTGAGCAGTATGACAACCTGTGGTCTCTGTACAGAATCCAAAACCAACTTCAGACTTGCATGAGCAAAGGCACTGGATATCACTGACTTTAGTTCAGTCATCCCTAGCACTGAAAATATGCTGGCTATCATTTATTTTGGTCTTGTCTAGATTTAGTTTATTCAGCCACATAACAGCGACTGACTATGATCAGGTACTAAGCAAGCTCTGCAAGATGTGAGTTAGGTAGTAGCCTAGATAGGAGGGCGGAGAGGGGGCATTTGGTTGATAGCACCAAATTCTGCATAATGTTTCCCCATGCTTTTGCCTCTCGCCATCCCTTAAGGTAAAACTCTTCAGGATTCCACAGGGAATGTCCTTATGATAAAGTGATCAGCCTGTTTCTATTCTTTGGGGCCTCCCCACTACGTACAGATAAAACCCTGTGGATGCTTGCAAGGACCCTCAGTCATTTTGCCATCACTTCATGAGCAATGGTATCAGAGGCTGTAGAAAGAGTACAGTTGACTGTATTGATCTCACTGCTGTGCTTAAGCTGAAAGCCAGAGTGACACGGGACTACAAACTTGATGTGCCTACTTCAACAACTTGCTTTTCAATCTTTTCCCCAAAAAGGTAAAGTTGGTAATAGAATGGTAGTGTCCGGCTGCACCACCCTTTGCTGCCTTAAGCCAGCCTGGCAAGCTCACTGGGTCCAGCCTCAGAGCGGGGGCGGGGAGGGAGTTGAGTGTCACTCTGTTCCTCCTCTGTCCCAGGCTGTGTGCTCTCTGTAGGCTCCCGACACTCAACTCCAGCCTCCTTCTCATCACTGACCGACCCCTTATATGCTTCCGACCCCTTATATGCAAAGCCCACCTCCAATTATAGGGCCAATGCCTCTTTTATTTGCTGTAATTCCCATCCCCTACTGCTGCTGTCCTGGTCTTTCCCTCACCACCTTCTTCCTGCTCAGGCCCCCTCCCCTTGGGAGGCGCACCACCAACAATTCCCATGCACCTCCCTTTCGGCCCTCTCAGGGTGCGTTCCGCCTGCCCCTCCTCGGCTCTGTGGTTGAGGCGTCTGCTTGCCACGAGCCATAGTGGGTCACTGGGGCCAAGTTCCCACCAGTTGGCAGGCTGTTTTCCTGCCCCTCGTCACCGTCCGTCCTCTGTTACTCATCACGCCACACAGCCTTGCTCCTGGAGGTAAGGATGGCCGTTCACTCCGGACACTTCCCCCCCACCCCGAAGTCTCAAGAGTCGGGGCTTGGGTTGCTGCTCTTGTATAAGCAGGAGAAGAAGTCAGCATTCCTGTTGGTCATACCTTTGCAATGTACAACTGTGAAACTAAAGGGTAATAAATATAAGTAGCAACACATGATTCTTGCATTAGTGTCTTGCATTTTATGAAGCCGTTGGAGGGCTTGTGGTCGGTCACAAGGAAGAAGGGATTATTAGTACGATAATATTGTAGGGTTTCAACGGCCCATTTCACCACCAAAGCTTCTCTTTCCACTGCCGAGTAAATTCTTTTGGCTGGTTGCAGCTTGAAGCTAAGATACAATATGGGATGCTCCTTATCTATGTGGTATTGCAATAACACTGCCCCCAAGCCAGTAGCAGAGGCCTCTGTTTGGACAACAAAAGGTACATTGAAATCAAGACTTCGCAGGGCTGGAGCTTCATGTAGCCTCTTTTTGACTTCTTGGAAGGTCTCCAATTCAGTCAGGGTCCTTTTCAACTGTTCTGATACCTTCCGCCATAGGCAATTGGTCAAGGGGCTGATTATGGTATAAACCATAATCTGGTATAAACCAACTGTAATAGCTGACTAAACCTAGAAAGCAACATTATTTCATCGCTTTTGGCTCTGGAACGGAACCCACTGCATCCACTTCCTTGGGTAAGGGTTTTATCTGTCCTTGACTGACTAGGTACCTGAGATCTTACCTCTGAAGCACCTATGAAATTCTTTCTAGGATTTATGTATAGGCTTGCCTGGCCTAGGGCATCTAGCTCTACCCGCAAATGTTCAAGATGTTCTGGCCAGGTGCAGCTATATGTTATAATATCGTCTATGGAGTCCATTGTAAATTTTTGACAGTGGGCTAAGATGTCTTCTACTAGACGGAATGTGGCAGCAGCCCCATGAAGTCCAAAAAGCATCATGGTAAACTGGAACAAGTGCTGAGGAGCGGCAAAAGCTGTTGTCTTCTTGTCTTCCTCGTGAAGAGGCACTTGCCAATACCCTTTCGTGAGATCTAGGGAGGATAATACCTGTGCTTCCCCCAATTGGCTTATTAACACATCTGCGCGGGGCATGGGATAGGCATCAAATCTAGACTCCTTATTGACTTCCTAGAAGTCTGTTTAGAAGCAAACGGTGCCATCGAGTTTTGGAACTAGAACTATTGGGAAGCGCTGATCACTGCATGATGGTTCTATGACTTTAACTTGCAGCATGCCGTCCACTTTTATTTCCATTACCTCCCACCTTTTCCAGGGTATCGGCCTCTGTTGAGCACGTATGATCATACCTGGCTCTGTTTCTGTGGCGTACTGGACTCCTTCTACTCACCTAGGCCACATTGAGAATAAGGGGGCATATTGCAACAGCACGCCCTCAAAGGGTTTTGCCCAGTTCTCCAGCAGGTTGTTGGGGTATCGGGGCCATTCTCATGCCTTCCCTTGTCCTATCCAAAGAAGCTCCCCTTCTGGTAGGCACTTCTCTGACATCCTAATACCATTCTCTGGTATCTAAGAGAGCGCCTTCTTCATTATGAGCCCCACCACCCATTGAGGTCATCTGAGGAGGTCCGTCTCCAGTTACCACCAACTCATTTGGTGACTACACAGAGACAGGCCTTATCGGTCACTGCCCTGAGATTGTGGAATGCGCTCCCTGCTGAGATATGATCCTCCCCATGTCTGGCAATTTTCAAAAAACACCTGAAAACCCATCTTTTCACCCAAGCTTTCTCAGCTTCCTAAATGAGGGGGTTTTAATATCTGGTTTATTTTAAAATTCAAAACCTGATTTGGGGGTTTTTAATCACTGTAATTGTTTAATTGTTTTAAAATGTTTTTAAATTAATTGTTTTTTTTTTAATTTGTTTTAGCTCTTTAATGTTTTAGTGGTTTGTTTTAATAGTAAACCGCCCTGAGCCATTTTGGAAGGGCGGTATACAAATCAAATAAATAATAAATAAATAAATAAATCCCAGGTGAAGGCAGATCTAGACAGGTTGCCTTTCTTTCCACTTCTTAAATAGGTTAATAAGCAACCGTTTGACATCCCGCTGGCCAACACCACATTGGACTTCATACATCTGGGGGCCTACCACCTTCACAACTGGATAGGGTCCTCTCCAGGGTTCACCCTTCCTGCGTAGGAAACACCTTGGCCTGCCCAAGAACCTGTTCCCCAGTTGCAGGATCCGCCGTCAGGCTTTTCAATCGTAGTAATCTTCCTGCTGTTTTGGGGCCTTCACAAGGTTAGCTCAAGCCTGTGTTTGCTTCCCTTGTACTGTGTCCCGTAGCTGCTCCATATAGGTCTCTAGGTTTACAGCCTCGTTCCCTATTGGGGTGTCCCATCCCTCCTCCAGGACATCTAATAATCCTTGGGGCTGTCCTCTGTATAACAATTCAAAAGGGGCATAACCTGCGGAGGCTTGGGGTGTGGACTGGATGGCGAACAGGACAGGGTCCAATAACAAGCCCCAGCGGCCTGGGTGATGGCCTGCCAGCTTCCTCAGCATCACTTTTATAGTCTGGTTATATCTCTCTACCATGCCATCTGTTTGAGGATGATAGATCAACACCACCTTAGACTGAATATCCAGGCTCTTACATAGCTGTTGCATCATGCAGGACATGAATGAAGTTCCTTGGTTGGATATTATTTTGTTGGGTAGCCCCACGTGAGAAAACAAGTGCATCAGGGCCCATGTGACAATGGTGGTTTGCATGGTCTGCAAAGGCACAGCTTCTGGATACCACATGGCATAGTCCACTATGACCAAAGTGTATCTAAAACAGTGAGCGATCCAGGGTAAGGGGTTCAAACGGTCGATAGTTGGGTGCTATGGGGCACAAGGGAACCGGGGCTGGCAACTGGGCGTTTCCTTGCTGACAGATTGGATATGTTTCACAATAAGCATGCATTCCCTTGCTCATGGACGTCCAGAAAAACTGTCTTTGTGGAATACTTAGGATTTTTCACCCTCCCTGGTGGTCCCCTCCAGGGGAATCGTGTGCTGCTCTCAGTACTTAATTAAGCCCTATAACCCTGGAGCACCACCCATTGTCTTGTCTGTCTCCCTCCTTGGATCACCACCCACCACAGGGCCCCCTTTAGTATCTCAAACACCTCGTTCAGTTCCTCCCCCCCCCCCTTGGATTCCTGTTGTATGGGTGATTCTTGGGCTGAGAATCAGAAGGGCTGAAGGGTTTCATCATTCTGTTGGAACTCAGGATCTCCCTCCCAATCCTCCTCGGGTCTGTTCCTGGGATGGGTTGAGTTTGGGTGGATGGCCCTTCTTCTGGATCCTCATCTGTCACAGCACACTCTTCCGTTGTCAGAGGGCAGGAGGCGGTATAGATCATTGACCAGAAGCCCTGGCCATCCCGGCCCAGCAACACATCGTAAGGTAGCTCTTCAGCTACCTTAGGAGAGGAGAGCTGGTCTTGTGGTAGCAAGCATGACTTGTCCCCATAGCTAAGCAGGGTCTGCCCTGGTTGTATCTGAATGGGAGACTTGATGTGTGAGCACTGCAAGATATTCCCCTCAGGGGATGAAGCTGCTCTGGGAAGAGCAGAAGGTTTCAAGTTCCCTCCCTGGCTTCTCCAAGATAGGGCTGAGAGAGATTCCTGCCTGCAACCTTGGAGAAGCCACTGCCAGTCTGTGAAGACAATACTGAGCTAGATAGACCAATGGTCTGACTCAGTATATGGCAGTTTCCTACGTTCAGATCTTTGCGCCTCCAGGATATGCTCTCCTATGGGAAGTCAAATCCGGAAGGATCAAACGGGAAATTGGAGTGCATGTTGATGGAGATGGATATCTCTCCTTTCATCTCAGTGCCCTGGGGGGCCTATCAGGTTTGCAGCATTGAAGTAGTACTACCAGTGTCCAAAAAGCCCGGGCCTCTCCTCTGAGCAACTGTACGGTGGTTACCAGAGGTGAATCTTTGATGATATGTTTGTTCCGTGAGTTTGTATCAATCCAATACGGTGGCCTTTACTTTCTCATAGTTCCCCACCTCCTTTGCTGGTAGGCCTCTCACTGCCCCTTGGGCAGGGCCAGTAAGATAAGGACCCAGTATCACAGCCCATTGGACTTCAGGCCACCTGGCAGCGATGGCGGTCTTCTCAAACATCAGGAATGCCTCTGTCATCATCGGGGGTCAATTTTGTTAACCTGAAAATTGAAGCACTTCCTCCTGGCCCTTCCACTGCCCCTGCAAGGGCTACCATAGTGGGCCTAGCCACCATCCCCTCACTGATTCCTCGGACTGGAAGGCTAACTGCTGCCTCATCAAGTATCTGATGAGCAGTTCTTGTCTGTCAAACAATCATTGACCAAACTGTGCCGAGTTTATAGCGGCTGCTGATGCTTGGTCAGTCATACTCACAAGTTGATGTCGGTATCCTCACTCCCTCTGTTGGACGTGTGCAGGCCCTTTCTCTCCACCAGGATTTCCCCATACGGGCCACCACTGTCCAGGTACACCACACTTTGCTGCCTTAACCCAGCCTGGGTTCAGCCTCAGAGTGGGAACCGGGGGGGAGTTGAGCATCACTTTGTTTCTCCTCTATCCTAGGCTGTGTGCTCTCTGTGTTGGCCTCTCTCCATAGGCTCCCAACACTCATCTATAGCTACCTCCTCAGCACTGACCAACACTTACATGCTTCCCTGCAGACTATGCAAAGCCCACCCCCAATTATAGGGCCAATGTGCTGTTTATTTGCTATAATTCCCCATCTCCTACCTCTGCTGCCCTGGCCTTTCCCTCACCACCTTCCTGCTCAGGCCTCATCCCCCCCCCCCCCCGAGGCACGCTGCCGATGTCATTCTCGTGCGTCCCCTGTCTGCCTTCCCTCCTCCTGGCCCTTGTCGCCATCCATCCTATCTTCCTCCGCTTGCCTCGCTTCTGGAGGTAAGGATGGCTGGTCACAACAGACATGTAGCTAGCCTGAGTTTTCAGATAGCCAGTTAACAGACTTTGGATAGCAGATAAAGGAAATGCTTCTGCCTATAACCCTGGAGAATAGTTGCTGCTAGTTAGTCCTGACAGAACTAAAGAACATTAATTTGATGTAAGACAACCATATTTTGTTCATCTGCATTGTGTATTTGCGGGGGTTGGGGGGGACTACTGCCGTATGTATCAGTGTTCACTTTGGGACCAGTTTGTCTGGGGCAGCTCAGGAGTTCATAGCAGCCATGATTACTATGGGCCTATCTCAAGTGGTCTCGGGGCCGACACACATTGCTAGTCACACGCTTGATTTGGTCTTTGACTCTGATCAGGGTGGTGTTCCGTGAGTGGAGAATCTTGTGATTTCCCCATTGTCATGGACAGACCACCATCTGGTTAATGTTGGACTCACAATCACTTCCCACCTTCTCAAGGGTGAGGGACCTATTAGGATGGTCCGCCCAAAAAAGTTATTGAATCCAATAAGATTTCAAGAAGCCTTGGAGGAATTTAGTGTTGGCTCTGCCGGTGATCCTGTTGATGCCCTGGTGGAGAATTGGAACAGAAAACTTACCAGGGGAGTAGACATTATTGCTCCTAAGCGTCCTCTCCAACCAGCTTCAAAACTGGCCCCTTGGTATATGGAAGAACTACGGGGGCTGAAGCGGTGAGGTAGACAACTAGAGTGCAAATGGAGAAAGACTCGGCTTGAATCCAACAGATTGCAACATAGAGCTCATTTGGAGACCTATGCTCAGGCAATATGTGTTGCAAAGAAACGATTCTTTTCTGCCCATATTGCATCCGCAAGTTCACATCCGGCGGAGTTGTTCAGGGTTGTGAGAGGGCTAGTGAGTGCCCCTCCTCCCTTGAATCAGAATCTGGAACCATCGATTACCCGCTGTGATGTGTTTAACGAATTCTTTATGGGGAAAATCTCTTGTATTCGGGCCGACTTAGACTCCATCTCCACAATTACTCCAGTGTCTGATGTGGAGGTGTCCAGCGACTCCTCTTGTGTGATTAGGTTGGATCCATTCCAGTTTGTGACTCCTGAGGATGTGGACAAGCTTATTGGAATGGTGCGGCCTATCACATGTTCTCTTGACCCTTGCTTGACATGGCTTATATTATCTGGCAGGGGGGTTGTTGTAGAAGGTCTGGCAGAGATTATAAATGTGTCTCTGAGGGAAGGTAAGATGCCTTCTTGTCTTAAGGAGTCAATTATTAGACCGCTTCTGAAGAAGCCTACCTTGGATTCCTCAAAGTTGAGCAACTACAGGCCTGTCTCCAACCTTGTGTGGCTGGGCAAGGTAACTGAGAAGGTGGTGGCCTCCCAGCTCCAAACAGTCTTGGAGGAAACTGATTATCTTGACCCATTTCAAACTGGCTTTTGGGCAGGCTATGGGGTAGAGACTGCCTTGGTCGGCCTGATGGATGATCTCCAGTTGGGAATGGACAGAGGAAGTGTGACTCTGTTGGTCCTTTTGGACCTCTCGGCGGCTTTTGATCCTATCTACCATAGTATTTTTCTGGAACTTCTGAGGGGGTTGGGAGTAGGAGGCACTGCTTTGCGGTGGTTCCACTCATATCTCTCGGGCAGGTTCCGGATGGTGTCCCTTGGAGACTGCTGTTCTTCAAAATCTGAACTTTTGTATGGTGTGCCTCAGGGCTCCATACTGTCTCCAATGTTGTTTAATATCTACAGGAAACTATTGGGAGAGATCATCAGGAGATTTGATGCAGCGTGCTATCAATATGCTGATGACACGCAAATCTATTCTTTATGTCAGTAGCATCAGCAGAGACCATAATCTCTCTATATGCCTGCCTGGAGTTGGTGATGGGCCTGTATGAGGGATAACAAACTGAGACTGAATCCAGTTAAGACGGAGGTACTCATTGTGTGTGGTTGGAACTCAAGAGACCATTTTGATCTGCCTGTTCTGGATGCGGTCATTCTTCCCCAGAAGGAACAGGTACGCAGTCTGGGGTTGTTTCTGGATCCAAGCCTCTCCCTGGTGTCCCAGGTTGAGGCTGTGGCCAGAAGTGCCTTCTATTGGCTTCGGCTGATACGCCAGCTGCGTCTGTTTCTTGAGATGAATGACCTCAAAACAGTGGTACATCTGGTAATCTCCAGACTGGATTACTGCAATGCGCCACTTTATCTCTTGAGGCACCGTTTAATGTGTTGATTCTCTTTATTTAGCAGGGGGAGAGTAATTTGGCCCTATCCACTACCAGCACAGTACCTCCAGTGGCTGTTGCTGGTGTCTCATATGTTTCTTTTTAGATTGTGAGCCCTTTGGGGACAGGGATCCATCTTATTTATTTATTATTTCTCTGTGTAAACTGCCCTGAGCCATTTTTGGAAGGGCGGTATAGAAATAAAATAAAATAAATGTGTTCTATGTGAGGCTGCCCTTGTATGTAGTCCAGAAACTACAATTGGTCCAGAATGCGGCAGCCAGGTTGGTCTCTGGGTCATTTTGGAGAGATCGTATTAGTCCTGTATTGAAGGAGCTACACTGGCTGCCAATATGTTTCCGGGCAAAATAAAAGGTATTGGTTATCCTCTATAATAAAGTCCCTGGGTGTGCGCCCGTGTCTCCCTTGGCTGTTCTGGGCATGCGCAGAGCGCATGCCCAGAACGGCAGAGGGAGAAACGGCCGCAGGCACCAGGCGGCCATGTTGGTCGGCTCGGCCGAGGGGAGGCCGGAGGTGGCCACGGGGAGGGCGGCAGCGGCGGCGGGTCCAGCTCGGCCGCGGGGAGAGGAGAGGCGGCGGGTCGGCAGGCAGCACTCTTGGCAGCGGAACTCACCGTCCACCCAGAAGGCCAAAGGCGGCGGCGGGCAGCACCACCATGGAGGCCCCCACCCACCCAAAACCACCGCAGAAGGCGGAAGGTCTGGCCAGGAGGAGGCGGCGGGGGAGGGCGGAGAAGGCAACTAGCGCCCGTTATTTCAACGGGCTGAAAAATACTAGTAACCTATAAAGCCCTAAACAGCTTGGGCCCTGGGTATTTAAGAGAACATCTTGTTCGTCATGAACCCCACCACCCACTGAGATCATCTGGGAAGGTCTGTCTGAATTTGCCCCCGGCTCGTTTTTAAAAGTCTTTAAAAATGCATCTGTCACCCAGGCTTTTAAGATTGTTTTAATGGTTTTAATGCTGTTTAAAAACATTGTTTTAAAAATTTTAGGTTGTTGTAATGTTTTAAACTTTTTGTTTTTGTTTTAACTAATATTTTACTTTCTGATTTTATTTTGTTGTAAACTGCCCAGAAGCGTAGGTTTCGGGCGGTATAAAAAATAAGTTACAAACATACATACATACAACATACATACATACATACTCCTGGGGATGGAGTTTAAACTCCATGGCAGTAGCCCCTTAAATGCATAACAGTGATACACCAGCTAGTAACCTCCAGGTTGGACTACTGCTATGCACTCTATGTAGGAATGCCCTTGTATGTCAAAATGCGGCAGCCACATTAGTCTCTGGAGTATCCCGGAGAAACAACATTATGCCTGTTCTTAAACAGTTGCACTAGCTGCCAATATGTTTTCAGGCAAAGTACAAAGTACTAGTTATTACCTTTTTTAAAACCCTGAATGGCTTAGGTCCAGGTTACCTGAGAGAGCCCCTTTCTTTACAGGACCCTATTGCTCATTAAGATCATCAGGAGGGGTCCATCTTCAGTTGCCACCAGTTCATCTAGTGGCGACCTAGAATCGGGCCATCTCAGTGGCCCTGGGTTATGGAATGAGTTAACAATGGATATGAGGATTATGTTCCTTGGAGGCCTTCAGGAGAGCCTTAAAGATCCATATTTTTAGCCTGACTTAATATGATCGTTTTAATGGTTTTTTAATTTTAATTTTTTTATTATGTTTGAAGAGTGGTATATAAATTGAATGAATGTATGAATAAATAATAAACTAAAAAAACTACTAACATTCAACTGGCAAGTATAACGGGTATATAGCTTTTTTCACATTGTCACAAAGTTCAAATGCTGCCTTGATCTTCCACGAAGCTTCTAGTAAACTCTATACAGAGTAGTCCTTGCATAACTGAGCTAGTGAGAATACTGACTAACTTTGAGACACCTGTGCTGTGAGAGATAGCTTGTGAACAACTTGCATCTCCTTTTCCCACCAAAGATCTCTGTCCTGTGCTTTCACATTGTATGCAATTTGAGAGATGCGGTAAGAATTTGGAGATTAAACTTTGAAGTTTCTGCCACCTTGTGGCTAACTGAAATTATCAACTTAGCTTTGGGGTGTGTGGGTGGAGTTTTTTGTTTGTGTTTAGTGCGTGCATGGTTTTTGTCTGGTGGGGTTTTTTTGGGGGGGTTTTTTTGTTGGCACATGCATGGTTTTTTGCTTAAAATACATAAACAACTCAATAGTGTCAGTATGGTTTTTCAGCATGGGCAGGAGTTACCAAATTCTAATTAAGGCTATTTTCTTTGCATTGCAGACTTGCCTATCTTGATTTTCCTCAAGCATCTGATGGTGCTGAACTTTCTCTGTTAAGAGATCCATAATCCGTTCATATAACTACATTTCCTAGAATTCTTTGCTGCATAAACACGAGCATAAACCTTTGTGTGTAAGCTCATTTCCATGAGCTTACACACAGTTTACTTGCAATGCTTACATAAGTTAAAGAAGCAGTTTACTTGCAGTGTTTACACAAGTTAAAAGGTGCAATAATAGACTGTCTCTTGCAACATTTGCAATGTCTTTTAGCATCCCATTTCAGAGTAGTAGCATAGTAAATACACTGCTTATAACCTTGCTGTACATCAGGAAAGTATGTAGCTGTACCTCAAATGTGAACTTTAAAGCAAAAGCTAGTGTTGGAAAATGTCTAAGCTGCTTTTGTTAGTACACTATCTTGTTAGAACCAACATGAAGTTAAGAGAAGTACTGAAAGAATAAAAAGATACAAGGACTATTAGCTTCATGATATATTAGAAAGATAAGATTAGGGCTAGGGGTGTGTAAGTCAGGAAAGCATTCCATCTGCCATGAACTCTGTTCTGGATCATTTTATCTATATCAGTGTTTCTCAACCACCGGTCCCTGGACCGCTGCCGGTCCCCGAAGGGTTGAGTGCCGGTCCCTGACTGGGAGTCAAACCCCCCCCCCCTGAAATCAAGGGGCACACTTCCTCAATTTTGCACATGGCACGGAAGAGGAAGAGTATCACGGAGGCATGGGACCCTTCTTGTGCCTTGCCTCCACGTGCTGCTGAGATCTTCCTATAGCTATCTTATTCCCTATCTTTACAGCTTCAAACTGTATGCGATGCGGGGGCATGGAGGAAAAAGTATGGCAGTGGGCGCCACTTGAAGGGCTGCTGGTTCTTGCATGCTCATTGTTTGCAGCCAAAGGTTGGTTGATTGAAACCCAGCTGCCTGTTGTGGTCGAGGCGCCTTGAGAGGGAACACTGTTTCCCTCTTGCATCAGTAGGGCTTGCTTGTATGTTGTTTTCATTGGCCCCATGTAGCTTTTGAATTTTTCCAATGGCCCAGCATCCCCTCTCCATGGAGTAATCACAAGCACCTCCACTCCAGACATACTGGAGACAAATTTGTTCACCCAGGCTTTTAGATTCAGGAGTTCTCAACCTTGGGTACCCAGACGTTGGTGGACTTCTACTCCCATAATCCCGAGCCATAATGGCCAAATGCCATTGTTGTTGGGGGTTATGGGAGTTTAACTGAGGGACCCAAGGTTAAGAACCCCTAATATTCAATGTTTGCAAAAGATTCCAAATTTAATTATTTTAATGCTTATATTATTTTCATTCTAAACTGCCCAGAGATGCAAGTTTTGGGCAGTATAGAAGTCTGATAGATAGACAGACAGACAGACAGATAGACAGACTTGAAACCCCTTTACTAACTGCTGGTCCGGGAAACTGCGCATGAAGAATGTAGCGGTCCTTGAAACTCTGCACGAAGAATTTAGCGGTCCTTGACTCCAAAAAGTTTGAGAAACACTGATCTATATCTATCTATCTATCTATTTATTTATTTATTACATTGTATATCCTGTTATTCCTCCAAGGAGCCCAGAGCAGTGTACTACATGCTTAGGTTTCTCCTCACAACAACCCCGTGAAGTAGGTTAGGCTGAGAGAGAAGTGACTGGCCCAGAGTCACCCAGCAAGTCTTATGGCTGAATGGGGATTTGAACTCAAGTCTCCCCAGTCCTAGTCCAGCACTCTAACCACTACACCACACTGGCTCTCATATACCATCAGATGACTTGTTGAATACTACGAATCAGTCACTGCTAATGCAGTAACTGACAGCTTAATTTGCATTTATGTAGTATTGTAATTAGGTATTTGCCTGGTTGCTCGTGGGGGAATAAGAGTTGCCTCTGGGCAACCAGGTGCAGCCCCACAACAGTTGCGTGTGAGCAGCAAAAGTGAGGGACCTTGCCAAGAATGGCTGGCTGCTTGCCTTTTAAAGAAATACAGAATGAGAGTTACTTGTTCTACTGTATCTTCTGTGCTCACTCTCAACTTGAGCTGAACTCATCTGAAGTGGGTCTAGGGATGGTGACTTTTTTTTTAAAAAGAGAGATATCACTTTATCTCTCCTTACCTTGCTAATTTAAAACTGTTCTATACTGGGAATAAGCCACAAATAACAATCCTTGTTAACTGCCACATAACAAATTGTTCTCTGGGCAGCTCATAACACAGCATTAAAACATCAAATAAAAACACACCACACATTAAATCTAGATTTAATGTATACTCTAGTACATTAAAGGAAATTATTGGGGCATGACTTTCAGTTTAAACAGATTTGAGATGAGACTGGGATGCCGGGCAAGTTAGATGGGACTTTAGAATATTAAAGTTCCTTGCATTTCCTTTTATATTTGACTGTGTTAGATAGGCAGAAAGGAAAAGAACTTATGAAAATAGTTCATGTGCATTTTGCAGCATGAATGCATAGACTGTTATGTTTATATCCTCTTTGTCCAAGGAGCCCAAAGCCATCAGTGTTACATGGTTTTGTTCATCCTCACAACAACCCTGTGAGGTAGGTTAGGGTAAGAAATAAGTAACTGGCCCAGAGTCAGTGAATAGTGATTTGAACTTGCATCACCTCTGTCCTTGTCGAACGCTCTAATCATTACACCATGCAGGCTCTCCCAGAGAAAGTTTCTATAGAAAGTGAAACTTCAAATGCTAATGAATGTTGAGAATGCTAACTTCGATAATAGTTTGGTAAAAACTCAGGGCACAGTCCAGCCAGAGAAGCATTTCTAAGTCCCATTGATTGCAGTAGAAATGGTATAAGCACATATTTATTCCCTGAAATGAATGTGTCTTAAAAGTGCATTCTTTTGGCCTGGTTCATAGACAATGCTTCCCTTTGGCCTCGTTTGTAGACAATGGTTTATCATTACATGCATCAGCCTGGTGAACCTCGAGTTCATGTACTCACCCTACCCCATTTTCCTTTTTCACACATGGAGAAAAGTTTGGAAGCTTCCACTTGTAGTTGATATGAGAAACTGTAGTCCCCCCCACCGCCCCATCTAAATATGTCTTGTACACACCACTAATGAATCCATTTATTAAACTGTGGTTTGATATCCTGGTTTATTTCCAAACTCTGGTTATACAAACCATATTTCCCATACTGTGCCTGCTTTGCTTGGAAGTTTCTCCATGCAGCTATGTACACAATCACACAGAGGGAAAACGTGGTCACAATTGTGAGTAAATGACCCTGATGTGCAGATTTTTAAGTCGCGTTCTATGCATGTGTAGCTCTTCATATGTTAGAGCAAAAGCAGCAAAACCAGAATTGTGGGCTTCCTCACCTTCTTCATTCTCCACTGTTTATACAAGGTCTGTGTTAGCCCTTTAGGTGGAGAGAGAAATTGCTCAAAGTCAACCAGGGAGCCCGTGATTGAGCTGGAGTTTGGATGCAATGGCCAGTGCCAGTGTTTAGCTTTATAACTAAATCATACCTACCTATGTAATAACCCCTGCTAACTTGGCAAAAGGGTACATTTTAAAGTGGCAGCTCTTATGCTTAGCAGGGAGATAGCAATTGTTGCTTGCAAGGAGGAGGCTGTTGCTGGTGTCTGTCTTGTGTTTCTTTCATTATTGGGAGTATTTGGGACAGGGAAGTACCTTCCTATTCCTTTTGTTATGTAAGCCATTTTGAGAACTTCTTTGTTTGAGAAGCAGTATATAAATATTTCAAATAAGTGTTTGGCTGACGGAGCTGCAGTCGTCCCCCACCACCCGGACCGCTAATGGAGGCTGTAGATGTCGTCCTTGTGTATGGAACAGGAACAGTATGGCCCAGGGTTTGTGCATGTAGAATCATGGTTTAGCATTGCATCGGAACTGAAACAATGATTTACTTGATCATGCTTTCAGTTGTCCAGTGATCAACTTAGCAGGAAAGTAAGCGAGATTTCAAGACGTTAGCTCTGTGATGAACCTATTAATTGCAAGCTGAAGCTGCATGAACAAACAGGACTCTTTTCTGTACCAGAACATTATTATTATTATTATTTACATTTTATATCCCACTCTTCCTCCAAGGAGCCCAGAGCGGTGTACTACATACTTAAGTTTCTCCTCACAACAATTCTGTGAAGTAGGTTAGGCTGAGAGAGAAGTGACTGGCCCAGAGTCACCCAGCAAGTATGATGATTGAATGGGGATTTGAACTCGGGTCTCCCTGGTCCTAGTCCAGCACTCAAGTCAAACAATTGGTCCATCTACCTCAGTATGGTCTACACTGACTGGCAACGGCTCTCCAAGGTTTGAGGTAGGAGTTTTTCCCAGCCCTACCTGGAGACACCAGGGATTGAAGCTAGGATCTTCAGCATGCAAGCAGATGCTCTACCACTGACCTATAGCCCTGTCCCTAAATGGAAGACCTTCCTGCAGACAATGCTGACATGTAGTCACACATCCGAATGCAAACCATGCTTGGCAAAGGGGACAATTCATGCTTGCTATTGCAAGACTTATTCTCCATCCCAAAATTCCAACATTAGTACTTAGCATTAGTAGTTGGAATTTCAGTGTCTCCATTCATTTGGTATTTGCAAGCCCCATATGAGGGCACTGGACTCAAAGGCAGAAAACGTTATTAATTGTGGCTGGTAGTGGGTAAAAAGATAATCGCTTTAGATTACAGATTTCATTTTGATAAAACATAGGCTGTGCTATGTGTCTTGAAGCTCATGGCAAGGAAGTGTTCTAAAACAGTTCTGTGTGTCCTGAGATGCAAGACTTGAATGCTCACCTCTCTTGCCTTCATCCATGGAGGAACCTGAGGCAGGTAGCAGCAATTTTCTCTTCCAAGGTGCTTCATTGTTTTCCAAACTGAATTTCCTATTTTGACAGCTATTTTAACAAGCTTTTAGAAAAAGGGTATATAAAAATCTGCCATTGAAGCGAGGTTGATTTTAAATAATGCTGCCATGTGATAGTGGTTAATTGTGTTTGGTCTCGAGGTGATAAGCACAGATTTCAGCTTGCTTCTTGGCTTAAGTTACCTGAAGTATAAAATCCTTGTTTCTTTTCCCCCCCTTTTGCCTTATTTGTATGGTGAATTGTGATAGAAGCATTTCTCCCTACTTGAACAATTCATATATTTCAGTACTTTTTTCGGATAAGAAAAGTTTAGATTAACATACTGGCTGACATCTTGACTAAATTTACTTAAAGTCTTATTGAAATTAAAAGGTCAGCCTAAGCATTTAATTTCAATGGAACTTCCTCAAGTAAACTTAGTTGGAATATCAGCCATTATACCTTATCAAGGGCAATCGTTTAGTGGCCTGCAATGAGCAACTTCGTTTTGATTGAAGATTCGTTTTAAGTAAAGTTAACTTGCTTGATCTAAATTGTACTCTGACCCTTTAAGGTCAGGGCAGATAGAAAGACAGATAAATTGTACTTTCAACATAAGACTCCTGTGTAATCTGTCATCACAGCACTTAATGTTTGTTCATATTAAAATTCTATTATAAACTGCAACACTCAGAAGCAGCTCAGTTGCTATGGAAACATTTCTAAATTTTCTTTTAACTTCCTGAAATTAACATCATTGGTTACTTGTCTTGAAGATGTTTATTACTGTTTGCTTTTAAATATGCAATGTGGTTGAATTTCAGAAGTAACCATAACTGGCCACAAAAAAATAGCCAAGTCCCTTTCTTTATATTCACTGTCATGTTACCTTTGCGAAGTGGACTGAGAAGCTTTTTTAAAAGTGGTAGATCTCTTTTATTTAGTAGGGAAGCAGCAATATTGTCCCTATTCAACCCAGCATAACATTCATTTCCGTGGCTGGTGTTTTCCTTGCTTTTGTTAAAGATTGTGAGCCTCTTTGGAGGACAAGTTGAAAAGTGGTGTAGAAATATTCTTGATGATGTGTTGCAAAGGTCTTTGCATTGTAAAAAAGGGAGAGAAATATAAACTACTTGGTGCACTTGACAAAACAAGCATTTGAGTTGTGCTCTGTGGTAAATGCTTTCCTACATGAGATTACCTCAATGCAGAAAATATATAAAACTTGTAGGTGAGGCCCATTGTTGACCAGGCAAAGTCATTATGCATAGATTTACTTACAGGAAAGTTCAAGAAATTAAATGTATTTTTATTTATTTATTTATTTATTTATTAAAAATTTGTTCAGAACAGTAACAGTTCAAATCTGATAATTCAGAATTTCTTCTAAAAATACAAAAAAAAACCAACCCCACAAACCTTTCCCCAACATAGTGTGGTGTAAAAAGTAGTCCATCCAGCTAATTGGAGTGGTGGGATTGTGTATGCAAAATTTGGTAACTGTAGGTAATCAGAGAAGTATGACTTATTTTCTCACTCATTCATTCATTCTCTCTCTCTCTTCAAAACATATACAGTGGTCCCTCGACTTACAAACTACTCGACATAAGTATTTTTCGAGTTACAAACGGCAGTTTTAGATCCGGTTTTAGATGCGGTTTTTTCGACTTACAAATTTTTAGATGGGGTTTCCTCGACTTACGAATTTTACATGCGGTTTCCTTGACTTACGAATTTTACATGCGGTTTCCTTGACTTGCCTGCCTGTTTACTGCCTGTTTATTCTTGAAAAGAAATGTTCCTGTGCAGTTTGCAAGCCTTACTGGGGGTCTGGGTCTTTTTTCTAGGCTCCGGAACGCATTAATCCGTTCCCAATGCATTCCTATGGGAAACCGCTTTTCGACTTATGAACTTTTCGACGTACAAATGTGCATTCGGAACGGATTAATTTCGTAAGTAGAGGGACCACTGTATAATAGATGTGAAGCAGCCCTGAAATGTTGAGTGAGTTCAGCTTAGTCGGATCATATGCAGTTGGGTATACCTAAGTTCATTGAAGTGAATTGGCTTAGGTACACGTAACTCTGCATAGGATCATAGATCTCTGCTGATAAAGAAAAGCTTAGATCAGGGGTGTGCAACTCAGTTGGGTAGTGGGCCAGATTTGATCCCATGGTGGCTTTTCCTGAGGCTTGCTGCCTTCACACAGGTTAGTCAGGTGAGCTCAGCGTGCCTGATCAGGCCCACGGGCCGGCAGTTTTTGACACCCGAGGTCGAGCTTGAATGATGCAACTAATATCCAGAAATGGCAGTAGTATCTAATTGTGCCTCAAAGATATTTCAGCCATGAACTGAAATCCCAGAGGAGTCAACATCTCTGCACATCATTTTTTTTGCCTCAGTAAAGTTTATATCACCCATTCTCATTTAAAAGAGAACCTTACCATTTTATTGGGATGTTTAAATGTGACATCAGAATCTTACTGATTATAATAGTAACACAGCTGTTTGCAACTGTGGTTTGAAAAAAACCAACTTGTTCCAAACTATTCTTTGTAGATACAACTTATGTGAAGTTATTTCCTACTTGGGGAATATGAAATTGTATACTACCTGATATACTGTTGTACTATACTGTTTATACTTGTGGAGAAGGAAGAAGAGATCTTCAGTGTGCTTTTCTTATTTGTAACACAATTATGTTTATGAAAGTGTGTTCTACACTGCAGTTGTCATTTTGTTAAAAAGCAGTACATAAATATTTATAGTAGTAGTGTGTTACTTGGAGTACAAGTTTTTTCTCAGTGGATGTTTTGGTGTTCTCCTAGCTCAACTTGTAATATTTTTTCTGTTTGCGAACCTATACAGAGCAATAGAAAAACTGAATGGATTCCAGCTTGAAAACTACGCATTAAAAGTTGCATATATTCCTGATGAAATGGCGGCACAACCACCTCCTCAGCAGCACCCACAGGGAAGACGTGGTTTTGGACAGAGGGGTCCCCCCAGACAAGGCTCACCAGGTGCAGCTACAAGGCAGAAGCCACAGTCTGATGTTCCACTACGTATGCTGGTTCCCACCCAGTTTGTAGGAGCCATCATTGGAAAAGAAGGTGCCACCATTAGAAACATCACAAAGCAAACACAGTCCAAGTAGGTGTCTGTTAAAATTTGCTGCCAGTTCCAAAGTGTGTCCTTGTTTGAATAGTTGAATTTCTGTCATTGAAGAAACTTCTGTTTCTTAATTTAAATTGACGTCCACTAATGTTGAAAGAAGGCTGTCTGTGACAAAATGGATGGAAAGAAAATAATTTTTACTGCTTCATCTTGCAAGTCAGATACGTCTGAATACCATTTGGGGGCATTTTTATTTTTCAGCATATTGTCAAATTTTGATTAAAGGAGTATCTCATAATGTTAAAGGTATAGTAGTGAAAACTCCAACACCACATATAAACGGAGTGCATGGAAGATTATTGACAGGAATAGGCAACATGAGGTCTGCATGATTTTGTACACTTGCTTCTACAGTTGGTCACACATTAGGGGTGTGCACAGACCAGTTTTTGTGGTTTGATTCGAATTCACCAGTACACAAATAAACCAGCCAGTCCGGGCCATTCGATCAACCTGGTTCAACTGTCTTAGGGGCTTATAAATTGCTTTACAAACAATGGGGATCCTGCCTTTAAAAGGCTTCTAAGGGTGGCCAGTGGGGGCAGGTGACAGTGAGAGGGCAACTTTTCAAAAATAGTGCTTACAGTTCCTGCAGAGATGGTACAGTGCTGATCTCCGCACATCTGCGGAGGCTGGAACCGTGCGGCCAATGCCAGAGGTTCAGTAAGCACCTACTTCTAAAGGTGCCCTCTCACTGGCCACCCTTTAAAAGCCTTTTAAAGGCAGGATTTCTCTTTACAAGCATAGCCTATTGGACCACGTTGAACTGGTCTGCAACAGACTGGGTGTGGTCCGGTTCAATCGTGGACCAAACTGCCTCTCCTGGAGGCCAGTTTGGTTTGTGATCAACCCCGCCTGGCCAGGTTCGTTGCAGACTGGTTCGTGCACACCACTATTACATATGTATAATGTGTGTAACCTGCGCTTCTGCTGTTGATTGCCAATATTATAACAGTCAAGGACTTAATGCATGAAGTGATGGCATCACTACTTCACAGAAAATGAGAGTGCTGCTGCTATTTTATTTGCAGAGATTCTTGGAGTTGTAAAGTATCTCAATTTGTCAAAGATGTCTAGTTTGTTATAGCAATTACTTTGAAAACAAACACTTTTTATCATGTAGTTTAGCAGTGGTAGGTTCTTAGGAGTCTTCTCATTTGGATGCTTACAATTTTATCCACTGTCCCTGTTTTTCTTCTGATGCTTTTTCCTCATGGCAGGGGCTGTGCCAAGCAAATAAGGGCACCTAAGTCAACAGTGCTTTCCAGGGCAAATGAAAGTTATATGGGCAACAAGGCAAAGTGGTGGTGTTATTCATTTTCAGTAATGCACAGACTAAAGCCAAGTAATGGTGGTGGAGGAACAGGCCTAGGAGGCCATACTGTGTTGGCCTCCTAGGCAATTCTTGGTCATTGATATGGCCTCTAGACATAAACATTTCCGATACCTAATCTACTAGACAGTAAAGATCTGTTTAAGAAACTGTTTTTTCAACTAAAAACACTCCTGAGATGTCCAAGTTAGCTTCATCTAAATTGTTCTGCAATCCTCTCCTCCCCTTAACTCTGAGAGGAAAACATTATGTGTATTCAGTTTACTAGTAATGATTAACAAGTGTATGTGAACCATTTGGTGTACTCACTAAAATATCTCTGACCTATCTGTAGTTTTAAAAAAAAATATTGCTGAGCCTTATTTGTCGTGTTTGTATATGACTTCTAAAAATAAGCTTCTAACAGCGGTGAACACAAGACAATAAAAACTGCTGCTCTTGAGTTACTCAAAGCAATAGATCTGGAAGATGACACTACCCGGATTTGTTGAAAAGCTATATTACAGTTACTTAGCCTAGTGACAAGGAACTGACCAGGGCTGGTTTACTGCCTTGGTGTTTGCAACACAGAGAATGATTTGAGATTTATATGGGCTTATAGGAAGATGGTGCAAAATGAAGACACTGCCAGGATATGTTCCTTAATGACACTTGCTTTAAGACTGTCAATAAGCATGTGGATAAAGGTGATCCAGTTGACATAGTATACTTAGACTTCCAGAAAGTTTTTGACAGAGGTCCTAACGGCTCTTGAGTAAACTTAGCAGTCATGGGATAAGAGGACAGGTTCATGTGTGGATTGGTAACTGGTTGAAGGACAGGAAAAAGAGGATAGGAATAAATGGACAGTTTTCACAGTGGAGGGAAGAAAGAAGTGGGGTCTCCCAAGGATGTGTACTGGGATCAGTGCTCTTTAACTTGTACATAAATGATCTAGAAGTTGAGGTAAATAGCAAAGTGGCAAAATTTGCAGATGGCACTAAACTATTTAGAGTAGTGAAATCTAGGACAGATTGTGAGGCGCTCCAGAAGGATCTCTCCAAACTGAGTGAGTGGGCAACCAAATGTCATACGCAGTTCAAGGTAAGCAAGTGTAAAGTGATGCATATTGGGGCAACCCCCCCCCAGCTTTATATATACACTCACTGACGGGGTCTGAGCTTTCAGTGACTGACCAGGAACCAACAAAGGAAGTTCTTTTTCATACAGTGCATAATTATTCTATAGAATTCTCTGCCATGGGAAGTGATGATGGCCACTAGCTTGGAAGGCTTTAAAAAGGGCTTAGACAAATTAATGGAGGACAGGTTTATCAATGGCTACTAGTCTGTTGGCTATAGGCCACCTTCAGCTTCAGAGGCAAGATGCCTCTAAATACCACTTGCAGGGGAGCACAGCAGGAGAGAAGGTATGCCCTCACCTCTTACCTGTGGGAGAGGCATCTGATAGGCCATTGTGTGAATCAGGATGCTGGACTGTATATGCATGGGCTGATCCAGCAGGGCTGTTCTTATGGAGTTGGCCAAATTACCTGCCAGATTAAATGTGTAGCTTTGACTTTGTGGGATTTGGCTAGATATAGAAACACAAGGTAGAATGATTTCATGCCCTTCTCCAGTAAAGGAGACCCATGCACAGAACTAGCTTTCCACATGCATGCTAGGCTGATGCAGATGTGCATGCGTATCCACCATGTGCATGCTTTGTGATACTCATCTGGACCCCAACCCCATTGAAGCCCATTGGGTGGGTGGGCTTTTCAGAATGAATATCCACATCTGGAGCAGCAAGTTGTTACACATAATTTGAACTGGATTGTGGCCCATTATTTATAAGCAATAAAGCAGATCGAACTGCTCTCTGAAGACTGCATGCAATTTGTTTATTTTACTTTTCAGAATTGATATTCATCGTAAGGAAAATGCAGGTGCTGCTGAAAAACCAATTACGATTCATTCTACTCCAGAAGGGTGCTCAACTGCTTGTAAAATTATCATGGAGATAATGCAGAAGGAAGCGCAAGATACTAAATTGTGAGTAAATTGTGTTTTATTATGAGAATATTACATTTTGTTTTACCATTTATTCAAAATAGATAGTACTCATTATTCAGAAAACTATAAATGATCTGGAAGGGAATGTCCGGTTTTGATCTTTGTGCTTATTTGTATTGCATTTTGTAATGCGAAATGGCAGGAAAATATGATCAACCTGCCTGCTGAGGAGGTAGTTGTCTCAGGCAGCAGATTGGTGGGAATGCTAGATTTAACCACCTCCTACTGACCTCACGAATCACTCCTTTGGCAAGCAGCCACAGTAGTGGTGGTGGTGCTGCTGCGCCGCTCTTCCTCCTGCTGCTCAGCTGCTTCCTTGCAGGTAGGCAAGGAGATGGGGGAGTTGGAGAGCTATGTCTCACCATGCTACCTTTAAGGCACTGGGCTTGGCCAAACTCAGTTTTGAATTTTTCAACACCTACTTCGTATAGTTCAAAAAATACATGTTTAGAATATGGGTGGTTGATTCATTTCAAGTGAATTTTGTAACATTTGAAAATAACTATATGTATTCCAGTGGAAATAATGCCTGAGCACTTCAATGTCATCCAGACAAATTGCCATAGTGGGTACTACTTAGTCCACCTAGCAAAAAATTGTCAACAGCGGTAAACTATCAGTCTTAGAAGAGGGGTAATGTAGTTAAACTGAATGTTCAATAATTGGAAGAAGGACATGTTGAAAAGAAATGTGTTAGCTATGTGATGAAGCATTTTGGATTTTAGGGGGAAAGAAATTTAATGCAAGGTGTATTTAATGTGCCATCTGTAGACCATGGGTTTAATAGTCAGTTAAAAGTCACATTGACATTAAAGAAAGAAAAAGCACTCCTTGGGCCAACTGTTACATTATCATAGTAATGTGATTGCTGCTTCCCTGTGGCTCCATCCCACAACTTTGTAGTAATGTAGGACTGTAGAAACAGTTTTGAGGAGAGGGAATTGCATGTTAGCATCAGAGGTTGGCTTAGGGAAGGAATTGGCATTGGTTTCTGCTCCCCAGCCCCCCCGATATGGCTTTTATACCCACATGTTACCACAGTCATGTAGGGTGAAACCTTGGAATACAGGCACTTTCCTTATGAGGCAAGGCTACAACACCTGGGGCTATTTAGTTTAGAAAAAAAGACTGCGGGGAGACATGATAGAGGTCTATAAAATCATGCATGGTGTGCAGAAAGTGGATAGAGAGAAAATCTTCGCCCTCTCACATAACACTAGAACCAGAGGTCATCCCATGAAATTGATTGCCAGGAAATTTAGGAACAATAAATGGAAGTATTTTTTCACACAACGCATAATGCACTTGTGGAATTCTCTGCCACAAGATGTGGTGACAGCCAACAACCTGGATGACTTTAAGAGGAGGACTTTAACTTCATGGAGGAGAGGTCTATCAATGGCTACTAGTTGGAGGGCAATAGGCCACCTCCAGCCTCAAAGGCAGGATGCCTCTGAGTACCAGTTGCAGGGGAGTAACAGCAGGAGAGAGGACATGCCCTCAACTCCTGCCTGTAGGCTCCCAGGGGCATCTGGTGAGCCACTGTGTGAAACAGGATGCTGGACTAGATGAGCCTTGGGCCTGATCCAGCAGGGCTGTTCTTATGGTAATAGCTAGGAATGTGCACGAACCATCTCTCAAATGGTTCGGTGGTGGGGGGTTACCTTTAAGGAGCAGGAAGAGTGCCGTTACCACCACCATCCCACTGCATTTCCCTCACCAGCGCAGACGTGGGGCCATATTGGGAGGGGGGTGTTTGAGGAAGAGCGTGGTGGGAAAAGAAGATTATCTCCTCACCGCATTTAGTCTTCTATCTATGTGGAATATGCCCATGTCATCTTGGACTGTTCTGTTGCTGGACTGTACAACTTTAGCCCTCTTGCAGATGTTGGACTAGTACTCGCATAATCCTTGACTATTGGCTACTGTAGTTGAATTATGGGAATTGCAGTCCAAAAGCAGCTGGAGGGCCAAAGGTGTGCAGCCCTTCTTTATTGCAATTGTAGTCCAAGCCTTAATCTTGCTTGAAATAATAAACTAAAACTGTAAGAGCATGTATAGTCATTTGTGTTACGAAGTACCTACAAATTCACTGTTCACCTCCAGGTGAACAGGTGGCTCAGAGAGTGTGTGACTATTCAGTAGAATAGATAGTTTTCCTTGGAGATAGGGAGCACATGAAGCCAAGCAGCCCAAGTCTGTTTGGATTCCTGCTCAAAGGTGGGAGAAATCTGTGGTCACTAGGTGCAAAGGAATTTTTCTCCTAACTCAGAAGTTATGGTGTGAATTTGCTTTTTTCAAAATTGCTTTACTATTTAGTTATGTCTGTGGGTTGCCATTTTATGACTTTAGTATGAAGTTTTAGTATGACAGTTTGGAAATCTCCTGATTATATAGTTAACAATCTGGAGTTGACTCATTGTGCAGTAATTCACTGTCTTAATTTGTGGTTGATAGTAAATTATGACTCTGAGTTCATGCAATTATCTGGACTGCTTATAGTACAGAAGAAATTCCCTTGAAGATACTAGCACACAACAATTTTGTTGGCCGACTCATTGGCAAAGAAGGACGGAATTTGAAGAAAATTGAACAGGACACAGATACTAAAATCACAATATCTCCGTAAGTGTTGAATGATCTCACTGCTAAATGATGTGTGTGAGAGTGAAAATGTTGGTCTATCAGTGAAGTATTGTGAGGGTCCCCGTGCCCCATATCAACCACAGGGCTAAAAAGAAACCCACAAAGGAGCAGGTCAATAAACAAGAAAGTCCAGTTTTGACAGAGGTTACAATAAAACCTGTTTTAGGAAATGATATGATGAGCCAGTGACTAAAAATAATGTTTTTATTGGAATTTGTTTAATGGCAGTAAGGTTTCCTGAAAGTTAGCATTGCTAGGAATATAGTTGTTTTTATGGCCAGTGTCCTGTATGTGTGCAGGGAATGCTTCTGCACATACATATAGAGAGCCAGCGTAGTGTAGTGGTTAGAGTGCTGGACTAGGACCGGGGAGACCTGAGTTCAAATCCCCATTCAGCCATGATACTAGCTGGGTGACTCTGGGCCAGCCACTTCTCTCTCAGCCTAACCTACTTCACAGGGTTGTTTGTGAAAGAGAAACTCAAGTATGTAGTACACCGCTCTGGGCTCCTTGGAGGAAGAGCGGGATATAAATGTAAAATAATAATTAATAATAATAATACATAGATGGGGGGAAGCAATTTTTGGTCATCTCTCGCTTTTCCTAGCTAGCTTGTCTGTGCCTTCTGAAAATATGTTAGAGGGTTGGGGGACCAATTTATCCCTTAGGAACATATTTTCATGAGGCACCAGCAGCTGCCAAGGGAAGGAAGAATCGCTGAAAATCATCCTATCATTCCCTATTCTACACAATTTTTAGTTTGGATATGGCCAGTAAGTTACTCAAATGCAGCAATCAAATATATATGACAGATATTTGCTAGTTGCTACCTCCTGACTTTTGGATCCTGTTTACTACAAAGCTTTTGGTGGGGGATGCGTACATATCCACACACCCTTCAATTGCCTAAATCAAATTAAGTGGGCTGTAGTCCACGTGGCTACTCCCCTAGCATTCATTACATATGTTAATATTTCCCAAATGAACAATATGTTTTGGCTTTGATTTTATGTAGCACTTCTAAGGTGCCTATTGCTTTGCGGTCTCATAATGTCCCCACAACATCCCAGTAACAGAGGTCACTCCTGTTTTTCTGTTACAGGTGAGAAAAGAGGCTAAAAGGGCTCAAGATCCCTTTGTACACTTGTGACTGAACAAGCATTGGAATCTGTAGGACTTGTAGGTCCCAAGCCACTCACCTGTCATAGTATTCATATACTGCCAGTTATGTGAAACTCGTTGAAGGATTTTTGTTTTGTTTTCAGTCAGCAATAGACATCATACTAGTCTGTCTTGAACATACTCGTACCTTTTAAAAAAAACCATCTTCTTACTATACTCAACAATATTGAAATTGAGCCTGATTTTTGGCAATAGTCAAAAATTCACCACTTGCTCCATGGCTATGTCATTTTTTAAGACTTCACTGTTTGGAGAACTTTCTCTTTCCTGACCCATGTTTGTTTAAGGAAAAGGTATATATGCAAATATGCCTTCTTCATCAGATTACAAAACATTATGGATAGAATCACTCATCCCACCAGCTGCTGGCTATGGAGCTGATCATCCAGGCTTCCTGTTTGCTCTTGTAAAACCTACAGAGACCAGCTGCTTCACAGGCTGAGCTCCTGGAACAGGACATTGCTTTGCAGTGATCAGGGAGATGCTTCTTCTTTGGTAACTGGATAGACAGGAAGAGAATTCCTTCCTTTAAGGGAGAGGCAGTATTGCAAGAAATAGGCTGTTTTGTGCCTTTTTCAGCAGGTACACTAGGCAGGAGTCTGTAGTGTCTCCTTCCCCAACCAGTGTTCTCTATAATTTTTTTTCATCTGTGCGGAATGAATTTTGTTCTGCGCGGCAGTATCAAGGCAGTGTGTGCACACATGCATTCAGAATGGGGCCTTCCTGATTCAACCTGAGCAGGATATAAAATTAACTGAGCGGACATCAAAAAACATGTGAGTGCAAACCTTAGAGGGAGCACTGTCCCCAACCCCTCAGACAGTGTGCTCTGCCTCTCTGTTTTCCAGACAAGTGACAGTTGCAGAGATTGGCTCTTTGGGGTTACTTCTTCCTGCAATGGTAAATAGACCATGCAGATGGGAATAAGTCTTCCTGGTGTAATTGCTTTTTGGTTCAGCTTTCATTACTACCATTGCATGCATAGTATTTTATTGCTTTCTGCTTTGTAGATTGCAAGATTTGACGCTCTATAACCCAGAAAGGACCATTACAGTTAAAGGCAGTATTGAAACATGTGCCAAGGCGGAGGAAGAAATAATGAAGAAAATCAGGGAGTCCTATGAAAATGATATTGCTGCTATGAATGTAAGTGCACTCATTTCTTATAATTCTTATTTATCTTCTGATAAGAGAATGTGATAGCTTTCCTTCAGTGGAGCAAGACATGCAGGAGAGGAGAGGATTGTTACCATCAGCTTCAGAGAAATGCTACAAATTTTGTCCTTTCTGGTGGGAGTACTTACACATTAAAGAAAACACAAGCATGCACCAAACCTGGTTTTATCCATTCACAGTGAGGGAGGTCATCCACCCAAAGAAAATGGCTTAAAGTCACATGGCCTAGATGCTGCTATACTGTAAAATCTCTCCCTACCTTTGGAGAAAAGGTCCTGATCCCTGTTCAGAATTCTCCTTTTTAACCCCCTGTCTTATATCTGCTATCAACTTGTTAACCTTCCGGTGTGTAATAGGTAGCATGCCTGCACCTGAACAGATACTTCCCTCTTAATTATCCAAGTCTAGCAAGGATAGGCTCCTGCTCATTGTGGGGGTGTCAGGAACTTGTACTGACTTAAGTGTATTTTCATCCCATATGCAATCTGATTCTGCCTCAGAAGCACATGCCCTAACCCCTATAATTGTGGGAAATATTCCTCCCATTGAGTAAGTAGTGAAAGTTAATGTTGATTAGCATCTTCAAGCTCCCAACCTCCCCCACCCTTTTCCCAAGTGGGTTCTTAAAAACAAACAAAAAACTACATGGTCTTGTGGAAAGATTTTTGAGGCTGTCCTTTGCATCATGGATGTAAGTTAGGGGTGCACAACTCAAATTGACCTGGTGGGCTGAAACCAACTATGACTTGGCTTGTGGGGGCCGAGGTCAATTTTTAGGGCACTGGTTATTAAAGCAACACTTGATAGCAGTTAATTAAATAATTAAAATTAGAGTGAAATTAATTGAAATGAATTTAATTAGAATTTAGCTTTTGAAGTTCTGGCAGGCCAAGTTTAATTTAATTTAAATTAAATTGTATTGAATTAAAATTCTAATAAAACACATACATACAATACAATCTGTACAAAATACATAATGATAAATTGCATTGCTCTTCCTTTCCATCTTTGCCAAATCATCCCACTTCACATGGGATGTTAAGTGGGATAAGGGGGAAAAGAGAAGTTTTTCTCTTAATTTTTGATTTAAAAAATTACACTTTGATTCTTCACCACACACTTTTTGATCCTTAACAACAAACCACACCAGTGTGCAAGATGAGAGAGAAAGGGGATGGAGGAGGCGGGGTGGTGGGGAGAAGAGGTGATGGGGTAGGCTACATGAGAGGGAGACAGAGAGAGAAATAAAGAGGAAAGGGGGATGGGGCAGGCTAGAGAAGAGGGGTGGAGAGGGAGAGAACCATTGGCAACATTTCCCGATTTAAATTGCTTGCATGTGGAAGGAGTGCTGGCAAGAGAGAGAGAGAAAAAAAGAAAGAAGATGGAGCAGCAGGCTTTGATGAGAGAAAGAGAGGGGAGAAGGTTCAAGCTTTACGAGATGGAAAGAAAGAAAGAGAGAAAGGGGAAGAAGATGGGACAGGCTTGGCAAGATGAAAGAGAGGGGGGACATGGGCTCAAGGGGGAGAGAGGTGTCAGTGGGGCCAACCTGTGCAGGGGTTCTGTCCTTTCCTCTTAAGAACTCCGCATCTTTGTTGACTAGTGCTGATGTCCATTGACCTATTCTAGGATTCCGTCCTGCTTCTAAAGATGGGGAGAGTCTAGTTGGGGCGAGGGAAGAAATTGGTGTGTGTGTGGATGGGGGGGGTTCCTTCACTTCTGGGCACACTTCCCCCTCCTGCTCACCGTTCTGGCAGCTGCAACTGCCTTTGTGTTCCGAGCCCTCCTCAGGGCTAACTCCTCCCACTCACCTCTCCAGCAGCTACAGCTGTCTTTATCACCCTGAGCCCTCCACAGGGCTCGCTTTCCCCCACCCGCTTGTCTCTCTGGCAGCTACGGCTGCTTTTACAACCCAAGCCCTCCTCAGGGCTCACTTCTGCCTGCCCGCCTTCCTGCCCACACCTCTGGCAGCTAAGGCTACCTTTTAGGGATGTGCATGGTCCGGACCAGTCTGGACTGGCACCGAGGGAGGGTGTCTCCCTTTAAGGGTGGGGGGGTAGAACTTACCCTTCCCGCCGCTCTTCCCCCTCCGGCGCTGAATCTGCTTGCCAAGTTTCTGGGGCACGAACCGGTCCAAAGGCCATGTTGGAGGCCTCCAGACTGGTTCGGATCCGGACCGGTCCAGCAGTCCGGCACTGGGGGGGGGTGTCTCCCTTTAAGGGCGGGGGTGTAGAACCTACCCCTCCCGCTGCTTTCCCCCTCCGGCGCTGTCTTTTTATGCGAAGATTTTGGGGTGGCAGCGTTCTTCACTGCCACCCCTGCCCCCGTCGTTGCCCGGCAGTCTTCCTCAGAGTAGCTGGGATTGTTCCATGCATAGGCTAGTTGAAGATGGGTGTTTCTTCCCCACCCCCTGTGTGTATTGCTTGTCTGCCTCACCCAAAGCCTCTTTGTAATTTGCCCTCTTCTTATGCTTAATAAACTTTATTTAATTTGGGTGAACTTAATTTGGAGAAGGGCCTCTAGAAGCCTGGAAGCTGCTTGCCCAACAGGCCTTTCTGCTTGCTCCAAGCTATGAATTTGGGTTCCTGTGGAGGCTCCTCTGCCAGCCAGGGACTGGAGAGAGAGCAGGACTGAATGCCCGCATCATTCCAAACTCCCCTTCCACTTACTGTCTTAATTGGTAACTGTCTCAAAGTAGTAAGGAGTCCACATGGCTGGCTGGGAACCGAGCTGCCTGCAGCAGTCTCTCTCAGAATTGGGGCTGCTTGTAGGTCAGGAGGGGTCTCTGAACTGTGACATTGCCTACCTCAGATTCATAAGCAGGGTTGTACATGCTCCCAGTATCATACTGTGTAAGCATCCAGCGTGTTGGTACAAAAAGCAATATCTGGCAAATCTCGCATTGCTTTTTTCATGCTTGTGTTTTTTCCCCTTTTTGTTTGTTCTGAAGAAAAGGTTCTAGCCCTTCTGGCTTCAAAAGAGAGGGCAACACTTAGAAAGGTTCTCTTTTTTTCTTCTGCTAAGCAGCTCTTCTGCCTCTAGGTCTCAACTACAGCACTTCCTTGCAGGCAAAGGACATCCATCATTTGAGCATTCGCATTGCTGTATTGCAATGACCTCATTGGCTGCTGCCCAATGTAGTTGACCAGCTGAAGCTCCCAGGAGCACTCTGCCCCTCTCTGTTTTTGAGTCATCACAGGATCTAAGAGCTCTCTATTGTTTGCATTCTAATCTACAGTATATTAGTAGAATTCCTAAAGAGATCAATTACAGCTTCTTGTGCAGCTCTATTTTCAGTTTAGAAAAGAATGTATTTGAAGGTTTTAAAATTATATATGTGGTTTCTAATATTAATAGACTGCTCAAATGTAGCAGTAGACTTGCACGCCTTGAGTGTACAAGCTGCTGCTGTGCCACTGCAATTTTTTTAGCTTGTGAGCCCTTTGGGGACAGGGATTCATCTTACTTATTTGTTACTTCTCTGTGTAAACTGCCCTGAGCTATTTTTGGAAGGGCGGTATAGAAATTGAATCATTATTAGTATTAATAATAATAATATTAGCACTGTGTGTGTTGGAATAGTATAACACATTAACCTTATTCAGATCTTTATGTTATACACCCATACAATGAATTTATGATGTACACATAAATTATTCACGTATGAGGAACACAGGTACAGCAGTATACTTCCTAGCTGTATCCTGCATTTGAGGGCCCTGTACCCAGGTTTGCATTTAAAATGAATGTTGATACAGTCATTCGTGCAAAAACATATGCATGTGTATAGACACTTGTGCAGTTGTACAACATAATGTTTGAATAGGGCTTTTGATGTTGGACAATCCTGACCCTATACTTTCTTTCCTTTGCCCATGGTTCTGGTAACACGTCTACATAAGAACCAAAGAACAGCCCTGCTGGATCAGGCCCAAGGCCCATCTAGTCCAGCATCCTGTTTCACACAGTGGCCCACAAGATGCTGCTGGAAGCCACAGACAGGCGTGCCCTCTCTCCTGCTGTTACTCCCCTGCAACTGGTACTCAGAGGCACCCTGCCCTTGAGGCTGGAGGTGGCCCACAGCCCTCCGACTAGTAGCCATTGATAGACCTCTCCTCCATGAAGTCATCCAAACCCCTCTTAAAGCCATCCAGGTTGTTGGCTGTCTCCACATCCTGTGGCAGAGAGTTCCACAAGTGGATCATGCGTTGTGTGAAATCACACGTTGTGTGAAAACGCGTGATTTCAGCCACATGAAAATGTGAGGTCATTGGGCTTCTCCAAAATAGTTTCATTAATCCTGTTGAAAGAATATTAGCCTGTGGAATTCAACACAGTTGAAAGTGCATGAAATAATTGTATATTTTCTTGTATATGCCTCGCTTGCCTGCCTGTTGCTAGATTGTGAGCCCTCACGGGCAGAGGCCTGTCCTCTCATCTGTTGTAAAGAGCCATGTCCATGGATGGTGCTATATAAATTGTTGTTTGACTGTGCTGCTTTTCATAATTGTGACTCAGGCTGGCTTGTAATATTGCCCCAAGTCTATCGGATGAGGTGTTATGCTGGCCTAGTAGTGGGTAAGTCTCATCTGAAACAGTTCCTTAATAACATCTCTAGAACTAAGTAGTGATTACTTCTAGCAGAATAGTGAAACTTATTCTACAGTTCATTCTGAACATCAGTCCTGAGACAGGATTTCGAGATGAGGAGAGGAGAGCTTGTGGTAGCAAGCATGTCTTGTCCCCTTAGCTAAGCAGGGTCTGCCCTGGTTGCATATGAATGGGAGACTTGATGTGTGAGCACTGTAAGATATTCTCCTCAGGGGATGGAGCCGCTCTGGGAAGAGCAGAAGGTTTCAAGTTCCCTCCCTGGCTTCTCCAAGATAGGGCTGAGAGAGATTCCTGCCTGCAACCTTGGAGAAGCTGCTGCCAGTCTGTGAAGACAAAACTGAGCTAGATAGACCAATGGCCTGACTCAGTATATGGCAGCTTCCTATGTTCCTATGATGTTGTTGATCACACTAAATTAAGCACTGCAAACTAGTCTATCTCCAAATTTGATTGCTTGGATAAGAAAAAGATAAGTATAATTGTTATAATAAGTAAACCATCCTAATGAAATCTTTAAATAAGTGGTAGTGTAGGGGCTAACCATTTCTTTTGTCATTGCAGCTTCAAGCACATTTAATTCCAGGATTAAATCTGAATGCCTTGGGTCTCTTCCCACCTTCTTCTTCAGGGATACCCCCTCCCACAGTGGGTGTTGCTTCAGCTGCTGCCGCCTCTTCATATCCTCCATTTGGCGTAAGTATATAAATTTCTGTTTTATAGCTGTTGCCATCACATGTTGGATTGCTGGTGGATAAGTCAAACTCAATTTCAGAACCTTGAATGTGCTTACAGAGGGACTCTTCATGGGTAAAGGGTAACTAAATCTTTTGTCAGGTGTGTTCTGACCTGAGAGTAAGTGAAGAAGTTTAATAAAAGAAGGAATGGGGGGAAATGTATTCCCTAGAAAATACATGGGTAGGTGATTTGAAGAGATTTTTTTCAAGGATTCTAGGTGTAATGTTAGACTTTTTCTTCCTAAAAACGGTTTAACTGAATAAGTACGATGTTAGTGCTCTTCAACATTTAAAAAATGAGATAGTTGGATTTTGATGTGATCAGGTTGCCACTTTGAGGTCCTGAGAGGGCAGCTGTACCTTTTGATAGTTGCACAGAAGGGAGAATTTGTCAGGCGTGGTTATTTTGCATCACAGCAGTGGGGCGGCAGAAGTTGCACCCTATGGAACTTTCCCTTCTGTGCGATGCTTAAAGGTACAGCAGCCCTCTTGGGATCTACAGATAACCTGAAATGGGATTAGGTCTTAAATTAGGCCTTATGTGTTTTAATTGTTAGCCGCCCAGAGACGTAAGTTTGGGTGGGGTATGAATTTTAATAATAATAATAATAATAATAATAATAATAATAATAATGGCCACAGAAATCACCATCAGCCAATTACAAAAAGCAACATTACTGGGAACAGTCTATATTCTGCGATGATATCTATAACAGCAACAACATTGACCATAAAATTCAGCCATCCCAGGTCCTTGGGAAGGACTTGATATTTGGATAAAACAAACCAGTCAATAACACCTGTCTGACTGTGTAAACAACAACAACAATAATAATAGCAGAATAGAAGAAAAAGAAATAGAAAAAATAACAAACTACAAAGATCTACAAATTGAAATTGAAAGGCTGTGGCAGAAAAAGACCAAAATAATCCCAGTGGTAACTGGTGCCCTAGGTGCAATTCCAAAACAATTTGAAGAGCACCTCAACACCATAGGGGTCACAGAAATCACCATCAGCCAATTACAAAAAGCAACATTACTGGGAACAGCCTATATTCTGCAATGATAACTATAATAACAACAAGAACAATATTGATAACAAAATTCTGACATCCCAGGTCATTGGAAAGGACTCGATGTCTGGATAAAACAAACCAGTCAATAACATCTGCCTGACTGTGTAAACAAGAAATAATAAAAAACAATAGTACAGTGCATGACTTCTTGACTAAGAGCATTTTGGAGGCCAAACAAAAGCATGGGTGTTTGTCTGTGGGAGGGGATTAGGAATGCCTTATATTACTTTCATTATGAAAATGGTAATTTGTGCAGATAGGAAGCTTCCAACCACGGCTTTGAATACATGTAAAGAGCAGGTGTATGTGTCATGCTGACAGTCAAACTCAAGATAAAATGGAGGCAGACATCCTATCTTCATAATTAAAGGTTTCTGGGGATCCAGCAAGGCAAGAGTTAGAACAGTCCTCACCTTTCTTAATAGTTGGCTCTACATTACATTTGGGGAATAATATGTTATCAAATTTGATAGTAGGTTTAATAATTGTATTATAATTGTTTTATATTTATTATATTATAATTGTTATATAACAGTATTATTATAATTGTTAAAACAAATGACAGACCCTAAGTCTTTAAAGTCTTTTGTAATGTGTGCTAGGAGTTAACTTTCTATTGTGTCATTGTTACTTCAACACATTTACATTCCAATAAATTTCCAAAATTTATTTAGGAAAACAATATTCAGGCATTTAGAAAATAACATTGCTGTTTATTGCACTGTCTAGTTCAATAAACTGAATGCTATAAAACAGAGCTTAATACTCCGATGGGTCCTAATCCGTGTCAGTAAGATACTTCTCTGTCTCTGCCAGTAGACACACATGGCAAATGGTTTTGCTAGATCCATGTTTTCCAAACAGTGTGTCATGGGACACTGGCTGGTGTGCCACACCAACTTCCTCTGAGTCAAAAAGTGAGGAGTTTTAAATTCCCTGCTTTTGGAACTGATTCAGAGGAAGTCATCGCAGCATGCATCTAATTGCTAATTCTTGTGATGGCATGGAGGGGGGCCTGCACTATTTGTGGCCATCAGCAATGCATGGAAGAGGAAGGAAGGAAATAAATTTTGTGGATGCTTTGTAGGGATGTGCACGGACCAGTTCGCAGTCAAACCGGTCCACTGTGAACCAAGCGGTTCGTTCGCGAACTGGTCCAAGCTGGCCCGGTCAGTCAGATCAGCTGGTTCGCGGAGCAGTGGTTTGGTTTGAATTTGGATTGAACTGCCGCACATGGTCCATACACACCCCTACTACTTCGCAGCCACACCCAAAAATCGTGCCCCAGTTGTTAAGTGTGTTTTGGGCACCCTGAAAAAGTTGCTGTTCTGTGACTACCAATAAAGATTGATTGGTTGATTGACACTGAAAATTTTGGGAAACACTATGCTAAATCATTCTACTTACTTATTACGGAAATAGGTTGTCTTGCATATAGTTATCATAGGTCTTCTACACAAAGCAGAATCTATCACCAGTGATCTTTGAATTTTTTCAGTGAACAGTGTATTAAATAGCTTGCAAATTTAAAGACTGGAGGGAGCAGGGAAGGGAAGTGAAATACTGTCAACACAGTTCATCATCTAGCTACATTGACAGAACTGCCTAAGAGAACAGCTGCTCCCAGTTCAAACAGCCAGGTGAAACAAGAAGGGTGTGTGCTCAGTATCGTTTTAGGGACAAAGACTAGTTCAGGCTAGTAAGCATAACCTTTTGACGCAATGAGGCTTTGACACTTTCTGACTTTGCTGGCTACAAAATCAATATACATATAAAACAAACACAATCATGTTAGCAAAAGGATTTTTGGAGTATAGAAGTGTGAATAGGCAGGGGTTACAATCTGTTTTAATGTGGTATGAACATACTTATCCTCAAATTTACTTCAAAATTGAGACCTCTTCTGAAAATCATACTTTACTGAAGCTACACATGATGGTTAAGATGGTCTGCTGCTCATGCTTTTTCTTTGATATAAAAGGCCCTATAACTTAGAGCAATGATCTTCACTGTTTTGCAAGTAGGGCCCACTTTGGCAAAAAAACCCACCCTTGAATGTAAGAGCTGTTTCCTACTGTGCTGGCCTCTGTGTAGTATTGCACTTTTCTCAGAACCAGGGAGAGGCCCTTAAGAGAAACAGAGCTCTGTTGAGCCCGGGTGCCACCTTGGAAGGCATACATGGAGGGTGGGAAAGTGTCTGCATTCCCAGAACTTTTTCCATAGGACTATATTTTCCCATATGGGAAAGGTGCTCCACTCATGGCTTACAAGATAGTGCTGGAACTTGAGGGGGCTCTATTTCCCTTACAGGAGACGCCTGGAGCTGGACAAAGTGCAGCACTGCATGCTGGGAATGGTCACCTCTGCACAGGCATTGCAGAGTATTCAGCTTTGACCAAAACATTTCAGTTTTGTTCAAACTGGGAGCAGCTGTTCTCCTCGACAGTTCTGTTAATGTACCTAGATGCTTAACTGTGTTGACAGTATTCTACTTCCCTTCCCTGCACCCCCCAGGGTTTAATTTGCAAGGTATTTAATACATTGTTCATGGAACAAATTCAAAGATCACTTCACACAGGCCTAATACATAATTAGCAACACTTGGAGTTGATGAGAGCCACCACTAACTCCTACGCCTTGCAGTGGAGAACACTGGCTTAGAGAGAGAAAATGTGGAGTGGTAATTTGAACTTGTAACCTAAGGCAAATGGAAGCATTTGAAGAAACCTCTCCACTATGGCGCTATAAAGTCGAGGATCAGACTTTAATGCGTGAAGTGGTAGTTTTGCAATGATCCGTTGGAATAGTTCTAATGAATGTGATGCCAGAATTAACACTGGCATGGCAGTTTATTGTAGAATTCAGTCATGTCCATGAAGTCTTGACCTTACTAACTATGCAGTGCCTATAGTTAACATAAAGTAACATAGATTGGGTTAGAGAAGTCTGAGCCATGGGACACAATAGTGCTTTTGCACATCTCCCTCTCATTTCAATATTTACACAGGAGAATTTCCTAGTGGATTGTGGAAGGGTAGGTTCCATTGTCTTGGTGTGACAAGCCTGAGCCCAGGATTTTGCAGCAGTGTGAGACCATTTCAGAATGTGACTGTCCAGAGTACTGGGGGCTTTCATAAGTCATTAATAATTGGTTGACTGGTTTCCAAAATTGAGACTATCTGTTAGGGAATTTTTCATTTTCTTAGAGCAATTCTGCAAAATTCTGTGTGACGGAAGATCTGGATCGAGATCCGTTGTGATCTTTAAGAATGGGTAATGCACCTTCGCAGGACCCACACGATAGCATGCCTCAGCTCATCGAAGCCCCGCCTACACACCTTCACCGTGCTATTTAAAGGCAGGCTGAGCACCATGTTATTTAGTTCTTTTCCAACCGCCATTGTGTACAGTCCTCGGGCTGTCACTCCTTGTTGGATTAGTTCTTCTTTTTCTGAGTTTATTTGAGAAAGAATTTATGGATGGATTGTTGGTTTTGACTGGAACGGCTCTCGTACGACTCTGGTGTTAATTGTGTGAAACAGCTTTCAAACTTCCCTGGCATTATTTCTGAAATAGGAACTGACTTTGACAGTGTATTGCATAACCCCTGAAATGGCTGAGGAGAAACAGACTTTCAAGAGGAGAAACAGACTTTCATTGAATACACTTATTCTGTCGGCATCGAGGCTAGTGACCCCTCGATGTCCGACAGAAGTACCACCTTCGACACTGAGGAAGAAGACAGGGAGGCAGTGTTGGATACTACAAAAGCACACACTTAACTGTCGATCTTAGATTCTATCTCCAGCACTCCCTTGGCTTCAACATTCAACAGTTTCCCTCAAACAGCAGAAACTGGGACCCTGAGGGTCACGCAGGCACATGTGGCTTCACTGGACAAATCTGCATGAAGATATGAAAGAAAAGATTGAAGGATTACCTTTCAACAAGAAAGGCTTATTCAGTGAAAATACTGACTCCACCATGGAGAAGATGAAAAAGTCAAAATTCACAGCTAAGACTTTTACTATGACACCCATCTTCTCCTATGGCTCCAGATACCACCACTATTCAAAACAAAAATCCATGTTCAAACCACAAGAGCATTGGATTTTAGGAGACAGTATCAGCCCTACAAACATCCTTTCCATGGCAAGGGAAAACAAAACCAATCTCAACGCACTAAGCAACCTGAACCTTAGAAGCACCTTTTGAGGGTTGGGACCACCATTGTCAATACTAGACTTCTCCCTTCTTCCACCATTCAGGGCCACAACCCTTTGGCAAGTGAGCAACATTATCTCTCTCACGAACTCGATCATCATGCCAACGACCAACATCAAGTTGGCACACCATGCCTCTGCATGGCACCACATAACATCGGACCGCTGGGTCCTGAAGATAATATTTTCAGGCTATGCAATACACTTCAGAACAACCCCAAAATTTACAGGGATGAGGCTCATGCAATCCTCCCAAGCATTATTGGAAGAAGTGAAGGAATTCCTAGCCAAAGCAGCTATTGCCCCGGTACAGTGGGTGCACAGACAGGAGGGTTTTTACTCCCACTATTTCTTGATCCCGAAGAGAGATGGCAGCATATGGCCTATTATGGATCTGTGCCACCTGAACAAATGGTTTGAATGCTGTTTTAAAATATTTTTAAAAAATTTAAAATTGTTTTAATAAACTTTTGGTTTTTGTTTTAACTAATGTTTTACTTCCTGTCTTTATTTTGTTGTAAACCGCCCAGAGACGTAAGTTTTGGGCGGTATAAAAATATGTAAGTAAATAAATAAAATAAACAAGTTTGTCCATGTGAGAAAATTCCGCATGATAGCGTTACAAGAAATCCTACCTCTTCTATATCAAGGGAATTGGTGGTGAGGCTCGATCTCAAGGATGCATATTTCCACATTGGGATCAGGGAACAACACAGAAAGTATATCAGGTTTGCAGTAAGAAATCAAGTATATCAGTACAGTCTTGCTACCACCTCTAGGGTATTTACGAAATGTATGGCTGCAGTGATAGCTTACCTTCGTACCCAAGGTATATCGGTCTATCCTTACCTGGAAAATTGGCTTCTGACTTACAAAACAAACAATATATGTTCTATCTCTCCTCTAAGACTTGGGGATTCAAGTCAATTGGAAAAAGTCCAAACTGGAACCAGTTTGTTCAATCAGCTACATTGGAGTGGTACTAGACACAAAAACCAGGAAGGCATACCTACCTCAAAAATGCTTCCAGTGCGTCAGGGACTTGTTTTACCATGTCCAGTAGCATCCATCTCAACCAGCCTGACTCATTCAAAGACTGCTGGCATCCTCCAACGTAGTGGTGGGATATGCCCAGTTAAAGATGTGCAAGTTGCAACTGTGGTTTTTGTTGGTCTTCCACCTGAATGTGGATCGACAGGACCTATGTCTAGTGATTCCAGATCAAATCCTACATTCACTTACCTGGTGGTCAACATAGGAAACTGCCATATACTGAGTCAGACCATTGGTCTATCTAGCTTAGTATTGTCTTCACAGACTGGCAGCGGCTTCTCCAAGAAGAATCTCTCTCAGCCCTATCTTGGAGAAGCCAGGGAGGGAACTTGAAACCTTCTGCTCTTCCCAGAGCAGCTTCATCCCCTGAGGGGAATATTTTCCAGTGCTCACACATCAAGTCTCCCATTCATATGCAACCAGGGCAGAACCTGCTTAGCTAAGGGGACAAGTCATTCTTCCTACCACAAGACCAGCTCTCCTCTCCTGGTCAATGAGCAGAAATCTGCTGGAAGAAGTTCCTTTCCAAATGACAACTCCTTCTATCTAGCTAACAGATGCCTCTCTACTAGGCTGGGGGCCCCACTGTGGAACTCATCAGATACAGAGCAATGGACCCTTCAACAACAAAAAATCACATATTAATTTCTTGGAGCTTCTGGCTGTCTTCAAGGCAATGAAAAACTTCCTCCCTCTCTTACAGGGAAAAGTGGTGCAAGTGCAGTTGGACAATACTACAGCCCTGGCCTACATCAACTGTCAGTGAGGGATGGTATCTTGGCATCTCTGTGCTCTCAGCCTACAGCTTGGGCATTGGCGCATCCGACATCATCTATTCTTTAGCCATAGCCCACATAAAGGGACTAGACAACATCTTAGGAGATGACTTGAGTTGGATTTTTCCACAATAGCAACAGCATGAGTGGAGAAGCAAGACGGATTGTATCACACCTCTCTTTTCAAGCTGGATGCAACCAACCATAGATCTCTTTGCTACTGCAGAGAGCAAAAAATGCACCCACCTCTGCTCCAGGGCAGGATATGACCCACAATCACTGGGGGATGCTTTCCAACTGAACTGGTAAAAGGAGACCCCTTATATGTTTCCACCACAACCTCTGATCAGCCGAGTGGCTTCCCGTCTTCTGGCTCCTCCTACATCCTGTATCCTGGCAACTCCCATGGAGGCCAGGGCAACCATGGTTTCCACAGGTACTCAAAGATTCAAGCAATTCCTACCATAGGCTACCGCAAGTAGTGGATCTTTTAACTCTGTACAAAGGCAAAGTACTACATCCAGATGTTCTAACGCTCTGCCTAACAGCATGGTGAATATACTCCTGAATAAAATCCTCTTTAACCAGAGAAAAACTTCTACCAGATGCAATTACAGGAGCAAATGGCTCCGTTTTTAAATTTTATGCAAAGAAATGGGGTTTCAACCTGATCAACCCACAATTAGAGATGTACTTCTCTACCTAACAGATCTGAAATCTCAAGGTTTAGCCCAGGGATTCTCAACGTTGGGTCCCCAGATGTTATTGGACTTCAACTCCCATAATTCCCAACCAAAGGCCACTGGGCTGGGGATTATGGGAGTTGGTCCAATAACATCTGGGGACCCAATGTTGAGAATCCCTGGTTTAGTCAATGTATCTCTCAAAGTGCATTTCGCTGCATTATCCTCTAGATATCCAGGCTATGAGGGGAAGACTCTTTTCACACCCAGAGAGTAAGGCTTTCCTAAAAAGCCTTGTAAACCTATATCTATCTGTTTGTAAATCTGTTGAGCCATGGAGCATATCCTTAGTCCTTTCTACACTAACAGAGACCCCATTTGAACCTATGAGTTCTGCCTCCATCAAACTGGTGACTTAAACTGCTTTGCTGCTAGCAATAACCATGGCTAAACATATAAGTGAATTAACAGCCTTGCAGGTGGACTTGCCATACACTAGGATCTATCCCGATAAAGTTCTCCTAATGCAAATTGACCCAGACTTTCTTCCTAAAGTAGTGTCCAGCTTCCACCTCAACTAGGACATTGTTCTCCCTACATTCTTTAAAGACCCATCAACTCTGTTAGAACAGGCGATGTACTCTTTAGATGTGCATAGAGCACTGTTATACTACTTGGATCGCACAAAGCACTTCAGGTTTACCAAATGCCTATTTGTTGCATACAAAGGCTCTGTAAAAGGCTCCTGTATTTCTAGGCAGAAAATGTCCTGATGACTCATCCTGCTAGCATACAAGACACAGAATGTTCAACCACCAGAAGCAATCAAGGCCCACTCTACCCATGCCTACCCTTCTTCAGCTGCACACCTGTTGCGGGTAACCTTCACGAACATGTTTAAAGCAGCTACTGGGTCCACTGAGTTATTTTTCATCAAGCATTACACCATAGATGTGCGCTCTCCTGTTGAGGTGAGCTTCGGGAGAAGTGTTTTAAAGCAGGTGTTGCAATAGCTATTACCGCATCCTCCTCCAAGGGGAGCTAGCTAAACACCCATTCTTATGGATCTCGATGGAACTCAATCCAGATGAACAGGTTGCTCACCTGTAACTATTTATCTGGTAGAAATCTGTTGATATCCATAAGACCCTCCCGGACCACTGTTCTGCAGTAGTACTATGTGTGTATTGAGTGTGCAAGCTATTCTCCTTTGATGATAAACTCACCTGATTCCAGATGATCGTCTTCCACGGCGGTCTTCCAAGAACTGAAGAACATGGCACCCAGCCTGCTTTTAAATAGCACGCTGGAAGCGTGTAGGTAGGGCTTGGTCGCCTCGACGAGCTGCAGCATGCTACTGTGGGTCCTGCGCAGGCCATTCTGCGTTACCCCATTCTTATGGATCTCAGCGGATCTCTACCAGATCAATAGTTACAGGTAAGCAACCTGTTTTTATATTTGGTCTGAAGTGCTGGAATTTTGGTTCTGTTTGACTAATGTGATGCATTAATGCTTGTAAAATGAGTTATCCGCATAGAACAATCCTTGCTTTGAAGAATTTGCCTTAAAAGTTAAAGTGAAGACGCAGATCAATTTGAGCAGTGTTAAGAAAAGTGAAATGGAACTTATCCTATCTCATTCGACATGCTGTTAAATGGAGCGGGATTACTAATGTCCGGGCTGCAGTTTTGACCATCCATATGGATTGTTTTTTACGTAAATCTTAAAGGTTTTTACAGTAGCTGAGTAACTAAACTGATACATACATAGATACATACATAGATACATACATAGATACATACATAGATACATACATAGATACATACATAAGAGAGAGAGTGTATATTTATTTTGCGGGGGGTGGGAGGGTTTCCAATAAAGGCACTTAATAAATTTAAATATTATACCAGAATTAATTCAGAGTTTTCTGTAGGAAATAAATTATTTTTGTTGGACTATCCAATAAAGCATATATTTACTTTCTCATATGCTCCCTAAAGATAACCACCTGAAAAACAAAGTAATTACTACTTTGAAATTGCTAAGCTTGCCCAATATTGCTTTGAAATCATTGTTAGTAAATATTTTTATGAAACAATGAATCTGTTCTGGAAAAATTTCAACCATCTCTGATCACTCATCTGAGTGAAGAAAATTAAATAAGTGTAGCAACAGTTTTGGATATTAGCTGTGGTATACTAGAACACTTTTTAAATGCTGATATGTGAAAGAGCATGCTGAGATAAACTGGTAGGAGGGAGGCAGTGCTGATCAAATTTTTGAAAAGTAATTGAGGACCAGCATAAAACATTAGACTGCCTAGTAAGGAGTCACTTCAGAAAAGCTAACTCTTCTGATGTACATCTTAGTCTTATGAAATGTTAATGATTTTGTTTCCTACCAGGAATCCTGGAAGGTACTGTGACTAATCGTATGACATAGTTGAGATAATGTTATGAGCCAGGATCACTCCACTTTTTTTATACCTTTGGGGGGGGGGGATAACAGGTAGGAAGCCTAGATAATCACATTATGCTTTCTCTAATTGCTGTTGGTAGAGCATCTTCCAGTAAATATGAAAGATTTGAATTAACATTTTAACCCAGACCATTGTCAAATTTTCTTTGGATCTAGGAGCCAGGCAATGGATACTTCACAAAACTACCACACTTAGTGATGGACATTATTGAGGGGGAGGATAAATGGGCTTTTCTTCATCCCCTTTACAAATAGCAGAACAGAAACGAAACTGCCTCATAGAATTAAACAATTCTACCTCCGGAATATCTTAATCTAGGTGCCATGGTTAGATTTCTAGGCACCGTGGCTCCCTGGCACCTGTCAAGCCCCCTTTTAATTAGAGATCAATCAATTTATAACTCTTAGATTTTGCTACAGATAATATAAAAATTCTCACCAACTCAGCATTTGCTGAGGAAAAACTAGCATATGCAGTGTTGGGAATTAATAGGTTGGTTTTTAAAACTTAATATGTAGGTCAGATAACAAGCCAACCATTTAATAATCTATTTAGGAGATCAGAAAATTTTGCATAGTAACATTTTCTGAGGAAAACTTTAATATTTACTTTTTGATAAAAACTATCATTCGGAGAAAAGTATAAAATGCTATTGTTCCCCTCACTACTTCTGCCCAGCTGTGCTACTCCCATTCCATTCAGATGGACACTGGATTCTTCTCCTCTGTAACTTCCATCCGCTGTTCGAGCCAGACAGGCAGGAATATAGTTTGCAAGCTCTATGCTGTGTGCGTACTTGGTGGCACAACTGTCTGCTGCCTTGTCATTTGTGAAATGGCTAGTCTGTCATCAAAAGAAACTTTTGCAGATACAGGCAGGCATAATTTGGGACTGAGACTGCCAGGTATGGGACTGAGACTGCCTTGGTCGCTCTAGTGGATGACCTATGCCAGGAACTAGACGGGGGAGTGCGTCCCTGTTGGTTCTGCTGGACCTCTCGGCGGCTTTCGATACCATCGACCATGGTATCTTTCTGGACCGCCTCTCGAATATGGGAATCAGAGGTACTGCGTTGCAGTGGTTCCGCTCCTTTCTTGAGGGGGAGGGTCCAGAAGGTGGTGCTGGGGGACTACTGCTCGGCTCCGTGGCCACTGGCCTGTGGGGTCCCGCAGGGTTCAGTCTTGTCCCCCATGTTTAACATCTACATGAAACCGCTGGGAGAGGTCATCCGGGGACTTGGACTGAGTTGTCAGCAATATGTGGATGACACTCAGCTCTATCTCTCCTTGTCATCTGATCCTATGGAGGCGGTGGATGTCCTGAATTGGGGGCTGGAGGCCATGATGGGTTGGATGTGGGCTATTAAACTGAAATTTAATACAGACAAGACGGAGGTACTGTTGGTCAGTAGGAGAGCCAATCGGGATGAGGAGATTTTACCAGTTCTGGTTGGGGTTGCACTTTCCTTGAAGGAGCAAGTACGCAGCTTGGGGGTACTACTGGACCCGGCTCTGCTTTTGGAAGCTCAGGTGGAGGCGGTGGCCAGGGGTGCCTTTGTACGGCTTTGGCTAGTGCGCCAGCTGCGTCCGTTTCTCGAGAAGGCAGATCTGGCCACGATTACCCATGCCTTAGTCACGTCACAGCTGGATTACTGTAACATGCTCTACATGGGGCTGCCCTTGAAGAATATCAAGAAACTGCAGCTAGTGCAAAACACGGCAGCTAGGGTTTTGTCCAGAGCTGCCCGGTGGGAGCACATCACACCCATCCTGAAAGAGCTGCACTGGCTGCCAGTTCATTTCCGGGTCCAATTCAAGGTGCTGGTATTGACGTTTTAAAGCCCTTAACGGTTTGGGCCCGGGGTATCTGAGGGACCGCCTGCTCCCAAGGGTTGCTGCCCGCTTGACAAGGTCATCTGAGGGGGCTCTGCTCCGGGTGCCTACAATGAAGGATGCTTAGCTGTCATGCACTCGGGACAGGGTCTTCTCTGTTGCTGCCCCCAGAATTTGGAATGCTCTCCCGGTGGCCATTCGCTCCTTGGACTCCATCACAGTTTTTAGAAAGCTTCTTAAATTTTGGCTTTTTACTAGTCATGTGCACGGACCGGTTCGGAGGCCATTCTAAAGGCCTCCAGACCGGTCCGGTCACGGGGTGGTTTTGGTTCGGGTGGGGAGTTTCAATTTAAAAAGGGGGGGCTTTACTCACCCCTTCCAGCAAAGTCACGTATTTTATGTAGTAATCGGGCGGCAGGGTGCCGCCCGCTTCAATCTCCGCTGCGCGGGCTCCTTTGTAGACATAATCGGGCGGCAGGATCGCTCCCAGTCCCTGCCACCCTCCTCAAGCTAAGCAAGCCCCCCTCGGCTGGCGGCCGCCCCCTGCAGCTATCAAGGGGTTCCCCCCTCCCCGCCGCCCCCTTCTTGTCAAATGGCCCCCCAGTACAAGAGAACGGCAGGAGAACTCTCTGACGTCCCCTTCCCCTTTGCCGGCTTGGCTTGAAATGGCTTCTAGGAAGCCTTTTGCGCGCGCGCACGCAAAAGGCTTTCTAGGAGCCATTTCAAGCCAAGCCGGCAAAGCGAGAGGGCGGCAGGGAGTTCTCCCGCCGCCCGCTTGCTAAAGTTAACTTTAGCGGGTGGGCGGCTGGAGAACTCCCTGCCTCCTGCTCGCTTTGCCAGCTTGGCTTGAAATGGCTTCTAGGAAGCCTTTTGCACACGCGCGCAAAAGGCTTCCTAGAAGCCATTTCAAGCCAAGCCGGCAAAGGGGAAGGGGACGTCAGAGAGTTCTCCTGCCGTTCTCTTGTACTGGGGGGCCATTTGACAAGAAGGGGGCGGCGGGGAGGGGGGAACCCCTTGATAGCTGCAGGGGGCGGCCGCCAGCCGAGGGGGGCTTGCTTAGCTTGAGGAGGGTGGCAGGGACTGGGAGCGATCCTGCCGCCCGATTATGTCTACAAAGGAGCCCGCGCAGCGGAGATTGAGGTGGGCGGCACCCTGCCGCCCGATTACTACATAAAATACGTGACTTTGCTGGAAGGGGTGAGTAAAGCCCCCCCTTTTAATTGGAACTCCCCACCCCAGTGCCGGACCGGTTCCGTGCACACCCCTACTTTTTACCCAGGCTTTTACATGACTGTTTCTATTGCTGCTTCTATGTGTTTTTACTCATTTATAGTTTTTATGCTTGTATTTTATAGTTTTTAAATTAGATTTGTTTTATAATTTAGCTTAATATTTTAATTGTTATTTTAATTGTGTGTTTTTTAACTTTTGTAAACCACATTGGGGTTGTTTTTAATGAAAGCCGGTATATAAATTCAACAATAAATAAATTTATCAGTGCAAACTACTAGGTATCATATCAGAAGGCTGAAAATGAGAAATCTAGCACTCTGTACATCATTATGAAAGAAATATCTTTTTCCTTTCACTTTCACGTGCAATGTCTCGTTAAGATAAGAATGTGTGGGATCTTTAACCATGTCATACTTGAGCTTCTCTGCACTGTTGAAAGCTGAATTGCTCTGTATACACTGTTAGAACTTATAATAGAGCTTTTGTCTGTTTTTTATGTTAAAAGAATCCAAATTACATAATTTCACTAATTATTATTAAATATGTTCTTTTTTAAAAGGTCCATAAATAGATGAGGGGAAAGTTTTTTATTGAGTGTAGCTGAGAATAAAGTATATATAAAGATATTTTTTAATAACTGCCAAATTAGGTTATCAACAGGTTGCTCTTGGGCAAAATGAAAACAAGAAACAAGTTTTATCCTGAAACAAGTTCAGACTTCCCACTGCTCTATCATGAAGTTATGGTCCAAATTTCTGGAAGGCATATTGGGCTGTTAGTGACTAAGGTTGATGAGATCTGCCAGGAGTTTAACTGGAGGATTTTCTCCTTTAAAAAGTTCCTTGTGTTGCACCCACTGTTTGGGTGGGTGGCTGCATGCATACATACATGAGAGGAAAAATAATTTGGAACAGTTTCACCTGTTTAAGAGAGGCTTGTAAAAAAGGTGGGGGGATTAAATTACTACACGCTGCTTCCATCTGAGGCTTTTAGGTTTTAAATACACTGAAAAATATTTAGGTTACAAAAATAAGTTGTCTTAGGCTTGAGTTTCAGTTTGCATTTATGCACGATTAAAAGTTTACAGAGTCTTTTGCTATGCCTTAGGTGGGTTGAGCATAGGCTAGTGTATTGTATTTTAATTACTTTGCAAGTAAACAATAATAGAACAGTATCAGGAATATGCAGAGCATGCACACAAAGAAATACAAAATCTAACAAACTGTTGCCTATGCTGAATCCCCTTTTCCTTGAAAACTCACCCAACACTTGATGAGAATCAAGCTTCCTGCAATCTTGTTCTCTCAAGGATCTGCAGTTATTCCATAAGAGAAACCTCCATGCTGGCTTTGAACATGAGGGAACAAAAATTCCCTGCCCCTAACTAAGCCTTTCTGCATGTGCTTCTCCTCAAAGACTGCCTTTCTTGTTCCCAGAATTCCCAGCAACCACTCTCTAGGTCCCACCCTCCTGGTGTACTGATTGGCTGCCCTGGAGTTCACCAGCGTGTCAGTCAAGACAAGGGTCCACTCCCTGTTACCTCTTTATTGGGAGGGGAAACTCATCACTACACCTTTGCTTTCCAGATCAATTAGCCAAATACCCACCTCTGATTTGTAAATAGGGAGCCATGTTCTCCGTATTTAGATGTTGTCTTTTTAGAATAGCTTTACAAGTACATTAAAACTTTGGGTTATGTATCTTTTGATCACACTGAAAATTAGCCAGGACTGGGTTTCAAGAGTGATTCAAGAAAAGTTTGGTGAGTTAGTTGTCGAATTAAATAGCATATCCCACTCTTCATTTAACAGCTATTTGGGTCTGCTTATGCCATTCTGAATCATGTCAGAGCTGTTGCATACTCTCAATTTTTTCAAACTCTATGGGTATTTTAAGTATCTGTTGCTGCTTTCAGTTATGGTGTTTAGAGTTTAATTACTACCATAAAGAAAGGCAATGAACTTTTGTTCTTCCTGGCCAGCAACAGCCCGAATCTGAGACTGTACATCTCTTCATCCCCGCTTTGGCAGTGGGAGCCATTATCGGCAAGCAGGGACAGCACATCAAACAACTTTCTCGTTTTGCAGGTGCATCTATTAAGGTAATATTAAACTGATCATCTATGAATATCCTCAGTTTTTCCAAGTCTTTCAACAAGCTTCTGCAGGTACTGTTACATGTGTGTCTTTCTCAGACACCCTGCTTTGAATATAAAGCAGTAAATTGTACCTGCTGTTTTTGGAATGCACATCACTGGCTTCAAAGACAAGATAATTAAACTGGTTTCTAAAAGTTCTTTGAGGGGGTGAAATATAAGCTGCAAATCAACCACCACCTTGGTGGTCTTGACTCTTAAATGTTTGTTCTTAACTTGGCTTAAACCTTGTCATGTTTACAATATGGCAAAATAATCTTCAATATGTAAAGTGCTGAAAATGAGATTATTTTAATGAACAAACATGAAAGCAAGTTAACTGTTGTACATCTAATTTTGTTCCAGATGGTTAGCTCAAAATAAGAGCAAAAAGTTTCACCTGTGGTGGTGGTGTTTAGAAAATTTACTTTTTAGATATCTGCTCTCTCTGCTGAAATATATTAATTGTCCTATAAAGAGGTTTGGCATCAAATTAGCAATTGTTCCATAACATAATGGTTTTAATTGTGGCTTATAGTGATGTGCACAGAACTGGTATGGTGATCATTTTCTGGAGCACTGAACCGGTTTGAAGGTCTTGATTTCAAATCAGTTCGGAGGGTGGGGGGTCACTTTAAGGGAAGGGGAAGGTGCTTCCTACCTGTCCATCGCAGCTCCGCCCCTCTGCCCCACCCCCTTCTGGTGCTCTCTTAAATAGCGTGGTCGCAGGGCTGCAGCATTCCTGCTTGCACCCTGCCCCATTCAGCATTGCCATGCCCATGGCCGATGTGCGTGGTGATACTGAACGGGGCTACAAGCAGGAATACTACAGCCCTGAACTCATGCTGTTTAGGAGTGTGTTGGCACGGGGAAAGCAGCGGGGCAAGGATGGGCCAGTAGGAAGCACCTTCCCTGTCCCTTAAAGTGACCCTCCGCCCTCCTGGGAGTGCACATCCCTAGTGGCTTGTTGGTTGTAATGTGGGAATAAGTGGAAGTTGGTTAGAAACTTTACCTATTATCTGCTGGTATTGGAGGTCACCCAATCATGAGTTACGTTCCCCTCCCCCCCATGCTCCAGGAATCAGGATTAAGACAATTGAACCATTGTGGGTGGTTCCTCTCAGTTCTTTTTCCTGCCTCTGCTCCAGAGAGTCACAACTCACCCACAGCTTTGTTGTTTGGCCTAAGTTTTCCTTCTGTATGGTTTGTTCAGTCCGTTATACCTTCTCCTTGTTGTCCTTTACCTTTGTCCTCCATTGTCCTTACCCATTTTTATTGTGTTTTTTTAAAAAGTCTTTACTTTCCATTCCACCCCGCACCTTTCGAAACAGAGCGACTTGCTAAAACACTGGATGGCCTTGGGAGAAGTGAGCTGGAGCTTAGCTGGCACCAGTGGGCCACAGCAGCTTACCCAAAAACACCTACAAAGGACCAGGGAACAGAAGGGGACTCTGGATGTGATTTCAGCCACTGGAGTTCTCCCACTCTGAGCCAGTAGCAAAAGTGCTCTCATTCGCTCCATGAGCACAAATAAACCGCCACAGAGGCAAGCAAAGAGACTACTCCAAAAGGAAAGCACTGGAGTCGCATTCACCTCCCCCACCACTGCTCTCTCTGATCAGCCAGCGTTCATCCCTGATGCCTTGTTCCCAGTGAGGAGGCTGATGCTATTGAGACAACAGGCTGGGCAGCATTGTTTCCTCTAAGGCGTATGCGTGCTCACACATTTTCTGATGTCCGCTCAGTTAATTTTAGATCCTGCTCAGGTCGAATTAGGAAGGCCCCACTCTGAATTCATCTGTGCACACAGTGCTCTGATTCTGCCACCCAGAACAGAACTCAATCCACACAGAGATGAAAAAAATTAGAGGGACCACTGCTGGGCAGGCGCCCCAGAGGGAGGATGAATCAAAGGGCAAAGGCCCTTGGGATGATACGGGCTGCTCCAGTAATGCAGACCCGACAGAGGGCATTGTTGAAGGAGCACATGGCAGCTGGGAGAGGATGAGGCCATAGGAGATGCTACAACAAATCCAGTGAGCTCTCTCCTTACTGTTGGGCTACAGATCAGAGCCATAGAACCAGTACTGACTGGTCAGAAGGGCAGAGGAGTACACTCCATTATTTTCACGATCCCAAAGAAATGTGGCTCCCTAAGAGCAGTTCTGGACTTCAAGGCAGAGAACAAGTACATAGTAAAGTTTTGCATGGAGACACTGCACTCCATTTTGGAAGTTCTACAGGCAGGAGACTATCTGGCATCAATAGACTACAAGAGGCCTACCTACATGTACCGATCCGCCTGGACATCAGAAAGATTCTACGTTTTTGTTATCAGAGGCGCCACTACCAATACAGGGCACTGCCATTCAGTCTGCTGTTAGCACCCCGAGTTCTTACAAAAGTTCTGGCTCATCTGAAGCTTCAGGGAGTCCACCTATATTGTTATCTGGACGATCTCCTTGTTCAAGCCAAAACAGCAGGGGAAGTGTGTTTAGCATTGCAAAAGACAATGGTATGCCTTCAACAACATGACTTGCTGGTAAACGGGGAAAGCCATCTCACTTCCTCCCAGGGCCTACAACACCTGGGAGTGAGTGTGGACACTGTACAAAACCACTTATACCTTCCACCGGAAAGAATGAAGGTCCTTCTATCCATATCGGGGGTGGTGGCAAGACAGTCTTCAGTGGGCCTTTTATGGTTGGCCAGGGTGCTGGGTCTCATGGTGGCAGCCATGGGTTCAGTACCCTGGGCCAGGTTTCATCTTCGCCAGCTGCAGTGGTCCCTTCTCCCACATTAATTGAGCATAGCGTGCAAGCAGGACGGACCAGTCGGGGTCATGAGGGGATTGTTCCAACGAAACTAGCAAAAGGGAAATCCTTTCTGGACCCCATGCGTTTTTCTCACCACAGACACAAGTCTCGCAGGTGGGGTGCCCACTGCCTCCCCTTCAATGCATAAGGACACTGGAATGCCCTGGAATGCCATCACAGCATAAAATGGCTGGAATTACAGGTGGTCTACCTGGCCATGCTGGTGTTCCAGCCAGTTGTACAGGACAAGAGTGTATTAGTGTGCACATACACTACATCTACCAGTCATTGGAGGGGACCAGGTCCAGATCTCTTCACCTTCTGGCGGTGGAATTGTTAAGCTGAGCGGAGGTCCATTTGGAGTCACATCTACACACCATGTCTCTGAAATTTCAAACTTTAAATCATATTGGCTGAGCTGGCAGGAGATTCAGCTTGTGGAGTGGAGTCTTCACCCTCAAGTGTCTTATTGTTTCCCACCCTGACACGGAAGTTGGGGAAGCCTGTAATCGACCTGATTGCTTCACCTGTCAACGCAAAACTACCCAGATTCTTTTCACAGTTCCCAACGTGGAAAGAGGAAGTGGCAGACGCACTTTCAACTTGTGGTCACTATTTCTGTTGTATGCGTTTTCTCCAGTGTCTTCAAAGGTGCAGTTCAACCCTGATATTGGTGGCACCCTATTGGCGAGGAGCCATTGGTTCTCAGAAATCGTGGTAGAATGGCAGAAGGCAGATCCCTCCATCTACCTGTCAGGGAGGACCTGCTATCACAGGGTCAGATTCTACATCTGCCTTGGTTGCAGTTGACCGTGTGACATCTGAGAGGGCCTTACTGAGGGGATGTTGTCTTTTCTTGGCCGTGGTGTATGAGACCACCAGGTACGATACAAACTGGGTATATCAGACCACATGGAAGAGTTTCCTTAGATGGGCTGCTCAGTGCAGCCAGACCGGTGCAAGCTTAGACATTTGCTCAACATTTTACAGGAGCGGCTGTCCGTGGGTTTGAAGGCCAACACGCTGAAGCGGCAGGCTGCGTGCCTTACTCAGATGTTGTTTAGCTATGGAAAGGACTGCCATGTTTGGCATCCACTTCTTCAGAAGTTCCTGCAGGGTGTCACCACTGGTGTGTTATTTCCAATCATGGGATTTACATATTGTCTTTCAAGTTCTTCATCTGGTTCCTTTTGAGCCACTGTGATCAGTTCCCCTTAAGATGCTTTCTCTGAAGATGGCCGTCCTGGTGGCGATCACCTTGGCCAGGTGGGTTTCGGAACTGCAAGCCCTCTTGTTGCAAGATAATCTGTGCATTTTTCCGAAGGACTCAGTGTGGCTGATTCCAGAGCCGTGTCTCACCCCAAAGGTTAATTCTATGTTCCCCTACTCTGCTGACATTTACTTGTCTTTGTTTTGCCCTGCACCTAAGCATCTCAAGGAGAGGCAGTGGCACAAGCTGGATGTGCGGAGGGCACTTTGCACTGACAGGTCTGCACTGTTTTGAAAGTCCAGTGCCTTGTACATCTCATTCTGTCCATCCACTATGGGGCAGAATGTGTCGACACACAGCCACTATCACTAACCGGGTCAAGTCTTGTGTCACCATGGCCAAACCGTGGCCACATTACTGCGCATTCCACAAGGTCTATAGGAACATAGGAAGCTGCCATACTGAGTCAGACCATTGGTCTATCTAGCTCAATATTGTCTACACAGACTAGCAGCTGCTTTTCCAAGTTTTCAGGCAGGAATCTCTCTCAGCTCTATCTTGGAGAAAGCCAGGGAGGGAACTTGAAACCTTCTGCTCTTCCCAGAGCAGCTCCATCCCCTGAGGGGGATATCTGACAGTGCTCACATGTGGTCTCCTTCAAATTCAACCAGGGCAGTCCCTGCTTAGCTAAGGGGACAAGTCATGCTTGCCACCACAAGACCAGCTCTCCTCCCTCCTCCTCGGCGGCCACGTCTGCTGCTCTGTCTACCAATGTATCCCTGGAGCAGATTTGCAAGGCATCTACATGAAAGTTGTCTTCTACATTTTCTAGACATTACAAGCTGGATTAGCATGCATCTGCTGGGTGGAATTTGGTCAGTATATTCTGCAACGCGTCCTTCCCAGACTATAGATCCAGCCTGGGCTTGTTCTCACCCATGGTTGTGTGCTGTGGTATTACCCATGATTGTGTTACTTCCTACACTAGCAGAGAGTACTCACTGTGAAGGTTTCTTCTTGCTTGTGTAACGGAGGTCACTCAAGCACGCCTGGGGTTTTGGGGCTGGATCTGCGGTCTGGGTGGGGTATGTTGCTTATGCTGTTTTTTCCCTTACCCTCTTGCTACTTTAGTTGGGCCTGTGTGGCCTCTGACCTGTGTATAAATATATCTGTTTGGGTTTTTTCCCCCTATCCTGGGCTAAAGCTGTTCAAGCGAACTGAGAGAAAACAGCCTACAAGGGGCCTATTTAAGGGTTCTTCAGTTTTCTTAATTCTGTCCCCTGGAGCATGTGGGGGGCGTAACCCATGATTGGGTGGCCTCTGTTATACCAGCAAAAAGAAATCTTCACGGCGAGTTCACCAGTGTTCCTTTTCCATGCTTAATAATTCTAGCAAACTTGTATATAATTAGCAGCTGGTGGGGTTACTACACTTTAGACTGGTCCAGATATTTTCCCTGCTACTCAGTTGATTGGCTTTCTTTAATCTAACACTTATGCTGTAGATTGCACCTGCTGAAGGACCAGATGCTAAGCTGAGAATGGTGATAATCACTGGACCACCAGAGGCACAGTTCAAGGTACTATGTTCTGAAGTTCCCAATTTAATTTTTGGAGTCAGCGTTACATGAAGTAATCTTTCCAGAAATGTTGTGCTTGCTTGAATTTCATTATAGGTGCATTGAAAGATTCACAGGATATGTGGGTTTTTAGCCTTCTGTCTTGACATTTGAGGAAGAGGTTTGGGTTAGATAACTTTGTGTAAGGATCAACAAACTTTGGCAGACTCCTTTCAGTGGCCAGGGGCTAGACTAGGAGACACCTCCCGCTTTCTCCCTAAAGCCAGTCTTCCTCCTGCTTCTGCAGTGAATGGATGCAAGTTTGCAGCCTGGCCAAGAGGAGCCTGCCACGGCTGGTTTATTCTTTTTGAGTTTGGCCAAGCAGAAAAAGAAAAGGAGGAAAGGTTTTCAGGCTACCAACAGTCTACCTTGTAGAGGAGACTGAGCATTAGAGCTGTACCTAAACACCTGGTGGATTACCTTCAGCCAGGGAAAACCATGAGGGTGAATGTGCCTAGCACTCAGCTTTCCAGCCCTTGGCCAGTTACAGGGGTCTGCTGAATGGAGGCCTTCGAGGCCCTGGACCTGACTCCTCAGATAGTACACCCTTCCCTTTCCCTCCAGATGGGTATGTCCTGTTGTGTCCCCCCCCCACCGCCCCCGGCCATCATCATCTGAACTTTGCCACCTTTCACTGCCTCTGTTTGCCTTGGGCACTTGGCCCATCCGTCCTAAACTGGCATGGTAGGGAAGGTTCATGCTAATTATGAGTCATGTAGCAGGTGGGAGGAAAAGATGCCAGGGCAGCTTTTTGCATCTTTTATAGGGATAGTGGCATTTTTAGACTTAACCTGTCATTTAACCAGGCTAGTCACTTCTCTCTCAGCCTAACCTACTTCACAGGGTTGTTGTGAGGAGAAACTTAAGCATGTAGTACACCGTTCTGGGCTCCTTGGAGGAAGAGCGGGATATAAATGTAAATAGTAAATAATAAATTAAATAATAAATAATTTTGCTGCCAAAGTTAACTCGCACTTTGCCTGGGAGTAGGGAGTTATTGTGCCTCTTTTGTCTTGATTCTAAGTATCCTAAGGAGCAAAAGTGGCATTTCCCAGATATAAGGGGGTTCTGAAAACATGCCTTTGCAGGACGTAGTCCTTTAGGCAATCCCATTCCTTGCTGACATACAGATCAAGTGGAGGTATTGGACCGCCACAAAATACTTCATTGTTCTATATATGTAAGGACCTACGAGTCCTACAAGTCTATGTATGTAAGGACCTACGAGTATGTATGTATGTATTGTTCTATGTATATAAGGGGGTTCTGAAACTTAGTCCTTTAGGCAATCCCATTCCTTGCTGACATACAGATCAAGTGGAGGTATTGGACCACCACAAAATACTTCATTGTTCAGGTGACTTTGGACTGATATCAGGATTTGGAATGCACTCCCTGCCAAAATAAGAACCTCCCTATCTCTGACAGCTTTAAAAAGGACTGTTAAGACACATTTATTCATCCAGCCTTTTAATTAGACTTCTAGAATTCAGCATTGTGTTTAAATTGTATTAATTCTTGTTTTAATCTGTTTATTGTCAACCACCAAGAGACGTGAATTTAGGGTGGTATATAAATATGCTAAACAAATAATCACTATAGCCTGTAAGAGCTCAGGGAAGTCCCCACCTGAGGGATCCTGCCACACGCTCTGCACCTCTTTGTGGTCTAGGACTTCCAGTGAGAATGAGTGCAGGACCTGGTCCTCCACTCCTACATTGTTAGGTCATTGTATTTAGCTAATAACATCTGTCTGCCAAAGTGCCTTCAGGAGAGGCATGCTTCGGACAGTGTTGTGGCCCAAATTCAGACATGCTTTTTTCTCTTGGGGCATGTGGAGCACTTCTATGGAACATTCCAGTGTCTGGACCACTGAATAGCAACAAGGGAGAATTTTCTTTCTACCCATTTGCTACACAATGACTTAGTGCCTGCTGCACTTTGCTCTGGACTGCTAACCTGTTTGGAGTGATGTCAGTTTGGGGGTTCTCATTACTACATTAGTAGCGACTAGGAAGGAAGCATGAGATGCCTCCTAGTCCAACCCCTGCCTATATCTTTATTTGAAAGAACTTGCCTCTTAGTGGATGGATCACAATGTGTCCAGTGGCTGGAGCACTGCCTGATGGAAAGTAGGAGAATTCATATGTAAGGAAAGTTCTGAGTTTTGTACTCATCTGGGTCATATTTTCATTGCACCTTTTGCATTTCTCAGCATATTTTCGTTCCTGTTGGATTAACTTAAATGATTTGCAAGAATTACGGTCAAAATTCTAATTGAAGAACTACAAATTGTTCTCATTTTTAAAAAGAGTTTTTGAGATTTGATAGATTGTCTGCTATGCAGATCAGAACATGGGGAGTGATCAAGTTGCTTCTTAATACTTTACCTACTTCTCTAGCTCTGTATATTTGGCAAACTTGGTAGCCCCATAAGTCTTTTTCCTCATGGAATTTGCGTGAAGGATTGAGTTTAATATGACTGCTCTGATTAGCTAAATATGATTTACTTCTCAGGCTCAAGGAAGAATCTATGGAAAACTTAAAGAAGAAAACTTCTTTGGACCTAAAGAGGAAGTAAAACTTGAAGCTCATATAAAAGTACCATCTTACGCTGCTGGTAGAGTTATTGGTAAAGGAGGCAAAACGGCAAGTAACTGAAGAAAAGTTGAATCCTGTATGAACTCTTTGACCAATGTATATTTTAGGATGTTGCAGTGATTTTACTGTTTGTTTTGCAGGTAAATGAGCTTCAGAATCTGACAAGTGCAGAAGTTGTTGTTCCTCGTGACCAGACACCTGATGAAAATGATCAGGTGGTTGTGAAAATTACTGGCCATTTCTATGCATGCCAGGTAGGTACATTTGCTTATAGGCAAGGAGAAATTATGTAAATAGTTCATTTTGGTATGTTGATCATTGTGTACAATTAATTGGGCCAATATCCTAAAGAGAACAATATTTTTTTGTGTGAATGGGTTAGCATGAAACTCCCATTGAATTGTCCTCATTTTCTTTATTGTCCTGATAAGAATTTTAAAAACCTGTTAATTCAGCTATTTATAAATGTGTCTTCTGGAGGCAACTGAGCATATTTTCTTCTTGGATGTTTTGGGGGACTCTGTCTTTACTTTTTCTTCCAGTTTACAAATGTCTGTGTATCTTGGAAGTTCATAGTATGTAGAAACCTTTACCTTGTCTGTGGATGGCCCACTTCGCTTCCAATTTTAGGACTCAACCACCCAAGTTGGTTATTGGTAGATAATAGATACTGTCCAAAATGTGACTGAGAAACTGAGATGGGGTGCAGAGCGGGCCAGTAAACATGAAAGACCTGCTAACCCAAACACATGGTTCAAACTGACCAACACCTCTTCCCCTACAGCTTGCCCAGCGAAAAATTCAGGAAATACTGGCTCAGGTAAGAAGGCAGCAGCAGCAGCAGCAAAAAACAGCGCAAAGCGGACCGCCTCAGCAAAGACGAAAATAAAGGCTTAGAAAAGACCCTTCGGAGACAGATGCCAGACCAAAGAGAGACTGTAATGGACAGGTTCTGGGCACCTGTTGGAATGATATGCAGAAGTTTCACCAAGCCAGTCGCTTGTTTGAGGACCAGGCCACAGTTGGCATGCTGTCTCTGAGAATGTATTCTTTAGGCTCTCTTACTTTTGAAACCCAGCTTTAAACTAAGGACCCCTTCACTTCCCTTTTGTTCTATTCTCACAGTTTAACATAAACTTGTTAGTCTTCTTTTATTGTTCTTACTATTCCCCAGCAATTTTAGAACTTGGTTTAATGAAGCTTTCTCTTTTGCGTTCACTGGTTTAAAAAGAAAAGGCATTGCTCTTCTATGTCCACTTGTAAAAGAAGAAAAGACAATTGAAGGGTGGGATTATGGGAGGGGTTTGGGTTTAGAACAAGGGCATTGATAAGAGGTTAAGTGTTACTCCCACTGTTAACCAAGTGGCATTTCTTTTAAACATTTGGTTGCATTTTTACATAATGCTGCCATATATAAACTAAGGGAAGTGTTGAATGGTGTTGGCCAGGACATGAAAAGATAAATATGCATTTTACTAAACTACCTCAGGCATTTAATACCTCAAATAAGAAATTGTTCCTTTTTTGCTTTTTTTTTTGTTTGGTATTTTGTATACTTTATAAAGCTAATAGTTCTTGAGCATTTTATTTTTTTAAAAAAAGTAAAATTTGATCAGCCAACAGCCAGGAGTACTACAGAATTTATTGGGGTTGGGTTATAGTAGATTGCTTCTAGCTGCTGGCTGATGGGAGTGAGATACAAAAATATAGTCTCAGATTATATCTGAGGGTTTCAACACAATCATTTGTTTGCGGGGAGGGGAAATCAGTGAATGTTCAAACAATACCTAAACAAATGCCAACATTCTGATAGCAATGCCATTATTTTTCTTTTAGGATGGGATGAAAAAGTTTGTGATGGTACTTTGTTGGGAACAGAACAAGGAAGTGATGGCAAGAGGCTGGGACTTGGGGGTACATTTTAGACAGTCTTCTGGAGACTGGACTTTTTTTTCCTTGTACTACTTGATTGAATGCATGAACCCTTTGTGCCTTTGACCATCACTACCTACCTACTAATGCTACACTTAAACATTTGCAGCCCATTTGTACTTTGCCGTTCTGTTTCAAAGAGCAAGCTTCATCTTCAGTTTGGTAGGATGCTTGATCTGCTAGAGCAGTTTCAAGGCATGGGTCCTCTGCTCTCCAGCAGATGGCTTCATACAGTTTTGAGTTACCATGATATTGGGCAGGGGGGCGGGGAGGTGAGATCAAACAGTGTTTGATCCCATTTAAAGGTAATGAAAGGCTAAGTTTACATATCCAGCCGCTACTAAGGGCCACACTAAGCCACTTCGAAGGTTTTTAAAAATAAATTAATACAACCTCAAGCTTGGCTTATGAAATAGATACAGCAGGATTTATGCACGTTCTGCAACCAACCACAGGAGGAAGAAAAATTATCAAAAGGCAGGGATCACAGGAAAATTACCAAATTTATTTTTTTTTAAATTTCAGAATGTAATTTGAATCATGATTGTGGTAATATGCATTCAAGTTTCTACAATAAACTTCAGTCTACCTCAGTTTTAACAATGTGGCAACACATGGTGCATAAAGACTGCTGTGCATGTGCGCGCCCGCCCGTGTGCACAAGCCATGCTATTACCTCGGACCCTTTGTTTGTGATGTTTCTGTGCATGAGAAGATTGGGATGGCTACGCTGCACTGATTTGAGGGGCACAATTAGCAAAAACAAAAGTTTGTTTCACCATTTTGTTGATCTACCTCTTAGATTAATATTAAAATAGAGGCATTTCTACATAGAATAGATCATTTTTCCCAAAGATCGTTGTACAGGCTAGATAACTTTTTGAAAAAATGATCTGGTGTTTTTTACTTCATCTTTTCTTTACTAATTGATTTAAAAACCACAGACTTGTGTTGTAGTTTAGCAGAAGGAAAAAATGGATTTTTTTTTTGACAGTACTTATACCTAATCTTTAGAATTGTTTTTCTTACAATGAATTTACAATTACCGAAGTATTGAGAAGGTCATAGTGTGAATTTTTTGTTGTCAAAATACAATACTCTTAATATTGGAGAAAGATTGATTTGATGGTTTTCCATTAAGTTTTATTTTACAAAACAAGTGCTGCATTTACATCTGCTGATTTAAGTATTGTCATTTCTCTTAAATTTCTAGACTTTAGTGTGGTAAATCATGTCGTCTTACTTTCGATTGAAACTTGGTAATTTGGAGTATTTGGAAATAGCTAGGAAGTAATTCTGTAAATGACTTCAGTATTCACAGAAGTATTGATCATTTCTCCTCTGTAATGTGCCCCCAATGCAGCTTCATGTGTCAGATGCCTCTGAATGGAATAAAGAGTTTAACTCCTATCATCAGACATATTTGGGTGCTTGTTTTCCCTCCCAGAAGCATATTAGTGTGGACCAATACTGGCTAAAATTTGGACAAAGTATTACAAGAGGACTGCAGATGTGAAATTGCTATGATGTGGTTCACTCCTTGCCTACTGCATACATTGCACAACTGCAAGTTTCTCAAATTTGCCTGGGAGTTACAGGGGATAGAAGTTACAGGACAACTGAGATGACTCCCTCTCCATTTGCACTATAGTTCTGTTTATCAGCCCAACACTCTGTGTACAAATGCCTCTGCCAAAGGCTCTTTGGAAAATTTAGGAGTTATAGTAACCTTAACAAGTCATTGCAGTTTACAAAAGAAACAAGTTCTGGTAAGAAATAATCTGCCTACTCTCCTTTCACTATAATCTTAATTGATGATTACCATCATCACAAGTTAACACACTTCAGCCCTAAGTTCTCTCTTGCACACAAAGAGTATACAAGAAGAACACAGAATTGGTTATGTGCTGTGGTAATGCTCCTTGGAAGAGCGGGATATAAGTGTTTTTAAAAAATGTTCTAGAAATCATTATGAAATGGCAAGAATCACAGTGCCATTATGTAAACCAGCAGTAGCCAGCATCCAAACTAACCTTTCAAGTTCTTAAGTTACATGAGGGGTGATTTTTGTCACTCTCTCCCCCTCTGTAGCTGCTTGTGTATCCTCCAACTATGTCCCTGAGGGTTGTGGGACCTGTAGGGAGACAGTTTTGGGAAGCATAGTTGATGGTAGATAGGAGAGCTGGAAATTACTCCTCTCTCTATATGCAGTGGAAAAGCCAGGATGTCATCCAGTGTGCTCACATCTAGGGCACTGATGGCATGATCCAACCATAGGCTTAAAAGGCCAAATAGACTTGAATATAAGTTCATTCCAATATAAGTACATTCTTAAAACTCTCTCCTTGAAATTGGTGGAACTGAGAAGGCTTAACTTTGGCTAGATCATGCCCTATGTGTGGTATATCCTTAAAAGAAAAAGATACCAAACTCAAAATAGTAGAGAAAAGGATAATACATAGGCAATATGTTTTGAGACTTAAAAGGTGTGGTAATATTCTTTGTTTGAAACACACACTCAACAGCATCCAGTGAAAGTGTCTGACTACATGGGATTCTTGGCTCTGTATAATTTCCCCCAACATTTAATGAAAAGCAATACAAGAAGTTAACTGCTTCTTAACTACTTAACCCCTTAACTGCTTTTCTTCTGTGTGTGGGGAAATTCGTTAGTTTGTATCCCTGACACTGGTGGAAGCGCTGCTATGGGGTTTTGATTGGACAAATGGTGGGGGGAGGGGTGTACATGCACTGTGCATGGATTCACATGCATGACAAAGCTTTATGAAATTTACTAAAGTAGTGTTTTAATGGCTAATATTAGATGGTTTTACCCCACCTATGCATACATGTCTTAAGATTGCCTTCAGAGATACCAAAAATGTAAAACATATACCATGTTCCACTTCATAAATGAGGTATTTCTCTTCAGCAAGGCTGTAAATTCCTTCTTTTGATTTCTGTTCCTCCTGCTTTATGGTGCTGGTGTGTTGGGAGACTTTCACTGAATGTATTTGGGCCAGACTCATTAAAATGAGACCTAGCACTTCTGTACTAGGTACAAAGAAACCTGAATGAGGACAATTTGAACTTGTGGGGGGCAGTAGAGACTTTTCAGAAATGTTAAACAAAACCACTAGCCAAATAATTAAAATCAGCATCTCTGTGGAACAGCATCTGATGTGAGAAACTTTGTTGAGACAGAAGAGGAAATTGTTTATGAAGATTGAAGCTTTGCTTCAATATGGACAGATTTAATTTTAGTGAATGTTTGCTTTTAACTGGACATGTTAAAATTTTTAAGAAAATTGTTCTTAAATTTGGAAGGTAGTCTTAAGCAAATAACAAATTGGTTTTATGGATGGAAGTGTGCTTTCTAATATGTAGAAAAGCTGCTTCTTGATGAGAATATGAGAAACTATAAAATGTGGCTTAATGTAGGAAGCAAGATGAATGCATGATATTAAATCACTGTAAAGTTTTATTTTTAAAAGTAGTCCCATGTAAGCTGCATGCATGGTCTTATTAGCTGCTAAAAGTGAGTAAAGAGCCTGTGGCTTTATCAGCACTCTGAACTGCAGTAGCTCCCACTGCTCAGGACTTGCTGGCTGCAGAGGTTGGGAGAAGTAATAACATGAGGGACCAAAAGCTGGTACTTAGGGGCAAAGTTAAGCAAAATCAAAACATATTGTTGCTAAGGCACATTCTGTTGAAGGCTATCCTCCCTGCCACCATTATGTGACACATTGTTACTACTGCAACTTGATGTACACTGAAGCTGATGTTTAAGGACAACTGCAGTAAAACAGACAACAGAGATAGTAGGCAAAGGTTAGTGAGTGAGACTTTGAAACTGTTCCAAAATGGGTGTATTTTACTCTTGCCTTAATACTACCACCGTCAGGTACACTTTCACATGACAACATGGTAGCACAGCATCAAACCTTTTGGCCACCAAGAGCCACCACCTGTATAAAGTGTGAACAGGATCAACATTTGATGGAAACTTAATACTAGGTTCTAGCTATTAATCTCTGCAAAACAATGTGCATGCCCTCCAACATTCCCTATCCAGTTTTTGCAGTGTAAGCAGCAAGTTTCTTTTCACATGTGCCAAGTATTCCTTTCTCCATTCCAGAAAACTGCTGTTGAGCTCTTGAGCCACTCTGAGTTCTTTCGTTCCCATTCCTTTCATGCTTGAAGAATTGCCCTCAATACACCAGATGGCCATTGCAATAAAAGACTGAGCATTACTTGTGCAAAATAACTCTTTGCACTGCCTAGAGGCTAATCTTTGCTTTCACAAGTGAGCCCAAATATGAAGTCTTCGGGTAAGGATTCTGGAAGTATCTGTGCCAACTGATCATCATATGAGCGGAGTGTCCATAGCCTTTCTAACTCGTAGATTTCACGTGTTTCTGGCAACATGAAATGGATGACAATATTGCCTGCAAGAAGAGAGAATTGCATTGAACGGTTTAACCACAAGAAATTGAAAGGACAAGCTAGAGCTCAACTTTACTCCAAATAAACTGCTCAATCTGTAATCGCATCAGGTATTTCACTGTCCACAATAAGTTAGGACTATACTTTGTGGCTCACACCGCTCTGGTATAAAATATAAATGCAGTTGTGCATCAGGATGCCATTGGAAATAATGGGCAGCCTGATCCACAACTGTGCAACTTGATGCTAAAGTGCAGCCAGGGGCATAACTACTATTAGGCAAGGGGGGGCGGCTGCCTGGGGGCCCCCACACCTTGAGGGGCCCCCGCAGAGGCAAGTCACGTGACTATATTGTGAAGTGTGTGTGTGTATCAGCGAGGGGCCCATTTTAAAATTTTGTCTCTGCGCCCACTCCAGCCTTGTTACACCCCTGAGCGGAGCTGCACAACACAACAGTTTTTACATGCATGCAGAAGTGCAGGCAGTGCTTTAACTACCCTCATTCCATTGCATGGTATGTGAGTCACTATTTTTCTTCAGTGGTCCTTATTTCAAACTCATGGGGGGAAAACTGCATTTAAAATACTTAGACCAGAATCATAGCTGAGTGAGGATTTCAAGCCACAAAGCTTGCTGGGTGACCTTGAGCCTCTTCTCTCAACCTAATCTTTTTCACAAGATTATTGTGCAAATAAGGCTGGGGGACCATGTGCCTTGAACTACTTGGGAGGATGGGATAAGTGTAAAATTTTATCAGAAGCATAATTCTGACACCATTGAAAGCAAAATATTGCTTATGTAAAGATTTTCTAATTGGAAAGTGTAGCCAATAAACAGTTACTGGCTATATTTATATAAGCATGTACATTTCTGGTCAGGCATTAGACTACAAGTGAAAAGCATACCCAAGATCACCCTTTAAAATACAGAAATGAAATAACTGTCTGCTTCCATGACATTTGATTCTTATACTGATGTAACGAATAGAGACACTAGCGAATGGCGGATTTAAGCCCAGCCTTTGTCTCAGAGCAAGTCCACGTGGGGGAAAGAAAACTGCTGATTCATTTCCTCCATGTCTGCTCAACAAAGGCTGTCCCTCTGATAATTGCTGCCACCACATCCAAATTGTTACAGAGTTTGCCCCACCCACCCCCCGATTTGGGTGAAAAGTCCAAGGAAATCTCCTCCTCATTTACCAATGGGGAAAAAAATACAAAAAAACTCCCATGTGCAGCCTACACGTGGTGAGGAAAAACTTGGCAGTGTGAGCTGCTGAGCAATCAAACTTGAGGCATGTTTGCACCAGAGTAAAACCCCTTTCCAGCCTGCCCCCCTTTCCTGAAGAGAATCCACTCAAAGAGGCTGTTTAAAATTGTAAAGGACAAAAAAACCCCACCCCTTTATTCAAAATACTACAGACTGCTTCAGTCTGAGGCTCTCTCTCTCTGTTTCAATTAGATAAAAAAAAAGAAACAGTACTTTCAAGAATAATGCAAAAAACACTCCAGTTGACAGTTGGAGTGGTACACTTTAAAATCTTGGTTACCTAGTTGCAAAGATAATTCAAAAAGCACCCCCAGTTGCCAGGAACCTTCAAAGGCACCTTTACAGGGTACAGAGACTTCTACAGAGCCCTGGGTGGATAAAAGTGCTCCGGCTAAGGTTTCTTAGAAGGTTATGTTACAAAATAAAACACAATAGACCAATTGTAAGGCTCTGCAAAGCACTAAAATAAATCTTGATGCCAGCTATCTAACACATGATTCCCAGGCTAAACCTTCCTCCGAAGCCAAGGCTGAACTCACCAAAACCATGGTAAAGACTTCAGGCCCCTGCAGAGTTCCTGGTTGCTGCCATGGCTTGGCCAGCCAACCTGTTGCTTCCCCTGCCTGGCTCCAACTGCACAAGAACAAAGGACCCCTTCACTTCCTGCCGCCAGGGGTCACCGTGTGTTGGGTGGCTGATCCCTGGAGATCACTGCCTGACAGACGGGACAGGGTTCATTTCTGGTTAACTCTTTAGGGTAAGGAAGGGCCAGTTGCTACAACTGAGCAAACAGATGCTGTGCTACAATTACCATTAAGCAATTAGTGGTGTAGACCAGCAACTGGACCAACATAAAGACATGATCGTTGTGTTGCAGCAACATCACATGGAAGTTGCAAGCATGCATACATGTGTGCACACACCCCAACATTCATATGTATAGTAGTTTGCTTAACAAATTGCTAAGCAAAGGAGGTGTCCGGTTCTGATCTTATTTCATATTACCAGTAACAAATTGTTAAAGTACTTACCAAAATCAATGCACAACCAGTCATCACAGTCTTTTCCTTCAATCAAAATATGAGGGTCACAGTCTCTTTTCAGATGCTTATACTGAAAGAAACAAAGCAAATCAGTACAAGGAACCAAGCTTCTGAATGGTAACATTCAAGTTCAGAAAATGAATAGTTACTAGAATCTGCTTAAGCTTCCCAAGAACAAGTTCAGTTCAAAAAGTGCTTTACTGACTAGTGCCCCCTGCATTTATAACATTCCATCTTAAGTGTTCAAGACAGCATGTATTGTTCTAGAGCAGGGTTTCTCAACCAGTGGGTCCCCAGATGTTATTGGACTTCAACTCCCATAATCCCTAGCCCCAGTGACCTTTGGTTGGGAATTATGGGAGTTGAAGTCCAATTACATCTGGGGACCCACACACTGAGAAACCCTGTTCTAGAGTGTGTTAGCGCCATATTTAGTTGTTTTCTATACTTATACAAGGAATACCACTCACAAAAAATATCCATTCTACAGACAGATGGGCAAACTCAAGAGTTTTATTTTTTTAGAATGTTGTTGAAATCTATAAAAAGCAGTAATAATACGCATGCCCCTAAGGAAGAATAAGGACTTCTGCTTTTGTATCAACTTGCTTCACTGGTAGCCCACATGCTAGGAATATACAAGGCACGTTTAGAGGCCATGGCTGTTCCTACACGTAGTTTTCAGAAACCTGGCAGATGCAGAACTACAACCAATAGGCATGTTGTATTTGTATGAAACCTGAACATAGTTGCCCTAAAAATAATCCTAGAAAGTAAAATGGTGCTAGAAGAAACCTTGAAATAGACGTATGTATGTTAAGATGTTCTGCTTGTAGGATATCCACTTGTATCCCATGTGGGATAGAACTGAAGACGGGAGAAATTTTGATTATACATATGTTCTCTAAAGCAGATTTAAAGCTACAATAAAAAACTAAGCTAGTCTACTTCCTTGGTCATCATGTATATTTCTAAGAGTAAACAGACACTGGCTGATAGGCTGAAGAAAATTACTCAAAGTAGTCCTACTGGACTCAGGCACATTAAGCATTGTGTAACTTAATTTCAAAGGGACTACTTTGAGTAACTTCTAATGTAAGCCACTGTACTGAATAAGTTCACTTTTTAACATAGGTTTTAAGTGAATCAGGCCAACTATATTCATTTTTTCCAAAGTTCATGTCCCCTGAAGAAGAAAAAATCAGCTGTGACATCCAAACTGACAGCCTTCCTCCACTTTAATGGCTAACTGAGCAAAGAGGCACATTTTTAAAATGGTGATTCTCTTTATTTAGCAGGGGGAGAGCAACTGGCACTATCCATCCCCAGCACAGCGTCTCTCCAGTGGCTGTTGCTGGTGTCTATTTGTTTTTTAGATTGTGAGCCTTTTGTTGATAGGGAGCCATATTTATTTCTCTTTCTATTTTAAATTCATCTATGTAAACCACTTTGGGAACTCTTGTTGGAAAAAATCAGGATGTTTCTAAGGTTGAAAAACCTGTTACAATTGCTTTTAAGTTTTCCTTCCCCTCCCCAACCCCCTCAAGCATGTGAGACCAAGCATACTGTATAACCAGCTTCATCCAATATCGCTATCCACCCACACCCATCTAGCTGGCGTAACTGTCAGTGTTTGGTCCCTCCACTCTACCTCTGCCCACATTACTGATTCTGACAGTAGCAATGTGAAAAGCACATAGTGCCCACAATGGTTAGGTAAAGTGTGCCATCGAGTCAGTGCCGACTCCTGGCAACTACAGAGCCCTGTGGTTGTCTTTGGTAGAACACAGGAGGGGTTTACCATTGCTGTCTCCCATGCAGTATGAGATGATGCCTTTCAGCATCTTCCTATATTGCTGCTGCCTGATATAGGTGTTCCCTCCATAGTTTGGGAAACATACCAGCAGGGATTTGAACCAGCAACCTCTGGCTTGCTAGTCAAGTCATTTCCCCACTGTGCCATTAGGTGGCTGCTCACAATTGTTAGGATCTCCCAAAATTCAGGAGGAGAGGTGGGTGCGTTACTACTACAGATTACTAATGGAAGTATACCAACAGCCTGAAGTGGGTGGGGTAAACTTCTTCCCTCACACTTCCACAGATTCTAGTCCAATCTTCTTTCTTATCTTTCACATTTTTCTATTTCCAGTTGTGGCATATTTTTGCTAGAAGTCTATTCCCCCCTCAGCCCCCCAATATGTACACTACTTTGCTACCTTCAAGAACTCCTTAAAACTTTTCCTCCTCTCCCCCTCACTTGGCAGTGAGGGGTTCAGTGCCACCTTCAGTTTTCCTCACTTGACTGCCCGTGACTTTCCCATGCCTTGTCTACTTTTAGTTGTAAACTAGCTCTGTGCACATGGCCTAGCAATTTTAGACCCCTGAAAGAGTTTATTCTTCCAATCAACAGAAGCTTCCCAGTCTAATCACCAAGAAATTATTACTATATACAGTAAAATTTAGTCACAAATCTCTGGCATATAAGAATATCAATTTTTTTTAGTAGACATAATTAGCTTCACAATGCTTTTCTTGTTTGCCATACCATTTTTACCAGGTAGTGTACCATGGCATGGAGGTGCCGTGTAGAAGAGCCACTGACAATTACAAAATAGTTGCTGTATCTCATTTCTGGAGGCAACTGGATAACACAAATGTCTTTGGCATTTTCTTGACGCAGAAGCGATACCACATAGTCAAGGTTGAACGTTGAAGAAGCAAGACCTGAAAGAAGAAATACTTAAATGAATACACTTGGGCCCAGTTCAGATACAAGGCTAAGTTATATTTTAGTACATGAACAACCCTCTGCAAGCTATGGGCTTTCACGTGCAAGTCGGAAAGTTTTCAAGCTTGTACAGCAATTACAGTTTGATGGTATGTACAAAGCTGGGAAATGGCAATTTGTTCTGATAAACTAGGATTTGAACCTACAGTCCATTATCTGCAGCCTATTCCTGAATACTGTACTCCACTCAGGAATAATCTGCATGCATTTTATTTCCAATAATTTCTCTCCTAGTTATCTATGTTGCTTGACATGCTGAGTAAAGAGTTGCATGAGGGAAATGCTACCACACATACATGGAGGAGAGGGTGCTTTGGGGTAATTTTCCTCTCTGCAGCTGCCTGTGCTTCCTGAAAAAACATCCCCTTAGAGTCCCCTAACCTTCAGAGACACATTTTTAAGAGAACTGCCAAGAATAACTTTTCCTTTGCCTGGAAGCTAGCCTCTTTGCACAACTCTTACGCAGGATGCAATGCACAGAAAATAATTCAAGCTGCATCGATGTTGTTGCTGGATATGTGAAATGCAAGAGGGAAACACCATGCAGTTTTTCTTGCTTGCTTAGTATCTCATTGAGATGAGGCATGAGAGAAAAGTCATAACATCCTTTCCCCTAAGACTCTGTCTATTTCTGTAACCAAGACACAACTCGTACTTTTAACTAGAGAGGTGTCCTAATTCAGTTACCAACAGACCAAGAAATTTGATAACTGAAATCAGCCGGTGACGCTCTCCAGGACATGAAAAATTCTAGTTGCTGCAGCTGAAACTGTTGTTGGAAGAGTAGCTGTAACCCATCTGCTCATGCCATCTCTACTCCCTGGCCCCCGCTGACAAATACAAACACATTAGCTGAGGGTGGGGGTGTCAAACCTGGGTCCCAAATGTTGGACTACAATTCCCATCCCAAATCTCAATGGACTTGAAAAGCTAGCAACATTACCTCTTCTTCTTCCTCAGCCCTCCCCAATATGGGGAGTACGAGCTAAAGGGCTCCACATACCCCACTCTCTTTCCTCTGAGCCACCAATGACTCCCGCGTAGTCTTTGAAACCGCTCCCGCAAATGGCAGGAAAGTACGGAAGGGAAGGAATCGGCAGAGAAGGAATGGATCCCTTCTCCACATCACAGGAAGGAAGCTGGAGCGAGCCACTGGCAGTCAGCGAGACACTGCCATCCCTAACCTAGATGGGCCAATTCTGATTCGGTATAAGGCAGTTTCCTATGTAACTTATATAAGGATTGCCTTGATTGTTGTCTTCCAGAACTCTGTGGTTGATCATATCTCAGATTATCAACCACAGAACAGGCAGAAATCCAACAGGCGGAACTTTTCACAGCCCTCCATGACCCAAAAGCCGCAGCAGAACCTGTTGCTATTTAAGGCCCGGAAGTCCTGCCGCAGAACGGGGCTTTGGAGCTCCTGACAGTACCTTCACGACTGCGTTGCTCCGGCTGGTGTACCTCTTCTCGCTCCACTTCAGCGACCTCCTCTGTTGCATCCCACAGCTCGGAGCTACCCACGCCGCTGGCTCTTCGCAACCCAAGCGAAGACACCCACGAGGGGCCAGCGGGAGAAGCTATGGGAGTGGCTAGATGCACAGGGGCGCGCGGTCCCCTCACCCATTTGGTGCTCTCGGGAACCACTCCCCGAGACTGCAAGCCCGGCAGCAGCGCTCGCAGGCAGCGACTCCCCCGCCACATGGCCTCCTGCCGCCCTGCCCGGAGAACCTCGACGACCTACGGAACTCCAAGCGCAATCTATGTTCCAAGTCGGAATCTCTTCAGTCAACTCCCGCCCCCGACCGATTGGCCGGAGTAAACACAGTTCTCCTTTGTGGTTGGCTGCGTGCCGCACGTGGAATCTGAGACGGCAGGCGCAGGCGCATGCAGAGCAATAGGCGGGGAATATTTTTATTTGCCTGCTTCGTGGGCGTGCTTTTCTCTGGAGGCCTCATCTTATCTCACTTGTTATTGTTCTGCCCTAAGGTTTTTAGAGCAGCCACCACGCTTATCTTCCGCAGGAAGCAATGACGTTGCAAGTAAGCAAATTATAAAATACATCTAATCTTGGAACACCTAAAAGATTAACATTTATTTGGAAATACACTTTAATTAATGGATTTGCATCCACTTTGTCTTCTGTATGGAGTGTCATCATCCGTTGGCAGATTATATAGAGGTAAAGTTCTCAAAGCGTTTTTGCTTGTGGAAATTCATCTTTGGGATTTTCTCAACTGACGTCTATGTCTTACCACAGAATACGCCTTAATACAACCCAGAGAACAGAGATGTGTTAGCGCTGCGGCCGCATATGATATGGATTGTTTTTAGTGCTATCTTTCAGTCTTTTTTGAGAGGTGGATGCTCAGATGCAACAGACAACTGCAGGAGAACCCCGGGTATTGGGTCCTTTCTGTTTTATGTCAAGGTTTGGTGTTCTCTGAGAGCTAACTTGAAAGTCTTTTGTCTTCACTTGTTTTTAACTTACCCATTCCTGAAGTGACACACACTTTCTTAAGGCAATTGTCAGATCAGTCATGGTTGGGATTGACACAATAGGTCTTCCATGTTAAAATTAACGTGTAGCTTGTGTGTAGGTTGGCATGGGAGGTTATTGCACACATAGGTTTCTAGCTGTGTGCCCCACATGCTGCAAAGCAATGATTATTTGTGATTTCCTAGCATATGTAAAGCAAGCATACAGGTGAAACTCGGAAAATTAGAATATCGTGCAAAAGTCCATTAATTTCAGTAATACAAATTAAAAGGTGAAACTGATATATGAGACAGACGCATTACATGCAAAGCGAGATAAGTCAAGCCTTAATTTGTTATAATTGTGATGATCATGGCGTACAGCTCATGAAAACCCCAAATCCACAATCTCAGAAAATTAGAATATTACATGGAACCAAGAAGACAAGGATTGAAGAATAGAACAATATCGGACCTCTGAAAAGTATACAGTGTACTGTGCTTGATTGGCCAGCAAACTCGCCTGACCTGACCCCATAGAGAATCTATGGGGCATTGCCAAGAGAAGGATGAGAGACATGAGACCAAACAATGCAGAATTGCTGAAGGCCGCTAATGAAGCATCCTGGTCTTCCATAATACCTCATCAATGCCACAGGCTGATAGCATCCATGCCATGCCTCATTGAGGCAGTAATTGCTGCAAAAGGGGCCCAAACCAAGTACTGAATACATATGCATGCTTATACTTTTCAGAGGTCCGATATTGTTCTATTCCATGATCATCACAATTATAACAAATTAAGGCTTGACTTATCTCGCTTTGCATGTAATGCGTCTGTCTCATATATCAGTTTCACCTTTTAATTTGCATTACTGAAATTAATGGACTTTTGCACGATATTCTAATTTTCCGAGTTTCACCTGTATATAAGCCGAAGGCACATAATACTGAGCATCCTTGCTAAAGCCCAGCACGTCTGGATATGGTCAGTGCCTAGATTAGAAACTGCCTGAGAACTCTATGGGTGGCTTCACATGATCTGTGACATTACAAGTCTGTGAGCAGGGAATATGTTGGGTATATATTGGAAACTGACAGAGTGTGCTCAGAAGTCACATCTGAACCTGTCCAAGTCTAGTTCCTGAGAGTCTCTACCCAACATTCTCCCATCTTCTGTAACCAGGATTTGAAATTGGACAGAGAATGTTAGAATAATGTCAGGCGGAAAGTGTAGGAATTGGACTTGGATGGGTTTGGACGTCACCTTAGCAGGATCACATGTTTTTGGTTCTGGACATATTCCTGACATTTACCCCACTGACCGATCTGCTGCCAGTGATTGTGGAAGCTGTTCTATATATGTGTCCATGAGAAGACATACTCCATATAAAATGTAATAAATATACACATAGCAGAAAATGATCATGTGTGATTGTCATTTACACCTGCCATCAGGCTGCATGTTAATTTCTACACAGAAAAGCCTCCCCTGTAGGCATTTTGAAATACCTGAAAAGCTTCTAGAATTAGAAAACAACAATTGAGGAAGTGCCATAAACCTAAATTCTCTCAGCCTACAGACTAAGCTTGACTTGAGGTGGGGATTAAAGTATGACATTTGATGTTGGAGAAAAATGTAGAAAGAGGCTTTGTGTGGAATCTGAACAGTCTATAAGATAAAACCAAACAAAAATATTTATTGGGAATTTCAAGAAGGTGGACAAAAAGGATTTTATTTCTTGGCAGGAAGCCCAGACGATTTTACAAGGACTTTTGTTGGTTAAAATATCAACCATACAACAGTTCAGTTTGGAACATACTTTGAAACGGACATTTGTAGCATGGCAATCACTGCATTACATCTTGCATTCAAATGTTCATTCAGAAGAAATATACTGGCTACCTAGAACCCTAATTATAATTATTCTCCAATTTCCGGGATGATTTTGCTGACATGAGGAAAATTACTTAAAGCAGTTCCACAGAAGAGTATTTTTTCTTGTGTCAGCCATTGTTCTTACAAATTAGTTTTTCTCATAATGTAATTTGTGTGCACCTTACATGAAACACTTCAGTTTCAGTCCCTTTCATTCATGTCACTTAACCATAACCACTTAACTCTCCCACCATCCAGCCTTTCTTAGGTGTGTACCCTGCAATAGAATTTTAAAAGTGGAAACTAATTCACATTCCTAATCCTTTAAAAAAATCTTTAACACTGATAGATCCAGTTTATAAGATGCTAACATTGTTACTATTACTTACTATTGTTAACATAGTAAGATGCTAACACTGGCTGACATGAGAAGGAAAGTCAAAGTATAGAAATTAAAAGGATGTTAAGCATTCCTCATTTGTCTTTTTTAAAATTTCAGTAGGATTATGTTGAGTTATTTCCTCATGTAAACCATTTTCATGGTTCAAGGGGAACATCTCTGTTCAAAATCAGTCTTTCTTTTCCAGAATCTTCTGAAAAATGCTATGTCAACTTCCATCTTAACATGGATAAGGGCAGTTCAGTTGTGTTTTTAACAATTTTCCGGAAAACACTTCATGCAACATTTCAATTTTGTGCCATTAGTAATTTAATAACCCTAGCTCCACCAATGCTATAGCGCAGCAGTCCTTGGTGTACTGTGGAATTAAGGCACATCTTGAATTGCTTGAAGGAATAGGCCCTAAAAATACACAACAGCTTTAACTCCATATTAATGTACCTTTGTGTTAAATATGACTTATTCACCTGTTAAAGTTACAGGAGCACTGTCCTCTTTTGCATTTTGTCACTTTATAGATCAGCCCATCCCCAACTTGGGAAAAGCACCAAAGCGCTCCATTTGTTTCATGGAAAAGTGTCCATAAGTACCACTGGGGAAAAGGAATGATTCTGCTATCATGCAATCACTTCAGGTTTAGGATGCAGTTGTTAATTTTAATACCTTCAGAATTTGCAAAGGTTGTCAATGACAGAATGACCAAAGAGGAAAGGAAGGGCCAAGGATTCTCCTTATTCCTTTCCCACTTTCTTCCACCTTCTCCTATCTCAGATCATCAATCCTTTGCAGAGGACAGAACTCTGTGATTTCTTTATAGCATGCATTCTCCACTATTCAGCCTGGCTACCAAAGTGACTTACAATGATAATACATAGGGTACAGCTATAATAGGAGTACATGGTGGCGGGGAGTATGTATGGAAGCGTCATCTAGTTTGGCAGTTGAAGACAATTCACAGCTCTCTAGTCAACAGCCACACAGAGCTCCCTTCATCTTTGAATTGGTCATGGCAGGGTGGATTTGGGAATGGTGGCCTCAAGGCAGCTGTTGAATTGGAGGAATTTGGACTCCAGCCATATGTGAGTAGGAGTGAAATAAAAGGTAGGAATCTTCAGGTAGCAGCCAAACCAGGAACTAAATTGCAAATTGGAAGTATAAATAGGAAGAAGCAGATTTAAACTCAAGTAACATTCAGCACAGTTAAAATCAAATTGCTATTACATATTTTATGTTGGGCAGAAAGATGGATAGGTGTCAGATATGATTTGATATTCTTATCTATAGCTGAATAAGTAGCAAGATGCAGAAAGTTCTGAAACAAATCCTGTGTCCTATTTTGCTATCCTTCTTGCCACAGCTGAACAATCAAGTATATTTCCAATATTTGCACCATTGTTAAACTCAAATGATATTGGTGTTCTTTCATTCAATTTATCCCCTGTATTAAAGTGAGGTTTCCAACAAAAAATAGCATAGCACAGTTTTTGCAATAAACAAGTAGCTTAGGGGAGGTATCGCTTTGTCCTCAGATAATAAACTGAAATGCAAATATATAATCATTGTGCTACAGTACATTGGCATATGAGCCTCTCAGGTTTCCAGTTCGGCACTTTGCTATTAAAGATAAAGTTCAGGAAAAGTTCTGCAGAAAAGACTGGAAAAGGTTCTCCAGTCCTGCACCACGATGCCATGCCAATATCACATCTTGTATTTTACTGAACAGAGGTATAGAGGACTAAAGTGTGCCATCAAGTTGATTTCGACTCCTGGCGCCCTCAGAGCCCTGTGGTTTTCTTTGGTAGAATACAGGAGGGGTTTACCATTGCCTCCTCCCATGCAGTATGAGATTATGCCTTTCAGCATCTTCCAATATTGCTGCTGTCCATTATAGTACTAGTGGGGATTCGATCAGGCAACCTTCTGCTTGTTAGTCAAGCATTTTCCTGCTACGCCACTTAAGGTGACTAGTGTGGCTGAATACCCATGGCATGTGGCTGTAGATATTGATGTGCTGTCTGATCCCTCTACAAAGTCCCACACAAACACACTTTAGGGAGCTAAGCCACAGATCTTTCAGTAAACAGTGACTACTGCTCCTCTTGATACAGTGAGGATTTTCTGTTCTCATGTATCTCTAGGGTAGAGGATATAGTAAGCAGAACAAACTTTAATTGCAACTTGTCCAACTAGTGGAGAGTAAATTGGATACATCCATCCATTTGAAGCCATCGGAGAGGCGATATACAAAGTGGCTGGATGGTTTTATAGGTGCTGATAATAGTTTTCAAATTAGTCAATTTGAAACTGAGTGATATTGCACAATGGATCCTAGAACTGAATTCCTGGGATTCCAATTTAACACTGCAATTAAATTTAGCCTGTTTGCCCAGAAGTAATTCTAACAGCATTTCACGGGACTTACTCCCCAGGATTGCAGCTTAAGCCCAAATTCTTTGGCCAAAAATTCTTCCTGCAAAATACACTTGCTGATACTCATGAGTCACTAATCTAGGAAACTGTATATAATACCCAGTTCAAATGGTTTATTAGTTAATATACTTTAGCATATCCAAGAACATAAGCAAGTTAAGTGTTCAAATTCTCCATGAGATGCCATTTTATACTTCTAAATGAACTGAGCGACTGTCATTCCTATGCCTCCTGCATGTACTGTCAATTTACCATATAACCCCACAAATATATATATTTAATTGAATTACAGTTCAGTGTAAAGCCCTCAGTGTAGGCAAATATCAGAGGTTATACTGAAGAGTTAGACAATTCCTGGCTTGTTGTTCAGGAGAGGATGTCTCTCATTGTTCGCTGGGAAGAGGACAGCCTTGACATTGTTGAAGTACACACTCAGCCTCTCGCTGTTCACCGCTTCTCCCGCCTTTCTTTCAATAGGCTTGTATTGTTTATACCTCCTAGAAGGAATTTTCAAAATTAATTACTGAAGGTGCTTCCTGTCACAGTACTTTGTTATGCCATCAGTGACAAACAAACCAGTCCCCGAGCTACTTCATTCTCCCCTCCAGACTGTCATTTCCCAGAAGGTCCGTATTCTGCATAATTCCATGAAAAGTGTAAGAGTTTATTAACAAAGCCAATACATACAGCTGTAGGTTTTTAAAAAAAACTCAGACAGGGAAGGAAATAAAAGTAGTACTACAACTTGTTTTATGCCGAGAAAGGATTCCTATAGGATTTTTACTCATTCAGCAAACTACTCTGTATCTGGGATAAATACTTTCCAAGGGCAAAACTATGAAGAGAGAAAACAGATTGTTGTGGTGTGTGGGTTTTGTTTTTTAATTTTAAAAAAGGAAGCAGAAGAAACGGAGTATGGAAGAGTGGTTAGAATTTTGGATTAGGAGGTAAAGTGTGCCGCTGAGTCGATTTCGACTCCTGGCACTCACAGAGCCCTGTGGTTTTCTTTGGTAGAATACAGAAGGGGTTTACTATTGCCTCCTCCCACACAGTCTGAGATGATGCCTTTCAGCATCTTCCTATATTGCTGCTGCCCAATATAGTACCAGCGGGGATTCAAACCGGCAACCTTCTGCTTGTTAGTCAAACATTTCCCCGCTGTGCCACTTAAGGTGGCTTCTGGATTAGGAGACCCAGGTTCAATCCCACACAGACTCAGGCTCAAATCCCCACAACCCTCACAGCTATGGCTAGGCTAACCCTGGCCAGTCACAGGGACGTAGCAAGGTTGAAGTGAAGATCAGCCCTTACTTGGATCAGCAACTTACTTGTAGAGGAAGAGTGTCAAGACAACAGCAACTATCACTAGGAAACCACAGGCGATCAGAACTCCCTCTGCTGTTCTTGAAAATGACCCTGCAGCTTGAATAACAAGTTAAGATAGTAGCTTTAAGGCATGTCCACATTGTGCTTATTTCAGAGATCAGATTCACTCAGGTGGTGCACAGAAGCAGTACAATCTGCATGTACTCAAGACTCCCATCTGCATCAGCACAGCCAATGGAAATAATTGTGGACACAGTAGGCATACTCTGTTGGCCTAAGACCATCTGGGAGAAAATGGTGCTTGCCTTTTGAAGGACACTTCCTGGACATACAGCTTCATGCTCAACAGTATGTGTAGCCAATTTATGGGCATGCCTTTATTTCAAATGTATTCAGAACGGTGAAAGTGGGCAGGGAGAAAAATCTAGTGCTGGCAAAATTGGGTGAATCTAACATCTGCCCACTGTGTGCAGCCACCATGGGATCAGGGCTGTGTGCCACCTGCCTCTATAGCCATCCACCTGCCTGCCTGCCTCCGCCCTTGTCACCACCAGCAAAGGGTCAGCTTGTGGGCTAATGAAGTCACTGCCTGGCAACATGTGCTAGGTGATGACATCATTAGCCAACACACCAGCTCTTCGTCAATGGCGGACTGTGGTGAGGGCTAATGACATAATCATCTGGCGACACACGCTGGCTAGTGACATTTTTCTGTGTGCTGGCTCCTTGCTAGTGGCAGCAATGAGGAAGGTGAACGGATGGCTGCAGAGGAGGGATGGAGGCGAGTGGGCAGGCAGAGGCTAGTGACGGCGGTGGCAGTGAGAGCTACCAAAAAATTTAGCCACAGGCTGCTGCTTATGTTGCTACACTAGTGAGCAAAATGATTCACCAACATTCATCATTGAGCACTGGGCTGCTTTAAACATTACTGCCATCACATTTTTTAACTAACTTCATTTAAATACAAAGGATGGGAACAATCTATTGCTGTTTCAAGGGCCCAGCACTTCAGATGAAAAGGCCTAGCTTGCTAATGCATGTTTGGACTGAAGCACTGCGTTGCTGTGCTTTCCTTTTCACTGTTCATCCATTTGCCTATCCAAGTAATGTCATTAGGACGTATTATGTGGCAGTGTTCTCCCTTCTGACATGCTTATGTCAGTATATCTAGCAAATGGGGTCCTCTAGTTCTACAGATCTAGCACGTATCAGCATGAATTGTAGCTCAATGGTACATAGGAAGCTGCCATATACAGAGTCAGACCCTTGGTCCATCTAGCTCAGTATTGTCTACACAGACCGGCAGCGGCTTCTCCAAGGTTGCAGGGAGGAATCTCTCTCAGCTTTAACTTGGAGATGCCAGGGAGGGAACTTGAAACCTTCTGCTCTTCCCAGAGCGGCTCCATCCCCTCAGGGGAATATCTTACAGACAGTGCTCACGCATCAAGTCTCTCATTCATATGTAACCAGGGCGGACCCTGCTTAGCTAAGGGGTCAAGTCATGCTTTCTCCCACAAGACCAGCTTTCCTCCTGCTCCTGCTTTTTCATGCAGCTCAAAAGCTCCTGCTTCAAAAGCTCCTGCTTTTTCATGCAGAAGGTTCAAAGTTTCCCTGGGTTGGACAGCTGCTGTCTATTAGTGCAGACAATACTGAGCTAGATGGACCAATGATCTGACACCGTATAAGGCTTCCTGTGTTCATGCCATACTAGGAATTTGGAATTATTAGCTCACAAGGAAGTGGACTCCAGACAAATGAGTGCATTTGTTCAAATAGGACTCACCCCCGTTGATGGATACCAGAGTACTTGTGAGAGCCAGGCTAGCTTCATCAGCCAGAGTGATGTTTACACAATAGGTGCCGGATCCATTGAAGGCTCTACTGATGGTCAGCAAGCACTCGTCCTCAATGTCGACAAGGTCACATGCTTCACTCTGTGGGACCTGGCATGTGGGGTCAGCAATTATCGTACAAGCATCTGTTGGAAGACTAAGGAGCAAGAGGAGAGAACAGCACAAACAGGATAGATTTCAGCTCAGTTTATTTATTTCTAGCACAATATCTCCAAAGAGGTTTATAAATTAAAAAAATAGAATATGAAATATGATTTCAAAAATACAACAACAATATAAATAAATAATAAACAGCAAAATACATTCTGCAGTCTAATGCAAGCATCACCAAACTGGCAAAATTCAGCAGTAGAACCTAGCAATAAAGTTGACTGAAATGACCTGACACTGTAGATACTGCACAGCAGCATTCCAGGACCTATAAGTTTTAGGAGAGGCAAGTTTAGAAGAGGCAAATGGAAGCACTTACCTCCCCTGACAGGTCACCACAAAATCAACTACAGAGCTCTCAGCTTGAGTGGATGCCACCTGGACACTTGTCATTTGGATAATATTTACCCCGAGGATTCCCTCTGGTGAAGAAGCCAACCAGTAAAATGTCAGAATTACTGAGACAAAAATTTTGACAGCAAAAACAACCCATTTCGAAACTCATTTACTGTATGGTTAAAATGAGCTCAGATGGGTCTGAAGAGTGCCTGCAAATGAACTCCTAGAAGGAGATTTATGGTTCCTCAAAATTGTTTTGCACAGCTAGATGCTTCTCCCAAAAAGGTATGCAAATGCACTGCAATTTACTAAATCGTGGCCACCGCGGGCCATGGCCATTTTGGGCCCGCCAGCATATGGGATAAGAATGGAGTCATGCCAAGAGTGTGCCTGTCCTTGTCCTCATCAGAGGATGTCCCTTGTAGAGGGATAATTCAGATAAAGAGCCACCTCACCTGATTCAGGCACGTGCCAAGAGTGCATTGGGGCATCCTCCATTGAGGTCAGGGTGGATGTGCTGCTGTTGGGCATATTGTCCAAACTAGCTCACCATTAGACTTCTGCCTTCTGCTGAAATTTTAGTAGCTACCCCCTAATGGTACAGCGGGGAAGTAACTTTTGCCTAGGGAGCAAGAGGTTGCTGGTTCGAATCCCCACTGCTTTGTTTCCCACACTATGGGAAACACCTATATCAGGCAGCAGCGATATAGGAAGATGCTGAAAGACATCATCTCATACTGTGCAGGAGATGGCAATGATAAACCCCTCCTGTATTCTACCAAAGACAACCACATGGCTCTGTGGTCGCCAGGAGTCGGCAACGACTCGAAGTCACAACTTTACTTTACTTACTGAATGCAGCTCTTGGGCTTACCATTTTGTAATTGTAAGCCCTTAAAGACTGTAGATGTTCAAGACTCCAGACCAAATTAACCGCTTGATCTAGAGGACTAACTTGCATGTAACATTTAGAATGGCAGGTTAAGGTTGTACTTAAATCTCATTTATAGAAGAACGTACAACCTGAGCTTGCTACACTAACCAAGTAATGTTTAGAAGGCAGTAATGAATACGCATTGCTCTGCTTATGCAATGCCACAAAATTTGACAAGGCACTGCAGAGATTTTAGAATAAGAAAAATATCTGTGGGTGAGACTAACATCTTTCCCAAAGAAGCACCACTATTACTGGTGAGTCTGCTTAGAAAAATGTTTGCAAACCATTGCTTTGTATTATTTTCTGTATGTGGCTTCAGCTGCAAAAATGAGTTAAATGTTGTAAGCTGGGACAGTGGCTCTCAGACTTTCATATCTTACATCCCACCAGTCACACTCTATAAAAAAACCTGGGTCCCACCATGATCGAAACAAAAAGGTCACTTTTCCTGATATTTATGTATTCTATTATTATATTTATCATTTACGGTAAGGACATTACACAATTACTGTAGTATTGTTGGAAGTAAATTTGATTGCTATGGCTTTAAAACACACACAAAAATAATAAAACCAACAGGTTTATACCCAATTATACTAGGTCAGATGCAGGGGCGGATTAAGCTTTTTACCGCCCATAGGCAGCCAAAGATTTGCCACCCCAGGGGCAAGGGTTCCCCTTTGCAAGTAAAGGGCTTGTGGGGGAGGGAAAGATAAATAATTTTTTCTTACTTTTAAAACTGTTGCTGTGCAGCGGCGGCAGCACAACAGGGACTGTGGCTAGAGCTCCGCTCACCTCCCAAACCATAACAGGTGAGGTCGGGCACTGGAGGCAGCAGAGACAATGAGAGAGCTCCTCACACAGGCCGCCTTCCTTTCAAATGACACAGATCGGGCCAATTTCGGCCCATTTGGGGCCTCTGTGCATGTGTGAGCATGCACAGAGGCTTGAAGTTGGCCCGATCAGTGTCATTTGGGAGGAAGGCGGCCCCATGAGAGGAGCTCCTTCACTGCCGTCTCCACCATCCGGATGGCAGAGACAGGAGCGTGCTCACACAGGCCTGCCTTCCTCCCAGATGACATTGATCGGGGCCAATTTCAGGCTTCTGTGCACGCTCAAAATGGGCTGGGAACCCATTTCATGAACCCAAATCATTTGGAACAGCAGGCACACTATGTGGTAACAGCCTGCATTGTGTAATTAGGATGATATGGTAGATTAATTCTCGCTAGTGCCTACTGAAACAACATTCCTTCTTATGGACATAGATGCATACCTACAACAAAGAGTGATCCTTTGTAAGGTCCATATCGAGTAATATGGCATTCTTTATCAGGGGCCTCTTCCGTTGGCAGCTCTGCTAAACTATCAGAAGCAGGAGTTGTCACATTACGAGGCAGTTGGGTAGTTACTGCTGAATCAAGAATAAATGAAAACAAGTTAAGGTGCCGGTAATGACTAAAATCCTATACATTTATTTGGGACCTAGGTATCTTCTCTCGTATGAATCTATCCCACCTATAAGATCCAATCGGGTGGGCCTCCTGAGTGTGCTGCCATTATGTGAGGCCTGTTTGTAGGCCACATAGGATGGGGCCTTCTCAGGGGAGTAGCATGGCTGCAGTGGGCCCTGAGACAGAACGTGAAGATGGGCCCCTGCCCCCACTTCTTCTTCAGAGAGGCACAAGGAGGAGAGCGAAGAGAGAGCTGCCACCCACCCAGCAGGTCCCCCTGCCTCAGGGGCCCAGGGACATTTCCCCCTCCCCACTCTTCAGTTGCAGCTATCCCCCCCCCCGGGCCTTCTCTGTGGTGGTCTCCTCTCTGTGGAATTCCATTCACTGAGAGATCCAGCTTGGCCCCCTCTCTCCCAATTTTTTGGACAGCTTTTAAAGATGCATTTGCTTAAACAGGAATTTACCACCACCAATTAGAAGTGGTTTTATACTTTCTCTCTCTCTCTCTCTCTCTCTAATCCCCCCCCCCCCATGTTCTGTTGGTTTTAATAGTTTTACTGTATTAGGGTTTTTACTGTATTTCAGTTTTTAATTGATCAGATGCCTTGAAACTTTATGTAAAAGGCAGGGTAAGGGGTAGACAGTTTTAAAACAAACTTCTGCTCTTGCATAATCTTTCATAGGTTCCCGGATTCCTTTCACAGTTCTGGTTCAGTCTTGTATCTGCCTTATTGCTCCCCACTCTTTGGAATCCCTTCCTCAACATTGTCTTAATTTCTTCTGAAGTTTTTCTAGCTCTCATTTTTTGCTGGCCCCTGGTTTTTAAACATTCCCCCCCATTCCTTTTCCTTCTACAGTCATAGTTTCAAAGCTGGGAACTAATTCTTTCTTTCTTTCTTTCTTTCTTTCTTTCTTTCTTTCTTTCTTTCTTTCTTCCTTCCTTTCTTTCTTTCTTCCTTTCTTTCTTTCTTTCTAAACTAGTCATCTGCTTTAGGCACTCTATAAACTATAATGTAGGGGAGAGGGTGGAAAGTGCCACTTTTAATATTCTTCCAAATAGTTGTCCTAGGGCACGGAAGTGCCAAACGTCAACTCTAAATATCCTCTTCCCAGTTCTGCTGCCAGAAAGTTGGTGGAGGCCATGTGTTGTGAATTTGTATGCAGAAGTTTGTAAAGTCTGCTGGCCCACATGTTAATGACTGTCACAAAAGTTTGTCCTGTTAACTATTCACATAACTGATCTATCCATTCACATTCACATTGATCCACAGACTCTTACCTGGGAGGGTTGTTAATGGTGGAGTAGGTGTAATTGGACCACAAGTTGTAGGTATAATAGCTTGGACAGACAAGTTAAGGCTGAAATTCCCCAGGAGTGTATACGTATGCATGAAAACAGAATTGTTAGAAACAAAGGAGCCGCTGCCATCTCCAAAATTCCAGTGGTAGGTAATAACAGAGTCATTCAAGTAGTGGCTGGGATCATGAATCTGAACCTCAAATGTAATAGGTTGGTCCTTGATAAAGATATGATCTGAGGCGTTGCGGTCATTCTTCTGGGATATTTTCACATGGAAGGGGATTTTATCTGCAAATAAAAATAAAGTCAAAGCCTGTTGATTTTAATTCATTGCACTCCTTTATATGAGCTGTATCTGCTATTGTCATGAGTCTATATATGGTTATACAATATGTATACACAAAAAAACCAAAACGGAGGTTAGTTAAATCTACCACCATCTGTGGAGATTGTCTCCATAACCATGACATGAAAGCTCAGAATTTGCAGCCTGTGTTCTGTTGATTTCTGAGAAATTGCAGCTCTTAACTGTGTGGACATACAAGTTACTATGAGAAAATCCTTTCAAATTGGATCACTTGAAACCAGCTGTTCTCACCATCTATCCTCTTCATTATTTTGGAAGCAATGCAGATGCCCTTTAGATGTTGTTTTCCTGGCTGTGTGGGAGCAGCTTATCTATGAGCAGTCCTCAGACTACTGGAGCATGTTCAGACTACAATCCTAAGCACACTTACTGAACCCAGCGGGACTTACTTCTGAGTAGATATGCATATCTATATGCGCAGTGAAAATTACCCAACCAGTACAAGAGGGCTGATCACATGGGTCTTTCCCTTGGAATCAGCAATCTGCCTCCTAGCACAATGACAATTCTGTCCGAAAAATTCATATTATCAGCTCTCACTTGGTTGGGATCACTGTTCCCTCTAACAGGGATTTCCAGATGTTGTGGACTGCAACTCCCAGCATCCCCAGCTGCAATGGCCTTTGGCTGGGGATTATGGGAGTTGTAGTGAACAACATCTGGGAATCCCTGTTAGAGGGAACACAGGTTGGGATATTTAAATATTTTCCCCATGAGCAGCAACACAACAGCTGCTCGTGGATAAACAATTCCACACACTTGGGAGAACTTCTAAAAGGCACTACAAGTAATGTGGCACCCATGCAAAACATGTAATATTAAAAATTTCAGATTTACCAATTCTGATATAACTTTGCATACTCACCTGTTAGAACATAAACCACATTTACTGTGGTTACTGGTACATATGAGGCACGACTTCTTCTGTAAATGGAGACTTCCATAATTTGTTGACCAAGAGTGATATTTGTAGTGTTGATAGATACCATGGCTGAAGAACCTCCTGTCTTTTGATAATACTGTCCTGTGAAAAGAGAAAAGATGGAAAGGAGGGTATTAATCTAGAATTGGGTTTAGTGTCACATGTACTTTGGCTCTAAGTCAAGACTATGAATACTCATGCTTAAGCAAAACTACTACAACAACAACAAAATCCTTTTATGATAAATTCTAAAATATATTGACATTTTTATTGCCTTTTCCTGTAAAGACTCAGGTGTGCATACATGGCCATGACTTCCCCGTTTTTCTGCCCACAACTTTGTGAGATAAATTAGGCTGAGTGATAGAAACAGGCCCACAGTCAACCAAAGAACTCCAGCATACCTCATGCCACAAACATATGAGTGAAGAGCTGAGGATGTGGCTAGGGCACAATCCTGATGCTGGCATGCCTGCTGCCCAAACTCGTAGCAGCTGCATTTCAACAAGGGGGAAAGAGCTGGAGGCACAGAGAGGACCTTTATAGATTTTGGGACCTTAATCATGGTTCCAAGTCACATGGAAGATGCTCTGCATATTCAGCTCTGTTGTTTGCAGACAAGTGCTTAGTACTCAGTTCAACTAATATTTATACACTGCTTTTCAACAGAGTTTCAACAGTTTCCAAAGTGGTTTTGTAGTGAATGGCCTCTCCTTCCCCTAAAGCAGGCCTGCTCAACTTTGGCCCCCCAGCTGTGTTTGGACTACAGCTCCCATAAACCCCAGCCACAGGGGCTAGTAGCCAGGTATTATGGGAGTTGTAGGCCAAAATCTGCTGGAGGGCCGAAGTTGAGCAGGCCTGCCCAAAAGAGTGAACCAGAAGTGAACCCTGTCTTGACTGACAGGCAGTGACCTCTAGAGATCAGCCACTCAGCACATGGTGGGCGGGACCTTGAGGAAGGAAGAGAAAGGGGTTCTTTGTGCTCAGTTGGAGCCAGGCTGTGTTAACATCAGGCTGTTGACCAGACAAATGGCTGAAACAAGGGAGACTGCAATCCTGGGAAGTTAGGACTGTGGAGGCCTGAAGTCTCTACCATGGAGCTGGTGAGTTCAGGAAGGAAGCCAGGGCTTTCTTGGAGGAAGGGTTTAGCCAGGGAACAGTTTGTTAGTTAGCTCGCATTAGACTTCTTACTTTCCTTTGGTGTGCTTTGCAAATCCTTACAACTGGTCTATTGTATTTTATCTGTAACCTAACAAGCTAAGGAACGCTGAGTCAGTGCCCATTTATCCATCCAGGGCGCTGCAAAAGTCTCTGTAAGCTTTAAAGGTGCTTTTAAAGGTTCCTATATCCCTGTTTCTTGCAAATGGGGTGCTTTTTGAAGTATTCTTGCAACTACTGAATATTTCTTTTACCTGTAACTAAAAGCTGAGACAGCCTCAGATGGAAACTAACTGTAGTATTTTGAATAAAGTTTATTTTTTCTTCTTTGCAAATTTTATCCAGCCTCTTTGAGTGGATTTTTAACTCAGGAGCAGGGCGGGGGCTGGAAAGGTTTTTTTTTTTTTTTTTTGGTTTTTTTTTTGCCTCTGGTGCATACATCTCATTTTGATTGCTCAGCAACTCTACCAAGTTTTCTCATCATATGTAGGCTTGTATATGGAGGTTTTTGTGTATTTTTCCAATAGTAAACAGAAGGAGAATTCCCTGGAATTTCACCCACACCAGTGGGAGGGGATTAAACTCTGTTAAAAAGTGGGCATGGTGGCAGTAATTAAGCTAATGAGGAAACAGTTTAAGTTTAAGGGGACAGCCTTTGTGGGTGAAAGCAAGAGAGGATGATTCAGCATTTTTCTTCCCCTCACATGGGCTTGCTTTGAGACAAAAGCTGGGTTAAATCCGTTACAGGTTTACAGAGAAAAAAACCAATCAGAATAGTTCCTTATCCCCAAAGCGTTCTCAGTCTAAAAACAAAAATGTAGATACCAACAGCAGCTACTGGAGGAATGCTGTGCTAGGGTTGGATATGGTCAGTTGCTCTCCCCCTGCTAAATATAAGAGAATCACCACTTTGAAAGGTGCCTCTTTGCTCAGTTAGCAAATACTGAATGAACAGCTGCTAGGGGGTGCCGCCAATGGGCACAATCCTGCCCGACAAATATGGGTCGACCCAAATGGTGGTTTATTCCAGCATCACTGCTGATTCTTATTCTTATGGGCTGTCTAGATGATACTCAACACACTGCATAACTTCTTTGCATAATGTGGTTGAAAAATCGTGAAATATCTGTGTGTTTTCAAACTACTTTTTTCCTAACAGGAACACAGAAGGGGAAAATATTGTGCGAGGAAAACAAGTATGGATGGACCATAGCACAAACTTTAGAGGAGTAGTCACTTGCATAGCTGTTAATGTATAGCAGGGTTGCTGCTGGAAGGTACACCCCTGCAAGCACCCTCTCTTCTGCACCTGAGCCCACTTTTCTTCTGGCTCTTGCCCTGAACAGTACTCTTTCTTCTTTCTCAAACCAGCTGATTGCCATCTTTCACCACCTCCTTTATTGTTATTTTTTAATTTTACAGCTGTTCTTGCACAATTTTTAAAGGAAAAGTGTGCTGTTGAGTCGGTGTCGACTCCTGGCGACCACAGAGCGCTGCGGTTGTCTTTGGTAGAATACAGGAGGGGATTACCATTGCCTCCTCCCGCACAGTACGAGATGATGCATTTCAGCATCTTCCTATATCACTGCTGTTCTATATAGGTGTTTCCCATCTCTCCCTCCAACTCAAACTATTGTTCCTGCCGCTCCTGATTCAGTGGAACATAGGAAGCTGCCTTATACTGAATCAACCCACTTGTCATCTAGTTCAGTATTGTCTACACCAATGGTTCCTAACCAGGATTCCTCCAGATGTTGCTGAACTACAACTCCCAGCATCCCCAACTACAATTTATTTTTCCTTGACTTTTCAGGTGTTGTGTCCTTCTTCTCTACCACCCTCTTTTCTTCAAGAAAAAAAATTGTCTTATTTTAAAGGAAAGTGAACAGAAAGTGAACAGAACAACTACAGAATTGTGTTTTGAGAGAATTGTAACATCCCCAGCTACAATTTATTGTGGCTAGGGATGCTGGGAGTTGTAGTTCATCAACATCTGAGGAGCCCTGGCTGGGAACCACTGGTCTACACTAACTGGCAGCAGCTCTCCAGGGTTCTAGGCAGGAGTCTTTCCCGGCTCTACCTAGAGATGCCAGGTATTGAATTAGGGACCATCTGCATGCAAAGCAGATGCTCTGCCACTGAGCTATAGCTGTCCTATCCCCAGTGCTCAAATCAGGGGCATAGCAAGATTGGAGTGGGCTCAGAGACAAGATTTTAAAATGCCCCCTCCCCTCACTGAAGCTCAGCTCATGAAGTAAAGAAATCTTAAATGAGGGTGAATAGTGGTAACAAAAAGCATAGTAAAAATTATATATGTATGTATATGTATGTATATATAACATATATATATTTTTTTTCCTATGTGCCACAATAGAACATCAGCCTAAATTTTTTTTTTTTAATGTTTTGTAAATTGTGGACAATGCAAGTCATTTAATGGTACTAGAGAAAGACATGCTATTCTGGTAGCTCCAGGTCTTAACACTCACATCAGTTTCGGAGGATGAATACAACTGAAGGAAGCCCAGGCGGGTGCGTGGCTGGGGGAATCAGTGATGTGACTTGCCTCCGGGGGGCCCCCCCAAGGCAGTGGGCCCCCAGACAACTGTCTCCCCTTGCCCTATTATAGTTACGCCCCTGGCTACAATGAGGTCACACCAGACACCACACCAACATTTCCCTCTCCTCCAAGTTAGAGGAGAGTCTCTGTCTTGTTCTTGTTTCATCTTTCTGGGATTTAATTTCAGCTGTTAGCTGGAGGGGAGGATATTGAACATCACTGGAGGCTCTTTTGAGCCTTCCTCCTTCCCCTAACACCCAAGGTCGCAGCAGCTACCTCCAATCTCCCCACTCCTCAGACCAGCCAAGCCAAGGGTGGAGTCCTTACCCAAGCATAAATCAACCCCATAGCTCTGCAGCTCTGCAAAATGAGATGGAAGGGTGGAAAGAGGCTTAGTCACTGCTCACTAGCCCCAATGCACATCCATATATTGTTGGAAGTTACAGTCAGAATGGAAACGGTGCCTGCCATTGCACCCAGTGTTCTGTCTTCCTCGTAGAAACAGAAAAAGTCTAGAGTCAAATTATCTGAAGGTATTAATGATGCCCAGGAGGGATCATTAATGCCTGCAGATAATTTGACTCTAGACTTTTTCTGTTTCTATGAGGAAGACAGAACACTGGGTGCAATGGCGGGTGGAAAAGGCAGAGACAGAGGTGGAGGAGTGGGTGGGTGGAAGAAGCAACAGGAGCCAGGTGAGGACCGGAGTCAGGCAATGGGGGAAAGGCGGCATGGGGAGAGGAGCAGCTGCAGAGGAAGTGGCACTTTCTAGGAGGGCCAGGACAAGTGAGCGGCTCTGACAGATCACTCAGTGTATGCATGCATGCGCAGCCGCACACCTTAGAGGGAACTGTAGGGATGTGCACAGAACTGGCTGGCCCGGTTCAGTTTGAGGCCAAACCGGCCTCAAACCCAACTTGCTTAACTTGCTTGACCATATATATATATATAAAGATTTAGTTACAGTTATGACATGTCTCTATCTAAAGTTCTTTAGAACCAAATTCCGTAAATACTTTACACTTTTAAAAGCAAGCACCAAATAAACTATCAGTAAAAAGCTAACACGAAAGTATATTTTTAGGACTAACCAAGAGTGTGAAAAATGTAAACAAAGTTTCTTCTCCTCCAGTCACGATGGTGAGGGAAAGGTCTTCCATCTGGGAAGACATTGTGACTGTTGTTATGTGTGCAATTTTGCAAGCCACAGTCATCAATCCATTTAGTCCAGTTGTAGACATACTGGTCAGGAAGATCTGAATAATCTGAAGAACCTAAAGGCAAACAAGAAACAGGTCAGGAGGACTTTCGATAGTGGCTGACATTCAGACTAAATTACTCAATGATACTACTCAGGAGTTACTCTGAAAGGACTCCTACATTCCAATAGGACTTGCTCTAGTAACTTTAATCAGGATGTCAGCCCATGTTCTTGATTTAAGTGTCTATGGGCTAAAACAGCTCCCCGCTATCTGCATTAACTTTGGAATACTACCAGAACTCCCATGAAGAGATGCCAAGTTAATTAAGGAAGTCTTGGTTGTTAATGAAACATCCCACAGAACAATCATCCCAGGTATTCCATAGATCATGAAACTGACTGAAAAATTCCATTATATAGACAATCTCTTGGAAGCTATTTCCCATCAATGCTCAGTTACAAATGAGGGCATTTGTGATCCCTTATACACTGCTGTACTACTCTTACCTATATTGAGCAAAATTGGGCAAAGAAGTCCCACTGCATGATGCCCTAAGTCAGAGGCGTAGCTAGGAGAGAGGGGGCCCGTGTTTGCCCCTCTCCCCAGCGACCCCTCAGTGGGAGGGAGATAATGAAGAGTATAGGGAGGAGTGGAACTGGGGGGCGCTCAGGAGCTGAGCGGCCCGGGTACTTTGAACCCATCCACTCAATTATAGCTACGCCCTTGACCTCAGTCATTTCAAACACCCAGTTAACTTCAGTCATAGAAGACCAGGGCCGGACGTGGCTGTCACTCAAGGTCAGGGCCATGACAGCCTCCACTTACATGCTCACTCCTGCCACAATATTTTTTGTTTCAGAGCAGAGAATTCTGTAGTTGTGCATCTGTTCACTTTCCTTTAAAAAGAGACAATATTTTTCCTGAAGAAAAAGGGGTAGTAGAGAAGAATGGTGCAGCACTGAAAAGTCAAGGAAAACAGTGGGGGCGGGGGAGAGAAATCCCAAAGATGCTGGATAAATAACAATCAGTTCTTTATTCTACCATGAAACCTCTTACCTGATGCTTCTTGACCTTGGGAGAGCTCTTCTTCACAGGCAGTCGTATAATATAATGTATTGTATCCCGTGTTCCCTCTAACAAGAATTCCCAGATGTTGCTGACTATAACTCCCAGAATCCCCAGCTGCAATGGCTTTTGCTTGGGGGTTATGGAAGTTGTAGTCAACAACATCTGGGAATCCCTGTTAGAGGGAACACTGGTTGTATCCCACGTCAGCTATATTCTATTTATCCAGCATCTTTGGCATTTTTCTCCCCCCCACCCCTTTTCTTGACAGTATGATTCAAATCAAGGGCGGTGGGAGCCTAGACTCCCAGCATCTACTTTCAGAGAAAACTAAATTATTATTTTTGGCCCAAATGAAGGGGCATGGAGTTGGAAGCATATTAACAGTTTTGCAAATACAGTTCTTACTTACCATTCACGCAGTTCCTGTCATATACTATGTTGCTGTCATTATCTTCTCTTTGGCATCTGGGAAACTTCAGAGTCACAGTAAAGGTCACATTGGATCCTATCAGAGCTGGGCTGTCACTGGTCAGATTGGCCACTACCCTTCCCCCTGAAGAAGTTAAGGTTGTATTTGTTTTAGAGTCATCATGTCCTGTTATATATACTTTACATTTTTGGCACCATTCCAAAATGTTCAAAGCACTTCATTTTCACTGTGAGACTTTCTGGGTCAGAGAATCATCTTTTTTTGTTGAAAAGCAGTCTATAAATATTAATTGTAGTAATAACTAGAGATGTGCATGAACCAAGGTTCGTGCACTGATTCAGCACTGCAGTGGTGAATGGGATCTTTTAAAAAAGAGGAGAGCAGATCCTTACCTGCTCTCCGCCGCTGCATACAGCTTCCTGCTGCAGTGGTGCTCTTCCCAAGAAGCCGCACATGGATGCCACGTGCATGCCAATGCGCACACAGGTTCTTGGGATGAGCACTGCAGCAGCAGGAAGCTTTTTTTTTTTAAGATCCCAGTTGCTGCTCCCCTCTCCATGGGGCCAAACCAGTGCACAAACCTCAGTTCGTGCAGATCCCAAGTAATAATATCAAGGCCAAACTAAGTGGAACAAGGGACGTCCAAAATTGGATTGCCCAATATGATTTTTTAGTGAGGAGAAGGGGCATCTGGATTGGGGTTGCAGCATGGAGGACGTCACTCCTTATCCTGCACCAGTTTCCCTGTACCAATTGGTGTCAGGGACATGGTGGTCACTCCTTGACCGTGACACCAATCCTCCCTCAACAAACCTGGAGGGAGAACTTATGGGGGCAAAAATTGTGGGTTAGACTCCTCCCAATGCCACAATCCCAATCTCTCCCCATTGAGAGCTGCTTTCTAAAAAAAAATAAAAATGTTGGGAGTTGGAAAGCCAGTGTCATATCTCTAGTTTAGTCCACAGTGATCTTTAAAACAACATTGTAAAGTGGATCTGTATCATTACCTCCATATTATAGCAATTGGGGAGGCCCTAGTCTGTGTTATATGTAGGGTTGCCAATTATGATAAAAACTATTCCTGGAACCCCACCAATATCTTTTAGCCTAGTTTCCAGTATGAGATCATCTGGCATTTTGTGTTTTTGTGTGTTTGTGTCTGTCGCCGCTATCAACTTCGCAGTGCCTGGACAAATATGAACCAAATTGGGTTCACATAGGGACACCTCAGTGGCACAGTTTATGATGTTGTCATCCACACCAGTTCAAGATGGCAGATGCATAAATATATGAGCCGCAAGTTGTGAACCGCCTAAGGCTAAGTTGTGAACCACCTAACTGATTTGAACCAAATTTGCTACAGCTGTAGGGACACATAGGGATGCCTCAATGGCATAGTTTGTGATGATGTCATCCACCCCGATTCAAGGTGGCAGATGCAAAAATGTTTGAGGCACAAATGGGCTAACTTGTGGACTGATTTGAACCTAATTTGGTACAGTTTTACTGAGTGACACACGGGGACACCTCAATGGTGTAGTTTGTAATGATGTCATCCACCCCGATCCAAGGTGGTGGGTGCATAAACATTTGAGGCACCAGAAGGCTAACTTGTGGACCGCCTAACCAATTTGAACCAAATTTGGTACAGTTGTAGGGACACACAGGGGTGGCTCAAGGGCATAGTTTGTAATGATGTCATCCACCCAGATTCAAGATGGCAGAGACCTGAACATTTGAGGTGCAAGTGGGAACAGATTTCGACCAAATTTGGTACAGTTGCAGGGACACATAGGGACACCTCAAACTCAGAGTCATCAACCCAGATTCAAGATGGTGGACACATGAAAGTTTAAGGCACAAGTGGCCTAACTTGTGAACTGCCTAACTGATTTGGACCAAATTTAGTCCAGTTTTAGGGATAGTAACAGGAAAGTAGGCAGATTCGTTCTTACTTGGACAACTTGTCACAATATCAGGGCATTAAAATCTCCAGGATTGCTTTCAGTGGTCACTTGGAAATTCATGCTGATTTCTGGATATCTCAGGCCAACTCAAGATTCTAACATGCAGCTGGATACATTTTGTGTAGTTGGACCCATAAAGTTTAATAAGTAGTAATTGACTGGGGGGGGGGGATAGCAGTGTCAGAAATATAAAGAAGATTTTAAAGCCAAACTCTCCATTTGCAAAAAACAAACAAACCCTGAAACCCTCCAGTAGAGCCATAGTTGGTGTTTATTATTGCAATTCTGCTGAAATGTGGCAAAAGCTCAATCTCTGCGTGTCTCCAAAGGGCTTTCAAGAGGCAGATGTGGTAGGTGACAAGAGTATGCAGGGATGGTCCTTTCATAAGGCAAGATAGGGTGGTTGCCTCAAGTGGCAGATTATTGGAGTGTCAGCAAGATGTTCCACCACCACCACCATTGGCGCAGCTCTTCAGGACTACCTTGACTCTTGCAAGTTTTGCAAAGAGAACCTCTCCTCACACACTTTGCAAAACTGGCAAGAAGCACAAGACAGAAGAGGAAATTGCTGGCAACCTTCCCTCCTTTCCACCCCCGTGCCATTTTCAAAGTGCGCAAGGGGTCAGTTCTGAAAGGGGGTGGCTCCCCAGCAGGGGCATGGGACATGGGAGCATTTGGTGCCTCACTGCAATACTTTGAGCTGCCCCTGATAATATGGCTCTGCCTTTACTGGGTCCACACTTGCTGTGTAGCTGCTGAAGCTGTCATGGTGCAAACAGACTGAACCCCAAAGTCCAAGAACTTATTCCTTTATTGAAACCCATCATAACTCTCACCGTCATCTTCCATGTGAAAAGCCAATACGTTAAATGGATTGTACATAAATAAAAGCCATGTTTATTTCACCAAAGGGATTCCCCCCACCCCTGACCTGACTACTGATGGTAGTGTATCGTCAGCATTATTCTACAATCACATGCTTTGGTATATATACTACATAAAAGGCCGATACATGGACAAATTATCTTGATCACCCTGGCCCCACTGCACAGATAATTCTACCTTTCCAGCAGTCCTTCCATCTGGGGTCTCCTTCTTCCCAGTAAGGGTAGAGCTTATCATTCCAATTATTATGATCAGAGGACCAGTTGTTTAGCCTCCTATGGAATATGTTATGAGAAGATGCTCTTCCTCGAGACATCACATCTCGAAAATCTAGACAAAATAATGAACAGTGTTTAATGCTCTTCTGTTCTGCATATACTTACAACATTCCAAATGCTGTACTCTATTGCTACATAGAAAGCATGTGTCTGTATGATCTTTTGATATTTTCCTTTAGCCTCCAGCATGTTACAAAGGGGGGCTTTGTAGAGGCACATGAATAAGCAGTCTTGATCTTTTATTTGCTCATCTTTGCATTCTCAAAGAGTTTTAAATGCTTTCTCTGGATTGTAAATGAACAACAGCATGCAAATAAATTACAAGTTGGATACAGTAATTGCACTGGTCCTCCAAAGTTGCAGCTGAGTGGCATTCCCAAGGAAACCTGCATTTTTGGAAACAAGCATAAGCTTTTGCACGGAAATAGCTAATGCAGTACTGCTGAAATTGAGATATGGAGTGGAGGCACTTCCATTGTTGCCTGGAAATCCAAAGCAGCCACCAATTCCAATATGGCTGCTCCTGCAGCTACCATTCGGTTGGTTTTTTTCCTCCGGCCATAAAGCTGTCATAAAGGTATGCTAGTTGAGCTCTTTAAACATGATGTTTAAAGGAAAGGAAATTTGCTTTCAAACAAGTCCCACAATATCCACACACACCCACTCTGAACTGAAAGTCCAATATGGCAACCCTTCTGTTCCACAGAGTATAGAAAAGTATGACACGCATTTATTAATCTCCAATTAAACTTATTAGGGGATGTTCCTGGCTGGTTGTGATTTAAATATATATTTCATGTCAAAACAAACAACCTGACAGCTTATTGCAACACTTTCTTGTTGCCTTCATCGTCGTCATCATCATCATCATCATCCTTTATTACAGCCATAGACCAGCATAAAAATACATGTTAAAAAATATGAGTAAATAAAAGTGGAAATAGAAGGTGGTTACATATATGATGATGCACTTTAACATTAAAAGAACTAATAATACTAAGAATTTATGAGGGTGATTACATGTTAAAAATACGAGTACTAAAAAAGCTAAAAGTACTAAAATACTAAAAATGAAAATGAATAAAATAATAATACTATTACTATTATGTTTAAAAGCCATAAAATGCATAAAAGACATTAAAAGGGGGACATAAAATAATAGAGTTTAAAACCCCATAATATAATAGAGCTATAAAAACCAGAATAAAAATTATATTGAGCGTTAAAACAAAACAAAAAAACCAGAATAAAAAGGGAGGCGTGAGCAATTACAGTGTCAAATCAGGGCTAAAAAGGCTCACAGCCCATCATCCACCGATGGATGCCGATCACAGCCATACAGTATCTGGCAACGCTATAAGTTATGGTAGGGTTAAGGTCAGAGAGTAGCAGGGAACTGTAGAACGGTCTTGGATGTCCCGGAAACTTGCTTGGAAGTGGAAGAATGGAAGAATGAGAGAGGCACGAATGTCTCTATAGAACGAGCAGTAGAGGAGAACATGCTCAGTTGTTTCGATCTGCTTTGTGCCACAGGGGCATAGATGGTCTGCAAATGGGATCCTTCTATAGCGCCCTTCTAGAACTGCTGAGGAGAGGCCATGGCAGAGAGCCAAGGTGAACACCTTTCTGTGGTCTGGGAACTCCAGTTGATTGAGATATGCTGCAGGAGAAGCAGAATATCTAAGCCCGTCACTGATATAAAATTTTGGGACACTGCTGAGATCAGTTTGGTGCTCAATGTCTGTCATGCGCTGCTCGATGGTTGCTTTTGCCTGATCATAGCCCACGCTGAGCAAGGTCAGTGGGGAGAGGCCCAGAGTAGCCATTTTGGCCTCAATTGTCTGTATCCAACTGGAATGGTAATCATCGTGTAGAGTTAAGGGGGCAAGGCCAATTGGGCAAGAGGATAATCTGAGCCAATAACAAAGAGTGGTCGCCCACACTCTAGCCTCAATCTTGATCAGGCCTATCGCTAGTCGCAGAGTGGCATTGGGGACACATCTTGGAAAACGGAGCACTACCCTCAGGAATTTGGATTGTATCCGTTCCAGAGTCGCAGGTACCTATTCCAATGTGAGGGCACAAATAAAAGCTCTTTAGGTGTTTTAGAGATGGTTGCTAATGAACAGATACCACAACTGACATTTATTAATGTTCTACATTATTTAACATGGATGTATATAGCAAGGTCGTTCATAGGGTTTAGGAATGTTGGCATATTATTTATTTATTATTACATTTCTATACCGCCCTATTCAAAGGCTCTGGGTGGTGTACAATGACAAAAACAACCAACCATTTAAAACAATCGGCTTAAAACAATATAAAATACATTTTAAAACAGCTTAAAACCATTTAAAAACAGTTTAAAACATTTAAGTTCAGTTCATATTGAGTGAGAGGTCCCTGGTTTCTAAAGAGTGGTTATATTTGTCTCTCAAAAGAAAGCAATGCAGTGACAACCTGATCCTATGCATGTTTACTCAGGGCTCCAAGTAGGTGTGCATAGGGTTGAAGCAAAAGTGATGGAACTGCTAGAGGCTATTTGGGCAATTTAAAATGCTTCAGGGTGTACTCAAAGTGCAGTACAGCCATTCCATGCTATTGTTACAGGTCATATTTCAGGAACAATAGCACAATGTGTGTGTCTCTTTGCACAAGATGACAATCTTGCTACCGTTCACCACTTTTAAAATAATCCCACCAGATGGGCAGTCCACCCTCCAGATGTACACTCAAGTTGTACAGCAGGGCAGCACTTAGCCCCCAAACAACTAAAAACGATCCTTTAAAACACTGGAACAAACATTTAAGAAAATGGAGAGGGGAGCTGTTAGAACAATTAAAGGGATGAGACTGTATGGGAGAGGGGCAAAAGGTGAGGGGAGTAGCATTGCTAACAAATAATTATATACATTAGGTGTCTCTGTGACACTCACGCAACTACATTCAGAACTACAATGGCAGTGGCAAATAGTGCAATACCTGGGAGATGTATCACATTTCCCCAGATATCAAATACAGCATCTCTCTGATGGCTCAGAAAATGAAGTGTCCTTGAAGCAGTTGTACTGCCTTGGGGGGAAACATGTGGACTGTGCACTCAGGGCCGGACTGGGGGCACTGAGAGGGCGATGGAATGTATGTGAGGAGGGTGCCAGGTTTTGAACAGAGTGGGTACTTAAGAGTGGAAGTATTCACTGCTGCCGAGTGTGGCGGGGTGCACCGGGAATATGCCCTGTTGCCCTGTGGGCCAGTTTGAGCCTGTGTGCACTACAAATCAAAGACTCATACACTTTGAACACATTTTAAGAGGGAGAGGTCCAAAAATATCCAGTCTCAGCCAGGGATGTATCAAGCTTGGGGTGAGCCTTGGGACAAAAAATGAAGATGGGCTCCTGCTCACCGCCTGCCTAGTTCTTGCCCACCCGCTACCTTCCTGGCCCCACTGCACAGATAACTCAGCCTGAGGCATGAGGTGGAAAGCAAAGAGAAAGCTGTCATGCAGCCAGCAAGCCCTCCCTCGCACCCCCCGGCTCAGCACGTCTCCTCCCCACCTTCCTTGTTCACTTGTAACTATGCCCTGGTCTCGGCCTCATCTCCTTTCTTTACAATGGAAATACTCATTATCTACTTCACAAAGTTTAGGATTTATGAAGAGTTTAGAAAACCTTTCACATCCTTGCCACATGGCTTTCTGAAGTTACTTTTCTTTCCCCCTTACTATCACAAGATTCAGGAAGACCCTCAGCTCTCCACATCATTATCCCACAGAGGGGAAATATTTCCTTAGTCACCCCCTCCCCCCGCCCATAATGTTAACAAAACACAAACATTTTCATGGCAAAAATGCATAATTCTAATAACTTTTCCTTTTTTTGTATTTACTGGCACCAAGGATCACCCCATACAATGTTAATCACATCATCTGACCCTTTGGATGAATGCCTAAGAAAAATTCCTTTAAATGGTTTGTTTATTTCTGTTGAAATGCAAGACTCTTCATAACGTGATCACACTTATGCCAGCCTTCGCAACACACCCTCTGTTACAGAAGGATGCCTCTTCCCCCCTCCCCTTCTGCTTTCTTCCCTTCTCTTTCTCTCTCCTTCTCTCCTTTCTTCTCTCTTCTCCCCGCAACCAGTGCCAAGAGGGGGAAGGGGGGGTCAAGGGGTGGGGTGGGGGGAAACTGGGAAAGGTGTTGTAAAAATACAAAATGTCAAAAAACATTGAAGAAGAAAGAAGAAGAAGAAGAAGAAGAAGGATGCCTGAGATCAATTTTCCTGTTATGAAAGAGCAGCACTAAACAAAAAACATGAACCAAAGTAAGTGTAAATTGCTACCAGTTGAAGAAACTCTTCATTCATCAAAACATCTAATTTAACAGTGTTATTTAGACTTTTGGCCCTATGCAATATATTCACAATTACACCCTTCAACTCCAAATCATTTTTACATGGAATAGTCACTGTCCCCCTGGTTCTTGACTTACAACCTCTATAATAACCTAATAATGTGGAATATTAGAATACCTGTAAGCAGGCAATTAATGGGTTGGAGAAAAATATGTTTAAATGCCTATTTTGAAGTAGGCATTATTTAACAACCTTTAATATAATTAAAAGAACAATCAAAGGTGGGGTAATTTGGGTGTGTGGTCCAACCCTTTCTGCCAGAACCATGGACCTGATCCAGGCTGCCTCTCAGAGCTGCTACTAGCTGTGGAGGAGAAACTTGGGGCCAATTTGAGTGATACTTGTTTCTAGCCCATGTAATTTAAAGGCGAGTGCAGCTCTCAGGATGTCAAGGAAAGATGTCACAATGGGTGTGCTCTCAGCATATCCCCCTTTTAATCATATGGGCAGGAAAATTATTGTTCCAACCAGTGCTTAGTGGATTAAATATGAAGGCTTTGGGGCATCTTAAGTGACACTTGTATGCTACAGAGCATCCATGCACAGCTTGCATGGATTCCCCAAATGGTGCATGTAGAGTATCCTGGGTTCTGTGCAACTGGCACACGCCAAAGGAGAAGTGGTACTTGCTGGAATACAAAATCACCATGCAAAATGGCCCCTTTTCTGGTTTCACATTAAAACATTGAACAAGAGGTGCAAATTGGTGCAATATGGATGAATCCTTAATCTCTTATCTGGACTCAATGAGCCACGGACTCAGTTCTGAACATGAGGAGTAGGGTTAAGGAGAGATTAGTGATTATCACTATTTTAGCCCTGATGTCCCATATAACTGATATGACTATGTCACTTGCATAGTGACCCCATTGATCCATGTCCTTTCGGGGATAATTCCATGTTGATGTATGTAACACTGTCCGAAAGCCTTAAAGGGGGAAAGAAAAAAGCTAAAGGAGATACAAATTTAGCACAGAAGAGGGCACTTGTTCCTTTCCCAACCTGCTATTTTTCACCCTGTGGGTTTTAGAGTTCGCATTTACCCTTGCAAATATTCATTGGGGGCAATTAGAATTTGAAAAGTGTGGACCCAGTGTTCAAATTACAGGGGGACTGTTGTCCCCTATTTCTTACTGTTTTTGAAGGCTAAAGGGGTATATTGTGGCTAAAACTGTGGAGAGTCCTAGGCTGGAGTGTGTGAATTTCATAAAGAGCCCTCACTTTTTCCCAACATTGGATGCACTGGTCACCACTTCTCAGTTCTAAATTGCTCCCTCCCCAAAATGGGCTTGCTAAAAAAAAAAAAAAAAAGGAGGGGGCTACAGCATACAGCATTCACTTATTTATTATACACATTTGTATAAATGCCTTCCACAATATACATGCCCAAGATGACACTGGATGATAGCAATAAAACTTATCAAAGATTCATTACATGAACAGATCAAGCTGGTCCATTAATATGTTCTTTGTAAAGAGTTCCCCTCACAGTTTCCCACTTCTAAAATAATAGTTTCCATCAAAAGATTAGTGAAGACATGATTTAGGATTGCCAGCTGACCACACACACAAAAAGAACTAGCCTGCTCTTGTGCCAGTAACAGTTTGGTATGAAGAAATAAATAGATTGAGCCTTTCACAATGTGAAGATAAACACTCTGTCACCTGCTGAAATCTGAATATAGTATTCTGCATAAAGGGGCCAGTTGTTGTTTTTTAGGTGGCAGCATTTTGATGAGCAAAGAACCAGCTCCCCTACATCATTCTGGGATTTTCACCTTTATCTGGCACAACCCCTGTAAAATTAATGCCTACGTAACAGGCAAAAATTCAAAAAGTGAAACTTTTCTCAGGACTGCATCATATAACAAACGAGATGCTGCTGCACCTGTTTAATTTTTGTTTGGCTTCTAACTATTAAAGTTTCTGGAGCCCTGCCAGGAGAAAAAAAGTAGCAACACTATTTTAAGAGATTAGGGTCATCTCTGCAACTAGCTATCAGAAGTCTCCACCAATCTCTTTCCATGGAATATTAATCCTCAGGGAATGAGAAAAGTATATAAATCTGGATTTCAGCTGTTTCCTAGCTCTGTGCAGTCACAGGTGCTATTTCAATACATATTTAGCAATGTGAAGTTTGAAGGAGCACTGAGAATACAGCTTGAGAAGGAAAGCTTATTTTCATACTGCATATACAGTCCACACACTTACTCTATATTAATTAATTAAGAGGCATGAATTCCCCTCTCTTTTCTGGTTCTATACTCAAAATCACTAATGCAGAACAGAATCTTCACGATCAATAAGTAGTCTCTAAAGAGTGGAAAAGCATTTGCCCTGTACCCATACTGAGTATGACAGGCTGCTTAAAGGACATTAAGGAGTAAGTAAATTAGATTATGTGATTTCAAACATGCATCTAGTAACATAACAATAGTTTGTGCAGCAAATTAGAGTTGTTCACTTCCTTACTGGCCCGTGCTCCTATGCCTTTAGTACTGTATATGCTTATTATTATTAATAATAATAATACTGTATATGCAGATCAAGCTATTGCTAACTTTTTCCCTTGCTGTGACAGGCTTCACCTGTTGGTTTCTGCAGCTTAAGCTGTTGTTAGGCACAGTTGCAGGCAGCTTTATCGGGTCAGTTGGCAGCCTTCCTGGAAATTCTTTTAGTGAGGGGATAAAGAGGAAGAGAATGAGGTACTCACGTCTGGTGGCGGCAGCAGGACAGATTCCTTCAGCTATGAGCAGGCATCCAAGGAGGAAGAGGAGGCAGACCTGTTTCATGATGTATATAAAACTGGACTCCCAAACTCCAGGGCTTGCCTAGGTTAACTTGCTATTTCTCCAGACCTCTTCAGAGTAGAACTAGGAATAATGCTTTCTTGCTGCTCTCCTCCCTCTGATTAAATTAAGGCCTTGGGGCTCATCATGTGATGGCATTAAGCAGAGATGCATGATTTTGTGTCTTCAGCTTGCCCCTTTTTTTCCACAGCTCATGTGCTTCTGACTCATTCCTCTCACTTTCAACATCCACTGGGATTTTTAATAGGTCTGCTTAGGCACACAGGTCTTCTGTGCCTCTGGCATTTCTGGAATAATTTTGCACCTTTCACAAGAGGGTGTAGATGTTTGTTTTACAACAAACATTGTTTGTCCAGTGGTTCAGGGATGGCCCACACCTGCATTCTCTGGGACTATTCCTACATTCTCTGGACAGAGTGCAGAGTTTAGTTGTTGCAGCTATTTAAGTAACATGCATGGAGATCACTGTAGATTCTAAGTTACTTAACTAGTTTATTGGTGGAGTGCATTTGAGATAGGAAAGACCTATCCTATCTATCAGCTACATAATGGAGAGATAGAGAGAGAGAGAGATGGATGTTTCCATCTTCTCTCTAGGAGGAAAGGAAGGGGACGGACTCACTACAGGAAGTACCTGAGGAGTCAAAGCAGGGGTCATAGAGCAGAGGAAAGCAGGGACAGGTAAGGAGACCCTCACTAGTAGGGATGTGCAAATAGGTTCGATGTTGAACCTGTTCGACATTGAACCTGTTTGGTTCCAACATTTGGGGTCAAACCAAACCATCCCCTGTTTGGTCTGACTCCAGACCGAACACCTCCCAACTGTTCGGGGGTTCACAGATTTTTTTAAAAAAAATTTACTTACCCCCTTCAGGGTTGTTATTGGAGGCGGCAGGGGGTTCCGCGGAGTTTCCCTCTCCCCCTGCCGGCCTGTTTTTATGCCACCACCAGCCATTCAGCTGGCTTTTGGGTCATGCAGAGGACAATTGCGCAGGGAGTGGCAGCCTCCAAAATGGCCATCGCGCCGGAGGGGGAAGGCCCAAACGGGCCGAAGAGCTGGTCGAACGGCCAGTGGCAGCATAAAGGGAGGCCGGTGGGGGGAGGGAGAACCTCTGCAGACCACCAACCCCTCTGCTTCCAACAACTCCCCCAAAGGGGGTAAGTTTAAAAAAATGGTTTTAAAAAAAATATATAATTGTTTGTGGAACACACACACACCCCCAACTGAACCGGGGAGGGTTCGAGGGGGTGCCGGACCGAACTGGCCCGGTCCGGTTCGGGTCCAGTCTGGACTTGTACCGAACTGGACGAGCTGGTTCCTTACACACCCCTACTAACTAGCTACCTCTTCTCCCAATGCCCCTAGTGGTCATTAGGATAGTTGGTGCAAAAGGTTGATGCACTGGAACTCCATCTCCAACAATCGCCCCAGGCTCTTCTATAGGCAATAAGAGAGTATGACTGCACTCTTCACTGCTTTCTATATGCAAAATTTTTATGTCCAGGTAGTGTACTGAATTACATTCATCAAACAATTCAAACAAGATAATTACAAAAGTTCCCATGCATGCTATTGTCTGTGTGCTCACACACACACCAAGATTTATATCTATATCAGGCCTGCACCACATAAGGCCCGGGGACCAGATACGGCTCACAGGGCCTATTTTACTGACCCCCAGGTATCCTGCAGCAACACAGGAGCTGGAAACTGCCTTATAATGCCATCCTATGCCTGTTTTCTCATAAATATGTTCCATGGTGTTCCCAACAAGGCTTACTCCCATGTATGCATGCCTAGGATTGCAGCCTGGAAGCAACGACAGTTTAGGGAGAGTAGAAGACTTGGCATTTGTTTGGGGCTGACTGATTGGGCAGGGACAGGTCCTATTTTCTAGCAACTATCCTTGGTTGAAACTATGAGTCCATTGACAGAGGAAATAGATCCACAAGTAACTAATAATATTTTTAATCTTAATGTAATGTGCCAAAAATTTAACTCGGCCCCTGCACACCAAGTTGTGGATGGTTCCAGCCCACTAGGACTTTTGAGTTGTGCATCCCGGATCTATATAATTTGAAGACTTGTCACATGATACATTCCAGAAGGGTAGCCACATTATTCTCTTGCAGCAAAAATGTATATGTCGTCAAGTGATAGGTTGTTATCAAAGAAATATAGCCAAATCGCCAAAGAACATGAAATTAGTTCTGTGTCCCTAAGGAGAGTTTAGTTGTTGATGCTGTTGTTTAATCAAAGAACAGCCCCTTGTATCACATGACAACTTGCTTTTGAAAATGAGGTATATTTCAAAAGCAGTTTAATGTGTCATGAGAAGTCAGCTGCTCCAAAGGGAAAAAAGTAAAAAATGCAATTGGACCATACAAGCTTCTTAGATGAAGCTAAGAATTCTGTGAGTCTAAGGACCAAACTAGACATGATGTGGTAGACCTGTGACTGGATCTCCCCAATGCTTTTTGTTTACTTCAAAGCTGACATTCTTGGGAATGGGGAACTGCTACTTTGATCAGGAAAGTGGCACAGGATTAGGTGGGTTTAGCCCAGGCCTGCTCAGCTTAGGCCCCTCAACTGTTTTTGAACTACTACTCCCATAATCCCCAGCCACAGTGGCCAATAGTCAGGAATTATGGGAGTTGTAGGCCAACATCTGCAGGAGGGCTGAAGTTGAGCATCCCTGGTTTAGCCCTTCCCTCTGCTCTGAACAACTGAAGTCCACCCCCACCCCCCAGTAGCTACTATTAACGCTGCTGTGGGAAAAGGCCGATATATGCATCTTCCTGCCCCAGTGGTGCTAATAGCAGCTTCAAGGTGGTAATTTTCAGGGCCCTTTTATGAGGTGAAATGAGGCAGTTGCTTCAAGAAATAGATTATTGGGGTGCCCCTCTTCTTTTAAAATGGGGGAAAGGAGGAGGAGGGGTATGCACGAGGGGTGGCATTTGGCATCGTGCCTCAGGTGCACAGAGGCCTCGGGTCATCACTGCTGGTTTCGATCAAGGCAGCCCCACATAGGTACGGTAATGAATGGTTTTCAGTTCATTTACCTTATTAACAAAACTTGCTGGACATTTTCAAGCTTATTCAGAAAACGGGTCAGATTCCTCGTAGAAAATACTGTCTCTCTGAAGACACCCACCTGCACACATGGTCTCACCCAGCCCACTTCCCAGCCAGGGAGGAAGCTAAGAAGTTGGTCCGACTCCTGAGAGGCTACAGAAGTCTCTTCCCTCCCTGGCTGTACTAACTTCTGCTGTTTGTTCTGAGGTACTGAGTGACTGAGACGTCTTTAAACAATGGAGGTCTTCCAAAATAATCAATTCAAGCTATAGAACCATAATATACTACAACTGTATTGTCTACCTTGCTGTAAAGTTCCATTCTGGTGGATGGGGGAGCAAAAGGGGAGCAGGAAATATTTGGTAGGAAGCACCTATTATTACCCTTGGGGTCATCCCTGTATATTAAGACACTCCAGTCATAGTATCCATTCTGTGCTCATCTCTGTCTACTTGTAAACCAAAGGATACAAAACTGAGCTACTTAGCCATTTTCCGCTCTTGGATATTAAATGTGATATTAAGTTGTTAATTACATGGCTGTAATATGTGTAGCTAGCTTGTCTTGCCATTTTCTGCTCTTGAATGTTAGATGCAATATTAAATGGTTAATTACATGGTTATAATAAGTGTAGCTAGATTGCCTTCATGGCTTCCAGTTTTACTTGCTGAGCAAGGAGCCACAATCCATTCACTTGTCAAAACACATAATGACCATGTAAGTACTCCCATGTGTCATAGGATCTCACGTGCTTCACTCTTGACATCTGTTCAGCCATCCTGGTGCTTTTGAGACTGAAAAATGATAGCAAGCTTAACTTCTAGTTAAGGCTTATATCTTGAAGTATTTTGATCGGTAGAGGAATCAAATAAAGGTTTAATTGTTTAGTCAGTAAGGGCCAACTTTATTTATTAATTTATTGTGATTAGACCCCATTTCCCAGCCAGAATTGATTCCTTAAATGGCGTCTAATTGAACTCTATGAAAAGGTACAATATATTAGAAATATATAGTAGGGCTGGATGAAGCAGGAGCTGCAAAGGCAGGTGGGGCTCCGCTGTTGGGTGCGGAGACGTTGGGTGCCCAGGGTCAAGGTGCCCCAAGAGACAGAGCATTCTGGGTGGGGCGAGTGGGGGCAGGCTGTCAGTGGCCCTTGGAAACTGGCAGCCCAGAAATATTTGTTCACCACTCAATTATCCCCAGAGGTGCACCTAGGTAATTTTGGAAGCTGGACCTAAAGGCCTTTGGAGGCCTCTCGCTGCAAGTTAAGGATCATTTTTTAACACATAGGTTCTTGAAGACACAAACCAGACCACCCAGGGCAGATTAAAGAGGATTTGGGGGGCCCCAGGGGATGTGGAGGCCCTGGACCTTGGCCTCAAAGTCCAGGGGTAAGAGCACTTCTGATTATACCTACATGGCTGCCATGCCCCTGATGTCGGTGCCCCTTGGCTGTCAGTGGAGGACAGCCACAGTCCCTAGGATGTCATGGGAGGATGGCTGTCAAAGGGACCGTCCCTTGGGTGTCATGGGACTATGGGGACTGTGGCCCCCACAGTCCCTTGGCTGTGGGCACAGGCTGTCGGTGGCCCTTTGAAACTGGCAGCCCAGAAATATTTGTTCCCCTCTGCCTCACTCAGTTATACCTGCATAGCTGTCTGCAACCTTGAAAATGACTGTCCACATGCCCTGACACCGGCAGGGCATGTCACCTCCTAACATGTCAGCATCGGGGGCATGGCCAGAATCGGAGCTTGGACATAAAGCCCGTCAGCCTCTCCCAGCAAGTGAGTGCTTCTTTACCGGGTGGGTGCCCAAGAGGCAAAGGGGGTGATCTGCTCCATGCCCCTGTACAAACCCTGGAAAACATGTGTGCGCATGATATTGTTTTGCTCCTGTGTCTTTTCAAAAAAAAAAAAGTTTCAACACTTCCTAAAGGAAGAAGAAATAGTTGGCTCCATGTGAACTCATGATGTCTGTGTGCAGAAAGTTATGAGACTTGTCTTTGCTAAATTAGAGGAAATGCCGTCAGCAGATATGCTGGTAGATCAAGCTCTGTTGTGCAAATCTGGGGGATGTTTTAACCCAAATAGCACAATGCATGCTGCTGCAGGTGTTTAAAACTAATATTTGCTATTGTTTGGGAAAGTATTTAAAAGAGAATTCCATCTTAGATGGTGTGCACAGTCATAGCAGCAGAATCTTGGAAGAGATGTTCCATCCTGTGTGTGAGATAAAGAGAATGCCTTTTTAAAGATTTCCAGGTAACCCATGATTTTTGTAGCTACTTGTAATAAAAATAGTACAATGTTTTGTTTTGTTTTTAAATCCGCCAGATGCATCAGGGGTTGTCTTTTAAATTGATCATTGTTTTTAATTGATTAATAAAACTGACTGACTAAATATAGCAGTCCTACCCATTATGATTAATAGAACCCTCCATCCATGTGAATGATCTTATTGATGGAAGCATAAACTCTGTAGAGGTGTGTGATTATAACCAAAATGGAGTGACACCATCCATATTTGTTTGCATAATGCCTAACACATCAGTGATTCGTGATAGGAATGCTTTCAATCGGGGCCAACCCAGGCCCCCACCCGCCATCCTGCACATGAGATAGCTCAGCAAGCCACTCCTCTACCAACTGCCTTCCACCCCTTCTCCCTAGGAACATAGGAAGCTGCCATAAACTGAGTCAGACCATTGGTCCATCTAGCTTAGTATTGTCTTCACAGACTGGCAGCAGCTTCTCCAAGGTTGCAGGCAGGAATCTCCCTCAGCCCTTTCTTGGAGATGCCAGGGAGGAAATGTGGGACCTTCTGCTCTTCCCAGAGCTGCTCCATCCCCTAAGGGGAATATCTTCCAGTGCTCACACTTCTAGTCTTCCTTTCATATGCAACAAGGGCTGACCCTGCTTAACTAAGGGGACAAGTCATGCTTGCTACCACAAAAAAGCATGCTACTCTTCCCACCCATCCCCATCCTGGTGGGTCTCCTCCCATACCACCCCCAACCTGCCTGGTCCTTCTCTTCCCACTTCCCAGCTTGTTTGTAATGTCTCTTTTCACCCTCCCAACCCCAGCAGGCTTGGGCCTTCTTTATTGCTGCTACACCTGATGTGCCTTTCCCTTCCCACCCCACCTTCTTAGCATGTCCAGCTAGGACTCTTCTCCTTCACACACTTCCACTTCTGTGCCCAGCTTTTGGCTTTTCAAAAGTCACAGGAAGAAAAGAGGATGAAGGGAGTGAGGGCAACAATCGTTGGCATGCCACTGTTGAGTTAGATTTGTGGGTGACAGACTAGCCAAGGCAACCAGAGGTGGCAGACTGGTAGAAGCTACTGCTAGGCAACATACTATCTTTGCCAGTCTGATGCCTGGGGCTTTTGCCTCACCTAGCCTCATTAGCGGACTGGCCGTACTTCTTGTCTAATACTGTTCTGCCTCTAAGCCAGAAGTGTAGATGATTGAGGCTTGGAGACTACACAGTTTCCTGCAAAGCCTGGTTTGCCTTCTGGAGCCTCAATCATCCTTGCAGAACCTCTTCTAATCCTTTCCAATATGCCTTCATCCTTCTTGAACTCTGGTACTAAGAACTGAACACAGAATTCTGAATGTGGAGTGCTGAGGAGAAAATAGTACTATTACTTCACTCTTCTAGGAAACACCAGTCCTGTTTCTATACCCTAAATATCAATTGTGAATCCACATCTGTATAATTATTTCACTAAGCCAACCAGAAATGAATGGGGATGTGTGGACGCGTGGAGATGTTTGGTGGGTGGAAATGCGGCGGTGGAGGCAGGCCCAGGTCCGTTCTCCGGGGAGGGGATAAAGGGGGGGGCAGAAGTGGGTGGCGGAGAGGCAGCGGCGAGCAGGGGGAGGTGGCAGCATGCAGGGGGAGGCGGTGGCAGCAGTGGTGGTGAGGAAAGGCGGCTAGGCCAGGCCTGGGCCAGCTGCGGTGAGGGTCTGGGCCAGCCATAGTTAGGCAGTGGCTTGGCCACCAGGAAGAGGCGGAGGATGGCGGAGGCCTGGCAGGGGTGAGAGAAGTCAGCGGAGCTGCGCCTAAGAGGAGCCCGGACTGCCGTGGTGAGGAAGCGGCCGTGGTGGGTCCGGGCCGGCTGTGGTGAAGCGGCGGCTGGGCCACCAGGAAGAGGCAGAGGGTGGCGGAGGCCCCTGCGGGGGTGAGAGGAGGCGGGCAGAGGAGGCGGGCAGCGTAACCACACCTGGAAGGAGTCCAGGTGGGTGCTGGAGCCACACTGCACCCGGCCGGCGGAGAAGGAAAGCGTGCTAGCGGTGTAGACTTGGACAGAAGATTGGTGGGAGGACAGGCGAGACTGGGGCAGAATGTGGTGGGGGAGGGAACCCCAAAGAGCGCACAGATGCTGTATGCGGGGTCGGCTAGTTTTGTTCTGTTCCCTACAGTCCCTGGATTTTGGATGTGTTGCAGCCCAGCATGTTGGCCCTCGTCTTCTATTAATTTGATTCCTCTCAATACCACAGATTGGTTTGCTTGTTGGATATCTCCAGTGTTTATTGGAATGATGGTACATGGGCTGCATAGAATGTTTGATAAAGTGCATAGATGATTCTGTGTGTTTTAATGGGTCTGTTTTGTAAATACTAGACAGCTGCCTATTGTCCAGGAAATTAGAGAATTCTTAAAATGGAAGTGCTTTAATCAGAATTTGTAGTACATTTCCTAGGAAAATGGAAATAAATCTACTCTTCATTTAGAAGAGACAAGTATCTTAAATTGCCATTTTCTGCGATTAATACTGCATTTGAACACTTACCTATTCATAGCGATCCAGTATGTAGAGAGGAGAGCTGGCCTTGTGGTAGCAAGCATGACTTGTCTCCTTAGCTAAGCAGGATCCACTCTGGTTGCATATGAATGAGAGACTAGAAGTGTGAGCACTGTAAGAAATTCCCCTCAGGGGGTGGAGCCACTCTGGGTAGAGCATCTAGGTTACAGGTTCCCTCCCTGGCTTCTCCAAGATAGGGCTGAGAGAGATTCCTGTCTGCAGTCTTGGAGAAGCTGCTGCCAGTCTGTGAAGACAATACTGAGCTAGATAGACCAATGGTCTGACTCAGTATATGGCAGCTTCCTATGTTCGATAAGGCAATAACATTATTTTCAATCTATTAAACCGATCTTACAGTATGAGAAGCAAGACTCATCTGACCCTCTTTTACATAAATTATCTTTAATGTTTGACCACATATATTGTATCTCTGTTCCCAAAGCTAAGCAAGAATGAAAAAGACTGTGTGTCTGGGGCACTGAGAGTATTCTATATAATCAGAAGCAATCTAATTACCTTGAACACATGACAGAGCAGATGCTGGAACCACATTTCATGTGATCTGCAAGACTAAAGCAAAAGAGGGATGTGGCTAACCTGCTGACAGGAAAGTATTGTGTTTACTGAGCAATAAAATTCATTCACTATTTATTATTACATCTCTCTAGTAACCCTTTTAAAGAAAACCTTAGCAATACAAACTGTTGATTTCTCCATTGTCTATTTTAGATTGTGAGTTCCTTGACTCCCCCGCACACCTCCAAACCCACTGCAAGTTAAGCATCATCCCCTGCCTACACACACACACACACACCATTTGCAGTATTTTTAACACGTGGGTTCTTGAATGCACAAACAGCAACTGAACTCACAAGAATGTAAGAATATAAAACAGGTATATTTATGCAAGTATGCATTAGCAGAAACATTCAAACACACAACATATTCCCATCCCCCATATTTTCAACCACTCCCCCTCTGTCTCTAAAGTACTCAGCCAGGTCACAATTGCACTTGGACACACAGCACAGCACTCAGCCGCCACACCAGCCAGGACAGACAGAAGAGGATTGGGGGGCTCCCAGGGCATGTGGACTGGAGGCCCTGGACTTTGGTCCCGAAGTCCGGGGGTAAGAGTACCTCTGCTCATGCTCCAAAACTTCCTCACCTTCTGTGATATTTTAGAAAATTCAGATCTGACACACTCAATTTCCCTTACAGAAAACCTCCACTTTAGAAGTTTAATTACTTTTTATTACCCCAGTTACCCTAAAAATAAGTATTAAGGTTTTCAAGGGATGGTCAGCCCCTGGAAGGCAGTTTAACTGTTCTGTGTTTCAGATTCCTGCCTCCTGACCTTTTCACAATGCGACATCTGCTGGCCATCTAAGAAACTGCATCACTAATGCACCAAACCTCAGTTAAAAATACAGCTGTCTACAAATGGGGGGGTGGGGGGTGGGGACAGGGACCACCATAACACTTACAACTGTCACCAACTGTCAAAGGGAATGCAGGGAAGAAAGAAGCCATGGAAAAGTGGAGGTGGAAAGAAGAATGGAGAGATGGAAGGCCAGAAAAAAAAGTGTGAAAGAGGACTTCTCCAGGCACAAAGAAAGAGAAAGATGAGAGGGAGGGAGGGAAAAAAGAGTAACATAAGTGAAGAAAGATAGAGGTGCCACAGAAAACCAACAACTTCCTTGTCATTCCAGCTGTCAAAAATGACTGGAGGAAGAAATAATTCTCCAAGAATCTCTGAAGGAAGGGAAGGAAGGAAGGAAGGAAGGAAGGAAGGAAGGAAGGAAGGAAGGAAGGAAGGGGAGACTCACATAACCAGAGAGGTTGGTAGCTGATGCATAAAACCAATAATGGTCCTGTGTCATTTTGCCCATAATTTTTAATGTACCTTCAGATAATAATAATAATAATAATAATAATAATAATAATAATAATAATATAATATCATCATCCCAGGTCCCTGGGAAGGACTCGATGTCTGGATAAAACAAACCAGTCAATAACACCTGTCTGACTGTGTAAACAAGAAATAATAATAATTATAATATAATATAATATAATATAATATAATATAATATAATATAATCCCCCAGTGAGGCACTACCTTGGCGTGGTTGTGGGGCTTGCGTGCTCTGAGGAAGGTGAGAGCTATGCCAGAGGTCCAACCATACAAGACAGGTCTCACCAGAGGAGCCAAAGAGAAACAAATCTAAGTGTTGCATGGATTGAGTACAAGAAAGCCTTCGATTCATTGCCTCACACATGGATACTAAAATGTTTAGAAACAACTGGTGTCAGCAAAAACATTCAGATATTTATAGAAAAAGCAATGAGCATGTGGAGTACACAGCTAACAATCAATGGCGAGACACTTGGACAGGTTAGCATTAGAAGAGGTATTTTCCAAGGGGACTCACTATCCCCTCTGTTGTTTGTAATCGCCACGACTCCACTTTCACAAATACTAAACAAAACAGGCCTCGGATACCAAACATCTAAAACATCAAGTCAAACCAACCATCTGCTGTACATGGACGATATGAAGTTGTATGGAAAGTCCCAGTCAGAAATCAAATCACTGCTAAACACTGTCCGTATATTCAGTAGTGATATAGCAATGGAGTTTGGATTAGACAAGTGTGCTGCATTAATAATGAACAGAGGAAAAATAACAAAAACAGAACGAATAGAACTGGCCAAAGGGAGCAAGATCAAGAACCTAGAAGAGAAAGAACATTACAAATACTTGGGCATTCTCCAGGCTGATAACATTGCACACACTGAATGAAGTTAAAAGAAAAATTGGAAGTGAATACATCAGGAGAGTTAGAAAAATCCTCAAGTCCAAACTCAATGGCGGGAACACCATACAAGCCATAAACACCTGGGCTATACCTGTTATCAGATACACTGCAGGAATAATAGACTAGACCCAGGCAGAGCTAGAGATGCTAGATCATAAGTCCAGGAAAATCATGATGATTAATCATGCTCTGCACCCCTACAGTGATGTAGATAGGCTATACCTCCCTCGCAGCTCAGGTGGAAGAGGAATGCTACAAGTCCATCAAACAGTAGAGGAGGAGAAAAGAGGCTTTGAAGAATATATCAAGGACAGTGAAGAAGATGCACTTCAAATGGTCAATAACGTGAAACTATTCAACACCAATGAAACAAAGCAGGCCTACAAGAAAGAAGAAGTCAAGAACTGAGCAGAAAAAATGGAAAAAGAAGCCACTGCATGGCCAATATTTACACAATATAAGTGGAAAATCAGACATCATCAAGACCTGGCAATGGCTTAAGAATGGCAACTTGAAGAAAGAAACAGAGGGCTTAATACTGGCTGCACAGGAACAGGCACTAAGAACAAATGCAATAAGAGCCAAAGTTGAAAAATCCACAACAAACAGCAAGTGCCGCCTTTGTAAAGATGCAGATGAAACCATGGACCACCTAATCAGTTGTTGTAAGAAGATCGCACAGACTGACTACAAACAAAGGCATGACAAAGTAGCAGGGATGATACACTGGAACATCTGCAAAAAATACAAGCTACCTGTAGCCAGAAATTGGTGGGACCACAAAACTGAAAAAGTTGTTGAAAATGAAGATGCAAAAATATTATGGGACTTCCGACTACAAACAGACAAACATCTGCCACACAATACACCAGATATACAGTAACTGTAGTCGAGAAGAAAGAAAAACAAGTTAAAATAATCAACATAGCCATACCAGGAGATAGCAGAATAGAAGAAAAAGAAATAGAAAAAATCACAAAATACAAAGATCTACAAATTGAAATTGAAAGGCTGTGGCAGAAGAAGACCAAAATAATCCCAGTGGTAATTGGCGCCCTGGGTGCAGTTCCAAAAGACCTTGAAGAGGTCAACACCATAGGGGCCACAGAAATCACCATCAGCCAATTACAAAAAACAGCTTTACTGGGAACAGCCTATATTCTGCGATGATATCTATAACAACAGCAACAACATTGACAATAAAATTCAGCCATCCCAGGTCCTTGGGAAGGACTCGATGTCTGGATAAAACAAACCAGTCAATAACACCTGTCTGACTGTGTAAATAAATAATAATATAATTATAAGTATATTATTATAGTATTATCATAATCACAACCATTTTAGTACAACATAATAGAAATAGCAGTATGGGAAGCTGTTAGGGCACTATATAATGGACAATCTTTTTTTTTAATTTGTATTGTATACAAATATATATATTTGTGTACAGTACAAATTGTATATATTGTATTTTGTATTTTCTTTCGCTCCCTTCTTTGGTCTGTTAGGATTCAATGTGTTGTCTGTTTTTAATCCCGTGTTTTAATGTTGTATAGTAAGCCACGCAGAGAACAATTTGTTATGGGGTGGCTAACAAATAAAGATTACTATTATTATGATGTTTCTTCCACTTGTAGGTTTCTCTCGTGGGTTATCTTCTGTACATAAAGGGACAAACTGACAAGAATAGAGGTGAAATAGATAACTCATATCATCTGGTGTAGTGGTTAAAGTGCTGGACTAGGACCGAGGAGACTCGAGTTCAAATCCCCATTCAGCCATGATACTAGCTGGGTGACTCTGGGCCAGTCACTTCTCTCTCAGCCTACCCTACTTCTCAGGGTTGTTGTGAAAGAGAAACTTAAGTATGTAGTACACTGCTCTGGGCTCCTTGGAGTGAGATATAAATATAATAGTAATAATAATAATAATCTTGATTATTTATTTAACATATTTATTTTATTTAACAAATTTCTATACTGTCTAAAAATCACAAATCTGGGCAGTTTACAATTTTTTAAAAAGAATACTCTCTAGTAATTGTTCAGTAATTTTGAAAAGTAATTTAAAGTCCCTAGTTAAATCTCTTCACTGGCTTCCTGTCCTTTCCAGATACATCCCAAGTCCTTACCTTCAAAGTCCCTCCTCGCTCCCTCCTTTATTTCTCTTTCTTTCCTTATTCCTGGAGAATTCTTTCCTCTTCCAGTCATTTTTGATAGCTCTCCTCATTTAGGACAGTACTTCATAAAAGGTATCACCTCAGTCCAGTGCTAGTTGGCACACAGTAAGGCATAACTAGTTGCAGCACAATGTGAATGGGATGAACATTGAAATATGCATCAGACTGAAAAGAATGCAGTGTGGATAGATGCACCTAAGACTGACATCCACAATTCTTGATATAGCACATGACGTGTAATAGAAACCTGCTTCCATCCACCGATCTCTCTATCCAGCAGAGTTACGATGTTTAACTTTTAGTCTAGAGGGAGGGATTCGTGTCAACCCAGTATATCATTGGTGGATTTGCTTTGTTAAAAGCTTTGGGACCGCCTGCTCAACCCCCCATTCTCTACAGCATCAGGGCTGTTTACAAGACCATAGCAGCCCTGGGATGGAGCATTACGATACTGTACCACTGCATTTACATCATGTGAGCCAATATTTTTTATAACCCAAGTTAACTTGGGAGAGCTGGTCTTGTGGTAGCAAGCATGACTTGTCTTCTTAGCTGAGCAGGGTCCACCCTGTATATGAATGGGAGACTAGAAGTGTGAGCACTGTAAGATATTCTCCTCAGGGGATGGGGCCACTCTGCGAAGACTGGCATCTCCAAGATAAGGCTGAGAGAGATTCCTGCCTGCAACCTTGGAGAAGCCGCTGCCAGTCTGTGAAGACAATACTGAGCTAGATAGACCAATGGCCTGACTCAGTATATGGCAGCTTCCTAAGTTCCTAACTTCAATATAATGCTTTTCCTGCCTCTATTCAGGATCAGTCTCTACTTTTCATAAGCAATGACATTTCTTCATAAATGCTGTCCTTCCTTGTTCACTTGTTTTCAGTTAGTTGAGGGGTCAGCGGGTGCACCCTCCCCCCAGCAGTGCTGGAGCACACAGATTATGCTTTTCATCAAGGGGAGGGGGAGGAAGAGCTGTCAGAAATTCCCCTGAAACATGACTTTTCTTCCCTGAACGAGATATCTTGCCCCATTCATTACGTGGGGACACAATACTGCACCACTACTTATTACACTTCTGCCTAACTTTAAATATAGCACAGTACTTAAGATCACACCCACATCTTTCTTTCAAGTAATGCACCCACATAGCCTAAGTGCTTGAACGTATGTTTATTCAAAGGCTTTTCAGGAAGATGGATACTGCAATTCATTAACCTCCTCTTTATCCATTACAAATATACTTTGTTGTTCCCTCTTGAACTAGAATCACAGGACAATTTATAAATTATAGCCATTAATTTAGATATCAATAGCCCCTCTCAAGGCTGATATCCCAAAAGTTACAATGAATGCTTTACTACAAGCAAATGGGTCTAATTATCCCACTTCCTTCAGTCATAAAGTAATTGTCGATAAAAGCAATTAGGGCTGCCTTGCAAAGTGCATTTCTCTCTCTCTCTCTCTCTCTCTCTCTCTAGTGTTCAAAGTACTTGTGAAACAGTAGGCATATCAGCTAAGTCTTTTACTGCCTAACAGTCTGATTTGTGGTGCTATGCTGCTGCCAATGCAGCACACGGAATTGATTACCGCTTCCTGAGTTGGCATGCCACAACCGACGGCACTGAACCAGCAACTAAATCATTGACTGATGCAGTGCCACTTGTTGGCAACCCCCCCACCCCCACCCCAGTGTCTGATTCAGGGGCGGAGCCACCATTGAACGGATGGGTTCAAAGAACCCGGGCCGCTGCTAAGCAGTGGTTGCGCCTGGCACCCCAGCCACACCCCTGCATCTGACATCAGATGCAAGGGGTGTGGCTTCACTCCCAGACGGGGTTGTGCAGCCCAGTTTGGGAGCATATTCCAGCCAGTGCTGCATTCACAGTGTGGCTAGGAATGCTCTCAGCTCCTGGCCATGCTGCAAATGTAACACTGGCCAGTATTTGCTCTCAAACGGGGCCACGCGGCCCCATCTGGGAGCAAAGCCATGCCCCCTGCATCTGATGTCAGATACAGGGGGCTAATTCAGTTTGAATTCAAACCGAACTGCCCGTGCCAGTTCCATACACACCCCTATAATAAAAAACATTGTAGCTGGTATAACACTGCGGGATCATTGTCTTGTGGTAGCAAGCATGAATTCCCCCCTTTGCTAAGCAGGGTCCACCCTGGTTTGCATTTGAATAGGAAATTATATGTGTGAGCACTGTAAGATATTCCCCTCAGGGGATGAGGCCACTCTGGGAAGAGCAGCTGTATGCTTGCATGAAAAGGTTCCAAGTCCCCTCCCTGAAATCTCCAATATAGGTCAGAGAGATAGGTCAGCTCCTGCCTGCAACCTTGGAGAAGCTGTTGCCAGTCTGTGTAGACAATACTGAGCTAGATGGACCAAGGGTCTGACTCGGTATAAGGCAGCTTCCTATGTACCAGCTTCTCATTCTGTTGCACGGTGAGGCCTTATCTGGCAAACAGAGCTCAGTTTCATCTGGCAGGAATAGGATGTTCTTGTAGGTATGGTGTGGAAGCCCTTAATCACTTATTGTGGCTAGAGTAGTTCCATGGATGTCCAGGGTCTTAATTTGGCCTAATTTGTGTTCACTAGACTTGACACATGTCACCAGGATTCTTGCCCACTTTCATTTGTTTCCTTTAATTTATTTCACTTTGATTTATTGGATGTCTTGACCAATAAATGGGTTGCCTTTCTCTTTTTATGACAGAATATGATGGTTTGATAATTTCTGAGACAGCAAATAAATGCCATGGAAGAGATCGTTCCTATCATGTTAGAAACCAAGATAGATCCTGTGCCTTCAGCACAGGGACACTGTAGGCTCTTTGTGGACCCACAGCCTTCTTCTCTCACCAGAAAGCTGCGGATCATATTGGCCAATGTGGGGAAAGAGAGGTGTGGGGATACGTTTGACTGGGTTAGGTAATCTTTAAAACACTGGAGATCAGATTTTGAAAGCTTGCTTCCAATATGTGTCATCTTAAAGGTATTGTTTCATGTGCTGTATGTTCCCACATCAGCACAACTAAGGATCTAAGATCAGAGCAACAGAAGCTCTAGTTACCCAACTACTCTTATCTACCATTGAAAGATTGCATTGTGTTCTTATCTTTGCAATGAGTTTTAATTTAAGAAATACATAGGAGTGTAGTCACAATAGAACAAGGTGGGGTGCTTGTTCCAGGGCCATTGAGAAAGAGGAACTGCTGGCTGGGCAACAGCACACTTTTTGCTCTCTCCCTCCAACTCACTGGCATGCTGGGCTCCTCCCAATCCCAGAACTTGGCTTGACTTCAAGCCTCTAGTCTGAATCCTTTCTGGGAGGAGTGTCTGGTTGCGTCCCTCCCACCTCCTCTCCTCATGACTAGCTCAGGCTCAGCTCATCCCTGTCTCAGCCTGACTGACAGGGAAATGTAACCAGCATTTCCCTCAAGGCTGAGCCCACCAATCAGGCTGAGGGAAGGGTGGAGTGTGCCAGAGCTCTTAGCCAGCCAGTCACAAGGGGAGGGGGAGACGTAGCCTCAACCTGGGTACGATGGCTTTGGTGCACAGATGATCTTTTTTCTTGGTTTTTATAAGCACACCATTCAAAAGGTGCCAAAACCAAACTGCTCTATGTGGGGCTGCCTTTGTACATAATTCAGAAACTGCAACTGGTGCAAAATGCAGCAGTCAGGTTGGTCTCTGAGTTATCTCAAAGAGATCATATTACTCCCATACTAAAATAACTCAACTGACTATTTTTCTGGACAAAATACAAAGTACTGGTTATAACTTATAAAGCCCTAAACAGCTTGGGGCCTAGAGTAGTCAAGAGAACATCTCCTTTGTTATGAGCCTTGTCACCCATTGAAATCATCCAGAGTGGATGATCTGAAGTTGCCATTGGTTTGTTTGTGGCTACTCAAGGCAGGGCCTTCTCTGTTGCTGCTCCAAGGCTTTGGAATGTGTTACCTGCCAAAATAGCAATCTCCCCATCCAGGGGAGGCTCTTCACTTAGGGCAAAGTGGGCAGCACCCTCCCAAAATATCAATGCCACCACCATTTTTGATAACTCACTGCCTCCCTGTGTGTGGCTGTCCTCTATACTTCCCTGCCTGCAGCTTGCCTGCCCAGCAATGTTTACATAGAGTGGGCGCCGGTAGCAGCCTCCTATTGAAAAGGCTGAACAGTGTTCCCCCTTTCAATTAAATATTAATGAGTCAGCAGCCAATGAAAAGGCCTGCCTTTGTTTTCATAAAGTGGGCAGAGCTTTGAACAACCTTGAAATGACCAGATAGGAGGCATCATGTGGATTGACTACCCTATCAGCCAATCAGAGTGGCCAGAGGGGAGGGCCATCTATTTTGAGAGAGGCAAGACAAAAAGAGCAGGAATCGCGATTTTGTTTAGCACTGCACTGTGCTTGTAGGAACAGTCCCTCCTGCATTGTGTGAGGAATAGACTTGAAAATAAGATGTTTAGTTCAGCAAAGAAACAAACTCCATTGTTAATATAGAACTGGACAACATATGACTGGTTGTGGGCGTGAGTTTATTTGTTGTATCCTTGAAATTTGCCTCCCTGTCTGCCCTGAATGAACTTGTTTGTGTCTCCTGGCTTTGTAGTTTTTATAACTGCAAATACAGTATTTAACGTTTAGCAACTGTTGGATCTTGAGGATTCCTACTTTTCCTAATTAATTTGTAGTAAATCTTTCAACCTGTTAGCCCAAATTTGATAGTTCTCTTCTGAAGACTAGAGGAATGTTTCTAGGGGTGTGCACGGAACCGCGGAGCTGCGGTCCGGCACTGGGGTGGGGGGTTCCATTAAGGGCGGGGGGGGGCTTTACTTACCCCTCCCGCGCTTTCCACACACTGCCGCCGTAATTATTGAAGAAATTGCTCCTCCGATGGCTGTTCCTATTTTAAAAAATGGCTGCCCCCTTGAAGCGCTGGCCCCCTGCTGCTGCCTTGAAGCCCCCTCCCACCCCCTTAAATCTCGCCCCGGGCCGTTAAATCATGCCCCGATAACATTAAGAGGCGGGCGGCGGGGAGATGTCCTCCCGCCCCCTTCCCTGCTAGGCTGCAAAAGACTTTAGGAAGGCTTCTGCACGTGCGCGCGCAGAAGCCTTCCTAAAGTCTTTTGCAGCCTAGCAGGGAAGGGGGCGGGAGGACATCTCCCTGCCGCCCGTTTCCCTGCCGGTCTGCAAAAGTACTTTTACTTTTGCAAAGAACTTTGCAAAGAACTGTTTCTCCTTTGCAAAGTTCTTTGCAAAAGTAAAAGTACTTTTGCAGACCGGCAGGGAAACGGGCGGCAGGGAGATGTCCTCCCGCTCCCTTCCCTGCTAGGCTGCAAAAGTACTTTTACTTTTGCAAAGAACTTTGCAAAGAACTGTTTCTCCTTTGCAAAGTTCTTTGCAAAAGTAAAAGTACTTTTGCAGCCTAGCAGGGAAGGGAGCGGGAGGACATCTCCCTGCCGCCCGTTTCCCTGCCGGTCTGCAAAAGTACTTTTACTTTTGCAAAGAACTTTGCAAAGGAGAAACAGTTCTTTGCAAAGTTCTTTGCAAAAGTAAAAGTACTTTTGCAGACCGGCAGGGAAACGGGCGGCAGGGAGATGTCCTCCCGCCCCCTTCCCTGCTAGGCTGCAAAAGACTTTAGGAAGGCTTCTGCACGTGCGCGCGCAGAAGCCTTCCTAAAGTCTTTTGCAGCCTAGCAGGGAAGGGGGCGGGAGGACATCTCCCCGCCGCCTGCCTCTTAATGTTATCGGGGCATGATTTAACGGCCCGGGGCGAGATTTAAGGGGGTGGGAGGGGGCTTCAAGGCAGCAGCAGGGGGCCAGGGCTTCAAGGGGGCAGCCATTTTTTAAAATAGGAACAGCCATCGGAGGAGCAATTTCTTCAATAATTACGGCGGCAGTGTGTGAAAAGCGCGGGAGGGGTAAGTAAAGCCCCCCCCCCTTAATGGAAGCCCCCAAACTCCCCACCCGAACCAAAACCACCCAGTGCCCGGACCGGTCTGGAGGCCTTTAGAATGGCCTCCGAACCGGTCTGTGCACATTCCTAAATGTTTCCCCTCTTGAGTTGCATATTGTTCTCTCCTGCCTCCTTAACAGTTCTGTTCTGTTTATTCAGACATCATTAAGGTCTTCTGTATTTGCATTAAAAAGGGACCACTCACCTATTCTGTCTCCCTCCCACAGTAGATCTAAAACTGATGGAGGCATGTTAAAGAGAGACTCAGAGTAATTTGGCTAGTGAATGAAAAGGGTTATGTGGTGGGTTGTGCTATGGTGATCATATTCCAAAAGAGAATGAACCACACATTTAAACTAGTTTGAAACAGCTTTCATCAATTTGGGCCTCCAGACCCTCAAAAAAACAACAACGGGAACTGCAATTTTGTGCAAATGCTGAGAAGCCTTTATTAGAACTCTTTTATCAAAGAACTGCATCTTGCAGCGCCTGGGTGGTGAGGGACCATGATGATTAAGCCAGTTTTAATCTGGCTTAAAATATGTAGTGTAGAGATGCCCTTAAGAGTTGGGGAAACTGCACCTGTGGAATAGTGATGTGCACGGTCCGGAGAAGTCCGGACCGGCACCGAAGGGGGGCCTTGTTTTTAGGGCGGGGAGGGCTTGCTTAGCCCTCCCGCCTCCTTGCCCCCGTATTTTCCAGTATAGGGGCGCTGGAAACCAGCCGCCCCCCTGCCGCCGCCGCTGCGGCGGCGAAATAACCCCCAATGGTACTGCCAGCTCTCCCGCCCTCCCTCCCAGCTAGCTGCCCGCCCACCCTCTCACCCGATAGGAAACGAGAGGAGCTCCGGCACAAAAGAACCCCCAATGGTACTGCCAGCCCTCCCTCCCTCCCTCCCTCCCAGCTAGCTGCCCGCCCGCCCGCCTGCTCACCGCTCACCCGATAGGAAACGAGAGGAGCTCCGGCACAGAGCTCCTCTCGTTTGGAAGGCCTCCGGCATAATGGTGTTTTGCGCGCGCGCGCGCATGCGCGCGCCACAAAGCACACCATTCGCCGGAGGCCCGGTCTACCCGCCGGGAAAGGGCCGGGTAGACTGGGCCTCCGATCGCTGGGTAGACCGGGCCTCCGGCAATCGGAGGCCCGGTCTACCCAGCGATCGGAGGCCCGGTCTACCCGGCCCTTTCCCGGCGGGTAGACCGGGCCTCCGGCGAACGGTGTGCTTTGCGGCGCGCGCGCACAAAACACCATTATGCCGGAGGCCTTCCAAACGAGAGGAGCTCTGTGCCGGAGCTCCTCTCGTTTCCTATCGGGTGAGCGGTGAGCGGGCGGGCGGGCAGCTAGCTGGGAGGGAGGGAGGGAGGGAGGGCGGGAGGGCTGGCAGTACCATTGGGGGTTCTTTTGCCGCCGCGGTGGCAGCGGCGGGGGCGCGGCTGGTTTCCAGCGCCCCTATACTGGAAAATACGGGCGCTGGCGGGGGCAAGGAGGCGGGAGGGCTAAGCAAGCCCTCCCGCCCTTAAAGGCATACCCCCCACCCGGACCCGAACCAGGCAGGGCCGGACCGGTCCGGCAGTTTGGCCATTCTTTGGAATGGCCACCGGACCGGTTCGGACACACTATTACTGTGGAACTTTGGCTTTTATCAAAGACCTTAAAAGAACTGGCATTCCTCTTCTTTTTGGAATAGGGTGCCTCCTCCAATTTGTACAAATAATGTATTTGTGTGTTTTGTCTTTAGATTTTTATTTTATTGCATGAGCTGGTTGTTATTGTGAAAGGCATGTTGCTAATATACAATATGTTAGAAATAAACATACCTAATAATGTCATTTGTTAAATATTCCTGCTTTGGTTTTGAGGAGTGTCCCCTTCATCTTCCCGTGTCCCATCCCAACTTGTTCCCAAGGTTCCTACAACCCACAAAAGCAACCTTTCAGGGAGCTGGTGGGAAGAGAGGTTGAGGAGTTTTTTGGCATCCACTTCTATATGCCCAAGGCACCTAATGAGGGAAATAACTTGCCTAGGGAGCAAGAGGTTGCTGGTTTGAATCCCCACTGATATGTTTCCCTGAGTATGGGGAACTCCTATATCGGGCAGCAGCAATATAGAAAGAAAGATGCTGAAAGGCATCATCTCACACTGTGCGGGAGATGGCAATGGTAAACCCCTCCTGTATTCTATCAAAGAAAACCACATGGCTCTGTGGTTGCCAAGAGTTGACACCAACTAGATGGCACAACTTTACCTTTACTTTCTACATGCCCATGGGAGTTAGTTGTTTTTTTGCTTCACCTCTGCACTGCCCACTTTGGCTCTGCCCACCACCTGCCCTGCCTGGTGCCCACTCAGTCCCAGGAGTCACCAGCTGCCACTGTCCCCATCTCAGTACACATTTATTCACCCAAGCTTTTAACTAGAATTGTGACTTTAAACTGTTTAAGCGTTTTAATTTGCTTTATGTTTGTTGTGAATTGCTCAAAGTAGGGATGTGCACGGAATGGGATTTGCATTCCATTCCAAGCTCAGAATGGACCGCAAATGCCTGGAATGTTCTGACGGAACAACCAGTCGAGCTGGTTGTTCTGACGGAATGAACACGGAAAGTTTCAAGTGTTCCGAGTGCCATTTTAGAGACCTATTTCCCCCTTGCTGACTGGTTTTGGCACTGGCTTCTGATTGGCTTAAATCTCCTTATTTCTTGGTTGACTTGTTAGCATACAAATCAACTTGATTTGTATGATAAAAAGCCAACCAAGAAGCAGGGAGATTGCAAGGCAATCGGAAGGCAGTGCCAGAACCAGTCAACAAGGGGAAAACAGGCCTCCAAGATGGCACTTAGAACACTGAGAATATTCCAACTCGGAATATTATGGAATATGGGGCCATTCTGTTCTGAGCTTGAAACAGACCCTTCATTTGAAGGGTGTTCTGTTTCGAGCTTGAAACACTCATCCCTAGCTCACAGACATGAGTTTGAGGCATTATATAAATAAATTCCAAACAGTCACTTGTATCCACTCACACACTAGAACCAGCACTTCCATCCTGTAATGGTTGTGCATATGCAGGGAGGCCTTTATTAACTGTTTTGTTAAATGTACAGTTAAAGGCTGTAGCTGAATACCAAGTCTCCTTCAGCATATTGTCAGGCCTTAGATGTTCATGACCAAATTTGACCCATACTAGGAGAACATCAGTGACTCACACTTCCTGTTATTTCAAAGAAAGTACTGATTGTAATCACATGAAACCAGACTAAGATGCAAGGGCACATAATCCCTTTTCAGTTCTTACTCTTTTTCAAGTAGTTGAGTGTTGCATTTACTACTGTACGAGATTATCTTTTTGAATGGCTTAGTTCAAAACACAACTGTACTGTCTTTCATCTTAAAGAAGGCAGCACAGTATCTTAATTAGTTGTGTAATTATTTGCTCCATTTTCATTTTCAGTATAAAGATCTGCTGGGGACTTGGTGAGAACAGAGCTTCTAGCTGAGCCCCTGCAGCCCTGCTTCCTCCACTGAATCCAGCTGCCAAGGGAAAAGGGCAGGAAGGCAGGAGTACGAGGGACTTACTAGAAGTTCCGTTCGCACAGAGTGCCCTGCAGCTCTGCCAATGCTGGATGCAGAATGGTGGCAGCAGGTCAGCGGAGACAAGGCTGCAGGGGATTTGGTGAGAATGCAGCTTCTAGCTTCGGAAGATGGATGTCACAGTCTAAATGTCTGGATGCCCAGATTAGAAGCTCCATTCTCGCTAAGTGCTTAGCTGAAAGGCCAGGCTGGTACACTAGGATCCGCATTGGTACCCAGCTTCATCTCAGGCCAGCACTGTCCATTTCCTTTGAGAGAATGAGAGCTGATAGGAGTGACCAGCTTCAGACAATGCATTCCAGGAGCAGAAGAAAGACACCCTGTTTAAAGTCCCTACTGTGGTTGCAGGTTCTTCTTATTCATTAAAACCTCTGCCTACATCAACCACTGTTTCACAGATTCAAGCTACACCTGCGAAGGATGTATTGGTGGTCTCTGGGGAGGCCAGTTGTGTGCAGGGTACATGTGTTCCAGATACAGCTGCTCAGGCAATTCAAAAGGAGAAGAGACTCTCCTCAGGGGAAGATTATACATCTTCCTCTGATTCGGATGGTGAATCTGCAGCAACATAACACTTCTGACCCATCTCCGGATGAAAATGTACCATCGACCAGGGCTGCTCAGCTTTGGCCCTCCTGCAGATGTTGGCCTACAACTCCCATACTCCCTGGCTATTGGCCACTGTGGCTGGGGTTTATGGGAGTTATAGTCCAAAAAGAGCTGGGGGGGGGGGCAAAGTTGAGCAGGCCTGATCTAGACATTCCATATCCCCCACTGAGGAGTTGAAGGTATATCACATGCAGTTGTCTGAAATGGCTGATGTTATGGGTCCGGAGTTTTAAAAAGCAGACTTCAGAAATTAAGAACCCTGTCTATGACCTTATGGCAGCTTCTCACTCTGCACTTCAATTGCTCTACCTATGCTCCCAGTCTTTTATGAAGGCCGCACAGTCTGCATGGAATGCACTCAGTACTGCAACTCCAACCTCTAAGAGACTAGAAGGTTTGCAAGGGGAGGATAGCTCTTTCCTATTGAAACATCCCACACCAAACTCATTAGTGATAGACTGTGCAACTTCAATCAAGTCTGGCCATCGCTGCTCTGCACCAATATAGACAGTCAGCAGATGAACCTGCACGTCCCTGTGTCGGTCCTACACTCCCTATGGTGGTGGACTCTGGACAGAAACTTGCTGGATGGAAATCCGTTCAAGGTTCTGACTCCTACTGCCAGGGTTACAACTGATGCGTCCCTCTCAGGATGGGGGGCACACTGTTGGGGTTGCCAAACACAGGGAATGTGGGGGAGGCAACAAAGGAAGTTTCACATAAATTTTATGGAACTGTTAGCAGTGTTCCAAGCATTAAAACCTTTCCTTCCCTCACTTCAAGGGAGAGTGGTACAGATAGACCTAGACAATACAACTGCCATTGCCTACTTGAAATGACAAGGGTATAATCTCCCGATCCCTCTGCTCCCTTAGTGTGCATTTGTGGAACTGGTGCATAGTTCGGCAGATTTACCCAATTGCCCTGCACATAAAGGGGACAGAAAATACTCTAGCAGACAATTTAAGTAGGGCAGCAATGGGCTTGCAGCACCACAAACGGGAGATTCATCAGAAATATATAACAGAAGTATTCAACTAATGGAGAAATCCGACACTGGATCTGTTCGCAAAAGAACAAAATATGCCCCAAATATTGCTGCAGAGCAGGTCTAGGAAAACATTCAATGGGGAATACATTCCAGTGGAATTTGAGGAACTGACTTATTTACATATTTCCTTATCTTCTGCTGGGCAGAGTAGTGGCCAAAGTTCTTCAAGAGAATGCTTCCTGCATTCTGTTGTCCCCTTGGTGGCTGCGCCATGCGTGGTTTCTGCTTCTGCTTCGACAGTCAACATGCAGGTACTGGTGGCTACCTCAGTGTCCAGATGTGCTGTCCCAGGACTGGGGTGGTGGTGATGGTCAAATTCTGCATCCCAATCTAAGGACTCTAAAGCTGACATCTTGGAGAATTGGCTCCTAGATAGAATACGTATAAAAGGAAAGTGTCCACTAGGCGTAATTATGCTTACAAATGGAAATGATTTAAGTTGTATGCAGGTGTACAGGGTTTTACTCCTGAGGATGTGACTAATAGAAAAGTACTTTGACAAGTTTAAAATATTTGACAAGTTTAAAGTATTTGACAAGTTTAAAAAACAATGGTTTGGCTAATGTTTCCTTTCATTAAAAACAATCCCTACGCGGTTTACAAAAGTTAAAAAATATATAATAAAATGACAGTTAAAAGTATTAAGCTAAAAATATAAACAAATGATTTAAAATATATAAAATACATACATAAAAACTTATGATCTGTAAGTGATTCGTAGACCATAAGACCCCCGCTCCGCCATCCTCCCTACAGCAGTAAATGAATAAAGACTTTGTAGAATGATCATCATATGGAGGCAGTTGTCCAGGAACCATAGGAAGGGTGCTCCAACCTCCAAAATAAATGTTCATGCCAAGCACAAAGGGCTGTACATGAGTGCTGCAAAGAGCTTGGGTATTTCACCTGCGAGGACTTGTGCAGGCGCAGAACCCAGGCTTATGAATGTTTGCTGATCACTTACAGATCATAAGCTACAGGTGAGCAACCTGTTTTTCTCATGTTACATCTGAACTAGGCCTTAATTTACATTCATGTGGACATGCAATGACAAATATGACTGACAGTTTCCATGATCTTAGAAGCTCTTGCACACCAATAGCAATCTTAGTGTATTGTAAGAACTGACAGCTGGGCAAGACAAATGGTCTATTTAATGAGACATTCTGCCATCTATCAACAGAAATATGACTTTAGGTAGATTCACAAGTAGCATATGATGGTGATATCCATCTGTTAACACATAGTCAGTGAATGGTCCTAAAGTCAGTGAATGGTCTCAAATCATGGAGGCTATATTTTGGTTCTTAGAACAGATAAACCAATTTATTTAAACTTAAGCTTTTACAGCAGCAGGCACAGGTTTGCTCCAAAATAATGGCAATTAGAAAAATCCTCCTTGAAACCATACAAACATAGGAAGCTACCTTCTACTGAGACAGCCCATTGGTCCATCTTGTTCAGTATTGCCTACACAGACTGGCAGTGGCTTCTCCAAGCTTGCAGACAGGAGTCTCCCTCAGCCCTATCTTGGAGATGCCAGGAAGGGAACTTGGAACCTTCTGCATGCGAGCATACTGATGCTGTTCCCAGAGCGGCCCCACTCCCTAAAGAGAGTATCTTACAGCCCTCATATGTAGTTTCTCATTCAAATGCAAACCAGAGCAGACTCTGCTTAGCAAAGGGGACAATTCATGCTTGCTATCGGTCTGTGACAGCAGAAAAAATAAGGCACTGGAGCTGTTGAGGCCCCTCAGGATCATAGATCAGGGGTTCCCCACCTTGGGTCCCCAGATGTTATTGGACTACAACTCCTATCCTCCCCAGCCACAATAAACAAAGGCAAAGGTCCGATAATGGGAGTAGTAGCCCAGCAACATCTGGGGACCCAAGGCGGAAAACCCTGGCCATAGACTATAACAGTAGCCTCTACCAAGAAAACAACTACATTTGCTACAGTTCATTTTATTGCAAAATTTTATTGTGCTGTGTTCATCCTAGAGCCAACAAGTCAAACAGACCACTAACTGGAAATGAAAAACAAACAAAATATCTGAAGTCAGGCTGGTGAGCCACAGGAAGAAATAATTAAAGGAAAGAAGCCAAGTGTACATGACATTAACATCTCACTTAGGCCAAACACAACAGAACAACTTCAGAAGTCACTGTATACTTAAGAGTTCAATTGGAGGTGGCTTTAAAGGAATTTTTCCTAGTGTGAATTTCTTTGCTTCAAATTGTTTCAGCTCTTCCATGGACAGCTCAGTCTTTGGCGTAAATAACTTTTCCGTAGCAGAGCTGGGTGGGATTATTGTAGGTGCCAAAGCAGCATTATTTCCAGATGCATTTGCAGGCTGTCCAAACAGTGTGTTCCCTGAATGCAAAGTAGGGGCAGCAACTGTTGTACCAAGCACTGACGCAGATGTGGCTCCTGAAGAACTTGAAAGAAGAGATTTTCCAAACCCTGAAAATCCAGAAGCTCCAAATCCACCAGAAGTTGCAGTACTTTTAAATGAAAAAGCAGTTGCAGATGGAGCTGGTTGGTTCCCAAAGCCAACTGAATGGGAAGCAGTAGAGGAAGAATTTGCAGACAGCACTGGATGATTCTGCACATTTGTTATGTTTCCAAATGCAGGAGCGCTTCCAGTGGAGACCTGGGCAAGTTCTGAAGGGGCTTTAAAAGAGAAGGCCTGAGCACTGCTTTGATTATTCACAGGGAAGGCTGCAATCGTACAGAGAAAAGCAATAGGTATGTTTGCAAAACCCAGATGATTAAAAAAATCAGTAGAGATTAATACTAGAACTACACAGAACACACAAAGACCACAAAACAATCCTTACTTGATGTTCCAAAAGCTGATGTGTTCTGTCCTCCAAATCCAAATGCAGGTGGTGGTTGAACAGGTGTTTTTTTAAGTTCAGATTTCTTAAAACAAAATACAAAAACAAAAACATAAGACTTCTACATCTTACAGGAAAAATATAGCTATTCACATCATAATTCAGATATTCTGCAATATGATGTGAACAAATATTTGATAAACAGAAGCATCTGGATTTAAATGACTATAATGGCTACTTCAACTTTAGTTTGCCTTAGCTGTATGCTAGGTATGACCACAGTAGTGAAATGGCCTCCAACGTGAGGACTTGCCAACTCCATTAGATAAAGCAGAGAGTTGTGGAGGTAGAGAAGATAGGGACGGATGATGGGACATCAATGAGTCAGGGGGCCGCAGAGGCACAGACTAGTTATTCTATGGTGACTGAGCGAGGGGAAAGAGGGAGCAGCATAACAAAATACAAGGACATGTATATAAGACAGTATAATGACGATGAGATACACATCTTCCAAAATACACAAGCTTTCTCACAGACCTCTTTAATGTAGAAATAAAGAACATAAAACAGATGTTCAAAGTTAGCAGACGTTTCAATGTGACAAATTAGCTTCAGTGCTATATACTAGTGGCTGAAATGTGCTCTTAAATACTCAGCATCATGACTCGGCAACACTGAGATATTCATTTCCGCTGTGGAGGCAGATGTGAGAAAATGGAAGATTAGGGAAACTTGTACATAGAACAATTGTGTTCTACTGTAAATGTAAAGGAAGAAATGAGGGAAGCAATGAAATTGATTGGCTACTGAGTGAGGGTATTTTTACTCTCTCCTTCCTTACTATATTGGGGGTTTTGTAACAGGATTGGGTACTGCAACAGGATCGGCTAACTGCTGTCAGTTTTGTTGAGTCATGATGCTGAGTTATTGTATCTAAGAGCCTGTTTCAGCCACTAGTGTACAGCTGATGTGTCGCATTAAAAGTTCTGCTAACTTTGAACATCTGTTTTATGTTTTCATTCACGCATTAAAGAGGTCTTTGAGAAATCTTGTGAAGATCTATAAATATAGTTATTAAAGCATTTTGGTAATGAGCAACAACGAGAACAGAGGGGGCTTATTGTTAGCTGCATTAGATTTCCCCCATGTATTTCTCTCTCTCTCTTACATCAATCACAATTAAAATCAATTAGGTGTGTGCATGCATGCACGTGTGTGTGCATAAGTGCGTTCTACACACATTATTTGCATGTGAAGCAACACTCAAAATATCTGGAACAAGACAAAAACAAAACAAGTTCTAAGCAGAATGACAATTTTGAGCCTACTTTCTAAAGGGAAAAAGTGGAAAGTAGGCTCAAAATGTCTCTTCTTTGAAAATTGCAGGCCCCTGAACCGAATACTAGAACTCTTACCAGCACACTTTTAGTAGATGCATTCATATGCTTCAACTCTAGCAGTCTACTTCTCCACTGGGTTACTAACTGCTGGACTGAAGTGATCTGAAGAAGGAGAAGGAGAAGAGGAGGGATTAGAACTTGTTATATCTCTGCTTCACGCTTCAAACACATTTTAGTCCAGGCACATCCCAACTTCTAAATACCAGTTGCAGGAAAGCAACAGCAGGAGAGAGGGCATGGCCTCGGCTCTTGTCTGTGGGCTTCCCAGAAGCATCTAGTGGGCCATTGTGTGAAACAGGATGCTGGACAAGATAGGCCATGGGCCTGATCCAGCAGGACTGTTCTTATGAGCTTCGTCATTACTACTCCACCATTCCAATACATCTTTCTGAAAAAACTTTACCGCAAACCACAGCCGTTAACACCGTACTTACATAATTCTGTATATTATTGTTTGCTCTGCAGTTATAGTATTCAAGGCGCAACTCTTCTGGTAAAAAGGCTGGGAAACCTGCAAGAAAAGGAACAAATAGTGAAAAGAGAAAGAAACTTGCTCTTATCTCCAGCTGTGAAATGAAAGTAAATACTTCCTGTAGTAATCTGCTAAAAGTCACAGGTTTGTTGCCAAGAAACAGAACTCAGTGGCCAATGGAATTTCACAAATGTGAAGTATGAAGGCAAATTATAACAGCATCACAGAGTTAACATTCGTAAGAAATATTTACAATGTATAACACACTAATATTACTTTTAAACAAGTCAACAGCCAATTTTGTTTTACAAAAGACCAATAAAAATACTTCAACCAATAAAGTCTTGCAAGTTTAGAGAAAAAGCACCCTTTGATGTATTTCTCCTTTTACATGGAAAAAAGGTGTTATTTCTGAAATCATTGTATGGTCCCATAACGTTCTTATCCATCACAGAATTCACTAAATTATTGTTCTCTCTTTGTTGTTTCAGAACTTGGAGTGCAGTTTGTTTTGGAAACTATGCTTTTAAAACTTTCTTTGTGAGCGTGTCGCACCAACTTGTGAATCCACCATTTCTTCACTTGCTATACTAGAAATCGCCTTGTCAAATGTGTGTCTCAACTCCACATCTGTGCAACTAACAGAGCATCAAGGGCAGAGGCACTTCCAGAAGAGTGTTTAACTCTTCCTATGCCCATAACTTCTCGCCTACCAATACCATCCCTAAGGCTGTTGGGCTCACTTTTCAGAGGCAGTGGAAGAAATTAAGAACTGCTTAGGGGTGGGCACATTTGCAAAAGAAAACTGGTAGGTGGGGGGAAAGGTTAAGCACCTCCAGTCTCTTTTAAAACATCTTATTTCCTACACATGCTGAAATAAGAGCATCTCTTTCTCGGTTTGCTTTTAGGAGGACCCTGAGATGTACCTGTTTTCCCAGGCTTTTAATTGAAATCTAAATTTTAATGTGTTTTTATTTATTGAGATTTTATCTATTTTATGAATTTTAACCATTTCATATTGTTTTATGTTTTGATTTGTATACCGCCTGGAGATTTCTATATCAGGTGGTAAAGAAATATAATACAATACAATACAATACATGCTGCTCCTGTTCCATGCTTCAGAGTAGGAGTAGGCAATCCTAGCTCTCTGTTGAACTACAACTCCATTCCTAGCCACAATTTATTGCCACAAAGATTGCCTTTCCGTTGCCTTTGAGTTTACCATCAACCATGAAATGACAGCATACAACAGCTAAAGCAGGGCTAAATTATCACACAAGTAGCTTGAGTTAGCAAGAATCCTTTATTGGGCTCTGCAAAGCACATGGCCAAAAACTGTCCATCTGTTACAAAGTTAAATTCCAGTCTCACAAGTACATCTGTACAGAAATAGCTGCATGCAGAAACACACTGGAATGGATGAGATTTTTTAAAGCACAGCTACACCAAAGCCTCCTTAAAAGTGAGAGACCTTGTATGTCCATTTGTATAAGTACTTCCCATCCTTTGAGATCCAACAACAATATTCAAGCAAGGTAAGTCTAAACATTTAGAGGTAAAATAAAACATAAAACCAACAAAAGGCAAAGCTGTACCTGAAATATTAGACTTGTCTTTCAATGGAGAATAGGAAGAAAACATCCATTGTCCGGAAGATTCCCAAATCTCCATGTCTTTCATTATTAATTCACTGGATAAAAGATACAAAAATAAATAAAATAAAAGCATAGACTAACCTGCAGATTTGAAACAAAATCCTAGATTTTTAGCTTTTAATTTAAAAGCTAGATTCTAGATTTTTGTAAAACCACAGAGCCAAGTTGAAGGTCTGCTAATGTTGATGAAAAGAAATGAGTTCTAGAAGAGAATGTATTGCAATACTCTGTATTTTAGAGGCAGAAAAACAACAAAGCATACAACTGGAGAGAATGAAAAGTGCAAGATGAAGCAGAAGCAATGTACTAGAATGAAAAACCAACATTTCCCATGGAATGAAATTTCTCAATATTTTAGAGCAGTTTGATTTTCATAAACAAAGCCACTCCAGTCCAGCAAAGGAGATTCACATATGCATTAACTGCCTGCTAAGATACGGATTTATTCTCCCACTTGTATTCAGAGCCACTAGTTGAGTGCAGCAAAGCATGACTAGAACTGGATTGGAGACAGCATTAAAGCCATTGGAAACGTATTTGTACATGCATCCAGGTCATATGTGTTTGATAGTTATTACAAAATAATAATAATCTAAAGATAGTATCCACATGATTAAAATAACGTGTAAAAAATTATGTGTTCGCTACTTTCTACTAGGTTAGGATGTTTAGGCTACTGCTTCCCTTTTCACTTTCCAGTGTGCATTAGGGGTGTGCACGGAACCGTTTTTTGTGGTTTGGTAATTCAAACTGAATCTCTAGTCTGCAAACCGGTTTGAACTGGTTCGACACAGTTTGAGGGGCTCTGCTTGTAAAGGGGAATTCCAGCTTTAAAGGTTTCTAAGGGCACTGGTGAGTAGGGGTGTGCACGGAACTGGCTGGCCCGGTTCAGTTAGAGTCTAGACTGGACTCGAAGTCCGCTCCGGCCCCCATCGAACCCATCCCGGTCCAGTCTGGGACTGGACAGTTCACGGATTTTTTTAAAAAAATTAAATGAATATAGAATTACCTTTAGCCCCTTTGGGTGGTTTCACGTATGCCACCGGGGGGCGGGGGGGGGGAGGTCCGCAAGGGTTCCCCTACCCCCCGCTGGTCTCTGAAATCACCGCCACAGCCCGGGAATCTGAGCATTTTTGACCTGTTCAGGCCTCTGTAAGTAAGCGGCAGCAGCCATTTTGGCCGCCGCCATGCATGCGTAAATACCAGGCCTCGCAGAGGCCATTTATGCATGTGCAGTAGCAGCCAAAATGGCCACCACCGCTTACTACAGAGGCACAAACGGGCCAAAAATGCTCAGATTCCCAGGCAGCGGCGGTGATTTCAGAGGCCGGCAGGGGTAGGGGAACCCTCGCGGACCCCCACGCAGCATACAGGAAGCCCCCCCGAAGGGGCTAAAGGTACTTTTATATTCATTTTTTAAAAATAAATAAATAAAATCTGCAAACTGTCCAGAGCTCGGTTCTGGTCCGGACAGAACCGGGGGTGGGGAGTTCGGTTCAATCCCGAACCGGTCCACACATCCCTAGTGGTGAGAGGGCACCTTACTGGCACCTCCTCTAAACCCTGTCGCTCCCCACCAGCAGCATGGCCTGTACAGAGGAGACCATTTGCATGACCTCCGTGCATGCGCAGAGGCTGAAACCATGCCGCCACATTCAGGTCCCACCTCCCCGGCCACACTTAGAAACGTTTTAAAGTCAAGATTCCCTTTTGCTTGTAAAGGTGAATCCTCGCCAGATTCCCCTTTACAAGCATAGCCCCTCAAACTATGTCGACCAGGTCTGTAACAGAACGGGCCCGGTTTGGTTCGAACTTGGACTGCCTCCCTTTTTTGAGGCTGGTTCAGTTCAAGTTCGAATCAGTTGAACTGGGCCAGTGTGAATAGAACCCGGTTTGATTTGGACTGGTTCTGCACACTTCTAGTGTGCATGCGTGCTTGTGTCATTGTGTTCTCAGATTTAAAATGCCCAGCCTTGGAAACAAATCACACTTTGTTTTTTGGGGGTAGTCTACTAGTTTTCTAGCTGAACCACAGCCAGGAAAACATTATTTTTAGAACAAGGTAAAAACAAACACATACACTTCCACAAAGGCATTGTAAATCATTAGGCACTTGGGAGAACATTCCAACAGAGATTGTTATAATTTAGTTTCTAAATATACCGAAACCTTGAAAACAGGTAGGATGTATGTACTTTTATCCCAATGGAAGAGTAGCACTTCAACCCTAATGTAGTACAGTATCTGGAAGAGAGTTCCTCTCTGTAAGTTAAGGCTGATAAGAAGAAAGTGTTATCTTCACAATTAAGCTACATAATGGGATTTAAGCAGCCTAACTCTGGTCAAAGGACAAGGACCCCCATATACTGCACAGTGAACCACTGATCCAAACAATGGGCACACTCACTGCTTCTAATGGCAGGGCTGCTGTGCACCTATTGAGATGTGTGTAAATGCAATAGTGATGGTACTCCCATTATTCCCAAAGGGAGTACCATTGCTACTGCATTTAAGTGCTTCCTTAGCAGGCATGTGGCAGCCCCACCATCGAAAGTAGCGTGGGTGTGCTTTACAGTGTCTTGGAAATAGTAAGTGTGCCTTTCACTTGGATTGGCAGCTCACTATGCAGTGTGGGGGGCCACAGGCTTTAAGACTTTTTTTTTTTTTTTTTTTTTGGTAATTGGGCATTCAAATGAAGTAATTTAAACCTTGCAAACTCAAGAAGAAGAAAAACTGAGACTTACAGAAGGTGTTCTTCATCATCTTTAGTGCCATCAGTACTGATATTTTCACTAGAGTTTAATGCAGCAAACCTATTTTGAGAAAAGCCTTGGGCAGCTTGGTGCCCAAAGTATGATTTTCCATGATCTCTGTTGCTGTGCCAGTTTGATGGCTTAGAGAAACTGGATGTCTGGACATTACTGTATCTGTCATTATGGCCACTCCATGCTTCTCGTCTGCTGGAGCCTTTAATTGAAAGGCAAAGAAATGTGTTAAGTATTTATCTTCTATGAAGAAGAAGAAAAAAATAACCACAGAAAAACAAGGGAAAATAAGAGGGAGGAAAATGAAATACCAAGGAGCATCATATCATATAATTATATTAAAACTGCCTAGTTACTAAGATCTTCCATAGAAGCCCTTCTTTAGGATCCCTTGACCTTGGAGGTGAGGCAGGAGGTGTCCCAGGATAGGGACTTGTCATTTGTGATACTAACTTTGGAAAGATCTACTCAGGAAGGCTTGCCTAGTGTCAAGTGAAGATATTTTTATTTGCCAAGGCTTTTTAGATCATCAGCATACCTACATTTTGATATGCTCTTTCTGTTTTTATTCTTGCTTTGTAGTGTATATGTGTGTGTATTTAGTGATATGGTTTTACTATTTTAAGTTTTTGTCTGGAACATGTTTTTCTTTATAGTGTGTCACAAATTTTCCAAGTAAATAACCTTTATTAAATAATCACCTGTTTTTGTTGAGCATTTGTACTATGCCACATAGCATGCAGAATGTAAGCAGAGCACAATATATTCATTTACAGCAGATCTCTTTAGCCCCCTCAAAAAAGGTGAGAAGTAGGAAAATACAAGCAAACCACAAACGATCTTAAGATCTGGCAGTAATTCACTCTAAATTTGCCTGAAGTTTATCGTGAAACACTAGCAGCAAAACCTGGGATGGACAAGTGCTTCTGCGCCTAAAGTAGAAGAACAGCAGCCCATTTCCTGAGATACAACTGTGTGTGTTATTTTGCTGCAACGAAGAATCCTGGGGCACCTTGAAAACTGGCAGGAGTACAGAGTCCAGTTCATCAGATGCATTAAGCGTTATCCAAGGAGCGTGTACATGTGTGTGTACGCACCCCAACCTAGGATAACATTCCACGCATCTGATGAAGTTGTTGACTAATCCACAAAAGCATTTAAAAAAAACAAGAAGTCGTCCAGCTACAGCCCAATTTAGTCCAGGCAGCTGGATGAATCACACAGGGAGGGAGATCGTCTCCGGGTTGCTTCCTCTTCTTACTCGCAAGCGCGTTTCATAGCAAGGGATCTCAAAAGCTGCCTGTTGCGGAACCGGGAGGAGAAAGGGCGGCCGACCGTTAAGCGAACACAGGAGAGACGTTAGCGGCACGAGGCGCCCCATCATTACCCGCGTTCTGAGAAGAGGCTTGGCTGGACCTCCCGACTTGCTGGCGCGGGTGCAGGTACCAGCATCTGTCTCCGTAACGGCAGTTGCCCTGCAAGAAGTAGCGGCAGACCGAGGCAGAGCTGTAAGACATGCCGGTTTCGGGTGGCCCTCCTAGCTGTTCACCCCAAGTGCGGCAGAAGAAGAACTACAGTTGAAAGCACACACACGAAAAATGAGAACACAATTGATCGCATGACGCACGACCCAGCCTTGGCGCAGAAGGCTCTAGGGCTCATGCTGATGACGCCAGAAGGCAGCCGCCCAACTACGGGCGGAAGGGGAGGGAAAGGACTTGGCGCTCAAGGCCAAGGGGCGATCGAAAGGTCTAATCGCCTCCAGGCGACTTCCGGTTCCCGATTACATGCCGCAGTCGGTGAAATATCCCAACAAAATAATGAACGAGGGTGGGGTGGGGAGATTGTACGGTGATTTCAAATTGCTGCTTCGGAAGGGAGTTTGTAACGCAACGCGTGTCATTGAATGGTTTAGATTCCTCTGGCTCTGTAATACTGTCAGCATTCTCACAGGCGTAAGCTTTCTACTTGATCGGAATCATCAGCAGTGAAGGATGGAAATACATGTGTGGTTTCTATTTGTCCTCCTCTGGATCCAGACTCCGACCAGCAGAGGCGCATTTCTTCAGCCGCCATGGCTCTATAGCTGTAAAGTCATGAACACACTGTTTTATAGCTGCTTCCCTCACAAGCACTTTTTTACTTTTAGAACTTTTTAAAAAACTTTTTTTATACAAAAAATAAAATATATTTTATTAAGCGTTTATTTAGAAACAACTCAGTTTTCTCCTGCCTCTTTCTCACTCCACCCTGCACACTCTCTACAGGATCCCCACTGGGACAAACTTCCAAACAACAAAACATTTTTTAATGGAAAAACCACTCGCCCTCCAGGGGGTGCTGCAGCAGCCATGGGGGTCTCCAGAGGATCCCCTGCCTTCTCCCACCAGCCTCCATTACAGCCCCAAATCACCCGGTTCGAGCAGTCTTCAGCCCGTTCCGGGCCTATCCACCATCAGGGTGGCCATTTTGGAGGTTGACACACATGCCCAATGGGCCTCTGCATGGCCTGGTGACCCTCCAAAATGGCCGCCACAACAGAGGACAGCCCCAGAATGGACTGAAGACCTCCCGAACCAGATCGCAGACCTCCTGAACCGGGCAATTTGGGGCTGTATGATGGGGGAGGGGGAGCTTCCGGAGGACACACACCCCTGCAGCCACAGGAGTGCCCGGGAACAGCTCAGGGGGTTGGCTCAATATCGAGCTGTTGAACCAAACCAGCTTGATGTTGAACCGGTTCGGTTCCAAACCGGTTTGTACATCCCTACCAGACTGGGCAAAGCATCACTGTGTCACTCTGCCGCAACTGGCCACAATCTCCAGAGGGATGTGCTGAGTGCAACCATACATTTTCGGAGCACTCCGCAAACAGCATTTTGAGTCCTTTAAATGCCCTACAGTGCCAGTGCTGTTTTTGCCAGTGATGGCACCGCCAGGGCAACCAAGATTATTGGGGCTAGAGCACCTTCCTTATGAAGCAAGGCTACAACACCTGGGGCTATTTGATTTAGAAAAAAAGACGACTGTGGGGAGACATCAAGGTATATAAAATCATGCATGGTGTGGAGAAAGTAGATATAGATAATTTCTTCTCCCTCTCACATAACACTAGAACCAGGGGTCATCCCATGAAATTGATTGCCACGAAATTTAGGACCAACAAACGGAAGTACTTTTTCACACAATGCATAAACCACTTGTGGAATTCTCTGTCACAAGATGTGGTTACAGCCAACAACCTCTAAGGCTTTAAGAGAGGTTTGGCTAACTTAATGGTCTATCAACAGCTACTAGTCGGAGGGCTAGAGGCCGCCTCCAGTCTCAAAGGCAGGATGCAGCTGAATACCAGTTGCAGGGGAGTAACAGCAGGAGAGAGGGCATTCCCTCCACTCCTGCTTGTAAGCTTCCAGTGGCATCTGGTGGGCCACTGTATGAAACAGGATGCTGGACTAGATGGGCCTTGGGCCTGATCTAGCAGGGCTGTTCTTATGTACCCCAAGTAGCCCCACACCCTGAAAACACCACACAAGCACAAAGTCTCGGGCAGTTTGGGGCCCTAGGGGGAGGGTGCAATCCCACTTTCATTACAGGAGGAGGAAATCCACAGTTGGTAGTATAGGGTATGCAGATGGGGGAGGGCAAAGGATGCTGGGGGTCTGTCCCACCATAACCAGGGAAGATGCCATGAGGGATGACCCCAACAAAAACATCCATGCAGAGCCATCTCAAATCTGCTGTGGCAGCTTGCTTCCAAGTGGGCTAGCTCTCTCATGAGAGGGCATGTCTACTGGGAATATGGCTGGGCTGGGCCCATTGAAGGGCAATTCCCACCCTACAGACTGTGAGCTCATGAGTTGATCCAGCCCACTTAACCACCAATAAACCCAGCGGGGCCCCTGCTTCAGTGAGGCTTCCAACTCTCTATGGTAAAACATAGAACTGATTCTCCACTATCTCCCTTGCCCTGAATCCCTCTGAAGCCTTGCACACACCCCAGAGAAATGTGCCATTGCCTGGCTGCGTGTGTGGCCATGGAGTGGGCCAAGGGGACAGTACATTTACACAAATTTAAAAATCCTGGGTCCACTCCATTTGTGCACCATATGCAGATAAGCAGGCACAGAGAATCACGGAAGAGGGCACTTGTCTCTTTCCCCCCAAACCCAGGGCAGTGGAGTCGACGACAAGGGCTGCAGGGAGGGTGTACCTGTGCACAGGTGCAGACAGGAGACATGTATCCATGGCAACTTGGTCACTGTCCCCAGGACCAGGAAAACAGTCTTTGGGATAGCCCTGCCCACCGCTTCCCAGCACACAGCACAGCTCTATTTAGAGCACTCATGGCCTGACACTCTTGTGAGGGAGGTGCTAGTGGGAGAAGGGGATGTTTTGCCATCTAACCATTCCAGATTTGTCCAGGTAATTCTCTCCCCTCTCCTCTGATGGTCCTTCTCATGAGTTGTCTGGGTGTGTCCCATTGCCTGTGCCTCTCATGCCTGGGTCCGGTGGCTCTCTGAAAAATAATTACAGTTCACCCAATAATGACCTAGGTGACCGGCCTTGATCATGAGCAGGCCTGGGGGGCACAAGCCCCACCCCCAACGGGAAGGGCTCCCCCCTTCTCCAACCTTTCTGTGAGAAGAATAGAACTTGGCTGCTTGGGAATCCCTGCTGGATGTCTGCCGTTAAAACCCTGCCAACAGTACCCCAACACAAACCATTTGCTTAGACAGTGCAGACACTGTGCTGTGGCACAGACCCTTAAAGCCATTCAAATGCTGATCTCCTGGCGCAGGTATCAGCGGGAGAGGGGATCCCTGTTCTCCAGCTGCCCCAGGGTGGTGATGTTGCCCCTGGGGTGCACGGGCAGGGGTGCAATTTCCTCATGGGCAGGTGGGTGGATCGGCAGGCAGGAGGACCATTTTTGCATTAGCTTGGCCATGGTACCAAGACATGGAAAGCTCTCTCTGGGGAGGAAACTGTCCCCACGGTTGCCATCAAAAGCAACTTTGCTTCTTTACAGCTCCACTTGCCTGACACTTGTGAGTGGGCTGTCCACAGGGGAAGAGGACACTTTACCATCACATGATGTTGGCGATTGTGGCTGGTTGTTCTTCCCCCTTCCTTTGGATGGTTCTTCTGATGGGGTGGGTGTCCCCATGGCCTTTCGCTCTCATGATTGAGCACTGCACCCTGGGTTGGGTGGCTTGTTCCTCACAGTAGTAGCGCTCTCTCGATACTGGCGCACTAATGACCCTGGTAACTGGCCTTGATCATGAGTTAGCCCAGGGAACAAGAACTACCCAGAAGAGAAGGGGCTAGGCCTCTTCCCCAACCTCTCTGTGAAAAACATAGAACCTGGCTGCTCCAGAATTCCTGCTTGCAGCAGCCCCTTAAGCCCAGACAGCAGCATGCCCCCCCTTTTTTGTTCTCCATCCAGAGGGGTTGCCCTACTCATACTGGCTATCCCTGCCCTCAGTGAGCCCTTTTAGTGGTGTGCATGGTCTTGGTCCGGCCCCATGGGAAAGACCACCGGACCGGTCCGGAGGTGCGACGGGGGGGAACGACTGTGACTTTAAGCGGGGGGTGGTGGTAGTACTTACCCCCCCACCCGCCGCTCTTCCCATCCGGCGCTGGTCTGTTGAAAAATCTTCTTGAGGCGGCAGAGTTTCTCCCTGCCTGCTTTTAAGCCTTAACTAACAACTACGGGGGCAGGGGCGGCAGGGAGGAACTCTGCCGCCCCAAGATGATTTTTCAATGGACCAGCGCCGGAGGGGGAAGAGTGGTGGTGGTGGGGGAGAAGTACTACCCCCCCCCGCTTAAAGTCACAGTCCCCCCCCCGCCAGACCGGGGGGGACTCCGGACCATGCACACCCCTAAGCCCTTTGCCAGGGCATACTTGCTTGCATGGATGGTGTAGACACAGGTGTGAGGCATGGATCTTTTAACCTGTTTAAAGTTCCCAGGCTTGGTCCAGCATTGTGTGGTATACAGATCTCCTAGCACAGGGATTCCCAGGAGAGGAGCACCCAGTTTCCAGCTGGTCCAGGACACTGGCCTCATGCTTCAGCAGGGGCACATATCCCCACAAGGGCATGCGGGCTGGTAGGGTTTGACAGCAGTCACTGGGACAGCACTAACCAAGGTACGTGTCCCTGCGGCATTCCTGCATGGAGCATCCTCCTTCGCTCCCCACAGTTTGCCACTCTCGTGAGCAGCCCATGGGCTAATGGGCTAGGTCTCCAGTATGATGATGGCCATTCACATACAATGAGAATGCCACCTAGTAAATTTTACATTAGTCCTCATAGACGGTTCTCCCCCACCCGGGCTGGGACCCCCTTCCCCAGGGGCATAGCTATAATTGGGCGAACGGGTTCAAAGAACCCGAGCCGTGCCCAATCAGGAGCCGCCATTCGTGGCCCTGACATGCCCCCCACGTCTGACAGACGCAGGGTGTGTGTCAGGGCCGCGAATGGCGGCTCCTGATTGGGCACGGCTCGGGTTCTTTGAACCCATTCGCCCCGCTCCTGGGCTGTGCTGCAAATGCAGCACCAGCCTTTGTCTAACTGCCGAAGGGGCCGCATGGCCCCTTCAGCAGTTAAGCTGCTTCTCCCGAACGGAGCCTTTGTTCAGGAGCCAGACCACGCCCCCCACGTCTGACGTCAGACACGGGGGGCAGGGCTATCGGGGTGCCCACCGCGGCTACACACGGGCCACCAGCGGGCTAGCTATGTCCCTGCCCTTCCCCAACCTATATATATGTGGGGAAAATAGAACTTTGCTGCTTCAGGTTCCCAGATTGGGTCTGCCTTTAATACCCTAACCCCCCTCCCACAGCAAAATGTTCCCTTCCTGGCACTGTGATGGGGTATCCTGCTTATGTTACAGCTTGGAGTATTTTGTGCTTATGAACATACATGACTGTTGCTCTCTTCTCGGGGAGCAAAGCACTTAGTGCCCGTCCTGTCATCCCGTGCCCTCACCAAACCACTTGCAAGGTGGGAGAAGCACCGAAAGCATGGAGCAGCCCCGTCCTTGGCCAGGTCTGCACTGCCACCTCTATAATTACGGTTTGGAAACTGGTGTGAAACCTTAGTTATAGCTGCATATAGCTTGGCGGCAAACCTTAGAGATAACCAAAGGCTCAAATTGGAGTTCAGCGAGGCAAACTGGAGCCAGTTTGAACTTACTTTTGGCTCATAATCAAGGTTTCGTGCATTCAGGCATTTAACTGCAGTTAGCTGCCACGTCTGAATGTGTCCACTATATGTGGGGAAAAGAAAAACATACAGCCTACACATTCTGCATTTTAACAAGCTGCACTATTTTATCACATTACATGTGGTCCAAGAGCTACAGTATACTGCTAAGACTTTATGGATATGCTGTTCACCTCACACACTGCTTGCTTCACTGGCACCCTTGAAAATATTACTTCCAAAGAGCTTCTTATGTATTTAGCAAATTCTGCTTCACTCCCTTTCCCACCATTTAATACAGATATCAGAACTAGAAATAGTCATCCCTTTATAAAGTGAAGAGAGAGTGAAGCTGGAAAGAGAACTGGGATTTTTCAACCCCAGCCTAAACTGAGCAGGCCCACAACTACTGGGATAGTACTTCTCATCTTTCTTACATGTTTGCTTGGATTAGTGCAATAATGTGCATGAAGAGAATTTAACACAAAGAAAGTGTTATGCATTAAAGGAACACTTCATGACAACTTTAAGAAAACAAATATATTTAATTTAACAAGTTTACTGACCCACAAGCCTCACTGAGGTATTTCCTTCATTTCCAAAAACACTGCTGATACTGAACAAATATTTGATAGTAAAGGCTTATCAATACATATTTGTCAATACACAAAACAGTCTAAGAAAATTTGCTGCTCTGAGTATGTTTATATATCAAGAACTGACAATGAATCAGATCTATCACACTCCCTAGATACATAATATGGAGCAATTTAGAACCAAGGAAAATTTTAAAACCCCAGCTTTTATACTGTGTTGCCCATATTTGGACTAACTGAATATCACTATGCCATTAAAAAGGGAACCCCACTTGTTAAGGGGATTGATTTGTTTTTAAAAGGAAGACAAACTGTTTCTAGTATCTGCATTGGTGTAGAAAGGTGAGCTTTAAAGCTTCATCACTGATATTCAAAATTATTCCATTTTTGGCAAATTTGTTAGTTTAAGAAAAAACAAATCCTTCAAAACAGAATTAGAAAAGTGTGCTTCAGAATTGATTTAAAAACCCTACACTATTTATAAAATGAAGAACAGTCCTTGCAAGGTCAGATTTGTATCTCTTTGTGCTGGTATATGCATCATAGCTTAATTATAGTTTCAAAACTACTCATTAAAGGATTTCCTGACTAAAGAACAGCAGTAAGAAGCATTTACACAATGCGTACCTTAACAGTACAGGGTGTTTCAACTTAGAACTGATATATTTCAAGGTCTCAGTAGGTTGCAAACCAGATTAAAGTTTTGGAGAAAAAAATGGGCATAAAATGCTCTGAGTCATTTGGCCCAATAAAAATGTCATTCACCTTCGCATAGGCAAGCTCGTGATTAGCTCCTTTGACTGCACAAACATTATGCAGAGATTTTGAAACTGTACATGGTATTATAACAGCATGTAAGAAATGGGTATAACATTTTGATCCATTCCAAAATAGGGATTGAAAAGATTGGAAATTCTAGATAGAAGCCATATTCTGGGCTTCATCTTTGACACACTCTGGTGTGACCAAGAAACTAAACCAGAGCAAAGAGCAAGCTCAATTCCCATTCATTCCTGTAAGAAAAAACCCCAATATGTAATTAGTAATAATGTTGGGGAGTAAGGGAAAACTGGCTTGCCAAAGGACTGGGTTTGCCAGAGCAGGTTTAACCTTCATCTCAACTGTATTGCTAACTAAACATGTAGTCTGTCTCATAGCTGCTCTCTAGCGTGCATTTAGGGGTATATACAGGTCTTAACCCTCATGGGGATGGGGAAGTGCATCATGTGCTCATCTGTATAGTGCTAGTTTCAGGGAGCAGATGTACTCTCCCTCTCTCTACACACACACACACACACAAACAAACACACACGCACCTGATCCCTGCAGCACACTCATACTAGGTTGCCCACCATACATATGCCCAACAGGTATAATTGGAAACATACCACAGGGCATGTTTGCATAGTTGGCATCCATCTTAGTGTAAGAATGTCTGGGAAGAAAAGTATCTGTCTATCACGAGGCACCATTCCAGTTATGAAATAAAGCACCAAACAAGGAAACAAGCTTATGTAGACATATCCCCTTAATTATCCAAGCTAACTCCATACACACGGAAGCTTCATAATTAGAGTACTGTATTTCAATTCAACTGCTTCTCCACGTCAACACTTCAGTACACAGCTCCAGTCCCACGATGTACTACAGTACTGTCATGCAGGTTCATTTCTCTGTAGGCAAGCTGTTTGCGCAAGCTTACAGTGATTAATGACAAATGGTCTCACTCACTTTTCTTACCTGAAGAATTTCAGGTATTTTAACTGAAAAATGCAGTCTTTTTTAAAACAAAAAAACCCACCCCCAACCTCTTCACAATATTGACTAGGCAGGTTTGGTTTTTGGCAATACTGCATAAATGAATTTCATGAGTCTTCAAACTAAATCGGCAGATTCTTGAAATGCTTCCAATTCTTAGACAGGAAATTAAAAAAGAAAACTTGTACAAGCAAATTCACATTATATACATGGTTGAGAGATAATCCAGGATTGCATCTTGGTTTTCCATAGTATTCACTCTGACAAGATGAAACTGAAATGCAGATGCATCGTGAGTGGAGACTTGCTCTTTCAGGAAGTGTCTTAAAGTTTCTATAAAGTCTTCACGTTTCTAACGTCTCCTCGTTTGCTCCACAAGTATCAACTACACAGATTAAACAGCTGGTCACTGGAAAAGCACGAACTTTGGAGTTGGCTATCCACTTGTCAGTTTCAGTATTATATTCAAGGATGTGCCCTAATCGGCCTACACCCTGAAAACCAGCTAAAACATAAACAATAGAACCTACTGCTGCACATTTCACTGTTACACCTTTCCATGGCATGGGGGAGACCATCTTCCACTCATTCATTTTAATGTCATAATATTCCACATTGTCTAAGCCACCTTTAAAAAGAAGAAAAATCACAAATCAGTAACAAGCACAGATTCTTAAACCTAAGGCCAAGAGACTATTCACACCTCATACAACATAGCTGATTTAATTTAGTTTCCATGTTTTTTTTAAAAGCTATGAGGGATGGAAGGTTTACTGGCACATTAAAAAAATATGCAAAATGAGGCACTTGGTGTGAACTCTTATCCTTTCCCACATCTATTTATTTAACCTATTTATATTTATATACTGCCTAAAATTTATGTCTCTGGGCAGTTTACAATAAAAGCAATACAAATTAACACAAAATTAAAACAATTTAAAGTTTAACACATTAAAAGCTGTTAAAAACTATTAAAAACTGTAAATCTAATTAAAAGCTTGGGTAAACAAATGTGTCTTAACTGCCTTTTAAAAAGTTTTCAGAGATGGGGAAGCTCTTATTTCAGCAGGGAGCACATTCCAAAGCCTCGGGGCAGCAGTGGAGAGTCACCAGATGAGCCAGTAGCAACTGCAGATGATCTTAATGGGCAGTGGGGCTCATGGCGAAGAACACATGCCTCAAAGGGGGGTTACTATACAGTTGACATGAAAAAGACCTAGGAAAACCTGGATGGGTCCCCTGAGTTTTTTTGTTTCTTTTGGGAAGTGGGGGAAAGTTTTCCTTCTCCTCCACTTTGCAGCTCTTCAATAGCTTTGATGGGTAGCTTTGAAACTATAATTAAACTATGATGCATATACAAATGTGACAAATAAATAGGTTCTTAATGCTTTAGCACAGCAATTATTGTTCATGGAGAATTCCTTAAAATGTTGAGTTAAAAGCCCCTGCTAACTGAGCAAACAGGCACCTTTTAAATGTGGTGATTCTCTTTGTTGAGCAGGGGGAGAGCAACTGGCCATATCCATCTCCAGCACAGCATCCCTTATGCTCCTTTTTAGATTGTGAGCCCTTTGGGGGAAGGGAGCCATTATTTATTTTATATATACACACATATATACATACACACACAATAAGTGTAAATGACTTTGGGAACTTTCATTGAAAAGGAGTATATAAATATTCATTGTATTAGTTTTCCTCCTTTACTTTTTAAATTGATTGTTTAACTGAAGTAATTCAGTTTTTTTTGTTTCCAAAAGCTTTATTCACATTTCACCAGGTGTTTTTAATGCATATATACTCTGCTTGAAAAATATCATTCCACAAGGCAGCCTACAGAATCAATTTTTAAAAAATCAACAAGTTTTAAAAATCAGATATCAGCATAAAACCCAAGTTAAGTTAGAATTAGGAGTCAGAACAAATCAAAAGCTTTTCAAAGCTCATCTGAAGACAGTAAAAGGGGAAGCTTGGTAATATTTCTGCAGGGAGAGAGTTCCATAGTTGCGGTACCATAACTGAAAAGGCCCTGTTGGTGGTGTCTATTAATCAAATTTGAGTTGATGGAAGATCAGGGAGCAGAGCCTGTGAGGAAGATGTCAGGACTTGGGTATTGTGTTAACTACAGTTAATGCTAGTCAGATGCAACATCTGAACAACAATTTGTCCAAATCAATGTGAGGGGAAAGGGCGGAGAGCACACGCTCCTGTGTACACCCCATCAAGACCTTAACTAGAGTTAACATCTTAGCTATTGTGCAAATTTGTAGATCCCCACCACAGATATCCTGGCACAAAGACAGTAGCAGATTTGAAACACTAAGTTCAAAATTAAAAGTACTGCAAAACCTATTAGCTCTATGATTATGCAAGGCAGTAGCTTTCAAACTATGTTCTTGGGAACTTTGGGGTTCCTTGGACACTTATCCAAGGCTTCTTATAAGAACAGAAACAGCAGTTTTGCTGAGATACAGTTTGCCTACCATTACAGATCTTCCCAGTTACAGAGGAACATTGTGTATACTTAGATCACATGAGGTGGTCTAATCTGAGGTCTAATAGGTCTGGCTAACACTTTCCATGTGGCAGAGAACTCAACATGGAACGAATTCTTTGAAAGTTAGAAGTTTGAAAACCACTAGCAAAAGGGACTGCACAGAACTAGGGCTCACCTTGTCCTAAATTGTGATATAGTTCATTTCCCAAGAACATATGATTAAATGAAAGAAAGCAATTTTCTTTTGCTTCTCAGGGCTTTTAGCTCAGCATCTTAAGAAATTCTCCATGAACAATAATTGCTGTACTAAAGTACTTAAGAATTCATTGCTTTGTCACATTTGTACTATCAGTTGTATTTACTACAAAATAGCAGCAAATATTTTCAGTCTTCTGGTGCCACCTGCAAGACTTTTTCTTCACTACTACATAGGCACACAATTCACACTACCTCTAAATTGGTGGCAGACCAACTGTATGCACCAACAATTCTCTCTCAAACAACAGTGTCATATCCCTACACAACTGGGACATTCTGAGATGCCATACTTGGTACATCTTCTCTTCACAATAGGTACAACATAAATTATTAGTACATACCTAACCCATTTTGCCCTCCAACGGCAAATATTTTGTCTTTCACAAAGACTAGCCCATGATTCTTTCGAGCTTCAAGCATTGGACACAGCTCTGTCCACCTAAAAATATTAAAAGCGTAGTATATATCTGTTAATCAAACAGATTTTTTTATAAGCTGCCGAGGAGGAAACAGCTATTTTCACTTTTTCCTTTCACTTTGGTTCCACAACCACAAAAGCAAACCAGAGGTATGCTATTCCACACTGCTCTAAGCCTGTGGTGCTCAAAGACTCTTGCTTCTTATAAAAACACGAAGTGGCAAGTGGATGGTCTTTGGGCCATCACTACTCCCCCCTTAAAAAAAAGAAAGAAAATAAGCTCATGAGAACATTTATTGATTTATTCATTCGATTTATATACCGCCCTTCCAAAATGGCTTAGAGTGGTTTACAACAGGATAAAGACAATTAAAACCAGTTAATTAAAATCAAAACTATAAAATCAGAATAAAACCAATTAAATGTGCAAACAGCTAAAAACTCTGGAAAATCAGGGCAACTATTTAAAACAATTTAAAACAGTTTACAGTAGTTTAAAAACCCTGGAAGGCCAGGCCAAACAGATAGGTTTTAAGGGCTCTCCTGAAAGACAGTAATGAACACAAATTACAGATTTCTGCTGGGAGTGCATTCCACAGCCCAGGAGCAGCTACAGAGAAGGCCTGCCTCTGAGTCACCACCAGATGAACTTGTAGTAACTGGAGACGGACCTCCTCATATGACCTTAACATGCGGTGAGGATCATGCAGAAGAAGGCGCTCTCTAAGATAACTCGGACCTAAGCCGTTCAGGCTTTAAAGGTAATAACCAGCACTTTGTATTTTGCCTGGAAACATATTGGCAGCCAGTGTAAATGTTTCAAGACAGGCATGATATGATCTCTCTGGGTTGCCCCAGAGACCAATCTGGCTGTTGCATTTTGAACTAACTGAAGTTCCAAACTATGTACAAAGGCAACCCCACGCAGAGCGCATTGCAATAGTCAAGCCGGGAGGTTACCAGTTGATACACCACTGTTTTGAGGTCATCCTCTTCAAGGAATGGGTGCAGCTGTTGAATCAGCTGAAGCTGATAGAAAGCACTCCTGGCCATGGCCTCCACTTCAGATACCAGGGTGAGGCCTGGATCCAGGAGTACTCCCAAGCTGCACACCTGCTCCTTCTGGGGGAGTGTAACCCCATCCAGCACAGGAAGATCTAACTCACCCCTCAGATTCTGAGCCCCCACAATGAACACCTCTGTCTTGCTTGGACTCAGCTTCAATTTGTTATCCTTCATCCAGTCCATTACTGCCTGTAGGCAGACATTTAGAGAATGAGTGCCATTTCCTGAAGATGAAAAGGAGAAATAGATTTGGGTGTCATCAACATACTGATAACACCCAGCACCAAATCTCCTGATGACCTCACCCAGCGGTTTCATGTAGATACTGAAAAGCATTCGTGACAGAATGGAGCCCTGAGGGACTCCATATAACAGCTCCTGTTTTGAGGAGAAACTGTCACCAAGCTCCACCATCTGGAATCTACTCGAGAAATAGGAGCAGAACCACTGCAAATCAGTGCCCAGATCATACAAGTTTTCTGTGTGTCTCCCTATCAACTTTGCAATACCTGGACCGAATTCGGTACCATTGTAGGGACACCTCAATGGCATAGTTTATGATGATGTCATCCACCCCAATTCAAGATGGCGGATGCATGAACATTTGAGGCACAAGTGGGCTAAGTTGTGAAGACGATAATTATCAATTAAAATGATAGTGAAAGGAAAGTAGGCAGATTAGTTCTTACCAGAACTACTCGTTTTATGTTAAGCAAGGAGACACTGGTCTCCAATGCCTTCTTCCACGGTTTAGAAGAAGTCAAGCTTCTTTCTGAAGTTTAACCAAGTGAAAGAACACAAAAAACTCAGAAGAGAAACATTATTGATAAGTAATCCTAGAATCAGTACATACGTTTCTGTTGCTGGATCGTAAACTTCACAAGAATTCAAGACTCTTCCAGAAACATTGTTCCCCAAACTTCCTCCACATACATAAATCAACCCATTTGCCTCTACCATGCCATGACTGCACCGCTGAGTCAGCATACAGGGCTTTGTGTGCCAACTTTCTGTTCTTGTATCATAGCATTCAAACAAGTACAAAGCAGAATTTCCTTGAAATAAAAAAGATATGCAAATTATTTGGATTATGATATTTTGAAATTAGGTTAATTACATCATCATCATCATCAATATCCCGCTCTTCCTCCAAGGAGCCCAGAGCAGTGTACTACATACTTAAGTTTCTCCTCACAACTACCCTGTGAAGTAGGTTAGGCTGAGAGAGACGTGACTGGCCCAGAGTCACCCAGCAAGTCTCATGGCTGAATGGGGATTTGAACTCAGGTCTCCTCTGTCCAAGTCCAGCACTCTAACCACGACACTACTCTGACTTTTTACATGCAACGATGCAATCAAAACAATGAAGTCACTGCCTTACATTCTGTCTAAATTTACTCAAGGAGGTCCCACTGAAATAAAGACTAACTTGTTCTAATTTCAATGGGAATTCCTTGAGTAAATTTAGTCAGGATGTTAGCCACTGTTACACTATGGATCTTATACAGAAGACCCATATCTTCTGTTACACTATGGATCTTAAACAGATCTACTTCTTGTAGTTATGCTGAATACTTTTCAGAACAGCAAATTTTCAAGTGAATAGTTTCAAAGTTATTCTAGCTGTAAAGATTTTCTGGCTTCAGGCTCCCCCCCACACAAAAATGCAGATTACCCTTGTAATGAATAATGCTGTGCATGTCAGAAACAAGAGAATTACGACATCAGAATTCCTGCACCCCCACCCCCCACCACCAGGAGGCATCAAGGTGCAGGGCAAGTGCCCCAGGTAACATGCTGGTGGTAGGATCCCTTTAACTGTCCATCCAGTACTGGCATGGGGGGGGCTTAGCGGTGCAGCAATGTTCAAGAATAGTAGTGTGTCCGAACCGGTCCGGCGGCCATTCCAAAGAATGGCCGAACTGCCGGACCGGTCCGGCCCTGCCTGGTTCGGGTCCGGGTGGGGGGTATGCCTTTAAGGGCGGGAGGGCTTGCTTAGCCCTCCCGCCTCCTTGCCCCCGCCAGCGCCCGTATTTTCCAGTATAGGGGTGCTGGAAACCAGCCGCGCCCCCGCTGCTGCCGCGGCGAAAGAACTCCCAATGGTACTGCCAGCCCTCCCGCCCTCCCTCCCTCCCAGCTAGCTGCCCGCCCGCCCGCTCACCCGATAGGAAACGAGAGGAGCTCCGGATCGCCGGAGGCCCGGTCTACCCAGTGATCGGAGGCCCGGTCTACCCGGCCCTTTCCCGGCGGGTAGACCAGGCCTCCGGTGAACGGTGTGCTTTGCGGTGTGCGCATGCGCGCGCGCGCAAAACACCATTATGCCAGAGGCCTTCCAAACGAGAGGAGCTCTGTGCCGGAGCTCCTCTCGTTTCCTATCGGGTGAGCGGTGAGCGGGCGGGCGGGCAGCTAGCTGGGAGGGAGGGAGGGAGGGCTGGCAGTACCATTGGGAGTTCTTTCGCCGCGGTGGCGGCGGCGGCGGCAGCGGGGGGGCGGCTGGTTTCCAGCGCCCCTATACTGGAAAATACGGGCGCTGGCGGGGGCAAGGAGGCGGGAGGGCTAAGCAAGCCCTCCCCGCCCTAAAAACAAGGCCCCCCTTCGGTGCCGGTCCGGACTTCTCCGGACCGTGCACATCACTATTCAAGAACTGGCGGGATGTGTGGGTAGGGATGACACTGGGCAGCCTGGGAAGCCCACGTGTTTGCTGGGACAATGCATGGACTTCTGGGGATTGTAGTCCCACTCAGAGAAGTTCCAAGCGGGACTACAATCCCCAGAAGCCTGTGCATCCTCCCAGGAGTCATGTGGGCTTCCTAGACTGCCCAGCGTCATTCCCTGCCCCCCTCCAAGCTCCTGAACATTGCTGTGTCACCCAGCAGCCCCAGACAGGCAAGTAAAGGCTCCCTACCACCAGTGCACTACCCGAGGCACACCTCTGATGCCTCCTGATGGTGGGGAACAGGAATTCTGATGCTGGAATACTCCTTTTTCTGAACCACACAGTCCTAATGAACAGCAACAATTATTCTCTTAGAGAATACAAATAAGTTCACCTACTGAGAATGGAGTGACATTGGTCAAGGAATTTCAAAATGCTTTGATAGCCAACAGCAGTCATTTAATTTTTAATTCTGCTATTCCGTACTGATAGAAAATGAGGTTGCCTGCACAATTTCAGAGCACAAAATACACCCCTCCTCTCTTTATCACTTTCACCGGTCTTCTTCACACAGAGGAGAGGAAGAGAATAGGAAAGCAATTCGTGCACATCTGGCAGGGTGGAGAGCAGTCACTTTAACAGGAGCAAGGCAGGTCTTACTTACATTGCTCCTCTGCTGCCCCAGAACAGAGCTGTTCGTATTAAGCAGCTGGGCTCTCTGTAGTTACACCATGCTGACCACTCAAGATGGTGTCCGCACATGCTCAGATGTCATTTCCTTCCCGACGCCACCCATGGGCTGCTGGGAACAAGGAACTTACTCTTCACAAGCAAGAAGCAGCAGGCGACGTGGCTTTTCAAAACAGACAGCCCAGCTGCTTAATATGAACAGCGCCTCACTGGGGCGGCAGGGGGCAGTGGAAGAGCAATGGAGAGGCAGGTAAGAACTGCCTTCCTCCTGTTGAAGTGATTCACTCACCCCTGCCAAAATGATTCAGTTGGGGAGGCTTGAAGCATTTTGGTACCTCAAAATAGAGGTGCCAAAACACTTTGTGCACATCCCTAGAAGAGAACACTTCTACAGTATTCTCTCTAATTATTTTCATCTGTGTGCGGAATGTGCAGTTTTGTTCTGAGCGGCAGTATCAAGGCAGTGTGTGCACATGTGCATTCAAAGTGGGGGCCTTCTGAGCGGGATCTAAAATGAACTTAGCGGACATCAAAAAACGTGTGAGTGCGTGCACATGCGCACGCCTTAGAGGAAACACTGCACTTCTGTCTTTTTAGTTCCTTCACTGAGTTGCTGCAGAAGTCTCAACCCTAGTTAGGACCTCTACAGCAGGGAAGACAAGAGGATTGTGTTAATGCCCAGAACTATTTAAAAAGACACCTGTTACAGATACATGCAACCTCTTTTTCTTCTTCACAGCATTTGTTCAGTTCTAATAGGAGATTAGTAAACAGTCTTACTCAAAAGGTAGGCATAGTGGTCTCAAACAAACAAAACTCTGAAGTACTGCTCTCCCAACAGCAGTCTCCTTCCATGCAACATTTACAGAACAATGCCATTTGGATGTGTTTATTATTTGTTTGTTTATTTAATTTATCTATCTATTTATCTGCCCCAAACTTCTATCTATGGGCAGTTTACAACAACATAAAACAAGATAAGACAAAAAAAAAAACCCCATTAAAACAATTTAAAACCACAATCAAGTTAAAATGTTTTTCACTACCAGATAGAATTAGTGGACTGAATAATTGATACTAAAATGAACAAGTGTCCAGCCATTCTTCAATTATGTGAGTAGAAATCTTCTGCCATAAGTGTTTAAGACCTACATAGATAAGTCATCAGAAAGACTTTGATACAATGGACTAGTACAGCAGTCACACAGAACAGTTAAATCCTGATTTCATGCAGTGTTCTCCAAACCTTGGGAAGCATGCACTTCCTCTCCTCCACTTCTGACTACAGTTAAAAACAAACCAAGGTTGGTTGTGATATCCAGACTGACTGATCTTGATTTATTTTAATCAATTTCCATGAAATAAACATCTGAATGGTTTGAAATGGGTTTCAGATCTTTATTTCAAGGTAGTTGATTAGAATAAAAATCAAGACCTGTCAGCTCAGATGTAATGACCAATTTGGTTTGTTATCAAATACAATTGAAAGTGGAGTTCTTCAGAGGCTCACACAGGCAGGGAAGGGGGCACTGCTGAAGCTTGGGGATATCATGCAGAATCAAGATTTAACCATGATTCCATGTGACATCTGAACCACTCCAATAACTGCCATGCTCTTTTTTAAAGAAACACTCAACATCAATAAATATTTGGCTTCCACATGCAACTACTACTGAAGGACCCCACAAGAAGCCCATAAAATAAAGTGCCTTACCTACTTCTGAACCACCAGATGTATAAATTTTACCTTCTGCTGCACAAGCTGCCAAGCTATCACGAGGTGTTGGAGGCCCCAGTTTGGAATACCAGCTGTCTTTTACTACATTGTAGCAGTCCATCCGTTTTATAGGGAAAAGCTGAGAACCACCCAAAATATAAACTACATTGTCCCAGAAGACACAGGCTGCATCCCTACGCTTTTCAAAAGGACATCGGATGTCTGTCCAGGTGTAATCCTGTAGAGAAAAAGTGGGGGCGGGGGGATAGAGGGGAACTATAATAGTTAGCTATACTGTTCTAAAGTTCTTCAATGTATTTTACGAGGGAATTTATAAGCTACTAACATTAAAAAAATATTGCTTTGTTTAGGTGTGTTAATTTCTGGCCTAAATTGCACAATGCAAACAGGTTGGATTTTGTGCTGAAATTACGTACTAGTTTTGAATAATTCTCTCAAAATGAAAGCCTCAATTTAAACCCAGTCTTTGGTACCCCCCTTGCCTTTTGTTGGCAAAAATCTTATTTAGTGAGTGACACTGATCTGACAAAACAGAAGTCTTGAAAAATTAATGTTAGTTGTTCAAATGTTGTACATCAAGAAAAACTGGGATGGTGGTGGGTGACCAAATGGATGCATTCTTCCATAAGCTGGATCAATTTTAAATTGGGAACAGATAAAAAAAATATTCAAGGAAGACGGTATAGCACAATGAATAACTGAAAAGGTGGCAGATAATACAGGAGGAGGGAATTATAATTAGGTTAAAAAACTTGCAAGAACTTGTTGTCATGACAACCAAGAACTTCTATTCCACAAAGTATATATAATCTACCTATCATGGTTATTGCTAATAAACTACAAATGGTGCTGCCAAAAATACCTACAGCTATAAAAGCAGAGAAGTGTGTGTGTGTGAGAGAGAGAGAGAGAGAGAGAGAGAGAAGCACAGCTGAATTCTCAGCAGTTGAGCTGTTCAGCTGCCTGAGCAAGCACAATTGAAATAAATCAAAGTTGAGTACACCCCACCACGCAATACTGCTGTACATTCCTAGAATCAGGTAGCTGCAAACAGTAGCGGGGGGGGGGATTAAAAAATAAAAACCAAGCTGAATCATAGTGGACGTACAGGAAACATCAATATCCCAAGAGAGATGTATGTGCATATCAGCTGCTGGATCAGGCAAGATGGATATGACTCAGATGCACATCCATCTGCACTACATTGCTTTCTAATGTGATGTGCAATCAAATGTGTATCTCTATCCACATTGTACTGCAATTAACAGGATGCAAATTATTTACTTATTTGTTTGTTACATTTATATCCCATTCATCCCAAAAGGCTCAGAGCGGCTTACTGCATTCTTTAGAATAATCCTGTCCCGAAACAGCTCACAATATTTTAAATAGCAAAAGTTTAGAAGGGGGTTGTCAGAGGGGAGGGTCCAGAAGGTACTTGTCCTCCTCAGGCCTCGCTGCTTGCCTCAATCTCTGCTGCAGCCTGAAGACAATGGAGGACTTGGTTCTTCACAGAGGGGAGAGGCCAGACGACCGTTTTAAAGCCAATTGGTCATTTATATGTACACAGCATTTAAAATGGACTTCTGACACCATCTTAAGCACAAAAACATTAGTTCATAAACATGACAAGTGCGTTGACCTGTTAGGTAGCACCATCCTTCACTGAAGTAGCATGTTACAGTAAGTGCAAACTTTAAGAAAATGCTTGATAGCTTTCTTTTTTCTATCTATGCAGCCCAAGCAATACAGCCAGGACTGAAAGAAGAGTGCAATTGTTAATACAGCCAGTCAGCCATCTTGTGAACTTTTTAAAGACAAAAGGCAGGGTATACATTCCTTCAATAAAGCTAAGTAGCACTTTGGATGTTAGCTGGACCCAGGACATGGCTTCCTATATCTCACCTTGACAGGTTATGAAAATGTATTTAAAAGATGGGCAATACTGGAAACAAATATGAGTGAAGAACATTTCTAGGAAAGCAGACACAAACATCCAAAGTAGTGCCCCCGAAACACTCCTAGCTGTTGGAGTTTCCTCCTATACATCCTCTCAGATATCAACATTTCAATGTGGCATGTGTGAATATAAATATCCCAGGAGCCTAAATATTGGGGAGGGAGAACGGGATCTCATAGTGGCCCCTGCTAATTGAACAAAGGGGCACCTTTTAATGTGGTGATGCTCTTATTTAGCACAGGGAGAGCAACTGGCCCTGTCCAAATCAAGCACAGCATCTCTCCAGTGGCTGTTACTAGTTACCTTGTGGGGTTTTGGGGGTTTTTTTTGCTGGTTACCATGTGTTTCGGATTACTTGTTTATATTTTTCTGTGTAAACTGCTTTAAGAGCTTTTGCTGAAAAGCACTATATAAATATTCATAGAGATCATCTCTACCAACTGTAGAAACTCTCACCCTTGCAGAAAAAGCAGATCTGAGGATAGGATACATTGACTGGGAGAACATACACCCATGGTACAAATTTACCCACTTACTGCCCCACCAGTCCTTTCAGCTGTGAAGAGTACCCTTTAAAAACAATTGCAAGGGAGAGGATTATTGGATTTGGATCCTTTCCGCAAAGGGACGATTCCTTTCCCCCAAATCCTTTTGACAGCAAGGGGAACCACCCTTTGTCATTGAAATAATCACTGGAGGGCAAACAACTGGGTCGAGGACATGCTTGCTCTCAGCCCAATTTTCCCCCTACCTTTCCTCATGTGGATATCCACAGGGTCCCAACCTGTTCTTTTAATATATCACCACCTATTTCTTGAGTAAACATACATCAGTGAAGAAACCTGCAAGTATATGTAAGCATGGTTGCTATAGAAACCTCAAAAATAGCCCTGCACTCCAGAAAGCTTCCCAGTATAATCTTGACATCCCTCATTAGTTTACAACTCCTCCTTCCACGTTTAACAAAAAAAAATCTTCATGTGTCTTTCAAGAGCACGTATGTGGGAACTATATATAAACTCTATAGGAACAATACAGATATACATACACAAAAGAGGTTATGGAACAACCATGAAATCATCTTCTGTCATCCTCCAGCCTTTTCACTTATTTGAATGTATAAATAACCCATACTGTCTCAGCAGTGCCAGGTAGGCACAGCAATTTAAAAAAAAAACAAGAAGGGCCAAAGAATAAAAATAATCATGATACATGTAGTGGTGCTATATACTAGAAGTGTGCACAAACTGTTTTTTGCTATTCAACCTCAAATTGAATCATACAAATTCAAGTTGATTCATCAATTTGCAAAAAAAATCCATGATTCGCCTATAGGGAACTATGGGAACTCAAATAACTCACTCACTCAATTCCTCCCAAATGAGGCAGACGGGCCAATTTCAGGCTTCTGCACAGGCCCGTCTGCCTCATTTGGAAGGCGGAGCCGAGAAAGGGACTCGCTGCCTTTTCTCCCACTCTATCCCTCCCTCCTGCACTGAGTCAGTGGCAGTGAGTGCTTGGGTTGAGCCAGACAGGGCAAAAAACTGAAGGATGAGAGGATTGCCCCTCCCTCCTGGTGAGAGTAAAGCTCTCTGATTGGCCTTTTCTGGAGCAGGAGGTCGAGGCAACCCATGATCCTCCAGGTACAACCCTCTTCTGAGGGAGAAGGGAGAGCTCTCGTTGCCGTCCTGCTCCGCCACTGCTCAGCAGCCACTTTAAATACAAAACAAAAACATGCCTTGCCCTAGGTGGCCATGCCCCTGGCCCCCATTGGCCTCCCATCCTGATTTCAGCCAACACAATGTTGGCAACTCTAATCTGAGATCCAGACAAACCAGATAGTTAATATAGCAGAAAACCACAAAATCCAACCTTCCTTGATTCCTTCCTTTCTCCTCTCCTGATGTATCCTCTTCAAGTGCACACTAAGGGCTCTCTCTGCCTCCCAGGCCCTTTGAAAACATTTTGAAATTCCCTCCTTTTTTGTTCGCCCTCCCTCCCCCAAGCCAATGGTGGCACAGTTGCCCATGACAACACTTGATTAGAATGACAAGTAGCCAACCAAGAAGCAAGGAGATCTCAAGCCAATCAGAAGCCAGTGCCAGAAAACCAATCAGCAAGGGGGGAAAGCCCACCAAAATAGCTGTTCGAATCACATGAATTGATACATGTCAAATTGGAACTAACTCAATTCTAATGCGAATCAGCTCCTTTATTTTAAGGGTGATTCAATTCACGTTAGAATCACAGAAATTGCCCCAATTTGGCACAAATCGATTCGCACATCCTTACTACAAACCTTAGCAGGACAAAAAAAAAAAAAAAAAAAGACTTCAATTCTGAAAGATCAAAATTACCTTTGGATTGAAATATCGACATGACTGTGGCTGTGATCCTCCAAACAAGGCAATGCGGTAATCATGCTTTTTTCTTCGTGGGCGAGTGCCATCAACCAGTTCTTCTCTATCCTCTGGAGAAAGCAGATGGTATCTCATTCCACCTAAATTAAAAAAAATACACAACACAGATGATTCCATGCAGTTGAAAGTGAAATCTGTTTCTAGTATGATAAACAACAGTTCCAGAAGGAAAAACTAAAGAGTAAAAACCTTTTTTCTCTAAACAAACAAATTAAACATATATACAGCTTTTGTCACATACAGAAAGCTACCAGAATAATTTGACACAATTTCCTTATTTTAAAAAATACTTTCTACTGCAGGATCTGTTCATGCAAATCAGTAATCAAGTACAGTTATGCAAACTGGTTGCATTGGAATAAGATTTTCAGATTATCAGCAAAATGCATGTCAATCATGCTGGGAAGAGAATGCAACATCAAACATGCTTTAGTGAGAGTTCAATATAGGCACACCATAGAGGAGGGAACCTAAGATGGCTTGATAAGAAATTAGCTCAAAATAAGATTAATAGCTTTAAAACTTCAAGTGTTACAATAAATCCAAGTTTCTTCATAAAGTGTATTTAATATTTTGTTTTAATTTGTCACTAGCATCCATTGAAAGAAGATAATGTAGTAGAGCATTCTCCACATAGAAACCTTTTTCTCATCAAACAGGAAAACTCCCCAAAGTTTTTATCCATTATATTTTAATTAGTATACACTCTAGATTTAGCCTCAATCTGCATTCAAGTCAAAGATGCTGGTGCGTAGGCTTACTGTTCTTAAATAGCTGTGAGAAATGTCATTACTAAGGCTATTTTGGCAAGGATATTTTTGCCAATTCTATTCCAAACCAGAGAAATATTAAACATGAGCTAGTTTTAAAAAGGTATAACCTTTCCAGTGGTACAAACCATAAATGCATGTAATTGAAATAATCTTCTATTCTTTCCCTCTTTATCTCTGCCTCAGTTGTCTTCCTTGAATCTATTTGTAGAATGTAAGTTCTTGGGGCAGGCATCTGTCTCTCATCCTCTGTAAAGCACTTTATAAATTAATAAAAAGGAGCTCAAACTGCTCCTTAGTGAAGTAAGATGGTAGCCTTTGCACAAACCATTCCTGCTATATTGTAATGTGCTTGTGTCTGTGCAACCTTGTCACAAATAGCACATGTGTGACTAGGGCCGGCTGTTCCCCACCTGCTATCTCTCCCACGGACTGGTGATATAAGGAAGAAAGTTCCCTGCAGCAGAAGCATGATCCTTTCAGTGTGTGCAAATTAATTTGAGTAAGGAAGAGAGCATGTTTACTCCTTTATTGGCAACCCCTGTCCAAAATAGGATCAGGATTGCTGCTTTACTCTCCCCTACATGTCACAGGGATGGGAGAAGAAAAAAAGTGTGGTGATCGTTTCGTTTGCTCAGGGTTGCAAGCTCCAGGGAAGCAGCACTATTCGTCTCTTTTCAGTAACTCACTGAAAGAATCATTACCATTCTCCCTTGCAGTGGATGGAGCAATGAAGAAGTCCTAGAGCTCTCACTTCATCTTGTTCCAGCCAGCAAATAAAAGAGGAGTGGTGGCACTAAAGTGCACAAGTAGGCAAACGAACCAGAACTTGGACCTGGATTCTCTGGGCAGGAAATTCCATAATCAGGGCACCACAAGTTCTCCTTCTCCCAGCCTTTGTAGATTAGGAAACTGGAGAAGGGCTATAGCAGATTATTTTACTTCATGGATAAGTTCTTGTGGGAAAAGGCAATTCTTCAAATTCCCTGGTCCCAGACCATTTGAGGCTGTGGTGGCAGGGGGTGGGTGGGGTGGATGGGTGGGTGCTTGAAATGTAGCTCAGAAAAACTGAATGCTAGCAGAGATATTAAAATACTTGAGGGGAAATGTTCATCAAAATGAGTCCCAGTTCAGAACCTGGCTATCATGTTCAAGGGCAGCTTCTTATACAATGCAATAGTCCAATATGGATGTTCAAGTTTCAGCAATGAAACTTCAGATTATCTCAGTGATGAAGAGATCATCTACAGTATTTTCAGAAGATGCAGCTGACATGCCCTTGGGCATCCAGAAGTAAAACTTAGTTGGGTGCAAGTCCAAATGAACACAGTAGGGTTCACCACTGAGTAAACATAAAGAGGATCAGGCTGTTATTTGCTCTGCAGGTGGAAAGGAGTAATCCACACACCCCTGCCATTATTGCTTTGAGCATTCCCTTCCATAAATAAGAAACTCCTTTAGTTTGGCAGCTGTATTCCAAGCTTTTGATACTGAAAATAAGTTTCCAAAATAAGTTTTGGAAGCTGGGGTGGGGGAACCTCTGAGCTAAGGAGCCCAAAGAGGTGGACTGTACTTGGGTCTCACATTTTGATTGTAATTTATTAGCTAAGTTTGGGTGCAGGCTTCTAGCTTTGGAAATACACCTTTGACAGCAAGGGCTATCAGCTTCAGTTCCACTTCCCACCACAAAGAGAACAGCATTAATACTGATTTTCTTCTATATTTAAATGTTGAAATACTTCAAAGTGGAATAAGCAGTGATTTTCCCTTAAGAATTGATATAGGATGTTGAAATCACACTTAGAAGGTAAACTTACTGATAACCATTTTGAGACACTCAGGGTTGTCCTGGATTAGTGGCTCAGCTTGCACTGTTTTACTGAGAAAATTCTTTGAAATTAAAGGAAACCTGACTTTAGCAAGAATGTCAACCATATATGGCTGACGGTTTGGCTCATCATACTTCAGCCACCTGACTGCAGCATCATAAACCTGGGAATAAGAAAGAAAAATATTCTGAAAAGATAATGCACACAGCAATCATTGTCAGAAATGGGAAACCAATTCTTCTGTAATTGAGAGTCTAATTCTCCTATTTAGAAGTCTTGCCTCTTTGTCATCACTTGTCAGTCTCATCTTGTCAGATGGTAGGGATATGCCCAAACCATGGTTCAAAGTGCGGTTTGAACACATTTTAGGAGTGGCACAGGGAAGCTTTAAGAAAGAAGAGAAGCAGGTCCTTACCTGCTCCCGGCTCCCCCATGCAGCTTCCTGCTGGGGCAGTGCTCGGCCCAAGTACCCCCACTCAGTGCCAGAACATACATGGCATCCAAACATGTGCAAGCACCATTTGCATGGTCAGCAACACCATGATATGACCAAACAGATGGCTCCTGTGCAGACACCATGTGCATGCTGGCACCATGTGGTGGAACTTGGGCAGAGTACCCACCCCAGCAGCAAGCTGCATGGGGCAGTGGAGAGTAGGAATGTGCATGAATGTGTTTGGAGGCCCTTTTACAGGCCTCCGAACAGGTTCAAACACGGGGCTGGTTTGAAGTTCAACAGCGGGGGCGGTGAGATGGCTTTAAGGGTGGGGGTGGGTGCACTCACCCCCTGCCATGTTTCCCCCGCTGGCGCATGAGTATATAAGAGCCCGTTGGGGTAGCAGCGTACCTCCCTGTCGCCCCGTGCCACCGTTTACTGCATGTCACCGGAAGTAGCAACAGCAACTGTGCATGCGATGCGTGCAGCCACCATTGCTACTTCCGATGACATTTGTTAAATGGCGGCACGGGGCAGCAGGGAGGTACGCTGCCGCCCCGACGGGCTCTTACATACTTGTGTGGCGGCAGGGAGTAAGTGCACCCTCCCCCACCCTTAAACCTACCCCCCTTTAACCGACCCTTGCCGGTTCTGTGCACATCCTGAGAGGAGATAAGGACCTGCTCTCCTCTTTCTTAAAGCTCCCTCACGCTGATCTCAAAATGTGTTTGAACTGTGCTCTGAACTGTGGCTTGGGCACATCCCTATCAGATGGGTAGTCTCTCCTTCAGGATTGGCTAGCAAGGTATTCCAGTTGGCATGTTTTTGTATTATGAGAAATAGTCTCTCTTAACTTCTGAAATTAAGAACCTCAGAGCTGTAACCCAATAATCACAGTTCAGCTGTTGCTATCTTTAAACAGCCAAACTTACATTATGACAGTTACTATTCCATAGTAAACATGGTTACATAAACTGCCTTGAAAATGAAAAGTTTTACTTTATCTTTTTTCAAATACTTGAAAAAATGTTTCATATGCACTGCACTGAGAAGCACCAGAGTACTTCTGATCCTTTACATAAAGTCTAAACCTTTCTGAAACAATTGGTTTGATATGGCAATAGATCCCAGATATAACTAAGCTAGGCAAAACCCGTATCTTAATGCCCTCTGGACCCTTGTAGCAGCCTTCTCAATACACACTTGAAAAGACCAACTGCTTCTCCAGATGTTACACCATCATTCCTAAGAATAATTACTCCAATATCATACAATAGTTTCCAATATTCTCAACCAAGATACAAAGTTTCATGTTGTAACCAAATGCACTGGGCTATTCTAGTTTTTCCTTCTGACTAGCTCTCCATGGAATTTTAGCTGCTCCAGATGATTCTTTGACTTCAATGTGAAAGGATAAGCCTCAGAAGACCCAAAGCATAGTTGAAAGGTCCCCTTATAGGCACCAAAGTTCTGCATCCAGGTCTTCATATCCCATCTTCCATAGGAAATGTTTTCATATTATATCTCATTTCAACTGTTGGGTTTATGAAACAAGATAACTGCAAAATACAGCAACTGGACCCTCACCTGATCTTCTGCTCTTACAGTCAGAGTGTCTTGGTTCAGGAGATGTGTCACACGTTTAACATCTAGCTGCAGAAACTCATCTGTCTTGTAAACCTCTGTGAAATGCTGATGAATAAAGTCATCTGCAGTAGCCTTTAGTTCTGGGCAGTCAAGACATTCTGCTAACACACTTATACCTAATGTGAGAAGTAAAAAATAAGTTGGGAAAGGAATGTTTAAAATGCATGAAACGACGTTTTTATTTAGTTATGTAATACTGGCAAAATAAGACACCAAGACATTGCTTTCTTGAGAAGTGCCATATAATCTACAGAATCATTGTGAGGGGATAGCCAAAAGGGAAGGTGATAATATGATCTCCAGAATATTCTAGCCAATATCCATCCCTAAAGAATCAGAAGAAATGTATTCAATTTCTCTCTCTCCTCTTCTGCACATGTGGTACAGCCCTGCTTATTTGAAAGCTATAGCTCACTTAACAGACAAGCCATATATTACTACAGCAGTATTTTGAAATAGCATTAAGCTAGTATGTTCCCCATTAATAGTTTTTCCTAAAGAATTAGACCCAATGCTCACAACTAGGAATGGTGTCCTAAAAATGCAACGACTAGCAGCCAGAGCTGTTCGTTATGATCTATGGTACTCTTGAAAAAATGCCAAGAGCTCCGTAAAACAATACATCTATTAAGACTGAGCCACCTTACCAAGACAATTTGAAGCATCAACTTGCTCTTTTAAGAAGTCCACGCACATCTTTTTCACAGGTTCAATTTGATATTGATTCGCTGCATCTAGCAATGACTGAACGTTGTTGCTGTTCACAGAAATTCTGAAAAATGAATGGGATATTACTATAACTGAGGCACTTCAACAACAACTAGATAAATGATTTGTATCCCTATTGAATTCTATCCTCAGCATTACAGACAGGTTAATATTGTGTTAATTCATTCACTCCATAAATCCCAACTGCACCAGCCAAGAAATGTACAGAAAAAAGGAAACGGTATTTTTCAAAACTATGTTTACCATTGTCCACCAATCTAATATGAAGAATTGTTGCACCAGCAAATAAATGTTTAGGATATAAGGTACTTAACACATATCAATGACATCAACATAATATGTTGCAGGTAAATACACTTATGCAAACATCTGGTAGTGGAATATCAGGTTTTAAGAAATATGGTGAACAATGAACTAACAGCATCACCTCACAACATGTTTTCTTGTTCATTTTGTGCTTTGCTAGGCTTTACATGACACTATTCAAATGGTAGATATTGAGAAGACTTACAAAAAGATTTACCTTGCTGTATAAGCAAACTCCACAAGCAGCTCAATAATATCTGGTTCTGCATCTTTTAACTCCACTTCAAATGACTTTGATTCAATCATATTTGCTGCAATCAGATAAACAAAAGTCATCTAGCTCCAATAAAGGTGGGTTTTTTTTTTTCAAATTATTTTTCAGATAGCAATACTGCTCATCTCACCGGGGTGGTTAAGTTCCTATCATATGCACTGAGAATATTTTTTTTCTAATTATACTAGCCTTACCTAAAACATTACATCAAGAACACTGGTGAAGAAGGGTGATCATTCTTTAAATTATCCAGAACATTTGTTCTCATAAAGTACACTTTCACAATACAAAGCAGTTGTGTTGCATTAGAATAAATGTACTTATGTTTTATCTCAGAGTATTTTGAGATGTCCCTATTAAAGATGAGACAGCAAGTTATCTATTCACAACACAAACAGATTGTGCTCTAGCAGGTACCACAATAGGTTCAGCTTGGCAAAGACGACAAAGCTATACAGTTCCGCCTCTCTGATAGAAACCTCTAATCAAAACTGTAATTAGAAAGGTGAAACCAGTCCAGAGTTCTATGTACAAGCATGAAATATACTTGCACCAAAAGTGATATAAAGAAGATACACTCCTTTGCTTTGGAGCTCTTAAAAAACCACAAACACACGGCAGGAAAATGCCACACAAACTGGAGCAGGTGGATTTTTGCCAAGGCTGATTTAACATAAACTGCATCTTAGAAAGGCTCCCAATAAGTTGTATAAAGGTTAATGCAATGGCCCATCTTAGCAGATTTCCCGTCAAATGGTGCTACTGAATTACATTTAGGCTGACTGATGGTATAGCAAACAGATGAAAGACAAGGAAGAAAAATTAGTATGTGGAATCAGGAACAAGAGCTATTATGTGTGTGTATCTCTCTCTCTCTCTCCCTTCCTCCCAACTCTTTTCTCTTTTGCAGGTCAGGTCAGTACGCAGTGGTGAAATTTTAGGAAAACTAAACAAAATTGAATGAAAGAAGACTTACTGGTAAACATCAAATTAAAGAAGTGACTGGCTGAAGCAAGTACAACACGATGAGCTGGGATCTTCCTTTCCTGGACCATGAGAATGACATCACAAAGTGTTTTCTAACAAGAACAGAAAAAAAAAAAATACAATGCAAATAAGAATATTTCAAATGTTCAAATAAGAAACTCCTCGTTTTCTTACATTTGGCAAAATTAAGCTTAAAAATCCAAATTTCACATTGGTCCAGAACCAGGGATGTGCACGGAACCAGCGGGGGCCAGTTCGACGACGGGGGTGTGTCTAACTTTAAGAGTGGTGGAGGGTACACTTCCTCCACTTCGCTGCATTTTCCCCTCTAGTGCATGGTTTTCCAAAAGTCTTTTTGGGTGGCAGCATACCTCCCTGCCGCCCTGTTCGCCCCATTGTCTACACGTCGAGGCATGCTCACTACTTCCGGTCACATCCAGACAATGGGGCGGCAGGGAGGTATGGGGCTGCCCCGAAAGGACTTTTGGAAAACTGAGCACTGGCGGGGGAAACACGGCGGAAGGTGGGGGAGTGCACCCTCCCCCCCATCCTTAAAGTTGAGACACCCTCTGCCATCAAACTGGCAGAACTGCCATTCCATAGAACCGGTTCGGAGGCCCATAAAGGGCCTCCGAACTAGTTCCATGCACATCCCTATCCAGAACGCTGCTGCAAGGATGCTCGTGGGTGCAAGTCGCTACATGAGTGTCACTCATCCTGTGGCGCCTTCATTGGTTACCAGTCTGCTTCTGGACTAGATTCAAAGTGCTGGTATTGACCTTTAAAGCTCTACATGGCTTGGGGCCAGGGTACCTGTGGGACTGCATTTGCCAATATGAACTTGCCAGGTTCCATTCAGCATCTCAGGCCCTGCTCATGGCCCCGCCACTAACAAAGAACCAGTCGGCAGGGACTAGAGACAGGGCCTTTTCGGTTGTGGCCCCTCAGGTATGCAACGCCCTCCCTAAAGAGCTTCACCATGCTACCTCCCTCAGAATTAAAAAAAAAAACCACAACCATTTAAACACATATTTTTAAAGAGGCTTTTAAAATGTTTTATCTGGTAGATTTTTAGTTCTCAGTTTTTAGCTTCTTATTAATAACTTTTAATTTAAAACTTTTAAAATTTGTAACTTTAAATGTGGTTCTAGTCTGGTCTTTTAACGTGTTTAATTTTATTAATCTTTTACTTTGTATTTATTTTATTAATGTTGTGAGCCACCCCAAGCTGTAGTATATACTGGACGAGTTGGGTATAAAATATTTAATAAAGCTAGAGGTCCCTTAAAAGAGACTGTTTATCCTTTTAACATACTAACCACCTACTCTGCCATCTACATAGCCAGGGTGGCTGAAAAGTAATAGAAATGTGGGTTCTTCTTGCCTTTCCCAACATTGCCTTGGAATGAAATTAGAAGATTCATGGGACATGAACACCAAATACAATAGAGTGGTCTTTGGTATAGGGCAGTACATTTGCAATTACTCAGGCATATCACAGTTTGTAGTGCAGGGGCGTAACAAGGCTGGAGTGGGCCCAGAGACAAAATTTTTAAACGGGCCCCTCGCTGATACACACTTCACATGTGGCTTCCCTCTGGGGGGCCCCTTGAGACGTGGGGGGCCCCAGGCAGCCGCCTCCCCTTGCCTAATAGTAGTTACGCCCCTGGTGTAGTGTATGTACACTCTATCTACTTAATGTAGTGGATAGGAAGCTAAACTAGAAATAAGCATATCCCTAGTTTAAATCTCTCTTTATTATTATTATTACATTTATATCCTGCTCTTCCTCCTCTTTCACAACAACCCTGTGAAGTAGGTTAGACTGAGAGAGAATCACCCAGCTAGTTTCATGGCTGAATGGAGATTTGAACTCGGGTCTCCCCCAGTCCTAATTCAGCACTCTAACCACTACACCACGCTGGCTTCCCCAATACAGTGTATTTACTAAGCAAAGCACAATGATTCAGCAAACCACCACCCCTAAATGTGCAGTGTGGGAATATAACAACAGTGGTCTATCTTACAGGATTGTTGCACGAAGACAACGAACGGAAAGCACTTTCAACACTCTTTGCACGCTAATTATCACTCCTCCTACTCCGGGTTCAATGCCTCTTGACACACCTGAACAGCGAGAGAGGGCTGTTCCGACAAGACACGACAGGTAAGAGGCCTAACCAGAGGTTTTCTCCCGCGATCCTCTACTCCCCTGCAGCTCTCCTTCGCCCACCTTACAGGGTTGTTGTAGGATGGCAACAAAACCTCGCCGTCTTACTTGCTTCCTCATGGTATTCATGACTCCCATAAAGCTGGCCAGTAACTTGGCTTCTTCTCGAGCGGCGAGTTTCTTCTCCGTTTTCTTCTTGTTGCTTTTTTCCGACGCCGAGGCCGCCATGCTCCCCGCTTCCTTACCCTCCTTCTCTCTTCTTCTTCTCACCGCCAAGGAGACAAGGGCTTCCCGAACCAATGCGGGGTCATGCACAGCACGGAGGGGAAAGCGGCGCCCAGCAACAGCCCCAGCCTCGCTCTGAGGAGGCGCCCGAGCCCGGCGGGGCGCCTAGCAGTTACAGCAAGGACGCGCGAGCCCCTCCAGTGGCTCCCGTCACCAATCAGAGCGCCACTCTCCGCCGCGCGCGCCTGGAGACAGCTCGCGACATCGGCCCCCCTCCCAACTCAACGCCGGCCAGGATTCTGAGCTCCTGGGGGTGGGAGCCCGGCAGGGAAGTAAACAAAGAACGAGCCGGCGCGCAGTGATGTCACGTAGCCGCGCACGATGTGCCTGAGACAAAGACAGCGACGAGGGCGGCTTCGGGCAGGTGCGAAGTGCGCATGTGCGGAGCTCAGTAGTTGTTTGGCTGTTTGGTAGTAAACGAGGGTGCTAACAGAAGGGAGGCAAAGACGGTGAACAAATTGCAATCTCTGTTTCAGAAATCTAGCATTTGGGGCACACAACTTGCCCGCACAGAAATGCACTTTGTCTCTTCTGTGCCCCCCCCTTTTTCCTGTGTAATAACATACATGAGTTCGCATTCATTTCCTTTTTAACAAGTATGTTCTTTCAGCCAGATCTTCAACTATGTTTACTCGACAGTAGATTTCCCTCCCCCCCCCGCTTTGTAAGGAACAGTGCATAGGATTGCAGCTGTGCAGCCTGACTGACTATATCTGCCAATGAGTTCGATGTACTAAGCGTGCTTAAATGTGATAGCCATAGGCTACTACCTCTCTCGCTGAAGCAGAGCAGAAAGTATTTTTTTTCTCCAAAGTATTTCCCCCCCGTTTTCTAAGTTGACGAAACTAATAAAATACTACAAGGAACAAGGCGTGGCTCAGAACCTGAACTAGATCTAGTCTAGATGTGACTAAGGCTGTGATTTACAAACTTAATGACCCTGTACTGAATTATGGCATAATAGGCCCTGCAGTCTTTGTATAAAACATGTATAAGCCACATCTTTGTCTAAAGTGTCAGTTCAGTGAAGCTGAGTAGTTTAAACAGCATATAGTGCTGTTGTACTGTGATTTTTGTGAAAACTTCAGATAATCAATTATGGCTTTGGGTGAATAACTGGTTTGATAACTTCCCCCTTGGGCGCAATTTAGATCTTTTCTCTTTAGCTATTGAACAGACACAAGCCAAAGAGCCTTCCCCCACTGTCAAGAAGGGCGGACTCTTTGCCCTGAGTGAGCAGAGTGCTAAAGTATTCTTCAGTTGTTCTTGGGAGAGAAAGAAAGGCTGTTTTAATAACAGGTACCAGTTTGGTAGATCCAGTATCTCAGTTAAATGCTGCTGGTGGTTTTTCTTTATCTGGTACTCCTTTTCAGAACTAGAGGTTGTTGGTGTTAGATATCCTTGGTCGAGAGTCTGTGATTGTGGGAAAACAGAGTCAGAGAGACAGTGACATTGGAAGAGGTGTGCACATATCTGTGTGTGACAATAATTCTGAGCACTCAAGTCGTACGTACACAGTTGATTTTATATAATCTCTATGTCCCTTAACCTTTCCCTAATTATCTCAAATGTTTCCTTCTGCTGCCATCGAAAAAACTGGGCTCCAGTCCATGGAAGTTTCTGCTGCAATTGTCTTTAAAGTGCCATGGGACTTCCTGGTTCCTTTTGCTTAATTTTTCAGGGAAGGATTCTAACCAGAATGAAAACAACTGTGAAAAAGAGAAGTGTGAGCACCACTGTGATGCTCAAAAGAGTTAGCAGGACATGATGGGAAAGGGGGCAGGCTCATATAGATTTCAGACCTGTGTCAACTGGAGCCATGGATAACGAAGTCCTGAAACTGATGTGCTCCAGAAAATCCACAACTTCTCAAATTAAAGCTGCCTGGCATGGGAGGCTTCATTTTGATGGGGAAAGAGATGCAGTTTGGGCGTGTCTTTGGAAGAATGGCGAATGGTGCTCCCCCGGCTGTGGCGTGGAGCCCCTCAGAGTGCTGCTCTTGGAGCCCTCAAACAACACTGGATGACTACTAATTGGAGATTTGGGAAGGTCCCAGGCAACATTTCTTGGCCTTTTGGCTAAGATCAAGTGTAGGAAGCCAGAGAGACTGGGAACCAGGCATGCCCATGCTGTTCCTGGTACTCCGCCGCCCCAACCCCATACCCACAAGTGTGGGAGAGGGAGAAGGAACAACTGCGCTGCTATGACCCCCAAGTGGCACCATACATTCAGAAGCTCTACAGCTCCAACAGAGCTAAAGCTGTAAGAGAAATCCTTGAAGGTCTCTTCCCTTCCTGCACAATTCACTGAGATGTTCCACATCCTGACCACATGCTCCAGTTGCCCCACCTTGAGACTCACACCTGCCTCACTGAAAACTTCACCCCACAAGAGGCTGATGCCAACCTGTGAAGAGCCAAGAACACTGCCCCTGGAAAGCATGACAACGGCTATAGCCTGCTGAAGCAATGTGACCCAGGCTGCCTGGTGCTGGCTGCCATCTTCAGTGGTTGGGAGCATTTCCAATATGCCTGCTGCCTGGAAGAAGGTCATGACTGTCCTGGCCTTCCAGAAGGGCGATCCTGCTGACCCCAGCAGCTGGTGCCCATCTTCTTGTCTAGCAATGTCTACAAAATATATGCCAGCTGCATCACCGCCCACATAAGCAACTGGGCCCTGATGGGCAACGCCATCAGCTCACAGCAGAGGAGCTTCATGAGCTGTGAAGGCTGCTACAAGCACAACGTGCTGCTGCAAACTGTGCTGGACACCTTCACTCCAGGTAGCAGTGCACTGTGGCCAGACTGGATCTCATCAACACCTTCACATCTATCCAGCGCCATCACATCTTTGACACTCTGACAGAGTTCAGTATACTAGGGGAGTTCTTGGGCCTGATCTGGGAGCAGCACCACCGTGTGAACAACTGAAGGGGAAACTCCAGACGTCAACATGCTTTCAGGAGTCAAGCAAGGCTGCCTACTCAGTCCCATCATCTTCAGCCTAGCCATGGAGCCTCTCCTCTACCACATCACCAACAGGTGAGGGGGCTTCTGTCTGTATAACAGGAAAGTCATCATATTGGTCTATACTAGCCGAACCCGCATAGAACATCTGTGCGTTCTTTGGGGCCGGTGGTTACCTCTACCCCCAGCTTCTGCCCCAGTGTCTGTTTCCGGGCCCAGCCACCTCTCCTCCCCACTGCCACTTCTGCCCCCCCTTTCTTTCCCCCCTCCTGGGCCTTGCCTCCATGACCGGGCCGGGCCCACCACCTCTGGCCTCCATGACCGGGCCGCCACCATGGCAACCAATCCTCCTGGGTGCGCCTCGGCCAATCAGGTGCGTCTGCTGCCCAGCCAATCAGCTGGGCTCTGGGATGCACATTTCAAGGCACACCCAGGAGAATTAATATAATAGATAGATGACCTGGTGCTTGTCACAGAGACTTCCGGTCAAATCCGGGCAACGGGGCGGCAGGGAGGTACGCTGCCACCCCGAAGGGCTTGGAAGTAAACTGATGCCAGCGGGGGGGAGCAACGGGAGGGGTAAGTGCACCCTCCCCTACTCTTAAAGCAGCACCACCACCACCTTCAAGCCTCCCCGCTGCAGTTCCATACAAATAACTACCTTCCACCTGCTGACTGCCCCAACGACACCATCAAGTTGGTGGCCCACAATGCCCTCGACACTGCAGTGCAGAAGAGGCTAGCCAGAAATACTTCTGGGGAAGACCTAGCCACATATTTGAGCGGATCCCTAGAGGGAGAGTTTGGCTGCTGCGGAGGAGAGTTTGCCAGGCTCTGGACCCACACACCAGGAATGCCACCAGAAGGCTGCACAAACCCGTTTGCTGCCAGTGAGCCTGGGATCAGGGAGTGAGGGAGCTGACTGGCGCTTATCTGTGGAAACCCCCCCGAACTGAAGATGTTTGCTGCTTGGGAAAGGAGGTACTTGGACAGCACTTTCAGATCAACAATATGTGAAAAATACTGCAACGACCTGAAGTGGAGACCAGATCAGGGGAAAGTGTTTGAGATCATCTTGCAATGGGACGCGGGCAACCATTTCATGTCCTGGGGTGACGCCATGTGCTTCTCTCACTGATGCTTCATGCATTGTGCCTATCTCGACATGGACCCCCTGAATGGAGCAGTCAAGTTTGGCAACAGGACAAGTGCTGCTGCGAACACCCGCTGTGCTGTGCAGCTGTCTGTTAACCCAATGGCCTGGAAGCACTGGCACAATAATGTGATGCACTGCCTGGCCAAGGCCATCCAAAGGCACGCTCTCCATTAACCGAGCCATGTCCAGGACGGGAAGCCAGCTGAGGCCTGACACTGATCTGCAACAAGGAGCAGAAGATCATCAGGGTTGATGACACCATCCTGTCTGAAAACCGGAAAGCAGCCATGGGAAGAGGCCAGGGAGAAGGAGCACCAGAAGGACACCCCACTGGCACAGGCTCTCAGGGAGCAGGCCTATGACGTCTCACTCCACGCTTTACTGGTGGAGACCCTGGGTGTCTGGGAACCCGGCAATAAGCCAATACTGAGAGCCTGTGGTGTGGAGAAACTGAGAGCTTGTTCATGAGCTACAAAACGTGGAGAGCTTGTAGTATAAGTGATACTGAGAGCTTCTGCATGAGCTGTGCCAAGCTCATGCACAAGCTGATGGGGTGTGACACCATCTGGTGGTTCCGAGACATCTACATCAAATACATCTCAGGACACTGCCAGTCCCAGGAGCTGACTTGCCCCTCTAACCTTTGAGGGGAGGAGCCAAACCGGCCTACTCCCCTAATCCCAGAGGGGAGGGGGCCACTGAGCACACAGAGAAATGGCTCGTCCACGTACTGTATGCTCAGAGGAGGGGAGCCACCCAAGGCTTGCAGGGGGCAAGCCACCACCCACTCCATCCTATCGCAGTGGGAGAGGAGCTTCATTGAAGCTGTGGACAAATCCAGTGAGGTTTTCTCTTTCATGAGGACAACCGGCCTATTCCGCAAGCCCCTGAGGGGAGGAACCACTGAGCATACAGAGAAATGGTCACCCTACTTCTGGATATTTCTGCTGCCACCACTCAGATCAGTTTTGGAAGGATCTGGGACCAAAAATCACTTTCTCCCCCAGTTTCTTGTGTGGTGGTGCAGGGTATATCTCTTGGTGATGTGAAATTAACATTCTTATTCCTTGATAATACTAAAATAACAAGTTTTATCACCAGTTAAGTGTGATGGTTACAAGGTTTCAGTGTAAAGAAGTGTAATGGTTTCAGGGAGTTGTTAACTCTTAATTTACAGCTTACAGATGTGTTGCTATTTATCAGTTTATCAGTTGTAGTTCTTTCCTTATTTTTGTTCTCCACCTTGGGGTTGGGGTGCCGTGCTTGGATATTTTGTTTGTGACCTGCCTCCTTTCTGAGGCCTCTTATTTCTTTACACAGGCAATGTATATAGCAGCTTTACCCCCACTACCTCTACTTAAGCCCTGCTTCTTTCTTCATAGGAGAAGCCTTTCAGGAACAATACCCCTTTTCCTTCAGCTCATCCTCTCTCGTCTCCCCTCTTAACCATCTGAATCTGATCAACTGTCCTCCAACTGAATCTCTAACTGCTTTCTCTCTCCTCTGCGACTATCTTCCCTCTCCTACATTCCAAGCAGGGTTTCCTCTGTCTTTCCTGCAGGGTCCTCCTGCTGCTGCTGTCAGTCAACTTCCTGCACATTTCAATAAACATAACTTCTAAACACATATTTACAACTGTAAACACACCTAATAACACCTTTAGAAATACCGAACGCCACACTCTCCTAAACCCAGAGGAGGGGAAGCACCCACAGTTTGCCTTGCTATGCACACAGGAGGCAAGCCACCACAAACTTCATTCACACTATCCTGGTAGGAGAGGAGCTTCACCAAAGCCGTGGACAAGTCCAGTGAAGTCTTTCCCTGCAGGAGGATGCCAGACCACCTGGAAATCCCTGAGGGCATCCCAGACAATGTGCCATAAGACAAGATTGGGATTCTCCCACTCTTCTGCCTTGGACTTTATCCTCCTGAATGCTGTCCAAATTTACAAACACATGGAACTGAAAAGAGGCCTTGTAGCTAATGGAAAATTAAGATGGGCACTTGTTTTCTCATACCTGTTTTGACCTCTAAGTATGTAACCTCCCACTTCAGGTCAGTGATATGTAACGTATTTGCATGCTAAATGAACGGTACCAACATAGTAGCTGACCATGCTGGCAGCTTTGACAGACACCACTCCTGGAGGATTCTTTGCACCTGGAGAAGAATCTCCATCATTGATGACTCTTGTCTAGGGGCTGCTGCAATAAGCAGAAGAAGACTGGCATGATCCCACTGGCCACACGCAAGGAAAGACCACATTTAGACTTTTTGGATATTCCTCTCAGTTCCTTAAACCAGATTCTGCCCAAATGCATAGGGACTCACATACAGTGATATGTTCTTACTGCTATTGAAACGGCACCTTCTGTTGTACGCAGCTGTATTTTATCGGGAAACTTTTTTCACTGCTGCATTGCTTTTGTTAATCAAATGCTAAACATGTTGGAGATGGAATTCCAGTGCATCGACCTTTTGCACCAACTAGCCTTATGACCACCTCACCTTAAGTGGTGCAGTGGGGAAATGCTTGACTAACTAGCAGAAGGTTGCAGGTTCGAATCCCTGCTAGTACTATATTGGGCAGAAGCGATATAGGAGGATGGTGAAAGGCATCACCTCATACTGCGCGGGAGGAGGCAATGGCAAACCCCTCCTGCATTGTTCCAAAGAAAACCACAGGGCTCTGTGGGCGCCAGGAGTCGATATTGACTTGACAGCACACTTTACCTTTATCCTAATGACCACTAGGGGCATTGGGAGTAGAGGCAGTTAGTGAGGGTCTCCTTACCTGTCCCTGCTTGCCTCTACTCTATGACCCCTGCCTTGACTCAGGTACTTCCTGTAGTGAGTCAGTCCTCTTCCTTTCCTCTTAGAGAGCAGATGGAAACATCTCTCTCTCCTTACCTATCCATTATGTAGCTGATAGATAGAGCTAGGTCTTTCCTATCTCAAATGTACTTCACCAATAAATCTGTTTAGTGTAGATTGTACAACAATCTCCATGTGTGTTCTTTAAATAACTGCAACAACTAAACTCTGCACTCTACTCTGTAACTGGAGTGGGTAGCTTCTTTTGACACTTTGCTAAATAATCACAAACCCCAACAAAACGTTATCTAATAAAAGTCAATCTGTTCTTATCAGTTCTTATCTATCTATTTTGAGGACTATATATTAAATGGATGTTTGTGATGGGGGTGGGGTGGGGCAGGGATGGAATAGGCGCTTGCTCCATCCACTCCATTCATTAAACTATTATTTCAGTATCTCCAGGAACGGTGCACCCCCACTTGGGGAGAATATGGCTGGTTCAAAAGCAGAAAAGATACTTCTTCCTTTCTCTTGCTTCTGTTATTCTCTGGGGGTTGAGCGAATTCTCCTAAAGTTCTGCTTTTTTCCACTTGCCTGTTTTGCTTTCCCTATAAAGGCATTGAAAGCAGGGCCTCAGAACTCTCAAAACAAGCTCAGGTTCTGTCACTATTTGCCAATACCAAAATACCTATTAAATTTCTCCTGGGAGACTATTTGCATTTCCTTGGCCTTGAGCTGCTCCTGACTGAGCGGCAGAGAAGCAACAAAAGCAGGCCTATGTTTTACAGCTTTTAATGTTATTTTGTGCAGTCTGATGGGTTTTTGAAGTTTTAATTGGGCTTGTTTTAGTTGATTCATTTTATACTGTCTAGTGTGTTATCTATTCTAATTTTAGACTGTTTGTTTTGTTCTCGTGAGTTGCCCCAAGCAGTATTGCACTGGAGGGACGAGATATACATATTTTAGATAAATACAATAAGTAAAATGTGTGAGGCCTGCTGCATGGTATTTATCTGGTTGTTGCCATGCCTGCCCAAAGACATTTCTGTGAGCCCAAGAGCCCTGTTCTTCTCATACAGATGGATCTTTTGAGGGGCCCATTCACACCTCTTCTGCAGCCAGTCTAATGTAATCCAATCAACTTCTGCCCACCTCATATGATCCTATCAATTTTAATGGGGTGCCTTACAGTTCTACAGTTTTAATTTGGGTGCCTTGCAGTTCTTTGCATTTTTCCTCAGCAGAAAATTGATAGCGTTTTCCCCTCATACTAACTTGATTTTAACTTGATTGTTTTTTAATTGTGTTGATGGTTGCCTAAATTTGTTTGGAATCAAATCCAATGGGCTGGACAAATTCTTTGTTCTAGCCTTCTTCCTTCATGGTAAACATCAAATTGTTTGCATCACAGGCACTGTTACATCCCCCAAATGGTTCAGGTCCAGACCATCACAGTGCCCTAGGTGCTGCAATCTGCCCCCCCTTTAAGGTTCATCTGGGGCAGGGGGCTGCCTTTGTCACTGTTGCTGCCGCCGCCACCGGCCATCACCATTTGCTGCCGCCACTGCCTTGATGGCAGCAGTGGAACTATACAGCATGCCACTGCCCAGTGTGAAAAAAGCCGGCTGGGAAGTGTTGTATGTGTACCTGCTGCCACTTCCCTGCCCGCTTTTTCTCACATGCTGGTGGTGTGCAGTTTAGCTCCTCTGCTGCCATTCTTGTGGTGGTGGAGGGGCAAGGTGGGGGAGGTCCAGGGCATCTCACAACATATTGGGGGCCTGTGCCTCCTGCCCCTCCCCAATGCCGCTGGTCTGTGTTTAGCTATGATCTGGTACACACTTATCTGGAATTGGGGCTTGGGAATTCAGTAGAACTTCCTTCTAGTTAGACATATGTAGGACTGGGCAGCTACGCTTGACCTTCTGCTGAAACCATGCCTGAGTACACACAGCTGAGATTATTGCATCTTTTCCTGCTCTACATTTCCTTCCTCTCCTTCTATTCCTTTTGCTTTCTTCAGTGTTTAGATTGTAATCTCCTCAGGGCAGGGCATGTCAGTTGGAGCTAAATATTCAAATAAATGTCTTGTATACAGTTGAAAATGTGAACACCATCCAATTAGAAGGGAAACAGCCTGCCTAAATATATGATCCAGAAAACTGTGTTGTCCTCCAGAGAAGAATCCTATTATGCTATCTGCTAAATTCACCTTAAGTGGCATAGCGGGGAAATGCTTGACTAACAAGCAGAAGGTTGCCAGTTCGAATCTCCGCTGGTACTATATCGGGCAGCAGCGATATAGGAAGATGCTGAAAGGCACCATCTCACACTGCGTGGGAGGAGGCAATGGTAAACCCCTCCTGTATTCTACCAAAAGAAAACCACAGGGCTCTGTGGGCGCCAGGAGTCAAAATTGACTTGAGGGCACACTTTACCTTTATCTGAACAAAGTGCTGCTTTTTCAAGTAGGGGCTCTTTTCTACTTAGCAGGAGGAGAGCAACTGTCCATTTTCAGCCCATCCTACCCCAGCCCAGTATCCTTCCCAGTGGCTGTTACTGGTATTTACTCCTTGTATTTCTTTTTAGATTGTGAGCCCTTTTGGTACACACCAAAAAGAACCATCTTGCTCCTTTTTTCTATAGAAACTGCTTTGAGAATTGGTTGCTGCTGAAAAGCAGCAAATAAATATTTTTAAAAGTAGACATTTGAGATTTTCAAATGGAAGCTGGTCTGAACTATTTAAGCATGTAAAGCCGTCCAATGCACATGAAATTCCAATCCACAGTTACATACAGTGGTTAGGACTGAAAGCACCATGTACTGGGGTGTAGCTATAATTGAGCAGATGGGTTCAAAGAACCCGGGCCCCCCAGCTCCACCTCTTCCTCTTTTCTTCATCATCTCCCTCACTCTGAGGGGCTGCCGGGGAGAGGAGGGAACACAGGCCCCCTCTCCCCTAGCTGCTCCTGACCATGTAGATTGATCCATTATTATTGATCTAGCAACACCTATTATATAGTCAGAATGGATTCCTTTCAGTTTGTGACTCCTGAGGATATGGACAGGATGCTTCGTGTATCCTGTTCTCTTGATCCTTGCCCAACTTGGCTTATTTTATCTAACAATCAGATTATCGGAGAGGGATATCTTAATAATCAGATTATCTTAAATGCTTCTCTGAGGGAGGGTAGGATGTCTCCTTGTCTTAAGGAGACCATCATTAGTCAATACTTGAAAAAAACCTACATTGGACCCCTCAGAGCTAGGCAACGATAGGCCTGTCTCTAATCTCCCATGGTTGGGCAAGGTGATGGAGAGGGTGGTGGCCACTCAGCTCCAGACAGTTCTGGAGGAAACTGATTCTCTAGACCCATTTCAAATTGGCTTTCAGGCGGTCTGAGGGGTTGGGACTCCTTGGTCTGCCTGATGGATGATCGCCAACTAAGTGTTGACAGTGTGACTCTGTTGATTCTTTTGGATCTCTTGGCAGCTTACAATACCACCGACCATGGTATCCTTCTGGGTCGCTTGAGGGAGGTGGGATCGGCACTGTTTTACAGTGCTTGATTGGCCTAAAACAGGCACTGTTTTACAGTGCCTGCCTCTCTGGTAGATTCCAGATGGTGTCACTTGGAGACTGTTGCTCTGCAAAGTGAGTGTTACTGTAGGGAGCTCCACAAAGCCCTTTAACATCTACATGCAACCATTGGGAGAGATCATCTAGAGCAGGGATTCTCAAACTTGGGTCCTCAGGTGTTATTGGACTTCAACTCCCATAATCCCCAGCCTCAGTGGCCTTTGGTTGGGGATTATGGGAGTTGAAGTCCAATAACACCTGAGGACCCAAGTTTGAGAATCACTGATCTAGAGATTTGGTGGAGGGTGTTATCAATATGTGGATGACATCCAAATCTATTTCTCCATAGCAACTTAAACAGGAAATGGCTTTACTTCCTTAAATGTCTGCCTTGGAGGCAATAATGGGCTGGATGAGGAATAACAAACAGAGATTGAATGCAAATAATAGCACTTACACTTACATTTATATACCGCTCTATAGCCAGAGCTCTCTAAGTGGTTTACAATGATTTTTTAGCATATTGCCCCCAACATTCTGGGTACTCATTTTACCGACCTCGGAAGGATGGAAGGCTGAGTCAACCTTGAGCCCCTGGTCAGGATCGAACTTATAACCTTCTGGTTACAGGGCGGCAGTTTTACCACTGCGCCACCAGGGGCTCGTAAGATGGAGGTACTGCTTGTGTGGGTGTGTGGAGGGGGTGAAGACCCGCGAGATAGTTTAGATCTGCCTGTTCTGGATGGGTTTATACTCCCTCAGAAAGAACAGGTACGTAGCTTGGTAGCAGTGTTCCCCCTAAGAAGGATTCCCAGATATTGTTGACTACGACTCTCATAATCTCCAAGCAAAAGCCATTGCAGATTGCAATGCCATTGCAGGATTCTGGGAGTTGTAGTCAACAACATCTGGGAATCTCTCTTAGAGGGAACACTGCTTGGGAGTGCTGCTGGATCCCAAATTCTCTGTGGTTGAGGCAGTGGCCAGGAGCACTTTTTATCAACTTTGGCTGATATATCAGCTATGCCCATTTCTGGAGGTAAATGTCCTTAAAACAGTGGTGCATATGCTGGTAACCTCCAGGCTTGACTACTGTAATGCACTCTACTTGGGGCATCCTTTTTACATAGTCCAGAAAATACAACTGGTACAGAATGTGGAAACAGACTGGTCTCTGGGACAACCTAAAGGGATCACATAACACCAATTTTAAAGGAATTGCACTGGTTGCCGTTGTGTTTCTGAGCGAAATAGAAAGTGCTGGTTATTACCTATAAAGCCCTAAACAGCTTGGGCCCAGGGCATTTAAGAGAGTGTCTCCTTTGTCATGAACGGTGTCACCTATTAAGATCATCTGGAGAGGTCCAGTTACGGTTGCTGCCAGCTCGTCTGGTGGCAACTGAGGACTGAGCCTTCTCTGTGGCTGCTCCAGGGCTTTGGAATGTACTCCAGTCAAAATAGCAGCTTCTCTATTTCTGATTGCTTTTAAAAAGACCCTTAAGACACACCTGTTTTCTCAGGCTTTTAATTATAACTAATTTTGAACTGTTTAATTGTTTTACTCTGTGAAATAGTTTTGTTTTTATTCTGTGAAAGTGTTCTTATTCTGTTTCTGTGTTGTATTTTGTTTTTCTTCTGTTTCTGTGTTGTATGTAGACCACCTAGAGATACATATATCAGGCAGTATATAGCTATGATAGATAGATAATTCCCTGAAACGTCCCACTTCTTTACTCTGCCTCTTTTTTGTCTTTTACTGAATATCTGGCCTGAAGAAGTGCGCTGTAGCATTGAAAAGCTTGCTCACTATTTTGAAGCTTCTCAGTTGATCCTAATAAAAGGTATTATCCTACTGATTCTTGGTGTGTGTGTGTCCCCACCTTTGCTGGGCCAGTATGGCTATCTGCAGTGGAATGGCTGATTGTTACAGGAGTGGAGTGGGAATGCAGAAGGTAGAATAGGTTTAATGGTGGGTGTGGAAAGTTTGAGAAATGTTGGACTGGGTCACTTCCCTAATTGCTGTTTAGTCTTCATGGAAATGTTCAGCTAAGGAACATAGGAAGCTGCCATATACTGAGTCAGACCATTGGCCTATCTAGCTCAGTATTGTCTTTACAGACTGGCAGCAGCTTCTCCAAAGTTGCAGGCAGGAATCTCTCTCAGCTCTATCTTGAAGAAGCCAGGGAGGAAACTTGGAACCTTCTTCTCTTCCCAGAGCGGCTCTAGTCCAAAATTCAAAAGCAAGAATTAGTTAGGCAAAATGTTAAAATGGGACAAAATGGAACACTTCCATAGGTCCGAATAAAAGGGATGGCCCAGCTGTCACTTTAGGATGAGGGCAGTCTGGAGCTTATGAAACAACAGTGCCACCCAGTGGCAAAAGCTCACATTGTACCATTCAAAGCTGCAGGCAGCTAACATCAGAGCAGCCCCTGTATTAGAACAGGGCGCTTTCCACACTAGACCCTACAACAGGGTCAGGACGTATCTCAGAAGTGTGCTTCCACACTTCCTGCATTGTGACACCGCAGTCCCTACGCGGACAGCAGGGTGCCATTCACATTTCCAATGCCTTGTTGTGAATTTAATCGCTGTGATATAGAACTAGGACGTCGTATATCTGGCATGAAGACGTTGCTGGGGGGCTTGTTAGTTGCTGTGAGACTGCTTCCCCTGCTGTTTACGTTCCGAATGTGACTTGCCCGAATGGAGGCATTTTGCTGCTGTTCCAGCAGCTAGTCTGGAAAGCACCCAGGCGGAGAAGTTGGTCTGATGTAGCATATGTATGAAACACTCAGAAGCTTGCTGTGGCTGGGAATGATGGGAGTTGTGGGCATCTTTAGACATGAACCCCATTGAATTGCTCAGAGCCCCAAATCTTATCAGCCACCTCTTCCAGAAAGAAAATGAAGCAGTAGAGGCACGTGCACAGAGCATGGGAGAGAGCGCCTAGCCTACCTAGTGTTCTGCTGTTTCCACCTTCATCAGAGCTGTATTAGAATATTAGAGACTTGAAAAAATATACGTAATTATTTATGGGAGGGGAGGAATGATTGAGTTTAATTATCAAAAGGCAGGTTGTGGGCCTAGACTCCAAATCTTTTAAGTAAGTACCCAGCAACCCCCCTGGTTGTAGTGCAACAGGTGGAGACTGAGCTTCCCCTGCTAAGCATATCCTCATGATACAAATGTCCTAAAACATAGTTCTTTAAGCAAAAGGGGTGGGGGTTTTTCACTTCACATCCATCAATTGAAAAGTTCTAATCAACTTGAAAGCCTGATCACTTCTTTGTGATTTCTCAGGCAGCCTTTACCTCCCTGTGCCTTGTGAATTTTTTCTGAATGAATCAACAACAACAACAAATATTTGTATACTACTTTTCAGCAAAAGTTTCCAAAGCGGTTTACATAAAGAAATAATATGGATCCCTGACCCCAAAGGGTTTCCAATCAAGACAGATATCGGCAGCACTGTAATCCTGAAGTAGAGGTGTATTTGAGGGCACAGGAGATCATAGAAAGAAAATAGCTTTGCATCGATGCCTACTCCAGTGGCTGTTGCTGGTGTCTATCTTATGTTTCGTTTTAGATTGTGAGCCCTTTGGGGACACATCTTTATATTTTTATTTTTCTGTGTAAACCACTTTGGGAACTTTTGTTGAAAAACGGTATTGGTATTGGTACTCACAGCAGACACACATTGTTCCCTGAATAATGCAATTTAAACATATTCTATAGATGCCTTCAATTTGAATGCATTTTGCTTCTGCTGGAGAGCAGAATGTTTGAGGGCTCTGTGGGTTCTGAAGCCCGGCCCTTTGGGTTCAGCCCTTCTACCTGGCTTCTCTGATGTCACCCAACAGAAGCCAGCAGCATTTCAAGCAGTTCTGTAGTTGCAACAAGCAGAGAAAAGGATCTTTGGAATAAAAAAAGAAAAAAGAAAATACAGAAATTGGCGCAAGCTACTAAATTGGACACACAAGCTCATTGGTTGTGTGGCCTGAGCAGTGAGACATGAAACAAAAAGTCCCATGGAATTATAGAACTGGAAATAACCGTAGAGGTCTTGAAGTCCAACCTTCTGCTCAGTGCAGAAATTTGTCACAGCCTCCCTGATAGATGACTGTCTAAACTCTGTTTGAGGCCGGGTGCACCCTTGCCTGTAGGACTGGTGCTTAATCTCTGCCTTCCTCATCTCCCTGCACTTGATAAAAGAAGACAGGTGCGAAAGCAGTGGCTAAGCTCCAGTTCAGTCAGAATTTAGCCTTTCTCCTCTCTTCTTTTCTTGTTTTGAGTGCTGCTGCTGAAGTCTTCTAGTACAACTGTGGTGTGTGCTTTAGGCCTACACACACTGTTCCTTTCCCTGAAGCTGATCCTGTGACTGTTTAATCTGTAGTTTATAAGCTTTTGAAAAATACCCCTTTACAGTATTGTGAATGGGATAAACTCATGTCCATGTGGGTCAGGATGCCATCTTTTTAATACAGAGAGATCTATAACCAAAACTCAGGCGCGGAGCCAGCTGAGTGGTGGCCTGGGTTCAGCCCCACCCGGCGGCCCCTCTGATGATGTCCCGTGCCTGAGCCCCTAGAGAAATCCCCTCCATGTCCATGAGCAAGCGCTTGCTCATCCTTTTCAGGCAGCGTTAGCTGCCTGAAAGCATCTATTCCCCTTTCTTTCCCTCCAGAGAGGGAGAGAAAGGGAGCGCTGCCTGAAATGACAGGGAATGGCTCTTCGAAGCTCGAGGCCATGCCCCCTTTGAGCGTAATGTCAAGCGCAAAGGGGGCATGGCCTCAAGCTCCGAAGAGCCTGAGCAAGCCCCTCCCTATCATTTTCAGGCAGGGCTTGCTGCCTGAAAGCATCTATACTCCCTTTCTCTCCCTCTCTGGAGCTGCTTTCAGGCAGCAAGCACTGCCTGAAAAGGATGGGCAAGTGCTAGCTCAGGGCTCTTAGTAGCCCAGGTGTGGGAGGGGTGGTTTGTTTGGGGCTCTTCCGGAGCCCAAGCCACGCCCCCTGGGGGTTCTGGCTACACCCCTGCCAAAGCTCCTTGTTTGTGAACCTATTGTTTACTCTGCAAAGGAAGCATCAGAAGCTAACACTGGAACTCCTCTCCACATCAGCATTACCCCCACTTTCTGGGAGACGTGATGTTGATGTGATGAGCAGATGCAGCATGGATTCCTTCCACATGGCCTGGGGCTTTTGATGTTGTCTTTGCAGCATTAGAAAAACAAAATGAGGCTATTCACATGTGTGTGCAAAACCGGGCAAAGGGAGCATGTGAACAGCCAGGATCGGGCCTGATCCAGGTGGCTACGCAGCGGCAAACCCACCTAAGTAGCCTCCCTCTAAAATGAGGTTAAGGGATCGAGTGCTCCCTTAACCTTATTTATTTGATTGTGTGTTTGGGGCTGTGCTCACAACATCAGCCATGGCTGCTTGCAGCTGTGGCTGGTACACTCGGGGGAGGGGTCCCATAATGCACTGCACACTCACACAGTGCATTATCGGAGTTCTAGGCGGCGGGGCAACGCATCCTGGCACCCCGACCTCCGGAGCTGCAGAGGGAGCCGCCTCTCATCTGGGTGGGAGATCCGCCCGCTTAGGAAAAGAGAGGAGATTGTCTGTAGGGTGAGTGTAAGGAGGGTGAGTGTAACCCGCTCTCCCCGCAGACCACCCCAGGGCTCTTCTCACTGATCGTGAGAAGAGCTCCAATGTGTTGCAGCAACTGCCATATGACAAAGATATAAGAAGGAGCCAATAGCCACATTGACCTTGCATTTCCCTCACACAATCTGTAGTATTTGCCAGCATCCCATCACAGAACTCCTCAGAAGTTGGAATTTTCATGACATTCCATGACTATAGCACAGCTTTGCCAGAGCTGTGGAGGGAAGAGACATTTAGCAGCTCACGTGCCTTGCAAACAGGTGGCAGCCAATTTTTAGCCTTTACTATATGTAAGATGTAACAATGGCTTACTGCAAACCTCTAGGGGTTTACTCAAAAGTAAGCCCCACTGCACACAATGGGACTTACTCCCTAAAAAGTGTGTGCCTAGGGTGGAACCCTGGGCAGTAGAGTAGAGGAGTGGAGTGACTGCCACAGTCCCATGTCCAAAGAACTCTACACATCTACATCAACCAGTGTGGTGTAGTGGTTAGAGTGCTGGACTAGGACCAGGGAGACCTGAGTTCAAATCCCCACTCAACCATGATACTTGCTGGGTGACTCTGGGCCAGTCACCTCTCAGCCTAACCTACTTCACAGGGTTGTTGTGAGGAGAAACTTAAGTATGTAGTACACCGCTCTGGGCTCCTTGGAGGAAGAGTGGGATATAAATGTAAGAAAGAAAGAAAGAAAAGTCCATTTATAGGTTTTTCTTTCTTTCTAGGATCTCCTAGGGTTACAGAGGTGGTAAGGTTCAAGAACAGGGGAAATAATTAGGAATCCTTATTCTGGCAAATATGTGGGTGTGGCAGTTTCCATTCAGATGGAATGCCAAGACAAAAGGACACTTGACTAACAATGCTTGACTAACAGGTAGAAAGTTGCCAGTTCAAATCCCTGCTGTTATTCATCCATCCATTCATTCATTCGATTTCTACACCGCCCTTCCAAAAATGGCTCAGGGTGGTTTACACAGAGAAACAACAAATAAATAGTATAAATAAAATGGGACTATGGGAAACACCTATATCCAGCAGCAGCAATATAGGAAGATGCTGAAAGGCATCATCTCGTACTGCGCCGGAGGAGGCAATGGCAATCCCCTCCTGTATTCCACCAAAAGAAAACCACAGGGCTCTGTGGGCACACTTTACCTTTACACCAAAATCTAATTAAATGTCTAAGAGTTTGCCTTGATTGCATTTCAGGGTGAGGTTTTTAAGGACTTGTGGGGGAAGAGAGCTGGTTGTGTGGTAAGAGTAAAGGTAAAGTGTACCGTCAAGTTGGTTTCGACTCCTGGCAACCACAGAGCCTTGTGGTTTTCTTTGGTAGAATACAGGAGGAGCTTACTGTTGCCTCCTGCCGCGAAGTATGAGATAATGCCTTTCAGCATCTTCCTGGGGCTATTCAGACAATCGGCAAAAATTGGGCTAGGAGAGCCTAGTCCGATTTTTGTCGATCGTAAGAACCACCGGGCTCACAGCCGAGCCCGGTGGTTCTGGAGCAGGTAACCTGCTCGAGAACCCCTGCCTTAAAACCAGGTTTGCGGAGCGAGCACGCCGCAAACCTGGTTTTAATTATCGTGAGTAGCCATGGTCCACCTTCACAGCGTGCCTACTCATGAGTAGACCCCCTGAGGGGAGGCAAAAAGCCGCCTCCCAGCTCTGGGGGTCTCCCCAGTATGCCCTGCCTTGCGCAAGGCATATTGGGGCTTCCGTGGGCCATGCGGCCCCCGAGCTTCCCAGCCCCCACCGTCTCCGTCTCGGAGCCAGCAATTGTGTGGGTGGCCGATCCGGCTGCCCAGGGCTCCCTCCCCACTCGTGAGCGGGGAGAGTGGGCTTAGCCCACTCTTCTCGCTCACCGCCCCAAACCACGTCTCACAGATCGTGAGATCCAGTCCCCTGTATTGCTGCTGCCCGATACAGTAGCAGCAGTGATTCAAACCGGCAACCTTCTGCTTGCTAGTCAAGCATTTCCCCACTGCGCCATTTAAGTTGCTGATTGTGTGGTAGCAAGCATGAAATGTTCCCTTTACTAAGCATGATCTGCCCTGTTTTGCATTTGGATAGGGGATTGCATGCAAGTGCTGCTGTCTGTGGTAGGATATTCCTCTTGGGGGATGCGGCCATAGCTCAGTGGTGAGCATCTGCTTGCATGCAAAATGTGCCAGGTATACTCCCTGGCATCTTTAGGTAGGACTGGGAGAGACTCCTGCCTGAAACCTTGGAGAGCCATTGCCAGTCAGTGGAGACAATACTGAGCTAGTTGAACCAATGGTTTGACTCAGTAGAAGGCAGCCTTCAATGTTCCTGTGACTTGCCCCTCACTAACTGAGCAAAGAGACACCTTTTACAGAGGTGATTCTCTTGCATTCAGCAGGGGGAGAGCAACTGGCCCTATCCAACCCCAGCACAACATCCCTCCAGTGGCTGTTGCTGGTGTCTACTTTATATTTCTTTTAGGATGGTGAGCCCTTTGGGGACAGGGGACCATCTTATTTATGTATTTATTTTTCTGCTTTGAGAACTTCGGTTGAAGAGCCATATATAAATATTCGTAGTAGTAGTAGTAGCAGCCTTTTGTCCTAAGATCCGTTTACTCCATATATATTCAGCTTCATTTCAGCTTCAAGGATCTAGAGTGACTGCTTTATCTCTCCAGGCTGTTTGGGCTTATTCAGGTTACGTAACTATTGTTATTGGGTCCAATTGAAGCCTTGCCTTCTCTCCAGGAACCAAAGGTTTGTCTTTGCAACATTCTCAAGGCTGGATTTCAGAATGGAAGGAACACTGTCTTGTATCAACCATCAATTCAAGCCAAGCTGGACAGTTTTGAAAGCATTTTACCCAGCTCTCTTAACAGAAATGATGTTTCTATAAATGGTTATAACGGTTTGTTTGGTTTTTGATGGTTTTTTTGTATACCAAGTTATTTCCGTAATGGGGTGGATCAGGGAAAGAAATGTGTGAGTCATCTGTATGAGACAACCAATTGAGGCAACTCCCTTGGAACTCAACCATGTATACTCAACCCTGTAGACAGACACAGCAACATCTAAGCACTGTAAACAATGCTATGCTGTTGATCCAGCTGTCCAGTGATCTCTGAAGCAAACACATTTTTGAGCTGCTGTGCATTTTAAGTTTAATGTATTCTTTTCAAACAAATAAAGTCAGACATTTTGAATTGGGTCTAAATAGTGCTTAATTTAAAACATAAAGGAATCATAGGAGCTCTTCTCATGATCATGAACCTCTGTGGAGGTCTGCGGAGAGAGTGGGTTTGACTCACCCTCCCTGCAGATGACCAAGCTGTCTTCTCTGGGCAGACTCTCCTGCAACTGATATTCAGAGGCATCCTGCCTTTGAGGCTGGAGGTGGCTTATAGCCCTCAGAGTCCAGCCCTCTCACTCCCCCTCCCCCTCCCCTCCTTGGGCCCCACTGTGATTGACTCATTTACTGACAAACTCCCAGACCAAACCACAACAGTTAGAAACATGCCGTTTTCACAGGTACGTTCTAGACCTCTCCCAGACTACCAAACACAAAAAAGAAGAAAAGGAAAATCCAGGAAAAATCATTCAGTTCCTAGAAAATGTGGGAAAACACTCCCATTGGAAAAGCATGGGTTAGGGTTAGCATGAGGGTTAGTGTAAACGTGAGGGTTGGGGATAGGTTTGGAGGTGGGGATAGGGGTGGGTTACAGTTAGGGTTAAGATTTGAACAAACTGGCAGTTTTCCCAAGTACTTTTACATGCAGAAATTTTGGACTTTGTGATATAGGATACATGTTTGCAAACTTCAAGTCATTTTATTAATAAATATTAATTCTCTCTCTCTCTCTCTCACACACACACACACACACACACACACAAAACCACCTTGAGCCATTTTGGAAGGGTGGTATAAAAATCAAATACATTTACACACACACACACACACACACACTTATATGAAGGTATAAGAGGTTTATCATCCCTGGAGGCCATCAAGAGAGCCATCAAGACCTAAGAGCCCGGGGGAGGGGGGACCTGTCTCGCACAAGCACAAATTGCTGGTGGGGGTGGGGCCCTGGGTGGGGCACTATTTCCCTGTTACTCCAGAAAAGGGAAGTGAACATGATGACTTCCTAGGAGGGGATATGTATATGTGGGAGGGCAAGGGATCTTGGGGTCTTGTCCACTGTGGCCAAGGATGCTCTTGTGAGGGCTCATCCTGGCAAAGCAGTCCATGGAGACCAAACCACACTCCTGCCCCCATGATGGCTTGCTGCCAGGGGAATAGAACTCTTATGAGAGGGCCAGTCTACTGGGAAGGACCTTAGGCTCGCCAAAGCCTTCAGTTTTCAGCCTTCCATTGGACTGTGCACTCATGAGTTGAACTAACTCAATAAAGGGTCCCCTGCTTGCATGGGACCCCCACTCTCTCTGGCTAATGATCAAACATTTGCACTGTAACCCCTTCCTTCCCTGGGAAGCCTTTCAAAAGGCGATTTTGATGCCCCATGTGTCAGAGCCTAGCCACATGTGAGGGCTGGGGAAATACCAGGTGCAGGGACCAATCCTTACTCTCATTCAGAATTCAGACTGGTGTTGCACCGTATGCAGATCTGCCACTGCAGGGAGTCATGGGAAAGGGGAGCTCCAATTTCCAGCACTTCCTGGAGAGCAGGGCTGCCGTTCCGGGCACAAAGCTGGACAAATGTTCAAATGGGCAAATGGGCTGGCAGAGGACACACTTTGACAGCTTCTTGGTGGCTGTTGCCAAGACAGGAAGAGCTGTTGGTGGGGTACCTGTCCTAGTAGAATCCAAAGCATGGATTTCAATTTTCAACTACTGGCCTAAGATCAATTTCCCCCCACTGGGGCCGATTGCCCTTGAACTGGCCAACAGGTTTCAGTCTTCTGGATACAAGCACTGCTGGTAAAACTCTTATCACTTGGCTTCTCTTTAGAATGTCTGTCATTATTAGGATATAATCAAGCCAAGGAGATCCTCAAACAAAGGATCTTGGACACTGAGCATCAAAATGACAGAGGTGTCATCCCGCAGACCACAAGGGTGCCTTGGTGATCTCTGCTGGGAACCAGACAGTTATTTATTATCACTTTCTCTGCCTAACCACCGGAGAGTGTTCCTTATATCTTACTCTAAGATGCCTTACCATCAGCAGTTTTTAATGGTTGAATCTGTCCACCACACGCTGCTATATTGTTATTTTTATAATGACAGTCAACGTGGCATTATTACTCCCTTGTTATTACATTACCCCGGCCGAACTGATGAATTTTAGGTCACACTTCTTGCAGACAAAAAATCTTCTATCATACACAAGGTTGCTAAATTTTGTGCGGCCGCTGTTAAGATCCGCCAACAATTAATTTCTATCCTTTAGATCTCACCATAAAACATTTTCTTTGGTGGTGTCCTGTATGATAGATCTCTTATCTGAATGTTGTATAATTGGTTGTGTTTATGTTGGATCTATGATTGTAATAAAGCCATTCATTCATTCATCCATCCATCCTGTCCCCTTTCTTTCCTGATGGCCAGGAGGGGGGAACAAGGGACAGAGTGGGAAGAAGGAATACCTCTGTGTGACTTTGCTGTTTGACAGGCTTAAAAGCTTAGAATGGGATGTGGTGGTGTCACTGAGCAACTACTTTGTTGGATCAGAGACTGGAGGGGCGGGATGAGTGTTCGTATGGGCAGCCAGCGGGAACTGCCACTGGTATGCGATTCCGGACGGGTCTGTGCTGCAGTCTCTATGATAGCAGCTCCAGAAAGTGAAGAAAACCACAGTTATGGTGCCGCCTGCGTTCGGACTGTCTGCGTTCGAACTCCACCACCACCAAATCTCAGGTTAGGGCAGCAAAATTTACTACAAACCAAAGGTTCAAATTGGAGTTTGGCAAGGCAAACCGCAGGTTGCTTTAGCCGCAAAACCGCAGTTGCATGCATTAGGATGTAACAGAGTTCCAACCTCTGCCCCGTTTACCTCTGGTTTCACATTACATCTGAATGCGGCCATAATGCTCAGTTGCTCCTCAGTTGCTGCAAGGGGTAACATAAAGGGTAGCATAATGGTAGCACTTTTAAACTACTGTAGTAAAAAGCAATTTTTGTGATCTGGTGGCTAATCCTGTTTTCACCAGCAGATGTCATTGTGGCAATGGTAATAGAAGTGCAGTAGAAATTCAGTACAGGAATTCAATCAGCCTAGTAAAATGATAGACCAAATATGATTTTATATGTGCATGGCTTTAATAAGAAGAATTTGAAATACTTAACCTTTACTTAACACTTTGCATCTTCAAAATTATTTTAAAATTATTAACTAGTTTAGAAATATAATTGCAAGTATCAGCGGGAGTAACATTATACACACTGTTAAATTAACACTTAAAATTATAGTGTGATCCAGTGTAATCTCTGCTAATGGGGCAAATTGGAACCTTTTCAAGTGGTGGCTCTTTTTATATTTAGTGGGGGAAAGCTTCTCTACCTCCAGCATAGTGCCCCTCCTTGCTGGCATTTTTTAAGATTGTGAGCCCCTTTGGGATAGGGAACTATTTTCTCATTCTTTTTGCACATAAATCACTTTGAGAATTTCTTTGCTGAAAGGTGCATATAAATATTATTTTAATAATAATCATTCTCAAAAATTAATATGGGTCACCTCTGTAAATAGCCACCTAATGTGCAGCTGGGAAGTAACTTGCCTAGGGAGCAAGAGGTTGCTGGTTTGAATCCCCACTGGTAGACTTCCCAGACTATGGGAAACACCTATATCGGGCAGCAGTGATATAGGAAGATGCTGAAAGGCATCATCTCATACTGAACAGGAGATGGAAATGGTGAACCCCTCCTGTATTCTACAAAAGAAAACCACATGGCTCTCTGGTTGCCAGGAGTCGACACCAACTCAACAGCACAACTTTACCTCAACTTTACCTTGAGTCTATGGAAATCAGGCGGTCAATCAATCAATCACAAGGATAGACAAAAAGTGCATATACATACAGCACTGGATATCATGTCACACACTTCCCTCTTTTCCTCTCAATTGTGTGTTTCCCAAAGCATCCTCCTACCTTCTATCAAGTAAGCCTCCTTGAAAACACTTTGGAAATCCTCCTACCTTTGCCTCTTCACAAACAACCTCCAACACCCTCTTATCTGAATTTTTGACATGCATCTTGTTATCAGAATTACCTCTGTAAATAACTGGATTAAAAAGTAATTAACTACATGGGGTTTAATTGCTAAATTAGTTGGTTAAATCATACATTTACATAATGATAGACAATAATGAGGAAGAAAAAAATGTGCTCTCTTTGTTTTTAGATTATACCTACATATGCCACAGCATCTTAGAACAGGCATTTTCCTCCTGTGTGAAGGAAAGCAGCAAACCTTCTATGATAATGCCTGCCATCCACAATTTTTTAAAATCCTCGTATTATAAATAAATCCTTTAAAAAATAATAATCTGCTACTCAGTTAATAAGGCCACTTTTTAAATTAGTCACCATATTTTTATTCAATTTATCTGAGTAATAAAATGCATGTTTGATTACTGAGTAATCAAATGCATGTTTGAGCCCCTGGTGGCGGAGTGGTAAAACTGCCGCCCTGTAACCAGAAGGTTACAAGTTCAATCCTGACCAGGGGCTCAAGGTTGACTCAGCCTTCCATCCTTCCGAGGTCGGTAAAATGAGTACCCAGAATGTTGGGGGCAATATGCTAAATCATTGTAAACCGCTAGAGAGCTTCCAGCTATAGAGCGGTATATAAATGTAAGTGCTATTGCTATTGCTATGTTGCAATCCCAATTCTTTTACATCTGTGCAGGTTTTGCCTATGCAGTCCTGTCCATGTTCAATGACCCACTCCTTGTACCAATAGAGGAAGCAATGATACTATGCAGGGGTGTAGGTAGTGAGGTTGATGGTGGTGGCCCTGGGACAAGTGGCCAAGACAGCCGAGCATGCTGGCCACGCCCCTTCCCCCACATTGTCACACCAGTGCAGTGTGGCCAGTGCTGGGAACAAACACGCAGCGGTCTCTTGAGCAAGGGAGAAAAAGGAAGCACCCAGCTGGCGAACAAAGCACTTTGCAGCTGATGAGGGCAGGAAGCTGCCAGTGCTGGGTCACGCCCCCTGATTTGGTGTGATGACCCAGGGGGAAGGAGTGGGACTGGTGCACAATAGTCCCCCCCCCCCCGGTCTCAGTGGCAGGGAGTGGGTGGGAAGTATGGCAGGGGAGGGGAAAGAGGCAATGGAGGGGGTGGTGAAGGGGTGCCTGGGGGGGGGAGGAAAGGTGCCCTGGCGGCCTAAGGACATTTCTTGCATTGTTCCTTTGTGCATGGTACTGTGCTTTTCTCTCCCGCTCTCAACACACACATCTCTTAGAAAATAAATATAAAGGAGAGAAATAATAACAATACTACAGCAATACTGTAAATCAGGGTTTCTTAACCTTAGCCCCCCGGATGTTGTTGGACTACAACTTCCATCATCCCCAGACATAGCCTTTGTGGCTGAGGATGATGGGAGTTGTAGTCCAACAACATCTGGGGGCCCAAGGTTAAGAAACCCTGCTGTAAATAATGCTGTAATGTTTTCAGAGATGTAGCCACGTTGGTCTGTAGCAGCAAATCTCTCAGTCGTGTGGCACCTTAAAGACTAACATATTTGTTTTAGCATAAGCGGTCGTTCACAAAAGCTTATACAGGATAAATGTGTTTGTCTTTAAGGTGTCACAGTGCTATAATATGTGTGTCTCTCCACTACACGCCCTTGCATGTGATGTTTACGACAAAAGCTGCTAGAGAAACCAGAGCAGTTTCTTTCTCCATGCAAAGCTAGAACAGAGAAATCAACCTGGGCAATTAGACTCTTTGGTCACAATCGTGTACACACTTCCATGGAAGTAAATCACATTGAACGCAATGAGACTTACTCCTGAGTATATACGGAGTCTATAACGAGGTCTGTGAGGTTGTCTCAGGTGGGCTTTCTCAGAGTTCCAGGCTCAGGGGAGGCATGTGGGGCCCGGGCTCATGGAAGGGCCTTCTTTGTTGCAGCCCCCTCCTTATGGAACACCCTGCCTCCTGAGATTCGTGATGCCACCTGCCTTCTGTCCTTTAAGAAGTTTTGAAAACTTATTTATTTTGCCAGGCTTTTAGTTGTGTGTGTGTCTGTCTGTCTTTCCCCTTTCCCCTTTTGTTCTCATTGTTTCAATTTATGTAAACCTCCTTGAGTCTATGGAAATCAGGCGGTCAATCAATCAATCAATCAATCACAAGGATAGACAAAAAGTGCATATACGTACAGCACTGGATATCATGTCACACACTTCCCTCTTTTCCTCTCAATTGTGTGTTTCCCAAAGCATCCTCCTACCTTCTATCAAGTAAGCCTCCTTGAAAACACTTTGGAAATCCTCCTACCTTTGCCTCTTCACAAACAACCTCCAACACCCTCTTATCTGAATTTTTGACATGCATCTTGTTATCAGAATCAGGGTGTAGCCTTACTAGGATTATTAAATGTTGCATACATTTGGTAATACATTTAATGCAATAAGTGAAGAGCAAATCCTCAGAGCATGTCGGAAGAGTAGCCGATTAGTTGGTATGGAAGCACAAGTGTTGGCAGTAAGATGTTATTTATATTTTGCTTTTCAACAACAAATGTTCTCAAAGCAGCTTACATAGAAAAAGGAATAAGAAGATGGTTCTGTATCCCAAAGCAGTTCACTATCTAGAGAAACTATATGTGAGCACTGTCTGCTGTAAGATATGGGGCCATAGCTTAGTGGTAGAGCATCTGCTTACATGCAGAAGGTCACAGATTCACTCCCTGGCATCTCCAGGAAGGTCTGGGAGAGACTCCTGCCTGTAACTTTGGAGAAGAAGCTGCCAGTCAGTGTAGACAATACTGAGCTAGATGGACCAATGGCCTGACTTGGTATAAGGCAGCTTCTTATGTTGCTCCCCAAAATAAGAAATACAGCGGGGACATCAGCAACAACCACTGGAGGGATGCTGTGCTGGGGTTGGAGAGGGGCAGTTTCTAGGGCTGTGCACGTTTGCAAATGTTGGATTGGGTCTGATCCAACCCAATCCAACCCTACAGAGTTGGTTCTGGTCCTTTGGACCCTTCAGAATGTCAGGTTTGGGAATAGAGGTCGGAATGCGGGGGGTGTTCGGTGATTTTAAAAAATTTTATATGGGGAACTTCTATGACTTATGTGGGGAAAGTTTTAAAAATTGCCCCAAAACCCACTAAAAGGGGAGCTCTGAAAGCTCCCCCACAAGTAGGTAAAGATAGCCAGTCGTTGTGTATTTAATTACAAGTGATTCTGACCACCCTTTGGTTTTAAATTAATTTTTAAATGTAACCTAGAAATTGTACTTACTGAGAATAGTAAAAGAAAAGTAATGCAACACTAGAGAACCCCAGGAGAAAACCCAGAACCGGCCACTTTGTTTTTAAAATGTAAGTTTAAAACAGGCTAAAATGTTTTTTTTTAAAGAGGCTGGCAGGCAGGCAGGCAGATAGAGGGCAGAAGATGGGTTTCCCTCTGAGTGCAATGGGATAGGGGGGAGAGAGCAAACTCCTGGTGCCATTTGGAGCTCCAGAAAGCTTCTGTTTTCCCCAAATACGGTCAGAGAAGTCTTCTGAAAAGGCCCATGTCGGGCCATTCCCGACCTGACATTGCACAGCCCCTAACAGTGGCTTTACCCCTGCTAAATATAAGGAGCCACTGCTTTAAAATGTGCCTTTTCCCAGTTAGCAGGGGTTATACTTTAATTAATTATTATTAATCATAATATAGTCTTTTTAATTAGATGTATAGAATCTATAATTGTTTTAAACTGTTTTAATATTTTAACTTTGTTTTTAATCTGTTTTGCTTTATTGCAAAACACCCAGAGACGTCAGTTTTGGGCAGTATACAAAATATGCTAAATAAGTAAATATCTACAAGTGTTTGAAACGTTTTGTTGCAAGTTAGCTTTTTTTGAAGAGCATTTCAAAACAAAAAGATATGCTCCTGGTATCAACCTGTTGTTCGACAGAATGGATGGTACCATAGCTTTTCTGTGACAGATATCTAAAGTAGAGATTCAGATATAATTTTTGTGATTTGTTTCCCCCCAAAAGCTGCATCTAATGTTAGTGTAACCCCACATTAGGATTAATTTCTGCCACAGATGGTTTTCGCAGAAAGCAGGTTCAAGGCATTTCTGAAGGATACTCTAAAAACTGGCAATTATATAGTTAAATTGTTTGTTTTATACATAACAAAAGAAACTAAGCACAGATGATTAAAATAATCCCTAGAATTTAAGGCTGTGGGGGAAAGTCAGGTTGTCCAGTTGACTGACAGTCTTCCTTCCCCTTCCATGCTTCTCTTGGCGCTGTTCAATTCAAAGCTGGTGACGCAGGCCTTCACACAAGAACAAAGACTGAGATTCAGATTATTCTCAAGCTGAAAATAGTGAGAGAGAAAAAGATTGTGTGAAGTCTTGTCCTTGAAAGAGCATCACAGAAACAAGCAAGCTTTCAGTCAAACGTGGCCAATTTCCCCAAACGGAAAACCAGACACCTCAGATAACACTGGCCTGCATGATGCACAAGCCCCACACTTGCTCGGTGCGAATTACATCGTTTCCAATGTAAGTTTTGCTGCACAACTGCAGGCATTCTGTTTTAAGCAGTTGTGCAACTGCACTCTTGTTCAACACTGCCAGGGTTGGTTTTTCATATGTGCGGCAGTGCCAGCATCAGGAATACCAGTGTTGCCTTACACATCTTAGGGCCATTGTCATTGCTTTGGCTAATCGTTTCACAGCTAAGTAGCATATTTTCAATATCACCACACCATGCGCTACTTAGCTAAAAACCATGATGGATATTAGGTATGGGATATACAATGGGAAGGAGAGCTGTTCCTATGGTAACACGCATAAACTGTCCCTTTTGCTAAGCAGGGGACACTCTGGTTTGCATTTGAATGGGAGACTACATATGTGAGCATTGTAAGATAGTCCCCTTAGGGAATAGGACTACTCTGAAAAAGAGCACCTGTATGCTTGCATGCAGAAGGTTCCAAGTTCCCTCCCTGGCATCTCCAAGACAGGGCTGAGAGAAATTCCTGGCTGCAACCTTGGAGAAGCTGCTGCCAGTCTGTGACAATATTGAGCCAGATGGACCAAGGGTCTGACTCAATAGAAGGCAGCTTCCTGTGTAGGTGTATTCAGATGCATTTCAGGCCGGTTAATGCAAATAGTAGACCATGTAGTAAAACTTTTCCTGGACTGCAAAAAGAAATGTCCCTTGTTTGAATGCTTCACTGTGGGAGAAAGATCCCTGCACACAGACATGTAGCATGTAAGAGAGGAGAGGATTTTTAAAACTTATATGTAGTATTTAGCATAGTTTTCTTTTTACAGATGTTTTTTCATTCAAGCTGATTCCTGCCTGCACTCCTACCTGCCTGCACCTGAATCCAAGACTAGTTCCCCTCAAGTTTTTTGAAATCAGAAAATCAGGAGGTTGTCTTAAATTTAGAGTCCTCTTCCTTCTTAGTAAATGTAGGTATAATCTGTATTTAACCTCTGCTTTTTAAAGGGATCAATTCAGCTTAAATTCAGAGTAGTCTTTGATTCAGGTAAATATAGTAAGTGGCACAATTTATTACTCTTTGATTTGCTATTTTTGTGCAGACTACTAGATCAAAAAGTCTGAATAAAGTCTGAATAAAGAGCCCTGTGGTTTTCTTTGGTAGACTACAGGAGGGGTTTACCATTGCCACCTTCTACGCAGTATGAGACGATGCCTTTCAGCATCTTCCTATATTGCTGCTGCCTGATATAGGTGTTTTCCATAGTCTGGGAAACATACCAGCAGAGATTACACATGTATAGATCAACAATCATGTACACTGTACAGAGATTTAACATGTGATGCATTGAACTTAAAATGTTACTAGCACTACAATTGTATGTTTCCCCACCCATCTCACATTATTATTATTATTATTTTACATTTATATCCTGCTCTTCCTCCAAGGAGCCCAGAGCGGTGTACTACATCCTTGAGTTTCTCTTTCACAACAACCCTGTGAAGTAGGTTAGGCTGAGAGAAAAGTGACTGGCCCAGAGTCACCCAGCTAGTATTATGGCTGAATGGGGATTTGAACTCGGGTCTCCCCGGTCCTAGTCCAGCATTCTAACCACTACACCACGCTGGCTCTGCAACTGACAATGGGTGGGTAGAGAAATGTAATACGCCATGTCAGGACGTGGGTAAGTTGTCCTACATATTATGGGGGCAGGGTGACATCCCACTTATCTGCAGATATGCTTCTTGCTTCTGAAGCCAGTTCTACCTGCGCCTTGTATATTTTTCTGTATACAGCAGTTTTTCTCATAGACTTGGTATTGTTCTGCAGAGTGTGGCTATATTTCCTAACTTGTCATAAAATCTTATAGCAGTAATGTTTATGGTACTGGGGAATAAATAGATTTTGCTTCTATCAGATGTCTCACAGCAGAATTCATGTAATGTTTAAACAACGTTAGAAGAGCAATTGTTTCTGTTCTCAAGTATTACAAAATTGTCCTTTAATTATGTTTATGTAAGACTAGTATCTTTCAGCCCGTTAAAATAACGGGCACTAGTAGCCTTTTCCCCGCCCCCGCCCCTGCTGGCCTCCCCTTTCCGGGCCGGGCCGGCCGCCTCCGTCCTTCCTGTAGCCGGGCCGGACCCGTCTTTCCCCTCCCGTGTCTCTGGTGTCTTTGTCACCGGCCTCCTCCATATCTTGCGGGGCCGAGTGTGGCCGCGGCCGCCAGCGGGCCGGGCCCAGTCCTCTCGCCGTGGCCACCGCCGCCATCAGCCCCAGTCTCCCCGCTGGCAGCCGCCAGTGGGCTCAGTTCCGTGGCCACCGCCGCCAGCGAGCCCAGTTTCCCCGCCACGGCCGCTCGGCCGTACCGTGTCCTCTGGCCGAGGCCGCGGCTCCGCCGCCGCCTTGGCCGGCTTCCCCCGCCGCCTTCTCTCCCCACCCGGCTTCGGCGGCGGCCGCTTCTCCTTGGCCCGCCACTTCTCCTCCTCCCGGCCAACATGGCCGCCTGGTTCCTGCAGTCGTGTCTCCCTCGGCGTGTTCTGGGAATGGCCGAGGGAGACACGGGCGCAGACACCGGAGGACACGGGCGCACACCCAGGCACTTTATTATAGAGGATTCCAGAATGAGCTGATTTGTTTAAAGAATGGGTAGTTTAAGGTATTCTGCCAAATTTGACTTGGTCATACATTTAGGGTTTGTGAAAACTAGTATTTGCAAAACATTAGGGCCAATAGGCATTTCAGGGTTTGTGTGTTGTTAAATCTGGTGAACAAAAGCCCAAAAATACAAGCCTTAGCAACTCAAGGCAGCATTGTAATGTTATGAGATCTGTAGAGATAAACCAACTGAAAATATATGCAAGCAATCCTGGGAACATGTGCATAAGGACATCAACATATGTTATGCAAAATTGTCAAAGCTTCCAGAAAATGTGAGATGGAGTAAAGTTGGTTTACTCCAACAGGAGTGGAGAGCTGGTCTTGTGGCAGCAAGCATGACTTGTTCCCTTAGCTAAGCAGGGTTCACCCTAGTTGCATATGAATAGGAGACCACATGTGAGCCCGGTAAGATATTCCTCTCAGGGGATGGAGCCTCTCTGGGAAGAGCAGAAGGTTTCAAGTTCCCTCCCTGGCTTCTTCAAGATAGGGCTGAGAGAGATTCCTGCCTGCAACCTTGGAGAAGCTGCCGCCAGTCTGTGGAGACAATGCTGAGCTAGATCGAGCAATGGTCTGACTCAGTATATGGCAGCTTCCTATGTTCCTGTGTAAATTTGATAAAATGTTTGAAACACATAAAGCAAAGTTACCATTATTATCCAGAACAATAAAATGGCATCCAAAACTCACCCTGTGTATGCAGCTGGGTGGAGGGTAGTTTTCCTCCCAGTGGACAGGGAAGGGGAGAGGGAAAGATAGAGGGGGTGAGCCTATGTCCCACATCACATGTCAGGGGTCTTAAGAACCTGCCAAATCAAGGTCATTATACTTACTGAGGCTATTCCCACGAGCAGCAAAAATCGGGCTAGGCTCTCCTAGCTCTCGCAGGTGAGCCTAGTGGCTTACAAGTGGCTAGCCCACTTAGGAAGCCCGCCCCTTAAACCAGGTTTGCGGAGCGAGTGTGCTCCGCAAACCGGGTTTTTAAAATTGTGAGTAGACCCCTGACTGGGAGGCTGAAAAGCAGCCTCCCGGCTCAGGGGTCTCTCCAGCATGCCCTGTGCGCTTGCGCAGGGCATGCTGGAGCTTCCGGGGGCCATGCGGCCCCCGAACTCCCCAGCCCCGGCCAGCTCCGTGACAGAGCTGGCAGTTGTGCGGGCGGCTGCTGTGGCTACCCAGAGCAGACTGTCTGCTTGTCTGCGGGGAGAGTGGGCTAAGCCCGCTCTCCCTGCAAACCCCCTAGAGGCTCTTCACACTAAGCATGTGAAGAGCCTCATTTATTTGTCTATCAAATTTATATGCCGCCCCAAACTTCATTTCTGGGTGACTTATGCAGGGCAGTGAGCTGGGGGATAGAACCATTGGATACTTTAAGGATGATTGCCTTCTTCATGGGCACATTCAATTGTATTTTAAGTATTTTAATCGGTTTTTAAATGGCTCTGAATTGTTTTAAAATTGTTTTTATATTGTATTAAGCAATGTGTTTTAAATGGTGTTTGTTTTAATGTGGTTTTTAAAAATTTGCTGTGCATCACCCAGAGCCTTTGGATGGGGCAGTCTAGAAATGCAATCAATCAATCATTAAGCAAGCAAGCAAGCAAGCAGCATTTTCAGAAGCACATGCTTCTGATGACCCAGTCATCGGTGCTGATTGCTTAACAAGTAAGAATTCTATCCCTAGTTCAAACTGGCCTGAGGTATTGGGATTTTCATATAACTTACTCTGCATTGCAAGGGAAATTAGGGACACACACTTAAATAGCCTCTCTTAGGTCACAACTGGCAAAGGCAGTGGGCCAATGCCCTTCTTTCTCCCCTGCTGACATGCAAGGGCCCATTTCCTTAACTGTGTGGGTTGGCTTGTCTGAATAAATCTTCTACATCTGCTACAAACATTAATTTAAATTACTATTTGGGCTGCTTGTAGAGGAGTGGCTCTGTTGAATTGCTTCCTCCCTCCACCAGTTAGGGAATGACACCCCCAAGTGGCAGGAGGGGGAGAAGGGTATATGTGTTTATGGTGCATACACATCATTATGGCCCTATCCACCCCCAGCACAGTACCTCCAGTGACTGTTGCTGGTGTCTATCTTATGTTTCTTTTTAGATTGTGAGCCCTTTGGGGACAGGGGGTCCATCTTATTTATTTGTTGTTCCTCTGTGTAAACCGCCCTGAGCCATTTTTGGAAGGGCGGTATAGAAATCGGATAAATTAAAAAAAATGCATTATCTCCCGGAGTCGGCCTGTGGAGTATCATACAAACCAGCCCAGTGTGGGTGGAGGGCTATATAGGATTAAGTGAACTGGCAGACATGCTGAAGCTTCAGTTTGGTAAGGTAAAGTGTGCTGTCAAGTCAATTTCGATTCTTGGAGCCCACAGAGCCCTGTGGTTTTTGGTAGAATACAGGAGGGGTTTACCATTGCCTCTTCCCGTGCTGTATGACATGATGCCTTTCAGCATCTTCAGTGGGGATTCGAACCAGCAACCTTCTGCTTGTTAGTCAAGCATTTCCCCGCATTTGGTAGTGAGAGGGAATTCTGTAGATCTGTTCCTCAGGGCCATGGTGCTCAGAGGGCTGGGAATAGAGCCTCCTGAAAACTGATGATTCACACGTTCAGGAGCAAAGGTTCAAGGTGCAGGTGAAGAGGGCATGACTCCCTCCAAACAGTGAACATGGCTATGAGGTTCTGGAATGAAAGCAGACACTGATCAGCAGCAATCAGCTGGAGTGGACTTAACCTAATCTTTGACCTACAGCTGGCAGTAAGAGGGCCACCACAGGTCAAATAGCTGCCTTCATGGAGAGGAATTTGGCTGATAAAAATTTTGGAATATGCAGAGATGGCAAAACTTACAATATTGATAAGAGACCAAAATTTAGAATGTTTTAAAGAAGATTGGGAACCATTCTTGTTGTATCTAAAGAACTATTTTCCTACTATTGACTTTACAACAGGGTTTGAAATTTAGTAATAATTGCAGGTGGGGTAGATTAAAATCGTGTTTGTAAGGTTTAAATTTATGTTTTGAATTATTATTATAGCAAGGGTTAATTCTATAGTTGATGTTTCACGAGGAGGTGTGAGCGGGAAGTCCATATTTGTTTATTTGTTGTGAATGTTAATGTTATTATTGTTAAAATTAATAAAAATTTAATTTAGAAAAAAAAATGAGAGGAAGAGTCAGAGTTAGTTTGTATTAACTAGGGCTAGTTTCCTGCTTTGCAGATCCTGTTGTTAAACTGAATAAAGCTGTGACCCTTGTCATCTATCTGTATGTCTAAATCCAGAGGTGAATGTTGTGCTAATATACCCTGATGAGATTTTGTTTCTTTGGCAGGATTCCAATTGTTATTATCTGATCATTAGACTATCCACAGTTGTTTTCTTCTAAGGTTTCTTAACAGGTCATGCCTGATCTATAAAGTTAAAACTCATTCTGTGTCATAGGAACATAGGAAGCTGCCATATACTGAGTTAGACCACCAGTCCATCTAGCTCAGTATTGTCCTCACAGACTGGCAGCGGCTTCTCCAAGGTTGCAGGCAGGAATCTCTCTCAGCCCTATCTTGGAGAAGCTAGGGAGGGAACTTGAAACTTTCTGTTCTTACAGTGCTCAAACTTCTAGTATCCCATTCATATGCAACCAGGGTGGACCCTGATTAGCTAAGGGGACAAGTCATGCTTGCTACCACAAGACCAGATCTCCTCTTTGATAGTCACATCCTCTCAAGCACAGCATCTATAAGTTCCATGATCAGAATTCTGAAGTGTGTGTTGCTAATCAGTTAGATATTCTCTGCCTTTGGGTTCTGGGCATGTGTGGGTTCTGGGCATGTTTCCCCCACCCCCTGACAGCTATGCTTCACATTTTGGGGGATAGAAAATAATATTTGTGGACTATAACATACAGTTCTATAGAACAATACAAAAGATAGGTATAGCAAAGTAAGAGCCTACATGATTGACATGCATTTATAATCAAACTCAGGACTCTGGTCTGAAGGCACATGGTGCTAGAATGTTGCTGAAGCTAGGCAGGTCTGGGTTTGGTCTGTACCTGAATGGGAGACTGCCTAGGAACTCCATATATGCTGTCTTGAATTCCATGGAAGAAATTTGGGATATACATGTAATCAATACAAAATGATGGAGAATGGGTAAGACTCTGTTTTGGCAACCAGAAAAACAGGTAGCCTAAAGCTTATGTGTTTTTCTTTTCTTTCTTTAAATTATTTTTTATCATTTTATCTGTAATATAAACAAAGAAACATAGACAAAATAGCAAAGAAGAAAAAGAAAAAAAGAAAGAAAATAAAAAGAAAGAAAAAAGAAAGAGAAAAAAATTAAACAATGCAGTTACAATGATTTTCATTACAATCTGTATACATCCACCTGAACTCTTTGCACCACCATCTCCTTCTCCCCCTTCTCCACTCTGAAAGATAAATGGCTGCAGATCTAAAAAAAAATTAACAGTAAGGACAATATCAAAATTAATATACCTGTTATCTACACAAAGCAATCAAGCAATCAACGCTAAATTCCGCTACAAAGAGAAACTGAATCTCAGATGAGGAACCAGGCCCTGTGATATATTGAATAAATGGCTCCCATATCTGAGAGAAAAGATCTTCAGATTTGTTCTTAATATATGCAGTAATTTTAGCCATTGATAAATAATCCTAGTCTGCGATGCCAATCATCTAGCGATGGAATCAGATTTGTTTTCCAACAGGAAGCATAAAGAATTCTTGCCGCTTATGTGTTTTTCTTGTCTGTCACCACAAGAAGAATACATTAACACTTTTCCTTTTTCTGTTCTATCAGTTGCCAATCAAGCTTAAAATACTCTTAATGCTTTGGAGAGAACTGGTCAGATTGCCTTTCTTTTCCTGGATTAGGTATGTTAATCAACCTTGTGAAACATGGCAAGGTGAAATCTGACCCTTCCTGATATTTGAATCACTCTTCATTTGAATGGTGAATGTAAGTCAGGGTGGTCTATCTGTGAGGCAAGGTTAAGCAAGTGGCCTCGGATGGCAGATTATTGGGGTGCCAGCAGGGTGGCAAGATGACCTGCACCACCACCAGAGCAGCTCTTCAGGACCAATATGACCCTTGCAAGCTTTGCAGGGAGTACCTTTCCTCACATTCCTTGCAAAGCCTGCAAGAAGCATGAGGAAAGACGAGCAGGCTCCTGGCAACCTTCTCTCCTCCCTGTGCCACTTTCAAAGCTTGCAGGGGCCAATCCTGAAAGGGACTCTCCCTCCACCCCCTGGAGGCCAGTGGAACAAAGAAACAGTTGGCAACTTGCCTCCAGCACTGTGGTACCTTGGGCTACCCCTGATGATGTAAGCCTTATATTAGCATAAGCTTCTCTGATTGGCTTTTCACACACTCTGTTCTATTTCTCTTGCTTGCAGGTTGTGGCTTGCTTGCAGGCTGTTGACTGGATTATGTCATAAGGGGCAGATGGATATCCTTTATCCAATCCTGATGTGTTTTGGTTTTTTAAAGAAAGCAGGCCCAGGAATCTCTCTCATTCTACCAGATGTCTGCACATGGTTTGGCTGAGCTCAAGTAAAGAGCATATTGCTGAAGCCATGCTGGTCAGTCTGAAATGGCTTTAAACAAATGAAAATTTCAGAACATTTCTGTGTCTTGATTCCTGCTTGATAATCTCATTTTAGCCAAGCAGTGAGAGGAAGCATCTAAGCCTGGATTTTTCAAAGAACACTGCCTGTCCACTGCCTCCTGCTTCACCCAACCTGCCCACTCTATCTTGATAGAGTCTCTGCACAGTAGATCACAACATAAACCTGCTCCAGTTTCTAAACCTCTGACGGAGTGACCATAACTCAGATGATAGGGTGCTGGCATGGGACTATAGTTATCTGGACTCATGTTATACATGTTTAGAACACACAAGGGGGGTACTTTGGTGATGGCAATTAAAAAGAAAGGACACTTTGCACAAATAACCTGTTGCCCTCAAAACAAATATGGGGAAAGCACATTGCTAGCACTTTAGGTTCATTCACATGGTCAGAACTTGGGTAGGAGACACATCCTATTCAAATTCGGGAGCTGTGGTCACTCCCATTTTCTGATCATCTGTGAATGTAAAACAAGGTAGGAGGTGGGGAGCTTGATTGTTTGCTGAGCCCCAGGGTCAGAACAGTGTTCCCTCTCATTTTTTCATCTGCATGTAGAATGAGTTTTGTTCTGGGTGGCAGTATCAAAGCAGTGTGTGCGCATGTGGATTCAGAATGGGGCCTTCCTGATTCAACCTGAGCAGGATCTAAAATTAACTGAGCGGTCACAAAAAAAACCACGTGTTTGCACACATATCTGAATGCCTTAAAGGGAGCACTGGTCCAGAATGAGATAGGAGGAAAAATGGTCCTACCCAGATGGGGCTTCACAAACAATCAAGCTGCGCAGCAAGCAGTCGAGCAAACCCTAAGAATAGAATGCCCGCCAAACAGGTTCGTGCACATCCCTGCTCCAGAGTGGCAGCTGTATCAACGTATGTGGAACTAAGTAGCATAGGTGAGGAAGCAGTCAGGAACAATAACACAACAGCACAGAGGGAAGGTAGGTAAGATAGCAGGAACAGCTACTAGGGAGTGCTTGTTATTACAGCATGGAGTACAGAGGCGTAACTAGGGAAAACGGCGCCCGGAGCAAGCACTGAAATTGCGCCCCCCCCCCGCTGCCCCCCCGCTGCTCCCCCAACATACATCTGACTGACACACATGTTTCAGAAAACTTTTATTTTAAAAATTTTAAAAATTACAAAAATTACCAAAAATTTCAAAATGCACTACATACTTAGGTTTTTCCTCACAACAACCCTGTGAAGTTGGCTTGTATCTCAAACATCAGAATTATGATGCAATGATGATACATACTACATTATACTTAGGTTTTTCCTCACAACAACCCTGTGAAGTTGGCTTGTATCTCAAACATCAGAATTATGATGCAATGATGATTATTATGATTATGATGCCCCTCCCTCACACCCTGGTTCTGTTCCTGACTTTCCCTTGTGAGTGACTGTATTTTAACAAAACGAAAACCAAGGACTCCAAAGTAATTCGAGAGACTAGGGTGATAGTGCTAAAGACTCCTTATTCTCCCGCTGTTAAAGAAAGACTCCCCTTTTCCAAAACCGCGCACTATTTACACCAGAAAAGGTTTCAAATGGAGGGGGAAGCATTTATGCATTTATGCTTTGTTTTATGTTACGATTTCAAAGTTAGAAAAACTATAAAAGGGCCATTTTAGAGAAGATATGCACTGCCTTAGTTGCAAATCCTGCTTTTGAGATTCCCTGCAATTGAATAAAGCAATAATATACACCTTTGCTATTTAAATTGGTTGGAGAGTATTTATGACAATAAAAAATGAAATGGCATTTCAGATGCAACATTGGTTGCCTAAGACCACTCAGATTTAACTAATCTTCATCACATTGACAAAAAGAGCAATTAAAATTAAAATCCATGACTAAAACCAAACCACTTTGGGGTTGTTTTTAATGAAAGGTGGTATATAAATTTAACAATAAATGTTTAGAAGTATATACTTTCACCCCCTGCCCAACCTACAATTAATTCCAGCTTATTTTCAAAGGGCTTCTAGTTTTATTTACAAATTGCTTGGCAGCACCAATGTTTAAGTAATAGCTAATTGCTCCTAATGATAGTTTTACTTATTGTTAAATTTATATACCACCTTTCATTAAAACATTCTCTGTTCATCTGATTTTCAGTCTGGTTAATTAAATCGGTGGAGGTTTAGACTTTCCTGATGGGCTGAAACAGCTAATCCATTTTGATGATGACATATAATTAAATTAGCTTGCATTACATAGTGAAAAAGTCCAGGAAGGGAGAGATGGGGGGATGTGGAACCCAAGGTTCCACATCCCCCCATCTCCCCCTCCCTGAACCTTTTCAGTTAAAACGTGGTTAGATTATAGGGGAGGAAGGACTTGAATGAGCAAAAAGGGGAACTGGTTCGGGCGTTCAGGAAGTTGTTCAGAAGAGGGAGTTGTTCAGGAAGTTTGCTCTGGTGCGTGTCCTCCTCTCGACGCATGCGCGACTGGTGGCGGGGCGGCGGGGCGCGCCGGGGAGTGAGAGTCAGAGACTTGGACTACGAAGATGCCACGGCGTCCAGTGTTGGATGAGCAATGCCAATGGGGGGGGGGGGGCGCCGGGACCGGGGGAGGGGGACTGCTCTGCAAAAAAAAAAAAAAATCCGGCAAATCGGCGGGGGCACTTTTTGGCACCCCCTGCCAAGTGGCGCCCGGGGCACGTGCCCCCCCTGCCCCCTATAGTTACGCCTATGATGGAGTATGAGAAGGAAGGGCTCAGATGGATGTTGAAGCTCATTCCTCTAACAAAGGACTTTTGTTATTTACTCCTGCTTGATCCTTGAATGAGTGCAAACTCCACTTGAAACAGCAGCAGACAATGAGATTCCCAGGGTGGAATTGGACATAGCGAAGGAAGAGATTCATAACCCAATCCTCCCATTCGTTTTTTCTGCCTCTGTGGTTCTAATAGTAGCTTGAGAATGCAGTTTCCATTGAGATCAAGGGCAAAGGATTAAACACCCCTTTAGCTGATTTAAAGCAAGCATCAGGAGATCCAATCACAAATCTACAAATTTTACTGACAACAAGTTTATTCAGCCCATATGTATGCATTCTTGCAGAAATTCACACTGCAGCTATTCTGCACAAAACGTTACTGAATTGTTCCCTTTGAGTCCAGGAAGTGGCAAGCAGCAACTTTTCTGCTTCTGTGCCATGCATTCAATTGGACAAACAATGAATCATCAAATCCTTAGTAATCCTCAAAAATGCAACACACATGTATAAATAAGAATAATCTGTTAGATCTTTAAAACATTTTGATGTAAGCTAAGTTATATAAAACAGTTTTGCTTTATGTCAAATCGTGCCCATATTAAAATATGACACATTTTAGAAAGATTTTTAAAATTAACATTTTGTTCTTTTTTTTTAAAAAAAGGCTGCCTCTAAATGTTCTTTGTACCAAAAAAATTAACATTGCTATCATTATATGTTAAAGAAACACACACTCTCTGATGGGGTATGCCAGATGGTTTTTCTTGATGACTGATTTAATAAGCCTCTAATAATCTAAAATTTCTTCTCCATTCAGCGAGATCTTAAGCAGAGATTTCATACATACAGTTGGGGGAAAATAATTCTTTACTGGTCAAAATTAAGCATCTAAAATGGTTAGAGGAAAGATAATTAACTGTGAGGTTAGTGGAGGTAAAATTTAAATGTCTTTCCCACTCTTAATAATAAGTGATTTTGAGGATGTATGGCATGAATAATTAATCTTTTAATAGCTTCTGGAAATGTATTGTACATTCTAATTTTATTTTTAAGCAATTTTATTGCTATGTTTCTCAGGGGCATATCAAGGTTGGAGGAGGTACTGGGCAGTGTTCCCTCTAAGGCGTGCACATGTACGTGCACTCACACGCTTTTTGATGTTTGCTCAGTTAATTTTAGATCCTGCTCAGGTTGAATCAGGAAGGCCCCACTCTGAATGCATGTGCGCACGCACTGCCTTGATACTGCCGCCCAAAATAAAACTCATTCTGCACACAGATGAAAAAAATTAGAGAGGACACTGCTCCTGGGACAAGATCTGAAGATTTACCCACACCTCTACCAGGCAGTGCTGTGGGGGCAGCGGTAGCGCCTACCTGTTGCGACACAGGCGCTTCTGGCCATTTTGATTGTCGTGCTTCACCTCATCTCCATGCCAGCTACTCTCCAGCTGAGCCAATGCAGCCTCCCCCAGTCCCCCCCCCCCGCCCCGGAATGGTTGGAACAGGCAGTTGAGTCAACAGCTATGGAGAGTGATAGAAGCCCTCTTTTCTTATGAGGTCCCATTTTTGAGCTGTTCTGCCCTGCAACTAACTCTGATGCCCTGCCACCTCCTTTGAGCAGGGGAAAGGTGCAGGTGGGAGAAGAGAGTGAGGGATCATGAAGCATGGCCTAGGGAAGTGTTTGCTGCCCTCTGGTTCTAACCTAAGGAGACCACAGGATGTGCTTGCAATGGGGTTTGTCGAGATGCTGCATTAGCGGCTGCCTGTGTGGCCCTGTGGAGTCTGGCAGAGAATGCGGCATCCCTCTTTTGGGGGCTTCTGTCTTCTCCCAAAGGGAGCAAGGGTGAAATGGTTCCAGGCTGGTCAGGTCCTGGTGGGGCTGAGCAGGCACGGCAGGGAGAGATGCAGGCAGAGGTGCTCTTAGCCCTGGACTTCGGGGCTGAAGTCCAGGGCCTCCACACCCCTGGGGCCCCTAAAATCCTTTTTACTCTGTCCTGGGTGATGTGGTTGCCGCATTGCGCTGCCAGTCCGCATTGTGCCAGGCGGCCAAGTGTGAGTGTGACCTGCACTGGGTGCTTTAGAGACGGGTGGGGGGCGGCGGGGAGTGAGGAAAGAAATATGTGGGATGGGAATATGTTGTGTGTTGAAATGTTTCTGCTAATGCATATTTGCATATAATATACCTGTTTTATATTCTTACATTCTTGTGAGCTCAGTTGCTGTTTGTGCCCTCAAGAACCCAGGTGTTAAAAATTCTTCACGTGTCATGGTGTGTATTTAGGCAGGGGGATGATGCTTAACTTTCAGGGGAAGGGGCTTCCAAAGGCCTTTAGGTCCAGGATCCAAAAAGGTGCACCTCTGGATGCAGGGAACAGCTCTAGTGGGGCAGCCATGTTGGATGTGGCAGGAAGTGAAACTAGGAAGGGGGCAGGGCTTGGAGTAGGCTTTAAGCCAGGCATCCCCAAACTGCGGCCCTCCAGGTGTTGCTGAACTACAACTCCCAGCATCCCTAGACACAATTTTTTGTGGCTGGGTATGTTGGAAGTTGTAGTTCAGCAACATCTGGAGGGCCGCAGTTTGGGGATGCCTGCTTTAAGCCTTGTCAGTTCTGTACTGGGGCATTTAAAGCCAAGGCAGCTGATGATGAAGGCTGCTCTTGAGTGTGGGAGCTGGAAGATCCCCTGGAGAGGGAACTGGCTGGATGCAGCAAGCCAGGAGGAGGGCTCAGGTGATGAAGTAACCTCCTCCCCCGGCTTACTCTGAGGCTGACCTGTTCTGCTCCCATCCTGCAATTCTGGGTTCAGGAAGGGCCAGGAACACATCTCTTCCCCTTTGGAGTATGACAGGGTGCAAGCAGTAGAGGGAGAAGGGTGGTTTAGAGAACAGGAGTGGTGATCTCTGGAGTTTCTTAAGCTGGTAGCATTGGAATACTGGAAGATTTGGATTCAGGTGTAAGGCTCAACTATCTATCTATCTATCTATCTATACACACACACACACACACACACACACACACAGAAACACACCTTTAAACTGCCTGATATGTACATCTCTGGGTGTACTTCAGCTAGCACTAGTCAGGGGTCAGCTAGTTTTTAGAGGCCAGATCTTGTCCTCAGAGCTGTATACTGCAGTAATGTCATTAGGGGGTAGCCTATTGGGCTCATGCCCCCATGAATAGCCCAAAGCCCCAGATCTCATCAGCCACTTCCTTTTTGAATTCTCCAGTAGCAACAATCTCATTGCTGTCTCCTCTTTGAAAGGTGCTGCTGTGCTGGGGACAAAATAGGTTATTTAGCCCTCAATATAGCACTTGTCTCCTCCAGTTTCTCTTTGGGGAAGAGTCAGATGTAATTACACTTGAGGAGCATGATTGAGTTTTTGAGTACCTAGCAACATACCTGCTATGCGGTGTGAGGACACACATCAGAGGAGAGCTGGTCTTGTGGTAGCAAGCATGACTTGCCCCCTAGCTAAGCAGGGTCCACCCTGGTTGCATTTGACTGGGAGACCACATGTGAGCCCTGTAAGATATTCTCCTCAGGGGATGGAACCACTCTGGGAAGAGCAGAAGGTTTAAAATTCCCTCTCTGGCTTCTCCAAGATAGGGCTGAGAGAGATTTCTGCCGGCAACCCTAGAGAAGCTGCTGCCAGTCTGTGTAGACAATACTGAGCTTAAAGATAGACCAATGGTCTGACTCCGTATATGGCAGCTTCCTATCCCTTGAAATCAATGGGACGGACTTTCAAATAAATATAGTCATAGGGTTGGCCTGGGGAGGGTCAGCATGTAGCCAGTCCTGCAGGGGTTTTTTAGGCACCTGGAAAGACCTGCAGATTTATTATGACATCAGTATGAGTTTCAATTCATGAAAGCCTTTGCCACAATAAAGCGGTTAGTCTTTCAGGGGCCACAGGGTTCTTTTATTCCCGTTCTCTTAAGGAAATTCTTAGTCATAAAAATTAGTGTGGAAATTACAGACACCTACCCAGTTTTACAGTGTCCTGCTCCTTTACCTAATCTCTGAAGCCCCAAAGTCCTCAAATGGAAGTGGATTTGGCCAAAGACATCTTTCCTACAAAGAGTTTAACTGGTGCAATGAAACTTAGTTGGCTTCATTCACAAGCTGAACATCCTGTGTGATTTGGTGTCCTGCCAAAGAGGCTTAAGGAAGACTGTGGAAATGCCCACTTGGAAGTTATCCTTCTGTTCCCTCATAATAAATGCACTGGATAGCTGTAAATATAAATGCATAGAATAGGCATTGTTTTTGTCTTGCAGTGCTAACTATTTTTGGAAAAGCAAAAAACCCCCAGTGTCACTCATCACACCATCATAATTTATAAACATTCTACTTTTGGCTGTAGTCCTTGTGTTCACACACCAGCCTAACATTTGTACCCCGACTATTGGCTTAGCTCTTAATTCTGTTAAAGGTCACACTACCATTCACTTTCAAATCTAAATGGAAAATAATTTATTCAGATCCCAACTGGTTTTTCTTCTCAAATGCTTCTTGGTATTTGTTCTTTAAGTACTCTAGCTTTCACACTTAAATAGTTGTAACCTTAGACGCTTAATGAAGGCAGTAACTTGAAATCTGGTGCTTGCCTTCAGAGGAGGTAGGTTACCTTTCTCTAATCCCTTTATTACATTTCAATCCACTCATGTGGGTTTGTGATGTGAAAATAGCCAAGCTCTGGCAGCTGGGAGGTTGCAGTTGTCTCAGTTGATCTTCCCATCTGTTTAACAGGTTCAGGCACATGTTTTGAGTTGCAGTATTTAAGCCACTGTTTTGGCAGAAGTGAATATTCATACCTTTCTTGTCTGCTTGTGCAATCTTGAAAATGTGGTTCCTTGCCTTGAAAAAATCCTGTAGGAAATTTACACCCAAAAGCAGTTTTCATATCAACTTGGAGTTCTGCATTGAAATAAATATTGGTTTATGACCAAATTCTGAGACCAATTAAAAAGGTAGAAAGGTCAGACAAGATGTGGTTATTTTAATGGCTGTTTGTCTTGGCACTGTCTGTTCCTTTGATATATACATACATACATTTATTAGATGTTTATAACACATTAAAACAATCTCAAGGTGATTTACAAAACTTTTAAAACAATATAAAACTGTTAAACAGTTAATAAAAATATTAAATTGGAATATAAAACCACAAATCTAATTAAAAGTTTAAAAAAACATACACAGTAGAACCATAAAATACAGAGCAGCAGCAACAAAAACAACACTCATACAAAAGCCTGGGTAAAGAGCCAAGATTTCACTTGCTTTCTAAAAACTGTGACAGAGACTGAGGAGCTTCCACTGTAATGCTGGCTTTTTGTGTAATAACAGCTGATCACAGCAGCCACCAAGCAAGGGGTTACCCTCACATAAACCCTTTGACAAGATGTCTTTTAAAAGGTCAGTGTTGTGCTGCTTTCAGAGGGCCCATTATAAATAGCACATTTATACCACTCGGTTCAAACATTGGAAGATGCCTTCTAGGTCATCAAGTTCAACTCTCTTTCCCAAGGCACCCCTAAAAACACCCTGCGCACATGTATTTTGTTGCCTGTCTCTTAAAATCCTTTGAAAACTACTGTTGCTCCAAAACATGGCAGCTAAAATAATGAACTGATACAGGCTCTTTGGACCATACAACAACAGTCCTAACATACCTACTTTTCTTACCTGTTTGTTTGCAAGCCCAGTCCAAGTATTGTATTTACGTGGCCTAGGTCCTATCTATCTGAAGGATTCCTTTCTTCCATATATTTCCCCTGAGCACTGGAGAAACTTTTATTGAAACATTGCATTTCCCCCCATCCTATAGGAGCTTACGGTTGTGTCTATGGATCTTCCTCTCTCCATTTTATCCTCATGACAGCCCTGTGAAGTAGGTTAGGCCAAGGTAGTGACTAGCCCTATGTCACCTAGTGAGCTTTATTGATGAGTGAAAATTTGACTCTGATCTCTCTTCCCCTTCCTGGTAGGGATGTGCATGAATCAATTTTATTTTTATTTTTTTCAAATTTGAATTCTATTTGAATTTTGAAAATGTGTTTCAAATTTGAATTGATTTGAGCCTGTTTTGGCATCTTTGTTAACCAATCAGGGGGCCTGAATGGTTTTTTTAAAATGACAAATGGCCCTCAAATTGAATTCAAATTGAATTTCAAAAATTATATTTAAATTTGAATCTAATTGCCCTTTTAAGGGGTGATTCAATTCAAATTTGAATTACTTGAATCACCCAGATTCGAGTAGAATCTATTCAAATTTGAATCGATTTGCACATCCTTACATCCTGGTCCTAGTCTGATGCACTAAACTCTGCATCACACTGGCTCTCTAAGGTAATGCCAAACTTCTATTATATTAATTCTCCCGGGTTGCCTTGGAATGTGCATCCCAGAGCCCAGCTGATTGGCTGGGTGGCGGACGCGTCTGATTGGCTGAGGTGCACCCAGGAGGATTGGCTGCCGCCACGGCCCGGCTATGGAGGCCAGAGGCACTGGGTCTGGCCCAGCCGCGGAGGCAAGGCCCAGGAGTGGGGAAAAAAAGGGGGGGGCAGAGGGTAGGTAGGTATAAATGGAGAGTTTTCACAATGGAGGGAAGCAAGAAGTGGGGTCCCCCAGGGATCCGTACTGGGACCGGTGCTTTTTAATTTATTCATAAATGATCTAGAAGCAGGGGTAAGCAGCAATGTGGCCAAATTTGCAGATGATACCAAACTCTTCCGGGTAGTGAAATCCAAAACGGATTGTGAGGAGCTCCAAAAGGATCTCTCCAGACTGGGGGAGTGGGCGACAAAGTGGCAAATGCGGTTCAGTGTTAGCAAGTGTAAGGTGATGCACATTGGGACAAAAAACCTCAGCTTCAAGTATATGCTGATGGGATCTGAGCTGTCGGTGACTGACCAGGAGAGGGATCGTGGGGTTTTGTATTTTTATTTATTTATTGTTGCATTTCTATACTGCCTTTCGTTAAAAAACAACCCCAAGGCGGTTTACAAAAGTTAAAAACATACAATAAAAAGACAATAAAAACATCAAGCTAAAAAATATAAAAACATATAAAAAACAGGCATAAAAACAATACAAGTAAAAACACACAGAAGCAGCAGTAAAAACGATTATGTAATGTTGTGGAGGACAGCTCGTTGAAAGTGTCATATCAATGTGCAGCAGCTGTGAAAAAGGCCAGTTCCATGCTAGGGATCATTAGGAAGGGGATTGAAAATAAAACTTCTAATATTATAATGCCCTTATACAAAACTATGGTGTGACCACGCTTGGAGTACTGCGTACAATTCTGGTCACCACATCTTAAAAAGGACATTGTAGAACTGGAAAAGGTACAGAAGAGGTCAACCAAGATGATCAGGGGCCTAGAGCACCTTTCTTATGAGGCAAGACTAAAACACCTGGGGCTTTTTAGTTTAGAAAAAAGACGACTGCGGGGAGACATGATAGAGGTCTATAAAATCATGCATGGTGTGGAGAAAGTGGAGAGAGAGAAATTCTTTTCCCTCTCACACAACACCAGAACCAGGGGTAACTCCATGAAATTGATTGCCAGGAGGTCTAGGACCAACAAACGGAAGTACCTTTTCACACAACACATGATCCACTTGTGGAACTCTCTGCCACAGGATGTGGTGACAGCTAACAGCCTGGATGGCTTTAAGAGGGGTTTGGATGACTTCATGGAGGAGAGATCTATCAATGGCTACCAGTTGGAGGGCTGTGGGCCACCTCCAGCCTCAAAGGCAGGATGCCTCTGAGTACCAGTTGCAGAAGAGTAATGGCAGGAGAGAGGGCACATCCTCAACTCCTGCCTGTGGTTTCCAGCGGCATCTGGTGGGCCACTGTGCGAAACAGGATGCTGGACTAGATGGGCCTTGGGCCTGATCCAGCAGGGCTGTTCTTATGTTGTTCTTATGTTATGCCGGGAGGTATACTCCCAGTAGAGTCACCAAAGGCGTGAAGGTCGTCCCAGCTGCCTAGCTAAAGCAAGCAGGCACCTATATTGGGTAGCAGTGATATAGGAAGGATGGTCACTTTAGAAACAACGACAAAGGTATAATTTCATACTGCACAGGAGAAGGCAATGGCAAACCACTCCTGTATTTTATTAAGAAAACCACATGGATAGTCAAGCTAGAATGATTGTCAATGTACTGCCGTATGATGGGCCCCTCAGGTCGGATGGTACTCAACATGCTACTGAGGAAGAGCTGAGGATCTCTGAATACCGATGTTGTTTATGACGCAGTAAGGCTAAAGCCTTTTGGAAGTCTACCGGCTGATGTTGCCATGTGGGAAAATAAAATCCGAAGCTGCAAAGACAGAATTACAATGGGAACATGGAATGTAAAAAGCCTGAATATGAGAAAGCTCGACACAGTGAAAGGTGAAATGAATTGACTACAGATTGACATCTTGGGCATCAGTGAATTAAAATGGACTGGAATTGGACACTTTCAATCAGAAAATCATACCATTTACTACTCAGACATGAAAAACAAAGAAGGAATGGTGTTGCTTTCATAGTCAGGAAGGATATAGCAATGACAATGCGGCCAGTGACTGACTAATATCGATTAGATTTCATAGAAAACCCTTTAACATGACAGTTCTTCAAGTCTATGCCTCAACAACTGATGCAGAAGAAAAGGAAGTTGATGAGTTTTATGCTCAAGTTCAGTCTGAAATTGACAGAACATGCAAACAAGATGTGCTGCTGGTGGTTGGAGACTGGAATGCCAAAGTTGGAAATGGTAAGGAGGAAAACATGATCGGACTGTATGGCCTAGCAAACAGAAATGAAGCAGGAAAACAACATATTAGTTTCTGCCAATCCAATGATCTGAACTAGGACCAGGGAGACCCGAATTCAAATCCCCATTCAGCCATGATACTTGCTGGTTTACTCTGGGCCAGTCACCTCTCTCAGCCTAATCTACTTCACAGGGTTGTTGTGAGGAGAAACGTAAGTATGTAGTACACTGCTCTGGGCTCCTTGGAGGAAGAGCGGGATATAAATGTAATAAACAAACAAACAAAGAAAGAACACATTCTTCAAACAACCAAAGTGGTGCCTATACACATGGACATCACCAGATGGAGTACACAGAAATCAAATTGATTACATTATTGATGCAAGGAGACGGAAGAGCTCAGTTATAACAGCAAAGACATGGCCGGGGGCCAATTGTGGAACAGATCACGAACTGTTCATGTGCATGTTCCAAGTCAAGCTAAAGTAGAAAAACAGAGCTATCCAGTTTCCACAATATGACCTTGAGAATATACCCACCATTTTCAAGGAGAACATCAGGAACCGCTTTGAAGTTCAGAACCTCATTGACAGGGAACCAGAGAAACTGTGGAATGAAATCCAAGAAATTATTAAGGACGAATGTGAAAAGAGACTGCCAATGACCAAGAAACAGAAGAAAGCAAAATGGATGTCAAAATGGTGGAAATTGCCAAGAAGAAGAGAAAAGCCAAAGTCAAGAATGATAAAGACCTCATGAAGGAACTTAATGGGGAATTTCAGAAAGCTGTTAGAAGAGACAAGGAGCAGAACTACAATGACATCTGTAAAGACTTGAGGATGGAAATAGACACGGAAAAACAAGGCAAGTTTCCCAAAAGATCTGAATTCAGAGGGAGGTTCCAACCTCAAATTGATATCTTAAGGGATGGCAAAGGACAGATAGTAACTGATTCAGAGAAGATCAAACAGAGATGGAAGGAGTATACTGTAAATCTGTACAGTAGGGACGTCAACATCCAAGATACTCTAGAAGATATTCCCTACTTGCAAGAACTTCTAGTATGGGAAGATGAAATTAGATCAACACTCGGATCATTACCAAGTTGGAAGGCTACAGGAATTAATAGAATAGCTACAGAAATATGGCAGGCAACAGAAGAAGAATCAGTCAAGGCTCTAACCAAACTATGCCAGCAAATTTGGAGAATGACACAATGGCCAACAGATTGAAAGAGGTCAGTCTACATACCCATACCAAAGACTTAACAGATTGCGCAAACCATCACACAATATCCTTAATTCCACATGCTAGCAAAATAATGCTCAGGATCATCCAACGCAGATTAGAGCCCTACGTGGAAAGGGAAATGCCAGATGTTCAAACTGGTTTCAGAAAAGGCCAAGGAACAAGAGACATTATTGCTGATGCACACTGAACAATTGAAAAAGCCAAAGAATACCAAAAAGAGGTCAATATGTGCTTTATTGACTACAGAAAAGCCTTTGATTGTGTCGACCATGTCAAGTTGTGGAATATCCTTAGGAAAATGGGCATCCCAGAGCATTTCATTGTTCTCATGGGAAACCTATACACAGGACAGGAAGCCACAGTCCAGATGGAACATGGTGAAACAGACTGGTTGCAGATCGGCATAGGAGTAAGACCAGGCTGTATACTTTCTCCTTATTTATTCAACTTATATGCTGAACATATACTGAGAGAAGCTGGATTGGAGGAAGATGAGCGTGGATTTAAAGTTGGAGGAAGAAACATCAATAACCTGCGCTACACTGATGACATCACTCTGATAGCTGAAAATGTGGATGATCTGCAAGCTCTAGTAATGAAAGTCAAGGAGCACAGGGAAAAATGGGACTATGACTAAATGTAAAGAAGACTAAACTAATGACAATGGTACGGCAACCAGCCTCAGAATTTATAATGAAGTGGTGGATAGCTTCTGCCTTTTAGGACTGACCAACAACAGTAAAGGATCCAGCAGTTAAGAAATATGCTGCCGACTGGCACTTGGTGGGCTTGCAATAAAGGCCTTGGAAAGGATATTCAGATGCTGTGATGTGTCTACACCTACAAAGATTAGAATCATTCGGACAATGGTTTTTCCTCTGACACTATGGATGTGAAAGCTGGACTTTGAAGAAGCAAGATAGATGTTGATGCTTTTGAATTTTGGTGCTGGAGAAGACTTTTTAGGATACCCTGGATAGCCAGGAAAACAAACAAATGGATCATAGAACAAATCAATCCAGAATTTTCACTTGACCAGGCTCAAACTATCATACTTTGGACACTTTATGCAAAAACCCAGCTCCCTTGAGAAGTCCATAATGCTGGGAAAAGTTGAAGGAAAGAGAAGAGGATGACCAGCAGCAAGGTGGATGGACTCAATAATGACAGCAATGAATGCACCACTGAGAGACTTTAAAGGCCAAGTTGAAGAGAGATCATCCTGGAGAGAATCTATCTATGTGGTCGCTAAGAGTCGAAACCGACTTGACAGCGCACGCGCACCTGGCACTTCCAGCCAAGGAGGGAATGGAGTGGCAGGGAGGTATGCTGCCACCCCGACGGAGTCTTTACAAACCCAGCGCTGGTGGGGGGGAAGCGGAGGGAGGGAGGGAGGGATAAGTGCACCCGCCACCGCCCTTAGTCCCACCCTTCGGCTTTGAGCCTCCGAACCACCCAGTGTTTGAACCTGTTCGGAGGCCGGTAAAAGGGTCTCTGAACAGGTTTGTGCACATCCCTTTCCCACAGCCCACCCTCTAGCCCCTCTTGCTGCTCGTGAGAAGAGGCTCTCTGTGTAGAAGGTACAGGGCAGCCATCTTACTTGTTACTGGTGTGTATAAAGCATTCTCTGTCCCTCTCATCTCTGCTGAGCTTTTTTTGGAGTTAGTGCATCACCTTATCAGCATTCTGTGTGAGAAATGTAGTCATTATACCATCTTTCTCTGGGCACCTGTGCTTATCTATGCTTTGCTCATACATGCCCATTTGCCAGCAAGTAGGGTTTATTTGTAATCAACTATAAAAGGAGTGCTAATTGGATCTCTCCAATAGACTAGTGCACACAGTGCCACGGACCCCACAGGAACCACATACCCCACTGTAACGGGATCCCCGGTAGTGTGTGTGTTTTGGGGGATATAAGTCTTTTACCCCATTATCATTCTCTGATTAAAACAACATCTGTTCACCTTCTACCTGTGTGTGTGTCTCTTCATCTTGGACCCAGGAAAAGAACCATGCCCCTGGCACAACAATGGGTGCCTCTTGTTGGGCTGGTGGGAGGGCATTCCCCATCGCCCTTCCATCCACTTGCTGTCCTCCCCACTCTGCTCACTATGCATGCAGCCATGGAAGCATAGTGACTCATTCTGTCACCAATGCTTTTCAATATCTACTACATGAAACCGCTGGGTGAGGTCATCAGGAGGTTTAGTGCTGGGTGTTATAAGTGTGCTGATGACACCCAAATCTACTTATTTTCATCTTCAGGAAATGGCACTCATTCTCTAAATGCCTGCCTACAGGCAGTAATGGGCTGGATGAGGGATAACAAATTGAAGCTGAGTCCAAGTAAGACAGAGGTACTTATTGTGGGGGCTCAGAATCTGAAGGGTGAGTTAGATCTTCGTGTGCTGGATGTGGTTACACTCCCCCAGAAGGAGCAGGTGCGCAGCTTGGGAGTACTACTGAACCCAGGCCTCACCCTGGTATCTCAGGTGGAGGTCATGGCCAGGAGTGCTTTCTATCAGCTTCAGCTGATTCGACAGCTGCACCCATTCCTTGAAGAGGATGACCTCAAAACAGTGCTGCATCAGCTGGTAACCTCCCGGTTTGACTACTGCAATGTGCTCTACGTGGGGTTGCCTTTGTATGTAGTTCGGAAACTTCAGTTAGTTCAAAATGCAGCAGCCAGATTGGTCTCTGGGGCAACCCCGAGAGACCATATTATGTTTGTCTTGAAACAGTTACACTGGCTGCCAGTATATTTCCTGGCAAAATACAAAGTGCTGGTTATTACCTTTAAAGCCCTGAATTGCTTAGGTCTGAGTTATCTTAGAGAGCACCTTTTTTTTGCATGATCCCCACTGAGGAGGTCCGTCTCCAGTTACCAATGGTTAATCTGGTGGTGACCCAGAGGCGGGCCTTCTCTGTAGCTACTCCTGGGCTATGGAATGCACTCCCAGCAGAAATCTATCATTTGAGTTCATTATTGTCTTTCAGGAGAACCCTTAAAACCTATCTGTTTGGCCTGGCCTTCCAGGGATTTTAAATTGTTGTAAACTGTTTTAAATTGTTTTAAATGTTTGCCCTGGTTTTCCAGGGTTTTTAACTGTTAGAATGTTTAATTGGTTTTATTCTGTTTTTATAGTTTTGATTTTAAATGTTAACTGGTTTTAATTGTTTTTATTTTGTTGTAAACGACCCTGAGCCATTTTTGGAAGGGCGGTATATACATTGAATGAATGAATGAATAAATAAATAAATAAGTTTTTAAAATGTGGGTGGCATACAACCCAGGCCATCGGCACACCTCCACACCCTAGGCAACTGCCTACTTCACCAATGGACCGCCCCTTATCACATGGGTGAGAACAAGCCCTGGGAAAGCACTGGGACCTCTTATGCTCCGCTATTTCCCTGTCCCTGATCTCCTACTCCCATTCCATTGCTTTGTGCTGGCAGAGTTCTGCAAATGGCAGTTTCTGCCAGTGCAGGGAGTTTCTATGCTAGTATAGATTCATTACACCATACTGAGCACTGCTAGTACCGGGGGACTTAGGAGGGATTCTGTCCCTAACCAGCAGGCTTGGAAATAGGACCACACTGCTTAGTTTTGTAAACTTTTTACTCAGTACTGATAACAACTGTTCTAAGTATAAAATTGTATCCCTGAAAATTCAGTTTTTCAGTGGTGTTTACTTGGGATACATAGAGGCTCTTCTCACGATCAATGAGAAGAGCCTAGATGGGGATTGCAGGGAGAGCGGGCCTTGCCCACTCTCCCCGCACATGAGCAGGCAGTCTGCTCCGGGCAGCCAAAGCGGCCACTCACATGACTGCCGGCTCCGTTATGGAGCTGGCGGGGGCTGGGAGGATCAGGGGCCACAGGGCCCCTAGAAGTTCCAGCATGCCCTATGCAAGTGCGCAGGGCCTGCTGGAGAGACCCCTGAGCCGGGAGGCTGCTTTTCAGCCTCCCGGTCGGGGGTCTACTCGTGATTTGCCGTGGCATGGAGCTGCGCCACAGAAACTCATGATCGGAAAGCCCAGGTTAGCGGCGCGCTCGCTCCGCTAACCTGGGCTTAGGGGAGGGCTACTTAAGTGGGTGACCCGCTTTCGTGAGACTGGGCTCGGCTGCGAGCCTGGTGGTTCTCACACGAATGCAAAATTGGGCTAGGCTCCCTTAGCCCGATTTTACATGGTCGTGAGAATAGCCTCCGTGTCTAGTTTCTGCTTATAATGTTAGCTGCTGCACCAGACTGAAGTATGGAACAAACATACTTGAATTAACACAGCACGGAACTCTTACTGCAACTGATCTCAAAATTCTAGAGATTTATGCTTTCCTCCTTGCACTGTCTTTCCTGCTATCTTTACAGTGCTAGCAAATGTACACAATGTAAAACTAACAATAAAGTGGGAATATGGCTGGCTGACTATTTACACAAGCTCTTCAGCTTATCTTGAATTTGTCCCAATTTTTATTGGTGTTTAAAGCTGACTCTTAAACGAAATAAATTCTGCCAAATGCAAAAAGGATTTAATATTTTCCTTGATTATATACAGTATTTTTGTTTTGAAGTTTATTCTGTATACAACTGCTTCCATGACAAGTATAAAAACTTTGCAGGGTTGCAATTAAAAAGTATAGACCATAACGTTTTTCTAACTGAGATTAGACTCTAAAACAGCTTTCATGTGTACTCTGACCCTCTGTTGAAAGTGTATTTGATAAAAAGATATAGGCTTTGCTAATTCTTGGTTAATCTTTATATTCTTTTAAAACATATGCATTATACTTCACTTCTGTTGTTGTTGCCCTACATTTAGTACTTAGAACTCTATTATGACTACTACTATTTATATAGTTTACATAGAGAAATAGATAAATAAATGAGACAGCTCCCTAACCCCAAAGGGCTCACAATCTAAAAATAAACATAAGGTGGACACCCACCACAGCCACTGAAGGGATGCTGTGCTGGGGTTGGATAGGCTAGTTGCTCCCCCCTTGCTAAGTATAAGAGAATCACCACTTTTCAGAGGTGCCTCTTTGCTCGGTTAGTAGGGTTATATCTACAGTACTTAGTATCAAGTAAATGATCCACTACTTTAGTCCACTACTAGCAACATAATTTTTGTATAGCAAAAATCCTTCTGGAATTATCAGTGACCTTTAAAAAAAATTGTTCTTCCAGAATAAAAAAGATGTCACATGTGGGGTTTGTGTGCTTAGGAATGTAACATTACAAACAGGTCTCATCAGTTTCAACAGGACATGTTAAATATATTGTAATGTAATTACTCCAGTACTAAAATGATTACTGTCAAGCGCTTAATCTATGACAAGTAATCTGCATACTATGTAAACAGATAAAAAAATCAAACTAGGCAGGCAATATGAGTTGTAAAAGTATGCGTATACTTATGTGTGTGTGTTTATACTACATAGAACAATGTGTGTATACACACACATATATACACACACTGTTCTATGTAGTGCATTGTATTGATATTTAAGTCTCTTTGTGGATGAAAACAGAGCTTTCACATGTATAATTTTGGTGTAATGTACTTGGAAACTGTTGTTTATTTATTAGTTATTACTTGTTTATTTACTAGATTTAACTTTTGCTTATCATATCATCTTATGTGTCTGATGGCTCAGCAAAACTATAAGCTTTGATATGCCAATAATAAAATTTCCATATTAGTGCTTATAAGTACTAGTTTGAATCAGGATCTCTTTTGCCAATTTTATACAAAATACTCACACAATAAAGTGGGACATTAACAAAGGCACAGTAAGCTATATAATGCTCAATATTGTTGGTGTAACATAATCCAAAATTTAAGAATATAGCACTTACATTTATATACCGCTTTATAGCCGGAGCTCTCTAAGCGGTTTACAATGATTTAGCATATTGCCCCCAACATTCTGGGTACTCATTTTACCAACCTCGGAAGGATGGAAGGCTAAGTCAACCTTGAGCCCCTGGTCAGGATCGAACTTGTAACCTTCTGGTTACAGGGTGGCAGTTTTACCACTGCGCCACCAGGGGCTCAATATGAGATATAGAGGAAATAATCTTGTTTGATTTTTGTAATTTATTTTAGTTTTCAAAGGCAAATTTTGCATATTCTCACTTATTCCTGTTTGAGTTGTAGCAGAACTTGTTCTCAGAAGTGTTGCATTAAAAAAGAATATAAATGTGTGTGCTTCTATTATGGATGGCACAGACTGATCCTGATTCCCTCCTGCAGCTGTTGCAGCTTAGGTAGAAGTGCATCCTGTGTGGGAGGCCTGAGAGCGCTATGTAGTTGCCTTTAATTACAAGAGGAAATCTTACAGTAGCTCCTAGCTGGGAGAAGGCTGTGCTGGAAAAACCTTAGAATAGGGCACAAATGGCCAACATTTGGCTTGCTTTGGCCCTTCCTATTTCCTGCTCCAAAAGTCCCTTGCACTGATGCCATGCAAAGATTTTCCTCTTGTGCTGAAGCAGAAACACAGATGTCGAAAGGAATGGGGCTAATATCAATGCATCAAATGTGTAAATAGTTAACATACCTGTGATGAGTGTCAATCTCTTGCAAGTGACCAGTTGGGGAAGCTTTATGTTGAAACCATATGATACCAACATATGGTATGCATAGGCTAGTAAAAAACAAATTGAGGGACTAATAACATCAACCCTATTAAGATCATCTGGAGAGGTCCGGTTGAGGTTGCCACCCACTCAGAACTGGTCCTTTTCTAGAGTTGCCCTGGGATTCTGGAACGTACTTCCTAACAAAATTATAGTTTCTCCTCCTCTCAGTGTTTTAAAGAAAGACCTAAAAACATACCTGTTTAGTCAGGCTTTTAGATTATAGTTTAGAGTTTTTATGTTTTAAATTGTTTTAACTATGTTAATGTTTTAACGGTTTTATATTGTGAACCGCCCAGGGAGCTTTTTGTATGGGGCAGTATATAAATGTAATGTAATGTAATGTAATGAATGAATAAAATAAAATAAAATAAAATAAAATAAAATAAAATAAAATAAAATAAAATAAAAAATTCTGTGAACTGATCTGTGAAGTTGGCCAATACATATCGATTCTTTATATTAAATTGCATTATGACTAATCCACTCTTTCTAAATAATGTCGCTTATGCAAGATGGGAGGAGAGCTGGTCTTGTGGTAGCAAGCATGAATTGTCCCCTTTGCTAAGCAGGGTCTGTCAGGCTTACATTTGAATGGGAGACAACATGTGTGAGATATTCCCCTTAAGGGATGGGACTGATCCGGGAAAAGCACCTGCATGCTTGCATGCAGAAGGTTCCAAGTTCCCTCCCCAAGGAACCTCCCAGAAGGTTCCAAGTTCGATCCCCAAGACAGGACTGAGAGAGACTCCTTCCTGCAACCTTGGAGAAGCTGCTGCCAGTCTGTGTAGACAATGCTAAGCTAGGTGGACCAATGGTCTGATTTGGGATATGGCAGATTCCTACTCTTCTAAGATGGTTCTTATAGTTTCATAACTGACCTTTGAATGGAGTCTCAAAGTCCATTAGGAACAGAGATGATTATAGGCATATTGACTTGCCAGTTCTCCAGGACTGGCCCTGGAGTCTCTAGGAATCAGCATCAACCTGCAGATATTGCGTGCAATCCTGGAGGTTTTAATGCTTGATATTGTGAAAAATATTGAATGGTGGAGGGGGAGATCTCAAGGAATAGTTTCAATCAGAGTTGGCAACCCTTTATGCATATGTGAATGGATACACAGAAATACCCTTCAGACTAGATATCAGGGGAAAATAGATTTGATTATTGTTTTAGAAATGTATATGCTATAAAATGACAACATGACCATGCGCAACTTCTTTTTCTTTCCCGAGAAAGCTGATTTAGGAGCTGTTTTATAAGCAATCTATCTGTGCCTCTGAAATAGAGTACAGTTTAGATTTCTACCATACTTTGCAAGCACATGCAAAGTTTGGCTTTGACTATGAACTGCTGTTTCATGGACAATAAAATAATATTTTTAAAAGCTTATAAGATGAAGTACTGCATGGTAACCACTTGCTGTGGAATATCAATTCAGTACATTTTCTGAAGTTGTCACGTTTGTCCATAGTTAAAGAATGGGTGTGGAAAGATGCTTGTCTCAAAAGAATTTCAGTTTAGCTTCTATGTTGCATTCTTTGAAATCATTAGTAAATGTTTTTCTTTTACTACTTTAAAATATATGATATGAATTTTCATATAATTAGTAGTAGCATTTGTTATGTAAAATATTGCTTCAAGATAAAAGTTAAATACCTTCTTTTCCTCCTCTTCTTGAAAAAGGAACATGGTTTCCTTTTTCAATTTTAGCATTTTTATCACATATTTGCCAAATATTTGCAAACAGTAGAATTATGTTAAGGGCTGAATCTCTAGTCACTTATTCTTTTATAACAATAAAACCCTTTTATCTGTTGAATAATTTTTACTGTTGTCTTCCTGAGTTTTGTCTTCTTTAAAGTGATTATTAATTTGCTTCTCTTAAGAATCATGATGGCAAGTAATTTTGAAAAAGTACTCTTTCAAAATAAAGCTTACTATAAGCTGGTATAGTATAGTGCTGGTTTTGACCTTTAAAGCCCTTAATGGTTTGGGCCCGGGGTATTTGAGGGACCGCCTGTTCCCAAGGGTTGCTGCCCGCTTGACGAGGACATCTGGGGGGGCCCTGCTCCGGGTGCCGACAATGAGAGAGGCCCGGCTGTCGTGCACTCGGGACAGGGCCTTCTCTGTTGCTGCTCCTAGACTCTGGAATGCTCTCCCAGTAGCCATTTGTTCCTCGGACTCCATCACGGCTTTTAGAAAGCTTGTAAAGACTTGGCTTTTTACCCAGGCTTTTACATAACCGTTTTTACTGCTGCTTCTATGTGTTTTTACCTGTTGTATTGTTTTTATGTCTGTTTTTATATGTTTTTTATATTTTTTAGCTTGATGTTTTTATTGCCTTTTTATTGTATGTTTTAACTTTTGTAAACCGCCTTGGGGTTGTCTTTTAACGAAAGGCGATATATAAATGTGAAAATAAATAAATAAAATAAGACGGAGTAGCAAGAGATTGCTTTGGGCATAGAAATACTCATTAAAACCTGCCTAAAGGCATAAAAATAGTAAAATTCAATCTTGTTTTCTTTGGAATACAGACATTGCCTTTGTAATAATAGCTGTACTAATAATTATCACTGTTAGTTTTATCTTATATTTCAAAGGTCAGTGTGGCACAGTTGGTTTTATTGGGAAAGAACAGCAGCACACTAATTGAAACTAGAACAAGTAAATAGAAGTGTCTGCCTGCACATAAGGATCATAAAATGTTTTATATACTTCTAGGAAAATGATAAGGTGCTGCATATAACTACTAATCTTCAAAACAAAATTCTGACCTTTGAATTAAATATCACATGGCTTGAATCTGCATGCATTATTCTAACGTGACAGTTCAAACCATGCTATTCCATAGCTTCCTGCTGTTGGTACTGGATGGATGTTTGCTTCTGCTGTGCGTGAACTTTGTCTTGCTAGTGCATACATAATTCATCTGGCAAAAATTAATAGTATTACTTGAGATAGTGCTAGGCAGTCTTCAGTTTATATTACAATGTGTGCTTGTATTGGCACAGTATGAACTGAACTATAATTCAAAATAAGTGGCTTAAACTAGCTGTAATCCTCAAGCTATGTACCACAGGGTATTCCTCTGGAATTATGCTTGAGAGTCTTCATCTGATTTGTCAGTATTTGGTAATCTGAAAGTAGGAAAGATAAATGCCTACCTTAAAGAACTAAACTCCATTAGTAAGTAGAAAAATTCAGTTTGCTATCACTAGCAGTTTTGAGGAGTAAGAATGTATGACTTATGTGTTTGGTATTTAGGTTTTAAAGCAGAACCTATGGAGTGTGTGGGCCCTTATATGTCCCTGAACAGTAAACTAGATTGGATTGAACTTAATTTTATAAAGGGTTAACAAATATGGGAAATAAATATCCTTGTTGTCAAACTGTTGCATTGCTGTAAATCATGGTCCTATTGAAAATTACACAGGAAGCTGCCATATACTGAGTCAGACCATAGGTCCATCTAGCTCAGTAGTGTCTACACAGACCAGCAGTGGCTTCTCCAAGGTTGCAAGCAGGAATCTCTCTAAGCCCTATCTTGGAGATACCAGGGAGGGAACTTGGAACATAGATGCTCTTCTCAGAGCAGCTCCATCCCTTAAGGGGAATATTTTACAGTGCTCACACATGTAGTCTCTCATTCATATGCAACCAGGACAGACCCTACTTAGCTAAGGGGACAAGTCATGCTTGCTACCACAAGACCAGCTCTCTTCCACCTAAAATGATTTGCATATATGGCTTGAAGTGCCAGCAGCTAGATCACAAAAGCCCTATTCAGACATTAAGTTGCACATGCAAACAGGTGTCTGTACACATGTACATGTCTTGGTGTGACTGACTGCACATGTATTTTAGATGTGAACCTAGCCCCTCCTCAAATGCAGGGTACATGTGCTATTGTACATGTTAACATGTGTTAATAACTGCATGTGTGTACACTGTGCTCAGACTGCAGATACTTTAAACTTGTGAACAGAGCTAAATACTGTGGAATAAATGAGCAGGCTAGTTAAATATATCAGGATGCAAAGTGGTTAAAACTGCTGCTTAGGCCTAGCTTAAACGAATTAAGCACTAGAAAAAGATGGAGTAATGCAGAAAAAAATTTAAATCACAAAATATTGGATTTATTCAACCTTAAAAACCAGAAATATGCAGGACATTGAATACTATATATGCGAACAGGAAATAGTTTATTAAGGCCATCGTGTGGAGGTACAGCCTAAATGATTACCTAGTAACATGCCTGGAATAGTTATTATTGGCTACATTTTTATACCGCCTTTCTGCCTTGACAAAGGCACCCAAAGCGGTTTACAATATTAAAAGAAGCAAATTACAGAAGGTTAATAAAACGTTTCAGGCTGTTGGTCTTTTCAGAAGCCGAGGATAAGAGCTCCCGTAATAATAGTTGATTAGTACTATTTTTCTCTCCTAATTGTGGTGGGCCTGAACTTCTGAAAGTGGAGAAAAGCATTAAGTTGACATCACAATGGTGCCATGAAAGCATTGCTGCGATAAATAATACTGTGTTGTTTTCTTGAAAAGGTCTTGGTTGGGTGACTCACATGCTTTATAAAACACATTATAAAGCTGCTAGTTGGAAAGACACATTTATCTTGCTTTCGTCTTTGACAGAGGAATATGCAGTAGAGCTTGGAAGTTATTTTGTGCCTTGGTAACTTTCATATAAATGGAGGAGTAAGCTTGGAGCATTCCGAGGAGTTATTTGACAAGGTTAAAATAGTTTCAGTTCCCATCTTTATTGAATACAACTTCCCTTAATAGAAAATGCATCCTAAAAAGTATTTAGTGTTCTTGAATGACTCATGTTCTTTGCAGTTATAAATACATTAGACAAGAGTTCTTGGTCTCTTTACTGTCTTGACAGCAGAAGAACTAATATTCTGGGCTTCTGGAAACTGCTATATTTTCCCTCTATCCCTTCCCCGCCAAAAACTGGGTTGAAAGACATTAAGGAAGTACTTGGGGACTGACTGATTTCCTGTGGATACTGGCATTCTAACTTTCTCCCCAGAGTGTTTCTAATTTTTTTAGTATGCCTATAGTATGGTAAAATGAGCCCACTACCAAGGACATAGTTTTCCATGTCTGTGACATATTTTGTAAGAGACCTTGATTGTCCTCTCTACAGAACTATCAGCCTGTTCTCAGGGGTTCTTCTGTAAGGGCCAGACCTTTTTGCAGGGGGTTTAAGCAGTTAGCTTCCATACTTTGCTTCGAGTACACCTGCAGATTTTTATTATTACTGTATCCAAAAAGTACTAGTTTGTGCAAGACAGGCACAAACATAGTTTGAGCCATTATCTCCCATAAAGGACTTTGTGTAGATTTAAGAGCTCTGGTCACTATAGTGTGCAGTCAAGTCGATTTCAACTCCTGGTGCCTACAGAGGCCTGTGGTTTTCTTTTGACAGAATACTGTCAAAAGAAAGGGGAGGTCCGTCTCCAGTTGTCACCGGTTCGTTTGGTGGCAACTCAGAGGCGGGCCTTCTCTGTAGCTGCTCCTGGACTGTGGAATGCACTCCCAGCGGAAATTCGTAATCTTGATTCTTTACTGACCTTCAAGAGAGCCCTTAAAACCCATCTGTTTGGCCTGGCTTTTCAGGGTTTTTAATTAGTTTTAATTGTTTTAATGTTAACCTGGTTTTCAGGGTTTTAATTGTTTTGATAGTTTAATTGTTTTCTAAGATGTTTTAAACTGGTATTTATATTTGTATCTCTGTTTTAATTGTTTTTAATGATTTCTGTTTTAATTGTAAACCGCCCTGAGCCATTTCGGAAGGGCGGTATAAAAATTGAATAAATAAATAAATAATACAGGAGGGGTTTACCATTGCCTCCTCCCTCATAGGATATGATGCCTATCAGCATCTTCCTATATTGCTGCTGCCCGATATAGAAGCAGCAGGGATTCAAACCATTAACCTTCCGCTTGTTAGTCAAGCATTTCCCTGCTGCGCCAAAGACTTCCTTTGACTGCAGTCATCTGAAAACACTTGTTGGGCAAGTATGACTTCGTGTGTAAAAATATTTGTACTTCAGTTCCTCTGCTTATCTTCTATATTTAATGTATCCCATCAATATTAAAGTACTTGTAAAGAAATAGGTAGCACTATGGTTTAATGCTGCATGCATACGTTTTTGTGGGTGACAATCCGCTTTGTTCTATGCTGGTGTGGTACTGGAGAAACACACTAAAGCAGAGGTTTGAAAACAGAGCAGGGAAATAACGTTTTACTGTTCCTCCACCCAGTATCTGTCGAAGTGGATTGCCAGCCACAGCCACGAACGCTTATGCAGCATTAAACCATCTTATGATCTTCTTAGGCCGAGTGCCATTACTGCCCATTTCTTCACAAAATTTGGTTAACACGGCAATCAACTATGAGAGAACAATGTTAAGGAAACGGAATAAAGCAGGTAGTTGCACCCCGCCTAGCATTACCACTCTAAGAAGACTGGGGCTCCGTTTAGGTTGCAACCGGCCCACCTTCACAGACCTCAGCCTGGTGCCCCTGTGCAGGGCAGGGGGTTGCACCGGATTCGCAGACCCCACTCCACTCTCTTCCAGGAGCTTCACCCTGCACCCTACAAGGGCAGCAACCAGCCCCCTCTGCCCCCCGCGCGCCGCTCCAATTATAAATAGCACAGGGGCACGTGGGTGTCGAAGTCTCGCACTCGCGAGAGTTCCAGGCTCCTCCGTGCGGATTCTCTTTCTCCTTCTCCTCCCTCTCGTTCAGTTGCTTCACGGCAGTGGAGGAGCGAGATCGAGGAGCGGATTCGCTGCCGTTGGGGTGGAAGGGAGGAGTGGGGAGAGAGAGAGAGGACGGCTCGGAGCAGGGAAGAGCTGACCGGGAAGAGTCCGGGTGAGTCTCCTCTCTCCGACCCGGAGTCGTCTCCCTGCAGAGTGGGAAGGAGACCCAGAAGCGGCGCTGCGGTTGGGTGGGAAGCGGGGAGGCATAGCCAAGAAACTCAGACCAGGAGGGAGCCAGGGAAGCCTCTCGCTCTCCTGCCAACTGCGCCTCGGAGGCGGGGAGGGCGGGCGGCTCTCCCGGACTGACCTCGGCGGACGAGGAGGCTCGTGTGATGGTGGGTCCTTTAGGCATCCTGCCCGTCCACCCCGCCCCACCCTCCGCCCTGCAGGGCTTGAAATAAAAGGTTAAGACTTGTCCCCAAACCCACACTAAGGAGTGGAGATGGCCAAGGCTGGATAACACGTGGAGCCGCCTTGGGGCGTGTGGTTGAGGGTCGCGCTCCCCTTCTGAATGAACTCGAGTCTCGGGTTCTCAGTAGTGCGGGGGGCGGCGGCGGCGACTGGCAGCCTGCAGGAGCAGCCGGTTGTGCCCTGAAGCTTCGGGCATCGCTCGTGTGTGCGGCTTCTTCCTCTCGCCTAACCTTCATGCCAGGTCACGTTGACCAGGCGAGTGGTCAAGGACGAAAATGCTTGTGTGGAAGGGCTCAGCTAGAACTGAAAGGACTGCCCAGCAATCCTAGAGCTAGGCACCTTTCCAAGGAAGTTCCTCTTCCTCCTCAAGCCTTAAGCCACAGCAGGCTTTCGTTAGTTCAAAAAAGATACCTGTAGATCCTGACAATTAGCAGATCATCGGAACGTGTGGCTTTGTTTTTTAGATTCTAGGATGTGGAATTATCCCATTGTTTTTATACCTCTGTATTCCTAACCCCCCAGCCTTTTTTAGGTTTCATAGCCTAGAACCTAGAAAAACCAAAACACAGCCACATGTTCTGATGATCAGCAGATTGCCAGGCCCTACAGGTATCTCTTTTAAACTAGAGAATGCCTGCTGTTGCTTGGGGAGGAAATTGCTTAGGAAGCTGCCTAGCTCTAGGTTTGACTGACTTGACCCATCACTATAAAGGATTCTTTAATAACGTTTTTGGCTAGTGAGGAGTAATGCAAAATAGCAGGGCAGGGGGGAAGGTGGCACTATTCAGGACATAGTGACTCTATCTCTTTTCTGTGAATCTCTTCTTCCCCTGTGGCCTGGCAGTATTCTTTCAGCTGGCACAGAAATGTGGAGTGGAAGGTGGAAAGCTCTTCAACACTGAATGATGTCTCTGGACTTAGATAATAGTTTGCCTAATGCTCCTGGAGCACAGTTTGGGTAACAAGTCTGAAATTGATTGAAAGGAGTCCAGAAGCATTAACGAAGGTTGCAGTGACTTATTGTGGTGCTAGCTGCTTTGGCACTGCACTGCGCCTTCCCACCACTGTTTACATTTTTGTCAGCTTACTCAACAGGTGCAATGGAAGTAATGGGTTCTCATTTCCTTGTATATCTGTGTAACTGTATATTTTATCAAGAGTGTATAACAAATGACTTATACGCAGATGCATTTCTATGCAGTCTATGATCATTAGAATCTTTAGAATCCCAGCATGTTCCCTAGTGTATAGAAAATCAGAGTGATAACTGAGCTTCCAAAAGCCCTTTTCCCTTCTAGAAAAATGGGATATATTGTTTTGAATCCAGTCTTATGGTGGGCTACCCCAACATTTTCACCACTGGCAAAGAAAACTGATTGTAATTTTACTGTTAAAAAAATCACTGGCAGATGACTGTCACCCTTGCAGTTCTGGGGATCTTCTTAAAACGAAAGTATTACACTGCTTAGCCTGCTGTTGGCTATGTTTTAGTAGGAATAGCTTCATTTGTGTACTTTCAGTTATAAGAGCTGGTACTGGTGAATGGACATTGGTGTTCTGGTGGTTTCAGGAAAAATGTGTTTATGCTGGTCTTTAGTTGCATGTTTGACCTACTTTAACTGCCTTATTAGTACTAAGCTGTGTTTTTGTGTGCTGATATTCTTTCTATTGTATTGCAGAGCATAATGCACAGTACTGTTTTTGAAAGTTTTTTCTCTGTACTTAGAGAAAAGAGAGTGTTTTCTCTTAATGTACCCTTGCATGAATAAAACATTGATAAATAAAATGTTGCTACTAGTGTGTGATGTGCAATGCTGTTTTAACACTCCAGCATCTAAGTTGAGAAGGGTGTTCGTTCCATGGATTGTTTCCATAGTTATGAATATCAAAGCAGATGCTTTGATATAATGCTTTTGACTATAATGTTATCCACTCTCTCATGGTTCTTGTCTTGCCAAAAATAAGTGTATTGCAAAGTACTCACATATTTCTTCCCAAATCTTAAGGCTGAAGATTTCAGAACAAATGTTGGAAGATGTTGGCTGTGGACACAGGGATTGTAGAAGAATGGTTATCGGAATTCAAAGTAAGATATGACTCTTGCAAATCAATATTGCTTTTAAGTATTAAATGTTAGAAACTGTCCCTAATAGAACACAGATCTCTTATTTGCCATTCTGCTGCAAATACCAAAGCATGAAACATTAGGTTTGACCCATTTATAATCTAGGAAGGATAAAATGCTTTATGTTAACTCTGAATTAAACAGTAGTTGAAGTTTTGGTATGGCTGGAACTCTGAAGTCCAGTTTACCCGGCATAATCTGTACCAGAAAATGGAAAAAATTGGAAAAAATCATAATTCTCTCCAATAGCAGTCTTGCATAATTTTTTGCCTATTAGTTTATCATTAAAGTGGCTGTGCAGAAATAAGGGCTGAGTGGTTTGGGGGTGGTGGTTTTGGCGGGGGCAGTATTGGATGCAGTGTTCTCTGCTCTTGGACTATCTGTGTGATACTGCCATTAGGACTACAGTTGTGCAATCCTTCAAGAGATTAAGGGCTATAGCTCCTCCCTCCATTGTGCTTGCATCCAGTGGCACAGGTGGAGGGGTGGGACTTCTTCCTTTCCTACTCAGTTCCTGTTTAGCCAGCTGCTGAACCAGCAGTAACACTGGAATGTTTTCAATTCAATCTTAAAACTTTTGTTGAAAGTGGATTCTTGTTCAGTTTTATTAGTCTTTATGTAGCATAGTTATGGAGAAATGGTTATTTTCCTCTGTTTTTAAGGGTTAGGTCCTGGCTTTGGTAAGTCAGCAATCTTGGTGTTAGTGTGTGACATGGTTGTCACACAGCAAGCAACAGATGGTTCGGATTATTGGATTTGAGAAGCATAAGGTGCAGGGCTAAATTTCTGACTTTTGATTTCTGACACCCAAGGAATGGTGTGTTGGTTCTGACAGATGATCTCACCACTGCCTTTTGTAAATTTTTTTTTTAAATTTAGGTGATGAACTAAAAACAAGTTATACTTGGGTTTGGACATTTGTCCGTGTGTGCAGTTCTTGTGAGCAGTCCTATTTTTAGGCAAATGGATGGACTATGTGACCTGAAATCCTTTCCAATTTAGAACCCATTATAAGCAGTTCTGTTTTGTTTCGATTTCTTAAGAATTCTTGGCACTCTTTCCTATAGAACTGTTCTTAAGCTGAGGTCAGCTAAAGGACTTCTAGCTCACTTTCTCTTAAACACTTGTTAGCACTTTTGGAATGACTGAACAAACATCTCAACATCCAGAGACAGCAGCCATGGCTTACAAGAGATTTCTTTCAGTGTATTTAAATGAAACAATAATGCAGCTTTCCCCATACATGTTTACCCTGGCCCTTCATAGTTTTGACCTTGGCTGATTCTTGTGGTTGGCTCAGTTCCTGCATGTTCCTGATCTTCTGTAGTGGGACACCTACTGCCCAGGCTTCTGTCAGTCTGAAACTTGAACATTCAGACTTCCAGAATGCTGAGAGGAACAAGGCATATTCCTTCAAGTTCTTTCCTTTTTCTGCTGGACTACCTGTGGATGCCACATGGCTTGTGCTGGGTATCTGAAACTCTCTGTCAGAGAAAGACTAGGTTAGGAGAGAAACAAGCCTGGGCCGGGCATATAACAAAATAATGATCTGTAGACAATGCCTACATCAAAAGGGGGGAAAAACCCAACTTTATTGACCTTTGAATGCATCAATAAATCCAGGCACAGACAGTGCTTCATTTTGAATCAACGTATGAATTTAGTCTTTCAAAAGAGAGATGTTGTGTGGCACAGTCTATTAATGTTTGTTCGGAGGTTAAGTCCCACCATGTTCAAGTGTGCTTTGGGTCACATTAATAACCAACATGAGTCTTAGATCAGTATACTCTTAGTCCTGCAGAGTGGGTCTGTTCTGATTAATATTTTAGTACAGAATCCTAGGAAAGTGTCTCCCTACCCACTTTTCCGAGCATAGCAATGGAAGTCAATGAAACTTGCACACAGACAGTATAGAATCTGGATGGTGGACCACTTGGAAATTCCATGAACACTGTCTTAAGTTCCATTATGAAAGAAATGTTGGATATAAATGAAGCAAGTATCAGAAGATTATTATCATCATTATTATCATCATCATATAGTGTTATTATCTTTGCTTAATTCCTGTTTGCATGATTCTATAGTAGTAAGTTCAAATACTTTCTGTAACAAGTCACATTATAGTTGGGGTGGTGTTAAATGTGCTTTTAAAATTAAAATGCAGAAATATAGGATACTCTGGTGTAGGACTTATTCCACCACCCCATCCCCCTGGAATTGAACTGAAAATACTGCTAGAGTTCACACCTTTTCTGCATAAGGGATAAGAAGTCTGTTTATTGGATTAACTTACATGTTTAACTGTTTGTATTAGACAGTGCCAGAAGCATCCATACCAAGCTATGCTAAAAATATGAAAGACAAGAGTTCTCTGGTCACATCTTTATACAAAGTTATTCAAGATCCACAAAGTGAGGTAGGTAAATGTATACAGAACTATAACTGAGGCACAGAAAAGTGTGGGAATAAAATATGCATCCTCTTTATAAAAAGTATCAAGGTCATAAACTAAATGCAACAGTACACAGGGTGACACGAAATAAGAAATATGCAGAACATCAGTCCATTCATGGCATACATCTTGAGGCTCTTCAGGTGTTAATTTTGCTTACACTGTACATATTTCATCTTCTCTGTAGCCCAGAAGACTAAAAACTTGATTTTTAAAGTACCTTTCCTGCTCAATTGATAGTCTTTCTGTTTATATATTTGGTGTTCCTGCTGAACAAATTAGATTTGACCGCTTGGCTGTAGGAAAGGGTCAGTCCTCCCTGCAATCTGCCTCCTTTTAGCAAGCAAGGCTCTTAAGACTTTCTGAGTTTTGGGAAAGCAATTAGCTATTGTCTTTCTATGCCCCCCTCCCCGATATATTTTAAAATTGGGATTTCAGTAAAGGTTTTTGAAGGGAAGAGGATAGTTTTCTCAGTCATTATGACCTAGCTGCCTCACTGATACAGAAGTAGAGGCAATTTCTGTTTGAAATCTTCCAGTTTTAAAGTTTGAATACATATATACTATAGAGCTATACTTCTAGAGCAGTGCTGTTATATAGTTGCTGCCAGCTGAACCTAGAAGTGCTGGTTATCCTAAAGGACATAGAAGTAGAAACAAGCACATAAATACCTATCTCTTTCACTTACTTTGACTTGTCACTGTTAAACTGCCATAACCCACCTGCATCTTACTCCTCACTACTCCCTCTCTCTCTTTTTGCCACAGTTGATCTTCCTCCTCACCCCCAACCTTGACCATTCTTAAAGCTCAAAGTATAATTGTTGTACCACATCTTTCCTTCCACTATTGGGGTCCCTGCTTTTTCCTAATTAGCTGCATGAAAGACAGACACTTAAAAATGCATCTTTGCTTCTGAAAAGAAGGAAGAACTTATTGAATGAAGAAACTAAATGGGGCCACACTAACTGCAGGAGATGAATATAACATCTGGCATACAATCGAGTTTCTTCTAAAAACTAGACAACTGTGCCACTCAGTGTTCCCTCTAAGGCATGTGTGTGTGCTCACATGTTTTTTGATGTCCACTTAGTTAATTTTAGATCCTGCTCAGGCTGAATCAGGAATGTCCCGCTCTGAATGCGTGTGCGCGCACGCTGCCTTGATACTGCCACCCAGAACAAAACTCATTCCGCGCACAGAAGGAAAAAACGTAGAGAACACTGGTGCCACTTGAATTGCAGAAAAACATATCGTGAAGTGTTACACCATTGCAATAAACATTTAATGGTGGTTCTTTCTTTCAGCTCCTTGAGCCAGTCTGTCACCAGCTGTTTGAGTTCTATCGCAGTGGTGAGGAACTTCTGCTGCAATTCACGCTGCAGTTTCTTCCAGAATTGATATGGTGCTATCTTGCTGTGTCTGCCAGTAAAGACCTGCAAAGTAGTGGCTGCATAGAAGCACTTATCCTAGGAGTTTACAACTTGGTGTGTATTATTTTTTATTATTATTTATTATTTTTACATTTTATATTCTGCGCTTCCTCCAAGGAGCCCAGAGCGGTATACTACATACTTAAGTTTCTCCTCACAACAACCCTGTGAAGTAGGGTTAGGCTGAGAGAGAAGTGACTGGCCCAGAGTCACCCAGCAAGTATCATGGCAGAATGGGAATTTGAACTCAGGTCTCCCCAGACCTAGTACAGCACTCTAACCACTATACCACGCTGGCTATCACATTTGAGATGTTAATCTCTCTCTCTCTTGGGATAAATTACAAATCATTGGTATTGGCGGAAATGTCCCTATGGATTTATTTATTTATTAATGGAAGACAAAAATCTGGATTATTAACATGTGCTATGGTACTCTTGGGTTTAGATGTCATTAACAATCATCTCCTTTAGTTCTAGCTTTATTGGATGAAGCAGTTTACCACTGTTGCATTATGGCATGCTTGGTCTTTATATATTCTTTGTGCATTATCTTTATACCTACTAAGGCCTCATAATGCTGGTGTGATAGCAGTGGGACAATTCTTACCTGGAGTGTGCCTATGACTATACACTCTTAGTCTTGAGTATGTGGGAAAGACTGCACAAAGAAATGGGCAAGGTCTTTCTCTGAAGGGGAAATAGGGGTTTGGAGGTATGCTTCTTGCTCTCTTCTGCAGATTTCTTTTTCCCATCCCCAATGACTATTGCTCCCTAATGTGAGACATTAGAGGGAGAAATGTGAGAGTGGTCTGAAGCGGGTAGCAGGTATGCATAGATCTTCCTCCTTTGATCTTGGATTAGAGAACATGTGGAAGGCTTGCTCCTTGTTGTAGAGCCCCCATTAGTTTATCCTGATTGAAAACAGAAAAAACTGGGGTAATGGGTTTGGATGAGGTAAGGCTTCAAGACTGTTTTGATGTCTAGTGCCAGGTAGTGGAGATCTGGAAGGAAAATGTACACTGATGTGCCCTTCTCTCATACTTTCCCTGCTCAGAGCTGATAGATTTGGTTTTGGAAACCAAATCTTTGGAAAGAAAGGTGGATGTTGCCTGTATTCTGGAAAGCAGGGGAGTTCTCTGCTTGGCATAGAGTAATGAACTGCATTAATTATACAATATCATTAGTTGATACAAGTAACTCTTGTCTGGTACAGTTGGTAATCTGGGTTGTACCCAAGATAACAACTTTACCTGTGTTACAATCCTATAAAATTGGTTGTGTTCAGGTAGGGGTGTGTGTGTGTAAGTAACTAAATAAAATGAGTATTAAATGTGTGACTTGGTTTTGATTGAAAGCTGAAATCAAACAGATAGTTCTGAATTTTCTGTCTCTTTAAAGAGTTTGGTGGCACCAGTATTCCTTCTAAGGTGTGCACATGTCCATGTGCACACAGTTTTTTTTAATGTCCCCTCAGTTAATTTTAGATCCTGCTCAGGTTGAATCAGGAAGGCCCCACTCTGAATACACTTGCGCGCACACTGCCATGATACTGCCACCCAGAACAAAACTCATTCCGCATATAGACGAAAAAAATTAAGAGGGAACACTGGGTGGTACCTTTTGAAATAACTTGGCTGTGATGTAAGCTTTTTTGGGCTGGAGTCTACATCATCAAATACATGACATTCTTGCTCAAATGCCGCCAAGAGCCTTTGGAGTCGGGCAGTATATAAATTTAATAAATAAAATTTAATAATAAAATGGCTAGGTGTGTATATTCCTTGAGTGTAGAGGAAAGAAAGAGAAAAATTAACTTTTGGTGGGGTTGAGTAGTATAAGAGATGGCCGTGTCAAAGTATTACGTTGAAAACAAGTGAATCAGATTGGGTGTGACTAGTGGCTGCTGGTGATGAATCAAGGGTGCTTTTATGGAATTCCCTTTTATCTAGAATTACCATGCTTCCACATTACACAGTTTTGACATTAACTTCCAGTATCTTTGGCATTCTCCTCCTGTGGTCTTGATGTGTGCCATGTTTTGTGAACTACAGTTGCAGCTCCAGCCAATCCAGTGTAGACAGAAAAAAGCACTCTAGAGCTTTTCAGGGCTCCTGTGTTAAACAAGCACTTATTATTGTGGAGAAGCATATTATCTGTTGGACTGGATTTTCAACAAATGTATTTATTTAAAATATTTGTATTTGGCCTCTCTGCTCGGGGAAGCTCACAACAGTAAAACTATAAAAGTACTGTAGCACTGCTGTTGGGTGTATTTGCATCTGATCAATGATTGTAATAAAAGATCAGATCAGGGTTCCTATCTTTGAAATGGAACACTTTTTGCAGCTTCAGCCAACTCAATTCTATTCTTGCCATTAAAGCAACAACAGAAATAATGAAAAAGGAACTGGTAACAAGTCTTCCCCACTCCATCTCTGCAGGAACTGAAACTCAAGGGGGAATCCTCTATAATAAAGTGCTTGGCGTGCGTCTGCGTCTCCCTCGGCTGTTCTGGGCATGCGCGGAGCGCATGCCCAGAACACGCCGAGGGAGACACGACCGCCAGCACCAGGCGGCCATGTTAGTGGCTGCAAGGGGAACGGACAAGCCAGGAGGCGGCGGCGGGTCTGGCCTGCCCGCCGAAAACGACAGAGGTGGTGGCGGTGGGCCCGGCCCGGCCGCTAGGAGAGCAGAGGCGGCGGCGGGTCCGAACCGGCCACGGGGAGGGGAAACACGGCGGCGGCGGCTGGCATTCTTGGCGGCGGACCTCTCTGCCCGGCCAGAAGGCCAAATGCGACGTCGGCGGGAGGCACTCTGGGCGGCGGAAAGGGTAGGCCGGCGGTGGGGCCCCAGCAAAGCGAGGAGGCGGGGGGAAGCCGGGTGAGTTGGCAGCGGAGGCGGAGAAGGCCACTAGCGCCCGTTATTTTAATGGGCTGAAAAATACTAGTCCTCTATAATAAAGTGCTTGGCGTGCGTCCGTGTCTCCCTCGGCTGTTCTGGGCATGCGCGGAGCGCATGCCCAGAACACGCCGAGGGAGACATGACCGCTGGCACCGGCCACCATGTTGGGCAGTTGGAGGAGAAGCGGCGGGCTGAGGAGAAGCGGCGGGCTAAGGAGAAGTGGCCGACGCCGGGCAGGGGGAGGAGCAGCGGCAGGCCGAGCGGCGGCCAGGAGCTGCAGCAGAGACCATGAGCGGCGGCGGAGGACTCTTAAGCCCGGCCGCCGGGGGTACGGGGGCTGGGCGAGTGGCTCAGCGGGGTGGCTGCGGAGGCCAGGAGCGGCGGCCAGGAGCGACAGCAGAGGCCACGAGTGGCGGCGGAGGGCTCTTAAGCCCCGCCGCCGGGGGTACCGGGGCTGGGCGAACGGCTCTGCGGAGTGGCTGTCTCGGGCCGAGCAGCCCGGTAGAGGGCTCTTAAGCCTGCTGCGCGGCCTGGTAACAGGCGGCTCGCCGGGGGCTGTCGCAGGCCGAGCAGCCCTGTAGAGGGCGGCCCGCCGGGGGCCGGGTTAGCGGCCGAGCAAAAGCGGGAGGAGGAGGTGGCCCTGGGCAGGAGGAGACTGTGGGGGAGGGCGGAGAAGGCTACTAGCGCCCGTTAATTTAACGGGCTGAAAAATACTAGTTACTTGATAATCCCCCAGGTGGGTTTAAAGGAAGCAATAAAACAGGCTGAACTTGTAAGCAGCAAACTTGAATTTGAAACTCTCAGGGGGTTTTGCTGAATAGAGCTTAGTCATGAATAGGCATTATAAAAGGCTCTTGGCCAAGGGGAAGGGCATTGCTGGCTAACACAGCACTATATTAAATGCTGTGTGAAAACTGTTAATTTTACATTCAGTTTATTGCAGAGAAGCAATGCCTTGGCACTAAAGAGCTCTAGTGTGGAAACACTTTGGATCTAGCTAGATCAGTATAGTAAGTAAATGCCTGAAGAGAGGCTACTATTATTTTTGTTCCAACAGCCTAACATGGCTAGAACTATCTGTGGTAGTGACTTTTGAAATAATGGATGTCTAAAAAATAAGTTTCTCATCTGTTTTGGCTCTTGTAATGCTAGCCACAGTAAAGTCCCTTAAGTATTAGTAGTCGTACTATTTGTAAATGAAAGAGTTCGTATAAGCAAAGGAATTTTATAAGGCTTGTTTAAAACATGTTATACCACAGTATCAATTTTTGTAGTATTAAAACTATGTACACTTTACAAAGAAGCCAAAATGTACATTACATTAAAATGATTGTAATTTTTCAGAACTTTAAAGTTTAAATTGACAAATCTCATTGGACAAATTTAAGAATCTTAGTGAATAAAATGTCTTATATGCCAGGTACAGCATGTAGTTGGCCAAGACATACTAGATGTGAAGGATGATTGCTTTCCTGATCCCTCTTCTAGTTGAGGCATATATCTTCATGCTTCCATCCACCTCCTTATTTAGTGGCATTGTTCTTAAAGAACAGCTGCTGATGTGGGATGAAAGTTCATGCCCTCCTCAGCTATACTAAGTGAGTGCCAGTTGAAACAAACCTATTGTTCCCATATATTTTGCAGAATGTGCTGTATTTCTTTTTTTACTTACAGGAAATAGTTGATAAAGAGGGGCACAGCAGAGTATTAAGTTTTACAATTCCATCCTTATCCAAACCATCAGTATATCATGAAGTAAGTTTATATATGTTTCTACTTTATGTGTACAATTCTGTTGTAGCCAATCTTCAGTGAATGTCATTCAGTCGCTGTTTTATCATCTTACTGGTTTAGAAACACACTTTCCTTGTAGAAGTCATGCTGGTGGTGCAACTGAATAGAATAGTTGCTGTTGTAGAATATTCTGAGAATAGATGGTCACGATGAGCTTCTCTGAGAAGTGTTATATTGACTAGAATTCTAATAAGCTTCAGGTGCAGTGGTCAGCAATCTTGCATAAAACTTCCAAAAAGTTAGATTATTTTACTTTCAAAACTAGTGTGGATGCTGGAGTGATAAAGCTGAAGATAGTGTGAGCCTGAAAGTAGTTACTTTGCCTTTTAAAAACAAACTTTTTTTCACTATCACTGACTTGACTGATGAATTTGAGTATTATCTGTTTTCTTTAGCCATCCAGTATTGGCTCACTGGCTCTTACAGAGGGTGCTTTATCTCAGCATGGTTTGTCCAAGGTTGTGTACAGTGGCCCTCATTTGCAGAGAGAGATGCTGACAGCACAAAACAGGTAAAAATACATGATACTACTTTCAGTCCTAAATACTTAAAAAAACAATATTGAACCTTTGTGCTGAATTACTCCTTCATAATATCTTCATATTCCACAGTTGCATATCTTTTGATAATATCACAGAAATTGGTGGTATCCTTCTATAATAAAAACTGACAGAATAATGTGTGTTTCTGTTTGCAGGTTTCAAGCTTTTTTGTGTATTTAAATAATTAGAACTCTTCTTCCTTTTTTAAAAAACAGATTTGAAGTATTGACATTCCTTTTGTTACGTTACAATGCTGCCTTAAGCTATATGCCTGCCATTTCTCTTCAATCATTATGTCAGATCTGCTCAAGGTAAGTTTCCTCCCCTTCTTCTGGCTGAACTATATTGAAAATAATGAGGCTCCAGTCATATGGAAATAAGCGCTGCTGGACAAACTGAGGCTTCTTTTTTAATATGTATGCACAGAATTTGGGTATAATCTAAGGTACCTTGCTTTATATTGTAGAATTTAAAATTAAACACATTCTGTAGATTAAATAATGGGGAGTAACAATAAAATGAGTTAAAGTAGAATTAGTATATAGACATTTGTTCATTTGCATTTGAAGAAAGAAACCTTGAACCAATAGTATCTTGGATTACTAATGCAATTTTACCTAATCTTACAAGTTTCAAAAAGTTAAATTTGTTTTTGCAGACAGCAAACTCTCAGCCTGACTTTAAGGTTTTCTGCCCTTTTCCTAAATTTGAAAAGAAAGAAAGCAGCATTAAATAATTTAGTGCCAGCTTGCAACATACATATTACATCTCATGAAAACCTCAGAATGTGCTCATCCTATGTTCCTCTAATTTGTAAGTACACCCCCAAGTTCTAACAGCCCATGTTACTTTGAGTGATCCTATAATTATTCTGCCTTATTCCCTCCATCAGGGGAAGTGGCAGTGAACATAGCTATACAAACATGGAGTTAGGAATATAGTAGTAACTTAGGTTTGACTCGGAAAGGTAAGGAGAGAGTTGTCCTGCATTTATTTAGGTCTCTGAAGCTTAGAGTTCTGGAGGACTTCAATTTCCATACCAAGGCATGGCATGCATCCTAATGTGTGTATGATCCAGTGCATGTTACAGGTCACATTCTTTATTTAGCCTCTTATTTCATGCAGGTAAGGATTGATCCATGGGTGAGGATTCTAGTGTTGAACTCTTTGTTGTGGATGGATTGTTCTCTGGTTACAGCCTCATTCGTAGCTCCAATAGGCTTTTGCAGAGGTGGTGTAACCATTGATGAATCTGGATGATTTCCTGATATCTTTGGAAGATTCTGGTAGCTGATGAAGCCAGCTACTTTGTTGGAACTCTAGTTGACTCCTGCAATAAAGAGCAGACATGGGCAATTCATGCAATAACTTCTAGGTGTCCTATCTGCATTTTAATGGAGCATTGACAATGAAGCAGTAAGAATGACAGCAAGCACAGTGGAAGAAAGCTCTTGGTGAATCCAGTTGAATACTACTTGGAGACCATCTAAAAGCCTACTCCATGGTGATGGTGACAGTGAATAGATCAGTCTTCTCAATTACCGTTACATACACAGTCTCATCGAGCACAGGTTTTTTGAGTGGTTAAAGGTTTTTTCCAATCTAGCTTTTCATTCTGAAGGTTTAGAACCCTTGATGGCCTGGTGTGACTGTTTTCAGAGCGTGTGGTTTTGTGGTGGTTTTTCGTTCTTTGTTTTGTTTTTTTGCAGTTAAAATAACTCTCATCTACTCCATCTGCAATTCTGAGTCAATTGATATCAAAGTCATAGAGGTTCTTGTGCTAGATTTGATTAGATGAGTTTCAGTTATTAATACCCAAGGAGGAAGACAAGATATTTGAATAGTCAGTTCTACAGTATATCTTCATGATTTTTGTTCATGGCTAGTATTGAAAAACTGAGAGAAATTGATAGCCTTGGTGAATACCCATTAATCATTGAGGCTGGGGGAGCTTTGTTCAGGGATGTAGCAAGGTTTGAGTGCACCCTGGAACAAAAAGTGAATATGGGTCGCTCCCTCCACATCCTCACTAAGCTGGAGAGCCCCTCTCCCTCGTGGGTCCAGGGACACTCTCCCTATTCATTGGTTCAATTATAGCTATACCTCTGGCCTAGTTCAATCTAGCCTGAAAGAGGCAATAGTAAAAACAATAGTGCATTTTAAAAAACCAAAACTTTCTCCTAGATCCCCATGAATTGTGGAATTATAGCATAATTTTAATCCCTCTTTTTAGCCAATAAGGTTGAGTAGGCTGCCACTGAACTGCTCCAGGTACTCCTGGATGATTAGAATAGATCTAGGTCAATTTCAAGTCAGTTGTTTGTCAGGGTTCGGGAGTGATAGTGCCTTGGGTGCCCTGGTGGTTGAGCTTTGGGGGGAAAGTTGCAAACAGCCTGACTTAGTTTTTCCTACAGCCTCGGATCTTTCAAAGGGAACTTTAACCCAACCTTTTTTCAAAAGGGGTTTCATATTGTCAGTATGCCCAATTATATCTATCATGTTTCAACTATTGTATGGTAATTCCATAATCATATTGGGGTTTTTGCTTAATTGTTTTAACTCCATCAAATAGGTGATCTAGTAGGCAAACTATCAGCAGACACTGCATGGACAGAAACTCATAAGAATTGTTTTACTTCAGCTGGGGAGTTAATATCCATGGTATGCACACTGATGTTTAATGCTGGAATTGATGCAATTTTGTCTGAACTCCCAAATATGTTTTGCATGGATAAAAATATGGCTAGAAAACCAATCAACCTGACTACTCGGACTTCATAACTTCATGAGGGTTAAAGTCACTATAGGTTAGATTTAGGAAGTATTCCTCACTGCCCCTTGTGCTGACTCCTTTTGGAAATGTGATCACTCAACACAATCTAACAACCCTCTTCAAGTCCTAAAATCCCAAAAGTGTTGATTCCAAATAGTTTTTAATATTTGAAATATTAATATTTCTCCTTTAATATTGTGGGAGTATCAGTTACCAGAATGGACTAACCAAAATCTTATATTATTGCTTATACCCAGCAACGATGATAAACCTATTTAAGTGTTATATATAAAAAGGGAGACTTCACCTTGAAAATCATGTTAGAACAAATATAGCAGGCAATATAACAAAATTAAAATGCAAATATATTGGGTCTGATTGTGGATGAAGGGGCTGACCTGACATATATTACAGAGACTTGGTTGGGGGAGGCTGGTGGCCCAGTCTGGTCCCAGCTTCTCCCTTCAGGGTACTTTGTTGAGGAGCAGGTAAGGGGAGGTGGAGTGGAGTGGAGTGGCTGTGGTCTATAAGAACAACATCTTCCTTACCAGGATCCCTGTCAAAGTGTCAGAAATAATAATTATATTCTTTATTTGTTAGCCGCCCCATAACAAATTGTTCTCTGGGCAGCTCACAACACAGTATTAAAGCATCAAGTTTAAACATAACATGTTCATCCAAAACAAAAAACCCAAAGATACAAAATACAATACAAAACAATTTTTTAAACTTTTAAATTAAATTCAGACTTCTAAAATTTTAGTGTTTGACCATATCAAATGTGTGTATTTAAGTTTGGGAACCAGGGATAGACTGGGACTTCTGATGAGTCCCCAGCTCCTCAGAAGTATACCAATTGCCCCACTGCCCAGCGGAGTCCTAAACTAAGCTGATGGGCTTCGTCTCAGGTTTGGCATTGAGAGTCTCTCAGGCTTGTGGTGGTGGGGGACTTCAATGTTCACTTCAAGACCAGTTTGTTTGGGGCGGCTCAGGAGTTCATAGTGGTCATGACAACTTTGGGCCTATCCCAAGCGGTGTTGGGACTGACACACATTGCTGGTCACACGTTTGATCTGGTCTTTTACTCTTTTCAGAGTAGTGTTCTGTGGTTGGGGACTCATCTGGATAAGGTCGGACTTACAACCACATCCCACCTATGCAGTGGTGTTGAGCCTACTGTATTAGGATGGTCCACCCAAAAGGGTTATTGGATCCAATAGGATTCCAAGAAGCCTTGGAAGGATTTAGTGTTGGCTCTGCTGGTGAACCTGTTGATGCCCTGGTGGAGAATTGGAATAGCAAACTCACCAGGGCAGTAGATATGATCTGTTCTAAGTGTCTCCTCTGACTTGCTTCAAAACTGGCCCTTTGGTACATGGAAGAACTGCAGGGGCTGAAGCGTTAAAGTAGATGACTGGAGTGCAGTGGCAAGGTAGATGACTGGAGCGTAAGTGAAGAGAGAGACTCTAATCAGACAGGTTACAATATAGAGCACATTTGAAGATCTATGCTCCAGGCAATATGTGTGGAAATAAACAATTCTTTTCTGCCCATATTGCACCCACAAGCTCATGTCCAGTGGAGTTGTTAGGGTTATGAGAGGGCTAGTATGTGCCCCTCGTCACTTGAATCAGAATTTGGAACCATCAGTTATCCACTGTGATGTCTTCAATGAGTTCTTTGTGGACAAATTATCTCGTGTTCGGGCCGACAGACTCAGATCCCGCAATTACTGCAGTGTCTGATGCAGAGGTGTCCAGCAACTCCTCTTATGTGGTTAGGCTGGATCAGTTTCAGTTTGTGATTCCTAAGGATGTGGACAAGCTTCTTGGAGCAGTGTGGCCTACAATCTCTTTTCTTGACCCTTGCCCAGTATGGCTTATACTATCTGGCGGACGGAGGGGGGTGGGTTGTTGTCGAAGGCCTGGTAGATATTATAAATGCTACTTTGAGGGTGGGTAGGATGCCTCCTTGCCTTAAGGAGGTGATCATTAGACCTTTTCTGAAGAAGCTTGCCTTGGATCCCTTGGAGTTAAGCAACTATAGGCCTGTCTTCAACCTGCTATGGCTGGGCAAGGTAATTGAGAGGGTGGTGTCCTCGCAGCTCCATGCAGTCTTGGGGGAGACTGATTATCTAGACCCATTTCAAACTGGCTTTTGTCTGGGCTATGGGCTGGAGACTGCCTTGGTCAGCCAGATGGATGATCTTGAATGGAGAATTAACAGAGGAAGTGTGACTTTATTGGTCCTTTTGAATCTTGGCGGCTTTGATACTGTCGACCATAGTATCCTTCTGGAGTGTCTGAAGAGGTTGGGAGATGGGAGGCACTGCTTTGTAGTGGTTCAGCTTCTATTTCTTGGGTAGATTAGTGTCCCTTGGAGACTGTTGCTCTTCAAAATCTGAAGTTGGTTCAGAATTCGGCAGCCAGGTTAGTCTCTGGTTTCTTCTTGGAGAGACCATATTACTCCTATACTAAAAGAGCTACACTGGCTCCCAATAAATTTCTGGGCAAAACTCAAGGTGCTGGTTATAACCAATAAAGCCCTAAACAGGTTAGGCCCTGGGTATTAAGAGAATGTCTCCTTTTCTATGAGCCCCATAGCCCATTGAGATCATCTGGAGAGTTTTGTTTCAGTTGCCACTAGCTTGACTGGTGGCTACGCAGGGACAAACCTTCTCTGTTGCTGCCCCAAGACTCTGGAATTTGCTCCCTGCTGAAATAAGAGCCTCCCCATCTCTGACAATTTATTAAAAGTCTCTAAAGTCTTATTTTTTCACCCAAGCTTTTTAACTAGACTGTGGCTTTAAATTGTTTTAAAGTTTTCAAATTTTTTAATCCATTTTATGTTGTAAACTGCCCAGAGTTGCACAATTGTGATAAATGTTGTATATATTCAAATAAAATGGTTTAGCCTAATAAACTTTATCCCAGAGGACTATATTCAACCAAATCGGCAGTGCCCTTCAGCCTCTGTCTTCATCCTCTTATAAAGGAGGGTAAAAGAAAAAAATATTAGCAACCCCCAAACACAGCTGAGACCACTTAGCAGGTTGCAGTCCCCTTCCAGGTAGAAATAATCCTTTATTAGAGGGGAGCAGTACATCAATCATGCAGCAAATGAAGGCCCTTTCAATGGAAGGGGGAGAGAGAAGTGAGGGATGATGAAAATTAAGCTGCTTGTGAGAAAAGAGAAACTGGGATGGGGGAAGAGATTTATCCTTTTGTACCTGCCGATCAGGCAAACTTCAATAAGGGGAATAATACTCAAGTGGAGGCCAGAACTCAGGACAATAGTAAGCCTTCACCTGGGTGGAGCAGCATCTCAGGTGCTTCAAAAGCACTTTAATCTCCAGGGGGTCCCAGTAGCATCTTGTAAACACCCCAGATCAAGGATTCTAAGCAGGGCTTGTGCATGGCATATGAGAAAGCTGGGGTTGTAAGCATAGAGAGCATGTTGAAGCTGTGCCCACTGTGAGTCACCATGCTAAGGGGTTTTGGAGATGCTGGAGTGCACACTGGAGTTGGGATTCCAAGAACAATTCTAGGGATCAAAAGAAAGATGGCAAAAGGCAGGAGAGCCCTCTAAAAGTTGGTGTTTTGGGTGTGCCAACTCCTAGGTGAAGGCTTGCAGTGACTGAGATGGTGAGTCCTAGTTGATAGGAAATGGAAGTAGATGGGGACCCTTGGTGAGCTAGTCAATTGGGGCAAAGTCTGATATGATTGTATTCTGATGTCCCAGGACAATAGCTGCCAGGTCATGCAATACTTCATTAAAATGCAAACTAATGGGTTCAGTTTTTAAGACACAAGCCCCTCTTGTACATTGAACTTGCCAAAATGGAGGCTTAAAGCCTAATTAGGGCTGTTCTGATGACAACAAATTCAATGGGCTTGTATTTATTTGTTCAGCCTACAAACAATGTGCTTGTAGGAGAAAGAAAAGGAGAAAAATGGTCTTGGTTGGCAAGAAAGTATGCTTCTCATTGGCACTGAAATTTTTAAATCTCCATTTAGGTTATTCTGGGAAGGTACCAAATGTTTTTTTTAGATGGGAAAAAAAAGGGCCTTTTTTTAGTGGGCCCTTTGCCAGAGTGATAAAAGATAATTGGTCAAAATGTTGCATAAAATTACCTAGGTAGCAGATTAATGTGGTTAAACATGTGGCTGATTGCCAGGCTAGAATAGAAATACAAATCCATGCGTACTAACAAACTGAAACAAGTTTTTAATACACTATAGAATATATCGTAAAAACTTAAAGCTCAAAACAGTTGTAATGAGAACTAAGATTGCAGCAGTCATAACAAGTTACATTGAGAACTAAGATAGCAATCATAACTAAGATTTAATCAGAACTAATATAGCGATCATTTGCTAGGTATTGACTTCAATCCTGCAAAAACACTAAATCCAGACAAATAAAGATACGTGTAGCATTAATAACATGTTTCACAATCATCATCAGTCCACAATGGAAATCTAAGCAGATATTCTTAATAAAAGCATCTTTCCAGTTTGAGTGCTACCTTTTTGTACCTACTGATAGGCATTGTGGTGGTGTTCTGTAGACATGCTGCCCTCAAATCAGCAAGACTTTCCAGATGTAAGTATAATGGTGGAAGAACTTCTGCTTGAAGGGACTTAGTTGATTCCTGTATGTCCATTTTTATCCAGGCTTTTGGCCATTGAGTACTTTGGCTCTCTCTTTAGGATGTAGCTGTGTTTCTTTTATGTTGAGATTGTTTTTATTGAACGTTTTATGATTGCTGCCTTGTTAACTGCTTTGGGGTCTTAGGATGAAGGGTGGTATAAAAAGATAAATATGGACAATTCTTTGGAGACATCACAGAAGATGAATTTACTGCAAGGTGATTTGGTGTAATTTTGTCTTCAGTTGTTCGAAAAAATAAGTGTGTGATAAGGCAGTTTCAACGTTGTATTTCAGAAATTGTACTCTGCTCTTTCCTTGCAAAAATCTACTGGTAAAGGTAGAGTGTGCCATCAAGTTGATTTCGACTCCTGGCACCCACAGAGCACTGTGGTTTGCTTCGGTAGAATACAGGAGGGGTTTACCTGTACAGGAGAACCTTGTTAATCGTGGCTCCATTTACCTCTGATTTCTGGAGTCCACATATATCCCAAAGTTGCTAATGATGATACTGTACCTTATTATTATTACAAGCAGTAATATCACCAGCAGCTTTGAGACCAACATTGATCAAAGCTTTGTAATGTATAAATAAAATTTTGGTTTTATATAAACATTACATATGTTTATATTTATATTATAAAGTTAATTCATTTGATCAAAGCAGAAGGCATGCACTTGAAATAACTTTATAAGCTATTTCAACTTAAAACTGATACTGTGCACTACTAGAGCCTTAAACAAGCTGGCAAACTTGACTAATAGAAAGTTGAACTAGTTGCCTGTTGTAGCCTTCAAATATTTATCATTCCTTTGTGAGTCAGTCAGATGTGCACTCTGCTACATATGGTTCACTAACTAGTTGGTCAAGCAGTATCTAGGACAGACACACAATACTTCTGGAAATCTCTTTATCACTTAGATTCTAATTGACAAGTAAGGGGAGGGTTTTGTCATGATTATTCTCTTCTGAATATGGAACTACTGTTAAGTACATTTTGTGAAATTGATTATTTGGACTTGAGAAGTGTGTATATGTGTGTTGGGGTATCCTTTCTGATTTACAAATACATGATATTCTTCCTAATATCAAATAATTATAATGCACACAATAAAGCAGTCTAAATCAACCATTCTAATCATATGGGGTTTTTTTTAGGATCTGTGTTTGTGGATATCCTCGACAACAAGTGAGAAAGTACAAAGGCATAAACAGCAGGATTCCCATTTCTTCTGAGTTCATGGTGCAAATGTTAACTGGGATTTATTTTGCTTTGTAAGTTCCATAAGTGTATGTATTGTACTATATGTTGCCTACCTAGAAATGTACTCTCATTTACCATATTGTGTTTAAGCTGTCTTGTATTATAGCCCTGTCCAGGGATAGATGCTTCTGCAAATAGTTGATTCTCAGCAGCTGGTAATAATGTTGGTCCCTCTAAAGCAGGGGTTCTCAACCTTGGGTCCCCAGATGTTGTTGGTCTTCAACTCCCATAATCCCCAACCAAAGGCCACTGGGGCTGGGGATTATGGGAGTTGAAGTCCAATAACATCTGGGGACCCAAGATTGAAAACCCCTGCTCTAAAGGATACCTCCTATTCTTAAATGCTCATCTTTTCACACACATTTCAAACCTTTCATATGTATTTCAGAAATAGTAAATCTCTCCACCCTTAGCCAATTCTTTGATCTAAAAAACAGGTGGGCTGCTAATGATTAAAAAAAATAGTTGTTAAAAACCACACACATAGCAAAACACCAACATGTGGAATGTCTTCTGAATGCCTTGGCTAGGTTCAGATGTATTGCTAAAAATAATTGAATTTATTTCAAATCATAGCTTGCTTTGGAGCACTGGTTAGAACAATCCAGGATTGTACAATTTGGATGGAATGATTAATCCTGGCCTGTTCTTAACCAGGAGCAGAATATTTCCAAGCCTTATGCATGAAACAAAGTGGGGAGTGTGTGCTCTGCAGCTCAGACTCCATACAATGCCAGGATCTAATCTTGGCTCCATGTTGCATCTGAACACTACAGTAACTTCCCTAAAGCCACCTAGTGAATTCATGGCCAAGCTGAAACTTGAGTCTGATGCATCTAGGTCCATAGCTTATTCTCTTAACAACTATGCCACACCATATGTGTATCTTTATTCTGCTGTGATTATATTCCATCTTTCTTGTATTTGTGTATATGGATTATATTTTGCGTCTTCAATTGCTACTTCTGTTGAATAGAAACTGAAGAACACTGAGAATGTACTACTGTGCGAGGCATGGATAGCAGAGGAGAACTGGTCTTGTGGTAGCAAGCATGAATTGTCCCCTTTGCTGAGCAGGATCTCCTGCTTTGCAATTGAATGGGAGACTACATGTGAGCACTAGAAGTTATTTCCCTTAGGGTATGGGGCCACTCTAGGAGGAGCATCTGCATGCTTGCCTGCAGAAGGTTCCAAGTTCTCTCCTTGGTGTTTACAGATAGGGCAGAGAGAGACACTCCTGCATGTAACGTTGGAGGAGCTGCTGCCAGTCTGTGTAGATAATGCTGAGCTAATGGACCAATGGTCTGACTCAGTATAAGGCAGCTTCCTTTGTTCCTATGACATAGAGGAAAAATTCTTTGCATGCTCCAGAACTTTAAAATAGAGATTTCTATAACTTGCTTCCAGTGTTCCCCCTAATTTTTATAATAGAGTGGAAAGAGTTCAGTCCTGGGTGGCAGAGTCAAGGCACTGTGCGGACATCACACACATACACTCTCTTTCTCTCTCTCTGGTGGGGGGGGGAGTGGCCAGGAGCCAGGACATAACTCAGTTGGGAACCAGGGAAGGAAGCTGCTGCATCCTCCCAACCCCGGTCTCTCTGGACTCTATCTGCCTGGGAGTTTCCGGGTGGGGGAGCCGCCTCCACCTGTCCTGTTTACTCCCATCCTCTTCAGGCTGCACCGTCCTGCAGCTGGAACTGGAGGAGGAGGTCTGGCTGTCGTAGGGGAGGAAGGAGGCAGTGGCGACCCGGCTGGGGAGAGGGGGAAAGTGTTGCAGTGTTTCCTGGCCGGGAAAGGGGGGAAATGGGGTGCCGGTCAGTTGGGTGGCAGTGGTGGGTGCAGCAGAGACTGCATGCCCGCCAGAAACTGCTGTGTAGAGGCCTGGAAGTTGGGGCATGCATGTGCACCTTAGAGGGAAGCCTGCTTGCTCTTGTGTTTGCAATTTTTACTGACCAGAACTTGTGTAATTTATTTTTTTGTATCTTTCAAAATATGTTAACTGTTTTTAATAATGCTTCTTAAATATTCACTTGATTACTTTTACAATAACGGGTTCACTCAAAATTAATCTAATTAATTAAATATGCCTATAATAACAGAATAGTCACTATTATCTAGACCCATTTCAAACTGGCTTTCAGGCAGGCTGTGGTCTGAGTTTGTCTTGGTCAACCTGATGGATGATTTCCAGTTGGATTTGACAGAGGGAGTGAGACTCTGTTGATCCCTTTGGATCTCTTGGCGGCTTTTGATACCATTGGCCATGGTGTACTATTGGGTTGCACTGTTATACAGTGGTTCCATCCCTATCTCCCTGGCAGATTCCAGATGGTGTTGCTTGGAGACTGTTGCTCTTCAAAGTGGGAGTTAATGTATGGAGTATCACAAGGCTCCATACTTTCTCCAATGCTCTTTAACATCTACATGAAACTGCTGGGGAGAGATCATCAGGATCTTTGGTGTAGGGTGTTATCAGTATGTGCATGACACCCAGATCTATTTCTCCATATCAGCTTCATCAGGTAATGACTTAATTTCCCCAAATGCCTGCATGGAAGTGGTAATGGGCTGGAGTAAGGATGATAAACTGAGGTTGAATCCAAATAAGATGGAGGTACTGACTGTGTGGGGTCAGAACTCAAGAGATGGTTTAGATCTGCCTGTTCTGGATGGGGTTACACTCCCTCAGAAAGAACAAATATGTAGCTTGGTAGTGCTCCTGGATTCAAAACTCTCTTTTCTCAGGTTGAGATGGCAGCCAAGGGTGCTTTTTATCAGCTTTGACTGATATATCAGTGTTGCCCATTTCTGGAAGTAAATAACCTTAAAACAGTGTTACATGTGCTGGTAACCTTAAGGCTTGACTGCTGTAATGCACTCTTAAGTGGGCTGCGTTTGTACATAGTCCGTAAGCTACAGTTGGTGTAGTGTGTGGCAGCCAGACTTGTTTCCAGGATAACCTGAAAAGACCATGTAACACTGATTTTAAAAACTGCACTGGTTGCCCATGTGTTTCTGAGTGAAATACAAAGTGCTGGTTATTAGCTATAAAGTCCTTAGTGGCTTGGGTCCAGGGTACTTGAGACAGTGCCTCCTTTGTCATGAACCCTGCCACCTACTAAGATCATTTGGGGAGGTCTGGTTACGGTTACCCCTGGCTCATTGAGTGGCTACTCAGGGCCAGGCCCTTGGGCTGCCCTGGGGCTCTGGAATGTACTCTCTGTCAAAATCAGAACTTCTCCATCTCTGGCTGTTGTTAAAAAGACACTTAAGATATACCTGATTGCTTGGGGTTTTTAATCAATTAATTTTAAATGGTCTGTTATATCAAACATAACATGTTTTGGTTATCATTTTATTCTGTTTTATATTTATGTATACCTCCTAGGGATGTATATGTTGGGCGGTATATAAATATAATAAATAAATAAAAATAAAAGAGATCTTGCAGTTAACAATCAAGTTTTTTAATTTTTTTATTCCCCAGTTATAATGGAGAATGGGACCTGGCACGTAAAGCGATGGATGATATTTTATACAGAGCACAACTGGAGTTATATCCAGAACCACTATTGGTAGGTGTCTTGTGTCCAGTTTGTCATCTGTAAATGAAATGAGTAGGAGTTAATTCAACAGAACATATTGGAAATGTTGACACCAATGTTGTCCCAGTCCGGTGATGCAACATAATGTTAGTGAGATGCAATTATTTTTTAAAACTGTGTCCAGAACATTATTTCTGAAGAGCGCTGGGAACAGCTTTCCTCTTCATGCTATGCAGTTGGTAGCGGTAACTGTACATATATAATAGAGGGAGAAGTGTAACTTAGCTCCAGGGGAAAGAGCCTGTTTGCTTCCTTTTTTTTTTAACTACAGCTGCTTCTTCCATATGCTGTAGATCACTGGACTGGCAAAACTGACTAGACTAAATTGCAGTCGGATTCTGGTGTAGTTTAGATCACTCATGGGGAAAACTTTATAACAAATTCCTGAATGACAACAAAGGTAGCCTTGCATAATTTTTCCTCAAAAAGGCTACATTTGTTTGTTCGTTGGTTTGTTTGATTTCTATACTGTCCTTCCAAAAATGGCTCAGAGCAGTTTACACAGAGAAATAATAAATAAATAAGATGGATGGATCCCTGTTCACAATCTAAAAAGAAACATAAGATAGACACGAGCAACAGACACTGGAGATACTGTACTGGGGGTGGATAGGGCCAGTTACTCGCCCCCTGCTAAATAGAGAATCACCACGTTAAAAGGTGCCTCTTTGCCAAGCTAGCGGGGGTTACATAAGCACTGATAACAATAAGCACCTATTTTATGCAAAACATTAAATGGTTGCAAAGCTGCTCCCAGAATGTGGGGGCAGGAAGGAAGAATATGTTGTCATGGGAACTGCCCAGAAGTCACCTGTGGAAGTTTCACCAAAATTAACGCACTTTAAATGCAGCAGTGCAGTTCATGCTGCATCCTGTAGAAGGCAAAACTAGCCCCCAGAAAGGTGTGTAAACTTGTAAAGTTAGTTTGACCAGAGGCCAAGATGGTTATGCACCACAGTGTACATATGTACTATGATAGTATACTATGCTAGCTCTACAATAGACACATCTCTGGGTAGTGTACAGAAGCCAGAGCTTCTGTGCAATCAGTTTGATTTGGTAGCTAAAGGACAGCCAGGAAGGACAGTATCAAATAGTCAAGTTCGAAAATGGCCTCTCACAATTCCTCTTAAAGCAAGTGTTCTTAATTTGAATTGTTTAGAAACCCTCTGAAGTAAAGCCATAATTCTAGCGATTAAAATGAAATAATTACCAATCTTGTGGTAGCAATATGTCCAACATTGATAAATGCCTTGATATACAAGTGTTACTTAATTTGAAAGCTGGTGTTAATGTTGAGAATCTCACTTTTGGGGTGCTTTTTTTTTTTAGGTTGCAAATGCAATAAAAGCTTCACTGCCTCAAGGTGCCATAAAATCAAATAAAGAAGGTACAAAATGCATTCAGGTTGAAATTACACCTACTGCATCTAGAATATCAAGAAATGCAGTGACCAGCATGTCTATTCGGGGACATCGATGGAAAAGGCATGGTAAGGAGTGCAGTTGTTTAAAATACCACTTATTAGACTTCAGTTACAAAGACTTAGTGACAAGTGGCAACTGTTATGTAGTTGAGCTATTCCACTTTCTTTTAATAGTAAGAAGATACTGTGATTTTCACTGTTGGTACTATGATTGTGAGGATCCTGTTCAGGGTCCTAGAAGAAAAGCTGTCCCACTAGGTGTCTGGATGATCCAGCTGCTTCTAGAATTGCCAGGGCCACTCAGACACCTAGAAGGACAGCGAAAGAAAAACACATCACTTTTAAAAATGAAGCCTCTGGAAGACAGAGACAGCCTATCTCCTGCCCCCACTCAATTACGAGTGAAGAGAAGGCGGCAAGGGAAGGGCTCTAACAGGTCACACAGCTGTGAATTAACATTTTAACATTGAAAGTATCACAGTGAGAAACTGAGGTAACTTTTCCCCAAACATGTCATATTTTCTAGTCTGTAGATGTACTCTCAGTCTATTCTTTCAGTTGAACTATATAGTCCATCCCTGGAGAAAACACATTGATATCAGTATCATTACAAATCAGTAATGATTTCTGACTGCTGCGTTGGAGCTGTATTAGGGCATTGCAGCTTGCAAGGGGTTAAAGCCTGATCCCTATAGGTGAGTGGTAGCAAATAAGGGGATCTGTTCGGATGAAGTTGAGCATATTAAAATGCTGCATACTAAAAGAATTCTAGTAGGTGTGCTTTTAAAAAAAAGAAAAAACAAGAAATATTTTTGGTTGCTATCAGAAACCAGTTGTTGCTTCTGACTTGTCTCTTCCTCCTTGGGAGAGATCAGTGAGAGAGCTTTGGAGTGCTGCCCAAATTCAGTTATTTGCAGGATTGCAGTCAAATGGCTTGGATTATAGGGTTGCTTCCTGCTGCTAATACAATTTTTTTAAATTTAATTGAAAAGATATTGATAGTCCAGAGAAATACTTGCACATTTCAGAAATGCTTGTTTAATGTTGCCTTCCTGCAGGAGTCATGCTTGATGATACAGGTGCTGAAATTCACGAGTCAATGGTTAGGACAAGTGTTTGCTGCAGCAGATAACAGGCGAGAGGCTTGATAGTATTAGTAAAACAGCTGACTTCAGTAAAGATGAAAAGTGTCTTTGTTATGAAGAAGGATAATTTGCCAGGTATGCGAGTATTGTCACAGATGGAAGTAGGCCATAAACTTACAGTTCAGGAAGGAGATGCTACAATTTAATGGAGAGGAAGCTAGCAGTTGGGCATTTGAGGGACCGTTTTGTAATTACTGTGTGAGTAAAAATAAAGTGGGTGAAGATATTGAGGCGGGGTGGTGTGGGAAGTCTGAACAGTGAGCTGTTCATCACAAACTGATTGGAAGTAGGGATATTTCATTATGGATCGGGGTTGTCATCTATGCCTTCCCCTTATTTCCCTTGTTTTACTACCTACTGTATGACTTTGGTGTCAACCAGTATGCATACTGGTGGAATCCAACTGGTCTCACTACCCTGCTACCCCAACTTATTGAATCTGACCAGAGAGAACATGATCCCTGTAACTGGAGTGTGACCTCTTTACGCAGCAGTGGGACAATATTTCTCACTGAAACCTGCACTCCATAGATAGTACCTGCACTGTGGGTGTGGACACTTATATCCTTGAATGCCTGGAATATTAATATCTTGGGAAGCATTCTGGATTTTTAAAAAGGAGATGTCCCATAGAATGTAGGTCCAGATGCTTCTCCTTTTAAAAATATGCTGATGTATTTTCACTTGACCAAGGACAGTGATCTTAGCTGGTCAGTCATGAGGTTAATATGATAGCCATTTTAGAGTTTGACAGAAGCTCTGAGAGGTCTTGGTTTTCCATCCAAAATACTGTACAGTGGCAGGATTTGGGGTGAATTTCTGTTTTATAGATCAAGATCACAAGTTACAGGTGAGCAACCTGTTTTTCCTTAAAGCTCTTGCTGACGTTTCTCCTATGAACTGATTCTATTCTCTAAGTCATACACTTTCTGCTTAGTCTTCATAAGACCTTATCGGACAACTTTTTATGTTCAGTCTATTGTAGTAGCCATAGTAGAAAAATACCCTGCAGCCCTTCTGATGGTGCTGGTAACATGATATTGTTGTTTGAATCCTTAGAGTTAAGATTTGAATTCAGAATGAGCTCCAAAGTGCTTCAGTGAAATACAACTTAACTTTTTTCTTTCTTTAAATGTGCAGTGGTCAGATTTGTCTGATTTTATAAAACAGACTACTGAATGCTGTCACAAAACCTCAAAGATGAATGAGTTGGTTTACCGTTTGATTTGCAGGGTACTTATGAAAATACACTTAATGATCCAGCTGTGTCTAATGTTGCTTGTCTGTCCTCCCTCCTGCCTGAAGTGTAAAATGATTTGATGGTGATTCTATACTTGTGATCGGTTTGCATTTTCATTTTGGACAGAGCATCCCACTTTGTTCGAAAGCTCATGCCCTTCTTATGACCTTTAGTGAGTTGATTTTTGTTCAAATACTGGTCTATCTCCACTGGTTAATGAAGAGTATTTTGCTATTCATCTTTTCCAGTTCTTATCACCTGTTCAATTGTGTGCATATTTAATTTGTTGCTTTTCTTCTAAACATGCTTGACCTCTGGCATATCATTTTTAAAGTCAGTTTTGCGTTGAGTTGATGTAAATGAGAACAGAAGAACTTTCAAAATGCGCAAGACGACAAATGCACATCATGTGCACATGAAAGTTCTTTATAATTTGAGCAATTGTGTTGCCAATCTTTCTCTTGCTGGTTCTTGCTAAATTTGCTGGTCTTCAGGTTTACATCAGCTTGGATGCTCATACACCACAAAGACCAACAGCACAAAAACCTTGTAATACTTGGCTAATTTTGAAAATCTGTGGAGACTTATGAAGCTTGACCTGAGTGTTAGACTAGGACCAGGGAGACCCGAGTTCAAATCCCCATTCAGCCATGATACTAGCTGGGTGACTCTGGGCCAGTCACTTCTCTCTCAGCCTAACCTACTTCACAGGGTTGTTGTGAGGAGGAGAAACTCAAGTATGTAGTACACCGCTCTGGGCTCCTTGGAGGAAGAGCGGGATATAAATGTAGTAGTAGTAGTAGTAAAAGATGGGACCTTTAGGAGAAAATGCACTATGACTTGCACTACGACTTGCCTTCTTAGAAGAACTTTACCTAATAGGAATAATACAAACTATGAGCACAGTTGATTTCCCTTAGTGTGGGCAGTGTGCTTGGCGGGAGGGAGCCTCATGGAGCTCAACAGGACTCCATTACTTCTTTCTTTCCCCCTTGGCATACGTGCGGGCAGCGCACCAAGATGGCCCAGGGAGTGGGAAGACTATGCACAGCTTGCATTCTCTGGAACAGTCACTGAATATGTGTGAGTTGCATACACAGGGGCCTTTTGAGCCCTATGGGGATCCCTTCAGATAGAGAAGGATAATCTATGTTGCCCCAATAAAAATAACAATCACATCTGCCTAGGTTCAGAAACATTCAAATTCCATAACTAATAGAAAGTGATTTTTCTGTTAAAGCTCTAAGTATCATGGAAAAAGGTCTCCATATTAAGCATAAATCTGACTTTGTATAGCATAACACTAATGCAGAAATGCTGACTATTGTTCGAGTGACTTGTTTTCGCTATAGCATTGTACTACCTACAAGGAGAATATTTCTTATGCTGTTGGTCTTTTGAAGGTATCTTCAATAAAATGGATGTTTTGTGTTGGAGTGTAGTACTGTGACATATTTGGGGTTTAGTTTAAATGCTTAGAATTTTGTGTTCAAGTACCCTCTGGTATTTGAGGGCAGCAGAGAGTCTTTACTCCTAGAGATTAATGTATCCTACTAATGTTTCTAAATATCATTAATGCAAAGCTGATAAACAAAAACATCTGATTTCATAACATTCAGCCTTGTTTTGTCAGATTTGTCTTTTATTTTTGTCTCCATATTTTTGTTTCAGCCACCTTTTTGTTTTTTGTTTTTCTTATCCATCTTTAATTCTAGAACAACCAGATAATGCTAATGACACTTCTGATTCGGGCAACTTTGTCATACCCGAGATTAGTGTCACAAATGTGGCTGGAGAGAGAACCGGGAATGGGGAAAAAAGCAGAGCACCAGCAGAGAGTGATGCTCAGCATATGCAGGGTGTACATGAAACTCCTACAGATCCTAGAGTTGACAGCAAAGGCATGCCAGAGATCAGGAGGCAAAAATCTGTAAGAAAAATTATGGAGGATGGAATAAGCTCACCTGGCAGAGTGCAGTTTTAGCAGAGCACTTTGTAGCTACACTCAAAGGTATCGATTGAAAGGGTCACTGCTGCATGTTTGGAGGATTGCAGTATACAAGAAGTATATTTTGCATGTTACCTTTTCGTAAAATACAACTGCATGCTTTGCACATAGAACTTAGAAAGGGTCATTGTGCTGAATAAATTGAGAGCATGCCTGTAGCAAGTCAGTTTGTTTTACTTTGGGAAACCACACTGAGAGACTTCACATTGGCAGACGGTACTAACTTTCTGGCCTTCAACTTGGGCTGACCTTGAGCATGTTTTAGCTATATCAATCTGCTTAAGGGAAATTTTGCTTTCAAATTTTACATCATCAATGTAAACTTGTTTTATTCTTTTTCCATTTTATCATTTATGATCTTTGCAGTCCTTGAGCGCATATACTCCAGTGTGTTAGGTTTCCGGCCTTGCCTTATCACTAAACATAATCTACTGCAGAATGTGACCTTTCAGTCCTTGGAAAAAATAAATATGGTTGGGTTTGCTAAAAATGTGAGAGCCTGCAGGTGATGCCATATTGGATATTATGGTGTCCTGATTATCTAGCTCCATGATTGATTTGCTATGCAGATACTATGTAGATGCTAGGGTGTGCATGGACCTTTTCCTTTTCTTTTCTGGTAGTTCAGTCCAAATTTGGACCGAACCAGTTTGGTCAAACTAGCCCTTTTGACCGAACCAGTTCAAATTGGTTTGCCAGTTTGAGCCAGCTTGATTAGGGTGACGACTGAAGGGTGGTAGTTGGCACCGCTTACCTGGAAGCTGCCAGGAGCAGCAGCGCTCCTGCCAGAAGTCTGTGTATGGCAGTGGCACAGGGTTAGTGCTGCTGCCATGCATGGGCTGCTGATGGGAGCACCACTGCTCCAGGAAGCTGGCTGCTTAACTGGTGCTGGCTATCTGGAAGCTGCCTGGAATAGCGGCACTCCTGCCAGCAATCTACACGTGGCTGTGCAGTGGTGCAGCTCCGGCACAGAGGCCTGGTTAAGTGCTGGAACTGCGTCACCGCCATGCGTGGGCTGCTGGTGGACTCACCGCTGCTCAGCTCCGGTACAGCCAGTAAGAAGTGACCATCTCCTTGACTTTTAAAGATCTCTCACCACCCTAACCAAGCCCAGCTTGAACTGGTCCACTGCAAACCGGCTTCAACTTAATCACAGACCGGCCCCCTTGTACATGATCAAGCCGCTTGTGCGGATTGGTTTGCCTCAAACCATCCATGCACACCCCAGTAGATGCCTTTGCACATACTTGGGTTAATACCTTTTTTCTAGCTTTCTCTAATGTTTTTAACAACTTTCTGATCTTTTGCATGAATAACAATTTTTTTGATGAAAAATCACTACAAATTGAGATTATTGGCATGCTTCTTGATTTAGTAAACTCACTTTGCTGCTTGTACAGTATAATTTATATTTTATCTCCAATCTGATACCATAGGTAAGTTCACTATCTGCTCTGTATTCCTTTGCTTTGTGCTGGGAAATGCCAGAATCTAGCAGCATATAATCAAATCAGTTGTAAAACTTAACAAAAGTTAATATATTAACCACCTTTTTTCCTTTGTGCAGGTAACGAACTAGGAATTCCAGAAGATGAACTGATAGAAGTATCTGAAGTTGACGAAGGTTTTTACTCTAGGGCTACTCCTACAATAAATCACTCTGCTTTATCAAACAGCAGCAGTGCCAGTAACAAGATTCTTCTAGGCAAGATTCAGCGACGATCTGGAGGAAGTAAAGCTGGGGGGAAAGAAAAAGAAGCTATTGGAGAATCCTACAAAGAGCACTTGTCTCGTAAGCAAAACCAGAGAGCGATGAGTGAGAACTTGGAGCTTCTGTCTTTAAAGAGATTGACCCTGACTAGCAGTCAGTCCCTGCCTAAGCCAGGCAGTCACAGTTTGGCTAGAACTAGTACTACTCTTTTTAGTAAATCCTTTGAGCAAGTCAGTGGTGGTGTGATCCCAAATAATCACAGTGGCACAGAAACAAACAGGTTTTCAGTGTGCAGCCTGCAAGAGGATAACTTGATTTTTGAAGCTGAAAGAATAGAACTTCCTGTTTCAAACAAACAGCCAAATCAGCAGCGGCCACCTACCATCAGCATTACACTGTCAGCAGATTAACTGATGAATTTGTTTGTATAGAAGAGCATCCATTGATGATAATACCATACATTATGCTCCCTGATATCCCTTTTCTAAACATTTCTTTTGAGCTGTCCTGGAAAATGTCCTTTGTTTGAAAGTAGTGTCTAAACTGAAAGTTTAAAGGAGTTCAGTAAGTTTAATGAGATTACTTGTTGGTCTTTTATATTGCGACTTCCCCCTGCATACTCTGACAGTACTAACTGCTATCACAAACTTTGAAAATTTTGTCGAGTTAAGTTTACCATTTTGTATGTTGGGTGTCGTGTAAGATGCACTAGTCCTGGTTGTATATAAATTTTGTAAGTATTCTGCAGTAATGCTGTTACTGTAATACAGGAGTCTATAGGACTCCTAACTCTGGAAATGAAATTGGTAACAATACTGCAGCTAGACTCCTGTTGGTCAATCATTATAATAGACCAGTGCCAGAGGAAATCTTTCTTCTGGGATGTCCTTTCTTTACAGACTTGAGCTGTCTGTTTTGAAAAACCTTGTTATGAGTGGTCATGTTCTAGAACATGTGTCAGCTCCTCACACACAGCTAGCACCTTCCTTTTGTTTCTTCCTTTGGCCCCACTGAATTAAGAGCTGTTCTTATACCCAATGTTTTTAAAAGCACTTTGTTGTTCTGCTCAAGATAAGTACTTGTGTTGAAAAAACAACCCCCGTTGTGTGCACACAGTTGTACATGGGTTTGTTGAGTAGAAGCCACTGTGTGCAGTTTTGAAACTCACCATGTTCTTTGCTACCCACTTTCAGGTATAAAAGTTTGGCTTCTGTAGTCATCTGCAACCAACACTTTTCAAAATGTAGTGTCCAAATTTAATCTGTGAAGGAAGATATGAAGGCTCTGTCTTCTTTTGGCTCATCAGCCCTATGCTAGGATTCAAAACATACATACATACATACACACACACACACACACTCTCTCTCTCTGAGAGATTAAGATTACATTAGCCCACCCTGACGTCTTACCTGACATTCTGCCTCAGTTTCACATGTACAGAGGCTTGCTTACTTGGAGTCCAATAAATGTGGGCCTGACATACCTCTGTTGTGGTAGTCCACAGATCAGGCCCATGTATTTTAGACTCTGTATGTGAAGGTCCCTATGTCAACCTGAAATCCAGTTTACAAGTGTTGGGTTGGGGTAGTTCAATTCTGATCTTCTATCTCATGTATGTTTCATACATCAGCATAGGGCTATTGATAATATAATTTCAATTTTACAGAAAAGGTCAGTTCACAATTACAAGGAGGCAGGTTTTCTTTGCTGCTTCTGAGGCCACAAACCAGCACAATGAGCTGCGCTGGCTTTCTGTTGCGTTGCTAGGCATGTACAGAGTCATGCAACTTGAAGGAATTAGTAACTAGGCTATTATGCTTAATATGGAATTAGATGTGCTGTTTTTTATCTGTGCTAATGTGTTTTTTCCTTGGGCTAAATTGATTTTTATTTTTTTTTGTCGGCAAAAAGTGGTAAATCTTCAAATCTAAAAACTTGTCTGTTTGTTGCAGGTGCAGTAACATTAAAACCGACAAATTGACGTTGTTCAAGTTCACAATAATTCCATAGACTTAGATCTTATTGAATAAGCAAGTACTTATTGTGGAAGCCGGAGGATGTTTTCTGATTCGCTCCCCAAGATCTAGCTCTAGCCTTTTTAGACATTTTCTAGACATTTTGGGGGCCTCCAAAATGTGGATGTTGGAGGCTTGGATTGGAAGAAATTGGCAATACATCCTAGTGTGAGCATAATTTATTCCTTTTGTGAGATCTTTGGATCCAAGACAGTCTTCCAATGGAGCAGTGGCTTTACCTACTTCCTCCTCCTCTTTCCACCCCTAAGCTGGTTTTGATGTTTGCGTGTGTGTGTGTTTGTGTGTGCGCACGCACGCACACACACTGGCATTCTCTTGAAGTTGTGTAATTGCAAAGAGGTGTATAGTTGGTAATCTTGTGTTTCATTGGTTGAAATTTTAAAGTCACAGGCAGCTGAAACTTTGTGAATGTAAGGGCTGTATATCAAGTTAACTCCCATACACTATCTAATGAGAAATTCTACCTACATTCAAAGGATCCCCTTGTCTGAATTTCCAGATATTGAAGTTTCTAACCAAAAGTAGCATCCTTTTTCTAACTGTTTTTGTATGAAATAGAGGTTTCTGGAAAAATTGAAACTGCAATGGATGGGGCCTAAATTCTGAAGTAGGATTGTTTTAATCTGCTGAAATCACTGTTGTATTTGTAACAGTATTAATGAGCTTTATCTTTAACAAGCTAAAGCATTTACAGTTTTCTATGTATTTAGATATTTTACTGGCTTTTTAAAAACTTTGTTATAGGTAGAAGAGAGTAACTTTTATACAGGAATATACAGCCATTATAACTGAAAGCTATTAAACTTCTTCCTGAAGCTACTTAAAATGCCATAACACAAAAAATAAGGGGGAAGGATTCAGACTAACCTTATACTCCTGGAAACACATTCTGCTTACTCAAGGGGAGAGAAGAGATATTTTTAATTAACCCCCCCTTCCCTCTATTGCCCCAATGCCCCCCTCAATATGTCATTGAGGGTTGGGGGATCCTTGTGGAAATATTTTCAGGGAGCAGCAGAGGGAAGGGCATCGATAATTGAAAATTGCCCTCTCTTCCTCCCCACTCCCATCTTGCAGAAGCAGAATTTACTTTTGTAAGTGCAAGCTTAGCCTGATCCTGCCCGTGGTTTTTAAATATGTTTACAGTGCTGTAGTTTTAAGTGCTAGGTGATATCTTTTGTTTTGTTAAAACCAATATGCTCTCTTTTGCACATTAAAGTAATCTTGTTCTAGAACTTCTCCATGTGCTGCAACAAATGTGAGAACAACATGTATCTCAAGTTTCCAACCAGGCTTGTTGCTTTTGAAGTAATTCTGCAATAGGATGCATGACAGTTCTCATGTTTACGCATGCATGTTTCCTGAGGGAACTTTCTGCACATGTACAATTAATTTGTGTTTATGTATATGCCTAAAACAGAAACTGGAGTCGAAAACCACAAACTCTGCATCAGTACAAAAGCAAAGGCAGACAGTTCCAGTGCATTTTGATAAACAGTTCATCAGGGAATACATTTGAGTAGTCTCTAAAAGTGGCCTACATTTTCTTACGATGTCATTTGTACAGGCCTACGCACATGGAATAATTTGGTTTACTATACAGTTTTCATAGATGTGAATTTCACCATCTATGAACTCCAATTAATTTAGGGAAATTTGGATATTCTCTTTGAGCTTTGTACCAGCTTGCTCAAAATGTCTTCTAAGCTTTTGAGCCTAGAAATGTTTCTATATGAGAGTTTTGGGACCTTAGTATTGTGGAGCTGGATGTGTGCTTACTAAGTTTTCCAGGCATGTAGCAGTTTCCATTCTGAAAAAGCATTGTGGTGCTCATTCTGTTTGAAGCTTCACAAATTTTAATTCTGACTTTTTAGTGAGGTTGTATAATCTCAGCTCTGGGATTTAACAGCAAACTTTGATTGTTAGTAATGAATTATGCTTTATTTGTCAATATTTAAAAGTATTAAAACTGAGTGGGTGCAATTGGAAACTTAACTTTAAAGAAGGTTGGAACATAGTATTTTGAGGAATGAAAAGACTATGAAAAGTGGTTGGGTGAACCTTGTTTTCTATTAAATTCAAATTGATAACCTTTTGTTCCTTATTTGCAACAGTAGCTGGTTCATTTAGTGACTCACCATTTGTGCAGTCCAGTTGAAGTAAGTGGAACTAACCTGTGTAGGTGTTCAGTGAGTCATGTTCTTTAGAGAAATAAGATAAATATAATTGGAATGTATGTGTTCGACTTTGCTGTGACAACAAAATTGATTTTTAAGAAGAAATGAACATTTAATGAAAATATCTGGAGACCATAACTTTTGGAAGAATACTGTGTACCTATTATTTTTTAGCAGTCTTTGAGAACTACGCCCTTTTGATCAATACTAGAGATTTATGAATGTATATTTTTGTGATGGAGACAATTTGCTTTTCCATGTTTTGGTTTTTTTAAAAGCCAGTTCTTTGTACAAATCACTACTTCAGCCTTTTGTATTTGCATAGCTCCGTTTCTAAACTTCAAAAATTAAAACAAACTAGATGTATATTTTGAATAACTTAACACCAGTTGCTACATTTTTCCTTAACAATATGAGAGTTTAAATGTGTGCCACATTCTCTTTGGTATTGTGGTTTGTGAATAACTAAATGCTTGTTTTGTAGAGTTTAATAAACTTCCTACCTAGAATTCACATTCCTAAAGTTAGGAGTCTGCATTGTTTGACTAGTTTTTTGTAGCCATTGGAACCAGAGTGGAATCTTGGTTACGGAGCTATGTACATCATGGATACTAAAGTGTATATTGGAATTCTGTTTCTTCTTGCTGGCTGGATGTGAAGTTGTAGATTGGGAGGATTTATATTACTTAATATTTGGTTGTCTTTTTTACATAACCAGGACTTTAGGCCACACTAAGGCCTTGTGACAAATACCATTCTTCAAGCCATACCTCTTCAGTACTTCATCGAGAGATTTCTGTACTTCTAGTATGGCAATGCGTACAAACAAACCTATGAAGAAAATACAAACTTCAGTATTCTAATACTGGGTCAGATTTCTGTAATCGCTTTTCAACAGTGTAGGAACACTGTTAATAATGTTCATCATACTGCCTTCCCCTGCTACCTCTCAATGATGCATCTTTATTTTGCCTTTCAAAGGTAATGTACTGTGCAGATCACCTTCTTGTATTCAATTTTTTATTTCCAATTCTGATGGCGCATAGGAGGCAAGGATCCCTGAAAGCTTCTAGCATAATAAAAAAAAAATAAACATGCACACTACTCCTGTTTTCTTTTGGTAGTCCATCCATGGTAAACTGTACCTTGGTGTATTCAGTGGTATTAAATATTTTAATTTGCCAGTACTGTCATGCTAATTTGTCCCTGAATCTTGGAGTGGGAAGTGTAGTATAAACATCTGAAAGACATATTACCATATGGTACAACCTAATGTGTAAGGCACTTAGCACTGGAATCATATGTAGATTGCCATGATTGATTGTACCTTAATTCCATTACTATAAAACAGAAGGATCAGTGTTATAATTGATGCAAAATAACGTTTCCTACCTTATACAGGGAAATAGGGTAACTTGTTGTAGGTCAACAACAAAAACATTTCATGCTGTGATGATGATTGTTTTATGTGGTCAAGTACCTGTTTTCTTTCTGCTCTGTATGCCCATCTTCGTATTCCATATTTGAGGGACCATTTATTAATTGCCTGCACTGAATTCATCCTAGCTGAATGAGGCTTCCCTGCTGAACAGTGTTCCCTCTAACACGTGTGTGCATGCACACACGTTTTTGAAGTCCGCACAGTTAATTGTGGATCCCGCTTGGATTGAATCGGGAAGATCCCACTCTGTATACATGTGTGTACACACTGCCATGATACTGCTGCCCAGAACAAAACTCATTCCGCACACAGATGAGAAAAAATTAGAGAGAACACTGCTACTGAGCCAGTGCTGCTTTCAAGGGTGTTCAAACTACTGATGTGCCTGCTTCATGTTCCCCTGCCTTCAGAAGTGAGGTAAATTGGCACGAGGGGGAGGTCCTTTTTAGTCTCCTATGCTCTAAGAAATTCTTAGAATTTTGATCTAAGGGCCCACGTGACCTAGTCACTGTTCACCTTTCAGCAGACAGCAAAAGCCTGGCTCTTCAGGAGAACAGTGGCACTCTTACCTCTGGACTTTGGGGTCGAGGTCCAGGGCCTCAACACCCCCTGGGGACCCCAAATCCTCTTTAGTCTGTCCTGGGTGGTGTGGTTGCCACTGGCACTGGGCAGCCAAGTGTGATTGTGAGCTGTGCTGGGTGCTTTAGAGAAGGGGGGGGGGGAATATGTCGGATGGGAATATGTTGAAATGTTTCTGCTAATGCATATTTGCATAAATATACCATTTTAATATTACATTCTTGTGTGTTTAGTTACTGTTTGTGCCCTCAAGAACCCATGTGTTAAAAATATTGTATGGTGGGTAGGGGCTGATGCATAGCTTGCGGTGGCGGGTGGGGGGCTCCAAAGGCTTTTAGGTCCAGGCTCCAAAACTATCTAGGTGCATCTCCTGGTTGCATATGAATGTTGCTCTACTTTTATCATGATGTTGCTTTTAAAATGTGTGTTTCTGCTGCTTTTGTATACCTTGCATGATTATTTGGTGTTAGATTAGCTACTTTATCTTGGTTTATAGTTGTATGCTCAAAAATAAAAAGCAAAGCAATCTGGGGAGTTCTTCAGAACCAAAAGAGTGGAGATATTAAAGATGATGGTGTGGGCAACCATTGTGTACAAATGTGTGACCCCATACAAAGAACAATAGTTAGAGAGGTGTAGCTTCACTTTAACTTATTTTGGTGTGTTGAATGCAGAATATCCACAGCCTTGGGTTATATCTCTATAAACAGTTGGTCTGTGTCCTAGCTAAAGTAACCTTTCACATCCTCTTCACCTGCCACCTCATCTAATTCTTGTGCTTTAAAGAAACGTGCCATTCTATGTGAACTTGAATGGGCAAGGAATTCCTGCATTTTTCCACTTCTTGTAGCTTTATGAAAACCTGTCAATTTTCTTCATTGGTCATTTCACTCCATCACACCTATTTATTAAACAAGACATTCTTATTGATGCATGAATCATGTGGCTGTATTGGACTGTGTTTTACAGCAGAGAAAGAAAGGACTGTGACTGAATAAGGTTTCTAAGGTCTTAGCTTCATTAAATTAATTATTATCTTGCTTCGATCTGGTACAGTTCAGGTTTCCGTTTGCTTATTACACAGTTGTACTTCATCGGGTTGTTGCCAGTGCTCTTGTACTAGAGTTTCATCCCACATTATAGCTGGATTATTCCAGAATGACTAGTTGTGACTAGACTTCTGTATCTTGATCATTCTGCCCTGCCCCCCAATCCCTAGTAAGAGTGGTACACTGCAGTTACATCCATTTTTAGCCTAATTAAGGGAAGTATGCTTATGAGATAACGCAGGGGGTCTGTGTGTCTCCCCCCCCCCCCCGCTCCTCCAACTTTGCAGTGCCTGGACCAATATGAAACAAATTGGGAACCATTGTAGGGACACCTCAACAGCGTCGTTCATGAAGATGTTATCCACCTCAGTTTAAGATGGCGGATGCAGGAATGTTTGAGGCGCAAGTGGGCTAACTTGTGAAATGCCTAGCCAATTTGAACCAAATTTGGTACAGTTGTAGTAAGTGACACATAGGGACATCTCGGTGTAGTTTGTAATGATGCAATCCACCCCAGTTCAAGATGGTGGACATGATTAAGGTTGAAGTGGGCTAACTTGTGAGGATGGTAATTATCAATCTTCTTTATATTTAATTCTCTTAAGATGTACCCGTGGCTAATCCCATGTGTGGCAGCTCTCGTGAGAGTTCTGAGAGCTGCTGGATAGCCATGGGGGTGGGGGAAGAAAACAGCTATGGCGGCTGGTGGAGCCGCGCCAGCGGGTGGAGGAAGGGGGTGGGTGGTAAGTTAAGCGCCGGCTGGTAGCCGGTGAGAAAACAGCAGCAGTGGCAAGCAAGAGAAAACGGCTGGGCCAACTAGAGGTGCAGATGCTCTGTGCCCAGCTAGTTGAGATTATAGTGAAAGAAAAGTAGGCAGATTAGTACTTACCAGAACAACTTGCTCTGTTTAAGAAGTTATGTAAGCATAATCAAGGGACAAGACATTCCAACCTGTATGATTTGAAGTACAGATGGGAGGACTAGGGTGATAAATGGCAGGATTTGTCACGTACCCTTTTTGATGTGGTTAAAAGTGCTCCTCTTAAGAAATGCGGTACTAAAAAGATGGAGTTGAGATAAGTGTAGATAGTGTAGTATAGCTTAGAGTTGTTGCATGTGTTTCAAACTGACACCGCTTAGATGTTGAAAGGGTAAACAAGGCTGAAATGAGTTGAATGAACTCCTGACAAGATCGGAGACTTAGACTTCTTGGGTACATGATAATCAAACATAGATAGCCATCCTGTGGCAAGGGTACCCTAAATGACATGGGCAGTTGTAGCATTCTTAGACAGGGATGGAGGTCCTGTGGGTCTGGTTAAGGTCTGACTGGAGCATCAAGTCTCCACTCGTCTGTATTTTTTGGCCTATTCCTTGACTTACTAGACCAGAGGCAATATGTACTATATGAATCCTCAAGTCTACAACCTTGAATTGTGGACTTGAAGTGTGGCACGCTAGCCAAATGGTTGGTCCTGCAATGATGTATAAATACCTGAAATGCTGCTCACACAAGGGTACCTTCAAATGGTTCTGTACATAATTATATGTTCTTTGGACAATAACTGCAAGCTACTGATCATGTTACCAACTTGGTATTTAAGAGTGAGCCCTGCACAGAAGAAGCAAAACTGCTTGTTCATATCTGGTGTGTAAAAAGCATTCTGAATATTCTGATATTTAGAACTATTCGTCAGCATTGAATCAGCTTCTTACTCTAATAAGAGCTTGTATGATATAATTGAAATAAGAGGACGATTGATTGTGGTAGGCAAACACACATGCATAAACTCTGCATAAAGTGCACTCTGTACAGAAAAGGGGCAAAGAAAAATAACAGAGCAGAAGCCTAATGAGCAGTTCAGACAATCTAGCAAATTTTATTCATGCTTTTTTACTTGGGTAGGTAGCTCAGACTGAGTGGAGAAAATGTCTTTTAGTGTGTTTCTAGTAGAGAAGTTGGAGGTGATGAAAATCTTGGAATGGCATCCAGGAGCATTCCCAGATAGCAAGCTTAAACGCAGGAGAGGGGTACCCTAGAGCAAATCTTAGCCAACCCCCTCCAAACCAACAAAAAAGTAGACCCCCCCATAAATTGGGCTAAGCTCCAATATGCAGGGGAAAACCTGAATCGTGTGTGGGGTGCTCTCTTAATATATCACACGGACTTCAGGGTAAATCTGGCCAATAGGTGAATGTGCACCCATCCTCCCGGGGTGAAGCAAAGTAAAATTGCCAACTGGGGAAGCTCCAGGTTTGTCTCTAGCTGTAACTGTCTGTATTTGTAAAAAGAATATTATGTGGTCTGTGTGTATTAAGGGAAAGGATAGTAGAACTGGATCCTTTGAAAGGTGTGATGATTTAGCATTCCTTACTTTGGTTTAGCCTGAAAAATGCTAATCACTTGGGAGGGGCACATTAAGAATAATGAAGTAAGATGGCATGGGTAAGGGGAGAAAGACATTACAGTGGTCATGCTGGTGCTATGATTGATGTGTTGGATTAGGCAGATGTGGTCATCTTCAGCATGTGGTGGTAGATGCTATCTGGAGGCCCTATAAAGTCACCATTTTGCATAATTCCTTCTTTAAGGAGAGATTACCTGATTAGATGGATCCCACCTTGTGTAATATGTTAGGAACATAGGAAGCTGCCATATACGGAGTCAGACTATAGGTCCATCTTGCTCAATATTGTCTACACAGACTGGCATTGGCTTCTCCAAGGCTGCAGGCAGGAATCTCTCTCAGCCCTATTTTGGAGATACCAGGGAGGGAACTTAGAACATAGATGCTCTTCCCAGAGCAGCTCCATCCCCTAAGGGGAATATTTTACAGTGCGCACACATCAGTCTCCCATTCATATGCAACCGGGGTGCAGCCTGTTTCAGGTAAAGGAAATAGTTTCTTCAAGGGCTGACAAAACCTCTTCCTTCATTATGGAGATACTGAGCCCTTGCTTATGAGCAGTGAGAACAGACAAGAGGGTTAGTGGAGAGGAAGCCTTAAAAAGCTTACCTCTCTGTAGACAATCTGGTGCTCCTTCTTTGGTGGGTGGAACGCCCACCCAGACAATTACCAGCTGCTGCCAGTAGCTTGGGGGGTTGGGGTGCCCGGATGTGTTGCCCCACCACCCAGAGCATCCATAATGCACCGCGTGAGTGAGCAGTGCATTATGGAGATCCCCACCATCTCAATCACAGAAACAGGGTTAGGAGAACACTCTCTTCTAACCGCATTATAGAGTGTGGCTGCCTAGGGTTTGCCGCCGAAGAGTGCCAGGACTGGGCCCAGTTCTGCCAGTGCACATGTGCAGGCAAGACCAGGCCGGGCTTCCTTAGCCCACTTTTGTCTGTTCGTGTTAATAGCTTCATGGTGTCAGATGTCTTACTGTTTGATTTTGTAGGGAAACTCTGTGCCTTAGCACACAGAGTAGTTCAGTTTTCTTTGTTCTGCAGAATGCAGAAGCTGTCTACCACACTTGCGGAGATCAGCACCACAGAATGTCCATCAATCAGACTCCATTCTATTTTAATTCAATATAAGTTTGCTTTAATACCACAGACAATGTAACTTATGCTGAATTACTGGTTCTCCTTCAGCCAGAGCATCAAACTCCCCAACTGAGCTATTAATTTCAATTTCTTGAGTACATACGTGATTCTCTGCAGTAATCCTTCTTCTGCGTCAAAGCCAGGATTAGAATGAAGTAACAGGTGAGGATGAAAGCAGGGCAAAGGGAAATTAAAATTAGAACAAGATTTTCTAGCGTGTAAAGCATTAAACCATCTGGGTGCTTTTAATTTGGTTTTAGATGCTTAGCTTTTGGGGAGCTGCCCAGGAACTTAGTGGGTGTTACGAATTGTTGAACACTGTAAATCTCAACACAAAATTGCATTGTATGTCGCTTGCTAGAGAGGATTATTTAGAATTGCTCTAGCAATTTGGCTGAGGCTGTCATTAGTGTACAATTGCAGCAATTTTTAGACATTATGTACAGTTCACTCTTGCTTAGCACTGCATAAGGAACAATGTCAGGCAGAGGAGAAAACTCTCTACATATTGTGCCCTGGAGATTTGCCCTCCACCTCTTATTATATTCTCCTTATATTCTAGTCTGTCAACTTTTGCAGCACTGAACAAGTGGCAACATAGGTACCTCCTTATTCACCCCAAAGCCCTATACACTGGTATTCTTCTGGACTCTGTTACCTCACTTGCTCATACACTACCACATGCAAATAAGCTTTGACTAGAGTTGGAATTGGCTCCAAAAACCAATCGTGCAAGTATGAATAACGAGGATTGCAGTTTGGACACAGGCAAATGTGAAGATTGGGGTACCCAATTTTAATGTAAACTGCCCTGAGCCATTTTTGGAAGGGTGGTATAGAAATCAAATAGATAAATAAAAAATAATACTCAAGAGGAGCAACTGCCTTGGAGACGAAGCTTTTGAAACAAAGTTGGTTTCTATAACAGAAGCGCACTGCAAACAGAAGTATTTGCAACCTTGGTAGTACCTGGAATGTAGGCAATTCTCTGAGATTATATTAGATGGGAGGGAGGACCAGGGGAGTGATGGAGAGGGAAGATTAGAGTGCAGTGCACAGTGGTGCTGAAGGACTGAAAGTTCACTTATGCTTTTGCCTTGGCTGGCTGTTGCATATGATGCCAAAGAAGTATTTTCCACCTGTGAAGGAGGGAGAAGTTGGGAGTCCATTGTTAGGTATGGCCAAGGGTGGAGAAAGATAGGGAGCAGGTGAAGCATCTGATACTGTGGCACTACATGAGTCCATAGCAAGCAAGGGGAGCTCTGAGGTTCCCAGGCAGACAAGCACAAGGGTTAGTTGTGGCAGGCTTGCTCTTGGGAGGCTTCAGTCTTGAAGGTTTCTAGGGTTTACACTCAGGAATTTCTCTGGGTCTTCTACTTGGAGAGTCTTGGGGCGCTAAGGCAATCAAAGGAGGAGCATCTTGGGTAAGCCCAGCAGGAAGCATCCCAAAGACTTGGGTTGCTGAGAGTGACCAGGGCAGCATAGTAGCTGTCCCACACAAGATGTGCTCAGAGCTAGTGAATTCAGCTTCTCGAGTTTGGATCATGCAAGCCAGTGTTCTGTCTTGGGGATCAGCAGCCCAGTGACTTCAAGAGGGGAAGGGGTTGACAGTGGGATCAGGCTGTTGACTAGATGAATTATTGGGATCAACTTGCACTGTCCGACGTGTCAGAACAGTTGCACTGTCAGAGCAACTTGCAGCAGCAGCTCTTGGAGTGTCTGAACAGGAACTGTGCCATGAAATAGATCACACCAACACAGGAAGCTGCCTTCTACTGAGTCAGACCATTGGTCCATCTAGCTCAGTATTGTCTACCCAGATTGGCAGCGGCTTCTCCAAGGTTTCAGGCAGGCAGTCTCCCTCTCTCGCAGCCAGTGTTCCCTCTAGCCATGATTCCCAGATGTGGTTGACTACAACTCCCATAATCCCCAGCCAAAGGCATTGCAGCTGGGGATGCTGGGAGTTGTAGTCAACCACATGTGGGAATCACATTTAGAGGGAACAGTGCTCTCAGCCCTATCTTGGGGATGCCAGGAGGGAACTTGAAACTTCTGCATGCAAGCATGCAGATGCTCTTCCCAGAGCAGCCCCACCCCCTAAGAGGAATACCTTATAGTGCTCACATGCAGTCTCCCATTCAAATGAAAACCAGGGCAGATGCTGCTTAGCAAAGGGGGCAATTCATGCTTGCTACCACAAGACCACCTCCATAGAACAGACAGATCACACTGAGGAAAGACAGCCTCTCTTAGGTTTGCTTTTCTGAAGGGCAGTTGCATCTATCTGGAAAGGAAGGCCAGATCAAAAGGCTCTATTGTGCACGAGCTGCATGCATTCTGAGTAGGCGAGAGGCTACTTCCAACCTTGCATGCCTTTAGCATATTAATTTTTTGTTGCACGGGAACTAGGACTTCCTCCAGGGCACACTGGATTTAGCAGCAGGGAACCTCTTTCTTCCAGTTGGATTTTTCCACCTAGTTTCTGTCTAACAGGCTACTTGGTCCAGTTCAAGATTAAATCTGAGACATTCAACGTCTGCTTATGTTGGGGTTGACCTAATGGCAAGCCACAGATTCTTAGTATGGGCAAAATAAAGCAGAAGGGGAAACAGGCTGTTTAACAACTCCAAACCATACTTTGTTCAGGCCCCAAGAATGACTAGTATTCTTTTAGCTGGCTTCCATGCACTGGATAACCCTACAAACTAATACCTTTTTCAGAAGCTCCAGCAGTAGTTGCTGCTACTGTGTCTATACTGTGTTCCTCTCCTCCTGTACTTAATGACTATAGTCCAGAGACCACAGATTCAGCTGTGTATGTACTGGAGTCTAGCAGAACTGCATGGAGCAAGCAGCATCTTTTGCAATTGCAAAGTTCCACAACTAGCTCACAAAGTTCCACAAAACACCAGGGCCGGATGGCATCCATCCAAGAGTCCTCAAAGAACTCAAATGTGAAATTGCCGACCTCCTTGCTAAAATATTTAACTTATCCCTGAAATCAGGCTCTGTACCAGAGGACTGGAGAGTAGCAAATGTAACACCGATTTTCAAAAAGGGATCCAGGGGCGATCCGGGAAATTACAGGCTGGTTAGCCTAACGTCCGTTCCAGGCAAATTGATGGAAAGCATTCTCAAGGATAAAATTGTAAAGCACCTAGAAGAACAGGCCCTGCTGGGAGTGAACCAGCATGGCTTCCGCAAAGGTAAATCTTGCCTCACCAACCTTTTGGACTTCTTTGAGAGTGTCAACAAGTATGTGGATAAAGGTGATCTAGTTGACATAGTCTACCTGGACTTCCAAAAAGCTTTTGACAAAGTTCCTCATCAAAGACTCCTGAGGAAACTTAGCTGTCATGGGATAAAGAGACAAGTACATGTGTGGATTGCTAACTGGTTGAAAGACAGGAAACAGAGGGTAGGTATAAATGGAGAGTTTTCACAATGGAGGGAAGTAAGTGGGGTCCCCCAGGGATCTGTAATGGGACCGGTGCTTTTTAATTTATTCATAAATGATCTAGAAGCAGGGGTAAGCAGCGATGTGGCCACATTTGCAGATGATACCAAACTCTTCCGGGTAGTGAAATCCCAAACGGATTGTGAGCAGCTCCAAAATGATCTCTCCAAACTGGGGGAGTGGGCGACAAAATCGCAAATGCGGTTCAATGTTAGCAAGTGTAAAGTGATGCACATTGGGACGAAAAACCCCACCTTCAAGTATATGCTGATGGGATCCGAGCTGTCGGTGACAGACCAGGAGAGGGATCTTGGGGTCGTGGTGGACAGCTCGTTGAAAGTGTCAACTCAATATGCGGCAGCTGTGAAAAAGGCAAATTCCATGCTAGGGATCATTAGGAAGGGGATTGAAAATAAAACGGCTAACATTATAATGCCCTTATACAAAACTATGGTGCGACCACACTTGGAGTACTGCGTACAATTCTGGTCACCACATCTTAAAAAGGACATTGTAGAACCGGAGAAGGTACAGAAGAGGGCAACCGGAGAAGGTACAGAAGAGGGCAACCAAGATGATCAGGGGCCTAGAGCACCTTTCTTATGAGGCAAGACTACAACACCTGGGGCTTTTTAGTTTAGAAAAAAGATGACTGCGGGGAGACATGATAGAGGTCTATAAAATCATGCACGGCATGGAGAAAGTGGAGAGAGAGAGATTCTTTTCCCTCACACAACACTAGAACCAGGGGTCACTCCATGAAATTGATTGCCAGGAGGTCTAGGACCAACAAACGGAAGTACTTTTTCACACAATGCGTGATCCACTTGTGGAACTCTCTGCCACAGGATGTGGTGACAGCCGACAACCTGGATGGCTTTAAGAGGGGTTTAGATGACTTCATGGAGGAGAGGTCTATCAATGGCTACTAGTTGGAGGGCTGTGGGCCACCTCCAGCCTCGGAGGCGGGGTGCCTCTGAGTACCAGTTGCGGGGGAGTAATGGCAGTAGAGAGGGCACGCCCTCAACTCCTGTCTGAGGATTCCAGCGGCATCTGGTGGGCCACTGTGCGAAACAGGATGCTGGACTAGATGGGCCTTGGGCCTGATCCAGCAAGGCTGTTCTTATGTTCTTATGTAGCAGAGGCCTTTGGGATCAAAAGTTTCATCCTCACATCTGGCACTAAAAATGTCAGGTTAGCATGAAAACTGCTCTGGCGAAAGGGAAGGGACCAAGGAACTGAGAAGACATATGTGTTGTTTCTGTGACAGCTTTAAAACTTGCCTCCTACATGCTTTCTTCACCTCCCCTTGCTCTACATCATGAAAACTAGAAACTCTTAGTCCCCGTCAACTATGGATGTAGAGAGGGGCAACAGAAGTGCTTTCCCCACATGTATACCATGTGATACCCCCATGAGAGAGAGAGATCTCCCAAGATGCAAGTGTAAAGTCCAATTGCAAGTTGTTTACCCCTTGAGCTGAATGTCAAAACGAGAATGAAGCAAGCCAGCAAATGTCACACATTGTGTGTCAAATGAAAACGGAAGTCTCATGACAATGCTTTCCTTTAAAGTGGATTTTGTTGTAAATGTCATGCAAGGATGGCCTGGTCACTTTGTTTAAAGCCACAATAAATGATGTGCTGATGCCATTCTGATACACATGTCAAAATGAAATATGGGGCATGCTGTAATGAGTATTCAGGTTTGCCTGAATAGTTTCCCCAGTGGGTTAATTTACATAATGCAGAATGACAACTCTCCCCCCCCCCTTACCAACTTGTATTATGGTTGGTCATATGAGCCAAACAGAGGTTTCTTTTTGACTGTGTGAAACATTTGAACCTGGAACACTTTTCTCAGAATCTGGTACAAGTTTTACCAAGTCTACATGTGAGCTTGACTGCATTCATTCTGTTTCCTTTGCAGCACATGATTGACATGAGTCATATGTAATGCTATGACTGATGAAATTTTTGTTTCTGTTCATGTAGGTATGTATAATAAATATACAAGGTGACTTAAGGGAAATGCTTATGACTGAGTGGATTCTATGGTACATGAGTTGGTGAAAATGAGACTAATTAACTTTCTCCACTCAAATATCAATTTTAACTAAGCAATATTTTCTCCACCATAATAAATGGAAACTGATAATAGTAATGATGAATCAACACTGGAAGAGAGTAATTTTTCTTTACAAAATTGTAATTACAAAATGTGTGAAACAGACAGCATTGGCCTGAAATCTAGTACATTTAGTATAAACAAAAAGCACTGCCTTATTGTTTTGATGCTGGAACTTGTTAGAATGGCTAATTACAGTTTGCTGTTTCTTTGTGGGCACTGTATAATTTTGGTCTTGCATGTGAGTATCGGAGGAGTTTTCCACACACTCATCAATGTGCAGTAGCCTCTGCTGTATGGAACTTGGCTTCAGCTTTCTCCTTGATTGAGACAATCTGTTGCCTATTATACTAAATGTGAATCTACCTAGGTTTCAGGTATATTGTAAAATGTTTCTAAATAGGAGGCTTACTGTGTAAATATTTTTGTTTTAAAGGTGTCAAACTTTAGACTTTAAGACTAGGAAAAAAGGTCTGAATTGTATTAACATCCTATGTATCATCACTGCCATCTTAATGTGTGTGTGTGTGTTTGTGTGTGTGTGTATACACACACACACACACACACACATTTATATCCCACCCAAACATATATATCTGGGTGGCAATTAAGCAAGAATAACCTTTATTCACAATTTGTAACAGCTGAGAGAATTCTTTATTTTATTTATTTATTTCATACACTTCGATATTGCCCCAAACTCACATCTCTGGGTGGTTTATAACAAGCAAACAAACAAAAACTTAAAACAGTAGTTAAAACAAAATAAATGACGTAGTAAAAGTTAAAACATTACAACAATTTAAATTGTAAAACATTTTAAAAGGAGTTAAAACAATATTTAATTAAAAGCCTGGGTGAATAGGTGCGTCTTTAAAGACTTTTAAAAAGTTGTCAGAGATGGAGGTGTTCTTATTTTAGCAGGGAGAGTGTTCCAGAGCTTTGGGGAAGCAGTGGAGAAGGCCCATCCCCGAGTAGCCACCAAACGAGCTGGTGGCAACTGCAGATGGACCTCTCCTGATGATATCCTGATGATGGGTGGTGGGGTTCATAATGAAGACAACATTCTCTTAAATACCCAGGGCCCAAGCCGTTTAGGGTATTGTAGGTTATAACTAGCACCTTGTATTTTGCCTGGAAACTTATTGGTACTGCATCCAGAAGCTTTGGTCTTCCTTAGTGGAGACAGAGTTACAGAGGTCAATCCAGATCACAGGATTTCCACCCATTGAATCCCAACTCACAGCACAAGAAGCAGCAATGATTTGCCCCCAGTGGGAGGCAGACTTCTGGAGTTCGCGACCACCTAGATGTCTACCTCCCAGGACAAGTAGGTAATTGACACACTCCAGAGGTTACTCATTCAACTTCATGATCTCACTCAACTTCACGATCTCCAGGATCCAGGAATCCAGAGAAGCACTTACATATGACACTAGTGATTCAGCATCTGCTTCAGATCCGGGCCATCGAACCCTTACCACCCACAGAAGCAGGTACGGGCATCTATTCCATTCTTTTCCTAGTCCCCCAAAAGGATGGATCCTGGAGAGTGGTCTTGGATCTAAACAGACTCAACAAGTCCATATGGAAAAAAGGTTTCAGAATGGAGTCCCTCCACACCATCAAGGAAGCAATCCAGCCGGGTGACTTGCTAGCATCAGTGGACCTCTCGGAAGCCTACCTACACATACCAATCTTGCCAGCACACAGATGTTTCCTCTGCTTTGTCTACAACCAGAACCACTAAAAACACAGAGACCTACCATGTGGGCTCTCATCAGCCCCAAGAGTTTTCACCAAGGTGATGGTGACCATGACTGCCCACCTTACATCGGCAGGAGGTGCACATACTCCCCTATCTGGGTGATCTTTTGATCAGGTTCCACTCACTAATGCAGGCTAGGAAGGATGTGAACATCTCCCTACAATGCCTCTGGGACCATGGCTTTGTGATCAACCACAAAAAGAGCCACCTCCAACCATCACAGGTTCTCCAGCACCTGGGGGCATTATTCAACACTAGGCAAGTGCTGGTCTTCCTATCACAAGAGAGAAAAGACAAAATATCTGCCATTCTGATGTCCCTACTCCAACAACATTCATCAGGCCTGATGCTAGCTACAGCTCTGGGCTGTAGCTAGAGTGCTAGCTCTGTAACTGGCACTCCTCCAACTCATTCATTTGGCCCAAGGCTGCCACATCCTAGTCAGGATGGTCAATGTCACCACCAAGTCCCATATCAAATGCCAGGGTGGCACCAGATCCCAGACCTTGATAGAAAAATCCGATCTCCTCCAGAATTGAGCTTTTCAGGTTTAACGGCGGAGAAACTGGGCCAATTTCATTCATTCATTCATTCATTTGAGGTGACAAGGGAAGTTCTAAACTGTCTTGAAAATAAAAATAAAAATTAACAAATCACTAGGGCCAGATGGCATCCACCCAAGGGTTCTGAAGGAACTCAAGTGTGAAATTGCTAGTCTCCTAGCAAAAATATATAACTTGTCCCTACAATCAGGCTCTGTACCAGAGGACTGGAAAGTAGCCAATGTGACTCCGATTTTCAAAAAGGGATCCAGGGGGATCTGGGAAATTACAGGCCAGTCATGTTAACTTCAGTGCCAGGTAAATTGATGGAAAGCATACTTAAGGACAAAATTGTTAAGCATATTGAAGAAAAGGCCTTGTTGAGGGAACATGGCTTCTGCAAGGAAAAGTCTTGGCTCACTAACATTTTGGAGTTCTTTGAGAGTGTCAACAGGCATGGGGATAAAGGTGATCTGATTGACATAGTATACCTGGACTTCCAAAAAGCTTTTTATAAAGTTCCCCACCAAAGGGTCTTGAGTAGTCATGGAATAAGGGGGCAGGCTTATGTGCTGGGAACTTAGCAGTCATGGAATAAGGGGGCAGGTTTATGTGTGGATCGGTAAGTGGTTGAAGGACAGGAAACAGAGGGTAGGAATAAATGGACAGTTTTCACAATGGAGGTAGGTAGGAAGTGGGGTCCCCCAGGGATTGGTACTGGGACAGTGCTCTTTAACTTGTTCATAAATGATCTAGAAGTTGGGGTGACCAGTGAAGTGGCCAAATCTGCAGATGACACTAAACTACTTAGGGTAGTGAAATCCAAAACGGATTATGAGGAATTCCAAAAAGATCTCTCCAACCTGGGGTGGGGGTGCGACAAAATGGCAAATGTGGTTTAATGGAAACCAGTGTAAAGTGATGAACATAGGGGCAAAACACACCAACTTCACATATACACTGATGGGATCTGAACTATTGGTGACTGACCAGGAGAGAGATCTTGGGGTTGTGGTGGGCAGCTCAATGAAAGTGTCATCTCAGTGCACGACATCTGTGAAAAAGGCTAATTCCATGCTAGGAATAATTAGGAAGTGGGTTGAAAATAAAAATGCTAATATTATAATGCCTTTATACAAATCTATGGTGCAGCCACATCTGGAGTACTGCATACAGCTTTGGGCACCATATCTAAAGAAGGATATTGTAGAACTTGGAAAAGTGCAGAAGAGGGCAACCAAAATGATCAGGGGCCTGGAGCACACACCTTGAGGCTAGGCTACAGTATCTGCGGCTCTTGCCTTGGAAATGAGGTGATTAAGGGGAGACATGATAGATTACTGGAAATTATGCATGGAGTGGAGAGGGTGGACAGAGAAATTTTTCTCCCTCTGTCACACTAGAACCGGGGGTCACCCCATGAAACTGAAGGACCGACAAGAGGAAGTACTTTTTCTCACAGCGCATAATTGTGGAATTCTTTGTCATCAGATGTGGTGATGGCCACCAGCTTGGATGGCTTTAAAAGGGGCTTAGACAGATTCATGGTGGACAGATCTATCAATGGCTATTAGTCTGGTGGCTGTGGGCCATCTTCAGCCTCAGAGGCATGGTGCCTCTCAATACCAGTTGCAGGGGAGCAACAGCAGAAGAGAGGGCATGCACATATCTCTTGTCCATGGATTCCCCATAGTCATCTGGTGGGCCACTGTGTGGGACAGGATGCTGGACGAGATGAGCCTTGTGGCTGATCCAGCAGGGCTGTTGTTATGTTCTTATGACATGTGATTATTCCTCCAGAGTGCCTATAATGCTGCACAGTCACTGGTTCTATATAAATGTGACTGTTAGGCTCACAATGTTAATACGTATGGCAAAGGCACAAGTGCCTTTTACCTCCAGGGTGACTATTTCCCTTTGTACTGAAAATTCGGAATAACAAAAGAAATGTTATTTTTAAAATACCAATTTTTGCTTTTTTATTTTATTTTATTAAAAGGTGCTTAATATATCCAAAAATGGGCCTTGAAACCTTTCTGAGAATCCTCCCCCTCTGCCGAAACGGAACATCTATTTTTGCTACATATGCTGAGACTACTTTTTGTAATTCCCCCCCTCCCGAGTTAATTATGCATATGGAACTACTGTTGCACGCACACCATCACTGCTGAAATTGATGTAACACACTAATTTTGCTTCATGTACATAGGCTGGGAAGCTGTTATCTGTGTGTAAGGTGGTGTGGAGAGAGTATAGTCTTGACTTGCCTGTAACCTGAACCATCATTCCCACTATCAGACTTACAGTGGGAGTAATCTACCTTTCTGCCAGACTGTATGTCTTCTAATTAGACAAGATGATAAAATTTTAGCTTCTTGCTCTTGAATTCTGTTACTGAATCCCTACATGCATTTCAGATGGATATGGGAAGTTTATTATCAACAGGCACAGCACTGCTAATATAAATATTTTCTAATCTAATCAAATCAAATTGGTCCAATTTGGTTTATTCAGTGTTGTGGTGTCCAAGTTTTAGATGATGCTACTTCCTCTACCCTATTAAATGAAATGAAACTAAAGAAAAAGCAGGACTGATAGTAGAATAATATATTGTAGAAACAGAATGAACTTGGTCTTCAAATTTGATTAAGTCTCCTCCTGCCACAATACAATTTATGCTTGCATATTTTCCCCCTCCACACCCCTCCTCTTGCTGGTAGAATTTCATTTTTGCTATAAGTTCTTTCCACTAGAATGTGATACGTCTCTCAAAGAAGGCTACTAAGGAAAAATTAGATACATTATTCTAGTATTAGCCTTTGTGATGTCTTTAAAATAGCTACCCATAACACGACTCACCATTTAATTTCAGTGGCTCATGCATCAATATTATTTCAAATCTTCCATTGCTGCATGTTGCAAAGAACTGATGTCATCTTTCATGGTTTTTATGTATTGAGTCATCCTTATTGGGAGTGGGGGAGATTATCCTCTTTTAATCTTTACATTCTAATTGGTGTGTGTCCTGGTAATCAGAGGCTCTTTCTTTCCAAACCAAACGTCTCACAAGGCAGCAGCTGAAAACAGCAAACCTATGTTGAGCATTTTGTTCAGTTCCACCAGACGTCATCCTTTGGCTCAAGACACTGTCTAGTTCCACTATTTGTCATCCTTGGGCACATCTCCATATCTCCATCCTGGTCATGTCCAATCTCAAAGAGAATGATATGTCTCAAGATGATGGCAAATATTTACACTCCCACTTACAGAGAGAAGTTAGTGACCAGTATAACATTTTCCACACACCATTGTGCAGAAGTATCTCCATCTTCTTGGTTGCCTATACAATGGAAAATCCAGAGGCACAGAAATCCAAATGTGCCATTTTTGAGCCCATCACAAAAGCTGCTTGTTGCTTCAGAAAAATGCAGTGGGTGTTTTGTATCTGAAGAGAGGAGAGGAAAGCCTATGAGTCAGCCTGCCTTTCTTGTAGTAGGCCTCTTCTCCTTGGCTTGTATATGACAGTCCGTGGGTTTAATTGCATTACAAGAGGATGTGCTTATACCTAAGGGGTCAGTGGCTCTCTTCTCTGCATATCTGTGGCAGTTTCTGCCTTGACAAGATATTCTGCCTTGACAATGCTTTTTACTAAGCTTAAGAAAACATTCTGACTTTGCCATTACTCAGGATTGTATCTAGCTTTGTCTGTTTGAATTGCTTAATACTCTGTGTGTTTTCAGCTGCTGCCCCCTGGCAAGGCTTTTAATCTATTTCTCTCTCTCCTTCTGATGAATAAGAACTCTTCCTTAAAGCATGAGCCACTTCAGAGTTTGACAGGGATGAAGGAGAAAAAATTCCATTCCAAGAATTACTAGGGAGGGGAAAGAAAAGGCTTGTAGTATCATGTCCTTTACATACATCTGTGGTGTAGCTGCATTTGAAATATTGTGCACTGTTTTCCTTGTCTCATCTCAAGCAGGATCAGGGGTGTATCTAGGGAAGATAGAGCCTAGGGCAAGCACTGAAATTGCGCCCCTGTCCAAACATCTGACACCCATCTTTCAGATAACTTTACCATAATATCAGCTCAGAACATAGCAACAACAAAGAACATAAGAACAGCCCTGCTGGGTCAGGCCCAAGGCCCATCTAGTCCAGCGCATCCTGTTTTGCACAGTGGCCCACCAGATGCCACTGGAAGCCACAGGCAGGAGTTGAGGGCATGCCCTCTCTCCTGCTGTTACTCCCCTGCAACTGGTACTCAGAGGCATCCTGCCTTTGAGGCTGGAGGTGGCCCACAGCCCTCTGACTAGTAGCCATTGATAGACCTCTCTTCCATGAAGTGATCCAAACCCTCTTAAAGCCATCCAGGTTGTTGGCTGTCACCACATCTTGTGGCAGAGAATTCCACAAGTGGATTATGCATTGTGTGAAAAAGTACTTCCATTTGTTGGTCCTAAATTTCCTGGCAATCAATTTCATGGGATGACCCCTGGTTCTAGTGTTATGCGAGAGGGAGAAGAAATACAGCTCCAGACACTTTCAGGAAAAACAGGTTGTAAGCAACACACACGAATACACACATACAACCACACATGTGGCACATATGTGCAGGTCGCATCCATGTGTAGGGCATGCCTCCATAGAGCTAAGCAGTGAAAGCTCTCTTTAGCAAATGCTCTGCCACCTCAGCACACCTCACTACAGGTTGCTGCCTCCAAGAAATTCAGGAATGGGTTTTTTTTTCTGTCCAAACAGCTCTTTCCTTAAAGGGAGATGGTTGCAATTGGAAAGCAACAGGCAAACTGGACAGTAAACTTTATGTCTAGTTTATCAAATGCACTAGTCAATCAGAATCACAGCATGACTATTCAATGTGTCTTTTAAAAACAATTGTGTTCAAAGTAAAAAGGGAGTTGCATCGATTTTTTTAAAGACATTCTAAAATATAACTTTTTTAGATAGCAAGGAGACTTGAGCAAATCTACGTGGGATGCACAGGCAATAAAAACCCAAGTACAACTCAGCTAAATTGAAGGGAATAATTTGCAGCATGTTAACCACTTATTTCAAAAGACAAACCATTTATCAGTATGGTAAGGCTAAGGCTGCACAACACAGGGATGGAAATACACTGCAAATGCAACATTTCTGGGTGTAAATTCTTACAGCAGTTTGTGTTTTTTTTAAAGCACCACACAAGTTAAAGGGAGGCACTTTCCAAGTTTGAAATCCAACAAACCTTATAATCAGATTGCTTGACAAATAAGCAGATAAAGACAGAGCTCTGTAGAGAAAATTAAACAGCATGCAAGTGAATTTTTCCATTTTATTCCTTGCCTCTCCACTCCCCTTCAGTTTTGCCAGCTTACAAGGTATTAAACCAACATTATCTTTCAAAGGGATGTTTTGTCCACTTACTTTTCTGCCATCTATATCTGTTTTTTAAATGCTCGGGTCCATTGCATTCTTCTGACTCCCTAGATTGATTGCTTGATTGATTATTACACTTTTATACCACCCCAACTCATGTCTCTGGGCAGTTCACAATGATGAAACAGTTAAAAACACACACAAAAACAATTAAAAACTAACAATTTAAAAGTCAAGCACAGAATTAAAAGCCTATTAAAAAGCTGAAAAAGCCTGAGTAAAAAGATGGGTTTTAAAGCATTTTTTAAAAATTGTCAGAGATGGGGAGGATGATATTTCAATAGAGAGCGCATTCCATAGACTTGGGGCAAGCAACTGAGAAGGCCTGTCTCCGTCTGGCCACAGGATGAACTGGCGGCAACTGGGGACAGACCTCCACAGATGACCGCAGTGGACGGTGGGGCTCATAATGAAGAAAATGTTCTCTCAAATACCCAGGGCCTAAGCCGTTTAGTGCTTTATAAGTTATAATTAGCACTTTGTATTTTGCCCGGAAACTTATCGGCAGCCAGTGTAACTCCATCAGCAGAGGTGTAACATGGTCTCTCTGAGATGACCCAGAGACCAACCTGGCTGCTGCATTCTGAACCAACTGAAGTTTCTGGACTATGTAAAAAGGCAGCCCCAAGTAGAGCGCATTACAGAAGTCAAGTCTGGAGGTTACCAACAAATGTACCACTGCTTTGAGGTCATTCATCTCAAGAAACGGGTACAGCTGGCATATCAGCCAAAGCTGATAGAAAGCACACCTGTCCACCGCCTCAACCTGAGAAACCAGGGAGAGGTGTGAATCCAGAAGTACTCCCAGACTGCAAACCTGTTCCTTTTGGGGAAGTGTGACCCCGTCTAGAACAGGTAGATCAAAATCATCTCTGGAGTTCTGACCCCGCACAATAAGTATCTCCATCTTATCTGGATTCAGTTTCAATTTATTCTCCCTCATCCAGCCCATTACTGCTTCCAAGCAGGCATTTAGGGAGGATATTCCAGCTCCTGAAGAAGTTGACATGGATAAATAGATCTGGGTGTCATCAGCATACTGGTAACACCCAGCTCCAAATCCCCTGATGATCTCTCCCAGCAGTTTCATGTAGATGTTAAAAAGCATTGGAGAGAGTATGTAGCCTTGAGGGACACCATACTTAAGCTCAGATCTCGTAGAGCAACAGTCTCCAATTGACACCATCTGGAACCTGTCCGAGAGGTAGGAGCGGAACCACTGTAAAACAGTGCTTCTCATCCCCAACACCCTCAGACATTCCAGAAGGATACTATGGTCGATAGTATCGAAAGCTGCCGAGAGATCCAAGAGGACCAACAGAGTCACACTTCCTCTGTCAATTCCCAATTGGAGATCATCCATCAGGCCGACCAAGGCAGTCTCCACCCCATAGCCCGCCCAAAAACCAGTTTGAAATGGGTATAGATCAAGGGCAAAACTAGACTAGAGCCTCGCAGAGGCCATTTGAGCATATGTGGTGGCCATTTTTTAATTTAAAAAAAGAGGCCACCACACATGCTCAAATGGTCCCTGAAAGGTCCTAGGCCTTGCCAGGCCTTGCAGAGGCCTTTTGAGCATGTGCGGCAACCTCCAAAATGGCTGCTGCACTGATCTTTGTAGGCCTGAACAGGCCTGAAATCAGACCGGGACGGGCTGGGGCAGTGATCTAAGAGGCCAGCAGGGGAAAAGGGAACCTTTGCAGACCCCCCGTGGCCTTTAGGAAGCCCCCCGAAGGGGTTACAGGTTAAAAAAAAAATTAAGACATTTTTTAAAAAATTCATGAATTGGGGAGGGGGTGGGGGGCAGCATGGCACTGGTGCCCCCCCCAAGTGGTGCATAGGGCATGTGCCCTGGCTGCCCCCCCCTAGTTTTGCCTATGAGCAGGATATTGCAGAGTAGGAAAAGGTGCAGGAAAAGGCAACCAAAATGATCAAAGGGGAGGAGTTACCTTTCTTAAAAGGAAAGACTAAGTCATCTGTGTCTTTTTAGTTTAGGAAAAAGCTGACTAGGGGAGTGGGATACAATAGAGGTTTATAAAAAGTATGCCTAATGAGACAGTAGATGAGCATTGCCCTTCTCTCTCTCCTACAATACTAGAAATGGGGGCAATTCAATAAAATTGATTGGCAGTAGATTCAGGACAGGCAAGAGAGTACTTCACATGGCATGTGACTGAGTTATAAAATTGAAGGCTCCTGAATGTGCTGATGGCTATGAGCTTAAAAGATTTTAGAAGGGGATTAGTCAACTTTGTAGATATAGCCAATAGACCTGAGCCATGATTCTCTGCCTCACATTAAGGCAATATACTACTAATTACCAGTTATGGTCGGGGGAAGGTAATGGCAAGAGAGGGCTATTGCCTTCCAGACCTGCTATGGGCTTTCTGCAAGCCAGTTGGCTGGCTGGCATGAGAAACGGGATGCTGGACTAGATGGAACCTTGATGATCTTCTTGGTCAGCAGAGCTTTATTATTATTAAGAACCAGTAACATGTATGTATTTCAAAGCTTATCAACCGAGCCATCCTTCTAGAACACTTTCCCTATTGTTCAACTAACAAAAGTATTCTTTATTTACAAGAGGGTGGTCACTGAGAATCCTACATCTCAATCGTTGTTGTTTTTTCAGGCATAATACTGAGGATTGGTAAGTGTATCTTTGAAAGTTATTGCCTACTTGACTCAAATACTACCAAAGGATGTTTATCATTTCAAATGTTGACCGAAATTCTACACTGGCAACAAAATCAGTGTTATAACTTCTAAAATGAGTATTCTTATTTACAAACATTTTCAAAGATCAATGTTCACAGTACTTTCCAACATCATAATTTCCTTTTTGATAATGGAATTGTTCTGCGGTTTGGAATCTTGGAGCTCTTTGATTAATCTTTCTCCTTATATCCAACCCCTGCCAATTCATGCCATTTTAAAGTAATGTATGTAGAATCTGTTCTTTTCTTCTACAGCACTGCCAATATTGTAGTTCATGCTCTCATTTTTTGCACTGACCATTAATTTTTTTTTGCGCTATTACTTCTTTTGTGTTTGTTTCTTCGCTGTCTTAAATGCTGCTGCTGATAATCTCTGCTCTTTGTTTTAACAATATTGCTCAACTATAATACTCTTCACAAGCTTCCCATTTTTTGTTTTCACTTTAAGCTTCCTAGTACCTATTTTTCATCGTATCATGGTCTTGCTCATTTGTATATTCAGTTTTCTCTTGGTGCTCCTCCCACGGTTCCCAGCCCCTTTGCTCTACAGATACCAGTCATTTTCCTCTTTCCCTGTTGCCTATGTCCCTCTTCCCAAGCTTCCAAGTTCCCTTTCATTGAGAGGCTTTTCTACCTGATATATCAGACTCTTCCTCTGGTTTTTGTTTGCTTGATATATCTAGCTATAACCCGCTAAGAAACTTTAAGCAGCTTGTAAACAATAATGGCACATAGACAGCACTGTATTATACATACTTAAAACTATAACAGAAAAATAAATCACAAACTGTAAAGACTATGAATATTAAGACACATGCATATTTTGCACAACTCTACCTTTTGCTGCCATGGGAAATAATAAGCATTTATATAGGCTGGGTCCCTGACCATGGGAAATTGAGTGGGACTCAATACTACATGATGGACTGCAGTTAGAATCGAAAATCAATAACCAGTCCCTCCACAAGCAAAAGCAATTTCCACTCACAGAACAAGGGCTCTTTGGATCGCAGCCAGTCATGAGTTTCAAAGATTAAATAGCTAGGGGGAAATCAGCAAGACTAAATACAAAAATAAGTTGAACAAATAGGAAGAAGCTTCATTGGCTTGAAGCCAGCTGAAAAGGCATTTAAATGTGTGGAAGCACAGAAGGTGGAACAGTGTGTTTGCCAGATTGTTGCATGCTTATGAGTTTGAGTAATTCGAGAGCAAAATCCTGCTAATTTACTTTGCTAAGAGGCAGCGGTCCACAGAGAGGCTTGCATTTTATTCACAGATGCCATATAAAAAAAATATCTGCTTCCCTTGTCTATATCCCTAGAAAAATCCAATGTGTTTTCCATAAGTTAATGATTGTGTAAGATCACTAGAACTTACAGAAAAGAGTGGAAGTGAAGGCTCATCTCTGTAAATCACACAGGTCTGCTGCTTGACCACATAGTCCAAAAATGCAGCTACTACTTATTGACTACGGCTTGTTCTACAGTACAACAAAGGTACAATGATGCTTTACTGGGCCAGTTTCTGCTGGCTTGAAACTGTTATTTCACCAATTACTTGCCTTACCATTTTTCAAGCAGAATACCGATTTGCATATTGTGGAAACCTTACAATAATCTGGTTTACTAAGATAATCGCATGCATTTTACACAACTAACTTCATTAGTGCCGACTTCTGCTTATATTCTGTATCCGAAGGCAGCCCTCCAGGGAGGCAAGGTGATCGGTCAGGGAGCAGGCACTGCCTTCACCACTGCAGATACCACCCTGCATGGCTGCCACTCCCCCACCCCCCACCGCACCTCCCCTCTCATCTGGTGGTGTGGTGCACCAGCTGCTGCTGCTCCTCCTCCCACCCTCTGGATTTTAACGAGGGGAATGGAGCAGAAGAAGAAATGTGGAGAGTTATAGGCTAGATTAGACATTCTTCTTGGTTCCCCTTTAAAATACAAAACCACAAAACACTTAGAATAGACCGAGCTTGGTTATGCTGCTGTCTGTCCCTTGAGCAATCAACTCATAAGAAAAACCACGTATTTTTCAGGCACTTGTGTCAAATGCTTAGCATTACAAAAGCAGTAGTATTATTTTGTACAGGTCAATTGCAGACTCTTTTAATCACATATTCTAATTCTTTAATCTGAAAGATGAGTATGAAAACTAATTTTAAATTTTTACAGTGCCCCTGTGTTAAGCAGTATAACATGTTTGCAGATAACCTAGTGATGTGAATAAATTGTGAATGTTTTTTCTATTTTTGTTGAATGTACATTGTCTCCTTTTAAAAATAAAATGGTTTTTCCAAGTGTCCATAATTTACTATACGTAGCCAGGATTCAAAGATCATCTAATTCAGTTTCTTCAACAGCACTCTCCTGTCTGTATACCAAGCAACTTCTGAAGCAGAAAAGAAATGCAAAAGCAGTTCAAATTGCATGTGGAGTAGTCAGATATTTTAAATATATTCTTGAAATATATATTTCAAAAAACCTCCTTCTGCACACAGACAAGCTATTGGTACACTTAAAAGTTCTCTAGGTGGTAAGAAAAGGAAAGGTTGTGCCATCGAGTTGGTGTCGACTCCTGGCAACCACAGAGCCATGTGATTTTCTTAGTAGAATACAGGGCAGGTTAAACATTGCCTTCTCCAATGCAGTATGAGATGATGCCTTTCAGCACCTTCCTACAGTATATTGCTGCTGCCTGATATACAGTTTCCCATATTCTGGGAAACACACCAGCAGGGATTCGAACCAACAGCCTCCAGTTCTCTAGGCTTCCTAACAATCTATTCTAAAAATGATTGATTTAAAAATGATTAATGCAACTTCTCTCTTGTGAAATCTCATGTACTGCACTGGCACCTTAATACTATGCATATTATTTACTATAAATTGTTTTTGATTGAATGGATTGGGTAGCAGCCCACGCCTATTAATACTATGGCTTTTACTGCAGTAACAAAAGCAGCACTTCTTGCTAAATAAACAGGGCAAAAAGAATAAAGAGGAAGCACCAGCATGCATCTATCCATGGGATGTAGGAACATAAGAAGCTGCCTTATACAGAGTCAGACCCTTGGTCCATCTAGCTCAATATTATCTACACAGACTAGCAGCAGCTTCTGAAAGGTTGCAGGCAGGAGTCTCTCTCAGCCCTGTCTTGTGAGAACTTGGAACCTTCCACATGCAAGCAGGCAGATGCTCTTTCCAAAGTGTCCCCATCCCCTAAGGGGAATATCTTAGAGTGCTCATGTCTCCTGTTCAAATGAAAACCAGGGTAGACCCTGCTTAGCAAAGGGAACAATTCATGCTTGCTTTCACAAGGCCAGAATCCTAGTTAAGTGGTGCAGCGGGGAGATGCTAGACTAACAAGCAGAAGGTTGCCGGTTCGAAATCCCACTGGTACTATATCGGGCAGCAGCGATACAGAAAGATGCTGAAAACATCATCTCATACTGTGTCGGAGGATGCAATGGTAAACCCTTCCTATATTCTACTAGAGAAAACCACAGGGCTCTGTGGGTGCCAGGATTCAAAATCGACTTGATGGCACCCTTTACCTTACCACAAGACCAGCGCTTCTCCAATTGCAGCACTAGTTGTGGTATTTATTGTAGCACTAGTGGTGATAAAATGGGGTAGGTTGTTCCCTGCAAGACCTGTATGGTCAGCAGCTATCCTAAATTAAGAGCATATGGGATCCGGCCACTTGTTGGCTTTTCTTCATTCTTCTGATCGGGCACATGTAGACAGAAAATATCAATCTAATTCTGGTTCAAATACTTTATGCCTTTTAATAGATGAGTTGTTTGTGTCTTATTTATTTATTTTATTATTTCTCTGTGTAAACCACTTTGGAAACTTTTGAAAAGCGGTATATAAATATTTGTTGTTGTTTATTGGCTGGATTTCTGGCATACTGTATTTTATCTACATTATTAGTGTTTGATTTTATTGTTAGAAGCTACTCTGGAAATTCTTGGAATGCCATGAATAATAATGGGCAGCATTCTGACTAGTTGTGACTATATACCACTGAAATTAATGGGATTTAAGTTAGTCATAATTAACCTATTGCATTGATTTCACTGGTGCTTAGTTTTGACTAATTAGTCTGGATGCTGCTTGACAAACACAAGTTAATGAAATGATTTGACCTCTGGGAACTCGTGGGACACTCTTCAAGTACAAAACAGAATTCAATTCAAGCCTGCCCTCCAGTGGTTCTAAAGGAAAAATATTAACCATTTGGAGTCAGTTGTGGTTTAAAAAATAATAATAATAATGCCAAGCAGGAAGTTGCCATATTGTTAGAATAGTTCTGAAACATCTATGGCTCCAGTTACTGCAGTAGTGAACATACTTATTGAACATGTCTGCATATCTATTGAAAATCACTGGTGAAAGTTCATAGACTTAAGCTTTGAATTAGAATTGTGTGCCTTAATTTTATCTTTATAATGAAATGCCATTTCCATCTTGACAGAACAAGAGCTTAGTAGGAATAGTAGGAAATAGTTTCAAGGATGTCACTAAGATTCCCTTGGAAGATTTACCAGAATACATACTTAATTAAAATATTTAGAAATGTTACTAGAAGTATCTGAGAATTTCTAGTAACATCTAGTGATTACTGCTACACAAAAACAGGACAAGTGTTCTGCTTGAAAAGGGAGGGGAAATGTGGCAAAATGTGGTTGATTTTATTTTAGAACTAAAACATAGAATTAATATGTATTCAAATTTATGTTTGTGGTAAAGTATAATGGCGCAGCGGGGAAATGCTTGACTAACAAGCAGAAGGTTGCTGGTTCAAATCCCCACTGCTACTATATCGGGCAGCAGCGATATAGGAAGATGATGAAAGGCATCATCTCATACTGTGTGGGAGGAGGCAATGGTAAACCTCTCCTGTACTCTTTCAAAAGAAAACCACAGGCCTCTGTGAGTGCCAAGAGTCGAAATCTTGGCTTATACTAGAAGTTTTGTACTGAATGTAGTGGACATAGCAAAAGCACTGTGGGGACTAGGCAGGGTGGATTCTATATGTGGACTGGCAGAGGAATCTGGGACAGTTAAGGTCAGTTGTAGTGAAACTGTTACTGGTTGAAAGGTATGATTGATGTAGCTCTGCAAAGGATACTAATGCTACAATTATTTCAAATAAGAATAAATCCTTGGTGGCGATTTATCCTGGGTAGCATTTTTTTAAAAAACTGTTCATTCCTATGTGAAGACAGAAGAAATGTTGTGCCAAGACAAAATAGATGCCCTGATATGCTTGAGGGATCAGGGTGAGTGCTGAAAGTTTCCTCAGGTGGTGACAGCAGCTGATTATCTAGCTATAAATGTCTCTAAACCTCATGGTGAGACATGACATGTGGTGGCACAGGTGTGATGCAATGTAATTCATGGAGAGATTTGTCGAAGAAAGGCAAAGTTTTGATATATGAATCAACTTGGTCAATTGGGGCCTAAGGATACAAAGGGATTTTTGTTTTAGGGGCTTCGGCGTCATGGCAGTGAGCTTAGTACACATAAATATAGCTGAACTGTTTGGATATTTTAGGCCTTAAAACTACCAAGTGACGGCCTATATACTGGAGGACTGAGGCAGGACATCAAGAGGCCCTGATGGTCAAGGAAGTGGAACCCAGTGCACCTGTGGGATGTGGTCAGACAGGACCAGAACATATATAGGTGTTGAAAAAGTAGAACAGGTTGAGAGAAGAACATCATTGTGAAAAGGCAATGCAGCAAGTCTGGAAAAAGAGAGACTGAAAATGGAGGAAGAGAGGCTGAGGATGGAGTTGGAGGCTAGGGGGGCACAGCACAAGTTGAAAGATGAGAGAGATGTTGCAGTTACAGATGCAGCAGCCAGCAAAAAACCACTCCCAAAGGTTTTACTCCTTTTGCTCCTGGAGATGACCCCCAGGTGTATTTATCCAACTCTGAAAGAGCATCAGAGAAGTGAGGTCTACCTGAAGAAGAATATAAAGGTTTAGAGAGGGGCCTGACCTTTTTAGAAAGAGAACCATTCAGAGCCTTGAAACCCCAACTGGGAAAACTGTATGTGGTGTTTGGGGCAAAGTTGATGGATTTATTGAAGAAGTGGGTTGAGGGAGCTAAAGCAGATACCTGGGGCAAAGTTGATGTATTTGATGTGCCTGTACAGTTATGAGTTAAAAATGGAGCCCAAGGGATATATTTCAAGTAGTGGGATTGGCAGATCAATATGTATTAAATAGGAATGGCTTTATGGAGAAAACTCCCATGTTGGGGGGAAAAATAAGCATTTAGTAATGCAGTGGGGATTCCAAATGTAGATTGGGAGGAGTCTGAGACAGGGAGGAGAGCTCTTGTGATAGAAAGCATGAATTGTCCCCTTTGCTAAGCAGGGTCCACTCTGGTTTGCATTTGAATGGGAGACTACATGTGAGCACTGTAAGATATTCCCCTTAGGGGGTGGGCCACTCTGGGAAGATCACCTGCATGCTTGTATGCAGAAGGTTCCAAGTTCCCTCTCTGGCATCTCCAATATAGGGCTGAGATGTCACAATCATTAATACCAACGAAGAGTTAAAAAGACAAGTGATACTGCAACCTGTCTCATTTGTAGAAGGCAAAGTGCCTTAAATGTTGTACATCAGTACTCAAATCTACCAAAATATGCTTTGATTATTACTGGTTTAGTCAAGGCATGTTCTATGCATAATTTCAGATTCCAATTACATCTCTGCAATGCTTGCAATATACTCTAACATAAGTAATAAGTTACAAATAATATAGGATATACTGATAATGAATTGTTATTACAGTACATAATGAAGATTGCATTTCAAAATAAAACTGGTGCTGTCTCTTAGCAGTTCAAGGTTTCTCTCTTGCACAGAATTTCAGATCAGAGGTTGCTGGCACGAGATTGTGTTATGGATATTCATAAACAATAAACCAATGATCTCCAGTCTTTATTAAAATGATGATTTTCATAGCAAACACTGGCCAGTGAATTGCAAGTATTTTCTCCTAAGCCATCTTGTGGTGAAAAATTAAATGACACCTCTTAAACAGCAACTTGCTTCTGTTCCTCCTCTCAAATTTTCATTTGTCTAAAAACACAATTCAGCAAATTTTGTATTTGCATTTGCATTTTCCTCTTTTGTATTCAATTTTCTTAAGATCAAGGTATTGGAAAACATAACAAGCAATACTCTTTGAATGCACGTTCAAATATACCTAATACTGGCTCTACTTGTCAAATTTTTGGGTGCTTCCTTCTATTACATCTCTCCTAACTTCTGACAAAATCTTTCAGATTATATGAATTCCATCTTATGCAACTTAGAAATGAGAGTTCGCATACTCCTGCCCAATTCATTTCATATTCCACAAGGATGCTTCTTACAACAGTTTCCATCTATGTATGGAAATAGGAACATGTTCTTGTCACTGCTTCTCTTCCATTATGTATGGATGTTTTAGCTAATACGGAGAGATAAATTTTATTTTTATACTGCCCAACCTAGATGGCACTAGGGGTTCACATGAAAGAAAACAGAATAACCCATTTAAAAATTTAATACGATTTAAAAATGTTTGGCCTGGCCTTCCAGGGTTTTTTAATTGTTAAAAAGCATTTTTAATGTTCCTTTTTTCAGTTTTTTAAACTGTTTAATTGTTTAATTGTTTTATAGTATTTTATATTTTTAATTGATTGATTTTAAAATAAAAATAAAAAATAATAAAATAATAAAATAAAAAATAACTAAGCTAAACAAATGTGTCTTTAGGGCTCATTTAAAGGCTGCTAATGATGTTAACACTCCAATATCTATAGGAGCGCATTCCGCAGCCCAGGAGCATCTACAGAGAAAGCCCAACCTCAAGTCACCTCCAGACAAGCTGGCAGCAGCCAATGGCTAGAGACAGACTTCTCTCAATGACCTTAATGTGTGGTGGGGATTATGCTAAAGAAGGCATTCTCTCAGGAGCTTTTTCAGACGGCGACTTTATCGCGACTTTACACTGGGAAGGTGGGTGTGCATTCACATATTGGTCAGAATTACCCTGAAGTCCATGCGATATTTCTGAGAGCTTTTCACACACGATTCCGGTTTTTCCACTATGTGTTGGAACCTAGCCTGATTTATGTCCGGGGTAGGAAAAAAACACCCTCTCTTTGTGTTGGAGTATCAGTTATGTCCCGAACCACAGTAAAGCCTTGCAGTAAACCTGTGGTAAAGCTTACTGTCTGAAAAGCCTCCAGGTAACCCGCTCCTAGGCCATTGAGGGCTTTAAAGGTAATTACTAGCAGGGGCGTATCTAGGGTGGGGCAGGCAGGGCACATGCCCCGGGCGCCACTTGAAGGGGGCGCCATTTTATTAAAAAAAATTTAAAAGTAAAAATGGCCACCAAAAACAAAATGGCCACCACACATGCTTAAATGGCCTCTGTTAGGCCATAGGCCAGGCCAGGCCTCACAGAGGCCATTTGAGCACGCACGGTGGCCATTTTGTTTTTAGCAGCCATTTAAATGTGTGTGTGTGTATATATATATATATATATATATATATATATATATATATATATATATATATTTAAATGGCTACAACACATGCTCAATGGTCCCTGCAAGGCTCTAGAGGCCAGCGGGGGGAGGGGGAACCCTTGCAGACCCCCCACAGCCTTTAGGAAGCCCCCTGAAGGGGATACAGGTTAAAAAATTTTTAAAAAAAATTTAATATAATATAAGCGACTTACACATATTTAGTTTGGAACTATGTACAGAGACTCAGGGCTTGTGAATACTGAGCTGAATCTTATGAGCTAGGATTGTATTCATTTGCTCTTACTTTGCTTCCTGTGATAAGTGAGTTAAATGTGATGTCTTAATAATATGGCTATTAATGGTGAGTTTGTCTTTGAATCAGTGTGAAATCCTTAGTATTAAGACCCACTGGGAGTTTCTTGCTCTCTTTCTTTCATTTTAACTGTCTTTCTGAAATACGAGAATATATTCCAAGCAGTGACGCAGTTTACTCTGCATATCCTTTAATTATTTTCAGAGTATCTGGGAAAAGTCAAATTCTCCATTTATTTTTAAAACTTATGTAATAGTGATGCTAAAATGCATAGTAGAGAATTAGACAGGCACTTCTGTTTCGTTTTCCAAGTACACCTCCACATAGTATTTGGGTATTTCATGAGCCCCAGCATACTGAAATTTGTAGTTTTCCAGCATGTTTTGGTCTGGCTACGTCCACTGCTAAATAGTTTCTGAAATATTAAAAGATTAGCGAGCTTGACTTGTATTTTTCATCTGATATTATGGTAAAGTTATCTGAAAGATGGGTGTCAGATGTTTGGACAGGGGGCGCAATTTCAGTGCTTGCCCTAGGCGCTATTTTTCCTAGATACGCCTCTGCTAGCACTTGTATTTTGCCCAGAAATGTATGGGTAGCAAGAGCAACTGTTAAACAGTCATAATATGGTCTCTTTGAGAAACCCCAGAACTAATCTAGCTGTCACATTTTGAACGAACTGAAATTTCCAAACTATATACAAAGACAACCATAGAGCACACTGAAGTACGCAAGTCTAAAGGTTACCAGAGAGTGCATCATAGTTCTGAGATCATTATCTTCAAGGAATGGATGCAGCTGTCATATCAGACAAAGTTGACAAAAAGCATTCCTGGAGCTTTCCCAGAGAGCAGGTTTTATTGCAGGTTTGGGACATATCGGATACTCCAGTGCAAAAAGTTGATTTTTTTTACCACTGACATAAATTGTGCTAGGCTCCAATATGCAAGCGAAAACCTGAATCATGTATGGAGTGCCCTCCAATACATTGCACGGACTTTGGGGTAAATCTGGCTGATATGTGGCCCATTCTGATGGAGATGCGAGCTAAAAGCCCTGTCAGGGAATGCTCCTGGCCATAGCCTTACCCTGAGAAATCAGGGTGAGGCCTGAGTCCATAAGCACTCCTAAATTATGTACCTATTCCTTTTGGGGGCAGTACAACCCCATACAGAATAGAAAGTTCTATCATGTCCCTCAAATTATGACCCCTTACCATGAGTGCCTCTGTCTTGTTTGGATTCAGTTTCAATTCAATATCCCTCATACTGCCCATTACTGCCTATAGGCAGGAATCTGAGGGTACTGGGGCATTTCCTGATGATGGTATAATGGAGAAATAGATTTGGATGTTGACAGCATACTGATAACACACTGCTCCAAATCTCCTGATGATCTCACTACACCCATCTGGTACTTTTATACTTTGAATATTTAAAGTATAAAAGTGCAAGGTAAGCTGACATATTTACATTGTGATAGGCCAGTCTTGTACTTGTTTGACTTAAACAATTTTGTAAATCAAACACATAAAAAATTAATTTGGATAAAATGGGACTAAATGTGCAAAATAATGTAAAAGAAAAATTAGTAAGATTAAGGTCCAAGATGTAATTAGATACTTGGATATTTTACTAGAAAGGGCAAATCCGTTAGTACTTAAAAGCAAAAGGTGATTTAAGGAAACGGACAAATAAAATCTTGGATAAATAAAGTTGCAGTACAGGCAGTCTTCAGACTTAGAACACAATTGGTTCCTGAAAACAGTTGCTTAATTCAAAACCTCTTCATAGAAAACCATGTTATAAATGGGGTTTTCCTGAACCAAGGCCAGATAATATTTCCCAATCCCATCCCCTTATGTTGCTGTCAAAACGAAGCATTGGTTACTCACCGTGAGGGCTTCTTCTGGTTGCTGCTGTCAAGGCATCTCATGATGGGTTATCCTCGTCACGTGCTCCTGGGCAGGACTATGCAAATTAGTTAGAAAAAAACAGTCCTATATAGCTCTGACGGGGATAACCCCGCCCCAGTTCTTCTAGGCTGAGTAAACCGGAAGGATAAACATAATAAGGAATAAACAACAACATATAAAGTCATTAACCATGAACACAGGAAGCAGAGATCCAGTAGAACGAGAGGGAAAACAGTAGGGACTGTCCCTAAAACTACGGAACGGTTCTTCCCCCGAAGGAGAGCAGCGTAACCCTAGGGAGGGCTGAGATGCCTTGACAGCAGCAACCAGAAGAAGCCCTCACGGTGAGTAACCAATGCTTCGTTCTCGGTTGATGCTGTCAAGGCATCTCATGATGGGACATACCAAAGCAGTAAGTCTAAGGCCCCAGGGAGGGATAAAACGAACGCTGCTCTAGTCCTGGGGAAGAACCCCCTGAAGAGCCCTCCTCCCAAACGCCGCTTGAGCGGCAGCGTGCAGATCAATCTTACAGTGTTTAATGAATGTGGATGGATTCTTCCATACTGCCGCCTTGCAAATCTCTAGGACCGATGCATTAGAAGCAAAGGCGGCAGAGGCAGCAGCCGACCTGGTCGAGTGAGCCCATATGTTTGGTGGTGGTGGTGGGACCTTCCGGGTTTCGTACGCTAAGGTAATACACGCCCTGATCCACCTGGCGATAGTTCGAGCTGGCACGGCTTCTCCCATGGAGGAAGGCAGGAACGAGACAAACATAGTGTCAGTTTTCCGGAAGCCAGCAGTTCTCTTGATGTATCGCTTCAAACAACGGCGGACGTCGAGCTTGTGCCATAGTTTTTCCTGCGGGTGTTCCGGGTGAGGGCAGAAGGAAGGAAGGAAGACATCCTGTGAGGTATGAAAATGGGAGACAACCTTGGGGAGGATAAACGGGTCTGGAATTAACCTGACTGAGTCCTCCGAGAAAACGCAACGTGCCTTGTGGACGGACAGGGCTCGTAGTTCAGAAATTCTTCTGGCTGAGGTGAGCGCCACCAGGAAAGCCAGCTTTTGGGAAAGAAGCCTCAGAGGGATAGTGCGGATAGGTTCAAAGGGAGGTTCCTGCAGCGCCCGGAGAACTAGGTTCAGGTTCCATGACGGAAAGCGATGAACGACGGGCGGTGACAGGAGGGTGGCTCCTCTCAGGAATCTTTTCAATAGGGCACGATCCTTGACACTCGATGAGGCGGCGCCTCACAACATTGGTAGTAAGGATGCTGCCTGTTGCTTGAGAGTGTTGGGCTTCAGACCCTTGTCGAGGCCATCCTGGAGGAAGTGTAGTAGGTGATGCAGAGAGGCCCTGTGGCTGGGAGTCTTGTTCCTCCTAAGCCAACGTAGGAACATTCTCCACGTGTATTGGTAGATGCGGTTGGTGGAATCTTTTGTAGAGGCCAGAATAGTCTCAGTTACCTTCGGAGGTAATCCCTGCGCCCGCAGCCGGCTCCGCTCAGTCTCCAGGCGGCTAGCTGAAACCAGCCTGGATTGGGGTGCTGAACTGGACCCTGACGAAGAAGGTCTGGGCTCGGGTCGAGGTGCCAAGGCCTGTCGATTGCCATGGAGATCAGACCTGTGAACCAGGGGCGCCTGGGCCAGAAGGGAGCCACCATGATGACTTCCGCTTTCATAGATCTTATCCGTCGAAGCACTCTGGCCAGGAGAGGGATTGGCGGGAAGGCGTAGAGTAGCCCTTGGGGCCACTTGCAGGAAAGAGCGTCCGTTCCCCAGGCTGAGCGGCAGGGAAACCTGGTGATGAAGGTCTCCACCTTCGCGTTGAGGGGGGTGGCAAACAGGTCTGCTTGGGGGACCCCCCACCTGGATACCAACTGATCGAACGTTGAGCTGTTCAACGACCACTCCCCTGGAAGCAGGTCCTCCCTGCTCAGCCAGTCTGCAATCGAATTCAGGTCGCCCTTGACGTGATGTGCTGCCAGGGAGTTGAGATGGGTCTCCGCCCAGGTTAGGAGGAGGACAGACTCCCGAAACAGTGAGAGTGAGCGCGTTCCCCCTTGACGGTTCACGTGTGCCTTGGCCGTGGTGTTGTCCGTTTTCACGAGCACATCCTGACCCTGGACCAGCGGCTGAAAATGAAGCAGGGCTAGGCGGATGGCCCTCAGTTCGAGCCAGTTTATAGAATGGGATTGTTCGTGTGAGTCCCATCTTCCCTGCGCGGAGTGCTGGAGGCAGTGGGCTCCCCAGCCCCTGTTGCTGGCGTCGGTCGTGACTATCAGCTTCGGTTGTTCCAAGAATCCCTTGCCTACCGAGAGGTTCTGAGTGCGAGTCCACCATAGGAGAGACTTCTGGACCTGTGGAGGCAGGGCAATGGCAATATTGCGCCTCCTGGAGATGTAGGCTTGATAACGCAGGAGGAACCACTGAAGGTCCCGCAGGTGCAGCCTTGCTCACGGCACCGCTTCGAGGGTGGAGACCATGAGCCCTAGGAGGCTCAAGAGGATTCGCTTCGTCTCCGACCTGATGACGTGGACTCTGTCCTCTGGGAGGAAGATTTTGCCTTCCAGTGTGTTGATGATGACCCCGAGGTGGCGGATCTGTAGTAACGGAGACAGGTGGCTCTTGGCTGCGTTTATTAGAAAGCCGTGTTGTTCTAGGGCTTCCAGCGTCTGTTTTAGGTCTCGTGCTGCTTCACTGGGAGACTCCGACTTCAGAAGTAGATCGCCGAGGTACCCGAAAACATGCACCCCCTGGAGGCGGAGTAGCGCGAGGACGGGGGTGAGGATATTGGTGAATGTCCTGGGAGCGGAAGCAAGGCCGAAGGGGAGGGCCTTGTACTGATAGTCCACCCCTGAATATTTGAAGCGAAGGAGATGTCGGCTGTCTTGATGGATGGGGACGTGTAGATAGGCCTCCTTCAAGTCTATTGAAGCGAGAAGGTCTCCTCTTTGCAGAGATTCTAAAATGGAGCGGAGGGATTCCATCCGGAATTTGCGGGTTTTTACGTATGCGTTGAGGTGCTTCAGGTCGAGGACGGCTCTGCGGGAGCCGTCCTTTTTGGGAACAGTAAAAAGGATCGAGTAAACTCCTCTCCCCTCCTGGCCCTTTGGTACCCGCTCTATTGCTCCAATGAGCAGGAGGTGTCAGATGGCCAGAGACATTTCAGAATGCTTGGTAGCACAGCGAGATCGTGGAGTTGGTAGGAATCGTGGGCGGGGGGAGGAGATCAACTCTATCCTGTAACCTGAGCGAATCAGGTCTAAGGCCCAGGCGTCCTTGATGTCGTGGAGCCAGGCGGGGAGGAAGTTGGACAAACGACCTCCCAGGCAGGGGGGATCTTTGTCAGAGTTGGGACTTTCCCTGATGTTTTCCTTTTGTGTTATTGTTGCGGAAAGAAGAGTTCCTGCTGGCGGGGCCAGGAGGCTCTTGAGCCCCGGAAATCTCGGTCTCTACCCCTGAAGAAGGGACGAAAGGAACGAAAAGGCTGGTATCCTCTCCTGAAGGAGGTCTTGTCAGGTTTTCGTGGGGCAGATAGCATGGTCTTCTTTTTATCCTTAGACTCGACTAGGACCTTTTCCAAAGCTGAGTCGCCGAAAAGCTTGGACCCCTCGTAAGGTAGGGCGCACAGGTTATTTTTGGAGGCGGAGTCCGCTTGCCAAGCTTTCAGCCAAAGGTACCGCCTGCCGACTACTGATGCTGCGGAGGCCCTTGATGAATAGCGGATGGAATCGAGGGACGTGTCTGCGATGAGTGCTTGCGCGCGCTGAAGTTTTAACAGTTGTTGCCTAAGACGGACGGCTTCTGGGGGAGTCTGGTCGAGGTGGTCATTGATCCATAGTAGACTGGCTCTGGCCGTCATTGAAGCCACGGCAGAAGAACGGGTGGCCAGGGAGGAATTGTCGTGGACCCACCGGAAGGAGAATTCTGCCTTTTTGTCGGAGGCATCCTTTAAAAACCCTTCCCCGTCTCGCGGGACCAGAGATCCGCTGCTCAGCTGGGAGATGTGAGCGTCGGTGGTTGGAGTCTGCAATAGCGAGGAAGGCTCTTGTTGGAAGGTGTAGAATCTGGTGGCTGACGAAGTTGGTTTCTTAGGAACATTTGGCGCAGCCCACTCCGCCTTGATAGCCTCTGAAAAATAAGCTGGCATAGGCAGAGGTAATTCACGTGGCTGAGGCCTAGGAAAAACCAGGTCACCCTTGGGATTCAGGCTTGTGTCTGTGGGGGGTTTCGCCTGAAGACCAATAGTGGTTAAGACTTTGGTCATAAGGGGGTTAAAATCTTCCGGTGTGAACAAGCGTTGAGAAACCTGAGATTGCTCCAGGTCCTCCGCCCCTGACCAGTCTCCCCCCTCTCTATCGGGATCAGGATGCTCTTCCTGGTCCCCTTCTCCCTCTCCAATTCCCCCGGGGTTGTCCTCTGCCTCCTCCTCCAGGGGAGGGGCCGTGGTAGGGACCCCCGAGTTTCTCCGTGGGCGGATGACAGTGACCGTGGGATCAGCCAACTCCTCGCCAGAGATTTCTGAGGAGTGCACCGATATGGTTGTCCTAGGGGCTTTCTTGGGCCTCTTGGTCTTTTTAAGGTGTTTCTTTTTGGACTTAGCTTTTCTTGGGGGGAGGGAGGGGGAGGAGACAGTTGATGATTCCTCAGAGGAGGAGGAGGAAGTTTGCCTGCGCCGCTTTGAGCGCTTTCTCTTTTTTGATTTTTTAAATTGAGAAAGTGACTCAGAAATGGCCGTTTTGAACCAGGCCTGCCATTCCTGGGGAACCTGGGGGGGAATGGGTTGAGTAACCACTATGTCAGATAGGGGAGAACCCTCCCATTCCTCCGATAAGGTTGATCTCACCACGCTTGCAGGAGTAGAGGTGGAAGCAGTAATGGCCACCATTCCCGCCCTTTCTGATTCAGCGCCCTCTAGTGGTGTGCGGTGGTCGGATGAAGAAGCCGCCATCTTGGCAGAGGAGGGCTGCAGCTCCGCTTGTTTGCGAAGCTCCGCTTGCGAGGGAGGCGGGTTGGGGACTGGTCTCACCGTCCCCGCTCTAAGGCGCTTGTTCAGGGAGGCAAAAAGCGGCTCCGCTTGGGTGCTGCCACGCTGGGAAGCCGAGCTGCGCGTCACGCGCCTTGGGAGCTCTGCGCCCGGTCTCTCCCCCGTAGTGCCTGAGGACTCGCCCCTCGAGGGGGCGATCGACCGCAGGACCTCTCCCACTGCCTGCCCGGACAGAACAGTGTCAGCCGGGGCCGGGGCAGGGAGGGTAGGAGCGCGCCAGTCAATGGAGGCTAGGAGAGCGGAAGGAAGAGGATCGCCCGGTCTCCTAGAGTGCTGGGGAAAGCGCTGGAAATGGCGTCCCGTGGGCACTAAGATGTTAACAGTCCTCCTAAAACTGTTAAAGCCCCCAGAGGAATGCTCCATAAACGTCCTCCGGGGAAGGAGGGGGGGGGTTGGAAAGGCTGAACACACGAGGACCAATACAAACAGAAAGAAAATCTTTTTTTTTTTTGGTTTGTTTGTTTGTTTATATAGAAATATATATATACAACAGCAAGAACAGACTGGGAAAGACTGAACAACTGACAAGGAATTAACAACAAACAAACAAAGGAATACAGGCCTGACCTGAGAATGAGAAGGAGCAGCCTGCCAGGAGCAACAGGACTAGAAGAACTGGGGCGGGGTTATCCCCGTCAGAGCTATATAGGACTGTTTTTTTCTAACTAATTTGCATAGTCCTGCCCAGGAGCACGTGACGAGGATAACCCATCATGAGATGCCTTGACAGCATCAACTGAGAACTGATGTACCAGTCACAGATGTGCAATAGAGACACTGATCACCCTTGCCACCCACGGCTGAAACTAGTAGGTAGTTGTATTGTCGTTGGCAACTTTGAGGACCTGAATGCTGAAAAGTGGGATATGTCTAATAAACATGAGGCTGTTACTACATATGGGACCTCACTCAAGATTCTGAAACAATTTACATAGCAGCTGCCATCTACTGAGTCAAACCATTAGTCCATCCAGCTCAGTATTTTCTACATGAACCGGTAGCGGCTTCCAAGGTTTTTTAAAACTTTGTTTTATTACTACATCTTTAATTAGAGCTGCTTGTTCATATTGTGTCCTATTTAAAATACTTCTATTTAGCCAATAGCATTCAAATTAATATATTTATATATGAAATTGCAATTGCAAGTGTTTACTCATGTTAAGATACCTTTCTTGAAAGGAAATATTTGTCTCCAGTCATTCATATAGCCTGTAGAGAGACAAATATTAACAGGTCATAGAAATAAAGCAGAACATGTGCTTTATCCCTTAAGCATACACACAAGTTTTTATATTACAAACAAGATTTGCTGTGATAGCTCATACATATTTATGGATAAATAACTTTCTGAAAACAACTAACCTTCCATTAACAGGCAAAAACTTGTTTTGATGATTAACTGCTTTTTCTTTCTTGTCCTTGCATGGATGTTGTTGCTGTGCAGTTTATTGATGATTTTTTTTTCATTATGTGGCTGTTATTTAGACTTTGCCGCTTGACTGCAAATCTTATCGATATTGTCAGTGCTGCAGTAGAGTAAAGTAACATGCACATGTGCAGCTGAAGTGTGTTCAATGTTTTTCTGTTTGTTTGCTTTTCAACACTTCCCATGAAATCCTGCCTCCCCAGCTCACTTCTCAACTTAAAAGACCCCCCAAACCTCAGGTAAATTGAAAAAGCACTTTGACTATTCACTGAAAGAAGTGTGAATGGCAACTCACAGGAAAACTCAAGTGTACATAGCTCTAGCACATGCCTTATTTGTAATTTTTATATTTATTTATTTAGCATATTTGTTTACTGCCCACTACCAAAGTCTCTATTGGCAGTTTAAAACAAACCATGAAATGTAAAAAAAAATTAAAACATATAAAAGTTCAAATTAAAATAGTTACTCATAAAAACCACTAAATAGCTAAAGAGCTTTGCTGAAGAGATGTGCCTTCAGTTCCCTAAAGGTCAACAGGGATGGAGCAGCTCTAATCTCAGCAGGAAGTACATTCCTCAGTCCTGGGGCAACTACAGAGAAGGCATGCTTTTGAGTCACCACCAGATGAGCTGGCAGCACCCTCAGAAGAACCTCCCCTGAAGATCTTAATAGGTGGCGGGGTTCATAACAAAGGTGGTGTTCTCTTAAATACCGTGGGCCCAAGTCGTTAAGGGCTTTATAGGTAATTGCCCAGGCACCTATGGATAGCCAGTGTAGATCTTTTAGAACCGGAGTAATATGGTCTCTACGGGACATCCTGGAGGCTAATCTGGCAGCAGCATTCTGCACAAATTGCAACTTCCGTACCAAGGCAGCCCCATGTAGAGTGCATTGCAGTAGTCAAGCCTGGAGGTTACCAGCATGTGCACCACTGTCTTAAGGTCACTCACTTCCAGGAAAGGAAGTTTCCTATGTGAGACATCTCCTCTAGTGCCCTGTGTACATATTTGTTCATTGGGGAGCAGTTTGTTCATTGAGGAACACTAGTAAAATTCTGCAGCTGTGGCTCTCCTTTGCAATATGAGGTCTAGACTCCAATTGTACTGTCATTTGATGTACAATTATGCTAATGGAAAAGTGAAAAGGGCATATACTGTATTTCAATCAAGAAATGGCTAGGAAGAAAACCAAAGGCATAGCCAATCTTGCTGTGAAGAACTCCAAAGGATCTGGATAAATTTTATTTTTTTTATTTATTCAATTTCTATACCGCCCTTCCAAAAATGACTCAGGACGGTTTACAGAGCGAAATAATAAGATGGATCCCTGTCCCCAAAGGGCTCACAAACTAAAATGAAACATAAGGTAGACACCAGCAACAGCCAGTGGAGGTACTGTGTTGGGGGTGGATTGGGCCAGTTACTCTCCCCCTGCTAAATAAAAAAGCACCACGTTAAAAGGTGCCTCTTTGCTAAGTTAGCAGGGGTTAAAATAAGGGGGATGGGGCTCCAGGGGCATAGCTAGGGGAGAGAGGGCCTGTGTTCACCCCTCTCTCCAGCAGCCTCTTGGAGTGAGGGATATAATGAAGAAGATAGGGAAGGGTGGAGCTGGGGGGCCCTCAGGAGCTCGAGGGCCCGGGTTCTTGGAACCCATCTGCTCAATTATAGCTAAACCCCTGGGGCTATAGTTCAGTAGTGGAGCACATGCCTTGCATAAATGTCTCGGGCTCAGTTCCTGGCACCTGGGCTAGTAAGAGCCAAGATCCTTGTCTGAAACCATGGAGAGCCACTGCCAATCAGCGCCAATGCTCTGACTCAGTAAAAGGCAGCCAGCTTCCTCTATCTATATTGATCTATCCAAACTGGGTCAATAAACAAAGTGGGAAATAAGATTCAATATAAATAGGTGCAAAGTAATGCACAGTGTGGTAAAAACCTGTAACCACATATACACTGATGGGTCTGAACGGGCTGCAATTACTCAGGTAACTGATCCCTACAGCCTTGTCAACTCAGTAGCTATGAAATGGAAATAAAATATATGCCTTTATCTAAATAAAGGGCTTTGGAATATGCTCCCTGCTGAAATAAGAGCATGTCCTTCTCTGTTTGTTTTCAGTAAGACCCTCAAGACTCTCCTGTTTTTGCAGGCTTTTAATTAGAATTAATTTTTAATAATGGTAACAATTTGTTTCAATAATTGTTTTATGCTCTTTTTTTTATCATGTATTTTAATTTGTTTTGACTTTTAAATATTTTGTACACCACCTAGAGATGGTGGTGTACATATCAGGTGGTATAAAATATGATAAATAAATAATAAATCTATGGTGTTGCTAGAGGAATGCTGTATAGAGTTGCTCTGAGTCTATCAGATTAAAAAAAGAGAGCTAGAAAAAGGCAACTGACATCCTCGCCAGCAAAAGGGAATACCTCTTCACTTCTGCCAGTGCCATAGGATGCCTGCTGTGAAGGAATTATATTATCTAAAAACAAAGCCAGTGTGTGTTTTCCTTCATACTTATGCTACTCATGGAAATAAGTAAAATAAAATTAATAATAGTAATAATAATAATATGGATGTTTATGCCACTTTGATTTGCCGCCCTAAGCATGTTTACTTAGTGGAAATAATTTATTTTATTGTGATTTCTTTAACCAATTATGTGTCAGCCCTGGCCTGCATTGCAGACATTTATAAAATTAAGGTGTGGAAGGGATACAATATTTGTGTCCCCTTTCAACACAGAGTCTCAAGCTCACCTAGTTACATGAATGAGCAGGACTTCATTGCACAAAACATAATTAACAGAACCCATTACCACAAGATGTGGTGATGGTTATTGTTTAGATGTCTAAACTTTTCTTAAAAGGCCAATTCAAGGGGAATAGGAATATATCTGTGATTATTAGACATGATACTTAAATAGAGCCTCCAGGTTCAGGTGCAGTATATACTTGAAAGCTAGATGTAGAAAAATTAGAGGAGTTTTGGTGCCTTCCTGTCCTGCTTGTGGGATTTGCAAAGTTCCTAGTTGGCTGCTATTGGGATGAATAAGATACCTGAGTAGATGGACATTTGGACTTAAGTGAATTGGGCTCTGTGGTTGGAGGAGAAAACAAAACCTGAGGAAAGCCCATCCTCTGCCCTAGAGCAGGGGTGAGGGAAAACTTGCCCCACCTCCCAGCTGTTGTGGCTGGAGATGATGGGAGTTGTAGTTCAGCAGCTAGAGGGCCAGGTTTGCCTTCCCCTGCCCTAGAAATTTTCTCCTTTAGCCCCAAATATGAGGGCCGCTTCACGTGTTAATGCACTTTCCACAAAAGAAGGGACTTTCCAGTAGACAGAGTCAAAGTAACAAATGTGAAGCGGCCCTTCAGCACTTCTATGCAGTGAAAAAACAAAACAGTGAACTGAGTATAGATCATCGCATGTGCCAGATCCATTTGCGGGTACGAGGACAGGAGCGAGGTCAGGCGGGGCGCGTGAGCAGCTTTGTGTCTCGCCATTTCTCCCCATATATATATATTTTTTTTTCAGGGAAGAGCAACAAAAGGCAGCCCTTACACCAGGTCCAAAACAAAATAACGCCCCCACGGCCCGCCGCAGAAAACGGAGACAGGTGAGCAGAGCAGGATACCAGGCTGTGTTTTGAACCGATAGCTTGGCCTTCCCTGGCTACAACGGGAGAGACTGCGCATGCTCTCTTCTTGCTCGCTCGCCAGGCACTTGACAGCACTTCTCCCTTTTGTCTTTAGAAACACCGCTGTAGTCGTTCGCTTTTTATGTTCCAGAGTTGTTTCACTGCAAACCACACACGCAACATCGGACGCTTTTCTGCAGAATTTGGATTTCCTTTCTTCGTTTTTTAAAAGAACGTATGAAAACCCGACAGGAATTTGTGGGCAGAAAACAGAAAGTAGCTTCCTTCGGCCGTACTGAGCATGCTCCACCGCATTTCAGTCTGCTGCTCAGATGCACCGGAAAAGAGGAAGTGACAAATAAGAGAAATTGTTACCACACGACGCCACCCACGATTAGGAAACGGAAGGACAGCCCCTTCGCCTGCCGGCCGGCCCTCCCCTCTTTCCCTGTGCAGCTACTGCAGTGCCGACGCGTCCGCCATGCCGAAGCTGAGCAAAGAGGCCAAGCAACGGCTGCAGTACCTCTTCAAAGGTGGCCAGTTTGCCATCCGCTGGGGCTTCATCCCCGTCGTACTCTACCTAGGTCAGTGCTAGGGGTGGACGAACCAGGTTGTAGCCGGCCGCGGCCGAAATTGCAGACTCTCTAGCTAGCCTGCCCTAACCTGAGGAGCTGTTAAATCGCGAGGGACGCTGGCCTGAGGAGCGGTCGCTTGTGCAGTTCGTTAATGGCTGTAACGCACGGCGGTCCCAGCGCGCGAGCAGCGGTCGTTCTAGAACTCGCTAGTGATTGTGACGCAATGTGTGTGTGTCGGGAGGGTCCGCATGAGGGGTGGTGGTTCGTAGCTCACGTGGCCGGTGCGTTGTCTGAGGGCTCCGCGTGATAAACGAGAAACACACCCTGGTATCTTAGTAAACCCCCCCCCCCATTTCCCTTTCCTTCATTTACATTATCTGCTTCAATATTGAAAGCGCACCCTTTAAAATTGCTATAGGGTTGAATGAGTAACACATTTTTGGTTGCTCCAGTGGTCACTCTATATCAGGCTTGTACAGCATAAGGCCCGTGGGGGCTGGGGATGTTTTTGCTGGCCCACAGGTAGCCAGCCACAGCAGGAACCACAAAGAACTTGGCATTTGTGGGGCTGCCACAGTCAGGTGCCCCACTGACTGAGCAGGGACACAGCTTATTTTCTGGCCACTATCCTTGGTTATAATTGTGCGTCCCGGGGGGGGAGGGAAGGACAAGTAAATAGAAATTGCTTTAATGAATATCTTTATAATTAATTTCACTGTAATAATAAATGCACTGAAAATTGACCTCAGCCCCCCACAGATCGTCAAGCCCCCCCACATCAAATCATGGTTGTTTCTGGCCCGCTGTGGCGTTTGAGTTGTGCACCCCTGTTATATTCTGCTGGAATAAGGATCCATGTGTTCCCCCTATTCTGGTTTATAACTACTTTATTCTGCATGCAGTGGATTTTTCCCTGATGGAAATAAGTGGAAGGCTGTTTGAGGAGGCTGGTGGGTGAGGTTTGTTGAGAGGATGCTAGGAGATCCTGGCTGATGCAGGAGTGGCAAGAAGATCAAAGGTTCTTAAAATTTTGTTTTCCATTATCTGGAAAGATGATGGGCGATATAACCTGTTAAGGCTTCTTGATGGCATTTTTTGTTTCAGTGATCTCTTACCCAATTGATGTACTCCTTCAACACTTCCACAATTCAAGACACTGTAATCTAAGATATGCTATTGGGTTTGCTGCCAGAAGGGCTTTTCTAAAAGTGCTATAGAACAAATAAAGGATAGGCAGAACACAGAATACAATCCACTGGTGGGCAGGCCACTGACCAGTTTCCATTGGACTACCTAGTGCCAGCTGGGATTCTTGCAAACATTGTTGACATAGGTGGGCCTTGATTTGAAACAGCAAGCCACTTTTTGGGTTTATTAAATAAGGATGTGTGCTCAGAATCACTTAAGACAAATTAGTTATGCCTTAGCTGTTCACATATCCTGCATTTGCATATAGATGGATCACTAGGATTCTGGTTTAATTTTATTTATAAAAAGCTAGACAGAAGGCCCACTCAAGCATGTTAGCTCTCAAACTATTTGCCCAAGTTTCCACAAATGGGAATACAGCAATGGCATTGAGTAGCCCCAGGAGTAGGCAACCTTGGTTCTCCAGCTGTTGCTGAACTACAACTCCCATCATCCCCAGCCACAATAAATTTGTCCTCCTTTCCTTCTGAATTGTGCTTTATTCCTGCTCCCCCCCCCCACCCCGCCGTAGACCTTCACATCTTACTGCTAAGCCTCCCACTTGCAGGGGAGGAGTGGGGTTTCAAATGCATGTTGCTGAATGGGCTATGGAATGAACGCCCATCCCTGCACTTACTGGGAAGGAGTTGGGGAACACTATACTGTACTAAACTATAAAGTGTACTCTTATGGTAGTTAATCATTTATGCACATTCGTGCTGTTTATAAAGCTGTATTCTATTATGGTAAGACAACATAGCTATAATGTAAATTGACATGTCTATTGTAACTTCAGGCTTTAAGAGAGGTGCAGATCCTGGAATGCCAGAGCCAACCCTTTTGAGGTATGTGTCCAGCCGTTAATAACTGTGCAGAAACAAAGGAGGATCGGAGGAGAGTTGGTCTTGGGGTAGCAAGCATGACTTGTCCACTTAGCTAAGCAGGATCCGTCCTTGTTTGTTTGTTTGAACACATTTTTATAACTCACAAAAGGCAAATCTCTGGGCGGATTACAACAAAACAATAAAAACAACAAGTAAAAAGGTTAAAACATTACAATTTAAAAGGTTAAAGCTATTAAAAATCATCAAACTATTAAAACCGTATCTAATTAAATATGAATGGGAGACTTGATGTGTGAGCACTGTAAGATATATCCCTCAGGGGGATGGAGCCACTCTGGGAAGAACGTCTACTCTAGGTTTCAAGTTCCCTCCCTGGCATCTCCAAGATAGGGCTGAGAGAGATTCCTGCCTGCAACCTTGGAGAAGTTGCTGCCAGTCTGTGTAGACAGTAATGAGCTAGATCGACCAATGGTCTGACTTGGTAAATAGCAGCTTCCTATGTTTCTAAAGTATGCTGAAGGGAAAATGTGGTTCTATGATTAGCTTGGAGGTGATAGTTGGAGACTTAGATGTGCTAGACATTAGACCAATTGTAGAATGTTAGAGTTGGAAGGGTTTACACAATGTAACTATGGCCATTGTTATATTCTCTTCAGATAAGTGGCAGGCCACAGTTTGGTGCCACCATTCTTTAAGGGACATGCCTGCAGGAAGAAACTATATTTCCGTTGATTACTGATATTGCAGCAATGTCAGTGATTTCTGATGGCATTTGTTGATTCCTGTAACTTTTTATAAATATGAAACTGGCAGCCATAGAATGGTTTAAAGGCTGATGACTTACAATGAACGAAAAGTAATTTTGAAAAGGTAACTCTTTATGGAGTGTGTGGATATAACCGCAAGATGCAGTTGTAGTCCATTTTGCTGTTGCCTTTGAAAAGAGAAAGGAGAAAACAATTTTGTGGAAAATAAAGGAACATCCATCTTAATAACAGATTAATAATGGGGAAATAAAATAACCAGTAGGAGTTTGGACTCCTTTTCCAGCTAGAGGAGTGACAAGTGTAAAGTTTTGTGACTCAGGGAGTTAGAACGGTGCTGCGTTGCTCATGTAACACACAGATTTAACAAGACAAGGGATGGTAAAATAAATTACTAGTAATGCATTATAAAGCTGATAACCTGAGGAGTGCAGTTCTGCAAACATATAAGAACAAGACGTTTCCTATTATTACTTTACAATTCTGGAAATACAAAAATCATTGAAGCTTTTCATTTTCATTCCATTTCTGCATGGTGGCACTTAGTTGGATGGATGCTCAGGAGTGTTTACACTAATATCAAATTTTATTGTTTAGTATTCTTTATTGAGTGCTATTTAAAGTCCTGTAATTAAATGTTGTGATTGATTTCATTATAACTTTTTATTTAAAAAACCAAACAAACCCAACCCTGCATGTGGTTATTTATTTTATCCTCTGTCATATGCATGCTTGCTTTGATATAAATATATTAATTCTTTCAATGCCCGTGTCATTCCTGATAGAAGGAAAATGGCACAGTTTGACTTTTGTTTTTGTTTTAATGATCTAATCTATTGGAACAGTGGAATTTTGTGTTTGGATGGATCTTCCATGACTGAGTAAATTGTTATTGAGTGAGTAAAGTTGTGTTGCATTGTTCAGGGTGTGGAAACAGCTGTATTGCTACTTACAACATTTTAGACATCTGATAGACTTTCTTCCTCTTTCTCCCTTTCCTCCACCTTTTCTTTTCTCTTTCAGTCTGCTTTGGGGATGAAGAACTTAAACATTGTGTTCTGGAAGCAACTGATGAACAAATAAAAGTGTTGAAGATGTGTACATTCCAGAAGCTAGAAAGGACACTTTTTGAACTATGCCACTGACAACACAGTTTCCTGACTTCGTAGAATACACTGACATCATGCAATATTACTTGCAATACAGTGGAATTTCTGTCAAACTTATTTATTTTACTTTCATTTGCAAATGTTGAAATAAATCTTTCTAAAGTTCTGTAATGAGGAAACCTTTTTCCAGGTTATGACACAAGGTGACCCTCATTTCCCTTTTGTCAACATTTCAGGTCTGAGGGATTTAAAGGTTTCAACCCAGAGGTAATTTTGGAGCTCCTCCCCATTGCTGGAGGCCCCCCTCCCCCCACAAGTGGCACATTTCTGTGTTGAGTCAATTGGGAGAAAAACCATCCCAGAAATGAATGGACTTTCTATGGTGGGGTAGTTTCTATTCCATTTCCATGTTAAGCCATTTGGGATTGAAGAGAACACCCTGCTTCTCTTTGGAAACTTCTCTGAAAAGTGTGTAATGCAGAGGCACTATTACCCCCTGCCCCCCCTTTTTAAGGGATAAAGACATGGTGACAGCAAGCAGTTTCTGACAAAAATTGACAACCAGAGTTTTAAATTCCAATTTAAAATTTATTTTATTGAATACAAAATGAGGGTTGAATCATATATACAAGTGAGGCATCCCCAAATGACACCCAACAGATTAAACACATGCCTGGACGCTAACACCAAACCTTTAATATACACTAACATGACTAGAGTGGATTCTTGAATATGAAATAAGCCAATAGATTATCTTATACTGTATGTATGTAACCACTGAGAGACCTTAAAGGCCAAGTTGAAGACAGATCATCCTGGAGAGAATCTATGTGGTCACTAAGAGTTGACACTGACTTGATGGCACTTAATCATTCAATCAATGTAACAAGGCAATTGGCTATTCAGCTACTGGTTAATGCATGACTTCAGCAACTAGTTATATGTAAGAGAGAGAACTCTGCCATTGCCTCCTATGAAAAGTGGGGAAGGTACAGTAATCAGGGTCATAACAATACAAACAAAGCTAAAGAGAAATCTGTCAGAGGAATGGGTTAAGGAAGAACTGAGTCAGAAGAGGCTCTTGAGTTTGGGCTCTCTTGAGTGGGATGGTGTGTGTGTGGAACGGAGGGTGTCCGGCAGTTTTGGGACAGCTATTACTGAAGTGATGGGGAATAGAAGAATTGGCATTGGCAGAGCAGCTGGCCATTACAGGGGAAGAAAAATCAGTAATTTAGTAACTATTTCCACTTCCAATTGCCTTGTCAACTCTCAGGCCTTGGGGAGCAGTTCCAGTTACCCACAGAGTCTGGCCTTGCTCCTCTGCAATGCCAGGTCAGTTCAGAATAAAATTGAAATTATCCACGACTTGATCGTGGATGAGGGAGCTGACCTGGCATGTATAACAGACCTGGTTGTGGGAGGCGAGTGGTCCCATATGGGCTCAGCTTCTCCACTAGGAGAATGTTTCAACACTAAAATGTTGTATTGGGGGCAAGAATTTCTGGCCTCTTGTGTTGATGCTTGCCTATTGATGCTTCCAAGAAGGTGGTCATGGGGATATTTGAAAAGACAAGAGTTTCCAAAGGTGTCGGACAAGAGCCATATGGGAGATAAAGATCCTATGGACAAGCCAGGAATCTCCTGAAATTTGGGGACCCCTGTTACTTTCACATGGATCTGAAAGGAACTGGGTGATTTGGCATACGTGCTGGTATGCACTGAGTGTGTGGTAAACCTGCTCTAGGCACTTTGGGATAATGGAGAGGGAAACACTACTGCACTCCCCTGAAATATCTATCTATCTTCTTTTCTATATATAATTCTCTAAGGCGTACCTCTGGCTCATCCCATGTGTGGCACTTCACGAGAGTTTGCAAGCAGAAGCACCGTGGTGACTGAGCAGTGGTGATTCCAAATGCAAATAGGGAGGAGGAGCCTGTGAGAGCAGAAGCGCCACGGTGATTGGGCAGTGGGGATTCCATATGCAGATAGGGAGGAGCATAACACATTGTATTGTCACTGGCATACAATAAGATCGAAAGCTTAAGGTCCAAAATAGAGACATGAAAATACTCCAGGGTACTCTGTTCTTGAATTTCTTTTTATTAGGGTAACAAACTTCCATCCATTACTCCATAACACATTACATTAAAGAAGTTCCCAACTTACAAAAGCCAACCTGAACATACAAATAAGTCATTGCACATTATATGCGTTCCAAGTTATGAACATCTAACTTAGAAACAACTTTTGGAACACAACTAGTTTGTAAAGTGTTTCTTGAATATGATTCTTATATCACAGTCATATTTCCAGAAATATAAAATTTTTTAAATTGATTTCAGAAGTATAAAAATAGAAAATTAAGCATCACAAAATAAATAACACAACAGTTTAAATATATATAAATAGAAAATGTATAAAAGAGATGAGGTACAGCAAGCATCACTGTTGCCTCTTCTATCAATTTATTTATTTATAAATCATATTTATATACCTCCTGATATGTGTATCTGTAGGTGGTGTACATAATTTAAAACAACAAATATAAAACAGAGTAAAAATAATTTCACAGATCAAAAAAATTAACCAATTTTATGGGATAAAAACAGTTTAAAATTATTTTCAGTTAAAAGCCTGAGAGTACAGGGGTATCTTGAGGGTCTTCCTAAAAGCATAGAAAGATGGAGATGCTCTTATTTTGATAGGGAGAACAGTCCAAAGCCCCGGGGCAACCACACAGAAGGCCCAGTCTCGAGTCTCCACCAAACGAGTTAATGGCAACTGTAACTCAGGTTGAGGCAGTGAGCCAGCGTGGTGTAGTGGCTGGAGTGCCGGACTAGGACCCGGGAGACCTGAGTTCAAATCCCCATTCAGCCATGAAACTAGCTGGGTGACTCTGGGCCAGTCACTTCTTGCTCAGCCTAACCTACTTCACAGGGTTGTTGTTGTGAGGAGAAACCTAAGTATGTAGTACACCGCTCTGGGCTCCTTGGAGGAAGAGCGGGATATAAAATGTAAAAATAAAAAATTAAAAAAACCTCTCCAGATGTTCTCAATAGGTGACAGGGTTCATGACAAAGAAGTCACTCTTAAGTACCTTGGACCCAAGCTGTTGAGGGATTTATAGGTAATAACCAGTACTTTGTATTTTGCTTGGAAACGCATTGGCAGCCAATGCAATTCTCTTAAGATTGGTGTTATGTGGTCTCGTTGGGTTATTCCAGAGACCAGTCAGGCTGCTGCGTTCTGCACCAATTGTAGCTTCTGACTATGTACAAAAGCAGCCCTACATAGAGTACATTACATTAGTCAGGCTTGGAGGTTACCAGCACATGCACCAATGTTTTAAGGTCATTTACCCCCAGAAATGGCATAGCTAATGTAGTTGCCAAAACTGATAAAAAGCACTCCTAGTCACTGCCTCAACCTGAGAAACCAGAGAGAATTTTGGATCCAGGAGCATTTTCAATCTATGTACCTAAACTTTCAGGGGGAGTGTAATCCCATCCAGAACAGGCAGATCTAAACCATCTTCCGGGTCCCTACCCCCCCATAATCAGTACCTCCATCTTATTTGGATTCAACTTCAGTTTGTTATCCCACATCAGCCCATTACTGCCTCCAGGCAGTCATTAGGGAAGTTATGCCATTTCCTGATGAAGTTGATATGGAAAAATAGATCTGGGTGTCATTAGCATATTGATAACATGCTGCACCAAACTTCCTGATGATCTCTCCCAGTGGTTTCATGTAGATGTTAAAGAGTATTTGAGGCAGTATGGAGCCTTTTGGAACTCCATATTTTAGTTCTCGCTTTGCAGAGCAGCAGGCTCCAAGCGAGACCATCTGGATGGTGGACTATCTGGAATCTACCAGAGAGGTAGGAATGGAACCACCATAAAAGAGTGTCACCCAATCCCACCTCCCTCAGGCAACCCAGAATACCATGGTCAATGGTATCGAAAGCTTCTGAGAGATCCAAAAGGATCAGCAGAGTCACACTCCCTCTGTCAATAGCCAAATGGAGATCATCCATGAGGCTGACCAAGGCCGACTCTATCTTCAGATGACCTGTTTCTGCCAATTCTTACTCAGAGTTGTTAGAATTGATTTGTATTAATGATAGCTGCCTGCTATCAGTGGCTGAAAATTTTTGCTTCAGACTGTCTCTATCAATAAGTTCAAGAGCGAAATTTAACTCCAGTATTTTGTATTGGATGTTGCAGAACAAAACATTGATCTATTGTAGATTTGTCCTTCATGAAACCTGGCTGCTGGTCTATAATTACTTCCTGCTGCCCACTTCTTCAATTTAAATATGTATGTTTTGAATTATTTTGGAAATACTGTGAAAATGAATTGGCCTGAAATTATTAGTGTCTGCTTTGGAGCCTCTCTTATGGAGAGGCACTACTGTACTTAACCATCCAACCCTTTTGTGTTTTCCAATGCTGATTTAAGTAGGAGAATATCCAAGCCAAAGCTGGACACCTCCAGGCAAAATTTGTCCTAAACAATTCACCTGGAAGCATATCTTCCTCAGGAGTTTTTCTAGATGGCAGAAGATTAATGAGGTTATAGGGTCTTATTTGGGTCAAGATGCAAATTCAGCATCCCACAAGGAAAAGGAAAGAAAGGTGGACCTGGCATTGGGCTGAGGTACTTTGATCATCAATAGCACTATTGCAATCTCTCATTCCTTTTGCAAGCAAGGCAGTTTTAAAAGGCTGTCTTTCCTTTGGAAGATACTTTAGCCAAGTCTGTTCCAAAGGATACCAAACCTAATTGCATCCATAATTAGCATATGTATTGATCCTATGTATTCCTTAATAGAATGTTATGGTCCCTGTGCAAGTGAGGACAAGTATGCAATCTTTTCTGGTGCATCTTATTGCTGCTGCCAGCATACTCTAGCAAAATTTCAAGGCATAGTTCAGTGCAAGCTTAACATCTGTAACTTTCAAGTAATAAATTCAGTGCATACTGAAATCTGTGTGTTCCAGCCAAAATTAAAACATTAGTTTTTCGTGTTTAATTTAAAGTCATGGGAGTAAAAACACAGTTATAGAATAAATATTTTAAATATAATAAATACATCCCAAAACCTTATAATTAACAGAACGTGGTAGGTTCTCAAAAGAGAACAGTAGTAGTATCTGCTTTACCACAGATTTTGTGAGTATTTATGTGCCTGACTTAAAACATTCAGACACTCTACAGCATAAGACACATAATAAACATTCAGACACTAGAACTCTCAGCCTCTCATAGGAAGCCCTTGAAGTTGTCTCCATAAACTAGCTGGGCTTGGCGCAGAGCATCTGCGCCTCAGGCTGACACCATGGCTCCCCCCCCCCATCGGCCCAGCCAGCTTCCACCCCCCACCCGCTTCTCTCCCCCCACCGCACTTTTGGGCTGGCGGGAAAGCCGGCTCGCCACCTCCTCCTGCCGGCAGCCCCCATCCCTATTTTCTCTCCTGTCCCCGTTGCTAGTTCAGCAGCTGCTTGAGAACTCTCACGAGAGCTGCCACACATGGAATTAGCGACGGGTACGTTTAAGAAAATTAAATATATAGAAAGATGGGCAACAACAAACACAATTTAGACACTACAGTTGCGGGTCTCACTTATGCAGCGAATTGCTCTTGTAGTTTTCTCCATAAAGGAAGTAAAACTTCGAAGTATAAGGTGCTTGATAACAATGACATTCCAACCTCTCTTCTGTTCTCGTAGTTTTGCAGAAAGAGTTTTCTGAGCCACTGGATCAGGCATCGTCACTTCATCAGGCCTAATCATCTGTTCAGGAAAACATAAAAAATGATTGGTTACAGAGCTCTTGGCTAGATCAATTCATTTTGTTCATCTGACAAAGTTAGCAATTTCAGATCACAAATGTTTTGTAACTAGATATTTCTATTATGTGAGTTACACACCATCCTATCTTAAAAGCTCAGGTCAGATTAGATGTGCCAGTCTCTACGACTGAAGAGAGCCATTTTCTGTAGTCCTTCCCGTTCATAGTTTATGTAGGGACAGAGGTAATTTTGGAGCCTGGACCTAAAGGCCTTTGGAGGCCCCCTTTGGAGGCTTCATTTTTTTAAACATGTAGGTTCTTGGGCGCACAAACCACACCACTTAGGACAGATTAAAGAGGATTTGGGGGCCCCCAGGGGGTGTGGAGGCCCTGGACTTCAGCCCCATAAGAGCCCCTTTGTGTAGGGATTCCCAATTAAATCTCCCATGTACTGTACTAAAAACCAACAGTTTAGCATACCTTCTGAGCACACTTTCCAGATCATTTATGAACAAATAGCACAGTTCCCAAATCTCCCCTTGCTCCTCTCCATTATGAAAACGGTCAATTCATTCCTTCATTTCCTATTCTTTAATCAATTATTGATCCAAATGAGGCCCTCTTCTGTCATGTCACTCCAGGATTCATTATTTTGGGCAACAGAAGAGATTTACTGTTCCACTTAAGTTAAACTTTAAAATACTTCTTTAGGAATTGTGTGTGTAGGAAAAAAGTATTCAGCTGATAGGAAAAATGTTCAGCAATATGTATAGCTTTTCCTGATATTTTCAGAAAAGGCTTATTTAATTGCTACAGCTGTCATATAAATCAGAGACGACAATGGGTTTGAGAAATAATTAACCAATTCAGTGATCTCCTTCAATGCATTCTTAAGCCGAATATCCTTATGTCAGAACAAATGATTACATGTAAACAGAACTTACCATTGATTTCAAGCCATTTGCCAGGTGCTGTGTGCTTTGCCATAAAAGTACAGTTTCTTCTGTATTACCAATAAGACGTTCTTCTAAATATTCCAAGAATGTCTGAAATGCATAAAGGCCAGTTGAAAGTCCTTTCAGGCATTTTTCCTAGAATAGAAGAATAAGAAAAAAGTTATTCTTCTGGAAGATTATTCAAGGGAAAATATCCCTCAAATCAGTTAACTGATAACATTACAGTGCATTGGAACATAGGAAGCTGCCATATACTGAGCCAGACCATAGGTCCATCTAGCTCAGTATTGTCTACTAGGGATATGCATGAATCATTTTTTTAATTTCAATTTGTACCCGAATCAAATCACCCCAATTTGTTTTGGGTCCGAATCTACCCCCCTTGGATCACCCCAGATTCGATTTGTACCCAAATCTTCCAAATCTGAATCAATTCCGATTTTTAAAAAATGGTCCCGGGGCCAAAAAAGAGGGGTGGGTGGTAGTGCCCAATGGGTGGAAGCTACTACTCAGATTTCAAAGAAATTTGGCAAAGGGGTGATTTTTAAAGAATTTTTGAAGTTGGAGCATCTTTAAGCTTTTCCCCATAGGGAATAATGGGGATTTCAGCAATTATAGCTCCATGTGGGGGGCACCAGGGTGTCCCAGAGCAGATTGTAGTGGGTGGTAGTGCTCAATGGGTGCAAGGAAGCTACCACCCAAATTTCAAAGGAATTGGGCAAAAGGGTGATTTTAAAAGAATTTTTGAAGTTGGCATGTCTTTGGGGCAAATTCGGTGCAGAAAAGGGGTTTCAGGGTAGAAGAGTGAGTCAGGTGGTAGTGCCCCAATGGGTGTCTCCAGATTTCAAAAAAATTGGTGAAAGGTGTGATTTTTAAAGAATTTCTGAATTTTGTGTGTCTTTAAGCTTTTTCACATAGGGAATAATGGGGATTTCAGTAGCCCCATAATTCTACTTGGGGGGCCAACCACATTTGCCACCAGAGAATCTACTCTCAGAACACCTCAGAAACAACAACACCCAGTGCCCCATGGGCTGTGGGTTTGGGGGTGGTTGGCACCCTATGTGCACTACACCACCACTTGCTCTGGGCCATCTTGGTGCCTCCCAAGTGGAGTTATGGGGCTGCTGAAATCCCCATTATTCCCTATGGGAAAAAGCTTAAAGACGGGCCAACTTCAAAAAACATTTAGAATTCACCCCTTTGCTCAATTTCTTTGAAATTCGGGTGGTAGCTTCCACCCATTGGACACTACTACACCCAACCCACTTTGACCACAAAATGGAAGTCCGACTCTCCAAATTATGGGGGGTCCAAATCTGGGGTGATTTGTTTTGTACCTGAATCTCGGCAACTGAGGACAGGGGTGATTTGTTTTGTCTACAAATCACCTGAATCAGCCAGATTCGGGTACAAATCATTTTGTACCTGATTCATTTCGCACATCCCTATTGTCTACACAGACTGGCAGTGGCTTCTCCAAGGTTGAAAATGGATAACATCCACACTTGTACTTCTACGAGCACAACTCTTCTGCTTGTGCAAGTGGGGAAGTGGCAACTTTTTACAAATCCCCCTTTCGTTTTGTACCTCCCTGAAAATGTGTTCCTGAGGGTTGGCAGATCCTCAGGGACATATTTTCTGGATGTGCATGGGACTGCAGAATAAAGTGAGAAAATGGCCAAAATGGCCCTTTCACTCGTACCTCCTTGAGCAAAAAGTAAAGTTCTGCTAGTGCACCAAGTACTAGTCTGGATGATATCCACAGCAGGCTGCCAAAATACTCCGCAACTAGCTGACCCAGGGGCAGAGCAGTTCTCCCCCTCCCTCATTCTCGGCCCTCCCTCCTCCTCCTCCTCCTCCTCTCCCCTTCCCTCCACTGTTCCCTCTAACAGGGATTTCCAGATGTTGTTCACTACAACTCCCAGCATCCCCAGCTGCAATGGCCTTTGGCTGAGGATTATGGTAGCTGTAGTCAACAACATCTGGGAATCCCTGTTAGAGGGAACACTGCTTCCCTCCCACTCAGCTCTTCCCCTGTTTTTGGCCCATTTTGACTGCCACTTTCTCACCTCCCCAGCCACCACTTTCCCCAGCACCACTTTCGGCCATCTGGCTGTCCATTAGCCTGCCCATTCAGTTTTTCCCTGCAGCGCGAACTATTGTGAGAACTGCCACACATGGGATTAGCAAAGGGTACGTTTAAGAGAATTATATTTATAGAAGATAGATGAACAAAATATACACATCGCTATTTAAAATATTAATCAGATGCAGTGCCAAGCATAGATATTTATATTATAGCCATAAATTATTTTTTTACCTTGTTGAATCCAGGTTGCATGCATCCATCTTCTTTAGTGATTTTTGGAAGGTTAAGATTGTGTATTGGCATTTCCATGCTGCCTTCACATGCAGTTTGATCGTTGCACAGCTAATAAAACAGAAAAGTGCTTAATGAAAGCTTTTAACATATGGACTTCAATATTATATTCCAAGCCAGGGTTTCTTAACCTTGTGCCCCCAGATGTTGATGGACTACAACTCCCATCATCCCAAGCCACAATGGACATGGCTGGGGATGATGGCAGTTGTAGTCCATCAACATCTGGGGGCACAAGGTTAAGAAACCCTGTTCTAAGCTATATATATATGTGATGTAACTCTCCATCAATGATATTCACTGGGTACTCCATAATGGTTTCCGCTGTTGTCTTTTGATCATTGCAGTAACACCATATCATTCCTACTTGAGAAAGTCCTTTGTAAAGTTTGGTTTCTTCACCATGTCTAGTAGCACCCAAGCAGTGTGTTCTAATACTTTTTCATCTATGTGCAGAATGAGTTTAGTTCTGGGTGGCAGCATCAAGAGAGTGTTTGCGTACCTGAATTCAGAATGGGGCCTTCCTGATTCAACCTGAGCAGGATCTAAAACTGACTGAGCAGACATCAAAAAGCTTGCGTGCGCATGTGCACACTTAGAGGGAGCACTCCACCCAAGGTATCAAAGTGCTTAACCTCAAAAACAAGATCTGGATTTCAAAGCTGAAATTCATTTCCCTATAAGATTTCAACTTCTTCCCCGCTCCCCCAAATGTTTTGCATTCACTTAATATTCACTACTGCCGGCCACTCTTTCAGAATTTGAATTCCTATTACTTATTCCAAAACTATCACCAGGGGCGTAGCAAGGTTGGAGGGGGCCCAGAGACAAGATTTTAAAATGGGCCCCTCGCTGATATACACACACAAACACACTTCACAGTATATGGTGCATGCACACTCACATCCCCATTATGAATACGGTGAATATCTAGTTTACATTGACTCTAGTTTTTTTACTCTCTGCTCCTGCCGATCTCCAAGAGACTCAACATAATTCATAGGGGGAGCAACATGGGTGGGTGGGGAGTCATGTGATGTGCCTCTGGGGGCCCCCTCGAAGCAGTGGGGCCCCAAGACAACTGCCTCCCCTTGCCTAATGGTAGTTACGCCCCTGACTATCACCTCTTCATGCTGAACTGCTTGCAGCTCAGATGCTCTAGTATATAGAAAGTGAGATCTATGTAAGGAAACAGAGTTCTGTGCATAGGTCAGCCTTACTGGTCACAGAAATGGCTTCTGAAAAGGGGAGAATATTTTATCAGAGAGAAGATTCACTTAGACAACAACTAAGTGCTCTCTCCACTTTATCTGCACACAGGGGTGTGGGAGTGAGGCAAAGTGCTTTGGGGCCTCACAGGGTCTTAAGGACCACCAATGTGCTATTGACTATGTTTTGTCCTGAGTTCTTGCAACCTTGTCTTCGAATGCTTATCATAAAATGCTTATCAGCATTACCAGGGTCAACAGATGTTGATCATCTGTTTGCTGAGTGTAGGGTTGGTGGGGGAAGAAAATTTCTAAGCAATGGATATGCAACCCTTAGCTGGATCAAAAACTGAGTGTAGGTTATGTGGATCATGTTTACCAGAACTGTTAGTTCAGTTTAATAAATCCTTAATGCACTTTAACTGCTGAACTATTAATGCTAAAGCCTGTATATGATACAACCACCAGCGGAGGCCAAATTAAAAGTCACTATAGTTGGTGTCACAATATGTTGAATATTTTCTGTGCAGTGGCTCATACTTTCTCCCTGCTACTGCAAAACACATTTAAAAGGAAAAGGCTTAAGCCACTGGGATAGCTTACACTGGGGGGAAATAACCTGATCTACAAGATGACCCATTGCACAGTTTGTGGATGACACCTAAGAACTAGGTAGTTGCCATGTGGAGTAATTAATGTTGCTTCCGTGTGGCAGCCATAATGTGAGCCAATATTCCTGAAACGTGAAGAGGAAAGAAACGTGTAGAGGGAATAGAAGTGTATTAGCCATTTTTGACCTGAGCCATTTTTGGAAGGGCAGTATAGAAATCAAATAAATAAATAAATATGCACTTCTCTTGATTTTTTTGCTTTTAAGAGTACAAGCCAAAGGTAAAATGAAAGTAAATTCAAGAGAATGAATGGTACTGAAGATGCAACATCCAGAATAACTCCCCTGTACAAAATCCCTAATGCTCATATGAAAAATTCCTGTTAATCCAATCCTAACCATGTTTACTCTGGAGTCAACTGAAATCAGCAGGTCATACTTCCAGGTCAGTGAACATTGGATTGCAGGATGTGTGTTTTTGTCTATAGCACTGAAGTGTGTTTGCATTTTGTACAAAATGCTACATTTACATTATTATTATTATATGTTTATATCTAAACAGACTATGTCTTATCACAGATTTATGGAACAAAACTTCATTTTCATTTCATACTATATGTCATTGCTATTTTTCTATGTATCTCGCAGTCATCAAAGTATTCTCTAGTTCAGACTCAGGGCACTTTTTAACATAACTAAGGCTATTTGATAATTACTGAACAGGTTGTTAATTGCTACAAAAATCTGTTCTATCATGTTCCTTTCATGGCACTGGCTTAGCCTAGCCATCTAACATCCAGCTCCAGTCCTTGTCCATTTACCTGGGGGTAAATTCCATTGAACTCAGAACTTCTGAGTACATAACATATAGGATAATGCTGCACACTGTTTTGCTTTTGTTTTGTCTCTCCCACTTTTTAAAAATATAGTGAATTCTTATCTCAAGTAGCCTATTTGTAAAGATCACCCTCTCATTCAGATTATGTCCGCTCTATTAGATTAAATAATGCTGCAAGGTCCAAGGCCATATAAGCACTAGAACAGTTTGGTGCGATTTTTGGCCTTTCCAGTAGGAAAAGTGAGGTCCATCTCCAAGCTAGGCAGGGAAGTGTCTCTTGGATAAAGCCAGATTTCATCCAAAAAAATAAAGAAGCAAAATGCCACTTAAGAGGAAACGGGCAAAGAACGCTTTCGACTCCTGCAAAAGGCATGCCCAGATTCTTACTCACCTCTCGTTTCCAAGCAGCAGCCTTTGATTGGAGCCAACGAGCCAGCTGCACGTAGGCGTGACTAGCTGGCAAAGTCCTGATAGACTGGTCATCGCGAGGTTCTTCTTCGCCCGAGGAGTCCAACAGAGGGAAAGCTTCAGCCCCAAAGGACAACATGAGGATAGCCGCCGCCGCCCAGAAACAGCCTGATAAAAGCGAGAGAAGAGGAAACAGAAGTTGAACCAAAGAGATTCCCGCCAGCTGCTGCCGGCCTTCCAGCTGCTCGGCAAAGTTATAAACGCTCCCTTGCATAACAAGAGGGGCTGCGAATATGTCACTCACATTCCAGTAGAAAACGCATGGTCTCTCTCTCTCTCTAGGCTTTTCCTACTCCCTTTTTCTCTTTCAAGAAGCTTTGTGCCTTGTGGGGCTGAATGAGTTGTAGGGCATTTCTGAACCTATATATAATGGAAGGCGTTCATATTATTCATTGGGGAAACTCCACGATTTCTGTTCAGTTTGTGAACACACACACACAGACACTTTTCCCCTTTTAAGAAAGCAAGACAAAAGTAGATGTTGGGCAATAACTACTAGAATCAATTTCTGAGGTCACAATCAGAAAACTGATTTGCCTTTGATTAAAAAGAACATGTGACTCATGGAGCAAGAGATTTCCCTGGAGTGGGGGGAGGGGGCCTGGAGTAATGAAACTAATATGACCCCAAGAAACACATTCACAAAAACCTGGTTTTTCTTTGGAGATGTATGTATCATCATGGTAGTGAATATACAATTATTTGTGCTTTTATGGGGATGAAAAAAGGAAGTTTTTTCTTCCTTTATTTTCATAGGAAGAAGTACCTTTAAAATGAAATAAACACAAGGTGATGCCTTTTTATTTGGCATACTACCCTACCAAATGAAACAATTGCACATTAAACACCATCTATCAAAGACTGCAGTCTTTGGAATATTATTTCTTTGGAATAAGTCTCCTTGTTCTGGCATAAGGAAAACTGTGAATGCCACTCACATACTAGGAGTAAGACCCACTGAGTGCAATAGGACTTCTTTCCAAGTAAACAAGCCCCCCAGTTAACCATTCTCTCCCCCCCCCCAGTGCTCCAGCACACTCTAATATGACCAAGAAACAACCTAGAATGTGAGAATAAAGGTAGGAACAGGCTGGTTAATGGCCAGAGATTCAGCCCCTCCTCTAGTGAGGTCCCTGTACATTCATTTTCTTACTGTGGCATAAGTGAAGAGCTGACATTCATTCCTAGAGGGGAAACTGAAGCTCTGCCCTTAGGCACAATGATGAGTTGGGGGCAAAATCTGCCATCACCACAATACTGGGTGACCTAACACTAACATGGATTCTGTAGTGAAAGCATAGGCTTTGTTTTTCAATAGAACTCCAAGGTCTACCAACCAGAACCAGCAGTTTAAATAGAAGCTTGGGAAGAAGAGCCAGATGCAAAATGGTGTTCAGGATGTGGAGACAATTACCTATTGTACCCTAAGTGTCATACAACAAAACAAATACAAATCTCCATTTAAGTGTATTGTTTTCTATACCGCTTTTCATTAAAATAATCTCAAAGTGGTTTATAATATAATTTAAACAATGCATAATTAAAATACAAAGGTACAGATGATCTCAAAAGTTAACAATACATAATTAAAATACCAAAATACAGATAATATATAAATATAAAAATAATAGCTCTGTTTAAAATTTTAATAACCCATTAAAAATAATACATAAAACAGCAGCAGTAAAAACAATACTTTCGTTCAAAAGCCTGGGTGAAGAGCCATGTCTTTACTTTGTTCTTAAAAACTGTCAAGGAGACTGAGGAGCGGATTCCAGCTGGGAGAACATTCCAAAGCCTGGGGGCAATGACTGAGAAGGCCCTGTCCTGCGTGCTCGACAACCGAGCCTCTCTCACCATTGGCATGTGGAAGTTACAATAGACATGGGCTTCTAAAAGCCTATTGGTGGGGCAGGGTGATGGTGGCGGAGGAGGAGACCTTTCTGTTGTTGTTTGATAAAACTTTGCTGACCTAATGAAAATAATCTGGTGATCTACCAGTAGATTCCAATCTGCGCACTACTTCTGCCCATTCCTGTTGCAGAGAGCCACAAGGTGTGCATTTTACAGTGCTCCACAATGTTGTGCAAGCACTAGTGGAAGACCTTCCCTGGAACCTTTATGAGATTATGTGAGAGGTTGTGCAACCATTAGCTAGTGCACCACGTTACACTTGTGTTAGCACAACATCTTCTGCTAGCACGAGGACTAGTCTGGAACAGGCACTACTTTCTTCATGCAACTTCCACGCACCGGAACAGCATCACACAAGTGCTTTAGTAGTCTGAATGCTGCCCAGTGGGGAAAAACACACACACATGAATGACCAAAGTGTTATGCAGTGAAGCCATGGTAAAATATGGATGGCAATGAATGCCAGTAGTGGACATTTTCCCTCTTTGAGGACAACTCAACAATCTCTAACTTGATATAGTTTTTGATGCTGAGTTAAGGATTTTACAGATAACAGCTTCCCCCATGTCTGATTCAGTGTAGTGGTAAACCAAAAGTATGAGTGTTCAGAGAAAAGTGCCACATGTAAGAGATTGTGGTGTTGTGGGCCACAGTGCTGTTGCATGGTAGACTATCAAGGGTTGGCATGATCCTCATACAGATTGCAGGTGTCAGGTTAATTAAATTGGTAGACACCTCAATAACTTTTATGTTAAACTCTTCTTAACATATCAAGGTTATAACAGATACACATTACAGCTTTCATTTGTGTAACTACTACAACTGCTGTGCATAAAACACATAAACACCTTTTTCTTAACTTCATCTGTGATTGACCTCAGTTACTTGATGTGTGGTTCTGTACTGCACAGGAAGTTGTTAAAATGTATGTACACATTCCAGATATTCCATATTTAACAGGCACATCTCTAATATGTTATGCAATGCAGATCTCTCCTTTGTACCTATGTAAATATGTCAAACCAACAACTGCCCTGTTTGCGGAAGTTGAAAAAGCAGTCATTAAAGTCAATGGTGGTAACATGCCACTAACTTAGTGTTTTGTATGTCCCTGACATACAAAAGATGTCAGGGGAAAAAGCAGGAGCAAAAGTGATTTGCCGTGTGATTTTATTGCAGGAAGGAATGCTTATATCTATTTATTTAATAAATTTGTATGCCACCTACTACTGAAGTCTCTAGGCCTCATCATGCCACTAATGGCTGCACCCACACCTACAGATCATGCTTCTTAGACTAATGGGTAGTTATCACTGACTACCTGTATGCAGGTTGTGACTCTGTAATAGGTAGTTATGACGGACTACCTCTGTGCAAGTCATCTTGTCTTGCAAAAGACCTGTTTATTCTTACAGAAGCAGGAGTTTTGGTATTCTTGCATCCCAAGAGCCTTGCTTCCTCTGTTTAGTTGTCATGCAATACAAGTAGGTTGGGGAAATTTTATGAAAAGCATACTTTTTCTCCCTTCTTCCCCCCACCCGTTTTTACTTTCACTTGAAACTCAAAAAGCTACAGCTGTATGTCTATGCTATAATCAAAAATTTCTTAAGCACCGGTAGCCACCGATTTATGCAAATTACTTGGATATCTCTGTCTTTGTGGGTGATGCAACAGAGGAAGTCTCTCATTGAACTGTGAAATCCTTAGTCAGCACTGCAGTGCAACTTTTCTGTTTTTCTTGTTTCTATGTTTAATCCTTGGAGGAAAATTAACTGAATTTGTACCTGACCTTTTAGCATACATCTAATTTTCCAGTTTAGTTTTGCAAGATGTCATATTTTTTTTGTAATGAGGGAAACAAGCGTATTAAGCCATTCGTTCTTACAGAGTTGCTGAACAGAGAAATGTAATGCCAATAGAGCTATGAATGTTGGTGTATTTCATATTAGAAGAGCCATAAATTCAGACCCAGATACTTTTTATAAGGTGATAATAATCATTTGTATGTCCTCAGATTTCCAGTGCTCTGAAATATAACCCAAAGAAGATGGAATGATGACAATGGCTGACATACTGCGCAACATTTTTGAGTGCCTTGTAACGGAGCATGCACACAGTTGTGCAAGATTAGTCTTGCACACACAGGCCCGTCCTTAGGAACAAGGGCTAAATATCTGGCCATTAACCAGCCTATTCCTACCTTTATCCTCACATTCTAGGTTTTTTCTTCGTCCTATTAGAGTGTGCTGGAGCACTGGGAGGAAAAATTGTTAACTGGAGGGCTTGTTTACTTGGAAAAAAGTCCTATTGCATTCAGTGGGTCTTACTCCTATTATGTGAGTGACATTCACAGTTTTCCTTACGCCAGTACAAGGAGACTTATTCCAAAGAAAGACTTCTTATTCCAAAGAATCCTTACTTTGAACGACACAGGTCCGTCCTCCTCCGTTGCTGCCCCTGAACTTTGGAATGCACTCCCTGTTGAAATAAGAGCCTCCCCATCACTGGCAACTTTTAAAAAGGCCTTGAAGACACATTTACTCAACCAGGCTTTTAATTAGATTTAAAGTTTTAAATTTCTAATGTTTGTTTTAAATTATTTTAATGTTAATGGTTTTAATGTTTAAATGATTTTAATTGTGTAATTGATTTAGTTTTGATTTTAATTGTTTTGTTTTTATTTTGATGTAAACCACCCTGAGCCATTTTTGGAAGGGCAGGATATAAATCAAATAAATAAATAAAACATTGGTGTAACACTGCCACTCTTTAGGGACAGGTTCTCCTCCCTCTAAAGAATTAACCAGAACTGAATCTTGTATTGACTGACAGGCTGGTGAACTCCAGGGCTCAGCCAATCAGCACACCAGGTGGGTGGGACCTAGAGAGCTGTTGCCAGGAAGAAGGGAGTTCTTTGTTAGAAAAAGCTAGGCTGGAGGTGCACAGGAGGACATGTGGCCATAGAGGCTGGCTGCAGGAGAATAACTTTGCACATCCTTGAAAGACTGAAGGGTAGGAAGCTTGAATTCTCATCAGGAGTTTGGTGAGTTCAAGGCAAGGCTCTAGGCTTTGGCTTTAGAAAGATTAATTTAGGGGAAAGTTTGTTTAGTCAGACTTTGCGTTAGAAACTTATATTTCTTTCTGTGTGTGCTTTTGCATATTCCTGATAATGTTCTAGTATTGTTTACCTGCAATGTAATTGAAATAAGAAACACTAGCCTACGCTCAATACACCTAGGGTGTAGCAAAAACCTACGTAAACATTTAAGTGTGCATTAAGAGAACTTACAGCAGTGGACTCTCAGCACTGATAAAACTCCTTTATGGCTGGTAATTAAGCTCTTTGCTTACTTTTTGTTTTGTACCTTCAGCAGTACTGAAATGGGTTTGCAAAGGAAGGTTTAAATATAGTACTACTTTGAAATTTGGTAATAGAAGTTTTCTTTGGAAAGGGGTTTCTTAAATTTTAGTCCTTGTAATTATTACGAACTAGGATGATGGAAAATAGAGGAGAAGAAATAATTTGGAATGGTTCGGCATCTTTTGGACTATTTTGTTTCTCTGCTTAATGGATGAACACACTATTGGTGGAGTACAAACATCATTCAGCATTGTAAATTTTACTTAGAAGTCAGCCCCAAAACTTAACATCTGGAAACTGAAATCATCATAAATAGAAGAACTAAGACTTTTCTTGGCTGTTTAAGGGCGGGGGGAATGTTCACTACATATATTCTGATAACACATTTTCTCATGTGCAAGTTTCTCTTTGTCTAGTTCCGGCATTGTTTAGGCTCCCTGCAGAGTTTCGATATCTATTGGGAATTTTAGTTAAGGCTCTCTTGTTAACCCCTTGATGGTACTCCAAAGATTTTTAATACTATCTAATTTGATTTGATTTGATTTTCTTTGGACTCTGGGGGTTCTTTATTATTTTGCTTTGAAATCAGAATGTAAATGATATTGAGAATTACTAAGGAAATGGGTAATAGGCTTTTCTTCCATTTTCCTTCCTTTGTAAATTCATTGCCCTTATTATCTTTCCCCCCCACTTAAGAGGGTTTTTTTAAAAAAAAATTTCTTGACTCACTTTAAGAAAAAAATGTATACATCTAGGCTATAAAAATTGATATATAACAACGGGCATATATGCCCAATCTGTTATTTTAGCTATTACTTAGCTTACTTAATGTGAATTTATTCAGTTTTATACCCTCTTATGAAATAGCTAATCTAAGATATTGGTAATAGGGAGATCTTTGTTTAAGGGCATATAGTTGAACTTTTCAGTTGAAACTATAAGGTTGAATAGATATTACTGAAAGTAGATTTTAAAATCTTTTTTCTGCATTGAATTCCCTGTCATTATTTGCGAAAGTATTGCAAGGACTAGGGAAATTAGTTTATATATGTATACATTCAGTTTATTGTTATGATTACTGTTATCCCCAGATTTCATATTAGTATTTTATAAAATCCCCTTTCCTCCTCTTTCTCTTTTTCCTTATTTTTTAAAACCATGGGTTAATTATCTGACTTTCAGTAGACTGAGAATCCCAGACTTTATATTAATATTTCATTTAAAAAAAATTTCTCTTGGAATTAACTCCCCCACCCTTTTCTTCTTCTCTCTCCCCCTTTTTAAATTCCATACTGTTATTCATTTCTTCCATACATAATAGGTTTTGGATACCAGTCATGAACATTTGTCAATGCGTTTTGCACTTGAGTTGCATGGGATGAGAATTCAGTTATGGCTTTGCGTTTACAACATTTAAGCTTCAGGTCTTTGCTGATCAATCTTTTCTTCTTAACAAGCAACTCTCTTCTTTCTTAAGCCTAACTGGGGAGTCAGATGGGAGGTTCAAAATCCTTTTTCTATTAGTTTTTAATTATTATTGTTAGATAGATTTATTTCTGTAGTTATCTCCTTTTCTTTTTTTTAGTGATATTCCTATAGATTATACCTTTTGAGTTTATAGATTCTAATATGATTCTTTGCATTGTTTCTTTTTTTGTGTTCCTATTATTTTTGGACCTCTCACTGAGGCTATTTAGGAGAGGAAAGCCAGTATGAAGTGATTAATGTGATCTGCTTAAGATTTTGCAGTATAGTTATTGCATAGAGTTGGACACTTATTCTATCCAGCTTATGTTCTACTTTGATGGAATTATGAAAATTATATACCTATTATAGAGCTTTTACAAACAGCATTGAATTTATGAATTTCTCCATCTGCTAGATAGGTGTACATTAATTTATAGCTTTTTACTGGAGAAGTCTGTAACAGAAGCTTTTCAATTTTGTCTTATCAGAATAAGGATTTCTAGTGATATTGAATATCTTTGGCTTTTTTCTAGACTTTCAGATTCTTTTTTTGACTACTTAAGATTCCATTCGCCCATCAGCCTAATGAACAACATAATTAAAGGAACTTATATTCACTGCATCAAACATTCATTACTCTGTATGGAACCTTTTTATTTGCTGTTCAGAAAGAAGCTGGGATGAAAAAGATCTTTGACTTTTTAATATCTTTCTTTTTATTTAGAAAATTATTATTTAGTACGGTAAAACTTTTAAAATTTACCCTTTTATCATCAGATTCATTAGACTTAGGATTTTGAAAGTTTCTGGATAGCTTTTAGATTTTTTTCTTCCTCTTTTTTTCTTTTCTTTCAATTCACATAGGACTTAAATCAGATGAAGGACGAATTGGTAGTGGGGAAATTTATATTCTCTCTAAAGAATAAAGAATATAGTTTAATGCTTGGGATGGGCATTTTTACTGCAGAATACAATGGGTGTTTGAATTACCTATGTGGAAGGGTTGGTTCTCCTCTCTTTGTCCAGCTGGTTCTTTGGGAGGTTCAAAATTCTATATTTAGACTTTGTGTGGCTAGTTAATTAAATATCTTTTGCTCCTTATATAAACTGTTACTACTTTTTTATCTTATGAATGGGGTTTTTTCTTGGATGGATAAGATCTTGTTTGTAAACATGTATTTTTGTTGGAATCTCAGAGATGTAACATTTTCTGTTTTTACTTATAATACTAATAAAAGCATTTTTTAAAAAGAGAACTTATTTTTGTAATCCTACTAAATATTCTTAACTGTATCTAAAAGCTGAGAAAGCCTCAGATGGAAGCAGTCTGTAATAACTGAATAAAACTAGTTTTTTAGTTCTTGTCTTTTTACAAGCCTCTCAGAGTTGGTTTTTAATTAAAGCGGGGGGTGGGGGCGGGGGGGACTTCTCTGGTGCAAACACATCCTCAAACGTTCAACAGCTATCAGTTTTCTCACCACGTGTAGTCTTGCAAGTGGAAGATTTTTTTGTACTTGTCCAAGAGCTAAATTAAGAGGTTTTTTCTGGGTTATCTCACCCCAAGCCCAGAGTGTTTCTGTAGACAAAAGGGGTGGTGGTGGCAGCATTTTTGAACTTACTGATAATACAGAATAGTTTTAGAAGAAGCCTAGCCAGGCAGCTCAGCAGGGATGATTCAGCATTTCTTTCCCTCACATGACCTTAATTCAAGACAAAGGCTTTAATTCGCTACAATTGTTCATCTCTTGGTTGTTCACATATAGAGATTGTACAATGATGGAAGGTATCTGATCCATATCAGCTGCAAAACTGGCATGCTCAGCAATGAACAATTAGCTATTCTTCGCAATTAGCACACCTAAAGAAACTGACTGTTTTTTGGATCAGTTTCTGGATGTGGTTGTCCAGAGACTTAGTCAGACCTGATAACTTTCTATGCTGTTTGTGACTCATCTCTTCCTAAGCTCTCCTAGACCTTCAGTATTTTTGGAAGGATGTTATTAGTCTACATGTATTGTACTAGGAACATAGGAAGCTGCCTTATGCTGAGTCAGATTGTTGGTCTGTCTAGACTCTATGTCAATATGACCTGTATTTATGGGAAGGCCCACTTCCCTTTGTTAATCAAGGTATAATTTATTTATTTATTTAAAATATTTATACATGTATACGCCATCCCTCCAGTACACTTCTGCTCAGGGTGGCTCACAACCATAAAATAGATACAATGTAGAATAAAACTAATAAAATTAACCAAATTAAGTAAACTAATTAAAAGCCCAGGCTAAAACCACAATCAGAATTAAGTTTCAAATTAAAAGTTATTTTAAAAGCTAAAAACTGAGAATTATAAAAACTAAAAGCTAAAGAACTGAACCAAAGATGGAACATCAAAAAGCCTCTTTAAAAAGATGTGTTTTTTGTTGTCTTTTAAAAACACCGAGGGAGAATCTCAATCATATTCAACCACTGTTGCATAATGGCATTTCAAGAAAGTATTATTTGTAGTTATGCAAGCTTTCACGTTTAATAAATGAACAAAGGAAAGCTATGGTGCTTTGACATTATATTATCTATCGTCGTTCTGGGTGGAGGGATCCCTTCATCTTAAATTGGCCCATTAAAAGCATAAGCTTAATTTACTTTCACCCTGATCAACCGTTTGTTGATCTAACCATGTGGTGTATGGTTAGAATGTTAGGCTAGGAGTCCCAGGTTCAAATCCTTCCTTGGCTAGCAGGCTCAAATAGTGACCCTAGACTGACCACACATTCTCAGCCTAATCTACTTCATAGGGTCATTGTGAGGATAAAAGGAGGGTAAACATTTGAGCTGTTTTGCACTCCTTGGAGGAAGGATAGGATAAAAATGTAATAAAAAACAACCGTGCCAGCATGGAATTCATGAACACACACTGATAGGCAAAAATAGCATAGTATACAATGGGCTGGTTCTGATGAGCAAAATTAGGGTAGGAGAAATCCAAGCCTTGTGCACACTGGCCATATGTTGAATGACTAAATAAATAAATAAAAACATCAAGACAAAAGGAAGGGGAAGTGATTGTATGCCAGCCTCAATCTGGATAGGACGGCAACAGCCAACCCAAATTGTTTATCCAACGTTTTATCGAGGGCAGAGGGAAAGCACATCCCATGTCGTCATACCCAGATCGAGGCTAGCATATATGATCACTTCTCCCTTCCACTTCAGTGTTTGCCAACACACAACCATTTCTCAGGAGCATGCATGGGGTTTGTAACTGGGCTAGATGAGCCTCCTACCCTGATTTTGCTCGTGAGAACCAGCCCAATTACTTTTTAAAGCATTGCACAATATCACAAGTGCAGATCACTCAGCTTGATACAGGGTGAACATTTTTCCACGAATTTTTTCACACATCTACACCTGAACTGTGTAATGTTCTCCTTACCACTTGGTGGAATGCTGGCTTGAGAAAGCTCACCCTGGGGTAATTTGGTCATCTTTATGGGGCTGCCAGGCCACAGGCACTACGCAGTTGTCATCTGTCTGTGTATATGCTAAATAGACAGAGGGGGATGGACAGCCAGTCAGATGGATGGATACTAAACTATTGCTGCAGTAGACTTCAGGTGCATCCAAAAGCTTAATGCTGTATGAGAGAGGGGAGTTGCACCGCCAGGCCCCAATAAAAACAGGACATGCGTAATTGGAGTAACTAGGACCACTTTATTGATAAATAATATATACAAAACTTTCAAGGTACCTAACTAACCAGAGTGCGGGTACTCCACCCGTGTGGGTCAGCCTCATAAGGAGGACCACTCCACACCAGGGTGAAGGGGCCATGTGCCAATTCAGCCAGGCACCAGTCCTGACATCCTCTCACCGTGGGGCTTCCCTGGCTGAGGGGAGGGCAGCCTGACCCATCCCCAACCCAAGCCACACAACTCTGAGCTGGTGAGTCCAGCTACCCTCTGAGTAGAGGCTGATGCCAACACTCCTGGCCGCAAAACCCTGAAGGGCTGTTCCTCAGCCCCCTCCCAACTTAAATGGTCCTATAATCCTACATCTCATGGAACCCCTATTGTAAATCTCAGTTAAAAGTAGGTGAAAAAAGGCTGCAGCCGGTGCCAATCTGGTGCAACCCCAAAAATTCCTACTTGGTCCCAAATGGCGGCTGGGTAACCCTCACTGAGCGCAGGGTGGGCAGGTGAGAGCCATACCCAAAAGCAACTGTCAGGGAAGCAAGCAGCCCAGCAGCATATACCTGCCCATCCTCCCCCCAATTGGCCAGACGGGATCATGTGCAGGGGGAGGCAAAATGGCAGTCCGCATGCCTGCCCGTGGTGCAGGATCACAACCCTGCTCCCCGCTCATCACGAAATGCAGCGGCGGGAAACATCAGTCTTGAAGCGTGCTCAGCAATTATAGCCTTGAACAGCAAGAAGAATTGTTGTTTCCATTCTCTAATCTTCTGCAATATAAATATTGCCCTTTTGGTTTGACTGTTCATCATTTGATTCTAGGGGTCAATGTCAAATGTCTACTTGCATGGTTCCTCAAGTATTGATCTTACAATTGTTTTAGAATGACTGGATCCAATTCATTCTGAGATATTGTGCTGTTTTGACTCTGATGCCCTTTACATTTATAGTGCTTAGTATTTACATATAGAAGTTAGCGTATTTCCTGTATAAAACTAGGAAATTAGAGACAGTATGGCACCCTGGGCAGTGTTGGATTTGGACATGGGATATCTTGATATCAATTCTGCTCAATACTGTCAAAATGAAGGCCACACATTTATAATACACACACACACACACACACACACACACACACACACACACACACTATAAATACATTATATTTGTAGAATGGGGCCCTTGGGAGGGGGAAAAAGACTTTAAGATGGAAGGCTGCAATTTTCATATTTTTTAAAATGAAAAGGCTTAGATGAAAGATATATAGCAGAGTTTCCTCAAACATGGGCTCCAGATGTTGTTGGACTATCTCTCATCATCCCATAATGGCTTTTGGCTATTGTGACTGGGGATGCTGGGGGCTGTATTCTAACAACATCTGGGGACCCACATTTGAGAACCCCTGGAATACAGAAAACAAAGAACACATATAAAGAGGTGAGTAGCGGAGTGACTAAGAGACTTTGCTATAAATGAGGAAGTCCTTGGTTCCAATTTCATCTCTGCTATGAACTTACTAGGTGGCTGGCCTCAGCAAGTCTCTCAGCCCATTCCCTACATCTTCAATTTAGGGATAATAATACTCACTTCTCTAATTAATAGTTAACTTCCATAACTATTAAAAGCGTGTGCTTGTTGGCTGCTAGTACCCAGTCTAAAAATAGCCTTAATTTTTCATGACACTTCTGTTTGGGGAAGTTCGCTGTACAGTAGTTTCTTCTTGAGGTTGGAGTTCCGAAAACTCTTTTCTCTAGAGGATTGCAGAGGGTTAGAGTTAACCCATTAAAGGAAATGATGAAAGAGGCCCAGAAGTGTGATGAAGAAAGGTGAAAGTAAATAGCCTATAAGCTAGGCTACTGACTCAGACTTTGCCTCTAGAATTTCTCTTTTATCCTTTGGTCATCTGGGCTTATCAGGAAGCTGTTTTCAATTCTAGGGTAGGAAGCAATAATAAAGGAAAGGGATTCAGACATGTAGAACTCAGTTTCCTTGCCATGAATAGCCACAACTGAGCTGGACATTAAGTTACTCACATCACGGGCCTTGGTGTGTTTGCCTTTTGTGTGTTCAAATAGGCCTCAGCCTAATTGGGATCATGGGAGTAGGGGGACTTTGATCCTGCTCTCTGCCATGGTCCCAATTTGGATTGGGTCCCTATATATGCACTATTTGCCCTAGGGGAAGGGAAAAAAAGCTTCAATTGGTAGCATTTTTACAGGGCAAGTAGCATGCATGATTTGAGATTGATCTGGGATGGGGGCATGACTGGAGATGGGTAGAGTTAAAGCTCATCTATGTCCTGCCATAGTACCAGTTTGGACCAGATCCCTCCCCAGTCCATGTGCACGCACACAAAGCAAACATATCAGGGTCAAAGTATCCAAGATAAGAAATGCATCATTTCATTTCCATCTTTTTGAACTTTTTTCTAAAACTAGCTGTTGTGGGGTCCCCTTACTGGTAGCAGGATGAAGCTGCAGGTGAAGAAAGCTGTTAATCTGTTTTCCCCATGCCATTTCCCCAACAAAACTGGCCCCCTTAAAGCTGCTATGTGCCCTAGGCTGAAAAACAATTTGTGACTCTGAACATATAGTGGAACAGAAGGACTTAAGCCTGTGTGTAAATTGGCATATACATCTACATTCTTTTGCACATATGACAGATATTTCTACCTGGAAAAACAGAGTGGAACCATAGTTTGATTTAGGGCTAATGCATTTAACAACTGTATGTGTGTGAGCCCAGGATGGCATGGAGTGCATTGATCCATAGAGTGACCAAGAGTCAGACACGACAGAACGGATAAGAAGAAGAGCCCAATAAATATGTATTTGTGTTTGCATATCTGGTGGCAGAATAGAGACATAGTGAAGCAGCAAGCCATCCAGCATTTCACAAACCAAATTACGGTCATCTTGTAACACCCCAGTTCTTAGACCAGGCTTGCTCAACTTAGCCCCGCCCCCCAGCTGTTTTTGGACTGCTACTCCCACAATCCCGAGCCAAGTGGCCAACAAGGTAAAGGTAAAGTGTGCTGTCAAGTTGATTTTGATTCCTGGCGCCCACAGAGCCCTTTTGGTAGAATATAGGAGGGGTTTACCATTGCCTCCTCCCACGCAGTTTGAGATGATGCCTTTCAGCAACTTCCTATATTGCTGCTGCCCAATATAGTACCAGCAGGGATTCAAACCGGCAACTTTCTGCTTGTTAGTCAAGCATTTCCCTGCTGTGGCACTTAAGGTGACAGTTGTAGGCCAACATCTGCAGGAGGGCCAAAGTTCAGCAGCCTTGACTTAGACTAAGAATCATTGCCCAAGCCCCGACCCCACTATTATACATTGTTGAAGGCTCTGCCCAATTTTCTATATGCTGTATTTATATACTCAGCAATCATCTAGCTTCCACTGAATTAAAAGCCACAAGAGTTTTTTGTTCTTTTCAATAAAGGTATAATAGAAAAACCTAATTGTCCTACAATAAGTTCTTGCCAGTGCAAAATATACCAGGATGTGAAATGGCAGGCCACGTTTCTCATTGTGCCTTAGTGCTTTATATGGAAGGGGCATTTCCAGGCTTTTTTGGGATTCTCAAATTGAACCACAAGTGGAATGGTAATTGAGGTTTCACTTGGAGTGGTTTTTGTGGCATTTTTAAAATGTTCTCATGCTGTATTTTCTGTTCACACTAGTAGGTCGAATGTTTCTGGCTGGTTGTCCCTTCCCTGTCCTTTCTTACGGTCACTGACCAGAAAAGACATATAACAAAAAATTAATAACAAAATCCATACATATCAAATAATATGCTAACATAGTATTACCTGGCAGGAAATTTAGCCAAGGAGGCAACTCCACATGTATTACAATTAAAAAATAGAATACAACTATCTAAGTACACACATCTACCCCATCTATATAATTAATTCTCCAAGACGTGCCGGTGGGGATGTGTGGCAGCACATTCGCAAGAGTTCCTGACTTTGGGCAGGTGGTGGAGCCCAGGTGCAGAGGAGGTGTTAGGAGGCGGCCGGCCAGCGGGCGGAGCTGTGCCAGCCTGAGGAGGTGGCTGGCGGGACGTGGTGGCAGCAGGCCAGCCGGAGGCGGCTGGCGGGCAGGGATAACGAGGGGTGCAGATGCTCAGTGCCCGGTCAGCTACTTGGGTTATAATACTTATTAATTAAAACTAATGAAAGTCATATTTTATTTATTTATTTATTTATTGTTCAATTTTTATACTGCCTCTCATAATGCATCCCAAGGCAGTTTACAAAAGTTAAAATACAATAAAATTCCATAAAAGTTACATCTAAAACCTTAAAATAAATGAAACAATAAAAACATAAAACAGCAAACAACCATTAAAAAGAGAAACAGAAATAGGAAAGCTGAGAGACCCTGCAGCCCCTAAGAGGTAAAAGCCTGAAAAAATAAAAGGGTCTTTAGTTGTTGTTTTTTTAAACACCCATAGATGTCAAGGAGCAGACATTCACTGGGAGAGCATTGCATAGCCTGGGGGCAACAACAGAGAAGGCCCTGTCCCATGTGCATGACAATTTAGCCTCTCTCAACATCAGCACACAGATCATATCATCTTCTGCTGCCCGACCAATGAATTGTACATGCACAGAGGCAAAACTTGGCTACATTAATAGAAATCCTATTGTTCTGGTCACATAATAAGTAACTTTCATAAAAGGAACCATGAAATATAATCATGGCGGATGTGCCTATAGGATGAGCCTAATTTATATTTATTTTATATTTAAATAGGCTGTTTTTTCTATGGCCTCCAAACTACAAAGGCACTCAGCATATAGTAGATTCTTATATCTCCCTTCCAGAACTGTGGTATGGAGAACATTAAAACACACTAATGTCAAAGCTCAACTGTATTTTGAGATCGTGATCTGACTGGTTGAGTGTTCCTCCCTCCAAGTAGAGATGCGAAGGCTCAAGGTTTTTGTTTTTGTTTTTTAGGAGAAAGAGAACATGAGTGTATGTGTTTTCCTCTCCTTCCCCTCTCCCAAGACTAGAAATGGAAAAATCATACATTTTGAAAAAAATGGGGGAAAACCTGTTATGAAATATTTTCTTAGAATGGTGCATGATGAAATACTTTACAACACATGGTTTAAAATGCCATCACTTCCTGCCCACAGCTGTTTCAAAATGACAGCGATAAAATATGAAGATGTTTTATGTAAAATAATGGAAAATATTAGTTAACTACAGTTCTGATCCTGTGTAATACAGAGTTGCACACGTAACTCTAAAGTGCCAGATGCCTTTGCCCCTCACAGGATACACTAACACCTTTACTAAAGGAGGACACAGACTTGGGCCCTTCCTTGCCTGTTTTCCTCTGACTTGCCTTCCTCTTTGTTCTGGAGAGTAGTAGATATACTATCCTCCTGATTTGGCCTCTGTTCATCTTAGAGATAGTAGCCTAAATCAGATGTTAGGGAAAAGAGGCACTGTACTCTCATAAAGTAAAGTGTGTCGTTGAGTTGGTGTCGACTCCTGGCAACCACAGAGCCCTGTGGTTATTCTTTGGTAGAATAGAAGAGGAGTTTACCATTGCCATCTCCCACGCAGTATGAGATTATGCCTTTCAGCATCTTCCTATATCGCTGCTGCCCGATATAGGTGTTTTCCATAGTTTGGGAAAGATACCAGTAGGGATTCGAACCAGCAGCCTCTGGCTTGCTAGTCAAGTCATTTTCCTGCTGCACCATTACAGTGCTTTAAATGAGGACAGAAGTCCCACCCTGACCCAATCACTCACCCCCACAGCTGCCACTCATGCCTCCAGCAGAGTTCATCTGAAGAGGTGAACGCCACTTCTGTGATGGCAGGTGCTTCCGTGATCAGGAGGCGAGGGTGCCCTTGCCTCCTGATCACAAAAGCACCTGACATCATAGAAGTGGTATTCAGCTTTTCAGATGAATGCTGTTGTAGGCATGAATGGCAGCTGTGCAGGGTGAGTGACGAGGCCAGTGTGGGACTCAGAGGCACCTACGTAATTTTGGAGTCTGGACCAAAAGTCTTTTAGCCACCCACTCCCACCCCCCGGGCCACCGCCGCAGCTACTGCCACCACCACCAGATAAGCTGCAATGCACTATTATTATTATTTTTACGCTAGAACATGCTCAGGGAAAGCTGGAAACTCTCTTAAATTTTAGAAGGGATTCTGAATAAGATACTCCCCACTGACTTGGAGAGATACCACATTTTGCATGTTCAGCATTTGGAGGCCGCCCCAGGCCTGCAAGGGACTGGACCTCTGCCCAGAAATCCAGTCCAAAGAGCCCCACAGGTGGGACTTCCAGCCCCATTTGAGACTCTGTATGTGGGAACAGTGTCTCTTTTTCCTTATGTCTGAATTAGGCTAGTCTCTCAATTCAAAGAACTGCAACACCATGATTCATCCTCCTGCAGGGAAAAAAGCAGTCTATTGCCCTGCCTGCTTGTGTGGAGAGTTAAAAGAAAGTCAAATGGAGAAGATGCTGCAAGAGCCTTGTTGTGAGTAGCAAAGCCTCAAGAGAGCCTGAACATTTAAATTGGGTAGGTTGGAATCTGCATTTTCTTGATCCATCCCATCCTACCTTCACAGCAAGATCCATTGTGTGGTGATTTTGGTTAATCAGTTTCTTGATCCAGGCCACCTTTTGAATGGGGCTTTAGTTACTTGTAATCCAGTCCTAGAGTAGAGGTGAAGCTAACAAACAGTCTGCAGCAAGAGCACTAAAAGACAGTCTGCACTTGCCTCTCTGTATATAATATCTATTTCATTAAACTATTAATATTCCTGATAGATAGATAGATAGATAGATAGATAGATAGATAGATAGATAGATTTTCATTTCAGTCATTGACCAGTAAAAGAATACAGTTACACAGACTCAGTATGAATTTTACAGGCAATATAACAAAACTTAGCCATTCTACATATAATCTCCTTATTGGTGTTTGCTAATAAAAAAATTAAGTAAAAGTCATCTGGGCATCCAGGGAGATTTTCCCAAAGAGGGGAAATTAGTCTTAAACACAGATCCCTATAGAATGCACAATACAACATAACATGCACAGTAGTTTCTATGGCCCCAGTGCCACATGGGCAAAGTCGGGAGGAAAAAGGTATCTCTCCAAATCTGCCATCAAGAACCACCGTAGATAGGAATAGACACGCGCTATTCCACTCCACTTCCTTGTCCTTGCATATTACAACTCTTTCCTTTGGATTCTACATATAGAAAGAAGAACATCAACTGCATCTTGATCCATTTTGTTTATCCTATTTATTTGTTATTTCTCTGTGTGAACCGCCCTGAGCCATTTTTGGAAGGGCGGTATAGAAATCGAATAAATAAACAAATCTTACAAGGGAGGGGAAGGAGACAGAGAAAACTGAGCTGTTGCTGAATAACCCTTTAGATAAATCTGCTTAAGATTTCCCTGTGTGTATATCGGGCAGCAGCGATAAAGGAAGGTGCTGAAGGGCATCATCTCATACTGTAGCGTGTGTCTGTGCCTCCCTGGCCTGTTCTGGGCATGCGCGAAGCGCATACCCAGAACAGGGCAAGGGAGACACGATCGCCGGTACCCGGCAGCCATCTTGGGCGGCCAGAAGCGGCTGCCCCGAAGAAGCCGGAGAAGCGGCGGTGGGGGAAAGTGACCAAGGCGGCGGCAGAGCCGCCGCCTCGGCCAAAAGAGACAGAGGCCGGGGGCGGAGCGGAGGCCATGTAACTTTTTAAAAAAATGCTCCCACGGCCGACGCCGCCGACCGCCCACCCTCCCTCCCAGCTGCCGAGTCCCCCTTACCCTGGCCGACTGCTGTCGGCCGAAGACAGCCCTTAATTTAAGAGGCAGAGAGGAGCTCGCAAGCAGAGCTCCTCTCTGTGCAAAGCCTCTTGCCGAACTGCCGCTTTGGGCGCTTGCGTCCCTTGCGCCCAAAGCGGCAGTTCGGCAAGAGGCTTTGCACAGAGAGGAGCTCTGCTTGCGAGCTCCTCTCTGCCTCTTAAATTAAGGACTTCCTTCGGCCGTCAGCAGTCGGCCAGGGTAAGGGGGATTCGGCAGCTGGGAGGGAGGGTCGGCGGCGTCGGCTGCGGAAGCAATTTTTTAAAAAGTTACATGGCCTCCGCTCTGCCCCCGGTCCGGGCCTCCGTCTCCCCGGCCTGGTGGGGGCAAGTGCCTGGGCCGATTTGGCCCTTAAAGGTGGGGGGGACGACACAAAGGAGCTGGGGGGGGCCGGACGGCGGAGGGAGGGGGAATGGCGGCGGGGGGCCAGGAGCGCCGTTACTAGCGCCCGTTATTCAACGGGCCAAAATTCACTTGTAACTTATAAAGCCCTAAATGGCTTAGGTCCTGGGTATTTAAGAGAGTGTCTTCTTCACTATGAACCCCACCGCCGATTGAGGTCATCTGAGGAGGTCCGTCTCCAGTTACTGCCAACTCGTCTGGTGGTCACACAGAGACGGGCCTTCTCGGTTGCTGGCCTGAGATTGTGGAATGCGCTCCCTGATGAGTTACAATCTTCCCCATCTCTGGCAATTAAAAAAAAAATAAATTGAAAACCATTTTTTTTACCCAAGCTTTCTCAGGTTTTTTTTAAAAAAATTGTTTGTTTGATTTTATGGTTTTTAAATTATTTTATTGTTTTAACTTTTATATGTGTTTTAATTGTTAGCTGCCCAGAGACGTAAGTTTGGGCGGGGTGTAAATTTAATAAAAATAAATAAATAAAACAAATATAACCATCATATTTTAACTGTTATTGTTCAACAGATTTTTAACACTCAGTAATCAGATCAAGGATTAAAAATGGCATCATACTCAAGAAAAGTAGAACATCTTTCTCAGATTCAAATTTACTGTGATTTAAATGTATCATATATGGTCATTATTCAGTAAAATGAATAATATTCGAACCATTCCAAACTCTTCTTTTATTTCCCTTTGGCACGCACATTAATAAAAATAATTCTACTACATATATTTAATTTCTTGAATTTTCCTATAAGTGCAATCTATACAAAAATGACTTTGCCTCACCTACTACTAGTTGCACATATCATGCTAGAGATCGTCTTGTAAGATGTTGTTTATGTTGGAAGTGAAAGGACTCTGCGCGGCTTCACGCGTCAATCACATTGGGGGGCAGACTAGTGAGTCAGAGGGCTAGAGGGGTCAAGACATTGGTCATCCCTTCTCTACTGCTCTGACACTATCCCTTTGGTATGTAGATTGCTACTTTTAGGGACTTCCTTCCTTCCTGTCACTTCCTCTTTCCCTTTCTTCTCCCTTGCAACATGCACACTCCTCTCTCCCTGTACCATGTGTGCAGAGATGCAAAATCCCTCTGCATCCAGCTAGCTAGCTAGATTAGAGATCCTATCTCTCCACTTTACCATCTAGAATGGAGTTCACTAATAAAGACTTCTTATATTGATTTGCAACTATTAACTGGCTCCAAGCTATTTTACTCCCAACATATACACATGCCTGGGCAGACTCTGCTGTGTTTTGCCTCTGTGTACTCTGCTATGTTATAAGGGTATCTCTTACCAGAGAGAATTCCCAACAGTTTATGTACTTCTTTCTATGCATCTTGATGTCAAGATGGGATGAGATGGATCAAGTGGGAGCAGATTCCAAGTTAGGGTTTCATTTTGAAAGGAGACTGTTATATGCCAACTGAGCTGTACATAGTTCATCTTGTGTCTTTAAAACAGTAAAGCAAGTTTAGATATGATACAAAAATGATTGTATGTATTCCCCCCAAATTTCCATTCCCCTCCCCTATGAAAAACTGCTCTTCATAATTTCCAGAAATTCTACATCTCTACTACTAAGCACTGATTCTAGGCACATCTCTTCCTGCTTCCTCTGTGATCTGATCAGCAATGTAAAACATGCCTCAGAACAGTAATAAACAACAAAAAATTATGTGGTTTAAAGTGTCTCCTGCTTGTCGCTGCTTTTAATTAATCACTTCCTGAAACAGTTACCTCCCGCTTTAATGAAGCCTTCCCCTTCCCTTCTGAGCTTTCTCTGTCTCCCATGGAACCACGCAGAGCTTGGAAAGCAGCAAGAGATCTGATGCCTGGTTCCTGAGAATGTGTCCGTGGGGGTGTCTTCCTGTTTTGGAAGAAGTCCTTAAAAATAAATAAATTAATGTTTTCCGATATTTTGTATTTTTAAAAAAGGACTTTTAAAAAGAAGTCAAAGCATTCTATCGGAGTCCTCCTTATCTGAGGAGACTGATCGCCACACACAGAGCTCACAAAGACCAAACTAGCTCGCTTGATTGATGCTTGTGGCTGCTACTTCTGTTCCTGTTGCCAGCCTCCACGTGCTAGTTCCATTGCTTCTAGCCCTTAGCCTCCCAATTAGAAAACTTGGGGAAGACTGCATGCGTGCGTGCGTGCTCTCTCTCTCTCTCACTGTCCAGGCAGGACTTGTGGTGAAATGTGCCTTCCTTTTGCAGGGGTTTGCACAGGCTTACTTTGGTAAACAAAGACAGCGAAACCAGTACTAAATGGGCTGTCTGCTGTAGCTCACTGTCCTGCAACACCACAGCAGCCACCCAGCCTTCCCACCGCCTCTCTGCCAAGTGCGCTGTTCTGTAGCTGCTTCCCTCATAAAGGTAAAGTGTGCTGTCAAGTCGGTGTTGACTCCTGGTGCCCACAGAGCCATGTGGTTTTCTTTGGTAGAATACAGGAGGGGTTTACCACTGCCTCCTTCCGCGCAGTATGAGATGATGCCTTTCAGCACCTTCCTTTATCGCTGCTGCCCGATATACACACAGGGAAATCTTAAGCAGATTTATCTAAAGGGTTATTCAGCAACAGCTCAGTTTTCTCTGTCTCCTTCCCCTCCCTTTTCCTTTGTGGAACTCCTCCCCTCCCCCCACACAAATGTCCAAACAAACCACAGAAGATTGCTGGGTAGGATACAACAAGCACTTTTCCAAAGCTGTACTCCCAGGTTTCTCTCATCCTTTCATACCCTCCCCCAGGACTAATTAATGGGAGACAGAGAGCAAGAAGGAGGGAAGGTCCCAGAAAGGAATACGCAGTGTGACTCAGCCACAAGGTTGGACAACACTGTAATAAATAAGGTCTTTCACCAGCAGTTGAACCAACCCAGATTCTAAGCCCCAACCACCGAGCTGGCTGGGTAGGGAGAGTCTTGCCCAGTGAAGAGGAGACTGAACATAAGAACAGCCCTGCTGGATCAGGCCCAAGGCCCATCTAGTCCAGCATCCTGTTTCTCACAGTGGCCCACCAGATGCCGCTGGAAGCCTCAGACAGGAGTTGAGGGCATGCCCTCTCTCCTGCCATTACTCCCGCCATTAGGATCAGTCAACAATTGACAGCCAGCAGGTTAACTGCAGGACAGACAAACCAAAGGCAGCAGATAAAATTGAGGGTAAATGCATGTTGTTGTTGCTAGCAACACAACATACAACAACAACATCATCATAAGAATAAAAGATAATGAATGTGCCTTAGCTAACCTTGACTTTTTAAAAAGGAAGTGCATATAGAAATGAAGTTAAGTAGCAAAGGTTTACCCAGGAGCAGAAGCAGAGTGGCCTGTATGATTTCTTTAGGGGCCTGAACCGTGCTAGGCCCAGATGGACCAGTAGTAAGAGATAGCCTTTGGATAACCATATTTCTTGTTTAACCAGTCTAAGTTTTATTGTCCTGGGCATTTCTGAGAAGTTGTCAGTATATAGTTGCATTATTAGACAAAGTCTAGCACCTGCTGCTGTACTCATAGACTCAACTTCTCAGACAGGCCCCACTGATGCAAAAGTGAAACTGTTCCTTACATGACCTGTTGCATCCTGAAGCTTTTTGGGAGGCAGTATATAGTAACCACTGCCTAGAATCCTGGAATTGGCGCTGCCCATTTTTGCTACCTACTCATAGCCCTGCGAGTGATCTGGCCTTGTGAAACTGTTGGACCAGGCTGCCAACTTGAGTTGGGGGTTTAGAGTAGTTTTTACCTCTTTCGCCCTCCTGGCTCCGTAACAATTGATGCCATTCTGAGGTTCATGTACTTGCACAACTGGGTTTTTTACATGGTTGCAATCGTGGATATATCATGGCAATAGCAAAACCAAAAGAAATGACCAACGTATAAACAAGCAAACCTTAGACAATTATTGTGGGGAAACTCTTTCCAATTTTCCCACTGATTTCACAAACAAAAAAAGCTTCTGTGAAAATATTGTGTCAGAATTATCCCTTTCCCAGAGGTACAAATTTACCTTTCCCAAAGTTAGTTATAAGTTTATTCGGTCATTGACCAGCAAAACTTTCCCAAAGTGGTTTTTGCATATCATTGGATGACCTTTGTCTCAGATATCTTATATGTCCCCACTGAAATTTTTAGGTATTTTAATTATAAGCAGAGCCTGATATTTATCAAGGAGACATCTTGTTTAACTTTAAACAGAACTACTAACTTTGTTTTATAGTCGTGTGTGGGAGGAATTTTCCTTCTAAACTTCTTGGAACTGTTGTTCAATCATGATCATGTCTAATTAGGTGGGGTTTATCTCTTTTAATAAGACTTGTCAACAATCTGAGTTTTCTCTTTTGTTTCTTTAGAAAAGAAACCAGCTGGAGATGGAATATTAGCTAATTCTCTCTCAAATGAGAATTGGCTGGAACAGACTGACATTTGTGACAGTAATGGGGAGTGACTTTCCCTACTTGAAAAGGCAGGGAGACACATTCCCGGCCAGGCTGGGAACCCAGAGCTGGCTAAAGCTTTTCAAAAACGGAGCCACATGGTAAACTTACATAGATTTAACTAAGCGTTTATTCAGAAATAACGCCATTTTCTCCTCCTCCTTTCCCTCCCTTTTCCTTTCTGACTCCACCCTCCCCCCCACTCTCTACAGGATCCTTACTGGGACAAACGTCTAAGCAACAAAACATAGAAGATACTGAATAGAATTCAACAGTCTCCTATGACATTAAGAATCTGCCTTTCTAATTCTAAACAGGTAGGATCTATTGCCTGTTATATAGGGACTCCAGGCAAAGATATAAATTCTCAATAGCAAAATTTCATAGAAATCTACTTGTCACATGTGACACTTGTTGAGTGATATTAAGCAGACTGCAACATTAAAAGGTCACTCAGTTTCTTGGTGGGCCATTAAAATTAGGATGTGGTATCGAAAATTTCAGAACATTGTCATACAGCTGAATTTTAAATTTGTTTCTGGTTCTTTTCTGTGTTGGGTTGTCTGATTTGTTTTGGATGAACATTTAATACCCTATGTAGTAGCATTTAGCTCTTTGATTTTTTAATAGGTTACATTTTGTGGTCAAGCTGGAAGTTCAGGGCAAAGACTAGGGTCAAGCCAAACACAGACTAGGATCAGAAAACACAACACACTAGGATCAAGGATACCATGAAACAGAGGGAAAGTCTGGGCCAAGGCACCCCCCCCCCCCGCTTTATGTTCTTCCTTTCCTAGAAGGATCCAATGAGCATCCTGGCTGGGCAAGGTCAGATCAGAGCCTGAGAACCCCATGATCTGACATGGCTGGTGTAGTTCAGCTGGCTGCCACATGGGGCAGCAGTATGCAGGCTGCCAGATTTTCAGCCTTTAACACAGGTAATTTCCCTTCAGTGGCAAAGCGAGGCAGCCTACTCACATGAGTTACTCAAACTATTGGGATGGCAGTTTTATAGAGCTGAGGGTCAGCTGACTATAGACAGGCTGAGGTCAGCTGACAGTGCTCAGCCCAGCACTGAACCCTCAGAGGCACCCTTGGTTCACAAAGCTTTCAACTCTCCCTGCTTGTTGATGGATCTGAATGTGGGTGGCACAAGAGGTTAGGTGCTAAAGATTGGCTCTGGGAGATCTGGTCCAGCTCCTCAGCCAGCATCTTACAGAAAGGCACAGTCAAGATAATTTCCCAACATTTCACCAATGAAAAGAGGGACATGCTTGTGCATGTGTGGAAGGTGTGGCCAAGCAACCTGGGCAGCATGGTGTACAAGGTGTAGAGCATGTCTCCAGGTGGCTACCAGGTTTGCTCTGAAGCATGGTTGTTACCACCCTTCATGTCCATGTTTTAGTTAAAGTGGGGGAATTGACTCAAATTGCAAACCTGCGTACAACCAAATTATTAGCTCAGGTACCAGGAAAGCTGTCGTGGGCAGGGTACCCTGAAATTAGGAGGAAACAATGGCATCAAGACAGGTTCCTTTGAAACCAAAGGTTAGATTTTATTGAAAAAGCAAAAATGTACAGTAAAAGGCAATAACGCTTCAGTAGAGCTGCTGGCAATAGTCTCTCTTAAGATGAGAATGGCACTAAATTGCCTCCAATAGGCATTCAGGAGTTTGTGTTGAGGGATAGATAGGGGATAGAGTTAAGGGCGGTAGATAAAGAAGGGGAATAGAGACAGAGACACTGAGCTATATCTACCTATCCTAGGTCAGCAGGGTTTGAGTTCAAGGGTTTGCAGATGCAGGATTCCTTCTTGGAAAGGAGGTGTAGTCCTTTAGTTGCAGGGAAGAAAGTGAGGCAAAGAGGCTCCAGGAGATGTGGGAAGACAACATGTCTCCTGATTGCTGAGCTCTGCTACTCAGGGAGGCACTCCAAAGGATCTCTCAGGGAAAGGGAGAAAAGCAAAATTACCCTGGGCAAGAGAGCATATCTCTATGTGCACATGCAGTTGTGAGATGCCTTTGGGATCTCTAGAGACTCTGAGGAGGGAGCTGAATGCTGAAGAATGACTCACATGGGGGAATAAAACCTGTACAAGGCATTCCCAAGAACTCTTTTTGCATGCTGATGTAACAAAATTTTGCCAAACCCTTGTTGTGGTGGTGGTTATTGAAAAAGGGTTACCAACAATTTTCTATTTTAATTTCCCCATCTGGTATTTTGCTGCTCACCTGCTAGAACAGAATATTTTATTTTCATTGCAAGGAAGGACGAGTGCATATACATCACTTAATAGCCCTTGAAAAGACATATACATATATATTTTTCTTCTTTCCATTTTGTGTCATTCATTCAAGGAAAGAACTGCAAGGACAATTATTAGCTTGTGTTTTCAGAATGAAAATCCTGTCAAAAGGAGTCAAAAACCAGGAGTTTCCAAATAAAGGATGCTATAGGGCATCCGAGGCAGGGGCAGGCAAGAGGGGGCAGTTGCCCTCCCACAATTGAGCCAGTTCCCATTGAATTCAATGGGGCATACTACTAGGGAGGGTGGTATTGGATTGCTGGCTCCTCCACCCCCCCCCCCAAAAAAGGTCCTGCAGACACCCATGTATTGAGGCATGGATAAACCGAAGTAGAGTAGCAACTGGTGATGTAATCCAGAGATTTAACTGCTCCATCATTGTAGGGCTCTTTCAGTGGCTAGACTTAAGGCCCTTCATACGGCGGTACTGGAAGGATGCTTCGGGAAGGTGCCCTATGATCAAAGATTATGCCCGTCAGAACGGTGAAGTGGAGACCACGGAACATCTGATGCTGAAGTGCAGATTTTATACTGAGTTAAGGGGAAAGCTTCTCTCCCCACTACTAACTCATTACAATTCTAATTGCCTTTCTGATGGGGACAAGGTCCTTTTTCTGCTTACTGCTAAGTCAGACTATGCTTCCAGGAGAGTAGCAAAAATTTTTTTCATAGCAAGCAAGATTCGGTTTAGAGTGATTGAGGCACGAGATGCCGGGTTGTGCACTTCAGATTAACCGTTTTTATTTGAATGAAATTAGTTATGTATATGGTATCTGAAGGTATTAATGTTTTATGTATTTTATCTATTTTGTTGTTGTTGTTGTTTCCCTTCTTTTTCTTGTATTTATGCTGGCCTTGGGCTGAAATAAACAAATACCTACATACAACTGCTCCTGGAAAAGTTACATTAAATGCAGATGTGGATCTTCGTACAACACCAGAGCATTATATTTATTCCCGATCAATTAATCTACAATAAAAGAGCAGAATCTTGAGAATACACCTTAAGTCTGTCATTCTTTTGCCTTTCCAGGTGGTACATATATGCAGGTGGTCCATGGTTGAGGTTGCTTAGCAACCTACTGTGTCACATAGTACTCTTTGCAACCAGAGTTTGACAACATTATGCCTCATGCAATTTTCAATCCAAAGTATTCCACACAACACAGGTTACACTTTCATATGTTCTGATCTTCAGAGTGACATATGCGGTAGGAAAGTATTAATGGAAAGGCACAGTTATCTCAGTCACACATGACATCTGTGATATAATGTGAGAGTAAAAAGCATGATGGTCGGCGTGATCTCATTATAATTAATCACACGCATGTATTCATGAAGTAAGGATTTTTTGCACGTGTCAAAAAAGAAAGAGAAGTTGTGGTACCAATTGATGTCACAGCATCTGGTAGCACAGGCTGTGAGAGCAATCAATTCAAGTACAATTTTGTCTCTCCAATCTACCCTACATAGTGCATTTGCCACCATTTCATTTAAACTGAGCCCTTAGCTGCTAAACATGCATTGTTGCACATGAGGGATCCATAAGCTGGGCAGGTGCTTTACTTTATTGCATGCATAATCCATATGCCCCAGCTTGTCTGGTGACAACTCGGGAGCAGGCCTTCTCTGTAGTTGCTCCTGGGCTGTGGAATGCGCTCCCTAGTGTGAGAGCCAGCGTGGTGTAGTGGTTAGACTAGGACCGGGGAGACCCGAGTTCAAATCCCCATTCAGCCATGAAACTAGCTGGGTGACTCTGGACCAGTCACTTCTCTCTCAGCCTAACCTACTTCACAGGGTTGTTGTGAAGAGAAACCTAAGCATGTAGTACACTGCTCTGGGCTCCTTGGAGGAAGAGCAGGATATAAATGTAATAATAATAATAATAATAATAATAATAATAATAATAATAATATAGTTATCTGTGGCTTAACATCTTTGTCAGCCTTTAAAAGAGCTCTTAAGACACATTTTTTTAGCTGGGCTTTTAATAATGTTTGAATGTTTTAAATTGTTTTAACTCATTGTTCCAATTCTGTTTTATCGTATTTTTGTTGTATTTATGGTTGTAAACTGCCTAGAGCCTTCGGAGTCAGGCATTATATACATTAAATAGATAAATGTTAAGGCTCTCCACACGAACAGTGTGGAGAGCTGTAAGGGGTTTGGGAGGGAGAGTGGGCTTGAGCACTCAGCACGCCCTGAGCAGCCATATTGGCTGCCCACCTACCGGCTCTGTCACGGAGCTCATAGGGGCGGTGGGGATGAGGGGCCACCCAGCCCCGGAAGTCCCAGCATGCCCTGCGTGCCTGTGCGTGGCATGCTGGGGAGCCCCCCAAAGCTAGGAGGCTTGGTGGAGCCACCCAGTCGGACATGGAGCCGCATTGGCACACGATCCAGTAAATGGGGGTAGCGGAGCGCTCGCTCCGCTAACCTCGTTTAAGGGAGTGGCATTTTGGGAGGTTTGCTGCCAGGAGCTGTGCGGCTCCCATTGCAGCACACGACCAGGAGAAACCGGTCTAGGCTCCCTTAGCCCTGTTTCTCCTGGTTGTGAGAAACAGCCTCAATGAATGGCTGAGGGTCCATTTTAAATGAGGCATTAGATGTGTTCAGTGCCACATAGACATGTTCTTCTTGACCACCTACATCACATTTAAGATGAGGCAAGGCCTAGATTCATGAAGGAGTTATGACTTTGTCTTAGCAGGCGCAAAAATCAGGTAATGAATTACTCTGATAAATATGTTTCTCTCATGCCTTCATACTCCATTTGCATTCTGAAAAATACTCCAGTCCAAACACATAGTTTTCTTGAAGAAACTCTATAGGACTGGATTTTTCAATGTGATTAGGATGTCATGCCATTTTTGTTTTATTAATTAGCAGCCCTAAAGGGCTGCTTTGAAGATTGGAGAAATGGTGGCAGGGGTGTAGCTATAATTGAGCGGATGGGTTCATAGAACCCGGAGCCCCCAGCTCCTGAAGCCTCCCCTCCAGCTTCACCCCTCTCTATTTTCTTCATTCTCTCCCTCACTCCAAGGGAACGCTGGGAATTGGGGCAAGCACGGGCCTCCTCTCCCCTAGCTATTCCCCTGAGTGGTGGTCTAGGAAAAAGATTGATCTGATATGAATCCCTCCACAAACTGCCAAACGCCTGAAAGGAAGGGGCTGAATACCCAGTCCCAAAGTGTATTGTCCCTGATCTTCAACGCAATTGCAAGGGGTTAGAATCAAGTAAAATATAGGGAATCTTGAGGAAAAGATAAGGTGGTTCTGGTATTTCTACTTTTAAAACAGTTTTCAAATAAAGTTCACTGCTTTTCAGTTTCATGCAATAAGACTCATTTTCCTGCCAAAAAGTTATTACAGGAAGGTGGAGGTTTTCTCTTATCGCATGAAGCAGCTTTGTTGCTATGGTTGTCATAATGATCAACACAAAATCAATTTCAATCAGGTAGCAACAACATTCAGTTTTATGGGGGGTGTCAACACCAGGAAGTCATATGTCTGAGAAATGTTGCCAGGTGGAAAGTTAATGAATGTGCCTCAGGCTTATATTTAGGTAGGTGGCAATTGAAAAAATAGAGGCAACCTCAAATGATGTTTATTATTATTTATTTGATTTCTATACTGCCCTTCAAAAATGACTCAGTTTAAATGGTAAAAATGGTTCAACTGGTAAAAACACTCCAAACTATGTCATTGTGCCTAACACATTTCAAGAAAAACATCACTGTTACCAGAGGATACTACAAGACAAATCCAAACATTATAAAGTTTTAGCCAGTATGTCTTAAAATTAAAAAATGTCATGTCATTCAAAAACATGCACAATTCTAACGATTACACCTTGGTAAGCCACCTAATGGCTCAGCGGGGAAATGACTTGATTAGCAAGCTAAGGGTTGCCTGTTCGAATCCCCGCTGGTATGTTTCCCAGACTATGGGAAACACCTATATCGGGCAGCAGCGATATAGGAAGATGCTGAAAGGCATCATCTCATACTGAGCAGGAGGCGGCAATGGTGAACTCCTCCTGTATTCTACCAAAGACAACCACAGGGCTCTGTGGGCGCCAGGAGTCGAAACTGACTTGATGGTACACTTTACCTTTTTAATTAAAAGATATGTGTTAAAGGAGTATTAGAGGGGCTTCCACACCCATTTATGAAACATGGTCCTATAGAAAGTTTTCTTTAAGCCCCACTATATTCTGAGGGCCAGCCTTACCACGAGGTAAAGTAAAGTGGGCCTCTTCATGTGTAGAGCATGGGCCAGTTCTCAGGAGCAGCATGATAGCTGCTCAGCAAGTCTTTCCTTCCGCCTGCAGAGGAGGGAAGATTAAATTGCACCAGGTGCTTTTCCTCTTCCCTTTCTAATAGAAAAGGACAGAAGGGGGAGAGATCGGAAAGAAAAAGGGAACTGGGGATGTGATTTTAATCAGCGTTGGCCCTGAATAATCTCCAAATAAAATATTCTGCAACTATTTGGGACATGTAGGCGGTGGGGGTTCAAGGGATAGTACGAAAAAATGTCATTTCATGGGGGAAGGGGTAGGGGAATACCATCTGAACCCGTGCATTGTAGATTTAATTATTTTCAGACAACCATGGGAATAGATGCTTTCAGGGTGGGTTTTTTTTTGTTTTTTTAAGTACACTCCAATTGAGGAAGGCTTGAAAGTGTGCAGGTAGATAAAGGTATGGGGCTTTATTTCAGCAGCGTTTCAAGTGGAATTTCCCCCCCAGCACATGCATTTTCTATGTTTTTGCATAGAAAAAGATTGTCCTTGACTTTGTCCTTGGCATTGAGGCCCTGCAGACTTCTCTGCTTCCCAGTGCTCTATGTGCTACATTCTTCTCTTCTGCATTATCCTTGACTCAGCTTGAATCCAAAGATGTTCAGTAGCAAGTATATGCTGAATAAATACAATTTGTAATTAGGAATGAGTAAAATATTATTTTGCAGATTGATGTAAAAGTCTACCCTTATACTGACTCATAGATACTGGACATTTTTCTCAGCCTCAGGTACTGTTGTAATGTTATTAAAATGAGCCAAATTTCTGTAAATTTGGTCCCCTGCTAATTGGGCAAAGAGGCACCTTTTTAATGTGGCGATTCTCTTTATTTATCAGGGGGAGAGTAACTGGCCCTGTCCACTCCCAGCACAGTACCTCCAGTGACTCTTGCTGGTGTCTATCTTATGTTTCTTTTTAGACTGTGAGCCCTCCTGGGACAGGGATCCATCTTAATTTTTTATTTGTTATTTCTCTATGTAAACTGCTTTGAAAACTTTTGTTGAAAAGCGGTATATAAATATTTGTTGTTGTAAAACTAGTTCCTGTTGTTTTAATGTTGTAACCAGTATAGAGACGGGTATTTCCAGGAAGAGGACTGAATGGACAGTGAATGTTCATTGATGGATTCTGTGACTTCTAATCTATATGCCCTGTAGTGTGAAATTGTCTTGGCAGATGGCAAACATCATTCTCCATTTTTTCCATGACATTTCTGGCTCAGATTATCTTTCATCATTGTGAATGAAAAGCATAATAATGATAATAGACATTAGCATCTATGTGGCATTTCACACTTCCAGAGCGAAACAGAAATGTTTAATGCCCTGATAGAGTAGTAGATAATTAATATGACAATCCTCATTTTACTAGATGTCCCCTTGAAGTAACAGTGTGGCACAAATGGCATTGCGTAGATGTTATTACTTAAACATCACAACAAATGGAATATGTCTGATCCTATTATCCAGCTTGTTGTCTGATCTTATTAACTCTCACATACCTGTATATGGATGTTTATGGCCTGTGTCGATTCCTCATAAACAATTTCTAACTTTCCAACTGTTGCTTTTTGTTTATTGTAAGTTTATACAATGCTGGGGAATGAATTGCTTTTTCAACACATTCATATGTTGAGGTGCTGGTTTGATTTATTCAGAATTGTTGATTGAACCCTGCTTTTTAAAGGGTTGATATTTCATTCTATCCTTGTAGCAGAGAGTCAGAGGGGATTGCAGGGTGAGGTTCTTGGATGGTTGTTGCTTGTTGGGGGTTTTTTTTGCGCCACATGTCATCCTCCTCCCCGGTCTGTGGTGGCTTTTCTCCTTTAGTTCCCCCTGGACATATGTCTCACTTGGAGCAAGATCCAAGATCAGGGAAATTTAAATTATGGGGAAGGGGAGTGGCCAGAGGGGACAGAAAAAGCTGAGGTTGTGGAGCTGGGAAAGGTGCGGTATTTCCCTACTCAGCTGGGCTTTCAACCATCCTGTTCCTTCTCCTCCTCCTCTGTTCCCCTGAGGGCATTTTTGCTTTAAAATTCCCCCCAATAAGTTCAAGAGTGTTTTGGTTTTTTAAGAGGAGGAAATGGCGATTTCAACAATGCACTGTATGCATGCTTATTCACTGTATAGATACTTATACGATGTTCATGGGGCGTACTACTAAGAAAGTCCACACAGGATTGCAACCCGAGTCATTAAACTCTTCAGCTTTAAGAGAGTTTTGTTTTGTTTTTATTCTCCACTGAGACCCCCCCACCACCACCACCAGTTTACCACTTAGGTCACACTTCTTCATATTGAATTGTAAAGAAACTGAAAGAGATTGTAAGCTGCAATAAAGTGCTATTTCCCGAATCATTTTGCAGTTGCTATGTTTCTCATAGTAACTGTACACTTAGCTACATTGTTTGTCTTTGCTGCATCGTCTTCCTCTCCTCCAGGTGGAGACAGGGAAAATTTAAATGGCCAAAAGTCAAGCCTCAAAATTTTAAAAAGTAAAAAACTTCTAAGTGGAAGGAAACTCTGAGGGTTTATATCTATATTATATAGGAGAAAGGCGAATGGGGAGGAGGGAATAATATTTTCTTTAATTTCTGTTTGATAGTGTTATAGGTCCAGTTAAAAGAAAATAAAAATAACTGAAAATAGATGTAAATTGTCCTTAAGGGGCAGTGGGGGTGGGAGAAATGAAAGAAATGTGAGACTAGCAGAGAATAAAAGAAGGAAGTTGAATTCCAGAAACATCAGCTAGGAAGGAGTGGGTACCAGCTGGGAAAGAAAAGGCTGGGGGTGCAGAGTTGTAAGAGGTGTGGATCTTTCCCTATTCAGCTAAGCTTTCAGCCAGCCTCAATAGTTCTCCTCACAATCATTTTGGTTTTAAAATTATTTCCTTCCCATAAGCACAAGAATGCAGAAGAATAAGAACAATTAAACCAAAGAGGAGAAAGTGATTGTTTCAACAGTGCACTCAGTACTCAGAAGTATGTCCAATTGTGTTCCTTGTGGCTTACTCCCATGAAGGTTTTCATAGGTTTGCAATACAAGTTCTTAAATGGGATGGATCTGGAGGAAGGAAACTCATTCGGGAAATAATAAAGCTTCATTTTTTCTCCCTTGCTTCCAAAGACCCTGATTAATTAATTGTATTATTTTTCACACACACACACCCCTTTGAAAATTCTTTACTTGAAACCACAGCAGTTTCAGTTTACATGGATGGGAGTGGTGGTGAAATGCTTCAAAGTTTCAGTATGCCAGAAATGTGGTAAAAAGGAAGTGTACTCTTGAGCAACAATATAACGTAAATAAAAAGGAATATTGGTTGCTATCCACACATGCATACACTGGGCATCTTAGGGGATGGCCAAAGCGGGAGGGACCACAACCTGCAATGCCTGCCTTTGTGGCCAGAAAACAGCGGGCTAAATTAACCCAAGAACTGAACCCAAGAACAGATATCGAACAATAGTTCCTGCAAGTAGTTCTTATGAGTCTGCTGAACTTCCTCCCCAAAAGCTATCTGCCTGGAAAGGCTTACAGGCACATAAATCGGCTCTTCATATTGCTGAGCATTTTCTGAAAGGATTCCTAAAGACCTATCCCAGGAACTAACTTTCTACACAAATTTTACTCTTAAGAGTTGCTGGGATGCCATGTTACCTGGTTGCTTGGGTGGCCCTGTGGAGTCTGGAGAAGGGCGTGGCATCGCTCCTTTAGGGCTTTTGTTCCCTTCAGGGGGCAGTAGGAATGAGATGGGTCCAGGTTGGGCAAATCCCAGTGAGGTTGAGAGGACAAGGCAGGGAATGCTGCAGGAAACAGCTCCAGAGAGACAGCTACATTGGGTGTGGCAGGAAACAGGGAGCAAGGTCAGAAAGGGGGCAGGGCTGGAAGTAGGCTTTAAGCCCTGTCAGCTCTGCACTGGGGTATTTAAAGACAAGGCAGCTGATGATGAGGGGCTGCTTCTGAGTATGGGAGCCAGGAGTTCTCCAGGAGAGGGAACTGGCTGAATACAGCAAGCCGGGAGGAGGACTCGGGTGACAAACTAATCTCCTCCCCTGGCTGTTCCTGAGGCTGATCTTTTTTTGGTGCTGGCCCAGTCATTCTGGAGTCCAAGAAGGGCTAGGAGCTCACACCATCCCCTGGGAGACTGACAAGTGTAGTCAATATGTGTTTCTAAATACTTAGGATTCATTAAGCCAGGGGAATCTTCTCACCATACAGCTGCCATGTGGCAGTCATTTTTTATGCACTATCCTGCCACACAGATTGGCTGCTAGTTACTATATTATTATTTATAATAATAGTTATTTATGGAGGTGTGGATACAAACTTTTGCTGAGGGCTGATCTATCTAGTAGATTGAGCCACACAAAATAGGCTGCCATGTGGAATGACATGTCATCTTAGAGGTAGTTTCAAGTGGCTTCCCTATGATGACATTATCATTAAAAATTGCCTGAATCCTACTTCCCGTTTCACTACTTTGTTGCCATGGGGCACCAAAGTGAAGGCAACTTCATCTAAACTGGGGTTGAAAGGACTGATGAATGCAAAGTTATGTCATCAAGATATCTGTGATCTTTTAAGAATAATACTATTATGATTAATTTGTCACAGGCTTAAAACAATAATACATTAAAAATCACACATAAAAACAGAAAGTACAAATTAGTCACAGCCAATGCAAAACCAGTTAAAATATGATAAAAGCACAGAAAAGACCAAATAACCAATTAAAAGTCAGACAAAAACCTATTTGACTAAAATCAGCAGCATGGGAATTGGGCCTTGTTAATGGAGCTGCTCCCAGGGACTTGCTGGGACCCTGAGCTACATTTTATATATTATTTTCTTATTTATTTTAAATATTTATACCCTGACCCCCCAGTGCAGTACTGCTCGGGGTGGCTTACAACAATAAAATAGATACAAAACACAATAAAAGTAATAAAATTAACCAAATTAAACAAACAAGTTAAAAGTCAGGTTAAAAACCACAATCATTATTATGTTCAAATTAAAAGTTATATTAAAAGTTAAAAATTATAAATTATAAAAAGCTAAAGAACCTACCAGATATAACAAAAATGGAGAATTAAAAAGCCTCCTTAAAAATGTGTGTTTTAAGTTGTTATTTTAAAAACACTGAGGAAGGGAGCATGGTGAAGCTCTTCAAGGAGGGCGTTCCAAAGCCGAGGGGCCACAACAAAAAAGGCCCTGTCTCTAGTCCCCACCAATGGGACTCTGTTAATAGCAGGGCCTGAGACGATGAGCAGAGGGCCCTGGCAGATTCATATGGGCGAATGAGTTCCAACAGGTATCCCGGCCCCAAGCCATGTAGAGCTTTAAAGGTCAAGACCAGCACCTTGAATCTAGCCCAGAAGCGGGCCGGACCGGTAACAATGAAGCTTCCGCAGGATGGATGTGATACTCATGAAATGACTTGCACCCACGAGCATCCTTGCAGCAGCATTCTGAACCAGCTGAAGCTTCTGAACAATCTTCAAGGGCAGCCCCATGTAGAACACATTGCTGTAGTCCAATCTGGATGTTACCAACGCATGAGTGACTGAGGTCAGGTCGACTTGTCCAAGTAGGATCGCAGCTGGCGTACCAGCCGTAGATGGTAAAAGGCACTACTGCACACTGCTGTCACCTGTGCCTCCAAGGACAACATTGGGTCCAGAAGCACCCCCAAGCTGCAGACTTTGTCTTTCAGAGGGAGTGTGACCTTGTCCAAGATGAGATTTACTTCATTACTTGGATAACCAGTTCTACAAACCCAGAGCACTTCCATATTATCTGGATTAAGTTTCAGCTTGTTTACCCCCATCCAGTCCAGAACCCGGAACAGCCTCCAAGCCCCGGCATAGAGCATCCACTGCCTCCCTGGTGTCTGCTGACTTAAAAGATAGGTAGAGCTGGATGTCATCAGCATATTGATGGCACCGTAGCCCACACCTACGGATGATGTCTCCCTAGGGTTTTATGTAAATGTTAAACAGCATGGGGGACAGAATAGATCCTTGTGGCACCCAATAGAACAAAGGCCAAGTGGTGGAACAGGCATCCCCCAGCACCATCTTCTGAGTATGATCCTCCAGGTAGGAGCAGAGCTACCATATAACTGTACCCCCAAGTCCCAACCTAGAGAGATGTCCCAGAAGGATACCATGGTTGATGGTATTGAAAGCAGCTAAGAGGTCCAGGAGGATCAACAGAGTCACACTCCCTCTGTCTATCTCCCGGCATAGGTCATCCACCAGGGTGACCAAGGCAGTTTCTGTCCCATATCCAGATTGGAAGCCAGACTGGAAAGGATCTAAGGAATCAGATTCATCCAGGACTGCCTGGAGCTGAGAGGCCACAATGCTCTCCAATACCTTGCCCAAGAAAGGGAAGTTTGAAACTGGTCGAAAGTTATTTAAGTCATCTGGGTCCAATGAGGGCTTTTAAAGGAGGGGCCTAATGACTCCCTCTTCAGGCAAGGGGGAATCACCCCTGCTCTGGAGAGGCATTCACCACCCCTGCCACCCATTGACCTAGTCCCTCCCTAGAAGCCTTCACTAACCATGGTGGGCAAGGGTTGAGGATGCATGTGGCAGGCATTCTTCCAAGCAGCCTGTCCACTTCCTCAGGCAACACAGTCTGAAAATGATCCAATATAACAAGAGCAGACGGTGCATTGGCAACATCCAGTTCCAGTGCCGCAAAAATCTTGGCATCCAAGTCAGAACAGATATGAGCAATTTTATCTGCAAAATGTAAAGCAAATTGGTCACAGCTGACTGCTGAGGGTTCTGTTTGATGGCCATTGGGATCCTCACCTAGGAGGCCCCGAACCACTTAAAAAAGCTCCGCTAGACAACATTGAGCTGATGCAATGGTGGTGGGAAAGTAGGATTTCTTTGCCGCTATCACTGCCATAGAGTAGGCCCTAATATGAGCTCTAACCTGTGTTCGGTCACATTCATTCTGAGTTTTCCGCCAATGACGCTCAAGCCATCTACCAGCCTGCTTCATTGTCCACAACTCACCTGTATACCAGGGAGTCGCTTGCGCTCGGTGGGTCAGGAGAGGACGCTTTGGCATGACCATGTCAATTGCCTGACCCATTTGCTCATACCAAAGGGAGACTAGGGCGTCAACAGGACCGTCCGCTCTCTCAGCAGGAAACTCCCCAGAGCTATCAGGAATCCATCAGGATCCATAAGCTTCCAGGGGTGGACCATCCTAACTAGTCCCCCACCCCTGAAGAGGTATTGTGGGTCCACCCTCAGTTCAATCTTCACGTTAATGGTTCATGTTAATGGTGTTGAGGCCTCCTGGACTATCCACGGAGCACCACTGTCCATTATTGACCCCCAAACCAAATCAAGCATATGGCCTGCCTCATATGTGGGACCAGATATCAGTTGAGACAAGCCCATGATCATAATGGAGTAAATGAAGTCCTGAGCTGCACCAGACAAGGCAGTCTCAGCATGGACATTAAAGTTCTCCAAGACTAACAGCCGTGGGGTCCTCAACGCCACATCCAAGACCACCTCAAGCAGCTCAGGCAGGGAGACTGTTAGACAGCAGGGTGGGCAGTATACCAACAGAATCCCAACTTTGTCTCGTGATCCAATCACTACATGCAGGCACGCGAACTGGTCAGAAAGGCGAACTGTGCATCTGGTGAGAGGGATGGTCTCCCGATGAACCAGGGCAACCTCACCTCCCTGCTCACCCCACCTTGGCTGATGCTGCACCCGGAAACCCGGGTTTACATCTCCTCCTTCATCCAACCAGGTCTCCGTAACACATGCCAAGTCTGCATGCTCATCCAGAATAATCTCCTGGATGGATGTGGTCTTTGCATTTATAGACCTGGGCTTTATAGACCTAGGCTTGTGTGGGGGTAATTAGCTATTTTAAATGGAGCAGTCCACCTTCATAATACATTTGTTCAAAGCTTCGGCCACAGAAAAACTGAATGAAGAGGTTAAAGTTCCAAAATAAAATTAAGTTTATTGGAGTACCAGAAGAGAAAAATAATGGTTATTAAGCAATGATATTAAACTGATATAGACTAACAAGACCAACAAGTTGCAGAGACTATGTTGTGGCTCACAAGTAGTTAATTTGGCTTGAGTTTTTGAATTGGGTTCACGCAAAGCTGGCTAGAGAGAAATGAACAGATTTGGATTTTAGGAGAAATGAGGAAAAAGGTAAGTAGAGTTTTAAGAATAGGGGTTATATACTACCTCCTTCCAAGAAAAATGCACCGAAACCTTGCAGCTCAGTCTTTACTGAGAGGTTTCTCTTCTCTGGGGCAGGAAGGCAGCAACAGGGATCCAGAGATCAGGCAGGGGTCCAGGAGCCAAAAGCAAATCCAAAAATGAACGAGACCTCTCAGATATGAGTGCTGGGCAGACTGGGTAAAGAAATGCTGGTGTGGAGATATAGGTTAAGGCAGGGCAAGATGGAAGTGCCAATACCAAGATGTGGGGTATCCTTTAAAGTGTGAGGCTTCAAAGAATTCAAATAAAACAGATGGGGACGGAGCAGAACTGCATAAAGAGCAGACGGGAGGCTGTGCCAGCAGGTCAAAGAGTCAAAGGAATAGCATACATCAGGGGAAAGATTCAGTGTATAGGTGCTTGTATGCCAATGCCAGAAGCCTCCGAGCCAAGATGGGTGAGCTGGAGTGCTTGGTTGCTAATGCAGAAATAGACATAGTGGGCATAACAGAAACATGGTGGAACAGTGAGAACCGGTGGGACACTGTTATCCCTGGGTATAAACTCTATAGGAAGGACAGGGAGGGGCGCCTTGGAGGAGAGGTAGCACTGTATGTTAAAGAAGGGATAGAATCTAACAAGCTAGAAAGCCTAGGTGGACTGGAGTCCTCCACAGAAACCCTGAGGGTGACTATACAAGGCCGGAAAGGTATCGTGCTACTGGGGACATGCTATCGCCCTCCAGATCAAAATGCCGACAGTGACTGGGAGTTGCAGGAGGAAATCAGGGAGGCATCAAGGAGAGGCAAGGCTGTAATTATGGGTGATTTCAGCTACCCACACATAGACTGGGTAAATTCACATTCAAGTCAGGACAAAGAGGTCAAATTTCTAGATACACTAAATGACTGTGCCTTAGAACAGTTGGTCATGGAACCGACCAGAGAGAAGGCGACCTTGGATCTAATTCTGAGTGACACCCAGGACCTGGTGCGTGATGTCAGTGTCATCGACCCTTTAGGGAACAGTGACCACAGTGCCATCAAATTCAGCACACATGCGGGGAGGGAATCACCAAGGATGTCAAACACAGACATTTTAAATTTCAAAAGAGGAAACTTCTCCAAAATGAGGAGTATGGTGAAAAGAAAGCTGAGGGGGGAAATCAGGAGAGTCACTTCGCTCCAGAGTGCATGGCATTTACTCAAAACCACAATACTAGAAGCCCAGTTAGATTGTATACCCAAAAGGAGGAAAGGTACCACTAAGTCCAGGAGGATGCCAGCATGGCTAACGGGTACCGTCAAGGAAGCCATAAAAGGGAAGAAGACTTCCTTCCGAAATTGGAAGGCCTGTCCCAATGAAGAGAACAGAAAGGAACACAAACTCTGGCAAAAGAAATGCAAGGTGGCAATAAGGGAGGCAAAAAGAGAGTTTGAGGAACATTTAGCCAAAAGTATCAAGGGGAATAACAAAAACTTCTTTAAGTACATCAGAAGCAGGAAACCTGCCAGGGAGGCGGTTGGGCCATTAGACAATGAGGGAGTGAAAGGGATTATTAAGGAGGATATGGAGGTTGCAGAGAAACCGAATGAGTTCTTTGTGTCTGTCTTCACGGCAGAGGATACTGAGCATATACCTGTTCCTGAACCAGACTTTTTAGGGATGGAGGCTAGAGAGCTGAGTCAGATAGAAGTGACAAGGGATGATGTTCTAAACTGTCTGGAAAAACTGAAAGCTAACAAATCACCAGGGCCGGATGGCATCCATCCAAGAGTCCTCAAAGAACTCAAATATGAAATTGCCGACCTCCTTGCTAAAATATTTACCTTATCCCTGAAATCGGGCTCTGTACCAGAGGACAGGAGAGTAGCAAATGTAACACCGATTTTCAAAAAGGGATCCAGGGGCGATCCGGGAAATTACAGGCTGGTTAGCCTAACGTCCGTTCCAGGCAAATTGATGGAAAGCATCCTCAAGGATAAAATTGTAAAGCACCTAGAAGAACAGGCCCTGCTGGGAGTGAGCCAGCATGGCTTCCGCAAAGGTAAATCTTGCCTCACCAACCTTTTGGAGTTCTTTGAGAGTGTCAACAAGTATGTGGATCAAGGTGATCCAGTTGACATAGTCTCCCTGGACTTCCAAAAAGCTTTTGACAAAGTTCCTCATTAAAGACTCCTGAGGAAACTTAGCTGTCATGGAATAAAGGGACAAGTACATGTGTGTATTGCTAACTGGTTGAAAGACAGAAAACAGAGGGTAGGTATAAATGGAGAGTTTTCACAATGGAGGGAAGTAAGAAGTGGGGTCCCCCAGGGATCTGTACTGGGACCGGTGCTTTTTAATTTATTCATAAATTATCTAGAAGCAGGGGTAAGCAGCGATGTGGCCAAATTTGCAGATGATACCAAACTCTTCCGGGTAGTGAAATCCCAAACGGATTGTGAGCAGCTCCAAAAGGATCTCTCCAAACTGGGGGAGTGGGCGACAAAATGGCAAATGCGGTTCAATGTTAGCAAGTGTAAAGTGCTGCACATTTGGACGAAAAACCCCAACTTCAAGTATATGCTGATGGGATCTGAGCTGTCGGTGACGGACCAGGAAAGGGATCTTGGGGTTGTGGTTGACAGCTCGTTGAAAGTGTCTATTCAATGTGCGGCAGCTGTGAAAAGGGCAAATTCCATGCTAGGGATCATTAGGAAGGGGATTGAAAATAAAACGGCTAACATTATAATGCCCTTATACAAAACTATGGTGCGACCACACTTGGAGTACTGCGTACAATTCTGGTCACCACATCTTAAAAAGGACATTGTAGAACTGGAAAAGGTACAGAAGAGGGCAACCAAGATGATCAGGGGCCTAGAGCACCTTTCTTACGCGGCAAGACTACAACACCTGGGGCTTTTTAGTTTAGAAAAAAGACGACTGCGGGGAGACATGATAGAGGTCTATAAAATCATGCATGGCATGGAGAAAGTGGAGAGAGAGAGATTCTTTTCCCTCTCACACAACACTAAAACCAGGGGTCACTCCATGAAATTGATTGCCAGGAGGTCTAGGACCAACAAATGGAAGTACTTTTTCACACAATGCGTGATCCACTTGTGGAACTCTCTGCCACAGGATGTGGTGACGGCCAACAACCTGGATGGCTTTAAGAGGGGTTTGGATGACTTCATGCAGGAGAGGTCTATCAATGGCTACTAGTCAGAGGGCTGTGGGCCACCTCCAGCCTCAAGGGTGTGCCTCTGAGTACCAGTTGCAGGGGAGCAATGGCAGGAGAGAGGGCACGCCCTCAACTCGTGCCTGTGGCTTCCAGTGGCATCTGGTGGGCCACTGTGCAAAACAGGATGCTGGACTAGATGGGCCTTGGTCCTGATCCAGCAGGGCTGTTCTTATGTTCTTATGAATGGTGGTTCCAAGGTATGCAGAAAGCACTGATGTCCCAGAAGACACACTGATTGATGGTGTCTTCACCAGTTACTGGCAAATTCTTGCCTGAGGGCATTATGCTAAAAACACCTTGCAAAAGGCAGACAAAAGGGGCAAAGCACAGGACGCGCCATTGTGCTATTCAAAAGTGAAGAGTCAACTTCTTCTTGGACAAAAGTGAGTTTCCTCTTGGGAAGGGAAGGTCTGAAAAGAGGCCAAATGAACATATCAAAGTTTGTCTCTCATGTCTGTCAGAATATCTGTGAATAACTAAAATGTAAACAAGCAAACTTCCAGTGCCTTCCCTAGCCATTAACATGTTCCTTAGCAAAATGAGATGATCTGTTGCTTTCTTATGACTCCTTCCTGAGCGGGTGCTATCTTGACTTAATTCGCTGTGTCAATACTTGGCTTATTAGTTAAAGAATTGTTCTTGATTCAGTCACATCTACTTCAGCTTCCCCCCTGTTGAGTAATAATCAGGAGGCAACTGGGCGGGGAGGCCATCCTGCAGTCTTGTGCTTTGAACTTGATCTAAGAGTTCCTTCTCTCAAGCTGCTTGTCAAAGTGACATACCCTTTGAGTTAGCTACAGGAGAAACAAAATAAAGATCTCACGGTCCTGTGAGATCCAGGGTGCAAACAATGGTGACTACAGGCTTGGTTCCAAATATAGAGAAGTCATGGTAACAGCCTAATAAGGCAGGGAGTTCCATAATTTCAACATTCATTCATCCTTATACAGGAAGGTCCAGAAAGATGATTAATGCTGTATTATAAACAATTCTAGGCATTTACCAATTAAAAACCACTGAGATTGACCATGCATCCTTAAAATAAATAGATAAATAAAACAAAGCATTTCCTTTGTAAAATGTCAGTTTGAATTCTTTCTTCTCTCAGTTTAATTTTACTACTACTACTACAGTTTAATATGACTTGTCACTCTCTCAGTTCCAGCCAGATTTTAAATTTTAATAAATTAAGTCTAACTTTCACTATTACTGGGCCTTTTCACACTTACACAATACACATTTCTGCAGTAGGCAGTAAATACTGACTAAAACCATGGTTTTATATTGGAAGGGAATAAATTCTTTATTATACAGAAGTGGAGTAACTTATTTAATAGTACCCAATAGCTATGTTTCAGGAGCATCAGGTAACATACTGTATAACCAGTCAGGATATATATAACTTGTAAAATCTCAGTGCAAATGCTTGTGAGCATACCTAAAATAGTAGTATATTGATACCTTTTGCATCACAACATTTCTAACACGTTCCTTACCTGCATCTTTGTCTTGATGGGCTAAGATACCACCTAGAAATAACCATAGTTGATACGGCCTATGGCTCAAACAATGTGTCCTTACTTATTGATAAACTTTTTGAATAAGTGAAACTTGCCCTGTGAAAATAGGATTGAAGCCTATTTAAAATGGTCAGTATTTGAAAATCCAGCTCAAAGAATGTGTCTAGATGAGCCTATAATGAATTAAAGTTTCCTCCTAAACTTAATATAATATAAAACAAGGTGCTATTTTTTTTAAACTCTGTTAATTTGCTCACTTTATTAGACACCCCCCCCTACTGAATTTCAGTATTGAAAGGGTGGAACTAAAAAAACAGCATTACAGACAGGATATACTTCTGCAGACAGGATATTTGAAAGACATTGTGCCAAGCTTACTGTACAGCTTATTCAGTGGAGGCAGATTATGAATGAAAGATGCCAACTGCAGTTGTGAAATTCTAAAATATCCAGACATAAATACATAGCGCGTTTGATGCTTTTAGTTTTTCTCCATCAGTCCTCTTTTCCCACTTTCTGGATGACAGGAATAGTAGAATAAAAACAACAGAACGTCAGAGGATATGGAAGCAATATGTCCAGTAATCAAGCTCTTGAATGTCATCTACTCTATTTCTCAAGAGAGTTTAAATTTCACTTGACCTTACTGCAAAGTCTCTGCATGGCATAGGTTTTGTTCCTCTGTTTTTGAACTTCTTTGTAATTGTAATTCTTCTTCTTTTCGATGTAAAATTAGTTACTCAACAATTCAGAACCAGAGCAAAGACAGGTGGATGTGGGAGAGAGACAGAATAGCAGTTAATTAACTTTCAATAGATGGAGTAGAACTTTGGTCACTCTGGGGTCTATTAACTTTTTATGATGTCTAAGTACACTAGTCCTTAAAGGTAAAGTGTGCTGTTGAGTCGGTGTCGACTCCTGGTGACCACAGAGCCCTGTGGTTATCTTTGGTAGAATACAGGAGGAGTTTCCCATTGTCATCTCCCGTGCAGTATGAGATGATGCCTTTCAGCACCTTCCTATATCGCTGCTGCCCGATATAGGTGTTTCCCAAAGTGAGTCCATACCCTCAATAAAAAAGGCCATTGTGACTCACTATGCTTGTGTTTGCCTGTCCACATCAGTGGAAGGGACTATTTTGGGACCAGCATAGATTGTGCATCCTGTAATACTGTACTTGCATGAGGTCTATAATAGGGTGTGCAATTTTATTAGTCCAAAAAGAATATCAGACTGATACACCCACTATCAGGCGTTATGGGAAGAATAGCAGAAATCACTTGGGAGTCCTGCTAGTCGGAACTAAAATTCCTGTTCTTGTATCTGAACTCCTTCTACTTCTGAATTTTTTAAAATTTTTAAATTGCTGTTTTTAACAGTTTGTTTTATTTTGTGTTTATTTTTGTGAACCCTAGAGTTTTGGAGTCAGGCGGTACATTAAACAAACAAACAAACAAACACAAATAAATTTTTGGGCCAGTATGGTGCAGTGGTTAGAGAGTTGGACTAGGACAGGAGAGACTGCGTTCAAATCCCCATTCAGCCATGAAACTCACTGGGTGACTCCGGGCCAGTCACATATCTCTCAGCCTAACCTACCTCACAGGGTGGTTGTGAGGACAAACATAATCATGTACACTGCTTTGGGCTCCTTAGATGAAAAGTGGGATATAAATGTAATACACACATACATACCACTTTGGGAGCCATCTTGGAGAGACTTGCTCTCCAAACTCGCTCCCAGGGTAGTATTTAAGGACTGCATCATTTAAATGAGGAGTGCGGGCAAAGGTAGGGATGTGCACAAACTGAAGTGCACAATGAAGCCGAACCAGTTGTGGGTTCACTCACTGATTTGGTTCAACTGGTGAAGTATGGTGCTGTGGGTGGGGTGGGGTGGTCCTTACCTGCTCTACCGCCACTCTACGAAGCTTCCTACTGTGGCACAAGCTGCTGGGGGGGGAGTGCCACTGACAAGCATGGGCTGCTGGGGCGGGGGGCACTCCCCCCTCCTGCTTCCACCAGTCAAACTGGTTCAGTAGACCCACGAACTGGTTCGGCTTAGAACCAGTACACGAACCTTGGTCCCTACCCCATGAACCTTGGTTCGTGTACATTCCTACCCCATGGCCCCGTGGGTCTCTCATGCAGGGTTGCCTTTATTTCCCCTTTCCCCTGTTTCAAGGATTTCCCCCAAATCACCAACATTATGTCAGTAAAATGTCGGAATTCTGATCTAATTCTGACCAGCCGATAGTTTTGCTGGGGACATATTGGCCCTCTTGATAATTTCTCTGTCAGGCCTGATCTGGTCGGATTAGATCCAGTATTTCTTATGGTGCACAGGCCTAGTATATAGGAATATTAGCTCGGTGAACCCCCCCCCCCCACCAAGCTATTTGCCCAAAGAGATGACTGGAAAACAAAAGAAAACACTTTATACTCAATTAAGATGCATGGTATAGTGGATACTTACTTATATATGTATGTGTGTGTGTGTGTGTTTATTTATTTATTTATTTATTTATTTATTTATTTATTTATTTACCTACCTGTCAATCAATCATAAACATCAATCAATAGACATCTCTAGGTGGTACTTATGCACTACAAAGAGGAGAGGGCTGACTGTTGACATTACATCTTCCATAAGCTCATTGCTCATATTTGTTCTGGAATTACCACTTTAGGACATACCTATATAGCCCCAGATACTAGGGCATATCTTGGAAGTACAATTACTCCCACTTCTGCCATCAGAGGTCAGTGAATTGGCAAATTAGTAATAACAGCTGGCTAAGAGATAGAAATTGAACAAGTGCAACTTGCTTTGACACGGAGCCAGCGTGGTGTAGTGGTTAGAGTACTGGACTTGGACCGGGGAGACCTGTGTTCAAATCCCCATTTAGCCATGATACTTGCTGGGTGACTCTGGGCCAGTCACTTCTCTCTCAGCCTAACCTACTTCACAGGGTTGTTGTGAGGAGAAACTCAAGTATGTAGTACATCGCTCTGGGCTCCTTGGAGGAAGAGCGGGATATAAAATGTTTTTTATATATATATATATATATATATATATATATATATATATATATATATATATATGAAAATGAGCAGGCTTTGCGTGATGGATTTTTCCTTTGTCCAGCTGCTAAAGGCACAGAAGCCCTGACAGAAGAAGGTAGCAATTGTTGTGCCCACAGAACCTGTCGCACCTCTATACTGACTCTAAGCATAGATTTTATTGACCCAGCATTGCTGCCAGGCTCTGCAGGTTGTGTTTTAGCCAGACAGCTGCCACAGACCAACACATTCCCTCATTAAAAAAACTGAGCATCCTGGAGGAAATTGTCCTTAGAATGGTAAGTGACTGTAAATCAGGAATATGCATGAATGATACCGCTGCCCCGCCGAACTCTGTCCTGCTTTTGTTATATGTTCCTTTTAGTTTTGCTGTAATAGTGACACAAATGTTCAGTTTTATGCTGCTGTTCCTATGTGATTCATGACTTAGCGAATTAGCTTTGGACAAGTCTGTAATGAGTTGTTTTTCTGGCATAGCAACCTCTGCCTTTGAAGAGGTCAGCCTGTTCTTTCACAAGTAAGCTTGACATAGTTTTCCTGTTTGGAACAAGTTACCAGGCGAAAAAGAAATTAAAAATTGTTTTCGTAAAACCCACTATATTCAATAGAACATTCACAGCAATGATTAAGATAATGAATTCTGAATGAGAGATGAGTCCTTGATGGAAATGGATCCTATCTGAATTAATCATTCTGGATTTTCTGCAGGCCCTGTCTTTTCCTAGGTACTAGAGGCAAATGTTATTTGGCCTTTATTTTCCTGAAACCTAACAAGAAAATGGGCAAGGGAAGAAGGACAGAAAGATCAGACCAAAAGTGACTAAAGAAATATCCTGACTATAAAGGTAAAGTGTGCCGTTGAGTCGGTGCCAACTGCTGGCAACCACAGAGCCCTGTGGTTTTTCTTTGGTAGGAGGGGTTTATCTCATACTGTGCCACCTCCCACACAATATGAGATGATGCCTTTCAGCATCTTCTATATCGCTGCTGCCCGATATAGGAACCAGCGGGGATTTGAACCGGCAACCTCATGCAGTCATTCCCCACTGCGCCATTAAGTGGCTCAATCCTGACTATAGTAGGAGTGTAATCAGAAAGATAGTAGTGGGCCAATTCAAATGCTGCTTCCTGCTCATGTGATTAAAAGGGGGACACACCGAGCGTGTGCCCATCATGATGTATTTCACAATATCCTGATACCCCTAGGTGCTGTTCATCTGAATGGCAGCTCTATATGTATTCTAAATATTAGTGTATCCTAACAAGCAGTGCCTTTCAAAGAGACGGTAGGGTAGAGGGTGAGAAGGACAGGTTACTTAGGTAACCAGGAGTAGCAGTTGAACTATAGCTTGAGCGGTTGATGTGGGATGAATGGTTGAAACGAAGGGAAGAGTTTTTGAGGAGGAGAAATGAAGAAGAAGCCGGCTAATACTGGCCCAGTGGGCAGCCGGGCATTTCCCCAGTGTGCCCTCATCTGGTGCACCCTGCCGTGCTCGCTGGGCTTTCCCCATGCCAGCTGCCCTGCTCCCCTTTCCCCCACTCCCTGTCCAGAGAGCCCCACCTCCTCTCCTTCTGATTGGTCGTGAGAACTGCAGGCTCGGACTGCCCTACAGGGCAACAGGGCATATTCCCGGTGCGCCCTACCTGCCCCAACCGGTGCGCCCCGCCCCACCCCACCCCTGCACCCCAATTCCTACCCTTAATTCTGCTCAAAACCGGGCACCCTCCCCACATATATTCCACTGCCCTCTCAGTGCCCCAGTCCGGCCTGAGAAGAAGAAAAAGACCTATCAAGAGGAACTGCAGAAGAAGATAAGGATAAGGAGAAGTGGCAACAGCGGGAAAGATATAGGCATGCCTGATGAGACAGTTCCTGTGACAGATCCTGAGCAGCAGACATCAGGTCTGGCTGAAGCTGGGGGGAAGCTTTGTGGAACTGTGGAAAGGAGTTGCAGAGGAAACCAAATATAAACAGAAAAGAAATGTTTGTATAACTGTCATGGTTTGGGTTAAAATGCACCTTGGTGACCACTAACTACTGTTGTTTTTACTGTAAATCTGCTCCTTACTTTTGCCCATTAATTCTGGACTGGTTCAGACATGATGTCAACTGGCACACATGATCAGAATAGGATGGCAGTGACCATGCACTCACCCTGACGTCACTGGAGGACTTCCTGGTGTGCTCTCGGGGTATCCTTTAATCGCATGAGTTTCCAGGCACTAAATATCTGCTTTAAATAGTTATTAGGAGTATGTGTAGAAGGGTGCTGCAGATGAACAACCCCCTCATAAGATCAAATGATGCCCTGAGAACATCTTAGGACATCTTCTGGTGACATCAGGATGGGCGTATTCTCGATGTAACCCCATCTTGATTGTGTGTGCCCCGACATCTGATCGAATGGGAGGAGAGCTGGCCTTGTGGTAGCAAGCATGACTTGTCCCCATAGCTAAGCAGGGTCTGCCCTGGTTGCATATGAATGGGAGACTTGATGTGTGAGCTCTGCAAGATATTCCCCTCAGGGGATGAAGCCGCTCTGGGAAGAGCAGAAGGTTTCAAGTTCCCTCCCTGGCATCTCCAAGACAGGGCTGAGACAGATTCCTGCCTGCAACCTTGGAGAAGTTGCTGCCAGTCTGTGAAGACAATACTGAGCTAGATAGACCAATGGTCTGACTCATTGCATGGCAGTTTCCTATGTTCCTATGTAGTCCGAACTGGCCCTTTTTGTTAAATCCTCCTAATTGCTGAGAACGCAGGGCCCATGAAACTAGTTTTTACTAGTATTTGAAATATATGTAGAAAGGCTGTTAGGACAAATTTCTCCCCTCACCACGATAAAGACATACCTGGAAGGCATTGGGACTTTAGCCTGATTCAGACATTATACCGTACAAGTGTAGAGATCTGTACACTCATACATATGTTTGTGTGAATGACTGTACTGGTGTTCATTTTAAAAGTGAACCTGGATACAAGCCCTTCAAATGCATGGTACATATAAGAATTGTACTGCTGTGCCTGCATTCAATGTAACATGTGAATGACTGTACCTGTGCACAGATCTGTACCTTTGTGCACTGCACACTCGTTGCACGAGTGTTGAATGTAGAAGTGTGAATGGACCTTTTGTGAAAGACATCATAATGGGTGTACACTTGGAGCACCCGGTTTTAAGTGTGTGGGCAGGGAAGGTGTTGTCCAATCCAACCCAGTGAGAAAGTTAGCTCTGGGGAAAAACAAGAAAAAGGGGGGAAAGCTCCTGCTGTTCCCATTGAGGTGGCTCCTCCCTCCCCCAACCGCCACCCTGGGGTGATTGAGGAACCATCTTGCCCTGAGGGGAGGGACGAGAAGGCAGAGAAGTCTAGTTAGTTCCCCGCTACAGTAAGAGCAGCTGCAGTGCTGGGGTCTGGTCGACAAGTGGGAGTTGGGGCAACATTAGTGCTGGGCTCTGCCCCAGTAGGCAGGACCAGTGAGGCAGGGGCAGGGGCAGCAAGGGGAAAGAGAGGGGAAAGAGCCCTGAACAGGAGTGGTGGCAGTGGAGGGGAGGAAGGGGCTGTAGCAGTCTGCAGTAGGCTGGTGGGACGGCATTCATAGTGAGGTGTGAGGCAGGGTACTCTGTGACAGACTTAATACCTCACTTGGCTTCATGCGAGAGCTGCGCCTAATGCCAGTAATGCATGTACTATTACAGTAAGATAGAGTAACAGAGTGTGTTCTAATTCCCAGAAGCTTGTCTGATTCTAAATGATCTTGGAATTACAATCTTCTCTCTCCCTGGCTATGCAAAAATGTTTCAGAGTTTCTGTTCCAAGGAATGTGCTCTCTAGGGTATTTGAAGACTTTTTTAAAAAAATAGTTCTTAGGAATAGTTCTTAAGAATAATTTGTTTCCTCAGCTGACAAAGCAATATAGTTATGTTGCCCTCTGTGAATTGTTGAAGTTATGCCAAAAGTTTATCTCAGGTCTTTCTACTTTGGAAAGATTAACACAGAAATTGGACCACAAGGCCCTCTGTATAGTGGAATGGGATTTTGTTAAAGCTTACAAAATTATAATTTTTCAGTCATGGGCATTTCTAGTACATTATAATGACTGCATTCCATCTTATCCTTCTAGTCAGAGGTTCCCAACCTGTGATACTCCAGATGTTGCTGAACTGCAACTCCATGATCTCCAGATACAATTTATTGTGACTGGGGATGATGGGAGTTGTAGTTCATTAACATCTAGCGTAGGTTGGGAAACTTCCTGTTCTAGATTCATTATGTCACACCAATACAGGCAGTTTAACATCTTTTTTGCAATATTTTAATTTGATCAATAACATTGGACAAACTTATAGGAACATAGGAAACTGCCATATATTGAGTCAGACCGTTGGTCTATCTAGCTCAGTATTGTCTTCACAGACAGGCAGCGGCTTCTCCAAGGTTGCAGGCAGGAATCTCTCTCAGCCCTACATTGGAAACCTAGGGAGGGAACGTGGAACCTTCTGCTCTTCCCAGAGCGGCTCCATCCCCTGAGGGGAACATCTTCCAGTGCTCACACTTCTCACCATAAGGTGAGTCTTTATAAAGCAATAACTATTTGCCGATATGGATACTGTACCTGAATTAACTGTTATGCAAAACACTGCAGACACAAACCACTGTTGAGCGCAGGAGAAAATCTAGTTTTAAAATTACTAAAGGGTTCACTGGATTTCTGATCATCTTCAAGTTTGACTTGGCTTTGGAGATATCAAATCCACTGTCAGAAAATACGAGTCAGATTAAAGCCTAGACTTGGAGGGACTGGGCATGATGGAAAGAGTATTTGTTTTGCTGAAGAGCTACAGAACCTAATACTTTGGAAATATTTTAACTTAATATGCTTTGGAATTATTTTAATGAAAAGTAAATTAAACAATAAAAGAAATAAAATAATCTCAATACAATAAATAAAAAATAATATCTCTCTCTTGCTTTCTCTTGTCCAGCTTCAAGACTTTGAAGGTACAAGTTACTTCTTGGAATGTTTGGTAAAATGTTTGGTGGCATGTGTACCTTGACTGTTGCAACTGGGAGAGAACCTAGTACTCTTTTAGTTTCAAATGTGCATGTATATGTATTCAGAGTAATCTGTCATATGTAAAATGGGGACCAGAAAAGCTATAAGCCAGCGTGGTGTAGTGGTTAGAGTGCTGGACTAGGACCGGGGAGACCCAAGTTCAAATCCCCATTCAGCCATGAAACTAGCTGGGTGACTCTGGGCCAGTCACTTCCCTCTCAGCCTAACCTACTTCACAGGGTTGTTGTGAAAGAGAAACTCAAGTATGTAGTACACTGCTCTGGGCTCCTTGGAGGAAGAGCGGGATATAAATGTAATAATAATAATAAGAAGAAGAAGGCACAATATTCTAGCCAGGCTATCAAGCAGTTTTACTGAAAATCTGTAGAGTTTTTCTCATTTTGGTTCCACTATAGTCACCTTAAGTGGTGCAGCAGGGAAATGCTTGACTAATAAGCAGAAGGTTGCTGGTTTGAATCCCCGCTGAGAAACACTTATATCGGGCAGCAGCGATATAGGAAGATGCTGAAAGGCATCATCTCACACTGCGCGGAAGGAGGCAATGGTAAACCTCTCCTGTATTCTACCAAAAGAAAACCACAGGGCTCTGTGGGTACCAGGAGTTGAAATCGATTTGACGGCACACTTTACCTTTACTTTATAGGCATACAATTAATGAAAATGTTACTACTGTCCTGGAAAAGCCAGAGAACAGTAAAAAATTCTTTACAATATGGGCAGATGTAACAGATGACCATCACCCATTTGTGATGTTACAGTTTGGTAAATGGTTGCCTCTAGCTATAATTTATTCCTCCTAAAAGTAGAAGTGAAGCTGGCATGGAATTCTAAGGATGCTTCCAGCCTTATGTCTTATGACTGCGTGAATCAGAACTGTAAAATGCAAGATAAACATTTTGAAATGTTCTCTTGGTCTGTAACAGAAGAATGCAAACAAACTCTTTTAAAGGAAAATGAAACTGTAATGGTTAATTCAAGCCAGAGAAAAACAAGTAAATAAATAAATAAAACCATAATGTGGTTTGAAGGCTGTGAATGCATTTCTGTGTGATATATGTTAAATTGTTTCTCTCATTGTCAAAATATGAAGTACAACTTAAGGATTGTTTGTTTGTTTGTTTGTTTGTTTGATTGATTAACTGCTGTCAAGTCAGTGTTGACTCTTAGCGACCACATAAATAGATTCTCTCCAGGATTATCTTTCTTCAGCTTCAAGGTCTATCAGTGGTGCTTTAATTTCTGCCACAATCAAGTCCATCCACCTTGCTGCTGGTCATCCTCTTCTCTTTCCTTCAACTTTCCCCACCATTATGGACTTCTCAAGTGATATGGGTCTTCATAATATGTGTCCAAAGTATTATAGTTTGAGCCTGGTCATTTGTGCCTCAAGTGAAAATTGATTTGTTCTATGATCCATTTGTTTGTTTTCCTGGCTGTCCATGGTATCCTCAAAAGTCTTCTCCAGCATCAAAGTTCAAAAGCGTCAATACTTTTTCTTTCTTGCTTCTTCAAAGTCCAGCTTTCACATCTATAGAGTGAAACAGTAAAGACCATTGTCCAAACAATTCTAATCTTTGTAGGTATAGACACATCATGGCATCTAAATATCCTTTCCAAGGCCTTCATTGCAGCCCTACCAAGTGCTAGTCTGCGGCGTATTTCTGGACTGCTTAATCTGTATAGAACAAAGATTTTCAGATTTAGTCCCTAATCTAGGGTAAAGGTGATGTAATCTAGTAATATAACAATGGAACTATTCGCCTGTAGTGGCAATACTTCTAACAGAACATCAAGATTCATTTTTGCTATAGCAACAAAAACTGTTCCACCAGTATAAACTCTGATGGGAGTATTAGCATAGGAACATAGGAAACTGCCATATACTGAGTCAGACCATAGGTCCATCTAGCTCAGTATTGTCTACACAGACTGGCAGCAGCTTCTGCATGGTTGCAGGCAGGAATATCTCTCAGACCTATCTTGGAGATGCCAGGGAGGGAACTTGGAACCTAGATGCTCTTCCCAGAGCGGCTCCATCCTCTGAGGGGAATATCTTTCAGTACTCTCACATCAAGTCTCCCTTTCATATGCAACCAGGGCAGACCCTGCTTAGCTAGGGAGACAAGTCATGCTTGCTTCCACAAGGCAAGCTCTCCATAATTGTTGTTATGGTTGCCAGCTCTGACTAAAACTATTTCTGGAGATTTTTTTCAATATTTTTTCCAATGTTTTTCACAATATCAAACCATTACAATTTCCAGAATTGTTTTTAATACTCACCTGGAGATTCCTGTTGATTCCTGGAGACTCGGGGCCAATCAGGGTTGGCAACACTAACTGATGTACAGCATTCATCAGCATTATTTTTCTACTATAATTGTTGTAGATCTTAGCTGAAAAAAGGGTCATCATGTAGGACTGTTGTTAGATACAACATGAGGTTACCAGCTGGGAAAATAAGAGCTAAAAGGAGGAAAGGAACAGCAAATGAGGAAAATCTGAAGGGATTGGGATGTTCAGCTCAGAAAAAAATGTCACCTATCAGCTAGAGAATGTAATAATAGTAGGAAGGAAAATGTTCCATGTGTGAATACGAGGAAGGAAACAGTTGTGGGAAACACCAGCAGGGAACTGAAACCTAGGGTGGCAGCTATTTTGAGATTGCACAGTGGTAAATAACATTTATTTCTATGATCCATTTGAAATGTACCCCAAGCTGAAGGTGTGAATAACTGGTACTGTGTACTGTGGTGCTTTTGGATTGCCTGAGTTTGTGCCTGTTGCCTCCTCAGCTGGGGATCTCCTAGAGGGTTTTTGCAGAATGGATTTCAAATTCTTTCCTTTTTGAGTTTGTCTTTGGCAGCTACAGCACTTCTGAGGTGAGACCCTCATAGGCTCCAATATTTAGCAGGGACAGTCCCTGTTCTCTGGAATCTGTCCTTTGAAAATCACTGTCCCTGTTTGGTCCCTACGTTTGCCTCTTGGGAACTTACCCCCCACCAATGTGAGTTGCTGGAGTTGTCATCCTTCAGGATTCAGCTCCTTGGGGAGATGAGAAGAAGCAGAAGCACCTCACTGAAGAGGATGTGGGAAAACATAAGGAGAAGTGCTCCACCAAGGAAAGGAAGGCCACATCCCCTAGGTTGCTTGGCCATGCCCCATACACATTCACAGGCATGTTCCTATTTTCAGCATTTAATTGATGGAGGGTATAAACATTGTGGCTCATGGTAATGATCAGAGGGACTATTTTTGACCAGAGGGACAAAATCATGATACCAAAGACTATTGAAGGAATATTTTGACTGTGTTTAAACATTTTAAAGGGTGTCAGAAAGTGAAGAGAACACCATTATTCAATCTATCCACTGAAAAGTGAAAAAGAAGCAATGAATTTAAACTATAGCAGGGTAGGTTTAGGATGAACACTGTGGGGGGGGGGACCCTAATTGTAAGAATACTTGTGCAATGGAATAACCTGTCTTGAGATGAAAACTGCCATTAAACAAAAGTTACAATGTGTTCTTCATCCATCGTGTGAACTGGCTTCCTCCTTGTTTTTAAATTTATGCAGAAGATACCAGGTAGCTGAATACTACTGCCTTAAAAAAAATCAAATGCTGTATGTCCTTTTATTTATGTATTTGCTGATCTGTAATCTTATTTAAATAGCCATGCAAATATTTACAGCTGGTGCAATGGTTAGAGTGTCAGACTAGAACCTGTAAGACTCAGGTTCAAAGCCCATTCCCCAGCCATGAATGTCACTAGGTGACCTCGGTTCAGTTATCCTCTTTTAGCCTAACCTTTCAATCAGCTTTGCTGTAAGGATAAAATGGTGAGGGGAAGGAACCAAGTATGCCACCCCCAAGCTCCTTGGAGGAAGAGTGAAATAAAAATGAAATAAAGGATGAGTTCTCACAATCAGAAGAATCTCAGTTAAACGTTAAAACGTAGGTTGTGAGCTCCCAATTCCTGGTCATGAAAACGCAGATATTTTCTTCAGTGTTGAGTTAGCAACAGACTGTTGTAGAGATGCTTTGAATGGGGCAGCCTGACTTGCAGTATATGACCTATCTAGTTATTATCAATCTCAATGCAAGGGGGCGGAGCAAGCCACGGGCAAGATAGCGTGTTAGCTCGATCACTTTCTGCTCCTCAGCCCTTTTAATAGACCTAGGCTTGAAAGTTTAGAAGCTACGCCTGCTAATCTGAAGGGATATCGAAGGGAAAATGTCTAAAAGTTGAAAGAGTTGAAGCAGAAAGGGAAAGGAATTAGAGCTTTCCTGGACAAATTGAAGCCAGCTGCTATGCCCCCCCCCCCCACCTCATAATGTAGGGGAGGAGGAGGATGAAGAAAGCCAAGAAGAAGCTCATTTGGATTTACAAAAACAACAAGAAAAGCTTTTATACTCTGGAATTACAATCAATCGAACATTTGATAAGGCAACTTAATAAAGAACTACAAATGGAATGGAGTAACTCCTTTACCATTGTCCATCAAGATTTGGCTGGTATAACTGACCAAATTAACAAGCAATTTAAGGAGTTCATACAGTAAATCTCTGATATTGGACAAACAGCTAGTAATGCCTTTGATTTGGCTAATAAGAATGCCCTAGAGTTGTCTATTATGCAGGAAAAAGTTGTGGAGATAAGAGAGGATATGGCAGCTATCCAAGATCGTGACAGAAGAAATTATTTAGGAATTTGGGGCATAAATGAGAAGGTGTCTAATGTGGATTTAATGAGATATGTTATTACTAAAATAAATGGGATGAAGCCAGACTTACACCTGGTGGAAAAGGATTTGGAGAGAATTCATAGGGTTCCATTCAAGTCTCTAAAACAGAAACCGAGACACATCCTGGTGAGATTTTTTAACTCCGGCTTGAAGGACAAAGATCTACATATGGGGCATTCCCACTAGAGATTGGGAGCACGCTGCTCTCCTACCATCCCGCCTGGACTGGACCTAGGCCAGCTGGTTGAAGGGGCAGAAGTGACAGACAAACTGAAGGTAACACCAGGGTCACTGGCAACAGATGGTCAGAGCCTGGAAGACATCCCCCCTCAGAGCCTCTCTGCACACCCTATAGCCCCATGACATTCAGAAGACCAGCATAAGGCAAAATTACTCAGCTGGAATGTGGCTAGGTGGCGATCATCAGTAAGGGATGCTTACTTCACTGATTTCCTGGCCACCCATGATGTCATCCTAATACCGGAAACATGGACAATGGAGGAAATATTATTTAATAGATTCCTTTCATTCTCAGTTAGGGCTGAACCAGCAAGGGGTAGAGGAAATTCAAAAGGCAGTTTGGGGATAAAAGTCTCCACCGCTCATAGCTCATCAACAAGAGCTCTTCCTCTTCCACTCAAGCACTACGCTATGACAGCTTTAATCCAATTCAGTCCATGCTCCCTCATGATAATTAATACTTACCTCCCTCCACAACAGCAGAAATCCCAGCTAAGAATCATCTTGGCCGAATTGGAAACCTACCCTGCGGACCTCAGTCTCTCTTACCCCAGTGTACTGGTGGTCTTGCCTGGTGACTGCAATGCTAGACTGGGCTCTGATGATCATATTCTATACATGAAACACCAATGCCTCCTCTCTCAACTGCGCCAATGAGGGACTCCTTACCAACCGAATTGCAAAGGACCAGAGATAAAACTTTGCGGGACTCTGCTTGGCACAAACAGCAACTAAACCTAACCTTTTTATCCTAAATGGTGCTGTCAAGGGAGATCAGTTAGGAGAATACACTTATCTATCAGGCTCAAGAATTAGTACTATTGATTATGTTATGGTTTCCAGGGGTCTGCTCCTTCTTGTAGAGAGTCTAGAGGTTGTCCCAAAATTTGATAGCAATCATCTACCGATCTCCCTCCTTCTAAAATCTCTTCCCTACCCAACCCACATTGAGGATTATTATCAACCCCCAATATCCGTGACAGAGAGAAGCCACTGCCATGCCAAATGGACTCCCCATTTAGACTATGCTATAGTTGGGCTGCTTACCTCGGAGAGATTTCAGCATCTCCAACAGGCTCTGATAACAGTCGAACATCCTGACACACTCCTGGAGGCCTATAACTCTTTGATAGGGGAGCTACAACAGCACCTAAAAAGGAAAGGTAGTACAATAGTACAGCAGCAGCAGCATCACCCCAAATCATGGTTTGACAAGGACTGCATAAATGCCAAGAAACCCCTCATCTTTTTCATATCATGAATACAAAGCCAGAAATGAACCAAAGGCAGTGATGGACGTGCTACAGAAGAAGAGGTGTTACAAGCAACTAGTGGCATGTAAGAAAAAAGAAGCCATGAAAGAAACTGGTCACGACTCATCCAGGCAGCCCATTCTAATGACTCAGCTGCTTCTGGCACATCACCACGTACAACCATAGCAACAGCACCAATCTGCTAGATTGCAATATTTCCCCAGGGAACTGGGAAAAACATTTCCAGGAGCTTTATGAGGACTTCCCCACATTAAGTGGACAACCTGGGCAAGATATAAAGGACATGGCTGCGTGGGGCTGCGTGGACACCAGTGAAAACAACAGAGATCAAGAACCTGGTCGCCCAACTGAGAGCTGGGATGGCCCCAAGGGAGGACCTGATTTCACCTGAGGCCATTAAAAATAACCTGGAATGGTGGGCACCCATTCTGGACTCACTGTTTACATCCCCAAGGACTGGGAGACCTCAATAATTGTCCCCATCTTTAAAAAGGGCAGCAAAAATGACCCAGGCAACTACAGGCCAATCAGCCAACTACTCAACACAATCAGCAGACTTTATGTGAGACACCTGCACTGGAAATTACGGGACTGCTAGGAGCAAGAAAATCTGCTGGTGGAGGAGCACGCTGCTATTCAACTTCTACAGCAATACAATGGTATTGATGGCAACTTAGACTTCCATCCCCCTAAATTCGCAGGAGCCCACATTTCCACCCTATTATACACAGATGATGCAGCAATACTCTCAATTGGCCTTGAATGAGCACTGAAGGCATTGGCCCAGTATTGCAAGGAAGATTTGCTGGAGCTTAATTATCACAAAACCAAAATCATAGCTTTTGTCAAAAGGCCCCAAACCTGCTCCTGGTTTATAGATGGGCACAAGATAGAACAGGTCCCTTGCTTTAAATATCTGGAAATAGTCCTGCATTCCTCCGGCTCTAGGACGACACATGGGGAGTATGCAGCACTAAATGCACAGAGGAGCTCTTCCGCTATTCTTAAGTTCCTCCGAACAAGAGGTGGCCACTATTCAACTTTATAGCTCATTTATTTTGCTTTCTTCTCATATTTCTACCACCTTATCAGCTTCAACAACTGTCAGTAAAGTAGAAAAAACAAACTATTACAAATAGTAGTTAAGATAAGAAGCGGAGCAGAGAGAATCAGTGTCCTTCCTTCAGCGTCCTTAACCAGAAGTCAGACAAACTGTACAGAATACAGCAGCCACGAGGTGGCCAGCTCGTCTGGTGGCTACTCAGGGACGGGCCTTCTCTGTTGCTGCCCCGAAGCTTTGGAATGCTTAGTGAAATAAGAACCTCCTCATCTCTGACATCTTTTTAAAAGTCTCTAAAGACGCATTTCTTTACCCAGATTTTTAACTGATATTGTTTTGATTGTTTTAATGTTGTTTTTAGAATATTGTTTTTAAATTTTAAATTGTTTTAAATTTCTTGCTTTTAAATTTTTTGTTTTTGTTTTTAATTAATGTTTTACTTTTAATCAACAAGGACAGGGAGGGGCACCTTGGAGGAGGGGTAGCACTGTATATTAAAGAAGGGATAGAATCTAACAAGCTAGAAAACCTAGGTGGACTGGAGTCCTCCACAGAAACCCTGTGGGTGACAATACAAGGCCTGAAAGGGAACGTGCAACTGGAGACATGCTATCGCCCTCCGGATCAAAGCAACGACAGTGATTGGGAATTGCAGGAGGAAATTAGGGAGGCATCAAGGAGAGGCAGGGCTGTAATTATGGGTGACTTCAATTACCCACGCATAGACTGGGTAAATTTACAGTCAGGTCATGACAAAGAGGTCAAATTTCTAGATACACTAAATGACTGTGCCCTAAAACAGTTGGTCTTGGAACCAACTAGAAAGAAGGAGACCTTGGACCTAATTCTGAGTGGCACCCAGGACCTGGTGTGTGATGTCAGTGTCATCAACCCTTTAGGGAACAGTGACCATAGTGCCATCAAATTCAGCATACATGTGAGGAGAGAATCACCAAGGACGTCTAGCACAGACATTTTGAATTTCAGAAGAGGATATTTCTCCAAAATGAGCAGTATGGTGAAAAGAAAGCTGAAAGGGAAAATTAGGAAAGTCACTTCGCTCAAGTGCATGGAGTTTACTCAAAATCACAATACTAGAAGCCCAGTTAAACTGTATACCCAAAAGGAGGAAAGGTACCGCTAAGTCCAGGAGGATGCCAGCATGGCTAATGGGTACCGTCAAGGAAGCCATAAAAGGGAAAAAGACTTCTTTTTGAAATTGGAAGGCCTGTCCAAATGAAGAGAACAGAAAGGAACACAAACGCTGGCAAAAGAAATGCAAGATGACAAGAAGGGAGGCAAAAAGAGAGTTTGAGGAACATTTAGCAAAAAGTATCAAGGGGAATAACAAAAACTTCTTTAAATACATCAGAAGCAGGAAACCTGCCAGGGAGGTGGTTGGACCCTTAGACAATGAGGGAGTGGAAGGGATTATTAAGGAGGATATGGAGGTTGCAGAGAAGCTACATGAGTTCTTTGCATCTGTCTTCACGGCAGAGGATACTGAGTATATACCTGTTCCTGAGCCAGGATTTTTAGGGATGGAGGCTAGAGAGCTGAGTCAGATTGAAGTTACAAGAGATGATGTTCTAAACTGTCTGGAAAAACTGAAAGCTAACAAATTACCAGGGCCGGATGGCATCCATCCAAGAGTCCTCAAAGAACTCAAATGTGAAATTGCCGACCTCCTTGCTAAAATATATAACTTATCCCTGAAATCGGGCTCTGTACCAGAGGACTGGAGAGTAGCAAATTAACACCGATTTTCAAAAAGGGATCCAGGGGCGATCCGGGAAATTACAGGCTGGTTAGCCTAACGTCCGTTCCAGGCAAATTGATGGAAAGCATTCTCAAGGATAAAATTGTAAAGCACCTAGAAGAACAGGCCCTGCTGGGAGTGAACCAGCATGGCTTCCGCAAAGGTAAATCTTGCCTCACCAACCTTTTGGAGTTCTTTGAGAGTGTCCACAAGTGTGTGGATCAAGGTGATCCACTTGACATAGTATACCGGGACTTCCAAAAAGCTTTTGACAAAGTTCCTCATCAAAGACTCCTGAGGAAATTTAGCTGTCATGGGATAAGGGGACAAGTACATGTGTGGATTGCTAACTGGTTGAAAGACAGGAAACAGAGGGTAGGTATAAATGGAGAGTTTTCACAATGGAGGGAAGTAAGAAGTGGGGTCCCCCAGGGATCTGTACTGGGACCGGTGCTTTTTAATTTATTCATAAATGATCTAGAAGCAGGGGTAAGCAGCGAGGTGGCCAGATTTGCAGATGATACCATATTCTTCCGGGTAGTGAAATCCCAAACGGATTGTGAGCAGCTCCAAAAGGATCTCTCCACAACTGGGGGAGTGGGCAACAAAATGGCAAATGCAGTTCAATGTTAGCAAGTGTAAGGTGATGCACATTGGGACGAAAACCCCAACTTCAAGTATATGCTGATGGGATCTGAGCTGACGGTGAATGACCAGGAAAGGGATCTTGGGGTCGTGGTGGACAGCTCGTTGAAAGTGTCTACTCAATGTGCGGCAGCTGTGAAAAAGGCCAATTCCATGCTAGGGATCATTAGGAAGGGGATTGAAAATAAAATGGCTAATATTATAATGCCCTTATACAAAACTATGGTGCGGCCACACTTGGAGTACTGCGTATAATTCTGGTCACCACATCTTAAAAAGGACATTGTAGAACTGGAAAAGGTACAGAAGAGGTCAACCAAGATGATCAGGGGCCTAGAGCACCTTTCTTATGAGGCAAGACTAAAACACCTGGGGCTTTTTAGTTTAGAAAAAAGATGACTGCAGGGAGACATGATAGAGGTCTATAAAATCATGCATGGTGTGGAGAAAGTGGAAAGAGAGAGATTCTTTTCCTTCTCACACAACACTAGAACCAGGGGTCACTCCATGAAATTGATTGCCAGGAGGTCTAGGACCAACAAACGGAAGTACTTTTTCACCCAAAGCATGATCCACTTGTGGAACTCTCTGCCACAGGATGTGTTGATAGCCAACAACTTGGATGGCTTTAGGAGACGTTTGGATAACTTCATGGAGGAGAGGTCTATCATTGACTACCAGTCGGAGGGCTGTGGGCCACCTCCAGCCTCAAAGGCAGGATACCTCTGACTACCAGTTGCAGGGGAGTAACAGCAGGAGAGAGGGCATGCCCTCAACTCCTGCCTGTGGCTTCCAGCGGCATCTGGTGGGCCACTGTGCGAAACAGGATGCTGGACTAGATGGGCCTTGGGCCTGATCCAGCAGGGCTGTTCTTATGTTCTTGTTCTTATGTACATTTCCTTTCTGTATCCTGAATTTGAGGGGTCTGCTCTGTACACAGGTTCACTTTTGAAATATGAAGAAAACACATTTACACGTGTACAGAAACCTGTAAACATGTACAACATACACATCTGAACAGGGACTTTTGTCCTCACACAATGGGGAAAAAAATACAGGTACCTGTATCACAACATTTTTTCTACTGTGCGACTAGGCTGATAATAGCTTTGGGAGAAATTAGGATCCAGAAAAGATGGGTGGGGGCAGGTATGAAATAAACATCTCCCAGTGTGCTCTTCTCATCAAAACTGGGCGCTTGTGCAGCTGCTTTAGAGTTGTTGGGTTTCTTTTTTTTACATTAGGAAATCCGGTTACATCATGTTTTATAGTTTGGTCCTGAGTCTGAATCAATCAGTGAGCCACATCATATATCTATAAGAAATGTGATCTTCCATCTTATTTCCTTCAAACAGTAGAGTTGTTCTGGAAAAAGACATTATACTGTATCTTGCTTTAAAATATTTGAGATGATAGAAAACAGAGTTCATTGTGAGAGGCACTTACTGTGAATGTAAAGTGGTTTTCATTTTTGTAATGATGGTTATCAACTGCTCTGCAACCACCCCGTCACATGCAGTAAAGGAGAATGCATGGGATTTCCCTGCCCACAGGCATTCAGTTGTGGCCGATCGCTGCTTAAAGGCTGGGAAGTATTAAGCGGATCGGTCAATGAGCAAAGAGCTGCAATGGACAAAGAAATGAATTGCCAACATAAGCAAGGTGCTCTTGAATATCAGTTTTAAGGCTGCAATCCTGTGTACACTTACTTGGGAGTAAGCCTCATCGAATTTAATGAGATTTACTCTTGAGTAACCATGCATAGGACTGTGTGCTTTAAGGATACTTTTGAATACAGAATGTGCTGCAGTGACTGACTGATTCCTACACTTCTATTGTAAAACCCAGCTTGCATCTCATGTGTAAAAAATCCCTATAGAAATACTGAGAAAAAAATCTGATTAATTATCCGACCAAAATGTCAGATGTCATGTCTCTAGTTTGCAATGAGTCAGCGAACTGCCTTCAAATGTTGTAATTTTTTTTAAACGTTGCAGTATTCATGTCGGTTAAGGACGTCCATAGTTTCTTAAATATCTTAGAAAGCTCTTGAGTTTCGATACGCATTTCTGTGGTTTTACCTCCTTATTGTGTTATGTAAAGACTCCCACATGATGAAATGCCCAAAAGTGGCCTGAGATAATGTTGAACTTTATTTGAGATATCTTCATTTGGGTGATCACTTTGACATTTATTTCCTATATATATAGGAATATATAAACATGCCTATATATTAGGCAATAAATGTATTGCCTAAATGTCATGGATGTGGATAATGTAGCATTTTCCTAAGTGTCTAAATTGAAAGTACATCTGAGACAAGCCCCAATCTCATAATGCCATATGTTTGGAGAGATCCTTTTGAATCTCACAATCTATTGTGGATTTCACTACCCTAAATAATTTGATGTCATCTGCAAATGTAGCCACTTCACTGCTTACTTCAACTTCTGGATCATTTATGAACAGGTTAAAAAGCACTGGTCTCAGTACAGATCTTTGGGGAACCCCACTTCTTGTTTTCCTTCATTGTGAAAACTGTCCATTTATTCCTACCCCGTTTCCTGTTTTTCAACCAGTTACCAATCCACACATGAACCTGTCCCCTTTTCTCTTGACTGATAAGTATACGCAAGAGCTTTTGGTGGGGAACTTTGTCAGAAGCTTTTTGGAAGTCCAAGTATACTATGTCATCCGGATCACCTTTATCCACAAGTCTGCTGACACTCAACTCCAAAAGGTTGGTGAGGCAAGACATGGCCTTGCAGAAGCCATGCTGGTTCTCCTTCAGCAAAGCCTATTTTTCTATATGTTCTATATGTAACAATTTTGTCCTTAAGTATACTTTCCATCAATTTACCTGGCACAGAAGTTAAGCTAACCGGCCTTTAATATCCCATATCCCCCCTGGATCCCTTTTTGAAAATCAGTGTTACATTAGTTACTTTCCAGTCCTCTGGTGTAGAGCCTGATAGTAGGGAAAAGTTATATATTTTTGCTAGGAGATCAGCAATTTCACATTTGAGTTCCTTCGGAACACTTGAGTGGGTGCCATCTGGCTCTTGCAATTTTAGTTTTTCAAGATAGTTTTTAGAACATCCTCTCTCGTCACCTCAAATTGGCCCAATTCTTCAGCCTCCAAGCCTGAGAAGCTCATTTGTGGAGCAGGGATATGGTCAGTATCCTCCGCCATGAAGACAGATGCAAAGAACTCATTCAGCTTCTCTGCAATCTTCTTATCCTCCTTAATAATCCCTTTCACACCCAGATCATCTAGGGACCAACCACCTCCCTGGCAGGTTTTCTACTTCTGATATATTTAAAGAAATTTTTGTTATTTCCCTGAACACTCCTAGCTATATGCTCCTCAAACTCTCTTTTTGCACCCCTTCTTGTCTCCTTGCATTTCTTTTGCCGGAGTTTATGTTCTTCTCTTCATTTGGACAGGACTCCCTGACTTTCCCTTTCAGCTTCCTTTTTACCAAGCCCCTCATTTTTGAGAAGTTTCCTCTTCTGAAGTCCAACGTATCTGTGTTGGACTTCCCTGGCAGTGCGCCACTCGCATATAATTTGGATTGGATCACACTATAGCCACTATTCCCCATTGGTTTTACAACTCTGACATCTTGCACCAGATCCTTGGCACCAGTTAGAATTAAATCCAAGGTCATCTTCTCTGGTTGGCTCTGCGACCAACTGTTCTAAGGCACAGTCATTTAGCATGTCTAGAAATCTGGCCTCTCTGTCAATATTTGAATGTGAAAATTGCCCAGTCTATGTGAGGGTAATTGAAGCCATCCACTATTACAGCTCTGTCTCTCTTTGACACCTCTCTGATTTGCTTCTCCAACTCCAGGTCACTCTCAGCATTTTGATCTGGAGGGCAATAGTACATGCCTGGCAAACTTTACCTAGTAACACATTTCCTTTCAGTCCTTGTATTGACACCCATAATGATTCTGTGTAGGATGTCACAGAACCTCTTAAGCTTTCAGTCCTCTTAAGTTTTCTAGCTTGTTGGATTCTATCCCTTCTTTAATATATAGTGCTACTTCACCTCCACTCCTTCCCCCACCTATCCTTTCTGTAGAGTTTGTATCCAGGAATAACAGTGTCCCACTGGTTCTCACTATTCCACCAGGTTTCCATTATGCATTAGTATGTCCACTGGCAGATATAGTTCTTGGGCAAGGATCAAGGAAGTGATCTCTATTAAAAAACATTTGTTGCTTGCTAGGATGGACATCCAGGCTAAGTGATGGACACCCAAGGTGGACAGAGAATGGCACCCAGCTGTTCAGCAGGCATGGAGTAGGAAGAGGGTGTCCCCATGCATCTTTGATTCCCATGGTGTCCTCTAAGTTACAGGAGATGGTTCATAGTTGAACATAAGAACATAAGAACTGCCTTGCTTGATCAGGCTCATGGCCCTTCTATTCCAGCATCCTGTTTCTCACAGTGGTCCACCGGATGCCACTGGAAGCCTACAGGCAGGAGTTGAGGTCATGCCCTCTCTCCTGCTGTTACTCCCCTGCAACTGGTATTCAGAGGCATCTTGCCTCTGAGGCTGGAGGTGGCCAATAGCCATCCAACTAGTAGCCGTTGATAGACCTCTCCTCCATGAAGTTATCCAAACCCCTCTTAAAGCCTTCCAGGTTGTTGGCTGTCACCACATCTTGTGGCAGAGAATTCCACAAGTTGATGATGTGTTGTGTGAAAAAGTACTTCCATTCGTTGGTCCTAATTATCGTGGCAATCAATTTCATGGGATGTCCCCTGCTTCTAGTGTTCTGTGAGAGGGAGAAGAATTTCTCTCTCTCCACTTTCTCCACACCATGCATGATTTTATAGACCTCTATCATGTCTCCCCACAGTCATCTTTTTTCTAAACTAAAAAGCCCCAGGTGTTTTAGTCTTGCCTCATAAGGAAGGTGCTCTAGACCCCTGATCATCTTGGTTGCCCTCTTCTGCACCTTTTCCAGTTCTACAATGTCCTTGTTTAGATGTAGTGATCAGAATTGTACGCAGTACTCCAAGTATGGCCGCACCATACTTTTGTATAAGGGCATTATAATATTAGCAGTTTTATTTTCAACCCCCTTCCTAACAATCCCTAGCATGGAATTGGCCTTTTTCACAGCTGCCGCAGATTGAGTTGAAATTTTCAACGAGCTGTCCACCATGACCCCAATATCCCTTTCCTGGTCATTCACCGTCAGCTCAGATCCCATCAGCGTATACTTGAAGTTGGGGTTTTTCGTCCCAATGTGCATCACTTTATGCTTGCCAACATTGAACCGCATTTGCCTTTTTGGATTGAAAAACCTGAGATTTTTCTATTATTTATCTATGCAATTTTGAAATAGGCAGGCAGAGCTGCCCTTGTAAGTTAAGAATGCATTTGTTCTCCACTTATGTAGCTGATCTCTGCTTTACCTGTGGCTTATATAGATTTATTTGCTTTTACATGTATAGCCTTTGCTTCCTCCAAGAACCAGAGTGGTGCACATGATTACATTTATCCTCCCAACAGCCCTATGAGGGAGGTTATGCTGAGAGATAAGTGATTGTCTCAGAGTCATCCAGGGAGTTTCAAGGCTGAATGGGGATTTGAACTTGGATTTCCCCAATCTAGTCCAGCACAGTAACCACTGTACCACTCTGGCTCAGAGTTCCTTTGGTGGTGGTGGTGGTGGTGGTGGTGGTGGTGGTGGTGGTTTGTGTATTTTATTTATTTATTTATTTGAAATATTTCTATACCATCCAAAACTTGTGTCTCTGGGTGGTTTACAATTAAAATAGTTTAAAACATCAAATCAATTAACAATTAAAATCATTTAAAACATTTAAAACCCAGTATTAAAAATATTAAAACTATAAGATTCTTTGCTGATAAAGTCGCTTGCCTTTGGCAGGAGTTGGACTCCAATTGCACAGGATCTGATGAGATGACGGAGGCGCCATCTTGTGATGTCATCTGGGATACCTTTGAGCCTGCTGAGGCTGAGGACATGGACAGGATTCTCTCTGGTATGGGTGTTGTGAACTGTAGCCTGGACCCTTGCCCCTCCTGGTGTATTAGAGTGCCGGTGGGAATGTAAGATCCTGGCTTCAGGAGTTGGTAAATTCTCTTTGTGAGGGGTCTGTGCAGGCAACCTTAAAAGAGGCTGTGGTGCACCCTCTTTTGAAGAGAATTTCTCTTGATCCTGAGGTCCTTGATAATTATAGACCAATCTCCAACCTTCTTGGTCCTTTTAGATCTCTCAGCAGCTTTTCATACCATCGATCATGGTATCCTTCTGGAGTGCCTGTGAGGGTTAAGTATTGGGGGCACTGTTTTGCAGTAGTTCCGTTCCTTCCTTAGTGGGCACTTTCAGTTGATGTGTATTGGTGGCCTATGGCCACTCCTTTGTGGGGTGCCTCAGGGCTCAGTTCTCACACCCATTCTTTTTAACATCTACATGAAACTGCTGGGGCAGGTCATCCATCTGTTTGGGCTGAGATTCCATCAATATGCCGATGATACTCAATTGTATATTGCGACCGCAGGCCACTCCAGAGATGCCATTTCTGTGCTTGCCCTGTGCTTGCCCTGGAGTCCATCAGGGTCTGGATGGGCCAAAACAGGCTCAGAATTAATCCCTCCAAGACTGAGTTGCTTTTGCTTACTCCTCGATCTGGCCAATTGCCGACTCTGAGTCTCTCCCTGGACGGGGTTGCACTGCCCCAAAAGGAGGTGGTCCATGACTTGGGGGTCCTCTTGGATTCATGGCTCCTGCTCGAGCAGCAGGTGGAGGCCATGGCCAGAGTTGCCTTTGCCCAGCTTTGGCTGGTCCACCCATCTCGACCAGCAGGCCCTGGCAATGGTAATGCATGCCTCGTAATCTCTTGTCTGGACTCTATTGTGCTCTACTTGGGGTTGCCTTTGAAGATGACCTGGAAGCTTCCGTTGGTCCAGAATGTGGTAGCCCGCCTGCTTATGGGCGCTAGGAGATATGATAGTGTGATACATCTCTTGCAATGGCTGCATTGGTTACATATTTGCTTCTGGGTCTAATTCAAAGTGCTGGTTCTCATCTTTAAAACCCTTCAGGGCTTAGCACCTGCTTACCTTCAGGACCGCCTCTCCCAGCCAGTTCTGTCCTGTCCTGTGAGATCTTCTCAGGTTGCCCTTCTTTCGGTCCCTGGTCTCAGAGAGGTCCGTAGTACTAGGGCTCGTGGAAGGGCTTTCTCTGTTGCCTCCCTTTCACTTTGGAATTCTCTTCCCTTCCCAGATTTGGTCTGCCTCCTCCCTTTCAGCCTTTAATATCTTATTGAAGATGTTTCTTTTCTGTCAGGCATTTGCCCTTTAAATTTCTCTCTCTCTCTCTCTCTCTCTCTCTCTCTCTCTCTCTCTCTCTCTCTCTCAATTTTGACTCTCGTATGCCGTTCTTGTCTGTACACCGCCCAGAGTCTGTGGATTGGGAGGTATATTAAATCTCTTAATAAATAAATAAAATAAACATCGGAGACAATATGGAGCCCTGAGGGATACCATAGGAAAGTTCAGATTTTGAAGAACAGTCTCCAAGAGACACCATCTGGAATCTGCCCGTGAGGTAGGAGCAGAACCATTGCAAAGCAATGCCTCCCACCCCCAGTCCCCTCAGACGTTCCAGAAGGATACTATGGTCAATAGTCTCAAAAGCCACTGAGAGATCCAAAAGGACCAACAGAGTCACACTCCCTCTGTCAATTCCCAATTGGAGATCATCCATCAGGCCGACCAAGGCAGTCTCCACCCCATAGCCCGCCCAAACTCCAGTTTGAAATGGGTCTAGATGATCAGTTTCCTCCAAGACCACCTGGAGCTTAGAGGCCACCACTTTCTCAATCACCTTGCCCAGCCATCGAAGGTTGGAGACAGGCCTGTAGTTGCTTGAATCTGAGGGATCCAAGGCAGGCTTCGTCAGAAGCGGTCTAATGATTGCCTCCTTAAGACAAGGAGGCATCCTGCCCTCCCTCAGAGAAGCATTTATAATCTCTACCAGGCCCTCTACAACAGCCTCCCTGCTAGATAGTATAAGCCATGTCGGACAAGGATCAAGAGGACAGGTGTTAGGCCACACCATTCCAAGCAACTTGTCCACATCCTCAGGAGTCACAAACTGAAACTGATTCAGGATCATCACATAAGAGGAGCTGCTGAACACCTCAGCATCAGTCTATGTAACAATTGTAGAGTTGGAATCTAAGTTGGCCCGAATAAGTGATATTTTGTCCAAAAAAAACCTCATTAAAAGCACCACAGCAAGTAATTGTTGGTTCCAAGTACCAATTCAAGGGGGAAAGGGCACACATTAGCCCTTCCATGACCCTGAACTACTCTGCCATATGTGAACTTGTGGATGTGATACGGGAGGAAAAGAATCGCTTCACTGTCGCACGTATTGCCTGAGAATAGATCTTCAAATGCGCTCTATGTAATTATCTGTTGGATTCGAGTTGAGTATTACTCCACTTGTGCTCTAGTCATCTACCTCGCCGCTTCAGCCCTCGTAGTTCTTCCGTATATCAAGGGGCCAGTTTTGAAGCAGGACGGAGAGGACACTTAGGAGCAATCGTGTCCACTGCCCTGGTGAGTTGATTATTCCAATTCTCCACCAGAGTGTCATCAGAATCACTAGCAGAGCCAACAATAAATCCCTCCAAGGCTTCTTGGAATCCTGTTGGATTCAGTAACCTTCTTGAGTGGACCATTCTAATGGGCCCCTTGCCCCTGCAAAAGTGGGGTGTGACTGTGAGTCCAACCTTAACCCAATGGAGGTCCATCATGACAATGGGGAAATCACAGGAGTTCCCACCCATGGAGCACCACCCTGTTCAGATCAAGTGTGTGACCAGCAATATGCGTTGATCCCGAGACCACCTGGGATAGGCCCATAGTTATCATGGCCGCTATGAACTCCTGAGCCACCCCAGACAAATTGGACTCAAAGTGAACATTGAAGTCCCCCAGCACCATAACCCTGGGAGACTCCAACACCAAGCCTGAGACCAAGTCCGTCAGTTCAGTTAGGGACTCAATGGAGTCATTGGGCAGCAGGGCGATCGGTACACCAACAGAAGTCCCAGTCTATTCCTGGTTCCCAAACTTATGTACACACATTCAATATGGTCAGACACTTTGACAGGGATCCTGGTCAGGGAGATATTGTTCTTATAGAGCACAGCCACTCCACCTCCCTGCCCACATCCCCTCACCTGCTCCTCAACAGAGTATCCTGGAGGGAGAAGCCAGGACCAGACTAGGCCCCCAGCCTCCCCCAACCAAGTCTACATAACACATACCAGATCGGACCCTTCATCCAGAATCACATCATGGATTATTCCAGGTTTATTCTGGACTGACCTGGCATTACAAAGGAGCAAGACGAGGCTATGTGGGCGTGTGGCTTGCTTTCCAAGGTCAGAGAGCTGGCAGGACAGCCAGAAGGGGAGACAGCAATGAAATGTCTGATTTCCCTTCCACTGCAATGGCCTGATGACCTGTCAATGTTACTTCTTCTATCCCCCACCACCACTGGAATAGCTGCCCCATAATCAGTGGATACACCCACACTGAGAACCAGCTGAGAACCAGTGTGGTGTAGTGGTTAGAGTGCTGGACTAGGACCGGGGAGACCCGAGTTCAAATCCCCATTCAGCCATGATACTAGCTGGGTGACTCTGGGCCAGTCACTTCTCTCTTAGCCCAACCTACTTCACAGGGTTGTTGTGAGGAGAAACTCAACTATGTAGTACCCCGCTCTGGGCTCCTTGGAGGAAGAGCGGGATATAAATGTTAAAAAATAATAATAATAATATTCACCCAGTGGATACACCCACTAATATTTATACTATGAATATTAGTATTCATTTTTGAAATAATCAGGCAGACAGAGCTGTCCTGGTGACTTCAGAATGCATTTACTCTCCACAGAAGCAGCCTTTTGTTGTCGTCCTGTGCTTTACTTGTGGCTTGTACATTTCCGTGTGTGTGTGCTTCTGTTTGATCCTGCAGTGTTGCATACAAATCTGCACACTAATATAGTCCTATGAAGCAACTGATATTTTTCATATTTCTCTGCATCTCTGCTGATGAGCAATTGAGATTTGTGTGCTTTTGTGTGTGTGTTTGTATTTGGATCCCACTCATTAGCTACAAATCTGCACTTTGCCAGTTATTACTAAGGTACCCGCCTAGTCCTGGCTCCAACTTCCGCAGCTGCCCACAATTGGCTCTAATCTCTCACTACCTGTGGCTCCATTCATCAAATGCCTTGCTTAGTGCATGTTTGTGCATGCGCGCGTGCACACACACACACACACACACACCAGTCCCAGGAACCACCAACTGCCATTGGGCCAAACTGTCAAGAATTCAGCACCCACATTCAGGAGCAGCTTTTCACTGGAACTGAGCACTAATCATAAGAAGCAAAATTAAGGATTGAATGGGGATGATAGATGGTGATGAACTATGTTGAAATCAAATCCATAAAAGTATAAGCAGACTTTTAAAAGTTTCATTTGTAGCGCTTTCCCTGGTTTCATCAGCGGAAACCACTGAAACTAAAGATTTGCCTCCTCCACAGGATTTCAAAAGCCACCTCCTCCTTACAGCATCCTTAAGTGGTACTTCCTACAGAGCTGAGTGTAGGATATGTCACATGGAGACGGAGGAGGGAAGATGGGGAATGCTGAATGTCTTTGTGGTTTTTGGTAGCGAAAGTGCCCCATGTAGGAAGTACTCCCTTCTTTTATCATCTTGCTTTCATTCACAAATTAAGTGTGATATATTAATCACATAGATTAAATGACTACCCTAGTCATCTTAGTATTGCATTTGTCAGTTTCATTATACAAAGCATTTGTCATATCCGTTTGTTTGCTTTTCCTGACCAGATAATAAAAGAACTGTCAGAGTCTAAAACACAAGAGGAGCAGAATTGGGATACTGTTGTCTCCTACGTACTTAACTCTGTATAAAGAGTTATGTAAAGTGCTATTTTCAAAGTTTCAAAAAACATCAGCAAAAAGATCAAACACACTTTTCTTCTTGCTGAATAGGGAGAGACATTAAGAATGCCCTGAATATTTTTAACCCTGTGCAATAATTGATTTAATAAAAAACCAGTGCTAATGCTATAAGTCAAGCCAGTTTCTGCAAAGCATTTGCATAGATTTACAACATTTTTTTTCCTGGCTCCTGCAGTTACTTGTTACTATTTGGAAAGGGCTCATCTTCAAGGGACTAATAGTGATGAAAAGGAATGGCAATCCTTTTCTCAAATGCATGTCATCGGCTTCCAGATGCCGTTGCCACCTCTTCTGCTCTGATGGTGCAGATGAGCAACACAGATCGGAAGACAGCAGGAACAGCATCAAGCACAAGTGGAAGAGGAGCAAAAGTAAATGGCTGATTCATACAACTGTTCTGCACATTTCCATACACCATTTCCCTCTTTTTCGCCTTATTGAGCTCTGATGGATTCTCCTCCCATCAGGGACAGCTCCCCCTTGAGGCCAAATGGCCTCAGGCAGCAAGTGCACTATGGGGTGGCAAGTGTAGTTCCCCACCTGCCAGCTTCATACCCCCTGTCTGCTGCTATCACCACCCTACCTCATATCCACTGCTGCCTTCCACCTCTGGGCTTCCCTCCACTTGCTGGCCCAACTAACCCATCCCTCCCAAGAATTTGAAAGCTTTTCACTCATATAGGGAGCTCGTTGGATTCCAGCCAGTGGAGGGCCTTTGCTCATCCCTAAACACATGCTAAACAATAGTAATAGTAGCCCCCTGACTTCACTAAGTTCTTGATAGTGATCTCAAGTATGTGATGCTACCTACATAAATTGTTTGTAGATGCTTCATCAGCACTGGCTTGTGAGGTACATGCATACAATTTTAATGTCAACCTATTTTATCTAGAAATAAGACCAGTATAGAAATTGGTTGCGTTTTAAAAACTCATTTTGCATATTATTGGAGTTTTCCTTGCCCTTATGCAGAAAGCCTTCTATCAACTCACCAGCTGCGTCCTTCTCAGTATGTATTGCTGCCGCTGTGATTCACTTGAGGAGATGGGATGTAATGCAGAGAAAAGCCTTAAGCTAATCAAGCCTGTTGACAGTTCTCATTAGAAATATGTCCAAAGGTATTATCATCTTTACAACCTGGGAGTTAATGGCTTGTAAATAATAATGTCTGATTCTGAGGCGGGGGGCAGTGCTGCAAATGGGTTGGTGAATCAACCCTCTCATGCTTTCTTTGTGAAAGAAAGAAACATTTTCAAGTCAAACCTATTAATTCTGAAGCAAACAGCATTTATGTTTCAAAGCCACAGGGCTATTATGGCATGTACCCATTCTAGGCAAAGAGAGAATTTATCAGAATAAAAGAAAACCACAGCACTGCTCAGTTTGTTAAGCATATTATTTAAAAGCAACAATTGCTCACATCTGTGTAAAAAAACTACCCCTCCCACAGGCACCAATAATGCCTTACAAACTTCACGACATAATTTTCATACCCAATTCATAGTGCACAGTATGACCCTCTGCTACTAAGTCTATCCACGTTTATTCCCTGTTCAGAACTTCCATGGAGTGTACAAAGTATAAATCTGAAGCAATATGTATATTGTACAAGAACAGCATCACTGCTAGTGAACTGCAGCCACCTTCTGGGAGAAAGCATGATGGCAATTTAGGTAGGAACTAGATTCAGTGTTCACTAAAGTTAACGAAAAGGCTTTGATTGACCTCATACATACCTAGGCTGGACCTTCAGGCTGCCTATATTCACCTAAAGAGTCTGGTAGAACATAAACATGGTTTCACTAGTAGGAATAGTAGTAGTCCACAAAGATGGCTGTCTGCAAAGTTAAAGGAGTCTTGCATGTCATTTGTCTGTGAAGCACAAGATCATGCAGCAATATGAAGACATTTAGACTAATAGCGAATGTTATAACCCCGATTCCGACATTATGCTGTGTAAGTGTACAAATGTCGGTACATTCATGCATGTGTTTGTTTGAATGAATTTACCTGACTTTATTTAGAAGTGAACCTTGATACAGGCCCTCAAATGCATGGTACAGATAGGAAATGTACTACTGTACCTTCATTCAGCAGAATGTGTGAATGACTGTACCTGTGTACAGATCTGTACTTGTGTGCATTGTACACTCTTATCAGTGTTAAACATAACGTGTGAATGGGCAGGCAACTACCAGTAACTTACCTTGAACAGGTGTGTTTTGCAAACATTATCCTGCCCTAAGTCACCACAATCTTCTGGAGTAAAATTGCACAAATATATATAAATTAGTGAAATGTCCATTGGATTGGCAACAGATACGTGCAGGACAGACCGATACATTGTGGGGGCACCTGGATCTGCAATGTGCATTCTGTGCATTTCACCTCCCCTGTGAAAAAGGAGAGGAAATGCGTCTCAAATGTGTCTGAAATTCACTTTATTACTGGCCTCACGTGTTTTGGCAATATTCACCAGAATATTTGCTCTGGTGTTAATACTTGGTTCCAGCACTTAACCCTTTGAATTTTTATAAGAGAGAAAGAGAATAATGCTGCGTCATTTGGGAGTGGGACAGAATGTTGGTCAGGAATTTTGGAGCATCTTACCATCATTGTGTGACAGAACTAGTATCCCTATGTGTGCGTGCACACACCCTTAAAAAAAAACATTAGTGAAGAAGAATGGGGCTGTCTCTAGTACTGAAAGGGAAACGTCACGTGGTGAAGTGGTAGGAATGTCAGACAGGGAGAAATGATTTAAAATCCTTACTCAGCCATGAAGCTCACTGAGAGGACAATCTTATTGTTCTGCCACAAGGGCATCATGGGTTTAGAATGCAAGTTGACTGGAGAGTTATGTTTTTAGGAATACTATGCACTTTTGCTATGTGGTTTAGCCACAAGCCTGTGTAGCTGACTAGAGCTTTAGTCAATATACCACTGAATTACCCAGGAACACACCTAGTTATGTAAACAGGAATTTACCTGGAGAGTCAATTCTAACTAAAAACACATATTTTTAAAGAGGCTTTTTAATGTTTCACCTGTTGTGTATATCTGGTAGGCTCTTTAGTTTTTATAAATCTTAGTTTTTAGCTTTAAGATTTTAGTTTGGAATTTTAAAAGCTAATTTTGATTGTGGTTTTAGCTTAGATTTTTAACTTGTTTAATTTGGTTTATTTTATTAGTCTGATTTTATAGTGTTACTGTTTTATAAATGTTGTGAGCCACCCCGAGCAATAATGTACTGGAGGGGTGGGGCATAAATATTTAAAATAATAGATAAATAAATAAATACATACACTGCTGTAATTATAAAAATTAAAATTATTTTTAATTTGAATTTTAATTAAAAATAAAATTGTATCAAAATTAAAATTAACTCTATAAAAGTGATATTAGCATCTTACAAGGGCAGCACAATGCTGCAAGAGGCTCCAGGAAATAGATCCAAGAATTTCCACGCAAATGGCTTAAAAAAGACTCCGGAAGGCTCCTAATGGCTCCCTAAGGATACCCAAGGCTGCTAAATGCTACCCAAAATGGCTTTTAGAAGCACAAAAGCCTCTAAACATGCAGACCAAAGTACTCCACCATCCTCCTCCAAACTCCTCTCACAACCCATGAGCACATGCAGCAAGAGCCCAACCATGTAAGGGCAGAACTGTACTGCCGAAAACTGTGGATACATGAAACTGTGTACCACGGATAACAAGGTTGGGTTTATATTGCCTGATTGTGGATGCAAGAAACTGTGAGTGCTTAAACCGCAGATAATGAGGGCCACCTGTAAATAATAATACAAAGAGGACTAGTGACTACTGGGGAAAATGAAAGATGGTATGCAAGAGAGCTGTGCTGTAAAAAATGTCATCATCTGTACCAAAATGACAGGTGGACATAAATTGTTTATTAAAGACAGAGTAAAAGGGAAAAATGTTTTTGCTTAGTTGGCTAAATTGATCTTTTCCCATCAGACAAAGCAGAAGGAAGCCAGCTGACACCATAGGAAGTTTTGTGTCTGAGGCCCTGTGGTAAGTCCCTGGAATGAAGAGGTTCTGGCAGCCCTGTGGTTGTTAATAAGTACATGGTGAGATGCTTGATTAGGGGATTGCCCTGGGAAATCTCTAAGCAAGCTGGGGACAGCTTACTTGCTGCTAAGCTTGGCTCAAACTTTCCAATATTCAGACCAGAAGGCTTTGGTTATGTGTTGGCCTGGCAAAAAGCAATGATAACATTACTCCAAGGAAACCCCACAACACTCCTTTGAGCTTGTTCATGGACCACACACTTAAAAAAAAAAAAAAATTGAAAACCAGCCATGAAAGGGGGGAATTCAAATATGGCAGTGGGAGAGGATTTTTTTTTTTTAACAATCTCTACCCTCTGTGCCATTTTCCAAATTTAAATGGGGAAATCCCCCTAAAGCCATTTTATTCCATGTGGGGGAAATATATGATACACTAGTTAACCCTGATTAGAAAATGTTAGGTAGCCCAAATGAAATCCATTACTATGAGTAGGACTTTCTCATGAGAGAAGCATGCTGAGGTTAGGTCAGTTGAGAAGAATATTGGACCCAAGGAAAACAAATCTTGCAGATTTCCCTTTCCTTTGCTGCTTCCTTTGTGCTTCCCAGTCTTGCGCCCTGGACAGCTCCTTCTGTTCCAGTTGTGTTGTCTCTGGAAAAATTAGCCTTGCTAATTCTATCTTTCTCTAAAATTCTCTTGTCAGCTGGCGTTATGTTTTCCTGGCACAATTAAATCATTAAATTAAATAAAGCATTCGGGTAAAACCACTTTATTTGCATGGCTATTTTCTGTTTCTGAGTAGGGTTGGTGTTTTTTTTTTTTTTTTAAATTGTGATTTTAAAGAAATGGAATATTGTGTATTAAGGGTGACCAGGGCAGTTGGTGAAAGAGAACTTTGGAAATACCCACTGCTGCTGCAATTTTTAATAGACTTCATGATTCTCCTCCACCTGACTTCAAGCTCAATGCTAAAGCAAAGGGTAATATTTAATTTGTATAGAGTTATATGTATTATGTGCATATACAGTAGTTCCATCATGCCATATAGCAATTCCTGTTTTGAATAGTTTCTTTTGGATAGATGACAATCCAAAATCTATTCTAAGCTGTTGTTTTCATTGAAAATGCAATGAAACAGTTTGGTGAAACAAAACTCCTTCCGTTGTAGATGAATGTGGCAACAGGATTAGATGGTAGAAGCAGTCTTTTGCAACATCAGTAGTGCATAAAATCAGTTTCATAATTAAAAAAAACCTTCCATACATTTACAGAATACTGAATAAGAACACATACAAAAGATCACTTTTAGAACGAATTTGACAGACTTGTAGAAAATTGAGATAGCAGTATCATAAACATTTGTAAATATGTATCACACGCACAAAATTTGTCATTTAACAGTGCTCAAAGAACCCTTCCTAGAGCAGCTGTCATACTCGGCTTCATGATGGGGCTGAACAGGGACATTGCTAGGTACTTAAAAGATCTGGATCCCAGGCCCACAGCCCCACTTTTGCTAATTGAGAGGAGAGCTGGTCTTATGGCAGTAAGCATGAATTGTCTCCTTTACTAAGCTGGGTCTGCGCTGGTTGCATTTGAATGGGAGACGACATGTGAGCACTGTCAGATATTCCCCTTAGGGGGTGGGGCTGCTCTGGGAAGAGCACCTGCATGCTTGCATGCAGAAGGTTCCAAGTTCCCTCTCTGGCATCTTCAGATAAGACTGGGAGAGACTCCTGCCTGCTATCTTGGAGAAGCCACTGCCGGTCTGGGTAGAAAATACTGAGTTAGATGGACCAATGGTCTGACTTGGTAGAAGGCAGCTTCCTATGTTGCTAATTAAGGACATCCCCCCAAATAATTATATTATAATATAGCACCTATTAAAGTGAAAGCAACAGAGAGCTAGGTGTGGCTAGATACTCTCTCCTATGCTCTGTGCAAGTGTCTTCACTGCTTCACTTCTCTTCTGGAAGAGGTCATGGAGGAGGCTGATGAAATTCAGGGCTCTGAGCAATTCATTAGGGCGCATGCCCCATGGGCCACCCCCTAATGATGCCCCTGGGGATTCCCTTGGTAGAGACCAGACTCTAATCCCAACTGTCAAGTGGAAGTTTGCTTGCTTTAATTTGAGGCTGTCCTGAACTTGGTGGGCCAGAAAGGAATGTAAACTCATAAGAAAAGTCCACAAGGCCCTATGAAAGCAACTCTGTATAATCTTGTGTATTTCTGTTTAGAGTATTACTGAGTTTAATAGGATTTATTCCCTAGTAAGTGGACTTAGAATTTCCAAGTAGTGTTAGGTTGGACCTACTAGCATGTAGTAGACTATGGGGCTATTCTCACGATGGGGGAAAACTGGGCTAAAGAAGCCCAGCCTGCTTTTTCCCCATCGTGAGAACCAGCGGGCATGCAGGCGAGCCCAGTGGTTCTCTGGTGGCTAGCCCGCCAAAGTAGCCCTCCCCTTAGCCCAGGTTAGTGGAGTGAGCGCTCTGCTAACCCGGGTTTTCTGACCATGTGCCACCATGACACGGCTCTGCGCCATGGTGACAGATGAGGAGACCCCCTCCAGGAGGCTGCAAGCAGCCTCCCAGGTTTGGAGGTCTCTCCAGGATGCCCTGCGCACTCGCGTAGGGCATCCTGGAATTTCCAGGGGCTGCATGGACCCCGATCCCCGCTGCCCCTGTCAGCTTTGTGACAGAGTTGGCAGTCATGTGGGCGGCCAATCCGGCCGCCCAACTACGATCGGCTGCTTGTCTGCAGAGAGAGTGGGCTAAGCCCTCTCTCCACACAGAACACCCTCCGGCGTTTCACACTGATCGTGTGAAGTGCCTCACTGTGTTAGGCAAGAAAGCAAGTGTTAATTGGGTGGGAGCAGACAGGCAGAGCAATTAAGTTGTGCTTGTCAAACAGCAATGGCAGCCAAAAGCGAGAGAGCAGTAGAGTTGGTTGCAAAGAGACTATGCTCTGGGATCCATCAGCCAGCAAGGAAGCTATGGCAGAAACAGCGATCCACCATCAGCCAAGGAATGACACACCCATAAGACAGGATAAATAAACCCTCCCTATGTTTGCCTCTTGACTGAGCTCGTGTGGCTTCTTAAGAGGGAAGAGACCAAGCTGGGACTGTTGGCCTTCAGCCCAAGTCCCTATGCATCCTATATGCAGTGGCACTGGTAAAGGAGGGATGCTCTGAGAATAGTTTCAGAGGGTTGCTGAGGTTATTGTAGTGTTTTTCTTCCCTGGTGGCAGCAAACAACGATGTCAGGATGTCAGCTCTTGAAGGGGTCTCTGGATCCGGCTGAAGGGCCCAAGAGACGTTCAGATAGTTTCTGGGTCTATGGCATTCTTAAAATACTTCCCATCTGGTTAAGGATTTGTGAAATCCTTTTGCTTTTATGCTAAATATATGGTGTCTATGGTGGTGCATTGGCTTGTGACAGCATGAGGACTATGGAGTGTGTTGAAGGCACAGCTGTCCCCCTTCAAAACTGTCAAAGGTATAAGTAGGATTGACATGCCAGTTCTGCATGAAAGTAATCTTGGATGAAAATAAATGAAAATTAAAGGTGATCTGAATTTAAGAGGATATAAACCTGTGTAATGTCTGGAGAAAACACCAACCATTAGCTTAAACAGTTTTGGCTGTAAATCTAAGCCTGACCTACAGTTTCTCTGTTTGAAAACTGTTAAATGAGGAAATTTATTGGTAGTACAAAAGTAAACTCCAGATGTTGAACAATTTATACTTTCCTTTTGAAACAAGCTGCCATTAATGCTCAGAAGCATAACCTCCTCATACACTATTAAGTGGCGTTCTTTTGAAAATTTCCTTTTGATCTTAAAAAAAAAAATCCCTTATAAGAACAAAAATGGATTGTTTCCCAAAAGAAAAGGATCTTCTGCTTTCCAAATGAAGTGGGCACATTAAAAGAGGACTGTTAATAGACTGGGAACCTTACCCACATGTTCTGTGTGCAAATGCAAGAACAGGAATATGCATTTTTTAAAAACCCTTAAAATCTTGATGGGTATTTTTTTTTTAAACAACAACGTAAAAGCACCAGGTATGAATTTGAATGTTAAATATCTAACATTTTGCCCTGTTTCAATTCAGCCTTCTAAATTTAACTTCATCTTCATTTCATTCATTTTGAGTGTACTTCTAAAAACAAGCCATTGCTGAAAAAGCGGATCAGAAACCAACCCATGAATATATGTCTTGCTGGTTCTATAGGTGGAGCTAAAGGCAGCAATCTGAAGAACTCTTCCTCCCTGGTCATTCATTTCTCCTCTCACTGTCAACTGTCAACCTCACCCGCATCCTCTACTACTTGGTAGCAGCAATGGTAGTTCTTGTTTCACTGACTTGGTCTGTACACAATTGGGTTGAGGCGTGACTCAGCATATGAATTAATCTCAGTGCAATGCTTTGTCCCTGAGAAAGGGGAAATGGAATGAAAGCTGGTGGTGAGGAAACAGAGTAGTAATTGTAGTCCAGTTTCCTATGTGCAAGCATGGACTACTCTCCCCAGGGACATCTTCTGTCGTATACAGTCAGAGAGCCGCTTCACACACAGAAATCGGCTTTGTTTCCTTCCATGCACCATCCTAGGCATTCATTGCCATTTCTCACTCTATCAGAATAATCTTATATTCTAGTTACAGAATAATCTTATATTCTAGTTCTAGTTCCCTGGAAAGGAAAGGAGATTGCAAGGAGAATGTAAAAATTAACCAGGGGACACAGACCACATAGATATGATGTTGGGAATGTATCATTCCGGTGTCACAACCTTGTCTTCTCACCTCTGCCCAGAATTCTGCCACCAAAACATTGACTTCCTCATCTAATCAGTCCAGCTGATACCCCTCCTTTGAATCCCTACATCTTCATGACTACTCCAGGTTCAGCACAAATTCCTAGTCCTTACCTCGAAAGCCTTCCATGCTTCTTCACTTTTAGCCACCTGCTCTTGTATTTTGATAGATCCCAGCTTGTGACCTTTGCTCATCTAGCTACACCTCAACCATCTGTTGGTCTCTTACTTCCTTAGATGCTGCTGCACTGCTGTCTCTCATACTGGAACTCCCTCTCAGAATACCCACTTATCCTACTTCCTTCAAATCCTACATTGCTGTGAAGCCATTGGCACAGTGGTTTAGGCAGTGTTTAACTTGTGTAATTAAAATAAGGACATATCATTGGCTCGGCTGGATGTGCTGCCCTCTGCGGTAATAGATGGTAGGTTCAGGAGAGTCCCCTATCTGGAGAGATTGTTCCCTTGTGGGAATGGGGATGTCGAGACAGTTGGCCATGTACTCCTCTATTTTTTATCTTGATTTACGTTTTAGATATATTACCCCTCTTGTTTTAAGATATCCAAATAATTCTGATGAGTCCTACCTAAATCTGCTTCTTTCTGACATTCACACTGATGTTTCTCAGCAGGTATCCAGGTTTTGAACCTGCTGCAATTAAGATCCACACATGGCGTGTTAGAAATGGCTAATTTAGGTTTGTAGGTTGTTTCATCTTATCTTATTTTACCTTTATGTAATAACTTCTATATGTATCTTTATATATCTGTATTAATATGTACTCTTAAGGTTTTCCCCCTTTCCTTTCCTTTTTAAATCTGGGTCTGAGCTGAAATATGTTGATCTGATCAAAGATCACACTCAGCTGAACTGAACTGATAAGCACATATTCTTATTTATCCCATATTTATTTCTCTCCTCTTCTTCTGTCAAGTTTTAGATTGTAATGGATGGGTTCAAAGAATCCGGGGCCTCAGCTCCTGAGGGCCCCCCCTCCATCCCTCCCTATTTTCTTCATTATTTCCTTCAATCCAAGGGACTGCTGGGGAGAGGGATAAACACAGGCCCCCTCTCCCCTAGCTACCCTGCACGGACCTCTTAAGATCCTGACCCTTGAGTCTAATACAGCCCGTGTATACTCTGCAGTAAAGTAGCTCAATCAGTACTTTTGGCATTAGTAGATGTTTCTGTCTTCTATAACTAAGGGGCAGCTATTCATACATAATAGTCACCCGCTTGTAAATAGAGTTCTGAGGTGTATTTTTATGAGAAGTGCTTTTTACTCACAATGGATGTTGCTGACAAGTTTAGTGGATGAAGAATACCTTTCAGCAAGGCACTTGCAATATACTGCACCATTCACTGCTGCTTCTGTGAATGGGGTGCATGATACATTATCCAACATGCACACTTGCCTTTATTCCTTCCTAGCCTTCACCTTGATGAATAGTTGGATAGATGCAATAAATAGAAATAATAGGGTCACTTGCTGTGGTAATTGTGGAGACAGTTTTCAATTTTACCAATGTAAGGTGAGGTGTAAGAACCAAAATCCATTTATAAAATACTTACCTTTAAAGTGTGTCTTTAGCCTTTGGATGTGGAACACACTTACTTGGAACTTCTGATACCTCACAATTCATAGGGTGTCGACACATGTGGATTTCCTGCCTGGGGGTAGATTGTGGAGGATGTTACCAGCTGTGCTTAGTCTACTTGGCTCCCAGGAGCCTCCCTGTTTGTATTTGCATCTCCAGGCTTGGAGATTGCACTTTGGATGTGCTCAGGAGCTTCGCAGCAATGTGAGCTCTCAGTTTATAGTACACATGGGGATCAGGTCCCTTAGTTGGCAATGGGCTAATCGCCCCTATGTCTGGCTGCAAACAAAGCAAATTGGGATGGGGATCCAAATGCATGCGCCCCCCCATATGGGAGCCCCAGCTAAGCAGACTCTAAGAGTTAACGATAGCAAGTTAATTGGCATCCAAGGCCACTCTGCACTTAGAGTGAATCACCTCACTCCCCCCTCCTTTCACAAGAGATAACGACACTAACGAGCCGATTATGCCAAGCAGGAAGAAAAATAGATAAGGTAGTGAAGCAATGGTCTCCCCATCACAAAGAAGATGAGACAGTGACGTAGACCTAGTGGTGTATTTTACTGACGTTATTACTAGGGAGCCCATCGTGGCACAGATACTCTTTTGTGCACCTGCATACTCTGATTTTCATCACAAACAGCCTTACTTGCAAAAGGCAACACCCCCCGCCCCATTGTCTCACGCAGGAAGAACAATCAGATACAATGCATTCAGTGCAGGTGCAGCTTGGCACTTCTAATCAGCAAAGTAGGACAGTAGGAATTTGCCCTCAAGGCATGTTTTGGGATATAAGTATCCCTACTTCTATGGTCCACTGTGCTTGCTTGTGCTTTGCACTTGAGACTCCAACAAGTGCTTTCGTGTGCTCTGCACATGAGAATCCAACAAATGTTCCCTTGTGGATTTCACTCGGGACTCCAACAAGCGACCTTACTACTCCCTCATATGCTATACTTGGGACTCCATTGAGCGCACCACTTCCTTTTACCCTCCTGCAACCTACAAAGAGCTTGAAATCACTATCTGGATTGGTCCCTTGCCATTCCATCCAGCTTGCCTTGCACCCATAGGAAGCTGGGCCCACGGAGAAATCTTTCTTGTGGGCATCCCTCCATCCACTAATCTCTGCAACCGTCCTGATTCCAATTCCGTTGTCTCGGAGGAGCAAGACTCTGCAGCCTAGAAGTCCCATTGTCCAGAACAGGTGACGATGAATGCTTGCCCCGCTCTTGGGCCCCCATCTATCTCTTTCTTAGAGCCAAGCTATCCCCATCTCTTAAGCCTCTTTCTCTTGCCCACCTGGGAATCTTACACAAACAGAGACTAAAAGCTAAGACGCCTCATTGAAGTTGATTCATTAAGAAACATTTTTTTATTAGACTTTAAGCTAAAATGCCTCATTGTAGTTAAATGCATTTTTAATAATAATATTGCCTTAACCACATATTTCTTTCTTTTTGTACCCCCTCCAACAATAAATGTCTTGTTATTTTTGAAACTATCACCTTGTCTCAATCCAGTCATTTCTTGAGTCCAAACGTTTGCACAAATTAAAACTGGTGGAACTTACCCCCTATAAGAGCTAATTCCTCCACAAATCCTGGACACTGGGGTGCTGACCAAACACGCCAGGGCAGTTCCATTAACAAGGATCACAGAAGGGTCACCATTTTAAACTCTCTCTTTGGGCTACGTCTTCCCATAATACCATTATCTTGGCACCGAAGAGTTGAGCTGAATAACTGGAATTGGCCTGGCATATGCACCTTACAAAAGCTCCTGTGTTGTTTCCTTAACAAATAAAACACCCCATTTTACTGCATCTGGTCTACAAATTTATACTGCTGCTGCCTGAAAACTGTGGAGCAAGATGTATCTGCTTTTCAGAAGCATGGCATCTAAAACATAGGCATTGTGTTCAGTGAATAAATAAGCTATGGTTCTCTAAAGCTTCAGGCTATACATCTTCTGTTCTGTATCCTACCAAAGACTGTAGCATTGCATTTCAAGGTTAACTTGTATGCATATTAATTTCTCCATAACACTGTAAACAGGACAGAATGCTGGGAGATATCATTGTGACATTCTCTCCAGATCAGTGAGCTGGTTCAGCAAAAACATCTTCTCTGATTAATGTTAATTATGTGAAAGTATTATAAATGTCTCTGTGTATGAGAAGAGTGTTTAATTTAAAGGATAAAGAACAATGCTACCCATATATTTAAAATCCAGAGAACTGAGCGCTAGACAGAAATGGGGGGATGAGGAGAAATTGAACAGGATATAGGAACATAGGAAACTGCCATATACTGAGTCAGACCATTGGTCTATCTAGCTCAGTATTGTCTTCACAGACTGGCAGCGGCTTCTCCAAGGTTGCAGGCAAGAATCTCTCTCAGCCCTATCTTGGAGAAGCCAGGGAGGGAACTTGAAACCTTCTGCTATTCCCAGAGCGGCTTCATCCCCTGATGGGAATATCTTGCAGTGCTCACACATCAAGGCTTTCACAGATTGTATAAATTACTGTTTGTGGGGAACTGTATGGAAGTCTAGATATTGCTGATACCTGCATTATAACCCTGAATATTCATGCTAGTGGGGAATAATACTCAGTCAAATGGTATTCTCACAAAAGAGAATTAAGTGGTTCTTGTTTCAGTCCATCTGTAATGTTAATATAAAAAACATGCGCCAGCTAGACTGCATGTTTACAAATGCCTCTCTTCTAACCTAAACAACCCCTCCATGATCACATATTCACATAATTAACTTGGGCTCAACAGCAATGTAAATCTCTCATATGAAAAAAATTACAGCTGGGAAAGTTTTGATTGGATGCCCTCAGGCACACAGCCCAAGTTATGGTGGCACCTGAGGCAAGGTGCCAAGTGCTGCCTTGTCCCACACTCCTGGTGTGGATCCACACAAGCTTTGAAAGTGGCACGGAGGGTGGGGAAGATGGAAGATTGCCAGCAGCCTCCACTTCTCTCCAGAGGTGTAACTATAGGGGGGGCAGGGGGGGCACATGCCCCGGGCGCCATCTTTTCTAGTCATGTGGGGGGCGCCGCCATGACCAATTTTTTTAAAAAATTTTTTAAATTTTTTGTTAATACAAATGTTTCCTGCTCAGTGCAGCAGCACTGCAGCAGTCAAGGGAGCGCGTCAGAGCCCCCTTCCCCACGAGCGGTCCCTTCTGCGCCGCCTGCGCCCCCCCCATTGCTTTGCTGGCGCCCAATCAGTGGCCTGGCTTGGCGGCGGCGGCGGGCGCTTGTGAGGAAAAACCTAAGTATAATGTAGTATGTTGGGGGGGCGGCGGGGTGGGGGCGCCATTTCAGTGCTTGCCCCGGGCGCCGTTTTCCCTAGTTACGCCTCTGCTTCTCTCCTTGTGCTTCGTGCCAGCTTTGCGAAGAGGGTGAGGAGAGGTGCTCCTTGCAAGGCTGCTAAGGACCAGATGGGCCCCAAAGAGCTTCTCCAGTGGTGGTGGCAGAGGACATCTTGCTGCATGTTGGTGCCCCAGTGATCTACCACTTGATTACTACCCCAGTTATCTACCACTGCCTCTCCTCAGCTCATGAAAGGGCCACCCGTGATTAAACTAGTAAAGTTTAGACAGATCCCAGAGGAAGCAAATGGTTTTACTGTGAAGACATGTGCAATACGACGATGACAAATACTTATATGATGAATATTTATATGCCGCTTTTCAACAAAAATTCCCAAAGTGGTTTACAGAGAGGGAGAGGGAGAGGGAGAGGGAGAGGGAGAGGGAGAGGGAGAGAGAGAGAGAGAGATGGCTCCCAGTTTAATTACAAGCACTGTAAGTGTATCCCAGGGCTTTTCCGTGTGATCAGTTTGTTCCACAGTACATACACATTTGTTTCCATTTATTGTTGAGCACAATCATCACATTTTCCCAAATTGTACTGGGGGGAATTTCACATTTTCGCAATACTCAAACCACATTTTTAAAAAAGCAAAAACACACTATTTAAAACAATATAAAAACAATTTTAAAACAATTCAAAACCATTTAAAACAAATTAAGATATCCCAAAACATTTTTAAAACCTTGGAAGGCCAGGCCAAACAAATAGGTTTTCAGGGCTCTCTTAAAGGCCAACAGTGAGCCTAAACTGTGGCTATCTCCCGGGAGTGCATTCCATAGGCCAGGAGCAGCTATGGAGAAGGCCCGGTTCCGAGTTGCCACCAGATGTACCAGTGGTAACTGGAGACGGGCCTCTCCAGATGACTTCAGTGTGCAATGGGGATCATTCAGAAGAATGCGCTCTCTAAAGTAGCCCGGACCCAAGCCATTCAGGGCTTTAAAGGTAATAACCAGCACTTTGTATTTTGCCCGGAAACATATTGGCAGCCAGCGCAACTGTTTTAAAACAGGCATAATATGGTCTCTTTGGGTAGCCCCAGAGACCAGTCTGGCTGCCACATTTTGAACTAACTGAAGTTTCCAAACCTGATGTAAAGCACATTGCAATAGTCAAGCCTGGAGGTTACCAGCTGATGCACCACTGTTTTGAGGTCATCCTCATCAAGGAATGGATGCAGCTGTCAAATCAGTCAAAGGTGATGGAAAGTGCTCCTGGCCATAGCCTCCACCTGAAAGACCAGGGTGCAGCTTGGATCCAAGAACACTCCCAAGCTGCGTACCTGTTCCTTCTGGGGGAGTATAACCCCATCCAGCACAGGAAGATATAACTCATCCCTCAAATTCCAATCCCCCTCAATGAGCACCTCTGTCTTGCTTGGATTCTTCATTCCATTACTGCTTGTAATACAATATTATCATGTGATCATCATGGGCATTTGGGGAGTGAATGCCACTTCCTGATGATGATGGTCAAGAGAAATAGATTTGGGTGTAATCAGCATGATGAGGAAAATTACTCAAAGTAATCCCATTGAAATTAAAAGTCCTTTTAGTTTCAGTATAGTCCTTTTAATTTCAATGGAACTACTTTGAGTAATTTTCTTTATCACATACTCCAATAAGTATAAAGTACAATCAACTTCAGATAACCATTAAAACTCTCAAATTAGTAGGATATTCTTCTGGTTCGATAAGTAGGATTTTCTTCCAGTTCTGCACACTAGATGGTGCTAGTTTACTCACAGATATTTCTTTGGTAGGCATAAAAAGTGGAACAAAGGACATAGGAACCAGAAACACTGAGAGGCAGCTTAACAAAAGACAAGCCACGAGCCATTGTGTTTTGTCTGTCTGCCATATTATTTATGGCAGAGCCTCGAAAATGCCTTTCCCTATGCCAATATTGTCATGTGATCATCATGGGCATCCGCAGGACCTTTTCCAGGCCAGGGGAGGTGAAATCTGCAATCATAAACTCAGTTACCTAGGAGTAAGCCCCATTGAATTCAATGTGACTGGGTCAATCCGGTGGAGGGAACTGCCATCAGGCCCAGGTCCCCCTCTGGATGCCCCTGGTGATTATATATCAGGAGGACATGCTGGGCTAGTTCAGATGATATTTTGTCTGCCAGCCTGACCACCAAAGAACTGTGGCACCTGAGACAAAGAGCAAAATGCCACCTTGCCCCATGTCTCTGATGGGGGCTAGCCCCCTTTCAGAACTGACACGTACAAGCATTGGAATTGCTCAGGGGGCCGGGAGGTGGGGAGGTTTCCAGCAGCCTTCGCTTCTCTCCTTCTGCTTCTTGCAAGCTTTGCAAAGCGTGTGGAGAGAGGTGCTCCTTGCAAAGCTTGCAAGGGTCCATTTGGTCTCAAAGACTTGCTTTGATGGCAACGATGGGGGGCATCTTGCTACCCTACTGGCAGGGTTTCTCAACGTGTGGGTCCCCAGATGTAATTGGACTTCAACTCCCATAATTCCCAACCAAAGGCCACTGGGGCTGGGGATTATGGGAGTTGAAGTCCAATAACATCTGGGGACCCACACGTTGAGAAACCCTGCTACTGGCACCCCAATAATTCGCTGCCTGAGGCAACCTCCTCTCCTCGCCTCATGAAATGGCTGCCTCTGCTGACTACACATAATAAGGATGTGTGCATGCCACAAGCACGCATGCTCTTACCTGTCCCAATGTGCCAGGTTCCCTTTTCCTAATGGCAACGGCAGGCAGTTCATGCAAACTGCTTCTCTACTAGGGATGTGCCCGAATAGTTTCGGCGCCTCATTACAGAAGCACCAAAATGATTGGAGCTGCCGCAGCCGAATCATTTTGGCAGCGGGCAAGCGGTAGCTTTAAAAGGAGGCATGCAGGTCTTACCTGCTCCTCTGCCACCCCCCCCAACCCCAGCACTGTCGACGGTTCTAAAAAGCCTCACCATGTGGCTGTGCATGTACGCACATGTACAGCGGCCATGTGCATGCTGACGCCATGTGTGGGCCATGTGTGGGCTGCTGGGACCTGTGTGACTCCTTTTAAAGCGACCACTCTCTGCCATCCCACTCCCCACCCCCACCGCCCACTGTGGCTACATGAAAGACTTTGTACATATCCCTATTCTCTACACATGCTCAAATACAACTTTAAGCTGGAATTTATAGTCCTTATGGAGGAGTCGTTTGGACAAACCACACCCCATGTGATTAATGCACAGTACCTGGGGAGTCTGTGTGTGCTCATGTTGTACACACATTCTTATCACGTGTGGTTGGGCTGGTGGACGAAGTATTGCTCAAACTGGTCTGTTTTCTTTTGTTTTCTTGCATCTTATATATTCCCCCCCCCCCATCTGCTTCATATCATATGGAGCCTTGGGGCACCTTAAATACTATACTGAAGCATAAGCTTTCATGGACTAAAACCCACTTCCAGAAATGTGTTGTCTAAAAGGTGCCACAAGACCCTGTTTTTACTCTATAAGACTAGCATGGCCACTCCTATAGAAGTTCATCTTGTATAGCTGCATCTTAAGATATATATACCGTCAAAAATGGTTTCAGGGACCATTGGGATCCACACAGCAATTATACTGAAGTGCCACAGCATGGCCTCTTCAGAAATATTTTAAAGGGCTTAATGGTAGGCTACCTTTAAAAGGTGATTCATGCAACCCAGCTACCGTGGGAAGAATGTGAGTTGTATGAACATTCTTGTTTGAACTGTTTTCTTCACATCTTCTTAAAAGTAGGAACAAGCATTCCCACTGCATTCCCACAATCCATAGGTTGTCGTAAAAGTACCTCAGTGTCCCATGCATGTTCCTTTAGAAAAAAGCATATGTAATTCCCTCCAATTCTCACCTAAATCCTTATTGCTTTTTGAATGCATGCCTTATTGAGAGATTATGCGTGCATTGAGAGATTTGATATTGCTAACATCACAGGGGAAAGAAAAACATGAAATGGCTCTACACATTTTCTGTGGATTTGTAGAGCTGTTTCCTGATTTCCTTCGTGATGTCATTAATAGGCTGATTTTCTAAAATGAGAGATGCTGGCGCTTAGTCCTGTCTAGAATATAAGATCTCCAGACTAACAGTTCTTCTGACTTTCTTGTGGGTGTTCAGTTAGTTTCAGTTACTCACTGGCAAAGTAAAAATAATCTGCACATGCTCAAAGCCCCACCCTCTTTATTAGTGCTAAACTCCAGGGAGCTCTGATTCAATTTAAATCCTGGCTGTTCACAGAAAGATTTCCAAATGACATAAACTAGATCAAAGTTTATGGGACATTACAGTAATCTGTGGCTCTCCATTAGCCACAGTTAATGGAGTTAGCCACAGTAAAAATCCCTTCTGGTCTTATTCACAAGCATTTTTCTAAGTGTGTGATCTAAATTAGATGAAATCAACTGAAGATAAGTGATTTGGAGAAAATCAGGCAAGACAAAATATCCAGAAGTTTATTAATTGGAACATGCAGAAGACATAGATAGAAAATTACAAGAATCATGGAGTGGGGATAATTTTGAAAGAGTTATTTCTTCAGCTTTGCTCTCAGATTGAATGTCAGATCCTTAATCGCACTGGGATTTAAGTAAAGTGAAACACAAGCTGGCCCGGCTTCTACAACAAGCAGATGAAGTGGAATGATTAAAGTAGGAAGAACTACAGTACAACCTACTAAGGTCATGACCCAGACCACCAGTAGTGACTTTGATGCTTACTCAGTGGGAGAGGAACCAGGAGGGTCAGAAGCACAAAAGGCAGAGGCACTGTATCAAAGCCAACGTTCACTGAGCCAGAATCCAGCATTTAAGGTACCTCTGAGCCAGAGAACTAGAGAACAAGAACCACACACTGAAGCTAATGGAGAGCCATACTTTAGGACAGAGGGCTGTCTTTTTAAATTAATTAAAAGAGGAGAGCTGGTCTTGTGGTAGCAAGCATTACTTGTCCCCATAGCTAAGCAGGGTCTGCCCTGGTTGCATCTGAATGGGAGACTAGAAGTGTGAGCACTGTAAGATATTCCCCTCAGGGGATGAAGCCACTTTGGGAAGAGCAGAAGGTTTCAAAGTTCCATCCCTGGCTTCTCCAAGATAGGGCTGAGAGAGATTCCTGCCTGCAACCTTGGAGAAGCTGCTGCCAGTCTGTGAAGACAATACTGAGATAGATAGACCAATGATCTGACTCAGTATATAGCAGTTTCCTATGTTCCTAAATTTCCCAATTCCTTAGCATGGAGCGGGACCTGGGCGGGGCAGTCAGGCCCAGGTGTAGCAGAAATCCCCCGGGTTCTTGAGACAGAGATTGGCACCAACAGTTTTGAGAGAAAGCAGATTTATTGCCAGCAATTAGAGACTCAGCGGAATAAATTCCAAAGGCTGAGCTCCGTTTACATTGTGTCTTCGCCTTTTATACTCATAACAATTTACATACAGTGGATACAATCCTCATTAATAAGCATCGTCATCTTACAATTATTACCAATCAGACATTTTCTGCTAACTATAATTAAGCATTACTCCTCCTTCTTCTCTTCTGCATATTGATTGCCAACTATTTCACTCCCTTCCAGATGTGGCCTTGAAGGTACTGGCCAGCCAACACTTTGTTATCTATAGATACCAAGGGGGCCCCTTTGCCTGCATTCCAGCAGGTCAACAGATTTATTGTGCTGTTAGCAAGTTGCAATTAGTGCAGTTTGGTAATACAGACCCTTTTAACCATTTTTTTACCACAACCTGAGTCTGCCTCACAGGAAGTATGTAAGAGCTGAGTTTCTTCTGACCAAGCCCTTGTTGGAACAAGTTGCCAGTCCCACACACTTCTGGGACCTGTCCAAGGTTCTGAAGAGTTTGCATCAGACCACTTTTGATTCCTGTTCTGGTGCGCATCTGCAGTCCCAGTCCACGAATCCTCTGCTTATGTTCTCCAATCCAGAGCACTGTCCACCTTCTTCCTGAGTGCTTCTTTGAGGTCTCAATCTTGCCCAGTCCAGTTAACCATCTGGTGTGGTGCAGTAATTTGTGGGTCCAAATGCACAAAGGGCATCTGTCCCAGCGTGCAGTGTCTGTGGGTCCAAAGCTCACAGTCTGCATGCTGGGAGCTAGGAGGGACCTAGACCCAGCTAGCAAATAGTGTGACTTGTGCTGTGCAATTATACAGGTTGACATCCCAGACATCAGGGGTCATTACAGAAAAATATGATAGATAGATAGATCCTGTGGCAGAGCATGTACATTGTGTATAGAAAGCCCTAGACTCAACCCCTTGCATATCCAATTAAAAAGATCTCAGCTAGCAGCCTAAGGACTTTGGAGAGCCACTACCAGTTGCAGTAGTAGAAGAATTGTACTAGATGGGCTAGTAGTAGAAGTATTGGGCTAGTGTTATAGTGAGGTGGCGGCAGCAAGTGTCCATACCTGGCTCTAGCAAGGCAGCAGCTGGAGGCAAGTGCTTAAAGAAAGAACTATTGAATCAGCAAAGGATGGTTACAAAAAGAGGGGTTATGTCAGAGCCAGGAGCTTCACCCATTTCTCTACGAATACGACAAATATTTATACACCGGTTTTCAACAAAAAGTTCCCAAAGTGGTTTGCATAGATAGATTAGATTAGGATTAGGGTTAGGGTTAGATAGAATGGCTCCCTGTCCCCAAAGGGATCACAATCTAAACAAGAAACATAAGATAGACACCAGCAACAGCCACTGGAGGGATGCTGTGCTGGGGATGGGTAGGGCCAGTTTCTCTCCCCACTTCCTGGATCTCAAACTGGCCCTGATCCAAAGCAGGTGTCTGAGCTGACTTCTCCCTCCTCCTGAGTAAGCCCATTGAGAGGGAGGCTTTGAGCACCCAGGTGACCCCTTTGTCTCCAGTCAAAGTTCAGTGTTCAATCCTGGCACAGCACTTCCTTAGCTCCCTGGAGTCCTACTGAGGGAAAAGGGGGGGTTCCAATGGAAAGGATAGAGGTTCACTGTGGGGCACTGGGTTCTCCAAGCTCAAACATTCTCCCAAGGGGCGGCTGCAGGAGAACTGACAAGCTATGATTGTTCAGGGTCTGGATCTAGTGAGCTTTTGTTGGAGCCAGGGGTCTTGGCTGGGGCATGCCTATCCTTCCCCTCTCAGAGAATCTCCTCCAGGTCAAAATTCAAATGGGTTCTGACAAGCAGGGAGAGAAGTGATTGGTGCCTTGGGCACTTACACCCTAGAGTAGTTGATGTGGGGGAATGAACATAACTTCAGTATCACCATCATGGACACCTTAATATTGACAGATTTAAGGGCAGTGGTTTTAGGGGACATGGGATGAGTCCTCCAAAATAGCACCATGTATAACAATATGTATGGATATGAAACATAAAAACATAAGATCAGCCCTGCTGGATTAGGCCCAAGGTTCATCTGGTCCAGCATCCTGTTTCACACAGTGTCCCACCAGATGCCACTGGAAGCCTTCAGGCAGGAGTTAAGGGCATGCCCTCTCTCCTGCTGTTACTCCCCTGCAACTTGGAGGTGGCCTATAGCCCTCTGACTAGTAGCCATTGATAGTCCTCTCCTTCATGAAGTTATCCAACCCCTTCTTAAAGCCATCCAGGTTGTTGGCTGTCGCCACATCTTGTGGCAGAGAATTCCACAAGTTGATTATATATTGTGTGAAAAAATACTTCCGTTTTCTGGTCCTAAATTTCCTGGCAATCAGTTTCATGGGATGACCCCTGGTTCTAGTGTTATATGAGAGGGAGAGGAATTTCTCTCTATCCACTTTCTCCACACCATGCATTATTTTATATAATTCTATCATATCTCCCTGCAGTCGTCTTTTATCTAAACTAAAAAGCCCCAGGTGTTTTAGTCTTGCCTCATAAGAAAGGTACTCTAGGCCCCTGATCATCTTGGTTGCCCTTTTCTGCAACATTTCCAGTTCTACAATATCCTTCTTAAGATATGGTGACCAAAGTTGTACACAGTACTCCAGGTGTGGCAGCACCATAATTTTGTATTAGGGCATTATAATAATAGCCATTTTATTTTCAATCACCTTCCTAATCATCCCTAGCATAGCCTTTTTCACAGCTGGCCTTTTTCACAGCTGCCGCACATTGAGTCGACACTTTCAATGAGCTGTCCACCACGACCCCAAGATCCCTCTCCTGGTCAGTCACCGACAGCTCAGATCCCATCAACATATACTTGAAGTCGGGGTTTTTCGTCCCAATGTGCATCACTTAACACTTGCCAACACTGAACCGCATTTGCCATTTTGTCGCCACTCACCCAGTTTGGAGAGATTCCTTTAGAGCTCCTCACAATCCATTTTGGATTTCATTACCCGAAAGAGTTTGGTATGATGTGCAAATCTGGCCACCTCGCTGCTTACCCCTACTTCTAGATCATTTATAAATAAATTAAAAAGCACCGGTCCCAGTACAGAACCTTGGGGGACCCCACTTCTTACTTTCCTCCATTGTGGAAACTCTCCATTTATCCCTACCCTCTGTTTCCTATTCTTCAACATCATCTTGGAGGTGCTATTTGCAATTGATTATTTACTGACAAGTTAAAAAGGGCAAGATATTTTAAATGGAGAGTGAAGCTATCCAAATTTGCCTCTATTGTGCCAAAGGTTGTGGTTGAGTTCCACTAAGCATTTCTGGCTAACTGCTGAATCACAGGCTTTTTTTTTAAAGGGGGGGGGAATTCCTTCTGTGACTTAAATACTTGCTTTTGCCTGCCTCATTGCCTAGTCCAGGAAATGTGCCCTGCAAATTAGACCTAAGGTAAGAAGTACAGAACAGAGACGTGTGCATTTCTATCTCTTCATCAACAGGACTTCCTGTCCTTTAAGCCCATCTATTTCTATTGTTTTCTTGTTGTTCCCACCCTTAAAATGAAGCTTTCAAAATTCCTAGAAGAAATCAAGGTGCAAGGTTATAGCAATCCCAGAAACATCTCTTGCCTGTGAAAGCTGCAATCCCATGCCTGTTCAATCATGCTTGTTTGCTCTAGGTCATGTATTTTGCCCTTCTGTTTAAAGAGAAATATCTTCTGGGATTTAGACCAGGTTGTATCAGGAATTCCTTCAATTGTCAAAATATCCAAATGTTTATGCCAGCCGTAAACCATCTCCCATGTAATAAACTTGAGCTCTCCTTTCTCATGAGAACTGGTCTTGTGGTAACAAGCATGACTTATCCCCTTAGCTAAGCAGGGTCTGCCCTAGTTGCATTTGAATGGGAGACTTGATATGTGAGCACTACAAGATATTCCCCTTAGGAGATGGAGCCGCTCTGGGAAGAGCAGAAGGTTCCACATTCCCTCTCTGGCTTCTCCACGACAGGGCTGAGAGAGAGTCCTGCCTGGAACCTTGGAGAAGCCACTGCCAGTCTGTGTAGACAGAACTGAGCTAGATGGACCAATGGTCTGACTCAGTATATGGCAGCTTCCTATGTTTCTAACTTCTTTCTTATTTTTCATTCTGTCCTTTGCCTCTCCTCTGTATTTAAAACGCTCTCTTAAACATGATTAGCCTACCTGGATTGGCTCCAAGACTGAAATGGAAATATTAATCCTTAACCTGGGTCGAATTCACAGGACTATTTCTTTTTAACACGATTCATCCCGCATTTCAAAGTGTATCCAGGATGCAGGAAGCTGCAGCCTTGGCACATGCTGGAGCATTTACAAAACCAGTCACCATCCCGAACAGGTCAGCTCATGCTGGGCTTGCTGTATATTTAAAAAGAGCTGAAAGCTTTAATCCGCTAATCAGTGCAATTAATCAGTTATGGCCATGATCCAAAGAAATGTTAGATGCCTGTCGGGAAAGCCACACACCTAGCCAGAGCTTTGCTGTTACTGCTGTGGCAGCTCCTGCTGGCAAGCTACTGTTCTGTTTATACAAGTCAGTTGTCTCTTTGCAGCAGCAAGCCAAGTTCTGGCTGCGCAGATCGATCCACTCTCTAAACGACAGCTTGAAGCTTGAGTTGCAGTGCCTGAGTAGAGAAAACCCCTACAATTGATTCAGAAGAAGACAGGTGTGGCTTGAAATGTTTCCTCTTGGCTTACTGCAAATGAATGCAGCTGGATAACCCTGCAGCCTCTCTAATTTGAAGCAAAGGTTGTATAGGGGGAGCACAGGAAACTGCTTTCTACTGAGCCAGGCTATTGTTCCAGCTAGCTCAGTATTGTCTACACACAGACTGGCAGTGGCTTCTCCAAGGTTATCTTGGAAATGCCAAGCAGGGATCTGGGGACTTTCTGCATGCAAGCTCTTCCCAGAGCAGCCCCATTGCCTAAGGGGAATATCTGACTGTGCTCATACATGTAGTCTCCCATTCAAATGCAAACTGGGGTGGACCCTGCTTAGCAATTATTTGTGGTAGCTACAACAAGCCTCCCCACACTGGGGGGCTCCCCAGAATGCCCCACACAATTCTGGGACTTCTGAGGGCCGGGAGGCCCCTGATCCTCACCACCCCTGCTGGCTCCATGACAGTGCCAGTAATCGTGTGGGTGGTCAATCCAGCCGCCCAGCGTGAGCTGCATGCTCATGTGCAGGGAGAGCAGGTCAAGCCCGCTCTCCCCGCAAACCCCCTGCAGGTGTGGAGAGCCTTATTATGAAATGACGATCATTTGAATGAATGAATGAATAGAAATAAGGGTCAAGGTTCCTTCGGAGGCCATCATCACCATGCTGTCCTCAACCCCTGACCTCTAGTGATTGGCTGATGGGGCAGTGAATAATTGATTGGAACCAATTATCTAGTACCTGCAAGTTCAATTTGACTTGTCATGGATAATTGATGTCTGACTTACTTAGCAATGAGCAGCCACCAAACGTTCTGAGATATGGAGTTAAGTAATGTTGTTTCATGACCAATATATACCGACATTTGTTTTAAAACATACTTTTATCATTGCACTCCTTTGAATGGAAATCATTGTTTCAAGGATGTCTCCAGAATATTTGAAGCTGGCAACCCTTCAATGTGAGTTCCATTCAGAGCTACTCAAACTTGGGTCCCCAGAAGTTGTTGTACTACAACTCCCAACACCCTCAGTGACCGAAGGAGATTATATAGTCCACTGACATCTGGAGGCCCAGAAGGGTTTGAGACACTCTGCAGCACTAGTTCTAGAAATGTTGGGGCCTACTGCAAAATTAGGTTTGTGGCCCCCTTTGTGCATCTAATTTCCTTTGGGCTAAAGAGTGGGGAGGTTTTTAGCACCTTGATCTCTCAGCTGCTCTTCTGCCTTAGCTATGTTGGCAACAATCTAGAGCAAAAGAAAGAGAACTAACAGACTCCAAGCAACTTCTCCTTTCCTCATTTTCATTTGCCTCATTTTCATTGCAGGGGTCATCCAATTAAGCAGATTGGCAGGAGATTTAGGATGGAGAAAAGGAAGAACTTCACACTTTGTGTAATTAATCTAATGAATTCAGTGTGCAAAATATAGACTTTGCATTTAGAAGGTCTTAGGTTCCATTTCTAGCTGCAAGGGTCTCGGGTAGCAGAGCTGGGGAGGAGCTTCGAGAGCTGCTGCCAGTCAGGGTAGACAATACTGGGCTAGGTGGACCAAAGTCCTGACTCAGTGCAAGGCAGCTTCCTATGTCCAAGGAAAACCTATGGGATAGAGCCCCTGCTTTGCATGCAGAAAGTGCCAGGTCTTTCAGCATTTCATGGCTGGTGTCCTCCTTGGTTGCCCCATGATTCTTCCTACTTCTCCTCCTCTCTCAGTACTAGTGGAGGGCCAGTCAGTCTGAAATCCCATCTCACAAGAGTACGGCTTCTGAGACACTCTCCCTCTCCCATTGCTGCTCTTCTGAACATACCCCAGGCCAGCATGAAGGCTCCCTCCAAAATGTTGTGCTATGCTTAAGTGGCCCTGCCCTGAAGTAATACATAAGGAGGCTCTTCTCACGACCGCTGGAAAGTGGGCTAAGAGGAGCCCAGACCACTTTTCAGAGGTCGTGAGGGCCACCAGGCTCACGGATGAGCCTGGTGGCTAGCCCGCTTAATTCCTCCTCCTCTAAAATGAGGTTAGTGGAGCGAGCGCTCCTCATGAAATATGAACACAGAAAGTGACAAAGCAGAACTATTCACTTTCAAAACTGCTAACCCTTCCGAAATGAAATCTGTTTTGATCAAACTATAGGCATGACCATGTTTCACTGAAACCAATGGACAAGTTAGTCATTATTAACTTAAGTCTTATTGCTGTTCACAAAAAAACCCCCAACAAAGTCTACTGGCACCTTAAAAACTAATGTGAACAACTCTGTGTTGTATTTGTTGCAACAGACTAACACAGATTCCTCTGGAATCTGCTAACAATGAGTCCTAGTCCTGAATCATAACTAATGTCAACAATAGGGGCCAGATTTTTTGTTTAATTGAAAGAATGTTAAAATATGGACTAGAAAGGTAAGTGGCTTTATAGCTGGCATCCTTGTTTGCAAGAGAATTATCCGCCTCTGTTTCTAGAAGTGGTGCATAAACATCAAAAGTGGTTATCCTTGCTCAGCTTAGCGAGTTCCCATTTGTGCTGTCAGATCACATAAGATACTCGGCACAAACCCTGGGAAACTTGCCAAGAAAGCAGAAAGAGCAAAGGTGTGTGGGTGGGAGTGGGAGGAATATACAGCACAAGCAATTTCTGACTAATTCCAAGCAGACTGACATGACTACCAGAGGTGAACAGACTCATGATCAATACTCTTATCACCGGGGCCATTTTTTGCAAGTGATATTAAAATGGAGTTAGCATTTCCTATGGCTAGAACTTACTCTCAGTTTAAATGTAACCATGTTACAGCCTAACATGCAACCTAACCCCTGCCCCCCCCCATCACCGAGGTGGTGTGGGACTGCCCACTCAGCACTGCAAGTGCCAATCTCCCATCACCTGATTCTATGTCCAGAGGCAATGTGGATTTCACTGTGTGCTGATCTCTTTTCCTACCATCCCACATTTGCTCATCCCACTTGTGGCATTCAAGTATACTGCATGCCAGTTTCTCTAAGGTGATATTTCCCAAGCCGATCTTCTCTCTATCTGGAGGTTACTCACACTTGACTTCAGGCTTCGTGGTAAATGTTGAGTGAAGCCACTTCAAAGTACACTCGTGGCATTAAGGGAAGCAGCCCCTCCCCTCTGCTTTCGGCTTTTTCCGGCCATGTGTGTTTTTGCAAGCACACATGGCAGGTATCAGTCTTTTCCTTCCTAGCCAATGGTGGTGGGGGAGAGTTCCCTGCAGAGATAGACCTGCATTTCTGAAGAGACCATACCTCTTATCATGCGAATGGTTCTATGTCAGCGCCTCTACCTGTTTGCTCAAGTGTTTTCAGAAAAAATAGCTTAAATCCAGCATTTTAAAAATCCGGAAATACCTCGAGATAAGCTAGAATTCACATCACAAAGCCTGACTTGTGTGTGGTGTGGGTCCAAGGATCTCGTCGGGAGTTCGGGGTGCGTTTGGCTGGTGTGTGAACACACACACTCTCTCCCAAAGGAGATTTGGGGCAGAAGCCCCCTGTGTAAAGCCTCCTGGTGATAGCAGCGGCACTCCTGCTCCATTCTGTGCTGCATGCCTTCTGTAAAGGCAGGGAGTGGGATGAGTGGGAGTGGAGGAGTAGGAGGGGCAACAATAGTGCTGCTTCTACCAGATAGCGTAGGGGCTGGAGGGGGGAGCTAATGGTGCCGTGAAGGAAGTGCAGGTTGCACCCTGCCATCGCCTCCACCAATCCTGATGTGGACCTGGCAGCAGCAGTGCTGCTGTAGAAAAGCACCAGAGTGTTACCACCGTTTTCCTCATTCGCCAGAATGGGAAGAAATGCAGTAATGCTTGCAGCACTACTACTGCTATTGGGCCCACAGCAGGTGAACTGCAAATCACTCACATAGTCCCTTGGAGACTATGCATCATGTCAGCCACTAGTTTTAGCACCATGTCTAGTTTGACCCTAAGTGCACCAGCTCGGCGACCATACTGGTTCTGTGCATACTAAGGCCATTCGCACGACCAAAGTGGCTGGGGATGGAGGGAAGGCAGGAGCCTACTTGCCTTCCCCCACGTGATCCGAGCCTGAACAGGGCTCTGCTGCTCACACACCCAGATGAGTGGCGCGGTGGTGACTAGAGCAGCGATCGAGAGGCTGGGGGAAGGAAGCCGGGTCACCAGATATCCCACAATGCACTGCCAGGTAGTGCGGTGCATTGAGAGACCTCCCTGCTGCTGGGCCACCCCTTTTCCCAGCCTCTATGGCCGAGATGACTGCTGGGTGCTACAGCTGGTAGCCCGAGTGCCCACACGGCCAGCGAGTGAAGTAGGAGGCATGAGCTTGTCCTCCTACCTCACTATGAGCCCAGGTTTAGAAGCAGGGCTACTCAGGGGAGGAGCAGTAGAATCAGGAGTGATCCTGGCTCTTCAAACAATTGGCCCCATCTGGGGTAGCCCTTTTCTACCCTGGGGCAAGGAAGGTGGATGGATTCAAAGAACTTGGGCCCCCCAGCTCCCGAGCCGGCCCCCCAGTTCCACCCCTCCCTATTTTCTTCATTATCTCCCTCACTCTGAGGGCCTATCAGGGAGAAAGGTGGATATAGGCCCCGCTCCCCTAGCTGCGCCCCTACTTCCAGAGGGCTGGTCATGTGAGCAACTTCCTTATATGTCATGCAGCCTAAGGCCTTTTTAGTATATGAAACACATTTGGACCAACCCCTATACCTTGTTTTTGAGTAAGAGCTGTTCATCCATGAGTCTCCTTCCAAAGGGCAAAAACTGATTAATGTGATTGGAGCAGCCCTGCCACCCTCAGGTCAACTGCCTGAGGTCTGATGAGGATTGTGGACTGACAGATCATGTGTAATCCAACAGGTTCCAAGGTGGCTAGGCCGCCTAAATCCCCCTCCTCTTTAATGCGGTTAACAGAGCGAGCGCTCCATTAACCTTGTTTTCCTGCTCGTGTGCCGCCTCTGTGCACAGCAAAACACAAGTAGACCCCTGACCGGGAGGCGGCACACAAACAGCCCCCCAGTCTTGGGGTCCCCCCCCAGAATGCCCCGTGCACTTGCATGGGGCATCCTGGGATTTCCAGGGGCCACACAGCCCCCGATCCCCAGAGCCCCCACCGGCTCCGCAGCAGAGCCGCTAGTCGTGTGGGTGGCCAATCTGGCCACCTGGGGCTTGAGCAGAGGCGTAACTAGGGAAAACGGCGCCTGGGGCAAGCACTGAAATGGTGCCCCCCCAACATACTACATTATACTTAGGTTTTTCCTCACAAGCACCCGCCGCCGCCAAGCCAGGCCACTGACTGGCCGCCAGGCGCCAGCAAAGCAATGGGGGTGTGTGCGGGCGGCGCAGAAGAGACCGCTCGTGGGGGAGGGGGCGCTGACGCGCTCCCTTGACTGCTGCAGTGCTGCTGCACTGAGCAGGAAACATTTGTATTAACAAAATTTTTTTAAAAAATTTTAAAAAAAAATTTTTTGTCATGGCGGCGCCCCCCACGTGACCAGAGAAGATGGCGCCCGGGGCACGTGCCCCCCGCCCCCTATAGTTACACCTCTGGGCTTGAGGTTTGATCATCTGAAGAGAGAGTGGATTAAGCCTGCTCTCCTCACAAACCACCGCGAGGCGCTTCACACCAGTCGTGTGAAGCTCCTCTTTGTGTTTGTGTGGGAAGCAGCTATAAGAACACTCTTGGCCAAGAGAGCCACTCCATCATGGTTTGTTCTCTCCCATAACACCATGAATTTGTGGTGGGGCTCAGCAAGGTAGGAGGGGACCCGTGAAAGGCACTTTGCTGGAGGCCCCCAAAACTGGGAGCCTTACTTCCCTCTAGCTGCACCCCAGCCACTTTTCCTCCCTCCCACTGACTTGTAAAGTGAAAATTGGACCGAAACCCCAGCTTGTTTATTGCATCCTTAATTGTATCTTCCTTGTTCTTGGAATTTGAATTAGAGTGCTAGAAACCAATAATTAGCCAGCATTGGCTAGACACTGCTTCCTTCCAAGGATGTGTGAATTTCTGCTGCCTTGAAATCTAGCAATCTTCCTTCAGAAGGAGTAACTGTAGTGGCAGAGGACATCAACTCCCCCTGTGACATCTATAGCATGTGGTTTTCCTAAATGTAACTACCATTGACCTCAATCGCTGGAATTTTCCATTAGCACCAGTGCCACTCACCCTAAATTACCCAATCAGTACGTAGAACAAGGACCAGCAGCTGGTAGTCTGTGAATTACTGGCAACTGGTAGTCTCTTGGTCTAGGGGCTGGCAGGGAAATTTCATATTTTTAAAGAAAAGGGTTTACCTTTGCAAACTGTAGATGCTGATAAAACTAACACAAAGGAAAATGCAACAGTCTCATAAAAACTTAAAACAGGCCTGTACTACTTGTGACCCACCCAGCTGCCTGCAGTTCACCAAGCTTATATTGCGGTATGTTTGGTGTTTGACAAAACCTCTCTTTTTGCATTCCCAGGAGGTTATTCACACTTGGCTTCAGACTGTGGGGTAAATGTTGAGCGAAGCCACTTCGAAGTACACTCACAGCATTGAGGGAAGCAGCCCCTCCCATCTGCCAAGTACACATGGCAGATGTCAGTGTTTTCCTTCCTAGAGAGTTCCCTGTAGAGCTAGATCTGAATTTCTGAAGAGACCATGCCTTTTATCATGCTAATGATTCTACATCAGTGCCTCTATCTGTTTGCTCTGGCGTTTTCAGAAAAATTAGCTTAAAACCTAAAAATCTGGAAATACCTCAAGATAAGCTAGAATTCGTATCACAAAGCCTGACTTGTGTGTGGAGTGGCTCCAAGGATCTTGTCGGGAGTTCGGGGTAAGTTTGGCTGGTGTGTGAACGCACACACTCTCTTCCGAAGGAGATTCGGGGCAGAAACCCCATGTGTAAAGCCTCCAGGCAGGCAGCAAAGTCTGAAGGGTTAACAAACCCCTGGTGGGCATGGCTTATAAAAGGTTCATGGCTTATAAAAGGTTCTGTCTCCCTCAGATATGAGTGGATTTTTGGTTGTGGATATTTTATAGTTGGTTCCTGGGCAGCACCATTCCCGTGCTGTGGGAGTTGTGTGACTCAGGTTGCCCACTACGTCTCCAGAAACCCACCCAACTGAGTACCCACCTTGTATTCACACCTTTCTCCCCTTCTAAGCTGAATCACTGGGCTGCTGAGCCCTTGGTTGGAACACTGCAGCATGGGGTCCAGAAGAGCTGTTGAGCTGAAAACACTACCCTTGAGTGTTTTTTTGTGGGGGACAGTGATGGGGAAACCAGTTCTGGACGCCTTGGGCACTCTTGGAAACTAGAGTCCTTGGGTCACTTTCCGGGTAGGCTTGCCATAGGACCATTCCCATACCTGAGAGCCCTCTTGAGCCTGTACTTGGACTTAAGAGCAGAACCCTAGAGAGACCTTTTGAGGCAGGTCATTTCCTACATGGGCTTGCTGCTCCTGACTGCCTGGGAACTCCAATGTTCCCCTTTGCTAGCTGTGGGCGTGTATAATGCCACAGACCTTGAGGCCACCCCACTGCCTCTTGTCTCTTTGCCCTTACTTTGGAAAAACCTTTGCAAGGGGCCACAAACCTTCTCCAGAAGCAATCCCTTTGGGCACCACACATGAGGCAGCAGATATGGACAGGTAACAATTGGCTCTTTCCCTTACATTCTTTATTCTCTGTCCACACTCTAATGCCTGCTAGTCACTAGGCTATTAAAACCTTCACTCCTCCTCATCTAGTCTCTGGGATCTACTTCACTTCCTGTGGAACGGTGACAGTACAAAGTTGCCAAATTCCTTTGCATTGTGCCTCTGCTTTGTCAATGCACTTGTCTCTGAGTCTGTTGCTCCTCTGAGTACACTAATGTTGGCATTTGCCTGTGTCTGGACTGCAGTCCATGTGTTATGCACATTTGCAAATTTGGTTTTCAAGCTAATTCTCCCACTTTGTTCTAAAAGCATAGATACACATGTGGGTACCAAGGTGACATGTTGACTCAATATCTCATGTAATGTGATCTAAAGAGTGTGCCTTTTGGTGTGTTTTTTAATTATTATATTTGGGGCTCTTGGCAGATTCCTCCAACAGACACCTCTTGTAGGCAGTTTAGAGTCATTGTCTGCAATCATTAACATGTTTATTAAATAAGGAAGTAGAGTCCAGTCCATTATCTAGCAAATCAATTATGTAAATGTGCCAAAAAGGATAAGTTTAACAGTGAACTGTTGCTGAACAACATCCATTTTCTTAAATTAATTATGTACACCGCCTAGATATATATCAGGTGGTATATAAATATGATAAATAATGTGCATGTGTGAGCCATTTTTTGGAAGGGTGGCATAGAAATCAAGTAAATAAATAAATAAATAAAAAGTATGTGAGCAACTGCAGCAACTACCGATAGGCTTAGTTAAGCTGGGCAGGTCACCAACGAAGTTTTGGTTTAGAAGTTCCTTAATAACCTCAGATACTTGTCTCCTATCTCATGCTGCATAGGTGCTGGCTATGGTGCTGCATAGGTGCTGGCCACTCTAACAAGTTACGCACACAGACCAAACTGGCATAGGAGTCAACCAGGGCTGAGGTTTATGGTATGATCACAAAGTCATTATTTACAACCATAAGGTTTTAGAGGGGCCATAAAGCACAGGTATTGTATTCAGAAGGGTACTGGCATCTTCAAGCAGGGTTGAGAAATACCCCTATCTGAAACTTTGGATAGCACTGCCAGTCATTGTAGACCATACTGATCTAGATGGACCAATAGTCTACAGGACTGCTCAACTTCAACCCTCCTGCAGATGTTGGCCTACAACTCCCATAATCCCTGGCTATCGTCCATTGTGGCTGGGGATTATGGGCAGGGCCGGCGCGTCCATTAAGGCGAACTAGGCAGTTGCCTAGGGCGCCAAAAGGGAGGGGGCGCTGGCGCCAAAAAGTCCCCCCGCCGGGACAAAGCCTCCTTCCCGCGCTCTGAAATGCTCGTTGCCCCTTCAGCGGCGCGCGCCCTCCCCCATACCCCTGGGCCCTCTGCACGTGCTCAGAGGCGCCCCTTCGCCCCGAAGGAGCCTTGCCCTCGGGATCTGGATCCGGGGACAAGAAGAGGCTCGCTGGGCCTCCCGTCCCGTCAGCCCAGCGCTGGGTGGGGGTGTGTCCCGTCGGGCGGGACGGGGAGGGCGCCACCTCTCCACCTTGAAAAGCCCCTCCCTGGCCCCGCCGCCGCCAGAGCAGCTGCCGTGCGATGAAGCCGGGCCGGAGGAGCAGGGGGGCGCGCGGAGGCGGCGGCGGCGGCAGGAGGCGCCTGGGACAGCCCCGCCCAGAGCGCCCCGCTGCGCAGTGAGCGGCAAGCCGAGGTGAGCGGGCTGGGAGGAGGCTGTTCGGCGAGAAGAGGGCGCGCCGGGGGAGCCCCATCGCGGAGCCCCCGGCCGCGCCGACCCACTATGGTCCGCTCCCGGTCCAGGAGGCGGATCCGCCGCCGCGCGCTCTAAACTTCTTGGCGTCGGGGAGTCGTTCCGACTTCCGAGCGTGTGCAGAGGGCCTTCCCCGGCTCGGCTCGGCTCGGCTCGGCTCAGCTCCACTGCAGGCAGGCAGCCCTGCGCAGATAATAATAATTTTTAATTATTTTTAAAGCAGATAATAACCAAGCACTTCTGATATGAGAGCTGTTGTTGCACTAGAAAAGCTTTAAAGAAAAGTTAATAATATGGTACTAAAATCAGTCCACTTGGATATAATTCATGACCTTTATTTAGTGTTTGATAGTCATTGATTGATGACTCTCTCCCTCACTTCCTATCATCTATCTATCTATCTATCTATCTATCTATCTATCTATCTATCTATCTCTTTCCTTCTTTCCTTCCTTCCTTCCTTCTCTCTCTCTCTCACTCGCTCTCCCTTACTCCCTCACTTCTTGTCTAGCTATCTGTCTAAGTATCTATCTCTTTCCTTCCCCCTTCCTTCCTTCCTTTCTCTTTCTCTCTCACTCACTCTCCCTCACTCCTTCTCTCTCTTTCCTTCCCTCTTCTCTGCCTTTCTTTCTTTCTCTCTCTCTCTCCCTCACTTCCTATCTATCTATCTATCTATCTATCTATCTATCTATCTATCTATCTATCTATCTATCTATCTCTTTCCTTCCCTCTTTCCTTCCTTCCTTCTTTCTCTCTCTCTCTCACTCGCTCTCCCTTACTCCCTCACTTGTCGTCTATTTATCTGTCTATGTCTGTGGCTGGGGGCGGGGGAGGCGCCAGAAGGTGATCTCGCCTAGGGCGCAAAAAACCCTAGCACCGGCCCTGATTATGGGAGTTGTAGACCAAAAACAGCTGGGGGGAGGGAGAGTTGAGCAGGCCAGGATAAGGCAGCTTGGTATGCCTTACCAGATGGCTCTGGAAATCTAGGAGATGTGCACAGGGTAGGACTTGTCTAAAACTAAGGATAATGCATCTGGTCCATTGCTGGGTTTGTTTTCATGTGAATAAAAACACGAGCCAGGGTATTGTGGTTATGGGCTGCCAGCTAATTTCCTGATCTGGAATATGTTAGACCCTTTTGGTGAACTGCTTATCTGCCACAATTACATACATTAGCTGAAATGGCAACATTAAGCTACACCTGCATACAGATGTCCTACGTTCATGTATATGTTTTTGTGTGAATGATTGTAAATGTATTCATTTTAAAAGTGAACCTGGGTTCAGGCCCCCTCAAATGCAGGTACAGAGAGGAAGTTTACTACTGTACGTGTGCTGAACATAATGTATGAATGCTTGTATGTGCTTACAGATCTGCACATGTGTACTTTGTACACAGATTGTATGTGTCGTATGTGTGGAACATAACCTGTGAACAGGGCTATTGTCTTGTTTAAATCTGACAGATAACTGCATAACAATGAAATTGTGCAGGAAAAAATACAACTATGCAGAAATCCTAAAAAGCATTTTTGAAGTGCTGACTCATTTATCTATTATATTTAAGAGCATAAAAATCTAGTAGAAGGACAAAATATCCTGATGTTTCTGAATGTTTTTGTTCTTTTTATTTTTTGTTAAAATTTTAGGCTGATCTTTGATTGTAAATAAAGAGTGCTTATTCTGATGTTTTGGTTTGGTACCTGCTGAAACTGCATCATACAGATTAATGTTAATTACATTGAGACAATACATATCTGCTATGATTTCATTTCCAGCTTGGTATGAATTTGTGATTCATTTCGGGTTTCTGTCCTGCTTTGTAGCCTTCGCTCTCAGTGCAGTTCTTTAGTGTCCAAGTTTGCTGGTCACTGTATATTGACAATATAGTCTGTCCAGACTTAAATTACTGAACTTCCATCTAAATTCCTGGGCAGTTTATATACCGTTTGCTCCAAGACAGGGTGCAAAAGGGAATGAGGGTGTAAATAAGAGGGAATAATGCTAGAAAAATGATTTCTGACAATTAAGTATGCTTTAGAACAGGGGTCCTCAAACTGCGGCCCTCCAGATGTTGCTGAACTACAATTCCCATCATCCCAGCAACAATAAGTTGTAGTTGGGGGTGATGGGAATTGTAGTTCCACAACATCTGGAGGGCCGCAGTTTGAGGACCCCTGCTTTAGAATAACTAAAACAAGTTGCCTGGATAGGCTGGAGTCTGACGTTAGAACTACTTATTAAAAGCAAACAAAATAAGTACTGTGTGAGGTAAGGAGATAAACTCTGGTCACTCATTGGAAATGGCCATTCCATAAAACAGTCAAGAGGCGGAAGTGTATTCTAAAATGCACTGCCAAGGCCACATGTTTGTCCGTTCACCTGCTTGCTTGACCTATTTGGCTCTCTTTGTTTAAATTCAGTCAGAGCAGCAGTAAAGAGCCCATATGATTCAGATTACTGCAGGTGGTGAGAAGTAAGAATGGACACAGCACATAGTGTCAGAAAGTGTTTTCTCCTCCCTTCCCTTCCCTTTCCCTTATGAGGCTCTAAGCCAAAACTGTCTGATCCGTATCTGCTGACTGCAGAGCCCTTTGAATGAGGTCATCCAGGAAGTTTAATCAATCCTGCATCATTGTCACTACATCCTAGACATTTGAGCAGTAGAACTCCTCCTAATCCCATGATCTAACTTATTATACCAGTTGTCACATCTGTTTAAAAACTTACTATATACAGGCACACATGCCTTTAACCGAGTTATTTGCTCCTCCTTCTGTTACAAAGCATCAGCCCTTTGCTTTGGACTGGGGTTAAGCAAAATTGATTGTGAACAATTAATGGAACAATTTATTCTAGCCCTTGGTTTAGTACATTCAATAATTATTTATGCTGGACAGCCTGCCCTCTGCATGTTAGCCAAATCAGTCTACTATTTATTTACACAATTCTTTTAATACCTCCTTTCAACTGATTTCAAAGTGCTTCACAGTAATAAGTCAATAGCAGCAATAAAAACAAAATTTAAAAATAGGTAAAACGAAGACGTTGAAGCAAGACTCAGCAAATAAATAGAATCAGCGGCAGAACTTGTAATGAAAGCATTTTGAATAGAATTGTCTTGATCTGCTTTCAGAATGCCAGAAGGGAATACACTAATGCAAAGAGTGTTCTAAAGCTTGGCAGTGCCCATTAAGAAGGCCTGTTTCTTATGGGGGTCAAGCTCAATAAACAATCTTGTTCTCTGCATGTGATGGGTCCAGAAGCAAGGCCTTTTCAGCTAATCTTAAGCAGTGGAGAGCAGGGGCATAACTATAATAGGGCAAGGGGAGACAGTTGTCTGGGGCCCCACTGCCTTGGGGCGGCCCCCTAGAGGCAAGTCACATGACTGTCTCCCCCAGCCACGCACCCGGCCGGGCTTCCTTCAGTTGTATTCATCTTCTGAAATTGAGTGTTGAGACCTGCAGCTACCAGAACAGCATGTCTCTAGTACCATTAAATAACTTGCATTGTCCACAATTTACAACACCTTAAAAAATAATAATTTAGGATGATGTTCTAGGATTAGACCTTTGTGTGTGTGTGTGTGTGTGTGTGTGTGTGTGTGTGTAGTATAGAGATATACCTGCTGTCAAAAGCCTTGTGCTTTTGTTTACAAACAAATGCATGTGGCTGGAGGATGATGTCATAATGACGTCACAGGGGGCAGGGCGTGCAACTGTCAAAATGTGCTGCCGTCACCGGATATGCGTCACTGGAAATACGTCAGCGGAAATGGTCAGAGGAGACCCCCACATGGCCGGAAAGGATCAGAAGTAGGGGTACACCCTCACCCCGGAAGTTTGGCCCCTACCTTCCACTCCTAACCCCAGAATATGTCCAGACATGTCCCGAAGGTGGGCATGTGACCCCTCTACGAACGTGCCTAGCCACCCTGGACCAATAGGAACAGGTTTCAGACCCCAGAAAGGTCCGTGTGCTCAGGTGTGATAATGGACGGGTGGCCATTTTGTATAACTTTATTGGCTGAATCGGGGTCAAGTGATCCCTCTATGAACACGCCTGGTCATCCTGATTCTGTAGGAATAGTCCGCATCTCTCTGAGTCACTTTGTTTTTGCAGATTCACTGTTTGTGTGATCATGGGTTCCCCAGAGAGATCCTTGGAGGTTATTGTACAAGAAACAGTTGTAAAGCCTTGCCCGAGAAAGCGGTATATTAGCACAAGTTCTGATGCTGAGAAACTCCCGCCTGCCAAGCGTCCTGAAGAAGAAGACCAAGAAGTTTATGAAATCTGGCAGGGAATCTTGGAGGCTGCAGCAGTAGAATATTTTGGAGCCCAGGTAAATAAGGACTGTAGGTGTTATAGGCTTGGGAGTATAAGAGAGTTCCCCAGGGCTGCAACTTTAAAACTGTGTTCTTTTATTTTTCCCAGGAGGGTGAGGACTGATGTCTTGACACACACCCTCTAGCAATGTGGAACTATGCAGAGCCTGGGAACATGCATATCAGGGTGCGTATGGAGAATCTGGGGTGGGAATATCTCTTTTAAAAGAAAGATAGAAAGAAAAAATAATAACAGCATACCTTCCCCTCCTACAGAACCCTCCAGCAGTGAGAACGCATCAACCCAGTCTTGTTACTATGCAGAATTTCCTATGACTACAAGTGAATGATTCAGATTACATACCAGCAAGGAAAAGGCGATCTGCTATGAAAGGTCCTGTCAGAGCGGGGGTATATGAAATTTTAAAATACTGTCTGAAGAATTACATGCATGATTTTATACACACACACACACACACACACACTATGGTCTATGACCGTATATTTTACTATGCTTTTTGTTACCACTATTCAACCTCATTTAAGATTTCTTTACTTTATGAGCTGAGCTTCAGTGACGGGGGGCACTTTAAAATCTTGTCTCTGGGCCCACTCCAACCTTGCTACGCCCCTGGTGGGGAGATTCATATTCAGCTGCTTTGAGAGCAGGTGCTCCTTGAGGTATTCAGGCCCAGGTCTACACTTTGAATTGGGTCCAGAAGCACACTGGCAAGCTATGTTGTCGCTTCAACAGTGGTATGATTATGCCGGTTCACACCAGACATCATCATTCTGTACCAGCTGCAGTCTCTAAATCATTTTCATGGACAGCCCAACACATAACATGTAATATTGTGATTGTGCACTGCCATTATAACCACTAAGTTAATTACTTTCACAGGCCAGTGTGATTACTATGGCTATTCCTTTCTGATTAGTGATCCTTTTATTTGGTTATTTATTGCATTTATATCTCAGCTTTCTTCTATGCTGGAACTCAAGGTGGTGTACATAAGATTCCCAGTTGGCATTTCATCCAGACACTAGCCAGATACTGCCACCCATGATTTTAAGTTGCACCCTGGGAAGGACTCATTTTAAAAATGGGCATTTCTTTATTACTTCTCCTGGATGTCATCTGTACTTGGAAGAGTCACCAGAAAGAACAATGCTGAACTCTTTAGGACCAGCACATAAGAAAAACCAGTTGAGATTATATTCATAGTTAAAGATTACTTCTTAAAGGTATGAAATCTAATTTGCATGGTGTCTCCCCCACCCCCCAGGAGAAATGAACTGACTGCTGAGGAATGTTTACCTTCATCTAAAATGAGTGACAATTTGTGCCTAGGATGAATTCAGCCAACGTTTTGTTTTTTTGAAGGTGAAACATCCCCTTCCATGCTGCGTGCAGATGTCTAGAAAAGTTCCAGATATCATGAAACTGTAAGTAAAATGTCAAGGGAATCTTTACAATCAACTCATCCTTTTCTTTCTTACTTCCCTGTGGCTGTGCGAGGTTAAAAATGCATCATTAAACCAAATAAATGTAAATGTCTGAGAGTGCAACAACTTTTGAAAGATCTACTTGTACCATGGTAGCTGATCATGTGGGACATATTTATTATTATTTATTTATTCAATTTATATACCACCCTTCCAAAAATAAATACTCAAGTCTCCATATAATTTACTGAAAACCTCAACATTCCTCTGCAGTTATTTAAATGAAGGCAAACAAAAACAAAACCTTTAGGGTGACATGTACAAACACATTAAAAAGTGTCAGGATTGGTGCACACAAATGCCCTGCTTGAGATTGCTGTTTTTTCTTCTGCTCATCGTAAAAGGGGAATTTGACCGATTTGCCACCAGGGTCACCTCTGCATTCAAACAAAACTGCAAACCTCTCCAGTGTCAGCTGAGCAGTGACATGGTGTTGGCTACAAATTATACTTTGGGGGAAGAATCAGATGATCCATTCACAGAGAGCAGGGAACTGCGATGAACAAAAGGGGAAGGAATGGCCACCGTAATCAGCATAATTGTTTATCCTAGCTGCCAGACAAATTGGACTGAAGCAAATTTCAGGTCACTTAGAAATGTGAAGGGGATGGGACTACACTCAGATTATGTTTGGCAAATATGGTCTATGGAACCACAGATCAGAACTGAGGAAGAGGAAGGAGTATTGATCAGGTGCAAGCATGGCTTTCAGCATTGGTTCTCTCTTATCTAGCATAGGTATCAATATCTCCAGTGCTGGTCTGGGCCTTTGTCTAGGCAACAGTCATATTCTGGCCTTCCTAGTTTTTTCCATGTTTTGTTGCTTGATTTTCTTTCATTTTCTTGCCCCCTTCCCAACCTGCCAACTTCCTTATCCAGTTGCCAGCCCTGCTGGTTTCCTCTCCCTCTATTCTCTACTCTGCCTTTTCTCCCTTTGTTCTCTACTCTGAGTGAACGTTCCAGCTGGGGCATAGCAAGGTTGGTGGCAGACTGTCCTGCTCCTGTCTTTGTGCCCCCGCCTTCCTCTGGGAGAGGGATGGGTGGCATGTGTATGCCCCCTGCTTCAATGTCAGAAGCACACCAATGCGGGGGATGTGGCTGGCATCAGGGCTCCCTGTTGGCAAGCGATATCTTCACCAGTTGTGTGATTCTTTTCTCTCCCCTGCTTAAGATGAAGGAGAGAAAGGAAGCACCCAGCCATGAAGGAACCACTCGCTGACTGGGAGAGGAGCAGAGGTGATGGTGGCTTGTGTGTGCAGAGGCGCTCTTACCCCTGGACTTCCGGGCCGAGGACCAGGGCCACTACAGCCCTTGGTGCCCCTCCGATCCTCTTTTGTCTGTCTCGGGTGGTGTGGTCACCTGGCCGATCATGGGAGCCCCAGGCCAGTCTGTGTGACCACCTTAAGTGGCACAGCAGGGAAATGCTTGACTAACAAGCAGAACGTTGCCGGTTTGAATCCCCGCTGGTATGTTCCCCAGACTATGGGAAAGAGCTATATCGGGCAGCAGCAATATAAGAAGATGCTGAAAGGCAGCATCTCATACTGCACGGGAGGAGGCAATAGTAAACCCCTCCTGTATTCTACCAAAGAAAACCACAGGGCTCTGTGGGCACCAGGAGTCTAAATCGACTTGACGGCACACTTTACCTTTACTCTACCTCCGCATGTGTGCCGTCCTCCTGGCCATGCCTTCTGCGTTGGTGTGCTTCAATGGCTGAAGCAAACAATTGCTTAAGTAACACAAAGGACTCCCTTTAAACAACTACCAAACACACCAGAACATGATCATTGTTACATATGGTAGTAAATATAATATTTGGAGGGTTGAATTGGTATCTGCTAATCAATGCATTCGTACTTTTATTGATTACAATCCAAGGGCAAATGCATTAAGGAGGTTGCACTCAGTCCAACACCATCTGAAGTACACTGCCTTTCTCTATGTATTATCTACAATGGGATTTCATTGATTTACTGTTCTTTAAACCTAGGGGATCTTTCCATGGTGGGACCTACAAGCAGTTTTAAAAAATAGCTTCTTTAGCAAAATACAGCTCAGTCGCAATGGCTTCCTCCAGGACGTTTTCCAGGGCAGGGGAGCAAAGCCTGCAATCCAGTACCCCCCTCATTGGCAGTATACCCCACTGAACTCAATGGGAAGTGGATCACTCCAAGTGGGGGCAACTGCCCCCTCTTACCACCACCACCCTGACACACATACTTTCTTGTGTTTGAAATTAAGCCTGAAATAGGATTCAAGCCTAATCAATAAATCTTTGTATGATGGAGAAGTAAGAAAGAGCTGAGGGATTCCATTAGCTTAGGAAAAAAAGTATTTGCTGTTAATACTTTTGACTGGAAATGTTCTGGGGTTTAGGAGGTGCCCTCCCTTTTTTTTTTTTGCTATTGTACCTGTTCACGTCTTACAGTAAGAGTTGTATAGTGCAAACGGATTCAGCAAATCACCTATTGTTATTTGTTGGAGGAGGGGGCTGCATCATCTTTTCAATTGTCAGACTGCTGAAAGACCTATTGTTCCTTGCATTACAGCTTTGGTTTTACACTGAAAGTAATCACCCAGGAGTGCCTGTGGCTCTGTTGGGCTGAATGTACAGTGTACATTGTACACTGCCTGCCCACAGTGGAAACACAAGTACCTTGCTGATTACTGATGTTCTAACAATTGCTGGCTCTGGTGAGAAAGACACAGCTGTCTGATGACGGAAATGGGCCGGAGACTATGGCGGGTTGTATCCCAATATGCATGTTTGACCTTGAGGGCTGGTTTGCATCCTGTTCTAGATGACTGCCTTAACTGGGTCATCGTCACACAGCCTACGTAGAACAGGAAAGGCAACTTGACAGCCCTCCTTTGTGAATTGTTCCCAGTAAAAGTTTAATCTGTCAAAAAAGTACAGGACATATTGTTGCTGCTGTTATCAGCTTCGTTGTTCTAATACCAAGTAAGAGCAGACAAGACTGGATCTCTTGGTTGGGGAGCTTACATTTTGCAGTGCTTTAGTTGGAGCACTGTTTGCTTAATTATAGAGCATTGGTTTATGAGCCTGTAGTCACGCCAATAATACACAAATAATCTTTGTAATGCAGAGTTTTCACCTCTTCTTTACCACTGTTAAATGGAAGAGGATGGAGACATGATGAATAAGTGAATAAATTGCATAAAACATGTTTTAATTATGAATTGCATAAAGCATAAAACACAGAAGTCTTTTAAAAAATTATTCAAGGAGTGATGCTTTCCCTCTACATTATGAACTTGTCTCACATGATTTCTTGTATACAGTTGTTACCAGAGCAGTGTGGGGTGGAGACATGAGGAAGTGGAAGCCCCAGCACTATGGTAATGTAAGAATAAGTCCACAGATGTGTGCAAATATATAGCTACATATCAATATACACTGTTATGCAATATATGTTACCATGAATGACCACCATTTGATGAATGTTGACATTCACATGTGAATAATGACAATCCCAAACAAATGTTCTTGATGGCCAAAAATTCAGATTTGCATAGATGAATGTCATCTAAGCCAGGGATTCTCAACGTTGGGTCCCCAGATGTTATTGGACTTCAACTCCCATAATCCCCAACCAAAGGCCACTGGGGCTGGGGATTATGGGAGTTGAAGTCCAATAACATCTGGAAACCCAACGTTGAGAATCCCTGATCTAAGCCACTGACTAGGCTCAGACACGGCTTCAACAACCTAGAATGTGGTATATATCTGAAAATTGGGGGAAATAGATTGTTTTCAGACACCATTAATCTACTTACAGAGTTGCCAGGTTCTGTGTGGCAGCAATTAAACTCCAGCGGATGATGATCTCCTGTTCGTGTCCACGAAGTTTGGACTAACTCAAGCACACCTTTGTCAGATGCCTTAGAGTGCTTCATGGCAGTACAGAGTTCCTACTGGTTCTATAGTCCCAAAGCTTCTTGGCTTTTTACCTTGCCCTAAACTGAGAAAACTCTTACTATGTCTATAGTTGCCCTTATATGATTTTGTACGATTTTATATGCCTCCATGTTTCGCATATAACTTTTTAATACATTCTTGTTCTTCAATTATGCCTTTTTTAAAAATGATGTTTTTATGGTACCTTTTATACATATTTGTACCAATTTCATCATCTCATATACTGCATGGGAAAAGGCAATGGTGTCATGGCTCAGACTTCTGACTCAGAAAAGTCAGAGCAGGAACGGGAGGATTCGCCTGCTACTGAGGGCTCAGAGGCACAGCAACAGGATTTGGCAGGGAGACCAGACTCTGGAGCTGAGGATTCAGAACAGCTGCCAGACATAATTTCTGATGAGGAGGAGGAGGCTAGGATTTCACCTGTCTTGAGAAGACGTCTCAAGAGGGAAGCTCAGTGGGAGTCACACAGGTGCAGGAGATCACAAGAGAGGAAGCAGAAGTGCTGACTCAGGGAAGCCTGATTGGCTGCTGGTTCTCTTGAGCCATATATATTTAGCAGTCTGTCAATTGCTCAGATGCTCTTAGCAATTTCACAGACCGCAGACTGTGTGCTATTTGAATTCCCAACTTTTCAGAGTTCCAGTTCGCCCTTGTTTATGCTTTCCTGCTTTGTTCCGTTGATTCCTTGTTCTGCTGTCCTTCGTTCTTTTCATTCTTTGCTCTTTGTTTTCTTTTCAGTTATTACTAAGTTACTGTTAGAGGGGGGTACCTAGTTCAGTTCAGGGGACTTAATTCATTTACTATTTTTCTTTGTGAGCTTTTTATTTTCCTTTGTGTAGCTTTGCTGCTACTTTCTGTTAATTCATGGGGGGGGGGTTGTAAATCCTGTTGGGTTAGCAGAGCTAACAGATTTACGATAAATGGTAAACCACTCATGTATTCTACCAAGAAAACCACATGGCTCTGTGGTTGCCAGGAGTTAACACTGACTCAACAGCACAATCTTTCCTTTCATTTTTTATCATTATTAATTGCTGTTAACTGCAATTTTGTATGATTTTATATGCCTTGTATGTTTTTCATATAACTTTTTAATGCATTCTTGCTTCTCTCTTTTATTCTTCTTTTTAATGAAGGGTCAATTAGTTTGTGGTCTTGCTCTGTCTTAAGACAGCCATAGTTTTATTTTAAATTTTACTTCCACTTCTGATTCTTATAGTCTTTTATCATAGTCTTTCATTATATGCTTGTATTGTGTACCCCTAGGTTTTTAATATCTACTTTTACTTTTAATATGCAATATGTAATCACCCCTTATACTTTATGCTGCTCTATGACCATAATAAAGATTGATTGATTGAGCATTCACATGTGAATTTTGTATATTTGTTGTAACCTATATATGGAGGGAATATACCCTTTGAAAAAGAAACAAATGTGGCCAGAGAATCCTTTAGCTGATCTTTCCTTGTCACTAAGTGTTCTCCATAGTTTTATACATAAAGGTTAGTAGAACACAGCCATTCTAGCCTCCAGCCTCTGGCAGAAGTCAACACAAGTTGATTTTTTCAGTGCATTGTAAATGTTGACATACATTCAGAAAGATTGTCAACAGCACTCAGGTGTGAGTATTTGGGCTAGTGTGGAACCATTCACAGATCTATTGAAGAGGTCTGCTCCTCAACTAGAATAAAATAACATTTTCAATTGACCTTGAGCTTCAGAGCTCAAATTATGGGGGAAAGGTAGCAGGGGCCTTTAATAAATCCCACCACCAGCAGCCTCTGACTCATCCCAATGTTAGCCAAATCATGCTCCTGAAACATTTTTAAAATCAGGGGGGCATCACACAATGTAAGTTATCTGGGGCCCCTCTGATTCCCCCTGAAATTCAAGCACAGCTTGTGAATTGGATCACCTGCAGTGAAGTAAGTCACCATCCATAGCAATGCTCAGTTAAGTAACTCTGTGCATCCCGTGTGAGTTATAGATCTCATTCTTCGTATTGAAATGTTTTTTCTTTCATACTGTAGTGCTCCCATGCTACATTACATACCACTATTGAACTTCAGGGAGTTTCAAAGACTCTTTGCAATCTGGCAATGGAGGGGCTGTTGTTTGAAGAAAATAAGTCAAAAGGTAGTTGGGTGTTTAAAGAAGCTCCACAAATTGTCCATTTGGATAATTCCAAAAATTACATCAAATGGCAGTGAGTTTTTGTGAAAGGGCTACTTCAGATATACCTTGTGGGGTGGCAGCAGCAAATGTATGACCTATGTAATTTTATGAGAAATGCTAACTTCAGCTAAAAGTACTTCCTTTTAAATGTGTCTTTATGACAGTAGAGACAGCATTTCACCCAAGCAACACAGGCAGGACAAATATTAATCTACACTGTCTGCTTCATTATAGGAACACCTGCAGCCACTCTACCTCACTGACTTAACAGTGTGTCAACAATTCCCACTATTAAAACCTATTTTGAGGAGTTTATATGGCTGCCTCTATAATTTGCTTCAGGCTTCACTGACACTTGTGAAGTGTGTGGAAATAAGGCTCAATGCTTTGTTTTGTAATAAATTGTCTTGGCTGTTTTGACTGTGAAAAATGAGGAGTAAGATGAAGATAACTTTTTATTTTAAAAAAATCCTTGACTGCAATATGACAAGATATGAGTTTATAATGCAGCCTAATCATTTCTGGATAGTGTTGTTGTTGTTTTAAAAACCACTTATTGGAAAATGTCATTTTTAAGTGGCAGCTTCCCAAATAATTAGAGGGGGAAAGATAGTTGTTGGGAACTAATGATCTTTTATTCAATGTGAGTTTTGCATATACTTTATAACCAATTCATCCAAGATATCTCACAAAGACATTAGCTTGTGTTTGTGCTGCACATATATAGCCAGCGTGGTGTAGTGGTTAGAGTGCTGGACTAGGACCGGGGAGACCCAAGTTCAAATCCCCATTCAGCCATGATACTAGCTGGGTGACTCTGGGCCAGTCACTTCTCTCTCAGCCTAACCTGCTTCACTGGGTTGTTGTGAGGAGAAGCTCAAGTATGTAGTACACTGCTCTGGGCTGCTTGGAGGAAGAGCGGGATATAAATGTAAATAATAATATATTAATAATTAATAATAATAATATGAGAAAAATAATTTAACTGTTTAATTGTTTTTATCTCATGAAATTGTTTTAACATTTTTATCCTGTGAAATTTGTTTTTATTGTATTGTTTTAAAATTTATTTATTCTGTTTTAAATTGGGTATACTGCCTAGAGATACACAAATCAGGTGGTATATAAATATGATAAATAATAAATAAATATATACAATGCATACTGTGTCTTGAGCTTTATATACATTCAGCTTGCTAGGGAGCTGTTTCTGACTTGATCGTTAGTGCCTGAAGTAATCACAGATTATCCAGTGGAAAATCAGAATCTACCTAATTCATCCTTGGCAACTATCCCTAGAGGAAGTTGTTTCTACCTTGTGATGGATTGCAGGGTTACTCTATGCTTTCCTGGGATCTACCTTCAGTAGAGAGATGCTCTGATACCATTTTAGGAGCACACCACTCCTGCGAGGTAGGCTGCCACCAATTGAAGACAGATCCAAAGCCACTGACCAGGCTCAGATATGGCGTCAGCAACCTAGAACCGTCTGGTTTGGGACTTACAGGCACTGTACAGCAGTAGTCCACACAACCCAGCTCTAAACAAACATATTGTTTACAAACAAACAAGCTCTAAACTCCAAAACCACAGTAGCATGTGACCTTATGAGGCACATGGGGAAGAGTTGTGCAAGTAACCCTCCAGAACCTTTAAAATCAGACTGAAGTCACTTTTAATTATGTGGAATTTATTAAGTAAGTAAGAGTTTCACATAGAAAAAGGAATTGAGGAAAACAGGGGAAATAAGGAGTAAAGAAAGGCACAGAGGAATTCTAAAGAAAATACAAAATATTAACTAACTACTGTAACTAACTAACTAACTAGCTAACTAATTAGCACTGAGTTTTACCTTAGTCTAGCAGAAGGCAGGTCCTTGGCTGAGAGAACATTAATCTCTTCTGCTTCTTCCTTTTTGGACACTAGTACTGTAGCAGCTGGTGACATGGTGCCTGGTTACTGGAAACTCATGATTGTACTGTCATGATGGTGGGGGACTTGGCCCCTATTTTATAGTGATGAAGGAGGGAAAAGACTTCCGTACCCTTCCAGAGACAGACGGTTCTGGGATCTAATGAAAAGAGTCAGCATATCTCTGAGGTAACATGGTCTTAGACCAATCCAGGGTTGAAGTTTTCCCTCTAAACTGGAGGTTCCCTGATATTCACATGACTGGGATAGAAACTGGTGCACTTGCACCTTTCTACCTCACGATTGATTGATTGATTGATTGATTGATTGATTGATTAAGTGCTATCAAGTCAGTGTCAACTCTTAGCGACCACATAGATTCTCTCCAGGATGATCTGTCTTCAACTTGGCCTTTAAGGCCTCTCAGTGGTGCATCCATTGCTGTTGTAATCGAGTCCATCCACCTTGCTGCTGGTTGACCTCTTCTCTTTCCTTCAACTTTTCCAAGGATTATGGACTTCTCAAGGGAGCTGGGTTTTCGCACAATGTGTCCAAAGTATGATAGTTTGAGCCTGGTCATTTGTGCCTCAAGTGAAAATTCTGGATTGATTTGTTCTATGATCCATTTGTTTGTTTTCCTGACTGTCCATGGTATCCTCAAAAGCCTTCTCCATCACCAAAGTTCAAAATCATCAATACTTTTTCTATCTTGCTTCTTCAAAGTCCAGCTTTCACACCCATAGAGTGTCATGGGGAAAACCATTGTCCAAATGATTCTAATCTTTTTAGGTATAGATCCTTTACTGTTGATAGTCAATCCTAAAAGGCAGAAGCTATTCACCACTTCATTATCAATTCTGAGGCTGGTTGCTGTACCGTTGTCATTAGTTTAGTCTTCTTTACATTTAGTCATAGTCCCACTTTTGACTGTGCTCCTTGACTTTCATTACTAGAGTTTGCAGATCATCCCTATTCTCAGCTATCAGAGTGGTATCATCAGTGAAGAGCAGGTTATTGATGTTTCTTCCTCTAACTTTAAAACCACGCTCGTCTTCTTCCAATCCTGCTTCTTTCAGTATATGTTCAGCATATATAGTAAGCTGAATAAATAAGGAGAAAACCCAGGCTACCTGGCCAAGGAGCACCAGGATTGGTCCCAATCCCAGCAGTTCCATGAGCAGCCCTACCTAGGTAGGGCTGCTCTAGCCCAGCTAGAGCTGGTCATGGGAATGATCTCACTGTCTTACACAGGCCTGCCTGTTGAACTTATACTCTACATAATCATGGTAGCACTGACACTGAGCTTCTTGCACATGCCTCTCCACTTCACTCATCCAACATTTACGCTTGCAAGAAGAGATCTTCCATCTAAGCACAAGGATCAGACTCTCTCTGCTCAGGAGTGCCTCTACATACCAGAGGCTCTCCACCCAATCCACTAGCTTGGATGGCTTTAAAAGAGGCTTAGACAATTCATGGAGGGCAGATCTATCAATGGCTACTAGTCTGGTGACTATAGGCCACCTCCAGCCTCAGAGGCAAGATGCCTCTAAATACCAGTTGCAGGGGAGCAACAGCAAGTGAGAGAGCATGCCCTCACCTCTTTTCTGTGGGCTTTTCAAAGGCATCTTGGACCACTGTGTATGAAACAGGATGCTGGACTAGACAGGCCTTGGTCCTGATCCAGCCAGGCTGTTCTTATGTTCTTTTCCTCTCACCAGAGCTTTTCTGCAATACTGATTCTCCTCTCACTTGAAGCTTTGCTTTTAAGCAAAACAATAGTTGCCTTCCTCTTTGATGTAATGGAAGGAGCCCTGCTGAAAAGCAGCTTCCTTACTCTCCTGCCAGGATTCTCCACAACACAAAGGATGACACACACATAAATGTGTGTCATCCTTCTCCAATATTTCTTCTCCAATATTATGCTGAGCAAAATAAGACTGCTTTCAAAATTGATTCTTTAAAAAGCACTTCATTTATTTTAATTTTTCAAATGAGTGTGATCTTTATGAAAAGAAGAAAACACTGATCTAAATGAACTGGTTCATTAAGATCCATTTATTCTCTTCAACTGCTAGTTTCAAGATAGGTGCTGAGATGAGGGAAAGAAAGGAAAGTGCAGGTGGAATGAGAGAGGAAAAATGATAAATGGCAACAAGAATGCCACAAGGCACTAGGAGCTCTGAATAACATATCACAGCCATCAACAGCTCATCATTTCTTCTGGCAGCGTGCAAAATATGCTTCCTTAGCCTAGACCTCAAAAGCTCAGTCCATAGCAATTTACTTCTGTGAGCGTAAGGTTAATCTGGATGCTTCCCAGAAACAGGTAAATGAACCTTTATCAGATCATCTGAATTAAATAGCCCCATTTCCAAGGCATATCATTCACATTAAAATGTGCTGTTTCTAAAAACAGACTGATTTGCTATTTTAAAAATTCACACATTTTTGAATAGCAGTTCTGCAATCTTAAATCTACTGAACACATGCATACTGTCAGCAGCCCTTCAGACTAGAGTCAGGAACCTTGATTTAGTGTGTGGCTGCTCTGTGTGGTGAGCTACCAGGCTGCAGTCTGGAGCATTTTTTGGAGCAATAAGAGTTCCTAGATTCTGGTCTAGCTCTACCAACCCAGGCTGGCCATTGAGCCCTCCTAAACCAAAAGACCAATAAAAAGCTTATATTTGGGTCAGGACTTTGCCTGGGCAACAGTTGTCTCTCAGCTTCGGCTCATCCTTTGACTCCTGGTTCCATCCTGGCCACTGCCCATGGCTTCGCACTGACCTACCCACCTACAACCACTATTTGGATTATTCTTCCTGTTTCACACACTGACTCCCAACAATGTGGCCAGGATCCATGATCACCCAACTTTCAGTTATACTAACCCTCTAAGCCTCAAAACACTCATTTAGTATGAACTCTATCAGGGGCGTAGCTAGGGAAGAGGGGGCCCGTGTTCATCACTCTCTCGGGCGGCCCCCCAGATTGAGGGAGACAATGAAGAAAATAGGGAGGGATGGAGCTGGAGGGCCCTCAGGAGCTGGGGGCCCGTGTTCTTTGAACCCTTTCGTTCAATTATAGCTATGCCCCTGAACTCTATAGAAATAAATAGCTTTTGCATGGAGTTTATTCTCCAGCTAAGTAGGGTAAGGGGCACCTTTGAAAGTGAGGTCTTCTTATATTTAGCAGGGGGAGAACAACTACCCCTATTTAGCGCAGCAGTGTCTCTCCAGTGATTGTTGCTGATGTGTTGTGTGTGTGTGTGTGTGTGTGTGTGTGTGTGTGTGTGTGTTTGTTTGTTTTAAAGATTGTGAACCCTCTGGGGACAAAGAAGAATTTTCTCATACCTTTTGTTATTTAAACTCTGCTGATAACTTTTGTTGTTGTTGAAAAGCTGTTGAATAAGAAGTTCAATTAGTATTGGATGCTAAGGTCACAATATTGAAGTCATTCTCTCCAGAATAATGAATCTTACACTAGACTTCTTGGGCTTGTTGTGAACCTAAAAGTGAAAGTTAAAGACAGAAGTTAAGTGAAAATGTTTAAATGACAACAAACAAACCATAGAAAACACATGCACACACACAGCTTCTTGAAAAGGAGAGTAAGAAAGATTATTTTAATTCTGTTTAATCCAGGGCACTGAGAAGGAAGCAAGAGTCGAAAATGCATTGATTGTTATATAAATTGTATCAACTGGCAAATAGACTGGAAGTGGAACTTAATGCACAGACTCCATACAAACATCATGGGATCTGCTTTTTGAATAAAAATAGAAATGGGCAATGCCAAATGAAGAAATTGATGTAATCTTGATTAAGCTATAGTCAGGGAGAGCAAAATGTTAAATGGTATTAGGATGCCTTATAGGCACAGTAGATTAAAAAAGTACCTTTCTATTATGGTTGTCAAATGTGACAAAAGGAAATGAGCTTTCACTGATTAAAAATGGTAGAACAAGATAAAAACAGGCCATGAAACTGGCTGAAGGAGTGAAGAAGCGTTTAAGACAGAAATATCAATCTAGCTTTAATGCAGACATCGCATGCAACTACTTCAGACTGGAAGAAGATTCCAAGGTCCTGTAATGGCTGCAAGGCCAAGGACTTCCATCAGGATAAAGCTACTTCTCTTTGAATCAAGTAGACCAATGTAGTTGGTTTCCTGCAATTATGAGAGCTCTTGAATATTATAGCAACTCCAGAAGAAATCACATTAATCCTTTAACAAAATAAAAAGATTCATTACTAACCGTTAGATTTAAGGAACATAATCAGAGCTATTTGGAATACTTTAAGTAGATAATACGGGCTGCTTCACACAATTGTGGCAATGAGGCTGTTCACATGAGCAGCCCTACCTGGGCTTAAGGCCTAGTCTTAACGAGATAGGGCTGCTTGTGTGAAGCACTGGGATGAGGGCTAATCATGGTGCTGCCCTGCAGGGTAGCCTGAGGTTTTTTCTTGGGTGCAAACTTGCCCTTCTGCCTGGGATCCCAGTCATATGTCTGCTCGGGCTGCCTGACACAGAGCCGAGTGCCTAGAGCGCCCAGCTTGCAGGGAAATCCCCCAATATACCGCACTCCTCGCACGGAGCATTTAGAGATATCTGGAGGCCGGGCTGCATTTCCCCGGTCTCCAGAACATTGTCCAGTTTCAGTGGCTCAGGTGGAGCAGCACGGCCATGTGGGGAGGCCATTTAAAGAATAGCCTGGTCCCAGTGTGAGTGGCCAGTGGGCCATGGAGAGGGATGGCATGTTGGGTCGCCACCACTGCCTCACTGCTGCATGCTCTGCAGTTACTGCTTCAAAGAGTGGTTCAAAAGGGCACCTATGCACCTCTTGTTTTTTAAATCAATGGCCAGTGGGATGCAGGGGAATGGCGGGTTGGGTTGCCGCCTCCCCACTGCTGTGCTCTCTGCACTTCAAAGGGTACTGGGCGCCTTGGCACCTCTTTTTAAAAAATGATGAAAGGAGGCTCTCCGTCCCCTCCCTCCTCCCATAGGATTTAAACTTAAAAAACAGGTCAAATTGATTCGGACTGATTGGATTCGAATTTGAATCACTTGAATCACCCAGATTTGAGTTGAATTGATTCGTATTCAAATTGATTTGCACATCCCTGTCACTCAGAAATGTTTGTTTCAGTGTGGGAAATCTAAAAAGAATCAGGCATGCTTAATGATATCGAATCACCCAGATGCGAGTTGAACTGATTTGTATTTGAATCGATTTGCACATCCCTCTTACACAGAAATTTAGTTTCAGTGTGGGAAATCAATATCAGGCATGCTTAATTAGATCTATTATACAGGATTGCACTGTGCATCCCAATGGAGCTGTATCAGAAGTAACTTGGATATTAAATCACAGTATATTCAACAAGACTTCCTACCAGTCCAAGGAAGCATGTACATAACTACAATATTAAGTAGTTAACCCTTAAGGTTGCAGTATTCTCTCTCACTATTGCCACCAAGTCAGTGAGCCAGAAACTTCTGGTTCCCAGCGAGTGTGCACTCTTGGTGGGCATGTCATGTGAAGCCACCAACTGCTGGTTCCCAAGCTGGGTTGCTGAAATTCTACTGAGATTCTTACTCCAAAGTCAAATCTCAGTTGTGAACATCAGGCAAACATCAGGACTTTGGCGCTGGAACTGGTGTTCGGAGGTTTCACATGACATGACTGCTGGAAGTGTGCACTTACCATCTTGGTTGCAATTGTGTGTACCTGCCCTATCCATATTTACCCGGGAGTATGTCCCATGAAGCACATTGGGACTTAGTCCAAGTAAACATGTCTAGGGTTGATTTCAACAGGGATTTGGCATCTAACTTTTTCTGGATCACTCTGACTAATAAATAATCTGATATTGGGAACATTTTAATTATTTGCAAAGCAAGTGGAAAAATACATAGATTCAGTGGCAGCACCAGAAAAAAAATGAGGGGGGCACAGTAGGAGCAAAGTGCATTTATGGATGGTCAAGCTGTGTCCCACATATCAGATTTCTGAAACAGAAATGTGGGGTGGGGCGGTGGAGGGCAAGACACTTTTCTGAGGGGGTGCTTGCCCCCTGCCCTTGCTCTGGAGCCCCCCTTGCAAATATAACAGGAGGGAGAAAATAAAGATTCAAGGAGACGAAAGGAAGGAAGCAGGCTGAGAGTACTGAGCAGCACCGGATTAGGATACAGGGAGATAAAACAAATATTTGGAAAAAGCTTCTGCAGCTTTTGTATTATTAAAGACATCTACCATTTAGAAAGGCTTCGCTTTCACATGCTTGAGCTTTCTGAAATTCCCAGGGAATTTAGCTAAGTCTACTTAGATGCCTTTCCTGAAGGCAGACTGTCAAACTGCTATCCTTCTAACAGAACAGGTGGTGCTAAAATGTGGATGAGGGAGTCAGGTGTACACGTTGAAGAGCATTATTTTGTTTCTTGCTTGAAGTTTAGTGTCAGATTTGTTTGAGTGTTCTTCTTCTACAAGCTGCATTATCAGTGTATCTTTTTAGGCTATTTTGGCTTGAGTTATGCATAAGGGTACAATTTTTGTCTCAATAGTAAACAGATTGAGAACAATGCTGTTGTAATATAACTTGTATAGGGATCTATGCCAGGACTGAGCACAAAACAGCACAGTCTCCCCACAGCGCTTGCTCTCTCTCCCTCCCCCCGCTCTCTCTATATGTATATTCATAGTGTTTCTCTCTAATCTCCATCTCTATCTCTATATTAGAGAGACAGAGAGAAACACTATGTGGGTTAACATCCAGAGAATCTGAACTTTCATCTGAGAGAAGTCTCTAGCCATCATGGTGTTGAAGAAAAGTGTGAAAAAATTATGAGTTTGCTTCAGGTTCTGGTAAAAGAACAAAAACACACACCTGTTTTTTTAATGCTCTCAGATCTCATGGTTTATTTAATGTTTTAGATTCCCAGACTGGGATACAGCTGGGAAGGGCTGCAAAGAGGGGCTGTTCACTCTCTCTACCCCTCAATTTCAGGGAGATGCGCAAAGATCCACAGTCTTAAGTATTTCCTCTGATGTTCTCCAGCTCTACTAAGACAGGAGAGCATATAGCCAGGAAGCAAATAATATTCCTTCCCATCACATTTTCTTCTTCTAATTTCTCTTCTGAATGAACAGACATCAGGAAAAATGGTGGTGGCAGCATCTGAGCATTTGTGTATTGCTTAAAAAATGGTCATTGGCTTTATTGTTTTAATTGGTGATTGTTAGCTGGATTTCTGATTTGAAATGGAAAAGTGGGATCATTTGGTTTGAATATAAAATGAATACTCTCTCCTGCCTGGGAAAACAGAGAAGCCATACACCTCTTTTGCATATCTTTCAAATTTTATCTTCTAACATTTTCCACTGAAATCCTGAAAACAGTGATAATCTTTGGCAGACTTGTTTCCCTAAAGCCCACGCAGAAAATCAATCAATGAGCCTTAAAATATGCTTCTTTTTATTTCATGCCTAACTCTCTAATTGGAATCATGAGATTTCAAAGTGATTAAGTTTAAGTTGAATTGGCCCCCAATATTGTAAGTTTTGCATAGTTCACGTTTGAAACATTCACATTGCTTTTTTCACATTTAGATGATTGTTGCCTTTTTTGCCCTGGATTGGCTACTGTGGGCCGACAACTCCTCCCTTAAGCAGTAGTCACAAGCAATGGAGTTTAGAAACCCTATGTTACCCATAAGAACAAAGGGAAGTATGAAGAAATGTTCTTTTAAAATAACCTCTGTGGCTGTGAACATAGTAGGAAAAGGAAAGATTGTGCCGTTGAGTCGGTGTCGACTCCTGGCGACCACAGAGCCATGTGGTTTTCTTGGTAGAATACAAGAATGGTTTACCATTGCCTTCCTCCTGTGCAGGATGAGATGATGCCTTTGCCATTGTCACTGAAGTGAGCATCTGCCTCCAGCACCTTCCTATATTGCTGCTGCTCGATGTAGGTGACTACAAATATATATTTATTAGGCAGTCTGGGAAGCACACCGGCAGGAATTCAAACTAGCAGCCTCTTGCTTCCTAGGCAAGCTGCTTCCCCACTGCGCCACCAAGGCTTGCTTCATCAAGCCAATACCTATCTAGTCCAGCACTCTGTTTCCCACAGTGATCCACCAGATGACCCTGGGAAGCCCACAAGCAGGAGATGAAGGCATGCCCTTATTCCACCATTGTTCTCCTGCAACTACTATTCAAAAACACAGTGCCTCTGAACCTGGTAGCATAAAGCCATAGTGACTAGGAGCATGGATAGACTTGCCCTCCACAAATTGTCTGACCCCCTTTTAAAGCCATCTAAGCTACGGGCCATAATAACCTCTCGTGGCAGCAAATTCCATAGATTAATTAATAATGCGCTATGTAAAGCTGAGACAATAAATGGTGCAGATGGGAGAAATCTGTGCTAAATAATCTTAAATATGTGCCACAGATTATAAATCCTCTGGGCAAGGATCATGCCACGTCTTAGGTCTAAACAGCACCTAACGTGCTGGGGATACTTGCAAAATGGTGGTAACAATAACATGGGTTTGCAGATGAAACACAGTTCCCTGTTCATTTCTAACAGGCAGGCAGAACATTTAAAAGGTGAATGCATTGGCTTTTGTAATAATTATTTTAAACAGCCCAACAGCAGGTGTACTCCAGAGAAACATGTTGACTGAGTATCAGAAACAACTGTAATCTGCGTGTGTTACAAACAATGTAATGGCAAAAAAGTGTTTAGAGCTGTGTCTGGTTGTCAGATGTGTGAAGGATGGATCAAGTGCTTCTAAAACTCCTTCTGCGTTGCACAGGAGAATCCTATTGTTCTGCCCCCATGAGAAATGCACAATTGCTGGGGACAGCTCAGGGTGGTAGCGAAGCTGATGGTCTCAAAATGAATATGCTTTTGGTGTTCATTAATTTTGTTTATGTAGCCATCCTTATTTCAGCCTTGTAGAAGATCTGTATCGCTCTGTGACATACGTCTTTAATAAATGATACCAATGCAATGGCAAATAAAAGGGAAATATCTATCTATCTATCTATCTATCTATCTATCTATCTATCTATCTATCTATCTATTTTCTATACTGCCCTTCCAAAAAAGGCTCAGGGCGGATTACACAGAGAAATAATAAATAAATAAATAAGATGGATCCCTGTCCCCAAAGGGCTCATAATCTAAAAAGAAACATGATAGACACCAGCAACAGTCACTGGAGGTACTGTACTGGGGGTGGATAGGGCCAGTTACTCTCCCCCTGCTAAATAAAGAGAATCACCATGTTATACTACTACTGATTCTCTTTAATCAGGTACCTATACTGACTTGGAGGCAGAGATGATGATGATTATTTCTTATGGTCTAACAAATAAGTCACTGTACACATATAAACATAAAATTAACAATTAAGAAATACTGTGCCTTATAGAGATACAACAGACAGAAATTAATCAGGTGTATCTCTTGTGTGATTGAGTTGCACCTCTTGGACTGCTGCCTGAACTCAGTCCAATGTTGACCTGAAACACAAATGCAAAGTATGGAAGCATAGAGCCTAATTTGTAAAGCCAGCGTAGTATATGAGACTGCACAAAGTCTGATGTGGGCAGAAGTTAAGGTGAGTACCTTAACTTGCAGTTAACGTGGTTTTTGGAGCCTGAGTGAAAATCATGAGCACCTTAACTCTCATCTTAAGCCTATTTTAAAAATAATTATATTTTATGTCTGGATTTTGGTTATGCACATCATTAATTTTTGACTTATTTCTGGGAATTTGTATACATGTGTACATTTTCAGATTTTTAGTAAACAAATGATGAACACATCCCTAGCACAGTGCAGTTTAACCTTGATCTGCAGGGGGGAAAGCAGTATATTAGCAATGGCATTTTTATGACCGAGAGGCAGAGACTCCCAATAAAAGCTTTAACCGTTTTAATTTCCCTAAGGGGGCATAACATTGCCAAACCCTTCTTCTAATATGTTAAAATGACAATATTATTGGTGATGTGAGGTGATATTTGTAGCTGAGGTGCAGCAACTCCTGTTGTCAAAGCACTTTTTTGGTTTACACCAACGTTCATGTTTGATATTTTTTGAACTGTTGCAGTATGGTGGCCAGAGCAGAACATTGTTGCGGGGATGAAATGAGTAGGAGGGATGGCAGAATAAAACTGACATGAATAAGCAAATTAACAAATTAGCAGCATTGCTAGACATTCCACAATTTAAGAGTCTTTCTCTCAGCCACTCTCTAGTGTGTCCAAGGAGGAGTTGGAGGCCCATGGAAATAGCAAATAGGCAATGGACATTGGTTGTAATCCAGATGACATTTGAGATGGGGCAAAGTCCACTTTGCACTCCTTATACAGTATATTAGGATAACCAGGAGAAATGGTCAGGGTTAGCTGTTACCCTAGTAGGGTCTGGCTTACTCTACCCCAGTACAAATGAGAGTATGCTTGTACTTTCTCCCATATAAAAGTGAATGCTCTCATTCATTCTTATGGGGAAAGTACAGTGATATACCTGGGGACAACACTGTATAGAGACATCTTCCACCATTCCTGACAATGGTGGCCTGGTCACACCACCAGCAGAGACCCCCATGGGATTTTCAAGTCAGGTGGGAGGAGGCAATACAGAGCATTGCCTTCCCACAAACAGAACTCTTGGGTTGGGAGAGATAGGAAGTGTTCATCTTCCTAAGGGTTTGGAGGCCAGTGTTTTTTTGGGGGAACAAAAGGCAAGCAGGTTGGGGAAAAGGTTCAGCAGCAGCCCTGTTTAAGACAATGGCTTCAGTAACTGATAGGAATGGAAATCTGGCAGAAGAAGGGGTGAATTTTGAATAACAAAATTATTTCCCTTTCCTCCTCTGCCTGCTCAGCTTGACAGATCTTTAGCTAATAGAATACAATTGATTTAACCACAAAGGAATAGTAGATAAGCTGTACTACTTCAGACTGGGGGCTTACATGACTGCATGTATCTCCATACCAAAACAACAACAACAACAACAACTAGAGCCCAGCATAGTTTTTTTCCAGTGGCTGTTCCTGGTGTTGTGTGTGTGTGCATCCACACATACATTTAAATTGTAAGTCCTTTGGAGACAAGGAACCATCTTCTATTTTCTTTTGTTATATAAACTGCTTTGAGAACTTTTTGTTGAAAAGCAGTGTAATAATAATTATTAAAAACTAGAAGTCAAGGAGAAAGATCTTACCCTAGACTTTGTGAAGATATTTTATATTTGGATGGAGAAGCATTCAGTCATGTGATACTTGCAGTCTGAAGTGGTACAGTCCAAGCACAAATTTGTCATTGTGGACTCCACATGAATGGCAAGATAGCTCTAGGGCAGCTTTTATATTTTTAGAATTCTGATTTAGCAATAGCAATGAAAGTTGCCTTGTGTTCCTTATTGTAAGTAGTGCCCATTTCCCCATAATATAAAAGTAGTATTGCTCTGAACTATGTATATTGAATAGTAAACAGCTGCTAGAAAATTCAAAACGCTCCTGTTTTCTAACTGTACATACAGGCTATTGGCGCATACTGAATTGGTAGTAAATTTCTGCCTGCAACTTACCTGTCAACTATCTGACTGGCACAATAATAAGCACCCCACCTGGGAAACAGATAGCACAATTTTGCTAGTGCATACTGAATTTTGAAAATGTTCGTCCTTTAGGAGAGAGCTGTTTTACCTAACAATAAACATTTACTGCCTAGGAAAATTGTGACAACATAAAATGGGCTTTCTGGGTTTTGGGGATATGCATATTTTGTAGATCCAATGTTAGTGGTCTGCTCTTTCATTGGCTTGTTTGTGGAGTGTCAGTTGGGAAGCCACACCAGTCTATCAGTCACACCAGTACAGCACAGTAAATGTATTGCGCTTGTCGTGCGATGAAATCACATAAGGTGCCCTGCATATGGGCTGGAGGTTAATTCCTATATTCAAATCACCTTTGAAAGGGTCGCTACATATTCATTATTTATTTCCTAGTTTTAAAAAAAAGTCGAAACGGCAGAAGCGTTTTTTGTTGAGGGAACAAGGGCTATGTAGGACGCCTTTTCAAAATGGGCGTTGCTTCTTTTGGAACACAACAGGGCAGGTGAGGCACGTGACCAGAGTGTCCCATCTGTGTGTGCTTCCTTTGTTGCATAAGCCAACAGGGAAAAGTAGAGGCGCTCCAACGAGTGTGTGGGCGGGAGTTAAAAAAAGGTAACTTAACAGGATGTTGTGACTAATGTTCAGGGCGTCCCGGCCCCCATTACCTGGACTTACTTTGTTCTCGTCACAGCACTTGAATGGAGGAAAAAAATAACCGGCGTCCCTAGGGGAGGGGCAAAGTGAGGAAGCGAGTGAGATTCCTGGGGCGTTGGATGCACCTGTGGGATGAACGTCTCCTGCCTGCCTGGGCCTAATGTGGCCAGGGGAAGCTTCCTTCCCGCGCAGTTTGAGCCTCATTCCTGGTGCCGGGCTTGCAAGTCTCCCAGCCGGGCTAACAGGGGAGGCGTGGAACGCTGCTGCTGCTGCTGCTGCTCTGACAGCTGTTAATGCGTTTGCCTGCCAGGCGCGCTTTGCATCGCAAGCGAAAGGTGTGTGTGCGCGCCTGGGCGCGCACGAGTGAGTGAGTGCGTGCAAGCGAGCCCGGGCAGCTGGAGCAGGAAGGCTCCTCCAGAATGTAGCGTGCATGGCCGGGGGCTCCATCAAGATGCAGCCCCCCTCCGACAGGGCCGACTCGCTGCTCCTGAGCCGGAGTTCCGCGGGCCCCAGAGACCAGGAGCAGCAAGTGCAGCTGCGGCAAAAGCTGAGGGAACTGCCGGCGCTGCTCCGAAGCGGACTCACGCTGCGGAGGAAGAGCTCAGCCACCGGGGGCCGGGTGAGTGAACGAGCGACCCATCGCGTTCTCCCAGGAGCGCCCCACTCATGGCAGGGGAGCTGCCCTGCCCTAGGCGGCTACATCCTCCGGCCTCCACAGACCAGTGGGCAGCCAGCCCCCGTGCAGCTTTCTGTTCTGGCCGCCCTCTCATTCTTTGCTAGAGCTTTGCACGTACACTGGCTCTAAAACAAAAAAGCCATATGGCTAAAGCGTAAGTACAGCTACTCACGAGTAGCTGCCACGGGGAAGAGTGGGGTTGGAGAGTCGTGGCGGCATACAAGGATAGCCTTTTAAGTTGCAGCCCTAAATCCTCTTGCCTGGTAACGGATGTCTCGTTAAAGTCCGTGGGATTTAGCGATTACGCCGCGATTCAGGATGCTGGGGCCTTCAATTACCGGCCCAAACACACCGAAGTCAAGGAGACCATGTGCGTGTGGTTGCGTTTAGGGTAGAAGAGGCCTTATGTTGGAACAGTGGCTGCAGATGGAGAAGGAAGGGTGGAAAGCGGCCACTGAATTCCCTTGAGAAATCTTTTACTGTACAGTAATTGGGTTTGGGCAAACCTCATGTTTCCACCTTTACTCAGAAGTAAAATCTGCTAAGTTTAATGGCACTTCCTCTCAAGTAAACATGTATACGATTGGGTTGTTACTAGTTTTAAGGCATCTCAGAAAAGTGATCCTGGCATACTGCATGGGTTGCTACAGACCTTGGAGATTCACCAGTTTATTGAAGAGTGAACCTTAAAAAAAACACCAAAAAACATTTTATAAACCGCCCCATCCAGAGGCTCTGGGCAGTCTACAACACTTTACCTTTGTAAAGGTAAAGTGTGCTGTTGAATCGGTGTTTACTCCTGGCAATCACAGAGCCCTGTGGTTGTCTTTGGTAGAATACAGGAGGGGTTTACCATTGCCATCTCCCACACAATCTGAGATGATGCATTTCAGCAACTTCCTATATCACTGCTGCCTGATATAGGTGTTTTCCATAGTCTGGGAAGCATACCAGCAGGGATCTGAACCAGCAACCTCTGGCTTGCTAGTAAAATCATTTCCCTGCTGCATCATTAGGCTACATATATTTATAACATCAATTTCATGCATTTTAGGAAAGCATTTGACAGAGTCTCCCATGATATCTTTGCTGACAAGATAGAAAAATGAGGGCTAGATGCTGCTGCTTTTTGGAGGATACATAGCTGGTTGAACAGTCGTACCCAATGGGTGTTCATAGATGGTTCTGTGTCAATCTGGAGGAAGTTCCGAGTGGAGTGCCACAGGGCTCTATCCTGGTCAATGGTTTTTACAAATAACTTATTTGAGGGAATAGAGTGATGCTTAGCAAGTTTGTATCATGAAGCTCCATAGGGAACAACCACCTTAGAGGACAGAACCAAGATTCAAAATGACCTGGATAGGCTTGAACATTGGGCCAAAACAAACAAGTTGAGTTCAGCAAGATAAATGTAAAGTCTTGCATCTGGATAAGAAAAACCAAATGCCCAAGTATAGCAGGGGGAAGACCTGGCTTTGTGGATCCATATCTACATGTGAAAAGAATCAGGTGTCTTAGTTGACTAAGTGAACATGAGGCAGCAGTGCAGCTGCTAAAAAAGCAGATGCATTCTTACTATATGGACATAGGAGAACATGAGAAGTCATATGTTCACCCTATTTGTCACTGGTCAGATCTCACTTGGAATATTGTGTCCAGTTCTCATTACTACATTTAAAAGACGACATGGGCTTAGAGGACAACCAGCAAAGATGGTTAGGGCTCTAGAAACCAAGTCCTATGAGGAATGGTTAAAACAATTTGATATGTTTAGCCGCAGGAAGAGGAGACTAAGGTAAGAAATTATGGCTGCTTTCAAATACTTGAAAAGCTTGTCACATAGAAGAAGGAGCAGACTTGTTCTCTATTGCTCCTGAGGGAAGTACTAGAACCAATGGTTGAAACGGCAAGGAAGCCGATTCAGATTAGACATTCGAGCTAGGAGGAATTTCTTGAATATAAGAGCTGTTGGAAAATAGAACAGTCTGCCTTGCACAGTAAAAGTCCTCGTATGTATGAGTGAACTCTCTAGAGGTTTTCAGACAGAGTATGGAGTGCTGTTGGCCAGAGATGCTGTAGCAGTTTCCTGTAATGAGCAGGGGGGCTGGATCAGAAGATCTCCAAGATACCTTCTAATTCTGAATTCTACGATTCTATCCGATGACGTAATCAAGTTGGTTTAAGCAAGCTGATGCTACCACACTCTTTGAAGGTATATCAGTGGAATGTTGTGGGATATCTTGTTTATCTAATACTTCCTGCACCCCAAATTATAAAGGGGATTAGTTTGAATGAATGTGGGGGAACTACAGGTGAAACTCGGAAAATTAGAATATCGTGCAAAAGTCCATTAATTTCAGTAATGCAAATTAAAAGGTGAAACTGATATATGAGACAGACGCATTACATGCAAGGCGAGATAAGTCAAGCCTTAATTTGTTATAATTGTGATGATCATGGCGTACAGCTCACGAAAACCCCAAATCCACAATCTCAGAAAATTTGAATATTACATAGAACCAAGAAGACAAGGATTGTAGAATAGAACAATATCAGACCTCTGAAAAGTATACAGTGTACTGTGCTTGATTGGCCAGCAAACTCGCCTGACCTGACCCCATAGAGAATCTGTGGGGCATTGCCAAGAGAAGGATGAGAGACATGAGACCAAACAATGCAGAAGAGCTGAAGGCCGCTAATGAAGCATCCTGGTGTTCCATAACACCTCATCAGTGCCACAGGCTGATAGCATCCATGCCACGCCACATTGAGGCAGTAATTGCTGCAAAAGGGGCCCAAACCAAGTACTGAATACATATGCATGCTTATACTTTTCAGAGTTCCGATATTGTTCTATTCTACAATCCTTGTCTTATTGGTTCCATGTAATATTCTAATTTTCTGGGATTGTGGATTTGGGGTTTTCATGAGCTGTACGCCATGATCATCACAATTATAACAAATTAAGGCTTGACTTATCTCGCTTCGCATGTAATGCGTCTGTCTCATATATCAGTTTCACCTTTTAATTTGCATTACTGAAATTAATGGACTTTTGCACGATATTCTAATTTTCCGAGTTTCATCTGTAGTTTGCACAAGACCTATACATACATGCAAATAGTCGTTGCCATCCTTGGGTATGCAATTGGTGTGGAGAACATAATGTTCTAATTGAATGTTCAATTAAATGAATGGTAGTCAGCGATTCCCCTGACTCGGATGTTAGAAAAAGTACAACAGCAGTCATAGAATTTTTATTACTGTATATGAGGATTTTCCACAGGAGCACTGAGCAGGGGTTTAGACTAGGAGACCATCAATTTTATTTATTTGGTTTTTTAACATTTCTTTGCCTCTCTTCCTCCAAGGATCCTAAAGTTGTGTACATGGTTGTTTATCCTCACAACAACCTTGTGAGGTAGGTTAGGCTGAGAGATATGTGACTGGCCCACAATCACCCAGTGCGTTTCATGGCTGAATGGGGATTTGAACTCAGGTCTTCCCAGTCCTGGTCCAACACTCTAACCACTACACCACACTGGCTCAGTGGGAGGACTTTGAAGGACCTTCAGTGTCCTTCCCACTCTAACATTCTGTGATTCTAGGGTTCTATGAGTGGTGTAGAGGATTGTTGATACTACTCATGTGTTAGCAAAACATCTTGTGTCAACTAGCCCTGTATCTTGCTTCAGGATATTATTTTTGATAAGTGCAGAGAACATTTTTCTTCCCCTGGTGAATCATCAGAAATGTAATGGCCTATTTGGCATCCATAGACTCATTGTTGTGTGTACAGCACTTGTACTAGCTGGAAGACTCTTTTTGGTGACCTGCTGAACTAACTACCTTGCACAGTTTGGCATCTGCTCTGGAAACAAGGTATATGTTGTATTTATAGTGCTAGTCTATCAATAGACATAAATTGTGGCTTGCTAACATGTTCAGTGATGGAGGCAATTATGATTAATTCCGGAATAACTTTATGGTTTCTGTTTATCAACTGTAAGTTACATTTGTGGCAAAGGTCATAGTTTAGAAAAAGTTTTGTAGGGTTGTTCATAGTGATAACTGTGTGGTGGGCCTCTGACTTTTGGAATTCATGGATAATGCTGGTTGGAGATTGGATTCTTCATGGGATGTCACATAGCATTTAAGCACAAACTGAAATATAAGATGTTTGGGCTGTGCATTGGAGCATCCAGTGCCAATGAATCTGCAGCACCTCCAGAGTGCTGCTCAGGGTAGTCACTACCACTGTGGCCATATCTGCACTATTTCACATGTGTCCGGCACCAGAGGGGCCTCTTGTACAGAAATGGGAGACTGTAGGCCAGCTGGGAAGACATGCAGCACAATGGGAAGGTGCCCATTAGCATCTTGAAACTGTAGTCTTTCTCAGGGCTGCCCCCATGGGAAGATGCGCACAGTACTGGAAGAGTGTTCCAGATGCATTGGCACTGGATTCTCTGGTACACAGCCCTAAGCTGTGTCAGTAAGACATGAGCCACCACGGCTCGGTTTTCATATGACAAAGTCGTTCTCTTTAATACCTGTTTGTCCAATGCTCTATAAAAACAGTAATTACTTATGAAAATTATACTTGTATGGCATCAAGAGGCTCTGAAATGAGGCTGCTCACAAATAACACACTTGCTATGCCCTAGTAAAGACAGTTCTTCATTAGTCTGTGAGTTACAAAATGTAATTACTGTTGTTGCCTTCAGTTTTGCAAATAGGGACACAAGGATCCTCTCTAATAAAAGCCTTGTTGTCCGTCCGTGGACGGACACCAAGGCGTGCGTTCGTGCCTCCCTGGGCTCTTGGGCAGCCAGAAGCGGCCGCCCCGAAGAAGCCAGGTATGCGGAGGAGGGGAGCACTGGCCGAGGCGCGGCTGAGGCCTGGCGGCGCTGCCGGAGCTGGGTGGGAGGGAGAATTTGGGGCCCTTGCCCGGCCCGGCCGGAAACGGCCGGCCAGAGACTGGGTCGCGGGGGGGGGGGGGAGTGGCGGCAGCGGGCCCGGCCTGGCCGCGGAGGCCACAGGCGGCGGCAGCCCGCCCAGAAAGGGAAGGCCGGCGGTGGCGGGAGGCCTTAGCCTGGCTGGGGAGACCGGCCGCGGCATGGAGGGAGCAGGCGGCCATGTTGGGGAGACCGGGGGCAGAGCAGGGAAACCGGGGGACGGATGGGGGCAGAGCGGAGGCCGGCAGCAGCATGGAGGCCGATGGCAAAGGGCCTGGCCCGGCCGCGGAGGCCGGGCGGCCCGGCTGGAGACGGCCCGGCCAGAGACTGGGTTGCGGGTGGGGGGGAGAGAGGCAGTGGCGGGCCCGGCCCGGCCGTGGAGCCACAGGCGGAGCGCACAACTTTCCTAGCGCCCGTTAATTTAACGGGCCTAAAAAAAACTAGTAGAAGATAAGTGACAATCACGAGTCAACTGAGTGACACAGCTGGAAATGTAGCCAAAATTCCTTGCCCCTCAGTCATGCTTTTTAATAACTAGTTATTACTCTTAAATTATGGGTAGACTAACAAGTACTGATGCAAATAAATTATAAAGCCGACAACCTGATATGTGTGGGTGACCTGTGGCTTGTGTATGCAACATTAGGCATTAATTGACATATATGTTGGATCTGTTTATTCATCAGTCAATTAAAACCTTCTGAAGACTTGAGTTAGGTAATTGAGCTGAACAAGACCTATGAACAATCAGTGGGAATTACAAAGGAAGCTGCTAAAATTATTATTTAATTTTGAGTAAAACAAAAGTCTTGGAACATCAGCTTCCAAGACTAGGATCTTCTAGTATAGATATGGCTAAGGGTTGTTTTTTGTAGAAAGCAAGGGCAAACTCCCATGACCTTATATCAACTAAGTTGCTGACAGCAGAAGTTGTGGTTTTGTGTATGTGCCGAGATTGCAATGGAAGCGCAAATAAGATATAGATCTTTCAAGTGAGAAGAGTTGACATTTTGATTTTTCCAAAAGCAAAATCAGAGAACTGAATAGAACACAAAAGGGAAAATCTATTTTATTGCAGTGAATAGTGCCCCTTTTATTAAAAAAAAAAAAAAGCTAACTATCCTCACTACACATGGAGTGTGCAACGCGAAATTTATATTGCCAATATTTGTTCTGCTGGCAAACAGAAAATGGATCCCACTGACTTGGCACTTAATAGAGAACAGAGGCAGTTCATGTCCATCTCTTTTTTCATGTTGTGAAGATGATGATAGCTTTTGCTAATCTACAGCCCTCCTTACTTGTTTTGATAAAAATGACAACATGTAATATGACCCTTACAATGTTTGACTTTTGTTTATGAAGTTCATGTTGGTTGCTGTGCCGAAGTATTTTGTGTAGAAGTAGTAGTAAAAGGGATAATTGCATTTTGTTCCTTGCTCTAGTGTGAGGCATCTTTCTCTTTGCACACTATAGTTTTAATAAGGGTTTAACACTAAGCTGCTCACCATGTAGTTTGTGCTAGTGCATGGACAGGACAGTGGGTTGGGACCAGTCCTTACGATTTCTTGAAGAGCTGAAATTAGTAGCATAGTTTTATATAGTAGTGTCACTTGCTTTAAAGCTGTAACTTATACTGGTGGCCTTTTCTTTTTAAAGCCTGAACATTAATTGCCATGGAGTTTCAACCTGGATAATTTGTAGCAAGTGTCATATGACTATAATTAGATCCCGCATACATTCTGAGCTTTTCTTACAGTAGTCTTTCATGTATACATTCTCCACGTAAAATAAATCAAGATAAGCATCTCTTACAGTTTTTCCTTACCCTTTTAACTTTTCTGTGCTTGAACTGTTGAAGTCAGTGAATAAGTTGGTCAAATATTTTTCTTTGTTTTTTAGATCTCATCAATAACACGGGCCTGTTCTCAGTCACAATATCCATTTCTTTCTGTTGATGCTAGCCAAACCTTTGTTCACTCTCATTTGGATTACTGCAGTAGTCTTTTAGTAGGCCTTCTTTATTCCCATCTTAAGCCTCTTGCTTCTGTCTTGTATTCTGTTGTCTGATCATATTTCTCTCTTTTTTTAATTTCTTGTGTAAATCTTCTTAAGATTAGTTTTATTCACCTTCTTGGAATGCCCTCCTCTGAACCCATTCCAGTTTCTCTGCATCAAAAGTGTGGTATCCAGACTTGGACACAGTACTCCAGATAAGGTCTCACTAGTGCAGAATAAAGTATACTATTCCTTGTGTCTTGGAAACATGGTTCTGTTACTGTATATTGAAAATGGATTCATCCTTTCTACACCAGGTCACGAGCCATATACAGACATTCTAAAAAAATAATAATAGCCCTGTGTGTGTCTACAAGTGCTGTAAGCGTCTTCGAGGTCCCACCTTGGACCATTTCTCATGGTTACAGCTGTGTTTGTCAGCAGAGGGAAACACCATAATTGTGACAGCGAGCTTTTCTGTGAACAGAATGCAATGAATCTGGGACCCATGCCCATTTTAGATGTTGGGGTTTATGCAGCACAGACTTGTTCTGCTTTCACACAGCAGTTTTTGCCAGTTCCTTTCCATATCTAGTGTGGAGTCTTTTGAGTTAATTAAACTGTACTGCTAGTTTATGTGTTATAACTGACTGAAGATTACTCATAGATTTAAAAATAAATTAGATTAGATTAGCTGTTTTCACAGACTTGGATTCCCATATAGCTCTTCCTCTTTATTGTGATCTGTCTGCTGTTAGAAATCAAATAGGCGTTGGACAGACAGAATGTTTGAGCTTGGATTTCACATGATTATGTGTGAAATGACATCTTAATTTTATTTTAATTTTATATTAAAGTGTAAATTAGAGATGTTTACTATTGACCATCTTTAACTAGTGACCCTCTTATCCTGCGATGCATATTCTGAGAGAGTTTCTAATGACATATTCTCAGCTATTCAAATGGCATCCTAGAAGGGGTACATGTACAAGGTTTATATAAATTCATTGGTTTACTTGGTTTTAACATGCATGTGAAATGCTGTATTGTGGTCCAAAGTATTTTTAATATCATTGTTAATATTATAGGTCCCACCTGATTAAAGATTAAATAAATCATAGTTGAGTTATTAGTTTGTTTGTTGATCCAATTTGTATGCATGTACAAATAATTCTTAAACAAAAAGTATAGTTTTCTTTTTAGATGGAGCCTGCTGTTATGCACTTGTATATCATATTAGAACAAGCATTCTAAGATTGAGAGACAAGGGGAGATGCTTCTGTATTCTGTATGGTGCTTGCAACTGGCAGTTCTTTTAAGTTCTTGCATTTAAAAATAATACTTAACATTTTTTTTAAAAAAATCTATCTTATTCAGGGGATCTATTTAGTCAGGTAGAAGTGTTTTAATAAGTTGATCGAAAGTCCATGAGAAGGAGAATAATGCAAGCTACAGAGCTCCTTACAGGGTAGAAAAGAATTTTCTTCCATATAAGGGACCGTACACAGGAGGTCAAAATAGCTGCTGGTAACTGAATTGTTTTGCATCAGTACCCTGCATTTAAGTGGGGAAGCCACCATGTATTCATATATAATTTGTTGTAATTAATATATAATTTCATGTAAGGTATCAAAAGGTGATGTGTATAATCTCTAGAATCCTGCATCATGCTGTATGTTGTGCAGAATATTATCCACGAGTTGTGAAATCATGAATCTAAACACACATGATTAAATCATTTTCTTTAAGAACAGGGGCATTTTAACATGAGTCCTGGCTGAATTCCAGGTTGGCTAATTACATTCTGTGTATGTAAAATTCCCCATGACATTTTAGATGGAAATTATGGCCATTTACTGTCACAAACTACTGCTGTACACTGTTAAACAGCTGCTGCATTTCATCCCATAGGTGATTATACTTCAGTTGTGCATTAAGTGACTTTTGAATTTGAAGATGCCATAAGATACTAGTATGAATCTCTCACTTTTAAAGTGTATTTGTTCTTATATTTATATGCGAGTTGTTGCTCCAGGTCTCTTTATCAAGAGACTTTCAAATAATTGAAAATAGAGATAAGCCATCCTTGGTTAACTCAACCAGACATGCCATTTCACAAATTAACTATACTTACTGAACCTTAACATTGCTATAATGGAAATTGTACTGAAGTTGCTGCTTAAGTGTGTGTGATTCAGGCAGTGTGTTTCCTAGTCTCTAAACCATGTACTGAAGAATGGAAGTATGTAGTAGGCTTGTGCACTTTCTCCTTTGCTTTCCCTTCTCTTATGCATAGGATCTCCTCCCTTCCATAGGTTTCTATAACCATAATTTGATAATGTCTGAACTGGAGTTATCTGTTAGGTCTAACTAGGATTGTCTGCAAACCATTGTTTGGGGGCAATCCTTGTTAGTGTTGATTCTTTCATAATGGCAAACTTTACTATAACTGTTTATAGAAAACTATGGAAGGGGAATCTGCATTGGGGATGGGTGGAGGGAGAGAACCTCTAGCTTGTTCCTAAGCTAATCTCCAAAGCATAGACTGGAGGTCAGCAAATGTGATGCTTGAATTAAGACACTGTGCCCAAACTTGTGACACCTATTTTTCCATAAAATAGTCTATTCATGTGGTTTTCATGCAGTACGTTGATGACACTAGTCTGATAGCTGAGAATGTGGATGATCTGCAAGCTCTAATAGTGAAAGTCAAGCAGCACAGTGGAAAAAATGGGACTGCAACTAAATGTAAAGAAGACTAAACTAATGACAACAGGTAACCAGCCTCAGAATTAATAATGAAGACATTGAAGTGGTGGATAGCTTCTGCCTTTTACGAATGACCAGCAACAGTAAAGGATCCAGCAGTCAAGAAATATGCCGCAGACTAGCACTTGGTAGGGTTGCAATGAAGGCCTTGTAAAGGATATTTTGAGGCCATGAGGTGTCTATACCTACAAAGATTAGAATTTTTTGGACAATGGTTTTTCCCATGACACTCTATGGATGTGAAAGCTGGACTTTGAAGAAACAGGATAGAAAAAGTATTGATGCTTTTGAACTTTGGTGCTGGAGAAGACCTTTGAGGATACCATGGGCAGCCAGGAAAACAAACAAATGGATCATAGAACAAATCAATCCAGAATTTTCGCTCGAGGCACAAATGACCAGACTCAAACTATCATACTTTGGACACATTATGCAGAAACCCAGCTCCCTTGGGAAGTCTATAATGCTGGCGAAAGTTGAAGGAAAGAGAAGAAGAAGACAACCAGTAGCAAGGTGGATGGACTCGATTATGACAGCAATGAATGCATCAATGAGAGACCTTAAAGGCCAAGTTGAAGACAGACCATCCTGGAGAGAATATATCTATGTGGTTGCTAAGAGTTGACACTGACTTGACGGCACTTAATCAATCAATCAACAGCATAGTCTGTACGGGAAAAGATTGTATATATATAAACAATTCAGGAATGATATATATTCCATCCCAAATACGTATACAGATACATGGAAAATGAAATGACTCCATTGAACACATCAGTTTCTCTTTGAACATCAGTTTCTCTTTCCCTGGTGGCGCAGTGGTAAAACTGCCGCCCTGTAACCAGAAGGTTACAAGTTCGATCCTGACCAAGGGGCTCAAGGTTGACTGATCCTTCCATCCTTCCGAGGTCGGTAAAATGAGTACCCAGAATGTTGGGGGGCAATATGCTAAATCATTGTAAACCGCTTAGAGAGCTTCCAGCTATAGAGCGGTATATAAATATAAAGTGCTATTGCTACTGCTATTTGTATTTGTTTAATTCCATTGTAGTTAGACTTGGTTCTTGCTTCACCCATTGTCAACCATGAATTCTAGGCAAGCAAAAATGTCTCAGTTGGAGCTGTAATGTCAATCCTCTATAATAAAAGGCTTGGGCGTGCGTTCGTGCCGCCCGTGTCTTTTTTGGCAGTTCTGGGCATGCGCGGAGCGCATGCTCAGAACTGCCGAAAAAGATACGGCCGCCCAGACACGGGCGGCCATGTTGGAGCAGGAGAAGTGGCGGCCTAGGAGAAGCCGCCAACGGGAGAAGAGTGCTGGCGAGGCGGCGGCAGAGCCGCGGCCTCGGCCAGAGGTGGCGGTGGCCGCGGCGGGGCGACTGGCCTCGATGGTGGTGGCGGCCGCCACGGCGAGAATGTGGGTGAGGCGGCGGCGGCCACGGGGGGCGACTGGCCCCGATGGCGGTGGCCGCGGCGGCGGCGAAAGTACGGGTGAGGCAGCGGCAGCCGCGGCGGGCCAACCGGCCCTGATGGAGGCGGCCGCCGCCAAAGGAGTAGAGGCGCCGGCGGCGGAACTATAGGTACGGGCGAGGCGGCAGGGGAAGCCAGAAAGGGGAGGCCGAAGGTGGCAGGGCGGACTGGGAAGGACTGGGCCCACTGGCGGCCGCACTTGGGGGTCGGGGGTGGTCTACTAGCGCCCGTTAATCTAACGGGCTGAAAATTGCTAGTGTAGTAATAAATCATTACATCTAAATGTAGTAATAAATCACATTACAAGGAAACAGATTTGCAAATTTGATTAAATGGAAAAAGATCAGGAATTTAGCTAAGAATCAGGGTAGAAGTGAGAATCCTGAACAATTATTTGCTAGAACATTTTATTTTATTTATTTTTATTTCTCAAATTTGTATACCGCTCAAACTTTCATCTCTTGGCAGTTTACAATAACATAAAACCAGTTAAAAACATATACAAAAACTTAAAAACACTTTAACAATTTAAAAATAACCAGAAATTAAAATCCCAAAATATTAGGAAGCTGAGAAAGCTTGGGTGAAAAGATGGGTTTTCAGGGGTGTTTTGAAAATTGCCAGAGATGGGGAGGATCGTATCTCAGCAGGGAGAGCATTCCACAATCGCAGGGCAGCGACCGAGAAGGCCCGTCTCTGTGCAGCCACCAAACGAGTTGGCAGTAACTGGAGATAGACCTCCTCAGATGACCTCAGTGGGCGGAGGGGCTTGTAATGAAGAAGACAAATACCCAGGGCCTAAGCCATTTAGGGCTTTGTAAGTTATAACTAGCACTTTGTATTTTGTCCAGAAACCTGTTGGCAGCCAGTGTAACTCCCATCAGTAAAGGGGTAACATGGTCTCTTTGAGAATGACCCAGAGACCAACCTGGCTGCCGCGTTCTGAACCAACTGAGGTTTCTGGACTATGTACAAAGGCAGCCCCACGTAGAGTGCATTACAAAAGTCAAGTCTGGATATACCACTGTTTTGAGGTCGTTGATCTCGAGAAATGGACGCAGCTAGCATATCAGCTGGAGGTGATAGAAATCATCCCTGGCCACCGCCTCAACCTGAGAAACCAGGGAGAGGTGTCAATCCAGAAGTACTCCCAGACTGCGAACCTGTTCCTTTGAGGGAAGTGTGACCCCATCTAGAACAGGCAGATCAAAATCGTCTCTAGAGTTCTGACCCCGCACAATAAGTACCCCCGTCTTATCTGGATTCAGCTTCAGTTTGTTCTCCCTCATCTAGCCCCTTACTGCTTCCAGGCAGGCATTTAGAGATGATATGCCAGCTCCTGAAGAAGCTGACATGGAGAAATAGATCTGGGTGTCATCAGTATACTGGTAACACCCAGCTCCAAATCCCCTGATGATCTCTCCAAGCGGTTTCATGTAGATGTTAAAAAAGCATTGGAGAAAGTACTGAGCCTTGAGGGACACGATACTTAAGCTCAGATTTTGAAGAGCAACAATCTCCAATCAACACCATCTGGAATCTATCCGAGAGGTAGGAGCAGAACCACTGTAAAACAGTGCCTCCCACCCCCAACACCCTCAGACGTTCCAAAAGGATACTATGGTCCATAGTATCGAAAGCTGCCGAGAGATCCAAAAGGACCAACAGAGTCACACTTCCTCTGTCAATTCCCAATTGGAGATCATCCATCAGGCCGACCAAAGCAGTCTCCACCCCATAGCCCGCTCGAAAACCAGTTTGAAATGGGTCTAGATAATCAGTTTATATAAATATTGAGCTACATATGGCAACGTTTTAATTTCTTACTCTGAGTTTTTGAAGAAGTCATTGCTGTTGTGACGACATTAGTCAAAACTACTATAGAACAATCAATCCACTGTAACTTATTTTCTCAGACATTCTTGTGACTGAATTGAGCTGGGATTGATTACACATCTTTCATTCCTTGCATGTTGAATCACTTTTTAATTGTGGTATTCACTCATGCTTCTGATGATGCATTCCTGATAGTTGTTAATATTGTTGTCCTGTCATTATAGATATGTAGGGGTGTGTGTTCTAGGGTTTTTTTTACATCTGTAGATAGAATAATTAAACGTATGTGTATAAACAACTGTGAATTGCTCAGTGTCCCTGGATGTCAGTGTTAATGATCCTTGGATTTTTAGTCTACTTTCTTTAAAGAAAGTAGTTCAGTTCAGTTCAAGGTCTATTACAGTCTATGACCAGCACAACAAGGAAATAGAATAGAACATATAACACAGTTATAAAAACATAATACCACTTATATCAAGAAAGTAAGCTTGTGAGATCATCCAGCTTTCTGTGTGTGTCCGTATGTGTCTGTCCCCATCAACTTTGCAATGCCTGGACCAATTTGGACCAAATTTGCTACAGTTGTAGACACATAGGGATTCTTCAACGGTATTGTTTGTGATGATGTCATCAACCCCAATTCAAGATGGTGGCTGCATGAACATTTGAGGTGCTTTATGAACCAACTAACTGATTTGGACCAAATTTGCTACCGTTGTTGTGACACAGAGGGACACATCAATGGTGTAGTTTGTGCTGATGCAATAGACGCCAATTCAGTATGGCAGACACATGGATATTTTAGGTGGAAGTGGACTAACTTGTGAAGATGGTAACTATAAATTAAGATTATAGTGAAAGGAAAGTAGGCATTTTAGTTCTTATCAGAATGTCTTGTTTGTAATTGGATATGTTTTAAATCCCTTTGTCATATGATAGAGCTTGTCTAGAAACGATTGCTTTAGATTTGTTTTATAGAAAACCTTTCCTATGTCTCTTGCACCTACAGTGAGGGAAATAAGTATTTGATCCCCTGCTGACTTTGTCCATTTGCCCTCTGACACAGAAATGACCAGGCTATAATTGGAATGGTAGGTTTATTGTAGCTGTGAGAGACGGAATAACAACAAACAAACCCTCAAAAGCCCAGTGCCCAAAAGTCAGCGATGGATTTGCATTGTAGTGAGGGAAATAAGTATTCAATCCCTTCACAAAAGATGTCTTAGTACTTGGTGGCAAAACCCTTGTTGGCAATCACAGAGGTCAGACGTTTCTTGTAGTTGGCCACCGGGTTTGCACACAACCCAGGAGGGATGTTGTCCCACTCCTCTTTGCAGATCCTCTCCAAGTCAGAAAGGTTTGGAGGCTGATGTTTGGCAACCCGAACCTTCAGCTCCCTCCACAGATTTTCTATGGGATTAAGGTCTGGAGACTGGCTGGGCCACTCCAGGACCTTCATGTGCTTCTTCTTGAGCCACTCCTTTGTTGCCTTGGCTGTGTGTTTTGGGTCATTGTCATGCTGGAATACCCATCCACGACCCATTCCCAATGCCCTGGCTGAGGGAAGGAGGTGCTCACCCAAGATCTGACGGTACATGGTCCCGTCCATCGTCCCTTCGATGCGGTGAAGGTGTCCTGTCCCCTTAGCAGAAAAACACCCCCAAAGCATAATGTGTCCACCTCCATGTTTGACGGTGGGGATGGTGTTCTTGGGCTCATAGGCAGCATTCCTCCTCCTCCACACACGGCGAGTTGAGTTGATGCCAAAGAGCTCGATTTTGGTCTCATCTGACCACAACACTTTCGCCCAGTTCTCCTCTGGATCATCCAGATGTGCATTGGCAAACTGCAGACGGGCCTGTACATGTGCTGCCTTGAGCAGGGGGACCTTGCGGGCACTGCAAGATTTCAGTCCTTCACGGCGTAGTGTGTTACCAATTGTTTTCTTGGTGACTATGGTTCCAGCTGCCCTGAGATCATTGACAAGTTCCCCCCGTGTAGTTCTGGGCTGCTTTGTCACCATTCTCATGATCATTGCAACTCCACGAGGTGAGATCTTGCATGGAGTCCCAGACAGAGGGAGATTGACAGTTATTTTGTGTTTCTTCCATTTGCGAGTTATCGTGCCAACTGTAGTCACCTTCTCACCAAGCTGCTTGGCGATAGTCTTGTAGCCCAGTCCAGCCTTGTGCAGGTCTACAACCTTGTCCCTGACATCCTTCGACAGCTCTTTGGTCTTGGGCATGGTGGTGAGTTTGGAAGCTGAGTGATTGCTTGCTTCTATGGACAGGTGTCTTTTATACAGGTGCTGTAACAAGCTGGGATTAGGAGCACTCACTTACAGAGGGTGTTCCTCATCTCAGCTCGTTACCTGCATATAGTGAAAAGACACCTGGGAGCCTGAAATCTTGCTGGTTGATAGGGGATCGAATACTTATTTCCCTCACTACAATGCAAATCCATCGCTGACTTTTGGGCACTGGGCTTTTGAGGGTTTGTTTGTTGTTGTTCTGTCTCTCACAGCTACAATAAACCTACCATTCCAATTATAGCCTGGTCATTTCTGTGTCAGAGGGCAAACGGACAAAATCAGCAGAGGATCAAATACTTATTTCCCTCAGTGTATAAACCTTTCTTACCTTTTAATGTATAGTTTGTCCCTTCTTGTTCTTCATTATTGAAATAACTTTTCAAGGTTGCTTCAAATATTACATGATGACAAATGTGTTTTCCACAACATGTTGGTGCTCATGGAGTTCTGGCCATTCTTAGTGCTCTAGTTTATGTCCCTCCCATCATATATGCTGTTGAAAATTGTAACACACTTTATTTTTAGATGTACACTTTTAAAAGTTGAGATGTAAAGCAATCTTGAATGCAGAACAAGATTTTGGGATCTAGTGTTGAGTTTAGTGTGAATTTATAGAAAACAAAACTTCCCAATTTGAGTCTACAGACAGCTATAAATTGTTTTTCAACTTTGAATTTGAAATCATTGTTCTTGTTGAGTCAGTTTTGTTGGCTTTGCCTAGGACACCAGAACTAGTTGGCAATAGAATGAATAACATACATGTTTTGAAGAATAGTTGATATAGCAGCTATGTGAGGTGCTTTGGGGGGGGGGGGTGGCGGTATTTAATCAACATTAAAATAAAATCACGTTGAGGGCAAAGTAGTTGAATTGGAGTTTTTGTTTAATTGGGTCAGTTCTGTTCATGTGTTTGGTGCTTACTTGATCAGATTGTCTTGTGAACCTGATTTCGTGTGTGTATGTGTAGGTGTGTTCCCCCATCCCCTGATGCTTTTATGAACTGAAACTACTTGTGTCATACTCTCACTGTCTGAACTGGTTTATATGGGTTGAGATGTGGGTGATTCTCTCTTGCACTTAGTGTGGGGAGTTGGATTCTATGACCTTCTGCTCACGCTAAACTCTTGATGTGGAATTAGACATTCTTCTCAACATATCCACAAAAAGCATATCCTCCCATACTGCTTATGATTTACGGACAGAGCATTTACTTATGTTGTTTCAGCCTAGCTCAGTTAAGGGTTGATGAGTTAAGGCTACAATTCTATGAGCTCTTACTTGGAAGTAAATCCCGCTAAACTTATTAGGACTTAATTTTGAGCAAACTTGCCATAAGAGTGGGCTGCATGTCCCATTGGAAACAAGAAGACTTTTTCCATTGGTTTCATTCTTGCTTTTCAGATTTCAGTTCATTGAAAGATAAAAGAAGTTTTAGACTGCCCTTTGAAAGGAAAGCAGCTGTCTGAAACACACTGAGAGAACATGACATACATGTTGTTTTCCAAAATCTTTGAAATTTACTGAACCTTTTATACTGTACTGACAAAAGTTATACTTTGATCTGCTGTACTCACTTCTAAAGAATGAAAGTGACAAAAGTAACATATTCTTAGGCACTTCTAAGATGCACCTGACAGGAGATAAACATTGCAAATATCTTAATTGGTTTTCTTTGCGAACATCTGTTTATGTTTGTTTTTAAACCGACCTGTATGCCACTGAGATCTGGTTGCTGCTTTAGACTAAATGTAGGATTCTTCTTTGGCTTCATTAGCCCTTTGTCGGCCAAAGTGAGTCATCTTTTTGGTGCCATTTTGGTGATTGCTTTTGATTTGGTGATTTGCTTTTTGGTGATTTACACATTATAACTTCTGACTCTTCTTATCCTCATAAACATTTCTCCCTCCTGTTCTCTCCCCCCTCAGCATACTGAAAAGTAGCAGTACTATTCTGTGACCTGGATATGGCAGCTCCAGTTGTTCTAAAGTGTCTTTATTGTAAATCTTTGTTACATGGGAGATTCACTGGGGTTGCCAATTGTTCCAGGAAAATAAACTGGCCTGTACTGATTGGCATTATGTTTTCATAATTCAGTGTAAATGTTTGCTTATTGACTTGCAATAAGGTTGGACTGAAAAATCAACATATAGTTGACAACCCAAGTGTGAATGAACACTGTACACTGAAATGTACACTAAATTTACTGCTAATTTAGCAGTAAATTAGTTGGCATGTATCAGACATTAAAGTAATGGAACTGGGTCTAGGAAAAAATGGGTTCAAACTCTCACAGCCATGAACTTATTGGGCAGTGTTGTGCAAATTGGTTTTTCCATAGTTGATTGGGTCCAGACAGGACCCAATTTTTTTTTTTTGAACTGTAGGCGTGGCTAGCTTCCTGCCTGGAAGGTGGCCCAATCCACAGTTCCAGTCCTGTCTTGATGCAGAACACAGGGCTGCGAAGGATCTCCTGACTCCTTGCTTTTTTGTGGCTAGCTTTTCAACAATTTCTTATCTCTGCTCACCTTAGCAGTGTGAAGGTATACCACCTCCCCTCTACCAGCTGTGTGCTAAGCTGGGGAAGGAAGTCTATTTGCTTCCATTTAATTTTATAAATTTCCTACAAACATTTTTTCTTTTTTCAATTTAGCTTATTGGATCTTGGAATTTTGTGTTGATTTGTTTTCTCCCATTTGCTGGCACTATGATTTGCTCCCATGCTGGAGTAGTTATTAGAGGGCTCACTTTCTAAAGGTCCTTGTGCTGATATTTTATTTATTTATATATTTATTTGATTTGTATACCACCCTTCCAAAAATGGCTCAGGGCGGTTTACATCAATAAACTGATATTAAGGGCGACTTGATTGTTCACGAGCAGGTGGTCCTCCAGAGGCCTCATTCTGCTTCTCCTTGCTGGGAGTGGCGCCCACACTATTGATGCCCCCAGTGGGTGCTTCAGAACACATTGCGGATATTCAGAACACATTGCGGATAGCCTTGCCGCTCCTCCCCTCTGCTGCTCAGCATGAGGTTTCTGTCCTAGCGGTACCCTTAGTGTGACCTTCCCACCTCTTCCGCACCCGATCCCTCTTTTCACGCCGGCATCAGAAATTTGCAACCAGGGGTTCCCACAGGACCCAGCCAGCCAACTCGGGAGGTTATCAGTAGAGTCCCCATGCCCAACAAGGATTTTTCCCCACCTGTTGTTGTTGTTGTTTGTTCGATTTCTATACTACCCTTCCAAAAATGGCTCAGGGTGGTTTACACAGAGAAATAATAAATAAATAAGATGGATCCCTGTCCCCAAAGGGCTCACAATCTAAAAAGAAACATCAGATAGACACCAGCACCAGTTGTAGATTTCTGCCAAATGGCTCCAGGATTTTATTGCCCGGCAATGTAGTGCTATCATTAAGACTTTGTCTCCGGCTCCACTACCCCGCCTACCTCTCACCCTGAGGTCCCTGCTCAATCAAACCTTTTCCCACCCCCTCCATTGCTCCCAGGGCTCCTGCTTGCACCCCACTGGCTTCCATCCCTGCCAGGTGGGCCATTCCTATTGACGAAAGGGGGCAATTTATCCCTATTACCGGGGTAATAAATGCAGGAAGTGTAATAAGTCACCTTCCTCTTCTTCCTCAGAGCAGAGCCCACCTAGAGACCACTGTTCTCTCTAAGGTGAGCATATGTACTTTATTTTATTCATTCATTCATTCATTCATTCATTTATTCATTCATCCGATTTATGTACCGTCCTTCCAAAAATGGCTCAGGGCAGTTTACACAGAGAAATAATAAATAAATAAGATGGATCCCTGTCCCCAAAGGGCTCACAATCTAAAAAGAAACATAAGATATACATAAGACTGGAGGTACCGTGCTGGGGGTGGATAGGGCCAGTTACTCTCCCCCAAAGAGAATCACCACATTAAAAGGTACCTCTTTGCCAAGTTAGTTGGGGTTAGAATCCAGTCACCCACTCAGACGATTCCATCAGCTGTGCAGTCTCACTGCGCTCCAATGGCTGCTGAAAGTGCTGGCAGTCTTTCTGCCCCGGCCCCAGCAAGAGCCAGCTGAAATGGAGAGGCTTTCAGAATCACTGCTACGTCCCTTCAAAGGCCCAGGCAGGAGAGATCACTCCAGTGAGTCTGAGGCCATGCTCGACTGCTTTTCTTGCATCAGGAGACTCCTGGAGCCCAGGGAGGACTGCAAGCCACTCGAAGAAGAGGCGCAGGCTTGCAGGCATGTGCACACTCTCCTCAGTCCCCACCCCCTTCGGCTGCTAGCATGTACTGTAGTTTAATAGCTTGGAGACCGCTCGTGAGCAGCTACCCTTCCATTCTTCCTCCCCCCGCCTGCCCCCTACAGGCTAAGGTTTCCTTGTCCAGTGGGAAAGCCGGAGGAGGGGCTTCTGCCAGGATCTCCAGTGCTTAACTTACTTTCAAAGTGCTTTCTTGTAGTTGTAGGTCTTATACCTCGGTGGATCAGAAAGGAGTGTACCTAGAGGGTCTGTGTGTGTGTGTGTGTGTGTGTGTGTGTGTGTGTGTGTGTGTGGTTTCTTTTCTTTTCTTTTTTTGGTAGAGGGAGGTGTGTGGTGTGTAGAGTGGGAAGGAAAGTACTAGAGGGACTGTGTGTGTAGAGGGAGGTGTGTGGGGGGTGGGAAGCAGGGGCGTAACTATTATAGGGCAAGGGGAGACAGTTGTCTGGGGGCCCACCTCCTTTGGGGCCCCCCCAGAGGCAAGTCACATGACTGACTCCTGCAGCTGCACACCCACCCAGGCTTCCTTCAGTTGTATTCATCCTCCAAAATTGATGTGGATGTTAAGACCTGAAGCTACCAGAACAGCATGTCTTTCTCTAGTACCATTAAACGACTTGCATCGTCCACAATTTACAAAACCTTTAAAAAAAAAAGTTCTATTGTGGCACATAGGAGATATCTATCTATCTATCTACAGTGAGGGAAATAAGTATTCGATCCCCTGCTGATTTTGTCCGTTTGCCCTCTGACACAGAAATGACCAGGCTATAATTGGAATGGTAGGTTTATTGTAGCTGTGAGAGACGGAATAACAACAAACAAACCCTCAAAAGCCCAGTGCCCAAAAGTCAGCGATGGATTTGCATTGTAGTGAGGGAAATAAGTATTCGATCCCCTATCAACCAGCAAGATTTCAGGCTCCCAGGTGTCTTTTCACTATATGCAGGTAACGAGCTGAGATGAGGAACACCCTCTGTAAGGGAGTGCTCCTAATCCCAGCTTGTTACAGCACCTGTATAAAAGACACCTGTCCATAGAAGCAAGCAATCACTCAGCTTCCAAACTCACCACCATGCCCAAGACCAAAGAGCTGTCGAAGGATGTCAGGGACAAGGTTGTAGACCTGCACAAGGCTGGACTGGGCTACAAGACTATCGCCAAGCAGCTTGGTGAGAAGGTGACTACAGTTGGCACGATAACTCGCAAATGGAAGAAACACAAAATAACTGTCAATCTCCCTCTGTCTGAGACTCCATGCAAGATCTCACCTCGTGGAGTTGCAATGATCATGAGAATGGTGACAAAGCAGCCCAGAACTACACGGGGGGAACTTGTCAATGATCTCAGGGCAGCTGGAACCATAGTCACCAAGAAAACAATTGGTAACACACTACGCCGTGAAGGACTGAAATCTTGCAGTGCCCGCAAGGTCCCCCTGCTCAAGGCAGCACATGTACAGGCCCGTCTGCAGTTTGCCAATGCACATCTGAATGATCCAGAGGAGAACTGGGCGAAAGTGTTGTGGTCAGATGAGACCAAAATCGAGCTCTTTGGCATCAACTCAACTCGCCGTGTGTGGAGGAGGAGGAGGAATGCTGCCTATGAGCCCAAGAACACCATCCCCACCGTCAAACATGGAGGTGGACACATTATGCTTTGGGGGTGTTTTTCTGCTAAGGGGACAAAACACCTTCACCGCATTGAAGGGACGATGGATGGGACCATGTACCGTCAGATCTTGGGTGAGCACCTCCTTCCCTCAGCCAGGGCATTGGGAATGGGTTGTGGATGGGTATTCCAGCATGACAATGACCCAAAACACAGAGCCAAGGCAACAAAGGAGTGGCTCAAGAAGAAGCACATGAAGGTCCTGGAGTGGCCCAGCCGGTCTCCAGACCTTAATCCCATAGAAAATCTGTGGAGGGAGCTGAAGGTTCGGGTTGCCAAACATCAGCCTCCAAACCTTTCTGACTTGGAGAGGATCTGCAAAGAGGAGTGGGACAACATCCCTCCTGGGTTGTGTGCAAACCCGGTGGCCAACTACAAGAAACGTCTGACCTCTGTGATAGCCAACAAGGGTTTTGCCACCAAGTACTAAGACATCTTTTGTGAAGGGATTGAATACTTATTTCCCTCACTACAATGCAAATCCATCGCTGACTTTTGGGCACTGGGCTTTTGAGGGTTTGTTTGTTGTTATTCCGTCTCTCACAGCTACAATAAACCTACCATTCCAATTATAGCCTGGTCATTTCTGTGTCAGGGGGAAACGGACAAAATCAGCAGGGGATCAGATACTTATTTCCCTCACTGTATCTATTTCCTGTGTGTGTGTAAATTTTACTATGCTTATTGTTACCACTATTCAGCCTCTTTTATGATTTCTTTACTTCATGAGCTGAGCTTCAGTGAGGGGAGAGGGCATTTTAAACTCCTAGTGTACTAGAAGCTGTGTGTGTGTGGAGGGAGATGTGCGGGGTGGGGATGGAAAGGGGTATAGCTAGAGGGACTGTGTGTGTGTGTGTGTGTGTGTGTGTGTGTGTGTTTTGGAGAAACCTCTGTGTGTGTGTGTGAGAGAGAGAGTTGTGTGCACACTGTCTTGTTACTGCCACCCAGAACAAAACACTTTCTGCTCACTGATAATAAAAATTAGAAGGAACACTGCTAGAAACCTCAAACTTCCTTCCTGTGTGTCTTCTCCACCTACTAAGATCCCTCCATCAATTCTTCTCACCACCTTGCCTGCAGTTCTGCCAGCCCCTACAAATTATCTGCAGCCTCCACCAGCTCTGGCTAAGACCTTACCTGTGATCCATATCCCTCATTCCAATAGTTCTCATATGGAGGCTGCTATTGCTCAAACTGGCCCCCTTTTGAGGCATGTCTTCCGGTAAAGAGAGTTTTTGGATGAGGTGGCACCTGCTCCTTTGCCAGCCTCCACCCACCTGTTTTCATCTTCTGATTTTGAGGTACTTTTGGCCAAGGCAAAATGTGCCATAAACAGTGTAGTGCCTGCTGATGTGCCTTTTAGATCTGCCCACTCTAGATCAGAATGTGTTCCCCTCTTCTTTGGGACAAATAGCTGTAGTCCCCTTCCCCAAATTATTCAGGGAAGCTATGTTGGCTGAGTGGTCTGCGCCTGTGTCTATGAAACCACTAAACAGTTCTCCCAGAAAATTATACATTTTACCTCAAGGTGTCTCTTCGGTTATTGCAGTCTCTACCATAGACTAGGGATGTGCACGGAACCGGTTTGGAGAACTGGTGGAGATCTATTTTTGAGGGTGGGAGAGGGTGCACTTACCCCTCCCACCACTTCCCTCCCACTGGCGTCTGTGTGTTTCAAAGCCCATCAGGGCAACAGCATACCTCCCTGCCGCCTTGTTGCCCTCGTCTTCCAGATATGACTGGAAATCGCCAATGTGCCTGCATGCACCGCTGATGGGGGAGAAAGCGCCAGGAGGGGAAAGTGCACCCTCCCTAGCTCTTAAAAATAGACCCCTGCTGCCTTCGAGCCTCCCCACTGTGGTTCTGTGCACATTCCTACTGTAGACCAGCCAGTGGCTCAATCGGTTTCTGGTGCGGTAATGGTTAAGGAGGGTGATGAACAGCTTAAGATTCCGGAGGAAAGGAAATCTGACCTACTGCTCCGCAAAAGTCATACAGTGGTGGCCACTGTCATGAAGGCTGCCACTACAAATTATATTTTCACCCGGGCTTCGGTGGAGAGGACAAAACAGTTAGCTCAATACGTCCCTCCCGAAAATTCAAAACTACATCAGGGCTAAGCAAGTTAGCCAAGACTGCAGCCCTTATGGCTGACTCTAGCCTAGACTGCTTTCAGTATGCTTCTAGGTATGTGGCTGCTGGTATGGTGGTGTGAAGATCTCTTTGGTTGGAACGTTGATTCTAAATCTAGAATTAATCTGGCTGCCACTCCCTTTTCGGGCCCCCAGTTGTTTGGGGAAGCGCTTAACCCTATCTTAGTGAAGACAAAAGAGAAAAAGAAGGCTTTACCTATACCTCTGGAGGTTCTCCACAGGCCTGCCTGTTCTAATTACCAGACTTTTCGTTCCTTTAGGACAGGCATCCCCAAACTGCGGCCCTCCAGATGTTGCTGAACTACAACTCCCAGCATCCCTAGACACAATTTTTTTGTGGCTGGGTATGCTGGAAGTGGTAGTTCAGCAACATCTGGAGGGCCGCAGTTTGGGGATGCCTGCTTTAGGAACTTCCTTCCAACAATGTAGAGACAGCCGCCCCACCACCTACAGATTCACCTAGTGTAATCAGTGGCACCAGCGAGGAGGAGGGTCCACCAGTGGTTGTGCAGCCTATCAGTTCTCCTCTGCTTCCTTGCAGCCCCCACGAAAACAATGACAACCATCAATTTGGGGGCAGGCTCACCATTTCTACCTACAGTGGGAAGACACTACTCAAGACCGATGGGTTCTCTCTTCCATAGCTAATGGTTATTCTCTGGATTTTCTGTTCCCTCCACGCAATCAGGTCACCCTAACTCCCTTGTCCAGAAATCTGATCAAACATCTTTGGATGGAAAAGACCATTCATCCTTTCCTTCTGATCAAGGTAATCGAACCTGTACTGTCAACGGAATTATGGCTCAGCGTTTACTCTCTTTTATTTCTAGTCCCCCAAAAAAGATGGTTCTTGGAGGGCAGTTCTCAACCTCAGGCACCTCAACCGTTTCATCAAAAAATGAAAATGTTGGATGGAGTCTCTTCATACAGTCAAGGAGGCAATAACCCACAAAGACTTCTTGGTCTTGAAAGACCAGACTGAAGCATGTCTCCACATCCCTATCCTTCCCACTCATCTCAGGTATCTTCGTTTTTGTTACAACGGGTCCCACTTCCAGTATCGGGCCCTCCCATTTGGTCTCTCCTCAGCCCTGGGTTGTTTTTTTTTTTTTTTACAAAGATCATGATTGCTCCAATGGCCCACCTGAGGACACCTGGAGTTCAGGTCCACCCATAACTGGATGATCTGCTGGTTCAAGCATCTTTCCTCCCTCAGGCTGAACAGGCCCTTCAGCTCACACTCAAGACCCTCAGGGAGCATGGCTTCCTGATCAACTACCAGAAGAGTCGCCTCATCCCATCTCAACGTCTACAACCCCTGGGAGAGGTCTTGGGCACACCTTGTGGATTGGTGTTCTTGCCCCCAATTCTGAAGGAGAAGTTATTTCTGTTGATTCATCCTCTTCTGCAAAAGAAATCTGCAGATCTTATGATCTTAGCTCAACTACTGGAATCCATGATCGCCTGCCTAGAGTTCACACTATGGGTTCTCTGGTACTCTTATCCCCACCAGTGGCTCCTACTTCCCTTCCAGGAGGACATCCTGGCTTGTGTGCACAAAGAGATTCCCTTACCTGCCCCCCAGTTTGACTGTCCCTTTAATGTGGTGATTCTCTTTATTTAGCAGGGGGAGGGTAGCTGGCCCTATCCACCCCCAGCATAGTACATCCAGTGACCGTTGCTGGTGTCTATCTTATGTTTCTTTTTAGATTGTGTGCCCTTTGGGGACAGGGATCCATCTTTCTTCTCCCATCCCCCCCCCCATTTCCCCTATTTCTTCTCTATGTAAACCACTTTGGAAACCGTTGTTGAAAAGCGGTATATAGCTATTTGTTGTTTTAGGCTGGGGTGCCTATTGCCTGGGTCAGTACGCCCAGGGCTCTTGGTCTCCCAGGGAAGTGACTCACAACATGGATTGAACTCCGTGCAGTGCATTTGGCTCTGATCCAATTTCTTCCTTTGATTGAAATGCTCACATATTGGTGTGCACAGACAACGTGACAGCCAAATTGCACATCAACCACCAGAGCAGCATGTTCTCTGATAGTGGAGTCATACAACTACAGAACACCTTCAGGGCACAGCCAGTGCTCAAGCCAACTGGCTCGGTTGTCAGCACATTGACCTGGCGGAATGGTCCCTCCACTCGTTGGTTTTTTAACAGATAGTATGCATTTTGGCCTCCCAGAGGTGGATCTCTTTGCCTCTCCCCACAATGCCTGCTTCCCAGGTTCTTCACCAGATTTCTCTCTCGCCAAGTGGAGGCAACAGATGCCCTGATGGCTCCTTGGCCTCTAGGCCTCCTATATGCACCCCCCCGACTGCTATATTCAGCAAAGTGCTTCAGAAGCTCCACGGGAAAAGGGCAGACACTATTCTAATTGCACCTCATTGGCCTTGGAGGCCCCGGTTTTCCGATCTTCAAAACCTATCAGTTGATCAGCCTTCACATCTCCCTCTACAACCAGATCTTCTGGAGCAAGACCTATTTCTTCACCCAGATCCTCAGTGGCTCTGACTGTGTGCCTAGAAGTTGAACACTCTGTCTTAGCCAAGAAGGGCTATTCAAAGGCCATACAGAACATCATTCTCACTTCCAGGAGGCTGTCCACTAATTGTATTTACTAGGCAACATGGGTGGCCTTTTCTCGTTGGGCCTGCGGAAAGAGAGTCCATCCACTTTCTGCTGGTGTACCTGAAGTCCTGGCCTTTTTACAGTAGGGTTTAGACATGGGCTTATGCCCATTACTCTTAAATGCCAGACATCGGCTCTGTCATCTGTCCTCACCCTCTCAGCAAAGAATTCCTCTTCTATACCCACATCTCCGATGGTTCCCCAAAGGGGCCACTAACTTGGCTCCCTCTACTATACACAGATTTCTCTCCTGGAAATGGAACAAAGTGCTCAATGCCCTCACCCAACCTCCTTTCGAACGCTTGGCGGACAGCTCGTTAAAGCTCCTCTTATATTTCTGACAGCAATCACATCTACCCATAGGGTCTCAGTTGGCGGTGCTTTCTGTCTGGAAGGAATTATGCATCTTCCAGCTGGATTCTCTAGTGCTGAAGACAGATCCAGCCTTTTTACCAAAAGTCAATTTGGCTTTCCATTGTTCTCAGGACATAGTCCTTCCATCCTTTTGCCCTGCTCTGGTTCACCCTAGGGAGAAAGTTTGGCATACCCTGGATGTCTGGCACACACTTTGAATTTACATAAGAAGGACCAAAGCAATCCAATAGTCCGACTCCCTGTTTCTCTTCATCAATCGTCTCTGGGGAATAAGGTGTCTAAGGTCACCTTGTCCAGATAGATAAAAGCCTGCATTATGGCTGCCTACGAAGCCACTAATCTTCCCGTCTCTAAGGGTATCACTGCCCACTCTACCCACAGTGCAGCCACTTCGGTGGCATTTTCAGCCAATGCCCCTTTGCTAGAGATATGTAGGGCAGCTACATGGTCTTCCATTGCGCCCTTCATTAAGCATTACAAAATTTCCTCTCTTTATTCTGCTTAGGAGGCACTAGGCCACACAGTCCTGCAGCAGGTTGTTTAGTTCCCCTTTCTCTTCCCTCCATTATTTGACTCAAGCTTGGGCATGTCCCAGTGTTAAGGATGGCTTCCTCAACTACGGAAAAAGAAACATTGGATTTACCAGGAAGGGTTCTTTTTCATAGTTGAGGAGGCCATCCGGTCCACCCGAGGAAGCCATTAGTCTGTTTTCTTCTTTCTGAGTTGGGAGTTTTTCGTTTTGGGGAGGTGGCGCTTTCTAGAGGATATAGCTTTGTAGTGTTTTGCCGTTCATTTGTTTTTCCTTTTGAAAGCCTCTTTGTCTGTTTCTTCTAACTCTACTTGTTGTCGTCCTAATACTTTGTATATAGTGTTTTCAGTATTGTTTTGTATCCTCGTTTGGTGCAGTAGTTCCAGAACTTGGGATTGGGTTGCTTTCCAGGGCGGAAGCTAGCCATGCCTACAGTTCCAAAACATTGGGTCCTGTCTGTGGAGCATGTTCAGTACACAACCCAGTTTAAGGATGGCCTCCTCCTTCATGGTAAGTCCAATGTTTCTCTTTCTGGGTATCTTAGTTCTTCAGATAAGCATAGTAATCAATGTGGGGTAGAATGAATTAAGGATTATTGGGTGCTAGCACATTAAGTACTGTATACATGGCCTGGCCTTTGCTCTGCTCTGTATCTAGTCTCTGGCATGTAGCAGGGCCTAAGAGAATGGCATCTTGGGTCTTACACTGTACCAAAGGCAATTGGCACAGTGGCACAAATCTGTGATGCCTGATGACGTGGACAAGCTGCTTGGGGCGGTACGGCCTACCTCTTGTTCTCTGGATCCTTGCCCGACTTGGCTGCTTTTATCTAGCAGGGAGATTGTTGGGGATGGCTTAGTTAATATCATCAACTCATCGCTGAGGGAGGGTAGGATGCCTCCTTGTTTGAAGGAGGCAATTATTAGACCACTTCTTAAGAAGCCTTCTTTAGATCCCTCAATGATGGACAGTTATAGGCCGGTCTCCAATTTCCCATGGTTGGGTAAGGTGATTGAGAGAGTGGTGGCTAACCAGCTCCAGGCGGCTTTGGAGGAAACCGAATATCTAGACCCATTTCAAACTGGTTTTAGAGTGGGCTATGGGGTTGAGTCTGCCTTGGTCGGCCTGATGGATGACCTTTACCAGGGAATCGACAGAACGAGTGTGACTCTGCTGGTTCTTTTGAATCTCTTGGTGGCATTTGATACCATCGACCATGGTATCCTTCTGGATTGCCTGGGGGAATTGGGGATAGGGGGCACTGGAATTGGGGATAGGGGGCACTGCTCCTATCTCTCAGGCAGATTCCAGATGGTGGAGCTTGGTGACAGTTCCTCTTTCAAACGGGAGCTATTATATGGAGTCCCTCAGGGCTCCATTTTGTCACCAATGCTTTTTAATATTTACATGAAACTGCTGGGTGAGGTCATCAGGAGATTTGGTGCAGGGTGTTATCAGTATGCTGATGACACCCAAACCTATTTCTCTTCCTCCTCCTCCTCCTCCTCCTCAGGAAATGGCATTCACTCCCTAAATGCCTGCCTACGGGCAGTAATGGTCTGGATGAGGGATAACAAATTGAAGCTGAATCCAAGTAAGACGGAGGTGCTCATTGTGGGGGATCGGAATTTAAGGGATGAGTTAGATCTTAATGTGCTGGATGGGGTTACACTCCCCCACAAGGAACAGGTATGCAGCTTGGGAGTGCTCTTGGATCCAGGCCTCACCATGGTATCTCAGGTGGAGGCTATGGTCAGGAGAGCTTTCTATCAGCTTTGGCTGATTCGACAGCTGCACCCATTCCTTGAAGAGAACGATCTCAAAACAGTGATGCATCAGCTGGTAACCTCCAGGTTTGACTACTGCAATGCGCTCTACGTGGGGCTGCTTTTGTACATAGTTGGGAAACTTCAGTTGGTACAAAATGCAGCAGCCAGATTGGTCTCTGGGGTAACCCGGAGAGACCATATTATGCCTGTCTTAAAACAGCTGCACTGGCTGCCAATATGTTTCCGGGCGAAATACAAAGTCTTGGTTATTACCTTTAAAGCCCTGAACGTCTTGGGTCCGGGTTACCTTAGAGAGCACCTTCTTTGGTATGATCCCCATCGCTCATTGAAGTCATCTGGAGAGGTCCGTCTCCAGTTGCCACTGCTACGTCTGGTGGCGACTCGGAACCAGGCCTCTTCTGCAGCTGCTCCTGGTCTATGGAATGCACTCCCAGCAGATATCCGCAGTTTAGGCTCGCTGTCAGCCTTTAAGGGAGCCCTAAAAACCTATTTATTTGGCCTGGCCTTTCAAGGCTTATAAAGTGGTGTTTTTAAAAGTATTTTAATTGGTTTTAAATTGTTTTAATAATTTTTGAATTGGTTTTATATTGTTTTAGCATTGTTTTAATTGTGGGTTTTATGTCTTTTTAAAAAGTTATTGTACACCACCCAGAGCCTCTGGATGGGGCAGTTTATAAATGTAATGCATGCATGCATGCATACATGCTTCCTGCCACCTGGGAAACAGGGTGGTTCCAGAGGTTCTCCCTGACTTATCAATACCTGGATGCCTTAGAGTTAGCATGAGTTAGCATGGTGCTTTTGGCCTACAATATGATACAGACAGAAATCTGAGGTTAAGGGGGATTTTTAAAACAATCTTGAATATCACTTTTTGTTTAACAGCATGGGCTGGTATTTCAGGAGTGCACTAGGGTTCTGCAGTAGAGAACGTGGAGTTGGAAGGAAATCCCCCCCCCCAAATATTTATTTAAATTGCACACTGTTGCATCTGTCACCTATGTTCTGCATGTCACGAAACATTGTTACATGTAAAATAAAAATATTGTTAAAGTAAAAATAAAAATGTTTTTAAAAATAACAAAATATGAATGCTTGCTTGTGGTTCCTTTTACCAACAGAATGAATGGAATCAGCAGAACTTCACTAAAGCTATGCTGAAATATTTCCCTCTGTAACATAGAATTAATCACTTAATGGCAGTATTTAAAATATAATTGAATCATAGCCTGCCTTCTGCAGAATATTAAAACATTAAGTAGCATAACTGTATCATTAGACTGGAAAATGTGAAAATATTTCAAGATCTTTTATCTTACTTGTGATGCTTCTTTTAAAATGCCTGGCCATACTTTGAGGGGAATTTCCATTTTCTTTCTTCTCCCTCCCTCCCACTCTTGTTATATTTTCCATCTTGCATTACAAAGGGTTTATGAATATAATTCCCTGTGCATTTTGCTGCAACTAATTTCTCTTTATGTCGAAAGAATTGGGTGAACTCACCCATAGCAGGATGTAGAGAACATGATGTTAAAAATAGAGTTATTTCTGGATGGCAATTTGGAGGTCAGTTCCTGGCAAAATGCAGCCCAACATTCTTCTTTATCTTGCTGTAGTCAGTTTCTCTTTCTCTGATGTAGGCATTTCCTTCCAAAGTTCCCCCTCTTCTAGAAAACGACATCGATGTAATCTTATAGTGGAAAAGATAACATAACCAATTCCCTTTTTTGGTGGTTTTGTGCATTAACACCAGGAACTTGCAATTGTTACTATGAAATAGCAAATATACTTGCCTTTTTTCAGTCTTGTTTCAAAAATTGCTGCATCATTTCTATGGTAACATGTAATTTCCTTGATTCACAGATGTCATGCTCACTTACAGGCATGTCTGTTTGTATTTCTGTTTTCCGTTGACTCCAATATAATAGAATAAAATTGTTTTCCTTTTAGGTGATTGAGAGCATCTATATCCTCTCTAATAAAACGCTTGGTGTCCATCTGTGGACGGACACCAAGCGTGTGTCCGTGCCTCCCTGCCCTGTTCTGCGCCTGCGCAAAGCGCAGGCGCAGAACAGGGCAAGGGAGACACGCTCGCCGGCACCCGGCAGCCATCTTGGGCGGCCAGAAGCGGCCGCCCCGAAGAAGCCGGAGAGGAGGCGGCGGGAAAGTGACCGAGGCGGCGGCAGAGCCGCCGCCTCGGCCAAAATAGATGGAGGCTGGGGGCAGAGCGGAGGCCATTTAACCTTAAAAAAGAATTTACTCCCGCGGCCGCCGACGACGACCGCCCACCCTCCCTCCCAGCTGCCGAGTCCCCCTTACCCTGGCCGACTGCTGACGGCCGAAGACAGCCCTTAATTTAAGAGGCAGAGAGGAGCTCGCAAGCAGAGCTCCTCTCTGTGCAAAGCCTCTTGCCGAACTGCCGCTTTGGGCGCTTGCGTCCCTTGCGCCCAAAGCGGCAGTTCGGCAAGAGGCTTTGCACAGAGAGGAGCTCTGCTTGCGAGCTCCTCTCTGCCTCTTAAATTAAGGGCTGTCTTCGGCCGACAGCAGTCGGCCAGGGTAAGGGGGACTTGGCAGCTCGGAGGGAGGGTGGGCGGTCGGCGGCGGCGGCCGCGGGAGTAAATTTTTTTTAAAAAGTTACATGGCCTCCGCTCCGCCCCCGGTCTCCGTCTCCCCGGCCTGGCGGGGGCAAGTGCCTGGGCCGATTTGGCCCTTAAAGGTAGGGGGGGAACGGCGGAGGGAGGGGGAATGGCGGCGGGGGGCCAGGAGCGCCGTTACTAGCGCCCGTTATTCAACGGGCCAAAATTCACTTGTATATATATAATCTGTCTATATAATTCTCCTGGGTGTGCCTTGGAATGTGCATCCCAGCGCCCAGCTGATTGGCTGGGCAGCAGATGGGCCTGACTGGCTGAGGTGCACCCAGGAGGATTGGTCGCTGCGGCAGTGGCAGGCCTGGCCACAGAGGCCAGAGGCAGCGCTGGGCTGGGCCCAGCCGTGGAGGTAAGGCCCGGGGGTGGGGGAGGAAGTGGGGTGGGGAGAGAAGTGGGGGGGGGGAGAGGCAGCTGGGCCTGGAAGTGGAGACTGGAGCAGAAGGTGGTGGGGAAGAGGTAGCTGCCGGCCCCAAAGAGCGCACAGATGCTCTGTTCAGGGTTGACTAGTAAGTCTTGGAATTTCAGATAACTGACCTTTTTTAGAACTTGCCATAGGACTCATTTCCTATGGCCGTTATTCAGGAATTATTTCTGGCAGTAGAGGAAGGTTATTGTGGTGCCATGTTAGGTCTCTGGGAAACTTGGATGACAGCATCATGTTCTCCTACCACCATTGGCCATGCTTGGTCTAGACTACAGTTTCAAATCAGCAAGGCTTTCTGGGGTCAGGTCTTTCCTTCCCATTGGTGCTTTTCCAAGCTCAGAGATGAATTGTTCATGTGTAGGTGGCAAAGGGAGCACTCCCTCAGGCAGAAGCAACTGGAAACCGTTTGTCTCTAAAGTCACTGCAGCCTTGGAGTAAAGGCTCAAACCAGCCTTGGGACTTGAACAGTTGACCTGGGTGTTGTCCGGCGGAGATGCAGTGTGTGCCTTATTTCACCACAAAGGAGAGCACTGCAGGTAACTTGCACTGATAGACCAGTGCATGTCAGATGATACCCCATATAATAATGTTCAGGGTCAGGCATCCTCAGTAGTTGAAGCAAATGAGCACTCATCTGTTGATACTACTCCTGCTTGGCTACACTGCCTTTGCATCAACCCATCCTCTGTTGGCTGGTTTACAATAAATACAGCAGAATAAAACAACAATTAAACATTAAGACAATTTTTAAATCACCTTAAAATCTAATTAAAAACTTGGGTGAATAGGTGTGTTTTAAGGAAATTGTTAAAAACTGCCTTACTTCAACAGGCAGCACATTCCAAAGCCTCAGGGCAGCAATGGAGAAGGACCATCCTGAGTAGCCAGAGGAGCTGGTGGCAAGTGCAAGCGGACATCCCTGGGTGATCGCAATAGATGGCTAGGCTCATAACCAATAAAGTATTTTAGTGGCTTTACTACTTGGCCAAGACACCTGGAGTGGGTAGCAACAATTTTGTCTTGGTGGCCAAGGCCAGCTGAAAATTGTGTAGCCTCTGGTGATCAAAGACCATAATGAATATGGAGTTTGTGGAATTGGTTCTTCAGGTCCCTATGCCGTGGCAGTATTTGACTTTTCTCTGTTCATAATCCAAAGAGCTTCCATTCTTTGGCTTTCTAGTGGTGCTGTGGAATTGGGGGTGGTGGTGGACACAATTGGTTATAAGTCTTAGGATTCAGATCCAATAAATGTATAGCAATGCCAGGATGTCTTACTCAGCACAAGTGAATGAGTGGTGAATAGCATGGATTTTGGAAAACAGATTTTATGAGTGTGAATATTAATGCTTATTAATAACTAGTATTTTTAAGCCCGTTATGATAATGGGCGCTAGCTTTCTCTCAGGTTTGTTTGTTTGTTTGTTTTTAACCTTTCTGAGGCCGGGACTGGGGGCGGAGCGGAGGCCATAGTAATTATTAAAAAAAATGCTGCTGCCGCCGCCGCCACTGACCTACCACCCTCCCTCCCAACTGCCGAATCCACCTTACCCCGTCCCGTGTCAGTCGGGCAAAGATAGTCCTTAATTTCAGAGGCAGAGAGAAGCTTGCAAATAGAGCTCCTCTCTGTGCAAAGGCTCTGCCGGAACTGGCAGTATGGATGTCAAAAGAAGCGGAACACCAGAGGCGAGGCAGTGAGGCTGAGCCTTTGAGAGCAATGGAGAGAAGGAGCCCCCGGCGGGTGAGGAGCACCACCTCTTTCAAAAGCATGCAGGGGGAACGCAGTCCTACCCCGCAGCATACACCGCAGGGACACTCCGAAGGAAGAATGCCTCTCTCTGTCTTATCTGGTGCCGCCATTCCCCAGGTCCTGTCAAGCCCAGACAGCAACCGGCTCTCCTCTCACTGCATCCACCCTGGCATCTCTTTTCCTCATCGTCCTGACCGTCACCCCGGCCTCACTTGCGCATGCGCGTCAACACATCTTTCCCCCCCTAAACAAAACTACCATTCCCATGGTACATTGCGTGCCTCCTCGTACTCCCCCTCTCCACGCCTACTGTTACTTTGTTTTATACCCCTGCCCGTTTGCCTAGTTATGGGCCACCCAGAGGAACGTGTGTGGGGAGAACATCATGTGATCTCAGGGATGTCCAATGAGGCGATTTCTTACAGCCCGTGGAACTGGAGAGCCAAGGAAAACCCCGTTCTTACACCCTGCCTTGATGATGATGATCTGAAACTGATAATGCTGCACCACTTATTAAAGTTTAGAATGATGGGCCCAAACTTGCTAAAAGCATAATGTTGTGGGGGCAGAGGGGATAGTTCTGTAGCATGTGAATTGTGTGTGGTCTGAGCTTTGATTTTGCTTGCAGCCTCCTCGCCAGTACAGCACTCTCTCAGTGGAGGCAAGCCGCAACCTGTTGGTGTGTCTCCTTTGGGTGCTGAAGAATGCTGATGGAGCTGTGCTGCACCGTTGGCTTGCTGACCTCTCTGCCTTCAATGTGAGCTCTATTTGCGAGCTCCTCTCTGCCGGACTATCTTAAGGACTATCTTATGTAAGGTGGACTCGGCAGTTGGGAGGGAGGGTGGTAGGTCGGCCCCGGCAGCATTTTTTTCTCCCTCCCGCCCGGCTCCGGCTCTGCCGCCACCTCGGCCGGCTTCCCCCACCGCCTCTTCCCCCCGCCCGGCTTTGGCGAGTTTCCCCCGCTGCCGCATACCCGGCTTTTTCGGGACGGCCGCTTCTGGCCGCCCAAGATGGCTGCCGGGTGCTGGCGGTTGTGTCTCCCTTGCTCTGTTCTGGGCATGCGCTTTGCACATGCCCAGAACAGCCCTGGGAGGCACGAACACACGCCTTGGTGTCCGTCCACGGACGGACACCAAGGCTTTTATTAGAGAGGATTAGGCTTATTAATGCATCATTAATAACTAGGTATAGATTTATTTATTTTTTGATAAAAATGTATAGAAAAACAAATGATTAAAAAAAATAGGATACAGTTTGTTCATAAATCCTACTGTTCTCAAGCTGCTCCATGAAGCTTCTCCATTTTTATTAATAATCTGTCACTCCCTATGTGGTGGACCTGTGGGAGGGCTAAGGCTTATTGGGACATGATATATAATGAATTGAAGAAGATACTTAAAGTGACATTTCCTAAGAAGCCAGAATCCTTCCTGCTAGGAATAACACAAGGAGCAATTTCTACAAATAATTTAACTCTTTTTATGTATGCTTCTACAGCAGCTAGAATATTATATGCACAGAAATGGAAGACTAATGAACTGCCTTCAAAAGAAGATTGGCTGATAAAAACTTTAGAATATGCAGAAATGGCAAAACTTACAACACTGATCAGAGACCAAAGTTTAGAATGCTTTAAGGAAGACTGGAAACCTTTTTTGGTTTATTTAAAGAATTATTTTCCTACTATGGATCTTACAGCAGGATTTGAAATTTGAAATGCAGGTTAGGCAGATTAATGGTGGTGGAAGGGTTAAATTTGTGTTTTTCTTTTTAAATTAATATTACAATAAGGGTAAAACTTATAGTTGGTATCACGAAAAGAGGTGCGCGGGAAGTCAACTTGTAATTGTGTTTATTATGATTGTTATGGTTATTATTATTGTCAAAAGTTAATAAAAATGTGAAACGGGAAAAAAAAATAATCTGTCACTCCCAAGATGATGACCTTACTTGCTGGTGTGCTTTAAGGAGAAACTGTACAGCAGCCTAAGCCCTGGTTGTAATAAAAATAATTCTAAGGGTTCTTTTGGTTCCTTTTGCTTCACTGCATTCATGCTCAGTCTTTTCCCCCTTCAGGCTCAACATTGAAATTAATTGGAAATAATGGTCTTTTGTTCAAAGTAAAATTCAACCTATGAGTGAGCTTTGTTGAAGAAGAATAAGGGAAATTACTTTCCATTCCCATCTTCCCCAGACTCTGTTCTTTTTCAGAATATTTAGTACATTTCCCTTTTATTTCATCCAAACTGTGTGACTGAAATTTTTAGGACACTCCTGTTAAAGGCTATGCATATTACTCTGACTTCTAAGTATAGAACTGGGAGAAAATACACTTATATCAATATAGATTTGTTTTTCAGTTTTCCAGTTGACCAGATGTTGCTCATACAATACTTTACAATATTTGATGAAGGTGAAAAGCAATATAATGTTATAACTGAGATGTCGAACATCATTTTTCTTGTCGTGTATCATGACTTGGACATTGAGATCTATGGCATTTTTTGTCTTTCTCTTGGCACACCTTTCTTCAGCTTCCAGATAGTACAGTTAATCTAAGCTAACATTTTTTTGGAATGGCTTATAAAAAGCTATTTGTAGAAAGTGAACTCTAAGTCCAGAAATTAGAAATGTGCCTATTTGTCCATATATAACACGTTAGTTCCTATAATTAAGAGCGAATGCAGGCGTCAAACTTGCCTCATCGTACTTGGACTTTTCATGTGGTAGTTTATAAGCTTTACTACATATAGGAGGCTTGTCGAGATTCCTGCTTTTCCTCTCTGATATCTAGTCGTCATGTATTTCATGATGATTTGGAGTGCTAGAATTTTCTCATCACATTATGATTGTTCGCATTTCAGTCTCATGCAACAATGCATTGTTTAACTGCTACAGTATCGAATCTTGAAGAAACCATCTAGGATTTCAGTTCATGATGGTTGTCTCAAAGTATTGGCATCTCCTTTTGGCTATGCACTGACTGCAATTATACCATTTTGGAAAAGGGCAAAGACTAAGAAATTGCATAAAGAACTCTCCCCTTAACCAGCTATGCATCATGGGATATCTTTAAAAGGGGAAATTTTTTTTTAGAATGTCTTCTCTAAAAAGAATGTAATGTTACAAATGAAGAACACATGTGGCAGTGATCCACCTCAATTATCACATCTGGTCATAGTGGTGGTAGTACATGTAATATTTACATTATTTATTTCTTTAATGAAATCCTGGGACAGGAAAGAGTGAAATCTAAGTTACCTGAAGGTTGTTGGTTTATCCCCACGTCATGTTTTGGTTTTCTGGTCCCAATGTTGTGACTACAGCATTAGCTATTGTGTGGTAGCGATACAGAAATCACTTTGCTGTCACATTTTTTTCTATGGCTGCAGGCCATTTATTTTTGTTCTTACATTTGTATGCAACCATTCCTTAAGGAGTGTGTGGGGCTCCCAGGTGCCACCTAGAAGCTGGCCAGGTGCCACCTAGAAGCTGGATTCAGGGCTTGTTACCTTGAGCACATACTGGACCCCACCATACAGGTGGGCTGACTCATACTGGAACCCACTATAATTCTGATCAAGTTTCTTCCCTGCTGCCCTGGTGGCTGCTATTTGCTCTGGGAGGAAAGATGAAAGGATATTTGATTCCTTGAGACCATTTGCTGTTGGGGCCAATAATCTCCACGTCTGCTATTAAATACAAGTACTGTAGCTGAATTATTTTGGTAGAAAAAATCTAACAAAACCTAACTTATTTTGAGATAAATATATGAACCCCTGTTCAGAACTCATTTATATTTTATATTGTCCTTTTATAATCCGGCATTTATGTGATGCTTAGTTCTCTGTTACTCTGCTTTTCCTTAGCATTGTTTTAAAAGCATTCATGTCTTGAATTATGCAGTATTTTGAAAACTGACATTGATTTGTAGGATCAAAGCTTCTTGATTTAAATGTGTGGGAAGCTAATAGCACTACATTTCATAAGTGGGCTAGGTGGAGCAGAAGGTAATTTGGCTCTAAAAGCAGTTGTGCTTCTTGTACGTGGGCATTTGAAAGGTATGTTTCTGCAGGCATGTTGAGACGGGTATTGATTTCCACTGTTCTGTTCCAAATTCTGACTGAGCTGAAAACACTGTCAGGCACAGGGAACATGAAGGGTGAAACACGATAACCTGCAAAAGTGGATCAAAGTGTAAATGCTTGGTTATTAGTTTTATAAATCCAATATCTTGAACAAGTGCTTTCATTACTGAACACTTCAGTTTCAATTTGCCCAGGTTATGTGAGGGATAGACACTTATTGTATATAGTGCCAGGTTTTCTTCTCAAAGGGTTATGCAACCATCTCCAATGATGTTCAGGTGGTTGTGACAGAAGCAGAGAATAAGCACAGTAAATTAAACTTTAGGATGAGCACTTGAAAACTAAGATGAGAACATGTTTTCTCTTGCTCTCTCCACTTCCCAAGTGGTGGGGAGTTCCATGGCAACCTTTTCCAAGGTGTCACCTAATCTAGCTTAATCTGACTATGGTTAAGAGATTAGGAATGCCCCATTGGTTGTAGACTACTTTCCCCAGCACTCATCCTTCCCTTTCATTTGTAATAATGTGTTTGCTAATCATGATTAACTGAAAACCAGGGTCAGCATTGACAGGCAGCTTCTGAGGATCCAGGTGTCTCAGAAGGGCCCACTGCTGATCTCAGACTACTTCTATGCTCCCAGTCTTCATGTGGTGTTGGCATTCCTAGGGTCCACCCAGGTAGGAATGGGGCCCATGGGCCTATGAAACATGGCTCTAGCCCTGTGGAAGACCACATTTGGCAACCATATTTGGAAGCAGTTTTGCAAAAGGTGGCTTGAGCTAGTTGTGACGGCATTCTGTCTGCATCATCTCACTATCTATGATTACTTCCAAAAATGAAAAAAATCAGGTGTGTGGCAGAACTGGCGCGCGAGAGAGGCACACAAACCCACAGGGTGAACCACACTCACTTGGTTAGGAGATTTGAAGTACCACAACTATGGCGCTGCCGCTGAGAACATCTTTCTGTTTTCTTTCTGAAATAACGTAACATATATGGCAGGATTTGGTTCTGAAAGATGGCAATTAGCAGTCAGTGTTGCTTATGAGGGTTACATATGCTTAGGGTTGTGGAGGGGAACCATAGCTAGCCATAGGTTTTTTACAAAACTTACTGCCAACCTCAGTGCTGATGAGAGCCTGGATAAGATGATCCATGGGGTGTCTTCCAAAGTTGAGTCTCTGTAATATTTTTAAAAAGAGATTTAGTGTTCTTGCTTGTTACCTACCAAGTTAGGAAATAAACAAATCAACTTACAAGCTCAGTTGGTTTTGCCGGTGGTTTTAGCTGACATAGCCTTTGTTCTTTGACGTGGTTGTCTTCAACACAAATGGGCTTTGCACCTGTGCAGAGACCTTGTCGGAACCTAACAAGCTCAATTCTCCTGCTTTGGGCGGGAACCCCGCCCCCAGAGGCTATATGCGGCTGTGCCACTCTTCATCCCCTCAGTCTTTCATCGTCCACGCTTCATTAAGCATTGTGGAGTCTGCAGCTCGATAACGAGTAGGATCTATTTATCCCCTTGTTGTTTTTCTCCCTGCTTTTCGATTTTCTTTATTTCACGTAGTTGTGTTTTTTTCTTGGTGTCTTGTTCGGTGCTGGACGACCCGGGAAGCAAACTCGGCTCCCCTATGGGTTCGACGCCCTTAGCCCAGGACTCTTTGGCTTCTCCAGAGTCAGACTATGAGAGCGATGCTAGCTCTCAGGAATCTGAAGGTGTTTCCCGAGGGTTGTCCCTGCTCGACGTGCAGTCGGACTCAAGACCTGTTTCCTTGTCGGAGGACCTTAAACAGTACTCTGCGTATGTGGCCCACATGGCTTCGGCCCTAGGTGTGAGCCTCGGTATGCAACAGAAAGGGGAACTAGACCCGTTGTTCAGCCTTACTGATGCGGAGGCCAAGGTACCGGCCGCTTAACTTGGCATTGTTGAGGGTCATGCGGGGGTCATTGGAAAAAGCTGGCAACTCTTTCTCAGCCTAATAGGTCCTTGGAGAATTTTTATAGGGTGCAACTACAGGATGATACGGCCTTCCTAAAGCATCATCCCACTCCTAATTCAATCATCATAGAGGCGTCTCTGCAAAGGACCAGGGATCACAGCCAGTTGGCACCGAGTGACAAGGAGGGCAGAAAACTTGATTCCTTTGGGAGAAGGCTTTACTTGGCCACAGCTCTACCCTTGAGGGTGGCCAACTATCAAACTTATAACGGCCACTATAACCACTTTCTGTGAGAGAAAGTGGGCCCATTTTTGGACTTCCTGCCGCAGGACAAGCGGGATCCAGCTAAGGCATTCCTACGCGAGGCTATTCAGGTAGCCAAACAGGAGCACTATTCGGCTAGGCACTCAGTGGAGTGCATGGCCAAAGTCATGGCCACGTCCATGGCTCTCAGATGACATGCTTGGCTGGACAGAGCGACTATGGATCATGGGTCCTCACAATCATATGCTTGGGCTATGCCCTTGAATTCTACAGGACTCTGCCAGTGTCCAGGGTTGTAATTACTCAGTGCACTCTGGAGTTGGACCAGGAGGTGGCCGCTCTCCTGTCAAAGGATGCAATTGAGAGAGCCACCAATCCAGAGAGTCCTGGTTTTTATTCCCAGTACTTTATTGTGCCAAAACCAGACGGTGGTCGGTGTCCTATCCTGGACCTTAGGGCCCTGAACAGGCACCTGGTGTACAAACAATTCTGGATGCTGTTGGTACCGACCATTATGATCATCCTAGAAAAGGACATGTGGATGGTCTCCCTGGACTTGAAGGACATGTATTACCACGTCTCGATACATCCTCAGCATCAATGCTTCCTGCGCTTCCAGATCGGGGTGATTCCCTATCAGTTCGAAGCTTTGCTGTTCGGTCTCACGATGGCGCCGAGGGTTTTTACAAAATGTCTGGCCCCAGTGGTGGTTTTCCTGCAGGGGCAAGGGTTGCAGGTCCAGCCATATTTGGACAATTGGATCATCCTGGCGAGCACCAGATGGGTGGTCCTAGATGCCCTCGAGGTGGTCGTGGATACTCTGCAGGGTCGGGGTTTCCAAATCAGTTTCAAGAAATCTCATTTGGAACCGACTTGGAGGATACAGTTCATAGAGCTGATATTCAATACGACTTTGGAAAAGGTCTTTCTTCCAGACGCCCACATATGTACTCTCAGGAGGCTGGCTGTCAGTTTCTTAGCTGGAGGCCTACAGACTATGCGCTCGGTACAGTGCCTATTCTGGCATATGGTGGCCACCACTTACATGCTGCCTCAAGCGCGCCTTGGAATGTGCATTATCCAAAGGTGGTTCCTGGATATATTTGATCCCCTTCGGAATCTGGGCCATTTGGAATGCACGCCTCCTCGCTGGGTGAGGAGGACTGCAGCATGGTGGGCCAGGTTTCAAAATCTGAATGTTGGTGTCCCTTTCCAGGCTTCCCGATCCCGGTGGGTGATTACGACTGACGCGTCAGAGCTTGGTTGGGGAGCACACCTGGAAGAGTTTCACCTAACGGACATTGGCCCCCCAAGGAAAGGACCCACCACATCAATTATTTGGAGCTATTGGCCATTTTCAATGTGCTCAAAGGGTTCTTGCCTGTGATTGGGGGTTGCTTGGTGATGATTCAAATGGACAATACGACGGCAAAGGCATACATCAATTGACAGGGTGGCACGTCTTTGAGGAGCCTTCTGTTCTTGTCTCTTGAGCTTTGGCATTGGTGCATGGCACATGTGGTGCCACCTCAGGCGGTCTATAAATAAGGTTCACTGAATGTCTAGGCAGACCCCTTGAGCAGGATGATGGTCTCCCACAAGTGGGCCTTGGACCAATGTGTTCTCAAGGACATATTTGTACAATGGGGAGTCCCAACTCTGGAGTTTTTTGCTTCCCAGGACAATGTTCAATGTGCCTTCTATTGCTGGAGGGGAGGGGGGGGCATTCTAGGCGATGCCTTCATCCTATCTTGGATGGGCCCTCTACTGTACGTGTTTCCCCCATTTCCTTTCATTCCGCGGGTGCTGCACAAACTGCGGGTGAATCGGGCCAGGGCCATTCTGATTAGGGGTGTGCATACCTGCTCAACACTGAGCCAGTTCAACAGTTTGGGACTGAACTGAACCACCCCCTGTTCGGTCCGACCCCAGACCAAACACCCCTGGACTGTTCGGGGGTTTGCAGACCTTAAAAAAACAACCATTTTTTTTTAAAAGCCACTTATCCCCTCTGGGGGAGTTGTGGGAGGTGGCAGGGGTGGTGATCCGTGGAGGTTCCCCCTGCCAGCCTCAATGCAGCCCAAACCAGCTGGTCTGTTCGGGCCCTCTCCCTTGGCGCGGTGGCCATTTTGGAGGCCGCCGCACCTGCACAATTGGCCTCTGAGAGGCTATAGTGAAATAGAGATTTTAAAGATACAGGGTTTGTTTTGTTTTTTAAACATTAAAAACCAGATTTGATTTAGCTAGGTTTGACCTTTTTCCATTGTAAGGTTTTGTGCTCAGTGCATATTTTAAAGCTCACTGTCTGCTACCATAGTACCTGAATGTCAATTTTATACTTGATTTGTTCAAATATTTTCAGAGGGTAAATTCTGTATTAATATATTCAATTATATTTGCAGTTTACCCTGGAGTATGTTGCCTAGCCAAAAAGCAGAAACAGTATTGCTGCCAAGCTGGCTGACAAACATAAATTTTGAATAATGAATATTTGGAATAAACTATCAACTATTCATATGGAAGGAAAAACTTACACAGCTGACTTTTGGCACTTTAAATTATGAAATTGTTTATCTACTATGTTCATTTTTGTTTTTGTGTAGCTGACATTCTGGATTTAATTGGATAAAAATGTGTTCCATAATAATAGAGAGATCTCCTAAATCTCATATAACATTTTTAATAGCATTAATCAGCTCACCATTAGGTACTGTTGCAATTTTTTGTGGTCTGTCTTAAAGTAGTTTGTTTTAAAAACCCATTTAAAGAGTCACATTTCCCTGGCAGAGCAAAAAAAGCCCTCCTATTTGTTGAGATGATTATGACATCAGTGCGGCTTAACCTCTCTGCAGCCTTCTGATATGTGTGGAAGGCCTGGCTGAGTTGTGTGAACTAGTTTGTGCTGATTACTGAACATGACTGAGAGAGGTTTTGTAAAATGAAATTCAGGAAGTCTGCATGATCACAAGTTTCTTTGCTGGCAATCAAGATTACATTGGAGTGGAGATGAGGGGAGTGAAGACCACAAGGTTAGTATTAGAGCGGGTTATATAACAAAAAAATCTCAAAAGTGTGTGACTCTCAAAAGGCAAAATCTCCGCAGTCAAAAGGGAATGATTGTATGAACAAAAGTGAAGGGTGGGGTGAACAGTGCCTGTTTCTTGCTCTTTTTGTCTGTCTTCCTAATGACAGCTGAGAATAATTTTTGTCAGTGCTGATGAAAAATTTGCCCCCCCACCCCGCCAACGAATGAGAAATCGCTTGTTGTAAATAAAGGGCAACCATTCTTACACTTGAATTATTTAACTCATGTCTTTAAGGTAAATAGGGAAGCAGGCTCAATCACATATGAGGATGGTAAAACTAAATAAAATGAAGGAAGAAGCCACTGTTGTATAGAAGCAGCAACTCCAACACTGCTATTAGGGATAATCAGTTTTTTAAAAAAAATTCCAATAGCCAAAATTTTTGTTTTATTTTTATGAACAAGACAAAGATTTTAAACTTGGATTACTGATAAAAACCAAATGTTTTAATTCACACTTAGGGAAATAATAACCCTGATGATGATTTCTCAGGTTGAGGCAGTGGCCAAGAGTGCTTTCTATCAGCTTTGGCTGATTCACCAGCTATATCCATTTCTGGAGATAAACTACCTCAAAACAGTGGCGCATATGCTGGTGACATCCAGACTTGACTACTGCAATGCACTCTTCATTGGGCTGCTTTTGTACATAGTTCAGAAACTGCAGTTAGTACAGAATGCAGTAGCCAGGTTGGTCTCCTGGATTGCCCTAAGAGATCGTGTTACACCCATTTTAAAAGAACTACACTAGTTGCCAATAGGTTTCCAGGTGAAATACAAAGTGCTGGTTATTACCTATAAAACCCTAAACGGCTTGGGTCCAAGTCATTTAAGAGAGTGCCTTCTTCATCAAGATGAACTGGGTGAGTGGGCGACAAAATGACAAATGCAGTTCACTGTTGGCAAGTGTAGAGCCCCTGGTGGCGCAGTGGTAAAACTGCTGCCCTGTAACCAGAAGGTTACAAGTTCAGTCCTGACCAGGGGCTCAAGGTTGACTCAGCCTTCCATCCTTCCAAGGTCGGTAAAATGAGTACCCAGAATGTTGGGGGCAATATGCTAAAATCATTGTAAACCACTTAGAGAGCTCCGGCTATAGAGCGGTATATAAATGTAAGTGCTATTGCTATTGCTAAAGTGATGCACATTGAGACGAAAAACCCCAACTTCAAGTATATGCTGATGGGATCTGAGCTGTCAGGAGAGGGATCTTGGGGTTGTGGTGGACAGCTTGTTGAAAGTGTTGACTCAGTGTGCGGCAGCTGTGAAAAAGGCTGTGAAAAGAAAACTGCTAATATTATAATGCCCTTATACAAAACTATGGTGCGGCCACACTTGGAGTACTGTGTACAATGCTGGTCACTACATCTAAACAAGGACATTGTAAAACTGGAAAAGGTGCAGAAGAGGGCAACCAAGATGCTCAGGAGCCTAGAGCACCTTCCTTATGAGGCAAGACTAAAACACCTGGGACTTTTTAGTTTAGAAAAAAGACGACTGCGGGGAGACATGATAGCGGTCTATAAAATCATGCATGGTGTGGAGAAAGTGGATAGAAAGAAATTTTTCTCCCTCTCACATAACACTAGAACCAGGGGTCATCCCATGAAATTGATTGCCAGGAAATTTAGGACCAGTAAATGGAAGTACTTTTTTACACAATATATAATCAACTTGTGGAATTCTCTGCCACAAGATGTGGTGACAGCCAAGAACCTGGAAGGCTTTAAGAGGGGTTTGGATAACTTCATGGAGGAGAGGTCTATCAACAGCTACTAGTTGGAGGACTGTTGATAGACCACTCCTCCATGAAGTTATCCATGTTATACCACTTGCAGGGGAGTAACAGCAGGAGAGAGGGCATGCCCTAAACTCCTGCCTGTAGACTCCCAGTGGCATCTGGTGGGCCACTGTGTGAAACAGGATGCTGGACTAGATGGGCCTTGGGCCTGATCCAGCAGGGCTGTTCTTATGTTCTTAACCCCGCCGCCTATTAAGATCATCTGAGGAGGTCCAATTGTGGTTGCCACCGACACAGTTGGCGGTGACTCGAAACTGGGCCTTTTCTAGAGTTGCCCTGGGACTCTGGAATGTGCTTCTTAATGAAATTGGAGTTTTTCCTTTTCTGAATGTTTTTAAGAAGTACCTGAAAACATACCTTTTTAGCCAAGCTTTTAGCTTATAGTTTTAAAGCTTTGGGTTTTAGCATTTTTATTTGTATTTTTAAAATTGTTTTAATTGTGTTAATGTTTTAATGGTTTTTAGATTGTGAACCACCCAGGGACCTTTTTGTATGGGGCGGTATAGAAATGTAAGAAATAAATAAAATAAATAATAGGAACCCAGCGTGGATTATTTTTAGGTCAGTCAGGGGAATTCTATTCCAGAGCCAGCTTTGCCTGAATACAAACACCTACCAGTGTAAGATTAAGTTGGTCTTGTGGTAGCAAGCATGAATTGTCCCCTTTGTTAACCAAAGGTTTGGCTTGGTTGCATTTGGATGGGTAACCACATGTGAATGCCATCTGTTGTGAGATCAGGGGCATAACTATAATTGGACAGACAGGTTTTAAGAACACAACCCACCCACTGTCATTCCCAAAAGAGGGGGGGCACCAAGGGCCCCCCACCTGCATTTCCCCCTCCCCACTCATGCCTCCTGTCCCACTGCCACAAAAAAATCAACTTCTTTGGTGATGTCTAATGGCACCATGGAATAAAAATAAATGGGGTGTGTGTTCATTTACTGAACACAAGCTCCCTCTGAACCATGCTGTGACACTGGGGAAAATATTCTTTCCCCTTAGGGAATTAGGCCATAGCTCAGTTGTGGAGCATTTGTTTTGCATGCATAAGGTCTCTGGTTCAATCACTGGCATCACCAGTTAAGATTGGGAAAGACTCCTGCCTGAAACCTTGGAGAGCTGTTGTTGGTTAGTGTAGACAATATACCAAGCTAGATAAACCAATGGTATGACTTGGTGTAAGGCAGTTTCCGATGTCCTGTGGAAATGTGCCGATGACATCAGTGTGTTGGCGTGATGTTGAACATCACATCTTCATGATTATTCTAGACATTTCCTTGGGTGTGAAGTCTCTCAGAGTTGTCTAAACTAAAGGATAAGTTTTATTACAATGTTGTCAGCACAGGCACCTGCAGAAAATGAAGGAAATGGCTTAGCAATGGAAGGAATCTATAATAAAAGAAATTGGGGAATTCAAAAGAAAGTTCCTTCACAATATCCAAGGTATAACAATATTGTAGGAACAACACTGAAGGGAACGTGAGGATGGGTGTATGTTCTTGCTCTGCTGTGATTTTAAGTTAAATTACGATATTGTTGCCATGTTGTTACAGTATGTTCATACTAGTTGCTTAAAACCCATGTTACCCATGCTACAATTTGCCCTTCTAATTGGACAAAGAGTTGCCTTTCAAGTAGGGGAAGAGCGACTGTCCCTATTAATAGTATAGGGGATTATGAGCTCCTTTGGAATAGAGAACCATTTCCCCCATTTTTCTGCTGCTTTGTGAACTTGTTTGAGTTTGTTTGAGAAGTGGGTATATAAATATTATAAAAAAATAAAATCAAGATTGCTTGAAGAGAATACATATTTGAGATCTATTAGAAGCTGGTGAACAGATATTGTCTCAGGGACTCAGTGTGGTATAATTTTTTAAATTTCTTGTGTTTGTATATTTCACTGTCCTGTGTTGTTATCCCTGACCATTTCTCCCCTCCCCCTTTATCAACAACAACATTTATATACCGCTTTTCAACAAAGTGAATGTGAATGTGGCAGCCAAAAAAAAAAAAAAAAAAGGCACGCATGCAGAGAGCCAAACCAGCCCCGGGAGACTTAAGGGGAGGGGGAGCCATGGCAGCACCCCTGTGGCCACCGAGGGAGTAAGTACTTTGTTGTTTTTAAAAGGTATTTTAACAGTTACAGAAGCCCCCACCCCACCCCTTTGAACTGGCTTCAATTTGAGCTGGGCCAGGCCCCTATCTGGAGGGGGGCAAAACTGATCCAGTTCGAATTTGGTTCGGATTTGAACTGAACTGATAAAACTAGTTTTGTGCACATCCCTAGAAGGCACTTGGACCCAATCATGCACTCTGGGCAGAAAGCACTAGCAGGAAAGCTTAAGAAGCTAAGTGATCTGTGTATTCATTTATTTTTATATTGCATCTCCCCATTCTTTCACCAAGATGCTCATGTGTACTGGACTTGCCATTTGATCCTGCCAACAACCCTGAGGGATAGATGAGACTGGCGCATGACAACCCAGTGAGCTTCATGGCTGAGTGGGGATTTCGAACCTGAGTTCAACAGTTCTAGTACAACACTCTGAAAACTACTGGTGTAATGAAGAAAGTTCAGGTTGTGACCCAGTACTGGGCCATCAGATATTATTTATTATTTATTTACTTAACATATTTTTATACCGCCCAAAACTTACATCTCTGGGTGGTTTACAACAAAAGCAGACAAGTTAAAAAAATTAGTTAAAACAGATAAATGACAACAAAGAAATTATAACATTGGTTAAAATAAATGACAGCAAAAAGTTAAAACATTACAACAATTTAAAACCTTACAATATTTTAAAACAATGTTAAAACTATTAAAATGGTATTTAATTAAAAGCCTGGGTGAACAAATGTGACTTTAAAGATTTTTTTTTTAAATTGTCAGAGATGGAGAGGCTCTTACTTCAGCAGGGGACACATTCCAAAGCCTCGGGGCAGCAACGGAGAAGGCCCGTCCGCAAATAGTCACCAGACGAGATCTCTCCTGAGGATCTCAATAGGCGGTGGGGTTCATGATGAAGAAGGCACTGGATTGCTTGCTAATTAAAATTATCCAGTGTCCTGTAAGAAGCAAGAATTGTCCTACTGTGATTTTATCGAACATATTATGAGAATAAATTATTACTCTCTTTTGTGGGGATAAATGATTTCCTTCAACTGACTTACAAAAGAAGTTTGAAAACTACACAACACTGGAGCCAGTGCTACTCAGTGTGGCAGCTGAAAGCATTGGAATAAGCAAGTGAGATTTGTTTGTTTGTTTGTTAAATGTATATACTGCCTTTCATTAAAACAATCCCAAGGCAGTTTACAGCAAAATTTAAAAACAAGATTGTAAAAAAGACACAATTACAATATTAAGCTAAGAATATAAAACAAATCTGATTAAAAATGTAAAACACAAGCATAAAAGCAATACAGAGTACAAAGAGCAGCAACAGAGACAATCAAATAAAAGCCTGGGTAAAAAGCCACAATTTAACATACTTTCTAAAAGCTGTGATGGAGATCAAGGAGCGAATAGCCACTCCAGAGTCTGGGGGCAGCAACAGAGAATGCCCTGTCCCACGTGCACGACAACTGAGTCTCCCTCATTGTCGGCACCAGGAGCAGAGCCCCCTCAGATGACCTTGTCAAGCAGGCAGCAACCCTTGGGAGCAGGCGGTCCCTCAGGTATCCCAGGCCCAAACCCTTAAGGGCTTTAAAGGTCAAAACCAGCACCTTGAATTGGACCTGGAAACAAACTGGTAGCCAGTGAAGCTCTTTCAACATGGGTGTGATGTGCTCCCACCGGCAGCTCCAGATAAAACCCTAGCTGCCACATTTTGCACTAGCTGCAGTTTCCAGATATTCTTCAAGGGCAGCCCCACGTAGAGCGTGTTACAGTAATCCAGCCGTGATGTGACTAAGGCATGAGTAACTGTGGCCAGATTTGTCTTCTCAAGCAAGGGACGCAGCTGGCGCACTAGCCGAAGCCGTGCAAAGGCACCCCTGGCCACCACCACAAGATAAAGTGTTCCCTTTAAGAATCAGACTGCATCCAAGGGAGGAGAGCGGGGCTTGTGGTAGTAAGCATGAATTGCCCCATTTGCTAAGCAGGGTCCACTCTGGTTGCATTTGAATGGGAGACCACATGTGTGAACACTGTAAGATATTCCCCTCAGGGCATGAGGCCTCTCTGGGAAGAGCACCTGCAGGCTTGCATGCAGAAAGTTCCAAGTTCCCTCCCTGGCATCTTCAAAATAGGTTTGAGATTTCTGCCTGCAACTTTGGAGAAGCCGCTGCCACTGTGTAGACAATACTGAGCTAGGTGGACCAATGGACTGACTCAGTATATGGCAGCTATGTTACAAGGTTAGGGTCTGCTCTGTACTGAGCTGCTGATTCAGACAAAGAAAAAAGTGATTATGTTTATATTGAAGGGGACAGGGAAAACTTGTGGATTGTGTTCCAAAAAGGGTGTGTGTGTGTGTGCACGTGCTGGGAATTGACAGAAGTCTTTACAGATGGATCTAATGATAATGAGTTCATTGGGATACTGAGTAGGATATTGTTCAAGAACTCGCTAGCAGAGTTGTGGGTAAGGGACAAAGTCCCCATCCAGACAGGGGGATGGCAAAGGAAGGGAGCTCATTTCAGACTGTCACTCTATGCTCTGTATTTTAACTTCTCTCTTCAGCTCGAGGAAAGTAAACTCAGCCATGTGGTCAGGAGAAAGTGGTAATGAGTCACTATTTGGCATTACCCCTATCGGGCACACACTTTTTATTTCATAACATTGCCTTTAATTTAACTCATGACTGTAGGCAAAGTCTAACTGTGTGTAGTGTTGTCTGCTGGACTTTCAGGGAAATATCAATTACATGCTCTCTGTAGTAAAAATGATATATGTGGCTCTTTAGTTGATAAAACACACAAAGTTTGGAAATAAACAGAGGCAGGTGTTGGAATGTAGATGGCTGGAGGAATGGGGTAAATAATATGCCTGGTAGAACGAGTTAGTGGACTCTAAAACAATGTGGCTTTTTTTTAAAAGGAGAGAAGTAAATAGATTTAGGAACAGGCTGTTGCATCCTGTGCAGCTTTTGTCTTCCATGAAACTGAAAGTCCTGATAACATAGCAACATTTAAAGCAATCATATTATATTTTGCTTCATGCGTGTGTGTGTGTGTCTGTGTATATATATATATATTGTGTGTGTGTGTGTGTGTGTGTGTATAAAATAGTCTTTCAAAAATATGGATCTAATCAATTCTTTCAAAATTCAGTACACTCTGTTATGATTACCTGCATGTTTCCTCCCAGAGGAGAAGTACTTGTTACTTAAAATTTTTAGCTGATGCAGCATGACCCACTTACTCTTCTCCTAATGTACTGTACAATGAAAATGAGTTCAACAATGTCTTTGCTATTCAGCTTTCTCCTATTTTTCAATAGTTCATTGGCCAAGTGATAGGCAAGTTAAGAATGGGTGCAAGCAGTTTGTTTGAGGGAAGTGAGCATCCCATAAACTCAGTGTTCTTTGAGCCTAGTTGAGAGGCTGGCAGGAGATGTGGAGCTCAAAGGCTCTGTTGAGATGTCTGCGGTTTCTGTGGGTAGGGGTGTGCATGGAACTGGTTCTGTGCACACCTGGAAGGCGGGGAGCCACTTTAAGGAACAGGGATGGTGCCTTTACCTCCCCCAGCATGCTTCATCCTCTGGCGCTGCTTTAAAAACCGCTGGCAAAGAGCAGCTGTATACCCTCTTGCTGCCCTGGTCATTGTAAATCCGGAACTGGCGTGCACGCTGGAGGGGAAAACACAGCGGGGGAGTTAAGGGTACCCTCCCTGTTTCTTAAAGTGACTTCCGAACCGGTTCGGTATTCTAGGAATAGAGTGCTGAACTGGTTCATGCACATCCCTGTCTGTCGGCATGTGAGGAGATGGATTATGCCACCTAATGATGCAGCGGGGAAATGTTTGACTAACAAGCTGGTACTATATCAGGCAGCAGCGATATACAAAGATGCTGAAAGGCATCGTCTCGTACTGCGTGGGAGGAGGCAATGGTAAACCACTCCTGTATTCTACCAAAAGAAAAACACAGGGCTCTGTGGGTGCCAGGAGTCGAAATCGACTTGATGGCACACTTTGCTTTTACCTTCCCCTTTAAAAAACAGAAATCCAATATCTGATAGGCAAAAGATGGAGGTAGTGTTTCAATAGTGCTTGAGTACCACAATATTTAATGTTCTTAGGAATTTAATGTGTTTGAAACTTTTATCCTTGTGCATCAGTTACCTTTGTTATGCTTTGAGTATTTGCTAAATAATAATTATCATCACTGAATTATCTTACAGATTATATCCAGAAGAATTTCAAATCCGTATCTGGAAAATCCTTCCAGCAAGGTATTTCTTAAACCTCATTTAACAGCACATCTACCTTTTTGTTGATGTCTTCATTCTTGAGATACTTCATTTAGGTTGCCTGAAGCTAGGCTCACTTGTACATCTGTGAACTTATAACAGCTATGTGGGTTGAAGCTTTCTAATGTAAACACATTTTAATATACCTGACGAGGAGTTCCATATGCAAATACAAAAATCCCCCAAACCCAGTGAAATCATGCTTGTACTTGTTGGCTCTGTTCTGTAACTCTTATGTAGTTTTAATGCTATAACCTTGTATGCTTGCATAATTTATTGTATGCCCAATTTGTCTTTTCGTTTAGATTTATGGAGAAGGTGCCTCATGTGCTGGGAGAGCTCTCAGAAATGTTTTCATTCTACAGGCTTCTGATCTGATGAAAGACAGAATGTCTCTGATGGGACTTTGCAGGTAACCATGTTTGCCTCGTTTTAAATAAAATGTTATTTTTCTTGCTATGCCTCTTCCTGCTTGCATTTTGCAGGGCTGAACTGGCCATCATAATAAGGCTGTGTTTGCACTGGTGGATTTCTTTCAGAGACAAGCAAGGGCAAACTGTTTCTCCTTAGTCCACCATGGTGCCCCAAGGGAGGAGAGCTGGTCTTGTGGTAGCAAGCATGACTTTGTCCCCTTTGCTAAGCAGGGTCCACCCTGGTTGCATAAGAATGGGAGACTACATGTGAGTACAGTAAGATATTCCTCTCAGGGGATGTTGCTGCTCTGGGAAGAGCAGAAGGTTCCATGTTCCCTCCTTTGGCATTTCCAAGATAGGGCTGAGAGAGTTTCCTGCCTGCAACCTTGGAGAAGCTGCTTCCAATCTGTGTGGACAATACTGAGATAGATGGACCTATGGTTTGACTCAGTATATGGCAGCTTCCTGGGTTGTTGTTCTTTTTTTGGCCAGGATTTTTTTCCCATGCCAATGACTCCAGTGGAATTATCCATATGATCAGAGTCACCCATATGACCATAACACCTATATATCAGTGATGTAATGTGAGAATCTGCCAGAGGGAACATCTAAGACACTAGGTTACTTTTAAATGCATAATTGATGTCATTGGGAAACATGCCCCCCCACCCCCGTAAATGGCGCATGCCAGAGGTATGCAATCTGGATTGGGACTGTAGCAGGGGTGAAGTGTTAAAGCCACAGTATTCCCCCACCACAGTTCTAGTCTACTTTGTATACTCCTGCATGTACTCTTAACAAAAAAAGAGAGGGTCAAGTGATATGTGTAAAGTAATATGTAGACGATCTTAAATCTGGGCTGATGAGGCTGGGAAACATCTTTCACATTGTTTCTTGTAGGATTCAGTATATAAGGATTGAATATCTAACTATTTTCAAAGGTTGTGTTCCGGAAGTAATCGTTGGTCAAATCAACAACAAAATCAAATTTTTGCTAAGCAAGAGATAGGAAAGTTTTGGAAGAAGACACTCCCTTCCTGATACATAAAGAAGTCAGTTAGCTGCAAGGGCCAGGAGTTCAAATTCCTAGCCTTTGCACCTGACTTGCTTCTTTATGCAAAGGGGGTGCCTCCTTTTCCCATAAGTTATGGGAAGAGTCAGCTGCAAATGTGGGGAATTGAAATCTCCATGTTTGCAGCAGAATTGCTTCAGGTGTTCTGGCAAACCTGAATGGTTCCTTTATGGACCAGTATGGAAGATTTCCCCTCCCCAGTGCATAATGGAGCATGTTAGTGCCAATGTGGCAAGTTTAAACCCTCCCACCTTTGGAGCTGAGGCACCTTCTTCCCATAAAGGAGTTGGCTACAAAAGCCTGGAGTTTAAACTCTGGGTTTTTGCAGCTGAATCACTGCAAATAAATAAAAATAATTGCAATTTTTTTTTAAAAAAAAGCTTTGCTGTCACATCCCCTCTGCTATACCCCGCTTTAAAAAACATTTTGCCCTGGTGTGCCTCAGGCACAAAAAGGTTGATAAACACTGGCTTAGCCAATTAAACCTACATACATTTGCAGTAGTCCTAAAGAAAACCTTCATACCTAATTGTTAGATTGTGTATATATGCAGGCATTATGGCAGGCATCCTCTTAGAAGAGTCATTTCTGCCTTCTCTCTCACAGAAGAAGAAATCTTGTTAATGTTATGCTTGCCATTTGTAGCTTCTTTAGAAGTACTTGTATTAATAATAATACATGAAAAAATTGGAGATACCTTTTTTGTTAACTAACTGCTTTAACTGGTTCAATAAATTTAATCAGTTAAGGCTTGCAGCCAGCTTAGGACCTATAGTTAGAATTTACTTGTTCAATCTCATCTAGCTGATGTAGGAATTACTGTGTGATAAATGAAGTACTGAGTTGTTTTTCTTCTGAAGAAAACTCTCCTTACATAGGATGGAGTGGAGCTACTTCTGAGAATAGGTAAAAATGTCAAGTAACCATGTTAGTAGGAGACTTAAAATGAGAAATATGGTCATAACAATGTGCCCTCAGGGAGGCAGTATAGCAGTATTTGTGATTTGAGCAGTGGTGCTTCCTTTCTGATATAAATGCTGTCAATGAAATTATATAGGTTCATAGCATTTGGTGCTTGCTTTTTTCTTTCTTGCACAGAGATTCTTAGAATAATTTACTGAGTATTTGGGAACAAAATTACAAATGAGGTAACCAAGTGTGCTACTAAATTGGTCTATTTTAAATGACCAATAGCTTTGAGTCTTTTAAAAAGAAAAATACTATTCATTTATATAGTTATTTGATTTCAAATAGCATGCAAATTGCTAAAAACTGACATTGCAACTAGTTAGCACCACAGAGAAATGCAACTAATCCTTATAAAAAGGACTGAAATGTTTTAATTTTCATCCTGAAGGATTGGTACATTCAAACCACAGATTAGTTCATATTTTCTAAAGAGGTGTAATTTAGTATTGTTATAAAGTACACTTTGTATATGTATCCCCAAACCTTATTTATTTCACATAATTCTGCATAAAATATTTTCTAGTTTTTCAGTGGATTTATTGTAAGAACCAGTTGTACTAATTGTAAAATCTACAATCATTCACAATCTGAGCGGCTGAATGTGAAAAGGAGTTATACTCTGCATCCTAGTAAAGATGAGTTCTTTCTAATTGTCCATATTTCCTATGCCCAAGTAAGAGGAATGGTATTTAATGTGGTGTGAAATGGATGGGAGAAGATGAAGGAAGTCTCAAGTGACTTCTGAACAGGTTATATTATTTGTGTAGACTGGCCTAGAAATACCAGTTGAAGTCTAGCCTGAGGTTAGACTTGTTGGGTTTTGAAAAAATGAGGAAGAGAGAGCAAAGAGGAAATCTTCTAGTGGATGAGGAAATGGATGAAGGATTTTATGCCAGCTGTTCTATTAAGAGGTTAATCAAGATACTTGATTATATCTGATGCAAGTGTCAGATATAATGGGAAAGATGAATACACCTGCTCCTTTCTCTCATGTTGCAATGTATATAATCCCATGCTGCCTTTTCGTCCTGGTCCTGTGTATGCCTGGGTATCAGATGCAGTCTTTGACCTTACTTAGTCTGACTTGCTTCACAGAGCAGTTGTGAGAAATAAAATGGGATCATCCCATGTAACCTTCAAGCTCCTTGGAGAAAAGGTGGGGTATAAATATGAAAAAATAATAAAATGAGGGAGCAAGCTAAGGTTGCACAGGGTACATAAAGCATATCTCAGTCTGTGACTAGTGATCGGTTTATGTATTTCAAGGCTTTGTTGCACTTCATAATTGAGGTTGTGGCACAAAGATTAGAATTGTGCTCTGTATTTAGACAATGTTCTCTCTGTATGTTTTTTGTGGCATAGAGCATGATTTTGTGCTGTATACTTGGAAATAAATTGTATCAGTCTGGCAGGAGCCAGATTAAGTTAGTTATGACTAAATCCCACTGAAATTAATGGGAGTTAGTCATGACTATTTTACCTCATTGGCTTCATTGCATAATCATGACTGACTAGACTGCATGCGGCTCAGTAGGATTCATTCACATGTAAATGTGTTAGATTGAAGACTCCAATCCTTTTTTCTTTTTTTTGTTCTTACTACTTGTTAGGAGAAGTTGCATTGGATCTGAACTCGTCGACTGGCTTTTAAAGAGCTGTGCTTTCATTAAAAGCAGATCTACGGCAGCCGGTGTCTGGCAGCTCCTACTGAATATGGGAATTGTGTTATCAGGTCAGTTTTATGAAAGCAAGCCCAGCCTGTTGTAAGAAGGTATTCAATTTCCTCTCCCTGGTATTAGATTTACAATGTTTCCAAAGGAACAAAGAAAGGAGAGATCTGTTTTGGCGCCTTGTATGCTACTTTGGTCTATATTTATCTTTTACGTGTGGTCTTTCATATCCTGAATAATTATGAGATATTTATTTGGTAATTTTGTCCATGGAAATGCTTGCTAGCTTTCAGAATATACATGTTGTTCTTTTCCCTCCCTTGTCACTTTTCTCTGCCAGTTAACTACTGGGGAGATGAGGAATCACTAATTTGCCGTATGTATGTATGTATTTATTTATTTATTTATTTATTTGAGTTCTATACCACCCTTCCAAAAATGGCTCAGGGCGCTTTACACAGAAAAATAATAAATAAATAAGATGGATCCCTGTCCCCAAAGGGCTCACAATCTAAAAAGAAACATGATAGACACCAGCAACAGTCACTGGAGGTACTGTGCTGGGGGTGGATAGGGCCAGTTACTCTCCCCCTGCTAAATAAAGAGAATCAACATGTTAAAAAGGTGCCTCTGCCAAGTTAGCAGGGGTGTTATGCAATTGCTAGTATTGGTATATGAAGAGGATTTTCCATTTCTTAATAAATACATTGAAGGATGGCTAACATCAGGAGCATGCTTTACCCCCCCAATCAGGGGCGTAACAAGGCTGGAGTGGGCCCAGAGAAAATTTTTTAAAATGGGCCCCGTGCTGATGCACACACACACTTCACAATATATAGTCATGTGACTTGCCTCATGTGACTTGCCTCTGGGAGGCCCCTTGAGGTGTGGGGGCCCCCAGGCAGCCGCCTCCCCTTGCCTAATGGTAGTTACGCCCCTGACCTTTCCACTTTATCTTCTGTCTCCCAAGCTCACAGTCATTCCATTTACCCATATCCAGTTCTTCCTCTCCTTTCTTCTCAACAAGATATGACCCTTCTTTTCCATTTATTTCTTAATTTCTTGATTATTTCTCAGCTGAAATATTGTAGTCAGTGTCATATTTGTGTTCCCTCTTGACTTATCTTCAGACATTTCTAAATACAGTACCCTGTTCAAAATAGCATTTCTCTTTCATTGCTATGATTGTGTCAACTTAAGGTTCCATGTTGCTTCTCTATTAGTTTGTTTCCTTGATTAAAGTCACTCTGCAGTTCTGCTGCTGCTGTGACAGTCCTATTTGTGCATACTGTTTGGAAAAGCAATTCACGAAGGCTGCCCCAATGGCTGCTCCTCATGTCCAAGCATCCCCTCTGTTTCAGTGGTGGTTTGCGTTGGCATGGCTGAAACCACAGCAACAATGTGAGGAGCTGATGTATGCTTTTTTCAGCTCCTGTAATAATGGAAATAGCTTCTATAGTTTCTAGCTGTGTACAGCCCAGTTCATAGTGTGGTTTATCTACCTTGAATAATTTTGTTCAGTATTTTCTTAACTGGCTGGCAGTGGCTCTCTAGGGTTTTTGTTGGGGAGCTTATTCCAGCCCTCCCTGAAGATTCCAGGGATTGAACATGAGACTTTTTGCATGCAAAACATGTGCTCTATCACTGACCCACAGCTCATCCTGTTCTTTGACTTTCCCCTCCTTTTTAAACAGTGGATAGACAGATTTATTTTCAAGACAAGTATATTTTCTACCAGTTCTCAGCTGATGAGTGTACATATCTCTTCTGCGAATATGAGGGAGATGAAGGATGGAAAAATGGTGTTAAATTTTTACTGCAACTGGTACCTGTTCCTCCTAGGATTAATACATGCAACCTGTAAGTATGTCCTCTCCTAATTATACTTAGTGAATACTATGAAGATGACTGGATTACATATATGTAACAATCCCACTTCATGCATCTTATGAATTAGTCTACTGCCTATGAAAGCTCATGCTGTAATAGTTCACTTAATCTCTAGGGTGCTGCAGTAAAAATCCAAACTAGGTGAGAAGGATAAAGTAGTCCCTTATCTATAGGGAACAACTTTGTAGGACATAATTCTCTATAGCATACACGATTGGTAACTTTTTCATGCAAACTTATTAATTATCTATGTGGGATGGGGTGACCATTGTTCTTTTTTAAAAATTCCCCTTTAATCACATTTCAAGGAACACAGACCCACAAATTTGAAGAATGTGTTTAATAAATCCTTATATTTATAAAAGCGCTAATGGAGAGTTTAGGTGAACTATGCAAATTTCTGAGCTGCTTCAAAACTATTCATTAGCTCCGGGCCAGTTCATATGAACACAGCCCTGCACGCACGATAAAGTTGGGGCTGTGCCAAGTGTATGCCCACCCTGATGTCACAGGTGGATGTCCTGATGTGCTTTAGGTGTGTCTTTTAATCACATGAAAGGAGTGTTCATCTGAATCGCCCTTCTACATGCACTCCAAAACCCTGCTTAAACAGAGAATATAACTATCAATACAGAGCATTTACTGATAACCTTGCTTGGGGGAATTGAGAGGTCTGGAATGAAAAGCTCACATGGACATAGAGGGGGCAAAGGAGATGTGTGGGGATTTGTTTTTATTTTCAGCTTGCTTTTAGATTGTGTTTCATTAACTCACTGAGACTTTTATCTTGTTTTTTAGGCTGCTACATCTAGTATAGTTTTAATTGTATATGTGATTTGTATAATTAATGTTGTAAGCCACCTTGTGTCTGTTTTTCACAATGAAATGCAGAATATAAACAATAAAAATATATGCTACTCTGCTAGTAAGGAACCTAAGGCAGGGTCATACATTGGCTGAGATATAGGAACCTGAGGGAAGAATTGGTGGAGGAGACACAGGCTTGAGAGGGAGAAAGCAAACTGAGAAGATGGAGAATTGAAGGGAAAGGCCAGTTAGAACTGTGTGTGTAGAAAAGTTTACACAGGGCTTATAAGGACAATAAAGTATATATACTGTTGGCAGAAGGAGAGAGAAACATGCACTAGATAGCAAAGTTTTGTTGGCAGAGTCAGAAGGAAGCAGGACTAAAGAGGCAGTGAGGGAAAAAGCAGAAACTTGAGCAAATAATGGGTGGTGAAGTCATGGAATTTAAGAAAAAAGATGGTTAAAAAGGGTGAGCCCAGGAGCAGGAGAAACTGTGAGCTATTGGCAAGAATGGGAGTAGGTGGATTAAGGAGCTTTTAAAGCTGATGGTTCAAGAAGGTATAGGGCCCTCCTGTACTAAGGGTTCCAGCACCTTTTGAAATACATAGATGGAAAAACATCACTTTGTTCTATGCAACTTTAGAAAACACAGGAGCTTTCTCAGGTCTGGACATGGAAATCTTAAAGCGAGTGTGTGACCCAGAATGCACTGAGGAAAGGCTTTCAAAGAACTAACCAAATCTAATGTGAAAAGAAGCTGTTAAGACAAAGCCAGGGTTAGATTGAGCTTGGGTTGCTCCAGCAAAGTTTCATCTGTGGGTCATGAGAAATGGACAAAGTAAAGGAAAATCCTAGTTTAGCCCAGATCTTGCCTCCCTTCCTTTTTTTTAGCTACAGATCATGAACAGGCCATAGTGCTGCCTTATGATGTTTCATTGTCTTTAAAATGAAAGATTTATTGCTTCAGTTGCAATTCCCAACTGGTGTTGCCCGTCAGTGTCTGCATATACCACTGAAAGGAAGGTTTGCAACAATAGAGGCCAGAAGTCTATGCCCTTTGATTTCAATGGCAGGCCTCTTTCTAAACCAGGGCATCCCTGAATAAAGTAAATAACCTCTGATGAAAAAAATATATCAGAAACACTTTAATAGCTATATTATATAATTGCAAGCTTCAGGCGCAATATTCTGGTTCCATGCACCCAACTTGTCTGTTTCTTTCTTCAAGTTCATCACAGAACAATTGTACTTCCTATCCTCAAGTGCTCTTATGGATTTATGTGTATTTTTGTATAATGCTTGCTCTCTTCCTTTTAAAAAGGAGCACTCAAAAAATAGAAGACACAACTGAAACCAATGCTGAAATCCTTGCTCGTCTCACTTCTGCGGTAAGGCTTTCATGAGATTTGTCTTGATCCTACTGAAAAGTTACTTATTTGTGATGAACTGTTGTCTTAAGAGGAGGAACTGTGATGTGAGCATTACGATTCTGATACCTTGTATGCGTGACAATTTAATGGCAGTGGCATAACACTGTTATGCTAATGGTGAAGCTTGTTGTCAGGCATGATATTATATTAGCAAAGTAAAAACTGCTATTGGGCTTAGCCAAATATGTCAGTTCACCACTGGCAGTAAAAGGAGACCACTGAGATAAGCTTTTACATAAACATGGGTAATATGAATAAGCCTGGATTTATGAAAGACTGCTGTCTGATTTCTCTCACTCACTGAGATTGGCTGATGAAGCATTAAGAATGCATTGTGGGCCTTTTCAATATTGGTCCCAAAGGAGGCCCAAGTGAGCACAAACCTTTTAAGTTTCATAAAATGTTGTAAATTTCTTTTTAAACTGACATTTAGTATGACGAATTTGACTGTATAGCTTCCAAATTGGTGTTTATAAATTTATATATTCAACTGTGTTTGTGTGTTACTTTTATTACTAGGAGCTAACATTGGGCGAATGGGTTCAAAAAACCTGGGCCGCCACCAATCAGTGACCCCAGACACGCCCCTGCATCTGACATCAGGTGTGTGTGTGGGTGTTATTTTGGTCCCAGATGGGGCCGCATGGCCCTGTTTGGAGCCAAAATCAGCCTGTGCTGTGTTGGCAGTGCGGCTGGAGTGACTCTCTCTGCCTTAAAGGCAGGGAAAGCTAGGTGTCACTGCCAGCTCAGTGGGGCCGATTGATCTCTCTTTCTCAAACAGGGCCATGCGGCCCTGTTTAGGAGAGAGATCGGCCTGCGCTGCATTGGCAGCGCGGCCGGAAGGCAGGGAGAGTTCCTCCGGCCCACACTGCCCAATGCAGTGCAGGCTGATCTCCCTTCCAAACGGGACCGCGTGGCCAGCCAGAAAGCGGCGGTGGCAGGAGAGGAAGTGGGCCAGCCAGGGCCAGAAAGCGGGATGGTGGTGGTGTTGGTCAGGCCGGGGGGGGGGGGAAGCGGGCTGGCTGGCCCGCCAACCAGAAAGGTGGGGGGGGGGCAGATAAGCAGGTGAGAAAGAGATGAAGTGGGCCGGCTGGAAAGCAGCAGGGGTGGAGGTGGGAGAAAAAGTCAGTGGCAGGTGGTTAGGTGGCCGGATGCACAGATGCTAAAACCCCACCCGCGGCTGGATGCACAAAAAAACCCATGCTCCTTAGATATGTAACTGGGAGTCTAAATTCCCAGTTTAGGACATTTCCACAAAATGAAGACCCACCTTACCAGGGTGTGTGTGTTTGATATTAATGCAACAGAATTGCCCCCCAAATCAGACTCTGTAGCAATAAGCAGCACATAAAATATTCATATGAACTGTAGCTACATAAAATAAAGCCAAGGTTAATGAACTGATTATGCATGCGTATGTGATGTAGCTTTATTATTCCTTTGGAGCTCTAGTTTGGTATATTTTGTTGCCTTCCATGAGAGTTCAGCACCCCTGCTATTGGAAAGTACTTTTTTCTCTGAATAATAGTAAAAGTTCCTTTTTCTTGATGACTCAGGCTTGGAACCTATAGTAAAGGAAAGTTATCCTCCCGCCCCCCTTTTTTAAAAAATATAATAGGAGGGTTAGGGGATTTCTGTGTCAAATGGTGCCAGGTTGGTTGGACTGCAGGAAACAAGTGCAAATGATTCATTTTCGGTCAGAAACATATTTTAATTATTAAAAATTACACTTACTGTTATACCTTTTACCTGGAAGTTCACTACTGAGACTGTGGGCTCCCTTTAAATATGGCATCACTCTTTATGAGATAACATTTTGCATAAAGGATCTCATGTGCAAGCATGTTTAATGCTTGGTCGGTTAATTTGCTCAGAGTAGCTTTCTGTAGCTATGGATTTTGAACACATTATTATAATTACCTTTATTCTATATAATTTTAAGTCACTAGATCTTTGATTTTTATCTCATTTGTATGCAAAAATGTGTGTGAAAGGAACAATGCTGCTGTGGTGTATTTTAAATACTGGCATTGAAATATGAGCTAGTTTTCAATCATTCCCCCCACCCCCCATTTCTGTTATCTGCTCAAGGCACATGGTATGATAATTGAGCACCTAATGGATATCATAGTTTAAATAAGCACTATTATCTGAAATGGGATATCATTTAGACAGCATATTTACTCTTTCATGGCAAACATCAATGTCCTAATGAAGGTACTTGGTGTGCAGAGCTGATACTATGAGAAGTTTTATTTAAAATCTAGATTCACACTTTCAGTGAGACATTAATAATCCAATTTTTTCAATAAAGTAGTGACCTGAAACTTACTTGGCATAGAGAGCTTTTGCCCCGGTTGAATAAATGTAAACTACAGATTTTAATTTGAAAAGGACCAAAGGGAACTAGAAATAAAGTGTCAACATCCAGACTAGTGTTGTACACACCAAATAACATTTTGTGTGTGCAGCGGGTATGATCAATGTTTGCAGGTCCCCTGCTCCCTCTCTAGCTCTCTGTGGCTCCCAAAAATATGTCTCTAAGCTTCCTACAACCCTCAGGGATGTATTTTCAGGGGGCACAGAAGTCGAATGGAAGGGAGATCAGCACATATTGTCTGCTGTTGCACATAATGTTATTTGGCATGTACAGTGTTTGTCAGCTAGTAAAAATAGGCAGTGTAGAGAAGTACATGTCCAAGATTAGAGAGAAGTTACAGAGCAACTGAGTTGATGCATTTTTATTGAATTGAATAGTTCTGTTCAAAGAAAGATCTGTCAGTTTCACATAGTAGGACTTATATGTGTGCTGCTCCAAGTGTTGACTGGGTGACACCCCCCCCCCACACACACTCCTAATCTCTTAGCATTTAACTTCAAATATATTTTAGCTTGTATGCAGGAGCAATCCTGAAAATATTAACTGAACATAAATAGTTAGAGGTGATGCCTGCTGACTCTGTCAGTGGTCTCAGATATCTCCAAGATGTTTGAACTACTCTATTTATCTCTGCCATGGCCATGTGAGCTTTAATCTTGTAACAGTGACATCTGACTTTTGCCTGCATGGTGTTCCAGCTGGATTTCAATCATGGCTTTGACATTATTAAAAGGAGTGATTAAGGGAATATCAACGTGATAAGGATGGCTGTGGACACTCACTGCTGTATGGAAATATTGAGTGACTCAAGCACATGTGTAAATTTAATTTCTAGTATATACAATTAAAGTCTTGGGCTATGGTTGTTTTTTAAAAAAATATTTTTTTGCATTATTCACTAGGCACAATAAAATAGCATGATTACAGGATAAAATACATTAGGATGGCTTCTAATTTGCACAGATTTGGATTATTCTGTAACTTAGAATAATCTCTCTCATAGTTTTAAACAATCCAGAATTACAAAAAGCTGTTTTGTTGTGTGTTTTGTTCCCAGCAGATGTACTTAGCTTTCTCCTAGCTACCTTAACTAGATCCTCAGCACAAGCAGAGTACTTGAATATTGATCTTGGTATCAAAAATGAGAAATACACGTGACCAGGTTTACTGGCTGTATTCTAAGGATTGTGGTAATTGGAGCACATTCCAGTGATTGATCGTCATAAGTGCTGTTTGGTCATATACATGATGCCTATGCTATGTCAGATAAACTTTCCATGTGATAAATCTTATATTCAGTACACATCTGTCCTGTATCCTTGAAACATATCTGAGGGGAAAACATGTTGCCATCAATGAAACACCCATATGTTTCCGGAACTAAATTTAATATGTAAGACAATACATTTGCAAAATGCTCAGCCCCTCCCCAAACATGTATAGCCATGTTAGTTTATGTCAGTATGGCAGTTGTATTTATACCATTAATCGTAATTGTGTTGAAACAAGGAGATTTTTTTTAAATGAATATAACAGCTGCATTCAGATCAGGAACAAGCAACTAGCTTGAGCACTTTGTCCTTGTCTCCCCCCCCCCAATTTAACAGAAGGATTCCTCAAGCATTATTATAACCTATAATTTGATCCAAATGCTTTGATTCTGTTTTGAAGGGATTGCTCAAACCACATTTTGCAGTTCACGGCAAACAATGGTTTGAGCCATGAGGGAGGAGGGAATAGAATGAAGAAGCATGTAGGTCTGTAGCTCATTTATGATGCTCTAAACCATGGCTGAAGGACCAGAAATACAATGCTTGAATGAGGCCAGAATTTCCCTTAGGCAGAATTCCATTTGGACATAAGAATAATTAGTCTGGTCATGGAATCAGGAGCCCCAGACTCATAATATTTATTATGTACATTTCTATACCGTGCTTCATCCTAAGACCTCTAAGGTGGTAAACAACAAGTTACAAACATAAGTTTGAATTAAAACATTATCAAAATAATACACAGCTATGACCACTAAAAGGAGATCTGATCTGAGGGCTACTCATTGGCCAAAAGCCTGGATAAAAAAAGGTAGCAATTGTTCTTGGAGCCCAAAGAAGGCTGGTGGTTTCTTCTTGAAGTTTCCTTTGTAATTAATTTGTGGACCCCTCAATTAATAATAATAAAAGGCAGTATGTGTCTATAACTACTTCCCATTATTATGACAGCTGTAACATTTTCCCTTCTTTGGTCTGTTAGGTGCAGAGAGAATTGGTAGCTGTTCTTGCTATGAAGGCAAGAAAATCAGGTGAGTATATCAAGGTTTTGATTCTGCGCTTTAGAATAGTATTAGAAAATTGTCTAAAATGTGAAAACTACTTGCATGGCATCTAAATCTTTGGCACATCAGTGTGATGTTGATGGGAGCTCCTCTCTGATTGTAAGGAGTGTTATGATCATGCTAGGACTCCTGGTTGTGGAGACCTGTTGCATGAATGCAGCTCCTCTTCTGTTTATCGAAGGAGCTTCCATCAGTAGCATGCCACTCTGCCAATTGGTTTGTATGCTATCCCTTGAATGTAACAAGAAATACCTACTAATGTGTTTTTCTTTCCTGTTGTCTCAGTGAACATTTATCTATTAACAGTTCTTGTGCTTCTGGTATCAAGTGTTTGGTGGTAGTTTCTTTTACAGACCAAATGCTATGCTATTCTTTTTTAAATATTTCATAAATATAATTATCATTCATTGTATTTAGTTACAAATGTGTAAATTGATGAAAATGAGAGATCCTGTTTTCCTGTCTTAGCTGTAAGTAATGTCACTTATGTACAATCCTTACTGATAGTTACGAGGGCAAATAGAAGACATGTAACATCTTAATTACTTGATTTGTGCTGTGCTTAGATTGACAAATATTTGGTTATAAGTATGCTCATGAAATGAAGTCATTACATTTGGAGGCCAATTTTCAGGTACCAAATCATAGACAATTAATGAACAGCACAAATAGACTATTTGAGCTTAAACAATACAGTGTGTGGCATCTTGAGCTTGTCTGAGTTTAGTATTGGTAGATAAATTAGAGTATGTGTCAGGGGTGTCAGGAGCTTAGCTGCGGCTGGAGCACAAAGTCCTCTGGCGGCTCCCCCGCCCCCGAGACTTCACAATTGTATGCACAGAGCCAAGACCTTTGTGTCTGATGTCAGACATGAAGGGGCGGGGCCATTGCCCCACACACAGCGTGGCCCGATGGGAGGAGGAGAAGCAGGCAGCCACACTGTGTGTGTGTGGGGGAAGTCGCTTGGGAGCCGGAAGTGAGAGTGCGCTGGGCACGTCGGCGCGTTCTCTCTTGCGGAGCTCTTCGCATTGGCTGCTGGCGGTGGCTCAGGATGGGGGAGCCGCCAAGCGGGGAGGCGCCGGAGGCCGGCTCGGTGCTGTGCCAGCTTCTCATTGGGGTTTGTTTACCACTGCCATGATGCCATCGGGAGCTAACTTTAAAAACGTGAGTCCTCAGGATATTTCCTTCTCAGAGCCCCGCGCGTGCCCACCCCGTCCTGGAGGCGGCATTCAGAGGGACAAGGGGCGGCAGGGAGGTATCCTGCCGCCCCAATTATTACAGTAAATATGCGCGCTGGAGGGGGCAAAGCGGCGGGAGGGGTAAGTAAACCCTCCCCACCCTTAAAGGAACCCACTCCACAGTGCCGGACCGCAGCTCTGCGGTTCCATGCACACCCCTAGAGGAGGGTGCCTTGGCCCCCCCAACCAGGCCTTGGCAGCAGGGGAACAGTCATCTCCCCATGCTCCCTACGCAGTCTGTTACTTGCTAGTAGGGATGTATGAATCGATTTGGGTCCAAAACAAATCGCTCAGATTTTGGACCTGGAAAATTTGTAAATGCAGACCTCCATTTTGTTGCGAACCCTCTTGCTGTCTCCATTTTGTGTCAGGAAACTTGTTTGAAAATTCCTCCCTCCCATGTTTCAGATTTGTGACTTACAGTGTGCAACGATTGGCTGGCGATTTCCCCCTGGTTCCAGATTGGCATGTTTCCATTCAAATATTGTATTGCCAGGAGTGACTGATCCCTTATTGGCTAGGGGAAGGGTCAAAGAAGGGACAAGGGTGGGGGGAGTTTGAAAGATGGATTTTCAAATGTACTTAAGGAGGTAGCTAGCCACCTTTCTGCCTCGTGGGAGAAGAGAGCGAGAGAGAGCCAGAGGAGCTTTGTCTTGCCTTGCCTGCCTGCTGCCTGGAGTGGATTCTCTGCTTTTTGTTCCTGCTTTCCTGATTGAGGAAAAGAGGAGAGATCTTTTTTCATCCCCTTCCTGCTGCTGAGAGAATCACTGCCTGCGCCTGCTGTCTGTGCAAATCAATTTGGGTACAAAATGATTTGTTTTGGGAGATTTGTGGACGAAACATAGGAACATAGGAAACTGCCATATACTGAGTCAGACCATTGGTCTATCTAGCTCAGTATTGTCTTCACAGACTGGCAGCAGCTTCTCCAAGGTTGCAGGCAGGAATCTCTCTCAGCCCTATCTTGGAGAAGCCAGGGAGGGAACTTGGAACCTTCTGCTCTTCCCAGAGCGGCTTCATCCCCTGAGGGGAATATTTTGCAGTGCTCACACATCAAGTCTCCCATTCATATGCAAGCAGGGCAGACCCTGCTTAGCTATGGGGACAAGTCATGCTTGCTACCACAAGACCAGTTCTCTTCTCAAATCGCCCCTGTGCTAGCTGGCCAGATTCAGACCCAAAACAAATAGGGTGTGATTTGATTTGGGTACAAATCAAATCGAAAAAATTGATTCATGCACATCCCTACTTGCTAGTAGTGTCCTAACTCAGATTTATATTTGAGTGTTAAGCTACATTATTTTAAATATTTTTGATCATGGCTTCTTTTTAATATGTGGGTAAAAGGACGACGTGTCTCATCAAGATAATGAGATCTTGCTGATGTAGGTATTTGTTTATTCCTGCAGTAGTGCCTCTGACCAATTAAGATGATGTGTCCTTGTTCGTTTGAGTAGGCTTCTAGGATTTTTAAAATTAAACTGTACTTTGTATTACTGTGTTGAAGTAATGCATGTAAAGTGATTGCTGGATCGATCATGATAGTAAGGTTTAGATTAAAATGTTAATCTGATCATTTTAAAGAGTAAATTAGGTTGGCTGGTATGCAGTACAATAGCAATGAATTGTATCAGTACAAACTATGACAATGGGAACTTCTGTACTAGGGTTCAGCTTTGATAGTTACTATAGCCTACTTTCCAGTAGGCTTATGAGATCACCTGGCATTCCATGTGTCTGTCCCCCCACCATCAACTTCGCAGTGCCTGGACCAATATGAACCACATCAGATACAGTTGAAGGGACACCTCAATGGTGTAGTTTGTGATGATGTCATCCACCCTGATTCAAGATGGCAGATGTGCAAACTTTTGAGGTTCAAGTGGGCTAACTTGTGAACTGCCTAACTGATTTGAACCAAATTTGCTACAGCTGTAGGGGCACATGGGGAAACCTCAATGGCATAGTTTGTGATTTATTGATTAAGTTTGTATACTGCCTTTCATTAAAACAATCCCAAGGCCATTCACACACAAATTAAACAAAAACTATAAAAATTACACAATTAAAATATTAAGCTAAAATATAAAAACATAAATCGGACTAAAAAGATTTAAAATGCAAGCATAAGACAAACATACAAAATACAAAGAAGCAGCAGTAGATGTAATCATATCAAGGCCTGTGTAAAAAGCTAGTGATGTCATCTACCCCAATCCAAGATGGCGGACTCATGAATGTTTGAGGTGCAAGTGGACTAACTTGAACTATCTAACCAATTTGAACCAAATTCGGTACAGTTATAGTGAGTGACATAAAGGAACACTTCAATGGCATAGTTTGTGATTATGTCATCCACACCGATCAAGATGGCAGATGCGTAAACTTTTGAGGCACACTTGGGCTAACTTGTGAATTACCTAACTGATTTGAACCAAATTTGCTAGAGCTGTAGGGACACTTAGGGATACCTCAGCTACGTAGTTTTATGATGTCATCCTCCCCGATTCAAGATGGCAGAAACATAAAACATTTGTGGTACAAGTGGGCTAACTTGTGAACCACCTAACAGATTTGAACCAAATTTGCTACAGCTGTAGGTGCACAAGGGGAAACCTCAATGGCATAGTTTGTGATGTAATCTACCCCGCTCCCAGATGGCGGACACATGAATTTTTGAGGCACAAGTGGGCTAACTTGTGGACAGTCTAACTGATTTGAACCACATTAGGTACAGTTGTAGTGAGTTACACACAGGGACACCTCAGTGGCATAGTTTGTGATGTCATCCACCCTGATTCAAGATCGCAGATGTATAAACATTTGAGGCTCAAGAGAACTAACTTGTGGACTTTGATTTGTACCAAATTTGGTCCAGTTGTAGAGAGAGTGAAAGGAAAGTAGGCAGATTAGTTCTTACTAGAACAACTTGTTTTTACTATGGCATGATGTGGAAGTCCTCTCTTATTTGGAAAATCTACTGGCTTCACAATAAATATTTGAAGCCCTCTGACCAACCCCTATCTTCAATCTGGCCTCTTCTTCAGTCCCTTGTTTCTACCTTCTCAGCCTTCTTCCTCGTGCTTTTTCTTGTCGCCATCTCTTGGATAAATCCCATGTGAACTTCCCCTCTCAGGCTTCTGCACTTGGATTTCTATAACATGTCCTTGGAATCTTCAGGATCCTGAAGCTACTGACCAATAGTATTTACTAGATTATTGACCAAGATAGCCAATCACTTTTAAGGACTTGGATCCATAAATGCCAAGTTATACGGCATACTCTGACAGAACATGAACCTAGCAGCCTCTTAAATCCACTTTCTCAGAGCAACCAACATGGCTTCCTAGCAGTGCCAATTTTCATTCTCTGCTACAGAGGTCTCCTCATTGTATACTAACACAGGCTTCTGCAGAGACACAAGAGAGACCGCCTTTTAGAACAACCTCTAATCTTTGTAATACAAATAAACAAATACTACATTTTTTAAAAAGTACATTTTTAAACTCATAAGGAAGACTGCTTCCCCACAAGCCAGAATTGCCAACATGGTCAAAGAACCAACAACAACAGGGAAAGCATCAGCAGTGGCATTTGTGCATAAGTCAGCTTACACTATTCTCAAAGGTTTTCTGGAACAGACAAGCTTTTTGTTGCATTTCAAAAGACAAGCTGTGATAGAATGAGGTAGACCTTACTTGGGAGGGTGTTCTGCAGCTGTTCTGGAGCATAAAAACCCACCAGGTGGCAGGGAGATATGGAACAGCACTTGTAATGCTATTTGAGTGTTTGGATATGGAGAGGAGGAGGAGGAGGAGGTGGTCTTAAGGTATCAGTGTCCCAGGTTGTTTAGGCTTAAAGGTCAAACCCGCACACTTAATTGAGTTTCAAAATAAATAGTAACTCATGATGGCAAAATAATATTGGAATGTTATGCTCAGGGCCGTAGCTAAGGGAGAGGGGGCCTGTGTTCACCCTCTCTCCCTGATAGACCTTCGGAGTGAAGGATATAATGAAGACAATAGGAAAGGGTGGAGCTGGGGGCATGGGTTCTTTGAACCCATCCACTCAATTATAGCTGTACCCCTGGTAATGCTCTGTAAATATTCTGGCAGTCACATTTTGAACCATTTATAGTTTCTGAATAATCTTCAAAGGCAGCCTCATGTGGAGTGTCTTGCAATAGCCTAACCAGAATATTGATAAGATGTGGATAACTGTGGCCAGGTCCATCAAAGAGTTGGAAGTAGAAATTGTCAAGCCAAACATACGGTTTTGTCACATAATGGAATATGGACTGGACTTGCTGCAAAAATGGGTTGAGCAATGTAGAAAGTTGGTTTTTACTAGATTAAATAATCAATTTTTCATGTGAAGTTGCATCATCTTTGTGTTGTCGGCAGTGTTTGGTATGAAAAATAAATAGATCTCTGATACCACTTTGCATAGTCTAGGTCAGAAACACCTAGGGCAGCATACTTGAATATTCCAATTACTGTTATCTGAGGAAATGGATGTGACTTATGCCACTTGACTGTTGCTAATTGCAAAAGTGTTTATATTGCTCTCAAGACCTCAAGTTTATTAGATTTTAAATTGCATCACTGCAAAATGTGATTTGCTTACCTTTGCTTTGCATCCAAAACATTTCTACAAGGGAATTAAAATTACTCTTTGGCCACCATCCATGCATACAGTACTACTTGAGTAATTAAGGTCATGCTACTGTATAGGCCATCTCTTTGCTGAGAACATATCTCAACTAACACATAGTCCTTGAGAGATTTTATTTGGCACAGAAGCAACTTATTTTGCTAGAACTAGGTAGAAAATCAGTGTGCAAAACAAATATCCCAGTCTGAGAGCCTAAGTGTTTTCAACCTCATGGCTTACTCTGTGGGCTTCCTAAGAATGATGACTGTCTTAGGCTAGTGCATTTAACAGCACCACCAGTTTGTGTAAAGGAAAAAGAGCTTGCCATAGCCAGTGCCCAGACTTTGTAAGAAATTTGGGTATAGACAGTCTGTATGCAAATAACTGGTTTCCGGTTTCCGTAACTCTTCCCCACCTCGCCTCTTTCTCCACATTCAAAATGATATTTCTGATCCTTAAGGAAGGATTAAAGATTATCAATTGGAACATACTATAGAAAGAATTAGTACAACTTTATCATGCATACTTTTAATTTCTATTTCTCCTTGATATCCTGTGGCATCAGATAACACATTTCACAACATGCCTTATTAAACTTACCCATAAAATACAGTAGTTAGCATTCACAGTGGCACATCTGGAATGAAGAATTAGCAGAAGCAATTCTTCCCTTTCTTACCCTCCTCCCTGTAGCCAGAAAATCTGTTCCCAAGTGTCATGGGATGCAGCATCAGTGGTTGCAGGAGAAGGAGAGATCCCAGAAATTGAGGAGACTCCCTCCACTCGTGGAGACATTCTTGGCCTCCTAGAAATTTGTCCATAAGGAAATATGTGTAGCCAACAGGGGCATATTTATAGAAAGCAAAGAGCACTAATGAAGGCAGGGGAATCAGCAAAAATTGCTCCTTCCTCCCATCTGCATGCATGCACTCTACTGATCTAGAAGACTTTGGCTGAGCTTGGAGGAGCCGTGCTCTGCAGGGATGCAGCTACACTTGGACATCAGATGGCTGCTCAACATGGCTTATTTTATTTTAGAGTTGATATCCCACTTTTGTCCAAAACTGCCCAAAGCAGCCAAGAATAATCACATAATAACCATACTAAAACACACAACACTAATGTCAGTGTAAAGGGTCTGAGCAACTAAAACAAAGTCTTTACCTAGCTCTGAAAAGATACCTAACTTCATGGCAAGCAAGCCATTCTGGCTTTTCCAGGTCATCATTTACTTTGTATCTGATGACAGAGGGGCATAAAGAAGGTGATATCTGAAATATGGAGTATTAACATGTGTAATATTTTAGATACTCCTGGAAAAATAACACGTTTTATCCTTGGATCTTTCTGCATGGGATGCAATTACACAATGTGTATGACTTCAGTTCACTTCAAAAGACCCTTTATTGTGCAAAAAAAGTTGATACACATCAATAAAAAACATTTTGCTGTACACAGCATCATCATTTAAACAAAGAAGCACAGCCGGGGGCGGGGAGGGGAAGGCAAGTGCCACCAGGTAATGACTTCCTTCCATGTTTAAGTGCAGAATCAATTAAACTAACTGGTGTTACTGAGTTTATAAATTTAATTTTGGACAACAAATGTTAAAAATAACCCATTGTGAGTAGAATATATTCTAGATCATAATTCACCATACATAGAATTTTAATACTTACTTAATATAGGCATGTCTGGCTTCTGGTGTTTTTAATTTTGTGTCTTATCTCTCTTGTGGTCAATTAACTGGAGTAGAGAGAATAATCACTAATGAACTCTGCTTATAATGCATTGGTAGACAGGACACATGCTATCCCCCTCCCATTTTTTAACTGTAGAAAGGTTTTTAATGCTGAGGCTTCTTGCTTAAAATCCTGCTATAGCTATAGTCGCTTGCTTATTCCTTATTGTTTCAAAATGATAAGAAATGCACCTTTATATTGTGCAGAGATGTGAGACTGGAATAGGTAGGGGAGAGATGATAGAAGCGGTAATAGACCCCCCCCCATTTATTTATTTTTTGATAATGCCTTCTTGTGGGTTGGGGGAAGAGGAGGAACTACACATGCAGCCAGAATGTGCTGTTTGCTGCAGCAGTTTCCACAAGCGGCAGTCTGCTTTTTAAAAATGAAAGCCTCTTCTCTGTCTTGCAAAAATAAACAGAAGATTGTGGTAAAAGCAACAAATGAGGCTTCATTTATACAAGTGGCTCTCATCTCACCTCCAATCTCTTTGGATCCAGACCAATATATCTAATGGGGTGAGTGATGTTTGGTGTAGAAGTCTGCATTTAGATTTGGGTTATCCGTTCAAATGGTGCTTATTCAGAATCCTGTAGTTTTATCAGGGGCCTAGTAAGGTTGGTGTTGGTCCTGATTCCTGGGACAAAAAGTGAAAATTGGCCTCCCCCTTCCCCCCCATGAGTCGGGACAGAAAGAGCAAAGAGTTGGTGGGCCCTCTTTCCCTAGGGGCTCAGGGACATGTGTCTCCCCCGCCCTGTTCAGTTATAGCTACACCCCTGAATTTTGGTCTTCACCCTTGAAACACTTCTTGTCACTTAAAGAAACACTAATTTAGTAAATGCAAAATTGATGACCCCCCCCCCTTTTAGCAACCTTTTTCCTGTTTGATAAGATTTTAATTTTGAGTTGAATAAATAATTATGTGTATCACCCCCTTATTGGTCTGTTGCATCTGATGGAGGAACTTTTAAATGCATATTTGGGAAAATCGAGGAAGCACAGCTTAAAATTTTATTTATTTGAATTTATATTCCGTTCTTCCTACAAGGAGCCCAGAGTGGTATACACAGTTAAGTTTCTCCTCAACAACCCTGTGAAGTAGGTTGGGCTGAGAGAGAAGTGACTGGCCCAGAGTCACCCAGCAAGTATCGTGGCTGAATGGGGATTTGAACTCGGGTCTCCCTGGTCCTAGTCCAGCACTCTAACTACTACAACACATGTGCAGTGCTGATTGAGTGATCTTATGTTCCTTTTCTGTCTAACCACTAATTAAAAACAACAACAAATCCTGTACCCGCAGTTATCCATGGAAAAAACCCAACAACCAAAAAACCATTACTAGGCATAGTTTCCTGCATGATGATATTATTATTATTATTATTATTATTATTATTATTATTATTATTATTATTTTACATTTATATTCCACTCTTCCTCCAAGGAGCCCAGAGCGGTGTACTACATACTTGAGTTTCTCTTCACAACAACCCTGTGAAGTAGGGTAGGCTGAGAGAGAAGTGACTGGCCCAGAGTCACCCAGCAAGTCTCATGGCTGAATGGGGATTTGAACTCGGGTTTCCCCGGTCCTAGTCCAGCACTCTAACCACTACACCACGCTGGCTCATATGTCTACTTGTTTTATATTATTCTTGTTATAACATTAATTATCACCAGTGTTATTACTTTATATAGTGTTATCAAATTGTGCAGTTCTAGTGCATGGCTATATTACAAACATTTCCCATGAGTATATTTACAAACATGAGTGTGAAATTGGATGCTTCCCCTTATCTTTGTTCTGAGGCCTGTGGAAAAAGTTCCCATCTATTCTCCATATCTGCCCCAAACCATGGTGGTCTATGATGTCGTGAGGGTCGGAGCCAAGATGGCCACCGGTTAACAGCTTGATTCACGAGCTCCTGCCCCGACCTGGGCTTCCCACTTCTGCGTATACCTTTCAGGGGCTTGCCTCTCCCCAGGGGGAAGAAAAGATCTCACAACAGCCCTGCCAACAAGAGTCCGGCCAACGACAGTGGAGGATGTGTGGGAAAGAAGAAACAAACTAAGCTCGACTACTTCCTAGCTCTGTCAGAGGCAACAGCGGGAGATGCGTACGCTGTGAGTACCAAGAATAGATTTATGGCTCTGGGCTCGGAGGCTCCCCCCACTCAAAGAGGCCTCTTCATACAAGCTGGCTATTAAACAAGATACACCCAAGCTGTCTCAGAGGGTTGCTGCTATTATTATTATTTTACATTTATATCCCGCTCTTCCTCCAAGGAGCCCAGAGCGGTGTACTACATTCTTGAGTTTCTCTTTCACAACAACCCTATGAAGTAGGTTAGGCTGAGAGAGAAGTGACTGGCCCAGAGTCACCCAGCTAGTTTTTATGGCTGAATGGGGATTTGAACTCGGGTCTCCCCGGTCCTAGTCCAGCACTCTAACCACTACACCACGCTGGCTCTTAGTATCCAATCACCCAGCAAATCAGCGATATCTACATTATCTCAGCAGAAAGTTTGCTAGCCATTCTCGGCCAGATAAACATTATCACTGAAAAACTGGACAGTCTGAGGCAAGCTTTTGACCAGTTTGTAGCCCAGGAACATCAAGGGGTTAAACTCCTCGGAGTGTACCGTCTCTATTCTCTCAATCAGCTCCTCCCTTCACTTCTGTCTCTACTTCTTCACGTAAGATGACACCAGGCTTCTTGGGAAATAATAGCCAAACAAACTTCCATCATGTGCTTCAAAACAATAAATGTGTCCTTGAAATTCCTTGCAGTGTCCGTCATAGGTGGGCAAGGAGATTACTTGCTCTTGTCTTACTTGTCAACCACCAAACCAGGTAATACTGGCTTAATTTACTTTTTCCTGCCTGCTAGCCCACATTGCAGAAGGCTTTTTTAAACCTTCCAAAACTCAGCACTGGTGACAAAACTGACACTGCAGCCACATCCCTTGCTCTTTTATGGCTACCAACTTATTCATGTTTTTGCAGACCCTGTAATTAGAGATTTTAATCTCTGGTCGAGTGGTTAATAGCACTACCATAAAACCCACCAACTCCAAGGACAATAAATCTCCTAACTGTGACAAAGACAAGCAAGCCACAACCATTCTGACTGGAGATTTTCAACTGCATGAAGCCATTCAGGATAAACTAAGTCACCTAAAAAATCAACTGCTTAAAGCAAAACAAACAAACAAAAAACCTGTTGGCTGCAGCTTCGTGTTCAGGACACGGGGAGAACACCACACTTACAGACCCTCCAAAGCACTCACAAATCACTCCAGCTACTCAACCCCAAAAATATGCCACACTTCTGCTATACACACCAAGAGTAAAAGAAAACCTTCAGTACATTTGGCAGATTTATGCTCTAGCTCTGAGAGTGGTAGTGAAACGGATGATGCAGAGGGACCTCTCAACAAGCTCACCATCAACTGGAGTGACTTGCCCTCTAGATCTTGTGCATTAGTCCTGCAGATATCTGGCATCACAGATACTGTGAAATCCTCTTCTCACATTACAGTCCCACCCCTAGAAGGTGCCCAGGAGAAATCCACCCTGGGGGGCAGAGTGCACATGCCCCGCAGCAGCCCTCAAGAACCTTCTCTCACACCTGCAAACCTCCCAAGTCATGAAGTGGGTGAGGAACCTCCTCCAGGGACCACTGCCTTGTAAGAACCGCGCCCTGGAATGCTGTTTGCCAGTGACCCATACTTTGACAAGATCACTGCACTGTTGATTTCAGATAACCTGTCTGTGACAGCCTCCCGAAGGGAGGATCCCCATGCCCCCCCACATCATCTCCACAACCTGAGGATCCACAAACCATCTTAGATGCTCCTTAGACGTGCCCCCAGCTCCCTTTGACCCCCAACTTGAGCCACAATCAACTGGAGGGCAAGGTGCATACCCCCCGGAAGCTGATTGTCAGAGGTATGGGCCTTCACACTGCCCCCATCGATCCAGCCTCTCTCTGTATCTGACAGCAGCAGCAAGATTGACATTTGCTCGCAAATGGAAGTGAGCAAATTTCGCTTTGCCCAAGTCATTGCCTGAGTAAAGAGGATTGGATACTTAAAGTATTAGAATTGGCAGAAATGGCAAAATTAACAGCATTATTAAGAAATAAACTTGAATTTTTAAAACGGGATTGGGACCCTCTTCTTGTTTATTTAAAAACACATTATAAAATGGATTTTTATCAGGCCTTCGAGGGGTAACAACAAATGCTTAAAAAACGTCTCGGAGCTGATTTCTGTATGATTTACCAAGGAGAGAATGATGAAACTACAGGCAAGACCTGGGTATTGTTATTGGTACTTGTTTCAATGATGAGATGGAAGTCCTTATGTACTCCCCCCCGCTTTTCTGTTTGTTTGTTTGTTTGTTCTATTTGTGTTTTCCTTTTTGTATTGTGGAAAAACGGAATTAAAAATATTTCTTTTAAAAAGACTGGGGAAGGCTCCGGGTGAGGACCTTATTCCACTGGAGGCTGTTAAAAATAACATGGACTGGTGGGCCCCTGTCCTGGCTTTGCTCTTCACCTATATTGACACGAGTGGCCAAATTCCCAAGGACTGGGGGGTAGCGATCATTGTCCCTATATTTTAAAAGGGCAAGAAGGACGACCCTGCCAATTACAGAACACCATTAGCAAACTTTATGCGAGACACCTATATGGGAAACTTAGGGATTGGCTGGAACAGGAAAATCTTCTTGCTGAGGAACAAGTGGGCTTCAGGGAAAGGTGCTCCACTCGGACCAGTGCCTAGTCCTACAGTACCTTATCAGGAAATACTCCTCCTGCAGGGTGACCTCCCTCTATGCCGCCTTTATCAATCTTAAGGCAGCATTCGACTCCATCTCACGTGTCAAATTATGGGAGAAGCTGGAAGCCTCCTCCATCGACCAGCACCTGCTATACCTTCTTCACACCCTGCACGTAAACACATCACTCAAGGTGAAATGTAGCCCCCAAGGCCACCTCACAAGAACTGTTACAACTCAGAAGGGCATCAAACAAGGATGCATTCTGGCTCCACTCCTCTTCAACTTCTACATTAAGTCTATGGTGGGCCAGCTCAGCAACCCAGATTTCCACCCTGCAAAGCTCGCAGGGAGACTCATTATCATGTTATACATGATGATGCAGCCATCCTCTCAAGAACCCCCATTGGCCTTAGAAGAGCACTGAGGGCCCCAACGTTGCACTGCAGGAAGAACTGCCTGGAAATCAGTTATCACAAAAGTAAAATTATGGCCTTTGCCAGGAGGCCCAAGATCAGCTCTTGGCAGATTGTGGGGCATAGATTGAGCAAGTTGCACACTTCAAATACTTGGGAGTAGTTTTTTCATTCTGGCAGTTCTAGGAAAGCCCATGGAGAACACGTAGCTTTAAATGCCCAGAGAAGTACCTCTGCCATTCTCAAATTCCTGCGGACAAGAGGAGGCCATTACGTACCCGCTGCCCTTGAACTGTTCACAGCCAACTTTGCAATGGTTTTTTGGTTGTTGGGTTTTTTCCATGGATAACTGCGAGTATAGGATTTGTTGGGTTTTTTTAATTAGTGGTTAGACAGAAAAGGAACATAAGATCACTCAATCAGCACTGCACATGTGGTGTAGTAGTTAGAGTGCTGGACTAGGACCGGGGAGACCCGAGTTCAAATCCCCATTCAGCCACGATATTGCATCTCTGGAACTTGCACAATTTAAACCCAACATTGCATCTCTGGAACTTGCACAATCTAAATTCCTGTGGGCAGTGCTCCAAGTACTGAGATGTATCTCCATTCTACACCTGGAGACAGGCGTGATCAAGCTGGAGGCCAGGGTGTGGGTGGCCATCTTCTTTTATTAGCAGAGACTATCCTTCTGCCCAATTGGCCTTGTCCCCTAACCCTACACAATGATTACCAATCTAGCTGGATTCAGGCAGTTGAGACCAAAATAGCTACTTTGAGCCTTTCCCCCATGATCTTGCTCAGTATGCGCTATGATTAGGCAAAAGCAACCATCAAGCAGCGCATTACAGACACTGAGCGCCAAAATGATCTCAGCAGTGCCCCAAAATTTCACATCAGTGATGGGCTTAGATATTCTGCTTCTCCAGCAGCATACCTCACCCAACTGGAGATTCCAAAGCACAGAAGGGCGTTCACCTTGGCTCGCTGTCACGGCTTCTCTTCAGCAGTGCTAGAAGGCAGTTATAAAAGGACCCCATTTGCTGAGTGACTATGCCCCTGTGGCCTAGGGCAGATTGACACTATTGAGCATGCTCTCCTCTACTGCTTGTTCTATAGAGACATTTGTGCCTCCCTCATCCTTCCATTGCTAAGCAAATATCCAGGCCATTTGAGCCAATTTTATAGCTCTTTGCTGCTCTCTGACTCTAAGCCTGCCATCACATATAGCGTCACCAGGTACTGTGTGGCTGCTATCAGCATTCGTCGGTGGATGACAGGCAGTGAGCCCTATCAGCCTCAGTCTGACTCTCGGTGACTCTGGGCAGGCCCTGCAATTGCTCACGAGCCTCCCTTATACTGCTCCTTATAACCTTCAATCTGGCTGTTTTTTCAGTTTTATCACTCAGATATATTTCTGTTCTCTCGTCTTTTAACTCGTGCATTTTTTATTACTCTTACTACCTTTTAGGCGCTTAGTCCCTCATGTTATTTAGTATTTTTAGTCCTTTTAGTATAGGTAATCATTTTTTTATCTAATTTCATTTTTAACATGAAATCACCATTATACTTTAACATTGGTTTAGTATTTTTAGTATTCTTAGTCCTTTCAGCAGCAATATGTACTATTTTATATGCATTTATCTTTTAACTAATCTCACTTTTATTCTGGTCTGTGACCGTAATAAAGATTGATTGATTGATGGGTGGTCTATTATTTGAGCTCTGTTTCTGAAGCCTGGGGAATATCATTGGTATTTCAGTGGATCATGAAGGTGCATGTATAGGGGTTTCTCCAGTTACCATTATCAGCAAGGGGATTGATTCTGTGTGTCTGTGCGTGTGCTAAATTTTGCAGCACAAGCATAGACAATGGTAACATTAAATTGCTGGTATTTGAGGCTGGAAAGAGGAAATTCACACCTTCCTTGGCTTTATTGTTCCAGTCTGGCTGCAGAATGTAATGACCATAACTTATTAGTTTGTGAGAGGTTTATCCCTCCAACCAGTAGTACAATTCGTAAAGATTAATTTCTGCACAATGCAACAGAACTTTGGGGAAGATGCAAATACCATGAGGGGTTTTTTTTGGCTCTTTATTCATTGTATTTAGGGATAAATGTTTGAGCTTTAAAAAACAAATGGAGATAAATCAAATAAGCTCTCTATACCATGTGTCACAGAAAAGACGAATAAATAAATTACTGACCAGTGCTGTGACCACAGCTGCATTGAAGGTTACATTAGTAAAGAACAGGCAATGTATAATTAACATGAAGGAAAAAACTTCTCCAGAAATACTTGGATACTTGATAATGTATTACAAGATAGCTTTGAGATTTAAACATGCCTGTATTTTTGTGCTCATGAAACACCACCTGTTCTTCAATCTTACCAAACTGTAAAAAAAAAATTAATGCATCTTCCCAATATATCTGTGATATTTCTTAAAATATTGTTTTAATTGAAAATGGCTACCTAATTATCTCAAGTACATATTTCATTTTTCAGTACTGATTGCATTTTAGCTTAGGCTTGTATTTTTTTTTTAATAAGCCATCTTTCTGGACCCATAACCAGACATTCTTATTTTATGTTTCATACATTCAGGCACAGCATGCTCTCTCTTGTGGTGATTATACTTTCCCTTTCTCCTGATATTATTGGCTGGATTGCTCCAATCCAGGAGCGTTGGGAGCGGCTGCCGGGTAGAGATTGCAGCTCGGCCCATAGAAGTGTGTCACCTGCTGCCAATAGACAGAACTTTTACCACAGGCTTTATGACTGGGTGGAAATGTGTCTGTGTGGCTGGTCTTGCGGAAGTCTCCCCCCAAATAAGGGGTCTTTTGGGGGGAAATTTAAATAAATTTTCATGGGCCCATCTGAAACAGGAGAAGCATCCTGCCTCCTCTAGAAAGCCATTGGCCAGAAGGGGCCAGAGAGCGACTGGGGAGCAAGGAATAGGAACAGTGGAGGGAAAATAATCACAAGGAATGGAGAGGAAACCTATTTAAAAAAACCCACTGATGTGAATGGCCCCAGGTTTCTCTAAATGATCTTTATTGTGCTTATATGTGGCTAATATATGCCCTCATAACTCTCTCTACTTTACCCCACTTAATCCTATGGTAAAGCCCGCCGTCTTTGAAAGGCCCAGATGAATGATGACCTACTGGAAAGTAGGGTTTTATCATGGAAGTGCTGAACCAATCTTAATTTCAGCTTCAAGAAATGATGATAATTATTGCCCATCTTAAGTGAAACTTCCATTAAGGTCAAAGTAGCTTATTTCTTTCTCTAAAATAGCTCTGAAGAAATTAAATAAGCCTTACTTAGCAAGAATGATAATCCCCTTTGTGTCTAAATATACCCGGTCTTTCTCCTGGAGCAAGTCTTTGCTCTATTATTGGTTTTGCAGAAACTCTTGAAGGAAAAATCCTTCCTGTTGCCCACAAGGGAGTAAAGAAATTAAATCAAGGCATAGCCTCCTGATCTTTAAGTGACCATTAAAAAAGTCAACATCCTGAACTCCTTAGGCCCATTTGCAGATGGATGCATTTGAAATTGCACTTCAGCAAGCTAATGCTCATTTAACATCTTCGCATTCTTTTTTTCATGGTGACCTTTTTATCGGTAAAACAGGAGAAATAATATAGGTTGAAATTGGGAGTGGTTGTAATAAACCTGATTGCAGTCTGTGCTGTGGTCTCACTACATGTTCAATATTGAACAGATGTGTGGGTCTAATAAACACAGCTTTTATGCTTAAATAATAAAAGTGGTTTCCTTTTGCTTTCAGCTGGGGGTGAACAAAAGAGTACAGTTTATGTTGGCATGGCGGGAAGTTTATTGCAGGTCTTGGCAAAGGCCCAGAGATTGTAAATCATGTCAGATTTTGAGGGAACTCTCTGAGAAACAACATTTTCTAGCATTTCCCCATCCCACCCTAGCACAGTGGTGGCTGCTTTAGTGCCAAGTGTGGTGTGTGGGTCCTTAAAAAAAACAAAATAGAGTTGAATACCAGAAAGTTAGAAATTGTTGTTCAGTTTTAGTATTTTATGAATAAACTTTCAGCTGGATATTTGCATTGTACATTTGAGTACCATCTGATATCCACAGCTGTGTTTGTTTTAATATGCATGAATTCAAGAGTGTTCATTAATTAACTAAAGCATTAAAATTTAAGCATACTGTATTTTCCTTTCTGTTATGGATACCTTTGGGCCAAATATGCTACCGTTTAATGGGCAAATACTAATGGTGCAATATCCAAAACATAACTATACATTAGGTGTTTTTTTAAAAATTAGAAACAGAAAATACTTTGAGGTTGTACCATGTATCTTGGTTTCTAAATGAAGCCTGTAAGAGAGGTATTTCAGGCTTTGTAGGTCTTATTATGGCCAAACTACATGAAATGCGGAAGATACTGGATCTTCCAATATAATATCTGGATATCCCAATATAATAAAAATTTTAAAGTTTTGGCTTGGAACTACAATGCTGTGGGGAGGGTGTTTAATCCTTTACCTTTGCTGTTCTTGATCAAAGTTGCCTCTCTGAAGCTGCTATGTGCTTGATTGAAGGAAACAGAAAAGTACTTTCCTTGTGCCCATGTGTGCTTCTGCTGGTAGGTGCGTAGCAGCTTAGATGCAGAAAACAGAGTGAGAGAAAGAGTTAGGCCTCTCCACCAGTGTTGATACTTTAATCAAAGCTACAGCTTTTTATGGCTGTGTTGAGGTTTAAAAAATGCAGGGATATTTATTTTATTGCATTTATTATAGACCACCTCATCCAAAGGCTCTGGGCAATGCCCAAGAAATTTAAAAAGAAACTAGCCGACCCCGCACAGAGCGTCTGTGCGCTCTTTGGGGCCGGTGGTTACCTCTTCCCCCACTTCTGCTCCAGTCTCTGCTTCCAGGCCCAGCCTCCTCTCCTCCTCACTGCCACTTCTGCCCCCCCCTTTCTTTCCCCCCTCCTGGGCCTTGCCTCCGTTGCTGGGCCAGGCCTGCCACCTTTGGCCTCCACATCCAGGCCGTGGCGGCGGCAACCAATCCTCCTGGGTGCACCTCAGCCAATCAGGCGCGTCCACCACCCAGCCAGTCAGCTGGGCTCTGGGACGCACATTCCAAGGCATACCCAGGAGAATTATATATAGAGATACAAACAAACAGCATTTAAAATACACTGCTTAAAACAATATAAAACAATTTAAAAACAATTCAAAACCATTTAAAACCAGTTAAAATACTTAAGAACCATTTTTAAAACTTGGAAGGCCAGGCCAAACAAGTACGTTTTTAGGGCTCTTAAAGGCCAACAGCGAGTCTAAACTGCGGATATCTCCTGGGAGTGCATTTCATAGGCCAGGAGCAGCTACAGAGAAGGTGCGGTTCCGAGTCACCACCAGTAACTGGAGACGGACCTCTCCAGATGACCTCAGTGTGCGATGAGGATCATACAGAAGGAGGCACTCTCTAAGGTAGCCCAGACCCAAGCCGTACAAGACTTTAAAGGTAATAACCAGTACTTGGTATTTTGCCTGGAAACATATCAACAACTAGTGCAACTGTTTGAGAACAGGCATAATATGTTCTCTCTGGGCTACACCAGAGACCAGTCTGGCTGCTGCATTTTGAACTAATTGAAGTTTCCGAACAACGTACAAAAGCAGCCACATGTAGAGTGCATTGCAATAGTCAAGCCTGGTGGTTACCACCACTGTTTTGAGATCATTCTCATCAAAGAATGGATGCAGCTGTCGAATAAGCCGAAGTTGATGGAAAGTGCTCCTGGCCGTAGCTTCCACCTGAAAAATCAGGGTGAGCCTGGATCCATGAGCACTCCCAACCCTAACCTGTTCCTTCTGGGGGAGTGTAACACCAACCAGCACAGGAAGATCTAACTCATTCCTCAAATTCTGAGCCCCTACCAGTGCTCTCTCTATTTATTTTTCATCTCTGTGTGGAATCAGTTTCGTTCTGGGCAGCAGTATCAAGGCAGTGTGCGTGCACAAGCATTCAGAGCAGGACCTTCCTGATTCAACCTGAGTGGGATCTAAAATGAACTGAACAGATATCCAAAAACTTGTGAGCACGTGCCTGTGCACATGCCTTAGAGGGAACAGTGCCCCCTACAATAAGCACCTACATCTTTCTTGGATTCAGCTTCAATTTGTTATCCCTTATCCGGTCCGTTACTGCCCATAGGCAGGCATTCACTCCCTAAATGCCTGCCTGTGGGCAGTAATTCATGATGATGATGATGATGATGATGATAAGGAGAAAGAAATTTGGGTGTCATCAGCATACTAATAACACCCTGCACCAAATCTCCTGATGATCTCACCTAGCTGTTTCATGTAGATATTAAAAAGCACTGGTGACAGAATGGAGCCCCAAGGGATTCCATATAATAGCTCCCATTTTGAACAGCAGCCGTCACCACCAAGCTCCACGATCTGGAGTCTGCCTGAGAGATAGGAGCAGAACCACTGCAGAGCAGTGCCCCCTATCCCCAACTCCCCAAGGTGATCCAGAAGGATACCATGGCTGATGGTATTGAACACTGCCAAGAGATCCAAAAGATCCAGAGTCACACTCCCTCTGTTGATTTCCTGGTAAAGGTAATCCATCAAACCGACCAAGGCTGTCTCAACCCCATTACCAAAAACTGCCTTGAGTTGGTTAGCCACCACTCTCTCAATCACCTTGCCCAACCATGGGAGATTAGAGACCGGCCTATAACTATCCATCACTGAGGGATCTATGGAAGGCTTCTTAAGTGGTCTACTCATAGCCTCCTTCAAACAAGGAGGCATTGTACCCTTCCTCAGCGATGAGTTAATGATATTAATTAGGCCATCTCCAATAATTTCCCTTCTAGATAGAAGCATCCAAGTCGGGCAAGGATCCAGAGAACAAGTGGAAGGCCGGACTGCCCCAAGCAGCTTGTCTACGTTCTCAGGCGTCACAGATTGAAACTGATCCTATCTAATATTGCAATACGGATTGTTGGACACCACCTTAATAGACTCTGCAAAAACTGTGGAGTCCAAGTTTGCCAGAATACAAGAGATTTTGTCTGCAAAGAACCCATTAAAAGCATCATAGCAGAATAATATGCATTGATAGTTTCCCTTCATAATCTGTTTTGGTTCTCAGCGTGGTACTGAGAATGTTAAGCACAGCTTGCCATATGGATCTTCTTGATCCCGCTGAGTTTTCACACCAGCACCGGATGTTCCCAGAAGCATCAGTACTTGCTGTTGGAATACCTTATGCAATCTGGAAGATCAACACCAATGCTACTTACCACTGTAGTGGGTTGCCACCGCAGGATATAGTGAAGTGCAAATTGGCCAGTACCAGGCAGTGTTTGTTAGGAAATGTCATTTAGAAGTGACTAAAGAGATCAAATTATTTGGAAAATCATGTTCATACAAACACCATGCATACAGTACATGATCACATGCGGTATATGTACACAAGACGACAATACAAAACAGAATCAGAACTATTAAATTTAAATTGCTCAGCAAAGTGAATTTCAGTAGCTACAACTTCTCTTTTTATAGTACTATGAGACATAGCATTCAGCACGGGCTGGCGGGGTCCTGGTTCAGGCCTCCATGAATGCATGCAGGCCATTATAATGTTGTGTGGTGATGCAAATGGCCTCCGTGTATGCACGGAGGCCTGATATAGGCCCTTGCTCGTCCAGGCTGATGGCGGAGCCTATAGGAGCCGCTGCCGGCCCACCGCCATAGAGGAGCTCCTTGCTTCAGCGGCACGTAAAGTAACCTCCTGCCCACCCTTCTCCAACCTTCCCCCCGCCCAGTGCTTGTGAAGGGGAATCTTTACCAGATTCCCCTTTACAAGCATCTGAAATGGTTTGACCTGGTTCGTCCACTTGGATCGGACTGCTGTCTGTTCAAACAAACCCTTAGTGGTTCTGTGCTCATCCCTATTAGTAAGGGGGAGAGCAACTGTCTTTATCCAGCCCCCGCATAGCATCCCTCTGGTGGTTATTGCTGGTGTCTACCTTATCTTTCCTTAGGCTGTGCATTCTTTTGAGACAAGAAACCATCTTATTTAGTTATTTCCCCCACTATGTAAATCCGTTTGAGCCCTAGTGTTGAAAAGCAGTGTATAAATATTCAGTTGGAAAGGTAACTCGTATTATTGTGCCTTCTGAATCCATTCTTAGATACCATTTCTCTCTCTCTCTAGCCTTAGCAATGAATCAGAATGCTGAAAACAGCAATGAAGAAGCAGCAGGCCAAGAAGATCATAAGGAAATCTATGATGCACAGGTAGAAAAGATTACTAATACATTTTGAGGTTATTGGACCTTTTGATGAAATCTACCAATTGCTGAGGCTTGATTCTGAAGAGAAATAAAAAACTATGCAGCTAAGCATGGTATGGAAAAATTAAAACTCTCTAGTCTTCTGGGAATAATGTCTGTTTATATTTCTACAAGTAACTTTAGCACAGAGAATAATGAATAAATGTTGATTTATGAAATTAGATTATGTGATTCAGTTTAATGTCTGCACCATTTTAAATGTGGGCATAACTTCATTTCAGAAGTTGTTCAGCTTTGATGTCATGTTATAATACTTGCTTCTATTGATTTTCTTTTAAAATTAAAATTGACTTCATATTCTTAAGTTGTATTTTAAAAATTGTCACCTGCAGACATGCCATAACAAATTGATACCTTAAGGAGTATAGGTAATGATAGAGGTGGCGTATTTCAATACAAAGTAAATTGGACCAATCATATCTATAAAGTGTTAGCTATAGAGCAACAGAAATGACCTATCGTTTAGCTGCTTTTCACATCTGTAAATGTTCCCATCAGTCTGGTTCTGCTTGGTATCATAATTAGTTTATGTTAATGCTCATTTCAAGGTTTTGTTCAAGATTTAAAGACAAAAGAATTCATTAAGTATTCATCTGCTCTAATAAGCAGCATGCTAATAAAATTATATGGGTGGATTATAGAAAACAACAGTAATGTAATTTCAGTGAATCCAGTCATTCAATTTGTCTGGAAGCTATTTTGAAACTTTAAGAAATATTGTGAAGTGTACTTTAGCTGCTGTCTCTTTTTGACTTCAAGGAAATCCAAGGTATTGAAATGGAGCAAAAGAGGCTAGGCGTGCTAGCGCTAAATACAACAGTTTCCATCTTTGATCAGTTGCAGGTTTGTTTCTGCAAACAAATTGGGTGATAATTTGCCGGGTTTTCTTTTAATCACTAAGTGAACCTATGCTTTCTTGCCAGGTTGGAGTAGAATCTTTCCACTCTAGCTTTCCTAGATTTCTGGTCAGATGCTAAAATGTGGGAACATTCTTCTCCACACTTGGCAAGACATTGCACATTATTGACTTACCAAGGGTTGTGTTTGTATCTTGTAAAGGATTGTATATATGGTAAACTTGGTACAACTTGGTAAAGGATTGTATATATTGAACCACTGATGGGATGTAGAACCCAACAAGTTCAGTGGAAGCAGAAATGTATCTCTCTCTCTCTCTTTAATGTTTTGTCTGTAGCTAGCAGCAGATTGTGCAGTCCTGGTATAAATCTAGGATACCTGTGATATAATCTCGTTGAAGAATCTTTTTGAGTTGAATGTGGTGAAAGTGATTTGTTCTGTTTCCCTGGGGATCCAGTATTTCACCTTCGTGTCACTTCTAGCTTATTCATTTATCAGTGCTTTATGGCTTTCCTCTAGGGACATCTTTTCCAGAACTGATGTTGCAGCTGTGAAAGTGCAGTGTCAACACTGTGGGCTGTGACTATTGCAAAAACCATAGTAGCAAGTATTTTTTTCTTTAAAGAAAGAGACAAACTTGTTGTGCTTATTGTGTGTGTGGGGGGGAGTATCTCTGTATAGATTTGGGTTTGTTTTAAGATAGGGTAGGGTACTGATTCAGAACCCTTGATCTGTGCACTCACATGACAGTCACGTATAGTCTGGTCTAATCCCCATATGCTGACTGGTGGATGGATTATAAAGATTTCACTCAAACAAAGTAGGCGAACTAGAGTGGAAATACATTTTCTTCCAGGTAAGATTGACCAGTGTCTTCTAGAAGCTGTAGTTTACTTTGATTATCTGGAGCTATATGTTCTACAAATGCTCTGGTGTGCAGCACTTGATTCACTCCTGCTCTGTTTGTGATTTGTTGCAGCCTGGATAATGTGTATAAATCTGTTGAATGGATGTTCCTGACTTGGGAGGAGGGAGTGGACATAGAACCTGCTTATTCTGTGTGTGCATGCAAACATACATGTACAAAGCGAATTTAAAAAATCAAAATTGGTTCTCTTTCTTGAATATTTGATAGTATTGACCTTTTCAGGTTCAAAAATATTTGCTTTTAAACCTTTTTAGTTCCATATAGTGTATATGAGGCAATATGAAAATACAGTGTGTATGAGGCAATGTGAAAATTATTTAATACATATTTCCCTGGTATCATTTGTATTTAACATATTTCAACTGCTGTATTCCATGCATACAAAGAAGGGTGGAGTGTGAGAAATAGGAGATTGTGCTGTTATTTTTAGGGATGACTCTCTTGTTCTCCATCCTTTTCCAGGGCTGTTCTTGGCTAACTTTCCCATGGATTTCTAACCTCTTGTTACAGCTCTCTTATGTAACAGGAAATAGGTTGACGGGAACAAACATACTGCTAGCAAAGCAGTACCCATAATAGCAGCTTATTTTGTTCATGCTGTATTCATGTTAAGCAGATAGCAAAGAAGTATGATTTGTGAGAACTTTTGGTGCTGTTTTGCAAGCAGGAACAATACAGTGTTCAGCAAATAGTCAACAATTGAGGGAATTTGAATGGGAAGATGTTTTTTTGTTAGAGTTAAAACCTTGTGAGTGTCATGTCCTGGGATTGTGGATTTAAGTATCTCTTCACATTCCCTCCAACGCTCAAGGCAGGGGTTATGTGCAAGCTTCAGGAACGAGAAGATATTGGACGCCTTGAACTGGTCCAGAAACTGGCAAAAGAAAACTGTCACCTTCTCCAGGCAGATAACAGAGAGCCAGAAAAGACAAATCAGGTAAGAACGCCCCCCCCCCCAGGGGGTGTTAGTGAGTAAAGTCACAGTTGTGTGTGCGCGTGTTTAGAGAGAGTTATGACTAAATCCCAGATTAATGGAATTTACATTAGTCACAACAAGGCACCATTTGATTGCTTTTAATAAAACCTAGACATGACTAACTTAGCTGGATTCTGTCTTATGTGGAGTTGGACTTCTGGCTCATCTAGCTCTGTATTTTCTGCACTAACTTGCAGCAGCTCTCCAGAGTTTGGCAGAGGTCTTTCCCAGCCCTGCCAGGGACTAAAACTGGAATCTCCTGAATACAAAGCTTGTACTCTACCACTGAGCCACAACCTGTTCACAAACTTGTACCCTTTATGTCAACCAGTTCAAAATAAGTCAACTTCAATATACTTTAAGCCTACAAATAGCATCACTAGCAATTGGCATGAAAGCCTAAAAGGGTTTATTATTAGGATTTAATTGCACTTGGGTACTTCCAAGTGGAGGCTTATTTCATCATGAACACTGATTGTTACAGGTGATTTTCATGGTGCGTTCAAATTACATTCTCTTCACCCTTGGTATCCCATCTGGGATTTGCTCTATTCCTGTGAAGCGCTAATTTATTTTCAGATTGCTTTTTCTGATTTGTGCTAAGAAAAAACTTACATCGTGAACAAGCCTGTAGATAGCTCAGTTCTGAGGGATGTGGTTTTTTGCATAGGTAGAGGTACACCTAAGTAATTTTGGAGCCTGGACCTAAAGGACTTTGGAGGCCTGCCCGTTGCAAGTTAAGCATCATTTTTTAAACAAATAGGTTCTTCAGGGCACAGACCACACCACCGACAGACTAAAGAGGATTTAGGGGCTCCCTAGGGGGTATGGAGGCCCTGAACCTTGGCCCTGAAGTCCAGGGGTAAGAGTGCCTCTGTGCATAGGTGATGCATATCTGGGGCTTGTCTCCCAAGGGCCTGCCCTCCCATATTCTGCTCCTGAAAACACCTTTGCAACTTCACTTCTGGACATTGCTTAAAATACTTTCCTTAAGGAAAGTAAACTTTTGTGATCACCTCCTCTAAAGTGAGGTAATTCCAGAGCCCTGGGGACTACAGTAAAGGCCTTGCCCCTGTTTCTAACAGTTGATGATTTTACTGTGTGCAAAGAGATGTGATGTAGGGTCTGATCAGTCTGCTGTTGGGGAAAGAGAGACTGTAAGATTTGCTGGTCTCAGACTGTAAGGTCTTTAAAGTTAAGAACCCCCCCCCCACCGAATCAGGTCCAACAACTCAGACACCAAATGCAGTTGCTGAAAAACCTGTTGAATATATTCGTTAGGAGTTGCATATATTTCTAATGAATATATTCATTAGTAGTTGCAGGATTCTGTACCTAGTTGGGGTTTCCATGTTGTCCTGAAGGGCAGGTAACTTGAGGAGAGCTGGTCTTGTGCTAGTAAGCATGACTTGCCCCCTTAGCTAAGCAGGGTCCACCCTGGTTGCATATGAATGGAAACTACATGTGAGCACTGTAAGATATTCCCCTTAGGTGATGGAGCTGCTCTGGGAAGAGCATCTAGGTTCCATGTTCCCTCCCTGGCCTCTCCAAAATAGGGATGAGTGAGATTTCTGCCTGCAACCTTGGAAAAGTCACTGCCAGTCTGTGTAGACAGTAGTGAGCTAGATGGACCTATGGTCTGACTCAGTTATATGGCAGCTTCCTATGTTCTTCCCCCCTGCCAATAAAGAAACATTAATAGGAATTCTTGAACTTGGCTTGTGGATGATTTGATTTCAGGAGAAATGTTGAATCAGTTCTTCAGGCCTTCTCTGTGGCTGTCTTGGGGCTTTGGAATATGCTCCCTTTCAAAAATAAGAGTATCTCCATCTCTGATTGCTTTTAGAAAGACTCTCAAGACACAGCTGTTTCCTCAGGCTTTTAACTGAAATTAATTTTAAACTGTTTTAATTGTTTTTATCCTATGAAATTGTGTTAACTTTTTAAAATGGTTTTTAGTGTTTTATATTGTGTTAAATTGTGTACATCGCCTGGAGATATACATATCAGGTAGTATATAAATGATAGATAAATAAATAATGCTGTTTGTGGAAATAATTGCATTTTCTCAATTAAGGAAGCAACATTTTTTTCCAGAAAGGCTTTAAACTCCCAATTGCTCTATTAGATAGCTCAGTGTATCTAGTTTTGTTCTCTCCTAAAGATTTTTGTATATTTGTGCTCTGGAAACTTTGCATGTTAATTAAGGAGTCTCCAGAACAAAAAGTAAAATGTTTGCTTGAATCCTGTAATGAAATACATTTATGGTTCACCAAAGTTTTCTTTAGCCCCTTGGTCTGGTTTTTTGTAGTTCATAGTACAAGCTGAAAAAATAAGTTGGTTTGTGGAGTTCTTGTGACAACCTGGAAAAATAACTCTAAACAAAATATTAAAAGTTTGCATGACGATGTAACTTTTCTGTCTGCATTGTCAGCAAGAGTGCTGGAGGGACAAATCAAAGGACCGTGTAGGGTTTCTGTAAAGGGGTGTTGATGACTACTATATGCTCTTTAGCAGATGATATACCTTTCTCTGTTATCTCTTTGCCTGCCATTATATTCAAGGCTGGGAGTTTTGTATTCAGACATGAAATTCAGTGTTTAACTCGGACAGATTTTTTGGCTTTCATGGATTTGATCATTTGGAAATGCTTATTTTGTTGAAAAGGATTAGGTGTGGCTTCTTATGATAAGATGATGGGCTCTTGTGGTGTTGCCTACTCTCTATGTGACTTCCCTGTGGCATAAACCCCAGCCTTATTAGCTATGTTGTCCCAGCCATCATAACTTCCACCACTGACCCCTGTCTCATCACACACATCCTCATTCTAACCCTTGATTCACATGTTATTTTTGATATGGTGATTTTACCACATCAGTTCACCTTGTGAGTATGTTGTTTAAATGCACTCATGTAATAGCTGACATGCTAGAAGGAGCCACTGGAGACTAGGGTATTCCCTAGCATGGTAAATATCTGCTTTTACTGCATTAGGGCATGTTCAAACAACACAGTTACAGTGCAAACGCATAAAGTTATCTAGTGAAGTTATTTTATGATTTATTACATCATAAAGTAACATGTGGAAGCAAAATCACATGCAGTTAAGAACATAGATACACTTAGTTTGTATGATTGAAATTTGGGCTTCATTGGTACAGAATACAATAGCCTTTGGCACAATAAAGGGTCTTTACTTGCAACTGTGTTGTTAGTATATTCCGAATTTAGTATGATTTTTTAGTGAATGCAAGGCATATAGAAGAAGAATTCAGTTTTGAAAGTGTAAAAGTAGAATTTCACAATTTTCTTGGCTTTTCTTATGTTGCTGATTTTGACACTTAGTCTTACGATGCTTAAGGCAGCCTAAGAAAGCTTATAAAGATCTGTGGGTTAATATATATGTTAAATGTACATTCCATTCCATTCCATACCATAACTATATAATACCTTTAAGATTCTGCTTTAGGCTGGAGGTGTGTGACACTAGGTCACTCTAAACTTAATTACATGGAACATTATGCCCTAAAGGCATTACACTGAAGAACATCCTATTTTTCTATTTGTGAGTTTCAAAGGGAAGTAGTAAATGATAAGATTCCTTGCACTGGTTTCAGCTTGTGTTGACTAAAGCTAATTGTGCATACTTGTCCTGCCTTCACAGGATCAGCAGGATGTGGGTGTACACTCACCAGGCTAGAGCAAATGCAGGTAGGCTTGCTGGGCTGGTAGGTGGTCGGGCTTGGTTGAGGGCAGGGTGATGCTGAGGCTAGATTTCAAGGTTGGCCAATACTGAGGCTTGTTCAAGGGGAAAGAGACTTTTGGGTAGTTCAGCAGTGGGGCTGGGAACTGGGTTCAGGGGACAGGAGTTAGGGAGCTGGAGAATACAGCGAGCAGAGGTGTTGTACCAGCAGCCATCGTGAAACTCTAGGAGGCTTTAAAAGGGTTCCAGCTGATAGCTGGTCTCTAGCTTTTTAGGCAATACAGCTGGAGCTGGTCCTGAGATTCCTCCTGAGCAGACTTTGCTCCCGAGGAGGACATTTCCAAACAAACATTGCCGTATTGCCAGGCAAGCGCTTTGCTACTGCTCCTACAGGTGAGCTCATGCCCTGCAGCAACAGTGTTCCTGGGGGCTGGCTAGCTCCTCTCTATCAGTTTCACAAGGGTCCCCATGGGGGTCAAGATGGCTGGGAGATCCTCTGTGTGTGGGTTCAGGGGGATCTCGACTGGGGCTCTGTTGGAGTCTTCTTCAGTCTGGATCTCCATGGGACTGTGCAAGGGTCTTTCTCGGGGGTCCTGTTGGGGCCCCCCTCAAGCTGGGGTCTTCTATGGGCCAAACTCGCATCTTCACTGGTCTGGGGCTCTTCAGGGACCATGTCAGAGTTCTTCGCTAAAGATTCCCCATGAACCATGCTGGGGTTGTCCTCCAGGGATTCCTCAGAAGCAGAGTTGAGCCACATCCTGACAATATTCTGCTAGCTCTGTTGTAGTGAAAAAGAACTTTATTTATGATCTATGATCAAATACTAAAAAATCAAAAGCCAAACACCCCACACCAATATACAATACAATGCAATACAATAGGTACAGCAAATAAAATTAAGTATAATATCAGTAGCAAGATCAAATTACATCTTGTTGGTGATCCTTTGACTGATTTTCATGGCTGTTAAACATGAATTGGCTACCTTTCAGGTAATATCTGCACACTCATCAAAGAGGAGAAAACTTGTGTAGTAAGATCCATCCCTATATGGCCTATTCAATAACAGGGTTGTAATCAAACTGGCAAGTGGGTCTTTATAGAAGGAGTAGTACAAAAGAACTTGTATTGTCTCAAGCATTCGTTCCCCACAAGGACAGATCCTATTGGCTTGAGGTGTTTTATTATACTTTCCAAAAAGTGCTGCCAAGGGGAGCACATCAGATCTGTCTCTGAAGAATGCTTTACGTAACTTGGGGAAGGTAAGTAATGATAGATTTTTTGCACGAGAACAGCTGATATTTACATAATACTTGCGATTGAGGTCAGAGTTCAGTGAGATCCTTTTGGTGTTCTACATCCTCTAGTCTCTGTGCAAATACCCTCTGGGCCTGGACAAGGCCCAAGGAAAGCAAGTACTCGGGGGACAGTCCATAGGACAAAAATTTATCCCTAAGTTTCCCTAATTTCTCCCATCCCGATTTATAATTGTCAGTGAGCACCAGAGGGCCAAACTCAAAGGGCACAATTTGAGCTTCAGCCAATAGTTGCCCATCAGCTTCCATGCCCTTGCCTACACTCTTAGAATCCCTGTCTCAAACCTCAAACTTATACTGGACACACATCTAGGTGTGCCAAGTATTCCCCTCAAGGCAGTCTCCATCTCCTTATGCTTGATATAAATTCCTAATTGTGCACCATACAATGACTTGGTCTCAAACAGCTTCAGGGCAACTGGTACCAATTCCCCTCCTTTGCCATAGAAGAATCTTAATATATCTGCAGAGCTCCTCTGAGCTGACTACATTGGCAGTGCTGATGTGGGGCTTCCAAGAGCCCGTAACACTAAGAACTACCCTCAAATATCTAAAGCTCCACACCGATTAAATTTTCTTACCCCTGACTGACCTTAAAATGTCAATTTCGGAAAAATGAGTTATTTTATAACTTAGTGTGGAATTAAAAGGCACTTTGTACATGGACTACGTATCTTTCAGACATGTGCACGAATCAGTTCTTGCGATTTGATTCAAACTTGAATTGAATTGCAAATACTTGAATCGATTCATCAAAATGGCTGGCCATTGCCAGCCGTTTCAATGAATTGACTCAAAAATTCAAAGAAAACTTGTATGCTTCGCCCATAGGGAGTAATGGGGAACTCGAATCACCCCATTCTTCCCCATGGGCAGGTCCTAGGGACACCCAAGTGGGTTGGGTGGTAGGGCATGATGGGTGTTACCTCTCACCCAACACAAAAAAGAAATGGGTAAGTGGGCATTAAAAAAAATAAAATCTTTCCAAACAACCCCATAGGTTTCTATGGGTTTTTTTGTGTGTGTGTGTAAAGACTAACTTTTTCTCTTTCTTTTGAGGAGAAGAGAAGCGGGCAAAGCCTGGCTCAGCATTGTTGTCACTACACACAAGCTGTCTGTGGTAACAAAGAACTGCTTGAGTGCCACGACAACCTCGGAAATGAGTGCCCAGTCCTGGTTGGACAGGTCACACACTTCCAAGCCACGCCACCCTTGGATGTCTGTCTATTTGGATGCCAAGGTAATATGAGATGCTTCCGAGTTCCTTCACCTCTATTTCCTTGTTCAGGTGTTGTACAATTTCATGACTGTCTTGCCTTTCCTCATGTGCAAGAATCAAATCATCAACGTAAGTCAGAATATAAGTCCATCTATTGTCTCTGAGTTTAGAATATAAGCAGGGGTCAGCTTTTCCTTGTGTGAACCCCTCCTTAAGTAGTAATTGATTCAGTTTTTCATTCCATGCTCTGGCTGCCTGCTTTAAGCCATAGATGCCCTTTTGCAGTTTGCACACTAGCCCCTTCTTTCCAGGTTCCTCAAAGCCTGGTTATTGTTGCATGTAGATGACTTCCTCGATTTCTCCATGTAGGAAAGTAGTGCAATGTTATCAGCCTGTTATCAGCTAATATTATCAGCCAGTGTTAGTATGTGCAATGTTATCAGCCTGGAGAATGCCCAAGTTTTTGTAATGTTCTTTCTCTTCAAGAACCTGGAAGAGAAAGAACATTACAAATACTTGGGCATTCTCCAGGCTGATAACATCGCACACACTGAAGTTAAAAGAAAAATTGAAAGTGAGTACATCAGGAGAGTTAGAAAAATTCTCAAGTCCAAACTCAATGGCGGGAACACCATACAAGACATAAACACCTGGGCTATACCTGTTATCAGATACACTGCAGGAATAATAGACTGGACCCAGGCAGAGCTAGAGACGCTAGATCGTAAGACCAGGAAAATAATGACCATCAATCATGCTCTGCACCCACACAGTGATGTAGATAGGCTATACCTCCCTTGCAGCTCAGGTGGAAGAGGAATGCTGCAAGTCCATCAAACAGTAGAGGAGGAGAAAAGAGGCCTTGAAGAATATATAAAGGACAGTGAAGAAGATGCACGTCAGATGGTCAATAACGCGAAACTATTCAACACCAATGAAAGAAAGCAGGCCTACAAGAAAGAGCAAGTCAAGAACTGAGCAGAAAAATGGAGAAATAAGCCCCTGCATGGTCAATATTTGCACAATATAAGTGGAAAATCAGACATCAGCAAGACCTGGCAATGGCTTAAGAATGGCAACTTGAAGAAAGAAACAGAGGGTTTAATACTGGCTGCGCAAGAACAGGCACTAAGAACAAATGCAATAAGAGCAAAAGTAGAAAAGTCAACAACAAACAGCAAGTGCCGCCTTTGTAAAGAAGCAGATGAAACAGTGGACCACCTAATCAGCTGTTGTAAAAAGATCGCACAGACTGACTACAAACAAAGGAATGACAAGGTAGCAGGGATGATACACTGGAACATCTGCAAAAAATACAAGCTACCTGTAGCCAAGAATTGGTGGGACCATAAAATTGAAAAAGTGGTAGAAAATGAAGATGCAAAAATATTATGGGACTTCCGACTACAAACAGACAAACATCTGCCACACAATACACCAGATATAACTGTAGTCGAGAAGAAAGAAAAACAAGTCAAAATAATCGACATAACAATACCAGGGGATAGCAGAATAGAAGAAAAAGAAATAGAAAACATCACCAAATACAAAGATCTACAAATTGAAATTGAAAGGCTGTGGCAGAAAAAGACCAAAATAATCCCAGTGGTAATTGGCGCCCTGGGTGCAGTTCCAAAAGACCTTGAAGAGCACCTCAACACCATAGGGGCCACAGAAATCACCACTAGCCAATTACAAAAAGCAGCTTTACTGGGAACAGCCTATATTCTGCGACGATATCTAGAACAACTGACAATAAAATTCTGGCATCCCAGGTCCTTGGGAAGGACTCGATGTCTGGATAAAACAAACCAGTCAATAACACCTGTCTGACTGTGTAAACAAGAAATAATAATAATAGTTCTCTGTTAGAGTAATTCACAGATAACCAAAGTGAAAATGGGTTGATTGCTAAAATCAGTTGGCCCACCTTTTGCTACAACGTTAAACAGCACAATCCTTTGTATATTTTCTCAGAAGTACGGCCTGTAGTGTTCAGTGGGAATGTTCCCAAAAAGTGCGTAGAATTTTAGCTCAAGGATTGATTAACTATGATGGGCTATTCATTGATACATACTGAAGTTGAAATGGACAACAAAGATCTTTATATGTGTTTGATGGTTTCTAATCATTTTTTCTGGGCTGGTCTAGCTCTATATGAACTGCATCTTTTTTTCAGAAACTTTAATTGTTCTAAAGTGTTGATCTCAGCTGCTTTTTGGATGGGTTTTCCTCAAGAGGAAATGTGCCCTTTCCTCTCTGTTTTCCCTTTGCTTCTATGTATACATATCGACTCAAGCTATTGACTTAACTGATTACAGCTTGTTGTTTTGTGGGTCTGTATGTGAAATCTATGCTTGCAGTTCTGTACACACAATGTTTGATAAATGTCTGATTTTGACAGAACTTCTTTGCATTGAATTTACCTGTTTTTCCGTGATGAAAATCTCCTCTTTCATATTTCCATCTCTCACTCAAATTGATAGTTTGTTCTTGCTGTCCTTTTCCCCAGTGATTTGGCTATCAGTTCAGTCAAGAGCTTGCAGCTCTTGCAGCATACTGTGTCAGACCATTGGTCTATCTAGCTCAGTATTGTCTTCACAGACTGGCAGCGGCTTCTCCAAGGTTGCAGGCAGGAATCTTTCTCAGCCCTATCTTGGAGAAGCCAGGGAGGGAACTTGAAACCTTCTGCTCTTCCCAGAGCGGCTCCATCCCCTGAGGGGAATATCTTGCAGTGCTCCCACTTCTAGTCTCCCATTCATATGCATCTTTGGTGGACCCTGCTTAGCTATGGGGACAAGTCATGCTTGATACCACAAGACCAGCTCTCCTCTCCAGAGGAACAGAGAGGAAAGGGCATGTTTCAGAAGACTTAAACTATGCCACCTCTCAGGTACTGAATTCTTTCTCAAGGAGAATCTTTTTTTTAACCCTATTTCTGTGCCTTGGCTTTTTCCTATTTTGCCCTTGTTCAAAAACTGCTTCTTGAAGACTTTATTGACTTTATGACTATTGTAAATCAGAGAAGACTGCAAAAAAGTCAGGAATGATATAGTACATGTGTATCCATTATATGGAAATGTAAAGCCATTGATAGAAATCCTATCCTTGGTATGGTTTTACTTATGGAAATATCTTGCAGGAGTTTCTCCTAAAAAAGAAATCATAGGATACAAACCTTCCCTGTGTGGGCATACTGCTCATGTGAAGAGGGATGCTTGCAGGGCTCAAGAGAGCCCCTTGGTGCGCACTGGGCAGCTCAGGTAAAGAGATGTCTGCACATGCCTTCTATAACCTCATCTAGCTCTCCTCATTTGACTGAACAGAGAGAGGGGGCTGGATTGAAATATAAAAATCACAGGCTTCTGTGCCCCATAAGAGCCCTATTAAGCTGCTTGCACTGATGACAAGGGGAAGTGAGGAAATGGGGCTTTCTTGAGTCTTGTGGGAATTCCTGTACATACAGGCGCACTGCATCTGCACAGTGATGATTATCTCCATAATGTAGTGGGGTGGGGAAACCTTAATAAAGATTATCAGCTTCTGTGAATCGTATCTTTTCTTTTTTCTCTGCAAAGCTTTGGTGATATGTAAATACTAATTAGCTCATTGAGATTGGATAGTGATTAGGCTCAACCTATAAATAGATAATTAAACAAAATTAAATGGGATATCAGAACATGTCCAGAGGTGTGCAGTGTCTGTTAATATGACCTTGTATTGATGTGGCATTGAATCGCCCTTTGGTAATCAGTGCTCTCTTTGAAAAGCCACATCAAATTGGCCATAATGTGAGCTTGCTCATTAGTTATTAGAGCAATGTCTTTTGCTTACATACCTGCAATTTTTTGGTGCTTAATAAAACCAGCTTTAAAACAAACTCTCTCTCTCCCTCCCTCTCTCCCTCTGGTGCCTGAGATCACATGCATGTAGCACACAAAACAAAATATTATCTTAGTCTCTCTAAAAGTAAAATTTTATAGAGGTTTAATATTCTCTCTCATATGCTATAATAACTGGAGAGCCAAACAGTGTGAGAGGTGGGAAAGGTTCAGCTACTTCCTTAACATAGAATTTTTCTCTTATATTGGTTCCAGATGGTTGCTAAGCTTTGAACAAAACAATTTTTTTAAAAAAACACCATTTTGTTAATTGCTTCCATTAGTATCTTATTCCATATGGAGCAGCAGCTTAGTATAGAAGGAAATTCCATACGAATTTTACTTAGATAGGCCCCCTGTAATGTGAACAAAAATAGCTCAAGTAAGATATTATATTATTTTTTTATTATTCAACATTTAGGCTGGAAACTGGAAGCCACGAATAACTCCTGGATTCCCCCCCCCATAGTTTCCCCTCCCCTATGATTTTAAACTTTTATTTAGGTGCGGTGCTAAGGACCTGCCTCAATGGCGCCACTTAGGGTTGCATGCAGGTGTTTCTCCTCGCACACCTACATACACAGAACTTTGCCGAGTTCTGTGTTTGAGAGTAGCAATCTAATTTTGGGTTCCAAATTATTCTCACTATGTATTTGCTTGTTCTACCAGCAACTGCTGAAAACTCTGATACACACAAAGGGAGCTAGTATTTTAATGATTTTCTCACGTAATTCTTCGTACTCAGCTTGCACACTAATTGAAAATTCAGAAAGAAGCCCTGTTGAGAACTTAAAGTGAAGAGTTGCTCTGACTTCTCCAGGGCACGGGGAAATAGGGAGATAGGAGCTTGAAAGGCATTTGGATCTTCCACTGCTCACAAAGCCAAGGGCAGCACAGCAATGGCACTTCTTTGGCCACTCACTAGATGCACTATCTAGCATTTCCTAAGAGGGAGCTTTCCTTGACCAGTCAATCAAAGAAGTGCCACTGCTGTCCCTGCCCTTGGCAGCTTTGTGAGTGCCATAGAAGCCAGGTAGTAGCTGGCTTCTGTCTCCATCTGCCTCCCATTGTCTGACAGTCTCCACATCTTGGACATGTTGGGATAAGACCTTTGCCCTCCTGACAGCTCCCTCCTGTGTTATTTGGGATCCCCTGGGTGGGTCTCGACTCTCTATTTGAGAACCCCTGGATTAAAGGATCTCAGTGGGAAGGTGGTGATTATGCAGAAAGAGTTAACAACAACAATCATCTTCCATGTTGTAGTGCAGGGCTGCTCAACTTTGGCCCTCCTGCAGATATTGGCCTACAGCTCCCATAATCCCTGGCTATTGGCCACTGTCGCTGGGGATTATGGGAGCTGTAGTCCAAAAACGGCTAATGGGCCAAAGCTGAGCAGGCCTGTTGTAGTGCCACATCTCTTTATCTAGATATCTAACACCACCTTGACAGTGCACATTTTCCATATGAGTTATATTTCCTCGTTAAAAAGTCTTCCTAAGAAGATAGCAAGGCAAAGACAAGTTATTTGGAATGCTCATTTCCTTGATCTGCCTTGTTCAATATGCTGAATAGTTTTGGAGATGGCTAAGAAACAAAATGTTAAAATTTTTCCGGATTCAACAGATTTAGATTGGTTTTAATTTCAGTGGAGAGATGGATTGAAGCAATCAATTTCACTGTATGCTGTGTAGAAACCACTGGAAAGAACAGTCTCCTTCCCACACTTAAACCCCCCCCCCACTTTTTTGTTTAAAAAAAAAAAAAAAGCCACCTCAGTGCCAAAAAGCTTAAGGGACCCTCTTCTTTGGTTAACTGCGTTGTATAAAGCCTCGCTCTGCTCTTTTTTTCAAGACTAATTGGTTAAGTTGTTAACACTATATCAGGGTTAGGCAACCTTGCTTTTCCTGCTGTTGAACTACAACTCCCATCATCTCCAGCCAGAGTGATGGGAGTTGTAGATCAACAGCTAGTGTCCAGTTTTCTGACTCCTACACTATAGGTATAAAGCAGGGATAGACATGTAGAGCCAACCAAGGCCCTTCGCCTGATCTATGTTGTTCCATACTACTGCCATGTGGTGATTCACCAGTAGTTTGTTCTGACAAAAATTTAATGGCTGGCTGAATGTGGCCCCTGGGCTTTTAAGTTGTCTATGTCTGATTTGGAATATTTCCAGTCTGTGAAGTGGACTCGCAATGATTAGCCATTTTCATTCGCTTTGTATTTCACTTGCATGGCTATAAAGTTTAATGGCAGCAGGTGCAAGACTCTGAAAGAATCAGTCTTTAGAGATGTCAGCAGGGATTTGATGCTTTAATTCAATGTGGAAATTTCTCTTGTCTTTCCTAATTATTGTTTCTAAACCCATCTGCACTATTCTCATATTAAAACTTGCATGAAAAGGCAACGGAAGTCCTTAGTTCAGAAAAATTGATTTCATTTTTAATTTTCTCTGAACAGTTTATTAATAAACAGGTTGTGGTCTTCTGCCTGCTATGGAATCCAAGTATTCTGAAATACTGGGAGTTTCTGGTTGCTCAGTGTGGTTTTTCACTGCAAATGAAACCCTTAAAATGTAAGAACAGCCCTGCTGGATCTGTCTAATATAAAGGAATATCTAGTTAAACATAATCTTCTAACAGTGGCCAGCGAGTTAGATACCAGGGCAGGCAAAATACATCCCCTGGATCCTGTACACTTTCTTTCTAGCTGTTTGTGCGTGACTTGTGGTCTTCTGACTTGTGTTAAGACCCTCGAGCATTATTTCTTTATTTAAAAGTTCTCCAATAAAAAAAGAATGTTTATACTTGTAAACCAAAACACCAACTGACAGATCCAATAATATAACAGAAATGAGGAACAAAGAATAAATACAAATGTAAACTATATTGAAAGTGATGAAATCATCTAAATATGGTGATGTAAATTAAGAATGTGAGGAAAAATTACTAACAGAACACAAAATGCACAAAACAGTGAATTCAGCAGAACTGTGTAGTCGTAATAGATGTAAAAACTGGATTTAAGAACAGCAGCACCTGATAATGCTGTTTTGAACTCCTTTTTAAAGTGTTCTTAAGAACACATATATTCTCCCATAAATGTTAATAAGATCTTCATTATAACTTCAGGAACTTCAGTGTTGTAAAATCTTCGTAAGGGACCGCAAGTTCAGAGTCTCCAGCAACCTAACTCCTCAGAAACCTTTGAGCGAGGCAAGAGCCCAGCAACAGAGGTAGCTAGCTCTCTTGAGCACGTCAATGGGTAGATATGCCCGAAAGTTTGCCTCTGGGCTACAGCAGGGTAATTGGGTGGCTATCTCTCCCGGGAGGACAGGAAAATAGACATTGGTGTCTACATTACAATGGTGTCAATAACTGGGCTGGGCTAATCAGCACAGGTGCACATTCCATTGCAGCATAGAATGAACAAAAGGGGATAAAGAGAGTTTCGATTATTCATGAACAGTTATGTGTTTGATTGCCTTACTGATAACAGGTGTGTCAGATGCATATGCGGAGTTCTTTTAAGGCCGGACTCCCTTCCTTATTTAGCCACCTCCCTTCCCTTACTTAATGAGGAGGGAAATAGTTGCATGATTGTCCATCTTGGCTGGAGCACTCAAGTGTCCTTGTAGCTAAAAAAGTTATCCTGTCCAGGAGATAGCTTTTTAGGTCTGTCAGGTGGCAACTTTGAAGGTTGAAGCTGTTTTTAAGTGGGATGGATACCAGCCAACTTGGGATGACCTGTTTTTTTGTTTTCACAAAAAACTGAAGGAAAAAACGAAGTGGGTCCAAACACATTAAAACTGCCCCCATATTAATCAGTGAGACAATGAGAGGAGGTGGGCCTGAACAAAAAGAGCAGGGAAATTTCTAAACAGCAACCCCTTCTGCTTCTTAGAGGGAAGCTCGTCTCCACAAAAGAAAATGTTAAAGCTCTCTAGTTCCCTCGACAGTCAAGTAATCTTGTTCTGTTTCTGAAGGGGAAGTAGTTTGACACAACTGATCTCTTGGTGTGATGAAGTCCACCCCCTCCCCACCCCAAGGTGCTGGTGAGCAGTTTTGAGAGAATTTCCTCACAACTTCCCAGCTTTATCTACGGAGGTTTAGATAATCAGAATAAAACTTAACAGGAGAAAGGTGCCTTTACCGCACTCTGTAGCAGTTACACAAAACTGAAGAATCCTACTTCTTAGTATTAACTCTTGATTTCAGGGCTGAATGAAAAAGAAAGTGGAACTGAGCACTAGTCTGTCCACCCTACCCCCACCTACAATCCCAGAAAACATATGCAAATCTTTTTTCCCCCTGAAGTAAGACCCAAGTTAAAGTACGAACTCCTGTCTTTGTTGCTAACTCTTCCCCCCCCACCACGCTCAGCCACAGGCTTAAGCAACATATGCACACCAGGGATATACTGCAACATTTTGTTGTAGGCAAAACCCCAGGTTTTTAAAATAATAATAGTAGTAGTAGTAGAAGAAGAAAAAATCACCAAATACAAAGATCTACAAATTGAAATTGAAAGGCTGTGGCAGAAAAAGACCAAAATAATCCCAGTGGTAATTGGCGCCCTGGGTGCAGTTCCAAAAGACCTTGAAGAGCACCTCAACACCATAGGGGCCACAGAAATCACCATCAGCCAATTACAAAAAGCAGCTTTACTGGGAACAGCCTATATTCTGCGACGATATCTATAACAATAACAACAACATTGATAATAAAATTCTGGCATCCCAGGTCCTTGGGAAGGACTCGATGTCTGGATAAAACAAACCAGTCAATAACACCTGTCTGACTGTGTAAACAAGAAATAATAATAATAGTCATTTAGGGCATTCTTTGCTGTCCTGCCTGCATTATTTGTTGACTTGCTAGACTATGTGTGGTGGGGTTGGGAGTTATGGTGTTACATTTCATTTTCCTCCAGAGTGCTTAGTAGAGAGGGTCATAGCATTATGAATTCAGCAAAGCAGGGTAGGGTACATAAGCAGCACTAAACAGCAGATTGGCATAATGCTACTATTTGTAGTAAGAAACTGTCTCCACAGGGATGCAGCTAATCCAGTGCATAGTAGTATCCTTGACCAGCATCTTGAAAGGGAAAAATACCTGCCCCTCTGAAGCCTTCATTAAGTTTATTGTATATTCCTACCTTACCCATAATTAGAAGCTGTAAGAAAAAATATACACTGTAGTTCTGCTGCCTTATTTGCATTTGAGGGCAGGAACACATCATTGGAATGTGCTTGTTTTGTTAGCTTGTTTTGTTGGCCTTTGAAATGTGTAATTGTCTACATATTCATCTTTTAAGATGCAAGCCCCTTTTGCCCAAATCAAGATTCAACATGTTCTAGGATGTGTAAAAATCTATATTTGTAAAACTCATGTGTAGTTTTGGAATCTCAGTGAAAGCTGAGCACTGGGGGGGAAATGTGTTTGTTTTTTACATTTATATTCCACTCTTTCTCCAAGGAGTCCATAGCAATGTTAATGGTTGTGGTTATTCTTGAAACAGCCCTATGAGATATGTTAGATAAGTGACTGGCCCAGAGTAACCCAATGAGCTCCATGGCTAAATGGGAATTTGAACTTGGTTTTCCCGGGGCTTAGTCCAACACTCTAACCACAATACCATGTTTTTGTTCCATTATTAAGTTATTAAATGCTGCCCTATCAGCCCTATATAGCAAAACCTAGCTTTCAAGAATCGTAATTTCATCTTGTCAAAACCCTCTGTTCTGTGACCACAGATAAACAATCACACTTAGAACAGGCAGGGCCAACTCCAGGCTTCAGGAGCACGCAACAAACTGCCCTCCATGATGGTCTCCTACATGGGCCCTCAGTGGGCCTTTGACAGCTGCCCAATGAAGCTGACACTTCTTGCCAACACTTACAGGCCCAACAACTGGCTGATACCTGAAACATTGCAACTCAACAGCAGTGTTCACATTGATCGTTTATTTGTTTGGCCTTATGCTCTTGAATTACTATCATAGGCATATTAAATGTTCTTTAGAAATTCCGAGAATATGGGATACTCCTATATTGGGCAGCAGCAATATGGGAAGGCACTGAAAGGTAAGGCATAATCTCAGACTACACGGGAGAAGGCAATGGTAAACCACTCATGTGTTCTACCAAGAAGATCACATGGCTCTGTGGTCGTCAGGAGTTGACACCGACTCGAGAGCACAACCTTTATGCTATTAAAATGTTGTTTGCTCTGCTGAATATTCAGTAAAGCAACCGATTTATTTATTTATTTTTGGTGTAAATTAAACATTTAAATATATCTTCATATATTAAAAACAAGCTAGGTTTTTTTGTATTCTGGGGGACACACATGTTCTTTCAATCTGTTAACAGCAATTTGCTGTTAATGCAAAAAATTACTGTAGCTTTCAATCACTTAAAAAACAACCCCAACCCAATCTGCATTCGTGCATAATTTATTGGAGTAGCCTCTTCCTGAATGTTATATACTGCCATGTGGAACAGGTTTCTATAGACAGGTGGAATATATTCCAAATTTGGGAATAAACCTTAATTAAGAGATAAAATATTTTTTATTATGGGAATTTATCTCTTTAGCAGTTTAGCTTATTTCCTTTGTGACACAATGTAGAACACAAGCACTGGAAAATCCTTTGAAAGCATGAGCCCTATTGAAATAAATGGGTCTGATGCCAGTCCAGCACTTTGAGGATTGGATTGAGTCAAAGCCAGGAAAGTGCTTGTGTCACTTTTGCTTTTATGACAATTAATGATTCCAATCTTTTTACAGTTGCTCCCTTCAATTTACCATGCACATGTTAAGTGCTTGCCACGTTAAACTTCCCTCTCCTTTCCATAGGCAATATGCCTAATGTACATCACCTGTATTGCATTGTTGAGGAAAAGAAGCAAATGTTAAATGAACGAGGGCTTTTATAAAAATGAAAGCTGTGGGGTGATGGAGGAAATCTGCTTCATCATGGGAAATCAGTGCCAGTATTGCATGATCTCATATTTCCCTTACTTGTGTATTATAGAAAACACTGGTTTCTGCTTATTTTGAGTTGCATGTAGAATCTTGGAATTGAATCCATTTGCCATGTTTTAATTAGTTGATATCAGTTTGTGCTAATCTGTCTTAGTAAATATATTCGATCTGAGAGTGAATTAGGGTGAGAGTTAAGCTGAGATGTTAAGATTATTTTCTGTACTAAATTAAATCATTTTGTAGAATATACAAGTTATATACAGTATTTTTTAAATAATGCCTTGATTTTTATACTTGTTTTGCTCAGGATTTGGAGTTAAAAATCATCACTAAACAAGCAAGGGGAAAAAAATCCAAACTCTTTCCCTTAAATAATTCTGATCTACTTGATGTCTCCAGATTTGTTTTTCCTGCTTCTGTTGTAAAGTACAGTGGCTTGTGAATCAGCTGCAGCTGACCTCTAGAGGTCAGCTGCAGGGGCGTAACTATAATAGGGCAAGGGGAGACAGTTGTCTGGGGGCCCACCATCTTGGGGTAGCTCCAGAGGCAAGTCACATGACTGACTCCCCCAGCTGCACACCAGCCCGGGCTTCCTTCAGTTGTATTCATCCTCCGAAATTGATGTGAGTGTTAAGACCTAGAGCTACCAGAACAGCATGTCTTTCTCTAGTACCATTAAATGACTTGCATTGTCCACAATTTACAAAACCTTTAAAAAAAAATTTAGGATGATGTTCTATTGTGGCACATAGGCTTATTTTTACACACACACACACACACACACACACACACACACACACACACACATTTTACTATGCTTTTGGTTACCACTATTCAGCTTCATTTAAGATGTCTTAAATTACTTCATGAGCTGAGCTTTAGTTGGGGGGGGGTATTTAAAAATCTACGCCCCTGGTCAGCTGAAACGTTTGTGGTGAGATCCAAGACTGCCAAGACAGTACTTGTATACCAGTAGTCTGACTCTATCTATATGAAGCAACTTTATGTGCTTAGTGTGCACTTTTTATTCAATGAAAGCCTACAGGCAGGAGTTGTGGGCATGCCCTCTCTCCTTCTGTTATTCCCCTACAACTGATAAGTGGGCCTTGCCCCCCTTTTTTACCTCTGAAAGCCCACTGTGCAGTGTGGCAGGATGGGGGATGGCAGCGAGCTCCTTCCATCTCCCTTCCTCTCATGTCACTGCATGGCTCTGCTGTCTGCAGCCTGTTTCCGGTTTTCCTCCACGTGGAAATTAATTCCTCCACATGTATTAATTCTTTCTCTCTCTGTGTGTGTGTGTGTGTGTGTGTTTGAGAGAGAGAGAGATGTGCACACATCGCCTTGATACTGCTTCCCAGAACAAAACTCTTTCCGCTCACTGATGATAAAAATTAGAGGGAACACTGATGGGGACCATTAGTATTTGGGAAATGAGGAAAAGGAAACACACCATTGCCTGATTCCACTGCAAGTGCTGTTGTTACCGCCCCCATGTGGTGCATTTTAACATATGCAGATTTATTTATTCTACTTTTATATCCTGTTCTTCCTCTAAGGAGCTCAGAGTGGTGTACATGGTATGTTTGCCCCGCAGGGTTGTTGTGGGAATAGGGTAGGCTGAGAGACATCTGACGGGCCCAAAGTCACCGACTGAGTTTCATGGCTGAATAAGGATTTGATCTCTGGTGTCCCTGATCCTGGTATCACTGCACAATGAGGCTCTCAATGCAGAAGTGGCTGCAGCATGGAAACAAGTGTGGCAACCACATTTTATGCCTCTGCCCAATGTGTATTAAAATCCCCTATTATTAGTGAATAATAGTGAAAGTGGCAAACAAATAATGGCTCCTGCTAACCAGGCAAGGGCACTTTTAAAAATGGTGGCTCTATTATATTTTCTAGGTGGATAGCAACTGTCCCTATTCAAAACCAGCATGACCTTTTTCCAGTGCCCATTCCTGCTATCTCATTTGTGTGTGTTTTAGATTGTGAGGGGTGTGTGTGTGTGTTAATTATAAGTTGTTCTGAGTTATCCAGGGGAAGAACAGGCTAGAAGTGAAACAAGTAAGGAAGAACGGGGAGCATGTACAGCAAGATTGTAGTAGCAAGTATAGCAGATTGGAGACAGCCTAGTGGCAAAATCTAAAGCATGACTCCTCACTCAACCCCCACCCACCTTCATTCACCCCCCATTCACTTGTCCCCTGCCTACCCATCAGATCATGCTTGCTCCAGCCACCAGTGAGAACAGGCCTGCTTAAAGGGATCATCTGTGTTTGCTGGGATTAATCCTAACCCAGCACCGAGTAGGGATGAGTGCAACGCCAGGGCATAGTGGCAGCAGGGGGCCGCGAAGGTAGGGGTGAGCATCATAGGGGGCCTTAGGATGTGGCCAATATGGCTGTTCCCAGGCATCCATGGCCCGGATGCATTGCACGCCTTTGCACAATGGTGGCTATGTCAGATGGACAGTTAAATATTGTGTAGGTAGAGAGCTTATTGACACATTTCTACCGGGTACCCTTGGTCAACCCAAATATGGTTGAACATATGAACTCCCTTTCTGATCTGTGCTGGAGATGTAAGATTATTCCATTATTTGATTTCAGATAATTCATAGCTTTCCATGGTTATCTATCAGTCTGTGTGGACAATACTGCGCTAGATGGACCAATGTCTGACTTGATATAAGGCAGCTTCCTATGTTCCTATGTAACTGTTCTAATTTTTTTTCTTGAGATGACCAAAATAATTAGAAAAATGCCTCTTCACTTACATGTTTTAAAGCGCTGAATAAACAAAAGATGTATCATTACTAAAGAGTGATTTGCTTTGCTCAACAAAAGAAAGATTTGCAGGACAAAACAAAACATACCAGTGTTTACTTAAGATGCTTTGCATTTCATTGCAGCTGCCATGTGACTTAGTTGTTTCCATGGTAGCTATTCATTTTTCATTCCATAACTTGCATAAATGCTCAGGTTGCCCTTGTTGGGATAACTTACGCCCTTCTTGAAGTTCTATACCACTGTGCAGTATAATCATAATGAAAGCAGTGCTTGGAGAGAGAAAAAGAAACTTGCTGTATTTAAACTGATGATATAGAACTATGAATTATCTATAATGTTGTTAGATATAGCTACAGCAATTTAAATTATTCTCGTCATGACATTTCCCCCAATTCTAAGCATGTTCTTTTTTAATAAAATAAAACCATTAAATAATTAGAAGAAATGATTGTAAAATGTTTTTATATTTTTATGCAGTATGCTTTTGCTTTGCATAATTCTGCCTGTTTTTCTTTGCACAATAGGATAGTTCCATGACAGGCAGAGTATGTGCAATTTTAAAACTGCAGTGATTTGTAGATTATGGCTCAAGCCACCAAAACGGCTTGTGTACAAACCTTGCTGACATGGATGGAACTTTTAATTCCCATTTGTTCCAGTGGAGCGTGTGCATGAAATACTCCCAGTAGATTATGCTCAGTAGATTAGTGTCTGCATTCAATACAGGGGCATGACAACTGAATGTACCATTGCATTGCCATGCTATTTGCCAGTGCTAAAGACTGCAACCATTTGCTGTTTCTCTCTTCTTTCATACTCATGAATCTCTGGATAAACTAATAGGCGGGAAATATGCCTCTTTTATATATGACACCACCACCCCTTCATTTGCTCTATTTCAAATTTGGTCAAAAAAAAAGGAAGAACAAAGCTGGTGAAATAGCAAGCGCTGGTTTTAGGAAGGCAAATGCAGAATTTGCCCTTTTTGTGTTTCTGTGGTACTATTTAGTAGAACTATATAATGAAGAGTTGAATTAATCTCTCTAACCTCTTTTACATAGGAAATTTCATCTGACTAAGTGATAAAGATCTGGAATTGTCTTAACCTATAAATAAAATATAAAATATTGTGGCATAATTTCTCTCACAGATGAATGGCAGAAATCTCCAATAGAAAAGCCTTAAAAAACCAAACCAAACCCAGATAACATAAAACTCTGTTTTCTGTGCTGCAGTGTTCTGAGATAAGGAGTAACCATTGTGTTCTATGTGCCTACTGTGGTGTTCAGAAAAAAACAATGTCCATCAAAATAAGTGACATCTGACAGGAGTGTGTGATAAAACTTGAATAAAATAAAACCTTGTGTGAATGTTTATACACACATGTATAAAATCTTACATTGTAAGATATATCTTACACCGTTAAATATGGAACAATGTAAGCCTTGTAACTCAAAGGTGGGAAGCACATTCCTCCCCCCCCACCCCCACCCGCCATTGCCTGAAAATACAAGAGATACAGATCCCTCATTGCTATGCCAAATCACACAGTGGCGTGAGTGAGCATTTTTCTAATGACAGAACAGGTGGTTATTTTGTGTGTTTATTTCTTGTTTCCGATTCAGAATATACCAGAATATGTAATGTGATGGTCTTAGACCCACAGATGCTATGCTGAGAGAAAAAGGGACCATCTGCAACAAATGAGTTGCTCAAATCTGCAACAAACAATCACATTTGAGGTATAAATTGATCATCAGGAAGTGCCTTCACTGTGGAACTATTGATTATCTCACAGTTAATAAAGTAGTTGTAGTCTTGCATTAGGCTAGCTCAGCTTTGCATTCTTCATAGGTTTTCATAGTCTCTGGGAGATGTTCTGAGATCATCTTTTCATCTCACTGACAGTGTACTAGAACAGAGATTCTCAATGTTGGGTCCCCAGATCTTATTGGACTTCATCGCCCATAATCCCCAGGCCCAGTGGCCTTTGGCTGGGGATTATGGGAGCTGAAGTCCAATAACATCTGTGGACCCAATGTTGAGAATCCCTGTACTAGAATGTATTGGTGTTGAAATTGCTGTGAGCAAACAATGGCCTTATGCAATAGCAATATTTTCATTTTTAAAAAAATATTTCTTAAGCCTGGGCCAGCTGTTGATACAATTGTTTGCTAAGCACTTTATCATGAAGAATTAACCTTTATCCTGCAGACAGTTGAAAACAAAGTCCAGGTGGTGGGTGAGTAGTATAGACGTAATACTATCCCATTGAGGTGTGACTTAAGGTAAAATCTAAAGCTTGTGTACTTGGACATAAGTTTTACCTAAGTCATTGAAGCTTATTTCTAAACAAATGTGAATCTTGCCACTTATAATTTTTAGTTACTACTTCTTAGCCATGTGTTGTATTCTATTTAGTAATCTTCTGTGTTTTGTTTAGAGGCCTCTCCCAGTGGGGATCCTATAGAGAGTGCAAGGTGCAGAGTCAGAAAGAAAAGGGAGGGAAAGGAGGAAGAGAAAATGGAGTTGCTTCTGAATAAAGTTTTAGTTAGTTTTGTGTTTACATGGTAAGTAGTTATAAAACTCCATGTGACATGCTGTGTAACCCTGTGAGTATTGGTCCTAGGGGATCCTTGCAGGGGATTTTTTTTAGCCTACTTTCCAGTAGGCTTATGAGATCACCTGGCACACTGTGTGTGTGTGTGTGTGTGTGTGTGTGTGCGCGCGTGCGCGCCTCATCAATCTTGCAATGCCTGGACCAATATAAACCAAATCAGGTACAGTTGTAGGGATACATAGGGACACCTCAACAGCATAGTTTGTGATGATGTCATCCGCCCCAATTCATGATGGTGGACAAGTAAACGTTTGAGGTTCAAGAGGGCTAACTAAATGGACCACCTAACTGATTTGAACCAAATTTGCTACAGCTGTAGGAACAAACAAGGACACTTCAACAGCATGGTTTGTTATGATGTCATCCACCCAGATTCAAGATGGTGGACACATGAGCATTTGAGGTGCAGTTGGGCTAACTTGTGGACTGCCTAACCAATTTGAACCAAATTTGCTGCAGGTGCAGGGAAACATAGGGATGGCTGAAGGGAGTAGTCAGTAATTTTGTCATCCACCCTGATTCAAGATGGTGGATACAAGAAAGTTTGAGGTGCAAGTGGGAACCAATCTGGACCAAATTTGATACAGTTGTAGGGACACCTCAGACACATAGTTTATGATGATGTCATCTTCCCCAGTTCAAGATGGTAGACACATGAACATTTGAGACATAAGTGGGCTAACTTGTGAACTGCCTAACCGATTTTGACCAAATTTGGTCCAGTTGTAGGGATAGGAAAGGAAACTAGGCAGATTAGTTTTTACTAGAACAACTTCTTGTATCTGAGGAAGACTGATAGAAGTCTGAGGGGATTAAGACAAGAGACTGAAATGATTAAGAATGAATGAAGAGAAGTTGTGAAAAGGGACAGTGAAGAAGTCATCAGTAGCCATCTGAGGGCCAAACTGCACATGATTCAAGCAGTGTTCCCTCTAATAGGGATTCCCAGATGTTGTTGACTACAACTCCCAGAATCCCCAGCTGCAATGGCTTTTGCTTGGGGATTATCGGAGTTGTAGTCAACAGCATCTGAGAATCTCTGTTAGAGGGAACACTGGATGCATGAGATTGGCGAATGAATTTTCTGATGGCTGTATTTAGACTTAGAAACAGATGGGGAGAGGGTATAAATTGATTGGAGCAGCTTGGAGAGAGTACAGTATGTCTACCAACATATCCTGCACCACTTTCTCAATTGAAACTGCATCCCCCCAAGGATATATATTTGCTTTCTTTTCTCAGTGGGACAAACAGCAATTTGGGGTATAGATTAGAAAAAGGGCATAAATTTGTGTCACTGTTCTGATTCATTTGCCCCTTCCCCACAGTTGCTTTTACATTAAATATTCATGTGTTGGGAGATTTTATCCCAGTCAAGGATAATACTTTTGCCCTGCCTTGCCATTTATTTATTTTATTCATTTCATTTCATTCATTCCTTTATACCTGGCCCCTCTAGTGCACTGCTGCTCAGGGAGGCCCACAAAATTAGTAAATGAATAAAATATAAAAACAGTATAAAATTAAGTAAAAATCAGACCAAATTAAAACTAAATTTTAAAGTTACAAATTAAAAAATTAAAGTTAAAATTTTCAACTTTGCCTTCAGCCAGCGCATCACCTGTAGCAGGTCTGTGTCTAGCAATCAAGAAGAGACTGACAAAATGGCCTATAGCAACCAAAGGTTTTATAGTAGTCAAAGGTTAGTTTGAGAGAAAAGGTTCCAGGTGTTTATCCTACAGCTGTTTATCTTACTAGACTTGCATTATGCTGTGTATGCACATATATTGATGATTTTGATTAATCTCCTCTCCCCCACCCCATTAAATAAATCCTATTTTCTGTGTAATCTTTATGAAAAGGGGTAAATCTGAGTAGTCTGCTGGTCCCAATAATTCTTCCTGTACAGTAAATTTCTGCCCTACACATGAAGAGAAATGATGTGATAACATACCTTTTCTCTGTGCTTATGCTGCCTCTGTTGCTAGCTGTTCATGTGGGGCATTACAACTGATTGGGAACTATGTGTATGCAATCCAACACAACTGGTTGCTTCAAATAATGCAGTCTTTTTCTAAGGTAAAATCTAGAAAGCAACCACATGATTTCAGCCTACACGCTGTGGACTGTATGCACATGTGCTCTGCGTTAAGTGCTAGTGGTGTTTAAAGTGGGCCATGCGTGCCTTGTAGGTGTGGAGCCATTTGCTCTTCACCACAGAGAGAGGATTTATTTAAGTATTATCTGAACTGGCCCCATGCCTGCTGGTAATTCCACTGCAGTGGCTGGGGAAGTAGGCACTAATGAACTATATAGTCATTCATTCATTTATTCAAACATATTCTTATACTGCCCAAAACTTATGTCTCTGGGCGGTTTACAACAACAAAAAAATGACAGAAAAAATTAAAACTTTAGTTAAAATAAATGGCAGCAGAAAAAGTTAAAACATTACAACAATTTAAAATTTTAAAAAACTGTTGAAACTATTAAACCTAGAGGTTCCATGCCAGTTTGGGGGCCTTTGGCATTATCCATCTATCCTAACTCACCTCATTTATAGACCCAGGTTCCATACTTGCTTCACAACAGTGGTAGTGGGGAATAGTGGTGTAACCCTATGAGTGTAGCACAAGGACAGATGACTTTTTTAGGCCTTTGGTTACCATAGTGTGTGATTCTGAGGGAAGAGCTAGACTGAGGGAAGAGTAGGGAGCAGAGGATGAAGAGTAGAGGATGAAGCTGAGCAAGGAAGCAAGACAAGCAGGAATACAACTTCGGCTGTCTTCAGGAGAAGAGTGGAGTGAGGGACAGGTCTGACTGGTTTTTTCCATCGGAATGAATTGTGCAGAATGAATTTTGTTCTAGGCGGCAATATCAAGGCAGTGTGTGCACGTGTGAATTCAGAGTGGGGCCTTCCTGATTCAACCTGAGTGGGATCTAAAATTAACTGAGCCGACACTGAAAAAAACTTTTGAGTGTGTGCACCTGTGCATGCCTTAGAGGGAACACTGGACCCAAATTGAACTGAACTGTTGGACTCAGAGTTTTCCATTTTGTGTGTGTGATTTGTTGTAAGTGATATATATGTGCTGGAATTATTTTTATCATTTCTTCCCCTCCCCCCACTCTTTTTGTTTGAATAAACCTCCTTTCTGGTTATATAGATTTGAAAGTAGCTCGCTGGATTCCTACCTTACCCCTAGTAGAACTAGAGTAGGGTGGGGCTGCATCACAGTAGTCTGGGGTTTCACTGTATTATTCCTTATACCTCTCTCACCTAATGGAGCTCGGGCCCTACCATCTCATTCACAACCGGAGAGATGCTGAGTAGGAAGGTAAAGGTTACAGTGGGATTACACCTGTTTGGCTTTTCTCCTTGAATAAAAGCTTGGAGTAATATATAGAGAAACCTCAATTTTCCAGACTAATTGAGGAGGGGGGGGGAGTCAGTTCAGATTAGGTGATTGTCTGGAAAATTGGAGCAATAACACATGGTCACAAAAGTTTCTAAAATACGTTTTCACAACATGAAGCATTCAGCTTTAGGGACATGGAAGTTAATGGACAACCAAGAAAGTATGTACACTACCATACCAAAAACTCTTTTGAACACACAAAGTGATTTATCTGCACATGGTTGCAGAGCAAATGCCCAGGACAGTGGCTGAGAGCAGAATGAGGAAGCAAAATGGCTGAACTTCTGGTTCTGCAAACACTGTCCAGAAAATCCAAAATCTGGAATATTGGTGTCCAGAATATTGAGGTTTTTCTGTAATTTAGTATACTTGCAAATAAGTATAGGTGGGGGGGGGGCGGCCTTGCTCCATTTAAAGGAAATTTACTAATAATGCTGTTATGATTAAATAATCAATATGATAGCATCAGCAATTTTGGATAAGTGCTTGATGTGTAAATTGTTTTATTTGATCTTTAAAATAAATGCCTTGGCAAGAGAACGCTTTTAATGTATTTTAGTTAAGTAAAATTTTCTCACCTTGACACCATTTGATGAATGCTGATATTTCATGGTGACTAAAGTAGGGTAAGAGGGTGGGGTTTTTTTGTTTTTGTTTTTGCTGAACTACTGCTGTCATGAGGGAAGCCTTTCATATAGTTTGGTACAGTTAACTAAGACTTGAGAGTAAGTTCACTTTACAAGCCAGGCACATAAACCTTTCATTTTCAGTGGGGTGACTGAGCTGGAGCTAATCTACAAAGAGTCTTGTGGTACCTTTAAGGTTTAGCAAAGTATGCAAACTATGGCCACTGATATCACCATGGCACCTGGGGGCAGTCTGTTTAACTCTTTCCCCTTGTGCCGTAGTCCTGATGAAAAATGCCCCCACATCTTTGTCCTGGAATTGCCCTTAGACTCAACAGGCAAGTGCCCAGATCTGTATCTGGACAAGTGTATTCATGAAACGGATGGGTTTCTTTTTCACAAGGCTAAATTAAGGCTTTTGAAAAGGATAGATTTCAGATTAGCTGCATTTGTCGGTTGCAGAAAAATGGCAGTTTTCTGTTGTCATAAAAATAAACACACTTATGACATTAGGGGCCTACTTTTGTCGGATGCTAATTTATACTGTTCAAAAAGTATACTATAGGAGTACTATTTGGTTAGATAATTTATATCGGAATATTCACACAGTTGATATTTCATCTGCTCATTCTATATTTCTAAAATGTTTTATATGGACAGTTTTTTGTGGAATGCGTATTTCTTGCCAGTTGGGAAGATTTGTAAAATTGACAATCAAGGAAGTGCTGAAGTAAAATACAGTATGTGATATTTGCCTTTAGAATTGGCAAATGGTGTCTGATCATTTACCTGAAGATAATATAGCCAATTTGATTTAGTTATTCAAATTCCTTTATCCTGAATTGTCCAAGATAAGCCAATTATTCTTGAAATTATATTTGCACGCTTGTTTTTTTTTAGTTTAGTCTGCTTATTATAACTCTGTCACTAAGAATTTGAATATTCAGAGTGACTACTTTGCATGCCTGCCATGCAGGGGTGGAGCCACCATTGGGTGAACAGATTCAAGGAACCCGTCAGATGCGGGGGGCATTATTTTGCTCCGAAATGGGACCGCAGGGCCCCGTTTGGGACCAAAATTGGCCCGTGTTACATTGGCAGCGCAGCCAGACTGACTCTCCATGCCTTGTAAATGCAGCAGGGCTGATCTCCCTCCCAAATGGGGCTGTAGGCCCCCATGCCGGATGTAAGATGCGGGGGCGTGGCTAGCCGGCCCCCTGCGTCTGACATCAGATGCAGAGGGTGGGGCCAGAGGGCTGCTAGCCTCCCTCTGCTCTTTTTGCCATGGGTACTCAAGGGACCCAAAGAAGGAAGGCCTTGTGTCTCAGAGGATACCTTGATTAATTTTCTTTGGATCAAGGAGCCAGCCCAAACATTTAGGTGCCAGGCTATGGACACTTGACAGCATTACAAGACTTGGTGATGGACATTGTGGAAGGCAGAGTAAATGGACTTTTCTTTATCCCCTTTCTTAGTAACATACTTTGAACAGAAACAGGGCTGCCTGGATGAAATAAATATTGTATTAAATTACTTGCCTTCCGAATATCCTGGTTAGGCATCATGGTTATATTTCTAGGCATTATTTATGATGGTTATATTTCTAGGTTATATTGGTTATATTTCTAGGCATCATGGGTGCCTAGAAATATGGTTATATTTCTAGGCATCATGGGTGAATGGTGCCTGGGATTTGCCAAGCCCTGTGATTGATTGATTGAGTGCTGTCAAGTTGGTGTCGACTCTTAGTGACCACATAGATAGATTCTCTCCAGGATGATCTGTCTTCAACTGGGCTTTAAGGTCTCTCAGTGGTGCATTCATTGTTGTTGTAATTGAGTCCATCCATCTTGCTGCTGGTCGTCCTTTTCTCCTCTTTCCTTCAACTTTTCCTAGCATTCAAAAGCCCTGTTTTACAACCTCTCTAATATAATCCAGATGTTGACTATATTGCCTGAGTGTGTCCAACACAGGAGGTGCCTGTACTGGAAATTAGAAGTTATTAGGTGGTGGTAGTGGTTTTGCTTGGGGGAGAAGGTCCACCTTCTGGCCTCCTACAAGCCTTAGAAAGGGGCTGTGGGTAAGCATGGCACTTGTCTGGGCAGAGCTTCAGGACAGGAAAAAACCTTGCTGCCACAATCCCACCTTTGGAGTTGCATACTAACTGCAGAGACTATTTATAGGTTTTCCTTCTGGAGTTTCCTAGCAGCGGCTGAAAATGTGGCAAAAGCTAAAGTCAAAAGGGGTTTCCAAAGCCTGATTATCTAATTGACATGGACGGATCACCATCTGGTTAATGTTGGACTTACAACCACCTCCGCAGGGGCGAGGGGGCCTTTTAGAATGGTCCGCCCGAAGAGGTTATTGGATCCGGTGGGATTCCAAGAAGCCTTGGAGGGATTCAGTGTTGGCTCTGCTGGTGATCCTGTTGATGCCCTGGTTGAGAATTGGAACAACTTGCTCACCAGGGCAGTAGACATGATTGCTCCTAAGCGTCCCCTCCAACCCGCTTCAAAATTGGCCCCTTGGTATACGGAAGATCTATGGGGGCTGAAGCGGCAAGGTAGGCGACTGGAGTGCAAGTGGAGAAAGACTCTACTCGAATCTGACAGATTACAACATAGAGCACATCTAAAGATCTATGCTCAGGCAATACGTGTGTCAAAGAAGCAGTTCTATTCTGCCTGTATTGCCTCTGCGAGTTCACGTCCAGCGGAGTTGTTCAGGGTTGTGAGGGGACTGGTATCTGCCCCCCCTCCCTTGAACCAGAATTTGGAATCATCAGTTACCCACTGCGATGTGTTTAAAGAATTTTTTGCAGATAAAATCTCTCGGATTTGGGCCAACTTAGATGAAGACTCCACAATTAATTTGATGTCTGAACTGGAGGTGTCCAACTATTCCTCTTATGTGATTTGACTGGATCAGTTTCAGTTTGTGACTCCTGAGGATATGGACAAGCTGCTTGGGGCGATGAGGCCTACCACCTGTTCTCTTGACTCTTGTCCAACATGGCTTGTTCAATCTAGCAGGAAGACTGTAGTAGTTGGCCTGGTGGAAATTATAAATGCCTCTCTGAGGGAAGGCAGGATCCTTGTCTTAAGGAGGCAATTATTAGACCACTTCTAAAGAAGCCTGCATTAGACCCCTCAGAGTTGAGCAATTATAGGCCTGTTTCCAATCTCCCATGGGCAAGATAATTGAGAGGGTGGTGGCCTCTCAGCTCCAGTCGGTCTTGGATGAAACTGATTATCTAGACCCATTTCAGACTGATTTTCGAGCAGGCTATGGGGTGGAGACTGCCTTGGTCGGCCTGATGGATGATCTCCAATTGGGAATTGACAGAGGAAGTGTGACTCTGTTGGTCCTTTTGGATCTCTTGACGGCTTTTGATACTATCGACCATAGTATCCTTCTGGCGCGTCTGAGAATGTTGGGGGTGGGAGGCACTGTTTTACAGTGGTTCCGCTCCTACCTTTCAGACAGATTTCAGATGGTGTCGATTGGAGATTGTTGCTTTCAAAATCTGAGCTTGTATGGTGAGGGACACCATACAAGCTCAGATTTTGAAGAGCAACAATCTCCAATCGACACCATCCATAGGCTCCATACTCTCTCCAATGCTTTTTAACATCTACATGAAACCGCTGGGAGAGATCATCAGGGGATTTGGAGCTGGGTGTTATCATTATGCTGATGACACCCAGATCTATTTCTTCATGTCGACCTCTTCAGGAGTTGGCATATCCTCCCTAAATGCCTGCCTGGAAGCAGTAATGGGCTGGATGAGGGAGAATAAACTGAAGCTGAATCCAGATAAGACGGAGGTACTTATTGTGTGGGGTCAGAACTCTAGAGACGATTTTGATCTGCCTATTCTTGATGGGGTCACACTTCCCCAAAAGGAACAGGTTCGCAGTCTGGGAGTACTTCTTTGTTCACACCTCTCCCTGGTTTCTCAGGTTGAGGCAGTGGCCAGGGGTGCTTTCTATCAGCTTTAGCTGATATGCCAGCTGCGCCCGTTTCTTGAGATGAATGACCTCAAAGCAGTGGTACATTTGTTGGTAATCTCTAGACTGGACTTCTGTAATGTGCTCTACGTGGGGCTGCCTTTGTACATAGTCCGGAAACTTCAGTTGGTTCAGAATGCAGCAGCCAGGTTGGTCTCTGGGTCATCTTGGAGAGACCACGTTACTCCTCTGTTGATGGAGCTACACTGGCTGTCAATAGGTTTCCGGGCAAAATACAAAGTGCTAGTTATAACTTACAAAGCCCTAAACGACTTAGGCCTTGGGTATTTAAGAGAATGTCTTCTTCAGTACAAGCCCCACCACCCATTGTGGTCATCTGAGGAGGTCTGTCTCCAGTTGCCACCAACTCATTTTGTGGCTACACAGAGACGGGCCTTCTCAGCTGCTGCCCCAAGGTTGTGGAATGTGCTCCCTAATAAGATACGAGCCTCCCCATCTCTGGCAATTTTTAAGAAACTACTGAAAACACATCTCTTTAACCAAGCTTTCTCAGCTTTTTAAAACTTGTTTTAAAATTGTTTTGGCTATTTAATTGGAGTTTTATGGTGTTTTAATTGTTAATTATTATTTTATGTAGTTTATAATTTTTATTTTGTTAATTGATTTTAATGGTGTTTTAATGTAAATCGCCCTGAGCCTTTTGGAAGGGCGGTATAAATTTTTTAATAAATAAATAACTAGAAATTGTTGCTGAGGGATTGAGGGAAGACAGGAGTATCCGGTAAGTCTGGCGGAGGTGCAGAACTGGCCACAGCTGTGCCTTTTCCTCTCTTTTCACCCTGCTGCATCTGCCCCCGCCTCTCTTTTCGACTTTATATTGAACCATGTGGGTTGGTCATTCGTTGGGTGAACAACTCAGTGAATAACTTGCCTATATGGCTCAATTTAAGGCTGAGGGAGGAAGAAGCAGCAACAGTGGAGCAGGGTGAGAAAGATGGAGTGGAGGAAGGCCAGCGGTGGCCCCGGTTCTAGCCCTGCCCTCTGCATCTGACGTCAGATGCAGGGAGCATTTATCCATGTTCCCCATGTCTGACGTCAGATGCAGGGGGAGTGTCTGGGGCACGAGGTGCAGCCCCTGAGGGGCGGAGGCCCGGGTTCTTTGAACCCATCCGCTCAATGGTGGCTCCGCCCCTGGAGAGAGAGAGAGAGAGAGAGCAGTGTAGCTGTGGCCAATTCTGTGCCTACCTGCCCCACCCACCACCTCTGCCCCTGCCCTAGCCTCATTCGCCGCACCAGAAGGGAGATGCATGGGTGGGAAAACTGCTATTTAGGTGAAGACCACAACCAAAGAGCTCCATATGCCAAATCTAATTCACGTCTGGAGGCTTGCTCTGATTGCATTTTAAGGTGATCAGTCTTGTAGGACTTGGGTGCAATCTGTACCTTTTCAGCCAGTTTATATAGAATCTTGATTGCAAGATCTTCTGGACAAAAAATGGGGGCTTTATGTCAGGCTTGTGTCTTTGCAAGAGTTTGGCTCTTGGTTAATGTTAAAGGCGAAGCTATCTGATGAAATGGTTCAAACTGAGCAGTTTCTGCAGTTATATTATGGTATTCTATGAGATGTCAAGTGCTGTATCTCTTTAATGCGGCACAACTTTTCCTATGAAGTATCTGGAGAAGAAGCACTTAGGAGCAGCAATGAACAACAGGTCATGGGATATGCTTTTTCTGTGCTATCTCATTGCACACAAACCTTAGTTGCAAATTGCTTGGAAGTCCTCCCTTAGTAAAGTTTATCGTTTGCCATTGGTACTTCTGGCATCATTTGCCTGATGGTTTTGCATATGTCAATATGTTTGGGGCATTTTGCAACCCCATATCCAGGACTGATTCACACAGGCATGTTCATCTTCTGTTGCTGCATCACTCAATGATTCCTGCCCAGCTGTGTGAGCCATCCATTGAAAAGATTGTGTTTGAATTGACACCGGCCAACATTAAAATTATATCTGTAGTATATAATTTATGTATATATAAATATTTATGTAGTATATATCTGGTGGCTGATTAATGCACATCATCACTTGCTGCTACTGTGAAACAGACATTTCACCATCTTTAGTGTGAGAATTTGAACAAATACGATGATGAAAATTTATATACTCCTTTTCAACAAAAGTTTCCAAAGCAGTTTACATAGATATAAAATAAATAAATAATACAAACTATTGTTTGAATTACAGGGGGCAGGGGAAGGGGACAACCCCCTCCCATTTTGTGATAATATCCTCTGGTATGGTTTTTAAGACTATAGTAGACATCATTGGCTATATCTGGGATGAGTCATGGGACTTGTGGATTTCATCACCTCTCCCTAATGGTGCATCGGGGAAATGACTTGACTAGCAAGCCAGAGGTTGCAGGTTTGAATCCCCGCTGGTATCTTTCCCAGGCTATGGGGAACACCTATATCGGGCAACAGCGATATAGGAAGATGCTGAAAGGCATCATCTCATACTGCATGGGAGATGGCAATATTAAATCCCTCCTGTATTCTACCAAATACAACCACGGGGCTCTGTGGTCACCAGGAGTCGACTCTGACTCGTCGGCACATTTTACCTTTACTTTACCTTACCTCTCCCCAGTAACTAAACCATTGCCACAAAAGCAACAATTCTGATTGTACAGCTTAATCTGTCAAAGTTTTTAAACAAGGATTTCGATTTAAACATATTCTTATAATTATTCAAATGAAAATGGTATATCTCAGGACAAGAGAGCTGGTCTTGTGGTAGCAAGCATGACTTGTCCCATTAGCTAAGCAGGGTCCACCATGGTTGCATATGAATAAGAGACTAGAAGTGTGAGCACTGTAAGATATTCCCCTCAGGGGATGGAGCCGCTCTGGGAATAGCAGAAGGTTTCAAGCTCCCTCCCTGGCTTCTCCATGATGGACCTGAGAGAGATTCCTGCCTGCAACCTTGGAGAAGCCGCTGCCTCTCTGTGAAGACAATACTGAGCTAGATAGACCAGTGGTCTGACTCAGTATATGGCAGCTTCCTATGCTCCCTAGAAAGCAAAGTTTTAATAACACATACATCCCAGAGAACTGTAGGATTACTACCGTAGCACCTGACATTTCCCCTGAACATGCGGTTTTTGAGGAAGAGGAATTTTGTAGCTGAATGCATATTGGTACTTTCAAAAGTTGCCAACCTACTTCCCAGAATGTACCTTTGCATTATCACTCAAGGTCGTACCCTGATACCAGCAGCATATTGTGGGAAGATGGAAGAACTGATCAGCATTAGATGCATCAGCACTTCTAGCTGTGCTGCGTCAGTTTTTGCAAATGCAGCTTGAAAACAAAAGGTTCCTACTCCGCATGACCTTATGATAAAATTATTTCTTTTGTTAATCCATGTGATATTACAATCTATAGGTTTCTGAACATTTTGCTCTACTGCCTCTTATTATACAAAGAAGTGCTCCCTCTTGTATTTTTAACTCTCTGCCCATGATTAATGTGCTATTTTCATGTCATTTGCAACAGACATCACCTTTTCAATATTTATACTCTGTGTTTTATTCTTGAACAGAACAGATTTAATCATGTATTCAGAGTAAATTAAGACTTGCCCTTAAAAGTGGTGTAGTAACTTTCAGTATATATTTATTTATAATTGGACATGATCCAACCAAGAGTAAGCACTTTTAAATCTCATTTATTGTAATGTATGAGATTTAAGCATGTTATTAGCTCTCCAGCAGAAATGAATGGGACTTTGAGTGATTAACTGTGGCAGGATTGTGCCCACTGGTTATTTTCATGTGAAATGTTAACTGTGGAGGGGCCATAAATCAGTGGTAGAGGCTAGAGCACACGCTTTGTTGTGGACTGGCTATAACTCAGTGATACAGCACATTTTATTTTGCATATAAAAAGTTCCAGCTAAAATCCTTGGCATATCCAGGTAGGGCTGGAGAAGCCCCTTGTCAGAAACCCTGGAGAACTGCTTCCAGTCAGTATAGGCAATAGTGAGCTAGATTAAGCAATGATAAGGCATAAGGTAGCTTCATATGTTCCATATGTAATGATGCAAAATAAGAGAAGTGATAGATAGGTGTAGAAAAGTAAATATATTTATGACAAGATTGCAATGTGTTTTGAACTAGTGCTTTTCATTGGGGGTAAAGAATGTTAAAGAATGAAGTATTTTTATGTCCAGCACTGGCACAGGGTCCATTCACCTTGGACATCAAGAGCCAGGCAGCACGCCCTCCCTTGTGTGTCCACCTCTTTGTGCACCCCTTCCTTGTCACCAGGATGGATTTTAAACTATAAATCAGCAGCAAAGGAGGAAGCTTGCTTTTCTCTGTGGATCTGCTGGTTAAAAACAATGCTGGTGATGGGATAGCACAGAAGGTGGTGCTGCCCCCTCCCTCTAATGCTGCCTTTACTGGGAAAGAAACTTGGGGGGCGGGAAGACAGGGTGGCAAGGGAGTGGCAGGCAGGTGAAACGACGCCCAAGTGGTGGTGGGTGTCTGCAAGCAGGATGCCTTCAGTCTCTGCCTGAGACTGTTGCTTCATGGATGAACCACCCCTGTTGGTAGTATGATGTAAATGAAAGAAGTATCTTTATGGTCTTTTGGAACAGTGTTATTTCTATATCCTTTCCCCCGATGTATGCTTACGTATTTGCATACGTTCATACTTGCATTATACACACCTCCCAGTCTAGTACGTCTCTTTTTTGGGTGCTGTGCTGCTCTCTTTTTCTTCTTCTTGTGCCCTATGTAACAATGGTTGGAATTCAGAGAAGCATATTATGAATTGCAAAACATTTCCACATTGACTTGGTGATGATGGTAAGGTTGTCATGCTTCATGTGGTGCTGCTCTGAGGTGTCCTGGCCATCAGGGGGCTTTCAAGGGCCCTGTGGGACTGCCACACTGAAAAGTACATTCCTTATCTTATGACTTTTCATAAGAGTGGAAATATGAATGTTAATTTCAGTGGCACAGAAATAAATTCCAGTAGTGAAAAATTGTAAAGCACCATTGAGAAAAGTGGTTCTCATTGTTTGCATGATTTTTCTGGTTAGAGGCTCAGTAGCATGAATCTTGGAAAAGTAAAATAAAAATATATTTCTGTAGTTTATAATTCAATGTCTGTTAGTTTAGAATGGGTGGGGCAGGCAGGAAATTCAGGGCTGGGAAAGAAAGTTGTATGTATGCACTTCCTTTTAACTGAATAATTTTACGTTGTAGCCTACTCTTATCTCATTATTTTATGGCTGTGCTGTAAATGTGTAGGCAACAAAAGCGTGCACCGTGAAATGGAAGATTACAATTATGCATCAGTATTTCAGCAACATGATGTCTCACTAATGTCCCCAGGGAATTTTTCAACAAATACCCTATGTTAATTGGCTCAGTACCTGTATGTCTGACATGGCAAAAATTTAATAATTACACTGAGGGGGTGTGTATGTGCTTGTGTGTATGATAAATAGAAATGATCTTCCTGGACTGAAAGCTCTGTGGGGAAAGACCATGTCTTTGTACTGGTTCCTCTGGTATCTAGCAGAGCGTGGTCCTGTTGCTGATTAGTTTCTGAATTCCTTCATGCCATTAAGATATAATGGAAAAGAAAAAGGTTAACCATCAAATGACATTGCTCTGTAATACTGCAGTTTTCATTTAACATAAATCTTCAGTTGCATAGTTTCATTGTATTATACCAGTTTGATACAAATTACTGAGTTTATTGTTTCTGGATATGCAGTAAAACAAGTACTGTTTTCAACCAGATTACTGTTAAGCATTTGACTTTATTAAAAAAAATATTTTTTTTGGTCAAGCATCTTGGCACATTGGGGGTTTCCTAGGAGCCTCTCATAAGGAACTAATGGAAGCTCTTTATTAATCAGGGTGTTTCCTTGTAGCTGGTTCAGTCAATAATAAACCTTCCCTATGTACTGCATACTCACTGACTGTTGCCCCTTTGAGATTGTGAGTGTAAGCTATATGTGAAGGAACAGTCGTGTTCAGTTTCTTCCAGTTTAGAGGCCCGGGTTAAGGGGGAAACCCAGGACACTAGGCTACAAAGTCCAAATTTCTGTTTTGCAAGATATACTAGTTTGTGTATTTTGCCCCAAAATCTGTAAGTAGTAAGTTCTGTTATCAAAAGTTACTTCTAGAGATTGTGAGCTTTAAGGTTAAAAAACCAATATCATTCTCCCTTTTGTTTTGTTTCCTGACACGTTTAATTGGCTGTGCCCATGTATATGATTAGCTTTACAGCATGGTATATTTTGTTTGTAGAGCAATCATTTCCTTGTTAATACTGTAAAGTGCCCTACGACTGTTTGTACCTGTCTTTGCAGTTTAATTTGATCTGTTTAGTCGTTGGCTAAATCAGCAGATCAGCAAGAGCGAAGCAAAATATGCATTATTTTATTTTTATTTATTCATTCATCCGCCCAAAACTTGTGTCCCTGGGTGGTTTACAACAAAACAATACAAATTAAAACAGGATTAAAAATGTTAAAACATTAAAACTAATTTAAAATTTAACACAATGTTAAACTATTAAAAACTGTAAATCTAATTAAAAGCCTGGGTGAACAAATGTGTTTTAACTGCCTTTTAAAAAGTTGTCAGAGATCGGGAGGCTCTTATTTCAGCAGGGAGTGCATTCCAAAGCCTCGGGGCATTAAAACAGAAAAGATATGCTCAGTAGTGGTGAATAACAGCTGAGTGTAATATGCTGAAGATTGGTAAAGACAATAAACATCTCTTATTAATTAACCTCCTTCAATTATCTGTTTGACTACACCTTCCATAGCTAACAGCCTGTTTGTGCTCTCTGTGTGCCTGAGAAAGGAGAGATCTGTTCAAATTCTGGTGCATTGTGATTTCTCAGAATGTAAATCAGGGGCAGTGGCTGATGCGTATGGCAGCAACCATAGAGAGAAAATGTAGCTCTAATCACGGCTTCCCCCACCTCTTCTTTTCATCACTCCCTGGAGATTTTACTCATTTTTCTTTGTTGTTTGTCCCCCTCTCCAAATTAAAGCTGGATGATGAAGTGACTACTATTCAAGTGAAGGAACTGGACCAAGATGTGCTGGTGCTTAGGAAAGTGTCGTCACATAACCCAGCCCCCACATCAGGGAGTGTCGCGAATGATTGGAGGTAAGAGTTTTTTCCTTGGGTGCACAGACACAGCCACACACACAAGCTGACTGCAGAGCTCTCGGCAGCCAGATGAACTCTGTTACCGGCAACAGAACTGCGATGGCAAGATACAGCAGCATGTAGGGAATGCCTTTGTTGTTTGCCCTACATTATGGGAAGTTCCAGGCTGAGGATCTTTGATCCCCATGTAGAAAGGAAGGATTCTGCCTTGTTTCTAGGCAGGGAGCTGCCTTTGCCCACGTTTGATGTGCCTTATTTTAAATACATTGATGAAGAGGATGAGGAGGATGAATGGAGCAGCCGCTCTCAGTCTTCAACAGAGGATGACTCTGTGGACTCTCTGCTTTCTGACAGATATGTGGTGGTATCTGGGACTCCAGAGAAGATTTTGGAGCACCTCCTGAATGACTTACACCTGGAAGAGGTACAGGACAAAGAGACAGGTAAATTACTATTGCACCCTTTTCTGAATAGCAGCTCTCTCTGTCTTCTGGTGCTCCTAACAAACACTGTTGGTCAGCCCTTCTACAGATATTGTACAGCATAGCATTGTGCTATCGTTTTTGACTTAAAATTGTTTTTTTAATTTTGGATTTAAAATGTACTGTGCTATGTGTTGCATTTACAATTTTAGTTCAGTCATCCTAAGGTATGTGTCTGTATTTGACAAAGGAAGATCAAACCTAGGCAAGGAAGTTTACTTTTTAAACAGGTCATCCTTTTTAACAAGTCATTTCTATCTTGATTTAGAAAATGCAAGGACTTATAGGGAAGTGGGTGTGTGATAAAGTAATACGCAGCAGGTAATAAACTGGCATATATTGTAGCTGGGCAGATATGCCAGCAATCCATTGAAAGTACTCAGCAGTTACTGGTTTAGTATGAACTTATTATTTTCATTATTTGTTTTCCTATTGCCTCCAAAGCACATGCTATAGTATATAGAACACAGTACTAATTACCTTTCTCCTTTACTGTGATTCCCTATAGCCTGAAGCTATTACTGTATTGATCAGGCTACTTAGTGTGCATTTTACATAGCAGTACATTTTCTTATAAATTCATATTTTTCCCTCATCAGTGTGTCCATGCATTGATACAATATTTGAAGGTGGCTTACAGACATTCCCCATTGCATAAAATGCAGCAATATAACTTTATGTAGCATTAATATGTGTCTTAACAAGGGATTGTAATCTTGTTCCAGCCTGGAGCAATTATTATATTGATCAGGTTCCTTGACATGCAGGTTATTTTTCAGCTTGATCTCCTGGCTTTAATGTATACTTTGCTGTCACCAGAGCTCCTCTGGTAGTTTATCAGCATCACCTGCAATTTATTTACAGTTTTAATTAAAGCAGTCTTGTGGTTAGCCTTCAGAGTTTTCAGCATAATTGCAGAAGGGCTGTGAAATGTAGTAGGCTGGGAATGGAGTTGGGTTGTTTTTTTATTATTATTATTGTTCTCAGTGGAGCTACAATACACATTCTTAGTGTTCTTTTCCAAATGAGATTACTAAAAATAAACACATTTACAAGGATTAAAAGGATTAAAGCATAAATAACATCTGTGAAATCCTATAGGACTCTTCAGCCAGGTTCTCTGGACACAAATCAGGAGAATATTACTGGGCATAAAGCATTTGTGCTCAACTGCTGCACAATATAGTTTTCCTATAGAATATGCCCAAAGAGAAGCCAAGTGTCTGATTATTATACTGTGCTCTGAGCTGCTTCTGAGGAATTAATATTCCAGAGGAATTGATATTTTGTGTGGAATATGCACTGCTGTCTGATTGCTGTGCTGCTTCAGGTATAACTATAATATACTATGTATAATTTTATGGGTGCCAAATCATAGTCAGTATATTCGAGGTGGTTCCTGCAATGATACTCTTGGCTAGGCTGCCTAGATCCCACAGGGTAGGGGGAACTCCCTCGGAATACTTGAGCATTTAGGTCTGGAGCAATTGGTTAACCTCTCCTGTGGATTGCTGTCAGCATATTATTGATGCACCTTTGCAATCGTACTAAGCAATGATGGACTCCCCTTTAATGTAGTGTATTATTCTAAAACGCTTTTAACTTCTGAAAAGAGGCTAATGTGTAAGCATTCAGTAGCTTTTATCTTATTCCCTGCTCTTCTCCCCGTCTGACTTAAATCCCAGCTGCTCATTAACATTTAATTGTTCCAGACTATAGGTGAGAAATGTTTATCTGATCATGAATGGCTGAGATGATAATATACTGAGTGGCTGACTGATTTCCCCTTTGACATCTTTCAGTCCTTATTACAGCCCCCTGAAAACAGACTCTGTAAGTCCTGCAATGTGCAAGTTGTGTTTCTGAGTAGAATGAAAGAACTGTAAGGTTGCATTAACTAACATGCACATGCGCGCGCGCACACACACACACACACACACACACACTTACTTTTTGTAGATAGAGTGAACTGGAGATAGCATAGTGAAGATTAGTTTGCATAGCAATAAATAATTGTTCATCCTTTTGACATACCTTTTAGTAAAATAGTGTAAAGAATTTTCACCTAGGAGTTAGTTTCAGGAATTTATTTTTTTTAAAGACCCCTTCCAAAGCTACCTGAGGGATGTGAACAGGCTTTACATATTCTTCATAGTCCAAGGAGTCCAAATGGTTTGCTGATGAACTGGATGCATCCCTTTTTAAAAAGTCACTAGTGCTTCATACTTTCAGCTAAGTATGATGCTACTGGCTGATGCTACTTCAATTTCAGCTGAATTGCCAGTATTATGCCTGCCCATGAGCTTGTTTCTATGTTTGTGTTGAAGGGTTTGGTTTGGTTATCATGCTTCCTTAACACTTTGAGTCTCTGTAACTCCATGGGCTTCTTTGGTTGTCACCTGACGCTGGCAGAGAACCAGCTGATACTCTGGCAGTCATCCAACTCATTCTATCATTCTATCCTGCTCACCTTAGAATTTGTCAATTTCTGCTTCAGTCTGGCATGCTCAGAACTAGTGTGTGCTATATTTAATCAGTTGGCCAGAGCTGTGGTATTTGCCTTCCTTTGTGACAGGTTCCAACTCAATGTTTAGTTTTATGCACATCTACAGAGACCACCTTAAGTGGCACAGCAGGGAAATCCTTGACTAACAAGCAGAAGGTTGCTGGTTCAAATCCCCGCTGGTACTATATCGGGCAGCAGCGATATAGGAAGATGCTGAAAGGCATCTCACACTGCGTGGGAGGAGGCAATGGTAAACCCCTCCTGTATTCTACCAAAAGAAAACCACAGTGTCAAAATTGACTTGACGGCACACATTACCATTACAGAGAGAGTACAGTTTCATTGAAACCCTGAAACAAATTTCTGCACCCTTTGTCAGTGCCTTAATAAGTTGTCCACACTCATCCTGACAATTTCAGAAATAGAATACATATGAAGTTGCTGTATACTGAATCAAAGTGATAGTCTATCAAAACTAGTATTATTTTCTTATGATTGTCGGTAGTTTTCCAAGGTCTAAGGCAAAGGCCTTTCCCAGCCCTGCCATCTGATGGGTTTTTTTTAACTGTAGCTATCAGGGATTGAATCTGGTCCCTTTTCATTGGCATGTGAACACAGTTGTATATCAGGTTTATGGTAGTTATGTCTTAGAAATGTAGTAATGCTTTACATGTGGTGTTAGTAATATTGTTTATATTATAGTCCTCTTACTGTAGTTGTGGGTAAAGATGTCCTCATGTGGATAACTCTCACTAAGAGTCTGTTCTAATAGGCAGTTGTCAGCTCCCTTAATACCTTGGCTCAATACTTTGCATTTAGGAAAGTAAATTGTGCCCCTAAATTAACTGTTTGGGGGCAGGCACTGCATTCACTAACTTGATCTAAATGCTGTGTCAGAATGCTCCTTTCAATTTTCCAGGTATTGCAACAGAACTACTGATGCTTGTAAGCATGTAGGTCATGCCAGTGGAAATTAAGTATCTTCAGCTCTAAGGGGATCATTACATTTTAATAAGGGTCCATTCTTGTTAGTCACTTCCATGTCTTCATAATATGAATATAGCAATTCACAGCTCAGAGAGAAGATCCTTTTAAATTTGACTCTCTAGGAGGAGCTCGGAAGTGCATCTAGCTGGATTTTATTCTTCACTTACATTTGTACATCTGGTCAGATGCTAGAGTGATCTACAGTGGTATCTTTACCATAACATAAAAAGTGGCCCACAGTTCTCCCTGTCTCTTTCATTTCTTTGCTATTCTCTATGCAGCTTCTATAATCAAGGATTTTTCCTGTGATCCAATCAAGTCATTTTCTTAACATGACTCAATCCCATATCCAACTGCTCAATTTAATATTCTTGAAACAGGGGAGGAAAAGCTTATCTTTCCATGTAGATCTTCATGAGTGTTTTTACAGTTAATAAAAACAAATGAAGCAAATGTTGAGCTACAAGTTAAAAAAATAGATTTCAAAAGCAATACTTCTAACAACTAGCTGAATTCAATTTATGAGAACGCTTGAATATTTCATATTACTTAGTTTTGAATGGGTAAGGAATTGTCTAGCTTCTCTGGCAAAGATGTTCTAGCTTTGATACTGGTGATGCCAGGGATCAGACTTAAAGTTCACAACACTAGAATCAGGGGTCATCCCATGAATCTGAAGGCCAGGAAATTTAGGACCAACAAAAGGAAGTACTTTTTCACACAGCACATAGTTAATCTGTGGAATTCTCTGCCATGGGATGTGGTGATGGCCAGTACCTTGGATGGCTTTAAAAGAGCCTTAGACAAATTCATGGATGAGATGTTTATCATAGGTTAATAGTCTGGTGACTATAGGTCACCTCCAACCTCAGAGGCAAGATGCCTCTAAATACCAGTTGCAGGGGGGCAACAGCAAGAGAGAAGGCATGCTCTCACCTCTTGCCTGGGGGCTTCTCAGAGGCATCTGGTTGGCCACTTTGTGAAACAGGATGCTGGTCTAGATAGGCCTTGGGCTTGATCCAGCCGGGCTGTTCTTATGTTTGTTATAAGTCCTCCTTTTCTTATGAATTTTCTTTCTCAGAGATCCACGATGTAGGTTCCAGCATGCCCCTGAGAGGCGAGGTGTGCGTGCTTGCCTCTACCTGTTCTGACTCTGCTTTGGAGGTCTAGGCACAATCCAACTCGACTGTGATTAGCCTCATTCCACAGGAAGTGCTGGGTCAATTGGCAGTGCCTCTTGTTGCCTTCCCAGTCAGCTATGGACAGGGCAGCTACCAATTCAACGGATGGCAGTCCCTAGTCAAGGACCCAGACTGTGAGGAAACTCCATCCAGAGAGGGGGGGACACCTCATGAGACACCGAAGGAGGACCCTTATTTACTGACGGACAGACCTCAGGAGGGCAACCATCCTCCATGAGACCAACATTATTAGGGCGGCTGGGATCTCTATGATGACTGTAGACACCATTGCTACAGACACTGCGACTGGGACTGCAATGATAGGATCACAGTATACTCAATGTCGCCTTCACCTTACAATAGATCCTCGTATACGCAGAGGCGCTATTATTGTTACTGGACCTCGCCCCCATCAGTGTACTATCATCAGGATAGGCCATCTTACTATCATCGAGGGTATGACTGCCCCAGACACACCCGGTCCTAATCCAGGAAACATTGAGATCCAATCACCAGTCTCCATGTCAACCACTGCCGCCTACTCAGCCAGTTGTCTCCAAGCCAAGAGAAAGATATACTGCTAAATATGGACAGACAATACCACTGCAAAATCATACATGAATACATGAGTGGGTCAGGCTCCAGATCCCTCTTGGTCCTCACCATGCACTTGTAGGAATGGGTCCTCTTCCACACAGTGGAACTTTCCATAATACACATACAAGGACAGGCAAATGTGTTTGTCGATACTCTCAGCAGGAGAACTGCAGACTCATGAGTGGCTGTTCAGCCAGAGATGTTTACAGGATATTTTTCACTGTTGGGGCACTCCAGCAATTGACGACTTTGCCTCTCAGGACAACCATCAGTGTCCCCACGTCTGCACCAAGGTGGACAAAGGAAAAGATTATATGGGCAACACTTTCACCCTTGACTAGAGCACCAGCAGGGTGTCACTGAACAAGGGGGAACAATTGCCCACAGGCCCAGAGGGTTGGGGCCCCACAGGCTTTCCCTGACTTGGGGTGCACCCTGCCACCACCCTTTCCACCAGGCGCTGGTGCCCTGTATCTGTGGCATGTACACGCTTTGTGCACGTGATGGGAAGAAGCGCCGCTTTGAGCCCCTCGGTGGCAGGACCTGATGGGCACTGTTCCCTCTAAGTACACAAATCCAAATCCCCCCACACAGCTATTTCAAGTAGCAGCACAGTCTCGCCCTTGGCCAGCAACTGCCTGCCGCTGCCAGCTTTGCTCATCCCGGCTGTCCTCCGCCACTTCTGTCAGCTTCCACACGGCCAGCTGTTCCTCCCTGCACCCCACCTGTTCGTCACCACCACATGGGCTCTTGCTGCAGCAATATCGGGGAAATTGGCTCCCTCCTGCAAGTGAGAGAGCTGTTTCCCATGATATTGCTGTGGCAAGAGCCCATGCAGCAACAGGCAGAGGTGGGGGCTCTGTGGTTCGGTTTGAGAGTTGGGAGTTGGCGTTCTCCAGTAGAGAATCATGTCTTGTGAGGCACTTTCCCTCTGTGCCCCCTCCACACAAACAACCACCACCGCTGCCATACACAAAATGTGCAATTCTTGGAGAAGCTGGGGAGAAAAGTGGTGATAGTGCAAGCCGTGAAGGAAGAAGAATAAAGAGGAGGGAGGGAGGGACAGAGGAGGAGAGAGGCTGTGTCAGGATTTTGCATGAATGTGGGATTTTGTTGTGTCAATAAGTTTAAGGTGGTGAGCGAGGCTGGGGTGGGGGGGAGGAAGGCCTTGGCAGTTTAAAGTCTTATTTCTGTTTTAAGTTGTGACATTGAGTGGTCGCAATGACAGCTCATTTGCCTTGGGAGGGGGATGTGTGTCTTTTGTTGGGGGTGAGCAGATGGGTGTTAAACTGTTATTTGCGAGATCAGGTCACTGGTAAATTATAGAAATCAGACACTCCTTCTGCTCTTCTTCCTCCAATCCTCCCCTTCCTTCTCTCTGTATTTTATTTGCAAATGTGTGAAACTTACATGGCTGGATCCAGCAAAGCGGGTTTACATTTTTTAAAAAATAATAATTTTGCTAGGGAGGGGGACAGAGAGAAGACTCATTAATCATTAATCATGGGATCTGGAAAGCAGTAGGTTTGTGTTGGGAATATCAACAATCCAGTGCTGCTGAATGAGGAAGGTAAAATGAAAGGAGGCAAAAAGAAGCGGAGACAGGTATGACAGAGAGCAGGAGGTGGACAGAGAGAAAGAGGAATAGACTATCTATTTTTCCCCATTTCTGTCGGGGAGGGTGAAAGGCAGGGAGAAGTTAAGCAAATGCCTGGTTTGCAGCCACTCTTGTGATCAGTGTCTGGTTTCTTGGTTGGTGTATATGTGTGTGTGTGTGTACACACACACACACACACACATTTATATTTTCCTCTGAAAAGTGAGGGGGAAATTAATGACTTCTCGCTGGTGAATCTTGTTGGAAAGTTTGTCAGAGGGAGGCGAGTGTGGGGAAGAAGCGTGATGGGATGTGTGATGGGATGCTCACTTGGCCTGGGTCTTTGAAACCATGCAGGGGTATATGGCTTAGGGATGTGTGCTTTGCGCACAGAGCGCAATAGAAAAATAGGGAGGTCACCTGGCTGCACTCCACCACCACCACCCTGGCTGAGACCAGTCCTCTTCTTCCAAAAGTCATACAAAAACTATGGCAGGAACATGCATCCATAATCTCCTGTTGACCCAGGAGGCCATGGGTCCCCACCCGAGACTTTTAGCAATGGTGGGATGGCGGCACTTATCACAACTTGCCTACTTGCTGATGCAGCAATGGAGGCAAGTGGTTTACCCAGTCATGCAACAGCTATACCTGAAAGCTTGGTTTCTTCTGCCATGACAGATCCATAGCTCTTGCAGATCCTGGAGGCTGCACAGAAACCTACAACAAGGAAATCTTATCAGAGTAAGTGGAAACGGTTTGTTCAACACATGCTGGGCATGAGGCATAGTGATCCCACTACTAGTTCCAGTGATCCCACTACTTTGCATATACTCACCTATCTTTTGCATTTAAAGTCATTGGGCCTGACACTCTTCAGTATGAGTGCACCTAGTTGTCATCGCATTCTGTATAGCTAAACAGAACAAGCCCTTGCCCTTTCAAGACGCCACAGTAAAGCACTTCCTGAAAGTGTTAGCCTATTCTTATCTGGATGTGCCCCACATCTCTCCACCCTGGGATTTGCCCCTCGTGCTTACCCAATTGATGGACAAGCCCTTTAAACCTCTAGCGACCAGCAACTTGCGTCTTGGAAAATGGCCTTCTTGAAGCTATCATGTCAGCACGCATAGTTAATGAGCTCCAAGCACTCAGAGCAGACCTCCCTTACCTTGTTTCCCACAAGAAAAAGGTCCAGTTGCATCTGGATGTTGACTCTCTTCCCAAGGTGGTTTCTTCCTTCCACACTTCGCAGACCATCTCCCTACCTGTCATTTTTACAAATCCAACCTCACGTGCTGAACAACGTCTGCATTCCCTGGACATGAGGATGGCACTCTCCTTCTACATTCAGTGCACAGCTGGAACAGAAAGAGTCTATGCCTCTCCATGGCTTATAGTAAACACACATTGGGCTTACAGCCTGCTTCACAAACCATTTCCAGGTGGATTGTGGACACTACTGACCTACCAGCTTGCAAAGAAACCATTACTTGCTCTGGTGAGAGTGCACCAGGTTTTTGAAGGTAATCTGCTTATGGAAAGTATTTGCCAGTTGCTGACTTGGGTGATGCCAAACTCATTCATATCCCACTATGCCCTGGATTTGTGGGCATGCCAGTTTTGAGATCCATCTTCCAGTGACTGCTTCCCACCTCCAGGTAGGTAAGCTTGTGATACCCATGTGTGAACAACAGAGACCACAATGAAGAACAGGAGGTTGCTTACCTGCAACTGAAGGAAAACCAGGGACGAGGCTGGAAGGGGGATGGAGCTACTGCCAAAATGTAGCAGAGGAGAAAGACCTTGGAAGGTTCCCAAAGAAGCTCCTGCCCAGGCTAGGGTTGCCAACTGTCCCTCATTTCAGGGATGAAATGTTGGTCCCTATAGGGACAGCATTTGTCCCTCATTTATTCAATAGCATATAATTCAATTACATATGCATCAGTGATACTCAGGCTCTTGATTACCACTGCATACACCTCCCAGCTCCCACCAGCCAGCCCCCACAAACTTGTGTCCCTCATTCTGGAACTTGTGTCCCTCATTCTGGCAATGAAATGTTGGCAACCCTAGCCCAGGTCCAAAAGCCCATGTGTGAACGAACAGATGGCCATTAGAGGAACCTCAGTTATAAGTAAGCAACCTGCTGTTAATAAAGGTGCTCTCAAAGTGATGAAACAAATCACAGATTACTTAGATTTGCTATTGTGCAGAGATTCCAGACAAGCTGGAGGAATGGCATATTTTCTCTTTTAACTTAAATATCTTGACCATTTGCCCTGAAGCTCTTCCTTCCTCTTTTCAGACCACTTCCTGATGCATTCTTTTTGCATGCATTCAGGAGTGAATTTGCTATGTTGAAAGGGAATTCCCTGAGGTATTACTTTCCTAAAATGTTGCAACCTTGCAAGCCTGCCCTGTTGCTTAGGAACAGCCTGAATGCCAACAGAAGTCAGTCTGATGGCTGAAAATGAACCATTTTTTACTCTGTCAAAACTTGGGACATGGTATTTACAGCCTAATTTCAGCCAGCAGTCCAGCCAGGACTATGCCAAGCCCTGTGTGTCACAGATTGTGAGAGTTCTGTTTCTACACTTCAACCAACTAATGATGGCAGTTGGAATTTGCAGTAGGAGCCAGGAATATATATCTGTGTTTAGTGAATGCAAGTTTATTTACTTGTTGTGTGTAAGAATGCTACACATGTCCAGTAAGTAAGAATACTGAAAACGCCCAAATTACAGAACAAAATCCTTAGTTAGAGAATACAACCCAGTCACTGTGTTCATTGTGCACATTCATTCCAGTGTTTCCAGTGTAGTCTATGCTCAAAGGTTTTTAATACAAAGGTTTTCTTGTTTGATGCAGTGTTTTCGGTGAAATATAAAGGAGTATATTCATTGGCTTCCCATAGCATGTGAAGGACGGAAAGTTAAACAACAACACTCTTTTGCAATATGTGCATTAACAACCTGAACCAAAGCATCTAGCTCTTCTTTCTTTCCCTCACTCACTCTTCTCCCCACATAGGCAGTGTGCCACCCCTGCTATACCCCTTTTCATAAGCCAGTATCTTACGAGTTTTGCATTAATGGAGCCCTTTATAGATTGGGTTTCTCATCCCTGCCCTTCAAAATACAGCCAATTCAATGATATTCATATCAATGGAATGGACTCCCTCCCCGCCCCCAGCCACCACCACTGTCTTGTAATGTGGCCGTGTTCCCAGCTATGATATTCACTCTGCATTTCTTCATGACTATCATGATTTAAACTAGAGCATTGGCTATACAAGGTGAGGTATATTTCAGGACAAGAAGCGAAATAATGCCTTCTAATTAAAAGCAGTACTGATTGATACCACTACTCGAGATAGGGAAATTTAAGTAGCAACTCCTCACTTAATTTTTGGGAGAGAGAGGAAAGATACTTGGGAGGGAGAAAATTATGTCTTGCGGGAGTTTAGTCAAATGAGGAAACTCCTCAAAAGCTTGGTGGAGGATCTGCACCTCCAATAGTATTAGCACTTCCTTGAAACTTGCTTTGCTAGTAAATAAATGCTTAGGATAATCACAGATTACTCTGCTGAGACTGTCCTCCTCCCTTTATAGGATTATTATGAAGATGCAAATATTTAGAATTTGGGCATGGAATAGTAAACTATCTAGTTTTCATTTAGAAATGTCTGATGCTCTTCTTTTGGAAACACAACCTGATACTAATGAAGGAGAATGAGATAGGGCACATACAAATAGAACTTTAATGAAAAATGAATTATGCAGAAATGAATGTGAAAGGAGGATCACATGTTTCCTGTTTCTGCAGCATGATAGTACATTGGTTGCTTTCCTCCAGTATTCTGTGGAGACATGAATTGCCATTTTAGTAGTAATTGCCTTTTAAAGTAATTTAGTAGTAATTGCCTTTTAAAGATCCAACCAGTATGACTTTATTTTCTTTCCTAATTCTCATTCTCTTTAGCCATGTTGAACCCCATAATAGGGAAACGGAGGGTAGGAATAAATGGACAAGTTTTCACAATGGAGGTAGGTAGGAAGTGGGGTTCACCAGGGATCTGTACTGGGACCAGTGCTCTTTAACGTGTTCATAAATGATCTAGAAGTTGGGGTAAGCAGCGAAGTGGCCAGATTTGCAGATGAAACCAAACTATTTAGGGTAGTGAAATCCACAACAGATTGTGAGGAGCTCCAAAAAGATTTCTTCTAAATGCGGGAGTGCGGGACAAAATGGCAAATGTTGTTCAGTGTAAGCAAGTGTCAAGTGATGCATATTGGGACAAAAAACCTCAACTCCATATATATATATACTGATGGGGTCTGAGCTGTCAGTGACTGACCAGGAGAGAGAACTTGGGGTTGTGGTGGATAGCTTGTTCAAAGTATCAACTTAGTGTGCGGCAGCTGTGAAAAAGGCAAATTCCATGCTGGGAATCATTAGGAAGGGAATTGAAAATAAAAATGCTAATATTATAATGCCTTTACACAAATCTATAGTGTGGTGACATTTGCAGTACAGGCAAACCTTGTTATCTGCAGATCCATCATTCACGGTTTCATGTATCCGCAGGTGGGTGAATGACACGCAACCTCGGTGTTCGCGGGGGGAAACAGCACACAAAGGGTTGACTCACGTATACATGGATTGGGGTGGCGGCAGCCAGAAATGGCCTTGGAGGTCATTTCTGTCCACCTTTTAAAGAAATGGCTCTTCTGCAAAGGAAAAAAAATCCCCTCCCTGCAATTTTTCGTGGTTTTGTGGGGCATTGTTGGGCACAAGGAAACCCTATGGAGCACAGTACAGCAATTATTTTCAGGGTTTGGGGGGGCTGTTTTTTGACCTTTTAAAAAAATTCAGGACCCTAACACCTTGTTTTCCATAGCACAATCCCTTTTTACTTGTGGTTTTGTTACTCACAGTAGTGGGTAAGAAACAGAACCCCCGCAAGTAATGGGGTATACCTGTTCTGTGTGCAGTTCTGGTCACTGTATCTTATTCTTGACATTGTAGAACTGGAAAAGGTGCAGAAGAGGGCAACCAAGATGATCAGGAGTCTAGAGCATCTTTTTAATGATGCAAGGCTACGGCATGTGGGGCTTTTTAGTTTGGAAAAGAGGCGACTATGGGAAGACATGATAGAGGTGTATAAAATTAGGCATGGAGTAGAGAGAGTGGGCAGAAATAATTTTTTCTACCTCTCTCACAACACTAGAACCAGGGGTCATCCCATGTAACAGAAGGCCAGGAAATTTACGATCAACAAAAGGAAGTACTTTTTCACAGAGTCCATAGTTAATCCGTGGAATTCTCTGCCACTGGATGTGGTGATGGCCACTAGCTTGTATGGCTTTAAAGGGGGCTTACACAAAGTCATGGAGGACATGTCTATCAATGGCTTCTAGTCTTGTAGTTATAGGCCACCTCCAGCCTCGGAGGCAAGATCCCTCTTAATACCAGTTGCAGGAGAGCAACAGCAAGAGAGAGGGCATGCCCTCACTTCTTTCCTGTGGGCTTCTCAGAGGCATTTGGTTGGCCACTGTGTGAAACAGGATGCTGGACTGGTTGAGCCTTGGGCCTGATCTAGCAGGGCTGTTCGAATTTTCTTTCTCAGCAACAGAGAACTGTTCACATTTTCTCCCCAGGTATTCATTTCATGTATGTGTATCTCTGGTGCTTGGTCATCTCTTCCTACAGAACAGATAAATTTAATCATATTGTACATTTTACAATAAGAACTGAAAGTACAGGGAGACTGATCATAACCTTTAAAAAAAAAAAATCTGTGTGTCTGTGTGTGTGAGAGAGAGAATATGTACTTCTCAGAGCTCTCACCTTGAAGCAAAAGCTGAAAGTCTTTCTCTGGAGAAGGGTTGATTAGGATCATGTTGATTAGAGCAGGGTTTACCAGCCCATTTTTAAAATCAAGTGTACCCTGTTCGTTGCAAACCATTTCAGCTCAGGCATCCTATGTGTCTGTGTACGTTCACACAAATTTAAATGTTGCAGACATGAGACAGGCTGTTCCAGTCACAGGGTTACATTCAGACTACATTACTCATGAGCACTTCCACTGAAATTAATGGAACACATTTACTCCTATTAGCTTGGAACTAGGTTACCTGAAAAAGCACCTTGCCCATATGTCCCATTTGGACTTTAAGATCTTCTTCAGGGAGCCTTCTTCGAGTGTGCCCGCCAAACGGGTGGCTACTAGGGAGAGGGCCTTTTCAGTGATTGCACCCCATTTATGGAACAGCCTCCCCAGTGAGGTTCACCTAGCATCATCACTTTGTTCTTTTAGACTCTAGGTAAAGACTTTTCTGTTCTCTCAGACCTTTTAAATTTGATTTTTAAAAGTGGTTTTAAAAAAGCTTTTAAATTGTTGTGTGCTGTTTTTGTTTGGGGTGTGTTTTGTTTGGTGTGTTGTGATTTCATGTGTGTTATGCTTTTACTTGATGTTTTAATGCTGTGTTGTGATTAGGGATGTGCACAAAACCGGTTCGCCCGGTTCAGTTTGGATTCGAATCGGGTTCGAACCAGGAGGGGGTGGTTTGGTTTTGGTTTTGTTCGAACCACACCCTGGTTCGGTTCGAATTCAAACCAGTTCAGACACCCAAAAATTGGTAGGATGGTAGCTGGCACCCAGGGGTACCTGTCACCCAAACCCCAAAGCAATCGGACACTCGTACGATTTTTTATGAATTTTTGAAAATTATTTTTATTTTTCCCCTCATAGGATATAATGGGATTCGAACCAGGCCATTATACCTTATTGTGGAGCACCCATGGGTGCCAACAACCACCCAAACCCTGAAGCAATAGGACAGTCCTATGATTTTTAATGAATATTTGAAATATTTTTAATTATTTTTCTCATAGAGTATAATGGGACCCGAACCAGTCCATATCCCCTATTGTGGAGCACCTAGGGGCACAAAAGCGGGGTGGGTGGTAGACAGACAGGGGTGCCTACCACCCAAAAAACCCCAAGGCAATTGGACACTCCTCTGATTATTGATGAATTGTTAAAGTATTTTTGAATTCCTCATAGAGAATAATTAGGATTGCAGCAAATGTATAGCTTCACTTCGGGGGGAAAGGGGTGTCGTAGAGTGGAGTGAGGTGGGTGGTAGTTCCTAGGGTGGGCAAGGAAGCTATCAGAATTATTTGAAAGGAATTGGGCAAAGGGCTGATTTTTAAGTGATTTTTGAAGTTTACCCATCTTTAAGGTTTTTCTCCATAAAGAAGCATGGAGGTGTCAGCAAATGTATAGCTTCATGTCGGGGGCAAAGGGGTGGCCTAGAGCAGTGTGGGGTTGGTGGTAGTGCTAGGTAGGGGCAAGGAAGCTACCTGAATTTTTTCAAAGGATTTGGGCAGAGGGCTGATTTTTGGTGAATTGTTGAAGTTTACGCATCTTTAAGGTTTTTCCTCATAAGCTATAATGGAGCTTTCAGCAGCCCCATAAGTGCACTTGGGGGGTGCTGGGGTGGCCCAGAGCGAGTGGTGATGTAGTGCACATAGGGTGCCAACCACCCCCATGGGTTTCTGTTGTTTCTGAGGTGTTCTGAGTGTGGATTCTATGATAGCAAATGAGAGTGAGTGGATTCATGGTGTCTCATTGAAAATCTCATTTGCTATCATAGAATCCACACTAGTAACTAGTGATTTGAATGTTTGGTGTGCCATAGACACATGGCAAGATTCATAATGTCCTTTACTATGGTCCTAGACTGATCTAACACTTAACTATGACTTGAGAATCAGGATCAGACCATGGGATTAACTTTTACTCTTGTCTCCTTTATGTGTATTCCTCCATTGCTTCTCCTCTCCTGGATCAGCATTATGTTTGACTGTTAAACTTGCAAACACTAGTTAAGCGGTGCTCTGAAAAACTTCAATTCAAAACCCTGGTTTTAACCAGGATTGAGAGCTGGTCTTGTGGTAGCAAGCATGACTTGTCCCCATAGCTAAGCAGGGTCTGCCTTGGTTGCATCTGAATGGGACACTTGATGTGTGAGCACTGCAAGATATTCCCCTCAGGGGATGGAGCTGCTCTGGGAAGAGCAGAAGGTTCCAAGTTTCCTCCCTGGCTTTTCCAAGATAGGCCTGAGAGAGATTCCTGCCTGCAACCTTGGAGAAGCCGCTGCCAGTCTGTGAAGACAATACTGAGCTAGATAGACCAATGGTCTGACTTAGTATATGGCAGTTTCCTATGTTCCTATGCCTTAACCTGAATTAGCAATAGTCAAATGTACTACCAAATCAGGGCAGAGTAGAACAGGGGGGAAATTGTGTGTAGTAGGAGCAAGAAATATGAGAGTCTATTGCCTGATCCCTAAACTATGGTTAACCACTATATGGGCATAAATCCTTCCTTTGAGAAAGCAGGTAAATGGGACAGGCTGGTGAAGCTTTGTCATTAAGAGCATGAGTTATGAGATTAATGTATGAGTTATGAGATGAATGGTTCCCAATGGTTCTAGATGTGTTGCCATTGTAAGTGGAGGATCAGCTGCCTTTCAGGAGAAACATCCCTTCATACTTTACAGTAGAAATTGTACACAACAGAAATTCTGGGATAAAGCCATAGGACTTCAGAATATTATTTATGCTTGTATTCAAAAGCTGTTAAGTGAACATGTGTATTGTGCATACGTTAAAAATTAGAAAACATAAAAATATGACCTGATGTTGAAGTGGGATACCTTTTGTACAACACAGCACCTATCATGCTTAATAAGAGTTCATTTAAATTAAAGCCCAAAGCACCAGTTCTCGTAAACATGATACAATTTAGTCACAAAACAGAGGCAACACCTCTCTATAGAAGAAAATGTAACTTGATCAGCATCAAAATAAAAGAGCTCTTTCATGAAGGTGTAGTATCAATCTATTACATGGAGCAGATGGGTGGATAGAACAATGAAAGCTACACAATGGATCCTTGCACAGTAATACTGTGCTTTTGCTGTCTGAAATTGTAGCTTTGGCAGTTGCTCTGAATAGCCTTAGGCTACTAAAAATACAAATAATGTTTATACTGCCTGTACCGTATCTGTGTATCATCTTTAGACAGAACAAGTAAAGACATATTATTCCTTTTATTGCAGTGTCAGTACAAGGCTTTTGCATTAGCGCTGCAGTTTGAAGTTGTCATGGTTTTCTTGTGTGAAAGGAAATCTTATTGCATTTCCTTGCCTTTGTCATTAATAACAGGTGGAATGTGTCTTTTAATTATGTATTAACATACATTGATATGGTATATTTGCATTTATGTGGGATCCTGTTTCATGTTCTCGGTAATTATGCATGTAATACCTTCATTACAGTTTCAGGGCTTAAAAGAAATTTAAATCAGGACATACATAGAAGAAAAAAATTGAGTTATAAACTACAACAAGGAAGTATGCTTAGACAAGATCTGGAATATTGTTTGTGTGTGAAATGACTGCTAAAGCAAAGTTAATGAATAACTTTCTTTGACCAAAATGCTTTTAAAGATAAGACAGTGTTTTTAAAAAAAACACAATTTCACTTTTAAATGATACAGGGTATAATGCTGATTGCTCCTAGATGGTTGGGAGATATTTGAATGAGATAATACATGGATGCAATAAAAAGATTGTGCCAGTATGACATTCCACTTGCCATTTTCCCAAGCTACTGAAAACCCTGGATCTCTGTGAGTTACAATCATTTTTCATCCGAGTGACAAATTTTCCCCTCCCTTGGTCTCATTGAATCTCTCGAGAATTCAGTAGGTTCTAACTGTAGTTGACCACTTACTGGACATAGGCGCCATAGAACCAGTTTAGAACAAGTTCCACTGCCAGAAAGATTCTCTGATATTTTCTCAGTGTTCTTCACATTTTCTAAGAAGAGTGAGGACTACAGAGCAATTCTGAACCTCATCCTCCTAAATTACTTCTTGAAGAAGAGATAATTCTAGATGGGAAAACCTGAAGATAATAGCAGAAGCAACCTAGTGAGACTTCTTAGTGTCCAACACAGGTGTGTCTGAACATCCCAGTTCTCCCAGCTCACTGACTGTTTCAGAACTCACGTAAGACAGAAGCCACCATTGGTTTACAGGCCTTCCCATTCAGTCTTTCCTTTGCCCCAGTGGTCTACAAGTGGCTCTTGTAGTGTGTCTTAGGAAGCAATCATGGGTGTGTGGGGGATTAAATCTTAGATGACCTGCTGATCAGAGCACTAGGGACTTGAGTTGCACTTTCCTGACTCAACCATCATAAGACCATTATCTACATGAATAATAGCTCCTTTTGTTTGGTTCAGAGGTTCCAGCACCTGTGAGCTATCTTGGACACAGCCACAAGGACCTTCTTGTCTCAGGTAAAGCAGCACAAGATTCTTTCCATGGTGTATGAGGTCCCAGCACACAAGTGACAAAGTCTCATATATCCAGCTCATCTGCAGATGTCACGATAGCCTGCAAACTTGGTTTTCTGGACAAGGTTCAATTCCAGGCCCATGGCTGGGGCTTATATAACAGTACCAGATTTCATTCAGGTGGACAGTTCAATTGGGGAGCCCTCTGGAAGATAATTTTGTCACCTAAAAGTTATGGCAAGCAGTGAAATGGCCAAATTAGCAGATGACACTTAACTATTTAGGGTAGTGAAATCCAAAACAGACAGTGAGGAGCTCCAAAACGATCACTCCAAACTGGGTGAGTGGGTGACAAAGTTCAATGTAAGCAAGTGTCAAATAATGCATATTGGGGCAAAAAGCCCCAACTTCACATATACACTTATGGGACCTGTCAATGACTGATTAGGAGAGAGATCTTGGGGTTGTGGTGCCAGCTCGTTGAAAGTGTCAACTCAGTGCACAGCAGCTGTGAAAAAGGCAAATTCCATGCTAGGGATTATTAGGAAGGGGGTTGAAAATAAAAGTGCTAATATTATAATGCCCGTACACAAATCTATGGTGCAGCCACATTTGGAGTACTGCATACAGTTCTGGTAATCAGGGAATCATTTTTCACTGCTGCTGTGTAAGCCATCTAGTATACTTTTTGTTGAAATGCAGTATATAATATTATTAATAAATAAAATCTACAAAGGGACAGCTCACATGATACAACCTCTGGCACATGGAGTTATGGGGGATATTCTGAGAATGTCAGGACATCCTCTGCAGATATTCTGGCAAGTTTATTTATTGCATGGGCGGGGAAGAACACTGGTAATCCAAACAGTACTTGTTTAAACATGTATTTAGAGTGTGTGCATAAGGGCAATTCAGATGAACAGCCATTCCCATGCAGTAAAGGCACTTTGTATATAAAATAAATGTGGTATATAAAATAAATAGCCATTTCTGCTGCAAACTATATCATGTGAACCAGCCCAAGATAATGTGAAAGGTCTTCCAGAGATGGCGCAGGTGCAAGCAGGGGTTGATTAATGAATAGGCAACAAGGTACTGTTGTTGTTGAGGTACTGCAAATTTTGAGGGTGGTGTGCAAGTAAAGGGCTTGCGTTGGGAAGTGGGAAAAAGTTAAATGATTTTTTTTACCTTTTTAAAAATGCTGCTGCACAGCAAGGACAGCAGCGAAAGCTCCTTCCATGGGCCCATCTGCCTCTCAAATGACAGGTCAGGCCATTTTCCGCCCATTTCGTGGCATTTGGGAGGCAGGCGGGCCCATGGGAGGAGCTATCTCTGCCGGTGTTTTTAAAAGGTAGAAAAGGAAGATTTAACTTTCCCCTGTCCATCCCTCCACCACAAGCCCTTTACTTCTAAAGGGAAATCATTGTTGGATTCCCCTTGAAGGCAGGGTGGCAAAGCTTTGGTTGCCTAAAAGCATAATCCACTCCTGGGTGCAAGAGAATCTCTTCCACTCTAATGTTCTGGCTTTTTCTTCAATCTGGACGAGCATACCACACTGAATATTTTTAAAAGATGAGCAATAGTAGTGGGCGGTTATCTGGGAAGATCTAAAACGTTTCCCTGTCTCACCATCTTTTTGTTTTAAGTGACTTCTTTAGAGAGCATCTTGTTAATCCTTCCACTGTCCACAGATCTGTGAGTCTGGAGCCTAACCTTAGAATTCAGACTCTTATGGAACCTCCCCACCTTGAGTCTCTGAGAATCCTCTGATTAGAGAGCTCACCTGAAAAATGATGCGATTGCCTTCACTTTGGCTAGATAGGTGGGGAAAATTAGGGCCTTTTCAGTTAGAAGGGAGTGGTGCATATATCCAGAGTGGTCCAATGCACTGACCTATTATTTCCCCCAAAAGTTCATTTCTCTTTCTGCTGAAGTAAGTCAATAGTTTTGTCTAAAATATGTCTCTCTCTCTCTTATCATAAAGAGATATTATAGCACTAGCTAGGTGTGTGCCTTGTATTTCACCAATAACAGGAGTTAGTGTTCTGACCACTTGCTTGTGTCTTATAAGCCAAGCTCTCATGAAGTAAACATCACTAGATCTGCTCTAGCCTACAGGTTAAAATGGGACTAGTTTGAGTAATTCTCCTCATGTCAACCAGTAAGCCTAACTTCAAATTTTGTAAGTGCCAGGCTTCCAAATACGTCTTACTTGATGTATTATTTACTTGTAGTAACTGCTTTTGATGCCTCCTGTTGGAAGTAAAGCAAATCAATACTGGCACAAGAAAGCAAGAGTTCCTTCCAGCACATCACTAACATTACTACATCCCCCCCCCCCCCCCCCCGTCTACTGAAAAGGGGATGTGGATGCCAGCCATGACCTAAAATGAATGCTGAAGCTTAGATTGCAAAGCTGGCTGGCTTACTCTGCCACGTCTTAAGTTGATGGGTGTGGAGAAAATACTCAATAGTAACTGGGGGAAACAGACCATATCACAGTCTCTTCATCTGCTGTGTCATTTGCTGCTGTGAGTGGAGATTCAGTGTAACTGTAGGACAAAAAGAAAGTGTAGCTGTTTTGAGGTACTTACATATGTTTGGGTGGGAGTTAGAGCAGAGAGAGAGTGTTTTGTTATTTTTTAATCTTGAAAGCAAAGATGTGCAGTATATGGCTTATATAATAGCTTTTATGTGGTCTGGGAAGTTTTTCGGATGGCTAAAAATCCTAGATTTCATTTTAAAGAAAAATATTCTAGCCTTCTTGCTTATCTTTGAAAATTTAATTGAAGAAAAGAATAAAAAGGAGGCAATTTCAGCTTACATATTTCTAAGTCCATGTCATTATTGTAGCTACTTATATCTGGAGATAATTGTCTTTTTATCAGTACACTACGCTTAATATCATAGCATAAGTATGAGCTTTAGTTAGTGGACATAGCACTGCTGTCTTCATGAAAATAATGCTCAGGTTATGTTAATCATAGGTAATAAAATGTGTATGTTAGCCAAGGTGCTCCCATCTATAATGGGTAACCACTGGCCCTTGGTATTTGGCAACTTGCCATGCTTGTTTTGAAGTACATTACAACCCAGCATTAGAAACTTGCAAGCATTATGGAAAACACATATCAAGAGGCTTGAACAGGTATAACGCTGCTCAAATAATAGTAGCTTTTTTACCATAATAGACTAATTATTGGAAACTGTTAAGAAACAACAACCCCTTTTCTTAATTATAACACTGCTTGCCCCAAGTCTTCAGCATCTCAGCCAATGAAGGATATACTAAATTAACTGTATCTAAACCTGGTACAAATTTGGGATTCAGACCAAATTGGACACTCCGCCCACAGAAACGGCCATTCTGTATTAAATAGGGAGTCCTGGAAAGGATCAAAAAATAAGAAGGGATTTTGATTTTTGAAAATATGTAATGCAATAGAAACAAAACATTGACCAGGAACACAGTGGCAAGTGTGAAGCCATTTTTTTTTTGCTGTTCTTGGGTTAGCCAGTAGTGATTAGTTTCAGTCAGTTAATGAAAAAAAAAATATGGTAAGAATATATTTGAGGAGAAATGTTTTTTGTCTAATGCTGGTTACACTCTATAGCAATAATAATGCTTAGACAGCCTTATTTCTGTAAATTCTTTTTTCATGCTAATTGTAGTATAAATGTTCAGATAACTTCTAAACTGACATAGTTGATAGTTTGGCAATCATATTTAGTAGTAGCAACTGGAATGCAACTTTAGTGAAGATCTATGACTCCGCCCCCTCTTTTCAGGCTTCAAAATGATATCAACAATCTTGGAAGCTGACTACTTAAATATTCCCGGATATGCTTTCCCCACTGTAATGGACTTTTTTTGGCAGTATAGGCTAAATAAACTTTCTTTGGTATCCTAATAGCTAAAATAAATTACTTACTCTTCTTTTGTGCTTATAGTCTTCACTGCATCTGTTGTTAGAAGATGTAACTGCACGATTATTACTTTAATGCATTATTGGCACAGTATTCTTTTTGTCATTGGAGTTTTTCTGTGTGATTTTCTCCCCCACCCCTCATGTCTTAATGTTGGCATAGCATTTTTCATGTTATTACACAGTGATTCACCTTATGATTTTCATTAAATAGAAAAGCTATACTCATACAAATCACAAAACATATTAAAAATGTATAAAACCTAATAAAATTCCTGCACCGTTAGTAATGCATCTTCATTAATCAAAAACCAAAAGCTAGGTATAAGCACGTAATGCCACAAAATACAGAGAGCTGGTGCTAATATACTCTTGGAGCAGCTGTACTCTTAACCCACTCTTAGAAAGGAATTTCTCTGACCCACTTTAGCCATGGTTAGGTATTAAGTCTAATCAGAATTTCTGTTTAACTAGGATTTCCAAGTAGGGTAAGTGCTGATTTAACATTCTGGTTAAATGAAACCTTGATTAGCCTTAACTATGACCAAGTAGATGTCAATGTAACACTTTCTGGTTTAGGAGAAAGGGACAATTCACACATGAGACAGGAGACCATGGGGCATGCACTATACTACAGCCCACTCACAACCTGGTCAGGAGTATATTTGCGCTGGCCCATTAAAATGTTGACTCCTGCACATAGTAAGCAGTATGTATTTTCTTCAAAAGGGATTCCATAACTGGTAGGATGATATCTTGAGGCTGTTTTCATGAGCAGCCTAGCCCAGAGCAAGACTGGGCTAGGCTGCTCATGTGGAGCGCTAGGATCCACGTGCAGGGGCGTAACAAGGCTGGAGTGGGCCCAGAGACAAAGTTTTAAAATGGGCCCCTCGCTGATACACACACACACACCCCACATGTGACTTGCCTCTGGGGGGGCCCTCGAGGCGTGGGGGCCCCCAGGCAGCCGCCTCCCCTTGCCTAATAGTAGTTACGCCCTTGTCCATGTGGATCCCGGCACTCCTGCCCTGACTAACCCCACTCCCAAACCTGGTCTTAGCCAAGGTTAAAGGTGCACATGTTCCCTTAACCTTGCTGCCAGGCTCGTGTGGCTCCTCAGCTCCACGGAACTGAGGACACACAGAGACGGAGCACCTAGAGTGCCTGTTTGACAGGGGAAATACCCCAAGACACCAAATTCATCACACAGTGCCTTGTGGGATATGCGGAGGCTGGGAAAATGAGTCCCAGTCTCTGTTGCTCTGCGCTGCTGGGAGCAGGTTGTGTGGACACGTGGCTTGCACGCCAACAGGATCCAGAATGATTGTCCAGGGGGAAGGTGAGTTCAACCAGATATCATATAATAGCCTCACCCACCCACTGCCCCATCCACCCAATTATGTGAACAACCTCCTTATGGGATATTTGCTTCTGTTTGCCATTATATTAGGTATACTGGTTTGACTGCAGTACTATAGATATTCTCAGACTTCCAGTTGTGTTGTGTGTTTAAACATTTCTGCTATTTATTACTATTAAAATCTGCTGCATCTGCACTACTAAGAGATTTAGAACATTCTACATTTTTTTCAGAAGTGTCTTCAGAACACTGGTGTGGCAATTTCTTCCTTGAGGCACTATTTTTAAGTTACCTCATTTTATGCATGTTAGTTTAGGGATGTGACCCCCCAAAAAGGGGGGGGGCTGAGAGCCCTGGGGTTTTTAAAAATAAATTTTTAAATGTTTTGATGAAATCGTCACTGATTTTTGTTGTCCAATAAGTGAAGAGTTAAAGCAAAAATACATTTTTTCTACTAAAGCACAAGGTTTGTGCTCTGTTTGTTCAGTTGTCACAAAAGCTCTAAACATTCCTTAATTTTTTTTTAAAAACCAGTTTTGAAAATTCCTAAATCAGGGTATTGAGCACGGGCATCCAGCAGTTGCCCCCTTGACTGAGTCAGCCCCACTGAATTACTCCCAAATAAGTGGGTGTAAGATTGCAAACTTTGCCCCTCCACCCTGGAAAAAATTCCTGCAGACATCCATGGTGTTGAATCAGTGGTTCAGAGCGGTTTTGTCAGTGAACCGGAACTGGATCCAAACCTAAAATTTCTTGGTTGCCTTGAACCTGAACTCAACCCCAAACCTAAAAAATGGTAACTAGTTTGTTAATAAATAAAAGTACTTGGGATATTCTTTTAAAGGGTGGTAAAGACTTCTCTCTGTTCCAGCTGTATTTGGAGAAACTATATTTCCTAGTGAGCCATGTGAAAAGGGAAGGTGGTGCAAGATAATTGTTATGGAGTGTCTAGGATGGATAGTCCTCCTGGGGCTCAGGTTGATGCTTGCTCACTCACAGGCTGTTCAGTAACAATGGCAGTCTAGAGCAGGGATTCTCAATGTTGGGTCCCCAGATGTTATTGGACTTCAACTCCCATAATCCCCAGCTCCAGTGGCCTTTGGTTTGGGATTATGGGAGTTGAAGTCCAGCAACATCTGAGGACCCAACGTTGAGAATCACTGGTCTAGAGGATTCCTGAACTTAAACCTGGCAGCTGTTTCTTTGGCATGTCATTTCCTCCTTGTTGTCCTTCTACCATTCATCCTCAACAGGGTAAGCCCCCCGCCCCCCTTTTGTTAAGTTGAGGTTTTTGAAAGAAAAAATTGAGCCCTTAGGAGTTGGGGGTAGATGAGGTGATATTAAAAATGGAAGGAAGGCTGTGAGGTTGAATAGGAGAGGAAAGGGAGGTGTGTGTGTGGTGGGAGGGCATCTTTAGCAGTTTTAACCTTATAAATGAAAACCACTGTCTGTCTGAAGCCTCCCTGGGTGGCTTGGGCCTAAAGCTTACCTCTCTTGCCACTAGCCGAGAAGAATTTGCTCCCAGAATAGAAGCATTGCATACTACTTGATTATTTATTAGGTTTGCAGTTTTATGATGTAGAAGTTATTTACTTTGCCTGTGGAAGGTGTGTACGGTAATTCAACGATGCTTATAAAGATCTAAGGAAGAATCAATGTTCCTTAACATTCATGCCTCTCAATAACTTTCACTCCTCTCGTTGAAATGGTGCACGGCTGTACTGTGCATGTAGATAGGGCCAGCTTCCAGGTTTGAAAGGATCTTGAGCAAAGAGCCTTCCTGTGTCATGATCCCTGATGTGGGTAGGCCCTGGTGGGCTTACAAGGTGGCAGGTGGTGGCGGCTGCTGCTGTTCAGCTGCAGCACTGGTAGCGGGTGTAACAGAACAACCTCTCAATACCAGTATGGCTAGAGATGACATTTTAATTCCCCCACAGTGTCCCAGATCCTGATGTAGCATCTCTTAAGAGCAACACTGTCTCAGGGGCCAGGGCATTGTGGATAAATTAAAATGGCATCCCCAGCTACACTGGCAGTCATGATTGCTGTTGCCAGCACAGCACAGTATACCTATTGGACCCCCACCCACATGTGGGGTTCAGCTGGCAAGCTTAGTTATCTGACATTGATGGTGAGCTGCAGCGTCATTCCACTCAGTGCCAGAACAGCTGGAGGTGCTGTTTTAGTTTCCTCACAGTGCCCCGTCCCCGAATACAGCATTGATTTAAGGATTTAAGAGGGCAGGAATCAGTGGTGATGGACCCTCCTGGAACACTAAACAACCCTCCTGGAATATGCATAACCAGCGTTTTTCTGTGGGTGCTTCGTGTGCTGATGCTAGCCCTGAGTGTAATGGAAGGGGGCATAAGAACAGCAATGCTAATTTGCTTCTGGGTTCAATTCAATAAAGAGTTTGATAGTATCCTACATGAAGTATCTAGATAAGGTCAAAATGGCTGAACCAGAGAGCTTAAGATACTAATGAATCAGAATAGAAACGGAATGCCCAACAATTCATGGTTCAGCTCCATATCCAAAGAAAGCCATCTCCTTTAATATCTTCTATAAAAATCTTTGCTAATAGAATTCCCCCCAAGATGCTGTGGTTTTTAAAAGTACATTGTTGACATTTTAGCCTTAGTTTTATGATGAAGAGGCAAATTCTCAAAGGAGGTTCATATACAGTATATTTTTAGATTTTGTAAAGTATATTAGAGTTCTTGAGTTCTGACAGCCTAATGACATTACTAAATATTTTACTTAACTTGGGATGAGAGTGGGAACAGGAAGATCTAGCCAGTAAGAGCAATATTTGGAATGAGTGGGGAATTATTCTTTCCTTGTCCCCAAATCACAAGTGATTTGGGACTTTCTAGGAATGCACTGAAAGTATTCCATTAGTAACCCAATGATTTTCAGTCACCGTGTGATACTGCTTTGTGTAGGAATGACAGCTACAGTAGAGCTTATATGAGCTCTGTCCGCAATCAATCCTGTCTTCAAATGGGACTGTAAGGTATACAGAATATAAGCGCAGAAGACTGGAAATGGATGAAGGGTGGTTGGGTGTGGGGAGCTGACAAGCAAGATGATGGGTCAGGAAGAAAGAAGATAGTCTGCAGTAGCGTATTGCTTTTCTTTCCTGCCCCTTCTCTTTAATGTCTGTCTGGCATATTTTTATACCACATGATATGTAAATCTCTAGGGGGTGTACAAATCCCAGCATTAAAAAATCACAGGTTAAAATACATAAAACACAATAAAAACAATATTAAAAAATTATTAAAATTATTAAAATTCTAATTAAAAACGTGCAAGAACAAGAAAGTCTTGAAGGTCTTCCTGAAAACAAACAGAGAAGGAGATGCTCTTATTTCAGCGTATTCCAAAGCCCTGGGGCAGCCACAGAGAAAGCCCGGTTCTGAGTTGCCACTAGAGGAGCTGGTGGCATCCATAATTGGACCTCTCCATAAGATCGTTAAAGGTGGGAGGATTCATGACAAAGGAGGCGCTCTCTTAAATAACCTGGTTCCAAGCCATTAAGGGCTTTATAGGTACTAATCAGCACTTTGTAATTCACCCGAAAACATAGCAGCAGCCAGTGCAGTTCTTTCAAAATTGGTGTTATATGGTACCTTTGTGTTGTCCCAGAGACCATTCTGACTACTGCATTCTGTACCAATTGTAGTTTCCAGACTACGTACAAAGGCAGCTCCATGTAGAGCCCATTACAGTAGTCAAGTCTGGAGGTTACCAGCATATGTACCACTGTTTTAAGGTCATTCACCTCTAGAAATGGAGTGCTCCTGGCCACTGTCTTAGCCTGAGAAACCAGGGAGAGCTTTGAGTCCAGGAGAACTCCCAAGGTACGTACCCAGTCTTTCAGGGGGAGTGTAACCCCATCCAGAACAGGCAGATCTAAACCATCTCTTAATGTTGTCTTTAAGCCAGTGATTCTTGACTGTTCCTCCTAGACATATCCAATGATCCAAGCCTCTATGCTGAACAACTCAAACACTTGAAGTAACTCCATGGGAGAAACTCGGTTGCTGGATGTACCCAGAAAAGAAGCATACTTTTGGAAACTCTTTGTTGAGACACAGGAGAGGGAGGTGAAGGAACAAACCCGGGCAGCATGTCTCTTTTCTCCCATTCATCTCCCTGTGCTTCTTGCTTGTGGCCTTTCAGTTCTCTATCCATAGAGCCAACACAGCCTGTCTTACAATTTGAATAAATATAAAAATAATCCTATCCAAATATGTCTGAAAATATTTGACATGCATAGACATTAGAATATTTGTTTCATTTTATGTACAATCTACAAACATCAGACACAACCCTTGTAGATTGTAGGGCTCTGTCCTTGTTTTTATCATCTAGCTAATTACAAGTGTTTAAGAAATAAATAATATTACTGGCTGACCTCGAGAGCAGCAGCCAGGTCAGCGTATCCCTGGAAGCTGTGCTCGTGTAGTGGAGAGTTTTCCACTACTGCTGTGGCTGCACAGCCTTTGGTGTGCAGCCGAAGAGCGTGAATTCTGACAATTTGCATTGGCTCCAGAAGAGCCCTGTGTCACCTGAAAAGATGTCCCTGAAGGCTGTACAGGTGTGCCTGTGAATCAAAATCCATGGGCACAGTATAGTGTGGTGTAGTGGTTAGAGTGCTGGACTAGGACCAAGGAGACCCGAGTTCCAATCCCCATTCAGCCATGAAACTAGCTGGGTGACTGGGCTAGTCACTTCTCTCTCAGCCTAACCTACTTCACAGGGTTGTTGTGAGGAGAAACTTAAATATGTAGTACACCATTCTGGGCTCCTTGGAGGAAGAGCGGGATATAAAATGTAAACAATAAAATAAATAGACTCAGCATAGTACTTCCCCCCCCTCACTATTTGTACAATTGTGAATATGTGTAAGTAACACAATACATCCTTAGGGTAGAATAGGAGGTATGTGTGCACCTCCCACAATCCTATCTAGTCCTCCCATCTCTGTTTGGTGCAAATCACGCATGCTCCAGAGCAAGAAGTACGGCTGGATGGGGATATGTGAGAGTATGCATAGATTTCTTTTCCTCTATTGTCCCATTGCATGTATGACATGGCCCACCTTCTGTGGGGTAAGCAGCGCCTTTTATATCGGAAAATCACTAAGACACAAGACCTGGAATAGATGGGGAGTAGTCCAGCAGGAGCTGGATAATGAGAGGAGGGTCTAGAGTCGGAGTGGTGGTACCAGTGTTGTGTTGGGTCCCTCAGTGTTGTTGCCTCATCAGGCACGGAATTGTCCTTTAGTCTTCCCTTGGGGTTGTGGGCTTCCAGCCTATGCAGGGGGGATGCCACCACAGGATCCTGTTCCTCGTCTTCAGAAGAGGTCTAATAAGCTTTGGGGCATGGTCACAGGCACGTCCTCCTTCTACCCATTCTACCTGTGCCCAAACACTTTAAGGACTTGAAATATTTCCCCAATATTTCAACAATATTTCCCCAACTGCCATGATTTTGGACAATCTTTATTTTCCACCATGACTTATAACTCATGATTTTGGAGTACTTGTGATTCAGGATGCTACACTTATGGTTACAGGTTAGTATATATTATTTTCCATTATGGCTTTGCGTAGGCTTAATGAGAATTACAAGTCTATTACCCACATATGGAAATTTTCAAGCCTAGTGTAGGTTGAAAGTGATGCTAAATTTTGAAAGAAAGCTGATTAGCATGAGCTATTGTTCTACAGAATGCAATGATGATACTATAAAACTCTTAATCTGTCACCAGCCCAGGTGGTCTTAAGATATGGATGCAGAGAAATGGTTGTTTAATGATGGAAATTACATTTTGTAATTGAAGTTGTTCTAGCTGAAGCAAAAATATTCAAAAGAATGCAAATACCTAAATCAGGAAATATCTAGGAACAGAAAGTTGAATAGAATTGCTCAAAATGAAAGCAATAGTCTATGCTTTATTAACTGTCGAGATGCTCCAAGGCCTTTCATTTAATTTTTTTTGCTACTAATCCATTTACTAAAAGTGCAGTTGGCACAAAGGGGATTCTTTCCTGATGCCAGACTACTTTGCCCTCTTTTCCTGACTTCTAGAATACCCTTATTTTCACCTTCATTGGTGCTAGTACATCATGGCCTCAGGCTCCTTGCCCCAATTTTCTGCCTTCCAAAATCTGTTTTTCCTGTCAGGTATTAGAGTTCATTCCTGGTACAGACTCAGTTAAGATGAGCCCTGCTAGATCAGACCATGGCCATGCTTGAATTATGGAGGGGAAAGGTGGGGCAGCCCTTAATAAAGCCCACAAGCCCCAACAGCTGACTTTTTCCAATTGTAATCAAATAATGCCCCCGCTAGCTTTCTAAAAAGGGTAGCTAAGGAAGCATCGGTAATGACAAAGGGTCCAGTCCCCCTGTAATTCAAGCATTGAAGGGTCCATCTAGTCCAACAACCAGTTTCCCATGGCCAGATGCTCCTGGGAAGGCCACAACAATGCATCCCAGAAATAATACTCATTTATAGACTTGTCATGTATACATTTTTTTAAATTTAAGGGTGCACAACCTTGGCCCTCCAGGTGTTTGTTCTACAACTCCCATCCTCCTCAGTCCAGTAGCCAAAAGTAAAAGATGATGGGAGTTGTATTCCAACATCTGCAAGAGGGCTGAAGTTGTGCAGCCCTGGTCTCAAAAGCCTGGATGAATATGTTAAGAATAAATGCATCTTAACAGCCCTTTTAAATGTTTTCAAATGGGGAGGCTCTTATTTCCACAGGGTATTTATTTATTTAACATTTTTATGTTAAATAATACTCTTTACTAATGGAAGTCTGAGGATGCTGTCATGGTGGTAGCAGCACTGTGCATTTCCTCCAATATGCATAGACTAAATTGGAGGAAAGCCCAGTTTAGAGAGAGATCCTTGTGATAAATGATATACAAACCACAAATAAAGGTCACAGGAGATGATAGCATAACATGATAGTTCTCAGACTTGTGCTTCTTTCATGTGTCGGCTGTCAGCTGGCTACCATTCTGCCATGCCAAGCCTCTTACATTAAACTTTAATTCTGTCACAATCCATCATAAAGGATAAAAGCTGCAACTGAATAGTATATACATAGTTCTTTCAAAGAAACATGCTTGGAATCTGCTATGGATAAAAGAAATCCCAGCACGGTTCCCAGGGAACACCAAATGTACCATGTTTTTCTTCTTGTACCATGTGTGCGTGCAACACACACGTTCAAATCGTGGGGGAAAGATAGGAGTCCTCAATGAAATCCATGAGCCCCACTCCCCTGATTCCCTACAAATTATGCCCCTCTTGTAGCCTTCCAAAAACATTAACTTTGGGGCTACTGTTCACAAGGCAGGTGGGTCTCTCCTCTCACATCCCAACCCGGTACAGGACTAAACAAATTCATGAATGACAGATCTATCAATAGCTGTTAACTTTGGTTGTTTCTTTACAAGGCTTCCCACCCAGTGGTCTTAGACTCTAGGTTCTGTCACAATACCCAGAAAAACAGAGGTCCCAATAGACAAATGAATCAGATTTGCACCTTCAGAACTCAGTTCATTGAAAAATACAGCAGATAAATCTTTTATCTTCATTTTTCCATCTGTAAAATATAAATAATAATTATAGTTCTCATGGGGTTGTATGAGGATAAATAATTGTGTTATCAAATTTATTGATTTGCCATTATTATTATTATTATTATTTATTAATTCAATTTCTATACCGCCCTTCCAAAAATGGCTTAGGGCGGTTTACAAAGAGAAATAACAAACAATAAGATGGCTCCCTGTCCCCAAAGGGCTCACATTCTAAAAAGAAACATAAGACACACACCAGCAACAGTCACTGGAAGTACTGTGCTGGGGGTGGACAGGGCCAGTTACTCTCCCCTTGCTAAATAAAGAGAATCACCATGGTAAAAGGTGCCTCTTTGCCCAGTTAGCAGGGGTTTTTGCCATACCTTTTTTTTTTTTTTTTGCCATACCTTGAGCCAAAACTTCTTACTACCCATCTGTCCTGGCTACTGATCTGGCCTGGTTCAGTAATTTTTAATGCTTTATTATATATCCCTCGTGCCATTTTTATACTCTGTCTTTGGATGATTCCTCAGTTTTATGAAAAGGAGTTGAATAAGCTTTTTAAAATGAATTTTGCAGAGGGGAAGGACCATAGCTCAATAGAAGAGCATCTGCTTTGCACTGCAGAAAGTCCCACATTCAATCCCTAGTGGCATCTCCAGGTAGCACTGGGAAATACTTGTCTGAAACTCTGGAGGGTTGCTGTGAGTTAGTGTGGACAATATTGAGCTAGATGGACCAGTGGTTTTACTTGGTATATGGCAACTTCTTTTGTAACCTGTGAATTGGATTCAAAGCGATTCCTAAAGGCTTTTTGGCCCACTTTTTTTGAGTAGGTATGCAAGTATTTGTATCTTACTGCCACTCAGCTAGAGACCACCTCCCCTTTTTCCTTTAGTACTCACTAGGGATGTGTGAATCGATTCAGACTTGAATCGATTTGAATAAAATCTGGCTGATTTGAATCCAAATCAAATCAACCCAAATTGATTCAACCTGTTTTTTAAATTAAAGCCAGGGAGGGGAGGGGAGCCTCCTTTTAAAAAGACAGAAAGAGGGGCAGAGTTGCCAGGACCTCACCTTTCAAGTACAGAGAGCGCAGCAGGTGGAGTCAGGGACCTGACCTGCCACCCTAAGTGACTCACTGGCCACTTATTTAAAAAAGAAGAGGCGTCTTTGAACCACTCCTTGGCACTGCTTCTGGCACCAAGGAATGGTACCAACTCCAGAGCATGCAGCGGGGGGAGGCAGTGACCTGACCTGCCATAACCTCCCCCCCACACACAGCTCACCAGCATCTCACCTGGCCTCTGCGAAGGTCATTAGAATGGATAGTGCAGTGCTCTTGCACAAGAACACCAATGCTGTTCCACAAAAGGTGTGGAGGCCTGATGAGCAGCAGGAGGGCCATGGGGGAATGTGGGTCGGGTTGCCACTCAGATTGCCTGTTGAAGTTAGCAGTTGCCTTCTGCCAACTCCAAAGAGAAGCAATAGCAATTCAAATCCTCTCCCTCCTCCTATTTGTGTTGCATGTTTTAATAAAACTGGAAAGATTGGAATTGTTTTTACAAAGGACTTTGATTGCTGCAAGTCAGCTATATGTTCCCTAATAATTGCCTTTCAAAATTAAGAAAAATTGGGAGAAATGGGACAACCTTCCCCAAGTAAATTGCTGCAGGAAAACAGTTAAATTAAAAATACATGAAGAGAATTTTGAAGACGGCATCATGGGCTATTACAAACGGGGACTAGTTTCAAAGCCTTTTTGGCACTGGCATAAAATTTATTATTCCTCTTAAAATTTGATATTTTGTTGTGAGAGCCTGGGGAATGTGGTAGCCCAAATAGGATTGACACTATAAAATATTAGTTACAAATGTTTGAAATGGGGAAAGAACATTAAACCATTGTATTAATTTCAGTATACAGTGTTGTTCCCTTTTGGAAGAAAGTGTATTGAAGCACGGCTGCTTGGCATATTTAAAAAAACTCTGATAAATAATATATTTACTGGAATTTTGCTCATATTTGATGAAACCAACTTGCATACTTGTTGTTTCTGCAAAACCTAGCTCATGCAACTCATCCTTCATCCAAATGAATCATTTGCAGTGTATAATTTTGTGGTAAATTTAGCTTCCCCTTGTGGAATATCTGTTCTCAGAATGTTTATAGACATGACTCAAAAAACATTCAAAATATTGTTCATATATTCTTCTATATTTCTACTGTAATGTCACTTATATAAACTGCTTATTATTTTCATAGTTCTAAAAACAAATACTTTTACCACCTTGTTAAATGCGAACATATCAATGTGTGAAAAGGAAAACAATAGCAGAAGCAAGGTCATCTAGTATTCAGCCTATAACTCCCTCAAATTCCAAAAGCTGGGCAAAAGAGACAGATGAGTTCCTTGTCATTGCTCACAGCAATAAATAGAACCTTGTAGCAGCTAGCCGTTCCCTGCATGTTCACTGTATTCAGTTCTAGCACAAAATCTAGGATGGATTGTTCTCCTAGAATTGCAGGACTGGAATGGAACAGGATGTCATCAAATTCATCTCCAGGCAAGGGCAATATCAATCCACTTTTCAGGTTATATTATTTAATTAAGGCCAAAGTGTAGCACAAGCAAATGAGCATTTCAGACATGCTGTGCTTGAGGTGGCCCCAGAATAGATTGCTCCAGATGATGTAGACAAGCTACTAATTTGCTAATCTGATGCACTGAAATCCTCCTTACCTCAGCTCCAGTAATGGCCATTACTCTGAGTATGAAGCAAAATGTATCTGCAGAATCTCTCTCCGGACTGTTTTTTTGTTTTTGTTTGTTTTTTAAAGAGGGCTATATGAGCTTTGATTAACATCCTGGCTGATATACTGTACACCGGTAGTTCAGCCTAGCGACGTATGCACGTAAGTTCCGCAAAAGCAAAATTTGCACAAATGGCATTGCATGAGAGTAAGACCATTATTTCCAATGGAATTTCTCTTGTGTAACATTTGTGCAACTCCTATGCATGCAGTGTTACTAGACTGATGTACTCTTTGGCTTTTAATTGTGCATAGTATTGGATCCTGTACTGAGAAAGCAGTTGGAGGTACAGTGTTATGTGAGTGACACTGTGCTACTGGCCCCTTTTGTGAGGAGTTTGTCACCATACCTGTTCTCATGTGAAGTATACATGTTTTAAATATGCAAAACCATTACAATCCTTTTGAGAGACACTAGAGTAAATCTTAAAAAAAGACCTTGATCAGGACTAGTGTTAATGCCATACGAAAGGCTCATGGAGTTAAAATGCTAATGGGGAGAGCTGGTCTTGTAGTAAGCAGGATCCACACTGGTTTTCATTTCAGTGGGTGACCAAATGTGAGCACTGTAACATTTCCCTTAGGTGATGGGGCCGCTCTGGGAAGAGCACCTGCATGTTAGTGTGAAGAGATCATCAGGGGATTTGGTACAGGGTGTTATCAATATGCTGATGACACCCAAATCTGTTTCTCCATATTTAGTGGATTGAAGCCTTTCTCTCAGAGCAAGCACACATGAGGGGGGAAAATGCTGAATCATCCCTGATGAGCTTCCTGGAAAGGCTTCTCCTAAAACTATTCTGTATTATCGGTAGGCTCAAAATGCTGCCACCACCATGCCTTTTGTCTACAGAAACACTCTGGCCTTGGGGTGGGATAACCCAGGAGTGTGTGTAGAAACTTTCTCAATTGGGCTCTTGGACAAGTTCAAAAATCTTCCACATGCAAGCCTACACCTGGTGAGAAAACTGATAGCTGCTGAATGTTTGAGGACATGTTTGCTCCAGAGAAGTCCCCCTTTGCCCCCACTTTCCTGAGTTAAAAACCAACTTGGAGAAGCTTGTAAAAAGAAAAGAATGGGAAAAAAGTTTTATTCAATTACTACAAACTGCTTCCATCTGAGGCGTTCTCAGCTTTTAGATACACTTAAGAATACTTAGTAGGATACAAAAATAGGTTGTCTTAGGCATGCTTAGATGTTTATAGAGTCTTTTGCAGTGTCCTAGGTGGGTTGGGTGTAGGCTAATGTTTCTTATTTTAATTACGTTGCAGGTAAACAATACTAGAACAGTAACAGGAATATACACAGTGTGTACACAAAGAAATATAAGTTTCCTAACACAAAGTCTGACAAAACAAAATTTCCCCTAAATTAACCTTCCCGAAGCCAAATACTAGACTTCCTTTCTTTGAACTTACCAAACTCCTGTTGAGAATCAAGCCCCTACATTTCTGTCTTCCAAGAGCTGCAGTCATCCTGTTGCAGTAAACTCCATTGCCACATGTCCCCTTGTGCACCTCCAACCCAGTTTCCTTCTAACAAAGAACTCCTTTCTTTCTGGCAACAGCTCTCTAGGTCCCAGCCACCTCGTGTGCTGATTGGTTGAGCCCTGGCGTTCACCAGCCTATCAGTCAAGACAGGGTTCACTTGCAGTTAACTCTTTAGAGGGAGGATCACTACACCATGTCAATTTCATCAGGAAATGACTTAACTTCTCTAAATGCCTGCTTGGAGGCAGTAATAGGCTAGTTGAGGGAGAACAAACTGCATCTGAATTCATGCAAGATGAAGATACTCATTGTGGGAGGTTGAGACTTAGGAAGTGGTTTAGATCTGCCTGTTCTGGATAGAGTTGCACTCCCGCGGAAAGAGCAGGTATGTAGTCTAGGATTGCTTTTTGACCCAAACCTCTCCCTCATTTCTGAGGTTGAGCAGTGGTGCTCAAGGAGTGCTTTCTATCAGCTTCAGCTGATATACCAGTTATGTCCATTTCTGGAAATACATGACCTTAAATCAGTGGTGCTTGTGCTGGTAACCTCTAGGCTTGACTGCTGTAATGTATTCTATGTGGGGCTGCCTTTATATGTAATCTGGAAACTACAACTGGTACAGAATGTGGTAACCAGATTGGTCTCTGGGTCTCAACCCAAAGGGACCATATAACACTGATTTTAAAAGAATTGCACTGGCTGCCAATATGCTTCTGAACAAAATACAAAGTGCTGGTTATTACCTATAAACCCTTTAACAGCTTGGGTTCAGGGTACTTAAGAGTAGGAATGCAACACTGAATCCAAGAAGCAAACTAACAGATCCAATGATGTACTGTAACAGAAACCAATAGCCCCAATAAATATATTAATGTAGATTATATTGAAAACAGAATAATCATCTATAAATGGTGATATGAATAAATCGGATAAGGCAAATTGATAAATAAGATATAAAGTGTCTCTAACAACAAAGATATAAACATAAGAACAATATAATACATCTAATGAAAGAACTAAGTATATAAACAGCAGCATTCTGGTAATGATGCTGTTTCGAGTGTCTTTTTCAAAAAGTATTAATGAAAGTTCATATATTCTTCCAAGGATATCACTAAACTCTTCTTAAAAATTTCAGTGCTGTAGAATGAATCTTTTTCATGGGATACCATGAAAAACCATATCTAAAAATCATACCATATCTAAAAATCTTCTCTTGCGATGTGACAATTCTATAAAATATGCCCACATTCACCAATATATAAATTAGTAAATAAATAGCCTCATAACCCTTTATACAAATATATTTAAAGCACTCATCAAATCGATTGAATATCCCTGATTGGTTAATAAGATTCACATATCTAAAAATAGTATTAACAAAACATCTTGAGAGTAAAACCAACATTGACCACTGTTCCATCAGATAAAATACTGTTGATTAAAGCTGAGAAAAGGATGTTTGCTCCTACAGATAACTGTTAACATTATCCCAGATAACAAGTCTCTTTACTCTTATTTTAAGTCAAAATATCACCAGTCAAATTTGTCAAAATAGTTCTACTTATAGACGAATAACATTCAGTGCCTCACTGGTATAATGTTCTCATTAAATGTGAAAAGTATTCCACAGGGTCATCAAGAGAGATGACTACTCAAGAAGGTGTCCACACATGCTCAGATGCCATTTCCTGTCTGATGCTGCCCAAAAGCTGCTGGGAACAGGGGACTTCCTATTCCTAAGCAACTGTAGCCAGGCAAACAGAGAGCTTGGCTGCTTAATGCAAACAGTGCCTCTCAGGAACAGTGGGGGGCAGCAGAGGAGTAACAGAGGGGCAAGAAAGACCCTCCTCCCTCCTTTTAAAATGCCCTCTCACCTCCAGCTGAAACGATTTGGCTGGGGCAGCTCAGAGCATTTCAGCTCTTGGGAATAGAGGTAGGCATGTGCCCGAAACGTTTTGGCGCCGGCGGGGGTAGTACTTTAAGGGTGAGGGAGGGTGTACTCACCCCTCCCGCCGCATTTCCCCCACCAATGCTCTGTTATTTTTAAGCCCTTTGGGGCGGCAGCATTCCTCCCTGCCTCCCTGTTTCCTCCATTGGCCGGAAGTGGCTGGAAGTAGCGAGCGCGCATGTGTGCGCACGACGGGTACACCCTCCCACACCCTTAAAGTACTACCCCCACCAGCGCCGAAGATATTCGTGCACATCCCTAAATAGAGGTACCAAAGCACTTTGAGTGCATCCCTACTTAAGAGAATGCCTTATCATGAACCCTATCACCTATTAAGATCATCTGAAGAGTTCCAGTTATGGTTGCTGCCGGCTCGTTTGGTGGTGACCCCTGATCAGGCCTTCTCTGTGGCTGTTCCAATCTTTGGAATACGCTCCCTCTTGAAATAAGATGCTTTTAGGAAAAACCTCAAGACGTACCTGTTTTCCCAGGCTTTTTAAAACTGAAATTTAATTTTTTAACATGTTTTTATCTTTTGAAATGGTTTTTTACTTGTTTTGTGAATTTTAATCGTTTTATATTGTTACATTTGCTATATTTTAACTTTGTACACCACCTAGAGATGTCTATATTCAGGCAGCATAGAAATATTCATTCATTCATTCATTCAAAACATTCAAAACAGTTTTAAAAACCCTTGAAGGGCAGGCCAAACAGATAGGTTTTGAGGGCACTCCTGAAGGCCAATAATGAATTCAAATTATGGATTTCTGCAAGGAGTGAATTCCACAGCCCAGGAGCAGCTACAGAGAAGGCCCGCCTCTGAGTCACCACCAATGTACCTGTGGTAACTGGAGATGGACCTCCTCAGATGACCTTAATGTGCAGTGGGGATCATGCAGAAGAAGGTGCTCTCTAAGGTAATCTGGACCTAAGCCTTCAGGGCTTTGAAGGTAATAACCAGCACTTTGTATTTGGCCCAGAAACTAATCAGCAACCAGTGCAACTGTTTCAAAACAGGCATAATATGGTATCTCCGGGTTGCCCCAGAGACGTGCCTGGCTGTCGCATTTTGAACTAATTGAAGTTTCTGAACTACATACAAAGGCAGCCCCATGTAGAGCGCATTGCAATAGTCAAGCTGGGAGGTTACCAGCTGATGCACCACTGATTTGAGGTCGTCCTCTTCAAGGAATGGATGCAGCTGTCGGATCAGCCGAAGCTATAGCCTGGCTATAGCCTCCACCTGAGATACCAGGGGGAGGCCTGGGTCCAGGCATACTCCCAAGCTCCATACCTGCTCCTTCTGGGGAAGTGTAATCCCATCAAGCGCAGGAAGATCTAAGATTCCTCAGATTCTGAACCCTTACAATGAGCACCTCCATCTTGCTTGGATTCAACTTCAATGTGTTATCCCTTATCCATCCCATTACTGCTTGTAGGCAGGCATTTAGGGAATGAATGCCATTTCCTGATGATGATGATGATGATCATCATATTTATACCCCACCCAAACTTACATCTCTGGGCGGCTGAAAAGGAGAAGTAGATTTGGGTGTCATCAGCATATGACAACACCTAGTATTGGTGACAGAATGGAGCCCTGAAGGACTCCATATAACAGCTCCCATTTTGAGGAGCAACTGTCACCAAGCTCCACCATCTGAAATCTGCCCAAGAAATAGGAGCAAAACCACTAGAAATCAGTGCCCCCTATCCCCATCTCCCCCAGGCGATCTAGAAAGATACCATAGTCGATGGTATCGAACGCCCCGAGAGATCCAGAAGAACCAGCAGAGTCACACTTCCTCTGTCAATTTGTAGTAAAGGTCATCTATCTAAAGCCAGTTTGAAATGGGTCTAGATAATAGTTTCCTGATTATGATAGATATGATAGATATGTCTCCTGAATCAGTTTCCTGGTTATGATAAATACGATAGATAGATAAATAACGGTGGAGAGCTAGTCTTGAGATAGCAAGCATGGTCTGCCTTGACTTACATTTTGATGAGAGACTACATGCAAGCACTACCTGCTGTAAGATATTCCCCTTAGGGATGGTCCATCGTCCAGTAGTAAAGCATCTGCTTGCATGTGTGCTGATGAATACAGTGGGATTGTGGGGAAGGGTCAGCAAGAATGTCCCCTATACTCCTTTCTCCCAAAGTTGTCGTATTCATTCCTACCAGGATTCCCTCAAATCAAAATTTGGGTTTCAGATCCTAGTTAGAGGAAATATTAGCTAGCCTTATAAGCAGTTAAGTCCAGTGCTAATATAGTGCTTACACAGGAGGACCTCAATATTTGCAGTGTTTCCATTCCACGGTATAACCGTGGATACAGAAACCACAAATATTGAGTCATTGCGGCACTGGGGATTTGGGGGTTCGGTTTCTGGTCAGGGGAAAACATTGCTAAAAAATCAAATTTAGGGAAGGGGGAAAGCTGCCTACCACACTTCACTGCTCACCCTGAGTCGCACTCTGCCCCAGAATGCCCCCCAATTGGCCCCAAATTGCCATTTTTTCCTCTTTTAAAAATAACACAGAGCCATTTTGAGGCTCCAAAGCACAAAATGGCAGCCAGAAAAGATCTCCGTGGTCATTACTGACCGACAGATATGCAAGATTGATGTGTTTCCCCCCTCCCCCCCAAATATGCCGAGGTTGTGTATTATCCAACCACAGACACGCAGATGCACGGATACTGAGGTTCAACTGTACTGAGACTAAGGGGGATATCTTCTCTAGTGAAGCTAGGGGCTGCATGGAGAAAGACAGTTATGAAGCTGACTTCTGATTTGCTAAACTCCACAGGAAACCAGTCCTCGGTCTGCCCCAGGTTTAGGGAATTTGAAGGTTCCCTTCATCTGCAGAAGGATTCAATCCAATTCTTTTTTGGTCTGGAATCCATTTAGATGTGCCAAAACATTATTTTCATTCACATTTTTATGAGATTTTTTTTTGGATGCAGGTGTACAGTTTTTCTTAACAATTCTGTTAGCAAACTTATATCTATGTAATCTACATTATTATGGTTGATGATATGTAACTCATCATTTGCAGGAACAGACTGTTCAGAATGTTACTATAGAATATTTTCTAGTTCAGTAGATCACTAGACATTTGTATTTTGAGAATGTTCTGTGGGAGTAGTATTGTGAGAGTAGAGTAGATATTGTGAGGGAATAGAGTAGTTGATTCCTTAAATATCAGTTTCCAAATAAATCAGTTGTGAAAAACACCATTCGTGTTGCCCTTCAGAGCACAGCAGTCAGAATGAACATTCGTCCCTCTAGCATATGCTGCATACAGTGTTTTTACACTGAAAGCATTTATTTGTTACGTATGCATAGACAATAGCCTTCATAAACAGAAAATGGCACAATTTGAACACATTTTAAATATGTATATGGTATGGAAGACTATACATTTTAAATACACTTTACACAAACTGTATTAAGTACAATTTTTCTGAGATGAGGAATAGCTTTTTTAAAAAATCACACTTACTATTTCTTTGATTTTATGTAGACCTTTGCATGCGCAAAACAGTAGTTTTGCAGTCAGTGATCCAAAGATGTGTTATGCATGTTTTCTGCATTTGGAGATGGGAATTTATTTCATTGTTCTTCATATGCCCATATCTTCAGTATCCATACCTCCATATGGTAATTACTACAGGGAATCATTTATTGCATTGTCTGTATTTATTCCAAGTTGTTGCTTAGAGTAGAATTCATGGAGGCTAAGCTGTTGTTTTGCTAACTGAGTCTAGAACAGGGGTTCCCAAACTTAAAAAACTGTACCCCATCTGTTACAAACCTTCAGCTCACATACCTCATTTTGTGAGTGTGTGTGTTCATGCAGGCATGTGTGCATAAGTATGTATACACAAAAAATTAAACGTTACAGTTATGATACGTGCTACTCCAGTAACTGACTTACATCCAGACTAAGTTACTATGAGTACTCCCATTGAAATTTAATGAAACCAATTTACTTGTCCTATTAAGTTCAATGGCAGTAAAGTAAAGTGTGCCATTGAGTTGGTGTCAACTCCCGGCGACCACAGAGCCCTGTGGTTGTCTTTGGTAGAATACGGGAGGGGTTTACCATTGCCATCTCCCACGCAGTATGAGATTATGCCTTTCAGCATCTTCCTATATTGCTGCTGCCCGATATAGGTGTTTCCCGCAGTCTGGGAAACATACCAGTGGGGATTTGAACCGGCAACTTCCGGTCATTTTCCTGCTGCACCATTAGGTGGCACCTTCACTGGGGGTACTCAGTGCTAATTTTCTGAAGGTTGTCAGGCAGAGGCTTACTTCAGCACATAGTCAGCCAATCAGGAGCAGAGAAGGAGACTCTTTATCCTCCTCCCTCCCCTTCTGCAGTGGACAGAACACCCCAGCAGTCTTCAGATGGGGGATTCTACAGATATGGGGGCTGTAGTGTGGTGAGGCAGGAGGGCTTTGAGTAGCCCCTGGGCGCCCTTCAAGTACTCCCAGGGGTACCAGTACTCCCTCTTGGGAACTCTTGGTCTAGAAGATTATAAATTTAGGATATAATTATGTGACTTTAACTTCTCACCTTATATAGAACTCTTCATTGAGAAATTCCGCATTTAACTATAGGAATTATTTCATACCTGACTGTATTCCTACACAGAGAGATCAATGTAGGGTGGATTTTTGTTGAATGTGAAACATGTGTTTTGGCACATTTTGGGAAGCTAATTCCAGATAAACTCCTGTGCCATATTTAACAGATAAACATTAAAATGGAGTTTTTTAAATTCACGTTGTATTGTTTTATTTGTTGTAAGCCACCCCAGGCAGTACTGGGGTGGGATGTAAATATTTTAAATAAATGTGCAAGTAGTTCCCCACACCAGTATTGTCTTGGTGTAGTACCACGTGTTAGTGGTACTAAGAAAACCTTTTATGAAGAGAGGTTGAGGTGGGCATAAGAGGAGCTCTCAGAGCATCAGAAACGGAGTTAGGTAGGAATGACTCCCCCCACCCCTTTCTTGTGAGACCATTTACAATCAGCACTCTCTTTACACTTTGAGATTACTCCCACTCATTGGAATAGATGCCCTTTTCTTTTCTTTTTTTAGAATGCTGATTGGGAAATCCTGAAAGTGAAACCTCCTGAGGTCCTATTATCCAGTCAATTTCACACATACATGTAGAGTTCAATGAAAATGGGAATGTGTAAATGATGCGGAAATTGGACCCATGGAGTTTCATCACTCTAATATGTAGCTCTTTTCATATAAAGTGTTGTGGCTTTTGGTTCTTTATACTAGGAGACTCTGTTTTGAAGTCAGTAAAATTGAAGGGGCTGCCAAAGTAATATATGCTGAATTAATATACTCTTTGAATGCTTTGTTTAACTATTATCTATTCAGCTAGTGAAAAAGACAATGCTAGATGTTTTAAAATGTGATATTTTATATATCTATATCGATATATATATATATATATCTATATCGATATATATATATATATATATATTCTGCAACATTAATACTTATTAATGTAATTGAAAAGGCATTTGGTTCAGTTTTGATCATGAAGAGGAATAACATGTGCATTGGTCATATCCAAATATATGCTTCATAGAGGTAAATTGACTATTGGACACAGGACTATTAAATCTTTAATCCTAAATCTGCCACTCTAATAGATAGTTTTTGGTTGATGAATTGTCTGACTTTTAAATTTAAAAATGCATGCATTGGGCACTTCCAGTTTGACCGAGGTGGCAAAGAGGTATGCTGCTGCCCCATGTCAGCAATTTTGCAGACAGCGCCAGTGGGGGGCTGGGGGGAAGAGCACCCTCCCTGCTCCTTAAAAGTACCCCCACCACTGCCGCCGCACCGCCAGACTTTCGAACCCATTTGGCGGTCCACAAAAGGGCCACTGAACCGGTTCGTGCTCGTTCCCAATGCATACCTTTAAAAAGAAAAGGGAAAAAGTAGACATAATTTCCTATACAAAGGTCTCTGTATGCTCTGTGGTTAATAAATAAATATTCTGCATCAAAATGCACCAAGAAAAGTATGGTGCACTATTCTGTGTATGGTTCTTAGCTACATAATTTGGGATTCCCAAAACATGGGATGGGATGGGTAATTTACAGCTTCTGTTTTAAAAATAAAGTGAATTTGAGTACAGGAATAACATTCTCCTATTTTATGATGTATAAGCTTATTATTGGAACTTCTAAATTGCTGTTCTCCTTTTAATATATCACATACTGAATGGTATTTCATAGCAATACTCCATTGTTGTCATAACTTGAGTGCCAGCAATAATATCTTGCTAATCATGTGTTAGTTATGTTTTGGATTTCTTAAATTTTTGTGTTTTGTAACTTTCTTTGCAGAAACTCTCCTGGATGACTTCCTTCTCACATACACAGTCTTCATGACAACAGATGACTTATGTCAGGCACTGCTGAGGCAATATCCTTCACTTGTGTGAGAAGGAAGAATACATTCTCTTTCCTTGCAATTTCTTTCTCCTTTATCTTGTGAGCTCTGTTGAACAGCTTTAGGTGGAGTACTTTCTGCGTCTGTAGATTGATTCATCTATTGGCAAGAATGTAGTTGTCTGAGGTCTTGTGTTTATCTTTGAAACTGCAGAAGCGCTTTCAGTTCAGCAGCATTCATGTTCTATTGAGTAAGGGACTTCTAGATCTCAGCTTGCTACAAAGAATGTCTGTGATTTATGACTGGATGTGGTCAGTACACTTAACCTGTGGTAGTTTGGTATTCAATTATTACTGGAATTATCCCATCCTGGGATAGTTTCAAGCATCTCAGAGAAAATGGTGGTGAAGAGGCAAAAGTGGGCAGATTCTGAAACACAGCCTAACTATTTCTGCTCTCCTGAACATAGATGGTGGTGGCAAGTCCCCTCTTCAAAGGCAGCATTTTGTTCACTTTGTACACGGGAATCTGGAATAGCCACTATTTTATTTCTCAGCATTGGGATAAAGCAGTGATCTCTATTGAAAGTTGCATTGTAAATATTATATGAGGTACTTTCCCTCCTACTGACTTGAAGCAATAATATGAGATCCAGTATTGTATGCATTCAGGTCAGCCACCAAGTTCAGTGGGCTAGTCACAAACTCTTGGCCTAATCCTCCTTAGCTTGGGGTTGTTGTGAGGATTGCAAGGAGGGAAGCATGAATAGTGCTTTGAGCTATTGGAGGAAAGGAGGGATAGTAAGTACATAAGGTCTCAAAGCCAGAAATGGTCAATCTATGTTTTTTACAGTGCCTAGGACACTAGTGCTTAATAAGCATAACTATGAGTGATAGGTGGGGACCTGGACACATCTCTTCCATTTATTAGTTGTTGAATTTTGGTGTTTCCTTGTTTTTACATCCCTTAACTTGCTGTACTTATTGTGCTAAAAACCACCAAGGCAAAGAAGAAATTCTAGATGTTGCCTGCAGAAAGCGAAAAGTCTTACATTTGGTATCTCAGTGGACTTCACTCTACAAAGACTGGTTACATGAAGATGAGCATTTAAAGCAATTTCTAAAGGTATGTCAATACAGCTGTGTTTTCAGTGCTATGTGGTTTTATTTACATTTGCCTGCTGGGAGGGGAAAAATAGGTCTAAATTAAACTTACCGAAATCTTGACTTTCTAACAAATTTCAGACACAAAGTAACAAAGCTATTGAATTTAAATATAACTTATCCATTGAGGCATTTGGGATCTAGATCAAATATTACCTACCATACTTCGATCACTTGGCTGCCCTATATCACTAAATATTTTATGTGGTAAATTTGTAATAGGTTGGAATGACCACGTTTGTGCTATAAGTGCCATGGGCAGTGGGAGTTTGATGTCTAGGCTGGAGCAGAACAACTTGCTGGCCTGCTATGGCACGGTCACTCCATTCCTGCCTGCATATTCCAGATTGTCTGTTCCCCAGTTCAGTAGACTATAGGCAAAACTATACCAAGGGTTGGAGGGAGCTGCATATATACTGATTTATGGCATGCTGCCACCAAGGTTAGCCAACATTTCTCTAAGACCATTGCAGTTCAGTTGTCACATTGCCAGATGACTTGACACCATTTGACTCTCACCTAATTCTCTTAGCTCCTGGCACCTTCAAGGCTTGCTTTTTCTAAATCTGATAGAATGTTGAGATTATAGGGAATTTGTTACTGGCCAAATCTGCAATGTCTGCAGCTTGTTTGAACAAGTGCATGAGGAGGTCTCTTTTGTGCTGTTGGAGTTTATACATGGGCCAGGGTTGTTGAAGCATTGGCAGTTTGACAAGTGCATCACCATGCAGACAAAACTGACAGTCCTGTTGGGATGGCAGGATTTTAAAGAAACTGTAGATAGATTATGGTGAAGTTATATTTTTATTACTTATCTTAAAATATATATGATGCCATTTTATTTGTTTGTTTATTCCTTCTTTTCAACAACAAAAAAGTTCACAAAGCAGTTTACATAGAAAAAGAAATGCACAGAAGAGAATTTCAGCAGGTGCAACTTTTCTTTCCCTTGCATCATAAGCTGCACTTGCTGAAATTCCCTTTTCTGTGCATTCCTTAAGGGTACAGGAGACCAGTGTTCCCTCTAACAGGGATTCCCAGATGTTGTTGACCAGAACTCCCATAATCCCCAAGCAAAGGCTATTGCAGCTGGGGATGCTGGGAGTTGTAGTCCGCAACACCTGGGAATCCCTGTTAGATGGAATACTGAAGGAGACCTGTCCTCGTTTCCATATGGGAAGCCTAGGAAGAATCCCTAGTTTGAAGGTGGCAAAACCACTTTTTGTGCCTTGCAGTGTGTGGGAGGGGAAGCAAGAAATCCCAAGACTCATCCTGGATTAAGAATTTCCCCAGAATGTAGTACTTTAGCAGGCCCAGAAGTTTTATTTTGTATTGGTGTTTTGTTCACTAGTTTAAGATTTCAGAGATGCTGAAAATATACTGAAGTTTGAAATTGAGGTTAATCCATTCAAGGCGATCAAAATATGGGGCAGCATTCAGACAAGTCTTCCACTTTTAAAAGTATGTTCTACTTATGCAAGTGAAAGAGGGGTGATTTTTGCTGATTCCCTCTTTGCTCTGCTGCCTCCTATGTCCCTGAGGACTGAGCCAGCTGTCTTTGGCTGCTTGTCTTTCAAAACAGGAATTATGCATTGAGATTTCCGCCTTAAGGCATTCATGAAATTTTGTTTTAACTAGCTAACAAATGATCTTCTAAAAGACAGTGATATGAAGTTTTTATACTTTAGTCATCAGATCAGTTTGGTTTATACATGTATTCTTTCTGTTTTACTCCTCTTCTTTTCAAAGACAATATACAGAAATGTATTAGATGATGTATATGAATATCCTATACTTGAGAAGGATCTGAAAGAATTTCAGAAATTACTTGGAATGCACCGACGTCAGTAAGTTAACCTTTTTAAAAATCCTTTTTTTCCTTCAGCAGGGGGAAGTTTATAATTGGTTTTGAGTTGACAGTTTTTCTTTTTCTTTGAGTGAAATGATGCCAAATGCAGCTTGAGTGTAATTTCACGCATTTAATATTTGTTCAGGCAAGTTTTGCTTTTCTGCAACAACAAAGGAATAATTTGAAATGACATGTTTGACATACATAAAGTTGGCAGAAAGAAGAAAATTCTGATACCATCAAACATTTTAGCCTTCCACTACAACTAGTATCACAAACAGAATATTTGTAGCAGTTGTTATGTTAACAAATCATTAGTATTTGTGAGTCCTCATAAATGGGAGAGTTTAGACAATAGGACTAGTAATTTATTTTTTAATCTTTCAGGAAGAAGCTTTGAGAGAGTGGCTTTTCCTTACCAGTTTTGAAACATATTGCATTTACTCACTTCCCACCCCCACCCCCCCAAAATATGACTGAATGATATGGTTTCACTTAGTTGGAAGCAAGTAATTGCACAGTATTTGTTAATTTTACATTGTCAATTATGTCTGAATTTTTCTATTGGCTGTGCCAATGGTTTCTAAACTTTTGAGTGCAATAGTTTGCCTTCTGTTCAAGACATCATCAGACCCATTTGCATTCCTTTAACCCCAATTATACTTAAACTGTTGTAAGGATTAAAGCTGCCAAACTATGTGTGGTTTTATTTCAGGAAAATAACTTGATATACTACTACTTTGACATGCATTCATTATGGCCCCATGATACTAGAGCATTATATTTATATATCAAATATTTGTTGTTAAAGATTGTCAAAAATGTGCTGACTGAAAATAATATGATCATAAATTCTTGGTAACTTTTAAATTCCTAAATTGCTACTTAGCTCAGAATATTGAATGAAAGGATTAGTTACCCTTGAATATGTGTGAAGCCATTTCGTTCTTAGATTTGCAAGTGTAAGATCTCTGGTTTTTGTGTTTTGTCTGTTATATGGGAAAAGTAGACACTGACAGTCCTGTCAAATCTGTTCCTGCCATATGGGCCACAGTTGCTGTGACAAGAATGTTAATGAGATGCATCCAACTACTTGTGATGTCACGTTAGGCCTCCATTCTGGCTATGCATATATAGGTGTTAGCCCTGTTGAGTACAGTGGTGCTTATTTCCAAGTAATCTTGTGTAGCATCGGGCTGCACTTATTTTTTGTTGTAAAATCTTCAAGATATCCTCCTCTCCATAGCCATTGGGGCAAAGACCTGGATTATGATTATTATCATTGTTGTTTGCCATCTATGCACATGTTGCTTTGCAAAGCCCTGAAGGGCTTATAGACTAGGAATATGCTCTGAATGGGATTTGCGTTCTATTCCAAGCTCCGAATGGAAAGCAAATCCTTGGAACATTCCATTAAAACAACCAGTCAAGCTGGTTGTTCCAACAGAATGACCCCATTCTGAGTTGGAATGTTTTGAGTGTGCCAACCCACAGGGATGGATGGTGAGGGGCAGTGGGATGTACCTTTAACAATCATTACCTGCTCAATAGGGATGTGCACGAACCGGTTCACCGCCTCCTCAGGGCAATGCAGAACCAGCTCAGGTGCTGGCGGGCAGGGAACGGTTCCCTTAAGAAGCAGGTCCTTATGTGCTCTGCTGTTGCCCTGCTGCCTTTCCAGGTGCAGTGCTCTCTGTTCCCTGCGGCCTGTGCTTAGCTGCGGCCTGCATAGAGCTGTGGCACTGTTCCCCATGGCCATTTGTGTGCCAATGCCATGTACAGGCTTCAGGGAACAGCACCACAGCTACACACAGCCTTTGGTAGAGCGAGTGTCGCACCTGGGAAGGTGGCGGGATGAGAGAGGAGCAGGTAAGGACCTGCTTACTTGCTTCTTAGGGGAACTGTGCCCTGCCCCACCTGCGGCTGCCCGAGCCAGTTTGGGCACATCCCTACCACTCAAACCCTGTGTGTAGAAGCTAGAAGAGTGCTTTAAGCAAGGAAGCCTCAACATGAGATGCCAGGTGGGACGCTGCTGCTCGCGGGAACTGAGCGGTAACCAGGTAATGATTGTTAAAGGTCTGCCGAGTCTGGCGCTGCCCTCATGGGCCAGAACACTCAAAACGTTCTGACTCAGAATGGTGTCGTTACATTCTGAGCTCGAAACAGGCCCTTCATTTGGAGGGCGTCATTCCGTTTTGAGCTTGAAACACGTGAAATGGCCATTTCAAGTTGGAACGTTTCAAGCTCCAGATTATAGAGCAGAAATTGCAAGGAAGACAGCAGAGGAACGGGAGGGAATGTGGAAAACAAGGGGATGGATATACATTTATAATTAGTTAATATCAGCAGTTAGTGTTTTGGGATACAAAGAATAATGCATTGTCTTTTTTTTCAGCACTGTAGATGAATATTCACCTCATAGAAAGGTAATGCAGACATGCATAGTATTTGAATTTTATCTTGAGTACTGGTATATAACATCATTTTTTACTGTCTTGGTTTCTTTTAATCAATAAAGACAAGTGACCAAAAATATAAGCTGGTCCTGGACTAGATTTATGCTTTGCTAAAAGCATTTGCTCCTGCCATGTAGCTCTCCTTCAGGGTATGTGTACTGACTGTGGCATTATTTAAGTTTAACCAGTTTGCTCTGAAATGCAAAAATATAGCAGGAGCTGATCAGAATGTCCTTACCTATCTGGAATGAGGCAGCTTTGAATCGGAACTGATTTGAGCAAGCAGATCTGGACAAAGATGTTGATTACAAATGTCAGTTAGTCTATTGGAATAGAGGGAGTTGTGCAGTAATGGAAACACAGAGAAAGAGATTGGCTGTCTGCTTAATGGAGGGAGATGGGAAGAGAAAACCTTAACGCTAATGTGTAGATGGTACCGTGTTACTGTGGAAACTTATTTGCTTGCTTGTTTGGGTTATTTGTATACCGCCTTTCAGACCAAGGCCTCTCAAAATAGTTAACATACAGTTAAAACTGGAAAATGATCAGATCTTGCTGATGGTTGCCAAGGCTGTGGCAGGTCTGATACAAATAGTCCTTATGAAAATGGTCACCAGAAAGAAAACCTGGCAGCAGATGATAACTGCATGTAGTAGTGCTTGTCCTCTATTGGACCACAGATGGAAAAACAACCCCTGGCTGCCATCTTCTCTTTAGTTGCAGAGATCTTTAAAAATTTTTTTTAAAAGACTGTGAGCCCTTTGGGTACAGGGAGCATTTAAAAATTTATTTATATGTATGTAAACCAGTTTGGAAACTTTGGTTGAAAAGCAGTATATAAATATTCATTATAAATCCTAATCCCAGGCCAGGTGTCATGGCAGTGGTTGCTGCTGTAATAGTCACAAGGAAAATGGCCACCAGGGAGAACCTGACAGCAGTTGACAGTTACACAGTGGGCAGGGCTTCTCCTCCATTGGGCTGTAGATGTAAAAATGGCTCCTGAGTGCTGTCTGTTCTGTCCTTGAGTTAACTCTAAGTAGCAGAAATGGTTGTGGGGATGAGTTGTTAGTTGTCCTTACTCCAGCCCAGGTGTTCTGGCTGGTGGTAGTGGTTTTTAACGTTGTGGGAGGCCCAATGTAAATAGTCTCTGGATTTGTTCGTTTGTTTGCTTGCTGTGGTCAGAAATTCACTAAATTTGACTTAAGGCTATGAGCAACTTAAAATACTACTGTGGAAGTACAGGAAGCAGAAAATAAGTCTGCACTGAAACTTATTGCACAAGCAATTTGCCGTTATTCTCAGTGTTCTTTCACTCTGTATATCTTCTGTTGTTTAAGGGGACAACTCCCAGTTTGTTTATCCAAGACAGGATTCCCCTCCCCCCCTTTTTTAACCACTCAGCAATTTGGGGCCAGATTTAACTTGACCTTTGTATTTATTGCTTTGCAGTCATTATTCAATGTTTTTCTTTCATTCCCTTATAGCATAAAGCCATTTTACATCAGTTCAGTCTCAAGGAGAACTGGCTCCAGAATAGAGGAACTATGAATGAAACAGAGGAGGGTAAGTAGGAAACAAAAGAAAGAGAGTTAATGTTTGCATGCAGCATTAACATTTCTACATAAATGTTGTAATTAAAGAAGCAACAAAGTCATGGTAAAAGGCGGTAGCACTATAGTATGAACTGATAAACTTCTGATAAAGCAAAAGTACATTTGTCTTTTCCTGTATGTGGTGCTTTTCTTAGCAAAATATAATGGATAGTTTTTCAATGTGGTCTCTGTGCTTTACACGATTGGGCTTTGTGCCTGCGCAGAGGCCTTGTTGGAATTTTCCAAGCTAGTTTCTCTCTTAGATAGGTGGTAGCTCCTTCCCTTCCTGTGGTCACATCTTCCCTCCTTCAGTCTTTCTTCGTCCATTGACAGAACGACAGCATTTGCTCCGAGTTGCTCCGAGCTAGAATACAAAAATATATTAAAAAATATCTTTTCTTACTCCTTATTATCTCTGTCTTTCTTTTATAATTTGTTCTTCTCTCTTTCAATTAGTGTCTTGTTTTTACCCTCGTGGTCCCTGCCCCCCTTTGCGGTCGGCGTTATTAGGTTCATTTGGCCGCTTATGGCCAGCAAGACTACTTCTAAGTTTTGTGCCCATTGCAGGGCGAAGTTTCCCTCCACCGACAGACACAATCTTTGTCTTTTTACCTCAGCGAGGCACACAAGGTGGAAGCTACTCTTCAAGAGGAGCTTCAATATGAAGATGAAATGCCGCTAGAAGACAAGTATTTTGAGATTGAATTTGACAGAATTTACCCCAGATGTCAACAGACTACTTTGCCAAGGTCCTATACAACACACCATTCGCAAGAAGACACTCGTCACATTGACCTTTATTATGCCAATTGGGACAAACATCCGGCCTACCGATCTTACAACACCTTGGCCTCATATCCTAGGGAGTCAAACCCTTATGCCCCTGCTTCTTCGTGCTACACCTCGGGAGAACAACCCTGTCTATCTTCCCATTCCCTGCTTCACCAGTGGGACTGCTATCAACCCAGGTACAGGTCTTGTTCCCCCCTGCGCAGCATCTCTAGATCTCCACACACTGATCCAGGCAGGCCATGCCTCCACCTGTAGTGCCGAAAGCTACAGGTAGCTTCACCTGTAGCACCACCTAAACAACAAAAAGGACAGACCTCAAAATTTGCCTACTAAGACAGATCCACCTCCAACCAGGAACCCTCTTCTCAGAATCTACCACATAGGGACATAGGTTCCTCTCACTCAGGTCACTCCATCACACACAACCCCACAAGATCCTCTGGAATCCCCACAGTACCAAAGTGCTGAGCAAACTTCTGACCTTGTCCCAGATGCGGAAAGTGATATCCAATCCAGAGGCTCCTCCCCCTCTGATCTGCTAACAGACCCCAAACCCAGATCACCTTCTGAAGATTATAAACTTCATGCAGAGTACATTCCTTGCATGGCATCATCATTAGGCATACCTCTCACCCAACAAAGCAAGGCCGAGCCAGACCCTCTCTTTGTTCTCATTGAGGAAGACACACGAGCTCCTGTCTCCCTCCCTGTGAACTCAGTCCTTATGGATATTGCCAAAACCTGCTGGGCCTAGACATCCTCATTGCCTCAACCCACTAAATGTCTGGAAACCTTCTACAGGATCCACACAGATAATGATCAAGCAGCAACCTTCATACAACTTTACCCCATACCCAATTCAGTCGTTATAGAGTCCTCTATTCCCCAAAACAGATCACATTCCAACTCTACACCTCCAGACAAGGAGGGCAGGAAATTAGACTCCTTCAGCCAATGCCTTTATTCCATCTCGGCTCTGCACTTCAAACTATCCAATTACCAGTCATACAACGCCCCTTATAACCACTTCCTATGGGAACGTCTAGTGCCCTTCTTGGACCATCTTCCACCAGATAAGAAAGGCCCTGCCAAGACTTTCCTTAAGGAAGCAACCCAATTAGGTAAACAAGAACTTTATTCTGCCAGACACTCAGCTGAGTGTGCCTCCAAGATCATCCACACCCCCATCCAACTACCCAGTCACTACCAATGCGACCCCATCCTCCTGGCAGAGGTTGCTTCATTACTAGACAAACAGGCAATAGAACCGGTTCTCAATCCACTCCCCATACTTCACTGTTCCCAAACACAATGAGGGCCTCCACCCCATCATAGACATTTGACAATTAAACCATTGTATTACTTAGAGACGTTTCTGGATAATCACTATCACCACCATCCTGACACTTCTGCAGAAGGCCACATGATTCATCTCACTGACCTCAAAGACGCATACTACGACATCACCATCTGCTCTGAACACAGGTGCTACCTACGCTTGAAAATAGGCAACACCACATGCCAATATTGGGCCCTCCCTTTCGGCCTCACGTCGGCCCCAAGAGTGTTTACCAAATGCATGGCCCCAGTGGTGGCCTTCCTACAGAAGCAAGATATCCAGGTCTTCCTGTTTCTGGACGACTGGCTCCTGATGGCGGATACCCCTCAGTCGATTCTCCATTCTCTCACCACCACAGTTACACTCCTAAATGATCTGGAACTCCAGATCAACTATGACAAATCCAAACTAACATCCACCAGATGCATTGAATTCTTAGGCCTAGTCTTCCACTCCCCACAGGCAAAACTCTACTTACCAGAATGCAGAATACATACCCTTATTTCCCTGGCGTCTCATGTAGCAAATCAGTGCCGCCACAGGGCCCGGGTCATCCAGCATCTTCTAGGCTACATGGCCTCGACGACACACACACTTCCTCATGCCAGACTCTGCTCCAGAATTGTACAGAACTGGTTCCTTTGCTGCTTCCACCCACATACAGACCTTCAGTCTCACTGGTTCAGTGTACCCAGCACAATCCACCAGTCACTTCATTGGTGGACAGATGAACACAATCTTTCAGTGGGAGCTCCTTTTTACTGCCCACAACCACATCACGTTCTCGCCATGGACATTACTAGCCATCTTCAAGGCACTCAAGGGCTTCCTTCCCCTCCTCCAACATTCTGTAGACACCATTCAGACAGACAACACTATGGCCAGGGCAACAGACAAAGTGGCACCACTTCCACCAATCTCCAGAACTTGTCTCTCAACCTCTGGTCATGGTGTAGCAAACAGTCCATCACTCTGGTCATGGTAGGCATCCAGTAGTCAAGCAGATTCCCTCAGCAGAGCAGGACTGGACTCACACGAATGGCAACTGGACAGGAACCTCGTTCTGTCTCTTTTCAGTCAATGGTTTCACCTGGAAATAGACCTGATCACATCACACCTGAACAACCAATGCCCCCTCTACTGCTCCAGGCCGAGCAAGGGGCTCTACTCGCTGGGCGATGCTTTTGCAACCTCGTGGATGGGGTGGACAGCCTGCCCTACCTATTTCCTCAGATTCCCCTGCTACCCAGAGTACTTCAGAAAATTCAGCAGGACCAAGTAAAGTGCATCCTTATAGCCCCTTGGTGGCCCAGGAGACCCTGATTTTCCCTTCTCCTATACCTCGTGACAGATAATCACTACAAACTACCAATATATACTCACCTTCTCTCCCAGCACTCCGGACAACTCCTCCACCTGGATCTCCACAGGTTGTACTTCACTGCATGGTAGATACGACCCTCTTCCCACAGCCTCTACAGCAAATGTTGTCCGTGTCCAAGAAACCTGCAACATTAAAGTCTTATCAGCATAAATGGACGCGTTTTCTTACCTTTCTCCACTCGCACAACATTGCTCCACAACAGTTGCCAATGGAGCACGTTTGTACTTACCTTCTTTCTTTAAAAGAATCCAGTCTTAAACTATCTCCCCTAAGAGTTCACCTGGCGGCCACTATGGCACATTCATCACCCAGACCTACATCCTCCTTCAAGGAACCTATCGTTAAGAACTTTCTCAAGGGCCTGGCCCACCTATAACCAGCCCACCCATCATGGCCCCTGCTTGGGACTTCTCTCTAGTGCTTGCCTGCCTCATGCAAGATCCCTTCGAACAGATGCAGACTATTTCGTTGGATCTCTTCTCCTGCAAGGTGGCATTCCTCATAGCCATTACATCCACCAGGAGAGTAAGTGAGTTAAGAGCGTGCCTTACCTAATCTTCCACAAGGACACCCTGACATCACCTTCCTTCCCAAAGTTGTCTCTTCCTTTCACCGGTCCCAGCCACTCACCTTGCCTGTTTTCTTCCCTAACCCCTCGGATGATGTGCAATACAGTCTACATACCCTGGATGTCCATAGAGCTTCCACGGAACGTTCTTCTCAGTCGCTTTTCGTCAGACATACTGAACCAAACAAAGGCAAGGTGGCATTGTCGCAGACCATCTCCAGATGGGTGGTCAAAACTATAATGTCATCCTACCAACTAGCCAAGAAAGAGAGACCTTCCTTTATCAAGGCGCATTCTACCAGAGCGGTGACAACCTCAGTGGCCTTTGATAGGTCTATCCCACTTGATGTTATCTGTCAGGCCACTACTTGGTCATCTCCTCACTCTTTGATTCAGCATTATGCCCTTGATATCTGTTCTAGAAGGGATACGACCTTTGGCATGGCCATCCTACAGTCGCTCTTTGCTTGACTCCCATCTCCAGGTAAGATTCTCACTGGGTGCAGCTTGCTATGCACCCAGTTGTTTAAAGCACAGAGACCACGTCGAAGAACTTCAGGTTACTTACCTGTAACTTGGATTCTTTTAGTGTTCATCTGTGCTCTTACACGCGCACCCAATCTCCCCTCTATAGTTCTCTAGGTTAATGGACTCAGGGACTGAAGGAGGAAGGACATGTGCCCACAGGAATGGGAGGAGCTACTGCCTATCTAAGAGATAAACTAGCTTAAACAATCCCGATGAGGTCCTTGTGCAGGTGCAAAGCCCAATTGTGGAAGAGCACAGATGACCACTAGAAGAACCCGTTACAGGTAAGCAACCTGACGTATCCAAAGTACTGTGAATTCAAGGAATGGAACTAGACTTCCAGTTTTCCTCCAAACCACTGCAACTCCAGAACCCCTGTAAAGTTGCTTCTGAGAGTTGGAGGACTCTCAGGAATGATGTAGGATATGATGCAGGGACAGGGAGGAATGTTCAGAAACTGGGAGAGAACTCTTCTATAAGAGTTTTTGTGCTATGTTCACAGTAGGGATGTTCATGGAACTGGTTCTGTGCACTTCCAGGACAGCGGGGGGGGGGTCGCTTTAAGGGGTAGGGAAGGCACTGCCTATCTGCCAGCCCCGCCCCGATGCTTTCCCCCGCCAGCGCTCTTCCAAAAAGCGGGTACATGGGGCTACAGAGTACTTTGCAGCCCAGAGAAGCATTGCCATACAAATGGCTGACATGCATGTGCACCATTCTCTCCTGCAGCAGGATAACCTACCACTATTCTGTGTACCCCTATGGGGCTTTCTTTTTAAAAAATTAAAATGTGATTGTGTACTGCGACCTGTTCTGCTCTCATGCTAATGTGCAGGCTGGCCCTTTTAAAGAGGGGGAGAATGTGGAGCAGCAGCAATAGTGATAGCAGGAGCTATCTTTATGGGAGAAGTGTGGACAGCTATAATTCCAGGCACTCTAGGGTTAGGGAGGAGTGTGGCTGGGTGATGCTTCTCCATCCAGCTGCTGTAGCAAGTGTTATAAGGGAAGAGGGATGGATACATGGCAGTTTGCTATGCAACTGCCATGATGGGTGCTCCAGCAGTTAATGGGAGAAGTTTTTCTAGCATCCCTATCTTTCCTAAACAGGGCTAGCACTAATATAGTGCCAGCCAAAAAAATCTCACTGTTTGCTCTAGTTTGGAAGCATCTGTCAGTGCTGTATCTTTTACTCTGTCCTCACATTTTTCTAGGAAGAGGGAAATGTGCCTGTAGGTCAGCGTATAGCAGCTGTGGCTTCTGCTGTCCAAGAATGACTGTCAGATCAGATGTTAACCAAAGCATTTCTATAATTCAATCTGTGAAGATTTTCTCGCCTTTAGTAAAATTCATCTTTGTCTATTGATGGATTTTTTTCTCTTTCTCTCTATGCAGTTTTTTGTCGTGTGTATATAACAGAACATTCTTATGTCAGCGTAAAAACTAAAGTATCCACTTTAGCTCAGGAGATCTTGAAAATTGTAGCAGAAAAACTCCAGCATTCGCAGGAAGACCTGGCTCTGGTGGCCGTTTCATTCTCTGGGGGTAAATTATTTTCAGCTATCAGTATACCCAGTTTTCTTTCTCTCTCTGTGTCTTATCTATAAAGAGAGGATTGACATTTTCTAGTGCAAAGATAGGGCTGTTCCCCTATGGGTCCACAGCTGGATGACCATAGTTACAATAAGGAGCTGCTTAGCAGAGAGGAGTTTCCATGACAACTGCTAATTCTTTGGTGCTGTTGGATAATGCATTTCCACATCAGGTCTGGATTGCAAAGGACTCTTCATGTTCAGAAACATGTTATATGGTTTGCTACTAGAAATAATTCTTTTCGTTCATAATTCAAATTAACTCAATAGGGCACTGAAGTCAGGGTACCTGTGAAAGCGATTGGTCCTCTTTTGGACTGAAAACAGCTAAGGTATATATTTTTATGTATTGAGGGCAGGATGAAGAAGAACATATTAATGCCTCTAAGAAAGTTCAAACAATGCTTTCTTCATTTAAAAAAAAGACTCTTATTTTAGGGTCCACGTGCTATATTAGATAGGAGTTTTAATCTTTAATTTTTAAAATCCAAGGCTTATTACCTGTCTCTTTGAAATAAAATTACACAGCCTACAGACTGCTGTTCTTGATCTGTCTGACCTGTCTGGCCTCAGTATTTACCGCAAGATCTTAGGGCCTCTGGAAAGCTGCTTTGTTTATTGCATTCTAATGTTATTTGAGGAAAACAACAAAGGAAAAGGTTTAAACATAGATGTGATGGAATCTGTCAAAGGCTACTGAGTGAATTTATGTAGAGTGTAGATTCAGAGCTCCTCCTTTGAAGTAGGGAGAGTGTGCGTGCCTGGCACATGTCAACCTCTGTTTTAACATGTAATCAAAGCCAACTTAAAAGGTGTACTTTCATTTTGCTATATGTAAAACTTCGGAATATGGGTGTGAATTCTACTTCTGTGCCCCTGCATAACTATACAGACTGCAATCCACTAGAAAGACACACTCTACTGAAATGAATTGGACAAGAGCTGCCATACCTATTTCAGCAAATATGTACTTCTCCAAACAGACTTAGTTGATTTGTATTCTTAATTTTCAAGCCTATATATTTTAGCAGTTCCACAACATTTTGGCCGAGTAATATTTGAATGATTCAGAAATAAGTCCTCTTTTATGTGTGAAAGCAATATGCAAAAATAATATTGACCCTGCCAACCTTTAAAACCTTCTGACCTGTTCTACATCAAAAATATTTTCTAGCATTCTAATTGTAGTTTTACAGTTTTGTTTGCAGTTTCTAAACATTTGTGGCCATGACTGACATCCTGACTAACAAAGTGCTTGCGTAATGAACGAACTTTATTCATCAGTCAAAAACAGGAATTTGCAGAATTGTGCTATAGTGCTGTTGTACAAACGTTCTTTTTGAAACAGATGAGGTGTGCCATGAATCAATTGTTGAACCACTAGTCAGGAATGCAACAGCTTTATGCTAGCACACATCTTTCCACAAGTGTTTTATTAGCCCATGATTTTAAACCATCTTCTGTAGATGTATATTGTTGCATGTACCTGCCCTAGTTTTGCCTGAATTTGTTGGTTGCACACAACATATACATGGAAGGGGACCTGGTTGTGTCTACTGTGTTGTGGATTTCTTTACCCTTTCTCTAGTGCTGAGAGCGGCTCTACCCCTTGTTCCAGTACAGTAGCAGCCTTTATCACTAGTACACCCACTCTGGGACCATGCTCCTACCCCTTCCAGAAGCAATACACAAGAAACATTTCTAGATGGGAGGGAAAGCAACCTTGTCCACCTAGAATTACTTGTGCTGACCAAAAAGTGTCATAAAAGTTGTTAGGGGCAAGTAGGATGCACCTAGGGAGCTTGCTTCCTGTAGAGTGCTATAATAGCTATTGCATCGACAAATGGTTGATATCTAGTGGTACCCATCAGTGGAAAGTGAAATAAATAAAATTGAACAGATAAAGTTTTAGACAGTCTTTTTGGTTTCAGAAATTAGGAAATGAGAGAGAGAGAGAGAGAGAGAGAGAGCGCTGCTGTAGAGAAAGTGGATTTGCTTTGCACCCAAAAAAATGTGCTTATGTTTTGGATATTTTGTTTTTTCTCTATTAAAGAAAAACATGAATTACAACCAAATGACTTGGCAATCTCCAAATCCCTTGAGTCTTCCGCTCGTATGTTTGTATTCCGAAAAGATCTGACGGATACTCTGGTAAGACTTCAGAGTTACTAATAATCCACTTTGTTCAGAAAGCTTAGTGGCCAAGAGTTTCTAAAATTATACAGTGTAAACTATTTTGTTTTCTGATGTAAAGATTATGATCAGTTTAATTTCATTTGCTAGTTCCCCCCCCCCTATAAAACGCATGTCTCTGTTCATGTTTATTATTACACATCAGTTTTTACACTGAAATTTTAAAATCACAATTGAATCATTTAGACTCTTATCTCAGTAACATTTTCATATAACTTTCACACAATAAACCCATAAATATTTAAGATGTAGTCAAGTCAAGTCAAGTTTTATTTACGGTCCTAGACCAAACAAATTTAAGGTGTAATTTTACTGAATTTTTACATAGAAATGTTTGGAGGGAATGGGTGTGTGTATGTGTGTACTTACCTGTAATTTTGAATGAACCTGGCTACTGTGTTAACAAGGTCTGCAGGAGACATGTCAGCTATCACCCTCCATAACTATGTTTTGGCTCAAATGAGGCTTTAGTTTAGGAAGTACACTGAAGTGCCCCCCAAATGGCAAAGCGTACAGAACTACTATATTGGTTATATTAATGAAATATTAATATGTATTATTAATATTGTGTATGTATATTCCTTTAAGACAAATCCATTCATTCAAATGGAAATTGGCTTTTCTCATAGGAAGAAGTGGATATTAATGCGAATCACTGCAATAATGCAAACTGCAAAGCCATTTTGATTATTTATGCCTTTTCTAGTAGGGAGTGTCACTATGTAAACCTTTCACATAGCAATTGACAGTAACCCTAGTTTAATTTCCTTTGCAAAAAAATGACTGTACTTAAAAAGGGCAAAAATAGTGGCAATCTGAACTTTCAGTAATGGTGCATCTGATTTAAAGCTGCAGTTCTATGCGTGCTTACATGCATAGAGTGTGATTGAATTCAGTGACTGACATTCCGTGCAGAATAACATGGGCGGTTCTCAACGATCTGCACTGCTGCACATGTCACCTGCAGTGTTTCCAACAGCAGTCTTGTGCTAATATGCGGAATGGCACTATGGCCATTGGAAATAATGAGCATTGTTTTTTATTTCCGCAGCATCGCAAGCAGTTGAGAATCACCCACATTACTCTGCACAGAATGTTAGCTAGTAAGATGTCCCCTGGTGGCGCAGTGGTAAAGAGCCCCTGGTGGCGCAGTGGTAAAACTGCCGCCCTGTAACCAGAAGGTTACAAGTTCAATCCTGACCAGGGGCTCAAGGTTGACTCAGCCTTCCATCCTTCCGAGGTCGGTAAAATGAGTACCCAGAATGTTGGGGGCAATATGCTAAATCATTGTAAACCGCTTAGAGAGCTTTGGCTATAGAGCGGTATATAAATGTAAGTGCTATTGCTATTGCTATTGCTATGTACTTCTGATGCATAGGATCAAGTTGTAATTTTTTAAATTTTTGTTTAAATAGTTCATTTATACAAAAGACTAAGAAGTTCTCAATCTTCAATAAAATCAAGCAAAATAGATAATTGTTGAAAATCTAAAGTGGACAATGTGAAGGAACCTTTTTTCATATGTGGTGGTCATGTGGGAAGGCAAAGGCCTTTTGGGATATGATATATAATGAGTTAAAGAAAAAATTTTAAATGACATTTCCTAAGAGGCCAGGAGAATTCTCCAGACGAAATTTAACATTTTTTATGTATGCAACCACGGTGGCTAGAATAGTATATGCGCAGAAATGGAAAGATAATAAAATGCCCTCAAAAGAAGATTGGTTGATAAAAATTTTGGAATATGCTGAGATGGCAAAACTTACAGCACTCATAAGGGATGAAAACTTGGAATGTTTCAAAGAAGATTGAGAGCCATTCTTACTTTAACTTAAGGAACTATTTTTCCAATATGGACCTTTCAGCAGGGTTTGAAATTTAGTAACAGCAGCAGGTTGGGTAGGGGAAAATCAAGTTTGTAATGTGGAGTATATGTGTTTTGAATTATTATAGCAATGGTAGATTTGTATAGCTAATATGAACCGTGCAGACTGGTAAGCGGAAGGTCAATATTTACTTAATGAAATGTAATTGGACTGTTAAGATATTGTAAAAACCAATAAAATTTTAAAATGCAAAAAAAGAGAAAAGAAAATCTAAAGTAGTTAGGCCTATGTTGCAGTATGTCAAGAAATTTTGTGTATTTGTCATCACAATTTTACTCTTCTACATCTGTTTTTTCATATCTGCTTCTTTATATCACACACTGTTTTCCAAGTGTGTTTAGAATCAGCCATCGGCCATTATAGAATTGACAGTAATATGCAATTCATAAATGTGAATTCTAAATGGAATTCATAAGGTAAGACGCAAAGGTAAAGGCATGTTGCATACACGTATTGTAAAGCTGGCACGTTTGTTTGTTTAGATCTCAGCAAAACATTTCTCTTTTACTTGCAATACAAAACCAATTTATATATGAATTCAGGTGATAGGCCAAACTCATTTGTGATTTCGGTTTCACTATAGTATTTATCTTTTCAGTCAGATGGTTATGTAGTCTTTCTTTCTCCCTAGTTAATTCTTAAAGAAGTAAGTTTGCCTAATGTAATACCAAAGCATTGATCTCCTTGTTATCGAAAGCTGTTTCAGTCTTAGAGGCCATAATTCTTTCAAGTCAAGCAATTTAGAGAACATAGGTGTACTAAATAAAGATAATTGTATGGTCAGGTTTTCAATTATGTATGCTTGTTCAGGAAATATTTCCATATGTCTGTTGATTTAGAACCCTTTTGCTGAAAATGAGGAAACTCAGCAGCGGTCTGTGAGAATTCTGGGAATTAACACTTGGGACCTCGCTTTGGAATTAACAAACTTTGATTGGAATCTTTTCAACTTGATTCATGAGGTAAGATGCAAAGGTAAACTGCAATCCAGTGCTCAGTAGTGTTGTTGAATTTGGACAGATTTAAGTTTGGTGCTTATGAGATACTGATATACTTTGGTGCTGATATTCTTCTTCGTATCCCTGGTACATGTACACTGCGATCTATGAGCAGGATACAACAGACTAGGTTCTCGCTCAAAAACTAAACTTGTGTCAAAGGTTGCACCAGAATTTACCCTTTGAGAAAGTGATGAAATGCATTCTGTGGCATGTGGAGATAGTTCTTGTTGCCAACCTAAGAAATACATTTATTTGTAATGTTGAAGGAAGAGAAAAACATATTTCATCAAGCTCCATAAAACAAATTCATTAGACTGAAACCTAGCCACAATTAATGGATGCCAAGCCAGACACAAACTATCTGTACATTTTTCATAGCCATGACCCGAAGAGTAATTGCTGAAAATTTCACAAGATTACTTGCAGCTTTGAACTCTTTCTGAACTGCTTGAGGTTTGTTCATAAATTATTAAAAGTTGTCTGACTAAGTATCATTAGGCTTCAGATTTAGGGGTGTGCAATTCGGGTTTTCGGGTGATTCGGCTCAGACCCAAACCGAATCACCCCTGTTCTGTTTTGTGCCCGAATCTGGGTCACCCGAATCACCCTTGATTCGGTTCGGATTCGGATTTAATCCGAATCGATTCGGGGGGTAAAAAGGGGCCCAGGGGCAAAATTTTGGGGTGGGGTGGTAGTGCCCAATGGGTAGAGTCAGAAGTTTTTTCTGAGGTGTGAATTCTCATTGTATCATAGCAAATGAGATTTTTTTCAATTAAACAACTCTCATGACCCCACTTTCACTTTTTCACACTTTCCTTTACTATGAATAATATGAGGAAGTAAACAATTTAGCACACTTCACCTTATGAAGACAAACCTCATAAAAATAAATTCACCAAAATTCACCCCCTGCCCAATCACTCTTAAATTGGGGATGGGTGGTAGCCTCCACCCATTAGACACTATCTACCAGCCCACCCCACTCCTTTGGGGCAGATCCACTTTCTGCCCCCAATCTGCCCCAAAGACACCCAAACTTCAAAAATTCTCAAAAAATCAGCGCTCTGCCCAATCCCCCTGAAATTGGGGTGGTAGCCTCCACCCATTAGGCACTACCACCCCACCCCACTTTTTTGGGGCAGATCCACTTTCTGCCCCCAAACTGCCCCAAAGTCACTAAAACTTCAAAAATTCTCAAAAAATCAGCCCTTTGTCCAAACCCCCTGAAATTGGTGTGGTAGCCTCCACCCATTAGGCACTACCACCCCACCCCACTATTCTGCCCCAGGCCCCACTTTCTGCCCCAATATGCCCCAATCTGCCCCAAAGACATGAAATTTTCAGAAATTTACCAAAAATCAGCCCTTTGCCCAATCCCCCTGAAATTGGGGTGGTAGCCTGCACCCATTAGGCACTACCACCCCACCCCACTCCTTTTGCCCAGATCCCATGCTATGCCCCCAAACTGCCCCAAAGTCACTAAAACTTTAAAAAATCGCCAAAAATCAGCCATGAACCGAATCACCCGAATTTTTCGGGTCTGAAATTCGGGTGATTCGGCTCGTGCCCGAAAAATATCGGGGGACATCGGGGGTGATTCGGTTCGGCCCCGAATCACCCGAAATTGTTCATTTCGGGCACAGATCGTTCTGTGCCCGAAATTTTTTGCACATCCCTATTCAGATTATTTAAATTCCGATTTCCTTTTTTTAAAAAGCCTAATTATTCTTTTAACTGTCTTACAGCAAGAGCTGATATACTTCACCTTCAGCAGACAAGGCAGTGGAGAAAACACTGTGAATCTTAGCCTTCTGCTTCAAAGATGCAATGAAGTTCAACTCTGGGTTGCCACAGAAATACTCCTCTGCAATCAACTGTGTAAACGTGTTCAGCTAGTAAAAAAGTTCATTAAAATTGCTGCTCAGTAAGTTACAGTGTGACTATTGAATGGAATTGCTCTCTGGAATATATTCAATCTTTTACAATTGCTGTGCTATGCATTTTTATTAGAACAGTGGTTCCCAAACTGGGAGCCTCCAGATATTTCTGAACTACAGCTCCGATCATCTCCAGCCACAATAAATTGTACTTGGGCAGATGGGAGTTGTAGTTCAGCAACATCTGGAGGCTCCCAGTTTGAGAATCACTGTGTTAGTATATTCTGATGGACATATAAACGATACATGAGACAAACACAGTCATTTATGTTGTCTAAACAGGATCCCTGTCCAAATGTCTAACCGTGTTGAATGTGTGTGCCTTCATTTGGGGACCAGGGATAGACTGGGACTTCTATTGATGTACCGATCGCCCCGCTGCCCGATGGTGTCCCTAACTGAGCTGACAGACTTGGTCTCAGGCTTGGCGTTGGAGTCTCCCAGGCTTGTGGTGCTGGGGGACTTCAATGTTCACTTTGGGACCAATTTGTCCGGGGCGGCTCAGGAGTTCATAGCAGCCATGATGACTATGATCCTATCCTAGATGGTCTTGGGACCAATGCATATTGTTGGTCACACGCTTGATCTGGTCTTTCACTCTGAACAGGGTGGTGTTCTGTGGTTGGGGACTCCTGTTATTTCTCCTTTGCCATAGATGGACCACCATCTGGTTAAGGTTGGACTCACAACCACATCCCACCTCCACAGGGGTGGGGGTCCCATTAGGATGGTCTGCCTGAGAAGTTTACTGGATCCAAAAGGATTCCAAGAAGCTTTGGAGGGATCTAGTGTTGGCTCTGCTGGTGACTCTTACGACACTCTGGTGGAGAACTGGAATAATCAACTCACCAGGGCAGTGGACACGATCGATCCTAAGTGTCCTCTCCGACCTGCTTCGAAACTGGCCCCTTGGTATACAGAAGAACTAAGGGGCTGAAGCAGCGAGGTAGACGAGTAGAGCGCAAGTGGAGGAAGACTCATCTAGAATCCAACAGATTATTACATAGAGGGCATTTGACGATCTATGCTCAGGCAATACGTGTGGCAAAGAAGCAATTCTTTTCCTCTCGTATCGCTTCCACAAATTCACATCCAGTGGATCTGTTTAGGGTCATGAAGGGGCTAATGTGCACCCCTTCCCCCTTGAATCAGTACTTAGAACCAATAATTACTCACTGTGTGATGTTTTTAATGAGTTCTTTGTAGACAAAATCTCTTGCATTTGGGCCGACTTGGATTCAAACTCCACAATTGTTACAGAGTCTGAAGTCAAGGTGTCCAACAGCTCCACTTATGTGATAACCCTGGATCAATTTCAGGTTGTGACAGTTTCAGTGTTTGAGGATGTGGACAAGCTGCTTGGAATGGTGCGGCCTACCACCTGCCCTCTTGATCTTTGCCCAACATGGCTTATACTGTCTGGCAGGGAGGCTGTTGTAGATGGCCTGGTAGAGATTATAAATGCTTCTCTGAGCATTAGACCACTTCTGAAGAAACCTGCCTTGGATCCCTCAGAGTTAAATAATTACAGGCCTGTCTCCAACCTTCCATGGTTGGTCAAGGTGATTGAGAAGGTGGTGGCCTCCCAGCTCCAGGAGGTCTTGGAGGAAACCGAATATCTAGACCCATTTCAGACTGGCTTTCGGGCAGGCTATTGGGTGGAGACTGCCTTGGTTGGCCTGATGGATGATCTCCAATTGGGAATTGACAGAGAATGTGTGACTCTGTTGGTCCTTTTGGATCTCCATCAGCTTTCAATACCATTGACCATAGTATCCTTCCGGAACATCTGAGGGGATTGGGGGTGGGAGGCACTGCTTTGCAGTGGTTCTGCTCCTACCTCACGGGCAGATTCCAGATGGTTTCTCTTGGAGACTGTTGTTCTTCAAAATCTGAACGTTTGTATGGTGTCCCTTAGGGCTCCATATTGTCTCTGACGTTGTTTAACATCAGGAAAAGGCATAGCCTCCCTAAATACCTGCCATTACTGGAGGCAGTAATGGGCTGAAAGAGGGATATAAAACTGAGGCTGAATCCAGATAAGACGGAGGTACTTATTATGCATGGTCGAAACTCAGGAGACAATTTTGATCTGCCAGTTTTGGATGGGGTCACGCTCCCCTAGAAGGAACAGGTACGCAGTCTGGGGGTGTTTCTGGATTCGAAACTCTCCCTGGTGTCCCAGGTTGAGGTGGTGGCCAGAGGTGCTTTTTATCAGCTCTGGCTGATATGCCAGCTGCGTCCGTTTCTTGAGTTGAATGACCTCAAAACAGGAGTACATCTGCTAGTAACCTCTAGGCTGGATTACTGCAATGCACTCTATGTGGGGCTTCCTTTTTATGTTGTCTGGAAACTGCAGTTGGTTCAGAACGTGGCAGCCAGGTTGGTCTCTGGGTTATCTAGTAGAGACCATATTACTCCTGTGGTGAAGGAATTGCACTGGCTACCGATATATTTCCAGGCAAAATACAAGGTGCTGGTCATTACCTATAAAGCCCTAAACAGCTTAGGCCCTGGATATTTATGAGAACATCTTCTTCGCCATGAGCCCCACCGCCTGCTAAGATCATCTGGAGAAGTTTGCCTGTGGTTGCCGCCAACTCGTCTGGTGGCTACTCGGGAATGGGCCTTCTCCATTGCAGCCCCTGGACTTTGGAATGCACTCGCTGTTGAAATAAGAGCCTCCCCATCTCTGGCAACTTTTAAAAAGGCACTGAAGACACACTTATTCACCCAGACTTTTAATTAGATGTATAGTTTTAAATAATTTTAATACTGGGTTTTAAATGTGTTTAATCTTTTACATGATTTTAATTGTTAATTGATTTATTGTTTTAAATGATTTTAATTGTAAACCACCTAGAGATAGAAGTTTTGGGTGGTACAGAAATATTTTAAATAAAAAATAATAATAAACATAGGCACGCACACTGATAATCCCCACCACCGCTGCCATTCCTCTGAAAAATCTGTGCTATTGTAATCCCATGTACGTCTCAGCAGTTAAGTTCACATGATTATAAGGCAGATATATATCCATTAAGAAATGTGTTCTATTTATTTATTTTATTTATTTTTTATTGTTAGATTTATATACTGCCTTGCATTAAAAACAATCCCAAGACGGTTTACAATAATTAAAACATATATAATAAAAATGAGTTAAAAGTATTTAGCTAAAAATATAAAAACAAATCTGATATTAAAATATATAATATACAAATACAGAAAAACTATACATGGATAAAAACACACAGAAGCAGCAGTAAAACAATGATGTAAAGGGCTGGATAAAAAGCCAAGATTTAACCAGCTTCCTAAAAACTGTGACAGAGTCTGAGGAGTGAATGGCCACTGGGAGAGCATTCCAAAGCCTGGAGGCAGCAACAGAGAAAGCCCTGTCCCGAGTGCACGACAACCTAGCCTCCCTCATTGTCAGCACCTGGAGCAGAGTCCCCTCAGATGATCTCATCAAGTGGGCAGAAACCCTTGGGAGCAGGCGGTCCCTCAGGTATCCTAGGCCCAAACTGTTAAGGGCTTTAAAGGTCAAAACCAGCACCTTGAATTGGACCCGGAAACACACTGGTAACCAGTGCAGCCCTTTCAAAATAGGTGTGATGTGATCACACCGGGCAGCTCCAGATAGAACCCTAGCTGCAGCATTTTGTACAAGCAGCAGTTTCCGGATATTCTTCAAGGGCAGTTCCACGCAGAGATCATTGCAGTAATTCAGCCGTTACTAAGGCATGGGTAACTGTGGCCAGATTTGCCTTCTCGAGAAAGGGACGCAGCTTGGCGCACTAGCTGAAGCCGTGCAAAGGCACCCCTGGCCACCGCCTCCACCTGAGCTTCCAAAAGCAGAGCCGGGTCCAGTAGTAACCCCAAGCTGCATACTTGCTCCTTCAAGGGGAGTGAAACCCCATCCAGAACTGGTAAAATCTCCTCATCCCAATTGGCTCTCCTACTGACAGACATTACCTCCGTCTTGTCTGGATTCAGTCTCAGTTTATTAGTTTATTTCTCCAACTTATCTTCTATGTGAATCTTTAGTCTCTTTATTCTGAAATTGAGGACTTGTACTAAAGTCACATCTCATTGACCTATTACTTTTTATCAGTAAAATGCACTTATTTTATTTAATTGCCTATTGTTGCTAGTAGATAACTTTTCATATCTTCTTCATTTGTATACTTAAAAATCACTGGAAGTTCTATAATCTCAGCTAAAATATTTTCTGTAGTCTGATAAATTACTCAGAAATGCAATTTGTTTCTGAGCATACTTTTGAGCAGCACATTAATTTCCATAATGATCAAATGCTAAGTTGGATTTTTTAAACATAGAAACAATTGATTTTGTGTGACCGGCTGTATTTCATTACTTAGAAAAGATTGAAGATATAGGATATATTTAAGTATAAGCTTGTCTAGATAATAATAAAGTCCAAAATATCTCTTATTGCTTCAGTGTCTTTGAGGAGAAGGTGTGAAATGAAAACAGTAGAAGTTGAATACAAGAGTTTTCCCTTCTGTTCCAAACTATAATATGTGATTGCTAGTCACCTTAAGTGGTGCTGTGGGGAAATGCTTGACTAACAAGCAGAAGGTTGCCGGTTCAAATCCCCGCTGGTGCTATATTGGGCAGCAGTGATATAGGAAGATGTTGAAAGGCATCATCTCATACTGCGCGAGAGGAGTCAATGGTAAACCCTTGCTGTATTCTACCAAAGAAAACCACAGGGCTCTGTGGGTGCAAGGAGTCGAATTTGACTTGATGGCACACTTTACCTTACCTTTAATACCTTATACACATTTTGATAGTAAAGCTAGTGGTTCATTAAAAGTTCTGAAAACGGATCCAATAACAAAAGTTCATTGGAAGACAACATTCTAAACCAGAAACTGAACAAAGGGCCTTTCTGAATTACTTAAATAATAATAATCACAAAATACCACAATTGTGTTAGCATCTCGCCCAAGCTTAAGAACCAGTTCCAGTTTTAGTACATTGGCATGTAGAGAAAAGACGCTTTAAAAAACAGTTTCCCATTCACTATGAAAATACTTGGAACAGGAGACTAGCTTTCTTTTATTTTATTTATTTATTTCTCTCTCTTAGGCATACCTGTTGCTAATCCCAAGCGTGGCAGCTCTTGCAAGAGTTCGAGCAACTGCCGGATAGCGACGGGGATGGGCGTGAGGGAAGAAAATAGCAAGGGCAGCCGGTCAGCTGGCGGGGAAACAAAACAGCATTGAACAGTGGCGGTGGCCTGGCCGGCTATTAAGGGAAGAGGGTGGGCGGCCAGGTGGCCAGCCAGGAAGAAAAAAGCAGCAGTGGGTGGGCAGCCAGGTGGGGGAAGTAGTGGCCAGCCAGCAGGCAGGTGGGTGGGCGGGCGGGGAGAGCACGGGGGGAAATGGTGGTGGAGGTTGGCTGGCAGGTGGAGGGAAGTGCAGGCGGAAGAAGACAGTGGCGGGGCGGTGGGGGACAACGACAGTGGCAAACTAGAGGTGCAGATGGTCTGCACCCGGTTCAGCTAGTATGTTTAAAATACAGTTATTTAACTAACTCACAAGTGAGTTGTACAGCTGCCAGAAATTCCTTTCTAGATTATCATTTTTATAGTGCTGTGTGCCATTTCCATATATCTAGTGTCACGTATTTCTTTGCATTTTCCAAGAATGCACACTGCAATTTTATGTTGCTGTGAAAATGAGATTCTTTCACAAGACAGCATCATCATTAATGCAGTTGGTATGTGGAATCTGGTCTGTGTGAATATTGCAGGCACATATTTAGATTGCTCTTGCAATGTGAATGTTACCAGTGATACTAATGTTACCAGTGACACTAGTTACTAATTAGAGTATGCATTCATTCATTCATTTTATGTGTGTGTTTGTTTGTTTGTTTGTTTGTTTGTTTATTGAATGTATATACTGCCTAGTATAAAAATCTCTAGGCAGTGTACAATATATAGGTTGCACATGAATTAAATGCAGCAGTAACACACTACAGAATATCGTAAAGGATACAGAAAAGAAAATGAAGAATTATCTAAAGATTGTAGGGATATCAACAGTGGGAAGAGATTTAATTTAGATAAACTCCAAATGCTGTAACTAAGGAACATTAATCCCAGAATAAAGAAACAAGAACAAGATTGCTTGGAAGTATGTCACTGTTTTCAATATATGTGATAAAAGTTGCTCCATAATTACTTGCAAGAATGTTATATAAAACTAAAATTCTTCCTAATGTGAATCTAACACACTTGAATTTTCACCTTGGGTTTATAACTAATGCAGAACCAAACTGGGGTGAAGCAGATTATTATTATTATTATTATTTTGCAGCCCTTGAAAAGTGCTCCATCTATTTTCAGCAATTGTTTTCAGGGGAGCCTCAAAAGACATGAAAATATTAGTGAGGGAATGTATGTATTTTTAACTAAGATAAGGTGTTTAACTGCATCAGCAGCCAGCACAGGGTCTTAAAGAGTATCTTAATACTTTTGCCAGTGAGCCATCCAGAGGACAATTTGTTATGGGGCGGCTAACAAATAAAGTTTATTATTATTTATTATTATTAATGCACATGATCATCAGTTCACATCAGTGTTAAAAAAGGAACTTTAAAAAGTGTGTAAAACATCCTTTCAAGGAAAAGAGAAACAAGTAGTTCTAAGAACTAATGGAGCCTGCTTTCTGCTTCTTTAAACACTGTGACTTTTACCTAGGACCCCCTATCATATGCTGTGTTTTTGATTTGTATCCAGCTATCAGCACATGACTTACAAATGGTGTTGTCTATATGTTGAGTGGCCACCATCTTGAAACAAGATGGGTTGGAAAAACATGCTTCTGTCAGTGTCTCCTAGGACCCACTCACCCCCCGCCACAAAGGTAAAGTGTGCCATCAAGTCGATTTTGACTCCTGGTGCCCACAGAGCCCTGTGGTTTTCTTTTGGTAGAATACAGGAGACGTTTACCATTGCTTCCTCCCACTTAGTATGAGATGATGCCTTTCAGCATCTTCCTATATCGCTGCTGCCCAATATAGGTGTTTCCCATAGTCTGGAAAACATACCAGCGGGGATTCGAACCGGCAACCTTCTGCTTGTTAGTCAAGCATCTCTCCCCCCACCCACAATGTACTGTGAATTTGGTTTGTATTGGACAGACATGGTGATCGCATCATCCTCTTTCCCTTGGGAAAATAGAGTAAAAATAACGCCAGGGCAGGATCAAGGGAAACAATGGCAGCATATAAACAAAATTAAAAGTTGAACAATGGATGGTAGAGGTTTTCATTGAACTTTCCCATTCTGAAATGTCAGCTTATGCATCAAAAATATAGCATCACAAAAATTCTGCACAGCTTTTTTTAAAATACCTGTAAAAGGGTTGGTGGTTATACTAAAGTTATGGTATTTGACAGGAGGGGTAAATTACTATTCTGACAATAAGGCTGAGATGGGAAAACAAAATAATCTTGAGAGCATTCACTTACTGAGCTCATACCTCATTGGAGCCAGCTCAGAGAAGATAACCATGTAATACAGTATTTAAGAATCAGTTAATATAGAATACTTGTGTATCCCAGTAATATAAGATGTTACATGAATAGGAAATGACATGCCTTTTTTTAAAATCTTCATAGCTGCAAAGCCCAAAGAAATCTGAACTCATTCTTTGCCATCGTTATGGGTCTAAACACTGCATCTGTCAGTCGACTTTCTCAGACGTGGGAGGTAATAGGAGTATTACACTATTTTTTAAATTAATCTGCATGTTTTCTTTGTTGTACTGTCTGTATGTTGAAAAAGCCCAGATGCTTTCCCAGTATTCCTTTTCCCCTGCTCCTTCATGCACAATTAGAGATAATAAACTTTTAATTGTGGCTTACAACAAAATGTCTGTGCCTCTTGAAAGTGTGAGCTTGAGGAGGGTCCCCCAACCCTCAGGGACATATTTGCAGGAGACAAAGAGGAATGCAGAGGGAAGGAGGGGAATTGCTATTCTGTCTCATGCTATTGTATTGACATGACATTGATCTGAACATTAGTCACTGAAAATAAATGCCACCTTTCAATAAATCTACTTGTCTGTCCTTGATGAAATCCTTATGAGTCAATTAATACTACGACGTTTCATATTCTAGAGTACCAATTTGATACCAAATGTTGCTCTGTGAACACCAGCAAGGTTATATTCCTGCAGCAATGCCCCACTTGAAACCACCCACCCCCTTTTAATTTATCAGCACTAGTTTATGTGCTATTGATATAGATGTGCTATTAGGCACATCTACTTTGTTTTTAAAAACTGAGAAACAGATCCCCATGCAGCACAGTTATGTCTTCAGCTCCAAGGATATTGTGCTGGTGGTGGTGCACTGGGGCCAGAACTAGTATAGCACTAAAAATAAAAATAAAAATTCTCTTTTAAAAATTTAATCATCAGGAAGGGTCTTAAGACAAATGAGACAGGCAGAGATGTTAGTGAAGAAAGTGAACACAGATGTTAGGAAGCAATTATCATAAAAGAATTATGAATGGGGGAATCTCAAAAGGCAAGATGGTCTGCATCACCCTTAAAGATTATTTATAATGGGGAATTCTAGTTCTAAGAAAAAAGTAACTGCCAGATAAAGCGATTATCTTTATTAGACATTCAATGTATGAGACAGTCACTTAAAAAGTATTAAATATTGTTTTCTGTGCTTGGTTTATTTTATTTTATTTATTTATTTTGCCAATCCTGTATGCTTTGTTGTTGTTTTTTGTGCCACAGAGGATTCCTGGAAAGTTTAAGAAACTCTTCACTGAACTTGAAAATTTGACAGTAAGTATAACATGCTTGTTTTCACAGAAAATAATTTTATTTCCTCAGCTGTAATCTTTTATCGCTTTAGGGAAACAACATCTGAAGTCGGACTTTTTATTCTGGGCTTTTTAGCTTCTAGCAGATTTTATTGTGTGCCTCCAAAAGGGATGTGGTAGTTCAAAAAATGAGCGAGTGTACCTTGAATGAATTCTATGCATGCTGACTTGGAAATTAGTTCCTCTGACTCCCAAGTAAATGTGCAAAACATTACAGCCTTAGTCAACTCTTTGCTTTAGGAATCCATTATCTGGCTCATTTTTCAAGGAAACAGTATGTTATTTAAAAATCATATTGAGTTTGTGGGTATGTAATGGATTTCAAATTGTCCTTTTAAGAAATATATTGATTGATTTTCTTCTTTCCTTTCATTACCATCAAATTATTTTGGCAGGACCCTTCCCTCAATCATAAAGCCTATAGGGATGCGTTCAAGAAAATGAAGTCTCCAAAAATCCCCTTCATGCCTTTACTTCTTAAAGGTAAAACTAAATATTGTATGGCCCTTTTGTCCATGTTCATTACAACAACTGTAAGGTGACATTTGCTTATTTATAGTAGTATAAATAGTAGTGTTGTGCACTGCTAAAATTACAGGGGTCAGATTGTATCTAATTCCAATCAAGTGCATCAGATTGACAAAGCACATAATGGAGTCCTGAACTGATCTGATAGCATGGGGTGCATTTAATCGATTCAATGTATCTGTGAGGGGTGGTGGGCCTTACCAACATCATGCCATTGTGTTTCTCCCTGGAGCATTATGGGCCAGCTGCCCATGGAAAAGAGCTGTGATGTAAAAGGCTGTTGCTACTGGCCACAGAGCAGCAACTTTTCTGCATTAGAAAGATAACCCACTGTTGTATTGAACACTTCTGTATTAGATGCAATTGGATTGTGCCATATAGGACAATGTTTTCAATGCACAACACTAATATTTAGCATATATTGTGTATCCACAATCTGTCCATGTTTTATATGGATATACAGTGCCACCTAATGGCGCAGCAGGGAAATGACTTGCCTAGGGAGCAAGAGGTAGCTGGTTTGAATCCCTGCTAGTATGTTTCCCAGACTGATATCTTGTGCAATCTAAGCACGGTCATGGAACCAAGGATTGCAGGGTTGTAGAAAGCTTCTGCTGAAGGTATGATCTTGAGCTGGGAGTTCTTAGTGTTTGGTTTGATCAAAACTGTGTGTTGTCTCTAATAAATAAATCGCTTAAAAAACAACAATTGCCATTCAAGTGTTTACATCTGTATAATAATACCAAAACAAAATAAAGCGTGTCCATTTATCTCCTAAGTTTGGCAAACATTTCTTTTTCTATATGTTTCTGTTTATAGCCTATTGCCTGATAAGTAAGATGCCAAGATTAAGTGTAAAATGTGTACTAAAAATCAGGAGCTACTGTAGGTCCTGAATTCTCAGATTGATTTTATTCTGACAGGTTCTTTCTATTTTCTGTTGGCCATGAGATTTTACAGCGCTTTTTCCTGTCCGTCCTTCCTTCCTTCCTGATCTTATTATTATAATATTTATTATTATTAATTATTATTATTATTTTTACATTTATATTCCGCTCTTCCTCCAAGGAGCCCAGAGCGGTGTACTACATACTTGAGTTTCTCTTTCACAACAGCCTTGTGAAGTAGGTTAGGCTGAGAGAGAAGTGACTGGCCCAGAGTCACCCAGCTAGTTTCATGGCTGAATGGGGATTTGAACTCGGGTCTCCTTGGTCCTAGTCCAGCACTCTAACCACTACACCACGCTGGCTCTCTGATCTGTTGTTGTACCCTGTGTTCTCTTTTAGCTTAACTCATTCCAGTTCTGATGCAGTCTCATTATGTTGGAGGCTGCTCACTATAAACAATAGTTTAGGTATTGATGTGTCATGCTAATACAAAATTCCCAGCAAGATGTCTTGCTCTGTTTTGTTCTAGTGATCTTGTAGTCCCTAAAGGCTGTGTGTATAATGGATATAGTTCACACTTGAGTGCATCTTTAACAGAACACATTGCAATGTCAATATTACTGCTGAGCACTCTGCTACTCCCAATAGCTCTATCCAGCTATTTGACTGATAATCACTCTTTGTTTCTACCTTCCCTAATCTTCTTTGAGAGGCTATATGTAGAGACTCGTATGATGAGTCAGCATCCTCTGCTTTGGCTGCTTTCTGTTTTTTTGTAGGCAAAAGATTAAAGCCCCTTGACTTGTCTTCTCTCTCTCTCTCTTTTTAACTTGGCATAATAGGATTAATTCACCATGTTTTGAAGGAGATAAGATATTACAACAAAGTTCGAGGAGAAAATAATCTTCCAAGAAGCTTAGTTTTAGGTCACAGTTCATAAAAAGGCATTGCTCTACTTTACCTCCTGTTCCCTATGCATTGTGCAGGAAGCCATCCCCTGGTATACTTGAGATGATATCTAGCAAACTAATTACATTGCTGCTGTTACGAGAGGTGCTTTTTATCCCCTTGCAGGACCTTGAAGGCATGTTTCCCAAGCAAGTCTCAACCACAGGCTTAAAAATCCATGTGTTGAGGCTCAGTACTTTACCTCTTCTGTGACTATGAATATATCGTTATGGCTATGATAGACAGGGACGGGGAAGGGAAGTGGTGGTGGTTGGTCTGCTTAACGGGATAAATAAGTTGGAGGAGTGGGGGGAAGCTGGTCTTCTCCAAGGAAAGAATTGGGGCCAAAGAAGAGAGGACCCCAAGAAAACCTGGGGAAGAAAGAAGCTGGTGAAAGAACCAGCAGATGAACCTAAGGGTAGGGAGGAGAGCATCCCAAAAAAGCTTGGGGAGAGAAGGAGAGAGAGACTGGTAAAAAGAACAGGCAGCAGGATCTGGGGGTGGGAGGGGGAGAACATCCAAAAGGACCCAAGGTGGAGAAAAAGGACACCCCAAAGAAGTGGAGGGAGGGAGGTCTATCCTCAGAACCAGAGGCAAAAGAGGACAAGATAGCCAATAGTAGGCAGGGGAGCGGGGAATGATAAACGACTTCCCTGACTATGGAGGAAAGCGGTTGCAAGCTCTCCAGTGAAAAGCGAATCTAGGGGCTAAAATTTTGTAAATGTCAGGAGGCTGCTCCCTTCGCTGTTGTGGGGGGGGCACTAAGGACAAGGGGTTATTGGGATTTAAAGTTGCTACGGTCAAATGGCAGAGAAGGGAAGGAACAAAGGGACTGCATTAGAGGGTTTCCTATAATTAGTGGGGACACCCAATCGATGTCCCTAGTTGGTGCATTCAGCTAGAGGCTAACTTCCCTGAGCTTTCCCTTGGGCTCTGGCTCCCCACGGGATAACCTTCTAGATCTAAATAAACTAACCTAGCCTGACAAGTCACAAGCGCATGTAGACAGACAGACAGACAGACAGACAGACAGACACACACACGGAAGGGGGGATTGGGGAGGAAAAAGGAAAATTCCCAGGAGCAGTGGAAGGAGGGATTCTCCCCATAGGAGCTGTCCAATGTGAAGGAAGCTGGGCTCTCTGTGAAGAAGATGGGATGTGATGATGAAGGAGTAGAAGTCAACAACCTCTGGGAAAGATCCCAGAGGCTGCACAAGTTGGAGGGGCTTTTGGCTGGCTATTTTATAGGGTAATGAAGGGCTAAATTAGTGCCCTTCCAGGTTAGTAGGAGTGATCTTGAATCAACAGAACAATAAGTTTCAGAATAGGCAGGAAGATAGGAGTTTCTTGGGATGGAGGCACCTGTGTTTCCTGGCTTCTTAGCTTTAAGGATTTGGATAATCTAAGAGGGATGACTGAATGGCTTTTGTTTTCAGGTCAGCAGTTCAGGTATGTGGGTGAATAGAAGGAGACTTTTGGCTGCCTGGCTTGACCCTGGGGTCTTAAGGGTGCCTTAGAGCCTCTGTTTTGGGAAGTGTCTTGTGGGGTGATGAGGTGCCCATTTTGGGCTGCTAGGGACTGCAACTGCTCTTTAGCTTCAATGATGTCCTGGACCCTCTTGGGGACAGGCAGATCCAAACTGTGCACTTCTCTAGGAGTGCAAGGGGGCCAATTTTGTGTCTACAAGTGTCTACAAGTGTGTCTACAAGTGTCTACATGTGACTACAAGGGGGCCAATTTTGGGGCTCTTAACACTGCTACTTTTTATATCACAGAGTAGCAATTGCATTCATTCCCAGCCTGGGGATGGAGTACCAAGGATGGTTGCAGCTGCTCCTACATGTCATAGCGGTAGGAACATAGGAAGCTGCCTTATACTGAGTCAGACCATTGGTCCCATCTCGTTCATTACTGTCTGCACAGACTGGCAGAAGCTTCTCTAAGGTTGCAAGCAGGAGTCTCTCAGCTCTATCTCGGAGATGTCAGGGAGGGAACATGGAACCTTCTGCATGCAAGCATGCAGATGCTCTGCCCAGAGCGGCTCCATCCCCTAAGGGAATCATCTTACAGTGTTCACATGTAGTCTCCCATTCAAATGCAAACCAGGGCAGAGCCTGCTTAGCAATGGGGAATTCATGCTTGTTACCACAAAACCAGTTCTGCCAGTTGTTTTACAGAAATTGGTCCGTAGGCTCCAGCGGCAGAATCTAGACTGTTAGTCATGACTGTTAGTCACTGACATAAATGAGACTAGTGAAAACTAACAGAATTCCATTAATTTCAAAGGCATTTTAGTCATGACTAAATTAGTCTAGATCGTGCCCTAGATATGTCTGAGTTTGACATGATTTCAGGGCAATGACAGCACAACCTCCCAGAGTGTTGTGCAGCTCATACGAGTTTTGTGGGTCATATCAGATTATGGTAAAACCGAGTAACTCAACTGTGTAGTGCATGATATGTACTGCAAAAGTGTATGTGCCAGCAGTTCCAGGAAGGAGTGAGCATCATTATATTTCCATATAATTGGCTTGATCTCTGTAGCAGCCATTTGCAAACATTTCTGCCATGCAGTAACCCACAGCATGTATGAAGTAGTTCTAAACACTGGGAGCACTGTTAGTGGTTTCTAGTTTCTCTTTTGTTCTTGATTGATTATAAGATATGATATGATATGATATAATTATATTATATTATAATATAATTAAAATATATCATAACCCACCTAGAGGAAGCTCATGGTAGCATAACATAAGATTCTCAGGCAGTGAATGGACCCAGGTCTGCTTAACTAACTAGGATGCTGTATCGCATGCTATGCCCTGGGCCTTCACTGCATATATTATTGATATGTCTGCCTGTAATTCACAGGATGGACTGAACCAGAGATGTAAAATTTCCAGAAAGCCGTTTATCAACAGGAAAAATGGGAAATTAAAATTGTTTGTTAAATTTTTAAACCGCCTTTTATTTAAACAATCTTGAGGTGGTTTACAAAACATTTTAAACAATATAAGACTATAAAACAGTTACACAATAAAAAAATTAAATTGGAATATAAAATACATATCTAATTAAAAGTTTTTTTAAAAAAACATACACAATAAGACCATAAAATATAGTGCAGCAGCAACAAAAACAACACTCATATAAAAGCTGGTGTGAAAAGCCAAGATTTCACTTGCTTTCTAAAAACTGTGATTGAGACTGAGGAGTGGATGCCCACTGGGAGAGCATTCCAAATTCTGGGGGCAATTACTAAGAAGTCCCTGTCCTGTGTGCATGACAGCCAAGCCTCCCTCATTGTCAGCACATGAGCCCGCTCCTTGTCAAGCGGGCAGAAACCCTTGGGAGCAAGCGGTCCCCTCAGGATGGGGGAAAACATTTTTCCAGGCTCTCCCATCTGTGGGCAGAACTAAATACATCATTATGCCATTTGGATTCCCCACTGCTTGGCCCAGTCCACAACTCAGAAGCCCTGAATGGGCTTACCATTCAGGCTTACCCTGAATGGGCTTAATGGTGAGCAGGGATTAACACTTTATAAATATGAATAAGTAATACAGGTGTTCAAAAGAAATTTGAAACAGTCCATTTAAAAAACAAATAGGGAGAGGAAGTATCTTCTAAGGTCATTGAATTTCTACACCTGTTGCTGTTACACACATAATGCTTTTGAAAATCTGGCTGATTTTTCAAATATTTAATAAAACACTGTTTCACTCTTACAATGTAGCTCAGATGCAATTTTCTGCTCCACTGAATTTATCTAGACTCATAGTTCTTGGCAGCAAAGCAAATTTCTTCCATTCTTTCTCTCCCCCCTGCTCCGCACTGTTCATAAGGCTTGCAGTGCAGTCTTTAAGGAGCGAGTGTTCAGGCTTTTCAGTCTTCAGTAGAAAGCCTTTTTTATTAGCACTGACAGTAACAATTTCACCTCCCTTTTGCTTTAGTGATGGGGCGGGGCAGGCAAGACATTGCAATAAGAGTTAATATATAGTGCTGCACCTGGGTCCCGGAGTGGAGGTGACACAGTAATAAATAGTATGGAAGGTGGGGAGAAGTGAACTAGAGGCCAGCCCCAAAAGGCTTTGTGAAAGCAAAGGCTTTTTAGGAGCATATTTGCAGTTCTGTATACTGTGGTGTTGGCAGTGTTGCTCTTTGTTTTCATTAGCATTGGGATGAGAAGATGATAGTTGAAGAAAAATCGGAAAGGTACTCTGTTGATGTGGTACATCACTGTGGTTAATTTACACTTGGTACATAATTTACACATGGTACAGCTTACAAAAATGTACCAGCCTAGCCCACTGTGTTCACTTTGACGCTGTTCACAGTGACACTGAATTGAAAGCTGCGGCAGTGACCCTATAGATCTGTGACTTAATAGATTCAGCTCAGTAATTGGATGGCCAGTTAGAGAAGGGGGCTCTTGATGGGCCAAGGTCTACTCTTCACTGTCAAGTACAAAGTTACCCACTGGTAAGCCTGGATGACAAAGCTGTTGCAACTTTCACACCTCTCTTTCGCTTTTGGGTTAATATCTTGAGACATAGATGGCATCTTTCATGGGGTCTGGTTTTGTCCAGGGGTCACCATTTCACTGATCTCTATCTTAGGGGACTTAAAGCTTTCTCCTGTTGTATTTGAGCTGTTGTACTCATTTAAAGGCAAAAGTGCCACGCCAAGTCCATATATCATAGTGTGTAGACAGACCTCCTTGTCAGATAACTTTGCAATCTTATTTCTTTCTTGCTTTAAATAAGTGGAAATTGTATATACTTCAACATGGGAGAGTAAGAGAGTCCATCTTTTAAAAAATGGGGTGTGTGGGAGGACAGACCTTCTCCACAAAAGTGGAAGTGTATGAATGGTGGATTTCTAGTTGAAATCTGATGCAAAAATGGAAATATTAATATTTAATAGAAAATCATGTTGTTTCATCTAGGAACAAAAATCTAGACAAATTTACAATAGTCACCAATTATATTTTACTACTATCGCCATATACAATGTGCATAAAATATGAGGGGGGAAACTTATGATTAAAATATTTGATTCTTTTTTAGATGTAACATTTATACATGAAGGAAATAAAACATTTTTGGATAACCTGGTTAACTTTGAAAAGCTGGTATGTATCATTATTAAATTTGATGATGTGGAATTATTTTCAATTAACCACTTAGAGATTGTTGACTTGAGCAGTATAAAAATGTAACGAGAAATAAGTGTGCTGATCAGGGATTCTCAAACTTGGGTCCTCAGGTGTTATTGGACTTCAACTCCCATAATCCCCAGCCTCAGTGGCCTTTGGTTGGGGATTATGGGAGTTGAAGTCCAATAACACCTGAGGACCCAAGTTTGAGAATCACTGTTCTATATGGTTTTTAGCTGCTTGTGCTTTTTGATGATTTTACAGTGCTGTTTTGTTGTTTTAATGTCTTGAGCCACCTAATGGCATAGTGAGGGAGCAAACTGCAGTTCTGCTCTTAGCTTCCCCACTGTAGAGAGCAGGAGGCTGTTGGTTCGAATCCCCGCTGGTGTGTTTTCCAGAATATGGGGAACTCCTATATCGGGCAACAGCGATATAGGAAGCTGCTGAAATGCGACATCTAATGCAATGCTAAACCCCTCCTGTATTCTACCAAGAAAACCACGTGGCTCTGTGGTCGCCAGGAATCGACGCTGACTCGGCGGCACCACTTTTCTTTTTACACTGGCATTCTCAATTTTAAAAAGTGATATACAGAAGTATTTTAATTAGGCTCAACAATCAGTCTTTCTATCATTTTAATTCCAAATGGTTATCTGAATATAAATTCAGCTGTGTTTGTGACAGTTCTCAGTGTCCTAAAGCATGATAGCCTTTGGGTTGCCTGTTTGTGGTGGAGCTACTAATTATGTGTAGCGGCGGCCCAATTTGGGTACTGAGGCAAAGTGCAAAATGCCACCTTGCCTTGGCACACACCCCTCATGGGACCAGCCCTGCCTCTTAACAGGCTGGCTTTAAAGGGTTGAGGAGAAGAGGCTGCTTGTTTCAAGTGTATTACTTTGGTTGAAGAGGAGTATATAAATATTCATAGTAGTAGTATTACCCCAGCCCTCTTTCAAAGCTTGGAAGGGTCCCGAGGCAAGCCTTTGTAAGTAACTGGAGAGAGCAGGGAGGTTTCGAGCAGCCCTTTGCCCTCCAATGTGCTGTTGCTAAGGCTAGCAAAGGTCGGATCCAGCCCATGTAATAAAGACTTTGCAAGAGTGCAGAGAGGAAAAAGGTCTGCCAGCAACCTCCCTGCTCTATACACACTTTTGCAAAGGCTTGTAAGGACTGGACATCACATGACCCTTTGCAAGGAAGCCGGGCAAGGAAAGGAGGTTGCTACCAGCAGCCCCTTGTTGCCTTATGTATAAAAGGACCTGATCCTGGGATCCTTGAAACACAGGGCAAGGAAGACAAGTGGCTGCTGGCAACCTTCCTCCCCTCCCACTTCTTGTGCAAAGGCTTGCACAGGTCAGATATGACACAAGTGTTTGCATGCAGTGCAGGGAGAGGAGGGTAGTTGCTGCCAGCAGTCCCTCATCCTTACTCTGCACTCCAAAGATTTGCAAAGGTCAGCTCAGGAGCTCTCATTCCCCCTTGTGCAAGTCTATGGAGTACAAAACCCCTGCACTCCCACAGCGTCTTACTTAGCAGGATAATCCTTGTCCTTTTTCTGCTTCTCCGCTGCATCCCGCCCTCTGCATGTTCAAAACACAGAGGGGAAGTTGCAGCAGTAGGCCGAAGTATCTTTCATCATTTCCTGCCGTTCCAGATCCCCTGCTCTTTCCTTTTTGAACAGGCACATATTTTAAAAAGACATAGCATTTGCACAACTTGGAGAATCTGATATTTCCACAAAGCTGTCAGCTATTCCATTCAACAGCGTCTTAAAGACGCTGACCACAAAGTTCCCTAAGATTATCTATATTGCATTATACCTAGCGAAACATATTCTAATTTTAAGAGAGAATGCATTTTTCTTCTTTTCAAATTTGTCAGGTGGATTGTGCTTGTTTCTGAATGATGCCGTGTTAGCCACACCTAATTGCAGACAGGTTGCCTTAAATTAGTTACTATACACAGTTTAAATTGTCTCATTGATTGTATCCTCTGCTTAGACTGCCTTGCAACTATGATCAAATAATAATGGCAGAAAAACATTGTAGACCCAGACTCTCAACTGGAGTAAATTGATGTAGTTTCATGGATCTACGCCAGTTCAAATCAACCTGAGATCTGACCATACATATGAAATGAAATTGGAAAGGTTTTCCTCTTTCTAATGAATGCAACCATCTGTGACCTATATTGCCTAAGAGAACAGCAGCGTAGGAAGAAAATCTTTTGGAATAAACAGCTAATCATACAAAATAATTACCCTTTCTAAGCCGTATTGGGTAGGATATTTTATCTGACTTTAAGAATTTTCTGGCTTCTGATATCATGTAGGCTGTTCTTCATTAAACAGAAGTTCCATTCATTGGAGTGCAGCTTCCCTAACACAAACATGTGGGGCCCAGATTTTCATTGCTTTAGAAAATAGAACCTAAACAAATAGGACCTGTAACCAAAAAATTAAAAATAAAAATCTAGTGTGTCTCCAACCCATAAATACTCCTGTTCAGGGCTCCCCAACCAACCCGAAATAGGAGACCTGTAGTGCTGTTCAAGCCTCATGGGGGAGTTTCAAGAGGGAGGAAGAGACACCTTTCCCCCCTCTTTCCCACTCCCTTGTGGCCTTCCCTTGTAGTGTTATTGAGCAGTAGAGGATCAGATTTTGGGCTGGCTTGAACTTGAACATGTTATAGCTTAATAGTGGGGTAGGAGTAATTCTGGAGAATTAGCAAAGCTGTCTTTTCTTCTTCCTGAAACATCCCTGTAGAGCATGTGGGGGAGGAAGTATTTTAACCTCTTGACAAAACACAACAGCAAAGACATGAGTTTCCCCTTTCCAGAAGACTAAATTAATTTTTCTAGTATTTGCTTTTGAGGTCCTGGAAGCTTACAGATCTGTGGATTTTTTAAAGAAAAAAGAATCTTCTGATCTACATATTTATCTACTTGGCATTCCTAGAAAGTCACCCAAGTATGTAGAATAGTCATGATTCAAAGCCTCATGGACTTTCATTGCCAGCTAGGGTAAATAGAAGGCTTTCCTCTTGTTTTTAATTAACCACCTAATGGCTCATTGGGGAAGCAACCTGCCTAGATGGCAGGTGGCTGTTGGTTCAAATCCCCACAGGTATATTTCCCAGAATATGGGAAATTCCTATATTGGACAGCAATGATATAGGAAGGTGCTGAAAGGCATCGTCTCATACTGCGCTGGAGAAAGCAATGATAACCCACGCCTGTATTCTACCAAGAAAACCACATGGCTCTGTGGTCTCCAGGAGTTGACACTGACTCGACGGCACAACCAACCAACCAATTGTTCATGCAAGGTAATCTTGCAGTCAATAAAAGGAATACATCCATTGTCTATTTCCCCCCACAATTGTTCCTCTTTGGGTAGATAGAAAATGTTATTTCTGCACATATACTTCTCAGAGCACAAATCTTACTTCAGATTAGATGACAGCTCTGTGGATGGTCTGGGTTGAGGATGTTTTGTATCCAAGGTTGGATACCACCATTGTTTCAGTTCTGATTGTGTGTAAAATACGTGTAACCAAGAGCCCTGTCCTTTTCCAATTACTGCTTGCACATATTTTGAAAGAAAACACCATGAGATTCAAAGAGCTTTATACATAGAAGAAATGCTTTAGGTACATGAACAGGATTTTGCCAATTTTTGCTTTTGGCTGCAGCCTTCACCCCACAATGAATGCCCTTCCAAAGTGCATTTTTGCAGGCCTCGTGAGGGACTTCTTAGGGATGCCAGGGTCTGGTATGAGAAGGAGAAACTCAACAGTCCCATTATACATGCAAAAGCAAGCTCACAGATTCCACTAATCTTTTATACATATGTTCACTGTGAGATAGACAAAACCCAAAGATGAGAAATCTAATTTCAAACTCAAGCATCAAGGCTATTGCTATTCCTACTCAATTTCTATAGAAAAAAATGTTCAAAGACATTGAGGAAACATATAATGCATATATTAATGATTTTCTGAGTAACCAGAATCAGATTTTTAACAATCTTTCAATCCCCTGCTTCATATTTATTTTTTTAGGACTCCTATTTAGTTCTGTATCTTTCTCATGATAAGAAAGGGCAACAAGTATGAAAAGAATATTAGATCAGAATCTGAGACAAAACCAATTCCCGCTTTTCTCTAACAGGGTACTCCTGTTTAATATAAGCTCTTAGTGGTTGAAGCTATGACTATAAAGCAGTGTTAGAAAATGTTGCTTCTTGATATGGTCACTGCCATTTTTTAGCATACTTGAAAAGCATATTAGAAAAAATGTTATGGTAATGTGACTCCATAGAAAACTGACTGCTAGCTTGTGAATCACAAATGGGTAGTTTTATTTAGACATAACTAGGCTGCCAGATCTTACTAGAGAAGGAAACTTGTAGTCTCACTTCTCCTTTTTAGCTTTCTTCCCAAGATTTGTGTAATCCATTATAGTCAAAGTAGAAGGCAAGAAGCTGAGTATCAATAATCATGCTCTGTGCAGTTGTGAGGATTGTGTGTTCACATATACATTCTTAGCTTATTGTACTGATAGATTATTTGGATGTGTAATAGAATTATAGTCAGTGCTCTGTAGACTGAACACTAAAAAAAACCCTGTACCATACCACATTGTGTCAAAAATGCTAAATTCTGCAACCCATATAAATTTCACAACTAAAGCAAACAGACAGATATTTGCTTTTATTTAGCATAATGTATTCTGTTTCTGCTATTCATGAATAAAGGCAAAGAGCAATGGAATTTCAGCTAAAAACCACCAGAAATCCTGCTTAGCTCTCTCTGTCTTCTGAGGTTTCACCAGACATTGCCCATAAACAACCTTTAAAATAGAAGAAAGCAAAAGCTGAAATTTTCAGGATGCTAAATTTTGCACCCAGCTCCAAATTTCATGCTTGCACAGTGCAGTCTATTGCAAAATACTTGCAGTTCTATTTGTCAGTGTAGGCTAGATACTCTGCCTTTGATAAAGATACTCCAGCATTACAGAAAAGTAGTGAAGGGCCGTTTGTCTGTTCAGCCCAAGAACTCCTCCATCAGACATACAATATAGTAATAGCTTTATTTTGGTACATGACCACAAACAAACAAAAGAAAAGTATACATGTCTAATACAACTGAAATTAACATAAATTAAAATTAACATGAAATTTAAATATCCACCAATTGATAACCAATTAAATGATAACAATCAGTAATATCAAACTTAAATGTATCTTGTCTAATATGAATGAATGAATAACATCATCATCATTATTATTATTATTATTATTATTATTTATTTATTCAGTTTCTATACCGCCCTTCCAAAAATGGCTCAGGGCAGTTTACACAGAGAAATAATATTATGATTTATTATGATGATTTATTATGATCATTGATCAGTTATACATACAAACAGATGATACTGCATTCAGATAAAAGTTAAGTCATACAGAATACACCAGCATGGAAGACTCTTGTAGCAGCATCTAAAAAGAAGGGCTGGAAATGAGCTGTTGACAGATCTTAGCAGCAGCTGCAAAAAATGTGGCAACCTTGTATGAGATAGAAGGTTTCTTATCTGCCAGAAGGAGTGTGACGTAAAATTCAGTAGTCTGGCCGGGAAAACGTTATAACTGGAGAAATGCAGCACATGGTGGAAAGATTTGACCTCATTTGAGCCACGTCAGGGGCAAAACTGACTTGCCAGAGGGTTTTTAAAAAAACCTTCCAGATAAAACTGCTGACGGTAAGGCATCATATCTTCCTCTGAGAAATACCCTGTGATAGCTTGGTAAAGAAAGGGACAATAGGTAGCTAGCAGGTTCCCAGTTAAAGTCACCAAGGCAACCTCTTATGGTCTCCGAGATGGAGCTTAAATCATTCTGATGTTCAATGTCCAAGACCCTCTGAGGATCTCCTTGGCTTGACTGCAATCTAGTGATGACAGATATTCAGTAGAAAGGCCAAGTGATGACAGTTTGCCCGACAGAGCTCGTGTCCATTGTTCCCTCCTAACAGGGAATCTCATTTGTTGTTGACTGCAATGGCTTTTGCTTGGGGGTTATGGTAGTTGTAGTCAACAACGTATGGGAATCCCTGCTTGTGTCCAGGTAGATTGAAACCTATCGGCCAACATAAGAGGGATCAATCCCAGAGGGGAGAAATGGATCCTAAGCCAATAACTGATGATTAAAATCCATGCTTTTGTTTCCACCCTCTGGAGACCCGTTTCCAGCCTCAGCACTCTGTTGGAGATACATTGAGGGGCCCTAAATACCATTCTAATAGATTGGATGATCTCCAATGGCCTATAATTAGGGTAAGGGCCCAATTGTGTACCATATAGAAGTTGGGCCAATGATTTAGCAGCAGATAGCTTTAATACTGGAGGGATAAACTCTCCATCTCTGGAGCGAAAGAATTTTAACGTTGCTGAAAGCACTCCTTTTTGCCTGTTGGGCAGTGTAGTCCACGTAGGCCTTCCATGACCCAGTAGCATAAAAAACTACACCCAGATATTTAAAACTATTGACCTGATCTATACAATGACCTTCTATATGCCAGTTAAATCTCTCAGGTCTCTTGGCAAAGACCATCACTTTGGATTTCTGGAAATTAATTACCAAGTGATTGTCCTTGCAGTAAGTGGCCAAGAGCCTAAGCACTCTCCTAAGGCCCACTGGAGTTTGGAAGACGATAGCAGCGTCATTTGTGTACAGCAGGATTGGGATAGCTGCGCCTGCAATAGTTGGGGGATGTAGCACTGGATCGGAGATATTATTAGCTAAGGTATCTATGTAAAGATTGAACAGGGAGGGTGCCAAAATGCACCCTTGTTTAACTCCTTTGCTAGTAGCTATTAAATGTGAAAGTGAGTCTTGAGGGTTACATCTCATTCTTACACTGGTGTTCTCGTAGAGCTTCTGTATGAGAAAAAGTAACCACCTTTTGATATTAGTGTCTCTGAGTTTTCCCCAGGGGCTTGTCTAATCTTACAAACTGCAGCACAAAATTTCACAACCTTAGTATAAATTTCCATATTTAGAGCAGAAAGTAACAAAGTTAGCACAAGAAGCTTCAGAACATCCAGGGTATAACACTATAAGTGGAACAATTAGTGACTCGTGTAATTCACTGTAAAGGGGACAGCTTAAAAGAACATGCTCAGAAGTTTCAATGCCACTAGAGCCACATGGCCAGATTCTTTCATGAAAAGGACATACAAATGGCAATGGCATCCAGCTGGCTCTCAAAGAGGTATAGTGAGTAGTGATGCTGATGTTAGTTCCCTGTATGGACTTTTTAATAAACAATTTGCTCTGCTTCATTCCTGTATCATCTGCCTCCATGGAAGGAGGGATATATAATTATCATAAATGTCTAGGAAGTACCTCAGACCTGCCTCACAAAAAACATTGACACATATGGTTCCTGTCCTGTGAATACATGCAGAATTGAGAACCATCAGATTGAGATCGTTGTCTAGAGTACTAAAGCAGCCCTGAGTTAATGCCTGAAGGATTAACATCTTTGCATACCTTTGCTAAAAAACTGAAAATGAGAAAGGAATAGCATTTCCTGTGCTAAAGGAAAAGTGATATCCACTCTTTTTGTATCGCTATCAGAGGTTTTTTTTTTTTTTTAATACATTCACTGTTAAATAATATTTTGTATGATTTTACTTGCACAGCACATGATTGCAGACACGGTCCGATCACTGAGATATTGCAGGCATAACCAGTTTGGTGAGTAGACCAGACCTGTTATGATTTCTCTCTTATGGAAGCATTTGAACAAGTATAAAAAGCTTTCTTCAAGGCAGGTTTCTTCGGTCCATTGTTTTGGTCCATTGTTGAACTTTATGACTGCAGTGAATTATATTTTTACCAAAAGCAGTGTCTTGTGGCAAGCCTAATGTGTTTATTGTGATATACACTTTCATGAATTAGGGTTTTTTGTCAAATGTACTGAGGGAAAAAATGTTCATTGATTCAGAGATGATAAATCATAAACATTGGGACCAAAATGCCATGATGTGCAAGAGATCCAGTAGAGCTGGGACAATCACATACTTTTACCAGTTTTAGATTGCTTGGAGATCATTTCTGCCATGTTGGAACATCTGTTTATCTTATGAACTGTGCTGAGAGGTTTCTCTGTGCCCATCTGTCTATTTTGAAGAAGTCCCAAAATTAACTCGCTTTTTCGTTACAGTATTTTTCTACAAAGTTCTGATCTTCAGTTCTTATTAAGGCCATGTGCCTGGGTTACAGATGTAGACATGGTAGAGTCCTGAGTGGTAGAATGGATACTGCCATTTATTTAAGATTTCAGGTGGGGTGATGCCATGTGAAGTGGGGGAACCTTCCTGCCAGTGAATAAATGGAGAGATTCTAACTTCTGTTGTGCTGATATTTGTGCTACTTGCAAACTTTCTCTACATAGCAGGTTATAAAAACTGTGATCCTTGTCCTGCAAGTACCATTCATTCTCTCACCTCAGGACTCCTCCATTTCCACTTCATTTTGCTGCACGTTTAGACCAGACTATACTTGGTTAGCTCAAAGCCAACTTGCCACCTTTCATCTTCTTTGCCAGTGTAGAGGTCATTTGAGGAGAGCAGATAAGCTAAGCCAACAGCTTCAGAACTAGGTGTGTCTCAGGGTCTTTGGAAACCGTCCGTAGCCACATCTGCATAACTCATTAGCATAGAAGTCAAAATTAGCTGGAAATAAAAGCTGTATAGTTCTGGAGTGTCAAAGTTTTTATGGTTGATTGCACTTTGGGCGTCAGTTTTTAAAAGGAAAAAATAAACCTGTGAAATAATTTTTTGTTTTTCTCTTCCCAAAACTTTAGGAAATGAAGTGCCCTCAAAAGAACATCAGGAGCTAAAGCCCTATGTCCATCACTTGCACATCATTGATAACCAGCAGATGTTGTTTGAGCTTTCTCATAGGATAGAGCCCCGCGTGTGAGTTCATGCAGATTTCATGACTGTAGCACTTTCAGTGAAGTGAGTGTTTATATCAAGCATGTTGCTTCCCTAGGAGAGAGTTGTTTACTGAGTTTTATCAGTAGTTGATGATGCCACAACATCCGCAGGAATCTCATGCAAAGCAACAAGAGGTACTGTTTGCAGTGGCCTTCCAGGAGGAGAGAGAGACAACTGCAGTGCAAGAAAAAGAGGAGCACCATTCTCCACATTCAAAAACTTGGTTTCCTTGGGAATAATAATGGCCCTGCGCAGCTTTCAATCCATATTCCATCAGTGTTCAATGGATAGAAAACATTGCTTCAAAACCATGAAGGAGCTTCTTAGCAAGCAGCATCATGTGAGAAAGCAGTTCATAATTCTCCAAAGAGGGATGTACCTCACTAATTGTATGCTGCCAAAGTATTAACTGTTGCCAAAACTTAATCTTAGCTTTCCCCGGGATATGTAGCAAACACTGCAAAGCTGAAACATAAAGAAATAACTTTTAGAGGGCAGCATACAAATAGAATTCAAATTATAGCCAAGTAGCAACTGATACTTTATTTTAGCATCCTTTCCATTTCAGAATCTGTTTCATAGCATAAAACAAAAGTCCATGTTGATATATATAATCTGTGCTAAACAAAAATTCAGTGCTTCTATACTGGATTGATTCATAGAGAGCAAGGTGCTTTGAATTTGTTTTTATAGCTAGCACTTCTTACATTTTAGAACCATCTCCATTTCCCCTCCTTTCCCATTTATTCTGATTTTGGCAAGCCATTTCCACAGCTGATGTGCCTATAGCTTATTACAAAGGAATGCAGTATGTTTTACTCCTTGATTGCTGTACCATGCGATAACTACTGTGATTGTCTTTGGATAGGTCCAGGCTTACTCTAAGCAATATCTAAATAGATCAGCAAGCATCTATGAGTGGGTAACTTACAATGCAGCAGATTTCAATATGGGGGAAGATAGCAGCAACCCTTAGGTAAATGTCACAAAAGCAAAACGTCTATACCTCAGTACTGGATACATGTTCTGGAATATTTTCTGCTGCACATCAAGGGCATGTATGCACTGCATGTGAAAACTTGGTTAACTATAATAGCTTCTCCCCAGATCCCTGGGGACAAGAATTCTGTAAGAGTCTTGTGGATCTGCAACAATTAACATCTTTACAAAACTGGAATTCTCAGAATTGCCTCGGGGAAGCCATGAGTTAAATTACTGTATGGTTCACCTACCACCCTTACTGAACATGATCAGAAATACTATACAGCCAGGCAAACTCTAAACTGCTGAGCACACACTCTTCATTCTTTTGTTTTGAAAGGCAAAATGTATGCAAGGGCTTATTCAGAGAATTAGTTCAAACCTTAACCCTACTGCATTTTAGCTTTTGTGGGATAGCCCTGCAAGTCCCTAATCAAAGGCAAAATTGATTTCTTTAAATGAAAAAGAAATAGAGTAGCTGTGCTTGTGGGAACAGCTGTGTTGCTGTCTTCCCTGGCTTCTTATAAAGGCTGTGTGCACTCCAGTGTACAAGTGTACCCTGTGTACACAGTGTACAAGGCAGCCTGCAAAGTGTGGGCTCACACAGGAACTGAAACTGACACTCAAGGCAACTGAACAAGGGACAAATGTTCCTGGATCCATGGCTGGGTGGGTGCCCACTTGCTTTTTGTTCTCCCTCTTACATCTCTTTGAAGAAGGTGGGAATGGGCAGGAGTCCCTCTTTATTTTTGTCCCAGGGCCCACTTCAACCTTGCTGCGCCTCTGGCTGTTAGGATTGCAACATGGTGCAGCATGGAAGGGAGTGTTTGCTGCATTTAACTGTGATCTTGTGGGGACCATCCAGGGACATAGCTATAAGTGAGCGAAAGGGTTCAAAGAACACGGGCCCCCAGCTCCTGAGGGCCCTCCAGCTCCATCCCTCCCTCCCTCCCTATTTTCTTCATTGTCTCCCTCACTCTGGGGGGCCGCCAGAGAGAGGGATGAACACGGGCCCCCTCTCTCCTAGCTACGCCCCTGGGACCATCCAGTCAGTTCTGTAGCTCTTCTGTAATTACATTCCAGAGAGCACTTTCTCTGTAGTTCGGGGGAAATAGATCACTCAAGTAGTGCTTTCTTTAAGTAAGACCTTTGGTTCCTGTTCAACAATCATGTGATAGCCACTGTTTTGTTGGTCGGGAAAGGCCCAGATTCTTGTGTCCAGAAGTTTCATTCTCTGATGTAGCAAAATGTGACAAAAGTGAACATCCCTCCTCCCCCGATAATTACCCTGTTCAACATCAATTTTCATTTTGAAAGATCAAAGCAATATCAATGGTTATTGTCAAATCCACTTGGAATCATGTCTACAACTCACACTTGTCCCCATAATGTCTTCCTTATAATTGTATTAAGGGATCTCAAGGGATTGCCCAGAGTTTATGGTAAATATTATGCATTTCACTGTGAAAATCTGTTTATATGCAGCTTTATACAAAATTATGATGGCAGTGGGAGTATACTGCTTTGTAATACTATGCTATACAGGAGAGACAGAAGGTTAAAAAAACAACAGTCCACTAAAGTAGCTGTACTCTCCTTTTCTTTAGCAGTTGCTTGTTTGTGGCTATAAGGACATAATCATTCAGGAATTCTTCCTGCACAAGTTCCTTCCTAAGGGATTGTGTCCTGTTAGAAGTGATGTGAAATCAGCTTTAAGAGAGAGAAGACATTTGTGATGGAGGAAGGGATTATTTCAAATATGTGATGGTTTCCCCAATATGAAAATTGCAAAAATACTGTACAGGTATAATGTAAAGAGAACATGTGTTTCAGAAATTGTACATCCTATTGTGAATATGCTATATTGTTTCTCTTTTAAAAACAGCTTCTTAACCAGTCAAAAGGGGAAAACCAATTGGCCATGGAGTAAATCTAACCTTTTGTTGATGGTGCACATACTAGTAATAACCCAGATAAGCTATTTAGGCATATAGATGGAGCCTTTTATGACATTTTCACTATAGCAATTTAGCTAAAGAGGGAAGATGTCTTTTAAAATATATGGCAGCTTGCCTCTTCAGCCATGGGAGTTGCTACAGTCAGGGCGGGGTGGGGTGGGGAATCAGGAATCTTACATTAGTATTTCTGCCCACATAAATAACATTTTTCATAAGAGAAGCTGTAAATAATCTTCTGTGAGTGCAAGCAAACCAGACCTTCAGAGGGTGGAATTAAACATTGGGAAATAGATAAGGAGTTCCCAATTCCATGTTTGCCTAATAAAATTACAGCCGGGGTGGGCAGGAGCAGCATTTGTAAGGGAGAATCAGATACCGAACCCTTCTCACATCTCTGATTCTCCTCTGCAGTTGATCCCCAGCTATTTGGTAGTGGTTTGTTTTCTAACTGTGTAAAAAGCTCCATGTAAGCTTTAAGACTAAACAAAGCACAGCTGGCCAGGGGCATAGCAAGACCCCTGGGGGCCAGAGGGCAAAGTCTTGTGTGTGTTCCTGGCACCCTAAGCGATGCCCCCTGCGTCTGACATCATACTCAAGGGGCAGTGCAACCAGCATCTCCCCACCACCGTTGCTGCCTGCCAACATCTTGCTTCCGCTGCCGCTACTTAACTCGGGGGGAGGGGGGATGAACCGGGCGGCGGGCGCTATGGCTGTCTGGCGGGCCTTTCCTCTCCTCTCCTCTCTCACCAGCCAAACTGCATGCCTGCACAGTTCAAATATGGACATCGGATGCCTGTGACATCACGGGGATGCAACGTCCATTTTTGAACTGCTCAGGCACGCAGTACGGCCGGCAGGTCAGGAGAGGAAAGGCCCACCAGGCAGCCATAGTGCCCGCTGCTGCCACGGGGTGGGGGTGGGGGTGTTGGCCTGCCCCACTTGGTTCATCATTCCATCCCCCAGAGCCCAACAGTTAAGGAATGGCAGGGTGGTGGTGGCGGGGCGGGGCTGGTGGCAGGGTAGGGGTGGTGGCGGGGCAGCTTGCTTGGGGGCCCTTTGGAGGCCCCATGACCCTCTGGGCCCAGGGACATTTGTCCCTGTTTGGGCACTACGCCCATGCAGCTGGCCTTGAGTGTGGAACACTTGAGTGGGAGTTGTTAGTAAACATAAAAAAGATTAAGCACATTCTTTCGCCTGCCCAGTGGTTCTCTCCTGTAAATGCCCTCTGCCTTTGCACTCACAAGCCCTATCCATAAGTTAACTTAAGCATTTTAAACAGCGGTAGAAGTCACACCCTGGCTCCATCACTCACCCCTGCAACCCACCGCTCACTTATTACAGTGGCATTCATTTACAGAGGCAAACACTTGATCTGTGATTTTATTTATTTATTTATTTATCATATATAGTGCTTGATATACATCTTTAGGCGGTGTACACAATTCAAGTTACAATATTTTTTTAAAAACTTTCACAGAATAAAACAAAAACAGTTCACAGAGTAAAACAATTAAAAACCATTTCACAAAATAAAAGTTTAAAATTAATTAAAAGCCCGAGAAAGGTATGTCTTAAGGGTCTTCTTCAAAACAAACAAGGAAAGAGATGCTCTTATTTTGTCAAAGTATGCATTCCAAAGCCCTGGGACAGCCACAGAGAAGGCCTGGCCCACTGGACAAGCCAGTGGCAACCATAATCTGATCTCCCTAGGTAATTTTAATAGGTGGTAGGGTTCATGACAACGAAAGCGATCTCTTAAGCACCCTGGAACTAAGCCTTTCTCGGTTGCTGGAAGCCAGGGGCATCTCATTGGGTTATTCCTCTCAGGAGCTCCAAAGCAGGACAGAATTTGATTGGATAAAAAACAAGTCCCGCCTACCCGAGCCCGAGGGGGATAACTCCTCCCCAGTTCTTTCTGTCCTCGGCAGCTCCAAGCAGTTTCTTTTCCTCTCTCTGCACCTTTAGTGTTTGTTTGTTTTGGCTTTTCCTTGCTCTCCTTTGCCTTCTTTATCCATTCCTTTTCAATATCAATTGCTTCACTCTGCCTATATATATATATATTTTTTTTTAAAAAAGAAGAAAAATCTTTAAAGCTTTTCGCTCGTCTGTCCTTCCCCCCTCCCCCCCTTCTATCTCTTGCGACTCCTCTGTGAATGGAGCAATCGCTAGGGGGCAAAAAGGCAATCCTGGTTCCTCGGGGAACCACCCAGCTCAACTTCGGCCCGGCCGCTCTCAGCCTTTCCAGGACCTGCCCGTCGTGTCACATGCCCTGCAGGCTGCAGCGGAACTCTCCAGGCGGGAGCTAGATCGCCCTCCCGCTGGCAGCCGTTCTGGCCGCTCCCCAGCCACTGGAACGCTTGGCTGCTCAACAAAAGCAGCGCTCTCGGCCGCCCCTGACCGCCCGAGCTCCCTGCACAGATTGCGTGGGCGTCGGCCGCTCTGCAGCCTCCTTTGCCTCACGCCTGTAACCCGCCGAGCGCCTCCTGCCCTCGGGCCGCGAGATGGGCTCGGCGGCCCACAGACAAGCAGGGGCTGAGTCCCCTAAAGAGCTAGAAGAGCTCCATTTTAGGAGGCGCCCATCCACCTACCCACCACCGACCATGGAGGAGATACGGGCTATCTCGCTGCGGGCCCAAGAGCTGAGAATGGCGACCAGCACACAGGAACGAACCGCAAGTACTGCCAGTGGGGCAACGGGGGATGGGGGCGGACCGTCCTTCCCGTCTTCATCAAAGGATCGGGGGCAAAAAAAGTGAAAAATCGGCTGCTGCATGCCTGAGCCCATCCCCTATAGTTGCAGCTGCCAGCCAGAGTCCAACCTTGTCTCTGCCAAAATAATTCCCCCTGAGTGGCAGGCCTGGTTCAAAATGCCATGGTGGATACAGGGTTTCAGGTCAGACCACCCAAGAAACCGAAGTCAAAGAAAAATAGGTGTAAATCTAGACACAGGTCTTCCAATCCTGAGTCCTCTCGGTCACCACTATCCCCGCTGGTACAGACCCCCTCTCTTCTGAGGCTTCTGACCATGAAGGGGAACCCCAACACCCTGTCCCTGACTCAGACACTGTCCCAGATAAACAGGAGAGCAAAGGGTCAGATGGGGATGGGGGGGGGGAAACCATCAGCAGTATCCCAACACCTGTTTCGGCAGAGGACTATCCCCCTCTAATGACAAAAATTAGTGAGACCATTGGTCTATAGTCTAAAGCTATGCCAGAACAGGAGACAACTAAGGGTGATTTGGTCTTCCCCAGAGCAAAGCAAAAGACTTCTTGTTGCCTATGCCTGAACTCTTTGCTAATGTGGTGAAAGAAGAATGGCTTCTGCCAGCTCAAAATCGTAAACCCATGGCTGTAACTAACAAATTTTACTCTTTTCCAGCAGAAGCCTTTAGATATAGGCGAGAACCAGCATGGTGTGGTGGTTGGAGTGCTGGACTAGGGCCGGGGAGACCCGAGTTCAGGTCCCCATTCAGCCGTGATGCTGGCTGGGTGACTCTGGGCCAGTCGCACTCTCTCGGCCTGGCCTACTCCGCAGGATTGTTGCGAAGGAGAGACTTGAGCATGTGGTGCACCTCTCTGGGCTCCTCGGGGGAGGAGCGGGCTATGAATGTAAAATAATAATAATAATAATAATAATAATAATATGCTTAAGACGCCCAGTACCAATGCCCCCTTTGCCCAGCTGGTGTCAAGTTCACTGTTGCCAAAGGATGGCGCAGCATCCCTCTAAGATCGGGGAGACAGGAAAGCAGAACTCTCATCTAAGAGGGCCCAGGACAACTCAGCACTGGTGATATGTGCCACATCAACGGCTTCTATGGCAGCCGGGGCCTCCCTCTTATGGGTAGTCGAGTTACTCAGTAACCCCCCCATCTGACCCGGTGCACATGCGCTGGCAGCTATTAAAAATTCAGAAGCCTCAAGCCTTTATGGCAGATACTACCCTAGACGCCATCCGCTTCTCAGCTAGGTTCTCCGCAGCCGCACTGGTCGGCAGACACCATTTATGGCTCAAGAACTCGCAAGTGGATCCTTCATTTAGGGTCAATCTTACCTCTGTAACATATGACTCCACTAAACTATTGGGGAATCTGCCCTACAGGACGTGCTCATAGAGTCCAAGGCAGAAAAAGACCATTCTGACCTCTGTACCCAAAAGGACCGACAAGCTCTCCTTTCGTAGGCCAGTCCAGAGAACACGCCATTCCTTCACAGGTGCAAGGACCTTCAGGTCTACTTCACCCTCTCAGCCCAGACAACAGCAACAACAATGTCGCCAGGCCTACCTGGCATGGGGAGCGTTTGCCACTCCTCCTCCATCCTACAGGTTCCTCCTGATGCCAAGGTCTCGGTCCTTTGAGAAGCACCCCAGAATGCTCCAGGTCATTCATCATCTCATAGAGATCAAGGCAATCGAACCAGTTCTCTCAGAAACCCTAAGATCTATAGCGGAGACACTGCACTGCTACAACCGTCTGGCGTCAGTCGACCTGAAGGAAGTGTACCTCCACGTTCCAGTACACCCGGACAGCAGGAGGTACCTTCGCTTAAAATATGCAAGTCTACACTTTCAGTATACAGCTCTGACATTCGGCCTGTTATTTGCCTCCAGCGTATTCATGAAGGTTTTTGCGCCACTAATGGCATGGCTATGCATACAAGGGATCCGGGCCTTTGCGTACCTCGATGGCTTGCTTCTGCAATATTGCTCCACTCAAGAATCCCAGAGGGATCTTGAGGCCACTTTCTATGTCCTGGATCTCCACGGGTTCACAATATATATATATATATATATATATATATATATATATATATATTTAAAGCCATCTGACTCCTCTACAAAGTCACCTTATAGGAGTCATCTTAGACACAACAGCAGCCACTCTCTCTACAGCCAGACTGTCGGATATCTCTCCAATCCGAGGTCAGACGTGCGTTAGTAGTCCCAAAAGCCTATCTTAGCGTTCTACCGAAGCTTCTGGGCCTCATGGTGGCCACAATAGATGCGGTACCTTGGGCTCACTTCCATCTCCGTAACCTACAATGGTTCCTCCTTCCACACCAGAAGGCGATCGCCAATGATCCAAGATCCCGCTGGTTATTCCATCTCCAATCCGGTCATCTCGCCAATGCTGGCGGATACCAACAATCTTTTAAGTGGCAAGCCCTTCTTGGTTCCTCCCTGGGTCATTGCCTGCACAGCTGCAAGCGACCAAGGATGGGGAGCTCGCCGAAAAACATATCCGCCCAGGGTCTCTGGTCCCCCCAAGAAAGGGATCACAGCATCAACTGGAGGGAACTCAGAGCCATCAGGCTAGCCCTCTTAGCCTTCCAATCTTCCACACAAGTGAGCCATGTTCTGGTAAGACGGACAATATAGCAGCCCAGGCTTATATCAACAAGCAAGGAGGGACCCGATCTCGGTCCATGCACCAGGGGGCAACACTTCTCCTATCCGGCGTAGAGCACCACCTAGAGTCCATAATCGCTCATCATGTGAAGGGGAAACTCAGCGTAACAGCAGACTGACTCAGTCACACTGTCATCACACCGGGGAGTGGAGTCTACATCCCACGATCTTCAAACAAATCACAGAATGGTTGGGCACACCAGTCCTAGACCTCTTCGCAGCCCCGTCCAACAGGAAACAGACCGATTTCATGTCCAGATTTCCATGCCCAGGCGTGACTGTGACAGACGCCATGTCAGCACCCTGGCCAGAAGGGCTGCGGTACGCCTTTCCACCAACTCCGCTGCTAGCAAGAGTGTTCCGCAGAATCCGACTGCTCCGGGTGGTAGTCATCCTCGTAGTCACATTCTGGCCCAGGCACCCCGGTGTTCCGGAGCTACTTCATCTAGTGACCACGCCTCCATGGGAACCCCCTCAAAATCAAGACCTGCTGTCACAGGGACCCGTTCTTCATCCCGATCCAGCCTGGTTGCGCATTGCCGCTTGGAGACTGTGCGGCTCCTCCTCAGGCAGAAAGGCTTCTCTGGCGCAGTCCTGAACACTATGCTAGCCTCTCACTGACCCTCAACTGAGAGCGTATATCAGTACATGTAGAGGATGTTCCTGTGTTGGAGCTCTAGACACTCCATTCCACAAGGCTCGGAATCCATCTGACACCTTCTTCAATTCCTTCAGCATGGCCTAGAGAAAGGCTTCCGTCATAACAACTTAAAGTGACAGACAGTGTCCCTGTTTCCTATGCTGCCCAGTGCGGACTCCCAGATTTCTCAGGCTCATGCTGACCTTCGTCGGTTCCTAAGAGGCACTTCCCTCCTGTCGCCACCTACAGTGCATAGGTTCCCCTCCTGGGACCTACACATAGTCCTGCGAGCTCTTCTGTCATAACCCTCTGAGCCACTTCGAACCATTCCTATTTGGATTCTCACGTTTAAGTTGGTTTTCCTGGTGGCCATTATCTCAGCAAGGAGAGTATCTGAGCTTCGAGCCCTGTCTGTAAATAAATCCTTCTGCATCTTTCTCAAGGATGCGGTGCGCTTGATATGGACCCTTTTCTGCTACCAAGGGTGTCATCAGCACTCCATCTCTCCCGGGACATGTTCCTGCTTGCCCTCCTGTCCTCAGGCTGACTCACCCTGCTAAAAAGAAGTGGCACAGACTAGACATGCCCCGTTGTCTCAAGGTGTACATCACGCGCTCTGCCTCGTCCTGGACCTCGGACATGATGTCTGTCTCTTTCCATCCACTCCCTAAGGGGTCAGTGGTGTTGTCAACTGCCATTGCAAGGTGGATCAGAGCCTGCATCTCGATGGCATACGAGTCCCAACACCTCAGACCACCAGCCTCTATTGTAGCCCATTCCATGAGGTCAGCAGCTGCATCGGCAGCCTTCTCTACTACTGCTTCGGTCGAAGTAATTGGCAGGGCAGCCACATGGGCTTTTTTCATCTACATTCACCAAGCATCACAAAATCGACGAATTTGCATCCGCCAGAGCCTCCTTCGGGAGATGGGTGCTGCAACAGGTCCTTCCTCAATAATAGGTCAGACCGCCCCCGCCCGCGTTGGTCAGCTGTGGTATGTCCCAATGAGATGCCCCTGGCTTCCAGCAACCGAGAAAGGAGCATTGGTTTCACTTACCCTGAAGGCTTCTTCTGGTTGCTGAAGCCAGGGGCATCTTGGCCCACCCAGCTACGGCGCTCTGACCTACTCGCTATCAAAGAACGGGGTTCATAGGGCCCAGGCCTGGGGTTTTCTCCTGGTTTCCCCTTCCTGTTTTCCCTGTTCCTTCTCATTCTTCTCTATAGGGTGCAAGCTTAGTTCACCTTCGGCCCGAAAGAACTGGGGAGGAGTTATCCCCCTCGGATTTGGGTAGGCAGGACTTGTTTTTTATCCAATCAAATTCTGTCCTGCTTTGGAGCTTCTGAGAGGGATAACCCAATGAGATGCCCCTGGCTTAAGCAACCAGAAGAAGCCTTCACGGTAAGTGAAACCAATGCTCCTTTCATGGCTGATGGTGGACACTTCCGTGATCAGCAGGTTGGGGCGGTGTTCACCTTATTTAATGTATACAGGAGTACAGTGTCTTTTAGTTTAATGTCTGAATAAGGCTACATCAAATGGCAGATATGTTTGGGAAGCACATGGTTGCAAGAGTATCATATGTGTCTGTCCTCCCTGTCCACTCCTGGTGACCACAGAGCCATGTGGTTTTCTTTGGTAGAATACAGGAGGGGTCTACTATTGCCATCTGCCATGCAGGATGAGATGATGCCTTTCAGCATCTTCCTATATCACTGCTGCCCAATATAGGTGTTTCCCATAGTCTGGGGAACATACCAGTGGAGATTTGAAGCAGCAACCTCTTGCTCCCTAGACAAGTTACTACCCCGCATATCCATAATATAAAATAGTTATATAAAACATAGCAAAATGGCAAAGCCATATGGAGCTCATTTGGTCTGGAAAACAGCTGTGGTAATGCTTCCCATCCCACCCACACTTTTAAATAATGCTGACATTAAGTGTACGCCTGTGGTGAAAAAAGATATTTTCTCTGTTGCAGTCTATTACTGCTAAACAAACATGAGCACAATAGGGATGTGTGAACTGGTTCTACGTCTAACTTGTTCTACGTAGAACTGGTTTGGTTTGATGGTTCTAGGCCGGACCAGGACCCCCCCCCCCCTTCGGTTTGGCCTAGAACTGACCCCCGACCCCCCTGCTGCCTCGAATTTTAATTTTAAGTTACTTTAAAAAAAAAATTTCAAAAATTTCACAGGACCCCCCCCCGAACCAAACCCGGGCGGGGGGTTCAGGGGTGCCAGACCGAACTGACCTGGTTGGGTTCGAGTCTGATTTGCACTTGAACTGAACTGGGCCAGCCGGTTCTGTGCATGCCCCTAGAGCACAATCCAGCTAAAGTAGGATTAATGTGACTATTTGCATGGTAGAGTTGCTCTGGAAGTAAACTTGCTTCAGATTCTGTTAAAATGAACAGTTTTTCCTCCAGGGATGAGCTGAAGAAAAACTGGTTCTGCAAATTTGCAGTAAAAGCCAGCTGTGCATTGTATGGATTGGCTGGTGCCCATGACTTAACAACTTTCCCCCTCCCATGAGCAGTTTTGCCACAACTATTGATTGTGCTTTAAACAAAAACAAATGAGCACTTCAATGATAAACTATCATGAGTCACTTTAATATACAGCAGGATAGCTCTCCTGAAGCTTGGGGGAAGTGGGGCGAGACTGATGACTGAACCAGTGTTGAAGTTGGCAGTATATGCGTGTGTGTTGCTTACACTGAGAGAAGCAGGGCTCACCCTGTGGAAGAAAAGTCCACTGCTGCTACTCTACATCTGAGTAGCTTCAGTGGGAGAAATTTGAACTCATGCTTTATTCTTCCATTGAAATTGATGGGACTTAACTGCTTTTAACTTTGGCTGGGTCATATACCTCCTTGTCAATCTATATCTGCTAGCATTAATAGTTGGAAGAGCATCAAACAGGGATGAAGCCAGTATTTTGCAGCAGTGCTTTGATGTGCAGTCACTTCATCAGTTTAATGTGTTGGATCCTAGTGAGCAAAGTGAAAAGGTGCCACAAATGGTTTTTTTTTTTAAGTTGGGCTGTAAAAACTACAAGCAAAATGAGCTGTAAATATTAATCTTTTTAGCAGAGTTAAATTACTATTTATTTGCATAGCCTATTTATTGTATTATTCTTACACTGTTAAATACTGAGGCACTGTCAGCAGAGAAAAGGCCATTTGTCTAGTCCGTTATGGTCTCTCTCTGGAGTGCCATCATGCTGTCTGTCAACTCGCACTAACAGTCATAGAATAGATAGCCCAAACCAAGGTTATTTGCCTAACTTCTCAGGGACCACACCTTGTACTTATCCACTATTATTAGAACTGGTATGTATGAAATGCTCTGATTTACCAGGAACATGGTTGCCAATGTATTCCTTTACATATTTCATGCTTGTTGGCCTCTGTATATATAATTGTGTTGTGTATTTATGAGAGCTAGTAAGCAATAATTTGTATGTCAAATGGCCAAGCAATACGAAGATAAAACTTGTAAACGCAAATGTTACATTTAGACTTTTTTTAATATTGCTTTTCAAAATACAAACCATATTAATGAAATCTGTCCTTATGCATCTGTTAATCTCTGTTCCAAACGCAAGCACTTCATGGGCTGATGTAATATACTCCTTTAGAACAGGAACTTGAGCTGCAAGTCACCTACTCATATACAATGCAGCCATGAACTCCTTGGGTCTCCTACAATAGGCAAGTCACTATTTCTCAGCTTTTCTCTCCTTCCTACTAGTCTAACATACAGGTTTGTGTAAAGATTTATAAAAGAATGCTCAGAAAACCTAAGAAAAGCATAAAACCTGCTGTTATGGATGCTGATCTGTTGTAACATCCTGCTGCAGCTTCAAAAGTCGCACATGTGCTCTTGAGCTATTTTTTTAGCAAGATAAGCAGTTCACAAATTCAAGAAGGGGATAGTGCTATCGCTTGGTGGTAGTGCATCTTTTTTTTGCCTGCAGGAGCTCCCAGGTTTAGTCGCTGGCATCTCCAGGTAGGACTGGGGAAAGACTCCTGCCTGAAACCTTTGAGAGCTGCTGTCAGTCAATGTAGACAATATTATTTTGTTTTTAATTAACAGATTTAATATACCACCCAGTCCACAGACTCAGGGCAGAGTACAAAACAGGAACAGCATCTGAAAATGAATGAATGAATAAATAAATAGAACTGTATAAGGGCGATGAAATACGCATTTCCATACTACAAAGCTTTTTCAATGACTCTCTTTAATGTGCAATAAAAGTTAAATGTTTAAAAACATTCAAATGTTTAAAACTAAACAACAGATGTAACAAAATATCAAACGTTTCAGTGTAAGACATCATCTTCAGTGCAATACAAAGGTGGCTGCGTTTTGTTCTGAAATACAACTCCACACAGTTCAGTCTTCAGCTAAAGAAGGCAATCAACCAATCCTGTGCAGCTTCCAATATCACATACAGGGGAAAAGGAAAAGGAAAAACCATAGGAGGAGGGAAAATAACACAAAAGCATGATGAAGTTCATACAATCAATAACCAATGAATTTCATTGCTTCCCTCATTTTCCTCTTTAACATTTATAGTTGGGTGGAACTGTTCTATATATATATATGGCTTCTCTGATTTTTCGTTTCTTCACATCTGTCTCTACCACCAAGGTGAATATCTTTGTATTTCCTGCTCTGCCTTGATGTTGTTCTTTGACATGCACTGCCCATGGTTTTGTTTTATCTCTGTTTTGTGTCTGCCAGATGTTCCTTATATCTTTTTATCAGGGAACGACCAGTTTTGCCAATATAAAACTGCATGCACTCCAAGCATACCATTTTATATATCAACCCTTTTGCCTGTGTCAAACAAAAGGAGTGTAAAAGCTTAAAAGTTTTTAAACTTTTAAAAATACTTCTATTGCGTATTAAAGAAGGTCGCAAACACCTGGTGGAAAAGAAACCTCTTCAATACGGTTTTAAAGGCTGAAAGGGAGGAGGCAGACTGAATGGGGGGGGGGATTCCAAAGTGAAGGGGCATCAACAGAAAGCCCATCCACGGACACTAGTACTATGGACCCGTCTGAGACCAGGGACTGAAAGAAGGAAGGGCAATCTGAGAAGATCTCACAGGATGGGACAGGCCTGGCTGGGAGAGGCGGTCCTGAAGGTAAACAGGCGCTAAGCCCTGAAGGATTTTAAAGGTGAGAACTAGCACTTTGAATTGGACCCAGAAGCAAATAGGTAACCAGTGCAGCAACCACAAGAGAGGTGTCACACTATAATATCTCCAAGCACACATAAGCAGGTGGGCTGCTGCATTCTGGACCAACAGAAGCTTCCAGGTTGTCTTTAAAGGCAACCCCAAGTAGCGTGCATTACAGTAATCCAAACGGGAGATGACGAGGGCATGAGTTACCATTTCCAGGGCCTGCCAGCTGAGATAGGACTGCAACTGGCGGACCAGCTTAAGCTGGGCAAAGGCACCTCTGGCCACAGCCTCCACCTGCTTGAGCTAGATGAGTCTGACTTGGTATAAGGCAACTTCCTATATTACTAAGAAGGTAAATTGGATGTTATTGATTGAATAGACAATATTGAACTAGATGAGTCTGACTTGGTATAAGGCAACTTGCTATATCACTCAGAAGATAGATTGGATGTGATCACAACTACAACTTGACACACAATATATAAGCCCTCTTCAGCTGTTATTTAAAAAGGACAGTATGCTGTCCAAAGCAGATCTGGAAGTCCTGCTGCCTGGCACATCTTCACTTGATCTTCTGTGCTGCTCATAGTGACAGCATTCATCTGAAGAGATAAAATGCTGTAAACATGATGACGCTGCCATGATTGAAAGACTTCCAGACCCACTTTGGATGTTGTATACAAGTACACTGTCCTTTTTAAATAACTGAAGAGGGCTGTATACTTAAAAATTAGAATGTTACCTGAGAAATATAATCTTTCTAAACAAAAACATGATAGTATTTTCAGGATCAGCCAGGATCCAAATTGGGTTTATTCTGATCTGTACACTGATGGTCCTCATGGTGATGCACTTGAGCCTGTAGAAGATGGAGGAGGAACACTAGTAGGGCAGAAGGCAGCACTATATTGTTTTCATGCACCACCTCCAGGTAGCCATTTGGCTACTCTTGACCTGAATAATTTTTCTGGGTCTGATCTGTGTATTTTCTTGGGCAGCCGCTCAACTTTGGCCTTGCTATGGCTTCCTAGTTATGACTCATGGTTTGCCTTTTGCTTATTTTTCTTATCACTCTGTCTGCCACACCTTTCGTCCAGCCTCAGCTTCCGATAGATTTCTTGGTTTAGATTCTAGCCCATGGTTGGCTTCTTGCCTTAGGGCTGCCTGAGCACTCAGTACCACAGAGATTCTAACTTCAGCTTCCTGTGTTCACTGCTGCCTATATCTCAGTGCTGCCAAGCATGCAAGACAGAGCTTGTTTTGTTACATCCCAACCGTAGGCATATTTACTAGGAAGTAAGTGCCACTATGTTCAGTGGAGTTTACTTCTAAGTAAATGTGCAGAGAATGTCTCCTAACTCTCATATAGCCTTTTTAGTAGGATAACTCCATTAAGCAGCTCACCATTAGGTAGTGTTGCAATTTATGCCATCCTAAATGAAGTAGTTTTAAAAACCTGTTTAAAGATCCCTATTTCCCTGCCAAATCATGAATAGTCTCCCATTGGTTGAGGTGATTATGACACTGGTGGTGCTCAACCTCCCTGTTTTCTGCAGGAGAGAAGACTGGAACTTACTTAATTCTGCTTGTGACTTGTTTTGCACCAATTCCTTAAACTGACTGGAAAAGGATCTGTCAAAGGAGATTCAGGGAATCTATCATTTGTAGATTCCTGTAGGATAGCATGTTACCTTGCAGACGACAATGATTATATAGGAGTGGAAATGAAGGAAGTGAAGTCCACAAGGTTAGTATAAGGTGTTTTCGTAACTTAAAATTCCCCCTCCCCCACTCAGAAACACTTATATGGCATGCTAGTATCGAAGAAAACGATCTTTCTTTGATTTTTCTTTTCCCCCACCTCCATACACACACTTTTTTTTAAAAAAAGGGAACGACTGTGTGGAGAAGGGAGGGGGAAGAAACTATGGCTGCTCAGTGTCTCCTGCTCTCTTTGTCTTTAGCGCTGGTGGCAGCTGAGAAGAGTTTCTGTCAAGGCTGATGAAATCTGTCCTCCCTAGGTAGGAGAAATAAAGGGCAGCCATTACATTTGAATGCTTTAATCCATGTCTGTTCCCCTATATCACATAGTCCTCAGCTTTTCAACCGTGGCTACTTCTATCTGTATTGCTCCATTTTACTTTACTTCTATTTGTTTTGCTCCATTTTACTTCACAACTGCTAGGACTAAGTGCCATCTTCGCCCTCACAGAACTGTTAGGCCTCAGTACGGTTACCACCTCATAAGGGGAAGGGGCTGCTGAATTCCTTGTACGGGCCAGATGGCCCAGGACTTCTAATAGTTGTACGAGAGGCAGGCAAATGTTAACAGGTGTAACTTTTCCTAGCATATGAGGATGGAAGCAGCACCTGTTGATCTTCTGCTTGTACTTCAGCTGCAGGACTTCAACCGGTGATGTTCCAGTCTCCAGATGCTGGGAGAAACTCCACCTATTGTGTTTCTGCCTGTCATTCAGCTGATAGACACAGAGCTCTAGGCAAAGTGGAAGTATAGTAATTTTGTTTAGTTGAACTATTACTTGGTTGTGCATTTGGCCCTAAACCCCGAAGAGAAGAATGTTCCTGAGGAAGATGGCCATTTGGTTTTGACTCCCATGCTCAGTTTCTCTCCCTGGGTTGCAAAGAACAGGAAAGCAATTGACTTTGAGGCAAAGAAGGCTGGTGAGTGCCTCTATTTGCTTCGCTTTTCTATCACCTCCCTGCCCCACACTAGGAATAAAGCAAAGCCAGCTGTTCATTCATACCGCATCTGTAGCATTTTTGGTAGCATCTCATACAGCACCTTTGAACACTGCAGAAAAAGCAAGCGATCACTCTCAAAATTTGGTAGTCAGTATCCTGCTTCTGGCTCATTGGCCTCCACGTATCTTCCAAAAGTGTTGTAATTATTACCCTAAAGGGATTCCATCAAGCCCCTCCTGTTGCCTGCCTCTTTTAATTTCAGCACTGTTACTAGCAGCACAGCAGCAATTTTTCCTTCAGTGCCTCACAGAAGTAGAGCAGACACATTGGAGAAGGCTGGCAACTCTAGTCCTGTTCACTTGTTATTAAAACTCATGGACATTGTAAAGTGTCCATGGAAGCATGTTGACAAGCCTGCCTTGCCTGGTGGTAGGCTCCTATGCTAGAAGTTTTCAAACGGAGGCTAAGTAGTGATTTGTTAAGGATGCTGTGGCAGTTTCTTGATTTGAGCAGAGGGATAGACAAGAGCAGGGTTTCTTAACCTCTGGCCCCCAGATGTTTTTGGACTACAACTCCCATTATCCTCAGCCACAAAGGCCATGTCCAGGGATGACGGGAGTTGTCCAACAATATCTGGGGGCCCAAAGTTAAGAAAATCTGGACTAGAGTAGACTTTCAAGGTGTCTTCCAAATCTAAAATGCTGCATAGGCATGCTATTCAACCAAGTGTTCTTGTTTTCCAGATACAAGATCATCCATACAATCAAAAACTTCTACCTGGGTTTGGGAGCTGTGTGTGATCCCAATTTTTGGTTGTGTGGACGCAAAGTAAGAGGAAAAGCTACCCAAGTTTTCCTCCTACCTTGCTTCCACACAACCAAAAATTGGGAGTGCACACAGCTCCCAAATCTGGGCAGGACACAGTTTTTGATTGTGTGAATGACCTTGTACTGTTTGCCTGTAGAGACACACACTATACTTAGAGAGAGAGTATCTCTGTGATTGGGAACATTGCACATGTTGTCATGGCTGCTGTACCACAGGACCCAGTTTTAATACTGAGTGAATAGAGCTACAGCCTTTCCTACCTTGACAAGCAGCTCCCCCTTCCAGTCATGAGGTGTGAGGTTGGAGTGGGGTGGTAGTTAAATGTGGCAAATGCCAATCAGGAGCAGTAAGGCTCAGCAGTTCACGACAGTTGCAAACAAAATAGAGGACTTTGGCAGCAACCAGTCTCCCTTCTCTTCTGAACAAGCAGGTTTCCTTCATGAGGCACAAGGCTGGAGTGTGATAAGACACAGACAACAGACTGAGGCCTAGCAGTTCATCTATGAACAAAATGGAGAGACTTGGTAGCTTCAGTCTCCTCCTTCTTCTAAGTACCTCCCCCTTCCTTTTAGCAACCAAACCCCCCCAGCAGTTCAGTTACAGTCCTATTTTAGCCTAGCAATGCCTAGGCTGCATGCCGGTCCAGGAAGTGAAAAATCAAAGAACAGTAGAATATCTAGGCACCACTGGCAGTGTGTGTGCTACCATCAAGCAAATCAAAGAGAGCTACAGCCATCAGTGTAAGGTAATACAAAGCAAGCTTGTTTCAGGTTCTCACATTCACCCTTACAGCTAGCCTTATCTATGAAGGAAAGTCCAACTTGCACATTTATGCTAAACATATTAATGTTTCTTACTTTGTGGTCAGACAAATCTAATGATTGCTTATATGAGGCAGATGCTTCAGTTCCCAGAGAGCATACATACTACTTCTGGTACAAGGTACAATAACATTCAAAACATTTTCTTCACCGCTATATATGGTCTTCTAAATAAGATTTGTCCTGTGAGCAAATTCTGTTCAATACTATGTTGCCTTGGCACCAATTTTCAAAGAGAGCATGATACTGGCCTACCTGATAAGGTTCTCGTAAGGACTGGACAGAATGAAAGAAAACAGCTAGAAAGAGCATTTGCATTTATTTTATTTTAAATATTTATATCCTGCCTATCCAGCACACTGCTACTTGGGGCAGGTTACAATAAAACAATAAATAATAAAACTAGCATAAAAACTAAGCAACAGCAAGATAAAATGGCAGACACAACTAAAGTGATTAGAACTGGAATTTAAACAGATTTTATAATGCTTTTTTTAAAAGGAGGGTTTTTAGATTATTTTAAAAACTAATCAAGGAGGAGAGGGAGCAAGTATATTGGGGAAGGCATTCCAAAGAGCAACGGTCACTACTAAAAAGGCCTGGTCCCTGGTCCCTGCCAACCAAATCTGCATTAGTGGTGGGGTCAAGAGCAGGGCCTGTGATGAAGATCTGAGGACTGGTAGATGCATACGAAGCTCAAAACCAGCATTTTGAATCTGGCACAGAAGCAAATTGGCAGTCAGTAAAGCTGCTACAAGCTATATGTAATACTTATGTAGAAACTAGCATCCACAAGCATCCTTTAGTGGCATTCTGAACCAGTTGAAGCTTTCAAACCATCTTCAAAGGCAGCACCACATAGTAGTAATTCAGTCTGGATGTAACCAATGCATGGGCAACAAAGATGAGATCCACTTTCTCCAGGCAGAGTTGCACATGGCATGCTGGTCAAAATTGGTAAAAGACACTCCTGGACACCACTGCCACCTGGGTCTCCAGGGACATCACTGGGCTTAGGAGGATCCTCAAGCTTCAAATTGTCTTTCATTGGAAGTGTATTGCCACCTGAAATCCAACTTGCCTTGCTACTTGGATTACTGATTTTACTACCCAGAGCACATCTATCTTATCTGGGTTAAATTTGTTTCTTTGCCCAAAGTCAACCCAGAATGGCCTCCAGACACACTAGTTCAAGACAACATCTGTCTCCCTGATACCAGCAGATTTAAATAATAGGTAGAGCTGGGTGTACACAGCATAGTGATGATACCTCAGCCCATGCCTCCAGATGACCTTTCCCAGCAGCTTCCTGTATATCCTGAATAACACAGGAGACAGAACAGAACACTCTGGTACCTCATGGACCAATGGCCATGAGATAAAGCAGGCATCCCTCCTCATTACCTTCTGGTTATGAACTGGAAGATAGAACTGGAGCCACCCTTAAATTAGTTTTCCCCAAATCCCAACCCAGAAAGATCACGCAGGAAGATAATGTGGTCAGTGAAAAGCTGGTATTGAAAGCTACTGAGAAGTCCAGGAGAATCAATCAACAGGGTCACATTCCCTCTGTCTATGTCCCAGTGTTGGTCATCTATCAGGGTGACGGGCAGTTTTTGTCCCACACGAAAGGATCTAAATAACATGTCTCCTCCAGAACCTCATGCAGTTGAGACACTATGAAGGATCAAGTGTGCAAGTGGTATGAATGGCAAGTGGTGCCTATATAGTGACAGAGGTAAGGGGGATTATTTGAAACGAGACTTGATAACTACCTACTTCGCATGGACCCTCAACGCTGGCAGCTGAGCTTCTTACACTTCAAGCCAAACTAGAGATGGAGATCCATGCAGGTTCTATGAACTCTCTTTCTCTTTCTCCCTTAAAAGGGGATGCGGGGGGCAAAAATTGCATTTGGGCCATGGTGTTGGAGGGAGTGTTTAGCCCTCCCTCCCCACCATGCCCTTTTCCCAGTCTCAGACTTACTCTAGAAGCTGCTATTTGTTTGTTCCTTAGAAACTGGGCTTGCCTTTTACTTTCAAAGGAAGACTATCTTGGCCCTAGAATTCTAATTATGAAGCATGATCCAAAACATATTTACTCAGAAGTAAATTCCAGTAAATTCAAAGGGGGTTACTCACAAGCAAATTTATGGAACCCAAACTGACCTTTAAAAACATAAAATCAGGTTTCCCAAGGACCAGTTTTCTGATTACTAGGAATAAACCACCAATGTGGTCTTTCCTTTGTGTACACGAGGCCTGTTTAGAAAATTTGGATTTGGATTTGAAATTCTGTTCAAAAAATTTGGATTTGGATTAAACCTGATCCGAATTTGACAATATTGGATTTGGATTCTATGGGCTCTGACAATATTGGATCAGATCTGGAATTTGAATATGAATTCCGACTTAAATTCAGATTTTCCCCCATATCAGTCAATGGGGAAATATTTTTTAAAATAAATACATTTTTATAATAAATTTTATAAAATATTTTATAAAAATATATTTTTAAATAATTTTTTTAAATCTAAAATAAATAAATAAATTTAAATAAATATATTTAAATAAATATATAATAAATATATTTGAAATAAATAAGAAATAAATATATTTAAAAATATATTAATAAATATATTTAAAATATATTTTTAAATAAATATATATATATTTAAATAAATATATAAGAAATAAATATATTTAAATAAATAAATATATTAAAAATAAAAATAAATATATTTATTAATAATAAATATATTTAATAAAATAAAAATAAAATAAATATATTTAAATAAATATATATATTTAAGAAATAAATATATTTATTAAATAAATAAATATATTTAAAAATCGCCCAAAATCACAGATAGATCCTATAGCCTTGAAACCTGCCACATGTGGGAAAGGAGGTCAGGGCCACCTGTACTATATTTTAAGAGAATAATTTTTGGTGAAATTTCTATAAAAATTGGCTAAAAATGGTGTATTCTGGTTTGTTTCAAACCAGAACTTTACAAAAAGGACCATCATTCCAGAAGCATGTGGAGGAATCTGTTCTTTGCCTTCATGAAAAGGGGTAACAGTATGCCCCTTGTGTCCCCCATTTTATATTTCTGGAATGGATGGGCATACAATTATAAAGTCTGAGACACATAAAGTCCACATTGGCAGGATTCTGTAATTCCCCTCACACACACACATACACACAAATGCTATAGGACAATCCCCTGATCTTTGCTGAATTTTTAAATTCTTCTTTTAAAATGGCTAAAAATGGTGAAATCTGGCTTGTTTCAAAACTTTACAAAATATTCTGGATCTGAAGCCCCTCCTTGGGCCATCATTCCATACCCATGTGGAGGGAAAATGACATTCCTTTATTATATTATTTTTCTTCTTCATTGCAGAGACATTCAGGCTTTTTAAAAGGGATTAAAAGGACTTCATACATTTTAATTCTTTAATAGCTAGAAGGGGAAATTAGAAATCCTTTCGAACCACAAAAAAGAAACAGTCACTTTCACTTTTACTGTGTTCTTATGCATTGGGGAAGATAAAATTTAATATAAAATCAAAGGAATCTCCTTGTTCCTCCAGTTAGGGGTAGAATGAATGATGATCCTAGGGAGGGCTTCAGATCCAGAACTTTTTGTAAGGTTCTGGTTTGAAACAAGCCAGTTTTAGCTCTTTCCGCTATGTTTAGGTTTGTTCCAAAATAATATCCAAAAATCAGATGAATTGCCCATAGCCTTGGGTGGGGGGGACCACAACAACATAGAGCCCTGTCAATGTGGGCTCCATCTGTGCCAGATTTCAAAAATATATGCCCCTGCACTCAGGAGATATAAAGGTGTGTGTGTAAAAGAGGCATGCTTTTACCCCTTTCCTTGAAGATTCCTCAAAATGCTGGTGGAATGATGGTCCAAGGAGTGTCTTCAGTTTCAGAAGGTTTTGTAAAGTTCTGGCTTGAAACAAGTCAGATTTAACAATTTTTAGCCATTTTTCAAAACAAACAAACAAACAAAAAATTAACCAAAAATCAGGGGATTGGCCAATTCTCTTTGAATTCACTATAAGGGTCCCGACCTCCTTCCCCATATGTGTCACAAGTTTCAAAGCTGCAGAACCAACCAGAGATTTTTTTGTGATTTTTGAAATTTCCCCATTCACCTATATAGGGAAATATCCTATTCCATTTTGCTAATTCCAAAGCATTTATGGAATTAATTTCGATATTTAAGGACAGCTTTTACCACTTTTGTACAATTGTGGCTAAAGTCTGAATTTTTTAAACCAAATTTGCACAGCCCTAGTATGCATTCTCATTGTGACTGCAAAAGCATAGGACATCACTGACATCTAGTGTCTGAAAGCAGGAGCCTTGCTGGCTGCTGATATTCCCAGGAGAAAAATGCCACTGTGATATTCTGTGATCTGGTGACTTCAGCTTATTAGATACTGTAAATGGGCTCTATGTTCCTGGAGGAGTGATCTCATGGGCTTATCTGTTCAGCCTTTCTTTGTATGTTTCTCAACAGGTTAAGCTTTCTCTTTTATTATGAAAGTGCACTTTGATGTAGTCTAGAAACTAAGGGGGATCAAAGCGCATTCTGATGTGTCATTCACATTAGGAAGACGGCACAGTATCTCAGCGGAGGCTTGGGACATTATGGATAGTTTGCCCAGAGCCAAGCTATGCCTACTTGAATAATAGTGTGACATATAAATTAGATTGTCTGCTCTGTTAGCAACCTATTGCTGAGCTGATCAAGATAGGAGCCTGGTGCTGTAATAGGAAGAGACTGGGTATTAAAGTACAGTAAAAAGGACACTGGCTAATCCTGGACACCCTTCTATAACTCCACTGGACACCCTTCCATAATCCCACTCTCTTATTAGATATGAAGTTGTCACTAATTCCTGCCAAACTCTCAGACCAAAACTGTGAGTTACTATCAGTCAGTCAGGATTTTGGGAGTGAAGTGGTGAATGGGATAGTCAGGGCACTATCAAGGAGGTGGCAGGAAGTTTATTTTATTACATAGTGTCACCCCTATACACAGCATGCCACAGAGTGAAACAGAGAATGCTCTCTATGGATTTATTGGAAATGATAAGGTGAGCAAGATAGCGAGCATAATAAATAAATGTGTGGTGCAGTGGTTAGAGTGCTGGATTAGGACCAGGGAGACATGAGTTCAAATCCCTATTCAGCCATGATACTTGCTGGGTGACTCTGGGCCAGTCACTTCTCTCTCAACCTAACCTACTTCACAGGGATGTTGTGAGGAGAAACTTAAGTATGTAGTACAGCACTCCGGGCTCCTCAGAGGAAGAGTGGGATATAAAAGGTATGTATGTATGTATAAATAAATAAACAGGTAGTAATACATTGATTAAGACTAACTAAAATAACATGCATCCCTGCCTCAAGGTGGCAGAAGCCACTTAGACTAAAGACCCATTCACACATTATATTCAACACTTATACAATGAGTGTACACAGGTACAGTCATTCACATGTAATGCTGAATGCAGGTACAGCAGTATCTGTACCATGCATTTGAAGGGCCTGTGTCCTGGTTCACTTTTAAAATGTACACAGGTAAAGTCATTCACACAAACACCTTTACAGACTCCTGTACACTTGTATAGCATAACGGCTGAATTTGGCTTTTGAGAACTAAGAGAGGGGAGAGAAGAAAAAAGAAGAGTGACAAGAAGAACAGAGGCAAGGGAAATCAAGACTAATATGAGCAGGCGGAATTATATGTGCTTCAGGCGTCACAGAGAACAAGGGTTTTGAAGAGGGAAGAGAGAGAGAGATGGTATCATATAAGTAATCAGGGGCAAAGGTGCAAGTATAAGAGGTAGCAACATGGACATCTGCATGACTTTTTTGGGTGTAGAGGCGGTGGGAATATACACATATGAGGCACGTAATAGAAGTCAAAACACAACAGGTTGAATCAAATGTTAATATTGGCTCAATTGGGGGAGAGGCACTGTCTCCTTGTCCCCCCTCCACATCCCTATGGGCAGCAAAGAAGAAGGGCTGAGCTAAAAACACAATTAGCATTCTCATGTCCTCCCATCATTGGTCTTGCATCCAGTAAGCCAGATTCCATGATGACAGAGCTATTTTGTGAAAGGCTGCAGGAGCCTGAGCAGCCCCAACAAACATAAGGATGGCGTGAGTCATGAATGCTAGCATGAGAATTTTGCAGTGTCCACTTCAAGAAGCATTACAACAACAACAAATATTTATATACCACTTTTCAACAAATGTTTCCAAAGCAGTTTATATAGAGAAATAACAAATAAACAAACAAGATGGATCCCAGTCCCCAAAGGGCTCATAATCTAAAAAGAAATATAAGATAGATAGCAGCAACAATCACTGGAGGTACTGTGCTGAGGGTGGATAGGGCCATTATAATAAAAACAGGGCATTATAATAAAAACATGCATCCAAAGGGGGCAATTCCAACAAAAAGCAGTGATATCATTTGAGGCACCTGGGAAGGCCTAACTCCTAGTGTACCTATTTCAGATGTCCAGTAATTTTAGTCAGAGCCCTAAAATGGAGTTCATATACACCCAAAGAACTCTCAAGTCTAGCATAAAATCGGAGTTCACTGGAAATACTCTAGTTATTTAAGTTCCTTCACAGATTGTGCAAACAGCAGTTGGTCCTTGCCAGGCCAATAAAAGGGAGCTTGCTGTCTCTCCTCTCAGATATGGCTAGCTAGAATGGCCACTGATGGAGGCAGTTCTGGTGGGTAGAAGCCACACACTTTGAATGTGTGCACCTGTGTATATGCACACATGCTTGTACACACACACACACACACACACACACACACACACACACAGCTGTGCCAAAGTGTAAAAAGAAAAGAAAAAGAAAAGCTCAACTGGCATTCTTCTAGCCCTTATTTTTCTCCAAAAGAAGCTAGTTAGAACAAGCTAAGAGAAAAATATATTGGCTGAAGGTGGTGTGGTAGATGCAGCACAGGCGGCACCAGTTGATGTCCTATCTGCATGGCACTGCTTGCCCTCTGTTTAATCAGACAATGGCTCAGTTTTCTCTGTAGTACAAAGACCTGGTCTCCTAGCATCACTTGTACGCTTTCAAAAGAACTGGCTTGGCCTGGCTTTGCTTTAATCTTTTCCCTCAGGATTACAATTGCCCTCTTTTAATAGCTGTCACTGCTTTCCCTGCCCTTTGTCATAGCTCTTGGTGGTGAGTACTGAACTTTCAGTATCTGCTCTGATTTAGCTTCCCCCCCGCCCCCGTTTTATACTTTTGCCATTCTAGTGCTTACAAAATATATATTTAGAGTTCTGAAATGTATATGCTCTCTGAGGAAATGCACTGGCCACTGCATTTAGAAGCAATTACAAGATTGCTGTCCCTGAGACAAAAGGATTTATTGAAAATCAGTTCCTATTACATAAACGTGTGTGCATATTTATATATTCATAAATATGTATATATGTGTGTGCGAATGTCAAAGATGGCTCATTAGACTCCACAGCAATAGCAGGCAACTGAATGTTGCCTATAGTACGAGTGCTCCGAGGATAGAAACCTGAGGGCAGTAAACCTTAATTTTTGGATTACATGTGGAATTTTGCTATGCTTATCCTGCTATTTGGTCTCCCATTCCTGATTCAGAGATACTACTACTACTACTACTACTACTACTACTACTATTTTATTATTTTATTTTACATTTTGATTCCATCTTCAGTGAGCTCGCATGGCCTCCATATCATTTATTCCTCACAACAACCCTTTGCTTTCTAAATGGAAATTATACGCTGCTCTTGCTATTCCAACAGTGTATTACGTAGTTGAAAATGGGACTACAATTGATTTTTTTTTTAACCATTCTTCCTGTCTTCTGTTGCAAGGATTATCCTCCACCCTTTCTGGCTGATAATCCAGACTGCTCGTCTGGATGAATATATGAGGTTCAAGTTCTGTAGGATTACAAAACTACCCTTGATTTCTTTTAACAGAACCCCCCAAATTATTGCATCTATCTGTGTGTGGGGTGTGTGTGTGGTTATAGGGCCTGTCATTAGCAGCACTTGCACTTCTGAATTTGCAACTACACCACTGTTGACAATGTTAATTGCCTGCAGAGAAATGATTAGTCGATAGACTATTAAGAAACTCAGCAGGTTCTGCAAAGGAAGTGGAGGGCCCATCTGGCTGTGAAAAACTTCACACAGGGCCATAGGGCAGGTACTGTGTACTTGTTGGCCCAAAGCAGGAACCAGTCAGGATGCTGAGGAAGCCAGGTGCCTGAACACTGGACTGGATAGCCAAGAAGATTGTTGAGGTAGGAGAGCTATAGAACAGGAACCCCCAAGCAATGTGGCTAAATGAACAGAAGCAGAGCAGACAGCCGGCTGGGAAACAGGAAACAGGGAATGATATATGGAGAAAAGAGCGCTTGAGCAGGCAGAGAATTAAGCAAAGCAGGAAGCCAAGAGAAGGGACGGCTTTCCTTTACATAAGGCCTAGACCTGTGTGTTGTTGGCGGGAAGATGAGTGAGCACAGAAGAACACCAGCTATAGCTGGGAAGATTCAGAAACAGCGGTGTTGGGAGTCACATGTATGTGACTGAAATGATCAGCCAGATTGTTGACTGTAAGTTTAAAATATGCTATAACTGTCCCTATTTTGCCTTCTGGGGAAGAGATGGGCTGCTTTAAAAAAAACGCGTTAGTGTTTTATTTGTGGTGTATACCCTTGCCCTTCAGCTTTCAGCTCTTTCCCCCTGGACCCTAGAAGTTAAATATCTGCTGATACAGGAGTGCCAGATCATCTTGTCTGTACATATGTATATACAAAATGAACCGCCCTGAGCCATTTTGGAAGGGTGGCATAAAAATCAAAATCAAATAAAAAAATACAATTATACACACACACACACACAAAATGTCAGTACAGTGCTTGCTTGCTTGCTTGCACAAATGTATATCCCGCCCTCCAGATACAATACTTCACAAGGCAGCTTCCATCCCACCTGCCCTCATAATTGTTTATCTAAATAGTAAATGTTACTGTATGTGTGTGAGTATCAGCTATTCTATAAATACAATTGGATTAATTGTGAGATTAAACATTCATAGGATAGGAAGAGGTTACGGTCAGCTTACTAGCACACCCCGCGTCAGAAATCAGGGTACAAAATGCAGAGTAAGTGAATGCAGCAGATGGAAGGATCTTCAATAATGTCTCATGGGAAGAGGAGGCTCTGAGGTCATCTTTAGTGTAAGAATAGGTCTTGCAAAAACACTAGTCCCTGTTTTCAGCTGTGAAATGTTACAAGGATATATAACCTTGTATTATTCTAGTGTGGCTTCATAAGTTCATACTTGGTTTTCTCCCTTTGCACAGGAAGGCCACTTATGGTGCCATGTGTATTTTTACCGCATGCTTCTTATGTACAGAACCAACAATAAAACCCTAGTGCTGCATGGAGTTGTTTCTTGTTGGCATCTTAAATTATCCACGTGCAAACACAAAGTTGCCCCTACCTAGTCCATGTGGATGGAACTGGCTCGGAGGCCCTTTATGCGTTTCCCTTTATGGGCCTCCAAACTGGTTCGATGGTGGCGGGGGAGCTGCTTTAAGAGCGGGGGAGAGTGCACTAACCCCTCCCTCCACTCTTCCCCTACTGGCAGTCCTTTGTTCCAAGGTTAATTGGGAGGCAGCATACCTCCCTGCTGCCCCGTTGCCACCATTGACTGGATACTTCCAGTTGTATCAGGCCAATGGGGGCAACAGGTCGGCCAGGAGGTATGCTGCTGCCCCAATTAACTTTGGAACAAAGGAGCGCCGGTTGGGGGATGAGCGGAGGGAGGGGTAAGTGCACGCTCCCCCGCTCTTAAAGCAGCACCTCCGCCACCATCGAATCACACCCACCTGGTTCTGTGCACATCCCTAGTCCATATATTTATTTGTGAATCTACAATTTCAGAAATGATGGATGTGCTCATATTGGCCTATGGCAATCAGGTGCAAGAAATGCAAGAAATATTTTCAAATGACAAAGAGCTACAGTTCATAGAAGCCACCTAATGGCGCAGCGGAGAAGCAGCCTGCCTAGAGAACAAGGAGGCTGTTGGTTCAAATCCCCGCTGGTGGAATATGGGAAACTTCTATATTGGGCAGCAGAGATATAGGAAGGTGCCGAAAGGCATCATCTCATATTCCGCAAGAGCGGGCAATAGTAAACCACTCCTGTATTCTACCAAGAAAACCACATGGCTCTGTAGTTGCCATGAGTCGACACTGACTCAACGGCACAACCTTTCCTTTCCTTTACAGTCCATAGAATATTAATCAGTAACCTCTATCTGCTTTTTTAAAACCACAAAATGCATATATGTACACCGCAAAAACAGAAATGGAAAATAAACAATGTTTTATCATTCAAAACACATTGATATGTAAGAGGGACTGAGAGAGATCCTCCTAAGAAGGAGAGTAAATATAGGAAGCATGTTTGATTTGTTTCCATTTTGTTTTGCAAAGCACAGTTGTTGGAATATTTCGGCTATGTGAACTGTTCCTATCTGAAATAGGAATCCTCCAGCACCATCTAGTGGCATTTTTACTTATTACTAGCAACCTCTGTTCTGTAACACAGCATAGATTTTTCAGTGGTTGCATGGGTTTTAATTACTGCTGATGTCTTTTTAATTACTGCTGATGAACTGCTGATGTCTTTCACATAGGGCTTTTACCTGATCTAATAAATCTTAATTGATCATATGAATTTGTCTATCACAAGTAGTTATATAAAAATAAATATGCATAAGCACAAAATAGTTCTAACCCAAAAAAGTATAGCCTTTGGCAACATCCAGATTAAGTTAGTCACGATGATGTAAGTCTCATTGAAATTAATGGGAGTTAAGTTAGTCATGATTCGTTGATTTCAATTATGCTTGGTCATGATTAACTAATATGGATGTTGTTGCCTAATGTTTTTACTTCTTCAGAATTACAAATGATTCAAAATAGACATATGTTAAAACTCAGAAACAGGAGAAGTATAAGTCAAAGAAAAATATAGTTAATGGTCTTGGGATCGAAAGACAGCATCAAATATGGCAAATCAGTCTGTTTCCTTAATACAGGGGTAGGTGTGGGGATGAAAGAATCTAGTAGGTTTGTCCAGTGAGTATCTTTAGAGTCAACAAAAGAGCAAGGTAGTGGTTGTACTTGACACTTGGCAACTTCATCTATTTTCTGTTGAGAATGCTACTGAAGGCATGGTGTTAGTTACATTCATCTTCCTGGGCTGTCAGTAGTGTTCTTCTCTTAGTTTTCTTAATGGTTCCTCTCCATGTTCTATAAGAGTGTTCATGCTGGCTATTTCCTGGTAAAAATACTTGGTCTGTTTCATCCTTGCAATATTCGCTTTAGCAAGTTGAGTTTGAAGTCCTCAATTTCTTCCTTATACAATTCAGTACCTTTATCTAGTTGGGCCTTGAGAGTTTGTTTTTTCCCCATTACAGCACTTCTCTGGCATAGCCACCTTAAATGGTGCAGCGGGAAAGTGCTTGCTAACAAGCAGAAAGTTGCCAGTTTGAATCCTCACTGGTATATTAGGCAGCAGCGATATAGGAATTTCATACTGCGTGGGAGGAGGCAATGGTAAACCCCTCCTGTATTCTACCAAAGAAAACCATAGGGCTCTGTGGGTGCCAGGAGTCGAAACTGACTCAATGGCACACTTTACCTTTACTTCTCTGGTGGTTCTGTTTCTTCTCTAATGTGGTATGAAGTTGGACAGGGCTACTCTTGGAAGTTCTCTCTTTAAGTTCAATTTCTAACTTTGCTGTTGTTTTCTCATTTTCCTGGAGGTTCTTCTGTTTCATTTGCTGCATTTTCCAGCTCCTGGATTTTCAGCTCCAGAGCCTTCATATCTTTAGTTGCTTTTAGTAGTTTCCCCCACTTCTAGTACAAGGTTAGCATTACCATGGCAAGGGTTCCCTACCTGTGGTACTCGAGATGTTTCTGATTGACAATTCCCATCATCCCCAGCTCCAATAAATTATGACTTGGGGTCAGTGTTCCCACTAATAAGGATTCCCAGATATTGTTGACTACAACTTCCAGAATCCTCAAGCAAAAGCCATTGCAGCTGGGTATTCTGGGAGTTGTAGTCAACAACATCTGGGGATCCCTGTTGGAGGGAACACTGCTGGGGGTGATGGGAGTTGTAGTTCAGCAACATCTGGAGTACCACAGGGTGGGAACCCCTGCCATAAGACATTTGTTATTCCTTAAGTGGATTCAGTTTCTGAAGCAGTTCTTTAGTTCAGGGGTTCTTGGGCCTGACCTCAGAGGTGGTGGGAGAAGCTTGTGTTATTGACTTGTATTATGGACCTGTAACATGGACTGTAATATTGGAAGCACAGTGGCACAGCTGGTTGTAACCAAATGCATCAGCCTTGGTGGTAGTCCCAAGTATACTACAATGTGCTATAAATTATTATTCCACAAGGAATAACTTTCAGTATGGTGACAACATATTTTTAGTTATACATTGTACTATACAATTATACAAACTCACCTGGTTCAGGTGAGATTAGCATTACATGAATAATAAACATGTATACAACTAGAAAAACACTGGAAGCCAACTGGCCACATTTGGGGATTGGGCTGCAGATCAGTGGTAGAGAATCTGCTTTGCATGCAGAAGATCCCAAGATCAATCCCTATAATCAAGTGCAACAAATCCAATGGCCAATAAGACAACATAACACATATAAGGTGAAATATAATATGAAAACTGCAATTCCAATCAGTAAATTATTTATAAATAATAATCATAAATAGTTACATATGAGGCTAAAAAAGCAAATGTCACTCTATACTAATAAGTGACAATATAAAACATAAAATATAGTGATACCCAAATGAAATAACATTCATAATAACATTCAAAACACATGATGCAATACAATTCATAATACATAGACTAATCAATACATAACACGCAACAGAAACCTGATGAATAACTGTTTTGGAGTCTTTATCAAGTGTCCAGTTATACCAAATATTAATCCAATACTAATTCTTATAGAAGAGAATATTATCTTCAATGCATGTAGTAAAACATCACCATGAAGAACTTCAAATACATATAGTGACATCATCATGCAGAATTTCCAAACATTTCTTCTTTTTCTACAGCAATGTATCTCATTTGATAGATCAAAGTAATACTCAAATATTACTGTATGTGCATAGATAGCTTCTAATTCTGAGTCTGAATCTGTGTTTGTTTGTTTTTTAAATGGATCAATAAAGTTGGAATTAATTCTGAAATATCAAAATTAATTTTGGAAATACATTAGAATTTTGGAATTGGGAAAATGGAATGAGATTTCCCCACATAGAGGTGAATAGGAAAATTGGGGAAAAATCACCAAAAAATGACTGGTTGGTTCTAGAGCCTTGAAACTTAGCACACATGTGGGGAAGGAGGTTAGGGCCAGTGTTACATCCAAGGTGTGTGTGCTCACAAGTTGTTTTTTATGTCCACTCAATTACTTTTAGATCTGACTTAAGTTGAATCAGGAAGGCCCTACCTGAATGCATGTGCGCACACACTGCCTTGATCCTGCCACCCAGAACAAAACTCATTACACACACAGATGAAAAAAATTAGAGACACTGGTTAGGACTCTCTGTACTAATTCTGAAGATAATTCATCAACCCCCTGATTTTTGGTGCATTTTTGTTTTAAAAAAAGTTTTGCTTAAAATGGTGAAATCTGGCTTGTTTCAAGCCAGAATTTTACAACCCCTTCTGAAACGTCACTCCATGGACCATCATTCCACCACCATATGGAGGGATCTGCCCTTTGCCTTCATGAAAAGCATGAAGTAACAGCATGTCCCTTTTACCACCCCACCCTTTTTACATCTCCTGAATGGATTGGCATTCAGTTATGAAATCTGGCCCACATGAAGTCCACATTGGCAGGACTTTGTGTTATTTTTTTAAAGCTAGGGGGACTCCTCTGATTTGTGGGGAATTTTTGGAAAAACCTAAAACTACAACAACCATTTATATACATCTTTTCAACAAAAGATTCCAAAGCGGTTTACATAGATAAATAATAAATAAATAAGATGGATCCCTATCCCAAAGGGCTCACAATCTAAAAAGGAACATAAGATAGACACCAGCAACAGTCACTGGAGAAATACTGTGCTGGGGGTGGATAGGGCCAGTTGCCAGCATGGTGTAGTGGTTAGAGTGCAGGACTAGGACCAGGGAGACCTGAGTTCAAATCCCCATTCAGCCATGATACTTGCTGGGTGATTCTGGACCAGTCACTTCTCTCTCAGCCTAACCTACTTCACAGGGGTGTTGTGAGGAGAAACTCAAGTATGTAGTACACTGCTCTGGGCTCCTTGGAGGAAAAGCGGGATATTAAATGTAAAAAGAAAGAAAGAAAGAAATAGAATCTCCATTTTTAAAAGGTGCCTCTTTGCCCAGTTAGCAGAGGCAAAAAGGGTTAAACTGGCTTGTTTAAAACCAGAACTTAACATTGAAGCCCTCTGAAGCTCTCCCTAGGACCTTCATTCCACCCCCATCTGGAGGAACAAAGAGATTCCTTTCTTTTTATATTAATTTTTGTCTTCCCCATTGTAGAAGCACACAGAGTAAAAGTAAAAGTGAATGTTGATGTTCTTTTGGTTAGAAAGGATTCCTCACTTTCTCTTCTAGCCATTAAGGGATTAAAATGTGTGAAGTCCTTTTAATCCCTTTTAAAAGGTCTGCCTGTTCGTGTAAGGGGGTAGAAAAATAATAATATAAAATCAAAGAAATGTCCTTTTCCCTCCACATGGATGTGGAATGATGGTCTAAGGAGGGGTTTCAGATCCAGAACATTTTGTAAAGTCCTGGCTTGAAACCAGCCAGATATCATCATTTTTTAGCCATTTAATTTTTTTTCAAAAATTTAACAAAAATCAGGGGATTGACCAATAGCTTTGTGAGGGGGCAGGGAGAATCAGGACCACTGAGTCCTGACAATGTGGACTTTATATGTGCCAGATATCACAACTGTATGCCCATCCATTCCAGAATGTGGAATGTTGTCCTAGTAAGAACTAATCTGCCTACTTTCCTTCAACTATCCCTACAGTAGGACTAAATTAGGTTGAAATTGGTTATGCAGTTCACAAGTTAGCCCATTTACACCTCAAATATTCATTCATCCACCATCTTGAATTGGAATGGATGCCATCATCACAAACTATGTGTACCAAATTTGGTCGAAATCAGTTCCCACTTGCACCTCAAATGTTCATGTGTCCGCCATCTTGAATCAGGATGGATGACCTCATCATAAACTGCACCATTGAGCCATCTGTCATAAATTTGTTGGCTCAGCTAACCCAACAGGATTTACAACCCCTTCAGCTCTACTTCTGTGAGTTAAACAGAAAGTCTGGAAATAAGAGTAGCAGCGAAGCTGCACAAATGAAAGCAAAAAAAGAAACAAGATAAAGACTCTTGAACTAAACTAGGTACCCCCCTCTATGATAACTGAGTAATAACTGAAAAACAACAGAGCAAGGAATGAACAGAACAAGGCAGGCTGGAACACGAAAGGTTGAAGAATGCTAAGTAGGAACACGGTCTGCGGTAAGCAAAAGTGGCTAACAGCAATCTGTGCCAATAACAGTCTGCTTAATATAGGGCTCAAGATAACCGGCAGCCAGTCAGGCTTTCCTGACTTAGCACTTCTATTTCTTCTCCTGTGATAGGCCTGCGTGTCTCCCACTGAGCCTTTCTCTTGAGATGCCTTCTTAACACAGGTAAAATTCCAGCTTCCTCCTGATCAGCCTCTTCAGGCCTCATGTCTGTCAGCTGCCCAGACTCCTCTGTATTCTGCTGTTCCAGCCCAGCTCCAGAGTCTTTTCTCCCAGCCAAATCCTGCTGCTGTACCTCTAAGCCCGCACTCTCAACCGAGTCCTTCTATTCTTCTTCTGACTCAGAGGTCTGAGCCATTACACCATCCCTATGTGTCACCCACTACAACTGTACTAAATTTGGTTCAGATCGGTTAGATGGTCCACAAGTTACCCCACATGCCTCAAACACACACACACATTTTTTTTTAATTGTTGTGTTTTAAATTTCTTGTTTTTGTTTTTAACTAATGTTTTAATGTTGTTTTTATCTTGTTGTAAACCACCCAGAGACGTAGGTTTTGGGCGGTATAAAAATATGTAAAATAAAATAAATAAGTAAATAATAAACGTTTACACGTCTGCCATGCCATTGAAGTCCTATGCGTTCCTACAACTGTACCCAATTTGGTTCATATTGGTTCATTGCCGAGTTGATAGGGACACACACACACACACGGAATGCCGGGTGATCTCATAAGCCTACTAGAAAGTAAGTGGACGGGCCAAATGTGCATGCTGTTACAACTTTTCATGAAGGCAAAGGGCAGATTCCTCCACATGCTGGTGGAATGATGGTCTAAGGCGGATCTTCTGTTTCAGAAGGTTTTATAAAGCTCTGGCCTAAAACAAGCCAGATTTCATCATTCCTAGCCAATTTTTACAAAAATTTCAAAAATCCATCAAAAATCATAAGATTGACCAATTCTCTTCAAATTCATTACAGGAGGCTCTGACCCCCTCCCCCACATGTGTGGCATATTCCAAGTCTCTAGAACCAACTGGTGATTTGGGGTGATTTTTTTTAAACTTCCCCCATTGACCGCTATGGGGGAAAATTCAAATTTAAGAATTTGAGTCTGAATTCCAAATCTGATCTGAGATCTGATATTGTCAAATTCAGAGCAGGTCAAATCTGAATGTTCTCAGTGTGCAGAAGCCTACAGTGTACGTAACTCTTCTACACTGTATTTTTACAACACAGTTACGTAGTTTAGGCTCAGAGACAGTGATTTGCTCATTGGTCTTCATGAGTGAGTATTTGAACCTAGATCTTCTTGGATTTATTCTAGCATTAACCACTATACCATGCTAGCTCTCATGCAATCCAAGATGCTTATCTGTAAAATATAATACAAAAAGCAGCCCTCAGGAAAATATTCTTCTGACACATTTCCCCCCTTTGTCTTAAAAATGCCTGTGCATCAACTATTGCTGAAAATACCAGCTGTTTAGAAACTTAGTTATATCCTTGCCCTTCATCAGCTTTCTTTACATTCCACTCAATAGTTCTTTGTCTTCTGGATGCCTTAATGTGGTGCTGAAGGGTGAGTTTATAATGACAATGTGTAGGATTTTACTTGTTGTGAACATGCCAGCTGTGCTAGTGTAATCTATTAGTAGCTAGTACCAAGCAGTCTGCAGCCATGTGGAGAGAGGGAGGGAGAGCTGTTGTTACAATGCAACTCATGTACCAGACAATCTCAGCAGGTGTCACTATGGTAGGGGAAGTGCGGCTTCGTTAGACTGCGGCCAATAGCTACAGCTGTGAGATAATGGAGACGCAATGCTAAAAAGAGCCTCAAAATTGCTGTGGAACTCAAAATTTCATATATTTTTTCAATATGTAAAGTTATGGGTGAGGCCTTCCTCATGGTCTTGCAAGTGTGAGTGGCTGTTTTGTTGCTGCATTTGGTGATCTTTGTACAACCATAGATGTGCCAGAAAGATGCTTTGCATGTATGACTAACCTTTCCTTAGTGAAACAATCCTGACGAACTCAAGGAACTTTAGCTGAGCTACTCTACTTGCTTTATTTCTTATTATCTACATCTTGCTATGGCACTTAGTTGGAATGGTAAACTCAAGGGAAAGAGACTATTGTTTCTGGCACATGGTTGAATGGAAAACTCAAGAGAGACAGACAACTGCTTAGGTGTATGTTGAATGTAAGCCATTGGGAACTTTATGACCTTTTCCAGACTGAGGCAGCTGGTGAAACAGTAGTGGACTTAGAAGATAGGGGAATCTCCATACTTATTTGAGAGACTTGCAGAGGCAGCAAAGGGTTTCTCAGTCAGCCTTTTATTTATTTATTATTTATTAAAATTTTCTTATATACCTCCTCCTCCAAAGACTCTAGGTGGTGAACAACAATACCAATACCAATACCAATTAATTAAAATAATAATAATAATAATAATAATAATAATTCTTTGGAAGAGTGTTCCAAAGAAGAGGGGCGGCCATAGAGAAGGCCCTCCTATGGGCCCAGGCACCATGCACTACACCAGGGCCTGGGACACTAAGGAGAGCCAGCTGAGAAAACCTCACAGGTCAGGATACAACTGGCTGAGAGAGGCGATCCCAGAGATCTACAGGTGCTGAGCCCATAAGGGTTTTTATAGGTGAGATCCAGCACTTTGAATTGGATCCAGAAGCAAACAGGCAACCAGTGCAGCGACCGTAAAAGAGGTGTAACACTATCAAATATCCGGCCACACATGAATAGGCGGGCCGCTGCATTCTGGGCTAATTGAAGCTTCCAAATCATTTTCAAAGGCAACCCTAGGTAGAGCACATTACAGTAATTCAAATGAGAGGTAACAAAAGCATGAGTTATTGTTGACAGGGCCTGCAGGTCAAGAAAAGGCCATAACTGGCGAATCAGTCGAAGCTGGGCAAAGACACCCCTGGCCACAGCCTCCACCTGCTGTTTAAGCAGGAGTTGTGAGTCCAGAAGGACCCCCAGATCACAAACCGTATCTCTCAAGGGAAGCGCAATCCCATCACGAGATAAACCCATGGCAACTGGGCAGATTGCAGACTGAACAAGAGCAACTCAGTCTTGGAGGGATTGAACCTGAACTTGTTTTGGCCCATCCAGGTCCTGACACCCTCTAGGCACTGAGCCAGCACATGAACGGCATCACCTGTTTGGCCAGGGGTAGAGATATAAAGCTGAGTATCATCAGCATATTGATGAAAACGTACCCCAAATCGACGGATGACCAAGCCCAGCAGCTTCATGTAGATGTTAAAGAGAATGGAAGCCAGGACCGAGCCCTGTGGAACCCCACAAGAAAGGGGCCAGGGTGCAGAACACTCACCACCAATCGACACTGACTGGAATCGCCCAGTGAGATAGGATTAGAACCACTGAAGAACAGTGCCCCCAATGCTCAGTCCGCTTAAGCGCGCCAGAAGGATAGCATGGTCGATGGTATTGAAGGTTGCTGATAGATCAAGAAGAACCAAGAGAGGTGCACTTCCCACATCAAGGTTATGATACAGGTCATCCAACAGGGCGGCCAATGCCATTTCAGTGCTGTGTGTGGCCTAAAACCTGACTGGCAAGGATCCAGGAAATCAGTTTCCTACAGGACTCTCATCAACTGAGCACAAACCACCTTTTCCAGAATCTTACCAAGAAAAGGAAGATTGGCGATTCAATGATAGTTATCCAGATTTTCAGGGTCGAGAGAAGGCTTCTTCAAAAGAGGGTAGACCACTGCTTCTTTAAGGATGGAACAAGCCCCTCCCGAAGAGAGGAATTAACCATCTCCCGAAGCCAGCATGTGCCAGCAATTTACAAGCATGTGGTCTGAGTCAGGGATGTGTGTAAAGTTTATTTTCAGTTTTTCACCTTAGAAGCTACTTTGGCTTGTATACTTATATTTCCATGGCCACCAACTATAAGATGAAGCCTCTGTAACTCTGTTGGTTTCTTTACCCTGATAACATGGCTTTGCATACATGAGAAAGGTTGGTTACTCTCCTACACAAATCACTCAGATGTATTTTAAAACAAAACAATAAGAATATCTATTTAAGGATGTTATCTGAGGTTTGTTTGTTTCACTACTGATTAGTAGGGCTGGAATTTTGATTAGTTAAAAAGTTGATGATTTGAACTTCTCAAAGCACATAGTTACTTTACACACAATATATAAAGCTTTTCACCTTTGAACCCAGTTCCTTCCCAGAACTGTACTTCACAACCCAGTCTTTATTACAGACTAATAACCCAGTACTTTATTAAATACTGGGTTATTAGGCTTATGAGATCACCCAGCTTTCCGTGTGTCCCCCACTATCAACTCTGCAATGCCTGGACCAATATGAACCAAATCAGGAACAGTTGTAGGGGCACATAGGGACACCAAAATGGTTTCATTTTTAATGATGTCGTCCACCCCGATCCAAGTTGGCAGACACATGAATGTTTGAAGCACAAGTGGGCTAACTTGTGGACCACCTAACCGATTTGGACCAAATTTGGTACAATTGTGGTGAGTGACACACAGGGACACCTCAACAGCGCAGTTTGTGATTATATCATCCACTCCAATTCAAGATGATGGATGCATGGACATTTGAGGTACAATTGGGCTAATTTGTAAACGACCAAACTAATTTGAACCAAATTTATTACAGGTGTAGGGACACATAGGGACAGCTCAAGGGCATAGTTTGTAATGATGTAATCCTCCCTGATTCAAGATGGTGGACATGTGAACATTTGAGGTGCAAGTGGGAACTGATTTGGACCAAATTTTGTACAGTTGTAGGGACACCTCAAATGCATCGTTTTATTCACTGTTTATTGTTTATCAGGAGGTTTTTTCTTCTTTTAGACAGGTCAGAACTTGACTTGTGCTTTTATAACTATTTGGTGCAGGGTGTTATCAGTGTACTGATGACACCCAAATCTACTTCTCCATGTCAGTTTCATCAGGTAATGGCATAATGTCCCTAAATGCCTGCCTTGAGGCAGTCATGGGCTGGATGAGGGATAACAAACTGAATCCAAACAAGACAGAAGTGTTCACTGTAGGAAGCCACAGTTCAGGAAATGGGATAGATCTGCCTGTTCTGGATGGGGTTATACTCCCCCAGAAGGAACAGGTCCACAATTTGGGAGTACTTCTGTACCCAACCCTCTCTCTGATACCTCAGGTGGAGGTGGTGGCCAGGAGTGCTTTTTATCAGCTTTGAGTGGTTCGCCAACTGTGCCATTCCTGGAAGTGAGTGACATTAAGACAGTGGTGTACATGCTGGTAACCTCCAAGCTTGACTACTGCAATGCACTCTACGTGGGGATGCCTTTGTACATGGTTCAGAAGCTGCAATTGATGCAGAATGCTACTGCCAGATTGGTCTCTGGGATGTCCCATAGAGACCACATTATGCTGATTCTAAAAGATCCACACTGGCTACCAATAGATTTCCGGGCAAAATAAAAAGTGCTGGTTATTACCTATAAAGCCTTTAACAGCTTGGGCCCACAATATTTAAGAAAACACCCTCTTTGTTATGAACCCCACCACTTCAGGGGAGGTTCATCTGAGGGTGCCGCCAGCTTGTCTGGTGGTGACTCAAAGGTGTGCCTTCTCTGTAGCTGCCCCAGGAATGTGGAATGCACTTCTTGCTCCTTGCGTGATTGAACATTCTCCCTTTGGCAGTACTTCATGATAAATTCAAATGACTTCCTTATTATCAGCTTTGTTGTCCCTGCAGCTCAGGGGATATAGAGTCTATCACCTATGTTATTCTTTATTGCCAGTTTTATAAGGACGCTCGCACCAAATTTATTGCTCCTATTTTAGCCATTTATCCTGGTCACACAGATCAATTTTATTTGGAAATTATGCTGGCCAATTTTAAACCTGTAATTTCAGATAATGTGGCAAAGTTCTTTTTTGTGGCGTCGAAGCTCCGTAAAGACTGTATTAGTAATTTGAACATTTTGTGATTTTGTAAACTTTTGAAATTCTTGAATTTTCTTATTAATGCTATTAATTGTTATTGTTTGTTCATCTGGTCTGTGACCACAATAAACATACTACTACTACTACACTTCTTGCTGAAATTAGAGCTGCTCCATCCCTGTTGGCTTTTAGAAAACAGCCAAAGACACATCTCTTCAACCAAGCTTTTTAGGTAGTTGGTGTTATTATGGATATTTTAATCAGATTTTTAATATGTTTTATCTGTTAAATTCTTGGTTTGTTTTATTTTTTGTTTGTTTTATGCTGTAAACCACCTAGAGACTTTGGCAGTGAGCGGTATACAGATTTATTAAATAAATAAATATGTGGGGCTGCTCTTCAAGAGGATTCTGAAGCTTTTCCTGCTGCAGAAAATGGCTGCATGCCTTCTAATTGAAATGCAAGCCCACGTATTCACTCTGTTTTGCACCATCTGCACTGGTGCTCCCAGGCCCAAAGTAAGGTATTGGATTTAATATTTAAAGTCTGGCATGGCCTGTGACCCTGATACCTTAAGGACCACCTCTCTCCATATGAGCCAACTCACCAACTGAATTTCAGTCAGTTGGTTCTACTGTCCATTATTTCTTCATGAATGATTAAGATGACAGTGGCACTGGCAAAGGTTCAGAGTTGACCAGCAATATGAAAAATAAAAATAAAATTGAACCTCCTCTCAGATAGGCTAAGGCAATAGTGTTGCATTTCAGGAAATACTGTAAAACATTTCTCTTTCAAATAAGACAGTATAAGGGCGATGAAATATGCATTTCCACACTGCAAAGCTTTTTACCTTCTTTAATGCGCCTTCTTTAAACTTTTAACTTTTATTGTGCATTAAAGAAGGTCATTGAAAAAGCATTTCTCTTTCATCAAGTCTAAGGGCTAAACTACATGTTATATTAACAGTATGCTTGGTTCTGACATACTGAGGCGAGTCTCACAATCAGTGAGACTCGCCAAAATGAAGTCTACAGGGAGAGCGGCCTTAGCCTGCTTTCCTAGCAGACGATTGCCCGCGGAGCCCTGGGAGGCCGGATTGGCCACCCACACGACTGCTGGCTCTGTCACGGAGCCAGTGGGGGCTGTGGGTATTGGGGACTGTGTGGCCCCTGGAAGTTCCAGGATGCCCCGTGTGAGTGCGCGGGGCATCCTGGAGAGATCCTGCTTGCAGCCTCCTGGTCAGGGGTCTACTCATGTGTTGCCATGCCCTGCAGCGACACACAATCAAAAAGATGAGGTTAACAGAGTGATCGCTCCATTAACCTCAACTAAGGGGAGAGATACTTTGGGAGGTTTGCTGCTGGGAGCTGTGCAGCTCTCGTTGCAGCATACAATCGGCTGAAATCGGGCTAGCCTCCCTTAGCCCGATTTTGGCCGATCGTGAGAATAGCCTCACTTAGGTTTTTCCTTATTAAACAGCAACTGTAGGGGATCCTGATCTAGATCAGGGCCACAGAATTAGGGAAGGAATTTTAACTGAGTAGGGGCCCCTGCAGCTGCCATTTGCCTGGGAAGTAAAGCTTGCATTGGAGCTAATGGGAACTCCCTCCCAAAGCAAATCCAACCAGAGATCAAGTATAAGGAAGGAAAGAGTAAAATCCCTTCCCCACTATGCTGCAGTTCCAGTCAGGATCATGTACCAGGCAATTTGGCCCTCTGAGGATTTAAATTTTCTGTGGTAGTGCTACCTTGTGTGGGTGTGTGCGCGCACACATACAGACATTTATTCTCTCTCTCTCTCTTTAGTCTAAATGACTTTGAACTTTGTGGGAAAGTTATATAAAACATTTTAATAAACATAAAAGCAAAGGTTCCATTTTCCACACACAGAGGCCTTCTCCCCATGAGTCAGAGCAAGTGTAAATATTGGAAACTGTTTAGCAAGAACAGAAGAGAACAGAAAAGCTCATGGCATGAAACTTTCTACTATGGGAAAGGCCACCGACCCCAAAAGGAGCAGCTGGAGGCTATGCTCCTTAATTCCCAGTTCTTTATATCAAAAAACATAGCATCCAGATATGCAAGAGTGTGGGAAAACAAAAACATGCATCCTTTGAATTTAGCAGAAGCATATCTAAGTCTGTCATTTTAAAACTTTTTTAAATGGTTGTTTCCTGAGTTGCAAGTCACATTGATTAGATTCACATGTGTATGTGTTTAAAACAGATTACAGACAAGAAAATCATCTTGGCACCACTTTTGAAAGCATCCTTAACATTGGTTTGCAACCAGGACTTGAAATATTAGGCCTTGCCACTTCTGAGACCTCCTCTGTCCTGGTTGACCCTATAGCATGGTGTGCTTTGCTGGGTTGGCTGACAGTCAGCACACAATATCACACTGAAGAGTAGAAATGCTTTCCTGCTTCTCCTCACAGCAACTCACAGCAAACTCTTTCTTCTGCATCACACCCCGCCCCCAGCATCTCCCGCTGCACTGCTCGCTTGCCCAGATGCTCTTGCCAAACACCCACCTGGCCCAGCTGTGTCTTTCAGCAGCACTTGCTGGCTGCCAAACCAGCTTTTAATCTTTCACTTTTCAATGAGGGCGAAAGCAGCAGTTTTTAATTATTCTTTCTTATTCTGGCTACTTAAACAGCAGTAGAAGGCTGAAAAGTGCTTCACAAAGCTCAGCTGAAAGCTGATCAAGGGCTTGATTCTGTACCCTGTGAAGTCCATGGCAGCACTATTCCACCCTCCCCCCCCACGCTATCAGCTGGATGGACCAACTGCATTTATTCCCAAAGCATCTCTATTTCAGGATTCCAGTTACTCTTCCTTCAAGGGAATCAAGTTTTCATACATTTGGGTTGTCATTCCTGAGTTTTGAGGTCTGTTGGAAATAAATTTAGGAATCCTTGAATTTTTCAAACTAGTAATCAGCAGAGGGGGTAAAATGCAGGGCTGGTCTTTTAAGGTGTACTTCAGGCTTGCTGGGCCTAGTTTGGTGAAAAAAACAATAACTAGAGTCCCAAGGCCCTTTCACCACACCCAGGTGCAAAATAGTGGCTTGGCCAGACATAGAGGTCATTCACACAATCAAAAACTGTGTTCTACCCAGCTTTGGGAGCTGTATGGGCTCCCAGTTTTTGGTTGTGTGGAAGCAAGGTAGGAGGAAAACCTGCGCAGAAGTGGTTGTGTGGAAGCCAGATAGGAGGAAAACCTGGGTAGCTTTTCCTCCTACTTTGCTTCCACACAATCACTTCTACCCAGATTCATTTCTCAAGCCCTGCCCCCGGACATTCCAGGGATTCTAATAAATTTTTAAAATTATTTTTTAGAAACTCACTGCCTCTGCGGGTTGCTGCCATGGCCTCAGGGCGGTCTCTAGTGGTTCCCTGTCCTTCTGCTGGCTTCCCCCTGGTCTCCAATCGGCCCAGTTCGGGACATTTTAGTCAAATTTTGGCTCGTTCTGGGCCTCTTTGTGCTGGCAGCAGCCATTTTGGAGGCTGCCGCAGATGCGCACTGGCCATCTGTGTGACTGGGGAGAGGCTGGCGGGGGGGGGGGGACAGGGAACCGCCCTGTGTGGGTGGCAACACACCCTAGAGAGGGTGAGTTTCTTTAAAAGAAAATTCCCTGGTAGAACCCCTGGTCTGGCTCAAACTTGAGCTGAACCGGGGGGCAGGGTCTGTTCGGTTGTGGGGGAGAGAACAGAACATACCTGATTTCATTTGAGTCTGGTTCTGACTTGAACCGAACCAGGCAGACTAGTTTCATGCACACCCCTACAGGAAAGTGCTGGCTGGCAGATGGTGCTGCAAATAAAGTGTGAGGAAGGTGCTTCTCATCTGACTGGAGTGCTGAAACTTGCAAGAAAGGACAAGGGGTGTCTTCAGAATCGAATGCAGGGTGGAGCCGGTGAGAAAGCCTGTTGCAACAAAATAAATCATCATCTGGAAAACCCCTATCAGCTTTTATTTTGATCAACGACCAGAACAAAACAAAAGGAGAGAGAGAGAGAGAGACATCATAAAATAGCAATACGCAGCTTGCATGCAATGTAACAAAACTTGGCCACAGAATTAGTAGTCATACTATCCAATTTAGACAGTAATAAATCAAGATAGAAGTCATCTGAACGGCCAGGAAAAGACTTCAACAAAGGTGAAATAAAATCTAAACGGGCATCCCTGTAGAGGTCACAGTAAAGAATAAAATGTGCAGTAGACTCAATAGCACCTGAGCCGCAAGGGCAGAGGCGCAAAGCGTAAGGAGGCCCCTTGAACCTTCCCTTAAGAACAGCTGTTGGAAGAACATTAAGACGTGCAAGGGTCAAGGCACGCCTAAATTTAGGAAATGTTATGTTACTTAGGTAATCAGCGGCTCTAGAACCCCTAGAAGCTCACTGTTCAGGTTTTGGCCTCTCTTCCTCAATGCTCTCTCTCTTCCCCCCTTTTTACAGATTAACTCTTTTTGGAAGTCCAAGTATATAATGTCAGTTGCCAATTATTTCCCTTCCAGAAGCAAAGCTGTTGCCACTGTTGAATACTCAAATTCTAGATCAAGACTTTGACATAAATGTCTAAAGTAAATTGGATTCTACTTCAGATTAAGAAAAGATCACTTTTATCCACATGCCTATTGACACTCTCAAAGAACTCCAAAAGCTTAGTGAGGCAAGACTTGCCCTTGCAGAAGCCATGCTGATTCTCCTTCAACAAGATTTTATTAGGTGGTTTATATATCTAATAACTAAATACATTAATTAAATAAAACAAATTGGAATAGACCACAGTTACCCACTTCATACATATCAGGAAACTATGATAATTTAAACTTGAATAGAATCTCCTATGCCATAGAAGATTTATACTGCATATGGAAAAGGGGAGGGGGAGAGAGTATGTGATCTTCAGCTCTCTGAAGCTTGTTGTCATAGTGGGAAACCATGGTCTTCTGTTAAATTTGAGTAGCAACACTTTATTAATGGAATAATGATGAAAATAGATAATGTTGCAACAGTTTGGGTGTCAAAACTACTTGGGTACTGCTGAAAATGATACAATGGTACTGTATGGAACAATTGCCTCTAATAAAAGAACATTTATATTTGGGATTTTCTGGTTTTGCTGTACTTCTGCATAGTTTAATTGAGATTGCAGGATGCCATGTATTTGACCCAATAGTTGTTTCCAGCCTGGCACTCCATGGTTGATAGCCATCTAGAAGCAGCAGCAGGGCTACACCTACACACTTCCTGCAACAATACAGTAGATGGAAGGGCTAGTTCCAGGTAGAAATGTTCCACTTGTTTTATGCATGGTGTGAATGAAAGGATAGGTATTGGCAGGAAATCTAGGTTGCAAGAAGGAAGTGGACACTAAGTGCTGCCTCTCTACCCTCAGGTGAATGCTATGTTCTAATAATGAAAAAGAGAACCTAACAAGAATATGCAAGTTCATGTTCTATAATCAGGATTAAGTAGGAGTTCTGTGTTACTTTTAGACAATGCTCCCTTCTTCAGCGAGCCTGAAGAGTAAAAAACAAACAAACAACAGATCTAGAGAGCCAGTGTGGTGTAGTGGCTAGAGTGCTGGACTAGGACTGGGGAGACCTGAGTTCAAGTCCCCATTCAGCCATGAGACTTGCTGGGTGACTCTGGGCCAGTCACTTCTCTCTCAGCCTAACCTACTTCACAGAGTTGTGAGGAGAAACTTGAGTATGTAGTACACATTTTAAAATGTAATAAATAAATAAATAAATAAATAAATAAGTGGAGGAGTACTATTGGGCAGTGGTAAGCTGATGAAGTGATTCATTACAGGGAACTGCCACCCATCACTGTGGGGTGACTGAGTGGGGAATCCCGCCCCATTAAATAATAACTATCAGGAGATAACAGTGGAGACAGAGGTGTTCCAAGTCAGCAATCTGCAAGTGCATGGTAGTTGAGCAGCTAGCTAGGTGAGATGCAGTCTACGCCCATGCCAGTAGCAGTTAGCCAGTCAGCAACTGCATGCTTGTGTGGAGTTATATTGTGCTGACTGCAGTGTAGTGCCCGCTGCCAACAATTTCCCTCCCAACAGCAAAGCTGTTGCCACCGTTGGAGACTCAGGTTCTAGACCAAAACTTCTAGAGAAACTAATAAAGTAAATTGGGTTTCACCTCAGATTAAGAAGCGGAGATCATTCTTTTGTTGTGGCAGATGTCACATAAACCTAGCTGGAAAGTTTGCTACAGACTCCTAAACAGAGAAACAACTTATCACATAGGTGAGCTGTATTATATACTCTGCATCTATAAAAAAGGAACCACACTGTCTTTAAAAAAAGGTACCACCATGTAGTAGTAGTAGTAGAGGATTGCTCTTTAGCAGCAAATATCCTGCTCGTGCATTGATCTCTTACTTCAAGCAGTTGTTGACAGCAGTATTTCCTCAATTCACATAAATTATCCTTGAAATAGTATATGTTTTTAGATGTATGAGGGGCTCACTAAGGCCAGCGGTGCCCATAAATAACAAATAACAACACATTTTAAAATTAATTCTGTGCTGAGTGCTGAAGGCAATAGCTGTAGCTATTGGTCCTTTTAGCCCTCCCCACCACATTTTAGGGTATTAGCAAATATTGCCTCAAACAGGTGCATGCTTGTTTTTTCTCTAAAATATAACAGCCCCCCATTTCCCCTCCCCCAAATATGCAGCCCAGGCAAACTCACATCTCTTTTCATTCCGATAAAGAAAGGGTGTTCTATTCATAGGAAAATAGTTGGGTCAGGCTCTCTGGGGCTTTTTGTTTGTGCTCTGCAGGGTGCCTAATAGGAATCCAGTCACGCAAGCAACCTACAGTACACACTGCCAACCAAAAAAAGTGTTAATTAAAGGGTGTCAAATTCAAGAAGAGCAAGAAGTGGTTTGGGGAAGGGGTGAGGGGACACGTTTTCCAAAGAAAAGGAAGCGAAAGTCTAGAAGAGATGTCTTTAGCCAGTATTTTTATTTCTGAGGGAATTAGCACTGTGTGTCACATTTGTGATTCAGTGCAAAGCAGCTTTGCAGTTGTGGCAGATATTCAACTTTATTTATTGCTATTGTTTAATACAGATAAATGTGATTAAACTTACACAATACACTTCCACTGTTGTTGATGGAATTAGCTCTATCTGAATGATTATTTTCAGGATTTTGTGAGAAGTGCTGCATATTTATGCTAAAATTGTCTTTTAAAATCTTTTATACAGTATTTGACACATACAAGCTTTAGTTTTCACTCTGTATTTCAAAGCACTGTGCAATTTGTTACAAAAGGTAGAAAAAAAGCAAATAAAAGTGCCTGAATATCTGTTCATGCCACATAAATCAGACTTGTACATAAACTGTGGTGAAAGAAAATTCCCATTTAAAAGAATATGAATTTTGCATATGTATTATTTATTAAATCAATGGACTGAAATTGCTAGGGTTAATTTCTTTCCTGAATAAAGACTTTGAGGAAAGAAAAAAAGAATAATAACATCATTCAGCACTCAGCATTAAATTGTCTACATACAAAAAATGTAATATAGACAGAAACTGGGGCCTATGTTTACAATAATATTTGAACTGTTAATTGAACTACTGGGATAGATTAATAGAAAAATCACTGATATGCTGTATTTGAGTAGCTGTTTGATCCTACACCTAAATTTGTTCTGTAAAGAACGCATACTTATTCTTCTGTTCCTGGCACAGACCTGAAATGAAGTTTGCTGAGGATAGATCAATAAGGTATTTGAAGCTTTTACTGGTGAAACCAGTATTGACTACATTTTTGAACTTAAGCTGAATGCTGTGATATTTGATAAAATAGGAAGGTTATTGAAAAGAAATATGCTAATATTATAATGCCGTTATACAAATCCATGGTGCGACCACATCTGGAGTACTGCATACAGCTTTGGTCACCGTATCTTAAGAAGGATATTGTAGAACTGGAAAGGTGCAGAAAAGGGCAACCAAAATGATCAGAGGCCTGGAACACATTCCTTATGAGGCTAGGCTACAGCATCTGGGGCACTTTACCTTGGAAAAGAGGTGACTAAGGGGGAGACATGATCGAAGTGTATAAAATTATGCATGGAGTGGACAGGGTAGACAGAGACATTTTTCTCCCTCTCTCAACATTAGAACCAGGTGTCACCCCATTAAACTGAAGGTTGGGAAATTTAGGATCAACAAGAGGAAGTACTTTTTCACACAGTGCATAATTAATCTATGGAATTCCTTGCCATGGGATGTGGTGATGGCCACCAGCTTGGATGGCTTTAAAAGGGGCTTAGGCAGATTCATGGAGGACAGGTCTATCGATGGCTACTAGTCCGATGACTGTGGGCCATCTCCAGCCTCAGAGGCATGATGCCTCTCAATACCAGTTGCAGGGGAATAACAGCAGGAGAGAGGGCATGCATATACCTCTTGCCTGTGGGCTTCCCAGAGGCATCTGGTGGGCCACTGTGTGAAACAGGATGCTGGACTAGATGGGCCTTGTGCCTGATCCAGCAGGGCTTTTCTTATGTTGTCAACTGTAGACAACAAAGTAGAAAACAAGCTGTTCTAGTAAGAACTAATCTGCTTAATTTCCTTTCACTATCCCTACAACTGGACTAAATTTGGTCCAGATCAGTTAGGCAGTTCGCAAGCTAGCCCTCTTGCACCTCACATGTTCATGTGTCCACCATCTTGATTTGGGATGGATAACAAACTGTGAGGTGTTCCTATATGTCTCCACAACTGTACCAAATTTGGTGCAAATCATTTCCCATTTGCACTTCAAATGTTCACATGTTCACCATCATGAATGGGGGCAGATGACATCATCACAAACCATGCCATTGAGGTGTCCCTGTGTGTCATTCATTACAACTGTACCAAATTTGGTGCAAATCGGTTAGATGGCCCACTTGCACCTCAAATGTTTACACATCTGGCATCTTGAATCAGGGTGGATGACATCATCACAAACTACACCATGAGGTGTCCCCATGTGTCCCTACAGCTGTAGCGGATTTGGTTCAAATTGGTTAGGCAGTTCACAAGTTAGCTCACTTGCACCTCAAATGTTCATGTATCTACCATCTTGAATCAGGCTGTATGACATCATCAAACACTACACCACTGGTGTCCCTACAGCTGTAGCAAATTTGATTCAAATTGGTTAAGCGATTCACAATTTAGCCCACTAGCGCCTCAAATGTTTACACGCCCGCCATCTTGAATTGGGGTGGACAACATCATCACAAACTATGCCACTAAGGTGTCCCTATGTATCCCTACAACTGTACCCAATTTAGTTCATATTGATCTAAGCATTGCGAAGTTGATAGGGATACACACAAACACACACACACTATGCTCACATGCAGGTGATCTCATAAGCCTACTGGAAAGTAGGCTAAAAAGGAACATTGGTTCTTACCATGAAGGGTTGTTTTTCCCAGGGATCATAGGCCATCCTAAACATTGGGTTGTGTTTCAAATACGCTCAAAGCAGACAGGAAGTAGTTGAATTTTTGCTTGCTTCCAGCACCAGAGGGTGCCGATTGCCAGTTCTATGATTTTCATTTGTGAAGATAGCAGATAGACAACAACAGAACCTAGAGAGGCACAGAGGCTGAGAAGCCCAAGTTAGTAGAAAAATAGCAAACATGGAGTATATAAGTAAGAACTTCTCAGAGAAGGGGGAAAGGAGGGGTCCCTAAGAATTGTATGCCCTGGGAGGCATGGCCAGCCGAAAAGGCAGACCCACATTCCCATGAGAAAAGAAGAAACTATGTACATCGGGGGGGGGGGGCAGATGGCCTACAATCCTTGGGGCAAAGAACCATTCACAGTAAGAACCAATTTCCCTTTTCTCCCAGAGATTGTAGGCCATCCTAAACATTGGGTCATGCCCAAGATGAGATTGTTGGGAGGGACTGGATTTCTTCAGACCACCTGTTGGAGGACTGTGCAGCCGAAGGCGGCCTATGAAGTCAGGAAAGATGAGATTTATAGTGCTTCATGACAGGAGTCGAGGAAGACCATGTGGCCGCTCTGCATATGTCCGCGAGAGGGGTTTTGGAGGAAACCACGGCTGAGGTGGAAGTGCTGTGAGTAGAGTGCGCCATGATGTTGCTAGGTACCAGGAGGTTAGATGCTTCATAGACAAAAGCAATGCACCTACGAAGCCAAGAGGACAGGACGGATTTAGATGGCTTGGAACCCTGCGAGGACGAATTGAAGCTGACAAACAGAGCATCTGATTGGTAGACAGCTTTGGTGTGGTGAAGGTAGATTCGTAGGGCCCTACGGACAACCAGGGTGTGCCAGGCCTTTTCCCTGGGGTGAGCAGGAGAGGGACAGAAGGGAGGGAGGATGATGTCCTGGGCTCTATGAAAGGTGGAGTTAACTTTGGGTAGAAACGTGGGGTTGACTACGGCATCCAGTAAGAATGTACAGAGCTTACAGGCTGACAGGGTGGCGAGTTTGGAGACTGCAGGCAGAAGTGATAGCCACTAGGAAAATAGTCTTGTAAGGCAGAAGTTTCAGGGGCACCAATGCCAAGGGTTCAAAGGGAGCTCTGGTCAAGGCATTGAGGACCTTGTTCAGGTTCCAAGTAGGGAAGCAGTGAGTAGGTGGTGGTGCTAGATTCAATGCCCCTCAGAGGAACCTTGAAATATGTGGGTGGAGGTGCTTCAGTCCATGTGATGACAGATGGAGGACCAATGCCAGAGCTGAGGCTTGGCGCTTTAATGTGTTGGGCCTCAGTTTGAGCTCCATGCCTGCTTGCAGGAATGACAAGACCTGAGGGGGTTGACTCCTGAGGGGGAGTTGCCTCCTCACCCAACAGGAGAAGGCTGCCTAAGTAGCCTGGTAGATCCTGTTCGCCGAGAGTTGGCATGATGCCAGAATAGTATCCTGGACATCTCTGGAATACCCCTTGTGGACTAGGGATTCACATTCAACCTCCAGGCGCAGAGTCGGAGCCATTCAGGATTTGGATGAGGAGGTTGGGATACAGAGGAAGGACTAGAGGTGGGCGTGTGGCCAGGGAGGCCAGGTCTGAGAACCATGGGTGTCTTGGCTAGTGCAGGGCTATGAGGATTATTTCTGCCCTTTCTGCAAGGATCTTCTGAGGGAAGGGGAGACCCAGTTTGGGAGCGGAGAAAACGGGAAACACCTCTTGATCTAGTGAAGAGGGGTCTTGGGTGGCATCTGCCTTGGTGATGTCTTTGATAGTGCATTTGGCCTTAGCCAGAAGAATCTCAAAATCCACCAGAGGGAAAAGGTGGGGTTGCAGAGAGGTCTGTTGAAGAGTCTCTTTCTCAGCTTGCTTTCTTCTTTCCCTGGAATGTCTGAGTTGGAGCCATGTTCAGATGAGGAAGAGGCGGTCGACACCTGTGCCATGGGGCAGCAGGGCATAAGGGCTGAGCAGGCATTCTGGGTCCGGGGAGGGTGAGGGGCCCAGGGGTGCAGACCTAGGCATCTTTGTGGAAGGAGATGGAGTAGGCCGCTTGGGAGGTACAGGCCTAGAATCAGGCGCTGGAGAATGAGAAAACCGCCTCTTTCGCTTCAGGACCCTGTGTCTGGGGATGAACTTGCCTCTTTCCCATTATGGGTTAGTATCCTGATGGGGACTGGAGTCTGGGGAAGAGGAGGACAGATTTCTATTTCTCCTGGGGTTCCTGGGAGGAGCTGGGAGAATGGGGGTCTGTGAGGGGGGCAGGTTGGGGAAGCTGGGATGGCTGTGGATTAGGAAGGGGGTTCTGGGGCACAATGGATTGGCATTGCTTTAAAATGAAATATTTCAACCATTCTGCCACATTCAGAGGGATCAAAGGATTGGGCCTGCAGGGGTATATGGGGGGGGCACTAGGAGGCAATCTAGGGGGAACGCTGCCTTCCAGAGTTGGATTGGGGATGGGGGGCAAAGAAGGAAAATCTGGTACCTCATTGGTGGGCCCCAGCGCCAGAGTCTCAGGCTGCAGTGGGGGCAGGATTGGGTGCTGGTTGGATGGCCCCGGCGCAGGGAGCAGAGTCTCGTCAGGAAGCAGTTGGGCCAGCTCACATGGCGAAGAAGGTGGTGCGGTGGGACCCAGAGCACGTTGTTCTCAGCAATCTGGCTGCTCCTTTGGAGGTGGAAGGAGCGGTAGCGCCAGGGATGGATGGTCAGCGCCAGAGCATTTGGAGGCTGGGGCTCCGCATTGCTTCCATGGAGCAGCAAAGCAGGGGGTTGCACCTTCGAGCTCGGTGGTTTCCCGTGGCATCTCCCAGTGTTCCTCGGGAGTAGCTTCTGAGCACAGTTCACCTGCGCCAATAGCCACTCGCTAAGCTTCAGAGAGGACGGCAATGCGGGCTGCTTTTTAGCCTTTTTCAGCTTTTTCTGTAGCACCTTGAGGTGCTTCATTTTTTAAAGAGCCTTTCTGCCTGGCATGAATTCCACTGCCCGCATCCCCACCGTGGTGGATGGGGTGGGGAGAAGGCCTGAAGGGGAGGCTGACCTGGGTCTGATTGGGAACTCTGTGGGGTGTTGAAGTTGTCGATTGCCCCTGCCCTTGGATGGGGGGCCCTCTGAGAGGGAACCCTGGAGCATGTCCCTGCTATGGGAAGGATCCATTGAGGGAAATGGAAACCCAATGGGGGGTGAGGGAGGCAAATTGTTTGAAATTTGTCCAATTAAACGAATAGAAAACTTTAAAAAGAACTTTAATAATTTTTTGAATTGATCTGAATTAGCATGGCTCCCTTCCTACCCTCGCACAATCTGGGAGGGGGAAAAGTGAAAAACAGAAGTAGGAAAAAGTTCTAAGAAAAAATGCTGAGCTCTCTATCTGAAGTTGCTGCCTTGAACAAAACAGGAACGGAACTGACAAATGGCACCCTCTGGAGCTGGAAGCAAGCAAAGATTCAACTGCTTCCTGTCTGCTTTGAGCATGCCTGAAACACAACCCATAGTTTAAGATAGCCTACGATCTCTGGGGAGGAAATGGCCTAACCCCTAGGCCAATTGTGTGTGTGAGTAAAAGCCAGACATTTTCCCTGGTTGCCAGAATATATTTTTAAACAAAAGTTGCATTTTTAGAATAAAAGTTAGCATATTTTTCACCGAATTCACTGCAGTGATCATTGGTAAAACACATGCTTTGCATGCATAGGGTCCCAATTTCAACCCAGTAAGAAGGCTTGCTGGAAGCAGGACTGAGAAAGACTTTTACCCAAGTTCTTCTTGATACTAGACAGACTTCTAGTCCGTACTGCTACATAGACTGGCACTTGAACTGTGCAGTACTCCTATGCTTACTAGGCCATCAGGTGGCTGAGCTCAGATCCAGTACATAATTTCATGCACTCTTGAATCACTATGGGTTCATATGTGTAATATTTACATAAGCACCTTCCACAGGCTCTGTGAAGAAGGCCGGTTGGGGAGCTGGAAGTGTAACATGGTGATGTCGCAGTAACACCTGTTATAACTGCCCTCTCATGTGGTCTTCCTGTCCTTTGCCATCCTTCAAGTTCTGTCCTTTGGCCCTGCTCAGGTACCACAATAGAGAGTGGCAGCCAGTCAGCATAGACAATGCTGAGCTAGATGAGCCAATAATGTGTCTCAGTGTAAGGCAGCCTATGAATCTCAGCTTGCTGCTTTCTCAGTATGCATCAGGGAGGGAAACCTATGCTAATCACTTCTGCTTGATACTCCCCACCCCCAGCTGCTTTTACTCCTGTGAGGTTGCAGGGATTTGCTTCTGATCCCAATGTAAAACCCATATTGACTAAAATGTAAAGGCAAAGAGTGCCGTCGAGTTGGTGTTGACTCCTGGCGATCACAGAGCCCTGTGGTTTGCCTTTGGTAGAATACAGGAAGGGTTTCCCATTGCCATCTCCCGTGCAGTATGAGATAATGCCTTTCGCATATTCCTATATCACTGTTATAGGTGTATATATCTATATCGCTATAGGTGTTTCCCATAGTCTGGGAAACATACCAGCAGGGATTCAAACTGGCAACCTCTGGCTTGCTAGTCAAGTAATTTCCCCACTGTGCCATTAGGTGGCCCATATTCACATTAACACTCAGAGTCGAAGTACCTGTTACCTAAACCCATCATTAAGAGATGGACTTATGGAAGGAAGCAGACTGGAAGAGGTCCTTTTAAGCCCAAAACAGCATGTAGTACTGAGGACAAGATTTCTCTCTCTTCCATTTTTGCACTGAAATTGCACGTGTGCACACACACACACACACACACACACACACACACACAGAGGGAAGGAGCTATTCTGCCCCCTGATGTCTATTTCCACATAGAACTGCTTCAGGGAGCCTTCTGGTGCAAAAATGACAGAGGAGAAAATGGTTAACTCTCCTCACTGAACACTGCACTGAATTAGGCCCCAGCAACTTTCTGGAGCTTAAAAGACTATTTCTAGTCTATTTCCTTTAAAGCAATCTGTTAATGATGGGTTTGAGGTAGCATGTAGTTTGACCTTAAGAACCAACACTCTTCGGATGAAAATACATTTTTATGTCCTTCGCCACATGACAGACTCCAACTTCTTTAATGGTCATTCCTTCTCCCAAAGGATTCATTTGAACTGTACGTTTGTAAAAGTGAGAGGGACAGGTATGTAATGATAGTAGGAATCAAAGTGTTCCATAAATCACTGCATGGAAGCAGTTCTGGAGAACACCAGAAGAGTATTGAAAACTAGACAGCACAGTAGCCATTTTTAGACTTTTTCAAGTAAAAATTTCACAGTGTTTATATAAAGTTTGTTTCCCTTTCACACTTCAGTCTCCTGTGGCATCAGTGGAAACTTTGTAAATGGATGCCGCAGGAGACAAGTGTGGAAGAGAAAGAAAGAAAAGTTATACAAACACTGTGAAATTCTGCTGCAAAATATGTATTAAGTATCATACATGGTGGGTGTTAGTTTAGTTAGTCATAACTAAGCACCATTGAAATAAATTAGTCATAACTAATATAAGTCCCATTACTTTCAGACTTAGTCTGAAATTTGCCTGCTGTCAAAAGAGAAGCTGGAAGTCAAAAGGTGAAGCAAAAATTGATCAGAAAAGAAATGGTGTGTGAAGAACTTTCAGGAAAATTAGTATTTGAAAAAAATGATTCTCGGAAATACCAATGTAAGGCAGAAACAATTTTGAATTGAGTTGCGGTAACAATTGTACAGTCTTCATTAAATCTGTTTGTTCCCTACTTTAGTCTGCTGTGATATTTTACAGTTTGTGGCAACAAATAATAAACAGAATCTTTAGCAAGTAATTCTCACCAGGCTATCCCACAATTCTTAGGATTCTTTGGGGGAAGTCATGATAGTTTATACCAATATCTGATAAATGATAGTGAAATCAATATCTAAAGTGTAACTTGTAAAAATGCCCTGAAACATTGATTTAAACCAGTTTGCTTTGATTTTGCTAAGCGGTTAGGCTTCATAGAATCAGAGGATTAGATCTGACTGCAGATTGTAATCCAGTCATTGGGTGTTTGTGGGGAAAGGGAAGTTGTCCCCTCCAGATTCATGATCAGATTATTGTCAGCAGCAATTGCTTTTATGTATATACAGTATGTATATATCACCACCCCACCCAGGAAAATTCCTGAGGATGCTCATGAATCCAACCTGTCTGCAAAAACTAAGATAAATAAACAAATGATTTTTATTTACACATCACAAATATGCTTTTTAAAAAAGAGTTCTATAGTTATTTAAAGAAAACAAATTTGCCATTCCTCTTGGTGAACCAGTGTGCACAAACACCTTCTCCACATAGTAACTGCTATCATAGGGAAAGTTAAAGAAACGTTTTCATTAAAGCCATAAAAATGTGTCATAATGGTCATTCTCAGGCAAGGACTGAGTAGGAATTCACAGAATAGTGGTGGTAAACAGTCACCAGCCTAATGACTGGGATAACTGGAAATGTGGAAGAAAAGCTGAACATTTCAGTGAGCACAATAGACTGATTCTAGATTAGACTTGAGTGGGGAACACTGACCAACATCCAGACTAGTTAGTCATGGCTAATCACAAATGGAATCAAGTTGACAAGTTAGTATTGACTAACTTAACTCTCATTAATTTCAATGAGAGTCATGACTAATGTAGTTTGGATGTTGCCCATTGAAATGTGGGAGTGTTGTGGAAAAATACTTGAAAATGCTAAGTTGCCCTAATTTCACAGGTACAGAACGTACGTGTGTGTGTGTGTGTGTGCTATTAAATTATTATATATTTGTTTTCAGTCTGGTTTACACAGAATGCATCAATCATAACTGAAATTGGAATATTGCTAAGGACACCAGTGACACAGAGTGCTTGCTGTCTGTTTCATATCCTCACATTATGCTGTCTCTATGAGTATCTAATATTCACTCTCTCTCTCTCTCTCTCTCTCTCTCTCTCTCTCTCTCTCTCATATGATGAAGATGATTGATTGATTTTTGGCACTATGACTGCTTCTCCTACTGCACAATATATTTCATGCTTTAGCTTGGTACTACCATAGAGTAAATATTTTTGGTGTGTCAAATCTGCCTTTACACATGAGCCTAAACATGCATCTTTGAAAATGAGGCTAAAAGGGTTGCTCACTTTTCTCCTGCCTCATTCCACAGTTAAGTGCTGGATGTTTGGGGTTTGCTAATGCAACAGTCATTTCTGAGAGCCATCCACAGAAACCACATCAATAAGATACTAAACCCTTAATTACAGTAATGTATGTACTGAGGCTTCCTCCTCCTTCTCCCCTGCATCCCCATTTCCCCTCCACCCCAAACCTTTCTTCATTCCCTTGGGCACAGTCTCCAAACTGCAGCGCATCTCAAACCCATCACAGCGCACACACTTAAAACGGCTGCAGGAAATTTGTTTTACAAGGCTGGTTTTAACTGAACTACCTGCTGTGCGCCACATTGCTACTGTTTGGGAAATGAATGATGGAAAAAGCAAGTCTGTGATTTCATTTGTTCAGACCGATTAGTCACACGTTGCATACGGTATCATTTGCTTGTCACTTAATGACTGACCAGCCTGCCTGAATCATTAGTGCCGTAGCGCAATGAAAGGAAGACATAAGCATAATGAGGAGCTGAAGGAAAGCGGAGTGCTGTTTTACCTAAAAGAAATGGTGCGCAGAAATCCAGCACAGCTGCAGGTGTTCCAATGACAATGTGGGAAGCAGTTAGCTTCCAATTTAGCAGAAAATTAAGAGCGAAAAAAATGTTATTTGTGAGAGAAGATACTCATGGCAAGCAATCATCCATGCTCTATATCCACAAGATGAGCATTCAGCTGTCTTTGTCGTGACTTAAAACAATTGGTATCTTGGGCAGCATTCAACACCAGATTGGTGCTTATTATCTGCAGCTTATTCTTTCTTGGGATATTTTGTTTTTATCCCCCCCCCTTGCCATTTTATGGTTAATTTGCTTGCATGAATGTAAAGCCATTTAAGCTGAAAAATCTGGATTGTGGATCATCATTGTGCTCTTAGCTGTGTGATGCAACATAATTGGCAATTTTCAGATTCATAATTCATTTTGATTCATGCAGCCACATGCAAACCCTGCTTCTTGAACTGACAAGCTAGATTGGATCCTGCAGATTCCTTTGGTCAAGTAACATAGTTTGCAAAGTCAAATTATACATGATGTCAAGACAAGTACTGTATATTCCAGGTCTGAAAGCAAAACAGTCTATTTGGGAATCTAGGAAAAGGTTATCTACATATATATTTCAGCAAGTGATCAAGGCTATGCTTTGTGACCAACAACATGATCAGGGTGCTGCTCTGTGACTTGGGAAATCTGGGTTCAGTTTCCTGCTTCATCACTGCTTTTCCTGTGTGATCAGGGACAAATCACATAATTCTCTAATTTTTATCTGAAGGATACAGGTGCTGTCATAGGAACTGCATCAACAACTAAAGATTAATTGAAATGAAATGTCAACTGTTTCACAAATTGCCATTTTAGCAGGTATGCAATATCGATTTAACAGACACCTTAACAGAAGTGTACCATGACACTTTTGCACTGTACCCTATTCACGCAGCTACAATAATATACTTCCTATCTGTACCCTGTATTTGAGGGGACCTGTACACAGGTTTAATGTTAAAATGTATACATGAAGACACATTCACACAAAAACCTGTACAGGAGGCCATGGGGGCAGGGTCAATGTACAATGTGATGGCTGAATAGGGGTAGTAGTATCTAAAGTGGACTGACATGTTGGAAAAGGGATTCTCTGGCTGGGAAAGGGAACCTTGGAGAAGATGGTAGCTCAGTGGTAGAGCATCTGCTTCCCTAGCAGAAGATCCCAGATTAAATCCTTTGCATCTCCAGGCAGGGCTGGGAAAGACTCCTGCCTGAATCCTTGGACAGCTGCTGCCGGTCAGTGTAGACAATAATAAGTTAGATGGACCAATGGCCTGACTCAGTATAAGGCAGCTGAGCTTCCTATGTTCCTATGGTAAAGCTTTTGTGACTGACTTAAGCCATTGGAAATTGTCCTCCAAATGAAACAACTTCAACAGGTTAGCTATACAAGATATGATGATGGCTACTAGCTTAGATGGCTTTCAAAGGGGCTTAGACAACTTCATGGAGAATAAGTGTATTGGCAGCTACTGTCATGATAGCTAAATATTCAGAGTCAACATGCCAGTCAGGGGTGTCTTGCTCATGAGGCACAATGTGACAGCTCTTTAAGCAGCAGCTTGGCAGAGGCAGTAGATTGGCTGCCCCACCTCTGGCTGCAGCCCTGCTCCGCCACACCACACCCAAATATGTTTTTCTTGTTGGTGCTCCAGCTGCCACCTTGTCCTATTCTCCTCCTTTCTTCTGCCTATTCAAAAGACTGAAGACATGGAAGTTGGAGCAGCAGGAAAGGAAAGACTGCTGAAAGCTTTTCCTCCTTACAGGGTGCCCTTTCAGAGCCTTGCAAGCTCAGATTGGAAGTTTACCATCTGAGCTTTGCAAAGCCTTTACAAAGGCGCCACAAAGGCAACCCTCCAGAACCTTCCCTCCAATACTGTCTGGCACCCTTCCAGAGCTTTGCTAGGGTCTGATGGCAATCCTCCCACCCAGCCTTTAAAAGGCTTTGAGACATGGGGTTAAGGAGAGAGGGAGCTGCTTGCTGGCAGCTTCTTCTCTGTGTCCAGCCTTGAAAAATGGCCAAGGTGATGAGAAGAGGCTGCCAGTAAACAGTCTCTTAACCTCAACCTGCACCCTCTTTAAATGCTGGATGTGCATATAAGGCAACATTTTGTAGAGGAGAGCTGGTCTTGTGGTAGCAAGCTTGGCTTGTCCCCTTAGCTAAGCAGGGTCTGCCCTGGTTGCATATGAATGGGAGACTTGATGTATGAGCACTATAAGATAGTCCCCTTAGAGGATGGAGCCGTTCTGGGAAGAGCATCTAGGCTGCAAGTTCCTTCCGTGGCATCTCCAAGATAGGGCTGAGAGAGATTCCTTCCTGCAACCTTGGAGAAGCTGCTGCCAATCTGTGTAGACAATACTGAGTTAGATGGACCTATGGTCTGACTCAGTATATGGCAACTTCCTATGTTCCTATGCAGCCTGCCTCAGGTGAGCAAGAACCTGAGGCCACCTCTGATGCTGCCAGCTGCTGGGAAACAATAGTGTGGTAGACCCTTGCCTTCATGCCTTGCTGCTTGTGAGGCTTCCTGGAGGCATATGGCAGGCTACTGTGAGGGAAAGGATTATGAATGATGTGGACTTTTGGCTCTGATCCAACAGGGCTCTTCTTATAGGGCCTTTTCATGAAACAGTATGAGTCCAACTGATTCAGGCAATGGATTGCAGAGGGGGCATAATTTTTGTTCTGCCTTCAGATGCCATTACAGTGTGTCATTAAAAATATTATTCCAGTTACCCTTGGGGAGATTAATGAACTGGTTGTGCAACAAAGATCTAGCAAGGAACCAAGTGGTGATTTTATTCCCATCAAACTGATAAAATCTAATCTGGCGTGTTGGGTTCCAATACACACTTTAGACATATTAACCAAATGGTGTGTATACTTTGTGACTGAGGCTTGTCTATAATTATCCCAATTTTTAAGAAAGGAAACAAAACTGATCCAGCTAATTATAGGCTGATTAGCCTCCTCTCTATAATTGGTAAATGTTACACTAGACATCTATATCAGAAGTTCCTTGATTGGTTCGACTGAGGAAGTCTACTGGCAGAGGAGCAGGCTGGTTTCAGAGCTGGACATTCTCCCTTAGACTAGGGTTTGGTCCTGAGGCATCTAATAAATAAGTACAAGAACAAGCTGAGGGGTGCACTGTACACCACCTTAGTTGACTTTAAGGCAGCCTTTGATCCCATTCCTCATGATAAATTGTTGGGGAAATTATCAAATTCTTCCATCGACCGAAGGTTACTTATGCTAATAAAAAAACCCTATAGGGGCTCGTATTTAAGAGTGTGTTGCAACCCACAGAGTCACTTAACAAGCCTGGGAGTGGGTGTCCACCAGGGCTGTATATTAGTCACACTATTGTTTAATTATTACATTAATGAAATATGGAATTTCACCTGCCAAAGTTGGTCAATAGACATCTAGCCATTCTTCTTTATGTAGATGATGCCCTGCTGCTGTCACAGTCTCTGGTGGGGATGAGCAACATGCTGAGAGCTCTGGTGGACTACTGTCATGAAACTTGCTTTCCATCAATTATCAGAAGACAAAGGTCGTAATGTTCACCAGGAAACGCACTATGCATAAATGGCAAGTTGATGAGATTAGTGGAGTGCAGACAACACAATATAAATATTTAGGTTTCATCTTTCGAGCGACAGGTAGCTGGAAAGAGCAAAATAATTCCATTGTAACAAATGCACAGAAATCAGCTACCGCAATTTTGAGATTCTTTTTCTCAGGGTAGATATGTTCTAGCTGCCATTAAGGTCTTTCAACCCAAGGTAACTTCACAGCTTCTATAAGGCTCTCAGATCTGTATATACAGTGATTTTCGTCCACTTGAGAGGGTCCAGTCTAAATTTCTTTGGGCTATATTTTTGAACTCCATGTTCTATTTCTATGCTAAACTGGGACTGGAAGCGGGCCTGAAAAGCTTGGAGACCTGTACTTGGATCTATATTTTCAACTTTTGGTTGAAACTGATCATTTTCCTTCTGGCTGAGGTCCCTTAATTTTCAAGGATGAATATCCCTCTGATTGAATGCATTTAATCACTGAAAAGTTAAAATTATATGGGTTGTCAATGGAATAACTACTCCCGCTGGGTTATGATAATGCTAAGGTGATCCTCAAGCAGCGTATTATTGATATGGAACACCAGATAGATCTAAGATGGGCATCAGGCTATGCAAGGTTTAGAGCTGTTAAGCCTGTACAAAAAAAACACAGCTAAATATCTGTATGATTTGACATACCAAACAGGAGCCCTGTTATTGGCTTGGCTGGATGTGCTTCCCTCTGTGGTGTTGGAGGGAAGGTTCTGAAGAGTCTCCCATCTGGAGGGATTGTGCCCTTGTGGGAATGGGGATGTTGAGACAGTTGGTCATGTGCTTTTGTATTGTCCTTTTTATTGTGATTTATGTTTTAGATATATGTTTTTAGTATCTAATCATTCTGATGAGTTCTTTCTCTGCTGGATGGGGTTACACTTCCCTGGAAGGAAGAGGTGTACAGCTTGGGAGTACTGCTGGACCCAGGCCTCACCCTGGTATCTCTGGTGGAGGCTATGGCCAGGAGCACTTTCTATCAGCAAGGGGTGTGCACGGAACCGGCTTGCCCAGTTCAGTTCAGGTGTGAACTGCACCCGAACCTGACCAGGCCAGTTCAGTCCAGCACCCCCCCAACACCCCCCCCCCAGTTTGGTTTGGTTCGGGGGGGGGTTGTGATTTTTTTTAAAAAAATAATAAAACAATTTTTTATCTGTAGCCCCTTCAGGGGGCTTCCTAAAGGCCGTGGGAGGAGGGTGTCTGCAAATGTTGCCCCTCCCCCACTGGCCTCTTAATTCACTGCTGCGGCCCGTCCTGGGCTGATTTTCTGGCCTGTTCAGGCCTGCAAAGATCGGTGTGGTGGCCATTTTGGAGGCTGCTGCACACGCTCAAATGGCCTCTGTAAGGCCTGGCATGGCCTAGGGCCTCGCAGGGACCATTTGAGCATGTGCAGCAGCCATTTTAAAAAATATTTTCTTTTAATGGTAGCTGAAAACAAAATTTGGACACCTCAATGGCATAGTTTGTGATGATGCCATCTACCCAAGTCCAAGATGGCAGACATGTGAACGTTTAAGGAGCAAGTGGGCTAACTAGTGGACTGTCTAACTGATTTGAACCAAATTAGGTACGGTTGTAGTGGGTGACACTCAGGGACACCTCAGTGATGTAGTTTGTGATGACGTTGTCCACCCTGATTCTAGATGGTGGAACCATAAACTTTAGAGGCACAAGTGAGCTAACTTGTGAACCGCTTAACTGATTTGAATCAAATTTGCTACAGCTGTAGGGACACATAGGGACGCATCAATGGTGAAGATTGTGGCGATGTCATCAACTCCAATTCAAGATGGTGAACATGTAAACCTTTGAAGCACAAGTGTACTAACTTGAGGACTGTCTAACCAATTTGAACCAAATAGGCTACAACTGTAGTGAATGACACACAGGGACACCTCAGTGGTGCAGTTTGTAATGATGACATCCACCTCAATCCAAGATGGCGGACACATGAACATTTGAGGCGCAAGAAATCTAACATATGGACCTCAATTTGCATCAAATTTAGTCCAGATGTAGACACAGTGAAAGGAAATTAGGCTGATTAATATTTCCTAGAACAACTTGTTTTCTTTTGCATTCCTTTAAGGCAGGGCTGCACAACATACTGCCTGTGGGCCAAATCAGGTCCACAGGCATGTATTCTTTGGCCCACAATGGAAGAAGGTCACCAGCACCATCCACTTTCCGCAGGTGGGCAGGAAGGTGCCAGGAGCAATGGTGAGTTACTGTGAGTGCAGCACCACTCGCCCCCAGCTGCCACTTGCTCTGACTCTTGAGCCCTTCTGCTCTAGTCAGGGACTGCTGCAGGCACCGCTCACCATCCAAGCCCCTCTGTCTCCATTGGGGCCAGCAGCTTCCTGGCAGTGAGGGCAGGCATGCGCCCTGATGGAAACACAGGGCCCTTATTCCCAGCAGGCTCCCAGCCCCAACGGAGGCAGAGAGGCTCAGCAACCAGGACGAACAGTCGGAGGGGAGGCAAGCAGTGGGGTGGAGGTGAGCAGCATACTGCTGCGCTGCCGCTCCTGCTGCCCAATCCCCTGGGCTCCCAAGTCCCTCTGCTTCCATTGGGGCCAAGAGGCTGTTTGGAATGAGGTCACGCATACACCTATGTCTCCATTAGGGCACGTGTGTCCTCATTGCCAGGAGGCTCCAGGCCCTGACTGAGCTGGGGGAATGGCCCACAGCAGCCCCCAACAGGAGCAAAGGGGCTCAAGAGTCAGGGCAAGCAGTGGCGGGAGGTAAGTGGTGCCCCACTCGCAGCAGTGCATCACCTGGCCACTGCTCCTGCCACCTGCCCACTCAGGGTCAGCAGAGAACAAGAATTTAAAATCTAGTTTGATTACAAAGCAAATGAACAGTTTACAAGCTATTAAAAGTATAAAAACAGCTGTTCAAAAGCCAAGAAAGCTGTCTTCATCCTGAGCCTAGGATGTTATTAGGTCAGGATACTGATAATCTTAGATATGAAGGATAAAGCTTAGAACTAACCTTTCAACATGATTGGAAGGAACTCTGCTCGTGCCTTAGAGCAGGGATTCTCAACGTTGGGTTCCCAGATGTTATTGAACTTCAGCTCTCATAATCCCAGTGGCTGTCACGCCCTCGATCTCAGACAGCGAGGAGGAAGGGGAAGCTGTCAACTTTCCAGCCAATGCAGGAGTGTCTGAGGGGCAGAGCCCGGCTGTCAGTGTTCAAGAAACGGCTGTGGTAGATCCAGCTAATAATTCAGAGCAGGCACAACAACCTGAGACAGCAGAAATCGTGAAGGACCAATCTGAAGAGGAGCTATGCAATCAACCTCCACTGACTCCACAACAGTGGTGTCTTACGAGACGCAGGACTCAACTAGAGACTATTAGGAGGAGCAAATGCCTCTTGCAGAGGGCTGATAAGCCTTGAATTCCTGCCAGCTGGGAGCTCTCGGCTTGCACTATAAATTACGTCACCAGCTATCTACTCACTGCTGAAAAGCAACATTTGTCAACTTGCTCCGTGTCGACAGCGTGCAGCCAAGTCTGGTCAAGATGAACTTTCCGAGCCGTATCCTGTTGCAGCAGCTCCGTTTTGTCCCGTGATCTTCCCTGGCAGTTGGCCAGACCCTGACAGTGGCCTTTGGTTGGGGATTATGGGATTTGAAGTCCAATAGCATCTGGGGACCCAACGCTGAGAATCCCTGCCTTAGAGCATGCAGCATGGACTCTGGCAAGAGTCCATCCAGGAAGCCCACAGGGTAAGAAGACATGAACAAGCAAATGAACCAACCAACACCTAGGAACTCACTCAGAGAAAACTTTGTTTTTGCCCTGTGTGGTAGAGGAAGCTTGCAGAGTTGTGTTAATTAAGAATTTACCCTTTTATCTATTTCATTCATTCATTCAATTTATATATCACCCTTCCAAAAATGGCTCAGGGCAATTTACATTAAAATAAAAAAAATTAAAATCAAGTAGCACTTAAACAAAAACTATAAAAACAACATAAAACCAATTAACAATTAAAACATTTAAAACAGTTTTTAAAACCCTGGAGAACCAGGCTGAACATTTATAACAGTATAAAAATCCTGGAAGGCCAGGCCCAACAGATGCAACAGATGTGGAGTGCATTCCACAGCCCAGGAGCAGCTACAGAGAAGGCCTGCCTCTAAGTCGCACCAGAAGTGCTGGTGGTAACTGAAAATTGACCTCCTCAGATAACTTTTAACTTGTGGCCGGGATCATGCAGAAGAAGGTACTCTCTAAGATAACTTGGACCTAAGCCATTCAGGGCTTTAAAGGTAATAACCAGCACTTTGTATTTTGCCCAGAAACATATTGGCAGCAAGTGCAACTGCTTCAAAACAGTCATAATATAGTCTCTCTGGGTTGCCCCAGAGACCAATCTGGCTGCCGCATTTTCAACTAACGGAAGTTTCTGAACTACGTACAAAGGTAGCCCCATGTAGAGCTCATTGCAATAGTCAAGCCTGGAGGTTAGCAGCTGATGCACCACTTTTTTTGAGGTCGTCGTCTTCAAGGAATGGTCGCAGCTGTCAAATCAGCCAAAGCTGATAGAAGGGATGTTTGAACTGATTCGGGGAGTTTGGGGATTCCGGTTAGTACTGAACACACACACACACACACACACACACACACACACACACACACCGTTCTGGCTGAACCAAACCGAACCCCCGTCCCCAGTTCACGAATTTTTAAAAAAACATTTAAGTGGTTCACAAGTTAGCCCACTTGAGCCTCAAATGTTTACACATCCACCATTTGGAATTGGTGTAGATGACATCATCACAAACTATGGCATTGAGGTGTCCCTGTGTGTCACACACTGCAATTGTACCTAATTTGGTTTCAATGGGTTAGATATTCCATAAATTAGCCCGCTTGTGCCTCAGATGTTCACATGGCCACCATCTTGGATTGGAGTGGATGACATCATCACACACCACACCATTTGGGCATCTTCTGTGCCCCTACAGCTGTAGCAAATATTGTTCAAATCGCTTGGGTGGTTCACAATTTATCCCACTTGCACCTCAAAAGTTTGTGCATCTGCCATCTTGGATTGGGGTGTCCCTATGTCCGTTGAGGTGTCCCTATGTGTCCCTACAACTGTACCGGATTTGGTTCATATTGGTCCAGGAGCTGCAAAGTTGATAGGTGAGGTACACACGGACACACACACACAATGCCAGGTGATCTCATAAGCCTACTGGAAAATAGGTTAAAAAAGGTGTTTTCTCCTTTCTCTGCCCCTGAAATTCCTCCCACTCCCACCTGAACAGAACTAAAGTCACCTGGAGCCCAAATAGCAGTACTTCTGTTTATCATTTCCCTCCATAAAGAATACATGGTGTAGTGGTTAGAGTGCTGGATTAGGTCCGGGGTGACCTGAGTTCAAATCCCCATTCAGCCATGATACTTGCTGGGTGACTCTGGGCCAGTCACTTCTCTCTCAGCCTAACCTACTTCTAACCTAGGTTGTTAAGGGAGCTAACCTACTAACCTACTAATCTACTAACCTAGGTTGTTAAGGGAGAAACTTAACTATGTACACCGCTCTGGGCTCCTTGGAAGAAGAGCGGAGTATAATGTTAAAAAATCACCACCCACATAATAAATAAATAAATAAACAACTCCCTACAAAATCCACCTAATAACTGGTATAAGAGACATGCATTTCCACCAAAAAAGCTGATTGGATAAAATATATCATCTTAAGTAATTCCATGCCTCTGTCTTTATAGAACCAAAATTGCAACAACATCCTGAACTTGCATAACCCTAGCAGTTTACTTTATGTAGGTCTTAATGGGACATCCATCATGCCTATCTTTTTTCATTACAGCTTCTTTTTGCTCCCTGTATGTTCCCACCAGCTGGTCAGAGAGAACATTCAGCTACACCCTATTTCCCTTTTCCTTAATAGGCACTCTGTCCTGTTCTGCCAATTTTGTGTATAATAATTTCTTTTCCCCTTTACTCATTTCCAATCCTCTGGTCATCTCTCAGCAGCTACTTCATTAAGCATAGACTATCAGCAGTTTATGAAGGATAGTTTACGAGGCTGGGGTAGAAAGATTCCTGCTAACTCAATCCATTTTAATATAGTATTCTTAGATTGGTGTGCTTGGTTTAACACTTTTCAGCATTTGTGCATGCGGTTCTTGGATTTTATTTTGCCTTTTTGATGTGGGCGTGCACTCCAACTTGCCAGTTTTAACAGGCTTTGCGGGTGGGTAGGGGGAGACTGCTGTTTAGAGATGGGGGGACACTGGGGGGGAAGTCTCCCCCCCTTTGGAAAGATTTTTTGGGGGGGGAGGGTCCCTCAGTTTTTTCCACAGCTTAACTTCCCTAGTCCTGTCTGCTTTACCTTGGCAATTAACTATATTTTAAATTATATTTTAATTAACTATATTTTAAACCACAGTATTATGTGAGGCCCAAATACTGCCTACACAGGAAGATGCATGGGCACTGCCAATTTGCATATTCCTTCTGTGGCTCCTCATTAACTGTCGTTGAAATAAAGCGTGGTGTGACATCATGGCGTTAGTAATCTGCCTCCTCAAGTGGTAGCCAGTGAAATGGATTGGGGAACAGGGAAACATTGCCCCAGTTCAGACAATGCTAAATAGCACTGATGAACTCTCATATGAATATCACCTCTTTGAATAAATTAACATGTACCCAGACGTATTTGTTATACCATTACATGTGACAAGCATACAAAGTTAAATTGAGTCAGTGTTGACTCCTGGCGACTACAGAGCCATCTGGTTTTCTTTGGTAGAATACAGGAGAGGTTTACCATTATCAACTCCCACACAATGAGCCGTGTCTCATGATCAGTGAGACCCGGTTTGGGAAGGCAAGCAGGGAGAGTGGGCAAAGCCTGTTCTCCCCGCACACAAGCAGGGAAAGAGCCCTGGGTGGCCGGATTGGCCGCCCACACGATTGCCGGCTCTGTGATGCTCACTCTGCAAACCTGGTTTAAGGGAAGGGGTACTTAGGCGGGTTAACCGCCGGGAGGCAACTGGGGGTATCTCCAGTATGCTCTGCGCTGCGAGCCTGGTGGCTCCCATGATCATCTGAAATCGGGCTAGGCTCCCCTAGCCCGATTTCGGCTGATCGTGGGAATAGCCTCAGTATCTTCCTATATTGCTGCTGCCCGATATAGGTGTTTCCCATAGTCTGGGAAAAGAATCAGCAGGGATTCGAACCAGAAACCTCTTGCTCCCTAGGCCAGTTACTTCCCCACTGCACCATTAGGTGGCTCACAAGCATATAGTAGTGATGTGCACGGACCGCGAAGGCATGGTCCGAAGCCAGGGGGGTGTTGCTTTGGGGGGGGGTTGTACTTACCCCTCCCACCACTTTCCCCCCTCTGGCGCTCCAATTTTAGCCAAATCTTCAGGGCGGCAGCGTTCCTCCCTGCCACCTCTGCCGCCTTGTTGGCTGGTAAAAGTGGGCGCACATGCGCCCGCTGCCGAGTCGACGCACGCACGTTACTGCAGCGCACATGCGCCCACTTTTACCAGCCAACAAGGGGGCAGGGGCGGCAGGGAGGAACGCTGCCGTCCTGACGATTTGGCTAAAAGTGGAGCTCTGAAGGGGGGAAAGCGGCGGGAGGGGTAAGTACAACCCCCCCACCCTTAGAGCAACCCCCCAGCATCAAACCATTTGACCGGGCCACATGTGAACTGGTTCGCAGGCCTTTTATATGCACACCCCTAGCATATAGGTGTCTCATTTATTGCATATGCACAGAACAGGAAGCTATAGTGGGGAGCAGGTTCTTGCAGTGCACGTGTGGCCCTAATCAAATTCGGGGTGCACATTGTCCTGTCAGAGAAGCAGAAATCATACTGATTGAGGGAGGACACAAAATCCAGTTTGCTTCTCCCCCTCCCAAACAGTGGATGACTGAAGACAAAACTGGGAGCACATTTCTACCGCAGTTTAGTGGTACAAATGCTAAATAAATAAAAACTGGCAAATGTAAGGAATGCTGCTTATGCATCATGTTAATTTCTGGTTTTCAACTATACTTCAGAATGTATTGACTTGTAAAATTTTGATGTGACAGTGAAACAAATTGAACCCCACCTGCTGGGGGCAAAACCCTACTGGGCTGAGTGAATGAAAGCAGCTTCTTTGTTCATAATCTCCAGATTGTTTACTTTCTCCCCCTGCCCTCCCCCCACCCCTCAACGGTCTATGCTCATTTGTTCTTTATAGAATTTAACATCTAAGTAGCATAAAGGAAAACACACATACACACACTTTTGCCCAGCAGCACATCCATTTAGCGTCTCAAGAGTGATGACATCCTTTTCCTCTCCTAGGGCCAAATTCTTCTCTCACTTATGCTGGCAAGGTTGCTTGGGTGTAAAGTGAGCGAACATTTCTTGCCCCTGCTGCGGCAAAGAAAAATAAAATCATCTCAATGAAAGGCTTGCAAGTGGTGAGTTGGGGGTTTCCCCACCGAGTAAATTGTTTGTCGAAATCACAGGATCTATTGTATTTGTCCCCAAGAGAGGTCCCCCTACTGTGGGTTTATGTTGCAGTGAGTCATCCTGGTGGGAGAGTAAGCCTCACAGGACACAGCAGACGATGTACTTATTATATATGTTTTAACTGTTCTTCATTAAGTATAACAATGTTGATTTAAGCTCCCTTATCAAAGACCTCCTTTTAGAGCTGCCAGATTTCCCAACAGTAAAGATCTGTCATAAAAGACCTCTTATGTCTTCCCCACATGAAGAGGATTATCTAGCAATAACAACAGCTCTGTCGTTATCATTAAGTGGAAGTGCACACAGCCCTGGATGCTCCTGTGCATGCTCTTTTTGGATTGGGACCAGTGCAAAAGGTGCTAGCTAGACCTGTTTGGGCAACGGTGTGGATTTTAAACATGTGTTTGCTCTGTTGACCTACAAAGCAGGAGTTGTGAGGTGGAATCTATTCTTTATACCAAAAGAAGTGTGTGGGGGTGGGGAGTAAAACCTGGACCTCCTGCAATTGATGTTGCTCTGCTCTGTTGCTTTTTCTCCAGCCTGGCTTGGTTCCTGGAGGTGAATCTGGCGGAGACTGCAGCCAAGAGAGCAAAGTAATGGAGGGAGGAGGGACAGGTTTCATTACCCTTCTCTACACACTCCTTTTGGTGTAAAATAGGGTTGTACAACTTTGGCCCTTCAGCTGTGGTCCAATTATAACTCCCATAATCCCTTACTATTGGCTGCTGTGGATGATGGGAATTGTCATCCAAGAACAGCTGGAGAGGCAAACGTGTGCAGCCAACCTCCCACTGCCTCCTTACAGGTGAAAGGGGCAAGCAGACATTTAAGACACTCACGGCCCTCAGTGCACACTTTTACAATGAGAGTGCAAACTCCTGCAATGTGATGGATTTGCTTGCCTGGGTTTATATGTAGCTTAAGATAACAGAAGTATTATTTTTAGTATTTGCAAGCAAATGTGTTTTTGTACAGTCCTCATTATTTCAGAAGGAAAGATTGTTTTAATGCTACATATATGGTTATTAGAAATCCTGTGTTCTTTTATATGGGCCTTTCCCAGACAGCAGGCGTAACCATGGAATTAAGTAGGGTAAAATAGAGCAAGTTATGAGGTAATATATTAGCCGCGCATACGTGCGATAAAGATAATTTGAAGAAACCTGGGGCCATTCACATAGGGCTGCTTTAATAGGGTTCCTGACAGTTCATTCCAAAAAAATTTCATGCACTGTTGATATTGTGCACCATTCAAGTCTATGTAGGGTGTTCCACTCCCAGAGTGGTACACTGGGAGTGTATCACTACCAGTAGTACCTTATGGTGAACATAAGAACATAAGTAAAGGTAAAGTGTGCCTTCATCAGTGTCGACTCCTGGTGACCACTGTTTGAGCCCTGTGGTTTGTCTTTGGTAGAATAGAATACAGGAAGAAAAATACATCTCCTGCACAGTCTGAGATGATGCCTTTCAGCATCTTCCTATATTGCTGCTGCCCGATATAGCTGCTTCCCATACTCTGGGAAACATACCAGCGGGGATTCAAACTAGCAACCTCATGCTTGCTAGGCAAGTCATTTCCCACTGTGCATCTTAGGTGGCATCTAAGAACATAAGCTTTTATTAAAGCCTTGCTTAAAAAAACACACATACATTTGCTTGGTAATCTTGCGGAACATCGTATGTACCCACACTGTCCATACGGAATTTCGCAAGATCACCAAGCAAATGTTAAAAGTGGGGAAAGGATTAAGTGAGGCTTTAAGAAAAGTCTACTTATGTTCACCATAAAGTACCACTGGGAGTCAAACAGAGACAGGAGGCCTTTCAAAAGGGGGTGGAGAAGAGATAAATTTTACTAAAAGAGGAAAAATGCACCATGTGGGTGCATAGAACGATGTTCCACAAGATCACCAAGCAAATGTAATTTTTTTAAATGGAAAAAGTGAGGCTTTAAGAAAAGGCAGTCCATCAGCACGGCGCCTCCATACATCTCAGAAGAAATATCAGTGTACATTGGAGATATCAAAGTATACCCCAAAGCCACTGTAAAAAATGGAACTTTTTAGCACAGAGATAATGCAGGCTAGGCTCTAATGTGCAAGGAAAAACCCAAATTGTGTATGGAGTGCTCCCCGATATCTCACACAGACTTCAACGTATATCTGGCTGATGTGTGAATACACACCTGCCCTTCACATGGTGAAGCAAAGTAAAATTGCTATCTGGGAACGGCCATGGTGAGTTTGATACAGACACATTATTGATCTCATGCAATCACGTTAAAATATGGAAAATATTAATATTCGGAGAAGAGCTATACAGTAACGAAATATGTTGGAACACTGATCACAGTAATAGTTTTTTGTACACTTTTAAAAAGTTGTCTTTGAATCAAAGCACATGTTTAGATGCTTAAGGAGCTCTGCCTTGTACCCTGCTCTAATCCTCTAGTCTTCGGCCCTTAGAGCAGGCATGGAAAAAGTGAGGAATGTAAAAGGAGAGACCACTTCATACCAGTGCTTACTCTGTAAAAAGAAAAGAGCTGAAGTGCATGGGAGTCACATTGTCTATCATCACTGTTGCCTTGAAAGTAGATTCAGTAGTGGGATATAGTGCATGCACATATTCTAGGATTTTGTCCTGGTGTGCTAGTTCAGACATGATCCAGGGCTGAGCTCTGGTGAGCCATCACATTATTTAAACCCTGATTGCAACCCTAAAGGTAAAGTGTGCCGTCAAGTTGGTGTCGACTCCTGATGACCACAGAGCCCTGTGGTTGTCTTCGGTAGCATACAGGAGGGGTTTACCATTGCCATCTCCCATGCAGTATGAGATAATGCCTTTTGGCATCTTCCTTTATCACTGCTGCCCAATATACATTAGGTTTTTCCCATAGTCTGGGAAACATACCAGCGGGGATTCGAACAGGCAATCTCTGGCTTGCTAGTCAATTCATTTCCCTGCTGCACCTACCATCAGCTAAATCCTAAACTTTTTTTCTTCATTGTAAAGGCTTGTAAATATATCCTAGAATGATTATGATAATGAAAATTACACATATTGCCGTATCCTGAAATATAGCATATGAGGAGGTATACTTGCCAACGTTTCCCACATTAAGATAGGGGCATCTTGTAATACACATTAGGGATGTGCACAAAACCGGCTGGCCTGGTCTGGTTCAAGTCCAAACCAGATCTGAACTGTACCAGACCAGTCTGGTTCTAAACCCCCTCAAAACATCCCCCCCCCGCGGTTTGGTTCAGTGGGGCTCGCGATCTTTTTAAATAATATATTTTTATTCTTTAAAATTTTGTACTCACCCCATCCGGGGGGCTTCTGTGAGGGTGTGTGTGTGTGTCTCCAGAGGATCCTCCTCCCTCTGCCTGTTGGAAATTCTCTGTGGTGAGAGAATCCTTTTCTCATTATAGCAGAGTGCACAGAGGCACAACACAGCAGATTTAGTTGTGGCATGCCTGTATGCTGAGAGTAAAGTAACTTTTTTATAGTTTCAAATCAATATATAAGGCATTTATTAAGGAACTCCATTCTAGATAGGAAAGTGAGGAGTTAGGCTTTCTATCTATCTAGCTGGATGCAGATGGATTCTGCATCTTCTCTGCACATATGGTGCAGGGAGAGAGGCTTGCCATGTTGCAAGGTAGAAGGGCAGGTAGGGAAGAGAGAGAGAAAAGGAAGTTAGTCCCTGAGATTAGCAATCTGCATATCAAAGGGATAGCATCAGAGCAGTGGAGAAGGGATGACCAATGTCTTGACCCTCTAGCCCTCTGACTTACTCGTCTGTCCTCCACTGTCTGAGACAAAGAGACAGCGCAAAGTCCTTTAACTTCCAACACTGCCGGCCTCCATTATGTGGGAAATCACCCACATTCCGGGCCTCACCCCCATCTTGGCAGCCATTTTGGAGGCCGCCGTGCATGCCCAATGGGCCTCTGCATGGCCTGGGTCATTGGGGCAGGAATTTGCAGGGTACATAAGATAAGAAATGTCCCTGGAAAACTGGGAAAATTAGAATATTTGAGGATGTAAATCTGCATAATATTTGCATGTACTTATTTATATAATACATTTGTAGTTATTAAATTTGTTTTTAATAAAGCCAGACTAATGGGTGTATAGACTCAGACCGCTTTGTCCTTGGTTTACCCTTTTTTCCTTGCCACCACCTTCCTGAGGCCTCAGTTTCTGGCAGAGAGAGGGGGGGTTGTTGCCAGATCCTTTTCTCCTTTGCTCCCCTTGCATCCCTCACCCCCAGCATGTTTCTTTCAAGAATCCAAGTCATCCACCTTGCTGCTAGGATCCTTTTCAGCCTCCCCAGACTGACACTGAAACAAAAGTTGCCATTGCCGGCAATTCCATGCCTACGCAGGGATGGGCCGGGTGGAGAACTCGTGTTCTTGTAAGGCTCCTCCCACATAAGCCTATCAGCTAAAGCCCTGCTGCTGCCTCTGCTCTGCCCAATCCTGGGTATTAGGCCTGCATGAAGCTTCAGTCAAAAACAAATCCTCCAAACAACCCCCCTGGCAGCACATGGAGGTCACTGTTCCCACCATGCTGACTTTCCTGCCGTGCTGAACTTTTCCTAGCACCAATGGGGCTCCTTTAAGAGAAAGGGAGCTGCGTCGATCCCCAGCACTTTGTTGCAAAAGTGCTAGGAAGGATGACATTTTTCTAGCCTGCTGTGTGCCCCTGTGTGGAATATTCAGCTTGCTTGCTTTGCCTCTCAAGCTGCCCAGCCCATGCCACAACCACCCCCTCCAGTTGAGCCTGTGAGATTGTGGCGGCGCTGGGTAAGGGCCTTGCCTCCTGACACTGCCAGATATGAGGCAATACTGGAACAGAACACAGACAGCAAGTACAAGCTTTATTTCGATCAATGACCAGAACAAACACAAGCAAAAAGGAAAAAGAATAAAACATCATAAAATAGTAGTACGCAACTTACATGCAACGTAGCAAAACTTGGCCACAGAGTTAGTACTCATACTATCAAATTTAGTCAGTAATAAATCAAGATAAAAGTCATCTGAGCGGCCAGGAAAAGACTTCAACAAGGGTGAGATAAAATCTAAATGGGCATCCCTGTAGAGGTCACAGTAAAGAATAAAATGTGCAGTCGACTCAATAGCACCTGAGCCACAAGGGCAGAGGCGCAAAACATAAGGAATCCCCTTGAACCTTCCCTTAAGCACAGATGTTGGAAGAACATTAAGACGTGCAAGGGTCAAGACACGCCTAAATTTAGGAAAAGTTATGTTACTTAGGTAATCAGCAGGCTTAAGATTGTAGAGCTGGTTACCTATATACAAACCTCTAGATATTTTGGAGGCTTCAACCTGTAGGTCAGTATCAATTATTCGCTGTTTAATAACCTTCGTAGCTGTAATAGATCCCATCCTAACAAGTTCTTCAAGTGGGATCCCATAAAGTTGAGATTTTATTTTAAGCGACCGTTTCCATCTCGAATCAAAGGAGTCGGTCATAATAAGAGGGACTAATCCCACTTGTGAGAACTTCAATTTTAACCAGAATAGGAAAATACATTTCCAATAAACCGATTCCAAAGTATAAAGGCCTGCCTCCCGTCTAATAGCGGCATTTGAGACACTATTTGGGACCTGGAAGATGGATCTAAGAAATTTTGTCTGTATGGCCTCCAGAGGTGAAAAATTACAGAAAGGGCCCAATTGTGCACCATATGTAAGCTGTGGGTGTACTTTAGCTGCAAAGAGTTTAATAGCAGCAGGTATATATGCAGCGCCCTTCGTGAAATAAAAAGATCTAATTAAGTTGGCTGAAAGCTGGGCTTTCTGTATGGTATAGTTCAGGTGGGCCTGACGGCCTCCCGAAGCATGGAAGACTATGCCAAGGTATTTAAATATTTTAACTTGTTCAATTAATTGGCCATTTATTTTCCATACATGGGGCTTGGGGTGTTTGGCAAATACCAGTACTTTAGTTTTCTGGTAGTTTACCTCAATGGCCTCCTCTGCACAAAAAGAGCTAAGTGATGCAAGTGCCCGCCTTAGGCCGACTGGAGTCAGTGACAGGAGAACCATGTCATCGGCATACAGCAGAATTGATATATGTTTATGAGCCAGTTTGGGCGGATGAATAGAAGGAGCATTCATATGCGTTACTATGGAGTTAATATAGGTGTTAAACAAAAAAGGGGCTAAAATACACCCTTGTCTGACTCCTCTATGTGTGGGGATTTCAGCAGATAAGTGACCCCGTGCACTACAACGAACTCTTAAGGATGTATTTCCATGTAGCTTAAAAATTAGTAATAGGAGACGCTTATCTATGGATAAATCCCTCAACTTAGCCCAAAGGCGGCCCCTAGAGATGGAATCAAAGGCAGATTTTAAGTCAATAAATGCCGCATAGAGGGCAGAGCCAGGTTTACAAGTATATTTCTCAGCCAGATGTTGGCGTATAAAGGCCTGCTCAATGGTCGATCGGCCTTCACGAAATCCGGCTTGTTCAGGAGCCAGGATGTTATAGGCATCAATCCAGTCAGCCAGTTTTATCAGGAGATGTTTCGCATATAATTTAGAGATAATGCTCAAGAGGCTAACAGCTTTTTTAGGTAGAGTACTCTCTGGGTCAAAAGAGGACATATGGCCACCCTTTGTAATTCACCAGCACTCCACATCAAAACACTGCAATTATAGATAGCAATTATAAATGTAAAGCACACTTGTTTATCTGCTACTTTGTTTCAAAATTCTTGGGTACCCTTGAAGAATTCCTTTCTGCAGCCGCAGTTCAGCTGTAATTCAGATTATATCCTTACTTAGCTAAAGAGTATGCAAAAATAGTGGAACAGTGCAGGTGGAATAAACCAGTAATTCTGTATCAGTATGAATGGAATCAATGTCTTGATTTGGTACAGAATTGATAAAAGCTGAATCTTTGGGACACAAAGGAAAGCAAATCAAGCATTTGGTGGAACTATGCTGTGAGCCATATTTCTCTACTCAGTCTCTGTCCAACCAAGTGAAGCTATTAGCAGTTCATTTTGCTTGGACATGGTTACTGGTACTTAGTAACATATGTATCACAGGGGAGCTTATTTTGCTGACGAACCCTGCCTAAGGGACAATATGCAAAATGCATAAATGAGGGTAAAAAGAAACCCAAAACACAGCCACAAAAGAATGGCTTTTTTCAAAGAGGCAGAATTCCATGAATTGATATGGCATAAAGTAGTGGAAAAACTGCTGAGTTGCATGAATTCTATTGACTAGGACACACTGATGCTAGGGGCTTACCCCTCCCACTGTCCTTTTGGCTCAGTTAGTTTCACCTAGAGCCACCCACAAAGCTTCCCACAAAGCCATATCTCTCTCATGCAATCTCTGTTGCACAAATCTCTTGCTCATAAAACTATCCTCATTATGCGCATTAGCATAGTAGCTCTCTTTCATCTGAAAATAAAAAAATTACTTTTTCACAAGTTATGATCTACAGGTGCAACCATGTGTCACTCTGAGGGCAAAACTAGGTCCATTTCATGTTGTTTGCCTTGCATTTTTGCTTCCTTTTATAATTAGCTGTGGAAGCAATTGAAACTATGGCATAGGGGGTGCATTTAACCTTTGTCCCCATGCCATGGTCCCATTTAACCTTTGTCCCCATGTCATGGCCAGTGCCAGAGATAGCTGCCACAGTACGGCATGGAATTGAACCTCCATTCCAGTCTAGCAAACTACTGGAGCTTGTACTTTGAGGGCCAGCCTCCATTTTAGGCAAACAAGACAGTCACCACCTAGGAGCAGGGCTCCTTTGTTTTAAGCCTAGAAAGGCAAGAGTTGCACCCCATGCTCCTGCATTTTTCATCAGGCTAAATTGCCAGACTGGCAAAATAAAAATCCCAGGACAATGGACAGGTTCCAATAGATCAACTAACCACACCCTAATGACACCAGAGCAATTCCTAACCACTAATAGAACGGGCATACTTAAAGACCTGCTGCCTTTATCTCCCTGCTGGATTGTGCTGACTCACTCACACAGCTCCCCTGACTTTCAATATTACCATAACCTCATGCCTTGGGGCGCCCAAGGGCACTGGGTCTCACAAATGGGGATTTTTAGGGGTTCCCAAATCCCTATTTGGGAGACCCAGTGCCCTTTTGATATCTGTTTTCTGTGGTCCCCATGAATCTCCCATAATCTCACATATATGGGAGAATCTTAGATTAACTTTCCTTGAGCTTTTTTTTTTTAAATGTAAGTGGCATTTACACGTGATCCTTCTCCTTTATTCTGAAATGGCACAATTCCAGGAGCACCATATGCTTTACATATAGGAGTTTTCAGTATAAAACTCTAGCTGGAGCTGGAAAAGATCTCCACTTGAGACTGTGCAGAACTGCTGCCAGTCGGATAGAGTTAGATGGATCAATAGTCTGACTCAGTAGAAAGCAGCTTTTCGATGAGGGAATTTAAACATGCAACCCTCCATCTATATTCCCAAGAAGGCAGCTATCACAAATCCTTTTTCTTATTACAGAAAATAAGGCTCTCCACACGAGCAGTGTGGAGAGCCTAAATGGGGTTTGCCAGGAGAGCGTGCTTGACCTGCTCTCTCCTCATATGTGTAGGAAGCCCTCCCTGGGCGGCTGGATCGGCCACCCAGACAATTACTGGCTCCGACACAGAGCCTAGCCCGCTTTCTGGCTATGTGAGAACCACTGGGCTCGCAGGCTCTGCCAGTTGCTCTCAAGCAGGTCACCCGCTTAAGAACCCCTCCCCTAAACCCAGGTTAGTGGAGCGAGCACTCCGCTAATCCGGGCTTTATGCTCGTATGTTGCCATGGTGTGGTTTCGTGCCATGGCAACTCATGGGTAGACCTCCTACCAGGAGGCTTAAAAGCAGCCTTCTGGCTCAGGGGTCTCTCCAGCATGCCCTGCGCGAGTGCGCAGGGCATGCTGGAGCTTCCGGGGACCTCATGGCCCCTGATCCCCCCAACCCCCGCCGGCTCCGTAACGGAGCCAGCGGTTGTGTAGGGAGCCAGTTTGGCCACCCAGAGCAGACTGGCTGGTCATCTGCAGGGAGAGTGGGCTAAGCCCGCTCAACCCACTAACCATCTGGAGGCGGATCTCGTTGATCGTGAGACCCGCCTCATTGTCTCTGGAAGAAGCTAGAAGCTGAGCTCACATTTCCTCCTGCAAAAAGTCTATGTTAACCCTTGTTAATGATTGCTCTGCTCTGACCAAAGGGGATAATCCCCCCCCTCTCTCTCTGAGAGTCATTCACTATGTAGAATTAGAAATATTGTTACACCCAATTGCTTTCTTTAGAAATTCCACCCTAGGGACCAGGTGCCAGAAATCTGAGGACAAGAAAAGGTGCCCATTTGCAAGCTCAGAGATGCAGATTGGCTTTGGGCAAATCTCATTAGAACAATCTCCTCCCCAAACAGCAGCTAACAGGGAGGAAACTCAAAGCCTGGACTGGGCTAATATCCTGAAAGAATTCGGCTCACCAAACAGAGCCAGCAAGCTTTGCTCACCAGCAGATCTTTGCTCAGGAGCGATCCCAGATTTTGCTGTTCAAGCTGCAGGGCTAGAGCAGGAACTCTTTCCATGGACAGGAACTGTCGGTGACCTCCACTGTGAGTGATAAGTCAAGACTACCTAGCCATGGTGCTCTCTCTCTCTCTGCTTTGCTCTGAGCATTTACCACCAGCCTGCCTGCTTGAAGCTTGCATTTTTTCCAGGCTCTAGAAACAAACAAGTCCTTTGAAGCCTTCTTCATGAACCTGGTGAGATGCCTATTCAATGCACCATGCAGCCTACTCCCACCCCTTCCCTCCTCCCTACTAATGACTGCCGTCCCTTTCCTAAGCTCTCTCTTCTTTCTTTGCTTCTCTCTAAATGTTTTATTAGGATTTGTTAGATAGCTGTAATTACTGACTGCACACACATAGGTTAGCTAGGCACATTGCACTACACCTTGAATTGGAAACATGTTTTTAATTTGGATGACCTGTTTGAATTTTAACCTGATGAGCAACTTTCTATAATAAAGCCCATTGAACTGAACTTTCTGAGTGTGTCTCCCTCTATCTCTGCTTGCATGCCCTGATGCTACATGGTCACCATCTCCAAGAACCAATTCAGTTTGTGTATGATGTGACTTTCCCTCTTTCCCTCTGAGCATATACAGAGTGTGAAACCAGGTGTAGTTCACAACAGTAGCTTGGATTTAAGAAAGAGATAGATGGGGGCCCAAGAGCAGGGCGAACGTTCACCTTCACCTGGATAACGGGACCTCAGGACTCCGGGGAGGGCTGCAGAATCTCGTTTTCTGAGAAAGCATGGTTGGAAGCAGGAGGGTTGCAGGGATTAGTAGAGGGAGAGCTGCCCATGAGGAGGGTACCTCCATGGGGTCAACTTCCTAAGGGTGCGAGACAAGCTGGATGGATTGACACAAGGATCCAGATAGTGGCGCGAAAAACTGGGCATCCCCTGGTGTGGTGATGGGTGAGAAGCTGATTGCCTAAGCTGGTTGAGATTTCAAGCTCATTGCAGGAGGGCATAAGGAATGCTTAATGAAGCCCCAAATATAGCATACGAGGGGGCACCAAGATCACTTGTTGGAGTCCCAGGTAGCAAACCCAAGGGAGCACATGATGGAGTCCCAAGTGTAAAGCACAAGGGAGCACACCGGGTCATGTAACTGAGGATACTTATATCCCAAAACATGCCTTCAGGGGCAAATTCCTACTGTCCTACTTTGCTGTTTAGAAGTGCCAGGGTAGACCTGCATGGAATGCATTGTGTCTGATTGTTCTTCCTGGGTGTAACAATATGGGGATTGCCTTCTGTGTGCAAGGCTGATTGTGATGAAAATCAGAGTATGCAGGTACGCAGAGTATCCGTGCCTGGACGGGCACTCCAGTAATCCTGTCAATAATTTCAATAGGTACACCTCTAGGTCTACTTCGCTGGCTCATCTTTTTTGTGATGGGGAGACCATTGCTTCGCTTCCTTATCTACTTTTCTTCCTGCTTGTTATAATCAGCTCATTAGTGTGGTGTTATCTCTTGCAAGAGGATGAGGGGAGTTAAGGCAGTTCACTCTGCATTCAGAGTGGCCATGGATGCCAGTTAACTCACTATAGTTAACTTTGGAGTCTACTTACCTGGGACTCCCACATAGGGAGGGGAGGCATGCCTCTTGATCCCCATTCCAATTTGCTTGGTTTGTAGCCATGTCTAGGGGCGACTAGCCCGCTACCAACTAAGTCACCTGTCCCCATGTGTACCAAAAACTGAGAGCTCATGTTGCTGTGAAGCTCCTGAGCATATCCAAAGTGCAATCTCCAAGTCTGGAGATGCAGCTGCAAACAGGGAGGCTCCTGGGAGCCGGGCAGAATAAGCACAGCTGGCAATACTTTGATTGTGATTGCTGAATGTTACAAGTTCTATTCGAGACCCAACTGCCTGGTGAATCTATCGATCAGAATATCACAGCACTGAGTGCCTTAAGTGTCACCTGTGAGTTTGCCAACTTTACAGATAAAATGATCAGTTTTCATTGTTATAAAAACAAATTGCTCAAAATGGCATGGAAAACTGCTATTGGAGCAGAAACTTACCTAGGATAAAATTATAGAGTTGACTGGGAGGGTGGAAAATGGTTTTCATTGTATCACTCTCTTTGGTACCCCAGACCCAGCTTCCTGAAATCCAGGCTGTTCCGTCCAAATCCTTCCAAACCCAGTCTTCTCATATGGCACTGCCCCAGGAAGTGGCAACACAATAAATTCTGCTGGTTCTCTGTACACTTATCATTTCCCATCTGCTTTACAAAAAACTCCTTACTACATCAGAACTGCACTTGCAACTTTCAGGCATCCACCCACAGGGATATGGAAGTTCCCCTATTGCCATAAATTGATACTACTGTTCTGGAATACAAAGGACATACTGCAGAAGGGGAAGTGTATAAGTCACAAAAAGGAGTTTCAATACTGGATCTAAGGATAGTGTTAGACCCAAACAGCATGGAACCCATATTACAGATAAAAACATAAGAACAGTCCTGCTGGATTAGGCCCAAGGCCTATCTAGTCCAGCATCCTGTTTCATACAGTGGCCCACCAGATGTCTCTGGGGAGCCCACAGGCATGTGCATGCCCTCTCTCCTGCTGTTGCTCCCCTGCAACTGGTATTAAGAAGCATCGTGCCTCTGAGGATGGAGGTGGCCCACAGCCACCAGACTAGTAGCCATTGATAGACCTGTCCTCCATGAATCTGTCTAAGCCCCTTTTTAAGCCATCCAAACTGGTGGCCATCACCACACCCCACGGCAAAGAATTCCATAGATTAATTATGCGCTGTGTGAAAAAGTACTTCCTCTTATCAGTCCTAAATTTCCCAACCTTCAATTTTATGGGGTAACCCCTGGTTCTAGTGTTGTGAGAAAGGGAGAAAAAATTCTCTCTTTCCACCCTCTCCACTCCATGAATAATTTTATACACTTCGATCATGTCTCCCCATAGTGGCCTCTTTTCCAAACTAAAAAGCCCCACATGTTGTAGCCTTGCCTCATAGAAAAGGTGCTCCCGGCCCCTGATCATCTTGGTTGCCTTCTTCTGTACCGCTTCCAATTCTACAATATCCTTCTTAAGCCACGGTGACCAAAGCTGTACACGGTACTCCAGATGTGGCCACACCATAGATTTGTACAAGGGTATTATAATATTAGCATTTTTATTTTCAACCCCCTTCCTAATGATTCCTAGCATGGAATTAGCTTTTTCACAACTGAGACAACACTTTCAATGAGCTGTGCACCACGACCCCAAGATCTCTCTCCTGGTCAGTCAACGACAGCTCAGATCCCCATAGCGTATATGTGAAGTTGGAGTTTTTTGCCCCAATATGTCTCACTTGACACTTGCTTACATTGAACAACATTTGCTATTTTGTTGCCCACTTTGGGGAGATCCTTTTGGAGCTCCTCACAATCTGTTGTGGATTTTACTACCATAAATAGTTTAGTGTTATCTGCAAATTTGGCCACTTCGCTGCTTACCCCAACTTCTAGATCATTTATGAACAAGTTAAAGAGCACTGGTCCCAGTACAAATCCCTGGGGGACCCCATTTCCTACTTCTCCCCATTGTGAAAACTGGACATTTATTCCTACCCTCTGTTTCCTGTCCTTCAACCAGTTACCGATCCATTCATGAACCTGTCACCTTATCCTATGGCTGCTAAGTTTACTCAAGAGCCTTTGGTGGGAAATGTTGTCAAAAGCTTTTTGGAAGTCCAAGTATACTATGTCAACCAGATCACCTTTATCCACATGACTGATGACACTCAGCAATCAGCAATTTCACATTTGAGTTCCTTCAGAACTCAGTCAGATTATGGATAATCCATATGCTGATATAATTGCTGATTTCCTGGATGTTTTTGCTGATACTTCTGCACTGCCATACATTTCAAACATGAAATCAGATGAAGGCAAATGCAATACCTGTACAACACAAAGTGAGGAACCCACAGCATTGTGCCAACCACATAAAGAGGAGCTTTCAAGACTACAGGATGCTGACATCATAGAACCATAAGAATGGGTTTCTCCCATTGTTGTTGTATGAAAATGAAATGGTACACTCCAAACATGCATAGATTTAAGAGATGTGAACTCTGACATTGTAGTGGATTGTCATGCATTACCCAATATCAGTGAAATACTGCTTACTCTGAAAGAGGCTTCAGTGTTCACAACTTTGGACTTGTCTTTGGCCTGCCATCAATTTCTTCTGCAAGTTATTGCAAATACATAGCCTTCATTACCGCAGAGGTTAATTACCCCAATTACCCCAGAGATTGGGACACACATTATCTCAGAGTGCTGTATGTCTAAACAGATGTGGTGAAAGCTATTCAGGAAGCACCACCACACAACAAGGATGCACTTCTATCATTTTCACTCTATTACTCTAAATTTAGTAATACTCTGTGAGTATTACTCTAAATTAAAGTAGTACTCTCTGAGTATTATTCTAAATTTGTTAGACAATTTGTCTCAAGGGTTACTCCATTGCATCTTCTTTTTAAAAAGAATGTAGCATTTAACCGGGATGCATCCTGCAAGACAAGTTTTCAGACTATTAAATTAGCCATTGCTGAAAGTTCTACTCTCACTTCTTTTGACTCCAGCAGGCACACTATTGTAACCACTTATGCATCTGAATATGGTTTGGATGCTGTCTTGACCCGGCAAAAGGGGACAGGGGCTTTACAGTTGCCTTTACTTCCAGAGTGCTTACTGCTTCAGAGAAGATGTATCAGGTCAGCCATTGCTGAAAGCCCTGCTCTCACTTCTTTTGACACCAATAAGCACACTATTGTAACCACTGATGCTTCTGAATATGGTCTGGATGCTGTCTTGACCTGGCAAAAAGGGGACAAGGAAAGCCGGAAGCAGGCTGCAGGCTGCAGATAGCAGATCCCGGCCGTTCAGTAAGTTAGGAGGAGGGGAGGAGAAAGGAGCTGGAGCTCACTGCTGCCACCTGCACAGCAGGCTTAGAGGTTAAAAAAAAAAAAAAGAGGCACTGTGACTCTTCCCTCCTTGTCCCCTCACTCTCCCTGCAGCTGCAGCCAGCTACCATCACCGTGCCCCATTCCGCCACCAGCAATCTTTAAGGGCAAAAGGGAGAACTTTCCCCTCGCCCGGTCGCCCCCCTCCCTGCAGTTCCTGCTGCCACTGTGGCTTTTTTCCAAATCAAAGTAAAAGGAGGAACTTTCCCCTTACCCCCACTCCCTGAAGCTGCTGCCACCACTGCTCCTCAAATTTTGCTGCCATAGGCATACGCTGCCTCTGCGTTAATCCTCGCCTTAGTGTAACATGTGGGTTATGGGGGTGGGGGTGGTTTACACGAGCAACCCAAAGAATAGCCAAATGGATCACCAGACTTCTGTATTGTGATTTCCAGGTGGAATATCTTCTAAGTCCTCAGAATACAACTGCAGATTGTTTATCTCGAATTGCACTTCCAGGCCAAGAGGAGATCCCAGAAGAAGAGGAAGAATGAATAGTAATTGCGCAAATAGTTTCATCCACTCAGGCAGTGGATATCTGCCCACTCAGGAATATCTTCTAGGTCTTCCACTCAGGTGGAATATCTTCCAGGTCTTCGGAAAACAACTGCAAATTGTTTATCTCAAATTCCACTTCTAGGCCAATAGGAGATCTCAGAAGACAAGGATGAAGGAGTAGTAATTGTGCAAATAGCTTCATCTACTCAGGTAGTGATCATGTGTCTTCTGAATGGAAAGTGGCCCTCAGTGCTGATCAAGTGCTTACTGAACTTAAACCTTATATAACGTATGGTTCACCATGGAAAAATAAGGTACCTGAACATCTTCAATATAGCAAGGGAGCTGTTTCTTCTCGATGAGCTGGTGTTGAGGACTGATCATTTGGTGGTGCCAACCTCCTTATAAGCAAAAGTGATCAAAATTGCCCACAAAGGTCACCTGGGCATGAGCTTGAATAAAAGGCGAATCAGAGAAAGTTTTTGGTGGCTAGCTGTGGACAAACACATTGAAAATATCGGGCATTATATGGCTTGTGCTGTATGTGACAAATTGCAGAAGACATTTGCCTCCGCCTTGACTCCAATAGAGCATTCCAATAGTCCCTGGGGAAAACATGCTCTGGATATAATGGGGCCTTTTGATAACCAACCTGCAAAACAAAGATTTGTTATAGGGAATGGTAGATTACTATTCCAGGTGGCCAGAAGTTTCATTTGCTGACAGTGTTACTACAAACAAGGTGATCCAGTTCAGGGCTGCAATGGGACACAGCTTACCGCTTTGGAAATGGACCAATACTTGTATAACCATGGGATAAAACACAAGGCTATTTTCTTGTGTCATCCTCAATGGAATGGCTTAGTGGAAAGAAATGAACAGATTAGCGAAAGCAAGTTTACAACTGGCTACTACGCAATAAAAACCCTGGAAAGAGGCAATCTGTAAAATCTCTATTTATCGAACTACTCCTCATTCTACTACAGGAAAGTCACCATTTGAACTGCTGAGAGGATGCAAAAGCTACCACCAAACCTACCCAATGGCAACAACTAGTGGGGCTCTCAGAGGACAAAAGAGTGAGAAAGGGATGCTCCCGATATTTCTATCTATCTATCTATCTATCTATCTATCTATCTATCTATCTATCTATCTATCTATCTATATTTTTATACCACCTGATATGTTTAGTTTAGTTGTTTATTTACGATCTTAGATCAAACAAACCACCTGATATGTAAATCTCTAGGCGGTGTACAAATCCCAACATTAAAACCACAGGTTAAAATACATACAACACAATAAAAATAATATAAAACAAATTATTAAAATTATTAAAATCCTAATTAGAATTCTTATATCAATTATCAATTGTCAAAACCAATTATCAAAATCTGAGGAGATTCTGTCATACTGGATGATGGAAAGAAATGGAAGAGTTTGAGACTTTCCCATTTATTTTTCACATTATTAGTCCCTTTTTACATCAGCTACCACTTTTGCATGGCTTTGGTTGTTGAATTGCACAAATGTTATTTTGAACATGCACATTTTTTAACTGGAACTGCACATTTTGTGTCTGGTTCGTGGCTGGTTAGAGTCTTGTTGCATGTTATAAAAAGCCCTGACTCGTCAGAAAGACACCTCTTGCAAATACATCTAATCTCTTCCAAATGGAAAGGTAATTATCTGGTTTATTACTTTGTTTGTACATAACCTTCTAATTCCTGCATCTTGCCTTTAAAAAGCTCATGATTTGTGCTCTCTCATCAACGATTTGAATAAACGGCTGCAAAATCTTGATATCCACACACCTAAATTAGCCAATAAAAAGATCCCGATCCTGATGTACAGAGATGACGTGGTTATTTTATTCCAAACCAAGGTTAGGCTCAAAAGAGCTTTAGATGTTCTAACGTCATATTGCTAAGAGGAATATTTGAAGATCAACTATAACAAATCTAAAATTATGTGCTTTAAAAATAAAGCAAGGAAATTTATATAGACCTTGGATGGCCATAAATTAGAACAGGTCAATCAAATAAAATATCTTGGGGTGGTTTTTCAACAAAATGCTGGGAAAGCAGCACACATGAGAATAGTAGCTAATTCAGCAAAATGTAGTGTGGTGGCAATTAACAGATTTTTCAGAATGCAGGGAGCAAGTTTTATTCCTGCAGCTTTAAAACTATATTCAGCAAAGGTTATCCCTCAGCTTTTATACGGGATCCAACTGGGACCTTATGTGAATTTTGATACGCTAGAAAGAATTCAATCAGTTTTTTTGAGAGCTATCTTCGGTACTACGAGATGCACCTCAAATGTAATATTGCGTATGGAGGCCGGCCTCATAAAGACTGAATCTTGTGCCTGGCTTTTAATTATTTATTTTTGGTTGAGAGTCTACCTATGTTCGGTGGGCCTAATTCCTCAGTTTTTATCGATAAATCCACAACCACAGTGGTGCACTGTATTTAGCAAAAAGCTTGCTACCCTAGGAATAGACCCTGAACAGCTGCTGGAGTTAGACTTGGTAAATGCTAAAAGAATAGTGAAACAGCGTTTGACAGATATTGAATTACAAAATAACTGGGCTTCTTTAATAGAATTCTACAAAGGAGTAAGAACTAGATGGGATCTTTCACCAGTGAATTATTTGTCCCATATTACACTCAGCAAATTTCAGTGGGCATTTACAAGGGCAAGAACAAATTCTTTTCCCTCTGCACTATTAGCCGGGAGATACAGTGGTATTCCCCCGGAAGAACGCTGCTGTAGATGTGGCAGAGGGAAAATAGAATCTATTGAGCATATTCTATTATCCTGTAAAATACATAGGCAACTGAGGGAGCACTTAATTTTACCTCTGGTCTGTAAACAGATGGATCAATCTGCTGAAAAACTTGTTAAATTTCTGCTTTCTGATGAGGATGTTTTAATTTTTAACTCCGTAGCTAAATTTTGCTATATTGCTTTTGCCCTTTGGGGACAGGGAGCCATCTTATTTATTTGTTGTTTCTCTTTGTAAACCGCCCTGAGCTATTTTTGGAAGGGCGGTATAGAAATCGAAATAATAATAATAATAATAATAATAATGAGAATGAGAAACTCTATAGTTTCTTATAAATTTGTTCCGCCTTTTGCATGTATGGATTGTTTGGTCTAGGACCGTAAATAAAACTTGACTTGATATTGACTTGACTTGACTTGATTTGTGCTCTTTCTTTCTTTCTTTCTTTCGGACAACCATAGCTAAGTTTTCTCCTCCCTTGATGTGTGACATTTAGACCTTATTCGCACAACACTTCCCTCTATCCCCAGTGACTTTTGATAACAGGTTGCATCCGGTTCACACAGTGCAAAAACCATGAGTTTAACCTTGAGAATGGTCAGAACTGCTTGTGTGTAGAAGAAAATGCCTTGGGGCAGGGTGGGGGTGGGGAGTACCACAGATATTGGCAAACCATAGTTTTGTTTACTTTGCCTGAACATGAAATGTGCCACTGACCTTTCTATTTTTTTAAAAATAAAAATCTTCAAGTACCTGACCCCTCTAAGGTTAGCAGGATGATTATCCTTTCAAAGTCCTTCTATTTGAATCACTGCAGTCTGTATCCTTGTCAACAAGAAGCTGATTAAGGCCTTCCTTACATTCATTTTGATACTAAAATATAAGAAATATATTTCAGAGAGAGAGAAAACTGTCCTTTACTGCATTTTCTCTGGCTGATGACTGCCACAACTTTCTGTCCTGTCTGAAATTAAGTAAAATATTTTTATAACTTTTAAAAAGATCTATGAAAAGGGTTATCTTGTATCTTTTAAACAGCCTAACCTATGAGCTTTTCTAAGGAAAAGCTGTTCAATAACAGTGTAGAGATTGGTTTTGCTCCTAGCTGAATTGTGAATAAAACTTTTGGGTAGGAAGCTCTGAATTTTCTAAAATCTGTATTATCTGCTTGAATGCTGACTCCTTCCTTGATAGGAAGTTTGTCTGCTCCCAGTTTTTACCCCTACTTCTGTGAGGGTCTTTGGATCAGAACCATTAGATTTTGAATGTGAGGACAGAAGAAACTTAAAGCACCTGTACAGACACATCTCTTTGTGTCAGGCATAGCTAGTGCTGGAAGCCTGTGCTGTACTAGAAATGTCATTGAATACACTGAAAGGAGAAACCAAAATTGCAGCTGAGTGCAGCTACAATGGATGATTATAATACAGAGCAAACTATTTCTAGCAACAAAGGCCCTGAGCATATTAACTCATTCAGTGAGTTGCATTGTGTATAATTCTTGCTTACACTTGCTGTCATGCGCCGTAGTTAAAATTTACACTCTTTTATTGGACATGAGAAGATATTTTTATTTATACCCTCTTTTGTTAGCCATTTGGCTTCATAATAATTAATCAAGTCACCAAAGCAGTATCATAGTGGGGAGTGAGGAGGACTTATTTGCATTATTAAGATATTCTAACAGGGTATCTCAGTGTGTTAACAGCTCAGCTACAATATGGGCCTCTTGTTTTATGACAAGTTGCAATTTTCTTGTAATGTTAGCTGAAGTTCATCTCAATAATTATGCTAAATTAAAGAGTCCTGGATATATAGAAATAAACATTAAAATGCATTAAACTGAAGTTAAGAATGTAATTTAATCCCTCTGCAACTAAATGAAAGTTGGCACGGAGAGTGCCAGTTAGTCCTTGGTTCACCCTGTTAGGCCTTGATAAACATAGAGTCCTTTCTTAGGTGCCATTCACGTGCACACACAAACACCCAGAAATGTGGGAGTCACTTTCAACATGGTGTGATCCCACACAGCAGGAGAATGTGTAAGAATAACTCAACCACATGTGTGGGACCAGTCACATGTGTTGTTCACATGCGTGACCAGTGTAAGATCTTACCAAGTTGATGTGGCTCCCATGCTGCTGGGTATTTGTGTAAAGGAAATCTTATGCAGCCTTCATTCTATGCTTTTAGTTAGCTCTTATCAGTTGCCAAGAACTCCTGGTGTCCAGTCACTGAAAACATGGTGTGTGTGTGTGTGTGTGTATACACACACACACACACACACACACACACCAACAACAACAACAACAACAAACAAGGAGACTTTCAGAAGTGGTGTTTAGTCTGGAATTGTCACAGTTTATTGACTTCTCTTTATGAGAAAATTATATTATGTTGCCATCCAGCTGTTGTCCAACTGTATTTTCCCTGCACATAAATAGTCACAATTATTAATGCAGAAAATATGACTCAGCAACAGCAGTGTAACAGCTGTGCAAATGCTCCCAGGTGTAGATCAATCAAAGATATATGTAGAAGCAATTGCTGAGACAGCATTTTTTTTTTTTTTGCATTCTAGGCATTTACTGTCTCAATGGTCAATGGGATTCTCTCCCATTAACCCTTTAATTTCTAAATAGCATTATCTTCTGTTCATTTCCCCCCACTTAATTTCGGAATTGCAGCCATGGGTTGGGGGTGGGGAATTAGGATTGGAATTGTGGTGCAGGGGAGGGAGAGTTTAACCCTTTCAATGTGTGTGGTCCTGACCAACTCCCCCCCCCCCCAACCTGCCACACATATTTAGGACTGAAGAAGGAAGGACTGTCCATTCTGCTGCATGTGTGGTAACAGTGGCCACATTTGCACGTAATGCAGAACTGGAGTTGCAGGGGCCAGAGGTTTCCCTACCATTATGTCTGAATGTGTTCAACTCCGGTCCCGTTTGTCCAGTGACCTGAGGTTGTGCTCCACAGACTCCAGTTTGAACCCTTGGTTTGTAGTGCTCATAACCAGGGTTCCATTCTGGGAGCGTGATGTAGGAATAACTGGAGGCTGCATTCACTCTAACCCTCCTTCCTCTCCCTGGGCATGATTGGCTGTGTGGGCTCTCTTTCAAGCAAGAAGGAAGCCTGCACCGCCAGTTCCCTCTCCTCTCTGCAATTTCTCTGACTGTAGAGAGCCTGCTCTCAATTTTGTCTGAATGCAGACAGGAACCGCAGGTCCATTGGATCCACAGGTCTGAATGCAAATGTGTCCACTGTTGCTATTGCAACCTGAAGTGGAAAAGCAATAATGGGGTGTTGCTAAAATACCCAGTTCTGCAGGACACCACTGAATAAATTTTGAACATACGCTGCTGGAGATACAAATTCTAAATTGACAAACCAAAATAAACTACCAAGTTTTGCACATAGTATTTTGTGCAAAAAATGAACGCACACACATTTTGAGATATATACTCACTATAATTAAATTAAACTCTAGAGCAGGGATTCTCAACATTGGGTCCCCAGATATTATTGGACTTCAACTCCCATCATCCCCAACCAAAGCCCATTGGGGCTGGGGATTATGGGAGTTGAAGTCCAATAACATCTGGGGACCCAATGTTGAGAATCCCTGCTCTAGAGTATCTAGCTCTTGACTGTTCTTACCATAAGCAGGGCTGGAATAGTTTCAGGGCATATCCAAAGTCCTAGTTTTAGCTCATTTGCCTTAGAATTGTTGAGGTCCTAGAAACCTCAGAAACAAGCTCCTTTCCTCAGTGATGTTGAAGGTCCCATGGACAGAGAGCAACTTGAGAAAGATAGGTTTAAGTTGCCCTTCTCTCTGGATCCATTTGAACAAAACACTGTATCTCAGTTCTTCATCTGTAACATGAGATTAGGAGTGATTTACCTTAAAGAGTGGTTGTGGGGACATACAGTACACAATAAAGCTGGTGAGCAATTTTCAAATTAAAAATATAAATGTTATTCCGCTGTAATAGTACCTTGTCTGTGCAGATTGACCATATAATATATAGACTTCTGTTTGTGTCTTGTTTTTTACCCAGAATATGATGTGATAAAAGCTTTTGGGTCCTCCTACAAGTTCTCATCTAGCCAGGCATTCCACATCAAGGCTATCCTCCAACTCACAGGTAAGGTGAAGATGAGATATCATGATATTGCCATTGAAAGGGGTTGTAAGTGTATCACACAAAGACCAAAATGAAGTTCAGCCATGTTTTGACTAATTGTATGAAGACCCTCATAAGCAACATAAATGACTGTGACAAACTGGGTTACTCTAAGTTTTCTGGGATCTACCCTTAGTAGAGAGATTGTTCTGATACCAGTTTAGGAGCATGCTGCCACCAGTTGAAGACGGATCTAAAACTACTGACTAGGTTCAGACCCAGCTTCAACAATCTAGAACTGTTCAGCTTGGGACTTACAGGCATTGTACAGCCAGAGACCACACAACCCAGCTCTAGACTACAATGAGGCGATTCTCACGATCACCAAAAGGTGGGCTAAGGGAGCCTAGCCCGCTTTTTGGCGATCTTGTGCTGCAACAGGAGCTGTGTGGCTCCTGGCAGCAAACCTCGCTAATTCCCCCTCCCCTTAGCTGAGGTTAACGGAGCGAGTGCTCCGTTAACCTCGGCGTTTTGCTCGTGTGTCACCGAGGTGCTTAACAGGATAACGGCAGTGGCAGCGAGCAGAGGAGTAGTAGGTACAAACCTGCTCTCCACATTAAAGGGGTTGTGTCAACCCTCAAATTTAAAGGGAGGTGCCGGTGAGTTGGACAACCAAATTGTGTTTCAGCACATCCCTAATATGATATACATGGGGAACTGTTTTGCAAGTAACCTTCCAGAACCTTTAAAACCAGACTGAAGCCATTTTAATAACATGAAATTTATTAAGAAAATAAGAATTGTACACAGAATAAAGAATTAGGGGAAATAGGAGATATTGAGAGTAAGGAAAGGTTCACAGGAATTCAAAAGAAAATACAAAAACATTAACCAGCTGACTAAAACTAGTTTTACCTGAGTTCAGCAAATAGGCAGTTCCCTGGCTGAGAGAGCATTAATCTCGACAGCATTTCCCTTTCTGGACACTAGTAGAGGATGCAAGGTGGTGACTAGTGATTGGTGACAAAATGGCTAGGGTCTTGGCCCACATTTATAACAATTAAAGAAGGAGAAGGCTTTTCCACTCTGCCAGACAGCTCTGAGATCCAATGAAGGTTGCTGGCGTATCTTGAGATCCAATGAAGAATTCTGGTCTTGGGCCAAACTAAGGTTGAGGTTTTCCCTCCAGACTTAATGTGCCTCCTCCTTAAATGGTTTTAACTTGCATGTCTAAAGATATGTTTGGTTTGAACTGGTTACCTATTGTGAAAAAGGGATTAAGACTACCTCAGGTTCTGTCCCTTCTATAACAGGAGGCAAGAGGTTAACATAATCAGTACCAAAAGGGAGGAAGAACTTTCCACATTCAGAGCCCTCAGAGTAGAGTTGAAGTATCAGTCTTGAGCTAAAACTGAGATCTGCATTTCATCACAGTGGCTAATTCTGTCTCTTGATATAGTCTCTATAGTGACATTGGAAGGAATAATAGTTTCACCATGCTGTTCAGTTGTACACGGTAAGGAGAAGACCTCTTCTAGGTTTTTAAAATATATATACAGTAGTTTTGAAGAGCTAATAGTGCTTGCTTAATGGGCACTGATGATCAGTTGATATCTCTAGAATGCAGGCCACATCATAGTTGATATCTCTAGAATGCAGGGCACATCATTCTCTGTGTGTGTATTTAATCTAGTCTGAGAAACAAACAGTCTGCGTTTTTGAGTTGGCTGACAAGAAACAGGAGGAGGGGGGCTAAACGGGTGGTATAGCTTATGGAGAACTGATGCTGATTTAGAAAAGTCTGTGTGTGCCTTCCTTAGGATTCTTTGTGGGGGTGGTGCATTCTGTGGATTGTGACGGTATTCTCCAAGTTCCTACAGAGCAGGTTGCCATGGAATCATCATCATCCAATCATCTTCCCAAAACATGGAAGATGCCAGCACATTTATTTGGCATTCTATTTAGCAGGCATCTGGTCTTAGAATTGCTAAATGCTCAAATTCACCAAGCCAGCCATGTGTCTCCACAACATTCATTTAAGCCAGAAGTACAGAGGGGAGAAAAAGAGAATTTAATGGCAAAAACATTACCATTGTGCAAAATGGAAACCCTATATTCAGATGCTTTAATATATGAAAATCAGATATGTGATTAAAAATATTTTAAAATTAGCCAGATTGTATTTTCTACACCACTAACCTTCCCATATTCCTGTCCCCAAAACATAATTTATAACCATAGTGTTAGAAACCATAATTTAGAAGTAGCTTTCTCCAGTTAGTTTGATCAGTGCTTTTAATAGTTGCATCTCTAGTTAAATAATACTTTCTGTTGCAAACAGTATTAAATTTCGTCTTTGGAAAATGTGTGCAAGAAGCTGATCATCTTTATTTTACTTCTAAACTGGTTTCACCAACATGGCTGCTGTTAATTTAAGCCTTATGATTATATTAGACCCTGAGGTTGTTCATAGCTTCAAAGTATTCTGAAATTTCCTGTCTCTGAACTCCTTTGCTTTTTCTTGGAAAAAGAAAGATGTGGCAATAAAAGTTTTGAAAAACCTTATCTCAGCACTAACTTACCCTTTTACAGCTCCACAAACTGCCTGCTTTTTCAAGAGCCCACAGACATCAGGCATGGCAGATATGTTAAGGAATATTACCTGATAGCTATGCTCAAAACAGCTCATGGAGTTACAAAGTGACAGCGAGTGACTCATATATCTGAAATAGTGCCAAGGGGATCCCTCTGAAAATAATGTACTATTGCATAAGTGTTCCACAAATGAGATAATTCTTGTACCAGATAGTTTCAAATAATGAGGATTAATAAATAATGAAGATGGGTAACTGAGAATGACTTCATAAAACCTTTGAGGGGGGGCATGGTAATATTGCCACTAGATCCCCCCACCCCCAGTAATTTTAGCATGTTACCATATTCTTATACATTCTTCAAGCTGGATCTAGACTGTAACCACCATATTCTTTTCAAAGTAAAACTTGATTACTTTTAGGCATCAGGTAAAATGATAATTTTGCCTAGGCTTTTAGCAGTTTAAATGGCTTCAGATTAATTAATTAATTAATTAATTAATTAATTAATTACATTTATATCCCGCTCTTCCTCTGAGGAGCTCAGAGTGGTGTACATGTTTATTTTTATCCTCACAACCCAGATCTTCCCGGTCCTAGTCCAACACCCTGTGATTCCCGTTGACCAGATCTGTTGAAGTTGAATGCTGTTTTATCAGTTTAATTTTCTTTGTTTTTAAATAAATGTTGTAAAATACTTTCAAAACATGATATTGAAAGATGAGGTTAAAATATTTCAGATAGTGCTAGCTTTAGTTTAGGGATCACTCAGAGATCACTACCAGTGATCTTTGGGATCACTACCAGTGCTAGCTTTAGTTTTGGGATCACTCAAGGCGACGCCTAGATGCCTCTGGCTATGCCCCTCATGCTGAAGAGTGGGCAGCAGTGGCAGACAGGTAAGACAGCACAGAGTGGGGTGGGAAGGAGGCCTGCATTTGCTGCCCCAGAGCACAGGCAACATCTGAGGCCATCATCTCACCTCACTTCATTAGCAAGCTACTCCTGAAATAAATCTACAATTGTTGACACTACCTATAATTTAAACAGTGTATAAATATGCCTTGAAAAAGAGCTTGTCTTGAGAAAAGGTTTAATTCTAGTTTGTAAGGATTCACATAATTACTTTTCATCACATGATGACTTTTCCAGTCATTGCTTTTCATTTACACATAGATGCAGATTGTGTGAAAAGTCCAATAATTCAGTGGGATTCCAAGCCAAGTCAGATTCAAGAAGTTCCCCATGTTCACTAACCTCATACTTACTCTTGATTCCAAAGTGTGTTGATTCCTTGTAATTTTGACTCTTAGACAAGGATCATAACTGTGAGGTAATAGCAGAAAATCTCCATCAGGAAGGAAAGTAGTTGCATGAATCCTCCCTTAGTGTTTTCCCGTTTTTGAACTATTATCTAGGAAAGAACTCAGTTGAATAAAGTGGGACTTGCTTTTGAGAAACATGCTTAGGATTGGCTGAGAAGTTAGTAATTGACTGATTGATTGCCATCAAGTTGGTATCCACTCTTAGCGACCACATAGATAGATTCTTTCCAGGATGATCCATCTTCAACTTGGCCTTTAAGGTCTCTCAGTAGTGTATTCACTGTTGTCATAATCAAGTTCATCCACCTTGCTGCTGGTTGTCGTCTTCTTCTCTTTCCTTCAACATTTCCCAGCATTATGGACTTCTCAAGGGATAATCATCCTAGTTTTGCCATATTCATTAACACCTGAAGTGGAAGAATTACAGCCAAAGTTACTGCATATCGCAACACACAGAAATGTAAGGTAGGTAATGGACCAAGGTAATGTTGGCTTTACTATGTTGGCTGGTCACTACAGTTGTCTCCCCAAGAGTAATGATGTTGTCAGATGATAAGAGTCCACCATCTTGTACTTGGTCATCTGAAACCATTGCAGTCTGATGGTCTGCAAGTTAGATATTATGGGTAATCATGGGTCTAAATCGGGGTGGGGAACCTTGGCCCTCCAGCTGTTTTTGAACTACAACTCCCATCATCCCCAGCCACAATTATTGTGTTAATAATAATTGTGGTAATAATAATAAAAAACATCTGGAGGGCCAAGGTTCCCCACCCCTGGTCTAAATATTTAACTGTAAAATGCATGTGAAGGAACCTTGCAAGATTTGATAAAAAGAATGCAACTTTTCCATCATAATGACCTACATTCATCGCAATCTGTGTTGATTCTAATAAGGTTTTCATTAGTAAACAATTAGTGCCACCTACGCTAAATAAAGAGAATTTCTAGTCGACAGGTAGTAATGACAAAACACATTCTTCAGCCAAAAACAATTAAAATGCAACTAAAGATTAGCCACAAGGAGGGGATTTAAAAGAGAGAGAGAGAAAAAAACCTGAAATTCAGTAAAGGGGACTCCAGCAGGACAGCTGGCTAATGCTTGGGATAATAACCCTGCATTTCTCCAAAGAAATAATAAGAGAGAAAATGATCAACAGCAATAAAAGAAAACTTCCCATGATACTGTATACCGTGGATAAAATCATGTGAATTTATAACATTCACATCTAACAAGCAAACCCCAGCAGGGATCAATACTATATAAAGACACTGGCCCAATTCTTCCAGTGCTGTTTGTTATATGATTACCTCTCCATTTTATTTCAGTGGAGCTGTTACCACCAATGGAAAGGGCAGAATTGGGTCCATATTATAAGTTTAGCAGAGTTGTTTAAAAACAACTTCCCACTTTTTTTGTATCTTGCTGTATCATGCAGAGCTACTTCCCACTACTATTCATTTTTGTGCAGTTCCAAGGGTTTTAAAACTTTTATATTAAACTACAGAAAGGGGGAAATATTGGAGCTCTTCTCATGATCAGTGAGAATTGCTCCAGGACGGTCTGCGGGGAGAGTGGGTGACACTCATCCTCCCCGCAGATGACTGTGCTTGCTTCCCTGGGCTGTGTGTTGCCCCGCCTCCCGGAGCTGCAATAATGCACCGTGTGAATGTGCAGTGCATTATGGGACTCCCCCCTCCCCCGAGTGTGTCAGTTGCAAGCAAATAAATGAGGTTAAGGCAGTGTTCACTCCCTTAACCACATTTTAAAGGTAGGCTACTTAGATGGGTTTGTTGCGGTGTAGCTGCTGGGATCGGGCCCGATCCCAGTGGTTCACACATACATGGAAAACCGAGCTGGGATCCCTTAGCCAAGTTTTTCATGCACATGTGAAAAGCCTCGTTGTCTCTTGGCTGGTACTTCAAGGATCATTTCTGAGATTTGGCAGACCTATATATCATGTGAACAGTACTGAGATAGTTGCTGCTAGTAATAATAGCTGACACTGAATGGGTTCAGACATCACACAGAACCATGGTTAAGTTAGTCTAATGTAATTAGCTTTTATGTCTGAACCCACCAGCAACAGTCAACAAACTGTGGTTTATTTCAGGCAGTCAAACCACTATCTGAACTCACAGTTTGAATTTGATTTGTTTGTCCTAACCATGGTCCTGGGTGATGTCTGAACCCACAGTTTGAGGTTTAATCTTGTTTTTTTTCTGTAGTTCCTCCCTTGCAGGACTTTCACATAGAGAGAGACAAGCGTACATAATGGGAGGTAAGAACAAGGAGTGGGACCCAAAAAAACTACAATATGGTGAAACAAACCAAAATTTGATGGTAATGTGTGATGCTAATCAAAGCTTGTTAAATAAATCTTGCTTTAAATAAACAATAGTTTATCATTATGAACCCACTCTATGGGTTTAATTTTTTTTAAATGGAAAATGTAACCATGTTGTGATTTTGTTGACATCCTTGCAAGATAAAGCTTTTTTCTTTGCCATAATAATCTATTCTTTTTAAAAGAAAAAAACCCACCTAATTTCCTAGGCACTGTAAAACCATGGAAAAAACACAAGTCCCTGCCACAGGTTCACAATCTAACACAGACATGAGACAAAATGAGGAAACAAAGGGAAAGGGGGAAACTTTTCATTAGCTGGGAGAGAGAGAGTAAAAGAAGGAAACATAATTTCATTCATTCAGATTTGTATACCTCCCCAATCTTCCGTTTCTGGGCAGTTTATAACATAGGACAGATTAAAAATAAAAACCTTAAAACAATTTAGAAGCACAGTCCAATTAAAAGCCTCGGGTGGAAAAAAAAACAGCCTTTAGAGACTTTTAAAATGTTGTCAGAGAACACAACTGAATAACACCATAATTAATTTTCTTGCCAGAGTGCTCTCAGTGCTCCACTAAAACTGCCCTTTATGGCTCCCAAACATGGGTGCTGTCTGATCATTTTCCTACCAACAAGAGTAACTGAGCCTGGATTGGACAATCTGTGTTTGCCACTTGATTGGAAAAAGGAAAGCTTAAATTTCCACTAGGCAATATCTAGGCTAGTTAGTCATGATTTAGCACTGTTTGAAATCAATGAGACAAGTGAGTCATTACTAACTTATATCTCATTAATTTCAGGTGCTGACATACTGGCTGGAGTACTTAATGGAACTCTCATCTCTATGTATAATTGTCTAAGATGTACCTGTGGCCAATCCCATGTGTGGCAGCTCTTGCAAGAGTTCGCAAGCAGAAGCACTATGGTGATTGGGCAGTGGGGATTCCATATGCAGATAGGGAGGAGGAGCCTGTGCCACTGTGGTGATTGGGCAGTGGAGATTCCATATGCAGACAGGGAGGAGGAGTCTGTGATAGTTAGGGACAGTTGGAATGCAACTGTTACTGGTCGGAAGATGTTCTTGCTTGTAGAGAAGAAGAATCTTTCTATATAAAAGGATAGTGGGCAGGGGTCTGCGAAGAGAGGGGTCATGAGGGAGGAAAGAGCCCCCTTCAGAAGAAGGAGGCTGCCGTTGTGTGAATTAGATGAGGAAACAAGATGAATAAGATCTGTTAACTCAGGAAGGGAGGGGGGAGGGAGGGGAAGAAAGGAAGGGGGGAAGAGTGAGAGGAGGAGAGAGAAAAAGAGTAAAAAGGGAGGGGAAGAGAGAAAGAAGAGAGGGCGAGGGACAGGCCTGAGCCTGTCAGCAGCCTGAGGGGGACGAGCAGCCATGGCGGTGCCTATTGGCAGCAAGGAAGGGCCCGGTCAACCAATGCTGCTGTTTGGGGCTACTGACGCTATTGGTGGAGGCAGGCAGGCAATGGACAGGCCTGGGGCTGTCAGCGGCCTCGGCCATGGCAGTAGCGGCAGCAAGGAAGGGCCTGGTCAACTGCTGCTGCTGCTGCTGCTCCTTTGGGGAGGAGCAAGAGCGGGGCTTGGGTGAGGAGGTCTCTGGGGATAGGGGGCTGCAGCTTGGCCAGTAGGCACCAGCAACTCTTCAGCAGTGACTTTTCAGGGGTGAGGGGAGTGGAAACAACTGGATGGAGGAGGAGGAGCAGGAGTGCAGCTCAGGTGAGGTTGGAGAGATCTCTGATGTCAGGGGGGCTGTGGCAGGAGGTGAGGGGAGCAATCAAATTCTAGCGTGCAGATTCTCTGCACAGGTTAAGCTAGTTGAAATTAAATAACAAGTTAGTCGTGACCTCACTTGTCCTAAACCTCTGCTATCTGGAAAAAGATGTGCCTTTTTACCATGGTGATTCTCTTCTTTTTTAGCAGGGGGAGAGTAACTGGCCCTATCCAACCCCAGCACAGTACCTCCAGTGACTGTTGCTGGTGTCAATCTTATGGTTTCTTTTTAGACTGAGACATTTCAGGACAGAGATCCATCTTTCTTGTTTGTTTGTTTTTTATTTCTCTATGTAAACCGCTTTGGAAACTTTTGTTGAAAAGCAGTATATAAATATTTGTTGTTGTTCATTGTCCTATTACTTTCAACTAGCAGATCCCGCACAGAGCATCTGTGTGGTAGTACACTCCTGTCGTAAATCTGTTAGCTCGGCTAACCCAACAGGATTTACAACCCGCTTCAGCACTCCTCCTGTGAGTTAACAGAAAGTAGCAGCAAAGCTGCATGAAGGAAAACAAAAGGCTCACAAAGAAAATGGTAAATGAATCAAGTCCCCTGAACTAAACTAGGTACCCCCCTCTAACAATAACTGAGTAATAACTGAAAAGAAAACAACAGTGCAGGGAATGAAAAAGAACAAGGACACCAGAGCAGGGAATTAATGGAACAAGAACACAGAGCAGGAAAGAACAGAACAAGGGCAAACTGGAACTCGGAAAAGTTGAGAATTCAAAATAGAACATGATCCACGGTCAGTGAAAGTTGCTAACAGCATCAGTTGAAATCACAGACTGCTTGATATATGGCTCAGGAGAACCAGCAGCCAATCAGGGTTCCCTGAGTCAGCACTTCTGCTTCCTCTCTTGTGATCTCCTGCTCCTGCATGTCTCCCACTGAGCTTTCCTTTTGAGACGTCTTCTCAAGACAGGTGAAATCCCAGCCTCCTCCTGATCAGCCTGCTCCTGATCAGGATTCATGTCTGGCAGCTGTTCCGATTCCTCAGCTTCAGAGTCTGGTCTCCCTGCCAAATCCTGTTGCTGTGCCTCTGAGCCCTCACTAGCAGGTGAATCCTCCCGTTCCTCCTCTGACTCTTCTGAGTCAGATGTCTGCACTATGACATCTCCCCCCCAAGCCTTCTGCCCCAGTCCCCAGTCCCGGCACACACCCACTTCCACCCCCCACTGCCAGGCCGCTTCTCCCCCCCCACTCCCTGGCCACGGTTTATGGCCGGCTTTCCAGTCTCTCTGCTTCTCCCCCCCCCGCACCAGTCTGTTCCCCTTTCCTTCTCCTCTTGCTGGCGCCTCCTCTCCTCTCCTGTTGTCAGGGCCAGTCCGTCCCGCCGCTTCCTCCTCCTCCTCCCGCTTCCTGCTCCCGGTGGTCAGGCCAGGCTGGGTTGCCACTGCCTACTCCTTCTCCAGGCAGGGCAGGGCCAGTCCGTCCTGCTGCCACCGCTGCCTCCCACCTCCTCCTCCCAGCCCAGGCCACCTTCTCAGGCCGCTTTGCGACCTGCTGCCACCACCCGCCACCAATGGCGGGAACTCTTGTAGAGTGTTGCAAGAGTTCCACTGCTAAATCCTAACCATGCATGGCTGACTAAGAGAAATAAGTATATAGAAGATAATACTTCCGCTATTTAGTCAATATGTGAGCCAATGGGACTTAGTCATGACTAGCTTAGTCTGGATGCTGCCTATTGTACAGTATTTCTATTCTCCTCCTGTCAGCCATGGCTGATATAGCACTTTGTTTCCACCCCTCTCTGGTTTTGATTACCTAGAGCATGTAGCAAGAGTCTCTAGTCTGCTGGAGCTGCTTTCAAGCAAGTTGCAATCTCAGTAGTCTTGTCAGTAATCAAGAGCACATGAAAGAGCATGAGAGGTGTGTGGACATGAGTAAATTCCACAGAACTAGTACAGGAAGCATTTGATTTCCCATTATGCCATTCCATATGGTCAATATTACATTTATCTGCATCCCATGGGGTGATTTTAAAAAATGAATCTTTATGTTAACATGACACAGCTGATGAAGTGAATTTGGAATATTTACTTCCTAAAGACAGAAAACATTTTACATGTAGGTGTCTTCATAAGTCATCTTCCACTACTGGATTTCATTCAGAAGATAGCTTCTTAGATATTATAGGTCCCTTACACTGCTCGGGAGGAGGCAATGATAAACCCCTCTTGTATTCTGCCAAAGAAAACCACATGGCTCTGTGGTCACCACGAGTTGACACCAACTCGAGGGCACAACTTTACTTTACTCCCCTAATGTCCAAATAGGAAAGCACTGTCCTGTGGATTGTATGTATGTATGTATGGTTTTGTTTTGTTTTTTCATATTTCTATACCGCCTGATACGTATATCTCTAGACAGTGTACAAAATTTAAAATATTTAAAAGTCACCTATTAAAATACATGACAATAAAAACAACAGAGTAAAATTATTAAAACATTTTTTAAAGTTATTAAGATTAATTCTAATTAAAAACCTGAGAAGGGTCTTGAGGTTCTTCCTGAAAACAAACAGAGAAGGAGATGCTCTTATTTCAGCAGGGAGCTTATTCCAAAGTTATCCCTGCACACTGGACAAAGAGGCATCTTTTAAAGTGGTGGCTCTCTAATGTTGAACAGGGAGAGAGCAAATGGCCCTTTTCATCCCAGCATATTGTCCCACCCAGTGGTTGTTTGCTGTGGAATCTCTCGTGTTCTTTTTTAAGATTGTGAGCTCTTTTGAGTTGCGATGTGCAGGGAAGCATCTTCTCATTCCTTATGTTATTTATACCAGTTTGAGAACTTTTTGTTTAAAAACAATATATAAATATATTCTAAATACTAATACGATGAAAATTGTCTCTTAACGAGAGTACAGTGTGGATGACTTAAGACAGAACATCAAGCGATACTGAAGAATCATTGCTGTACTAGTCTAAACTTTTTCAAATGTATGAAATACAAAATAATTTTTTTAAAAATTTGTACTGTGTATCACATGCTAAAATGTTCATTTTGTAAATTCAATGGTTCATCTATTCACTGAGAAGTGTCCCTGCTGTGGAGAACTCCCTGAGCTCTGCTGTGCCTGTCGCGCACGGGAAGGGCAATTTTAGCTGATCGCTTCTTCCCCCAGAAGTATCCTGCCCTAACCTGAAGTATGCCTCTGAAGGTCACACTGCCCTCACAGACATATTTTCAGGTGGCACAGGGCACTTCGAGAGGAATAAGAGATTGGTGAAATCCACCCCCACCCCCTGCTCTGGCCACCATGTGTGATACATGCTGGGGACCTCGGGAAGCTCTTCACAGCAGGAATGCTGATTGTCAGTTCATGGGCGCACACTTAGTCAGGATGTTGGACAGTGCTTTTCATATCCATATAATAGGCACAAAGGTCTTAGGACAAGGGCCCTAGGACAATACAGTGTGGAGACTGTGTGGTGTAGTGGTTAGAATGTTGGACTAGGACCAGGGAGACCAGAATTCAAATCCCCACTCAGCCAAGAAACTCACTGGGTGACTCTGGGCCAGTTATGCATCTCTCAGCCAAACTTACCTCACAGGGTTGTTGTGAGGATAATAATCATGTACACCACTCTGGGCTCCTTGGAAGAAGAGTGGAATATAAATGAAATGAAATGAAATGAAATGAATGAATGAATGAATAAATAAATAAATAAATATGCAGATATATAACAAATCTTTTTCTGCTGAGATGACATTATTATTAAAACTATGTATATACTGCTTTTCAGCAGAAAATTCACAATGCAGTTTACATAGCAGAAAGAATGGGAAAATGAGAAAAAGAATGAAGAAAATATTCCCTGTCCCCAGGGCACTCACCTTTTAAAAAGAAACCTCAAGGGAGACACCAGCAACAGCCACTGAAGAGATCCTTAGCTGGGTGGAATGTGAACAGTTGTGCCCCCCCACACCGCCCAAATTGAAGAGAGCCACCACTTGAGAAGGTGCTTCTTTGCCCAGTTAGCTGAGTTTGCTGGAAGGAGGACACAGTTGTGCCAATAGCCCTCCAGTGAATTGCAGTGTGTAGGAGACACTCTAGATGGGCTCTTTGTAATGCCACCCTGTCGTTGCTTTTCCACTTGCAGTCAAATGCAGCATTACAATGTTCCAGTTCCGCATTACAGTAGATACAGCATGTTTTTGGACACAATAAACTTTCCTTTCCCTTTTCACTCACCCTGTTTCCTATGTGGTTTGTGGTTTCTGGGCATGCCAAAAAAAAGATGGAACAATTATTATTATTATTATTATTTTTACATTTATATCCCGCTCTTCTTCCAAGGAGCCCAGAGCTGTGTACTACATACTTGAGTTTCTCTTTCACAACAACCCTGTGAAGTAGGTTAGGCTGAGAGAGAAGTGACTGGCCCAGAGTCACCCAGCTAGTTTCATGGCTGAATGGGGATTTGAACTTGGGTCTCCCCGGTCCTAGTCCAGCACTCTAACCACTACACCATGCTGGCTCTCTGTTAACAATAGTGTTAACAAGACCGTCCATGTATGTGGTCACTGCTGTACCACTTCAGATTTTCTGTGTTAACAAATGTAATGACTGAAGCACCAAGAAAATACCAGTGGACAAGTAATGTATGGCTGTGTCATGTGAAATCCCTGTAAAGAGTGAGTGAACCAAGTACGACAATCTCAGCTTAAATATACCAGCTAATAGTGTCCTAATTATTTCCTTGTGTACTGTATTTCCTTGTCTGTGAATTCACAACATGGGTTTGCAGGTAATTTTTTTTACCAGCAGATGGCACTTTTGCTACACAAGAACCGCTAAAATTATACAGCAAGTAACCAGCGTGTCTAAAAAGTTAGCTGAGAAACTGATCTGAAGAGAGCTATTATCAACAGCATACACCATAAACAGAACATATGGCAGGATTTTAAAAAACCTGCCACTTGCGAAGCACATAGTTTTGACCACTTGGGAAGCTCTAAGTTGACCTGACATTTGCTGTCATAAGAAATACAGCAAAGTAAACATAATAAAGTGCTTCCCAGATACATTGGCTTTCCTGAATCAACTTCCTTTAAAGGATAACAGCATTTAAAGATACTCAGTGGGAGACATGATCATTTCCTGATAACTGAGGGGTTTTTTAAACTTTATTTGAAGAAAATTTACAATGCAAAACAAAATTAATCCAAACACAAACTGCAAAACATCATACAACAAACCCCAATTCAGCTATCCATTCACATTTTAATATTATCTAGGGTAAGAAGACAACCAAGCCACCTAATGGCACAGTGGGGAAATTACTTGACTAGCAACCAGAGGTTGCTGGTTCGAATCCCTGCTGGTATGTTTCCCAGACTATGTGGAACACCAATATTGGGCAGCAGTGATATAGGAAGATGCTGAAAGGCATCATCTCATACTGCGCAGGAAGAGGCAATTGTAAACCCCTCCTGTATTCTATCAAAGACAACCACAGGGCTCTGTGGTCGCCAGGAGTTGACACCGACTCAACAGTAAACATTACCATTAAGAAGACAACCATAATTCTCCCAAGTGGTGTAATTAATAAAATCTGACCATATAAAAAAAGTTATTTGCGGTCTAATTTGCACAAGGCGGAATAATATGAGATAACTTTTCTGATATTGTGATATGCCATAGATGCTTATACCAGTTATCCATCAACATGGTTTGATTTTTCCAGTGCTTGGCTATAGCTAACCTGGCTGTGGTTACCATAAACACCACTAATTTGTTTGATGACCCCAGAAAATATATTTACTAATGCCAGCTGGGTAGAGATATGCACGCAACAGGTCTGGAGGCCCTTTATGGGCCTCTGAACTGGTTCAAAAAACCGGTGGTTCCACTGGTCCAATGCCGGGGTGGTGGTGGTTCTTTAAGGGTGGGGGAGGGTGCACTCACCCCCCCGCCACTTTCCCCCTGCTGGCACTTCATTATTTGCCAAAATCCATGGGGAGGCAGCGTACCTCCCTGCCGCCCCTTCCCCCATTGTTGGCTGGAAATCAGGAAGCACAGTCTGCCCATGCACCTGCTGTCGCGCGTGCCTGCCTGCCACATACAGCGCACGCCACACACGCACGTCACACACACAACGTGCGTGCATGATGTGTGACGTGTGTGGTGGGCGCGCACGCGCGACAGCAGGCACACGCGTAGACTGTACTTCCTGATTTCCGGCCAACAACAGGGGAAGGGGCGGCAGGGAGGTATGCTGCCGCCCCATGGATTTTGGCAAATAACAGAGCGCTAGCGGGGGGGGAGCGGCAGGAGGGGTAAGTGCACCCTCCACCGCCCTTAAAGAGCCACCCCTCCCATTGGTGTTGGACTGCAGCTCTGCGGTTCCATGCACATCCCTACAGCTGGGGACATAATCCTATTTTTTTATTTGTGATTTTGCTCATCTCTGAGAATACCTCTGACCAAAAGTGTAAGACCCTGGGGCAGGTCCGCCAAAGATGAAAATAGGTTCCCTTCAACCCACAAACTTTCCAGCAAAGCGGGGAGCAGTTTTTATAAATGTGTGCTAACTTTACTGGTGTCAGGTACCATCGATGAAAAACTTTGAGAAAGTTTTTCTTAATTTGGGCTGAGGAGGAAGTAACTGGCTTGCATTTCCAAATGTTCAACCACTCCTGGTCTTTGATTTCCTGTTGGAAGTCATTTTCCTAAAAACTTTGAGGCCAGGTAGCTGATAACTGAGTATTCAATTTTAAATTCTACTTGCTGTTTAGCTTAGGTTGCCATTTCTACTTCTTCCGGCCCTTCTCCTGTATTTCTCCAGCAGTCTGAAACATGTATCTAGAAGTTAAGCAAGTAAGGCTTTTCATCTTACCTTCTCCATGCCAGGAAAGTCTTCACCTGTTAAATTTCTGTGTGTCAGGCAAATGTGTGACCTGTAAATATACAGGAATAAGGCTAGCAAAACTGGTGATCAACTTATATTCAGCCTATAAAATGTCAGCAAAATAGAATTTCATCTTGGCCTGTTTATGCTGGAAAAGAGGCTTATCTACATTGTATACTTGGGTATCTGTGAGAATCTAAACTTTCGGTTAGAGGTGTGATGCACTTAACTACTTTTTCCAGCTTTCAACAAAATGCCTTTCTCAAATAAGAGCATTGGTTGTGTCATAAGGAGTTTTGTGTTTTAAACCTTTTTCTTTTACATTGAGCCTGGAAAATGAGAAGGGGAAATGCAACAGCAATTTCAGCTGAGTATAAGAATAGCAGTTCAGTGTTTTTAGGTTGAACTAGAAATGTGATTGTTAATGTTTGCATTTCAGGGGAGTGGGGAGGGGGGATAGAAGAGTATAGTGCAGCTCTCTCTGCCACTTAAAATATCCCCCCCCCCTTTAACAAGATGCTTATACCTTTTACAACTTCATCTTTTTCCATATCTTTGCCACTTTTGGGGGGGGAAAGGGTTATTTGGACTCCCATTACAGGTTTTGTCTAGTGGCAGAAAGTGCACAGTTCTCTGTGTGCACAACACAGAACACAGAGACAGAAGTGCCAAACAACCTTAGCCCTCTTCAGATTTACAATAACGTGATGCTGTATGTCTGTCCCCAAGAGCCTTTCCTGAAGCCCTGCCCTTGCACTGACATCCTCTGAAGTCCCAACCCCAACCCCGTCTACGGTTAGAGCATTTCTTTGCAAAGCCAAACACTGTACTCATGCTCAAATTCTTCCCATGATCAGAATGCTGGGGTGCCTCAGTATTATTTATTGATTTAAAAATATATTTAAAGCAAAATACATGCAATCACTTCATTTCCATGGAATATCTAACATGCAAAATTTATGAAGCTTTTCTAATTTAAGGCAGCATTTCCTCTCTTAACCAACTAGTGGTTATTCTCCAGAAAGTTAGATCATATTCAGTCTCCAGACAATGGAATAAACTTATCCTTCCATAGAAAAGTCATAAAATAGTTTTACATGTAATTTTCCTGTGGAACGGATACAATTATGCTCTTTTTTTAAAAGCCAATTGTGCAAATTTAGATTTCCTATGACTGTGTAAAGAAGAGTGAGCTTTGTTACCTTCTCCAGTTCTCATTTCTCACAAGGAGCTTGGACTATATTACCTCATATGAATTGTTTGACAATATGATTAATATTATTAGTTGATATGTACACTAACAATTCTGATGGTGAAAGGCTGTGTACTACTGGCCAAGCTACTACTGGTGTTTCTCTGGAAGGGGTTGAACAATAATGCAAATAGAGTCACCTACAGTATCTGTTTCCTCCCATCCTCTGAGAACCACAGTTCTGCTTACACATCAACAGAATAAACTGGGATACTAGATGAGTAGATGCTTTACAGCTAATCTTACTTCAAGAAAAATGTGGAGTTTGATTCTGAAGAGCAGGCTTATCTAATCCTGAAATTAGAACAGAACGTCAAAAGGCAACCTGATGATCCATTGCCCTGTGAATTGAGGTTTGAGATAATTTCCTGGCAGTGTTTTTTAAACCATTATTTTGTTCCTGGGGCAGCCTGACAAGTTTCTGGAGCTTTTCTATACCAGCACTTCTTTCTGGGAAGGAGAGATAAGCCTATTGCTGTCTAGGAAAACAATGATCCAATCGGAATACTCTGCTAAACTTTAAAAGCATAGTTATATTCAGCAAGAATGAGAGCGTATTATTTGTGCCATTAGCAATAAAAACCCAGAAATAACAAGACAAAGAAGCAGTGGTAGGGCACTGAGAGAATATGCCAGCACAGATTGTTTTTTTGTATGGTTAGTTCTCATAAATAGGAATACAGTAGTAGCTTTCGCAGTCTATTTGGTGTGTGCTCTCCAGAGCTGCACTCTGTATCTGGGGAGAGGTGGAAATCTTGCCTCATACAATAGGGACTAAATGTATTGTTATATTCCTTAATATTAGCTATGATCATGTAGAAGACAAACATTTTGCAACTCTTTTGGTCCCAGAAATGGTGCCAGCCCTCCTCTTCAATTTGTATCAGGACCTTTTATCTTGAGCTTGAATCTGTGCACTTGTCCATTTATTTAGCCATTAAAGAGACCTTTCTCTCTCCAGGCTTTCTACATGCTCACATTTACAATCTCCTAACAGTAAAGTGTGCTGTCAAGTCGATTTCGACTCCTGGTGCCCACAAAGCCCTGTGGTTTTCTTTGGTAGAATACAAGAGGGGTTTACCATTGCCTCCTCCCGCGCAGTATGAGATGATGCCTTTCAGCATCTTCCTATATCGCTGCTGCCAGTTATAGTAGCCTAGAAAGGCGTTTTCCCCTTTTTTAGACCCCCTGCCCCCTTGATGGAATTTTAGGAGCATTTAATAACAGCAAATTGGAACAAATCCTCCATTTTAAAAAAAAGTACAAAGAGCTGCTCAAGTAGTCACATGAGCAAGGGGTTAGAAACATTTTTGTACTTTAAATGGGGAGCAGTGTACTATCAAGGTCTAAGTTGCTGGGTAGGTGTGGGGATGGGGGGCGGAAATAAGCAAATCCACATTATATAAAATCCATTATTATTTCTAACTGGCCATAGGCCAGTTTTTCTCAGACTTTTTGAACTTTATCTTGTGTACCACCACCCCAGAACACAAACAGTCCATTCCATGGATGAATGTGCACAATGTTCCCTGCACACAGTTGTGTACATCCAGCAGGCTGCTATGTACAAAGAACTGTAGTACTACACTGGCATTAAACAAGGAGTAGAACATGTTATCTCTGCCTGCCCCCCTCCCAGGGGCGTAGCAAGGTTGGAGTGGGCCCATCATCCTAAATTTTTTTTTTTAAGGTTTTGTAAATTGTAGACGATGCAAGTCATTTAATGGTACTTGAGAAAGACATGGTGTTCTGGTAGCTCCAGGTCTTAACAGACACATCAATTTCGGAGGATGAATACAACTGAAGGAAGCCCGGGCGGGTGCGCGGCTGGGGGAGTCAGTCATGTGACTTACCTCTGGGGCCCTCCAAGGCAGTGGGCCCCCAGACAACTGTCTCCCCTTGCTCTATTATAGTTACGCCTCTGCCCCCTCCCCTCCTAAAACCCATGCAGACTGAGCCAAATTAAGACTGAGCCAAAATGGCGCCCCCCAACAATGATATATGTGTCATGATACATATCATACGTGATATGTCACTGATTTTTGAAAGACTTGTTCTCATAAATCGGGCTTGTAGGTTTTGCCGCTTAAGAAATCTTGGAATGCAGTTTCTCAGGCTTCCTCTTGTTATTCTGTGAGCATGGTTAGTTACACTCTCTGAATGCAACAAGTGAATTAACATGCTTTTTTGTGTTCTCATATCTGCAACTATGTTTAGTGATCCTGTTTTTATTAAAGCTGCTGTTCTAAGAATCACAGTCTCTAGCTGATGTTGACCAAGGAAGACGGAATATATAGCTGCTCTATGGACTGAGTGAGTATTCCTTTGAAATGCATTAAATAAATAATGTTATGCCAACATTTGCAGGTGTCAAAAATTAGTGAAACATCCTGATGATTTTCAAGGGGGCAAAGCCGGGTGAAAGGTGAGTCTTACCAATGGTGATGGCAGTGTTTCTATCAATGGTCACTATTCCCCATACATCCTTCGAAATGACACTATCATAGCACTACATTTAAAGGGGGATTCTGGGAAGGAAGCTCCACTCACCAGCCAACAGCCATTAGGAGAGTGCTGCTACCATCTCTGCAAAACAGGTATGAAAAGAGATAGGCCGGGGTAATTTTGGGCCTCCCTTTCTTCCCTCTGGACCCTGACGCCCAGCAATTTAAAGTGAAAGATCTCTTTGCAGAACTGGCTCGGTCCTAAGACAAACAAACATAAGGAGAACAAAGAAGCTTTTTCTGAGCTCTCCCTGGGCCAATGGGATGGTACGGGTGCTGTCACATCCATCCATCCATCCATTGTGGTTCAATGAGAGGCTTCTGCAGGGGTATCACTGCACTCTTGGCTGATGATGGGTGTAGTGTTTCTGCAGTTTATCAGTTTTGCCTCTAGGTTGCTGAAGTAGTCTTGTTAATATTGGTTACAGAGCATGCCCAATTTTGTGTTAAGGAATTGCTGGCTGCAGACCTACAAAATGGACACAAACGGGAGCCTGTGTGTTTGTGAACTCATTAATCAATACAGCAATACTGTATTGGACTTTATGGTATGTGCATATACAGAGGCTGAGATGCTCTTGTTTTGACAGGGAGCATATTCCAAAGCCCCCAGGCAACCACAGAGAAGGCCTGGTCTTGAGTCGCCACCAAATGAGCAAGTGGAACCATAACTGGGTTTGTGACAAAGGCACTCTCTTAAGTACCCTGGACCCAAGCCATCGAAGATGGCTGTCATAACTCCCCTATTTGAAGAGTTATGCCTCCCCTTAGTCTTATTTTTTCCAGGCTAAACATATCCGGCTCCTTTGACCATTCCTCAAAGGGCTTGGTTTCCACATGTCTTACCATTTCTATTGCCTTCTTCTGAACCTGTTCCACTTTATCAATGTTCTTCTTAAAACGTGGTCCCCAGAACTAGACACAGTATTCAGTAAAGTCTGACCAGTATAGAACAGAATGGATGATTCATTTTCTTGATCTGGACATTATGCCTCTGTTAATGCAGTCCAGGTTTTTTTTAGTGCCTGCATCATACCCCTCCATAGACTAGCTATTGTATCACCTAATAAGGGACATAAAGTAAAGTGTGCTGTTGAGTCAGTGTCGACTCCTGGTGACCACAGAGCCATGTGGTTTTTCTTTGGTAGATTACAGGAGGGGTTTGCCACTGCCATCTCCCACACAGTATGAGATGATGCCTTTCAGCATCTTCCTATATCGCTGCTGCCCGATATACAGTAGCTGCTTCCCATAGTCTGGGATACATACCAGTATCTGAACTGGCAACCTCTGGCTTGGACATAGGTAAACACAAATAGAGTCATCTCCATAAAGGAAATTGCCACTGTCTGTGGATGCTGACACAATTGGTGGAATTCATGAAATTTTCTTTTCAAATGTGACATCTTGTATGAAGTGACCTTAAGGTATCCTATATGTCTTATGGATTCATTAAACCATATCCCTACGGTCAGTTTATCTTTTAGATATATTGGCTCTTTTTTTGTTCCTTGCTTGTTTCTGTTTGTTCCAAATTCTGCAGTAGAAATCCAAGAAAAGCTGTTGTTTTGGCTGCTGTTTAGTTTTGCTGGAGAGAAAAGTATGAGAATAAAAGCAAGCTTTGTTCCTTGTAAAATTAAGTGACAAAAAAAGGGAAAAAGGAGAATAATCCATAACAGATGAGAGATGTTTGAATCTAGGGGGTGGAGATAAAATCTCAGCAATGAGAGGACAGCTGCAAATTTAAATAATCAAAATAGAGTGAGGAAGATGCTGTGGAAATATAAATATCTCTACTTAAATTGCCTACATTTTTAGATGTTCATTCTCAGTTTACATAATTAATGGTAATATTGACAATCTTCTGAAAAGAATAAGCGCTCCAAAGAATCAGAAGAGGAATTAAGTATATTCCAAAGCTATAAAAGATTGCACTCAACATACTTTTCATTGAAAAAAAAAATCATTTTCTTGTAGAATGTTTCTACTATCAGATGAAAATAAAATGAACTTGCAGAGAGGAGGGTCTTCTAACTGACTCATCTCCTTATCCATTGTAAATTATAATTATGACAAGGCTTATTCCTAGGTACACTGCCCTGAGAACTTGTTCTATTGAAGGAAATCTGATTCTACCAAGTAAATGTTTTTGAGTACAGTATTAAGGTGCCAAACTAACTATAGCAGAGCATTGATGATTGTGCATTAGTGACTGTTGCTGGAACTGTAGAGACTCTGGTGATTTTTCTTCCCTCAGCAAGACAATAATCCATACATTATGATTTATTCCAGACTGGACTCTAGCAGTCTGTGCTTTACAGTGATTGAAGAATAAAAAATGGTCAGATTTTAGCTATATCCTTGCTTGCAATAATTTAAGCGGTTGGAAATGATTTTCCATAGGGGTAAGTACCCATGTTAGTCTTTTACCTAAACACAAAAACCGTCTTGCCGCATTAAAAAAATTACTAAATTAATTGTGGCGTAAATTTAGCTGCTATAAATTTGAACTTGCATAGAAATGTCACAGACTGTGGCCTAGTCCAGTTGTCACAAGAAACCATTACTTAATTCTGGGTCCGTGTGACTTTACTGAGTCTTGGGCTCATGTGCTCCCTCTTGTCTTTGCACACAAAGCAAGGAAGATATCCACTTCTGATCATGGTTTAGAACATTTTTGGAGTCATGGACCGGTACAGTCTTTGTGCGCAGTTTCCCAGACCAGCAGTTAGTAAAGGGGTTGCCCCCCACTCGCCCTCACCCCCAGGCACCCCCCAAAACAATTTCAAGCTGGTGGGGTGCACCACTGCTGGGAGCAAGAACCACAAGAACATAAGCACAGCCCTGCTGGATCAGGCCCAAGGCCCATCCTGTCCAGCATCCTGTTTCACAAAGTGGCCCACCAGATGCCTCTGAGAGCCCACAGGCAAGAGGTGAGGGCATGCCCTCTCCCTTGCAACTGGTATTCAGAAGCATCTTGCTTCAGAGGCTGGAGGTGGCCTATAGCCACCAAACTAGTACTCATTGATAGATATGACCTCCGTGAATATGTCTAAAACCCCTTTAAAGCCATCCAAGCTAGGCCATCACCGATTCCATGCATAATTTTATACAGCTGTATCATGTCTTCCTGTAGCCACTTCTTTTCCAAACTAAAAAGCACGAGATGCTTTTTAAGCACCAGATCCCTTGCCTCATAAGGAATGTGCTCCAGGCCCCTAATCATCTTGGTTGCATCTTCTGCACCTTTCCCAGTTCTAAATGTCCTTCTTAAAATATGGTGACCAGAATTGCACATAGTACTCTAAATGTGGCTGCACCATAGATTTGTATAATGGCATTATAGTATTATCATTTTATTTTCAATCTCCTTCCTAATAATCCCTAGAATGGAATTGGCCTTTTCCACAGCTGCCGCCCTCTGAGTTGACACTTTCAACCAGCTGTCCACCACAACCCCTAGATCTCTTTCCTGGTTAGTCACTGACAGCTCAGAACCCATCAGTGTATATGTGAAGTTCTGGTTTTTTGCCCCTGATACTTGCTTATATTGACCATATTTGCCATTTTGTCACCCACTTACCCAGTTTGGGTAGATCTTTTTGGAGCTCCTCACAATCTGTTGTGGATTTCACTACCCTGAATAGTTTAGTGCCATCTGCATATTCGGCCACTTCACTGCTTACCCCAACTTCTAGATCATTTATGAACAAGTTAAAGAGCATTGGTCCCAGGACCTTGGGGGAACCCACTTCTTATTTCCTCCATTGTGAAATTGTCAATTTATTCCTACCCTCTGTTTCCTCTCCTTCAACCAGTTACCAATCCACACATGAATCTGTCCCCTTATCCCATGACTGCTAAGTTTACTCAAGAGCCTTTGGTGGGGAACTTGTCAAAAGCTTTTTGGAAGTCCAAATACATTATGTCAACCGAATCACCTTTATTCACATGCCTGTTGACGCTCTCAAAGAACCCCAAAAGGTTAGTGAGGCTAGACTTGCCCTTGTAGAAGCCATGCTGGTTCTCCTTCAGCAAGGCCTGTTCCTCTACAGAGGTGCACCTAGTAATTTTGGAGCCTGGAGCTAAAGGCCTTGGAAGGCCCCTCCCCTCTATATTTTTAACACATTTTTAACATAATCACACCACCCAGGACAGACTAAAATTGATTTGGGGCCCCCCCAGGGTGTGTGGAGGCCCTGGACATCAGCCCGGAATTCCAGTAGTAAGAGCACCTCTGTTTCTCTATATGTTTAACAATTTTGTCCTTAAGTATGCTTTCTATCAGTTTACCCAGCACAGAAGTTAAGCTAACTGGCCTGTAATTTCCCGGATCCTCTGGATCCCCTTTTGGAAATCTGAGTTACGTTCACTGCTTTCCAGTCCTCTGGTACAGAGCCTGATTGTAGGGATAGACAGATTGTATGTATTTTTGCTAGATCAGCAATTTCACATTTGAGTTCCTTCAGAACTCTTGAGTGGATGCCATCTGGTCCTTGCAATTTGTTAATTTTTAGTTTTTCAAGACAGTTTAGAACATCCTCTCATCACCTAAAACTGGCCCAATTCTTCAGCCTCCAAGCCTGAGGAGCTCTGTTCTGGAGCAGGGATATGGTCAGTATCCTCCGCTGTGAAGATAAATGCAAAGAACTCATTCAGCTTCTCAGCAATCTGAAATTATCCTCCTGAACAATTCCTTTCACGCCCACATCATCTAGGGTTCCAACGGCCTCCTTGGTAGGTTTTCTGCTTCTGATATTTTAAAAGAAGTTTTTGTTATTCCCCTTGACACTTCTAGCTATATGCTCCTCAAACTCTCTTTGTGCATCCCTTAATATCTTCTTGCTTTTTTTTTTTTGTCAGAGTTTCTGTGCCTTTCCGTTCTCTTCATTTGGGCAAGACTTCCATTTTCTGAAGGAAGTCTTCTTCCCTTTTATAGCTTTTTATAGCTTCCCTGGAATTGGAAGCCTACTCTGTGAAGAGCAGACACATCTTGAGGAGGTGAGCAAGCTTTTCTAAACAGAATAACATCTAGCCTCCCCCCCCACCAAACTAACTAACAGGAGGAGGGGAGATTTTGAGGGGATGGTTTCTCTTTAAGGGGTAAGTCCGTGTGTGTGTGTGTGTGTGTGTGTGTGTGTGTGTGTGAGAGAGAGAGAGAGAGAGAGAGAGAGAGAGAGAGAGAGAGAGAGAGATTTGCCAGGGCTAGCAAACTCCAATGTTTTTGTTTGTCCCTGCCTAGAGGGGCAGAAGGAGCCCAGTGGAGAAGAGAACATAAGTACAAATCCCTCCCTCATATTCTTGAGAAAGGCTGTTTGGGCAGTTAAATAGCTGACCATTACAGTTGAGACCTATCCTTCTAATAAACTATATCTAAATACTGTAAAAAGCCAACAAATCCAGTATGAAGATAGAAAGTCAGCAGCGGAGGCGGCGCTTCCCAGTGTATTGCACAGAGTGCCACATGTATGACTATTTGCCCCATGGGCAGAAGTCATGGGTGTGTGCTCGGTGCAAGGAGCTCCTGGCTCTCAGGGAACAAATTAGTTCCCTTGAGACCAAGGTGGCAGATCTGGAGAAGCTCAGAGAGACAGTGAGGCATGTGGACGAGACCTTCAGGGATGTGGTAGAGGCATCCCACTTCAGGGCTGATAGCTCCTCTGCTGTCAGGGAGAATGATGGTCTCGGGGAAGGACATCAGTCTGAGGAAGAGGGAAATGCTCCCTTAAAAGTGACCCCTTTGATGGATGATGAGCCCATATCCTCTCGCACATGGGATACTCCTCCGGGGGATGGGGGCCTCCTTATAGTGGGTGATTCGATCATTAGAGGTATAGAGTTTGTGACCCGCATGTTGACCGCACAGTGACTTGCCTGCCTGGTGCAAAGGTTGCAGACATCACACAGCATCTAGATAGGCTGTTAGGCAGTGCTGGAGAGGAGACAACTGTCGTTGTGCATGTTGGCACCAGCGATGTGGGGAAATGTAGTTGGGAGGTCCTGGAAGTCAAATTTAGGCTGATAGGTAGCGTATTGAAGTTCAGGACCCCCAAGGTAGCATTCTCAGAAATGCTACCTGTTCCATGTGCAGGTACAGTGAGACAGGCAGAGCTGAAGGGTTTCAATGTGTGGGTGAGATGTTGGTGCCAGGAGGAGGGGTTTAGATTTGTTAGGCACTGGGATACATTTTGGGGCAAGCAAGGCCTGTACGAAAAGGATGGACTGCACTTGAACCAAGATGGAACCAGACTGCTGGCGCTTAAAATCAAAAAGGTTGCAGAGCAGCTTTTAAAATGACACCTGGGGGAATAGCCGACAGTTGCTGGGCGGTATCCAGTTCGGCAAATGCCATCCTTTAAAGTGCGAGGGTGCAAAGGATTCACATAAAGCAGAAGGGGACAGAACAGAACCACATAAAGAGCAGACACAAGGCTGTGCCAGCAGGTCAAAGAGTCAAAAGAAAGCATACACCAGGTGAGAGATTCAGCGTATAGGTGCTTATATGCCAATGCCAAAAGCCTCCGAGCCAAGATGGGTGAACTGGAGTGCTTGGTTGCTAATGCAGAAATAGACATAGTGGGCATAACAGAAACATGATGGAACAGTGAGAACCAGTGGGACACTGTTATCCCTGGATATAAACTCTATAGAAAGGACAGGGAGGAACATCTTGGAGGTAGAGTAGCATTGTATGTTAAAAAAGAGATAGAATCTAACAAACTAGAAAACCTAGGTGGACCTCCACAGAAACCCTGTGAGTGACAATACAAGGCCTGAAAGGAAACGTGCTACTGGGGACGTGCTAACGCCCTCCAGATCAAAACGCTGACAGTGACTGGGAGTTGTAGAAAGAAATCAGGGAGGCGTCAAGGAGAGGAAGGGTGGTAATAATGAATGATTTCAATTACCCACACATAGAATGGGTAAATTCATAGTCAGGTAATGACAGAGAGGTCAAATTTCTAGATATGCTGAATGACTGTGCCCTAGAACAGATGATCTTGGAACCAACCAGAGAGAAGGCGACCTTGGACTTAATTCTGAGTGGCACCCAGGACCTGGTGCGTGATATCAGTGTCATCGACCCTTTAGGGAACAGTGACCACAGTGTGATCAAATTCAACATACATGGGGGGAGAGAATCACCAAGGAAGTCTAACACAGACATTTTGAATTTCATAAGAGGAAACTTCTCTAAAATGAGGAGTATGGTGAAAAGAAATCTGAAAGGGGAAATCAGGAGAGTCATTTCACTCCAGAATGCATGTAGTTTACTCAAAATCACAATACTAGAAGCCCAGTTAGATTTTATACCCAAAAGGAGGAAAGATACCACTAAGTCCAGGAGGATGCCAGCATGGCTAACAGGTACCGTCAAGGAAGCCATAAAAGGGAAGAAGACTTCCTTCCGAAACTGGAAGGCCTGTCCAAATGAAGAGAACAGAAAGGAACACACACTCTGGCAAAAGAAGTGTAAGGTGACAATAAGGGAGGCAAAAAGAGAGTTTGAGGAACATTTAGCCAAAAGTATCAAGGAGGATAACAAAAAATTCTTTAAATACATCATAAGCAGGAAACCTGCCAGGGAGGTGGTTAGACTCTTGGACAATAAGGGACTGAAAGGAATTATTAAGGACAATATGGAGGTTGCAGAGAAGCTAAATGAGTCATTTGCGTCCATCTTCATGGCAGAGGATATTGAGCATATACCTGTTCCTGAAATAGGCTTTTCGGGGATGGAGGCTAAAGAACTGAGTCAGATAGAAGTGACAAGAGATGATGTTCTAAACTGTCTGGAAAAACTGAAAACTAACAAATCAACAGGGCTGGATGGCATCCATCCAAGGGCCCTCAAAGAACTCAAATGTGAAATTGCTGACCTGCTTGCTAAAATATATAACTTATCCCTGCAATCAGACTCTGTACCGGAGGACTGGAAAGTAGCAAATGTAACACTGATTTTCAAAAAGGGATCCAGGGGCGATCCGGGAAATTACAGGCTGGTTGGCTTAATGTCCGTTCCAGGCAAATTGATGGAAAGCATCCTCAAGGATAAAATTGCAAAGTACATAGAGGAACAGGCACTGCTGGGTAGGGGTGTGCACGGAACTGGTCCGGCACTGGGGTGGGGGGTTCCAATTTAAAAAGGGGGAGCTTTACTCACCCCTTCCAGTTAAAAAGCGTATTTCTTGTAGTAATTGGGCGGCAGGGTGCCGCCCGCTTCAATCTCCGAGTCTGGCCGGCCGCGGGCTCCTCCTTGGTAGGCATAATCGGGCGGCAGGATCGCTCCAAGTCCCTGCCGCCCGCCCTCTTCATGCTGAGCAAGCCCCCCCCCCGTCAGCTGGCGGCCGCCCCCTGTGCATATTAGGGGGTTCCCCCCTCCCCTCCTCCCCCTTCTTGCCAAGTATCCCCCCCCCCCCTCCATTACAGGAGGACGGCAGGAGAACTCCCTGCCGTCCCCCTTCTCCTTTGCCGGCTGGGCTGCAAATGGTTCCTAGGAAGCCTTTCGCGCGCGTGCGCGAAAGGCTTCCTAGGAGCCATTTGCAGCCCAGCCGGCAAGGCAAGCAGACGGCAGGGAGTTCTCCTGCCGCCCGCTCGCTAAAGTTAACGTTAACTTTAGCGAGCGGGCGGCGGGAGAACTCCCTGCCGTCCGCTTGCCTTGCCGGCTGGGCTGCAAATGGCTCCTAGGAAGCCTTTCGCGCACGCGCGCGAAAGGCTTCCTAGGAACCATTTGCAGCCCAGCCGGCAAAGGAGAAGGGGGACGGCAGGGAGTTCTCCTGCCGTCCTCCTGTAATGGAGGGGGGGGGATACTTGGCAAGAAGGGGGAGGAGGGGAGGGGGGAACCCCCTAATATGCACAGGGGGCGGCCGCCAGCTGACGGGGGGGGGGCTTGCTCAGCATGAAGAGGGCGGGCGGCAGGGACTTGGAGCGATCCTGCCGCCCGATTATGCCTACCAAGGAGGAGCCCGCGGCCGGCCAGACTCGGAGATTGAAGCGGGCGGCACCCTGCCGCCCAATTACTACAAGAAATACGCTTTTTAACTGGAAGGGGTGAGTAAAGCTCCCCCTTTTTAAATTGGAACCCCCCACCCGAACCAAAACCACCCCGTGACCGGACCGGTCTGGAGGCCTTTAGAATGGCCTCCGAACCGGTCCGTGCACATGACTACTGCTGGGAGAGAACCAGCATGGCTTCTGGTAAATCTTGCCTCACCAACCTTTTGGAGTTCTTTGAGAGTGTCAACAAGTGTGTGGATCAGGGTGATCCAGTTGACATAGTATACCTGGACTTCCAAAAAGCTTTTGACAAAGTTCCTCATCAAAGACTCCTGAGGAAACTTAGCAGTCATGGGATAAGGGGACAAGTGCATGTGTGGATTGCTAACTGGTTGAACTAACCCTAACCTGTTAGTTTTTAACACACCATTAGACTTTTTAAAATAATCCTTTCGTGTTCCAGAATAATATTATTTTCTGAATCTTCAAGGTTTATGAAACATGGCTTTATTGGATAACGTTCTTTGCTGGCAATGAACATACGAAGTTCTCTTAAAATGAGTCTGACCACTGAGCCATCTATTTCATAGATGGAGATGACTTTGCATAATTTTGAGAAGCACTGGGATCCCATCATTTTTTGGTGATGTTACAGCAAGTGTCTCTTTTAGAGATGATTCCTGCTGTATCCTATCACTGCTTTGATTTCATCCTGCAAATACTATTGGGATAAAGTAACAAAGGAGGCCTAATCTCAGATCTATTCTCAGAAGTGATTGTCAGTTGAAAATATTCTCAGTGCTAAGGAGTTTGGAACATAGTCCCATTAGAGATTATTATTACTTAGAGAGAGAGAGAGAGAGATATGCTTGTTGAAGGGCTCTGAAAACTCTAGATTCTGTAGATGTTGTAATTCGTTAAAAGATGTTAACCTACTGCATTGTCTACTGTAAATTTCAGATTTGTATCCAAGATTAGTTCAGTGTTTGCTCTGAATATATATTAGTTTATTTTCAAATCTATTCTCTTTCATAAAATAGAACCCTGAGTGGTGTACAGCCACAATTTAAAAAGAAAAGAAAAGCACATACCAGTAATAAAATACTTCAAAATGTGAAAAAACCCACCACAATTTAAAACATTTTACATTTTAAAACCAAGCTCAGCCAGAGTAAAAATATAACCAAAACATTAAACACAGAGAAAACAAGTTCTTCCTTCCATTATCCCATGGGGACGGCCTATAGTTCAGAAGCAGCAGAACATAGATGCTTTGCATACAGAAGGTCCCAAATTCATCTGCTGGCATCTCCAGTTAAAAGGGACTGGGGAAGGACTTGGAAAGATCTTCTCCTGAGATCTTGGAGTCAGAGTAGTTAATAGTTTACCAGAAGTATCAATAGTCTTACCTGGTTGACAGTTTCTTATGTTCATAGCTAGCAAAAAATGTTATCCAATAAAGCCATGGCTAAATGCAAGTAATCTGGCAAAGATGTGGTCAGATGAAATAAAGCCATGGCTAAATGCAAGTGAGCCCGCAATGATGTGGTATATAAATAGTTGTAGCAATAGTACAGTAGATGTGCTTCAAAGTGGAAGAGCATTCCATAATGTGGGCACTACCATGGAAAAGGCTCTGTCTCTCTTTTGAGCACACCATTGATTATATAAAATTTATGTGTTAGACATCTGTGAAAAGTATTAGTAGTCTGAGGGAGCTTCAACTTGAATTTATTTTCCTTGTTGGTCGTGTAGACTTCGAAGAGTTGCTCATAGCTCTTCTAGGTTGAACTGGTGACCAAGCCAGGCAACAGTCAACATCAAACCATCAAATCAACAACATCAAGGCAGTTCAAGAGTAGCTGAAAGATGATTATTTAGTTCAATTTTTATGAATGTCAATTGGAACACTTAAAAACTATGATAATTTTATGTAATGTTACTGACTAGCTTTAAAAATGGCTCAGATGTACAGGTGAAACTCAGAAAATTAGAATATCGTGCAAAAGTCCATTAATTTCAGTAATGCAAATTAAAAGGTGAAACTGATATATGAGACAGACGCATTACATGCAAAGCGAGATAAGTCAAGCCTTAATTTGTTATAATTGTGATGATCGTGGCGTACAGCTCATGAAAACCCCAAATCCACAATCTCAGAAAATTAGAATATTACATGGAACCAAGAAGACAAGGATTGAAGACTAGAACAATATCGGACCTCTGAAAAGTATAAGCATGCATATGTATTCAGTACTTGGTTTGGGCCCCTTTTGCAGCAATTACTGCCTCAATGCGGCGTGGCATGGATGCTATCAGCCTGTGGCACTGATGAGGTATTATGGAAGACCAGGATGCTTCATTAGCGGCCTTCAGCAATTCTGCATTGTTTGGTCTCATGTCTCTCATCCTTCTCTTGGCAATGCCCCATAGATTCTCTGTGGGGTCAGGTCAGGCGAGTTTGCTGGCCAGTCAAGCACAGTACACTGTATACTTTTCAGAGGTCCGATATTGTTCTGCCCAAGCCTGGGTTTGGCTGCTCGTGTGCACAGCCTTGTTGTGCCCCAATTAGTTTGTGAATGACCAAGAAGCTGTGTGGATCCATTGCATATTATTTCTTGTTTACACAGTCAGAAAGGTGTCATTGACTGGTTTGTTTTATCCAGACATTGAGTCCTTCCCAAGGACCTGGGATGGCTGAATTTTATCATCAATGTTGTTGCTGTTATGACAGGTGTTGTCGCAGAATACAGGCTGTACAGTAAAGTTGCTTTTTGTAATTGGCTGATGGTGATTTCTGTGGCCCCTATCGTGTTGAGGTGCTCTTCAAGTTGTTTCGGAATTGCACCTAGGGTGCCAATTACCACTGGGATTATTTTGGTCTTTTTCTGCCACAGCCTTTCAATTTCAGTTTGTAGATCTTTGTATTTTGTGATTTTTTCTATTTCTTTTTCTTCTGCTATCCCCTGGTATTGCTATGTCGATTATTTTGGCTTGTTTTTCTTTCTTCTCAACTACAGTGGTATCTGTATTGTGTGGCAGATGTTTGTCTGTTTGTAGTCGGAAGTCCCATAATATTTTTACATCTTCATTTTCTTCAACTTTTTCAGTTTTATGGTCCCACCAATGTTTGGCTACAGGTAGCTTGTATTTTTTGCAGATGTTCCAGTGTATCATCCCTTCTACCTTGTCATGCCTTTGTTTGTAGTCAGTCTGTGCGATCTTTTTACAACAGCTGATTAGGTGGTCCATGGTTTCATCTGCTTCTTTACAAAGGCGGCACTTGCTGTTTGTTGTGGATTTTTTGGCTTTTGCTCTTATTGCATTTGTTCTTAGTGCCTGTTCTTCTTCTTCTTCTTCTTCTTATTATTATTATTATTATTATTATTATTATGGCAAATGCACTCTGGCCCAGACCTGTGGGTTTGAAGTGAACTGTGTTTTATTTATATATATATATATATATATATATATATATATATATATATATATATATATGTGTGTGTGTGTGTGTGTGTGTGTGTGTGTACACACACACACACACACAGATAATGTTTTATTTATTATTTATATATTTATGATATTTTTGCCCATCCCTCCAGTACCCTACTTCTCAGGGCAGCTCACAACAACAATACAATATAAAATAAAACTAATGTAATTAACCAAATTAAGTAAACAAGTTAAAAATCCATGAAGTGGTAAGAATTTTACCACATATCACAGGTGTGATAGAATTGTCATATGCCTAGCTTCAGAGAGGTTGCTATTTTAACAAAGATGTTACAATGCATTCTGGGAACTGGACCACCTTACTTTAGGAAATCAGGTTCAAAACCTATTGGTAAACATCACATAAGTAATAAAAGAAGCAAGCTTATTTGTGGCTAAAATGTGCAGATTTTTTCCTTTTCTTTTTAAAGTCCAGATAATGAAAGGCCGAGAAACAAGAGCCCATAGAACTGAAACACCTAGACTTAGGTCCTGGATAACTGTGACCACACGTAAATCTTACATTTGTTGTATGCAGTTATATCTTCTGAGATGGTGATTACCCTGCATTGCATAACATGTCTTGGTCATTCTTTTTACTTACCAGAGGATTTACAGAGCAGGAAAAAGAGGATTACAATTCCTCTCAGCAGCAAGTAATCCCTTTAAGTTAGGTATGTCAGTATTCATTGAGAAGTGTGGGAAAGTGCAGGCTACTTAAAATGCTTGACAGATCTAGGAGAAATGTGGTGGCAGAAACTTGGGATCAAAAATCTTCAGAGTTATTATTACAAAGGCCCCCAAATTAGTTACTGTTAAGGGAAGCATGGAAAAAATGGAGCCTATGAACTGTGATTTAATTGAATATTACTGATATATTTTGTGATTTGACAAAATACTATTATGGCACAGTACTTAGCCAATTAAACCAGATTTAACCCCATTTGCAAGGGCATTTCACTGATGATGCCATATTGTATAATTATATTTTATGTCACTATAGGACTACAGTGAAGGAGGCCTGTATAAATGGACATATTTTATGTTTTAGTGGTAGCTAGTAATGTCTTCATGTACACATTTTTTTTCTGCTCAGCAAGCAGCAGTTCAAAAGTGCTTCAGCCCAATTATAGGGTGTATCATAAACCTCAAGTAGAATTATGGTTATGAATTTCACTGCATGGTTTAAATTCAAAGGGCTGGGCTGAGCAATCATCAGAAATACTCTTACAGGATGATGAGCAAAGTCAAAGGCTAGTTTGGACCCAATAGTTATAACATGCACCAAATGTGATGTATCACATTGCAGCTGAGGAGCACCTATAACATCAAGTCTGAGATGCTGATGAGAGTCTTTAGAAAAGGTAATAACATAAAGACGATCAGGGCTTAGAGAAGAAGGCTTTGAAGTAATGTGAAAAGGGGTTTTAAAAAGTGGTAGAAATTCAGTAATGCATGAGAAATCTACAGCAGTAAAGTGAGACATATTTGAGATACAGTTGGGGAGATTACAGCCAAATTAATTCCAGTAAGATGAAAAAGTGGGCTCCATTGTTAAGCTAAAAGCAGAAAGAACATTCTAAGCTCCAAACATTTTAAAAAGAAATACTGGAAAAGGGAGCGGGACAACTGCCTATAAAAAGGATGACTATAAAAGTGTAAAATTTAATGAGAAGAGAGGAAGGAAGGAAGCAGCAAACTGGATAAAATAGCCTTGGATATTATGCAATTCTTAAAGAATGTTTGGCAGTTCTGAAGGTAGGTGCACATTTGTATTATAATACAAGGCAATTTAATTAAATGAAGTTTAGTACAGGACATTCTATCAGTCATTTCAGATCAGCTCTTTATGGTCTAGGCTAAATCTTGGAGAGTTTTTTTTAACAAAATGAACTGCTTCATAACATTGAATGCTAGGACAAGCAAAGAGGGCAGAAACCCAGAGAAGCATCTTGGGAACACATAAGTTTTTTTTATTTCACAAGAAACTTTGATAGTATGCATTCCAACTTTTTCTTTTTCCTGCTTTTCCATAAAGCTTTCTTACATACCCATAAGCAGCAACTGTGTATTTCTCTGTAGTGGTTACACAGCAACATAGAAAACTGCCTTATACTCAATCAGACCATTCGTCCATCTAGCTCAGTATTGTCAACTCTTGACTGTCAGAAGCTCTCCAGGGATCATAATGCCCAGTGATGGTGTTATGACCATCTGTAGCAACAAGGATGTTATCAATGTGAACATTACTTACATTACTAGTTCTCTACTGAGAAAAGTGACCTGTTTATCTTACAAAATGTGTATTCTGATCTATTATAGATTACAAATACATCTGCACTTTAGCTGGTACAAAATGCTGCTACCAGGTTGCTAATGGGAGGCTGTTAGTCAGAGCATGTGACTCCATTACTTTTTAACCTGCATTGGCTCCTGGTTTCCTAGCCCAATTCATGGGGCTGCTTATGCCCTTTAAAGTCCAGTATTGTTTATTTCTGGAGTACTTAAAAAAAACCACCTCTTCCCAGACTATCCTGTCCATAGACTCTACCAGGGAGGTACATCTTTGTGTCCAATTGCTGTCAGTTGTTGGTGGAACAAGGTTTTTTTGGACATGACATTGATTTTGGAACTCCTTCCTTGGAAGACACATCTGCTGTAGCTCCCTACCTTTTAATGTTTCAAAGGTTAGTAAAGACCTTCCTGTATAGGTGGACTTTTAATATGGTCCCCTTGAATTTTATGGTCCTTTCATTGGTTTTGTGTGCTTTAATGTTTTTGGTGTGTCGCTGCTTACTGCTTCTTATATTTCTTATTATGTTGATTGGTTTTACATTTTTAATGATTATATGCTTCTTGGAGGTCCTTTGAGCCAAATTCAGCATATACATTAAAAAAAACAAATACAGTAACATAAGACACACTGAAGCCAAGTTGGTAGAGTTCTTCTATTAATAGATGAAAAACAAAATATTTTTGGATTTGTATACCAGTACAGTACAAGGCATATAAGAGATCTAAGTAAAGAACATCCTATTGAAAATTTCTTCATATCACTCCTTGTAACAGAGATGATAAAATTCATTGGCATCTGCAAAACAGCTGACGATACTTTTTTGTTTTCTTAGGAACCAATTGCAGAAACAGAAAGATAGGCAGCCATAAACTGAGGTAGCAACTACAATTCTGTTTTGATTAGGCTGTTTTTCTGCTTCAGGGTCTACTAAGTATTTTGTTCATTTGTGATCAATTTAATATCTGGAACTATTTCCCTAAAAGTTGACATATTTGGCCTTTTATCTGCACTGGAAATAATTATCAAGGCCTCAAAATTTCTGTTTCAATTGCAAGTGACAAGCACTGTAAGGCTAAGTACTCTCTAGGAAATCAAGCATCTTTTCTGCCAGTTTGCTAACTGATTTTTGTCATTTTCTTGGAGTCTTTGAAAAGGTATCATATTTCACTTTGTCTGCAGGATGACCTGTAAGACACTGGGCAAGCACTGCGTTAAATTCTTTGTGCACTTTGATCTTTCAAAGTCTGCTTGCATTGATGATGCATGCATGCCTTTAGTTGCCAATGTGACACAGCTCCAAAACAGTTTTCTTCATTCATTTTGAAGTGCAGCCAGGGTGCTAAATTACAGGGAGGCTTTCTTTCTGTGCTCAGCGCTGCCCTCTACAGAGTAATGCTAAGAACATTGGAAGCTGCCTTATACTGAGTCAAGACTACCGGTATTGATCCATCTAACTCAGTATTGTCTGTACTGCCTGACAGCAGCTCTCCAAGGCTTCAGGAAGAATCTTTCCAAGGTTTCATCTCAGCGTCTCCAAGTCCTACTACCTGGAGATCCCAGGGATTGACCTGAACCTTCTGCATGCAAAGGTTCTACTTCTGAATTATGGCGCCATCCCTTATGACAGTGCTGTGTGGATGTCCTGAGGTGTGGCCATGGAATGCATCACGGGGCCTGGCCTGACTATTTGCTCCCTCTCCCATTGGCTGTCTGCATCTGTGCTAAGGTCTGAAGAGGGCCAGGAGCATAGCAAGGTTGGAGTGGGCCCAGAGACGAGATTTCTAAAAGGGCCCCCCCTCACTGCTTTCCTCTCTTTCTCCTGGCCCAATGTCTCTGCTAACTATTCCAACTAGTTACAAGGTGTAAATAACAGCAGAACCAACCAATACAAGGATTTAAATCTGATATTTCAAAATAAGTATGCTGCCTGGAAATACATTTCACTGAATACACACACGCACACTTCACAATGTCTATATAGATATACATTGAATACTATATATTTGTGCTAATTTTAATGCCTAGAACACACTAGAGGTAAGAGTATTTATGCTGCTTAGCTAGATAGATGTGAAGATATCATGAGTAGATAGATTAGGATGATGATCATGTGACGCCTCTGGGGGGCCCCTCAAGGCAGCAGGCCCCGAGACAAATGTCTCCTCTTGCTCAATAGTAGTTACACCCCTGAAGAAGGCTAATCCCTTCCAATCTCCACCCCATTGGTGAACTGCAGCAGCTGCCCACTGCAGCTACCACCCTTCAACTTAGTCAGTCCCCCTTGTGTGCTCTGGGCAGGGATGTGCACTAAACCAGAAAAGCCAGTTCGGCTTGAATCCAAAAAGGATTTGAGCCAACCTGGCCCCTTGCACAGAATCAAACCGGTATGAAAGGGCTTGGAGGTGTACTAGTAAAGGGTATTCCGGTGAGGATTCCCGTTTACCGGTAAAGGGCGGGGGGGGGCAGGGGGGCTTCCATATAGGTAGATCAGTCAGGAGTAGTTGTGTGCCCGAACCGGTCCGGCAGCCATTCCAAAGAATGGCCGAACTGCCGGACCGGTCCGGCCCTGCCTGGTCCGGGTCCGGGTGGGGGGTATGTCTTTAAGGGCGGGGAGGGCTTGCTTAGCCCTCCCGCCTCCTTGCCCCCGCCAGCGCCCGTATTGTACAGTATAGGGGCGCTGGAAACCAGCCGCCCCCCCCCCCGCCGCCGCGAAATAACCCCTAAAACCAGCCAGCCCTCCCTCCCTCCCAGCTAGCTGCCCGCCCGCCCACCCACTCACCCAGTCGCTCACCCGGTCGCTGGATAAAAAGCGAGAGGAGCTCCGGCACAGAGTTCCTCTCGCTTGGAAGGCCTCCAGCAGAATGGTGGCTTGCGCGCGCGCGCCGCAAACCACGCCGTTCTCCGGAGGCCCGGTCTACCCGCCGGGAAAGGGCCGGGTAGACTGGGCCTCCGATCGCTGGGTAGACCGGGCCTCGGAGGCCCGGTCTACCCAGCGATCGGAGGCCCGGTCTACCCGGCCCTTTCCCGGCGGGTAGACCGGGCCTCCGGAGAACGGCGTGGTTTGCGGCGCGCGCATGCGCAAGCCACCATTCTGCTGGAGGCCTTCCAAGCGAGAGGAGCTCTGTGCCGGAGCTCCTCTCGCTTTCCCGGCGGGTAGACCGGGCCTCCGATCGCTGGGTAGACCGGGCCTCCGATCGCCGGAGGCCCGGTCTACCCAGCGATCGGAGGCCCAGTCTACCCGGCCCTTTCCCGGCGGGTAGACCGGGCCTCCGGAGAACGGTGTGGTTTGCGGCGCGCGCATGCGCACGCGCGCAAGCCACCATTCTGCTGGAGGCCTTCCAAGCGAGAGGAGCTCTGTGCCGGAGCTCCTCTCGCTTTTTATCCAGCGACCGGGTGAGCGACTGGGTGAGTGGGTGGGCGGGCAGCTAGCTGGGAGGGAGGGAGGGCTGGCTGGTTTTAGGGGTTATTTCGCCGCGGCGGCGGCGGCTGGTTTCCAGCGCCCCTATACTGTACAATACGGGCGCTGGCGGGGGCAAGGAGGCGGGAGGGCTAAGCAAGCCCTCCCCGCCCTAAAAACAAGGCCCCCCTTCGGTGCCGGTCCGGACTTCTCCGGACCGTGCACATCCCTAGTCAGCAGGAGAGTTTAAACGTACCTTAAAAGTGCCATTCCCCATTTTACCGGTAAAGGAGAATCCTCATTGGATTCTCCTTTATCAGTACACCTCCTAGCCCGCTTTGCTCACACACCCCTAGCTCTGGGTTGCCAAAAAGAGCACGCCTTGGGGCTAGCCTTGGGGCAGCTGCTGTGAAAGCTGGGAGGCATTTTTGGGCTGGTGGAAATCTCCATGCCAGCACCGCTAGTGCAGCCCAGTTCCCAGCCACACTCCAACTCGTTCGGCCCCCTACGGTGCATGCTTGTTTACCGAACAGAGCATACTGTGGGGCCCAGCCAAGTTGGAGGGCAGCAGCAGCTATGAAAAGCTGGAACTGCGCTCCAGGGAAGGCAGCAGTGGTGGGAAATCTCCATGCCGCGCAACTACTACCATAGGCGGAAACCCGCGCTCTGGGCCCGACGTCTCCGCGCAGTCCCCACCCTCCAACTCAGGGAGCCCCACCGCGCACTAGGTCCAGGAATTTCCCCCATCGCCGCTGAGCAGGGCTGCGGGTGATGCCGATTTCTGTCCACCCTTAAGGACGGTCATTCCATAAAGATTTGCAAATTGCAGGACACTACAGCAATCGTCTCTGCATCGAGCCCCGTGCACTGCAATGCCGTAGCAGCAGCCTGCAAAGCCAGCATGTTAGAAATCCAAACAGCCCATCCCCTTCGCGCCTCCCGCCACTGGACCGTTCCATTCCGAGCTCAGGGAGAACGGCATCCTCGGTGCCCCTAGGCCAGGGAGCCCTCGCTCACAACTATTTCTGCCTGAGAGATCCGGCGAAGAAAGGGAGGCGAAGTGTCAAAAGACTCCATGCAAATAGGCTGTTCCTGGCGAAGGAAGGACAAGAGCCGCTAACAATCGCGCGCTCCCTCCCCTCTCAAGCATTGGAGAGCCCCACGTTGTGCGCCTGAACGTTTGTCGGCGGCTGGTTCGATCTCTAGCTTGGAAGAAAGAGGCGCGTGAGTAACTTGAGCGCGCGTGGGAGCTGATTGATTTCCCCGGGCAGGGGGCAAGAGAGCGCGCGCAGCCACGATGGCCCCGGAGACCCAGGGAAGCCAGGTGAGGCGAGAGGCGCCTTGCGTGCGCTCTCAGAACTTTGGGCTCCCCCCCGCGTAGCGCGCCCTGGCCGGTAACAGTTTTGGCGCCAGTTTTTGCCGGCCCTCAGCCCTCTTCTGCTCGTGGGAGGTGTATACGGCTGGTCGGTGGGTGGGCTTCTCTTGATCCCGCTCTGACTTGCTCTCAGTGCCAAGACTCAGAGCCTTTGGAAGGGGGCATAGAGACTTGCCCTTTCCTTCGGCGAAAGGGCTGGAGTCCGTCCGTGCTCTCCTCACTGGGTTAAAGTGAGCGTGGTGGCGGTGCATATGGCGTGAGAATGGGGAGGACAAAGCATTCTGCAGCACTGACTCTAGCTTACCGTCTCCGTCCCCTCCCTCATAGACCCTGCACCGACCGGACGTTTATCGTCCGCCACGTTGCATAGCACACTACTTGGTTGCCGCCTCTCCCGCCTGCTTTTGCATTTTTCGTGCTGCTTAACCCAAGGCTGGGGACAGCCGACTGGAGCATGTCGCTGCCTTTGTTCGCATCGTCCCCTAATTCTGTTCTTTGCTTTGGTTGCCCGATTACTGGTATCTGCGGGGAGAGGGGTGTGTGTGTGTTTATTTAAAGGAAGGGAGGAAGCTGCTGATTGGAAGGGACCTGCGGCGGCTGAGAAAACATGGGCCCCCAGCAAGTCTGCTAGTGCCAGATCAGATTTATAGAATAGGGATAGTTCGGGAACCGGTCCGTAAGGATTCGAAAGCAGATGTCTGTGTTTATTTTCTGGAGCTGTGATCTGAAATGATTACTGCTCCAATAGATAAATGGGAGACAAATTGGCCTCCAATAGACAAATATACTTTCCTGCATTACATATAAATCTGCTTAGATCTGACTGGCAGAACTTTTTGGTTATTAGTATAGTTTTAAAAAAAGTTTTCTCAAAGTCTTAGTAAATAACTTCAGATAAAGGTATTTCTCATATTTACAAAAGTTCTATTTCTGTCTTTATCTACCAACATTTAATTTACTTTGAACTGTGTACTATCATTGAATTTACTGTGAAATTGTGTGTAAATCATATTTCTAATAACATTTAAAGCCGCAATCCTAAACATGCTTACTTGGTAGCAGGACCCATTTAAATCAATGAG